>NC_141419.1:73952719-76352719 GCF_034619465.1 Leptosomus discolor
TGGTCTACCTTGACCTTAGTAAGGGCTTTGACACTGTTTCCCACCACATCCTCACAGGTAAGCTTAGGAAGTGTGGGATAGATATGTGGACAGTGAGGTGGGTTGAGAACTTGCTGAAGGACAGAGCTCAGAGGGTTGTGATCAGGGGTGCTGAGTCCAGCTGGAGGCCTGTGACTAGTGGTGTTCTCCAGGGGTCAGTACTGGGGCCTGTCTTACTCAACATTCATGAATGACCTGGATGAAGGGACAGAGTGCACCCTCAGCAAGTTTGATGATGATACGAAGCTGGGAGGAGTGGCTGACACACCAGAGGGCTGTGCTGCCATTCAGCGAGACCTGGACAGGCTGGAGAGCTGAGCAGAGAGGAACCTAATGAGGTTCAACAAGGGCAAGTGTAGGGTCCTGCACCTGGGGAGGAATAACCCCATGTACCAGTACAGGCTGGGGGTTGACCTGCTGGAGAGCAGCTCTGTGGAGAGGGACCTGGGAGTTTTGGTGGATAACGGGGTGACCATGAGCCAGCAATGTGCCCTTGTGGCCAAGAAGGCCAATGGTATCCTGGGGTGCATTAAGAAGAGTGTGGCCAGCAGTTTGAGGGAGGAGGTTATCCTCCCCCTCTACTCTGCCCCGGTGAGACCACACCTGGGTCCTGTTCTGGGCCCCCCAGTTCAAGAGGGACAGAGAGCTACTAGAGAGAGTCCAGTAGAGGGCTACGAAGATGATGAGGGAGCTGGAGCACCTCTCTTATGAGGAAAGGCTGAGAGACTTGAGGCTCTTTAGCCTGGATAAGACTGAGAGGGATCTTATCAACACTTACAAATATCTAAAGGGTGGGCGTCAAGAGGATGGGGCCAGGCTCTTTTCAGTGGTGCCGAGCAACAGGACAGGGGGCAACAGGCACAAACTGGAACACAGGAAGTTCCGCTTGAAAATGAGGAGGAACTTCTCTGAGGGTGGCAGAGCACTGAACAGGCTGCGCAGGGAGGTTGTGGAGTCTCCTTCTCTGGAGACATTCAAAACCCGCCTGGACGCAATCCTGTGTGCCCTGCTCTAGGCTAACCTGCTTTGGCGGGGGAGTTGGACCAGATGATCTCCAGAGGTCCCTTCCAACTCCTACCATTCTGTGATTCTGTAAAATACTCTGCTGTAACAGAACAATCAATACTCTCCTGAGGTAAATGATCTCTTTTCTTGGGTCTGTCAAAACCTAAATTTAGTGATCATTATGATATGATACTCAGCCCACTTATTCTCCACATTCCTCTGACACAGAAGAAAGTATTTGAATCTCACAAGTTTTGGACAAGTTGTGCAGAAGTCTTAGTCAAACCCAATGTCCACCACTAAACTGTGTTCAATGTCGTTTCACTCTATCTATCAGAATAAATAATCCTATGCGTAATCTGAGGAATCTTGTGTTCAGGAATTTGTACACTGATTAGAAATGGATTAGACAACAAAGGAAGACCTTTGAAAGAAAAAATATTTTCTACTACATTGAAATGAATATGTCAAGATTTAATTTAATCCAAATAAGGTTTAAATAATGCAATTCAATTAGTCTACAGAACCTGTTTTTCACTCACCCATCGGAAATCTTTTCCATCAAATTTGCTGGCACTCGTAAATAGCACAGTCCTGGCTGGCATATTAATTCCCATAGCAAAAGTCTCTGTTGCAAATAAGGCCTAAATAAACGAACTAAAGTTAAGTAAGCAAAACCAAAGGCTCCTAAGCAAACACGCAAATAGTCAGAGATTGCTACACAAAACCTCTCCAGATTTTACTACTTATGTACAGTTAGCATAGAAACACAGGTGCATTCAGTATTTTAAAACTGGACCACAAACATTCTTTCCCTCTTCCCATATTTTCTCTGGGGAAACATGAAAATTAGTTAGATGGGACCATGTGATAGACTTGAAAAGAAAACACAAGGGGGTGCAAATTATATTAATGAAAAATAATTGTTAATTTCCACATTCAAAATTTGCAAGAGGAAAATATCATTATCTACACAAAAAAAAACCCCACAACTTTCACCTAAGGTTAGATTTTTCTAAATATGTGTACCTTAAGACAACCACGAAACAGCTTGGTAAATGTCTACAACCATTTAGAGGAGCAAAATATAAAACAGTTGAAGAAAATGTAAAATTAGACATTGTAAGTTTAAATACTTTAGATAAAATCTGGAATACTTAAAACTAGAGCTGTAACTGTGCACTAACATAAGACATCTAAGGCAAAGTATTAAAGACTACAAACTTTTCCTTATAGAGAGGGAACCCCCCCCCCCCCCAACAAACCAGTTTCCAGAATTCTTTTTTTTTCAGATAAACATGGAGGCATTTACGCAACTATTTGCATTCCTCAAGGGAAGGGAGCTAAAATCAATTACACCATTTAACCTTTGCCACTGGAACAAGTACAGGCTTCCAGAGGCGCTGTGTGCATTTGTAGAATCAAGTATTTAGATCCACAGAACAGAGCCTTTCCCTTCATGTGTGTGCAGTTCTTTTTAAAACTGCCTACTTACTGGTCCACACAACATTCAAGGAAAGTTTTTAGTAAGTACTAAGCCCTATGCTTCCTGCATAGAATCACATTCTAAACACAAAGCATTTTGCAGTTTGGCATGTGCAATAAGTCTTTCAGCTTTTTCAGTCAAGGGGCAGATCTCCACTATAATACTGGCATACATTCTGAGCTAAGACATACTTCTCAGTTTTTCAGCATTACCAACTGTGTATTCACAACAGAGAAAAACTTAAACATGGACATGAAATATATACCTTTATTAGGCCCTCAGAGAAAAGAATTTCTATGGTTTCTTTTAAGATAGGAAGCAGACCTCCGTGATGGATACCAATTCCTCGCTTCAGAAGAGGAAGCACATGCTCAACCTGTGAAAAAACATAAAGACCAGTAAACAAATTTTACTATTCATTACTAAAAAATAAAACCCGTATAGAAAACCTCAACACTGTCCTTAGTGTTCACGTAATTCACTATTTACTGACTTTAAATACAATAAATACCCCTTCAATATTATTTTCTAGTTAGAACTAGGAATGATATGAAGTGTAAAGACAGAGGTCGATCTTTTCAATAGAGTAGCCTTAAATTGGGTTAGGTCGACTGTGAAGCTATGCCCTAATATACACACGCAGTTAGAATTTAAATTTGCCTCTATTAAAAAAAATACTTCATTTAAATATTTTTTTGAAATAGTGATCCTGGTATGCATGAGATTATTTTGTTTCAATTTTAGTTACAGTAATTTCACTTACTGATACGTGCTGTAAAACAGTGAAGTCAGCACCTATGGGAGCCATACAAGGAAATTCAGGCTGTCAATGACTTAATTTATCTCTTAAATTCTAAACACATTACACTTCAAACAAATACCTACATAAATATAGCTCTGTCTCTGTTTTTTATTTGAAAACAAAGACTCCCGTTAACAGTCTAATAACACTTGGTTACCACCCGAAACCTAATTCTAAGAACATGCTTTTGAGATATCATTGTCCACAGAGACGAAAACAGATTACTTGGATATTAACGCCATTGTCGTAAGCGTACCAAAAAAACCCAGCACATAACACCTTACATATTAGATTCCTATTTTCCATTTTCTCAAGTTCACAAACGAAACAGGTATCTGGAATCTGAAGCAAGCAGGGATGGCCAAAAATTAAATGGTTGTTTTTTTCAAGGAGAAATTGCCATGCTCCCAATAAATACCACTATATTAAGAAATGATGGACAGAAATAAATAAAATGCAGAGGGGGTTAGAAAGAAATTATAGTTTTAGTGTTTGTTACAAAAGTACTGAATCCTGTAATATTCTGTCCATTTAGAAGCTTGTATTTTTCTACTGTAAAGATAATTACTATGCTTAGTCATTATACAATAAATTATAATGCTGATGCATCAATTCTTTTTGAAAAGCTCAGCAGTCAATACCTGATGAAGTGCATACTGCACTCTCATTTGAACTATTCCCAGACAGTTTTAACCCAGGTATCTCTCTCCATAAGCCCTTATGTTTACTTAAAAACATAATCAGAGAAAAAAAAACAAAACCAAAAAAAAACCAGGGTAGGAACTCCATGGCTAATTTTAGCATATGTCATTTGCTGGAGTCACAGCTGGAAGGAATCCTAATCACAGTTCTATTTCACAATGCCAGGTAGCAATGTACGAGATACTAAAACCTGGGGAGATAAAGGAGAATATTCAGTTCATGATTTCTGTACCCACTACAAAAGACCCACAGCCTTAAATACTGCAGGAAACAGAAGAACAGCAGCTACTCCTCCACCCACCTGAGGAAGCTTCTTGTCTTCATCTGACAGACAATCAATTGCATTATTGAACACTTCTTCAACCATCTTTTTTTCTTCATCTAAAAAGGCAATTAGTAAGTTACTACAAAATCTAGAAGGCTAATGCCGTATGTAAATAAAGCATTACCACATTCTAATATTTATAAAAGTTTACAATAAAAATAGCATGGATGACTGTGAAATCCGCACAAAACCACCCACATAGGGTCAGACGATCGAGAGTTGAATGTGAGCCTGAAGAAGCCTGACAGTAACCAGAAGTTACTGACACAATACCAAAACTGACTTTTAGGAATGTCTACATGAAACTACAGTGCTCAGCGAAAAGGAAAACAGAACAAACCTCACAGAATAATTCAAACTTCAGCTATTTCCAAGCTTGGGATTTCTCAGTTTTATGTACTTTCTGTCTATTTCATAAACCTCCCATTTCTCCACTACCTACTAGTCCCTGTCTGCACGGACACAGAGGCTCTTCCTCTTTCCTGTTAATTCTCAAAGTTTACAGCCTTTCTACTAATACAAATATCAAGAATATATATTCAAAGGCATGACTGAAAAAAAAACCATATAAAAATGCATCTCCGCACTTGTGCATAACTTTACATTTTCTGACAGACATGTCTGCATTATTTTGCAACACTGAACCAGAACGTGTGAAGACTGGAGCAAGTAAGCAAGGAAGAGCCCTTAGCAGCTCACAAACATGAAACGATACGTTGATTGACAACAAATTCCCTGTTTTTTTACAACTCCTAACATTTCTGAGAAGCTATGAACTTAAACTTATTTTCCAAGCTTGGTCTTAATCCAAAATGAAAAACGTCTTCTTTGTTTACCTTTTGGGTTTTTCTTTGAGGAGAAGGGGGAGGAAGTAAAAAAAACTGGACTGAATAATTGAGAAAGAACAGTCTAGCGGTTTGTTATACAGTTGTTTTGACTTTGAGAGAATACTTGTTTTTCTAGTGGACGTAACATAGTAATTTTGGGAAATACATGCTATAATCAGTCTTCTTCCATTATAGATATAAATTTCTAGATACTCTTGTGCTAGAACACAACAACAGGATCTTGGTAAAAGAAATTAAGTTTAAAATAGAAGAACAATTCAACATTGCAATAACCAAGTACTCTGTGCACCAATCGGTTCCTACTGAACACAGCCTGAGGTATGGGCATAGTAAACGAAAGAACAGTATGTATTTTTCATTTGATTTTACACAGAAAGTCCCAAAGGCAATAGTAACATTTCACATCAAACTACAATTGTGAATAAAACCATATTTTATTTATCTGTACCTGTATTGAAATCTAACTTTGTCATCTGAAGTGCATAAGCTTCACAGTCTTTCTTACTGAAGCTGAAAATAATCACAGGTTGGAAATTTCTCTCCATTATCATCTTCACAATCTTAAAAACATTTGAAGGACCTGCAGAGAGATTACATTTATTTAAATGTAATTTTAGCAAAAAAGTATCTTTTGGAATAATTGAGACATAAGCAGAACCCGCATACAACTTTGTCGTTTTACACAAAAAGTTACTTTAGAATGGGATTCAAACTCACCTTTTGTTCCTCCTTTCCTGCCTTTCTGGTCTCCTTTTGCCAAGTCTCCTGCATCTCTAAGCACTTGCATTGCTGTATTAAAATTATCTTCTCTGAAATCTCCCTAGATAAAAAACACAGCCTTCATAAGCAATTACTTCCTACACAGTCCACTTAAAAATACTTAGTACTTCACATAGCCAGTACTATTCACCGGCAGAAGGACAAAACCAATGCATAAGCTAGCAAGTGAGTTTACTAAGTCAGTGGCACAGATCAGAATTACGCTGGTGTCTCTGAAGTTATTGCTCATTGTTCTATCCACCATGCCATCAACCACACTAGACCTGCTGAATGACATTACACCAAAACTGACTTTTAGGAATGCCCACATGAAACCACAGGGCCCAATGAAGATGTAGCTTCAAGTGCAGTGCTACTACTTATGGCATTAGCTATTGTTGTGCAAGCCCATGATGCATTTTAAATAAGTCATTACTTCAAAATCACCTGAAGATACAAAAATATTTTGCCCCCTTAACCAAAGTAAAATTTAACTACTACTATGTTTTCTTTTCAGTGAGAAACAGTACAAGAAACATCATCTACTCTGCAGATTTACAGAAAGCAGCATGCACTTTAGAAAACAAAGCAAGGATGAGGGTGCCTAAGGCATCTCAGCAAAGTATTGCTCAGCTGACTACATGACATTAGATAATAAAACAACTCTCTTCTGTAAGACTCCAAAAATCTAGAAGTAACTCAGAGACCACTGTTACTCATTTTAACACAAACATCCTCTGCATAGCAAATTCAAATTTTGCAAGAGATCAAGCTCATGTCTGGTAGGCAAGGAAAAAGATCTTTCAAACAAACTGAATATTCCTCACGTTTTCATCAACGACCAGATGGAGTCCATCTCCTCCTGCTGGGAATATATAATGCTGCAGTGGAGTGGGTCGATAGTCGGTGTAAATTACATGGCAAGGCTATAAAGAAAGAACAGCATACACATTTAATGTTTCTAATTGCATTGTAAAAACACTTGCTTGATGGAAAACCCAATATATTATTACTAAAATACATCTTTTTAAAAGCCAAAAAGTAAGACTCACAGAAACTAAGATAAGAAAATCTTCTTTCCTGAATATGGATTTTGTACTAATGACATTGCTTAAGAAAATGAAAATTTGCAACTCCTTTGGAAGAATACAAGTTGGCTACAAAAATTCTCTCATGAACACAAAAAGTAAGGACAGGTAATATTTCCTTCTGTATTATTAAAATCCAGATAACTTTCAAAACCAAGGAAAAGCTGCTAATTTCTACTTTGTAAAAAAGCCTTTAGGTTTTTTACACCACCTAAAAAAGTCACACAGTAGACTTTTAAAAACATTTAAGGTTTTAAGACATGGAGAAAGCTTGTCTAGAAAAAAAAATCTAAAAACTCACTTCTTTCAAAAGATTAAATATGATGTAAAACTGGTTTTTTTTAAAAAAAAAATCAGTCTAGTGTTCTGTAAAACAAAATTAATCTCTTCTGCCAAGCTTAAATAGACATCTCTTATACTACACTCCTTTCATCACAACGTAAGAATCAATCCCTGGGGTATTTTTAAAATCAGACCAACATCTTGTGGATATTAACTTTCATAATTCTAATTCCCATATTCTTTGCTGCAAAAGCATCTCATAAAAGAACAGAAAAAAATAAAACTAATGGTTATGGGATGGGACAGATTTCTCACTTCGTTTGCACACATATATAGTATTTCCTATGGATTTATGATTTACTTTTGATTTCCACATGGCCTTTTTACTGAGCTCTTCAAACAAATTCTCCAACCAACCTCTTGTCTATCAGCTCTCTGAAAATCATAGTATGTTCATCATGTTTCATAATTCAGAATGTTTGTTGAAATGAAGCTGGGATCTAAATAAGTGTGGAAAATAAGTTCAAAGAAACAGCTTTTATGCTTCTACATAGAATCAACAGCCAGTATAGCTGCAAAAGCTAGGAGTACAACCACAGAAGCCAGGAGTGATCTGTACCAGCATTTATAAGCAGTAAGATGACAAAAAAGACGCTCAAAGATTCAGTTCTCTTCAACCAAAGACACGGTATTACACCACAAAACAAAGATGGAGGTACAGCGTATCAGAAACGTTACCTGTTTGTGAAGATGGCAGATCCATTCAGCAAACTGACGGGCATTTGGAATAGTTGCAGAAAGGAACACATAATGAACATTGTCAGGGAGCAAAATAATTGTCTCTTCCCAAACTACACCACGTTCTGAAAATGGAAAAGTCACATGGGAAATTTATGTGATCAAAGCCTATTTTTCAGTTCTGAAGCCAAAGAACAGCATGCTCAAAGACAAAATAACACAAACAAAAAAGCCTCCCCTGCACAAATGGGGTGAATCAAATGCCTTCAAAGTGGCTTTTGCCTTGGCAAAGAAAACGCAGATTGTGACATAAAATAACTATCCTATATATGTTTAGTAGAAAACAAATTCTGAATGATGTATGCACAAAGATGCCTGATTTTAAGAGAGAGAATAAAGATTTAATTCTTCAAAAGAAAAAAAAAAATTGTTCTTGGGAGAAAAAAAAGATTTCTTGAAAAGAAAAATTGTACATATAGGATACCTGAATCTCTCATGTAGTGGATTTCATCAAAAATAACCCATGCAACTTCTCGCATAACCTCAGAACCTCTGTAGAGCATACTTCTCAAAATCTAGAAAAGGAAAAAAAAATTTGAGATGCATCACATGAAGTAACAACAGTCACATATTACAGAGTAAGTAACTGACAGAATTTTTGGTTCACATTTACATGGCAATATAAAATCTTACTTTGCACAAAACTTAAAAGCGTTTCGAGACTTTCTGTGAGATGTTTTCTGAGCTTATTTCAATCTAACGAATCTCATGATGCGAGATGAACTGGTTTCCCTGTGAGAACAGTGAAGGAATGTGAAGGAAAAACCATTGTTTTTCTCCCAGCCTCTGTGTGGCAGCATATTTGTTACAGGTCTACAGATATCCTGCTGCCAAGCTGCATTCTTCTCTCATCCTAATAGATAACCTCTCTATGATTAAAAGAAAATCTTTTGTCATAAATCAAGTCATCCTGTCTCTCCAGCCCAATCTTTCCCTACCAGAGGTTTTTCCATAAGACTCTTTACTCCTTTCAGGTAAAGACAGAAAAGTAAAATTCAAAGTCGTGGCTGGACAGATTTCGGCAACAGAAACAGGACAAAATCGTGCAAAGAGTGCTTTGTTACCAATGGTGAAAAGCTGTATATTCCTGGAGTACTAGCATCTAGCATGAACCACTCAAGTATCACTCAATGATTTTCCTCTCCCCGTTTTGTTTCCCTGGAACAAAATACTGACCCTACAGGATTCAGTAAGTCTGACTGACTTTTAGTACTTCACATCTATCCAAAGGAAACTCAATTTCCTGTGTTCTCCAGACACTAAGTTCTGCCTTTCTCCATGTGAGAATGAAAGTTCCTGACTGATAGTCCAAAAGCAGGGGTTTACAGAGATTTACCTACCTTCTTCAATAACCAGAAGTTAAAACATTAAAGGGAGGCATAATGAACTTTGTATAATTCTCTACCCTAATTAGGCTTATGATGATAACTTACATCTTTTAATATCAGACCTTCTTAGTCAAAAAAGGGTAGAAGAAAACACAGACAGACCAAGAATTAATGTCTGATCTTACCTCTGTTGTCATTACCAGACAAGAAGCTGTAGGATTAATGGTGACATCCCCAGTCATCAAACCAACATCCTGGAATTCTTCATACATCTCACGGTACTTCTGATTACTCAAAGCTTTAATTGGGCTTGTAAATATCACACGCTGTTTCTCCCTCAAAGCCAGGGCAATTGCATACCTGTATTCAAACATTGTACATATTAAAGTTGTCAGGAAGACATTCAGAGCATATTACTTTCCTCTAACCTTCTGCTTAAAAAAAAAATGCAATTCAGAATACCAGTAGAACGACATGAGGCATTTAATACCTACATTATTAAGTTCAGCACAATCTCAACTCAACTATGTATGCTCTTTTGGACAGCAACAAATCATTGACAAGTTAACTGATTTTTATGGACTTCAGAGCACATCTAGCATAATCTAAAAATCTAATTGTCACTGTCTCATGACAAACTACTATTATTTGAACCCATGCTCTAATATGTCTACACGTACATCTCACTTCTTACCTGAGGTCAGCAAAGCCACTCTGCTATCAGACCAAACCCTGACAAAAACGTACACTATTTCTTACCTGATAAACACCAAGTCGCAAATTAAATCAAATCAGTGCTTCTAACAAACCAAAGCAAACACAACAAACTCCTTATTAGTTATAGCCAGGGGCTAGAAAACAAAGGTATGCTTTTTCTAAGTTGACGCAAATCTGTATTGCAGAAACTTTCCTTTCAATCTACACAATAACATCTCAAAAAAACCAGATTGTTTAAAAATAAAAGGTAAGCTTAAACACAAATTAAGCCTTTCACTACCCAATACACAAGTTGAAAGAAGTAATTTTTATATTCAAGAGTAGCCAACTGAATTCTAACACTAACGGTCCAAACTTTCTATCAAGAAACCGAGACACAACAGCTACTGAGATGGTTCAACAAAATGACATGATAAACATCACACCACTCTCTTATTACAGCCTGTCAGAAAATTACTTACTCTGCACAAACAGTTTTACCAGCTGATGTATGAGCTGACACTAACACAGACTGGTTATTATCTACACAAAGAATAGCTTCTCTCTGAAAGGCATCAAGAATAAATGGATATTCCTAAAAACAAAGAAAGCAAAAGCATTACATATTTTTAACAAAGACTGTTATTTACATCTAATTACTCGTGTAACTGATCTAGTGTGCAAATTACAGGCAGAAATGAAATCCTGTAGAATTTGTAACTTCAACTGATCTTTATCCAGAATTTTGCAATGATTTTATATTCAAATAATTTTATCTAATACTACAGCTAAGATCTGTGCTTATGTCTTGTTGTCATACAGAATTAAAATCTTGCCCCAATTTTCTCTAATATCCTAATTTAGGAAAAGAAACTAGTGTACAGTGGAAGCCACCTGATGTTATAGAATAGAATTGAAATCACAACAGCCTATCCACCCCATTCAAACACAGTATTTTACTCTACCAAATTTAAAATAATAGAAACACGACAGGCCATCTTTTCAAGACACTCTCTTCCAAGCCTTACTTGTACAAAGTACAGCATTTTTCCCTCTACCCTCATCTACTGCCT
This sequence comes from Leptosomus discolor, assembly GCF_034619465.1. Lineage (NCBI taxonomy): Eukaryota > Metazoa > Chordata > Aves > Leptosomiformes > Leptosomidae > Leptosomus > Leptosomus discolor. Next base: position 73,963,951 of record NC_141419.1, read on the forward strand.
AAAGCATATGCAAAAAGAAAAATGAAGGCCATCTATCACATACTTTTGCAGCTTTTCCCGTTCTTGGCTTCAGCCCTGTGAAGTCTTCATCTGCTGGAAGTGCAACCTACAAAATAAATCTTAAATAAAAACAGTTGCAGAATTCTCGGTGTCCCATTCAGTGACATGGCAAGCTATGAAGATAGCTGGGGGTAGGAGATTTAAAGTGCATGAAAACTATCTTGAATTTCTATTACCCTTTTTCTATCAGATCAAGCTTCAACGCTTCCTCCCTTCCTCTCAGTTTTTCAACCAGAATCTCTGTCCTCCTGTTCCAACAATACTCCTCTCATTTCCCTGATACTCCCTACTGTCTTGTGTAAAATATTTCTGCTTCACCTATCTTGGAACATTAGCTCTTCAGAACAAGAAACAGTCATGGCTTCTGGACAATGGACATTAGAAGCAACTACTCAGCTCACATTGATAACATTCCTTTTCCAAGGGCAATGTATTTATACAGCTCAAGTTCCTGTTCCTGGCCAATATCCGACACTCATTCATACTAAAAATTTACACTCTCTTCAGGTAGAAAGTGATGGCAGGCCTCTGCCAGACATCTTGAGAAAACAAAGACTGTATAGATGCATGGGCTTTAAAACCTGTATCATCAATTGTATACACATTTTTTTCATTACAAAGGTCTAATCATACAGGGTCCTTGAATGCGACCCCAATTAACTTGAGCTAGTTCTGGAAGAGAGCACAGAAAATAAAATTAACATAAAAGTACAAGGAAGTTAAAATTTACACATTTGATTTGCATAGAAACTCTTTCTGACAATCATGTTTGGATGAAAGATGATTAAAAAAAAAAATAGTCAGCATTTATACTTCTGATTTTTCACATTTTCAATTGTATTTGAATTCTGAATCTGAAAAAAATAGTTTTAATTATTTTGCATTTACAACAAAAAAATAAATTTTTCCCTTTTTACCAAAACGTAATTTTCCTTACAAGAAAGCCTTTCATTCTTGAACCAGAATCGCAAAATATTTCAATGCACTGCTGCACGGCTACATCGCACTATGAACATAAACCTATTTTAACAACCAGCAGGTTTTACTCCTCAGCAACAGTATTCAGAATGGGCTTGGTACCATTCAAATATGGAAACCTATCAATATTATCGAGTGCTTCACAATCACTCATTTTATTGCAAGTATCATTCAAACTGCTTCTGCTAAGACACTCTATTAATTTTTCAAGTGCATTTTGTGCATGCTTAATGCCAAATACAGACCCCAGACTCTTTACAAGCCTTAAATATACCTTATAATATACCTTACATACCTTAATATAATATGTAATAACGTATCTGCTTAAGGGCAGGAAGGCTCTGCAGAGGCACCTGGACAGGCTGGATCGACGGGCTGAGGCCAATGCCATGAGGTTCAACCAGGCCAAGTGCCGGGCCCTGCACTTGGGTCACAACAACCCCATGCAGCGCTACAGGCTTGGGGAGGAGTGGCTGGAAAGCTGCCCGGCAGAAAAGGACCTGGGGGTGCTGGTCGACATGAGCCGGCTGAACATGAGCCAGCAGTGTGCCCAGGTGGCCAAGAAGGCCAACAACATCCTGGCCTGTATCAGCAATAGTGTGGCCAGCAGGAGCAGGGAGGTGATCGTGCCCCTGTACTGGGCACTGGTGAGGCCGCACCTTGAACGCTGTGTGCAGTTTTGGGCCCCTCACTGCAAGAGGGACACTGAGGTGCTGGAGCGTGTCTAGAGAAGGGCAACGAAGCTGGTGAAGGGTGTGGAGAACAGGTCTTGTGAGGAGCGGCTGAGGGAACTGGGGCTGTTTAGCCTGGAGAAGAGGAGGCTGAGGGGAGACCTTATCGCTCTCTACAACTACTTGAAAGGAGGTTGGGGGGGGAGGGGGGGTGTCGGTCTCTTCTCCCAAGTAAGAAGTGACAGGACAAGAGGAAATGGCCTCAAGTTGTGCCAGGGTGGGTTAGACTGGACATTAGGAGAAACTTCTTCACCAAAAGGGTTGCCAAGCACTGGGACAGGCTGCCCAGGGAAGTGGTGGAGTCACCATCCTTGGAGGTATTTTAAAGACTTGTAGATGTGGTGCTTTGGGACATGGTTTAGTGGTAGACTTGGCAGTGTGAGGTTAATGTTTGGACTCAATGATCTTAAAGGTCTTTTCCAACCTAAATGGTTCTATGATTCTATGACATAGTAAGTACAAGTGCAATAAACAGCATTATTACACTGGAAATGATAAATATAATTCTATGATACAAGACTATACTTTTCACATGCATTTTCACTGCACTCACCTCATGTGTACAACCTTCAACAGTTTCCACAGCTTGCACTTTTACTTGAGGCATCAGGTCTGCCAGGCTAAAAACACAGGAGTTAGGATTGCCAAAAAGGTATTTAAAAATCCTGTTGTCTTTAGAAATGCAAAAATGTTGAACTTCACCTCTACTTTAATTGCAACATTAAAAAAAGGATGCACAAACTTGAAATAGACAGCTGGTAGAGACCAGGACTAAGAATACCTGTAAATGTTAAAATTTTGCTCCTGTCTAAGTCTACTTTAGGTACTCCTTTGGGATTTATTACACCTTAAAATCCTGTACCACAGAACTGCACTTGGATCACATATGTTCACATAAAGTTTTCTGATCAAATAAGTACTTTTTTTTCATTATGCAACAAAGCAAAATTCAAGCCCCATATTCCTGCTACTAGTTACAACACCAAATAACAGCAGCCTGAAGCATCCCAAGCAGCTGCCTGAAGACGAGACCCCGCTTCTCTTTACCAGTCCTTTTTCTCATGGCTACAAGAACGGGCTAGCATCTCACTGCACAGAACAGTGTTTTTTTCTGACAGTTTTAACATACTTAGTAAGTTACTGTGGGCAAGTGTACAATCTACTGAGACCACTAACACAGAAACTGACTTAAAATGCTGACTCTGGTTCTGTTTTGCTTCTATAAAGATACCCTTTGTTTACAGTGTTCTGAGAAGTCTTCTCATGACTTTCTCAAAGCAAATCTTACCTTGGACTTAAGAAAAACTACCATGTAAGACCAAATGACAATCCAGACCAGAATTCAATCTGACAGAAGTCAATAATACATCACCCAGAAAAAAGTGTAAGAACACACCAAGCACATAATTCTTATTTCTGTAGTAGTTCTCTACATCTTGAGCTAGGAGGCACATACCTGCATCTGGCAGCTCTCGATCAATTTTTATTCCATGAAACCTCTTAATCATTTCCTGAACCTATGTAAACATCCAAGTTCCCAAGAACCTCTTAAGATACACTAAGCTGAAAAAATGCCTGCACTGCCCTTTCAATCTGTGTTCAAATGTCTCATGAAATTCTAGAAAAAAAAAAAGAGGGAGACACATGCAGATCCTAAAGCACAGAAACAGCATTCTGACTTCCCTTCAGCTGCCTTATCTCTCAGCTGTTGAAGTGCCCAAGTATATACGCCCCTCTCCACGTCAAACACCTGCCATGTGCACTCAAATTTAAAAGCACATCCATACTTAAGATTCTAAATATTTCCTGCAGTTATAATCTCACCTGCCTCAAAAGCCTTGTTTCTGTCTCCTTGGTCAAATTCTTCTTCCTGGTCCCAAGCAAACTATGTCTTTCAGTGGTGTGGTACACAGCAGGCGTGCCTCCTCGCATGTGCCTCACTGCTTATCTCTTGCTATGTCACCATGACGGTTCAGACCAAGAACCACCAATGCACATGCAATAACCACAAATACATGAACATTTCATACTGCGGTTGCCTATCTGCCTGCAATATTCTTTTAAACATGCCCACAGCTTGTCACTGCTGAAGTTGTCCTACCAGCACATCCTTACTCAATACAGACAATGGAAAATCAACTGCATATGCAAATTCATTTTTATGTGAAAACACTGTAAAGCTACTTACATTGATTAAGCACAATTGGCATATAGCTAACCAGTATGCCTTCCTACAGTTTTCTTACACATTACACTGGGCACTTACTTAGCATCTTCTGACACAACGTCTTCCAATTTTGGCTTCTTTCCCAAAACGGCATCTTCAGTACTATCAGCATCAGCTTCCCTTTTGGGCTTCCCTGTCACAGCTACTCCAGATTTTTCCTCTGATCGTTTTCTGCACCATAAACAGACAATAACTTTTAAGTTTGGCTCTTTTATCTAAACATTTCCAGAAAAAAGAAACTAAGTGTACTACGGGTAACAGTGATCACGTTGCCTTCAGAAACAATCGGGGAACTCTACCCATGAAAACCGCCGTGGGTTTTCAAACCACTTCCTTGACGAGCTTACCCCAAGGTCCCGGCGCTCCCCAATCGCCCCCTGCGCCCGGGCTAGCTGCAGCTTTGGGGACAGGGACCCCCAGAAAGCAGGTCCCTTTAGGCTGCACCGACTCCCCGGTCCCGAGGGGGTTCAGCAGCTCACGCAAGCTGGCAGCCGCCAGGCCCAGCACCGCGGCCCGAGCCTCAGCCACTAGAGCGCCCCCAGCCCTGCGCCACTGGCCCCCACCGCGCCCTCACCCCGGTCTCCTGGCACCCTCGGTGGCGCCCGCTTTGGTCTTCTTGGCGCCGGCGGCAGCGGCGGCCGAGTCCTCCTCAAACACGCTGAAGAGCTCGTCCCCGAAGGCGTCCGCCATCTTCCCCCCGGGTCCCACAATGCCTCGCGCGGGACAACCTCGCCCCACGCCCTGGGTCCTTTCCGCCCCTTGCGCGGCGCTGCACCCCAAGAAGAAGCAGAGCCCCCCCGCCGTCCCTGGGCACCGGGAGCCCCACACACGGCCCGATCCCGATCCCACCCCGCCAGCACCGGGGCACCGTAAGCCTCCCTTCGGCGCACTGCCGCCCCCGCTCAGGCCCTACCCACAGCCCCCCGCGGCCGGCCGCGACCCTTGCCCCGGAACCTGATTTCCGCAAGGCCTGGGAGCCCTGACGGCTGTGAGGTGCGCTCCCTCCGGCGCTGACCAATAGGAGACGGAGGACGGTGCCAAGCGTGTAGCACTGGCCAATGGGGAGCTGTGGGCGGTGCCAAGCGCGGTGCCCGGATTCAGGGAGCGGGCAGGTTCTGGTGTGGGCCGGGGGTGCTATGGGCGGCCGCAACAAAAAGCAGCGGGCGGGCAGCGCGGCCCATACCGCCTCCGCTGCCACCGCTGCCGCCCGGGCTCGAACCGCCGCCGAGGCCGCCGCTGTCGCCGCTGCGGAGGCGGGCAGCCGAGCAGCACCGCGGCCGCCGCCCGCCTCCAAGGAGCCGCGTGTCAAGCAAGGTACCGGGCCCCGCGGCGTGACACGGCCCCGACCTGGGAGCCCCGGGGCGGCTTTGCCGTTGGGAAGGAGGGGTGCACGGCCCAGGTGGCTGAGGGGTACCCCGGCTGGCCGGGAGCGCACGGAGGGGCAGCTTCGTCAGCCCCAGGGCGTGGGCTGTTTGCGTGGGGGCCGAGGCGTTACGGGAGAAGGCCTGCTGAAAGGTTTGACGTTACCGAGTGTCGAGAGAGGCACCTCAGGTCCCTCCGCCAGGGGGTTGGTCAGGCCTGGCTTTAGCCCGTCTCTCTTCCTGGGGCGTTCCTGAGCAGATGGGCATTGGCGTGCGGTTGGCATTGATGTGTCGAGTTAGTTTGTCGTTAGATTGTTGGCAGTTATTGTGGAGCAAGTGTTGGTGCGGCACTTTCCTATTAATCAGTTTCTTTTGTAGATGTTTGTTCCATATGCGCTCAAAACCAATGCAATATGAATTTGGGGTTAGGGTTTTTTTTTGAGGGGGTATCATGAAAAAAGTCCAGAGCAGTTCCAGGGCTGGAGGCACTTCAGCAGTATTGGATGAGCTGAGTTCTGGGTGCAGCCTGAAAAACTAGTGTTCTGCAGCACTCCGAGGTGTCTGTTTTCAATAAACCAGCTTTGATAGAAGTAGTGCAGATTCCTTCTAACATCGGTAATGGCCTGTGTTGCAGACTATAAGCAAATCATGCAATCGCTAGACCATTTGAGATTCCAGCTTAACACAAAGTCTTGCAGTCCATTAACTTGAACTTCCTGAACCTATTGATGTTCCCCGTTTTTGGAAACTCAGGCTCTACTAAACATATTCCTTGTGTTTCCCACTCCTCCAACACTACGGTGCTGAGCCCTTTTCAGAAACTATCTCTCTTCTCTCCCAGGTTGTCTGCTGTGGTGAAAAATAGGTCCGTGTAAGTGAAAAGTAAGGTAGTGTAGATACACAGCGTACCAGTAAGTGGCAGTGATTAGTTCCTGAGCGCAAACTGCGCTTTGCGGCTCCTCACCAGAGGTAACCATGGGTGGGTTTTTGTTGGGGTTTTTTTGGGTTGTGGGTTTTTTTGGTTTTGTTTTTGTTTTCAGAAATGCTGTTACCCACACCCAGTCCCAATCTAAAAATGGGCTCTCCTAGAGCCTGTCTGCAGACAGTTGAGCTGTCCCACCTGCCTGCTGGCAGCCTGAGGAGCTGGGAGTAGCTGAGCCTCCTGTAGCACAACGCTGCTCCCTCTGGGGTGGTACGCAGTCTTGCAGGGTGGTGAAAGCTGTGAGGTTGCTCAGTTTCTTTGTACCTGTGTAGTGCCAGAAACAGTATGTGCTTTCTGAAAATGATGGAATCCAACAGTGAGCCGTGTGTTGTCATTCTAATGATGATGAATAGCTTTGTGAATTAGTATTCTTCTAACAGCTGCTAAATGAAAAGTATTTAAGAATGACAATAGCAGATCAGACCAAAGGCCTCTGTAACTCGGCGCCCTCTCCTAGATAGGGGCTAAAAGCAGGTACTTGGGTAAAGATAGGTTGGACACGCAGTGATACTGCTTGTAGAGTACCTTTGTGTCCGCCACCAGTTGAGGCTTAGGGTCTTCCTGAGCCAGGTGCAGTATTTTTCAATGCCCTCACAAATTGATTTCTTTACTGCAAAGCTATCCTGTCTGCCCTTGGATGTCCAATATCCACAGCTTCAGGGGCAAGGAGTTCTGTTACATAGCTGTGTACTTTTTAGCAAAAAACCCTAAATAGCCTGCTTGTTTTGAAGCTGCCATTAGCTTCCCTGTTTGGCACTGTTTGTTCTAGGGTCAGAGGGAGTGAGCAGTCAATCCCATTTCTTCTCGTGCTACTTGGCGTTTTGTGTTTTGTCTGCTGAGAGTCAGACCCTTCTTTGCTTTATTCCTTTGTCAAGGGCCTTTGTTATTGTTGCTTATTCTTACTGTTGTTAATGTACTTGCATGTTTTGGGCAAATTAGTGTAATATTTGCTTGCACTAACCTGTGTTATGATGGGTGTCCTTTAGCTAGTGTAAACCATGTTCTCTGTATTCTGCTTATGTAACTGATGGTTATTTGCAATTTGCAGGTCCAAAAACTTACAGTTTTAGTTCAACAACAGATTCCAGTGCTGCTGCAAATCTAGATAAATCTGTTCTTAAAGTGAGTATCTTCTTTAGGTAAAACAATTTTTGTTTTCATAGTAATCTTTTAGCTGAGTAAATATTTCTTCAGCTCTTCTTCAGTATTATGTTATGCAGGTAAACTACATTCATGTATTAGACATTGACTGTCTTGAGCTTAATATGTGTTTGATTTTGAGTGTGCTTTAAGAAATAGGGGTGAACTGACAGGGCAGGAGAATGTCTGTATTTTTTGAATGATACATTGCACGCAGGACTACTAAGAGTTATATTTGGGCTTCTGCTTTCATCAGAGGAAGAATACAGATTTTTTTTACAACAACCTCAGTAGCAACCAAAGCTTGGTGTTCATGTTCTAGAAGTGTTAAAACTACAAAAATTATTGTTTTACTATAATTATTTTTTTAAGCCAGATGGGAAGGAGAGCGTCACAAATGGTGTCTTGGTGATCAAATTATTTTGTACCGGTTCTCATAAGCAGAGTAAGAAGGACTTGTTCTTTTCAGTAGGAATTTTTTTTTCCAAATTTTTTTTTTTTTAAATTTCCTTGAAGATGTAAATGGGTAATTATTCTCTGTAATAAGGAATGGACTCTAGGTGGTCCTGCTCTGACAGGGGGATTGGACTACATGATCTTTCGAGGTCCCTTCCAACCCCTAACGTTCTGTGATTCTGTGTGACTCTTCTATTTCAAGTAAAAGTGTATAGCTTGCAAAAGTAAAAAGAAAAAAAAGGTGTCCCTTTTGTAAGACAAGTTTCTTGTACTTACGGTGTAACGGGTCTGCATGGCAAGGTTTTGGTAGCGGGGGGGTCACAGGGGTGGCTTCTGTACGAAGCTGCTAGAAGTTTCCCCTATGTCAGATACAGCCAATGCCAGCCGGCTTTGAGACGGACCCGCCGCTGGCCAAGGCCGAGCCCATCAGCGACAGCGTTTTTCGCCTCTGTGATAACGTATTTAAGAGAGTGAAAAAGTTGTTGCGCAGCAGGAATTGCAGCGAGTGAGAGGAGTGAGAATAGGTGAGAGAAACATCCCGCAGACACCAAGGTCAGTGCAGAAGGAGGGGGAGGAGATGCTCCAAGCGCCAGAGCAGCGATTCCCCTGTGGCCTGTGGTGAAGACCACGGTGAGGCAGGCTGTCCCCCTGCAGCCCATGGGCGGTGGAGCAGATGACTGCCTACACCCCGTGGAGGGCCCCACGCCAGAGTGGTGGACGCCTGAAGGAAGCTGTGACCCCGTGGGAAGCCTGCACCGGAGCAGGCTCCTGGCAGGACCTGTGGCCTGTGGAGAGAGAGAAGCCCACGCTTATCTCAACCCCACAAGCCTGTTGTTATTTTTTTCCTCTACTCTCTCCTGTCCAGTTAAGGAGGGGCAGTGATAGAGTGGCTTTGGTGGGCACCTGGCATTTTGGCCTTGGTCAACCCACCACATACGGAAAGCTGAAAAACTTGAGATTTGAATGGCAGAGAGATTTCTGCATTCTTATTTCCTTAGCCATGAAGAGCATTGATATGTCGTAAAAATTTGTAATGTGTTGCTTTGTATCAACTGATTTTCTCTGCAGGTAATGATAAATGGTAATTTGGAGAAAAGGATTATTGGTGTAATCAATGACCATAAAAAACAAAATGATGACAAAGGAATGATTTCCAGAAGGCTTACTGCTAAGAAACTACAGGTAGAGTTTAAAGTTGTTCTCTGACTATTGTTTATTTAGAATAAACAGTTTCTTTTTTGGCATTCCTGTTGTGTCATACCACACTTCTGCGTGCAGTGCAAGCCAGTGTAACGTGCTTTCCAGTAGTTACATTAATGGTTAGTCAGTGGAATTGATAAGTATGCTTATTGGGAAAGATACATCTTCATGCGTTCAGTAACAAATTGGAGTCTTCAGACAGGATTTGGGAATAGAACTTAATATGACTGTTTTATGTTTCCTACAATTTTTGTTCCATATAGCTGGAAAATTGTAGGTTTATCTTTCTAATCTGAAATATGCTCTGTCCAGAGGCTGGAATGTAGATTTATTTACATATATATTTGCATTTAAAATACAGGCTCTGTATGCAAAATAGGAATTTCTGCTCAACCTTCTGATGTTAATTTGTGCTGTTAATCTCCATTTAATGCTAGTTATCTGGTAGTGGGAAACAGGAATTTACAAACCTATATTAGATTGATAGATTAAATCTTATTATTTTCTGACTTTTTTTATTTATAGGACGTGTACATGGCTTTACAGAGATTCTCTTTTAAGACTGAGCACATTGAAGAAGCAATGAAAAATACACTTTTATATGGTGGTGATCTTCACTCTGCACTTGATTGGCTTTGTTTAAACCTTCCTGATGGTGAGTATGGCAACAGAGAATCAACTACAGTTTTTAACAAAAGAGTAATAGGACCTGCTGTGGCATGGGAATGCTTCATAGTAGTAATTAAATATATTGTTTCACTAAGACTGGTAGTCATCACAGTGTTCCTTTCCTAGGTGTGCTGCTGACTGGTTCTGGTATATTTTATTAGTGTAAAAATTCTTGTAAACTTCTTGTTCCTACTCTTGAGAGTTTTATGGAAGTCCGACAAGCAAACGCTGGGTTGTCTAAATGCTGAAGCCTAATTTTATTTCAGGCATGCTGGTTTTGTTTTATGTTCTTCTGGTGGCTCCCAACACACTTTACAAGATTTTCAGTAATTATTATTGATGTATTCTGTGACATGTGTTTTGGGTTTTTTATTATTTTGAAGATGCCTTGCCTGAAGGTTTTAGCCAGCAGTTTGAAGAACAGCAACAGAAACCTAGAGCAAAATTTTGTTCTCCTGTGTCACAACGTAAGCCTCCACCTCACTTAGCGGGTAACAAAAAGAAAGAAAATGGCCCTGAAACTAAGGTAATCTGAGAAATTAATTTGTATTTTCTGGAGCAAAGAGAGGACAAAGTTTTCTAAAATACAGAATTTGTGTTGACTTCCAACACTGATGTGAAAAAATTCTGAAAATATGGTATGCTTAATAATTGTCACCCACATTATTTTAACTTCAGTGGAATGGTCATTTGAAGGTAGTGTTTTTATGTGATGTCTAGAAGGATCTTCATAGTTCATTTTTGTGGTAAAGCATAGCTTAATTTTCTTCTGGAATAGGTTTATTCTGTTTGTTTACAGATGGCATTCTTTATGTACTTGTGTGGATTTAAATTTGCCTGTGTACTTGCAGTGTTGTGATTTCTGTGGTTATTGAATCTTAAACCTAGAAATGGAAAAGATTTCTTGTAAAAGTGTGTCGTTCAGGTGTTAAGATCTATATAAGTATATTGTGAGATGTTTACCCTGGTTGGAGGAGTTTGCTCCATGGGTTTTTTATTATGTCATATAACTTTGATTTTATATAAAATCTTAAGCAGTAGTTACTAAATACTGACAGAGAAAAGCATTGGTGTTTTCACTATTATCATTACTTTTAATTTTCATTGCTCTTCCTAGGAAACAAATGTGGCGAAAGAGAAAGAAGTCAGTATGAAGGAATGGATTTTGCGATATGCTGAGCAACAAAGTGATGAAGAAAAGAATGAGTCTGTGAAAGAGACAGGTGAAGAAAAGTTTGACCCGGTAAGATAGGATAAGACTTCCTGGAAGCCTTTCGAAAACTGATATGTCCAGTACATCTGCAAGTGGTGGATCTGTTTGTTAAAAACTGGGGTTTGAATACTTTTTTTTACGTTACCTATTTTTACATTTGCAGGCTACTGAAGGGGAAATGTGTTGGAACCTTCTCCTTTCCTAGACTGGAAAGGAAAAACAATTTTTTTTTGTACTGGGCTCAAAATACTGGATATATTGTGCTGGAAAGGAAAAATTCTTGAAACATGTCTCAGTGAGATTAGGAAAGTGACTATCAAATTCTGAGAGGTCCTAAGTATTAATTACATTAAAAACTAATTGTTCCTTCTTTCTGTAAGCTTGGTATAAAGGACAAAAAACCCCACTTCTTTGTTGTGAAGCTCATTAAAAGCAACAGGCATACTTGTAATTAATAAATCTGTTTGAAATAGAATGAGAGATATGTACATCTGGCTGCCAAGCTTTCAGAAGCAAAAGAACAAGCAAGCATCTCCAAGCAAGACAAAGACAAGCAAGGCCAGAAGGTAGCACAGGAGAAAATAAGGAGAATTCAGCAAGGTACAGCTATGCAAATTACCTGTGTTTTGTTTTGTGAGTTGTGTGTTTGTTAGGTGAGTAAGTCTCTGAGTCAGATTGAATTGCTTTCAGCATCTTTTGTGCCACTGTGTGAATTGCAGGCTTTTCTGAGTCTGTCCTTCCCATGTGAGTAGTTCTAAAAACTCAGTAACATTTTGCTACTGGTTTTGTGTGCTCAGTATGAATTAATGTAATTGATCTTTTCTTTTTAAAGAATAAACGTTCAGCTATTGGTAGATGTAAGTTGTATTCTCTCTCTCTGACAGAAATGGCGATACTTGAAGAACATCCAGTATTTAATCCAGCTATAAAGACTTCAAACCAACAACAAAATGAAAAGAAAAAAAATCCCTCGTCTCAGCCTCAAGAAACCACTTTGAATTTGAGCTTGCTTGAAAAACCTGATGGTGCTGCAAAGGAAGACAAAGGTGTGTTGGAAATAGTTCAGTATAATCTTGGAGTACCACAGATTTCTAGTATTAGTCCTTATTTTTCTGGGTTGTATTTCACTGCAGTGATGGGTCATCAAGCTCTCATTGTGGGAAAGGCAGGTGAACTACCTCACTGACCAAGCTGACTTTAGAAGGATCTATATTTGTTTTAGCAGATGACATTGAAAGCTGTTTTTGCCATACTGTCGTGTCTAAATTTTTGATTTTTTTTCTTTTTTTTTTAATAGTAGGGCTAGTTACTGTTTCCATTGTCTGTCATCTTTTTAAACTATTATCATTGTAAACCTTCAAACTGTTATGTTATTTTCTAATAACCAAACTTCAGTGAAAGTTCCTAAATTATTGGGGGATGAAAGATGGCAAACAAAATTTTGTAATTAATTTCCTGCTAGATACTTCTGTGGGGAAAAAGCAGGAGTTTGTCATGTATCAGTACCATATTTCTGCAAAACATTTCAGAAAATGCTTCTCTCTAATAAAAATACTTTTGAAAAAAAAAAATAAAAACATTCTTGCCTATCAAAGCGATGTAAAATTTTAGGAGACATAAAATATGTCTTTCTGCTCTTGTAGTGAAAAAGAAAGAACCACTAGATATAAGAGATTTTGATTATAGTGCTCGAAGCTGGACTGGTAAATCTCCAAAACAATTTTTGATTGACTGGTGCAGGAAGAATTTTCCCAAGAGCCCAAATCCTGCTTTTGAAAAGGTTCCAGTTGGAAAATATTGGAAATGTAGGTATGTATTTCCTATAACCTTTACATGTTCCTTTTTGTTCATTTAAAAATAAAAACTTCTGGTTTGTCATATTGATCCAGATTTATATGAATATAGTGCGTTTAACCCAAACTCTTTTCTTTTTTTTTTGGTTCACTAGGGAAGCTTTTCAATCTGGATAGCTCTGCAAAAGTAATCCTTAGGCTGCAAAAATAAGTTTCTAGTGAATGATCCCTTGAAGGGAATAGTTTTTTAATTTTGTACTGCTGAATGAAAGGTTCTGAAGCAAACCTGTGAGATAAATTTGGACAATTAACTTCTGGTATTCTTATTCAAAATAATATATTAATCAGAGCTTCTAAGCATATGCATACCAAAAACCCTTTGGGGATTGTTTAAAATAAAGTGGAAGCTAGAAATTTGTGTGAAAGCTATTGTAAGTTTGTAATGGAAACAAAGCAGCATCAGTGACTTTTAAATTTCTTATAGAAAACCAGTCTATAACATGATGGTATAAAGTAGACATGGCATTACAAATAAATAATGTTTCTTGAAGGAACCAAGTAAAAAAAACCTCTTGTCTTGCTCAAGTTAAAAGCTACTAATACGCTCTCCCCCTAAGAATATGAGAAATTTAAGTGATGGTCTGCCTGGCATGTGTCTGATTAAACAGATGTTTTCATGTCAATAGATCGTTAGCTGTATTCTCAATCTACGCTAAGTAGTTACAAGCACACAAACAAATATTTAGTCCTTCTTACAAGGCAACTAACCTTGACAGTGATTTCTATGCATATAAATACTTGTGCACTGGAGAAAACGAAGACATTTGTTAAGAGAAAAAAATCACAAATTTACTGCTGAAATCTGCTGCTGAAAATTTTCTGCTATTCAATCAAACTTTATCAGCTGTTTCGGTTACAAAATATTATTGACTAACATTGAGTTTATTTAGCTTAGTTTCTCTGAGTTTCACTCATGTTTTAAACAAAAACATTAACAGTTGTGTTATTTATACAGAAATAAGAGACATGCCTGTGTGAATTTTGTCTTTAAGGGTCAGGATTACCAAATCATCAGATGATGTAGTGTCAATGTGTCCTACAATTGTAACAGAAGATAGTATGCAAGCACAACATCTTGCTGCTACTTTGGCACTCTATCATTTAACCAAAGGACAAGTAAGACTTTCACTGATATTTATTCTTCTTAGCCTGGAATCTGCCTCTGCACTTGTTCATTGTGGTATCTGTTGTTAAATTTTGAAAACAGTTTAATGAAATGTTTCCCATTAAAGTCTTTGCTTGTATGATATGTTTGTTTACTTTTACCTACAGTCATGAATATGTGTTACAGCACAAAGGGAGGGAATTTTTTAATAGTAAAACTGTTCTTTCAGTGTGGTAAAGAATGCAAGCCAGTTGAAAATAAAAAGTGTATTGTTGACACTTATATTACTGTTTTCGTAGTTTCTGTATTTAGAAATAGCTTCCTGTTTCATGTTTTATGGTATCTTTTGCCACTCAGGTTCATTTACACGTAAGATGTTAGTGATACTACCAAGTAATACATAAAGTAAATTTTTTTTTTTTTGCTTTTTCTGCCTGAAGTCAGTTCATCAGTTACTGCCTCCTACATACCGAGATGTCTGGCTAGAATGGAGGGATATTGAAAAGAAAAAGGAAGAAGAAAACAAAATAGAAACCAACAAACCTCGTGATAACTTTATTGCTAGATTGTTAAACAAACTGAAACAACAACAACAGCTGCAGTCCGAAAACCAACCAAAAGTATCTGAGGGGCCTGAAGATTCTTGGGAGAACTTAGTTTCTGATGAGGACTTCAGCAGTCTCTCACTTGAGACCTCAGACACAGATAATTTGGAACCTTCAAGGATTTTGTTCAAAAAGCTGCAAAGTTCTTCCAGATACCAGAGGCTTCTGAAAGAGAGACAGGAGTTACCTGTGTTTAAGCACAGATACTCGATTGTAGAAACTCTTAAAAAACATCGAGTAGTTGTTGTGGCTGGTGAAACAGGCAGCGGGAAGAGCACCCAGGTGCCCCATTTCTTGTTAGAAGACTTGTTGCTAGATGAAGGATCAAATAAATGTAGTATTGTTTGCACACAACCCCGAAGAATCTCAGCAGTGAGTCTGGCAACCAGGGTTTGTGAAGAGCTAGGCTGCGAATCAGGACCCGGAGGAAAAGTAAGACGTGTCCAAATTCCTTTTTCGAGTCTTGATCGAATACAAGGGGCTGAATTGTTGGTACAAAGTGAAAACCTTATTTCTTACACAACCAAATAATTAGATGTTATTTTCTCTTGAAAAGGGCTTCTTGCTATGCCAGCTGTTTCTTTCCAAATTGTCACTTGTGAACCTCTGGGTATCCATCTATGATTTCTAAAATGTGTAGAGGGTGACTAAGAGCAAGAGTGGGGGATGGTCCAACATTGGAGCAGATTGCCCAGAGACTGTGGCATCTCTGCCATTAGTGATGGTGAAATCTCCCCTGAATAAGGCTGTGAGCAATCCAGTCTGGCCTTGAGAGAAGCGCCTTCCAACATAAGTTATTTTGTTTTTTGAAGAAAACCAGGGTCCTTTATGTCTTATGATATATGGTAGTCTATTTGTGCAAAAGTATTTTTGTTTGACGACTGCGAAGGACCCTGAAAAGAGCACTGAGTATACCAGCTCTTTGCTACTTTGGAGAAACTTAGTTGTAGATTTCAGTGTATCTTCCCTTTCTTGATGAAGGAAAGTGCATGTATGAAAGTATAGTGAATGACTACCACACTTCTAAGTAATTAGCGACTTGTGCAATGTCTGAATTAACAGTGCTTAAACTTCACTTCGTTTTGAGTATGTCTAGTTTGTATACTATTTTAAGTTATTCCTTTTTTTTTTTTAAGAATTCTCTGTGTGGATATCAAATTCGTATGGAATCAAGGACAGGAGAAGCCACCAGACTACTGTACTGTACAACAGGTGTCCTGCTTCGGAAACTTCAAGAAGATGGTCTTCTTTCAAGTATATCTCATGTTATTGTAGATGAGGTTATCAGCTTTTACTATTCTGCAGAAACTATTGTTATTCTGGGCCTTGACTTGCACTAAAGCCTTACTACAGATGTGTTTTTCTAATTCTAGGTACATGAAAGAAGTGTCCAGTCTGATTTCTTACTAGTAATTCTGAAGGAAATCTTGCATAAGCGTTCAGACCTGCATCTGATTTTAATGAGTGCCACTGTAGACAGTGAGAAATTTTCCAGCTATTTCTCACACTGTCCCATTTTAAGGATCTCTGGGAGGAGTTACCCTGTTGAGGTAGGTAAATGTTTCTTTATGTAAGACGCTTCGTATGCACATATACAGTGTTTGCCTGGTTAGTGTCTGTAGGAAATAACACCTGCATCCCTTTTTTCTTAACAAAAATACATATCTTAAATTTGTGTTTCAAGGACTTGTAACCCTTTTCCTTTTTGAAAATATGAAGTAGCTTCAGTGCTTTTAAGTACAGAGTTGCCCTATTTTTTTCTGATGGATTTGTTATTGATTAAAATCAGTCCATCAGTGACACCTTGATTTTTCTCTGTTCAACCTAGGTAGAAAGAAAAGCATTAAAGAATTCCCCCAGTCCCCATGCAACTTTGTTATTACGCTCTTATGTGTGTTTCTCATGCATGTTACATAGGCAATGGTAAAGGTAATTTTAGTGATCAGGTGGAGAGGCCTGTTAACAAATTCACAGCAGCTCCAAGTTCAGGTTTTCAAAAATGATAAGCAAGATTAAATTGAAACTTGCAAGCTTTATTACACTGTTGAAAGAGAAGGGCATGCCCTGTGGAGCTTTGTGCGTAAGCTTTAAAAAAAATGAAAGTTCTGATTAGTTTTTGACATACCTTGTATTTCTTCTGTGAATTTTCACTGAAGATTTTCCATGTTGAAGATGTAATTGAAGCAACTGGCTATGTTCTGGAGAAGGACTCAGAATATTGTCAGAAGTTCTTGGAGGAGGAGGAGGAAGTAACAATAAATGTTACTAGCAAAGGAGGAGGCACTACAAAGTATCAGGTAAATATTGGGTAAAATAGGCATTTGTAGTTTCAGCCTCAACATTTTTAGTATTTTTTTTCATCATTTTAATTCCTCTTATTAAATGTGATTGGGTTGTATAATACCAAATGTTCTTTCAGTTGGTAAAAGACTAACACAATGGTTCACCTACAGCAGAAACCAAATACTAATTAACACTGCACCCTTATGTTTGTCTATCCAGCTCCTTTATAGCTGCCTTGATTTTGCTGTATTTGACATGGAGTTCTCTTGTACAGATTCCCAGGTCAAGATCTATAACCAGCAGCGGGGAAAGGCATTTAACTTTTTTTCCCAAAGAATTCACCTAAGTAGTGAACCAAAGAACAGAAGAAGCAAGGCCATATCCTTCTTAGCTGAAAAAGCTTCCAAGAACCTTCAATCTGGCATGCCAAAAGAGATGATTTACCTGAGGTTATTGTGTAGAGCTTTTTTGGTTTGGCTGTGGTTGATCCTGTAGGTGCTCTGCAGTGACAGCTGTATGTGCTTTTGGATCAAAATTCTTGAAGGCAAGAGTATATGAATACCATCTGACTTTAGGCAACTTAGGCTGTTCATCTAGACTTTATGTATTTTGGGTAGATATCTGTCTGCTGTGACCTGCTCTCTCAGTCTCTGCAGGACCACTTAGCTTGGTGTGGTCAAACACTGATGCACATGTTGAAAAATAGGCTTTTGTGTGCTCTGCTGATTTTTTTTTTTAAATAGGTTTTTTCCTAGGGTGGTGGTTACCCCATACGTCACAACAGCATCCTTTAGTTGAAGCCCAAGTGCTCCTCCATCTTTGTGGTTTGTTTCTGTTGAGCCTTCAGTACAGAAGGCTATGTGGTGGCATGCTTCTTTAAGTGCATTGATTAACAATGAAATAATTTACAATAGTGCCACTTAACATAGAAGCCTTAGGCTAAGTATGCATCTGTAAGATGTTTATAAACAATTTAAATGTCTGTGTGTTCTGCTAACTCTTCCTTCCTTCCCCCTTTCCTCCTGCTCCAGAACACTGCAGGAGTTGCCACCTAATTCACTCTTAGCTTTTCTTGCAACTACTAGTTGAGAAGAGCGAGGTGAGGGAGAGGAGAAAGGTGCGACTGGTTTCTTTACCCCAAAATAGGAGTTTTGAAAGAATAGTAGCCACCCTGTTGTCCCATTTTTGAATTGATATGAATTGTATGCCAGAGATGGACCTGTCTTCATTTGTAAAACAGTCTGTATAGTACTGCTTGCACAGACCTTAATTTGTTGGGGTTTTTTAACCTGGGTTGTCATTTAACAATGGTGGATACCTATACACGGGTTGTGTAGGTGGCTGTGATTTAGTCTAACACTGATTTTGGTGGGAAGTTAGTCAACTAAATGTCTCTTATCTCAATCTCTGTTTTAAGAAACCTAAATTAAGTGAATGGCAAATTGACCTGATGCTCTCTTACCTTCTTCTAAAACACGGAGAATATGATTTGTTTTATTCCTGTTCTTGTTTAGGACTATGTGCCAAACCAGTCTGGATCTGGTATCGATTTGGCTCCTTACTATGCGAAGTATAGCAGTCGTACACAGCAGGCTATCTTCTATATGAACCCATACAAGATCAACCTTGAACTTATTTTGGAGTTGCTTGCATACCTAGGTATAGTCTGCTTAATAAGTTTATATACTTGGAGCTGTCCTTTGGACTTATTTTCTGGTGCTTTCTACCAATAGTGAAGTACTTGACTTCATTCTTATATGAAACATCCTAAAAAGCCTTTACCACAGTGCCTGAAGTCAGTTCCTGTTCACAAGTGAAACTGCTTGCAAATGCATGTTTATTTTAACTGTGTGTGTGTACTCTAACTTTCCAGATAGAAGTCCCCAGTTCAAGAACATAGAGGGTGCTGTGCTGATCTTTCTACCGGGCCTTGCCCATATTCAACAGCTGTATGATCTCATTTCAACTGACAGAAGATTTAACTTGCGTGACAGGTAATGCAGATATTTTCCTTAAAGTTAATAGTTTAACTTAGTCAATGGTTGTTGGATTTTAGGGTCTGCTATTCTTGAAAAGGGAAACTCAGAGTTATACCTCCAGGCTGTTTGTGCTGCAAATGTACTTTTATTTTCTAAAAGTGATCCAAGCAAAAATGACAGGTGTTTAGGAATGGTACGGTAATAACACTTTATTTTTAAACAAACTTACTTAATCACAAAGCACTTGACTACTTCTTTTCTGTTTCGCAGGGTATAGAAGCTGCCATATCTGGGATATGTCTTTCTGTGGCTTACTGTTTACATAGAATTGACTTACTTGCTGACAAGAGATCTAGAGACAGTGATCTACCAAGAGAAATGGCATAGTTGTAGTGATAGGATAGTTTTGAAATGTATTTTGTGGGTAACTAAAAATTGGCAACAGGGTGGCATAAAAAGAACATTTGCAGTCAAATTCTGAAGATTTATAGATGGACTGAGATGTCAAGGTCTAGAAGAGAAGGAGAGTCCAAGTCTCTGTGGCTGTCTCATCCCTGAAGGCCTTTATTACTCAGGCTGGAAGTTGCATATGTTTGTAATTCTGTGCAAAGTTTCAATAATGGTCCTTGTCTTGGAAGCACAGAGTAACACTTGGATTCATGGACACCTAGTTCCCTTTTTTCCTAGGCTATTGATGTAACATAGAGTTCTGCAGTAGTAGTGTTTTTCCTGCATTATTACCAATAAAGAACAGGCCTATGAACTAGCGGTGTTATTCTTTCTTGATATTGTAATAAAACACTGAAGCAGACTTTCATACCTAATTATACAAAGTTTTACTCTTTGAGGTGTCCATTTTAGTTGCTTTCTCCAAACTGTTGTCATTCTGGTCTCGTTTTTTCATTGTATCTTAATTTTGTAAGTGTATGTTGATTAGTGTAACTTCTTCTTCTAGGCACAAGTTGATAGCTTTGCACTCCGTTCTTTCAACTCAAGATCAAGCAGCTGCATTTACAATACCTCCTCTTGGTATTAGAAAGGTACGATATATTTAGAAAGACGTGATATCTTAGAAAGGCAAAGTTCACTACTGAGAGGAGAAGCTTTCCGTGGGTGCAACTCTGAGGGTTTTTTTAAATCGAATCATGCAGAATTACACAACAAGCAGTTGCTCCTGGAATTTTCTTCCTTGCAGCACAAAGAAACAATTCTTTTGACTAGGTGCTCTCTAACAGATAGATATTAGCATGCTGTGAAAACCTGGACAGTAATCAGACAAATTTTTAAACCTAATATTTTTCTAAGAACTTCTTTAGTTGTTGCTTTCCTGTATTTTAACTGTAGTTAACCAGTAACTGTAGCTTTTCTCTAGGAAAATAGTATTTTACTTAGTGCCAAACTATTTAATTGAAAGTTGTCAAATTTTGGCAGGTACTAGATAGTAATTTTTGTGCGTTATGAAACAAAGTGAATGCAAAACTCTCACTTTCGATTCCTCAGTAATTGGGGAAGACTAAGTAGTTTTCTAGGTCATGTAGCTTTTAATGCTTTGTTATATTATTTGAGGAAACATTTCTGGGTAAAATCTTTGGCCAAATTTATAATATTGATTAAATAGATGAAAACTGTTAGGCAGATGTTACATAATTCTTTTATTTATGTTGTGTTACTGCTTTTCAGATTGTTTTGGCAACCAATATAGCAGAGACAGGTATTACAATACCAGATGTTGTCTTTGTAATTGATACTGGGAGAACAAAAGAAAATAGGTAAGAGTTTGATTTTTATCAGTCATACTGTGATTACTATAAATGTCTGGAGGTTAGTACTGCAAGAATTTTAGTGTCCTACAGTTCTAGACAAAAAAAAAATGTACTGAGCTCATTAAACAGCTTCCGTTTAGGTACAGGTTTGGGGTGAATCTTTGGATTTTCAAATGGTGTGAAGAGCAACAAGACGAGTTGTTCATAGGTATGGAAAATCATGATTAACTAGTAGTTTAAAAAGAAAGTAGGTCCTTTTTATACTCAGTTTTTAGAAGTTTTTTTGTTCCACTTTAAATGTGAAAAGCCCTACAGAATGTTAGAAAGAACAATTCTGAATTGCCAGGGAGATGAAATAAATAGCTCTTTCACTTTCCAGTTTTTACACTTTCACTAGTGAGTTGTATCCAAGGTTCTGCGATGTACAGTTTCCCCCAGATATGCTTCGTTTTAAAAACTAGATATAATATTTTCAAAGTAATACTATTTAGATATGTTATCAATATACTGGTATCTAAGTTAAGAATACATCAAAACTTTAATTCTGCAACCTGAATGGGCACTTGTTTTACAATTTTTAAGGTATCACGAAAGTAGTCAGATGAGTTCTCTGGAGGAGACCTTTGTTAGTAAAGCTAGTGCTCTGCAGCGACAAGGAAGAGCTGGACGTGTTAGGGATGGATTCTGCTTCCGAATGTACACAAGAGACAGGTACTGTGAACTTAGTAAGATTTTGTAAATCATGTAAGTATCTTTGTCCTTTTTTCTGTGCAGAAACAAGAAATCTTGTTGAAATTCACTTGAATTGCTGCAAACTGGAAAGATTAAACAGTAAAAAAAACCTAAACCCTAAACAAAGAGAACTTGAGTATCATATGAATAAAGCATTGTAATAGTCGTCTTATTTCACAGTTTCAAAAAAGTTAATTTTATTCTTAGTGTACCTATAACTTAAGTGTTATAATTAGAGGAAAAGTGCAGCACCAAGGCAGTTTTTAACAACATCTACTGCCCTAAATCAAATATATACAATCCTTACCTACTGAACTTCGAATTTTTTATCGGACAAATCTGTAGGTTTCTGAAGTGGTATCTCTGTGTATAAGAGATGAGGAAAATACCAAATTATACAGCACTGCAGAATTAGTTTCTGTTGCTGCAATGGAATAACCTTTTTCCCTACTTGTCTGAAAGTCTGAAGCAACTTCCAGCTGAGAAATGATTAAGGTAAAAATATTTTGAAATCAATGAAGTAAGTGTGCATTTTAGGCACATGCAAGACTTCCCGTTTGAGAGCTGTGCATTTTTAGAACTTGTTTTGAAAATCGGGGTCTTACTGCCTTTCCCTCTCACTAAAACTCTTGCTTTCCAAGCTACCATATACATCTTAATTCAAAGGACAAACAGTTTACCCGTGCACTAAAACCCCTGTCCTTCAAAAGAACATCTGCAAAGAATGAGCATGTGAAACCTGAGTTTATAGGTTGAATTCAAAGACTAAATTGAATATTTGTGGTTCTATGTTTTTATGATGTTGCAGGTTTGAAAGTTTCATGGAATATTCTGTTCCAGAAATATTGCGTGTGCCTTTGGAGGAATTATGTCTTCATATTATGGTATGGTTTTGGTTTTAGAATTACTAACCTTGTTAGCTGAAAATATTACCTGTGTCTTTGGAGGAATTACACTTTCATACTATCGTGTTGTCTTGCAATTACTGACCTTGTTAGCTAAAAAGCTTTGGTCGGACAGCCCTAACCCAGTTTAGTTAGTGGGGCTTCTCCCACCAGGGCAGGGGGAATCCAGTATCTGTGCTGGAAAATCCAGAGCATGCTGCTGAGAGATAATAGTGTACGATACCATTCCAGTTTACCACAGAGTGACAATTCAAACTTAATTAAATAGCCTTCAAACTGGTTTCTACTTATGGAAGCAATTTCGTTCCCCGTCTCCCCATCCTGAGTGGGTGGCACATGCATAGGAAAAGCCCAGCAGCCTGGCAAATTGTTGCCAGGCTGAACGGCGTCTCATCAGGTCTGAGCCCCTTGTTTATCTGTGACCACTGGTAACACACTTCTCTGATCACTGGTCTTGCCATGCAAAGCCCTTCCAAACAATGAAGTGTTGTTAACCTCATGTCGGGTGCATCTGTGTTCTGGGAACCAAGAGGCTGGTTTAGAGGGGAGGGGGTGTGAGCTTTTGATTGTAAGAACAGCTTTCCAGTTTTCTTTGTAGCTACTATAAAAGCTTGCTATAATAAATTTTTATATTGCGATATATGCCCATTTACTCCACAGAAATGCAGTCTTGGC
The DNA here is from genome assembly GCF_034619465.1 of Leptosomus discolor. Taxonomy (NCBI): domain Eukaryota; kingdom Metazoa; phylum Chordata; class Aves; order Leptosomiformes; family Leptosomidae; genus Leptosomus; species Leptosomus discolor. The sequence continues at coordinate 73,986,868 of NC_141419.1, forward strand.
TCTCCTGAAGATTTCCTTTCCAGAGCATTAGATCCACCACAGCAGCAAGTAATTGGCAATGCAATGAACCTGTTGAGGAAGATTGGGGCTTGTCTGTTAAACGAGCCCAAGCTGACTCCACTGGGCCAGCACCTTGCAGCCCTTCCTGTCAATGTAAAGATTGGGAAAATGCTTATATTTGGTGCTATATTTGGCTGCTTGGATCCTGTGGTGAGTCTTTTTTTAAAAAATAAAAAAAATCTAAATTTTTTTAAAAGTATAGAAATGGTTGACTCTTTATGATTTAATCTGATTTCTTGCCACGTGGTATTTTGACAGCATGATGGAAGAACTTAAAATGTTTATTTTAAGGTGGGGACACCTGGACATCATAGAGGGGAGCAACCTAAGTGGTTGGACTCTATCTTAAAGGTTTCTTCCACCCTAAATGATTCTAAACTCCTAGGTACTAGTCACAAGGGAACAGTCAGACTTGATCTCCGGTTCTGGCTGTTACAATCCCAGGGAGGATGATACTTGCAGAAAAAGCCTCCTTACATGTGCATTAGACCAATCTGGATTGCCCCTCAGATTGTGGGCCGAGAACACGCTGATGGAAAGTTATTGCAACTTAATTGATGTGGTAACTTATTATATGAAGTCTGTGGCATAGTTTACACTTTCGCCTAACCCATTTAACTTACTGCAAATTACGAAACTGAAAGTTAAAATTCTCTGTTCTCTCAGTATTTCCTGTTAGTGTGGTATAATCTAAAGCAGTTATTTAATCTGACCGTCACTGTATTGTATTGGGTATTGCTCTGTCATTTGACAAACCATTTCATGTGAGTTTTGAGATTTAATACATTTTTATTGGTGTATATAAGGCATTGTGTAAGCAGTGTCTTTAATATAAGTAAGTTCTGAATTCTATGTAGGATATTCTTATGGTGATAAGTTTTCCTTGAGACTTAGTAAAAGGTAAAATAAAGTATCATTAAATAATAATGTGAAAGAAAATTTAAACCTCTTTGTATGATAAACGTGTAAGCTTATAATAAAATACTCAAGTGATGTGTACTTCTCTAATTGCAGGCAACTCTGGCTGCTGTTATGACGGAAAAATCCCCATTCACTACACCAATTGGTCGAAAAGATGAAGCAGATCTTGCAAAATCGTTTCTAGCAATGGCGGTTTCAGACCATATAACAATCTACAACGCTTATCTGGGGTAAATGATAATTCTCCTGTGCTTATAGCTACATGCAGATAATGCTTAAGTAACGTAGTTCTGTAAAGAATCCTTAATAAGTGTCCTCTTGAGTTGCTTGCACCTGAAGTTTTTCTCCTCAGTATTTGGCAATCTGTTGTTATGCTGTAACAGAAAATAATAGCTTGCTTAGTACCTTATCCTTTAACTTCTTTTGACTAGGCTTGCACACATACAGAGGTGTACTGTGTCTGTTTATCTTACTGTTCAAAATATTAACTGTCAAGACACAGAAGTCTGTTATTTTTGAGGGAAGACTACCTTGTATTTTTGTTAGTATCTGTCAATTTATGCCACAGGCATGTTCTCTGGAGTTAATGTGCAAAGTCTAAGTGCACTTAGACCAGGAGCATTCATCTTCATGAATGCCACTTATTTTTAGTTTTCAGTGGAGAATGCTGACGAGAACACAGCATTGCCTTTTAACTTACTACCACTTTCATATTGTTACACTCTTGATGTGATTCCTTTTGCTGTAATAAGACCAGTTTTTTCCCTTAGGTGGAAAAGAGCTCGACAAGAAGGGGGGTATCGTGCTGAAATGACTTACTGCAGAAGAAATTTCCTTAACAGGACTTCCCTGTTAACCCTGGAGGTAAACCAAATAATTATGCTCTGCACTCAAAAGTTATTTGTTAAAATTTCTCTCTGAAAATGTCACACCCTTCTAAAGATGTGATATATCACAGTTACTATTTAAAAAAGACAAAAACAAGTGGAATGCTAGGGACTGATGAAATACCCTCAATCCAGGTAGCTATGTTTGCATTTGAGTTTCAATATGCATGCTTTGTTGGTATATGTCTTTGCAGTCATTGCCGTTGGAGAAACTCGTCCTTACTTGCACCAGAGAATCAAAACTTAAGAATTAAAATACTTGTGGTGTTCTTGATATCAAAGAACATGTCTGCTAACAGTTAGTTTGAAAGATGAGCCACAAACTTATGAAATTGGCCTTTTGTTTTTAGTAAGAAAATGTTTTAATTGGTCTTTCCTACTTAAGTTTGCATCTTTGATGCAAATATATCTTTTTATTTTAACTACAGATGAGAGATTTAGTATATGCAGTATGTGTAGTACCATGTATCTAATCCTATAGTCCAGGTAACGTCTTTCTCATAGAAATAGGCAGTGTTCCGAAGTGGTTGCAGGATATAAAAGTGTTTTTCTAGTAAGAGATTTTTCCCTTGGAGAGCATGAATATTTAGGATGGAGTATCATTACCCACTGATGGAGTGGATGTACCTTTTTAAATTCAGAGTTTTACTAGTACGTTACTGATTTCAGGATGTGAAGCAAGAACTCATAAGGGTGGTCAGAGCGGCAGGATTCACAGCGCCTACAACACGATCTGGATGGGATGGAAATGGAGACACGCAATCCCTTTCTCTCCATGAAATAGCTCTTCTTAAGGCTGTGTTGACTGCAGGGCTGTATGACAATGTCGGAAAAATAATATATACAAAGTCTGTGGATATTACAGAGAAGCTGGCCTGCATGGTAGAAACTGCTCAGGGTAAAGCGCAAGTGCACCCCTCATCTGTAAATCGAGACTTGCAGACATACGGATGGCTCCTTTACCAGGAGAAGGTAAGTGCAAATAGTGAAGGTTGCTGACAGCTTGTATAAAGGTGGAGTTATGCCTCTAATATTAAATAACATACAAGTGTGTCTGAATGTCTTGCTCATCTTAAGAGTCTTTACTATTTAATGATCCTAAAATCCATAAAAATGAGTCAACTTGAGTGCTGAAGAAAAAAGTTAAGGCTGAACATCATGAACAAATCTATTTGTGGTGAAACTGGTAGCTATGAAGGAAAGTACCTTTTTGTGTGTCATTTAACTTAATAGTGTCACTGACTTTTTTTAATATGGTGCTGTTGATTTTAATACAATCTCTTTAAGCAGTAATATGTAGTAGTAACACTTCCAAGTGTGCTTTTTCTTTTTTACTGTTCTAAGCAGACTCTAAGGTTTTCAAAGTTGGTATGGGCCTTACATATCCCCAGTCATAACTTAATTTTAAGTAACCAATTCTGTAATTGACTGCTGAACTTCCTAAGTGAATTGCATTCTCTTTCTTCCGTTACTTTTCTTCCCCCTCAGGACTGAAAATTTTGTCAGCTATTTGCTAAATTCAAGTGTTAATATTTATTTACACTTCTGGTACAGCAAAACTTTAACAGCAGTTGTTTAATGGCCAACTTTACTGTAGAGAAGCAGGAGAGTACATTAGATTTCTTAATGTGTATGAAGTGATAGTATTTTTGGAGAACTCAAAATACTTCCTGCCCTAAGAACCTTGTAGTGCAAGGGCAAGACAGCAGCTAAGGTAGGCAAGGTATTACATGAACAGTGCAACAAACAAAGCCTGTCCTTCTGTGTGAAGATGCACTCTTTTCTTTCTTTTCCTGCAATGACAACTCCTTCCCATCCTATTTTGTCTTTATCTGTGAGAGGCTCTAAATCCATAAGTGGCATATGCTGAGCCCCATGGTTTGTTCTGTGTATATGTCTACACATGCCCACATTTATGCATGTGCCTATGTAGGTGTAGATTGACAAACCAGCTGCTGCTAAGAAGAATGTATAATAGAAGAGTTTTACCTGCCTTTTACTTCAGTAGGTTTATTAATTTGATGTCTCTTCTCTGAATACCACCAGATGTGTTGTCTTTCTGTTTGAATTTTAACAAGAAAATTGTGACTTTAGCTAACTTTCTGATAGCATATAAGCCTGTTCACTTACTTAGAGGTGATATATTTTATGTGGACTAAGGCAGACAAATTGCCATTGGTTGTTCTGTGTGCAATGACTTGTGTTGATTGGATCTTAAAAGAAAAAAAAGTGTGTTTTTTTTCTTTTAAAAGTAGCAATCAAGTTTGATGTTACAGATTTTATGTGGTTTGGGGTTGTTGTTGTTTTTAATGCTTGTGTTTATATGCAGGTGAGGTACACTAGGGTGTATTTGAGAGAGACTACTTTAATATCCCCCTTCCCGATTTTGCTTTTTGGTGGGGATATAGAAGTCCAGCATCGCGAGCGTCTCCTGACAGTTGATGGCTGGATCCATTTTCAGGTGCGTTGGAGTGAGAACTAGCTTTTGTGGTTCCATGGGCCGTCATATTACACAGCTGATGCACGAGCTTAATTCAGAACGCTATATAGGTGTGGTGAAGACAGGAGGGAAGAAGGAAGAGAAAATTAAAGGAAATAATGGGAAATTTTATATACACATAATGAAATCTTAGCAAATCACACTCAAATAATAGGCTTGTAATATGCAACTTGTAACAAATGAGTTCCCTCTCTCTTAAAGAAGGTCAGTATTCTTTCAGAAAAGGTATTCAAAATAGAAAGAGATTAAACCTTGTTTTATAGAGTTGGAACTGAATGCAGATGAGTGTGCTGTTTTATATTACCCTATCCTACAATCTTACTGTATAAGTATATATTTATCTTTAAAATACTACTTATTTTGGTTTATAGCCCAAACAGAATTATTTGGGAAAGAAAAAACTCCAAATGGAAAATACCTGTTTGCTTGGATTTAGGGTGTTTGGGGTTTTTTTTGTTTGGGGTTCTTTCTTTCTAGGTGAAAAAGTTTTATTTGGGAATGGGCAAACTGAGTGCATTTTCCTAGTGTATTTTTGTAGACAAAATTAAAACAGGTGGCATGCCAAAATCCCCTGTAAATTCTGTTAAATAGCCTGCCAGCTACTTGGTTACAGTTTTTGGTGCTCCTCTGGGCCCTGTGTTACAGTCAAGGAGGATGACAAGTTACAAAACGCTTTCATTGTTTGCACCCTGCAAGGAAGCAGCCATCTAATTGAATTCACTGGTCATTATGAATACGGAATTTTAAAAAGCAGCTCCCTTGTGGGTTGTTTGGAGAATTTTTTATGGGTGGGTACAGGTTTTGCGGTTCCTGGGCCAATTACATCTTGTAGCATATTTCAGAATTTCTGGGTTTGTACTGGGAAGCTAAGCAGAATATGTTGTATTTTGTGCTTTTTCCATAATAGCTACTTATTGTACCACAGGCAGTATACAAATGAAATAGACTGGAATAGGGACAGAGGGATAAAATGAAAGATTCCTGGAAAAGGCTTCAGCTTTACATATCCAAATTCCTAGCCAGATTTAGGAGAAGTTTGCGACTGCTTTCTCAGGAGGCCAGGGAGTCTGCCCGAGGGGGAAATGTGTAGACATTTTATTTCAGCTATAAATTAATTTATACTTTTTATACCTTGGAAAAAAGCAATTAGAGTAAGCTGGATGTTGATTATTAATTTACTGTATGCTGGTTGTTCACGATATGTGTTGGGAGCATACTGTGAGCTGCTGTTCTTTAGGATGTGATGCCACAAACAGCAGGTGCTTAAAGATAAGAGGGCATCATGCTTACATGCCCCGTCATTTCATGAGTACACTATCCATATGCTTAAATGACGTATAGGCATCATGTTTGCAGGAATCTCATTACAAACTTCTATTTACATGTAAGGTAACCTTTTAATCTATATTTTGGTATAAAATGTCTGAGTAATGCAAGTGTTTGTCTTCTCTGTTCTTTATAGGCTCCAGTAAAGATAGCGGTGATTTTCAAACAGCTGAGAGTTCTCATTGAGTCTGTTTTAAAGAGGAAGCTTGAAAATCCTAAAATGTCACTTGAAGGTAACTTTGTTGCTGCATTGCTGACATTACTATTTGTTAAATGGACCCTGTGGCAAATCTCAGAAAGCATTAGTACACTGCATCCTCACCCTGTAGGGTTAGTGCGACTTCAGTGTCATTCTGTCGTCTTGAGAGACACCCAGAAAGTTGTTGCTAATCCTACAGCTATTAGGTGGCTCACCCCAGATGTATGAAGATCTGCACAACTGCTGTTTTAAAGATACCCTGATAACAGCATTCGAGGTAATGGTGAGGTATGAGTCTCAAAACAGAAGTAAGATTTGTGTGATGAACCTCAGGCATGGATGAATTTTAAGTGTTGTCTTGCAGTTTAGGTTAATGGTAGGGAACAGCACGTTGCCCCTCAAACTAAGGGCTAGAGGAGCACAAATCAAGCTTGTTTTCTGATTTTCTTGGGTTTTGGGAATTGAGTTTTAAGCTCGCTCTTTTCCACTCACTGTGTTTGTTTTCTCTTCTAGATGACAAGGTCTTACACATCATCAAAGAACTGATAAAAACAGAGAATGGTAACTGAAACCAGAAATCGGTCACAAACCAGAGCTTCAGTAATGGCAGGGGAAATACACACTCCAACATTAACTGAAAGTATTTAAATGCTTAGTGTGGTTCATACCAGTCATGATGTGGAAAGACTGCATGATTTTGCATAGCATTTACCTTTCTCTATATAATTTTTAAAGATGAACATTGAAAATGTTTAGCCTTTACAATACACTTGGTGCCATTTCTCTGACTGTACGAATGATGGATGGAAGCAGTTCCTTTTCAATATAAAAAAGGCTGTGGCAGATTGATCTTTTTTTTATTTAATGTACTAATCATGCTGTCACTGGTGGTGCAGACTGTAGTAATGATTAAAGACTGGGTCCTGAATCTGAGTTGGGTAGAATTCCATTAGATGTGTGCAAACAGAAGATAAATGTTTCTTATGTGGGTTTCCAAAGTGGTAATTGTTTTTTTTGATCTATGAAGTTACAGTATTAAAGCAATACATCTTATTGATGTCTTCATTTTTCTGTATGGTTTACATTAAGAAGATGTTTTATAAGAAGATAGTATGGACTAGCTCAACAAGTGTACTGACTAGCAGCCCCTCACTGCTCACACTTGTTTCTCCCTATTCACCCTGATCCTTGTCTCTCCCTGCTGCTGTAGTAAGTTTTGCTGTCCCTTTCATACCTTAAGTTTTGCGCAGTCCTGCAAGCCCCCTCAAATGATGATTGTGATGATCATGCTTTTCCCCCTTTACTGATCAAAGTTCAGGTTGACCCTCTTTGAGGGTCAAGGCTATACCAGAGCAGTTCCTTTAATGGTTCATCAGTTGGTGGCTGAAGCCTTCTGGTCTTCATTATTCTCTCCTGTCACTTGCTCACCCTGTTTATGTCTGTGCATTCCTTTGTTCCTTACTTCTTTTATGCTGAATATTGCACCTGGTTCATTAAGTTATCTTGTTAAGCATCTTACACCATTCACAATTATGAATTTTAGAAATTTTAGATCACCAACTCAGCTTTGAAGAATGCAGGGGGGGCGGGGTAGAGTGCCATTAAACAATTGCAGTCAAGTAGGAACTCTGTATGTACAGGCCCAGGCATAGTGTGGAAGATAGTTGTTTGGGTTTTTTTAAATCTGAAAAATATAGCAGAGGTCATAGTGTACTGAGGAAAATGCATGAAAATGCAAAATACATGGAGCTATCCACCTAATTATCATAGCAGAACTGCTATGTGCTAAGAGAAACACAAGCTGAAAGTAAACCAGCTTGTGTATGTTACCGTATACTCAATTCTGGAAGAATCAAGTTCTTGTAATAGTGGTTTGCTAAGAATTGAGGGAAATGTGATCACATCTGTCATCCTTCTATGAATTGTGATAAACTAGTGGTAGTCCTGGTTTCCTAGAAAAGCCAGGCAGTGCTGCTTTTTTTTAATTCGAAAGTGCACAACATTTATGCAAGCAAGCATTTACACAGTTAAATTTTTATCTTAAGACCTCAGTTTTGCACTCTATTCTTCTTTCATGTCAGAGGCATAGAAATAAAAACCTGCAAACTACGTTCCTTGAAAATAAAAATAAAATCTGCACCCTGGACAACTTCCTAGCTGTTCTGGTTGAGGTCTTTTATTTGTATCCTTTGGAAACATGGATTAGAAATACATTTTGGTAATTCAACAACTCATACAGTCTTGTTTCTTTTGAATTTTAATTTTGCATATCAGTTTTTGGTTTTAAATAGCTAAATCCATGTGAAAGTGTTAATTGTCCTGTAGTCTGTGATGAATAGAGAGGGTTTGTTCCGTTTTTGTATGGTAATGTTGAAATGCAGGGGCCTTCTTGGTGTTCCTCTAGGCTGCTCTGCTTACTAACCTTTTAAAGAAATAGTTTCTTTCAGTTGTTATTAAGGGGATATATTGTAATTGCACAAGTGTGTGAGTGAGCAACAATTTTCTGCAAAACAGAGGGAATAGGTCACACTGTGGTCTAGAGATAAGCACAGTTATCTAAAGAGCAAACAAAAAACAAAGACTACACTGGCTTTTTGCTTCTGCAGTGTACGTGAGCAGCATTTGTGCCTGTGCTCTTTTGGGGGGATAAACTTTCTCTTGTTCCAGTTACTTAATAAATACTTATGTTAACACCTTTGTGTTACTGTTCTCAAAGCATTTGTCAGACACAAGACCAGTACCAGTGGATCTTTCTCACTGTAGTCACAACAGGGGTCTTCAGGGTGTACTCTTTTTTTTAAAAAAAAAAAAAGGCAGCATGTCCTACTGCTTTCTCTATCCTCTCCTTGGAAAGGATGTCCTGCTCCTGCTATACAAGCTGCAGAATTTCCCCCTCCTCCTCTTTTTTGCTGCTGGGGTCGTAGACTGCTTGAAGCTCTATTTTCCTTCCTCAGCACTCAGCCCAGGTTACATTTTCTTTTTTCTTCTACAAGTGTTTCCTCATCTATAGCAGACTTGGTCAATGGATCATATAACCAAATCATATCTGATAAGAGTCTGGCCTCAACTCTGCTTCTCTAAGCCAGTGGTTGCCGTGCAGGATCATTCTGTGTCCCATCCCGTCCCGTCCCCCCGCATTTGGCTGTTTAAAATAGTGCTCGGTTATGTCAACAGTCCATGGATGGAAGTAGAACCGAGACCCAAACCGCCCAGAGAAGTCCAGCGTTCCCTGCATCTCCACTAGTGTATTTGTGCTGTGTTTCCCGGCGACCTCAAATGAAAGCATCTGTCTGCGGAGCAATCTGTAGCTGTTGAAGCTCACTGGGTTCCGAGTTAAAATGCGGGGAGCCGGAGGGACAGCTGTTTCGGCAGTGGCAACATGGGAAGGCGCAGCAAGTTCAGTGGGATCGGTGCGGGCTCTGCCACGGCCGGTCTGAGGGGCACTCACTCCTGCCCGGTTTGCCCTCCGTGCCCTGCCAGAGCGGGGGGGACCGTGCCCGGCGCCGTCCCCTGCAGCCGCAGTCCTGCGGCGGCTCCGCCACAGCCGCCTCACCCGCTGCAAAGCGTTACCGAAGCGCCAGACGCTTCGCCCGCTCGCTCCCTTCTTAGCCTGGTCGCGGATTTTGTGGCAGAGACGCCGCTCCCGGCAGTGCCCGCCCGGCCCCCCCGCGGCGGGCGGGCGGGGTTGGCCCCGGGGCCGCCCCGCCGCTCAAATAGCCGTCGCCGCGCCCGGCAGCGGTGCGGGCACGGCCGCACCCCCCGGCCCATGGTGGCTGCTGCGAGCGGGCGGCGCGGCGGCACCCCGCAGCGGCGGGGCCCCGACGGCTCCCCCGGGCACTGCCCGCGGCGCCCGGCACGGCGGCGGCGCCCGGGAACGACGGCGGCGGCGGCGGGGGAGAGCCCGCAGGAGCTGCAGGCTTTCCGCGACTACGGCGAGAGCTGGTACCGCTCCCGCAAGGGGCTGGAGAGCCGCTTCCAGCCGCGGGAGCCGCTCGCCCGGCAGCCCCAGGTGGGAGCAGCGGGGACGGCGGCGGGGGGAGGGCGGGGGGTAGCCCGCTGCGGGTCCCGCCTGACCCTCGCTCCCGGTGCCGCAGGTGACGGCGGAGGCGCGCTGCAAGCTGGTCAGCTGGCTCATCCTCGTCCACCGGCACTTCGGCCTCTCCTTCGAGGCGCTCTGCCTGGCCGTCAACATCCTCGACCGCTTCCTCGCCACCACCCCCGTGGCCGCCGACTGCTTCCAGCTCCTGGGGGTGACGGCGCTGCTCATCGCCTGCAAGCAGGTAGGGCGGCCCCGGAGCCTCGCTGCCCCGCCGCCGGGGTCTGCAGCCCCTCTTCGGCCACCCGAGCTCGGCTGCGGCCGGGCCGGGCCCCGCACCCTTCTCCCCGCCGCGCCGCCCCCCCCCCCCCCCCCAGGCTGCAGCACCCCCACCCCCTGTCCCCCCTCGCAGGTGGAGGTGCACCCCCCCAGCGTGAAGGAGCTCCTCGCCCTCTGCTGCGGCGCCTTCACCCGCCAGCAGCTCCGCAACCTGGAGTGCATCGTCCTGCACCGCCTGGGCTTCGACCTGGCGGCGCCCACCGTCAGCTTCTTCCTGGAGCACTTCAGCCAGGTGCGGCTGGAGGCGCGGGGGGCCGACGCGGGGGAGGCGGCGGACGCCAGGAGCCTGGCGGGGGGCGTCGCGGAGCTCAGCCTGGCCGACTACGCCTTCACCAAATACGCCCCTTCCCTGCTGGCCGCCGGCAGCCTGGGGCTGGCGGACCGGCTGCTGCGCCACCGCAGCCCCCTGGATCTGCGGGTCAGCGGCTACCCGGAGGGGCTTCTGCGGGACTGCATGGACCAGCTGCAGCTCCTGGTGTCCCTGAACGGGCGCTCCCTGCCGCTCCTCCTGCCCCCGGAGGTGGCCCAGAAGTGCCCCTGGCTGCGGGGCGGCCGCTGACGGCGGGGGGCAGCGGCGAGGCCGCCCGTCGCTCATACCGTTGTCCCACGAGCTGCGTCGCGAACCCGGTGTGCAGCGAGCCCACCGTGCAGACAGAGCCGGAGTCCTTGTGCTCCGCAGGGCTGGCCCGGAGTCTGATCTGCTAAGCGTTAGCGTCACGGGGGGGTTAAAAATCGGATCGCGGTTTGCACGTGGTGTTGCACTGTCCCCTCGTTGTTTTGTAAAGTCCAGCATGTAAATAGCATACGGAATCTCAAGTACTGTATTATTTATTTCGAGGATGGTCCATAAAGGTAACGGTGGAAGGACCCAATGAACGTTGAATAAACTCTTTTCTACTTGTCGCCCGCACTCGTTGATTTGCTGGCGGGGCACCTACACGGCTAGGGGAGGAAACATATCGGCACGGAGCGAGTTCACCCCAACAGTTACCTCCAGCCCCCACGAAGCAGTGATGCCCGGTGGTGTCATTGCCTGTTTCACACTGACACGCGCTGGCTTGGTCACGGCTCGGGGAAAAAAAAAAAAAAAAAAAAAAAAAAATCAGATGCACCGATCTAGGTGTAGGAAAACAAAAGGTTAAATCAGCTAGTTATTATTTTTCCAGCAGGTCTGTAATCCAGGTGTGTACTCCTAACCGAGTTGGAACTGTAGCATGGGAAACATTCAAGGGAAGAAAACGGTCGTAACATTGTAAAATATTTTATTTTCTTCACTTTATTGCCTGTGTGGGCGCACAGAAGTGATGTTGAAAGAGCACGTACACATCCCAAGCTGCCCTCGGGGGTGCCCGCCTTCCAGGGCGGCAGGGAACGGGAGAACAGCACGCCCCGGGCTGCGCTCCGAGCCCTGCCCGTCCTTCGAGCGGAACAAGCAACACTCGTCCGAGCTGCAGCGGCAGAAAATACCTGCCAGCCCATCACGAGGGGCCACGGGTCGGTTTATCCTCCGCCTGCCCCGTCGGCAGTTCAGCTGGCGTAGCAGCGGGGGGGACCCTCTCCCGGCGGGGGGACACTCTCCCGGCGAGGGGCTCAGTCAGGTCAAGATGCCGCAGGCTGGTTTCTTTTTTTTCCTGTCCCCGTGTCCCCGTGTCCGTCCGTGTGTCCGTCGTCCCGTCCCGTCCCGTCCCCCCCCCCCCCCCCGCCCCTTGCCTTTTCAACGCCGGCGGACCTCAGCCCCAGCAAATATCCCTACGAAAGCCAGCCCAGCCTGCAGGCGGCCCGGCAGGGACCTGGGCAGGGGGACATGGGGGACCGAGGTGCTGGCTGGGGGGCGGCCGGGGCGGAGTGACCCCGGCAGCGGGGCCGACGGCTCCTCTCCTGGGGCTTCCCTCCGGGGCAGCCCCTCGGCCCGCCCCGGCTCCGCGGGCGCGGGGAAGGGCTCCGCGGGCGCGGGAGCCGCCGGCGCGGCCCAAAGAGGCGGCGGGAGGTTTCCGCGCCCCGGCGGAGGGAAGGCGGGCGGGCGTCCCCGGCATGGCCCCGGCCCCCGGCGCCCCTGCCCGCGGGGCGGTGCCGAGCGGGGCGCGGGGCGGAGGGCGACCGCCGCAGCCGGGGCCGGGGCCACGGCGGCAGCATGGAGCAGGGCGGCCGCCGCCGGGCCTTCGGCAGCATCTGCCCCAACAGAGTCCAGGGACTGCCCGCCCGCCTCGCCAAGAAGCCGGCGCGGCCCGGCGGGGGAGCGGCGGGGACCCCCTCGGCCGCCCTGAGCCCCCGAGCGCCCCCGCCCCGCCCGCGCCGCAGCGGAGCCCCGCCGGCCCCCGCCGCACCCGCCCTCGGTGAGTCTGTCCGCGGCGGAGAGCCCTGACCCCCCGTCCGTGCCCCCCTCCCCGTGCCTCCCACAGCGCACCCCACCCTGCTCCCCAGCCATGCGTTCCCCGGCCGTGACACCCCCGCCATGCCCTCCGCCGTGTCCCCCTGCCTATGTCGCCCTTTTCCTGCCCCCTGCTGTGTCGTGACAACCCCCCCCACCCCGGTGCCCCCCACCATGGTCCTCAGCCCTGCATCCCCCGGCCGTGCTTCCCACTTCGCCGGGCAATGCCCATCCCTGCCTGGGCTCCTCACCGCCGTCTCTCACTGTCGCCAGCGCTCACCACCATCGACTGGCAGGATTTGGCAGCCTGTGCCCCCGTCCTTCCAACCGCCCCGGCCAGCCCTGTGACACAGCAGCAGGTAACCCCCCCCCAGCTGGGGCAGGCTTGGCCACCCCTGGCACAGGGCACCCGTGGTGGTGGCCCCCTCAAGCCGAGCCGCCCCCAGCTTCAGGCTTCCCACCTGTGAAATGGGCACTGAGGAGGACAGCGCCTTGTCCCATGCATTAGACGGGTTAGTGACACAGGCAGGGCAGGGGACAGGCGCCTGGGGATGCCAGGGTGGTGGGAAGGCGTTGGGCACAGGCAGCAGTCAGGGTTGGAGTGGTATGGGCAGCAGTGGGCAGTGCGGCCAGGTCTGAGCCCTGGGCCCTGCTCACAGGCACATTTCCTTCACCACTCCCAGGGTCCTTGCTTCCAGAATGGACCAGAGTTTGATTTCCAGCAGTTCAGAGATGCTGTTGATGATTTCATATCTGGCAAGTAGATATTTTTCCTCATCTGAGCGAAACAGGCCTGTGTGTGCATGTCAGCAGTCACGCTGAGTTCGGTTTCCTCTTTTTTTTGCTTTGTTTTTGGATGGCCATTCACTGTAGGCTCGTAAGTCCCTGCACACTCAATTAGAGAGACCTGGGCTGGCACTGGGCTGTCCGCCACAGGAGGCAGAAATTAAATCCAAACAGATTTAAGGTGCACAGCTGCCACAGTAGAGTAAAAGCATGTTCGGACATATGGGGGGATGCTCAGAACCGGGATGGTCTGGTGGCGTTGGCGGGAAGAGAGGACATGAAAACCTCCTCTGTCTTAACACCTACTGCTACTCTCTCCAGATGCATCCACCTTAATGCCACCACCACTGGTCTGCACTGACTTTGACTTCTCACTTGGTGAGGAGGTGGGCTTTGACCCCTGCACCCCGCAGCTCGAGAGCAGTGTGCTGGTGCAGATGCCCCCACAGCGCCTGCCTTCCCCTGAGCCTTGCTGGAGGGGCCTGGCGGACCAGCACCAGAAAGCGCTGGGAGATGCCTTGGAGACAAACAGCCAGGTAGGGACCCCCGAGCCCTCTCCAAGGGCCTGTGCTGGGTTTCTCTCCCTCGCATCCCAGTGAGGTGGCTGCATGGCCTGGTGTGCAGCATCCACTGGCCCCTGGGCAGTGGGGCAGTCCCCACCACCCTGTCCCCATCTGTCCTTTGCAGCTGCAGGAGACCCTCACGCAGAGGCAGGAAGAGCTGGCGACGCTGCGGGAGAGCAACGTGCAGCTGAAGGAGCTGGCAAGCCAGGCCAGGCAGCTCGCCGCCGTCCTTGACGTAAGTGCTGCCACCCCACCTGGCCCGGCTGCCCCACGGTCCAGCTGGCCCCTGGGGGCCAGTGCTGTGTGGGGGTGCAGTGGGGGACAGGGTGCGGGGTGAAGCTGAGCAGCGCAGGGTGGGACAGGGCCATGGCGGGGGGAAAGAGGTGTGGGCCAGGATGGGGTGGTGCGCTGTGGGTCCGTGTGGTGCAGGGCAGGGTGGTGTGTGGTGGGGTGGGATGGGGTGGGGCGGGACAAAGCAGTGCGGGATGGAGCAGGGCAGTGCGGAGCCGTGTGGCACATTTCGGGGCAGGGTGGTGTGGGATGGGGTGGTGTGGGGCAGGGCAGTGAGGTGCGGGACAGGGCGGTGCGCTGCGGGGCAGGGCGGTGTGGGAGAGTGTGGGGCAGGGTGGTGTGGAGCTGGGTGGGAGAGTGAGGGACAGTGCGGAGCGGTGCGGGGCAGATCGGGGCGGGACAGTGCGGGGTGGGACGCGACGGGCTGGTGCGGGGCGGTGCGGGGATGCGCCGTGCGGCGCAGCCCGCGGAAGCCGTACTCTCTCCCGCCGGCAGACGCTGATGCTCCCGCAGTGCGCCGACGGGGCGGCCCTCCCTCCTCCTCCTTCTCCTCCTCCTCCTCCTCCTCTTCATCATCCGCCTCCTCCTCCCGCCGCCGCCGCGGCGGCCACCCCGGCCGGGACCCCGGGCGGGCGCGGGCGGCCGGAGCCGCGGGAGGAGGCGGCGGGCGTGGACGCCATGCTGCGGGAGGTGTCGGAGAAGTGCCGCGCCGCTCTGCGGAGCCTGGGGGGCAGCCCGGGGGGCAGCCCCACGGCCAAGCGCCAGCGGCCGGCCCCGCGCCTGCACGGCGCCTTCCGCGGGCTGCGCACTGACCGCGCCGCGCCGCGCCCGGGCGGCGAGGGGCTGGAGGGGGGCGGCAGCCTGCGGGCCGCGCTGGGGGAGGCGGGCGCCATCCGCACCCTGGCCTTCCCGCAGGGCAACGCCTTCACCCTCCGCACCGCCGCCGGCGGGTACCGCTTCCGCTGGGTGCCGCGCTGAGACGCCCCGCACCCCCGCCACCCCGGCCACGCGTGTCCCGGGCGAAGCGGAGCGGGGCCTGCCGCGGCCCGGCGGCACCCTCCCCGCTGCCCTCGGGAAACGGGCGCTGGCGCGTTCGCCCGCGGCTGGAGGCGAGGAGCGGGAGGCGCGGCGGGGGCGGCCGCCCCGCAGGGAGGGCGGCGCGCCCGGGCCCCGCCACTGCAGCGGGCGCCGGGCCGTGCGCGGGGCTGCCGCGGTTTTCGGGTCGGCAGGTCACCCTCGGTAGTCGGCTAGTGCCTGTGACGAAAGTAGAGATGAGAGGGAGGTCTGCCCGGTTTTTTACTCGGTTGGGCGGAAAAACGCACCGTGCCGGCTAGCGGCTGCGGTTGGCCGGTGTGAAATGGTTGACGGACCGTCCCAAGCGGTTTCAACACGACACGCCTTCCCCGTCACGGAGCGTTACATCCACGGTGTTTACAAACTGCACTGCTGCCATTCATGTGTGCAACTGTAGGTGTATGTTTGCACTCGGTGCGATGATTAAACAGTGCTTTAAGTTGCTTTAAATGTGTTTGTACTGATTTAATGTAAACGCAGGGTTTTGCATCAGGTATGCATATTTGCTTTCATTAGAGCAAAGATGATGGAAGGCAGAGCGTCTACACAAAGTTTGCTTCTAAGCAGAAAATTTTAGACTAAAACATGCTGCTGCTAACGTTCAGTGATACTATCTCAAGAGAAGCGTTAATAACGTTAAATTGTTCTGAATGGACACATTTCACTTGCACCCACTGCATTGAAAGATGAACCACTGATGGTGCGTGTGAAATGGTACCCGAAGTTTGTGGTTTTTTGTGGCACATAAGGGAATGAAGGCACTGTTCTTCACCCGGGAAAGAGATTTTCTCTCTGTGAAGTTATCCCTTTTTTTTTCTGCTTTTCAGTACTCAGATTTTCCAGTATTCTTGCATGGGTCCATGCACATTAACAGTGGCTCAACAGTAACAGGCTTGTGTGATGGTTAAGGTGACAGCACCACGTTGTCATCTCAGTAGGTTTCTTAGGGGAGATGCAACCCTGCACATAGTGCTGTGCTTTTGGCAAGCAGAGCCTGTATTAGTAAGACGAATGGTTCCTGTTGTCAGCATGAGGTGTAGTCATGTGGCTCCTAGGAGACAGCAAAGGTGGCCCTTCAGCATCTGTGGTCCTTCATCTCTGTGGCATTGACATTTTCAAGCAAGGGAGGTGCTGAAGCCCTGTCTGGGATGCCAACAGCTCAATCCTGGGACAACTCCAGAGACTCATATTTCAGGAGGAGACCATTGCCACCTTGTCCAAAATGCTGTAGGAAAGCTCTGGTCTGGCAGCAGACGGGAGAGACAAAACCTGCCTGGCTGCACTGAATTCATCAGGGAATAAACTGATAAAAAAAAGGCAGCTCTCTACAGTTCCTCTCCACATGTTTTATGAATTTAAACAGAAAATGTATAGTGTGTACAACCTTGTAAGGCTCATAAGCATATTAATGCCTCAGAAATAAAGCGACACATTAAAACTGTAGACTTCCTGTAGGATGCAACAATAAAATAATCACCCTGTTGGATTGTCATGAGTGTTGTTCTTGCTGCTACTTTGAAGTATTTTCAGAATTACATGTTTATCCACTTTTGCAGTTAACCTGCTATAGAGTTTCCACTGATTGCTTTTACTCATAGTGTTTCTATGTTAAAAGTATAGATTGATTTTGAGTTGTGATCTAAAAGTAATAGAAAATTATCTTAGATATCTTTTAAAAAATTATTTAATTTTAATCCCTGTTAATTGGATAGGCTGAAAATTGGCTAATCAGACCAAGAGGCTTCTCACTGAGACTCATGGGAGCATCACCAGACACACAGACACATAACTGGTAAAAGGAAAAGGTGTTTGGTATGAAACATGGTGTGTTCATAGTGTTATGCTATAGACATAGTTACATACTTATAGTGGTAAGTATAAACATCTCCTTTAGACCATAAAGGTGTATTTTGAATTCACACTTATCCATCCACTTCCATACAGGAGCTTCATAGAAGGTAGACAAATCTCTCGCACAGATTAAAGCAGCCCAACGACTGCTTTCATCAACAGTAACTTAAAGGGGCTCCCAGTGCTGTTTGTCTTTCTGTAAAGCAGGAGTTGGTGGGATCACAGGGGACGAAGCCTGTCCCCTTGATGCATGCTCATGCTTCATGGTTGTTCCATCAGAAGCTGATCCCTGAAGAAGCTGGAAGTCCACCACTAGGAAATCTCATGTCCAAACAGATCTGGCTTTATGCTTAGTGTCTGGGGCAGGTTCTGTGCCACAGGGCGCAGGGCAGAGCCCCTGCATGTGCAGGTGTGACGGGCTGAAGAACATCTTGGTCTGTGGTTTATTCACTGTGATTTTCTCTACCTGGTGGTCTGTGGTCCACGCAATCAGTGAAGGGAGCTGGCCAAGCCCCCAGCAGAAATAAAATAAAATAGATGTAATGATATTCCATGAGCCTTGTTCCTGATCGTAAGTAAACTTCCTCTGCCTTTCCCTGCCCTAATGGTGCTGGGCCACGGGATGTGTGGCTGTGGACATGTGGCAGTGCAGAACTGCAGACAACTGGAACACCTTGAGGTGAAACAGAAAAATACCTTTTAATTTGGAGGCGTGCCAGGGGAAGGGCTTAGTGTTTTGAATATAAGCACCTCAATTCCACATAAGCCTTGTTCTGGACACACGGGGTTTTAATTTCATAAAATCTTTAGGTGTTCATTAAAAAATGGCACCAGACCTCAAGGTACAGCTTGATTAAAAAGAAATACTAGAAAGAAGAGCTAACTTTTAGTAAATAGGTGATATTAAGTCAGTTATTTTAGGTCTCTTCAGATGGCGAGGGCAAAAGGGACCTGGATGAAGGTATTTAGAAATGGCATAGGGCTTTTGTTACAATTATAACTTGCGAAAGCTTTTTTTATCACCACTATTGCCCATTCCCTGACCCAAGGCTGACTGTCGGCATGATATTTTCCTGTGAGGGTTGCCAAGGTTGTTCAATGGGTCATAAGAGAAAACATTGCCTGTTCACACTCTCCATGTGTTTGTAATAGAAATACTTTTGCTTTGGTATTCATATCAGCTTGTATATAAGCACATTTGGTGTCATTTAATTGGCCTGACTGCCATTTTTGAAGCACACGGGTTCCTACAGCTCCTGTTCATATGAAGCTAATGTCCACGAGAAAGATGCAGCTGGTGCTCCTGTCGGTTTGCTACAGACCCTGGGTGGTGGCAGGCAGGCATTGAGGTGGCTCGGATGCTTGGTAATCATGTAGAGACCAGACCATAACATGACTACAGCACTGCAGCAGCAGTACTGAAATACTCCTATTGATTTTGGCTCTTCTGTTCAGTGACTGCAGAGAAATGGGATTTCAGACTTTTCTCCCCTTGTTTTCCTGAATATTTTTCTAAGAAAACGACCCCTATGTCTAATTTCAGGGAAAAGACAAGCATTTTGCAGTTAGTTTCATATGACAGCAGCAGCAGTCTTAATTTTTTCTAAACATTTACTTACTTTTGGTAAGCAGCCATTACTTACATTTTGCATTGCACAGTCTTAACGAACAGCTAAAGCTAACGAGGTCAAAAGAAGCTCTGGTTTGCTTTGGTACAACTATTTCACAGGTGTATCAGAAACAGTCTTAAAGTCTGCCTTGCACCTAGCACCCGTTCAAACTCTTGAGAGCAAGTGACTATTCATGTTCAATATTTACGTCATGCTCTTCAACAAAAATCCTATGAAAAAATCAAAATTAGTAAGTGTCTTCCAGGTTATTCAGATGTTGTGATCCCTTTCAGTAAAGTCTCTGGATTTCTTGCATGGATAATGCAGTTCCAATTAGAACTCACTTGTTAAAATAGAGTAGCTGGAAATTTTTAGGCTTATTTTCTTTTCCACCCAGTAAATTGTTGTTGCAAAGACCTGCGAGGGTATGTCCCAGACATCCTCCATGTAAGTCTCTCTGTCACAGGCTGACAGACATCAAGCATGCAGAAGATGTTTACGTTTTGTGCTCTGATCTCTTCTACAGCACAGGCCTCAGGATTTCAGGCAGTGACTGAAATTGAAATTCAGTAGCAGTATTGAATCTCATACTGCTATTTGCACAATATCACCTCAGCTGATGCTTTACAGTTTCAAACAGCTTTAGCCTATGTACCATGGATCCCCCTGAATCCCTCTGGGTGGACTGCTCTGGCTTTCAGAGGAGAGACACAGATGGCGCATTGGCTCAGCAGAGAGCCTCCCCACCCTGGAGCAATTGCTGGTAAATCTCAACTCTGGTTGATCACATTTGCAGGCATTTAATGCAAATAAATATTAACAATTCTAACTTTCTCTTCTGTATCCTTGAACAGTAGAAATGTCTGCTCTTGTAAGCCTTTCTGTACTGATATGCACCTTGAAATGCAGCCCTTTTTTCAGCATTTTGCAATGTGAATGATTAATAGTTACTGCTCAGGGATTTGTGGTGACAGCTGAATTGTCCCAGACATCAGGTGAGCTCCCATTTGTGATAGTGTTGAGGGAGTATAGCCGGAGACCTGCTAGAGACATTTTTCTCCTCTAACCTAATGGGTTAAGCTGTGCTGCAATAGCACACAGAGGCCACGGTGCCCTGGGTGTGCACATAGTAAAAGATAGCCTGGAGCCTCCTTGATTCCAAAAAGACAGGCATGATACAAAAGGGAGCATCTATATACCCTGGTTACAGTCAGGAAGCTGAGGCACAGAGGTGTAACATGATTTGGCATAAGCCACTGCATGTGTCTGAGACAGGATCCTGATCTCCTGCTACCTGCTCAGGTTGCTCTTCATAATTATGTATTGTCTCTTCTCTGTGCCCTGAACTCACCTTGCCTCTTGGAGGACTGTATCTAGCTGATATTTGAGCTAGGGGGAAGGAGAGGCATGTGCGGAAGAGAAGTAGGAAAGGAAGCATGTTGCAGCCTAACTGTAGGTTTGGTAGCAATTTTCTTTTTGTTGAAAAGGCTTTATAAGCTGATCAGGATCTGCTCATTAAAAGTGTAATTCAAATTGCTGAACTCTTCCGGAAAAGGCATTTAAGTTCATAATTATGTTCAGTTCTCTAGTCAAAATTAAAGGTATTACAGGGAATCCCTTGCAGTTGTTTGTTTGTTTGCTTGTTTAAATTTCTGCTGTGCTATACTCCAGATGGGTTAGCAGTGACCTTTGGGTTCATAGCACTATGAATAATAAACCACATTTTTAAAAGAATCATTTTCTGAATGAAAGATACCAGACATGTGACTTTACACTACTACTAAAAAAATTCACAATGTAATTTGTTTGGCAACCATCATGGAATTTTTTTAAGAAAGCTTTTCCCTTTATTTCTTTCAGTCCCTTTGTGCTAGCTGTGAGTCTCAGGCAGCCTACTCTGCCTGCCCGTTGGTCGTCTCATCATCTTGTGTTTTTACACCAGGGCCCACAACAGACCCAGAACTGGTGGGTTGGACACTAACCCCATATTCAGCCTCTTCCCCCTCCCTCCAAATCTTACAACTCCAGCATGGTGGTAGAATCAATCGTCGTGGAAAACAAACCAACCAACCAACCACCTAAAACAACAAAGGAGGAAAACTTAAAAATGGGTGAAATATATGTGAATTTTAAAGCTTTCTCATGTTTTCAGTATGGATTATATAGTCTTAAAACTGAGGCAGTGTACAATTATAATGTTAGTTTTAGCCCCTGAGGTTCAGTGCTGCCTTTTGAAATGATTAAATAGAACAACGTGTCCAATTCTTCATATAACAAAGAAAAATCCCTTTTAAATTTGAATAAAACTCAGAGCAGGTGGAATCAAGGTCTGTAGCTAAGTATTTGTTTTAGACTAAATATTTGCCATGACTAGAATTCCCTGTCAGCAATGAATTCAACATCCTCAAAATTAAATCTTTTTACTTCTCATTTTGGGGTTTTGGGTTAAGGCCAAAATCAACACCTACAAGAAGAACTATGAACCTGCAGAAAGCATTTATAAATACTATGCTATTACTTTTGTATGAACTCTTACACAACCTGGATTTAGGAAGAAAAAGCTTGAGCATATGAGTAAGTCATCAGAAAAAAAATCTGGCTGAAAGCATTTGGTTATTTTAGTAAATGCCCAGAACTAGAAGGCTTATGGTAATTTATATTTATTTGTTTAGCAGGTGCTCTGACATACTGTAGCCCCTATATGTCTGATTACTTTCCACTGAATGTTATCCAAACAATTCTACTTTGAATTATAGCTCCTTTGGGATTTTTTTTCCTTTGCAGATGCTCAGTTGTCTACTATTCAGGCAACAAATACAACATGAATTAGCAAATTCACTCCCTCTTATTCACCTTCTTTTAGCTCAGGTGGAGCAGACGTGGGAAACTGAAGTGAATTTCCACTCCTGTCATGATACTTTGAGTAGCTGCAACAGACAACTGGTCTGCAGTTTCATGTGGTCCAAGATCTGTTAAGGTATATTATTAACAATCATTAAGGTTATGTAAGGTGATTTTTCTACTGTAAGAAAATATTTTTAACACATTAAAACTAAATCTCAGTACAAAAGCATTCTTTACAATTTATTGAGGGGTATACAGCTGTTTAAATAAAACTATTAAAAATTATGTTACAGCCTTAAACTCTTTCCATATTAATGAAAGATTTAGCCAGAATAACCTGTTTACTCTACCACACCCCAGTATATTGTTACTCTATTTTCCGTCAATGGTTACAACACAGACCCTGAGAGCTTATGAATGCATTTGAACAAGTGTGACAGACACTCAATCAAAGTTGTAAAGTTTAAATTTCAGCTTCTGGTGTGTGTGTGTCGTTGTCCGATAGGTAAAGTTCATCTCACTCATGTATGGTTTTCTTCCTGGATGAAATATAAGCACTTCAAAAATGCAAAGAAAGGCTGGACTCAAGTATAGAATTGCTCTGTTCCATTTTGGTTTTGCAAAATTAAAACCACGAAAACTTCAAAAGCATAGACTTTGTCTCTGACGGGACAGAAATGTTAGAAAAGTGTGTGATTCACAGCCTCATCCATGTGCAGGTTCTCCCTTCTGTACCTTTGACTGGGCTGGAGCCCTGGGATCAGCCAGATTACAAACTGCCCTGAACTGAAGGTCCATGGGTTGGCAAAAATCCAAAACAATCACCCCTCACCATGCATCTGGTATCTGGCCTTATATTTGTGACTATAGTCTCATTTACTGCAATTTTGAAAATGATTTGGCTTGACTAGAAAACAACGACCAGTCTCCCAGAACAGTATCTCTCTGCACAGGATTTCCATTGAACCTCACTCACTGTCTTTTTCCTGATTTAGAAAGCCTGATTAGAAATAATCTTCATTACCCAAGATATTTTTTTCTCTGTCTGCAACTGTAGTTTCCCATGAAAATGGCTTTCCAGAAGAAGGAAATTGTCAACACACTGATGGAGGATCTATGAGGACAAAAACATTATTGGAGGCAAACTGGGTCACAGATTTTGGTAGTTAAAGAAAAAACACAAGTATTGCCCGCCTGACTTTCAGAGCTAAGTGTGGAATCCATCTCCATTCAGGCTTTCTCCCAGCTGTGCTCTGACAAGGGTAATGGCCATAAACTTGTCTCTTTTCAACAAGAAGGGAGGTATTAGGGGGGGTAAATATAATTTTTTGGAGAGCTCCTAGATTATGATGGTGATGGTTACCTCCACAGTAGTTCAGACAGAGAGATACAGCTTTACATACTCACTCTGAATTACAGGTGAACACAGTCCTACAAGCTAAGCTTTAATTTGGTTTATTAAGTCCCCAGTTGCAAAATACATGAAACACTGTTTACTACCAGTCAGTGCATACCTTAATTTCAAATTCAACTTGTAACGGGTCTGCATGGCAAGGTTTTGGTAGCGGGGGGGTCACAGGGGTGGCTTCTGTACGAAGCTGCTAGAAGTTTCCCCTATGTCAGATACAGCCAATGCCAGCCGGCTTTGAGACGGACCCACCGGGGGCCAAGGCCGAGCCCATCAGCGACAGCGTTTTTCGCCTCTGTGATAACGTATTTAAGAGAGTGAAAAAGTTGTTGCGCAGCAGGAATTGCAGCGAGTGAGAGGAGTGAGAATAGGTGAGAGAAACATCCCGCAGACACCCAGGTCAGTGCAGAAGGAGGGGGAGGAGATGCTCCAGGCACCAGAGCAGCGATTCCCCTGCGGCCTGTGGTGAAGACCACGGTGAGGCAGGCTGTCCCCCTGCAGCCCATGGGCGGTGGAGCAGATGACTGCCTACACCCCGTGGAGGGCCCCACGCCGGAGTGGTGGATGCCTGAAGGAAGCTGTGACCCCGTGGGAAGCCTGCACCGGAGCAGGCTCCTGGCAGGACCTGTGGCCTGTGGAGAGAGAGAAGCCCATGCTTATCTCAACCCCACAAGCCTGTTGTTATTTTTTTTCTCTCCTCTCCTGTCCAGTTAAGGAGGGGCAGTGATAGAGTGGCTTTGGTGGGCACCTGGCATTTTGGCCAGGGTCAACCCACCACACAACTAGACAAAAAAAAAAAAGCTTGGTAATGTATTTGTCCCTCCTCTTCTTCCTCCCTTATTTAGTTGCCTTGTACTATGTTGGTAATTCAAAGGTTCCCAGAGACATGAAAGCAGAAACCTGTTGTGCTGCAAGCTCTGTAAACCCAGAGTCCCTGCTCAAAGACACTTTTTGAAAGTGTACATCCTTTCGGCTTATCTTGTGTGGCTCTTTTGGTGGCAGAAAACTCACAGAATTTTATGGTCAAATATTTAAAGGAGGAAAAGAAGGTTTAAATGCAGCTAACTATTAAATATGATTTTTCTTCTTAGTGCGTTCTTTCTCTTTGTAACAGTTTTTAAGCATTTTTCACAGATTTTTTCTAGTACTTGGTGAACCCCTCTGAACGTGTTTAGAACCTCTGACACAGCCAAGATACCAGTGCAAGGACCACTGATCCCAACCAGCCTCTCACAGGAGAGTTTAACAAACAACTGGGGCAGAAGAAGTAGAGATGTGAATATCTGGAAATGCTTCCCCAATTATTGTGCAAATGAGCAAGTTCTGACCTTCTACACAAATTCTTTAACATACTTTAGCACACATTTAGCACCTGAGGTTAGGCCTGAAGCTTACAAAATAATTAATGTCTCATTTGTTTTTTTCCTCACTAGTTACTAAGATATTATCTTGGCAATCCTCATGGCCCAGTTGAATCCCTTCGTAAGTTCTCCAGTATTCTTCCTGGATTGTTCGTATTTGCCACAGCCCCTTCAAAACAACAAATGGGGCTGTCACTCCCTCTGTGGGCTTAGAATCAGGCTACACACAATGGGAAGGCACAAACTTCTCGAATACAGCAGGCTGTTTTCCTTGGTTATACCGATTAAACAATTTTCCATGGGTTATTGGAGACAACTAAGCTGGGCATTTGTTTCTTGTAATTTCAATCTTATTTTTTCTGAGTATTTTTCTGGGAGTAACTGTATCAAAATCACTTAGGAGAATAAAATAAAACTTGATGGGAGAGATTTTCTGTTAATTTTGGCTCCAGTCTATTAAGTGTACGGAGGAAGTAGTGAGTCCTTATTCACTCATACTCAGTAGCTTATCTGCATGAAGGTCTAATTTGCACTAGTAGAAAACCAGGAATAGCTAAAGCTGGACTCTTTTGCCTCCTCTGCTGTCTCCTCTGTTTCATTCTGCAGGGTACCTGTGGGCAGCTGTGCAGGAGATGGTACCTCAAAAGCTCTTCATTGATAGTATTCAGCTGTAAAAAGGCTACAGCAACATTATCACCTTAGTCCAGATGAAAAAAGTGTGTTTGAAGCAAGTCTCCTGCTTGATCCCATCTTCCCTACCTTGGTTTTGTATTGCACAGTAGTCTTGAAGCTTGTCAACTGGATTCCTTTTGGATGAAACGAAACCAAAGATGCCCCCCAGGAGCCCATCTAATCTACCTCAACTGCTAATGGGCATTTAGCCCAGACACCCGGGCTAGAGCCCATTCTTAGATACTCTCCCTTCAAGCATGTACAGAGTGGACCCTGGATCTTAGCATCAGCTGTCTCACTTCTCAGGTCCACTCATGTCACTCCTCACTCCTTACTACTGCAGACATAGGTAACCTGGAGCACATCTTGTAGAAGATGGGGGAAATCTCATATATTGTGTGTAACTTCTGCTGGTCATAGAATTACGATTCTGACAACAAAACAAGATTGTATCTATTGCACTGGTGACGTACCTCCCAGGAAAATGTCAAACAATATCAGAACAGCCAACACAATGTTTTCAGGAATGAAAGTAACCAAATACAGAACTCACTGTAGTGCATGAAGGAACTGTAAGGAATGGGAAAATGGAGATGCACCTCAGGCAGTTTGAACATTTGTGTAGACCTTCGTCTCTCTGCTGCATACACGCACACACACACACACACACACACACATACACACACACAACCCAACCAGCAAGCAAACACACTGGCCTAACTTAATTTAATAAAATAAACAAAGGGGAGCAAACAGATATCAGACCTGATGCAGCCCGAAAAGCCAATCACATCCTGGGCTGCATCACAAGCAGTGCAGCCAGCAGGTCGAGGGACGTGATCCTCCCCCTCTACTCTGCTCTGGTGAGACCCCACCTGCAACACTGCATGCAGTTCAGGGGCCCCCAGCTGACATGGAGCTGTTGGAGCAGGTCCAGAGAAGGGCCACAAAGATGATCGGGGGCTGGAGCACCTCCCCTATGAGGTCTTCTCCATCTAGAGAGGAATGGGGTTTAGTTCTGAATTTTGTCTGCTTGTTGTCCTCACCCATCTGCTATTACAGACGTAGCATTGTCTGTAAACATGTGGAACTCCACTGGCATCTGTGGAATTGCCTATGTTCTTCTTCCAGATTGACGAGTAAGGTTTTCTGTTTCACAGGATGCTTCTACTTCTAAGCCTTAAGCAATGTATGGAAACAGTTAGTGAATCAAATGAACATTAGAGGTGACAGATGCTTTTGAAAACTGCCCCATAATCTAATCGAATCACTTTGTTTAAACAAAACACTTCCAAGTATGCTTTATCACAAAGCAAACATACCTGTGTAACCAAGGGGGCGTTTGACTAGCACTGAGTACGGAGCAAATTAGCAAGTAGGCCATAATTTCAAGATAATGAATGTTTGTCAATTATGTTTACATTTCAGTAAATACACAAGGGCTAGATTTAGAAGTGATTTTGACAGCAAGAAAAAGCTCTTCAGTGAGAATGAAGAGTGAAACAAACTAGGACGTGGAGAAAAGTACTGAGAGGTTTGCACTGGCTTTTAATGCTTGTGTTAAAGATTTTTCAATAAGAAAATATTAAAATTGTGGAACAAAAATAAGTAGCAAAGAGAGATGACACACAACCAAGAAATATAGCAGTAGTATTTACAGTCAAGGTAAAACAGTCGAAGGCTGAAGTCAAAGGTAAATGAGAAGGCAATCAGTAGCACACAAGGCTGTGTTTCCATCATAATTAATGCAGCCAGTAACTGCTCACAACTGCTTTCACAAATCTACTGAGAAAGAGATCTGATCATAGCGATCCACACTCCAAAACACAATCACATACCTGACAACCAGTGTCCAAGTGTCAGGGTTAGACGCGGAGGTAACAACCGAGCACAGGTTGAGGCATTGGAATGCCTCAGTTTGGGATGCAGGACCCCTGTACCTGCCACTTTGCAGGGAAGTGCTCTAACCACGAGGCCCCTGTATAAAAGGCAGGTAGTGAAAAGCAGCACCAACTTGTGCTTTGCTAAAACAGGACATAGCAAGTCTTTCTGAGCTTTTGCAAGAAAAAAAGCTATAAAAGAGCACGGGGAAGGGTGTTGATCCTTTGTCTTGTGTATTTAGAGGTGGCCGTTTCAAGGTGGGTGCTGTGGTGCTAGGGCAGACCCCTGAGCTAATGCACTCTGCAGGCAGCTTAGCGTGACAGTTTTCTTGGCTTTGTGTCTGCTCTGAGATGCCCTTCTTCCTCCCTGCTCTGCCTCTGTGTAGGCAACCTAAATGTGTAATGGCTTGTGTACTCGGCAAGGGGCAGAAAGTCAAGCACTGGCTCCACCTGTGCTCCGAGCTGGCAGGAGTGGTCCGTACTGTTCAGGTGTGTTAGTGTATGGCTGTTCAGTACTGGCAGGTCCTCCCAACAGCACTCTGGGTCAGGTAGTGAAAGGGGTGCTGCTCCAGGCATGGGTAGAACTGCATGTGACTGCCAGTGTGTGATGCCACTTCTTCTCTCCAGGCTTTAGATGCCTTTCTTGGGGTTGAAGGGCATTAGCAAAACACTGCATTGGACTCATACAGTTGTCTCCATTAATGTTTCTGCCATAGGCATGTCTCCAGATCTGGCATGCAGTGCCAATGTGTTTTGTTGCAACCCTACCCCAACTTCTAGGTGCCTAAGCCTTTTACTGAAGCCTGTCCCAGCTCTCAAGGACAACAGCTGAGCTGCTGCTGGGGCTGCTGTGGCGTGAGGTCTATGAACACCAGTACATCCACTTAAAACCTTAAGTATGCGAAATGGCTTAGTGACTTTAGCAGGACTGCTTTACTTAGGCCTAATCATGCAATATAAGTGATGGCTCTGCCTGTACAGTGGATCTCACAGGATTTGAGGATAAGTTAGTTTTTAAAATATTTGAATAGGGAGGTTTAACAGAAAGGAAGGTATTTTTTTTTTTAAAGTGACATTTCTAGAGATCATGATTCTATTGCTTTGCATTTCAGTACTTCATTGCTGTATGAAGTAGCAATCATGAGGGAACGCCCCCCTTGCCCAAAATCAGCAGATCAGTTCTCTGCTTCATGTGTTGGAGCTTCTAACTTTAAATGAATCCTAAGAAGAGTTCACAGGACTATTTATTAATATAGACTGATGCTGAATGCCTGAAAAGTTTACATGACTGCAAAGAGTTTTCTCTTGAAGGCAGTCTGTATTGTTATGCCCTAATGGGCCTTCACTCTCCATCAACAAAGTAGCCTTGTAATTCCTGAACTCAAGTGGATCTCCGGTGGAAATAAACAGATGAAGGAGGTTTCCTAACACATTTCAATTTGGTTTCCTACAGTTGTTCATGTCCTTGGGATATTTTGCACCATTTTTTGTGGTGACAGGTAGAGAGTGCTACAAAGTCACTATTGGACCTGTGATGCACCACTGCTCAGCTTTCTAAATGCCCTGATTAAGCTCCTTCTTCTCTTAGAAAACTTCTGCCTGTTATTTCCTTTGCAGTTGGTTGGTTTTCTAGGGATGACTGCATAGGTGATAAGAGATACGTATTCAGCACCTCTATAGAGTATTCTTCAGAAATCTAATTAAAGCTATCAGATATGCATTCACATTATCACAGTAATGGGCAACACATACCCCAGGATGTTCTGGGTTGTGCAATGCAGAGCAAGTACACTTCAACAAAATGAAATGAGGAAAGGAAGAGATGAGGCTAAAAATAATAGGTGAGTCTCTTAGACTGGGTTCTGTGTGTGAAAGGTGTTACTAATAAAACAGCTACAGGTATATTTATTGATAAATGTTTTCTACCATTTTATTCTCGTTTGGTCTGACAGTCCCCAACATAGCTTCATTTGTACGTATGTTCGTATTGTGTTCCTCTCTTTTCTTTCATTATTAAGTTTGTATCTCCCGGTGAAATTCAGAGTACCCTTTGTCTCAGTGGGCCTTTGAGCGGGCTCAGGAATCCAGTGGTTCCAAGGTCTTTGCAGGACTGGAGACTCACGCTGCCTTTGAGAGGAGCTGGAATAGACTTGTATCTACTGTGAGGGGAAAGAATTTCACATATTGTGGGTGGACAGAGATGATTTGACCTATACCTATACCCTGAATATCAAGAAGGGGTTTTAGAATCTTGAAAAGGTGGAAGAGTTGAAATACATGAACACCTACTGTGGAGTTAGGTACAAACTGCGTATCTTCGACAGTTTAACTTTTTTTAGTGCTTAACTGTAAGAACACTGTTTTAGGATATGAATTAACCCATGTTGTCTAGAAACTGCATAACTAAGCCACTGGTTTGTGGAAGCTAGTATCTCAATAGTGAGTGACATTATTTGATTGTAACTACTGATCTGTTTGCAAAGAGTGTAGTACCCAACAGAAAAAAAAAAAAAACCCAACAAAACAACCCACAAAACATTTTATTTGAAAACTTAGCTTATAGATTCAACTATATGAAAATATAGTCTGACTTGAATGCCTGGATATTAGTTTTCTGAAGTGAAACCAGAGACTTGTTTCCACAGGAAATGGTATGGAGATGCAACAGAATTTCAGGACCTCACAGCTGATGGAGCTGAACCTGTCAGCAATGGGTTCACTGAAATATGTTTGCAGAGAGAGATGACAGTTGCTTTTTAAGGTGTATATTTAGTTGTTCTTATCCAGGAGAGAATATTAGAAACCTTGCCTTGTCTTCAAGACCACCTGAGAGGAATCATCTACAGCAGGTGCCTGAAGCCTTGGATATAGTTACAATTCATAATTATTCAAAGTCATAATTACTTTTTGCAGTAACTTATAGCAGTTTGGTACCATGCTAACAACAGAAGCTGCTAGAGAAGCTTTGGAAAGAACCACATCTGACTGGCATTTTAGCAGTTTGTTAATCCAGACTCTCTGGATTCCAGGATAAAATATTATTTAGGCACACAGTTGGCAGCTGGCAATGAAGCCAAAGGTTCTGTTGTTGGGTTGGAGTTTAGCCAAGGTAAACAAAATGTATTGTATGCTGTGTGCAGTACCCAAAGTCAGCATGGTATTCCAGTGTGTTGGAAGCCTTAACTGAGACAGCCTTTGTAGCGGTGGTGGGCTGAAATGGATTCTTAATGTGCACAGAAAAAAGGAGTACACACTGAAGAGAGAAACTTAGCAGAAGGGCCTGGGATGGATGACCTAGCAGGACAGCTTTTGATCTGCCTGCTGAACAGCAAAACCAGGCAATTACTGTAGTGTGCTGCTGAAGAAATCAATTGTGAATTGTATTGTTTTAGGAAAGTTAAAGGTCACATTAAAACTGACAATTCTGGGAGTCACCAGTATATCACATGAGAAGTCCTATAATTTATTAAATGCACTTGTCCCTTGCCGCACTTGTTTTTTCCTCTGTTTTTAAACCAAGAGAAGTCTTTTACAAGCCAGAAACTGACAGCTGACACAAATTCCCCCATGAGTTAAAGAGATCCTTAGTCTACTCATGCACACTTCCCAACCAGGCTTGTCATCAGTGCTAAATTTAACATTGGAAATCAAAGAAGTTTAGATACTGGGGAAGATGTGGGACAAATGGACAAAAGTCAGAAAAATATAAAAAAAGTACTCCGTCTTCTATGTGTCAGTCTATCCACATAATGCAGCATCCTTGCAGTGACAGAATGCAGCACATAAGGAACAGTTACAGGGTTTTCTCTTTTTTTTTTTCTTACTTGTTTGCATAGGGTAGGCAATTTTCCTTAATGTCTAAGGTGTTGAGGTTCATCTGAGGAGGAATAGTGGACAGCCATTTCTACAGCTCAGTCCCCACATGTTCACAACCACTTTTACTGTGCTGGCAAAGACAAATGAAATGGGAGATGTCTGATGAGCAGACTACTGGGCTGAGATGTTAAATGCATGGCTTAAGGTAAGCCCCAGCAAAGACGCAGGAACTTTTTTCCCCCTCATCCTCTGAAGGACATCTTAATAACCCATGCTTTGTACAGGTAAAATGAAGATGTGGGTTCACTGCCAGAATATTCCAGTTGCTTGGTCAGCAATATTTCATACTGGTCTAAACAACAGTTGCTTGTTGCAGTGTGAAATGATGTGAAGAGAACAGCCAGGTGAACGGAGTCCCTTCCCTTTCCTGATCTCTTCCTTCCCCTTCCTTTCTCTGCTTTCCATTTCAGTTAGAAACACTTGAGGTTCAAAGCTCCCTTTTATAAATGGCAATCACTATCTACTACTATTGTCAGGCATCTAGTGAGGCCCCATGGTTTGCCCTGTACCACTGTGAGAACCGTTCTTCTAACCCACTCAGAAGCATCTGAGAACTGATACGACTGAGCAGGCAACAAGACTGGGATCTTTCTAGGATACTGGCTGAAAGCTAGGGAGAACAGTGAAGAAATACAGGAAGAAAAATTAAGATGTTTCCATACCTCAAGACCTCCGCTCTGTGAGCATCTAACAAAACTGGGACATCATTTTCTCTCTGGCACGAAGTTAGAGGCCTCGGTTCCCAGAAACCTCTCGTCACTTTGCAACTGCAAAATGGAAACAAATTTTCACCAAAATATGTTCAACAAATTTTTCCCACCTATTTCAAATAGCAACTCAAAACTACGGTAAATCTTATTCAGATCCCTCACACTTCCAAAAGAGTACTTTTTTTCTTAACATAATTTGTTACATCTTTCTTAGTTTATCCAACTGAGTGTCACAAACAGTGACTATGTCCTCTCCGGAAAAGTATTCAGTCCAATATGCCATTGATGTCCAAGGCCCTGTGCTCCTTAGCGAGGAAGGTTCCTCTAACTAGGCCTTTGGTTTAAGCAAAACTTTCCCAAAAACTTATCTAAAGAGCAGTTTTGTTTACCTCTCTCTTTCACTGACATGGAGGCAACTTGTGATCTATTGCTTTTAAGACAATTTTCTATGACCAGCTCTTGTAATCTTTCTACTTGCCAGAACTTGGTGTAAGCTGGCATCACCTCTTGTCAGCAGTCATTTGGCAAGGAGCACCCTCACCATCGTGTCCTGAGATACCTGGGCCCTACAAGTGTTAAGAGTCCTTGTTCAGCAGTCTGGATGTGATGAATCCAATGTTTCCTGAAATGTGTTATTTCTGTCATTGCTTAATTCCCTGACAACATTCTGAGGCTTGCTATTGATGTCCAAATCTCACCTTCAATCGTATTTTATCTCGATAAATTCTGAAGTCTGATAATGATGACAAATTCATATTAAAAGACCTTAAGAATAATGGATGAGGAAAAAAAAGATATTATGGGACTGAGAACCTGCATACCAGCTTTTGAGGATGTACCAAGCAACAACATATCAGCACCATCTGCTGCCAGCGGGGACAAACTACATGGTTTCTACATACTGGCTTGTGAATATTTTTAGTGAGGTACAAAAATACCCCCCAGTTTCTAGTACGTAAGAGAAATAATTGAGCAATTGGCTGCATAGGTTCCATAACGAGGAGACTAAAACGCATCTACACTGAGAAAGAAATGAAGACACACAAGATGACCATTTCATTTCGCTTTGAAGAAATGTTAGTGACATGCTGGAAGCATTTCAGAAGCAATACTCTCAGCTGTGGGCAGCTTTTCTGAAAAAAAAAAGGTCATTGGTTTAAGATACGATTTCTAAGTGACAACAGAGCTTTTACCTACCACATCATTTCCAAAATACCAGGTGCTTCAAGTGAAGACCAGAGTTTTAAGGATATGCTTGATAATACCTGCCTAGCAATCCAATGCATCCTCCTTAACTAACACAAAGCAATTCAGCACTTCTGCTTATTTCTGGATTTTATTTACCTCTGACTTAATTTAGGGATCTCCTTATTTTGAGGCTACTAGCAACATAATATCCTGGCATATTTTCCACTTGCTAATCAGTGTTTGGAATGAGTTTTACAGAAAAAACCTCAAAATCTTTTCTTGTAACATGTTTGTGGTGTGTGCATGGATGAGTTGAAGGTCCGTGGGCAGGAATCACTGCTTGCAACATCAGTTGCAGTGGATCATATTATTTACTTCTTAATGCCCTGCTCTGCATTAATTAATCCTAATTCTAATTCACTCAAACAAAACCTTGTTGACTTTTATTGCAGTTTACAACCCTATAGCTCTCAGAGTGCAACCTCTTTCCTCCCACTATCAAACAAACTGCATGGTCACAGGTTTGCTCATCTGAAGGAAACTTTTCAGTGTGAGCAAAAGCTTCGTTAAGAGGCGCAGATGCTGGTCCGATAGGTAACAGTTCAATACACTTCACCTGAGTGTGGTTGGTTCATGGAGTATTAAAGTGAGCTGGCTCTGCAGCACATGCCAGCATCTGCCGTTAGGCAGGGTAGCGCTAGTTGGCCATGCTTCCCAAGCGTTAGTCTTTCAAGACATGAGCTCATGTTCAGTTAAACGAACAACTGAAGCATTGCAAACAATCCTGTGTGATGGTACTCTAGCAATGCCTGTGTGTTTGTTTTACAAAAAGCATTAAAATGGTGTTGAGCGACTCAGCCTCTCTGTATCCTGGGTGTGCTTAGCTGTGCCCTTACCAATTCAGTATGAGATAATAAAAGGGCTCTTCTGAAATAGTTTTGCTTTGATTTGGCAAAACAGCTCTATCATCTGATATTTAATTATTGCCTATAACTCAGGCATCAACAAAGTATTCTCTTCTACTGTCTTGCTCACATGATGTCCTTTTGCAGATGTGATATGTGCAACTACAGAAATAGAATTGAGCAGGAAATGGGACTTCACACAAGAATATTTTTGCAGAGGAATTTTTTTGTTCAAATAATACTTTTCCAATGGAACATTTAGAAAAATCTCTCTTGC
This sequence comes from Leptosomus discolor, assembly GCF_034619465.1. Lineage (NCBI taxonomy): Eukaryota > Metazoa > Chordata > Aves > Leptosomiformes > Leptosomidae > Leptosomus > Leptosomus discolor. The sequence goes on from NC_141419.1 coordinate 74,020,800, forward strand.
TTTCCTGGGGAAAAAAGTGAAACTGTAGGAGAGTGAAGAAAATTTTGAGCACATTTTTAAAAGCTGCTCTCTGTTTCTTACTCTTCAAACTTTTAATGTTGATTCTCAGATCCAGAAGTTAGAAAGGGGAAACATGCTGTCTCTCAGCTTCTGTTGCTTGAAAACCCAAGTGGCAACACACCAAATTTTGAAAGGCTGAAAAAGGACAATTTGAACTTATTTTGAGAAAAGTATAGAAGGTTTCTGTAGCAGTAACTCCTCTTTTCCCTTCCTATCTCTTTTGATTTAACTAAACCCGATCTTCCAATAAACACACGTTTGACTTCTTTCCTACCAAATCTGCACTCAGGTTTTCTCAAGTGAAGTGAGTGCCCAAGGGCACGTACAATCCCCCTGTCACCTGCACTCCCCAAAACACGTGCAAAGCAACTCATCTGCCGGGTAAAACAACTCTCCACACTTTCTCCTGCAACTTCTGCCTCTGCCTGTCACGTTAAAGCAAACGATTGCAGGTTATTTCTGTGAGCCCGGCTGTTTACGGTGGCGGTTAGGTTTTTGCTCACTTTTGGTTTTGGGGCCCTCGGCTGGGGCACAGGCCACCACAGGCCACACGAAGACGCGGTGCCGTACACGGGGTCTCCGCTCCAGCGCTCCGTACCGTACAGCCAGGCCCGGACGCCTCAGCGAGGCGCTGCTCCCCGGGCCTCGCTCCGAGGCCGATGCTGCCCGGCTGCGCCCGACTCCTCACGAAAGCCTCGGTGGGGAACAAACCGACGTGAGGGCTTTTGCGTGCGGAGCGCGTCGAGGCTGCCCGCGCTCCGAGGGGGCGGCGGCACCCCTAGAGCGTGGCATGGCCGAGGGGGCAGCCCCACCGGGCACGGCCCTGTGGAGGCGACCTACCGGCCCCAGCGGGGGCAGAGAGCGGCCGCCCGTCCCTGGGGAGCAGCCGGGGCCGTTTGGCACCGGCCGCCGCCCGCGCAGGGGCCGCGGGAACCGCCGCGCGCCTTTGCCGCCGCTCCTTGGCGCCGCCGCGCAGCCCGGGCGCGCTGCGTCCCGCCGGCGGGCCGGGCCGGGCTGGGCCGTGTGCCTCGCCGCCCGCGGGTTCCCGCCTCGCCGGCCGCGCCTGTGGGCTGCTTAAAGGGTGCCGGCGGCCGCCAGGCAGCGGAGCGGGCCGTGCGGCGGAGGGGCTGGCGCCGCCTTCAGGGCGGCAGGAACCGGCGCCCTGAGGGCTGGCCGGGCTATAAGTTGCCTTCCCTGGAGGCTGCCGTGCATGCAGGCTGCCTCGCCCGCACCTGCCCTGCTGTTTGCCCCCTTACGGGCCGCCTCGCCCGCAGGGACCCACCTCGGGGCCAGGTCGCCTTGCCAGAGGCGGCGGCGGCGGCGGGCTGTCAGCCCCGGCGGAGACGGAGGAGGAATTAGAAGACCCCGCCTGGAGAAGGAGCAAGAAGGATGAGGATTTGCTATGGGTAACGGTGCCATGCGGGGGACTGTCGGTGCTTTGGGGAGGGTCGCGGCCCGTCCGGCGGCTCTGCCTTGCCCCGGGGGCCGTGGCTCCCAGCGAAGCCTTGCGGGCAGCGGCGCTGGGTGGGGCGTGACTTAGGGTGAAGAAGCTGTGAGCCACGCTTTTGCGAAGGGTCGTACCTTTGTGTTTCTTTCAAGGAGAAAGTGATGAGCACACGCGGGAAAGACCTGAAGCGGAGCAGAGAGCAAAGCCTCCAGAAAGCAGCTCAGGTAAGGGCAGGCACAGACATTCGTGCTGCTCTGTATGCACTGCGCTAAGGAGTTCTCCTTTCTACATTTCTGGGGGAGGCAGAGGAGGAAACAGTCGAAAACAAGTGATTTTGAAAAAAAAATTTTTTTTCCTTTCCTTTTGATCCTTATCATGCTTTCTGAATTGTAGCATCTGAAATGTCATAAAAACAGAAGTTATGGTGAAGTGACATCTCTTGAGGGGAGGAATCAAAACCACCTGTGGATGTCTCTCCTTTGTCACTAGAGGGACTGCTTGCTTGCTGCTTAAAAGCAAAAGTTAGCTGACCTGATTGAAGGGGTTGTATGGATTTATGGAGCTTTTTATTGGCACTGCAATCTGACTTGTCCACACTTAGGAGGATGGTAAAGATAAAAGGGACAACGAAGGACTCGCATATACAGTAGAAACATAGGTGGAAAACCCATTTATCACCAACAATGTGCTTGACAGTAAGCCAGAGGCAAAATACAGCCAGCTTGTGCCTTAAGGAGTTGACATAAATCACAGAACCTGGTGAGACTGCAGTAAGCAAACTGGTGGAGTGGGAGGTGAAGGCATAAGAGGAATTGACCATACTGAAAATACTGAAGCAGGAGGTGAGCAGTGTGCCTTTAGATACAACAACAGTACAGCAATGTAGCCACCGGTATGCTGAGAATGTCACTCCAACACAAATATTTTATGTAAGTGACCTCACGGGAAAAGCCATGTTAAAGTGAGGAATGACTGGGCTGTAGGAGAATAAACTTTAGGGTGGTGGTGGTGAGGGGGAACTAATGGCCAAAACTCAAGAGAGTGTAACAGTCTGGCAGTGCATGTTAGCTGGCTGTTGTCTCTGATGTGTCAACAGCAGCTAGCTGCACTCCATATTGTTTCATTCAAAAGCATCGTGGAAAACTCAGAGGTGGTCTCCTCTTGCTGTGGAACAAGGAGAAGTCAATTAGCCACTGTGTTCTGTGGCTGCTGACAGCAGCACTCAGGCAAGTAAATGTTTTAATGATTTGGGTTTTATTGAGTTGAGATTTATTTTAAGTGATTTAAGACCAGTTTTTAAGAAGCAAAGGGAAGGCTTCAAATTTGGTATTCATTGACTTTTATACAAAGTGGCTAACTTGGTGGTTGCTTTCCAGCATGACTTCAAAGGGCTTTCCATCAAGATGGATGTTGTAGGTAAAATTTTACCTCCATCCAGCCTAAATCCATAAGCTTGAATCTTTGGATCTTTATGCACCCTCCATTACATGGCTGTAAATGGAGGTACAGTGTGGCTCATCACCTAGAGTTAAGTCGCACTATGCTAATTTCAAAAATATCTAAAATTGACCATACTGAGTTAGACTCTAGGCTCATCTAGACTAAGGGCCAGGTTCCAACAGTGACCATAAACAGATAGACAAGGGAGAAAAGGACTGAAGTAAATGTGTATGATACTAATTAACTTTTGGAGACAACACACTCGTACTGGTACAACTAAGGCAAGAAACTGCAAGACTGTCCAGTTTCTTTTGGACAGTCTGGGATCTGCTTCTAGTCATATTCCACATAGGTTTTATACTATTACTTCAGCTTTTGATGAATCAGAAACTTACCTGTGCCATTTATTTCATGACAGTATTTACTGCTTGAACTTGTATATATACATAGAGATGAAACATGAACCTCAAAACAGGTGAGTAATCCTGAATTTAGGTAGAAAATAAGAGACGTTTCCAGGCGTATTATTTCCTGAGACTTCTCGCTCTGCATGGACTCTGTGTCTGGTAGGCAGTGTACTGCTAGCTGGCTGCGGTATCTGAATGTCGCAGTCACTACTGCACTGTCACCTGCTGCAGGGACAGCTCATCGCTGTTTAAAGGTGGTTCCTTTGGGAAGTGCCAGGGTTCTAATTTCCAGGAATGCCAGCAGTGCATCTGTGTGTGATGGGATGGCAGTGTATGTTAGCTGCTTGAAATTCTGACATCAGCTAACATGCAGTTGCTACCCTTTTCCACATACCTTGATCATCAAAATGGAGAGCTACTACTTTTGTGTAAGGAATCTTTTGGGTCCATCTCATTATTGCTTTTTTGTAAGGCTCACTTTTGGTATTATAGTGGTATCTTGTATTTCTATTATCCATCATTATCCAAAGAACTGTGAGAATTTTGGTTGATTTAGACTCTGGTTTTCATCTGCTTTTAGATACCAAGATAACAGGAACTTTATAAATACTTGAAACAGGTAAATAGTTCAAACATTTCAAACCATTTTAAGCTCTGGAAGTTTTATTGAAGCAAAAGAAGCACAGTTAAAAAAGTCACATGAGTTTTAAAGTTTGATTTTAAATTTTTTATAATGATGTTTGGCAATTGCAAGATGTTTTTTGTGGAGGGGTTGGGGTTTTTTTTTAACCTGAGTAATTAGATGCTGTAAAGGCTTAAAATTTTGTTCTCTAACAGCCTGAATGCTAGATCTAAAAAATAATTACCTTTCCATTCTATATAAAAAAAAAAAAAGAGAAGTCAACTTTAGAATTTTTCTTCTCCCTTTGCTCCTCCAAATAACTTGTGGACAGCAATACATTAAAACCAACCAACCAGGAGACACAATCTGAATAGGACATAATACTATACTTCAAAAGAATGAAGGCTGGAAGCATGTTGATCCTTTTGATTCATGCTACACTGCAAGCTTCTATCAAACATGCTGCCACAGGCAACAGAGTGTTACCTCTATCCTCATCCTGGCACTTCAGGCACTTACAGAAAGCAAAAGAAACCATGGTTTTATCTGGGTGATGTTGTATGTGCCTTGCAAAGTGAAGGTCTCCTAGGAAGAGAAATGGCATCAATGTTTGTGAAGGTCTGCAGAATCAGGGTGATCCTCGTGTTGTGTGTGGTGATCAGGCAGTGTATTGTTAGTTAGCTGTTCTTCACCCAGCAGCAACTGACTACACTGCCACATTACCACATCACTGTTGAAACAAGAATAAAAACACTGTTGTTATAAATATGTCATCGCATCCTTAGCTGTATGGGACCCAGTGTCTGCCTAGTTCACCTGACTGAAAGGAGCTGTGCTATGTTATGCAAACTGAGTGAATGTACAGTATAAAAATAAGTGTAGCTGTGTTTGACACACTTATACAGCTAATCCAACTGGTTTCTAAAGAATACACTAAATTATGTAAATATTAAGTAAAGAGTTTCAGGTTTGGACCCTGTGTGAATATGTTTCTACTACACCACTGAATGTTTACTGGAGCACTGATGTGTGGGCTCAGCAAACAAGTATTTTCTGATAATATTTGAATTAAAAGGGACATGTCCAGCTGGTGACTGAAATGGATTTAGAATATTTGCACTCCCAGGCAATTTTTTGAAAAGAGGAGCTGGCAGTTAAATGGTATCTGTTGGAGATAGTGAGGATATGTCAGACCTAAGGAGTGAGGGAAGCATGAGTCAGGAATGAAAGACATGTTAGGATGGAGGATGTAATAGGTTATGCTCAAACAGAGTTGAAGAAACTAACACTCGTGGACTGAGCTCTGTTAACCTTCTCAAGAGGGCAGTTTTATCTTAAATTGGTGGGATTATTTAAGAATCCAATAAATATTTTTTAAATCTGTTTATAGCTTTTGTAGTCTAGTATTTTTTTATATGCTATATCCTCCATAAGCTGTAAGTGGATATTTATACAAACATGTATTCATGTTCCTTTGGCTTTTGACTGCAGATAAATGCGTGCTTGTGTAACAGTGTTCTAACTTAGGTTTTATTTACTCTCCTTTCCAAGTCTGTGTAGATTTGGCAGTTAAAGATGCTTTATTTTTAGCCTGGGTAACTGGTAACTCGGCTTCGAAACAAAGTGATTAGTTTATCAATGATCTGTCCTAAATATTGCATTGGAAGAGCAGGTATGTCTCATGAGGAATAAGTAATATAAACATACTGAGTTTTTGGAGGAATGTTATTTAACAGTAAACTTTGAAAAACTTAAACTCTATGTAGATTAAGGACTGAATGGTACCTATATTCAAATTTCTACAAAGATGGATGTCGTGGGTTGTGACCATTTGGTAAAATAAGAAATTCAATGACAATTTTATCAGGCAAAACCCTTCTTTCTCTAGGAATCTGAAGTAATTCAGGAAGCAGCAAGTTAAATAATCCTGTCCGCTCATTTGCTAATAGCCCATGTTATTTATGAATGCCAGGAAAGATACTTGATCTTAATGCTGGCATTGAGTTATTTAAGATTACAGTATATCCTGTGAAAAACAGAATATGAGCTTTAGTGAGTGAATCACAAGCAAGGTGTGTGCTCCCTTCCCCCCTGATCTCTTCCAAACTAGAAAATGATAACTGCATTGTTATCTTTCACAGGGTGTTTAAAGAACTTGAGTGGAATTTCCCATATGCTGAGTAACTCTCAAGCAATACCAGGACTAAAACAGATTTTTTTTCAGGTGTTCCACTAACAGCACCCAACCGTTCTTTATATGTCCCTTTTTCTATTCAGTGATAGGAAAAGCAGGGAGCTATAGCAGTGAACATGAATGGACACCCATGTTTTAGTCGTGTACATTTTCAAGTAAAGATACCATCCACCATCTATGGGAGAAAGGTTGTGCCCTGCCACTTAGTTCCGTGGAATCTAGACTGGGGAAAGGATATATATCTCGATTCTCTTCTTCCTCCATCAAAGCAGCAGGGACATGCTTTTAGGCCTTAACTGATCTCTGAAAGTTAGAGTGGCTAAAATTGTCATGCATAAGGTTTGATTTCCCTTCCAAAATAATGGTTGTTATTATTGAGGGTGACTTTTTTTAATCCACCACATTAGTATCATTATTCGGTATTTTAAAATCTTATGTCCTTATCCTTCAGCGGTTTTCTGTGAAATTCTCAATTAATTCCATAAATGAATGAAAAATACTTCTTTTTTTCCAATTGCTTTTGAATTTTTTATCTTTTTAATGCAGTTAAGTGGCTATCTTTATTGGAAAGCATTTTGAAGAAATTCAGGTATTTTCAGTCACTGTCTTAGGAGAGAACAGCACTAATGCTACCGGTCCTTTTTCATATAGAAAACTGAGACACTGATTTCTCTTGTTTCTGTTCTCTCAGCCCACCTTTGGACAGCTGGAATTAAGTTCTTTATTCCAATTCACTGTCTCCCGTCCTCAAACAGATAAAACACTTGGAAATTCGAAATAGAACAGTGGAACAGAACTGGAAATGGGTATGCAGTTACGTGCAGGATTGGTGAGATGGCAAGGTGAGAAGAGTGGGGCTTGAGACATGGACCTTCATCCCCTTCTTCTGCCTCTACTTGGAGACTGTTGTTTTATCCCAGAGATGTGGGGTAGACAGCTAGGGAGGATTGCCTTGGACTGTATTGGAAAGATGTCTGTGAGAGTGCCAGGCTGTTGATTTTTGTTGCCTCTCGAATCCTCCTGTAAGCAACCACATATATTCACACAGGCCCTGCCTTCATCCACCTCAGAAACTGGCAATCCAGCAGGCGATGAGCTCACAGCCGAGACACTGTACTGCAGTGCAACTGTATGGAGAAGGCTAACAAGGTTAAAAGTGTTGCTGTAAAGGTGAAATGTAAAATGAATCAAAACACAAAGCAGGCGAGGAAATATTTTTGCAGTTTTTTCTTTTAATAATTTTAGTTTCTATGTACAGTTTTTTTACAACTTCACAATTCAGTAATCTTCCTTGAGAAGATACTGCAAAGCTGATATCCCCTGTTGCATTTGTCTCTAAAAACCCTATGATGCCTCTGGGCCCCATGTCTTTCAGTCAAGGCAATTATGTGTTAATGGAATATCAAAATCTATTTATTATGGTAGATGGGAAATAAAACTCTTCTGTGCAAATACTGAGTATTTTATCAACAAATCCTCTTCTTTTTAGCTATCTCCTTGCTGGTGACAATTGTAATTAGCTATTGTCAGTAATTTAAAGAAACATTCGGGAACTTTATGCAAATTGAAGGTCCATTCTTGCAAGGCCCTGAGTGCCTTGCCATTCTTAGTAACCTCAGTGGTTCTCAAGGCTGTTGCAGGAGCCAATCCAACATTAATAGACGTAGTACAGCTGAAAATACTAACACCAAAGAGAAGTAATACCACCTGATGGTTTAGCTTCTAGCAGCATTTCCCAGGAATGTAGTAAGGCTGTGTACGCATGCTGTTGAATGGATTGAGAGCATGACTGACTTTTTCAGAGGTCTTCTCTTTTTTTCATGATAATCTGCCTGATTAATGATGCTACTTCTGGCTTGATACTTTCTATGGGCTCTTCAGGTCTCCAGAATTTCACAACTTTACCCTCTGGGCTGACAAGGTACTTCCAGAAATTCCATCGAGGCTCTTTCTTTGAAGAATCTGTAAGAATGGCATCAGATAATTTTAGTGACTTAGACTTGTAATTGTTTCATTACCCTGAAGTGATTTTTGACTATTTATGTTGAAGTAATCCCACCTTCTTCTTTGCTAGTAGTCTGGGCATGGATTTGGTGGTTGGTGTTAACGATCTGAAAAGTGGGAAGTGAATGATGCTGTCCCCTTCTTGTGAAATTGTTTAAGAGTTCCTACTTTTACTATGCTCTGCTTCCTAGGGACGAGGATATGAAGGCTGCATACTCATTCAGGAAATCCCCATTTTTATGTCTGTTTGGGGGAAGTGATATGGGAGCAGGAAGTCATACTGTTGATGGCTTAATTCAGCATCTTTCATCCCATGAGGCAAGACCTTACCCATATCTTTCCTATCACGAATACCTGGCAAGATAATTTCTGAGATCAAGGGGCTATCAGGAAACTATGTGGTTCCTAGAGGAGGCAGAATGAGTTTATTGACTCTGGCTTTGTCCTTGGAGTCTCACAGGTTTAGAGAGAGATCTCTTTTTGAGAGAAGAACTAGCAGAAAACTTCAGGAGATTTTGACTGGGGAACAGGTGTCCAGTGGGGAACAGTGCTGAACCCTACACTGATTCTTGGAAGCAATGGGTTGAATTTTGCCATTGGACTACATTTGTAATGTCATGACTGTAAGGGGACACTATGGCAAGCAAATGGGTATGGTAAAGTTCATGTCATGGAGGCTGTGTGCCAGCTAGTAATTTTATCTTTGCTGAGCTGTATCTAGGATCAGTCCTGAAGTAACATTTCCCCATCTCTGAATATTATTCCAGTGTTCATCAACATGTATGAGTAACTCACACATAGGATGCTGGACATTATTTGAGGAAAGGAGGGGCCACAAACCTTGCACTGGCACAACAAAATGCCTTACTGCTATGAAAGCAAGAAGAAGCAGCTGTGTAATGGCCTTGGCACTATGTTTATGCTGCCAGTAGATTCTTTTTGCACTAGACTATCTGATGGTGCTGGACAAGTTGTAGCTAGCAGTCACGATGACAAGGGGGTGTAGCATGAAGATGTTTAACCTTCTGATTGTCAAGACAGCTACATGAAGAAAACAGGTGCTTCTTTAATTGAAGATGCACAGTGATTTAATGTGAAGCAGACGAATGCATGAAAAGAAACACCTTATTTCAAAATATTTAAGTACCAGAAGATCTTTCTCCTTGTGGTTGAGCAGATGTCAAATATGAACCAACTGAGGGAATATGGCTGGTCCTTTTCTGTATAAGTATTAATGTCTGGTAATGACTGCGCTGCTAGTTAGAATCCCACCCAGCTGGTACCTACGTGGTCTAATCTCCTCTGTAATGAACTGAGACGCACCTCCAGAGTGCGTTCAAGAATTCCACTGGACGTCAGGCAACTCAGAGCAACAAGGCTTTACCTGAGGTCTTTGGTGACATGCCTAAGGGAAGGTAGGAAGAAACACAGTTACAGTGACAATGGTGACTGCTTAAATGACTGCTAAATGATAGTAATTTTCAAGGACATGAGGGGTATCACAGAGGATATAGCAAGAAGGAACAGACTTAAGTGGTGTAAGAAAGATCTCATTTAGATGATGAAATAGCTTTCTGACGAGGAGCTGTGAAGCGCTGGAATAAACTAGGACTAGGTTTTGAAATACCTCATATGACTGCTGTAATAGTCTGGAGAAGCATATGTAGTAGTGATTTGGGTAACTGTGATCCTGTCTTGGGGCAGGGAGAGGGAATACAGGTTTGGGCCTTCCGCTACCTTATTTTGTAGTTAAAATGATGTGATAGAGAAGGGTTATGTTTTTAATTATCCTTTCTTTCCTAATCAGTCTTTATGGGTCAAAGACTTGGCCAAAGCTCAGGAAAATTCAGAGAAGCTTTTCAAGCTGGCTTTGGGTCTATGAGCTCTTTGGTCAACTAAAGAATGTTTAATTTTGCTTGTGATGAGAGTATAAACTTCTAAGTCAGTACATGCTTGCTGTAACAGGAGTTATTTGTGTGAGTGGGTTTTGCAGGCTGGGCTTTGAAGTTCACAAGACAAATTAATGCAAATCAGTGATTATATATAACTACAGTATATATAATCCTGCTTTACAATACAGTTTACGTATAGCTGGACATATGACACTGCTAAAGGAATCTTCTCATCTGCATGAGTTTATGTAAAATCTTCCAGTAATTTTATGAACCTCCACAGTTACATTTTTGGCCATAAGAAAAGTTGGTTTTCAACAGAAGTCACATAATTTTAAATGGGATTTTGTAGGTGGGAGTCTTTGCACTTAAGTTTATACACACACAAAATGGGTATTTCTAGCTGGGCTGGTCACAGTAGGCTGTTTTTATAATCAATGAGGAGAAAAAGATGCTTTCAGGGTACAACTTGTCCGACCATGTTTTTGATATACACATTGAAATGAGATGAATTGTATGCTGAGTGCCTGTTTCTCTCCATAGACTATGAAGACTACGATTTCCTGACAAACAAACCCAGACTGGAATTTAGGGAGAATACCACGGTTACAGGCAGCTTGATATATAAAAGAAAACAGTTACCTATTAGAAATTTAAAAGCAGGCTCTGCTTCTGATCCTAGGATCTTGATTTTGTGGAAAACAGGGAAGGTTACTCCGTAATTTCCTTTAGCAAAAGATTCTATTTCCTGGCTTGAACTAGGCTCTGATTCTCCGAACTGGTTGCAGGGAAAAGCCAGCACAGTGAAGTGGGAGGGACCAAACTCTCTGTGTAGTTCTTGCAGTGCGATGTAATTTCTGTCTGTGTGTTGGCAGTAACTGGCCACGTTTACAACCAAAGTTGCCTTCAGAGAAATGAAGTTATAATAGTAAGAAAAAAACACCAACTAGACATGGCGTAGAGATTACAATTAATTGTTAAAATGGCATCTCCCACTACTATAACCATTACTGCTGGAAGGCTAAATTTAATCCGTCTGATCACAATTTCATTAAACAGATTAAGGATGATAGCAGTTTAAAAGATATTTACTTTCAGACAACCTGTTTCAAAAATCCAATAAATGGATAAACTTCAACTTACAGCTTTGTTTAAATATAAGCATGTAAAAAAGCAGGTATTTAGAACAGGCACTAAAATCACATTTACTAGATCAACTTCCAGAATTCAACACAACATGCTACCATTCTTAACTAAGATTAAAATGCACAAATTGTATTGTTAGGCTGTATTGATTTATAATTAAGAATATGAAAAAACATTTTTATCGATTTATTAGAAATAATACTTAATTCCTGGAGCAGGCCCAGATAAAATAAATGTCTCTCCAGCTTAGTGTTTGAAGAACAGGAATTTAGCACAAATCTCTGCCAAAAATTCCCATAACCAAATTTTTTGTTTACCTACAAATGGACACCTGTTTTTCAGTAAAGATTCAAGACAAAGGTATAATGAAGTTTTAACTTACTTTTCCTCTGTACTTCTCCAAGGAAATGATCCTTCCTCGTGAATCCTTGACTTCGAAAGAATAGAAATCTTTGATTTTAGGTTTAAAAAATCTGAGTTGCAGCAGGCAGAGAATGGCAGTACACAAAACCATTGTCAGAAAGATAACAAAGACCCTGGCCTTGGGCACTGAGTATTTCAGAGGATAAGTAGTTGTGAGAGGATCCATTTTCGAAATCTTTGGAGAGGAGCCTGGGCAGGCCTGGAATGTGAAGGAGGAGCTGAAATATGAAACTTGCAGCTCGGACTGGAAAGAACAAGCTGCTCATTTTGTGCCGGTTGCAGAAGTGGCTGTTTTGTATCACAGTGCTTCTGCTGGGCTTCAGAGCTCTTCTGTAAAGTACAGAAATTGCTCTGGGAAAAGAAAAAAAAAAAAAGTAATTAATGAAAAGTTCCCATCACCAAAGGATGCTGATTACTCTGTTTAACTGACCTGTGCGGAATACTCCAGTGTTTGTCTGCGCACTGTCTTGAGAGCTGCTGGGGCCTTTTGTGTGTCTGTAGTGCAACTCTAACACATCCCCTGGGCCCCTCGGGTGTCCCTGACAGAGTTCTTCAGCAGCAGGTATCTATGCTACCAGACTGACCTGGAGAAGCAGTTTGAGGGCCAGCTGTTCAGGTGGAAGGAAGGGAGTATGGCTGAAACCACCCTGTTTACAGCCTGAGTCCTGCCTTTCATCAGCTGCTGTGGGATCACAGGCAGCTTTGTTTGTAAAACTCTTTTACAGCAAATGGGGCAGAGAAAAACTCCTTGTTTATAGGATTGCACAAGGGAAGATAATTTTTTTTTTTTTTTAATGAGGTGGGCTGATGATGGAAAATGGGTTGCTTTTTTAATTGCTACTGGCTAACTGGCAGCTAGCTGTGCTGAGATGAGAGGATGGAAGGTCGGCACGAGAGAAGAATGAGTTAGCTGAGAATCTCAGGTACAAGCCAGGCATCTCCAGTGGTGTTTTGCTAAGGCAATTGTGAAAGACACTCCGAACCTTAAAGCCACACAAGTCTGGTTTCTTATCTGTCTTAATTTTATTGTTTTATATTTTAAACGTGTTTGCCTGTTGCTCTTGGTTTTTGAACGTACATCAGCATGTAGTGGTTACAACTCAGTTATGGAAAACCCAAAATTTTCTCTTGTCTTCATGTCTTCCCTTGTTCAGTCCTTCCCTCTTTCTTTCTGTCCATTTGATATTCCCTCTCTTCCTCTCAGCTTTCAGGATTTTGTTTTGTCCTCCTCACATTTCTGTTCTTGGGCTTTTCTAAGCTATTACTTGTCTTTCAGCCCATGTTCCTTGTCAGTATCTGCTAACTTCCTTTTCCTTCCAGTTCAAACCACCATTGAAGATTGATTTCTATTTCAGTTGTTTTTCTTACCGCTCTGATTTTTTTGCTGCACTTGGAAGTTACATTTTAAAGGATGAGAATAGAATGGGACTTTCTGAAGGTGAAACCTGGAATCTGGGAGTCTGTTGCTTTCCAATGACTTTGATAGCACCTCAACTATCCTTAATTTGTACAATACCACAGTGGTATGTTCAGCCATTTCTATAATCTCTAAATAGCTGAAGTCCATGTTAATTTTGTTTACCAAGACTATATGGAGAGTTTCACATAGTTCTCCATAACGGAGAGATGCTTGGGAAATACAGTGAAATTTTAGTCTTTGTGTGGGTGTTTCTGGTGATCTGAGGACATGTGAGGCGTGATCTCTGCCTGGCAGTGAAGCCTGTGGGCCTGCTGTTGTAGTGGTGGGGACAGAAAAGGCACAGACTTCTGTGCTGAAATGAACAAAGCTGTACTCAAGGAGCAAAGCACAGGTGACTAATGCTGACTTTAAAATCAAGTTTGAATGGGTTTGATTTCAGAAAATCTATGCAAGATCCTGGTGTCTAAGTTACATCTCAATAGCTTGTAATTTGCATCTCATATTATTTCAGAAATAAAAAAAATAATTACAAGATATATTATAAATATTTACTGGAGTACCTAATAATGATCCAGAAGCCCATTATACTTGCGGTGTTTCCTTACTGTTGCTACTTTCACCTAATGCATTGCTTTAAAACTGGGGAAAAAAAGTAATTTCTGTGTTCAGTATTATCTAGGCTCTTACATTTCAAATTTTGATATGTTCTTATGTTTTATGTTTTTCTGACACATTGCTTGCTTTATGAATGAATCTGAGTGTAATGAAAGTAAATCTGCCATTTAATCTTCATTTAGTATGCCTTAATATATTAAAAAGTGTGAGATAACATTAAAAATAGTAACATGAACAAGCTGCAGTGGTGGTAAGATTCAGAAATTGGAAGAGATCGAAGCCCTCCTTGGGTGAAGGTCAGAAAGCCAGCCTGGTTCCAGACAGGCAACATGTGGGTTTGGCCACCTCTCTCAGGAAAGAGCAGACCCAGGAGCCTGCGCTAAACGTCTGAAGGTGCCTTGGGTCTTTCAACAGCCAGTGCCATAGCCTAGTGCACGCGTGACACAAATTCTTTTTTTTTTTTTTTTTTTCTTCTGTGTGACAGGTGATTCAGAGGTATTTTTCTGACCAGAAACGTTTGTTTCTTTCCGTTTCCCCTGCCTCGCTCTTTCTCTACCCAGGTGACTGACGCCGGAGCCGTCCTGAGCCCAACGCCCATTTCCACGGCCTGTTGCTCTGGGGTGGGCCGAGCCCACGCGGCCTGGCAGAGGAAACGGCGCGAAGGGAGGGAATGATCCGAAGTCATGACTCATTTTGGTGTTTTGTCTCCTTTCACTTGTGCAGGTCCCAGGCTCCGAGAGGGCCCCACGTACTCCAGGTTTAAGAGCTGCCTCAGGAGGAAGCTGGCGGCCCGGGCGGCGGTGGCTAGCAGCCCCCTGGTCACAAGATGGCAGCAGCTGCACGCGAGAGGCGGCCCGGCAGAGCCGCGCAGGGCCCGCCGCGCCGCCGGTCTCTGTGCCTCCGGGAGGCCCCAGATCACCGGCACACCTGGGAGGACTCTAGGTCAGGCAGGATGCGAAGGAGCATTTTCGTATAGAGGGAGGCTCTATAGAGGGACTTGGGAAATAACCCGGAGCGGGGGATTAGCGTGCGGTGTGGGTTGGTGTTCCCCGCGTCCCGTTGCCAGGGGCTCTGAGTATGGCAGTGTGCAGCAGCAGCGCTCTGTGCAGGCCTTCGCAGGCAGCGGAAGCTCAGGGACAGGGTCTTCTCAGCAGGAGTGCGGTGCTGTCGTGAGAGGAAGGCTGGGCCGAAGATTCCTGTGACCAGCGCGCAGACAGCGTAGGACAGCAGGTCGTACAGACAGCTGACGTGAAGGCGGGGTGAAAAGACAGAGAGAAAAGAAAAGTCTCATCCCTAACCAAGCAATGCCTCTTGCAGAGCAATCTTTTCACCTCTATGAAGGGGGCTGTATGGGACTGGGCTTAAGTTGACTGGGCTTCAACAGTGTATGGGGTTTGTTGCTGCACCTTCGTATGTGGAATAGTTAACAATAACTGAGAGGAGAGCAGGAGAATTCATAAAAGCCTCTCTCCTTTCCTCCCTTCTGCTTCTCCACTGCTTTACACACAGCTACTGCAGACCTGGCCGTAACTGTAGAACTTAGACCAGTCTGCATGCCTGGATGTGGTGCAGCGTACACTCAGTGAAGAAGCTTGCCCTGTGTTACTGTCTCTCCTTCAGTGTGTAAGGCTTCAGATATTGACAAAGGGACAGTGGCTGAAGGACAGTCACACTCAGCTTGCCGTAGGGAGAGACTCGTGTGAAGGCATTCAGAGCACAGATTAAACTTTCAGTATTCTGACTTGGTCTGCAGAAGAGCTGGCTCTAGGGGAGGCTGTTTCTCTCCATCAGCAACAGAGGGAGCTGATGAAAGGTTAAATGAGCCTTTGAACTGACTGACTTCTGCTTCCACCAGTGCTAGGGCAAAGTGGGTAAGTGGTTTACATGCCGCATGTACAAGAAGAGCTTCCTGGAAGATCTGGGGCTCTAAACAGGGTGCGTTTCTTGGTTAATAGGTGAAATCTTTAGAGCACAAATAAAAGATGCTGTTCAGTGTTCAGGGTGTGTCCCTACAATGCCATGGCTGTTGGTCAGAATTCTGTCTTTTGCTAAGCAGAATACCAGAGCTGTTCAATAATACACGCCCAGCTCTAGGAAACTTAGGTTCTAAACCAAGGTGAAGTCTTCCCTACTTCAGTTTCTAGAACAGAAAGTCCTGCATGCTTTCTCTACTGACTACACGTGAAAGCCTCTATGGTTCTGGGAAATCAGATACTGATTTCCTATGGAGTAGGATAATCTGACCTTTTTTAGAGATCTCATTTAGGGTAATATGAATAGTGTGGTAAAATGTCTCTTTCTCTTCACTGACAAAAGGAAGGCAAGGTGACTGGTTCAAATGTCAGTATTTGCATTGTCCCACTTAGTATGTCACATCTGCTTTTAGACTACTGCTACTATGAAATCAGTGCTATTCTGAAAAGTACTTGACAAGTTTCCTTGTGTATGTTTTTTAAAGGAATTGTTTCTGTTAAAATTGTTTTTCCAGTGATGCCTGAGAAACTCTCCACCACAAAAACTGCTGTGACTTTACATAGCAGTCATGGTGCAGCAGGCTTGGGAGGGAGGAGTACCAAGAGACTGGAAATGGAAAAGAAATGGGTGAGTAATGTACCAGTCCAATGCACAAGTAGGGTATTTGCTTTCCTGATGTGTTGTTGTGGGTTTTTTTCACCTTATCTTTGGCCTGGAATCTGTTATGCAGATACTATCTTATTGACATGAGAACAGTAATGTGAGGAGGTCCATTTAGGAAATGTCTGCTAGAGAAATATCAGGAGGAATTTCTTCACCATTTATCTCATTCAGCTTGTCTCCCCTTCCTCAAGGCTATTGTCCTGCCAGCTAAAATTGAAACCAAGATAGTGAAGTCCTCAAGATGCGTTTGTTATCTCTCAGGGAAAATGTGTATTGTAAGAAAATATGCATGAAAAGCATGAATGGCTCAGTTTTCCACTTATTTTAGTAACCACTATGTGTGAAGAAGATAATTTCTTCAGTTGTGCAGGATGTAGCTGTTCGTTCTGTCACGTAGACAGAAGGAGGTGCTAATGAAACGTTTGCCAAAAGGTAGCTTTCTGAGAATAAAATTTTTTTGTCATGACAACAGAAGGTTAGATTCTTGGCCAAAGATGAAAGAACACATGGAATCTTCCTAACATATGAAGCAAAGGCTTCGGATCATTTCCCATGTAGGTGTTATTTTCTGGTGCTGTACACTTTATCCCTTCGTTCTTCCTAGTGGATTCTGACACACGATTTTTTTTTTCTTTTTAGACATTATCCATTGTTTTTGGTCATCTTAAACTTATGCTCCAGCCACCCACCTCTTTCTGTTCACTGACTTCTTGAAAATTGACTTCTCATGTGAAGTGTGGTGATACTTGTCTGTATTAGTAGAAGTTATTACCATAACATTACACTCCAAAACACATGTCTATTTTAGTGCTATCTAATTGTGACTGTTCATATATTAAGTTGTAAACTTTCAGTCAGTGATGGTGCTTTTTCTTGTGCTTAGCTTTCCTTGATTGCACCAGTTGCAAGGTCAGTACTGGAGATGCTGATAGCTGTTTTCACATGGTTGCTTTTTTGACCATAACTCTTGAGTAAGGATGCTTGAGAGATGCATGCTCAATGTCCTTGTTTATAGTGATTTTTCATCCTTAATTAATATGATCGAGAAGTTTCTGTGAGGGTATCAAGCTCAACTTCTAAGAAAAGGAGGTAATGTCAGGACAGGAGGGCTTAACAGGCTTTTTGACTGATACCTTGTAATGATTGTACTCTTGAAGGTAATTTGATATGCTTTTACATCATTATGGAAGACCTTGTCCTCGGGACAATCACTTTCTGTTCTAAATAAGCAAAATAGTCTGGAAAATCCTCATTTCAACAGCAATGCTTTCTTTCTTCCCACCCCCTCCATGGTCTGATGGAAGAGAATTGTTAAAATACACATCTCAATGGGTATAGTAATCTTAGTTGAATCTACCCCACAGAGAAATTTAATAAAATTTTCTGTGAGATAAGAACTTTCTGTGAAGTAACATATGTAAAACATTCTTACTTAAAATGTAATGTCTTTTTAAAAGATGGGTACCTGTCATTGGCTTCACTCTCAGTTGTCGAGTCAGAGAATGGTTTGGGCTGGAAGGGACATTTAAAGTTCATGTAGTCCAACCCCCCTGCAATGAGCCCAAGGATGGGGCATCTACTGTGTCTCTGGGCAAGCTGTTCCAGTGTTTCACCACCCTCATTGTCAAAAATACCTTCCTTATCTCTAATCTGAATCTACCCTCTTTTTAAACTGTTACTCCTTGTCCTACTGCTCCAGGCCCTATTGAAAAGTCTGTCCCCGTCTTTCTTACAAGCACCCTGTAAGTACTGAAAGGCTGCAATAAGGTCTCCCCAGAGCCTTCTCTTCTCCAGGCTGAGCAGCCCCAACTCTCTCAGCCTGTCCTCATAGGGGAGGTGCTCCAGGCCCCCCCGATCATCTTTGTGGTCCTCCTCTGGACCCATTTGAGCCAGGTCCATGTCTTTCCTGGGCTGAGGACTCGAGAGCTGGAGACAGCACTGCAGGTGGGGTCTTACCAGAGCAGAGGGCGAGAATCACCTCCCTTGACCTGCTGGCCATGTTTCTCTTGATGCAGCCCAGGATGCAATTGGCTTTCTTGGCTTTGAGCGCACATTGCTGGGTCATGGCCAACTTGTCATCCACCAGTACCCCCAAGTCCTTCTCTGCAGGCCTGCTCTCAGTCCCTTAATCCACCAGCACCTACTGATAACAGAGGTTGCCCTGACCCATGTGCAGGACCTTGCACTTGGGCTTGTTGCACCACATGAGGTTCACATGGGCCCACTTCTCGAGCTTGTCCAGATTCCTCTGGATGACATCCCTTCCCTCAGGTGTGTCAACTGCACCACTCAGCTTGGTGTCATCTCCAAACTTGCTGAGGGTGCACTTGATCCCACTATATCTTTGAAGAAGATATTAAACAGTACTGGTGCCAGTATAGACCATGTGTCAGTCTTTGATTTCTACAGTGAAGTAACTTACTTAGAATTACTGTAATTTACAAGCCGGAATTCAGTTAGAACTAAGATATTCAGAGTTTTGCATCAAGGACCACAACCATTTCCTAAAAGTGTGATGTGGGGGTCTTTGAGATAACATTGTGGGATGGCCAAAACCCAAGTTCTTCCTAAAACTGTTTGGAAGTCAGTGCTGGCTAAAATCATACGGAAAATCTATTAATCTTCTTAGTTATAGTAATTAGTGACTGTTTAATTTGTGCTGCCTACTAGCATAAAGGGATGAGGTGCATTGAAAAGAAAATCTTCTCACATTCCAGTGAGTGTGTGTGGTCTCTTTGTGGGCCAGAAGATTACTTCCTTGTGTACACAATCGGTTTTCCACAGAAATGTCTGCATTTATTTTAGAGGGACACAGATCCAAGCAATCTGATTAGTTTTATGCCAGGGTGTCTATATGAATCATACAGAAAGTGCCTCTCAAAGCTGAAGGCCTGCTGTAGAACAGCTGGGATATGTAAAGGAGGAACACTTTTTTTCCAGCTATGTTTTTATAAGACATTTCTTATCATGATTGTGACAGGGTTTTGAAGAAAAGTAACACTTAGTGTGCTTGGAAGGATAGACTTCACAGACGTTGGAGGAAAAACATACTAATCTTAAGTGGCTGATAAAAACATCAGCTTCGTTTCCACATGACTGTAAATAAAGAATTATAGAATAAACAGACAACTGGCATCAGACCATTCAACTCTGTGAACACTGTGAAGAAATGCATATTACTAGGGATTGGTGAAGAGATTCATATCCCGTGTGAGCTGATCTAAGCCTTAGCCTGAATCTTGGCTAAAGGTCTAAGCTAATTTTTTTTGAAAAAAAAGTTCCAATAACAGTTCAGATCTGCCCTTTGTTATCTTTGTCTGCTGCATCATCTGTTTCTTTGACACATAAGGAAATGATAAAGTAATTAAAAAAATCTTATTCATTTGAGACACCTTATATGTATTTTTGGTTTGATACTGTAATAGTGGTTTAAGGTATGGTATCATGGGAGTCCAGACTCTGGGACCCTGGTTTGAGAGAGGACTCTGACATCTGGTAGATCTCATGGTGGAATCAATGGCCCTGCAGTATATTTACCACAAAACTGATCTTCTCTCATAGAGCAAGCCTGAGGTGTCAGACTTACTGTCTGTGTGCAGAAAACATGGCATTGTACGCTGGTAAAATTAGCCCAAATGCCAATTCAGAAGGGGACGAGAGGGCACTAAGGTTTGGCAGGCAACTTGTCATAGCACCTACAGAAGTACAGGCCTGGGACCTCTTCTGCTGGTAAGATGGCCTTGTTCAAACAGCCTTGTTAAAATTTGTGTGATCATTAGCAGTGAATTGGTGTTTTATGGAAGGAAAGATGGTGGCTCAAGTTAGACCACAGACATTGGTATTCTGTATTTGTGACTGATCTCCCATCCAAGAGACAAGTTGTTTTGAAGCTTTTATTGAGCCCTTTGATGGGAGTTGTGTTATCTATGATGCTCAAATACATTTTTCAACAGATTTCTTCATTCACTTGTGTTTTCATTTCAATGTGTTGGCAGAAATGGCCTTCTCAGCATCCAGTGGTTTGGGAGGTTGGATATAGCATTGCAGAAAGTGGAGACATGAAAGTCTGTGAAAATACGAATTGCATCTGGAAAGGTATGTTCCAATATATGTTATTCACCTACACTGGGAAATCAAGTGCATCTACCTGTTCCAGCAAGTGTAAGAGAATAATACAAAGTGTCTGAGATCTATGCTCCTTAGGGCTATTTCTAGAGTTCCCACTGCCTGTGAAGAGATAGTATTCCCCCTCTTCTAGTGTGGTTAACCTGTAGTATTTTACTTGGCTCTCCTTTCGGCCCCATCTGATCCGGTGATGGCCGTAAAACATTAATTTCCTTTCAGCTTTTCAGTTTTGGAACCCTATAAATGATGTACGGTTGTGTTGCAGAATGGGTATAGGATATGCATCATATGGAGTGTTGGGTACATGAGAGTACAAGACATGCAGAGATGATTGGTCTTGTTGCTCCTACCTGTAAGGAAAGGTACCTGGAGCAAACTGTCCCTAGCACTGCCTCTAGTTTTATCTGGAGGCAGGGGAATTGGTTAATTTGCTCCAAAATATATCTTAGGAATGAAAGTATAAGGAAGTGTGAATGATCAGGCAATTGGAAAACAGGTGGGATGTGAGGAGCTAAAATACAGATACTCCCAGCGTTATTTTGAGTATGAGCCAGTTCATTAAATATCAGACCAATATTTTTTTGTGTTCTGTCTTGGACAGATGATTTGTTTTGGTGATCTGTCTATTTCTGTGTGTGACACGTTCTTGCCAGTCAGGTCCTGGTTCACACTCATGTAGAAACAGTAAGAAACAGCTTCTTTATGAATATGAAGTTTAGCTCCTGTAGAATTTGGGGGCTATGTGATAGATGTGTATATTTCTTTCTTGCTCATCCATGCAAATAAGGCTCATTTCAGAACAGTCAATAGCAACAGTTTAGGGATTAGTCACAGTGATTTTTTCTCTTGGTGGCAAATGAATACAGGTATCAGGAATACTGGGTTTTATTCCACCCACCTACTTGTTGATCAAGTGGTCTGATGTGACAGTACTGACTACTTACCACTTCCTGAGTCTCATTTTGAGAAGTGACATAGGCATGTGAGAGCCAAAATCCTATCAAAAGCCAGTGATATCTGCTAGTACTTGGGCAAAATTACACAAAATGGCGTAAGGAATCTTAATTTCCACTAATTAAAAAGCCTCTTGTGCACATTCATGTGTCTGTGATGTAGGTGACTAGAGCTGAAACTGTGATCAGTATGAGTTTGGGGTAGATCAATTACGAGAGAAGAGAAACCTGAAATGAGTAATGGAGATTATGTGATCATTTGTATCTCACTGCTCAATACCAACTACCAAGGTTAAAGAAGAAAAAAATTTTCGGAGTGTTTCAGAAGTGTTGCCATTCATCCAACTGTTACAATTAAGTGCTTTAATTTTCCTGAATTGTCTTGCTTTGCTGGGTTCAGAAAGTGTGGTGAAGTTTTCAAAAAATAACCAAAAATCTAGAAATACAGGTTTTTCTGTACAGAGAAATCTCATTTCAGTGACATTAGACCTTTTTAGAGTTAGAATGCAGTGTTGCGTATCCCATTGGGCAGGTCTGAGAAGGTCGTTCCTGCAAGCCTCCTTGATTTTTTTAACTCTACAAAATTTTAGATACAGAACAAAATCACTGTGGCCTGCTTCTTGCTCATCTTCAGTCTTTACTTGGAGAGGGAGAGGATACCACAGCTGAGAGGGGAAACATTTGTTGTCTGGCAGAAATGAATTTTGGATTAGGGGTAGGAGTAGGGAAGGACTGTGTGAAATAAGTTCTCCACAATTTGTCATTGGACTTCCATATAGGATGTTTATCTGTGTATTTAAGTTACTGAGTACAAAAACTGTCAGCATTGAATTTTTTTGAACGGAGAAAGTTCAGAATAATTTTCTGCTCCTGAAACTTTTGATATTAATTCTAAATACTCCTCTATAGAGTATAATTCAAAAAGGTAGTCAAAATGTAGAGAAAAGCGCAGAAATGTGAATCTGCAGGTTTCTGCTCTGCACATGACGGCAAGATAATTTCTTACAGATAAAAATCTAGCAATAAATGATTCATAGTGCTAATGATCCGTCTTTTTTTCCTGTGATGTTTAGGAGTCCTTTCAGCATAATGTAGATAATGACCACAAAGGATGACTCTTGTGCTTGCTCATACTTGTATTTGCTTTTGTTTCTTGCTTATGTGTTGTCACAAGCTTAGTGTGCTGTGATAAAAGTGTGTGAGCTTTAAAAACCTTTTCCTGTGGGTAGCTATTGATGGGGGAGACCTTTTGGAAGGAAATGAACAGCAGAAAGCAAAAAAGTTAATTGCCATATGAGTGGGTTTTGAAGTGGGAGAGGACATATGAAGCATCCTGCTACTAAGAGCTTTTGACAGAAAACTAAGGTGAAAAAGGCTAAATCCCCCATGTTCTGTATTAAGCTGTGGTACAATTTAAACAAAACAAAGCGGACCCTGTTCTCTGTTCTAGTTGACTAAATCCCTGGAGATTTGAAAGAGATAGTAAAAGGTGACTTTCAACTAGTTTAGTGTACCTAGTGTTTTGAGCCTACCTGGGGTAGGTTAGACTCTTTTGGTATTCTCTGGACCATAAAGAGACAAATACAGTGAGAATGTGAAAGGCTTAGGCCTGAGAAAAACCAGTGGCGTTTTGCATTACTGATTTGTGTGTGATGAATCTTCAAATACAGGATGCCGAGGGGGGACCCAGCGTGAGTTTAGAGCTGTTACCACCTTGAAGCCTTCGATACCATTGGAACCAGAAGTAAGGCTTCATATTACTGGCTTGCGCAATGATTACTGTAAGTTAATTTCTCCTGTGTGGGTTTTTTTTTGCAGAAATTGGGAATTCTTATGTATATTTCGAGAAAGATGGCAAAGGTCTGTCCCCTTCACATAAAATGGAAACTCTGCAGGACATATGCATGATGTTATTTTTCTCATAAGGATGCATCTTTGCAAACTGCCTGTCCCAGGCTGGAGAAATGACTGATAAAAACCCTGGAATCAGTACTACCTGACTCTCATGCAGTTTCCTTCAGCTGTAGATCTCAATACAACTTTCAAATCAAACCAATATACTTAACTCTGCTTAGTTAAACATTTCAACTGTCAGGCTTGGATATCTAGCAGCCAGTCAACACTGCAGCAACCTTATTGAGCAGACTTTGAAATCTCTTGTTTTGGGAGACATAAGTGACGTTGTTTATGGTTTGAATGATAGATACCTTCTGAGCTAAATTCTCACTTTACATCTTTGGTGCTGCACAGGCAAAAATTAAACATACACAGGTTACACATGAACACACACAGATCTCTGGTATACAGCAGCAAATACGTGTTTTAACAGTTCATAAGATCTAATGAGCAGCTCTGTATGTGCAAGTGTTCGTAATTGTCCCTGTGGAGATTTTTTCAGCATATTCTTACAAGTGTTCATGTTTATCTATGAATAGGACAAAAGTTTGTTTGAT
The DNA here is from genome assembly GCF_034619465.1 of Leptosomus discolor. Lineage (NCBI taxonomy): Eukaryota > Metazoa > Chordata > Aves > Leptosomiformes > Leptosomidae > Leptosomus > Leptosomus discolor. The sequence goes on from NC_141419.1 coordinate 74,044,638, forward strand.
TTACACTGATTGTGCACAAGGTATGTACCAAGACTAACAGCATTAACAGAAGTCTTTGGAAGTGATTTCTGGCAGCAGCAACCAGGACTGTAGTCAAACAGCTGACTGATAGATTCAGCTGTTCTTCAGAGTGATTATCGTTACCGAAATGTGATGGCAGACCTTGGCCTATGATAACAATCTTCTGTGCTTCAGGGATCATGCAAAATGACTTTTAAGTTTCCCTAAATGGACAGCTGAGGATTTCCCTTGACATGGGAGAATGTCCTGGGTTGGTATTAAATGTTGTACACCAACTTCTTCTGTCTTGCCTGACATAGCAGGCTGTTCTGATGCTAATCACTGTAGTGACTTCCTTGCCAGGATCTGCAAGTGCAATGTGCTCAGCATCAGGGGCAGTGGAAACAATATTTCTATCATATGCTTGCTGAGCAAGGTCTGAAGGTGAGGAGCAGAATTCCCCTAATTCCTTTCTGCACTTTTTTTTTCCTGTCGTGTTCAGGTTGAATGTTGTCATTAACCTGAGGATGTAGGACAGACTGTAGCATATAGCCTCTCCTATGTCTTTCTCAGTGACAAGAATTACCTTGGATCAAGGGTGTTTTTGGAACTGTAGCTGTTGGTGGAGGAGCCTCATTTCTGGTGGCAGAAATTAGGGTGAATGTTGTGGCAATCCAAAATGCAGGGTGATAGATTAAAAAAATTCTAGTCAGGAAGCTGTAAGTCAGATCCTGCTGTACAAACATACCAGTTTGTGGAGATTAGATTTATGAAGGCCTTGGCTTGTTAGAGATAGTCTCCTTCACGTAGGAGGAATACTTGCTGGTAATGGTTTCACAGAAGCATTGTCTTGAAATTTTTCCATAGCTGTTAAAAAAAGAAGGCCTCTCTCCCCCAAACCATAGCCCCCTCACCCCATCCTATTACCTACAACTTTTTTGCAGTAATTTTTAATAGCTTTCTTTTAGATCTAAACATACTGGACTGGAGCCTTGAAAATCTCATTGCTATTGCTGTAGGATCTGCTGCACACATCTGGAGTGGAAGAACCCTTCAAGCCATTGAAAGCATTGATTTGAATTCCAGTTCCAAATATATTTCTTCTCTGGCTTGGATAAAAGAAGGAACTTGCCTTGCAGTTGGCACCAGTGATGGAGAAGTGCAAGTACTAGATAATTTACCTTTTTAATCTTTCTCCATTTTTAGCTAAAGTGGTCACAAGACAATTTGATACTGATTTTTTTTTTTAAGGAAAGGAATGAAAAGAGTTGGCTAAACTACAGAAGAACTCTGCTGGAGACAATATATAGTACTTCCCTGTATTATACTGCACCTCCTGAATGGCTTAGTGACATCCAGTGTTATCGATGTGTAGTGGAGCCTCTGGAGCCACTAAAAAGCTGATGACGGAATTAATGATTCAGTGGTCCAGAGAGAATCAGATTTTTTTTCCACTAGGAAAAGGAACTCTTTTATTAAATAATTTTACTCACCACAGGCTATTTTTTCTTGTATCTCTCTTGCTAAGATCGCTCTAGTGATCAATGCCTTGGGAACTCAGTCTAAAACTCTCCTTATGGATTCACACATAAAAATTTGACTTCATTCTGGTTATACACGTCTCAGTCTGCTGTTGTAGGACAGTCCTATTATCAAAAGATTTTTGTGGGACTTTGGCTGAGATGCTCGATAATATGGGGATCTACCTGCTGCAGTCCTGAGTCAGCAATCTGAAGATAATTGAAGGCCAGTCCAGTATGGACTTCCAAATACTGATGCGTAAATAAATAGCTTTAAACTCAGAGATGTGCATTCCCTTCAATCTTGTCTGTCTTGAGCATCACTGATACAGGTGTCAAAATTTGGCGATACTCCTTCTTGTCTTACTTGTGAAATAAAGGAGCTTGAGATTGTCCATATGTTGATCAGAACTGGGCAGTGGCTTACTTGCAAACAAATGAAGAGAACAAAAATATTTATTTTTGTTGTTAAATTTATATTTATTGTTTGTTTTGGATTGGCAGCTGTGGGACATTGAAACCAAAAAGAGGTTGAGAAATATGTTTGGTCACCTGTCTGTAGTTGGAGCTTTGAGCTGGAATCATTATATTCTGAGCAGGTGAGTGGTATAGTATAGTCCCAGAAAGAGTCCTGCTGCTTTTACTTAGACAAATGTCCCATTAATTTTAGCTGTTTTCCTTTGCTTTGCTCAAAGGTGTTATATCCTGTCCCTCCACTTATCAGCCATCTCAGAGATCATGTGTAGATACACTGTATGGCAGGAAAGCAGACAGAGAGGATTTAGCCTGCCTCTTTGGTCTCTGTTTCTTACTCTCCTTCCAGAAAACTCATGACTTGCTGAATTGCCCTAGGATGTGGAGGCTGTGGCTCTGGTTTTGTGGAAAGCCTGATCTTGAAATGGTGGTGTCTCCAGTGGGTCTGGACTCCAAAAATTATAGCCTGCCTGATGCTGGAGAGGGCATGTAGTTTAGACTGCCCCTCCATTGGTATCAAGACTGATCTGTCTTTTCAGATGCACAGCGAAACATGGCTCTTACAGAGTTCCACACCTATCTAGCTGTGTATCTACAAGGGAAGGCCAGCTCATTGCTATCCACGGACCCAAGGAGGACTGAAGTGATTGACCTTTGCTTTACCGAGGATGCATTTTATACCAGCTGGTGAATATTTTATATTTAGGGATCATTTCAATATGGGAACTCAGATGAGAAAGATCAAGTGTACTCTCTTGTGGTTTTTTTTCCCTCCCACTTTCTGTTTCAGATCTTTGACTCACACTTAAAGGGGCTGAGGGGAGACTTCCTTATGTTGGATGCTTCTACAATTTTAAAATCATATGATAGTCTTCTGTTTTACTTAAATGCAGAAATAATAGCAAAGGTGGACTGACCTTATTGTTAAACTCAGTATCTCTGGATAGGAACACCAGACACAGTTTTATTTTGATTTCACAAGATGCTCTGGCTTTTGATTGTATTAGGTCTGGTAGGTGGAGTGAGATACAAGGGATAGCAGCTGAACAACTGGTTAATAAAATGCTGTTGCTGGAGTAGGTGTGCTGGGTGGGTTAAGCTACAAAGATGCAGCTGGAACATCCTGCCAGTGCCAAGTGACAGAACCTTGTTAGAGTAAGCATTAGTTTCAGTTTGCATTTTAGATTGGCCAAAGGAGTGAAAACAACAGAAATTTAAATTATGAATCTCTCTGAGTAGAACTTGATGATAAAATTCAGCATGGACCTGTGAACTACAGTTATGGTCGACAGATTATGTTGAGATAATGTTTATTTCTCTTGCTAGATTCATGCTAGCATTAGGACAGAGTTAAAATATCTGTATCAGTAGAAAAAAAGACATGACGTTAATATTAATTGTTACTAAAATAAGAGCAGCATTCTTACACTGAACTTCACTATGGACAATTAATACTTTGGGATTACATACTAATTCCTGTGGTTAAAAATAGTCCGACAACTCATCGTCATGAATCTGTAAATAAATTTAAGTACCATAAATTAGCCCATCACAAAATTTTGTTGGCTTCTCTTTGTCTTTAGCAAAACAGATGCCATCTTCTGTGTCAAAAGCAAATCATTCTGATTTCTTTTTATGCCAAATGGAAAAATGTCCTTTCAGCCAGCATTCTGAGGAGCCCAGTTCCTTCCCGCTCATACCACTAGAATTACTGAATATTTAATTGAATACTTAATATGGTCAACACTGGCAATTCAATTCTATTTCTTGTGGTGTGATGGGTTGACCTTGACTGGATGCCAGGTGCCTGCCCAGCCGCTTCATCACTGCTCTCCTCAGCAGGATAGTGGAGAGAAGAAAATAAGATGGAAGAGAACCTTGTGGGTCAAGATAAAGGCAGTTTAATAAAGCAAAAGCAAAGGCCACGTGCTGAAGCAAAGGAAAACGAGAGATACATTCTCTACTTCCCATCAGCAGGCGATGTCTAGCCACTTCCTGGGAAATAGGGCCTCAGTACACATAGCGGTTGCTCCAGAGGACAAAAGTAATAATGAATGTCCCCCCGCCTCCTCCTCCTTTCTCTTAGCTTTTATTGCTGAGCAGATGTTGTATGGTATGGAATATCCCTCTGGTCAGTTGGGGTCAGCTGTCCTGGCTCTGTCTCCTCCCAAGATCTTGCCCACCCCCAGCCTCCTGGTGAGGGGGGAATGTTGGAGAGACAGCCTTGATGCTGTGTGAGCCCTGCCTAGCAATAACCAAAACACTGGTGTGTTACCAACACCTTTCCAGCTACCACTACGCAGCATAGCACTATGAGGGCTGCTGTGGGGAAAACCAACTGCATCTCACCCAGACCCAACACACTTGGTTAGATTTTTTCCACTTCTTTGTGTTAGATTCCACATTAGCATAAGGAAAAACTTTTTCACTGTGAGGGTGACAGAGCACTGGAACAGGCTGCCCAGAGAGGTTGTGGAGTCTCCTTCTCTGGAGACATTCAAAACCCGCCTGGACGCGTTCCTGGGTGACCTACTCTAGGTGGTCCTGCTTTGGCAGGGGGGTTGGGCTAAATGGCCTTTCGAGGTCCCTTCCAACCCCTAACATTCTGTGATTCTTCTTATTATTTAGTAGGCAAAATCTATATAAATCTTCAGGAGGCAAATGATGATGCCTTTAAATATAATGCACCGATTCCCATGTATTTTCCATAAAGATGTCCTTAATATTCACTGGAGCACTGCTTGGTTGGAATCTTTCATGCTTTTATGAACTTTGTGAGATTGGCAAGTTCATAATGCAAGCACAACAGAATGAAGTTTCTTGAAATCAGTCAGTTTTGTGTGTGCATTTTTAGAGCTTCCAAGTCACTCAACTTGCATCTGAAAAATCTTCAAGAGCCAGTATGGGAAAGTCTCTAGTCATTATTGCTTTAAATTAATCTGTTGCTGTAATGTCAGATATCTGTTTCTCAGATACCCAGAAAGATGCTATTGAACTTCCTGATTTTTTCAGTGTCATCCTAATAGTTGGGAGTGTGAATTTCCAGCAGGAAGATCTTCTGTTTTGTCATGGGCTTAATGTAGGCAATATCTTTAGAAAGACAGGAAAAGAAAATGCACTGCAAGGTATTTTCAATATTTTCAGTTCGACTCTTAATATTGATGTGTACAACCTGTATCTGGGAGCTAAGTTGCAACAGTAGCTGTGCTTCTAGGCAGGGTTTTTCTTCCTTCCTTTAGTAGACTGATGATATGCGCTGTGGAACCGTGAATCCATTTCCTAACAGGCAATTAGTGCAACAGTGTCAAGCTGTGCAGATTTTGTTTAAGCCTAGAAATGGGAGGGAGAAAGAAGACAAGGGAAGGGACAGAACCAAAGAACATACTGTTTCTTGCTAGTAAGCCCTTTGCCAGAGCAATGCAGTTTCACACTGGGTCTTTGTTTGGCATGGAGTCATATCTGGCCTTGGCAAAAGTCACCTTGCAAAAAGATTTTTCATTAAGAACAGGAAATAGTTTACATTAAATGGCTTGACAGTTGAACAGGGTGCAGATTAGTGGCATACAATGCAATGTATCTTCAGGGACATGAAAACCATGAGAGAGAACAGGTACTCTGCCTGGCTTGAACTGAGCAGCTGCTTGGCTCCGTTCTGTCGTCAGCCGCCTCTGCAGTCAGGGTGTGGTTTAGATAGTTGGTTTGTGTTTCCTTTTACTGAAATTCTGTTCTACAGATGCATTTCACTCTGTTGTGGTTTGCTCTTGAAACCACTGAAGAAACATCAGTGTGATGATGGCTTTTCTTCTTTAACATTAAACCCATGTTGTCTTTTCCCATCTACAGTGGTTCACGACTAGGAACTATTCATCACCATGATGTTCGGGTTGCTCAGCACCATGTTGGTACCCTTTGCCAAAACAAACAAAGCATTTGCAGCCTGAAATGGTCACTAACCAACCAGTTGCTGGCAAGTGGGTCTAGTGATGGTATATTGAATATCTGGCCTAGTGACCCTGGTGTGAAACTGCAGTCACAGCCACTGAAAACCATACCTCATTCCTCAGCAGTTAAGGTATATGGAGAAGGAGTGTCTGCTTTTCTGTGTTTGCTCTCTTGAAATCACATTGTTAACATGGACAGTTAGGGGATTTTTCAAATTCTGTCACTGATATCTATTAGTTTCTTCTCGCTTTCTGTGATGCAGTTAATTTTAAGACCAATTTTCCTTATTCCAAGTCACAGATAAGTTTGCTAGGGCTTTGATTAGGAAATTTTACTGGATTAGTAGGCCTTTGTAAGTAATAATGCCAAATAGAAATAAAATTTACAGCCACCTTCTCTGTCTCTCTCCCTTGCACAGCAAAGTTTGGTGGTGCAATACTTAAAAGTTAACAAACAAGATCTTTAAAGTTTTAGAGTTTTGGAAAATTCTCACTGCTGCAACTAATTTAAACGTGAGGTTTCTTTTGCCCTCCTGCACGTATTTTCATGTCATTGCTGGTAGGAAATACTCTGAAGTAGGAAATTGGAAATGAGACAATTTAAGATTAATCATCTTTATGAAGTCCCAGGCTGTGTGGGAGAGAGGACAGGTGTTAGCAATATGAGGCAGGGGAGTCCACCATGTATAAGCTGTTTATCCTCCCAAAAGATTCCGAGGCTGGCCTGAAGCACTAGGGTTAAATGGTCAGAGTACTTTATTGAAACAGGTCGAACTGAGTTCTTAGAAGATTTTCTTCAGGAATAGTCTGGGCCTTAGGCATATCCTGGAAATATCTCAGAAGAAACCAGGTCTCTTGTAAGCACTGTAAGTCACGTTGCTTAGGCTTCTGTGATGGCTTGCCTTAGGCAGTAAGACTCCATCCTGCTGGGTTCTTCTGTTACTAAGGTGTGAGTCTGTGACCTGTGACGGGTAAGCAGAGAAGCTGGAATTTTATGAGCATATGTGGGACAGCGTAGGCTACTGTGAAGCAGTGGCAAGGGAAGCAGCATTTGGAGTTTTGGGATCCTAATTACTGTGGGTGTACATTCTGGGTGCTTGTTGCAGTTCGTTTTTCCAACTGGGCTTTTAAGCAAAAACTACTCCTATTTTCCACCTAACCTCCTAGTCTGTTCTGGCATCTGTTTTCTTTTTTTTTCTTTTTAGGCGATGAACTGGTGTCCTTGGCAGTCCAAAGTCCTAGCTACGGGGGGTGGAATGAAGGATGGGATTTTGCGTGTCTGGGACATAAATCGTGAGAAAATCATCCAAAGTGCAGCTACAGATTCTCAGGTGAAATGATGAAATGTCTGCATACTTAGGCTATGCACTTCTTGTATAGCTGTGCTTATTTGGCAAACTCCCACTGACTTTGAGGGTGGTTCTGCGGTCAGAGGAGCAGCAGGATTTTCTCTGGATGTGCTCTTGTGCTACATTCGGCACTGCAGTGTGTGATTTGACTGAGAAGCAGTTGTTTCTCATTTCACCACTTCTGTCTCCACACAGAAGTGGTTGAAGAGAAGGTGGTCTCGCAGCCAGACGCTTCTCATCATCTTTTTCTTATTGTCAATAATAGTTTTGGCCAAAACTCTTGATGTGAAGAGAATGTTGAGGGGGAGGGAAAATTCCCAGAGTGCTAGGGTGAGAAGAGGTGTAAGGGTCAGAGGGCAAACATCCGTCTCTGGAGTTTGAATATTAGGAGACAGAGGAACAGATTCTCAGCTGGAGTAAAGCAGCATAACTGCTGATTTTCCTGGAGCTATTGCAGCTTAGCTGAGGATGTGTTTGAAAGGCTTTGGTTTTGTACTGTTAGACTGTAACCATGTTTAGATAGGACAATAAGCAACTGTACTTTGAAGTGTTGTAAGGAATGAAATGATCCTGCTAAATAAGTAAATATTCTGCTGGGACTATTTCTCAGTAGCTTGTTTAAACATTGTAGATAACATTTCAAATCTACTGAATGTTGTATGTTAACACTTTCTGAAAACTGAAGCAGAATTTTAAATTGCTATAGATCTGTTCTTTGCTCTGGTTACCCAAAACCAGTGAACTGATGACTGGACAAGGCCTTCCTGGAAACCAGATGAAAATATGGAAGTATCCCATGCTTATCAATTCATCAGAACTCTATGGCAAGTATTTCAGTTAATAATTTTAACTAGTTCAGTTAACAATCTGTCTAATCAGTTTGTTTTTTCAAGTGCATGCCTTACACATTTGCATTAAAAAAAGAGTTAAAAGAGCAGTCACCTGCACATCCTCCCTCAGCCTACACACATGCATTTCTGTGCACAATCCTGATTCTTGGGATTGTAAAGGTTGACTTATTAAGATAGTAGTATAAGTTGCTTTTGTAAAATTCCTTGATTTTAATGATGGGATTCTCTCCTGTCATTTTTAAGGGCATCCCAGGTGCAGGATGTGGATTTCCACTTCCCCCTAAGGCTTACTAGGCCTGGACTGAGTGTGCTAATGTCAGGTTGCTTCCAATATATTCCAGGCTGATGGCCTTCTAGATACACAAACTAGATATGGCTCTTTGATTTTGCAGCTCATCATGGGAGGATACCAAACCAGCTTCCAAATGATGAAATAAATCTCCATTTGTTATTTAGAGCTGTCTGGGTTTTAATGAATGATTTTGGCTGTGAAGCGATGCGGTGCAGCATGTTTCCCTTGTACCATGCTGAGGAAAGTGACGTCTCCTTGCAGCTCTGTATTGGTCCATGGTGCTGTAGGGCTACACTACACATAAAAGTTGTTCCTTGCTATTATTCTTGTTTCTGGTGCTTGGTGTTGCTCCTATCCATTAAGTTTTACTTGTTTCAGTGTTAACTGAAGTGATCCAATAGAAGCATCTGAAGTTAAGGGAAAATAACAGATTATTTGCATACTGGCTGCATTTTTCCATGTGTGGTTGTTTTTTCACACTCACTGACAAGATAAGGCCAGTGAAGCTTTGTATTTTTAACCAGATGGCTGATATTTACAAATACTTTTAGTAGTTTGCTACATTTGAAGGCATTTATTGAATTCCCTATTCAGTGAATCCCACCTATACTGGGATGCTGTCTTTGGAACCAGGGACTTGAGTGGAACCAGGGACTTGGCTTCAACACTAGTCTGTAAGAGGAAAGCACAGGAGAGTCAAAACAAAGATGTCCAGAAGAGAGAGGGCAGCAGAGGCATGTTCATCTGGTTATACTGTATCCTTGTGCGATACTGCTTGTCTGTGTTGCTTTTCCTTCCTCATCCCTCCTTGTTTACGTACAGCTCTTAAGGTAGTGCCTGTGGTGTTCTGAGAATGATCTGGAAAGTGACATGATCATTAGTCTTAACTACTGTAGCTTGAGGTTTCTCAAATCTTTGTAAGTCTTGGATACGCTATTTGAAATGAAACCTAGATTTAATCTTACCTTTGAGAATAGTGTGTGGTGTAAAACATTTACCATCTAAGTCAAATGCATTGGTAATTTGGTGAAGCTAAAGGGTTACTTACCATCCTGTTTCCTATTCAGTTTTATTGTCTACAAGAGAAAGTAACTTTCGTGAACAAAAAGACCGGGTAATTGTTACAGGTACATTCCTGCTTATGAAGACTCTTAATACCTTACTATAAGAAATTGAATATTGGAAGAAATTGTGAATGTGTCAACATACGTTCAGAAAAAATACTGTGATGGGTGATTGTGAGACGATTCTAAGTCAGGCTTAGACACCCTTAGACACCTTAACCACATGAGTTTTACACCCAGAGGAAATGAACAGAGAGCTCTTCCTTCAGAATTGTTACAGGCACTGAACAGAGACAGGGTAAAGAATTCACTTTAAGTGAATTTAAGATCATAAGTTGTAAACTTATGATCTTAAATATTGACAAAGATCATGTACACTTCAATAACTTGAAATGGAGCAAACCCTTAAAATTAATCTCTGCTGAAATAATTTAGTGATATTGTCAAATTTGTAGTCAGAAAGTATAGGAGTGACATGTGTTACTCAGCACCAGGACAGCAGATACTTGCTTTTGGTCACAATGGCTCCAGAGAGCCATTGTAGCAGCTTCGCAAAGTTAGGGCAGACTGTGCATGTGCAACAATCCTGTTGATCTTCATCTGTTACCATTGCGATAAGTAACACAGTTTCAGAGGGATTTACAGTTCCTCGCATGTTTATCTTCATAAAATTATTTTGGGCTAGAGAAGAGCTGTCCCGTTGTGTGCATAGAGAACTCAGGTACATATGGTGGGAGGACAGAGGCCACCTACATTCATTCAAGTTGGTCATGCAAGGCTTCCTTCATGCCTTTTAGGATGTGGTTCATCTGGTCGGGTTTAGATGAGACACATTATTTTTCAGAAGTTTCTTTTTCCCCCTGGGGTGACTACTCAGCTGTGTGATTGTCAGTAACTCACCCAGCCAGAGAAGCTAGTGGTCAGTAACTTAGAGTAAAAAGGCTTCTAATTTCTCATGCCCCTGTGTGCCTAAAAACCTCATGGGTTTGCTTAGCATTGACATTTTGTTAGATGATGTTCTGAGAGGTCTATGGCAGAGCAGTGAGGTTTACTACAACTGCAGACAAACTCAATATACAATTCCCATAAATTATTTAGTGGGATCACAGTTAAAAGATCCTTAACAGTAATAATGGAGCAGCTGGAGACACTATCTCATTGTTGCTGGATCAGCTGCAAACTGTCTGCAAGGCGTGTGCAGCCAGATGGGAAAGCTCAACGGTGAGACACATTACCAAACACAGATGAGACTGATGTTGTAAATGTGCAAAGAATCAAGAGGTCAGATTCAATGTTCTCCTTTAACAGAAAGGTCTTCTCAATGTGTTGCAGTCCTGGCAATTAACACCTGGTCCCTAATATGAAAATATTGCCTTCAGCTCTTTCTTAATGTGAAAATATTCTATAGATAATGCTAGCTTCCCAGATCGTATACAGCATGTTTTACTGCTGCAGTAAAAGTGGAACAAGCCATAGTGTGGGTGAGGGTGGTGAAAGTGACTGGCATAATCAATGTAGGATTGTGATGTTATCTTTGCTTTTTTTGTACATATTTTTTTTACAGGTCATAAAGGGAGAGTCCTGCATATAGCCCTGAGCCCAGATCAGAGCAGGCTCTTTTCTGTTGCAGCTGATGGGATAGCTTGTCTGTGGAAATACCACCAGTCTGGGGAGAGCAAGTGCAGCAGCAAGGCTTTTTCTAATGGTTATTTGAGCTCATTCTTGTGACTTCTTTTCCTTGAAAGCAAGTGATTAAATGTATTAAGCCCGTTCAACCATGTGTGTTCCTTCCAATGGAAACATAGCAAAAGATAGTACAATTTTTTCAAGAGAAAGCAATTTTCCCCATCAGTCCATCATGTGAAATGTTAGTAGCTTGTCTTACTTAACCTAGAGGAAAAATATTCTAACTCTGAAGAATAACATCATATTTATTTTCATTAAACTAGCAAGCATGGATGGAATCCACCCTATGTCAAGTGCCAGCATAGTCTTAGGTCCTGCTTTTAGTTATGATTCTTGTTAAGTAATTTTACAAAATCACAGAATCAGAGAATGTTAGGGGTTGGAAGGGACCTCGAAAGATCATCTAGTCCAACTCCCCTGCCAGAGCAGGACCACCTAGAGTAGGTCACACAGGATCGCGTCCAGGCGGGTTTTGAATGTCTCCAGAGAAGGAGACTCCACAACCTCTCTGGGCAGCCTGTTCCAGTGCTCTGTCACCCTCACAGTGAAAAAGTTTTTCCATATGTTAATGTGGAACCTCCTGTGCTCCAGCTTGCACCCACTGCCCCTTGTCCTGTCGTTGGCCATCACCGAGAAAAGCCCGGCTCCATCCTCCTGACACTCGCCCTTTACATATTGATAAACATTAATGAGGTCACCCCTCAGTCTCCTCTTCCCCAAGCTAAAGAGCCCCAGCTCCCTCAGCCTTTCATCAGGAGGGAGATGTTCCACCTCCTTAACCATCTCTGTAGCTCTGCGCTGGACTCTTTCAGGCAGTTTCCTGCCCTTCCTGAACTGAGGGGCCCACAACTGGGCACAGTATTCCCGATGTGGTCTCACCAGGGCAGAGTAGAGGGGCAGGAGAACTTCTCTCGACCTACTGACCACACCCCTTCTAATACCCCCCAGGGTGCTGTTGGCCTTCTTGGCCATGAGGGCACCTTGCTGGCTCATGGCCACCCCGCTGTCCACCAGGACCCCCAGGTCCCTTTCCCCTACGCTGCTCTCTAACAGCTCAGTCCCCAACCTATACTGGTACATGGGGTTGTTCTTTCCCAGAAACAAGACTCTACACGTGCCCTTGTTGTATTTCATTAAATTTCTCCCCATCCAGCTCTGCAGCCTGTCCAGGTCTCGCTGAATGGCAGCACAGCCTTCTGGTGTGTCAGCCACTCCTCCCAGCTTTGTGTCATCGGCAAACTTGCTGACAGTGCATTCTGTTCCCTCATCCAGGTCATTGATGAATCTATTGAATAGTACTGGTCCCAGTACTGACCCCTGAGGGGCTCCACTAGATACAGGCCTCCAACTAGACTCTGTCCCATTGACCACAACTCTCTGACTTCTTTCCTTCAACCAATTCTCAACCCACCTCACTACCCCATCACCCAAACCACACTTCCTCAGTTTAGCTGTGAGGATGCTGTGGGAAATGGTGTCAGATGCTTTACTGAAATCAAGATAAACCACATCCACTGCACTACCATCATCTATCCAGCTGGTTATGTCTTCATAGAAGGCTGTCAGGTTGGTCAAACAAGACTTCCCCTTGGTGAAGCCATGTTGACTGCTCCTAATGACCCTCTTATCCTTGATATGCCTAGAGACAGCACCGAGGATAAATTGTTCCATCACCTTTCCAGGGATGGAGGTGAGGCTGACTGGTCTGTAGTTAGCCAGGTCCTCCTTCTTGCCCTTTTTGAAGACTGGAGTGACATTGGCTTTCTTCCAGTCCTCAGACACCTCTTCTGTTCCCAACAACTTACTAAAGTCTAGCAATGACTTCTGCCAGCTCTGTCAGTACCTGCAGGTGCACCCCATCAGGGCCCTGTTGCAAAAATGGGGGAATAAATCCAGTCTTGTGTGGCCAGCAACGAATATGGAACAGACACAAATGGGGAGACAAATAGTAATCATTTATTTACAGCAACACTTACAGGTTCTTTTGGATTGCCGTGATAAATTAAAAGCTACAGGTATAACTAAAGGTTTATCACTAATAGAACAACACCACACACTATACACACAGGCACACACTAATAACAATAACAACTTGCCCGCTGTAGGCCCGGCTGCCTGGCAAGTAGACAAGCCCATCAAACACATACAGTGGAACAAGAGACAGTAAAGTCACAACAAAGAAGAACCAAGGGTACACTTAGGGAAGCATAGAAATGCATCTGAGGAGAAAATGTGAAACACCCGGCGAGGAAAAGTATATCTCTCAGCGTCAGCTGAGGTAAATAGTCTTACTCGCAAGGCATCCCGAGTCAGGGGGGTGGAGAAAGAGCGAATTCGTCAATCCGCCCGGTCGTCAATATGGTTCCGAGTTGATCCTGTCCTGATTTTTGGGCTGAAATTGGGGTGATATTTATACTTGAATTTTTACATTACATCACCGGGGTATATGTGCAGGTGGGGATGACTATAGACAATCTTATGACTTATGTTAATGCCACAAAGTCCATTAATTCACACCTGCATGGGTGGAGGTAGTGGCTCCTTTTGTTTACGGCAAAGAAAGTGGGGGACTGGGACCACGAGGCCTCCACCCAGTTTCACACTCCTCCAGGCATTCAGATAACACCAGATATCGATCTAGTGATGATTGCCACCCTCGCCCAGTGCCTTGCCACCTCGCCCAATGCTGAGTTTCATGCTTCCAAGCATGTGATTAACTTTGCTCTCTCTCTACAAGCCCATGGATTTATGTATGTTCAGATTGCTTAATTAATCCCTAACCCAGTCCTCATCAACCAAGTCAAACGCCTCCTTTATCCTGACTTCCTCTGGGGCCTCAGGGGTCTGGAACTCCTGAGGACAGTCTCCAGCAGTATAGACAGAGGCAATGAAGGCTTTCAGTAACGCCGCCTTCTTTGTATCCCCTGTCACCAGGGCACTGCCTCATTCAACAGTGGGCCTACATTGCCTTTAGTGTTAGTTTTGTCTGCAGTGTATTTGAAGAAGCCCTTTCTGCTGTTCTTGACCTCCCTTGTAAGGTTTAAGTCCAAGGAGGCCTTCGCTTTCCTAGTTGCCTCTCTATATCCTCTGACAACAGTCTTATAGTCCTCGCAAGTGGCCATCCCCTCCTTCCAAGATCTATAGACTCTCTTCTTCCACTTGAGTTTGCCCATCAGTTCCCTGCTTAACCATGCGGGTCTCCTGGCTCCCTTTCTCAGTTTCCTACCCACCGGGATGCTCCGATCTTGAGCTTGGAAAAAGTGGTCCTTGAATATAAACCAATCATCTTGTCCCCTTTACCTTCTAGTACCCTGTTGCATGGGATTTCCCCCAGCAATTACTTGAAAAAGCAAAAGTTGGCCCTGCTGAAGTCCAGGGTTCAGATCTTGCTTGATATTCTGCTCCTACCACATAAATCCCAAACTCCACCATCTCATCATCACTGCAGGCAAGGCTGCCCTCAGCCTTCACCACTTCAACCAGACCCTGCTTGTTAGTGAGTATAACATCTAGCAGTGCTCCTCTCCTAGTTGGCTCGTCCACCATTTGCATCAAGAAGTTACCATCAAGGCACTGGAGGAACCTCCAGGACTGTGAATGGCTGTGGAGGCCTCCCAGCAAATGTCTGCGTAGTTAAAATCCCCCATGAGTACCAGAGCCTGTGGTTGCCAGGCTGCTGTCAGCTGCCTGTAGAAGGCCTCATCAACTTCCTCATCCTGATCAGGTGGCCTGTAATAGACACCCATAACACTATCTCCCATGCTAGCCTGCCCCTTGATTCTCACCCACAAACTCTCAACTCACTCCTCATCCACCCCTGGCCAGAACTCCAGACATTCTAGTTGCTCTCGCATAAAGTGCAGCTCCACCTCCTCGCCTTGCTGGCCTGTCTTTCCTGAAAAGGATGTAGCCATCCATGACCCCATTCCAGTCATGTGAGGTGTCCCACCATGTCTCTGTAGTTGCCACCAGATCATAATCCCTTGACTGCACACAGATTTCTAACTCCTCCTGTTTATTCCCCATGGATTGGTATGCAGGCATTTCAGGGAGTGACCTGAGCACACTGCCTTCACCCTAGGGGGATGGGAGGCCTTCTGGTCCTCGTTAATACTAGAACATTGCACCTGTTAATACTAGAACATTGCACCGCTGCAGACCCAGCTACAACCCCATCCCCCTTAGAATTTTACATCATCTTAGTGTCCCCATTGGGAACCATGTGCCAATTTGTGTGAATTGTCTTGAATCATTCAAAGGCTAGGATCAGCAGGGACCAGTCCAGGGGTCTGTATTGTTCTATATATCACATAGATCATGGTACAGAATCTATAAATATTTCTAGAGATCTAAGTTAAATATGTAACTGTAACTAAATACAAATGATTTATTGGGAATTCTTTTTTGTTTTTTGTAGCGGTAATGATAGCTAGATTAATTAGAAAACTGTCTTTATTGGATTTTGAATCCTTTCCTTAAACCACCTACTATGTTTGACAATGATTGAAAATATATAAGTAATTGCATAATAATTCTATTATTATGCATAATTATGTAAGCAACTGGTTAAGGAGTTAGATGGGCATAGTTAAAGAAGCATGCTGTTTGGATCAAACACAATTGTTAGTTCATTCATTCCTTAAGGGTACCAGTTTCATTCTGGGTGTCAGCAAACCTGGCAGCTGTCATGCTCATATGAATTTTATGTAGTGCTCAAAAGGACCAAACCTCTTGGACATTAACAGATGTTTGCCTGTCTAAGACTTGTATGCTGTCAACAGCTAAGTAAGGATGTCAGGACTGGTCTTTGGATGTTATTCACATGCAACTCAGTAGTGCTATTCAAAACATGTTCTATCCACAGACATCTTCAGAGCTTTACTTTTGTTATTAGAAATGATGAGAGGCAAGGGGTAAGGATTCACTCTTGCATTTGTATATTAAAAGGTCTTGCAAGCTCAGAAACTTGTATTGTTTGGATTTTTTTTTTTTTTTTTTTTTTTTTTTTTTTTTTCTGCTGGAAATTTGTTTAGGGGAGTAGAGCACTGTCAGCCCATGGAAAATTACACTGTGATCAAATGCATGAAAAGAGGTAGGCAATGTTAGCAGGGGAACTGGTATCTCTGGAAATGAATGTGAAACTGTCATGTCTTTAGTTCTCATCATTTTTAAACCCTCATCTTCTGCTGTTCATAAATCACGTGGTTACTAACTTTAGGTCTGAAAGGTTGAGACCACTCATTTTCTTTTACCTAGTAAGTTGTTAATTTACAATAAATCTGCTACTAAACTGCTGGTTTCTGAAGTCATCTTGTGTAGTCTTTGAAATGGGTTAGAAAATGGGAATGTTGATTATCAATAGAGAAATGACTACCAAGAAGCTGATGTCTAATGGTGGGAAGTAATATACTGTGCCTGTCTTCTAATATGAGCTTGTTTGTTGCAGTGGGTTTTATCACACATTTAAAATCTTACTTAAATATTCAAAATAATATTTTAAATAATTTAAAAGTTTTAAAAAATGTTAGAAATATTTTTTCTCTTCTGAATGGGAAAAAAGGAGTGGAAGTAGTCTCTTTAAACAGGCTGCCCAGAGAGGTTGTGGAGTCTCCTTCTTGGAGACATTCAAAACCCTCCTAGACGCGTTCCTGTGTGACCTACTCTAGGTGGTCCTGCTCTGGCAGGGGGTTGGGCTAGATGGTCTTTTGAGGTCCCTTCCAACCCCTGACATTCTGTGATTCTGTGATTTTTTTGGTTCTCCTAGGAATTCTCTCTCTTTCCTTTGACAGTACCTAAATGGTATTGGTTTGCAAAATATAGGAAGAGGTGTATAACACAGGATGGGGGTCTGTGGTAGGGAAGGAGCTGGTCAATATTGAAGCCAAGTATATTTTGTTGGATACTCAACTGTCAAAATAAGAAAATACATTTCTGTCAGCCTGAGAAGTGTTCATTTCTTAGTTAGTTGTGGTTGTTCGTTATTGAGTGATTGAGCTGTACTGCCGCAGAAGTATTTTTTAACATAATATCTAAAAGCGTGAGAAGTCACTGATTTCAGTAGAACTAACCAACAGCCCATAAATATGAGAGAGTCCTGTATGTGTGACCTGTAGCTCTATTCTGTGACCATG
This sequence comes from Leptosomus discolor, assembly GCF_034619465.1. NCBI lineage: Eukaryota > Metazoa > Chordata > Aves > Leptosomiformes > Leptosomidae > Leptosomus > Leptosomus discolor. Next base: position 74,061,946 of record NC_141419.1, read on the forward strand.
TCTTAGAAAGCATTTAGGCATGCATTTAAATTCCAGACTGTGACTAATCTGGAGTGAAATCAAACATATACTGGAGTGCCTTTTCTGGATGTCCTTCTTTTCTAGATAAGCTCCTTTACTGACAGATATTCTGGCAAATATCTATCTTTCTGTAATAAGAATTTGAGGACTTGAGTAGGGAGCATGATTCTGCTTCACTAATCTTTTGCAGGTAATGTTGCTGAATACTTGCGGGTGTGGAATGTGCAGTTGCTGAAAGTAGATCATTGTCCTTACATAGCTGCCTCATTCTGCCAGTGCAGAGGTCTTAACATATGGAGTCTTGGGCAAAATATGAAATCCTGACTTCCTCCCGTGCACCATGTAAATGCAGTTTCACTGGCTCATTTTGAACAATTCACTAATTACCACTCATGTAAAAAAGGAAGTTTTTAAAGTATTTTGGGGTAGATCCTAAATTTCAAGCTAGAGGAGGAAGGCTGCACATTTTTTTCTTGCACATTTCTTTGTGCATTGTAAACTTCTTAGTTAGAACCCCTCCTTCCTGGTCTCTAAGATTCTGTAACACTTGTGTCAGAACTACTGTCTGAAAAACGGAGAAATACTGAATGGTAGGCTTTAAGAGGGATTTTTCACTGACAAAGGTGCTGCCTGTGACTTCCAGGGAAGAGGATGAAGCAGACCAAAGAGGAAGTGGTAAGGTGAAAAAAATACTATAGCAGAATGAAAGAAAGACAGTGAACAAATTGGCAAAGAGGAAAGAAATTAAATAAGACTAATGAATGTGAAGAGTGAAATAGCCCTAGGTGAGCAATTGTCTTGAAAATCAGCTACAGATTTTTCACTAGATTGATAAGGATGCGTTTGTTTTCTGAAGGGTTTTATAATCAGTTCTTCCCTAAGCAAGGGTTTGGTAGTTTGAAATAACAGAAAAAGTCTGGACTTGTCCTACTTATTTCCTGTATGTTTAAAGACAAAATCAAAGTCACCACTTAGGGTGTCTGTGCCAGTCTCCAAATTCTCCTCTCAGTTTCACTGCTGCAATCTTACTTGGCTGGGAATCCTTCTTTCTGCTCCTGCTTTGCTTCTTTGTCTGTGTCTGCCTCTGTGACTGTGTTTGTGTGCTTGTTGGTGTGTTCAGCCCAGGAGTCAGAGCAAAATTTTGGGACTAAGAATAAGGAATGCGAAAAGTTCTGGCTGTGTAACGTTTGTAATGGACAGAAAACATAAAAGATGTTCAGCATCAAAACATTTAGCAAAGATCCCTGTAGTTTAGTCCCTCTCCCTCCTCACCCTGCCTCATTCCTCTATGACAAAAGTACTGTTTCTTCTTAACAAGATCAGGTGAAGGCAGTTGTGTAAAAAAGTTTTAGTGCTGTATTTTCTCATGTTGTATTTATAAGTGGTGTTTAATTGCTCGTGATGAACTGAGCAATCATTTTTTAATTAAAATGAATGCAAGATTTCTCCACCTTTTCAAAGTCCTCTGCTTTCTCTTAGCTAATGCCTACTTCCAAGTAAAAACACCCCAAAGCAACACAAAATGAGACCAAGCCCTTTTTGAGGTGTTTATGGCATTGAAAATGCCCAAGACTGTTAATACAGAGATGGGCAGAAGCATTTTTCGCAACAGGTCTGTTGGCTGTTTGACAGGTGGTTGTTGAAGCACTTAAAAATTTCACTGCATATCTGAAACAGCAGTAGCAGCATCATAAAATTAAGATCATTTTATGTTATGAACAGTGCTTTATCATACTGATACTGCAGCTGAGACACTTTCTGTCATTTCTCTGGAGGATGGGTTTTCAGCTGATTTTTTAGCATAACGTTGCCGAACTTGGTGCATTCTACAAACATACTGCACATCCAAAACATTGTTGTACACAGTCAGTCTGCACTGCAACAGCCAGAGCTTTCCACATAAATTGACAGCTGCAAGCAGCAGATTTTTATTGCTATTTCTTTATTAAATACATACATAAAGTATATAAAGGGATGAAATCTAGAGGTTCCAAATACAAGACAGTTAGAAAACACACACTTATTATGTCCCGCAATCAAATGCAGTTGCTGAAACTTAATTTTTCTAAAGCTTAGCAGTACCCTATGCCTCTAAAACCAGGAGCTCTGCTGTGGAGAAACTACCAAGTTTTTCAGGTATCTGGAGTTGTACCTAGCATCTCACTAACTTTCAGGCTTATATGCGCTAATCCATATACAGAAGAGTGCAGTGTATACTCAGGACACAAACAGCTGGATTAAATTCTTGGTCAGAAATACTCATCCATGTAGACCTTAGTCTGAGCATGGAATGTAAGAATGTTGGAAGCCTGAGTCACAAATACCCATCACAGATGACTCCGTGGCTGACCGTATAAGCTACAAATACTGTTCCAGCAGAGCACTGTGTTCTGGCCCTGTTAAGATCACGTCTGTCCTGAAAACAGACATGCGTTTTCATCTATAAGGATGCCAAGCTGATAAAATTCAGTGTAGGAATATCTCTTTTACCAGTATAATGAAGCTATTTTTAAAAGCGTATTTCAAAACCAGATATTGTTACACAAGTACAAAGTAGGAAATCACTTGGTCAAAACCCAACCTATTAGGCTCCGCCTATAGTTTTCCTTATCCACTGGAGGTACTGCTTTGTGAGTCGAGTGTAGACACCAGGGCCGTCAACAGAACCACACTTCTTTGCCTTCCCAAAAGCAGTGATGCCTCTTATCACATTATTGCATCTTAAAGGTCCGCCAGAATCCCCCTGGAAAAACAATTGTCATTCAAATTTACAAAAGCCAAAAATTGCTTCTTTTAAATAAAATTTGCACCAGTTGCATGGAGGAAATAAAAATGTAGACAGTGCTGTTATGGATTTATTTTTTTTTCCCTCCTTGGAAGTTTCTTATTTTCATTAGCAAAAAAGAAAAAAAGACTTCATTCTGATCTTTCAAGTGTGACTAATGGGGAATGAATCTAACTCAGTGCTAAGGAATAGTCTTTTTGAATATGAAAAGAAAAAGGCGGAAACTTTCCTCTTGTAAAGCCTCTAGAAATTGGTACTGTTTGTGTAACTTCATTAATTCAGTATTTACATACTTTAAAACTTGGTAGTTCTTACACAGTTGTGCATTTGACTTGAGGCCAAATTAAAGTGCTTTTTACCATAAAAACCTGTTTCGAGGCCCTCTGATGTAAGAGAAGTTGTTCCACTGAGGTTAGCTGCTTGAGAGTGGGCTCATAAGCTATTCTGTGGAGATTTTTCTATTAAGATAATTTTATTGAAGAAGAAGAAAATATCTATCTGCTGTGCCTGGATAAAACCACAACACCCAAAGTTTGTGAAGGTGAATTTATTAATCAGAAGTTTTGATTTTATGGCTTAGAAGAACAAGCCTTGGTAAATTCACTCATTTATAGTAAAATTCTTCATTGAACTGGAGAAAGGCAGAAATTATGAATGTGTTAAAGCTAGTACTTTATATTTTATTTTTAATATAATCTATCTGTATATAGACAGTAAATATACTTACAGAACATGAGTCCTTTCCTCCATTCTTAGCCCCCGCACATATCATGTTGTCTGTTATAACAGGGTTGTTTTTATAATGATGTTTGTCATTGCAGATTTGTCTGCTGATGACAGTGATATTGACCTCCCTCAGGGTATCAGAAAGCTTTTTCAGGTGATTGTGAGTTTGTCCCCATCCTGCTACTGTGCAAGTTGTTCCTGGTTTAGGATCATCATCTGAAGTAGGCAGAGGAATGAGTTGCACAGCTTTATTAAGTTTTGCTTTTTTCTGAAGCTGTAGAAGATATGGAAAATAGTTATTACAGGGCAGAGTCTAACAGAGGCCCCTGCATGTTAACAGTTGGATCTTTTCTACTATGGTAGTGGGCGATTACTGCAACCCCCTTTTGAAATTCCTCAGTTCTTTGTGCCAGGATTTCTGTAGTCAATGTAAGAATGAGGAAAATAAGTATTCTTTGTGTCATGAAAACCCATTTAGCTTCTGCTGAAATACTAGCTCTTAAAAATACCATTTTACTTCCTTGGCTCTCAGACCACTGGGAGGACAAAATAGCAGTAATCACTGAAGCTAGCAAAACTGAGAATCAGAGAAGTCAGACATTTTTAATTACTACTGTTTTTCAGACAGAACATTAGAGGTTTTAACCAAATTCTTTCTATGTGTGAAATAGGCTTCTCTGTCGACAATCTTTATGCTTTCACTGAAAAGCCAGAAATTGAAATATTTTGGTCAAGCTCCAGAATTTTTCTACTTCTAGCATTGACATGCATTACAGGAATTGTTGATTGCCTTAGTTCCCAATTCATCCCTAATTCCCCAGTCTGCTGGATTAGCAGACCAGACTACACCCCAGAAGAAAAGTCACCAGAAAATCCCTTGGCTCATCTCCCTTACAAGAAGGAAGAAACTGGTACATTTTAGGAGGTGCAGATTCCATAAGTGATGTGTCAGTCTATACCTGCAGCAGCATAATGTCATTTTCCTTAGAATTGGAACAGTAGCATGGGTAGCGAATTTGTTTTGCAATCTGAAAAAACTGTTTTTCTCTTTCTCTTGCTTTCTGCGAATGAGCTCCAAGAATAACTGTGCCTCCTTCCCTGAGAAGAGAAGCAACATGGTTAGTGGGGTTCACTTGCTTAACTCCATAATTCTTTGCTGTTAAATGTGGTGCTATAATGTGCAGCTGCTACAGAGTCTCTTTTCTCATGCCTGAAAAGCAACAGTAATTTAGAAAAATATAAAAGATTGCCCTGTTTCTGCAAATAGTTGAAAAAAATTGACTCAATGAATCAGAATTCATGCTATCCTATTTTCAGACTCCCAGGAGCATAGACAGGGTTCAGGTACTTGACTCTGAACCTACCCCTATTGTTTCGCTTTGGGAAGTGAATGAGAGGTGGATGCATCAGCTTTGCTGTTGGTAGTGGTCTCACCAACTGTACCCTCTGCAATTTGTGCTGAAAATTTGAGAGTATCACTCACAGCACTATTCAGATATCATCACACCTGGACTGAATTGTACCATTGCTTTGCCCTAGCACCATTTAAACATCATTTTCTGAGTCCATGTGAGACATAGCTCATTCCCTTTCTCTAACTTGTTCTGCAATTTCGTATTACTCAATAGATACTGAGGTGGTGACAGAGTTGTGCCTGTTGGGGCACTATGATATAGAAACCAGGAGTGTAGGACTCCTTGGTCCTGCAGTCCAAGCAGACCTTTAGATCAGACCTCGAGTATAGCTGTTTGTGGGAGAACGATGTATGTTACAGCTGAATGGCAGAATATTCTTTGAGCAGATGTGTAGGTTGACCCTCGTTTGCGTCTTACTGCAGCAAACACAACCCTGAGGAAGTGGTTGCTCCTTTCCTTCAGCTATTAAGAGCTGTCTGACTGTTGACTGAGCATCATTAGGTTAATTGTATTTTCTCTTAAATGAGATCTTATTTAGAAACACTCTTTACCTTATGTTATTAGGACAGCTTTTGAGCCCGATGCTGTTTTTATAGTAGGTCCCATATATCTCCCTGTTTGGACAGGGACAGGAGGGTTGGGTCTGTTTTTCTGATGTCTGCAGAGTCCAGGGATTCACTGGTCCTGGGCAGGTCGTTGACAGAGCCTGTGTGAGGTCTGGCTCAGCGGCAGCTCTAGTCCTCCACACAAAGGCAAGGGGTTGGACATTTCATTTAAACCTCAGAACTTGCCTCCCTGAGGGACTCTGCCGAGCCAAATAGCCATTTGCATCTTGAGTCACACAGGATGAAGAAAGGTTGGCTGACAAGCCAACATATCCAGCAGGGCAGAAATCTCTCAGTGTCTCCTGACATCTATCTGGAGGATTTTTGCTCCTGTATAACTGCATTCTGTCTCTTTCTGTGGTGAACTGCGTATCTTTTACAGACTAAACCAACAAGAATTTATTTCTCTTTTCTGAGCAGCTATTTAGACTGGCCAGTCCTCTGGCCTAGTGCACTGCTTAACTGAGGAAACAGGGCTAACCCTTTCCCCCAAATTCACTACTTCAGTGTTGCTATTCTGTGCTTGCATGCAGCTAGAAGCTTGTAAAATACCTCTTCAGAAACAGTGAAGATCACTATACCTTGTTATATTATTTTTTACTCACTGAAGCACGTTTGTCAATATAAACTATAAAAGACAGTAATCAGAACATGATCATGGTCATGCTAAATGCAGAAAACCATGAGGGTAACTTTCCTTCTTGAAGAGAGACACCAGATACTCACTACGAACAATCTGAATCAGAGTAAGAACTTACACATTACAGTGGGCAGCTGTTAACACCCAGTTTTCCTTGATCAAAGCTCCTCCACAAATAGTTTTTCCACTTGCTCCATTGATTAGGGCCATAAATGGTCTTGAGTGTGGTGCTACTTCATTTCCTCCAATGATATCCACACACAAACCTAAAAATAAAAATAAGACACAATAGACACAGCTGGGCTAACAAATACTTTACGACACTCAAAGTCCCTCAGAAAAAACAGCTAATGTAGTTAAAAAGTATACAGACACACAGGTATTGTAAGTATGTCACAATGCTGGTCTTCAGGGTAGACTCTTAAAATGGTTCAGCAGTATTTCTTCTGTATGTTTCAATGGGACCAAAATGAGATCAGTGGGGTAAGCTTTGACAAGAAAAACACCAAAGTATTATTGCTCTTGCACAGTTCTCTTTTCTTGAAGTTTGCTGGTGTGGTTAATTTCTTGGCTTTCATTGTGAGTAACAACCTCAGATCTACCACATGGTAAATGTTGTATAATATGTGACTTATGCAGACACCTGGAAACAGGGCTATTTAGTGTAAGTCACATTACATGAACCTGTTTTTCAGAAAAACAGAAAATCAAAGGATTAATGTATGTGTATGCCTCTGAAGAGAAAGGTCAAATAATCGTATGTTACCTCCTCAGAACTCCTCCAAATAGCCTGTCCTCTGTGCAGCTTTAATTAGTACTACCCATTCAGAAATTACTTTGTACGAAAGATCAAACACATGCAGACAGTGGAAAAGAGCTAATAATAACAACTCAGACAGTAATTGTAACTACTTCCTTTACATTAATTTCTGTTGGCTTAACTGGAGCTCTGTATAAAGGACTGAATTGGCCACTTACCTCCACAAATTACCAGGAAAATAACAGCAGCAGAGGTGGACAAAGTGAGGAAAGCTCCCATGATTTCTGTCTCGTGTTCCCCCTTATTCAGTGTTTGATATATATATCTCTCTAAACAAAAAGGATGTGGGTTTTGATTTTCCTCTTAAGGGTATTTGACAGTTGTAACTGCAACAGAGGCAAAAAACCTCCCCGACACTGTAGCTTACAGCAGAGGTGTTAGTGAGAAATTGCATCATCTGTTGTGGTGTGAAGACAGGATCTAGCCCCTTCGTGTTCTTTCTGTAGCGTTTGCAGAGAACTAATATATGATTACTGAAGTGAAACCTTGCAAGCCACTATGTGACCAGTTATGCAGTGGGACTCAGATCACAAAAATTTAGGCTTGATTCAGTTGCCCACATGAAGATGTATAGTTTCATTGTAGACACCCCAAGTGGCCTCCAGGTCAGAGATGAATCACAGCTCATTCCCCATTACAGAGTTATCTGTGGTGTTCAGGAGCCCCTCAGGGCCAAGGAATCTGATGTTTGCTCCTTTCAGCATCTGATCCTACCTCATTAGTTTTGCATTGGATGAGCACCTGTATAGCACTGAGTGTGGTTTAGTGGCCTGGAGCTAAGGGTATAATGCCATTTAAAGTGTCTTAAGTGTCTTAGGTCTGCCTTCTGGTACAGAAAGCCATGGCTCTTCTGTAGGTGCTATGTCAGATTTGCCAGCCCAGTGCCCACATCTGGGAAACCCAGGGTATCTCAAATGTCACTAAATGCCAAGTTTTAGACAACTGAATTGAGTCTGGAAAACTGAATAAATCTTATTAGGGCCTTGTAAAGACACATTTCCTCACTTCCAAATATATACCCAAATAATAGAAATGACTTCCATCAATATTAAATAATTTGGAATATTTTGCTAACTAACTAGGTTAATTCAGTGAAGTGTCACTACCACAGAGCCTGGAAGGTTTCTACACTACAGTCAGCCTACAGAAAGCTTCTGCGTTCTGGCTGTGTCACACCTTTGCGCTCAGTTGGCCCAGCCTGATGTGAGTTTTACCTGTAGAAGACCTTGAACAGACAGCTGGCTCAAATTTGCTGTTTCCCTGCCTTCTGGGACAGAGGGTAATAATTGTTGGTGGTTTCTCTGAAGAAGCAGAAGTGGAGATATTTTTAGAGATCACAGAGCTCTTTGCCACTGTCTGTGTGTGTTTGATCGTTCATACAAACAGATGTGGTGACAGCTCTGTGCACTGCAAAACCACACCAAGCTTTTAAATGTCTTTAATTTTTCTCCTTACTACCTGCACATCCCCTGTAATTATCAGCAGTTTGTAGCACTGGCATTTTTTTTTTTTTTCAGTGTTCTCTTGAACACAGTATCACCAGGTGTCATAGATAACATTCTTTCATTTATCACTTATAAATAGTTGCCAAACTCTGATTTTATAACATTTTTATTAGCAGTCTTACCATATTGAAGCTTTTTCCTCTCTGGACTATGCACAGACGTGATCAGTATGAGCACTTGTGAGCAAAAATCCTGTACACTGAGACCTGCTTAAACTCATAGTACTACGATGATTCATCCTTGGAAATTCCTATATGTGGTGGCATGTCTAGTGAAAATATGTATCTAGTCTAGTTTGGTATGTATCATCCTATGTTTACCTGATCTATTTTCAAGAAAAATCTGTTTGAAAGACACAGAATGAAACTAGCAAATGTTGCTAGATATTTTCCATGCAAGTAAGATAAATATGCCTCCCATCTAAAAACAAATCTTCTATAGCCTGTTTCTATTTTTTCAATATCTAAATGCACTGCTATTTACTTCTAAACCCTATCTTCTAAAGATATTTTTTTGTAATTCTATAGATATTAGCATACCCATGCCTTTAAAAAAAATCCCCTCTAATCCTGAGGGATCCCATTCACATTGATAATTGGAATTGGGAATATGCAGTCTGAACTACTGTTTGATAACAACTGATTGCTTTCTGTGCAAGATCATTCGGAGCAACAGCTCTGACTATCACATAGTCCTAAGACTGATTGAACAGGTATTAAAGATCAGATTGATATATGCATAATCAGCCTCTAGTTTTGTACCCAAATGCTTTTGTCAGTGTCCTCTTCATCTTATGACTTAGGTAGATGAAGCTGAAAAATTGACATAAAATTTTAGGGTGTGCAACAAGTTGGCTGGGCTCCTTTGGTTATGGCAATAAGTTAATTTATGGACAAGTTTAGATTTTACTGGCCTTTTGCATCTAAAGGGAAACCTCAAAGCAAAACTTCCTTCTCTATTTGAGTGCATTGTGAAATTCTTTTATTAGCTCCTCTGCTGCATATGCAATTGGTCTTCAAGAGGACTGACATATGTAAGAAAAATGCTCCATCCTTTCTCTCCGCAGTGCCCTTGAGGTGTAGCCACTCTCAGCAGAAACAGCTGCCTGTTCTATTTCTAGCTTTTGCCTTTGAGGACATTACCCATAGGCATTAAGCCCACGGGTCAGCAGATCCCTTTCAGCTCTGCTCAGTACTGTGTTGAGCGCTTCTGTCCCTTATCTCATACTCAGTCATTTTGATCATTTTACTTCCCCAGTCACTATGCTCTTTATTCCTTCATACTGCTTTCTGTGGTGCTAAAGGTGAGCATCAGGTGTGATTTTATGAGACCAATTCAGCAGACCAATTTAAACTGCAGCTCTAAACCTTCAAGAACTGCTGGGTGCCTGAGTTCAGGGAGAGTCTGAGCTCAGCTGCGGGGCTGGCACCTGGGGCTGGGGAAGGGAGGGCAGGAGAGTGGTGCAGAGTGGGCAGCTGCTGGGAGCACAGCATGGCCGAGCTGGGGTGCCTTCTCTGTCTCCTCCCTGGGCTGCCCCATCCCCATCCCCACACCACTGTGTTTGTCTGGACACATTGCTCAGTGTCTGGGGCATACACTCCCAGGGACTCACTGGGGAAGGGACAGGACATATGCTGGGGATACCTATTTTACTTTCTTCTCTGATACCAGTGTCTCATGACCTATTGTCTTTTCTGCCTCAGCTATTTGCTCAGCTTCCCTGTTTTCATCTATTTACTTTGTGATATCATAGAAAAATGTAGTAGCACAGAAATACAAGTAGATGTGGTTAACTCAGAGCATCCTCGAACCCTTGTAGTGAACCAGTGTTACTTCTGTGAAGTTGAATATACTTGGCAGAAAGAATCCAGCATTAGATATTATGGTCTGGAAACTCATGCTTTCTGTCTGGTCAGAACATGGGTCTGTTGTTTTGTCTCTTATGCTGCTTTCAAAGCCATCCACTTAGTGGGAGCGCAAAGCCATAAAGGACTCAAACATAATTACGCCTTTAGGACCCTCTTTGCAGACATAACCTCCAGTGGGTCAATAATCTCAGGATTAGCTGGAGGACTGAGAGTGATTTTGGGGTAACTAGACCTGGCTCTTTCATGAGCTGAGGAATTCTAAAAGTCATGTATTTTCTTTTGAAAGAGCTTTGAAAGAGTCTTCTGAAATATGAAATATGTTACATTGTGTTGCATCGTGTACCTGTTTTCAAACTGGGTATAATTGGGAGGATTCTGTGCCATAGAAATAAGCATTTCAGTGTTATAATCTCATTCAACAATCTGATAACTGCTGTACTCTTAACTCTTGAATAAAAATACTGGCCAAGTTATGTTTCTGATTCTTTATAAAGGTACTTTAAAATGATAGCAGGTTTTTTAAGTTCTTCACACAAAGGCATGCTGGGTTTTTTTTGTAGTGGTTTGCCATCCAAGCATGCAAAACGTGGGTGCAGACACAGAGATTTGTAATATAGAAATGTCTCTCCCACCACTGTGTCTTTATAACTTTTTCTAGTGACCACTGACTAGATATTTTGTTTGTATTTGACACTTGCATGCTCTAGGGTTTTCTGCATCTGAATCCTGCGCCCTCAAAAATTATTGCTAAGAAGATACAAATTGCTCTGCTCTGTGTAGCTTATCTTCCGTGTCAGGTGTTTCTAAGCTTATGAGACAACAGATGCCTGCCAATTCTCAATGGCTCTCATAAAATTAATGTATGAATCTTTTTCAGTCTTTCAACTGAAAATGTTACCTGGGCAGAACAATTCTGCAGAGGATTTGCTGGCTGCTGGTGTATCTTGGTCCGCAGTTTGAAAATGACTTTTGTCATACTTGCTATGAGTCTTCCCTCTCACTGGTGTTCTGTGAAGCCTTTTCAGGTGGCCTTTGTGTTTGTTCTCCCATTCATTCACCAGCTCGAAGATGGCCAGTTTCATTCTTCTCACATATTTCCTTTTTTTTTTCCTTTAAAGACAAAAGAATGTTTAATTCTCTGAGACGCTTAGGTTTTATTATACATTCATCCCATGTAATGCTCAGGAATTTTCTTGTGTGCTTGTTTTCTTATGTCATACCTGTGGTGAAGGGCTGCTAAAGTTCCTGTAAGACTTGGACCAGTTGATACTGACATATGTTGGGGATTCAAGAAACAAGCAAGTTTTAAAGAAACCTGAAGAAAGAACCCAAAGAAACCAAGCCACAGTTAAATAATATGATATTAATGATGTAAAGGGAAACTTTAAGAGAGGGAGCTATTGATAAAACCTTTCAACCACTGTTTCCTGTAGGGGACATTTAAATAGAAGAGACTGTATCCTAATTTACAGTGCTCTTGTCAGTAAATAGCTGCAGCTATGACAAGCCACCTGTTAGCTCTCCTGCTTTCCCTAATTGCTGTTATCCTACCCTCAAGATGTAAGTACTCATCTAAGGATAAAAATATCCAAATTCACAATTCCTCTGGATAACACGTAACATAATTGCACTTCTGTTGCATTTCAGATGGCTGCACGGACATTATCGGAGGACACATTGTGCGTCCTCATTCCTGGCCTTATATGGCTGCTATCCAGAGAAAGAATTTAACTGGGTGTGGAGGAGCTCTTGTGGACAAGCAATGGGTTTTGACAGCAGCGCATTGTGAGTAAGTATCTTATACTCGGCAATTTTAACTCTTCATTGAGGTGGGGCATGGTGTGCAAGCCTGTAAGTAAAGAAAGGTGGATATTGATTTTTTAAGAATTGTTAAATGCTGCAGTTCTGTCACTAAAATGATCTAAGAACTTGTCATTCTGTTTTGTTTTGTAAATTACTGATCTGCACTGGGTACAGTTACCTTCATTAGTCAGATCTTGCCAATGTTACAGGATACAGGCTGAGCTGATAAAAGACCCAGTTGATTATTTATGCATCTGAAACGGCAATGTCTTAGAGAAGGGGATATACTCAAAAGTGCTTTAAACAAATCTTACCTGTGTGACTGGGACTAAGCCTCAAAACACCCTGAGAGATGAAGCTGAATTAGATGGAAACAGCATTCCCCCTATCTTAAGTGACCTGGGCTCATAAAAACTGAATGTTAGTCATGACTATGACAAGGAGTCCTTTGGACAAGTCAAATGTGAGCACAAGTGCCCCTTCCCCAGGTGGGATACCCCAAGGCTGGCACAGCTGTTGAACAGCTGGCTCAGGGTAAGGAGGACATCTACTGTTCATGTTAGGGAGTAAAATGCCCTGTTTTCACTAAAATGTTCTCTAAATCGTATTTTAGTCCTCTGTATTTTTTCACTGTATTTTAAAAGCAAGTCAATTACAATAAACCTGTGCAAACTTGACCTCCACAAACACAATGTTGGCATCTTGGGCAGCCTTCTTCCATCAGTTAGTCTGAAATAGAGGACACAGCTCCTTCTTTCTAAGTGAATTTGACTTTCACACTTCTTCAGCTGAATCACGTTTGCTTGCGTTTTTTGAAAGGGTAGAAATATTCACACCTAGCATGTGCTGTTTTGGACATTTACAAAACAAAAGCCAAGCCTTCCTCTTTGAAATAAAGGGATTTTTTGATGAGAACTGGATTCTCTTACTCCTCAGTCAATGGGTCAGAGATACCTAGTCAGTTATGGTTATAAAAATTCAGATTTGGGAAAGGGCACTGGTTTTCTTTGGTCCTGTGGAGTGTGTGCTGGGGTCGCTGGTTTGGTTTTCTAACAAGCACATTGATTTGGGCTGACTTTAAGTCTTTGTCACTGGGACAAACTGAAACATCTGTCTGGTCTCCTTCTTCTGAGCTGCGTGATGATGCCTTTGCAAAACCCACCCACCCTTATGCTGTGTCTAGACTATTCTTAGCAGGTGCAATTGCAGTGCATGTGAGCCTTCTTAACTAATGAATATTATGTGATAATTGCTTCTGAAATAATTTTTGTCTTAGCAAGATAGCATGAATCCAGCAATGTGAATTTCTCTGTGACCTGCAAACAACCTGTCAGAAACCTGGATGAAGTGGCAGTGGATTTTTTGCTTATTTTTCTTCTTCCCTCCAAGCTTCTCTGTATGCACAATGGCCAATTGCTTGGACTTTCTGCAAGTCCGGCAGTCACCCCTCTGTTGGGAATGAAACATGAAAGAGGCCCAGGGATGGAGTTTTGTGAGTCTTATATTATTCTCACTGTCTAAGTGTGCTTTGTAGATAAAAAGAGAAGTTTTTAGGATCCAGCACTACCTTTGCAGCTATTTGCACAGGCAAACATTCACATACAAAATAAATTAATTGTATCTTTCAGTGAAACTTGCAGCTGGAATGAAGAAAATAACTTTTGTTTTGTTTTGTTTTGGATTGGTAACTTCTTCATTCTGGCTTGGATAAGTTGTCCTGAGTGTAGAGAGATTGTGTTCTGAAGATGAAGCACAGGAAACCAGCAGTGTGTCTTCTGGCAATGTCATCTTGTTGGGCTGCATTAAGTTTAACGGGGCAAAATGAAGAAAGATGAACTCTAATAAATACATTTCTGATGATACTCAGAGAGCTTGGGGAAGGTAGACATTAATGAGTCACTTAACTGTTTATTAGCAGGAACTGAACATATAAGTCTCTTTGGGTTTTGGCAGTCTCCCTTTCTAATATTCACTATAGGGATGTCTTCAGTTAGGCAACACCCACCCTTCTTCATTAATGGTCTGAATCCTGTATTTAGTGAAGTTAAGGGCAACACTCTTATTAATATTAAAGATGTCCACTTTAGCAGAGCACTTGCCTGTATGCATAATGCTCAGAATGAGTATTGAGTATCGATGTGTGTTCTGACATCCCATTGATGTCAGCAAGGCAACTACATGCTATTTAGTCAGGCATGTTTCACTCCTTTGCAGGTTTAGGTCATAAGTCCAAAGGAGACCATTAAAAGATTAATGAAAGGCATCAGTACCAGGAGTCCTTGTGCAAGGGACTCTCCTTTAAAAGCCAGTAGGCTTTTCTCATGACATCAATTGCAAACTCTGGAAGTCCCTGAAGGTTGGATATCACACCATTATTTCACTAAACTAGATTTACAGTAAAGAAATTCTACTTTGTAGAGTAAAATACAAGCTGATGTCAAAACATCGAAATGAACAATATCCTTCCCTATGTTTTAGTCATGTTGTAAAATGAAATTGTGAGTACTGTGTTACATTGTCTTTTGATTATCTTGAGAGAGGTTGCTCAGTTCCAGTAGTGACCTTCTCTCCCTGTACTTTCTTTCAATTACAGATTAAACAAATCAGAAGTTAGAGTTGTTCTTGGAGCCCATCAAGCATCCATAGCTGAAAAAGAACAGCAGATATTTAAGGTTATGCACTACTTTCCTAATCCGCAGTTTGGCAGGTCTTCCAAGGAAAATGATATAATGCTCCTCAAGGTATTGTGTTAATTATTATAAATTATAATATGTGTGTATTATTATAAAAGGAATTTTGCTGATAATCATTTTGGCTATTCTTTGATATCAAAGAGTACATTGTTTAGATAGCTTAACAATATCACAGAACACCCTGCTTTTGGTTGTACTAATCTTGACAAGGTTACAGATCACTGTTGCTGTAAGCAGGGATGACATTTCAAGCCCGTTCTCTGCTCTAAAACTCCCTTTAACCTGTCCACTGCAGCAGCCCCTTCAGTGCTGTTCCAAAGTCCCTGAGAAAGATAAAACTTGTATGTCATCTTGCCTATACCTTTAGAAATGTCATCTCTTATGATGTGTAACAAATCTTGGATGGACCTTTAATTGGGCTATGCTTTAATGTTATGCCTGTGATAATGAAGAAACAGTTTTATGTAAAAGATCAATATGTATATTTAAAATAATTGACTAGGTACAGTATATGATGAATATTACCACACTTCTAAAATAACCGGTGGAATTATATGGAAAAGGAAGTGATGGATTGAACCCCATTTCTAATATTTAGATGGTATCACTGGTTTGCTATGACACTGACACAGGGAGGAAACTAGTAAAGTCCCTTTCTGGAACTAGCTGGAGCATTTACAGGCATCTGTGGCTCCAGCAACTTATCACTGCCCAAGTGTGAGAAGCTCTACTAGTGAGATACTACCAGATATTAGTGAGCACTCTCCATCTGTTTCATTGTAAAG
Organism: Leptosomus discolor; assembly: GCF_034619465.1. Classification (NCBI taxonomy): domain Eukaryota; kingdom Metazoa; phylum Chordata; class Aves; order Leptosomiformes; family Leptosomidae; genus Leptosomus; species Leptosomus discolor. Next base: position 74,077,612 of record NC_141419.1, read on the forward strand.
GCGGACAGGTTCATTTCACTGGCTTCTCCTCTGGCCACCAGCAGCTTATCAGGAGCACCAGGTTACTTGTGAACAGAATACCAAAATGGGTCGCTAGAAAGAAGTATTTCTAGAGCTGAAAGTTACAACTCTGTTCCAGAATGACACTGGTACCATAAAATCCTTTGTCTGAATTTGACACAGGAGCAGGGATAGCATTAGCACCAGGGCTCACCTCCCGTCTCTACAGTTCTGCTGTAATGGAGTACTAAGTGACTTGGGATAAACTTTCCATCTTTGGCAATTCCACCAGCACTGGTGATAGTAAACTAAAGATTTTTTTTTATAAACTTGTGATTTGTTGTAGTGCCTTTTTTAAAAGGTATAAAGGCAGAATTGTATAACTGACAACCACTCGGCAGCACGTATAACCACCTGTGAAATGAATCATGGTGTAGTGATCATGGGTAAAGCAGAAAATGTCTGTTCAGTAGCTGTGATTCCTTACCAAGCGTATGGAGGATATGTGTTAGCACTGGGCTACGCTTTCATTTTCAGGCTTAAATTGGTCTCTGCCGAAGGATGAATGTGTCATGTAAAGGCCAACAAAACACAGACAGTTTGGATCATTTACACCCTTTTGAATCTCTCAGAGCAAAAACTTGGCTGTCTGAAGAGTTCAGGACCACATTTTCCCCCAGTTATGTTGTTGCTGTCATATCTAATTGGTTATACCTTTTGTTTTCATCTTTATTACTGGGTACATTGCACCATGCTTTGAGACTTGACTGTGTATCGGTCAAGCACCAGAGCCTGATTTCAACACAGAAGTTCAGTGGCAAGTTAGGTTCTTGAATAAGGCATAGATCCAACAGCCTAACTCCTGTGCAGATTTTTAATTTCCTACTATAATCAATGGGAAGCTGGGCTTGAACTCACTTCTCCTGCCATAGATAGGGAATTGCTATACAGACACCCTTTTGGATTTGCAAAGGGGCAATTAAGCTCACGATCAGTTCCTAAATACTGAAAAGTGATTTATAAGGAAGTATTGGTAAAATGAGATTAAGTGCCAATTAAAACTAGATTATACTTTTCTTCCTTTCTGCATGAGAATGCATTTCTTTCCTTTTTTTTTCCAGCTGAATGGTATTGCAAAGCTGAATAAATATGTGCAACTTTTGCCTCTGCCTGACTCTTGTGAAGATATCAAACCTGGCACAATGTGCAAGGTGGCCGGCTGGGGAGTAACATCTTCAGGAAGGCCATCAAAATATCTTCGGAAGACAACTCTTAAAATTGTTGGTAGAAAAAGCTGTGAGAGAAAATACAGAAATTACATAAAAATAACCAGCAACATGTTATGTGCTGTAGGGAAAAATAAATTTTTGAAGAGAGATGCTTGCCAGGTAAGAAGAAAAGTTACAAAGAGGAGGGGATGTACTTCTAACAATGGTTCCCTTTCCACTGGGAACAAAGCAGTGCTGGGCACTTAATGAGTCTGATCAGATTCACAGTGATTTTAACCACATTTGTAAGAGACTTCATTGCTGTGAAAAAGAAGTGTTAAAACTGAGTAGTTTAGGTCAACGCACACAACAGGATTGAGAGTATGGGAATTTGAGTCTCGGATTATCTCAGGTAACTTCAGGTGCATTTCATTAGCTAAGGTGCTCTCCTTAGGCACCACCTAGAGTTATTGGAGAAAAAGAAGAACTTTTGGGGTCAGAATCATCTGATCCTTTCCAGATGTCAACATCTGAATAGTACAGAATTAACTGTACCCTCAAAAGTGTTGCTTGGATCTTGCTTTTGATGTCTTCTGTGCCAAGTCCAGAAGGGCCAATTGCTAAAGAAGTGAGAGTCAATTTGTACCAACAACAAAAAAATACCTTTTGAAATAGAATTATGATAGCACTGTGCTGGTCTACAATGTTTTCATCAAAGGCTGCCTCAGGCTTGAAAAGAAACCTCTCCATATACCTCACCCAGTTCCCATGACGTGGTGTAAACCAACTAATCCATTTCATAGGTTGGCACAGGTTAGAAGCAACATTTCCAAAAATGCTTTTGCACTGCAGGTGGCACTGCATGCTTCCCTGGAGAGCAACGAGCACACATTGATAGTCACTTCTGTTTTGTATTCTAGGGAGATTCAGGTGGGCCGTTAATCTGTGCTGGTCAATACAGTGGGATTGTTTCTTTTGGAAAAGGATGTGGAAGAAGAAACATGCCTGGAGTTTACACACGACTGACTGAAAAATATGTTGAGTGGATTAAAAAAATAATTTTCCTTCACAGAGATCCATGAGACAGGCAAGGCAATTTTAACAAATACCGTGCTGTGCATTAGAACTAGATGCTGCTGCTTTAGCGCACCACTTTTAAAAAGTACCTCCCAGCTTTATTAACACCCTCACAGCTTTATGATAACAGATCAAAATATTCCCCATTGTACAAATAATGTGTTTACTCATCTTTAGTAGGAAACTGCTTCTTAGGTAACGCAATTTGTATTGAACTTCACCCTACTTCTTAGTGTGATGGGAAAGTACTGCTCACCTTGTTCATTGTGCCTGGGATAAGGCAATATTTTTGAATGTGTACTTACAGAAAAAGTCAGTTTCAGACTGGTAGTGAATGAGATGTCCACTGAATGAGAAAAAACAGAACAAAAGCTTTACATGTTCAAATATTTTGCTGTGACGTTATACAAAACCAAATACTTCAGTTCTCCATTACTAAATATTTATTTAACTAAATTAATTTTCAAAGAGTTAAAGTATTAAACAGATAAACATTTTCCCAATCTTCCATTATGAGAGAGGAAAAAAGAATGTCTCTTTTTTTTTCTAGATTATTTTACCTATTTTTTTTTTGGTGGTCAAATCAACAAAATGTCTTCTCACAGCTTGGTTCATGATCTCACCTTTCAGTGAATGGTCTGTTGAAAAAAGTATAAATACTGATTGCAATGGGAGTAATTATACTTACTCTAACACCATGCATATCTAACATCTGTCAAAACAAACAGGAATTTTGCTATGGATTTCAGCAGACCTCTACTAACAGAAGGACCTGCTGTGTTTCTGGAAGCCTGTGGTTAGCTTGGTGTATTCCCATTATCCTCCAAATATTCTCTAGGTCTTTTTTTGCCAACAGTTTGGAAGTGACCATCTGCAGGATTTTTCTGCTTCTTTGGTTATTGCATTAATATGTACCAAATACTGTAAACTTTGGGATGTTGCAGAGGCATGAATAAATAACTCGAACACATCAATGTCCTGGCCTTGATTATTGACCAGCAGCCATGTCACTGCACTCAGCAGAGCAAGCCCTGTCTCATAAAGGCTATGCAAATAAAGGAACAAATGGACACCACAAAACTGTGTTGATAGTCAGCCATGGTGCAATAAAACCTGCTGATGTGGTGTATGGGTGCTTGATCCAGTTCTCGCTGGAGGGCATGGGAAGGAACATCTTAAAAGATGCCAGTGAGAATTGGCTCAGGACTGGAATACAGACAGAAACTGGGAAAAACTGGGGTAAAAAAGAGGAAGTGATATAAAAGTGGAAAGAATAATACACCGCTGTTAACACTTTTCAGCTGGGAGTTTCAGAGGATGTTGCGAACACAAATTATTCCCTTTTACCTTTGTAAGGTAAATAACAGCGGGGATATACTTCTTCCCATCCCACAGGAGACTTCGCACCCTGCAGCCCAATAACAACTAATTGGTGTTTAACCTCTCAAAAGACAAAGATTTCACTCACTTTTGTTCATGTGAACAGTGTCTGTATCTCAGTCACTGATGGGAAATAGTGAATGATAAGAGTCTGGAAACCATAACCCAGCAGGTTAATTCCAGTTCAGATATAGGGCTTTGTGTGTGTAATCTCCTGTAATGACTTTCCTTACAGCATTTTTTCTTATTTTATGGGTGATGTAGCAGGTGGACGGGCATTACTGCCAGGCCCCTGGGGCACCACTAGGCCTGACTGTCCCTGCCCAGGCCCCAGGGCTCCCCCACCCACCTGCCTATGGCCCAGGACCCATGTGAACTCCCAGGGTCATCAGCCCCTGCCCCAGCAACCCCCCAGCAGGGCCAGTCTACAGCTCCCTGCAGCCTGGCCCTGCCCCACCATGGGCCCCGCTGACATCTTGGCCTGGCCTTGGCGGTGCGGGAGCAGTGCACTGAAGAGAAACCTTAACTCCATTTCTGTCCACCCTGGGGCAAGCAGAGTCTTTATTCCCTGCACATGCAACTGGAGGGAAGTCTTTGCTAGCGTTGAGACCTTGAGAGAGTGCCTGCCCATCCGCCCCTCTGGGTGAGTGGCAGTCTGGGCCAGAGAGCATGGTAGGAGTTTTGCAGCAGGGCTGCAAAATGCCCTGCAATTCTGCATTTTATTAGCACCCGTGAAAGCACACGGTGGAAGGATGACTGGGTCTGCAGCCAGGGGTAGGCAAAGGTCCAGGAAAGCGTGAATGTTGCCTAACAAGGTGACCACTGGTGTCACTCACTGCTGAAACCACTGCTGGGCTGGTTTTCAGAACTGAGCTGGAAACAAGAAAGCCACAGACAGTAGCTCCAGGTATGTTACAGTTTTACAGTAACAGACACCCACAAACCCTGATAAAGTTTAGCTAGAAATGCGTTCTTACTAGGCTGAGAGGAGCTCATATTCAGCAGCTTGTGGCAGTTTAGTGTAATTGCAGTTGTTTCCAGCACAGCATTTGCAATTCCACTTTCCTTCAGTAAGAGAAATCTAGTCTTGGCTCTTTTAACCTGTCACATCTCAATACTCACCTCTAGGTACCTACGTCCCCTTGCAGATACCTCCCAGTTTCCAAATACGGTCTTCTCGTACCAGACCAACTCTCCCATAACATCTGTTTTTATCTTTACTGGAAATTTCTGCGTGGATTAAAGGACTCCTGCTCCGGGAATCTGTCTGCCCCTCAGCAAGGGCTGGGGTCCTATCTAAGCTTGCACTTTGCAGCTTGGTCTCTGCTGAGCTGACTTCTCTGTTGGATATTTGCATCTATCTCTGTTTTTACTGAGGTCTTCCAGGTAAGCGATATTTCTTAAGGATTATTTTATGGGAAGTCTGACTTGCTTGTTGCCTGTCATGTAGTTATATTTGGGTATAGAAAGCAGCCCCTAAGGCTGACTAGGCCACGTAAAGATATGACAAAAGGCACTGCCATGCAGTGCATAGTGTTGATGTAGAGTGTACAGTGCTGACATATGGCTGACAGCTCTCTATCAATAGAGGCGGGCTGACAACTCATATTCATACATCACACAGGGGTGCAGATGCCAGCTACCTTTAGTCCTTGTACTGGGCAGTTGTAGCTGATGTTTTGTACTTGTTTTGGCTGTACATCTAATGCACTGTATGTTCAATGTGGGAAACTTTTTTTTAAAAACAAACTTGTAGTTCTCAGTAAAGAGGGTGGCATTATCTGTTGTCAACACCTGTTGTTTCCTGAAAGTGTGGTGATGTGTTTGGAGCATGGATTGTCTCCACAGCTTCTAGTCAAAGTCTTTGTTTTATCTTCTGACTACAGAACCTCCCACCATCTAGCAAGCAGTAAAAGTAACCTTCCTTTTGAGCAACTCAATCTGGCACCAGGAAGAAACATTTAGAAAACAGAATTGAAAAAAAAAAGCCAGCCATCAGATTTTCAAGATAATTTTCTTGGATACATGCCAATGCGAAATAAAGATAAACTCAGAAGACTCTTCCGAAGTCTGAATGGGTCAGTTCACCATAGATGGACAAATTACAGCAGTCATTTTAATATGTTTTTTACCTCTTTTAATTATGATTTACTAGTTTCCAAAATTTATCCTCATCTCATTAATGATCTGGCAGATGGTTCAGACACTTCCATCTCAGTATGTTTATAACCCCAAGATCATCAGATGAAGCTCTTTTTGGATTGACTCATAATATTTAATAATCAATATCTAGCAGGTTGCAAGTAGGTTAAATTTAACTGTAATTCAATTCAAGGGGCACAAGTTGCTTCAAAGCCATTGAAATCAGCTGTGAAATGTGCATTGAAAGTCAGCCACTAATTTCACAAAAGGTCATCGAGTCTTAAAGCTGTACCAGGACCCACATCCTTTTCATGACAAAGAGGAAACCACATGAAGTTGAGAAAAAAGCCCTTATTTTAATAAGTAATAGAACAGAAACTTACACATCTTAGCTACTTCTAAAGGCACAGATTAGATTCATTGTATAAACAATGGAGTTTGTTCTTACATACATTTGTTTGCAAAGAGCAAGAAACTTCACCCTATTAATGCACTCTGACAAAACCTTTATTTTGATAAAATACGAAACCTCTCTGTAGCCACACAGGAAATTAAGACAAGCAATAATTAGAACTGACAACATCAGTAAACGAAAAAAAAAAAAGTTAATTTCATGACTCTTTATCATTGCTGTCATTAAAAATTACTAATCATAAGCATTTAATAAACCATTTCCACTTAAATGAAGAAATGGCATAAGGTTGTTGGTTTAGGTTATCTTGAAACCATGTAGAGGATGTTACCTATCAGGATGTAGTGTCCAGGTTTCTTGAAACATCCCTATCTCAAGCTGTTACAACCAAAGTGACATCACATATCCTTTCAGCCCCCTTGGTACCAGATAAAAGCAGATGCAAGAAAAGAAGGGGGAGCTCTGGACCTAGCATGTTTGCAACCCCCCCGACATTTTCAAATGGCAATGGACTGCCTAGGCAGTGATGTGGCTTTCACTGATTAAAATCTGGGGCCTGCACAATCCTGTCCTAGCGCTGGTCTTATCAGAGTTCAAGTAACTAATGGTGATACTAAGCACACAATTATTCTCTGAATTGAGGCTTCGGGCATGCTGATGGAGCACTCTGAAGAAACTTGCACTGCTTCCTTTCGCTGGGGATTGTGAGAGGCCCCGTCTTCCAAGGTGATCCAGCCAGATCTTGTCCAAGAATACCTACTATGTACAATCCACATCATAATGAGAAGAATAATGTGGAGGCAGCAACTATACTCGCAGCACTGAAGATCTCACACACATGGAAACAGAAGATAAACTTGCTGACACTGCTGCACGGTTCATTTTCTTTCTGCAGTATTTCAAAGGGATGGGTTCTAACTACAGGTTTTCTCTACACTAAAACATGAGTACTTGAGAATGTGAGTGTGCTGAAGAGTGTGATACAGGGGGCTACTGTGTTCATGATTCAAGCTACCCCAACTTCAGAAGTTATCATCACCTCTATAGCTGGAGGGGAGTTGTGGTTTTGCCTCTCCAGGAGTGGAAACAGGTGGTTTGAGTTAACTTGCTGCCCCGTGAATTAGTTTCTGGAGTTGTGAAATGAGACTCTGCTGCAGCAGCAGTCAGCCAGGCAGCGCCAGTGAGATTTGACCTGGACTGCACATCAGAGCCCTGAACTATTAAACAAAGACAATTTGTGTATTCTGTCTTATGAACAATGATGTTGATCTTACAGACCTTATTATGCAGAAATATTGAGAGTATCTGCACGAGGTAAAAGCACAGCTGGTGATAACACAAAAAATAGAGTGAGTTCTAATGGGATATTTAAAGTGTTTCTCTTCCAGGCCTCTTTCCCTCCCCTTGTTTGTCCTGCACCCAGTCACTGAAGTCAGGGTCATGGTAACCGTTTCCGGCTTTGATATTCATAGTTGGGACAGTGGTTTTCAAAAGGGTTTTGTTATTCCACCAGCTGTGTTGGGTTGGGTTTTTCCCTTCTCCTGATGGTTCCAGCTTAGCCATCCTGGGCAGTATTCATCTGCCTAGCCAAACACTGCTAGTGAGTCTGGGTGGGTTTCAGTGGGTACAACCAGTGGTTCATAAGTCCTGTTTCAGGCACTTATCTTAGGCAATAGAAAAAAAAAATAATTTCTTTCTATGTTGGTTGTAGAAAACAGACTTATCTGTTTACTGCTGGTGCTTTATAAAATGAAAAAAAATATTTCGTTTTATAAAACAGGAAAAGCCACTAAAGCCAGAACTGAGGAACCTATTGCCCAATTCTGGCCCAGTTGGCCTCATGGGATCCATGAGAGGGAACATCTCATGTACCACAGCTTTGGGGGCTGTTTCCTGTTGTCAACAAGCATCTGTAGTTGACCTTCCTCTTGATCCCACTTGCAGCTTCTTGACAGGCAGGACGAGACACTTGGCCAGCACCCGGCCAGCCTTCATAGTCTGTACCATTATAGGCCAAACCCTGTCACAGTGACAAGGATCCATAATACAGCATGAGTGGCAATTAGAACATAGGATTGGGGGCTGAGCAGTAGCTGCCTCATTTTAATTAGATCATCTATGAAAGCATATCTGATTGTGAACTATTTCAGAAATTCTGCTTGCCTAAATAGTTTATTCTATCAGTGGCAGGAAACATCGAAAATAACCCATGGTCAGTCTATGACAGTTCAGGCATTAAAGCAAGAGAGAAGAATATGTCAGTATGGAGAAATCACACATTCAGTCTGTCAGATTCATAACTTGGGAAAATAGCTGCAGCTTTGAATAATTTACTCAAATTTTTTTCAGGCATTTTTCTTAAAGGATAAAGCTCGTGGGCATTTGATTAAATGACTGAAAATTAACATCAAGTTTTTGATCAAATAATTAAGGTTGATCTATGAGTAAAATAAAAAGGCAATACAACTCACCATATTTTATTTCATTCCATTCTCTCAAATACACTGAATGGATACAAGTGCATATAAATTATCACATTTCTGAGTAAGAACACGAGGTGGTGTTCTGCACTTGTAACAGGTGAAAAGAGGTTATAAGACCTCTTTTAGCAATATATTAAGAAATTTTAAAAGAATGAGTTACAAGCTAAAATAGATTTGGAAGTGATTAGGCTGTTTTTAGGTCTATGGCTTATAATTCTAAAATTTGTGGCAGTTTTGTCACTTAATGAAACACAAACTTATCACAGGTAATATGCAGCTGTTACCCCTCACTGCTTATTTGCTTTCCTTACTTTGAACTGGCTTTGCTTTCTTTACAGCAGAGAAGATCATAACACATTGAAAGTATTGTGTGGAATCCTGGCCTCACTGAAATGACTGGCAAAGCATTTATGTCATTCGGGTCGGTGTTCAGCCACAATACGTGTGCCCCAGAAAAAAAAAAAAATTCAAATATTTGAAAATACAGCCATAGGATTGATGAGGCAAAGGACAAAATATGTAAGAAGCATATGCATGCATGAAAATCCTGTTGATGCCCTGGGGAAACAAATGGATCTGTGCTAGATCCCTCCAAGTGCATTGCTCTGGGAGGGCACCTTGACTGGTGACTTTTTTCATGGAAGCCAAGATATTAATTCAATTTGTGTCCAAACCTGAAGCAGATATCAATTGAATATAGCATGGAAATGCCTGAAGACCGACTGTCAAAAGTCTCCTTGAAGAAGACTCTGCACCAGTTAGCCCAAAGTCTCAAAGAGGCTTCAGTCTAGATGGAGGAGATGGAGAGTGTGAGGACTGTGAACAAAAGCAAGCAATAAATATGGGCTGAAGGAATACAGTCTTGTTCCACTCTTATTTTTAGGGTGTGTTTTGTGCATGGCATAAATAGAGTTGCGAAGAATAAAGCTGGATATAAATCAGAGAGAGAGGACACACTGAAATAAAGAGATTAAAATGTCAGCAGTTAAGAACAGCAGAATGAGGACTAAGGGTGAGCTGGAGAGATTGTGTGGCAGAGAGAAGCCAGGACAAAACAGCCACTCATCCTAAGGAAAGAAAGTGTGTGTAACACTGTGGAAAATTCTTTAACAGTTCCTGTTGGTGTTCTTACTCCTTTCAGCCTTTGTCTGGCTCTTCCCTGGAGTTTTATTACCTAGGAGACGGTGAAGTCCTCCTATGGCCTTTCTGGGATCATCTAATTTTTCTGCAAAGTGTTTATGCTTCAGAGATGAGTACTTATGAAACGGAAGAGAGATTTCTTCTTAAAGAAAAACGATGATTGATATAAATTTGATAATTTTGCATATATAAATGAATTAGTTAAAATTGTTTTTTCTCTGCCAATGGAAAGAATCGTAGAATCACAGAATGATTTGGGTTGGAAGGGACCTTAAAGATCACCTACTTCCAACCCCCCCTGCCATTGGCAGGAACACCTTCCACTAGATCACATTGCTCAAAGCCCCATCCAGCCTGGCCTTGAACACTGCCAGGGAGGGGGCAGCCACAACTTCTCTGAACAAACTGTTCCAGTGTCTCACCATCCTTACAGGAAAGAATTTCTTCCTCATATCTAATCTAAATTTACCCTCTTTCAGTTTGAAAACATTGCCCCTCGTCTTATCACTAGTCTGTAATGGGTCTGCCTGAGATGCAGCCCTCACCGTGCTGTGCAGTGGTAGCTAGATAACACACCAGTGTTTTGACTACTGCTGAGCAGGGCTCACACAGCACCAAGGCTGTTTCCCCAACATTTCCCCAGTAGGCTGGGGGTGGGTAAAAACTTGGGAGGGGCTATAGCCAGGACAGCTGACCCAGACTGTCCAAAGGGATATTCCATCCCACATGATGTCTGCTCAGCAATATAAGTTGGGGAAAAGAGGAAGAAGGGGGGGACATTCGTTTCGCGTTTGTTGTCCGGAGCAACCGCTACGCGTACCAGAGCCCTACTTCCCAGGAAGTGGCTGGACATCGCCTGCTGATGGGAAGTAGAGAGTAAGATCTTTTGGTTTGCTTTTGCTTCCACGCATGGCTTTTGCTTCATTAAACTGTCTTTATCTGACCCACATGCCTGTTATATTTTCTCTCCCCTGTCCAGCTGAGGGGGTGAAAGTGATAGAGTGGGTTTGGTGGGCACCTGGCATCTGGCCAGGGCCAAACCACCACACAGTTCCTGATCAAGAGTCCCTCCCCACCTTCCCTCTAGGTCTCCTTGAAGTACTGGAAGGCTGCTAGAAGGTCTCCCCAGAGACTTCTCTTCTTCAAGCTGAACAACCCCAACTCGCAGCCTGTCCTCGTAGGGGAGGTGCTCCAGCCCCCTGATCATCTTCGTGGCCCGCCTCTGGACCTGCTTGAGCAGGTCCCTGTCTTTCTTCTGCTGGGGGCCCCAGAGCTGAACACAGCACTGCAGGTGAGGTCTCACCAGAATGGAGTGGAGGTGGAAAATCCCCTCCCTTGACATTCTGGCTGCACTTCTTTTAATGCAGCCCAGGATGTGATTTGCTTTCTGGGCTGCAAGCACACATTGCTGGGTCATACTCAGTTTTTCATCCACCAGCACCCCCAGGTCCTTCTCCGCAGGGCTGCTCTCAATCCACTCATTGCCCAGCCTGTATCTGTGCTGGGGATTGCCCTGACCCAGGTGCAGGCCCTTGCACTTGACCATGTTGAACTTCATGAGGTTTGCACGGGCCCACCTCTCCAGCCTGTCAAGGTCCCTCTGGATGCCCTCCCTTCCCTCCAGCATGTCAACACCACCACACAGCTTGGTGTTGTCAGCAAACTTGCTGAGGGTGCACTTGATGCCACTGTCCATGTTGCTGATGTTAAACAGCACCAGTCCCAATACCAACCCCTGAGGAACGCCACTTGGTCTCTACTTGAACATCAAGCCGTTGACTGTGACTCTTTGAGTGTGACCATTCAGCCACTTCGTGATCCACTGAGTGGTCTGTTTGTCAAATCCATGTCACTCCAGTTTAGAGACAAGGATGTCAAGTGGGACAGTGTTGAATGCTTTGCTGAAGTCCAGGTAGGTGATGTTGGTTGCTCTTCCCATATCCACCATTGCTGTAACCCCAATGTAGAGGGCCACCAGATTTGTCAGGCATGATTTGCCATTAGAAAGGTTATCCTGGTGATGTTGAAAGGTTATTATCCTGGTGATATTGCAGAGAATACACAGAAATGTTAGGTCATGAGGACACCTAACCCAAACTCAAACAACTCCACATTTCATGCATATGGCCACTGATTTTCTTGTTAGCAACCCATGGAGTACAAGAGCTGAGCTTTTAATAGCCTTGTTGTTCATTACAGGAAATAACTACTTGGTCAAGTCTGAACTATATATAAAGCATAGCTAAAAATTTTGCAGAAATGTTGTAAGACAATAGCACTGCTTAATTGCAACAAGGTTTTCAAAAATATGTTTTAGTACAGAAAAGTAGAAATCGCATTAATACTTAAGATATGGTTCTATTCACATAAGTGACTATAGAGATGTCTCCTTTTTTTTTTTAAAGAGCAGAGATCAAAATCAGCTTGAGTTGCAAGTAAAAGGATACTCCCCAGGAATCCTAAGATATTTGATTCTAAAATTGGTATCTAGAATTTGAAAACCAAATGGTCACTTTAAGATTCTGAATGGGTATCAAGAACAAACATTTCTCAAATGAGAATTTGACTTAATTATCTGGGACCGAGAGTCAGAGTACAATTACCATTTGCATTGAGTAGGTAAAGGATAAAATTCACGATATTTGTAATTTTATTGACTGTTGTTTTATTGTTTATGTCCCAACAAAGCTAATGAAAATATTTGTTCCAGTCTAGTATGTTTTATTCTAGTTCTCCAGAGAACTACTGAGACCATAGGCTGCATGACAATAGAGAAATGAGTGTGTATTCCTGCATCAGTTAATTATGTCAAATAGTGAGAGACAAAATATCTTCCACGTTATCTTAGCGTTAAAGTTGTGTACTGTATGAACAGAATATATGCACCTGAGCACTTAAGTAGAACAGGTGAAGAACCATCATTCACATCTTGTTTTCTTTTATTGATAAAGAAACTGAATGTTTGAAGATCATTTGCAAAAGAGGTGTGTGTGTCCCTCACCAATGTTTGAAAATCAGTAACTGTGAAAAATAGTGGGGATGTTTTTCTCTCTGGAAAGGCTTTTTTTTCCTAGGTGGACATATGAATTAATCAGGATGATTTAGATTCCTGGGACCAAGAGGTCTCACAAAACAAACAGCTACTGACAAAACTATTGATAAGGTAAGGTGGGGGTGTGTAAAGGGAGAGCATTGGTTTAGGCTGTGAGTAATCAGTGAAGTTGAGCATTGTATTGAGAGAAGTAAATTTTCTGAAGTACAGAGAAGATATATAACTTCCGTGTACTTTTACAAAACTCCAATATGCATCTTAGAGGTCTTCGGCACTGAAATTCCATTCCTCCTCTGGAAATGTAGATGATTTGAAAGCAGATTAAAAAAAAGACTTCAGCATAGCAGAATCACAACCTATTTTTTCATCATTTCCCCTCATTTATATCAACTACCTATTTATTATGTGTGGCAATCACAAACTTGCCTGCCTTGGAAAAAATTGACCCCTGTTGCCATGTAGTAGAGGTTTTCCATCACTCTGTGATGTTTTTTGTCTCTTGAACATGTTTGCCAAACACGGCAGAGTTAATGAAAAAACCTAATTAATGAATTAATTGAGGGAAAGCCAGTGATTTCTGCTACGCAGATCATCACAGGGGTTGTAAAATCACTGGCAATAGCCACACAGTGCAGGGATGACACAGTGCAGAGATCCTTCAGTCAGAGTCAGGCCATGACCGTAACCTGCCAAGGAACAGGACTGTGCCACATGGACTCAGTAACACATACCTGAAAGGTTCCCAGCTCCGTTTGTATGGCCATAGGTCTGAGGGAGGAAACTCAGAGCAGAAGTTACGTGCAGTCAACTTGGCTTCCAACTCCCAGGCTGGATGTGCCACATATTTATATGTGGAGTTATGGGCAAGTCGATGTTCAATATGCTCCAAACAAGCTACGGCTCTAGTTCCTGAGGATCCCTGTAGATAACCCCACCACCATATAGAGTCATTTCTATAGTAGCTCCTGAAGCCCCTTCTCAGGTAGCCAGCCTACCAGTTCTCTGCATAGCACCTGGTCTGCCTGTAGAAAGGATGTAAACACCTCTTGCCTTCAGCAAGTAGGAAATGTCCCAAAGCATCTATTTTTACCAGAGTGTAGTTGAGTTGCCATGTTACAGTCGAAACAAAGAGTAATTAGCAATTCATTGAAAAGATACAAGAAAAGAAATCACACAAAGGGGAGTCCTTGCCGCTATCTCACTTTGCTGATTCTTATCTTTTACTTCCTATTTCTGGCTTTTCATTTTGGACTTTGCAGCTCAGCTTCCTTTCGGTGTTTCCCTTTGGATCTTTGCTTCTCATATAGCATTGTGCTTACTGCTTTTTGTAAAGGAAGCCTGGGAAAAGGTTGGATCATTCAGGAATGTACGGTAACGTATTTTTAGTTTAGGGACTGCCTTTTAGAAATGAGCAACAAGGGTCATGCATTAAAATTTTTCCTATGTTTAAAGAGATATTGATGCTTCCTGCTTATCTCAACTTTATGCGTTCAAAAGACTGGATAACAACAGTGGCCAGAATGCTTAAGTTCAGAAGAACTGAAGTGATTGTTACTCTCTCTAAAGAGTAAAATGAGAAAAGACTTAAGAGGCTAATAAATAGATATAAGGCCTAGTAAATAGACTGCTCCCATGTGTCAGCACAGATTAATCATGTATCATGAGGTATGTCACTTCATGGGGATCTTTAACAGGTGGGGTCAAACTTTTCAGAGTGCATAAATGCAGCCTCAAGGCCCGCACACAAGCTGCTTTTGCTTGGGAAATGGATTATTTGCAAAAGAACTAGAAAAATTGTGCTCTGAAGTATTCAGCTGGAAACACAGTTCACAGCTCACTAATACTAAACCAGTGATTGTTTAGTTCCCTGTAAAGCATTGAACCTAAGGGTCGAAACCTTTTCTGCTTCTAGAAGGAATGCCAAACATTATATATGGTGATGTAATTATGATGTAAACTGGCACCAAGACAATTTATACTGTAAATCTGGAAAAAAAAAATCCGCGCTGATCTGATCTGATCCAGAAAATCTTCCACATTTAAAGTAAATTTATACCACAAGTTAGATAATCGTGCCAAATTTTCTGCTGTTGATAGATGGGGAAGCTTCATTAATTCCCATTGCACCAGTTTTCAAGGGAGAGCTTAGTTCAGGGCTTTACAGCATCAAGCTGTTCATTGGAAAGAAAAGTTTAATGGATTCAACAGGTAAAACAACAAAGAAACATTAAAACCAGAGGGAGTGACATTGTATTTATTTCATTAAATCAGTGGACAGTGTGCAAGATCATCGTATCATTATTTCATCCATGATACTCATGTATAAGCCAGACCTCTATGGGTTCATATTGTTTTCTTCCATTACATCTATTTTTTGATCCATTGTAATAATTTACTTTGGCTTTTAGCTCCAAGCACAGAATACAGTTTCCATCTTATTCCAAATAATATTGGCTAGTTGCTAGGGGAGTGTGCTGATTTCTTTTATGATTTCTTTCCTTACCACATCTGTGTGTAATTTTTTTATTTATCATCTCCCTAGGACATTTTCCTTGTGAGAAACCCAAATGTGAAGTGCAGCCCTTTCAGATCTTGTTTGGTGTTTTATACAAGGAGTATTTCCTAAATTTATTTACAGAACAGGATTTTACCAGCTGATGTTTAGTACCACACCTAAACACCTAAGTGCATGTGTGGATGGGTCTGCATACTCCTGTTATCTCCTCTGAGTGAGCAAGCAGGTACGAATTTAAGGGCAGGTGTGAATTCACTTAAGGGAGACTTAAGGGAGAGCCTTCCTGCTCCTTAGTGCTGCAGAGGTGTGAAGTTTCATGTACTAAGTATGCAACCTGCTTCTTTGGGCTATTTCACCCTTGTCAGCACATTTGGCAGGGGGACTGAAATGGTTACTGCCCTTAGCTGTGCTCCCTGGCCCTGTGGTCAAACTCAGCCTCTCTCTCACACTGAGAGGCTGCCCAGTGGGATTTACATAGGCTCCTCAGCCTTACAGGTTACAGCCTGACCTATTAATACAAACCAAGGTCAGTTTTAGTTGATGCTGATTCCAGCAGAAATGGGCAGTGGTTTACATTACTCTGCAGATCTGTGGGAGATGTTGGTGTTTTTTTTTTTTTTTTTTTGTCTTAAATAGGTTTTTGCCATGTTGTAGTTGTGATGATGTCAGGGGTAGCACATCGATTTCTAGTTTATTTGCTCATTTTAGCATTGCGCTTTTGTTCCTCCTTGGGTTTTAGCTGTAATCTTCACTTCCATGTTTGAAGTATTCCTTTCACTTCCTAGAGGATAGTTGCATTTTGAAGACGAAGTTGTCTACTACTGCTAATTGCTGTCACCTCATGGCTACCAATAGCACTTTGTCAGTTTATACAAGACTTCAACCTGATGCTTTAATGTTTAAACTTTAAATTCACCGTTTGATCCAAAATTACATGTGAAAACAGGCATGAGCTAGTGCATATAAACATCTGCCAGCTGGCAACTGTGATTAGAAGAACTGTATTCCAAGTAATTAAATACAGTGTAAGATGGATACCTGCAAATATTTCTGAGCGTAGTCTGCCTTTGACATATTAGACATATCAAGTCTCTCTCCTCTCCTCTCCTCTCCTCTCCTCTCCTCTCCTCTCCTCTCCTCTCCTCTCCTCTCCTCTCCTCTCCTCTCCTCTCCTCTCCTCTCCTCTCCTCTCCTCTCCTCTCCTCTCCTCTCCTCTCCTCTCCTCTCCTCTCCTCTCCTCTCCTCTCCTCTCCTCTCCTCTCCTCTCCTCTCCTCTCCTCTCCTCTCTTATCCTGTCCTATCCTATCCCATCCTACCCCACCCTACCCTACCCTACCCTACCCTACCCTACCCTACCCTATCCTGGCTTTTATACCTACATGTACCAGCAGTATATGAAGAACCTACCCAAATGCAACATACAGTTTGTTGGTTTTCTCATCTTCTTCAGGAGAGAAGAGAGTTAAAATTTGTTTTGGATCTACCAATTCACATTTGCATTCAGGAAGAAAAGGCTCTCCTGGTCTCCTGTCTTTACAGCATAGCCCTTCATTTTATTTGGCAGCCTACTGGCAGTGTCCTCAGCCCACTCGAGACACAGGATTCCCAAATGGCAAGCTGGTCACATGCAAGTTTAGATTGATTCATTTCCCACTAACTTCAGTGGCAGCAACTTTTGATATTCGGAGATTTATTTATGGCTAGCTTGATTTCTTTTTTCGTTTCCCGTAGATCTTTCTTTAAAGTAGAAATTTCCATCTCTCTGGTGGCTCATCTGTTTCACTGAACTTTTTGGTTGTTTGCTGTTTCTTGTCAAGGCTCTGGCAGAGTGAATAAAGTCTAAGAGGGGGGGAATGGGGGAAATCTAAGACTTATTTTTTGTTTATTTCATTGAAGAGCAACATCGGGGCATCCCATAGAGTTTGATCAGGATAGAAGCCGTGTAAAGAGGAGGAGAATCAGCCCCATCCTGGATCCACATTAAGGCTGTGCAGACAGTGCTGGTGATGGATGGGGATTTCCCCCTTCAGTTGTGAGGTCAGGGCAGCTCATTGATCATTCTCCTGAACTTCCTGTGAAAGATCACACAAAATGCTGGTTTCTATCTGACCTGTTTTCAGTTCTAGCAGTAATCTGTAAGTGAAATGTTTAACTCATCTACATCTAAATACTGATAAGTACCATTTCAATGCAGGCAGGAAAAAACACATATGAAACATCTGAGCTCGGCTGTTAAATGGCATGATTTCACTTTGTTCCTTAAAGTAACTGTCTACGTCCCCTCAAAGGGGATGGCAAAGATTTATTCTTTTAAAGATTATTATTTCAGCAGTGAGATGATTCAGCGTGATTTTATTTTGGCTGCCTGAGCTGTCTTAGTGAGGCAGAGCTGTCCTGTCAGCGGTGTGCCCAGTGTCAGAGTGATCCCTGTCCTGCAGGAAGGTACGCAACCTACTCGAGGTTGGCGTTTTTGGGTTTTTTTTTGGTTGTGTGTGGGTTTTTTTTTTTCTTTTGGCAGATGTCCTTGAGCATTTCAGACGGATGTGAGGGAGTTTTTAGTCCTCATGCAAAACAACCAACTAAACATAACAGATTACATCAGCTCAGGCTTTTCAATTCCTGGATGGCAGCAGAGTGCTAATCCAACCTTCATCCTGGATTTCATAAACTGAAACAAGGGAGGTTGGCAGGAGCAGCGCTGCCGGATTGAGGAAGCTGACGACGGTGCAGCATGTGGGCAACACACTGTATAAAGCTCATAAACTTGCAGGCTGATGTGTGCAGCTACCACTTTGGATTCTGTACCACTGCTTCCCTCGGCAGAAGGCACCAGCAGGCTGAGCATTAAAGTCTGCTCTTTGGGATGGAGCACTTACCCCTGCAAGACATGAAGGGCTTCCTGTTTCTCACACTCCTCCTGATGCCCGTGCACGCTGGAACTGCTTGGAGTGCGAAATACGCAGTAGATTGCCCTGAGCCCTGTGACAGTAACGCATGCAAAAGTACCTTGCGCTGTAAACGAACGGTGCTGGATGACTGTGGCTGTTGCAGAGTGTGTGCAGCTGCTCTTGGGGAGACTTGCTATCGTACTGTCTCGGGTATGGATGGTGTCAAGTGTGGTCCTGGGCTGAAGTGCCAGTTTTACACTGAGGAGGATGACTTTGGTGATGAATTTGGTATCTGCAAAGGTAACAATATTCACTTTGCATGCACCCACTGTGGCAATTTGACAGCAACCTACATATAGATCTTGCCTCCTGCTTGAAAAGTCTAAAATTGGATTTTTCCAGCTCAGCCCTTAGCCAAGAAGAAAGTGAAAAATATCTGCTGGTATTAAAAGTTGTTACATGTAGGCAGGACAGGGTTATTAATGTGAGAATATTGTTTAGTCTCGGGGACATGTGTGAGGAAATACAGATAGGGAGTGCTCGGAGATGAGATTTTTGACTGGGACCTGGGAGACCCAGGCACTAGTCCTGATCTTTCCGCTGATTAGGTGGGTGGCTTTCTATAAATTGCAAAGACTTTAATCCTTCAAGTCCAAACTTGTCATAGGGTCTCTGCCCCTGCTGCACCCTCCCTGGGGTGAGGTTCCCTCTGGCACTGCCAGCTGCCTGCCCAGGGACCAGGTGCTCTCTCTGGGGTCTGGGAGATGGAGATAACAGCACTGCCTGCGTGCCTGGGGATGTTGTCATGTTTAATTCAGTCCTGCCTTTGAGGTGCTCAGCTACCCTAGGGATGTGGTCAGGGGAGGCAAACAGAGACCCCGCTGCATGAAAGGTGGGAATAACAGAACAGGAGCTGACTGAGATGAGCAGCCAGCCACTGCTCTCAGCTCATTCCAGGTATAATGCATGCTGATTTCTTTAGTCGTAGACTATAATGTCATTTTTCATTTAAGAGCTACCCTCACTTCATGCAAAAAGGAGAATCTTTAAAAGGAAAGGAAGTATTAATTTACTAAGAAGTAGGATGAAAGTTTTAAAAATAAATAATTTTTTAAAAAGGCTTTGCAAAGTATGAATGCAATGAGTTTTCCTATGTTCATGTACCACTTCACTAAGTAGATACAGATATGCCTTTGAATAACTTCCTTAAAAGTGGAGATGTCTTGGCAATTAAATATCAGGAGTATTAATAGCCTCAGTTAAAGTAATGACTTAAGACCAGATGCTGCAAAAATCATTCAGGCTGACTCACGTACAGCACAGACTTACTTACACTGGCATTTAAAAACAAATTTGTGTCCATGTTTGAGGGTGAAACCCAAAATACTACTTTTGTTTCTAAATTTACGCATGAAGATCACATCTTTGGTGCACCCAGCAGACAAGTATTTTACTGAGATACCGGACTGATCTTCAGTTTATTAAAAATTACTGCAGTGCAAGATACCATCTATAATTCCTTTAACAGTTCTTTTGAATGATTATATACTTTTCACTGTCCTCGTATGAATTCCTTTGCAACAGTACATTTCAAATGGGAAGAAAGAAACATTGAGGGACATGAGATCTGAATCCCTGTAGCTGAATCTTGGAAGCTCTGTAGAAAATGTAAAGTAATTTTTTTTTTTTTTTTTGCAGTGACTCAGTGGAAAAACTCTCATTAATTTCAATAAAGCCATATCTTGACTTAGAGTTGTAAATTGGTATTTAAGGCTTATATTGCCCATATATTTGTTTGCACTAAATATTATAAATACCATTTCTAATTCTTCTTTTTTCATCTCAGCTCTGAGATCTTGCAATGTACTTTGTGAATCTTGCTCTATACTTATGTGAATTTTATCAGGCAAAGTATGGGGACAAATATTGTTATTTTGTATATCCATTTATGTCTATGATACCAGATCACTCACTGATTTTAATAACTTCAATGTTTGTAATAATTCACAGAGTAAGGATGGCTAAATTCTTTCTGGTTGCCCGCAACTGATTTACTCTGAAGTTGTGGAAAAATGACCTGAACTCTCCATTCTTCAATTTCTTATTTCTAAAATGGGTAAAACCTGGACATTATAAGTTTCAGAGCAATTTTTTTAGGACTTTTAGAATTATAAGAGTGTATCACATTATTATCAAAAGCAATGTCATTCTTGTCTAAACTAAACTGAGGAATACTGGTGTTAAGTACTTTTTTTTAGTGAATACCCTCTAAACCTGAGGTATCACTGTCACAGTAAAGATCCTGCTTTTGCTTCCTTTAGATCACTGGGAGCTGTTTTCAATTTATTTAGGGCTTCAATATCTTAGGCTCCTGTTGAACAAAACCTTCTAACATCAAAATTGACTCAGATCTCACTTTCATCAAATCTGAAGAGCAGCATCAATGCCAGAATTAATCCACACAGATCGAAGTGCTTTGGGCTCAGACTTGTTTCCATGCTGTTGTGCACAGCTTTGCATCTGCATCCCAGCTTTCTGCACCTGCAGCAGGCAGATTGATGCTCCACATGGTGTGTGCTCTCAGCTTGTCCCTCAGGGAGGATTGTGCACACAAAACCTGCTTTGCTTTGGCAGGATCTTGTTTTTGTTTTATGTGGACCAACAGCCAAAGGGTGTCTTTGCTTGGGAGAGGGAGTATGGTGAAGCTCAGTGAGGTCCTCCAGGCTGGAGGTACTCACTGTGCAGTCCCTAGCTGGGAACTGGCTGATTTTCCAGTGCTTTTCATTTATAAAAGCTTACCCATTGGACATGCAGAGAATTATAAAATGTTGGTTTCATCTCAGGGCCTTAGCCTGATTTTCAGATAGCCTAGGCTGTATAGCAAAACTAAATATTTGCATTGATTGCAGAGGAGACTGGACAAACTGAGAAGGATAACCCTGTTGTTGGGTGTTATATGCACAGAAACTATGTGTGGCTCAGGAGGTCCCAGAGCTGAAAATGGGTGACAATATGAGGGGAGAGGTATAAATTGTGCTTACGATGGCCATCTTCTTTCTGAAGTGTTTTGTGGGAGCCTGGGCTGGATGGATCCTTGGTCCAGCCCTTAATGGTCATCCATCTGCCCTTAGGGGTTGAATTGGAAACTCTTCAGGACTTGCCATTTAAGGTGATATTGCACCCTGGGTTGCAATGTTTGGCAAGAACAGCCTGAGCATAAATACCTTTCTCCTGGGACATCCCAAACTTCTCTTGGGATGACCTCTTGTTTGGGGGTTTGGAAAGGGGATGTTGGAGCGGGATTTTCCTTGTCTCCATCTTTTCAGCTATGGTCCTGGGAAGGTACCCTGTTCAACAGCAAGGCAGCAGAAGACAAGGTTTAAACCCTCTGTGAAGTTATGTGATCCAGCATTAGATACATGCCAGCTATGGAATGGTGCAGATTCTCTGCACCTGACTCAATTTTTTTTGACAACAATTTGGTCCCATCCTGACAGCTGCCCTTTGGTGGTCCTCCTCGAGCTTGCTCAGGGATGAGACATTTGAATCAGGGCACTATGTGACCAGATGCAGTATAACCAGGCAGCTGCCTTTTAATGCCAGTGATCCCTTTAGAGCATGATCACTCTTTAGGCTGGAGGTGTAGGTGAGCTCTTGGCTGTCTGCCACGAGAAGGCAGACCTTTGCTGCCTGAGAAGCTGTCGCATAGGAGAAGGCTCTTCCCCAAGAGCCAGGAGCGTCTCCGGGAGGAAGGTGCGTTCGCTGGATAGCTCCTCAGGGTCGGGGCGGCAACCTCCACTATACCTACGCCTAGTGACCCTGGCCACAAGCAGCCCAGCACCATCAATAGATTGCAGCTCTAAGTCACGACAGTCATATAAGTCAGATAATACCATGCCCAAACAGTGAATTCAGAAGCTTTCTGAAGTCTTATTCTTTTCTAAATCCAGTGCTAACCCTTTAACTACATCCTCTATGGTTACATACTTACATATTCGTACCGCCTTTAATTTGCATTTTAATACTACGAGTATTTCAGAGAAGGAGCACCAATAGCACATTGTAAATAAGATATAGGAAAAGAAATTCTGTACATAATGTGTGTCAAGGTTTGTTAAAACTGGGAAATACTTGTAACAAGCAGCCAGCATGCTGAAACAGTTAAGGTTCAGCTGACCTCCACTCAAATGTTTTCCACTTTTAAGGATAGAAGCATAGAAGCAGACCAGCTGTTAAAAGCACTGGCAGATGACTTGGATCACTGAGGACCGCTTTGCTATATTACTTTTTTTCAGAGTGTCCTTATGGTACCTATGGAATGGAATGCAGGAAAACCTGCAACTGTCCCTCAGGCATCTGTGACAGAGTAACTGGGAAGTGTTTGAAGTTCCCATTTTTTCAACTGTCTGCTTCAAAGCCTCCAAATCGACGAAAAATAGTTTCACACACAGGTAAGACTTTGTGGGGCAGTTGATTTTTAGCAGAAATCACCTTGTATGTGATCTACTACCATGCTGTGTACGCTGTGCATGATTGTTGTGTACTTTGGTGGAGCTGTGCAAACAGCTAACAACAAAAGATACGTTTATTTTTTTTTATTGGCAGCTCCCTTAACATGAATCAAGGAATTGGGTGAGCTGTGACACATGGTAAAACCATTTTGAAATACTAACATGGGCGAAATACTTCACAGCCATTGCATGTGCTAGCAGTACAACATCCCCTGCGCAACGGGAGGCTATGCTAGGGTTTGCATTAGTCAGTGCAGACGTGATGCATGTAGCTGCTTGTGTAGAATAGGATTTAACTAGGTCACATTTACTACGGTTAGCTAATATGCAGTAAAAATAACATCATTTATCACAGTATCTCTGGAATAAGTTCTTACCTTTAAGATTATATCTGAAGCCTATAATAGATCTTTCCAGAATTAAAAAAAAAAAAGTGTGTGAGAAACAAGTGGTTTTAAGGCAGGCAGGAGAGATCACTGAAGTTTTTAAAGCTGAGATTGAAATTTCTTCTGCTTTTATTTTCCACCTGATGATACTGAAGTATATTTGACTGAACAATGTTTACTCTAAATTTAAACACCAATCAAAACCAATACAAATGTAAAGATTTTAAATAAATATCAGAGATTTAATCCTAGACCTACTGGGAGCATTTCTAGGATTTCACCCAAAAAGTGTTTGAATTTTATTTCTCCTCCAGCTGCAGTTTGTGTGCCTTATTTTGATTTTCCTCTGTTACATCAAGCTATCTAGAGTTTGCTGCCTTAACACGATTTATCTTTTCCCCACTCTGCATTTAGAGAGCTAGACAGCAGCAAACTTCTTCAGTTTAAGATCATGTCACATGTGAAATAATCTTGAAAAAAAAAACTTTATGAGATGCATCAGTCCTGATGCTTTTGTATTTTTCTACATGATCGTGCTCTCTTGCCTTTCGAAGTTTTGTTTATTACCAAGGGTGCTGAAATAACACACAAAAATATTCCTGTCTTGCTTTTTTCTGTATCTAGCCTATATTCCAAAATCTTCCCAGGTAGCCTGTTTTCATCAGTTCCTTCTCCCCTTTCCTCTCCCTTCCTTGCCTTTGGTCCCAAATCTTTTGCTGCCTCAATGTTTAGCAGCTTGTCTGATCCCAGCCAGGATGGGATACTGACCCCATAGAAACACATGGTATTTTTTACCGATGCAAAGGCTTCATGCTGATTTCTGTCCTCAGAGGTCCGTCACTGGAAGTAGACCAGGGACACTGCAGGTAGTACTGCATCGGGTGGTCACACGGGGTTTCGTTTAATAGTGATCTTCAGAGGTAGCTATAGCATCCTCAGCAAATTAAACCAGCTGTGAATGCTTCTGTATTTTAAACAGGTGAGCTTCTGGCCCATATATTTTATAAAGACATTATGGTACATATACCCTAGTAAATTTAATGGTGCCAGTGTGTTCCTGCGTATTGCAATTTGACCACCTTCACGGTCAAACAGCAGGGCAGCGGCCAGTATGCTTTGTCCCAGCCTAGCTAGCTGTGCCAAACAACCTCAGCCACAGCTCATGAATCAGTGTCAGCAAGTGACCATTTCCAGTAGACAAACTGGACGTGTTTTACCTTTTTTTTGGAGGATAAGAGGGTTTAGTGGCATGCACCAGGCTATTTCACGCCAGCTGGCCTCAGTCAGAGAATAGCTGCAGGCATGTTTAATTTACTGCTGTAGCTATTGAGGGTGTGCTTCTTGGTCCCATGTCACACTGTTACAGTGAGAACTGGAAACCGAACTCACCACCTGCCTTATGCTTAAACTATTAGGAAACACATCTGGCTTATACTATAATTTGGCAGAAATTTTACAACTAGATAATTGGATGCATTCAGGGAGATTCCTGCAAGATTTGTCAGTTAAGGTTTTTAAGGTTTTTCTGAACTGGTCCCAAAACCAGGGACATTGCTGCAGAACAATATTTTAATTCTCTCGTTTTCATGAAATCCACCTTTATTTTTGTATATTTTCAGAGAACGACATGGCGTCAGGGGATGGCAATTCTGTAAAAGAGGAATTTGTTAAGGAGAAAGCTATTCGCTCTCCGGTAATGAAATGGCTAAATCCTCGCTGATATTTACTTACACTCATAAGACTTTCAAGTGAGTCCATTTCTCACAGGTTATTGAATATGCAACAACACACTTTAAGAACAAAGTAGGTCTATAGCATATGAAAATGTAACCTCTGAAGACCAATTGTGATTCTGTTTTTCATGAGAAAAATGTTTACTTAAAAATAGACTGTACAGTGTATATGATTTTTGATACTTGTTTTGGTAAGTATTTGAACAGAGAAATGTATTGTGGATTCCTGAATGTATAGTAATATTAAAAAACCAACACCATTCAACCCTCCTCATTTAAATAATGTCAGAGGCAGACTCTTGCAGCTGACTGGGAAAGTGCTCTCTGAATTCAGTGGACAGTTTGGGCAAGAGTAACTGTTGGTGTGGTGCCAATGTGAAAGAAACACACATCAACAAATCCCAGGACAGAAAGCAACACCCCTGAATCACAATAATAATAATAATAATACAGGAGCACAACAGCATGAACTAAATAAACCAATGTTAGTCGTTAGTAATTCTCTGGGTTTTGGAAGTTTGATGACAATTCCTCAGAGATAAATACACCTTTCTCCAGTGAGAAAATACCCAGCATTGTGAATAACTTAGCCAAGACAAGACACTGTAGACATACCTTGTATTGAGGTGGATTTCTAAAGTTAAATTCTGTACAGAGAAACAGCAGCTTGATAAATTATATGGATTTGTAGAGGGGGACCTGAAATGAAAGAAGCTACTTAGCATTATTTAAATATATATATGTTCCTACAAAGCAGCTACTTTGGTGCCAATAAGGCGACATCTGCTTTTTGGGGAAGAGAGGGTCCAATGCTGGAGGCCAGCAAACAGATCTTTGTACTTCCCATCTTCCTTGCTGGCTGCAGCCCAGCTGTGACTCACAGGTAGTTCATCTGATCCATGACAGGGGAAGGGGTAGGGAAGACTTTGACCTCAGTGAGTGGTAGAGTGGCCACAACCTACAGTACTTTGGTGCCCGGTCCTTTGTTTCTTACTTGCATGCGCAAGTGGTCCGATTTCGGCCAGACGAATAACTCATGCATGTTAGTGTGTTGTAGGAGCTGGCAGTCCCTCATTCAGTCCAGTCTGGATGGTGTATTTGTAACATAAAGGTCCACGCTGAGATGGGTTTGCTAATATGTCTGGAAACAACCAGATCCTCAGAAAATGGAAACTGATGTAGCTGTGTCAGAGTGAACCTGGATTGCATGAGTTTAGGAACTGCCTCATAATACAGAACACTCTCATTGAAAATGTGTGTTGAATTAAGTATTTCCTTTGAAATCAATGTAAGCTTTGAGTGACTTAGGTGAAAGAAGGAGCACACAGTACTGCAGCCAAAGTTTGCTGCAGGATCTGAAAACATAATTTTAAAACTGCGAGCAACAGAAACTCCAAAGCCTTCAGAGTTAAAATCCTGACCCAAAGCCACTGTTGGTGGAAGCTGGCAGCTTTCACCTGGGAAAGCAGTGCTGAGCCATGCTGCTCTAGAACAAGAGGACGATGACAGCAGTAGACATGCAAACATCAGTACAGGAGTGGAGGCTCTCTTGCCACGATAATCAGAGACACCTAAACATAAATCTCAAGCTAGCATGTAATGTATTTTAAACTGTATTAAATGTTCAGGTCTGAGAGGGAGCAATATTATCTTGGACTACTTTCATGCAAACGTATTGATTCTTATCTACTGATATCAAAAGTAATTTTTTCTTGATTTCTGTGAGAGCAAGATCAAACCCACAGTCCTTCAGCAGATTGGAGAGAATTATTTAAAGAATGTAGTAAATATTTGCATACTTTATTACTATTTTGCAACAGTGTCATAACTGACATTACGAGCTCTTGAACGTAAATCTAATAAGCTGATTAGTTTTAAAAACTGTGTTTTATTATTATTATTGTTCAATTAAAAAAAAAAAGAAACCATTGCTGTCTATTGTGTCTGTCCATTAATGACAGAGTAAGACTGCTGGTGATGGCATAGCCACAGTGCTTGCAGACTAGCACAGTTTTGCTCCTAAACCCACAGAAACATTTCACAATGGCTGCATCTATTTAAGTGAATTTGCAGGGAGCCATTTGCCATTACTGAAGCTGAGTGGTGGCCCATGTCTAGAGTGGTTTGTGTCCATGTCATTCAACCATCTTCACCTCCAAAACAAGGTGGCTGGATCCAGGTTGCCTACTGGAGCCAGTGCTCCCTGGCCAACCCTAGTACAGGAAGGGTTTGGGAGTCCTCTTGCTGGCCCAGCCACCACCATGCCAGCAACCCTTTAGCCCTTGGGCAGCAACTGCAACTCCTTGGCACTCTTTGATTTACCATATAGGAGTAACCTGTGGATCCATACCTAAAAGTCAGGAGAAATGAGAAGAAGGACACCTGCAAACCCTTTTGGGGTGTTTTCTTCTGTTTTCCATCGAATTTGTAAAATGCTTTTGCATTTCCTCAACTGCTCTGGTGACAGGTTGTTCCACACAGAATAGGTTTTGCACTACAAGTGAATTTTAACCATTATCCTCTGAAATGTCTGTCTGTTGCTACCAGTGGCAATGGGACTACACTGGTAGAAGAAATGGTGAAAATGATCATAGAACCACAGAATCACTTATGTTGGAACAGACCTTTAAGGTCATTGAGTCCAAACATTAACCCAGCACTGCCAAGTCCACCACTACGCCATGTCCCTAAGCACCACATCAACACACCTTTTAAATACCTGCAGGGATGGTGACTCCACCACCTCCCTGGGCAGCCTGTTCCAATGCTTGGCAACCCTTTCGGTGAAGAAAATTTTCCTAATGTCCAATCTAAACCTACCCTGTCACAACTTGAGGTCATTTCCTCTTGTCCTGTCACTTGTTACTTGGGAGAAGAGACCAACCCCCACCTCGCTACAACCTCCTTTCAGGCAGTCATAGAAAGAGATGAGGTCTCCCCTCAGCCTCCTCTTCTCCAGGCTAAACAACCCCAGTTCCCTTAGCTGCTTGTCATAAGGTTCTCCAGACCCTTCATCAGCTTCTTTGCCCTTCTCTGGACACGCTCCAGCACCTCAATGTCCCTCTTGCAGTGAGGGGCCCAAAACTGCACACAGCATTCGAGGTGCAGCCTCACCAGTGCCGAGTACAGGGGCACGATCACCTCCCTGCTCCTGCTGGTCACACTATGTCTGATACAGGTCAGGATGCTGTTGGCCTTCTTGGCCACCTGGGCACACTGCTGGCTCATGTTCAGCCGGCTCATGTCGACCAGCACCCCCAGGTCCTTTCCCACCAGGCAGCTTTCCAGCCACTCCTCCCCAAGCCTGTAGCGCTGCATGGGGTTGTTGTGACCCAAGTGCAGGACCCGG
This sequence comes from Leptosomus discolor, assembly GCF_034619465.1. NCBI lineage: Eukaryota > Metazoa > Chordata > Aves > Leptosomiformes > Leptosomidae > Leptosomus > Leptosomus discolor. Next base: position 74,105,888 of record NC_141419.1, read on the forward strand.
CACTTGGCCTGGTTGAACCTCATGGCATTGGCCTCAGCCTATCGATCCAGCCTGTCCAGGTGCCTCTGCAGAGCCTTCCTGCCCTTGAGCAGATCAACACTCCCACCTAATTTAGTGTCATCTGCAAACTCACTGAGGGTGCACTCAATCTCCTCATCCAGATCACTGACAAAGATACTAAACAGAACTGGCCCCAGTACTGAGCCCTGGGGGACACCTCTTGTGACTGGCTGCCAACTGGATTGAACTCCATTCCCCATGACTCTTTGGGCCTGGCCATCCAGCCAGTTTTTTACCCAGTGAAGAGTATGCCCATCCAAGCCATGAGCAGCCACTTGCTGCAGGAGAATGCTGTGGGAAACAGTGTCAAAGGCTTTACTGAAGTCCAGGTAGACGAGATCCACAGCCTTTCCCTCATCCACTAAGTAGATCATCTTGTCACAGAAAGACATGAGGTTAGTAAAGCAGGACCTGCCTTTCATAAACCCATGATGACTGGGCCTGATCACCTGGTTGTCCTGTATGTGCTGCGTGATCTGCCCCATTAACTTTCCCTGGTACCGAGGTCAGGCTGACAGGTCTGTAGTTCCCTGGATCCTCCTTCTGGCCCTTCTTGTAGCTGGGCATCACATTTGCTAACCTCCACTCAACTGGGACCTCCCTGGTTAGCTAGGGCTGCTGGTACATGATGGAAAGTGGCTTGGTGAGCACTTCTGCCACCTCCCTCAGTACCCTTGGGTGGATCCCATCTGGTCCCATAGACTTGTGTGTGTCTAGGTGGTGTGGCAGGTCACTAACCATTTCCCTTGGATTACGGGGGCTTCATTCTGCTCCCTGTCCCTGTCTTCCAGCTCAGGGGGCTGGGTACTCTGAGAACAACTGGTCTTACTATGAAAGACTGAGCCAAATGAAGGCATGAAGTACCTCAGCCTTTTCCTCATCCTTTGTCACTATGTTTTCCCCCTGCATCCAGTAAAGGATGGAGATTCTCCTTAGCCCTCCTTTTGTTGCTAATGTATTTATAGAAACATTTTTTATCGTCTCTTAACAGGTAGCGAAATTAAGTTCCAGTTGGGCTTTGGCCCTTCTAATTTTCCCCCTGCATAACCTCACAACATCCTTGTAGTCCTCCTGAGTTTCCTGCCCCTTCTTCCAAAGGTCATGAACTCTCCTTTCCCTGAGTGTCAAAGTTCTCTGTTCATCCAAGCTGTTCTTATTCCCTGCCAGCTCATCTTTCAGCCCACAGGGACAGCCTGCTCCTGCGCCTTTAAGATTTCCTTCTTGAAGAATGTCCAGTCTTCCTGGTCTCCTTTGCCCTTCAGGACTGCCTCCCAAGGGACACGAAGTTCATGTCATGTAATGTGCATGGAGCCAAGGGCTCTTCAGCAGCCTCTTCTTCATTGCCCACCCTTTTATCTTTCTACCTTTCTTCTTTTCACATCTCTCCTGCCTCCTCAATGCACAATCTGACTATTTTGCACATGTGGATTTTCTTTTAGACTGTTTTACTTCCTTCAATCAACTCTGTGTTCCAGGTGTCCTCTTTTCAGCTGACCTTTCCTTCCTACACAAACCTGGTTAGCTACAGATGCTCTTCTCTCTTGGGGCAAAAGTCATGAGACGTTTCATCACACAACGTGCTCTGTCATCTAGTCTCTAGATTTTAGTGGGGTCATATATTATTTCCAGTATGAATATGTTTGGAAAATAGGCCTCATTTCTAGTACGTAGACTTTATTTTCTCAACTACTAAAGTAAGCTAGTAATATATGCTGTGCCTTTTATTTTATATTTAATGTGTAATGACACTGATAAGTATGCTCTAATGCAATACTATAGTTCCTATTACAGCCTGTGTTAAAGGATGTTGCAGACACTATTACAGTTCAGACAATATATCATCGTATGTTTTAGAGTGATGTCTGAAATACACAGAAGAGCCTGAAATACATTCAAATGTATTCCGTCTATGATTGAAATAATACATAATAAATGTATTTTCAGTGTAGACCAACTTTTAATGAAAACCAGCATTATCACCTTCAACTGTGCAAAACATCTTTAACGTACTTTAACATAAAATTTCATTATGCAAATACATTCACAAAAGTATTGTGAGATATATCACTGCCTAATCACCATAGTGCAATTAAAAACATAAATTTGCCACTCTGATCTGCTGGGACATTCATATTAAAGCAAACACACTCAAGTATATATTTTAAATGAAAATGTATATATATTATCACCCCTGTACATGTTTGCTATCTATTTAAACGGACTGTCAGGTCACAGCAGTGCTTTGAAAGTATTTCCTGACACCTGCAAAGTTGGTAAATATTTCCTGTTTTTGTTGTGTCTGCTGAAAATAGGAATTTTGCAAGTTGGACTGATAACTTGACAGGCACGATCTTCAGTTTGGCAGGTCTTAATGTGGTTTCCACTGGGTTTTGTGACTGTTCAAGGAAATTTGGGCTGACAAACTGGCGTGTTCTGGCTTTCTTGCTCTCCCAAAATAGGCATCAGCACTGTTTGAGAATAGTCAATTTTCCATCTCTGGTGTGGCCACAGACCATGCACAACCCAGATGCGTGGTTTAATTTTTGCGGAATGAGTGAGTATAGCAATTAAATGGGTGTTAATACAGCAAGACCTGTGAATGCTGAAGCATTCCTTCCTGTCTCCTTACACATCAGCTGCCAGTGACCCCTGTGTGTTTGCTGGGTGCCTCAGCCGTGGCTGGGCTGGTTGTGTCGCACCCAGCCTGGCTTTTCTGCAGGCACCGGCTGGAATCTGTCTGCAGCCCTGGCATCCCCATATTCCCCGCACTGCCTTCCTGAAGGATTCTCAGGGCAGGCAAAATGCTCTGTGTAAACAAACAAACCTGTGTTTGTATGAAGAAAAAGACAAAGATTTCCTTGACTTTATTAGTACACGATGCTCCTGATCCTCCCTGATCCCCTCCCATCCACTGTACTTCCAAAGTAGCAGAAACTCAGGTTCATGTGCTAGCTCCCTTCTCACTTTTGAAAGCTATCAAGTAAATATTCAAGTGAAATTAAGGGCAACAGTTGATTATGCATACGTTGATCTTCACCATTCTAATGAGACACATTCTAACTAGAGAAAATTCTCATTTCTTGAAATGACATAAATGATGCAGTCTTTCTGCTCTGCAAATGCTGAGCCTATGAAAGTGTTATTTGATAAACTGGGACAACCGAAATAATAGGAACATTACTTGAAAATATCTTTCTTCCTCACAAGAGAAACATCTATTTTTGAAGAACAAATAATGGATTGGAATGCCATTGAAATCCAAACACAATATTAGTATGTTCCTGAAAAAAAAAAAGGTACAATGCTGGGGGAGAATGCACCAGAGCCCTTGCAGCTGTGTCACACTTTCCTGTTTGTTATTTTTAGTTTTCCATTCCCGCTTTTTATTTTAGGCTTTGCTTTGCTTCCTATGCAGCTTCCCTTTACCTCCTGTATAGCTCTGTCTTACATATTTCAGGCATTTGGCTCTTTTATTTTTTTCCTTCTCTTTCTTTTTTTTTTTTTTTTTTTTTTCTTCAAAGGAAACCCAAGCAGTGCTGTCCAGTTTCAGGAACTTATGTTTCTCTTGGCAGTGGTCGAGTTCTTGGTTTTCTAAAGGCATTTAGGAAATTTACATTGCTAGTTTTCAGCTTTGAACATGCTCAGGCTTTATAAGCGTAAGAAAAGAGTAGCACACAAGGAGATCCCAAGTCCTCTCTTCAGTACTCCTGGTCTTTGCACATAGGAAATGGCAAGTATCTAGTCCCACACTGAAGTTCCAGGATGGCATTTAATAAAAAAGGGAACAAAATAGGCTCTGGTTAGACACTATATTATAAAGACGGGGGTTTTTTCCCCCACTTGTTTATATATTTAAGCATTTGTAATCTTGTACAGCCATATAGCTGATCTACAGAACAGGAAATGTTACTATCTCTTAAAGCCGTACCACAAATCTCATGTTACTGAATGTTTGCAAGCAGCCTAGGACCTACCTGCACAGAATTAATTAGGAACCTCAGCTGATGTTTAAAAAACTGGTTTGGGGAAAAGTTTTATTTACCACACAATAAACCTCATTGCAGGGGAATGCATTTAATTGCAGGTGTGCACCCAGAGATCCAGAAATCAGCAGCCACACGCCCAGTCCAAAAGGCGTTGTTAAAACCAAACCCTTTAAGATTTTGAAACTGATGCCACGATTTCTTGGGCCTTGGCTCCCATCTAAGACTGAATGCTCAGGGCTGGCAATATACTGCCCAAGAGTAAGTGCAAAACCAGAGGACTCAACAAAGGAGGGTGAACTGTGAAAGCATCTGTTCCTCTTCCCTAATTCTCTCGTCTCCTTCCTTTAAAAACTCTCCTCAGGCTGCTGAAATTTGGGTGCTACCATGACAGGCAATGATGGCTGGCTCCCTTTGGCCAGCATGAGGGCAGGCATACCCAGCACTGCCAACAACAGCATCTTTCCACCACCACACCTGGTTTAACATCGCTAAAATGATGAAAAATATACACAAATGTCCTGGGCACAAAATTAAATATTTACCAAGGCAGCATAGGCTATACTTGGGTCCACATCTCTCCCAGGTCCTGATGGTCTTCAAGTCTTTAGCTAGTTTGTCTCTGTCCTGGATAAGTAGATGATCATTGTGTGGGGGCTGTTTCTATTGATCCCCAGGGTGGACACAAAAAGTAGAAGGTGGCATCAGTCTCAGACAAATCAAAGGGGCAAACACTGGGACACCAGGAACCTGATGACTTCACATAGGAAGTACATGGTCCCTGATCTCAACCATTGGTAAGGTAGAGTCGTCTTCCAGTGCTGCTGCTCACCTCAGTGAAGAGTGTAACATATGAATGGAGTAAAAATCATCATATTAGGAAAGACTAAAGATCCTTCTAGCCCAATACCCACTTCATAATGGCTCTTAGCTCCCTAACAGCCATCCAAACTACTGGTCTTTTTCTCGGGACCTCTCCGGGATCTGGCAGCTCTTTCTAGTGACCAGGGCTATCATAACAACAAGGCAGGGGACGGTCCTGGGAAGTACCTACCAGTGCAGGTGGTAGAGATGCACTCGCTCTGCTGCAGAATAGCCCTGAAAGACTCAGCTGTGAACGGAAATGTTGGGCAGACAACAGTCTAATCACTTCATGAACTGGTAGTTCACTTGAAGCTTCTCACTTATTTTAGTCTGAGATAAGATGACTTCTTTGATGAAACCCTTGGATTTCTATTATCTCAAGTGATTCTGGAAGAAGCACCATCCAAACTTAACCTTTTGCCCCACAGTGTTCATTCTCTGAGGTGAGCCACACAAGCCTCCCAGCTGCTCAGAGCACATTAGCAAATTCATCTGTGGGGTTTGCACCTGCTCTTTTTCCCCCTTGCTATATGTCTGGGCAGAGCTCACCCGCCCCCTTCCTGACCCCAGCTCCCTGGATGCCCTCACAGGACGGTGAATACTCAACAGTCCTTTCCAGTCGTTTCATTTTAAACATTTTTTTTTTTTTTTTTACTTTTCTTTCTTTTCCTCAGGCTCTTTACAGTAGTCTCAGTAATGGAACATAAAGACCAGGCTTAAAGGCTGTTGAAAGGCTGCATTTCAGGGGCAGGCTGTACTGCTGCAACTGTGTGACGTGGCTGGAATTAAGGGGAGAGGAGAGGCTAATGACCTTAATTCTCCAATTAAGTCTGAGCCTATAATCAGCTCACTGGCCATACAGTGGCCTCTTTTAACATACACTGGATAAGAATTCTTCCTCAGGACACTTGATTTTCTAGGATCAAAATAAAATGCCAAAAATAGCTCTCTTGGCTGATCAATGTGAACTACCTGGTTCCATGTGTAAAAGTTTCTGCCTGTTCCGTATGTTTCTAGCCTGCAAACTGCTGCATTATCAAAGTCCTAAAAGGGGTCATTTTTTTAATTAATGTTTTTAAATGTTGCAATGGAAAGAATAGTTCTTATCTTTGTGATATTGGTGAGGAGATGCTGAAGAACTAAAAAAACACAGAGAACCATATCATGTCACACTTGTGGACTCTTTTGTTCCACCAGAACACAAAGTACTTCTATATTACATGGGGAATTTTGTGGGAAAAACCATAAATATAATACATAATATATCGACATAAGATGACATTTTACTTTATAGAGCATCTGTCATTTTCTTTTTCTGTTTGGGTTTGTAGATCTCCAAAACTTTTGACCCAATCCTGCTGTCAATAAAGGAACAGGAAAATCTCTGTGACTGGGAAATAAATAATGGGAAGAGTAGCACTGCCTGAGGAGTATGAAATTGTGCAGGACTTCATATGCTGTTTACTAGCAGAGCAGGAGTTGCTGCAAGAAATACAAACATAAACCTGGATTAAACATTCAATGGAGATAAATGTGTTTGCATTAATCTGTATATACTTGTGTTTATTACTTGGACATTCTTTAGTTTCCTACATGCATATGAATACCTTTACTGTACTTTCCCAATTTTTCAGCCTTCTCTGCTCTCTGGAATGCCTTGCATTTGCAGCCAGGTCTCTGCTGTGAGTGAGAAGTAAGGTCTGTTCACTATGTTGTGCAGGGAAAAGAGTTTTTTTAGTGAATCAAAAAAATGTTCTCTCTATTTAGAAAAACACAATATATCCTCACTCCGCATAAACAATCTGACCTTCAGGTGGAATGCAGCCAGAGGGCCTATAAATAGCTCCCTTAATAAGAAAGGAGACAGAAGCATTTGGAGTTCAACTGGCAGTGCTCACACACAGAGAAACAGCAAATGAACTACCTGTAGTTGTGTGCTCTAAAAACCTCAGATGTGATTTACATAGGAACTCAGCTGAATCTGCGCTGAGCAGGTAGGAGTATTTCTCTTCTGCAAACAACAACGGGGAGCCCTGTGTGTCACAAAAACCTCTCACGACCTTGTGGTGCTTCCTCCACCATTTCACAAGCATCTTGCAGTTGTTAGTGCGTTCCCCATCTCTGCACTCATAGACAGAAAGGCACTACAGCTTGCAGACGGCAAACTGAAGAAACAGAAGGCCAAGTGTCACAGCCAGGACCCCACTGGTACTCTGTGCCAAAGCAAGGGCTCCAGCCAGCTGTCACAGATATCAGACTAGTGGCCTATATACTGGGCCATCCTCTTTCACAAAGTGCTTTCAAAACATTTGCAAGGCAAACCTCCAGGCATCCAGCGGCTTAACAAGAAAAAGGTTGTCTGTTAGTTTGACTTCTGGTTGCTATGATTTGGTACGTGGGGGGACTTGATTATGGTGCAGGGTGTGCACTTTGTCTGTATTCTAGAGCCTTATAATTTTCATGAAGAAGTGCTGCGTGTGAGATGGCTTCTTTGATTTATCACAGCTCAGCAACCACCATGAATGTTTCTTCCATCTCTGGACAGATGCTTGCTTCTAGCAGGCTTGTGCATCTTCACAACTGTTTCTCCAGGAAGACTCGTGTGAAAATATTTTTGTTTACACAGCTGTTTTGGGAACCAGCATTTTTCACACAAGTATGTTTGTTTGTAAGACAGAAGTTGCACATGAATGATGCTGACTGACTATCATCCGCAATTAGATTTTATTGAGCGCTTGGGGAACATAAATCACGGGAGGATCCTCTCCACAGCCCTCGTCCACATACATGTATGACCCTACTGGGACTGTAGAAGCAGAAGAGTCCGGAAGAACAGATAATAACACCAATATCAGTTCCTGTTGTATTCCTCAGACATATGGTAAAAACCGTGGTATATCCTAGGTTTTATTTTATTTCCCAAACTCACTGCAGTGGCATGGAAACCTGGAAGTCCTACTCCCCTCCTCAAAATTAGGCCTGCTTCTTCCACAACGCAAACAACATCCTCCACATCAGAACAAAAACTGAATAGACAGGCCATCAAAGTCGTGTAAAAGCACCAGCTGCCCGGACACGTACCAGGACAGCAAAGCTATTTAACCGAGAAGCCTTTCAGATGATTCAGGTCAATTCTATTGTACATAGAGTTGACTCACGTAACTGTTAGACCTCATTGTCCCTTTCCCTCTCTGCTTCCCTCCTTTTGTTTCATGCCATTGTTTCTAGGCAGACATTAAAATGCTTGGGGACAAAGACCATGTCTTCCTGTGAGCTTACACACAGTGAAGTACAAAGAAGTCCCAGTCCCGTGTGGGGCTGTGCAAACCCATGCTGCTCTGAGAAAACCACACGCATATAAACCCCAGCAGCTAAGCACGCACATATGCAAACATGTACACTTCAAATGTTGGCTATAATTAATGTGATGTATCACACCTGTAACTACAGTCATGGTTCAACATCCCTGATATTCCCTCTACGACTCTAAACCATGAGTTACACACAAGGAGAATCAGACTAGCAGTATACCCTCATATATGGACAAAGTGCTATGTATTACTGCTGTCTGTATTAGAGTAGCTCCTTGAGCTCCTATTTACTGTTCTCACTTCTTTCTGGGCTAAAGTAAATTTAGCCTCCTGCTATGCTAATTTGTTTCTTCCTGTCTGCATTTTTTCTAATTATTGTTATAAAAAGTTCTTTTATATATTTTTATCATCATAGATGTTTTTCCAGGGTGCAGTGAAAGTTATTTTGCCAGAAAAACCATGTCTTATGATCTTCCAATTCTGTAAGACAGAGTGACATCTTGTTCTAAAATATTACCTATTGCCTCTTCCACACCACAGGTTTAAATTATTTTCTTTGATTAAATTTAAAATGTTTACTTCTTTATACTATTTCTGTCCATTTCTTCCTGGTAAGGGTAAGTTTTCTTCCACAATCTGGAACATGCAATAAGGAAAACAGAAAAAAATAGAAGAAACATTGAGACAGTGTTTCAAGCTGTGAAGGTTTTAACACTACGGTGCAATGACTATGTCCTACACTTGTAATAAAAAATAATAGCCATATTTACCTCTTGTATAATGATTGCATCTTTATCTCTAAAGCACATTTCCCTTTCCTGTCTCAAGAGGAAGAAAGTGAGACCCAAAGTACTGATGTAACATAGCTGGGTTTATCCACCAAATCAGGGAGAGCTGGAAACTGACACGGGTCTCCTGCTAATCCTTGAGATTTTGAAAATCAGTTGTCACTTTTTGAAACTTAAGCCTATGCCTTTTTTTCTCCTTGAAGATGAATGGGTCTGTTTCTGCAGTGCTTCCCCAGTAAGTGCTTATTGAAGGACAAGTGGGGTTTTGTATGAGGGGTAAAGACTGCAAGAATGAGTCCCTTGGCCACAGTGCAATGTTTCCAAGAAGCAGCTGAAAATGTCTCCAGAATCTTTTCCTTGCCATTATGCCTTCATGAAAGGTAAATATTTTTCTTTCTGATCTGTACACTTAGCACTTTCAAATGTTTTCCTCAGCCACGGGATGATGTCCTCTTGTTTGAAATATAAGATTCAGTCAAAAATTATATTTTAGAAGTAGTCTATTACTAATAAAGTACATTTCAAAAAAAGCCAGAAACCTTGTTTAAACTCAGACACTCATTACCAACTGAACAGCAAATCTCCTTATGCTTGAGATTTTTATTTACTACTTGGTTTGTTAAAATGAGGCATCATTTTGGGAAAAGAACTTTCTTTGTGTCTTGCAAGTTGGAAGTGTAGATCCCAAATCCTGCAGAGTATTTCCGAGTTTGGGAGAAGTCGCATTGTCATTGAATTCACGTGCACGCTCGAACTTCTGGGGAGAAATAAAACCAAGCAAACATATAAATCAAAAGGAAAGACAAAACCATAAAGCTACACCCAGCAATGCTTTCTGGGGAGAAGTGGCTCATCTTTACCCACCAGATTGTGCCTTGGCCAGGTCCTGTCTGTCACGTTACTTCCCTCCCCCTTGATTTCCTTTTTTCCTTTCATTCCTGAAGGTGTGCTTGCTCTGCTAGTCCTTTGGTTCTCTCCCCGGTCCTCTCCTCTCCTCCCTGGCGCGCTGCTTGCTGAGCACCGTATGCTTCCCAAACCCTGTCCAGGCTGCCCCCTTGCATCTCATTCACACCTCTTCTGAAAATACTTTAGGTAGAGCTACACGGGCTGTGCGGAGGTTACCTTCCAGACCTGGCAATGTGAAGCTGCAATTGTGGCCCTTCCCGGCGTGGAGATGCCACCTCTGTGGGGTGGCATGGACCCAACCAGCAACACTCTTGCACACGTGGGTTAAGGGATCAAGGACCCATGGAGGCAGCCTGGCAGGGAGCTGACAAGTGGGTCCTTCTGAAGCCTGTTGCTCTCACTGCGATCTGAAACCATCTCTTTAGACAAAACAGGCACTGGGAGACCTGGTCAGGCCATATGCATCTTGCAGAGCTCATCTTTGCAGCCATGCAGCACCCACACTGTTGGGCTGTCTGCATGTAAAAGTCTTTCTGTTTTAGCAATACTGGCAACCTGTCTTCTCCTGAGCAACAGAATACTTTTGTTGGCATTGCTCAAACCAGTTCAGAGTGGAATAAGCTCTGCTGACAGGACACTCTTTTTCTGGAATAACTCCATGCCCACTAAGTCTTTGGTTGGCAATTTTCTTCAGGCTCCAAGCCGATGTTAGCATAATGCACTAGTCCACTGTCAAGTGGCAATTCGTTCAAATCATAACGCCAAAGAACCCCATTTCTAAGGGAAAGAACCAAGTACTCTACACCCTTCTTGTCATTAAGAATGAAATAATTTCTCTACCTGTGTAAACTTTTCTGGGCTTGTACTTGTACTCCACCACCCTGACTGAAAATGTGTTTCTTAGCTCATGCTGATTAAATTCTCTTATTTAAATAAGATTTTTACCGGATGGAATCTGGGGAGTCAAAAGTGCAACAGAAGAAAGCAGGTGGGATCAAATAAAGAACTGACAAGCGATGCAGCCTGGACATTTTAAAGAATTATTATATTATTTTTTCTTAAAAGCAGTAGCAAAGTGCTCTGGGAACATTGCAGGTTTGGATTCTGATTAAGATTTTTTTTCGATTGCAGCTTGCTAAATTTTACATGAAATCCAGAGAAAAAACAATGACAAACATGCATCTTTGTGACATGCCATAATTCACTGTAAGTGCAAATAGGCATTTTGTCCTCTAAAACGAAATTCTATAAATAAAATCAGTGCCTATTTCTATGACAACATATTCAATTCTTTTAACTAAGAACATCTAGTGGCATCTTTACTGTTCATTTTCCCCAGAATGCTGAAGGTAACATTCATGAGTGATTTGTGGTTATCATAACGATAAGTAACTATTTACTTCTGAGGAAAAAAAAAGACAACAGATAAAGGATTTTCTGCTTCTTTTTCGTTTGTTTGTTTTGTGTGGAAAGGAAGAGTTTAATATACCACACTCTGAGCCAAAATCGTAAAATGACATTGGCAACAGTATCTGAAATATGTCAGAGAAAAACAAAGCTTAGGGAAAAGCAAGAATAACTATTTTGCAAGAGAAAAGATGGTGGGGTTTTATGTTTTAAAAATGTACTCTCTGTGGTAGACCTCGATGGCTGGGAGCTCAGTTCTCCAACGGGATCAGCTTTTGGACTGGTGTGTTCAAATTCAAGCATATATGTAATATTGTAAGCTCTGCTCAACTGTGTAACTTTAAAAGCAGTTGGAAATTTTTCTGCATGATATGAGAGTGATCTGCCTTGCACAGGTGTGGGCCACTGTAAACACCTCTGGAATAAATGGAGAGGGTGTCTGCACTCAAACACTCCCATTTCTGTGTCACTCTCCTGATTGCTCTGACTCAGCTCTCATTAGCTAAATAAGTCAGCAGAGGACATCACCACAGCTGAAATGTCTTCAGGACCTGGACTCCAATAGACCTGTGCCACCCTTTCTGAGCTAAAACTAAAGCTGTTCAGAAATGCTGGATTCGAATATTCAAGCTGGCCAGGTTTCATGGAGACTTTTTTGGGGACCTGTGATCCTACCACTGGAACTCTTTGAAAGAGAGTGGAGTGGATTTTATATTTGCTTTCTCCCTTCCTGTGTTGAGTTTGAGCAGTGTCTCAATGAGACCCGGCTGTCTCCAGGGCAACATTTAGCAACAGCTTTGGGAGCCCTGCCCAGCAAGATGGTAATTCTGGGATTTACACTTGGCTTTCAGGTTCAACTTCAGCCTACATTTACCTTCAAATCAGTCAGATTTACATTCTAAGGGACACTGCTCTCTGTTTTCGAACAAAAGAGCAGATAAGAAGGCTGCACATTTCACCCATGGCATTTGCATATCTAAGATCCCACCTGCGTAATTGACCTCTCTGACAGACAATGCACTTTTCAATTGCAAAACTGAGATTTTATTTGGGAATCTAAGGCAGTGCACAGGTCCACCTAAGGCTGAACTGCTGTTTGCACCCTGCATCTCAAAGGCAGAATATATTTTCCCCCTCTTCCCTGCTCTGGTGAGACCCCACCTGCAGTACTGTGTCCAGTTCTGGGGCCCCCAGCACAAGAAAGACATGGACCTGTTTGAGTGGGTCCAGAGGAGGGGCAGGAAGATGATCAGGGGGCTGGAGCAGCTCCCCTATGAGGACAGGCTGAGAGAGTTGGGGTTGGTCAGCCTGGAGAAGAGAAGGCCCTGGGGAGATCTTCTAGTGTCCTTCCAGTACTTAAAGGGGGCCTAGAGGGAAGGTGGGGAGGTACTCTTGATCAGGGAGTGTAGTGATAGGATGAGGGGTAATGGTTTCAAACTGAAAGAGGGGAGATTTAGATCAGATATTAGGAAGAAATTCTTTCCTGTGAGGGCAGTGAGGCACTGGAAGAGGTTGCCCAGAGAAGCTGTGGCTGCCCCCTCCCTGGCAGTGTTCAAGGCCAGGTTGGATGGGGCTTGGAGCAACCTGGTCTAGTGGAAGGTGTCCCTGCCCATGGCAGGGGGGTTGGAAATGGATGATCTTTAAGGTCCCTTCCAACCCAAACCATCCTGTGATTCTATGATTTGCTGTTCCTTGTAACTGGCTGAGCTGTCAGAGCATTCATTTCACCACCTGGTGACAAATTGCAGAGCAAGTGCTTCATTTACACTGCCTACTGCGTGCTGGGTACCTCTGTGTACCTCTTGAGTTCACAGCTAAATTACACTTATGCGATGAACAATGTCAAAAACACCAGCAACGATGAACAGCTGCCAAGGTGAGAATGAGATGCACATGCGGTGCTAAGGTTCTGAGCGGGGCTTACCCTACTAAACAGAGATATGCTGCAGAGACCAAGCAACTAGGCTAAGAGAGCTTAACAGTGTGGCCAGTTAGTGTGCATCAGTCCCCGGGCTATATGGGGCTATACAAAGCTAGGGCTGACCCGATCTAGTGATGGTGTTTTTCTTGCAGGGGCAGGTTGGACTGAAGCCCTCTGGGTGTCCCCTCCAACCACCACCACGACAATTCTGTGTTCAAAGAGTAAATAGAGCTCCAGTGCCATTTGCTTTCCTGCTAAACCTCTACACTCCTCAACCCATGTCAGTTGCAACAACTGTACACGCCCATCTGACCTACTCTTGGTGTCCTCTAGAGGGTAAAAGGAATTCACTTGAAGAACTTACTTTTCTCTATAGATTATATAGGGCAACTAGGGAGAGCAGATCAGCAGTAGGTGTCTGCACTGCAGCTGTCTGAGTCAGGTCAGGTGAATAACACCCCATGCTTTCAAGTGAGATAAATGTCACAGTATACTTTCGGCCCCTGTGTTAAAGTAGTATTTACAGCTGCACAGAGATTGGAAATAGTGAACCATTATCATGAGGATAACACAGCGCCTGAACGCATGCATGGAGTACGTTACTCTGCAGCTGGTGAATGAAAGTTTAGAATGGAATGGAACAGAATGGAATGGAATAGCATAGCATAGCATAGCATAGATTATTTCAGTTGGAAGGGACCCTCAACCATCACCTAGTCCAACTACCTGACGAGTTAAATGCAAAGGCAAAATACAGTGGCAAGAAAATAAAGGGGCCTTTTTAGTGTTATTTGACCAGTAGGAAGTCATAAGAACATTACAGAGATGTCATTAGAGAGGAAGAGGAATATGTAAATTATCTGCTGGTTTAATAGATAAGTGTACATCCTGGATGAAATTAATCTTTTGCTACAAGATATTGAACTGTGGAAACAGATACTTGTGAGCTTTTAAGAAAGTCCAGTTTTCCAGAACTTGGGTATTTGTGAAAATGGAACTGGGTTTGTGAATAAGTGTTTTTATCTAACAACCTCTGAGCACCTATCCTTCATGTGTTATCCTGAACATTTGTCCTCCTAAGTGTGACTAATGTGAAAGCAATCAGTTAGTCAAACATAAAACCAACCAAAGTGGCCATGATCATCCATGCAGAGGGAAAGGCATCCTGATTGATGCCATGGTTCTGTAACGATCATGATTAGGCATCTCTGCTTTCCAAAGGCACTTAACAACAAGAAAAACAACTTTTTACTGTGGCATGAAAGAGTAATAATAAAAATTATTTAGAGAGATACTAAAAGTATTAAAATCACTAGCCAAAGTTTCAGTGGGATATAGCAAAGTACAAGCTGGTCTCACGATCTTGGTGGAAATGGCTCGTGAGGTGGTTGTCAGAGAACATGAACTACAGAGGAACAACAGCAACAAAATGCTTAAGGACTCAGAGAAAACAACGGACCCTTTCTCTTCCTCTCTGCTGAGGACTGATCCCAAATACCAAACCAAGAGGAATGAAGAGCCTGAAACATCTTGGATGAAATGTAATTCCAACTTCCTTCCACCCCGTCTGGTACTTAAATAGAAGATCCAGATCCGTATCTTAAACCCTTAGCGAGGAAGGAAGAACTGTGTTAAAACTCCACGCGTTCAGGGGGTGAGTAACTGCGGATATGACAAGGGAATCAGGCATTTCATTCATTTCTAAAACATTTTAACCGAGTCCATCCTCACCAGGTCAAACAGCTCTGGCGGCAGGTGAAAGGATACATCAGCTGTATGAATGCAATATTAAGCTACAGTTTCATTCAGACGACACAATTTCTCAAGCACAGCCAGGGAACAGTGCACAGGTACACAACCTGAAGCTGATATCCCAACAGGTGCTGCTAAAAAGGCAGCGTGTTGGAAAAAAAGTAAAAGGAGACTCTAACCTAGAGGTCTATGTGTTGGGAGAGAACCCAGCACCCAAGGTCTTCAAAGGTGATATTAGAGAGTGGGAGATGAGCTTGCCAGTGTGCCAGGGACTTAATCTGTTAGTTTGGAGCTTCACTTGGAATGGAAAGAACTTGACTGGGGGGGATGAACACTTTTATAGTTTCAGGGATGAACGTTAGGTTTTTTTCACTTCTTTCTTTCCAGTGGAATTTCCAGAAAGAAAAAGCTATTTTGTTCAGGTTGTGAAATCTCAAAACTGATGCTGTTGGGAGGAAATATATCTCATTCAGTAATGGAACCAACAAATTGCTTTCAAGGCCTGTAAGTCTAGAAGATGAAATGACACAACTAGAACAACCTAATAACCTGAGATTTGTTAGAATTTCCTGATCTGAAAAGCAGCCAGATGTCACTTGGCTGAGCTTACAGATGAGGACAAATTCACAGAAACCCAGTGGGAGCAGGACTATGCATGGCCATAGAGAAATTTTACAGAGTCTTTTGGATTACATAGCCTGCTAGAAAGAGAACAACTGCATTCTCTTTCAAAAATAATTCAAATAAAATCTACATGATATCCAGATGTTAAATACTGCAAAAGGAGAAGAGAAGGTAATTAAAAACCTCTGTGTGAAGTTATATAACATGGATTTTTATTTGCATTATATCACATACAACTTTTTTTGGCCTGTTCTTAGTAGTCCTTAGCAGCATAACAAAGGAAAACAACTGTGTCACACACTCAAAGCAAAACACTAAGCACCAAATACAATAAATCTGCCACTAATAGGATGTGGACGTGACATATTGCTCTAAATCTTACAATACAATTTCTAAGAAAGATGCTACTTAACAATACACAAAACAAAAATATTAAACACTGCAAATTCAGTAATGAATCTGAATAACTACTACATTACTTGTGAGCTTACTTTAATGGTTTGTTTTAGCCAATAGATCTATCCCTCAGTGGTCTTCCTGGTGTGAGTTCTCTGGGACACACAGCCATTTTGCCTTTTACCGCAATATTTCTAAAATGCTTGGGAAGAAAAAAATCTAAAGCTCCCAAAATCTGGTTTGACATTGAATTTCTTGGTTGTTCTGCTGCAGCTCCTTATTGCAAAATCAAGATATTATGCAAAGGTCACAGGCTAAGAGTGTACCACAAGTCCACAGAGACAGAAACAAAAGTAGGATAGCAAAACCACTGGAAAAGATTTAAAATCTACATATTAGATGTGTTAGATAACTACTCTGGCAGTTATGCTGGTGCCACTTGATGCACTAGTGAATACAATTTATATGCTACCTTTTTGCAAAGGGAATATGGGCTTCACTTATTTATAAAGAAAAGAAGTTGGCAAACCGTCTTGAAGAAAAAAATATTGGCCATGTTTGCTAGTATTTGCTGAAAGGACCCTGGATTTTTGATTTACCTCTGAATCTCTCTGTGATCTAGTTTTCTCTCAAATGGAAACTTAGCCCAATCAGGCAAATCTACACACAGAGACGCAAACTGTTCAAGGTTGTCTTCATAAACTTTTGAACCCTTTTGGCTTCTAAAAAGGAAAATGATCGCAAAAGAATTTTTAAGAATTATTGGAATCATTTATCAGAATAGGAGAGTAGTACTAATAAACAATAACTTATCATTGGTGTTCTTGAAAGATCCAAACCTAGCTCACAATTCCACATTGAAAGAATTTGTGAGGCCTCCAATACGATACCCAGGGACTGTGATTAATGTCATGTGCCTGTTTATTTTTCCCCTGAGAACCTGAAAGGGTAAAAAAAAAGATCATAACTAAACAAAAGCATATCAATAACAGGAAACTGTTGGTGAGAAATACCCCTATCTTCCTGTAAATTCACGTCACCACATTCCCCAGGGACAAAGGTGCGTGAACAGCATGGTAAATAATTATGATTTAATATGAGGCCTTGCAATGCTGTTTACAGTTTAACAACAAAAAGGAATTGTTTCTCAAGGCGCAAAATAAGCAAATAATAGAAACACATATCAATATAATCAGGAAATGATGATGTTATGTCTGGGTCAGCTGCTGAAAACAGATCGCAATCTATCAAAGTATCAACCTGGTATCTCTGTGCAGCGCACGGAGAAACGTCAGTGATGGGAGAGAGTCTTTCCCTGGTTTGCATGCCAGTCATCTCACTTTGATCATTTTATGAAAGTGCTGGGGACTGGGGTCTTGTAGAAGACTCCACAGCTATTTTCGCTTCCTGATGTTTAGGAAATTTGACACTTGTATTCTCTCAAAGCATCTAAAAGGATTCCTTGCATTTCGCATTACAAAACTGAAAATAAAACATGGGAGGAGGAGAGAATGGAAGGAATAGTAACAGCTGGTCTCTTTCAGGAAGGTTATATTGTTGAATTGAACCATCAAACCAGGAATAACAACAACAAAAAAATTGTTGCAGAAACACAGCAGTAAATTTCAACAGACAGCAGTGAAGCTTCATAGTTCGTTATTCAAAATATATTTTAGTGAGAAATATAAAAAACACATAGGATGTCAGTTTTCAGCAATTTTTCCCTACAGAAATATTTTTTAGAGATGCCAAGGCAAAATCAGTTATATAAAAGCCAAGCAGAACAATGTATCTTTGAATAGAGGACTAACATTGATAGCAGAAGGTCTAAAGCATTCAAATATGCATTCAACCCTTAGCTACAGAAAAATAATTCCAGACCATGTTTGTCAGATTTTAAAGTTAAGCAGGGTCAGCTCAGGTCAAAGCTGGAACTAGAAAACATCAAGAATTTTTTTGATGTTGCCTGAAATAGCACCGATGACTGGGGAGATTTTCCTCCATCACTCAGGACTGAAATAAAGCATCAGCACTTGAAGTCTGTCAAGTACCAGCTTCCAGGATTGCAAACATTCCCTAAAGCTCCCGAGAATGAACTAATATTTGAGGAACTCTATTTTTTTCCCTTTAGCCATACTGTTATCCTCAAAAGTATTTTGGAGGTTGGCACCTATGAAAGTGTCAGCTCCTGCTGGATGAATCAGCGTGTGCACGACTGTCATGCATAGGAAGCACAGGAAATAAGCAGAAAGATTTGCACAGTCTCCTTGAACTGAAGCATATGCTTTATCATACTCTCTGCAAGCTGAATGTACTGTTAATTTTGTTTGGCTGTGCCTGCCTGCCATCACAAGCAGACAATTTCTACACTGTTCTCAGGACAATGCCAATCATCTTAACAGATGCTCGCGCTTTTATCTGTGCTCTGCATCACATTCCTCGAAGAGGAGGCTGCCAGTAACAAACAGGTTTTCTGAAAGTACATATGGGAACAATGGACAATAGGAGCTGTTCTGTACTGCTGGGTATAAACAAGAACAAAACCCAGTTCACATGGAATTAAAAACACCATTTATAGAGTTGTAAGTCAGTGGCTGCCTGGTTGCAGATGGCATTTGGGATCTGACAAAGCACTAGAGCAGGCTGCAGATACTCAACTTGTAAAAAAAAAAAGGCACCGCTGGGTCTGAATGGAGCTATTGGTACAGTTCAGGTTGATTGTGTAAACAGTTTCAGAGTGAAAAAAAGAATTTATTTATTTCTAGAAAATTCAAAGCATGTAATTTTAAAAAGTTTCCAAAAAACAATTTCAAATGTTCTTTTGAAATTACACTTCAGGACTGTCAACTGGCATTCCAGTTTTCCAAATAGTGGATTAACAAAAGGATATCAGTTTAAAAGACATTAAAGCTCATCGGCAGATAAGGTGCCTTTTCCCTTTAAGGTAGGCAGGATGCTTAGAAAGTACATAAGGAAAAGAGAAAACATCTCTGTACTCTCCATACCTAAAACGTTTTTATCTCCTCTCTCCCCAGCTGCCTTCCTGTATACTTTCAGACCCCAACCTCTGGTCCTGTTGGAGGACACGGCTGAATAAGAGGAGAAAGAGAGGAAGGGAAATGCTTGCCAGAGCTGGATGGGAAGGGGAGGTGGTGTTGGAAATATTGTTATTTTTGGTTTATGAGTTCTTAAAGTATTCTTTCAATTGATTATTTGTTACGATTAAAAACCAAAGCTAAAAGACATGCTTAAAATTAAGCCCAGCTAAATGCAACTAGAAAATTTTTAAAGACGCTTCTTCTCCCTGCTGCCCCTGACAAAGAAATCAGTGCTGTTTTGATAAAGTGGGCAAACTCATCTGCCTGTTATTTAGGAGAAATGCTTCAACATCCACATGCCTACAGGCAAGCAAACTGTGTTTCACTGTGCTTGCTTCCCAGCACTGCTGAAAATGAAACAAATGTTTGGTTTATGTATCTAATAAAATATTTCATTTCGTTACATTTTTACCACATTTTTTGCCAAGGTCAACCCAAAATATTTCCCCCCATTTTCTTTCGGTTTAGCCTTCTAGCTGAAAAATCAAAGTATTCACACCATTCTACAAGCATATGACTAAGAAACAGATACTTTACAGTTACCTGTTTCTTTGAGTGTTCTTAGTGTTTTCAGAAAATTGTAAACGAAGAAAGACAACAGATAATTTTAATCTAAGCATTACACTCCATTGTTGCAAGAACAATGCAACTGCCTCACACGCTTCCTAAGAATTACTTAAAACACCTAATGAATTTTACCTAGGTACCAAAACAGCCCTGAGAATTAGACAAGGCCTGCATATATTTTCCAATTTACATCTGGAGAAGTCAATATGAGAAGAGGGAATGAGTCATCAGAAAAATCAGGAATGAATCATGTTCACACTGGAAAATGAATGGTATATAATACTCTGAGATTTTGATCTTTTGACAAGAACGGTAGGTAATATTTCCTGGAATTCACCGAAGTATTTGCAGATAAATAAACATATCAACTTGCTGTGTCCCCATCTCAACAACTGCAAGTTTGAAAAAGCTACTTATAAAAAAAAAATTGTATCTGTATTTCTGTATCTTTCTCATATTACTCTGGCTGTTGCTTATAACACTAACGAGACAAAGGGAAAGTGAGGACCTCTCTTTTTTCTACAGGAAGGCTCTATAACATGATATAGTACTAGTAGAAAAAATAATAATTAAATCCCAGCATGCTATGTTATTCAGTCAGCTCACGGGAATACAACTTTCTCACCATGGTTACAAGCAGCGACATGAACTGAGATGTTCAGATGGTGTAAATCAGCATCACTGCCCTCACTGTAGCAGAACTGAGGCAATTTCTATCTCAGCTGGACTTGGGGTCTGGTTAGTCTGATACAAGCTTTCACAAGTTCTCCATGGAAATGCAAATCATTGCAGCATTCATATTCCAGTGACTAATTAATGGACGTTTATTCATAAGCCTCAATGGTCTCCAAAGCATCTCCTTTCATGCTTCAAAAGTTTTCTTTGCCTGATATTGCTGTGATGTCCGTCACATTGCTTCTGACATGTGCCTATCCTCAGTAGCCAGTGTATGTGAGTGTCCACAGTTACTCTCTGATTTCACAAATAGAAATAACTGGTGACTTTGTGTTTTCTTTGGCAAACATTAACCTTCTACTGCAAGTCTTTCCACCGAAAATTAACATAATGAGGGAAGTGTTAAACTGTCAAAGTAACATAATTGCTTAGTCTGATCATCCAAAACAGCAGCAACTGGGGAGTATTAAGTTTCAAGACAAAGACAAGATCTTCAGCCCATTAGTTAAGATGTGTACAACTCCTAGTCTTCTAGGCAGGTGAACAGGCTGCCTGGTTTTTGAAAACAACTGGCCATGCAGCAGTTTGTCTTAGAACTGGAAGGAGATGCTGAATGCTCAATGCTTTCAGGTTAAAGGATTGGAAGCACAAAGGAAATCCTTCTTTCTGCCGGAGGATGGAGAGCTCAGCCATGCATGTCCTGCACAGCAATAGCGTCAACGGAGGAGAATAACAGAACAAGTAAATGTATCCCTTTGTCATTATTTCTCTCTTGAGGAATGCCACACAGATGGGGGAATATACTATAAAGAAGATTAGGTATCAGGGAAAGTAATGCTCTCAATGAGTCTATTTTTGAAGTCATGCTGCATTCAGAGAATTCTGAGCAGTTGCAAAATACAGCTGTGAGGCTGCCCATACCAACAAAATCCCTGTTTGACTGTCAGGTGGAGGATTAAAACTACCTCTGTGAGCAAACTCAAATGTTAAGGACATTTTTACAATAAATGGATTCTGAAGGTCAAAGCAGCAGGTACT
Organism: Leptosomus discolor; assembly: GCF_034619465.1. Taxonomy (NCBI): domain Eukaryota; kingdom Metazoa; phylum Chordata; class Aves; order Leptosomiformes; family Leptosomidae; genus Leptosomus; species Leptosomus discolor. The sequence goes on from NC_141419.1 coordinate 74,127,278, forward strand.
TGTGTAGTCAAAAAAACTTGGATCACTAAGATCCATAGGGAGTCCCTTTCCTACTTCTAATTATTTTCATTAGATCACATGGCTGAAAGCTGCAGCTTACTTAAAAAAAAAAAAAACCAACAACAAAAACCTCCACATCGTCTTTAAGGGAAAAATGACTATCCGCAACATAACTCTATTCAAATGTCAGCTACCAAATGACTAATTCTGTTTTTTCCATATGAAAAACCTCATTCACACAAAGGAAGGCAACTGATGACTGCTTTCTTTCAAAACTCTACATGCTTTAAGAACTACAAAAATATCTCACTTGATCTATCAAGCATTGTATTTTATGAGCATCAATTTTACAGCCCTGAAGCAGAGTCAGGAGTGGGTTGGAAAAAATCACAGAGACCCATAAAACGCACACTATCGGCCAGGTCTGATGCTGCTCTCATTGTCAGCAGTTTTCAAACACTGGAGTTCATCTGGATTTGGTGGCACCGCATCAGTAGGAGTGAGGAGAGAGCTGGGCTCTCTGTGGGCAGGCTGCTCCTCAGGAAACACCCACACAAGTAGTTAGGTCTGAGATCTTGTCACAGGAATTTTATTAGATTTGGCTGACCTCTGCCACTGTTAATAAGAAAGTCGGGATGATATTGGGAAAGCAAAGCTTGTTCTAGTTTTAGGGTGTTTTGGTCAATGTCAGCCTCAAAGGGTTCTCAGCAGCAGCACAAGATCAACCCTATCAGGAGGTGCAAGAGTGTCTCCAGAAAATGGCACTGATCAGTGTGCTGTGAAGGCAGAGCTGAGCAGAGTGCAGTGGAGACGCATGTCTATTTTCCTCATATGCTGGGTAAAAAGAGTAAGGAAGCCAAAATAAACCAGACATGCTGTGCTTGAAAGCTAGTGTTGCAGAAGAAGCATGGCCAGACTATGTAACAATAAAAAGCATTGTTCTTCTGTGCAAAGAACACAAATCTTGAGCCTTGGAAAACCACACTTCATTGTGGGCATAAAATAGAAGGGAGAGAAGCTCCACTCTTTTGAACAAGAACAGGACTGCCAGTGGAAGCGTGAGGGTCTGCCTATGAAATAAACATAAGCTCTCCGGATTACCCTGGTTTTAGGGAAAATGCTGACAGACTGGAAAAATAAGCGACTGGTGAAACCTCCCATTTGATTCATTAGCATACTTACTCTTCTTTCTGGTATCTATATCCCAGCCACACATGTACAGATAGCTACCTTCTGCCTGCAGGGCAGAGAGTAAGACAGGTACAAGCAAGCATGCAACTCTTTTCCTTCTCTTTCCCTGCTGGTCTTTTTCCCTTTGCACATTTTTTTTTTTTTCTTTTCCTTATCTGTCAACAAGTTCTTTATCCATCCCCCATAATCCTTTCTAGGATTCCTGACAGAAGTCAGACTGACCATCAGCATCCAGGGCCCCTCTGTTCTGAAGGAACTCACCTCTGCTTGCTTTTGACTCCAGTGGTGCTGCTGTGAAGAATTTCTACTTTGAAACTACCCTGGTCTCAAACAAAGGCACAAGTTTTACTAGGGCTGATAGTGCTACTGCCAGGTTGGTGGCAGTGGGAAAGCGTGGGGAAAGCACACTCAGATGAGAGCTGTCATTCTTAAACTGCTGAACAGAAAAGCAATTCCCATGTCAGCAGATCCCCAAAGCACCAGCTGAAGACCAACAGCACTACGTAGATCTGACTGATAAAAGCTGGAAAGAGAAACTAGCTCTCACAACATTTAGTAGAGATTTTGCACTGAAAGACATTGCAGATGAGCCCTACCATCACCTGTGACTGGTCACGGCCTGAACGCATTATTTCTTGTCTTACCAGCAGTCCTTCATGAACACGAGCTGTCAAGGTAGAAGCTTGATGTCTCTCAGATGATCTTGTTGCCATCTGTGGGTTTTGCACTGAGCTCTCCTAGCTAAATAACAGCAAAGAAACAAGCTTTCACCAGTGATCTGTCTAAAAAAGACACACAGGAATAGCACATGATCAGACAGTTGGAAAAAAACATGGAGTGACAGTGTTACTGATATTTGAGCCCCTACATGAATGAGTGGCTGGGCAGATGTTCAGTGACATGTGGGACTACGTGCACTGCCAGTGGGTGGGCAATGGTTGGGTTTATGGACTGCTGACACACAAGGTAGGGAAGGGCGTAAGAGTCTAGTACCCCCTATACAGTAGTCTACAGGCATACTACTTGGAGTAGTGAAGACACTCCATAAAATGGAGTAGGCATCATTGACACCATTTACAGATGGGGAAGTCTGTAGCTCATGCTGGTTTCAGAGTAGATCTTTCTCTCTTCCAGCTCCCACGGGGCCACCCAAACCACTGAAACATTCCTTGGTAGTAACAGTGCAGAGTGAACTGGCACCAGTTCAGTTGGTCTGGACAGTGGAGTGGGATACAATAACCAGGCTGCTTCCAAAACGTAATCTCAGGGTTGGAATACCACACACCAGAACGAAGTGTTCACACTGGGTTTATTAGGGCACTGAGGGATCGGCCAGACAGGATGAGTCAACATGCCTGAAGTGTTAAGAGGTAGATTTTCAAACCGACACCCTCCTTCTTAAGGAAATTAATGGCTTAAAAATTAAAACAATCTTGCTCTTCTTTGTATAAGGAACTGTCCTGGCTGGGAAACATCGGGAAACCTGGCTGGATGACAAGTTAGCCACAGAGAAACAAAAACTGAAGCTGTGTAAGGACTTGTCCCCCCAGCCTGCAAAAATGATAGCCGTTAGGAATCAGCTTTAACCGATGACCAAGTCACCTTGAGATCTGCCATGTCTCGATGTTTCTATGTGTATTAGATTAAAACTTATTAAACCCAAGCCCTGTCAAGCTCACTGCAAACACTCTTGTTGGTGTTAGGAGGCCTTTAGGTTAGTACTATTATTTGCCTTTCCATTCAAGGCCGTACATCACTGAGTTTGTGGCATGTGCTTCATCAAGAACACTGGCTTTGATGGTCTTTTTGAGGTTCTCTTCACACAAAGTCCTTCCTATACTTTCCCACATTATCTTACCTGATGCAATGATCCCAAGCACCTGAGCACCAAGCCAACAGCCCAGCCTTCAAATCCCATTCTTCCAAACACTGTGGCAAACTCTACACAAGATGTAAAATATTAACCCTATTAACCGGTACAGAAACATATCACCAAAGTATTCAAAATCTAGAGGCAATTTTACCTAATGTCCCTTTTGCAGCCCAGCTCACCCTACCTCATCTCAGTCTACCATTTCACTCTTTCCTTATTATTCATCTCAGACCCATTTCCTATCCCATTGGGCTGTGCTTTTTCTAAACTGCCTATGCACTGAGAAGTGCAGCACTTCTTTACCCTATGCAAATAAACAACAATGATGGAGTGACAGGGAACTGCCAGAAAGTCGTGAAGAAAAACCTGCAATGAGGCAACTTGTTTAGATATGAGAAAAACAAAACAACACAGCTTCTAAAAGGCGCGTGAAATCAATAATGCCCAAATTCTAAGGAATAAAGAGCCATGATAGTGAACATAATATACTGTGTATTACAGCCTCCAGGCTGCCGTGAGAGGTGTGGCACATCTTGCTGTGGCGCAAGGCCCATGCCAGTCGTAGCTGTGCTCCACACATCTGGCATGGGGAAGCACAGGCACTAGTCCAGCAGTTCCTATTGGCCTGAGTCATCATTGAGAGGTTGCTATCAGACAGCCCAAAGAGAGAAAGCTGGGGCATCTGGAGAGCAGCACAATGATGGCCATCTTGTGTGCCAGCTGTTGTAGGTGTCCCCACCGTTGCCAGATTTAGGATAAATGGGTCTCCCCTGGATCTGACAATCTGGTCCATGGACTAGGACAGAGATAGACCTTCTGAAAGAAAAAGGGGAAGGCGTGATACAAAGCCTTTCTGCAACCAGGTCTGGATGGCTGCATATTATCCTGGTCACCTGTGTTTCTGAAAGATGGTTTCAAACCAGAAAGTGAGCAATTGAAGGCTGAAAAGAACAGTGAGGGTACTGAGAACCTAATTTGTGAGAGGAGACTAGGTAGGCGAGTGAGGCTTGTTCAGTCAGGGCTGAGGGCAAGAAGATGCCATCTACAAATACATTGAGGAAAAAGCTCATCACGAAGTGTTTGGCAACTGTTAGGTTAAAAAAGCAATGTTGGCACAAGTGAGGTATCAGCTGCCCATAAAGAACTTTGGCTGAAAATCAGAAGTTTCCAAATCATTAGAATAATCACATTCAGGGGTAGTTTTGCAAAGGGCCAATCAGGTACAGGACAGGGATGAGACCAAGCCACCTGAGTGTTTTCAAGACAGAGTTCAATAAATGAGTAACAGTGATTATTATGTGAGGTAATGTCTGCAGTAGCTGGGAGGGGGAATTTAATAATTCAGGTAGATTCCATTCTACATTATTATGCACCTGCAGCCAACATTATTCTGTACCCACGGCCAACAGAAAAAAGAGAGGCTCCCATTAGTCTCTAACGCAAGTGCTTTAATAAGAGCAATACCGTAAAAATTGTGAAGGCTGTGAGAATAGCTAGCATGAGCCAGAGATAATTTAGCAAGTGCAGCAGCACCTGTGCAAGATTGATGCAAGACAGGAATCCAACCCGGATGCAAAAGCAACTATCAACAGACGGTATTGATTTACATGAAGAGGCAGCTTTCTGCATAGTAATGGTGTGCACTTACTACAGCTGCCATTTGATAAGCACTCTCAAAAGCAAAGCCGTACAAAACGCATTTGCAAATGTATCTTTTAATATAGGCTGCAGGAATGAGAGCCATGTGAGTATCAGAGCAGGAGGGCTATAAAGACTTCACTCACTTCTACTGATGTTAAAGGCAGAACATGAAAAAGCACCAGATGCTTAACCAGAATAATAACAATGATGCTGAGGACAGTTCTCACTGATCTAGGATTCACTTGGTGAAAGGAAGATACATTACCATTATTGGAAGAATCTGAACCATTTGCACAGATCAGTGTGGACAAATAGAAATGATTTTCCTAGAGAATAAGGATCTAGTCAAAGGCAAATGAGTTACAAACAACAGTCATGAAGTTACTGATCAATAGGAGTGGCATAAAAAAATCTCCTGAAGCCGAAAAGGAGTAGTAAAACTGCATAAATCAGTGAAGTGCATCAAAAAAGCAAAACTCAAAACTGTATGAATGTTTTGTTTCCTATTTCACTACTTTTATTCAGCATTTTGACATATCTTGCTTGGAAACGTGCTGCTGCAGCGTCTGATCCCTATACAGTCTCTAAATCAGCCATGTCAAGGCATGAGATGATATTTTTCACCAAAACCTCTTAAATTCCGCAAATGTTGTGAGGGAGACCATGTGCCACTGCCCTGGAAGTGAAGGCCTCTCTGGGGAGCTGCTTTTCTCTTTCAGCGCACTGAAGCCAGGGGCATGAAAGCATTTTCTTTAGCACCTTCCCTTTGAGATTCTCTGCCTCCTTTGACCTGTACAAAAGCCATATTCTAGTCTCCTCCCTGTGCTAAGATAACTTGCGTAGCTTTGCTGTAGTTGTGTTTCTCTTTTTTCTTTGCTGGCCTTTTGGCTGACTGACAGTTGTTTTGCTTTGGCACATAGGGGTGAAGATTTGGTTCAAGACTGCTAGTTTTGACAGATTATCTCTGAGGAAGCTTCTGAAGTTGGAAGTTTTAAAAGGTTCCCTTGAAAGAAATGACCTGAGACTTGCATACAGTTTTGCAGAGGAGAGAACACTAAACTGCAACAATCAACACTGAACTTGGGGCAAATGAATATTTCTTTTAAGGCCAGTATGACAGTTCAGATTCTTGCACATAGGTATATCAGTAAGTACCTGGGATAAAGAAACACATCTCCACATACTGAAACTGAAGAAACAAGCAAAAATAATACAACTTAAGGCTACTGGATTGTTTGGTGCACTTTGCACATTTGTTTTAATAATCATAGTTTGATTTCAATAACACTTAATATATAAGCCAATATACTCATTATTATATTCTGTAAATTAAGGAATTGTGTTGCTAAGAAACGACAAGAGGTTGATCTGTAACTACGTAAGACCACATGGAGAGCATCTTGTGTTTGCTAGCATGTATCCTATAGAGAATAACGTAGAATCTACACCACGGCAGCATCATTATATATACTCATGCTTCTTTGTGGCACGTCTTTCCTGAAATCGCATTGCTTTAGCAGAAAGAGCAGCCTTTGTTAGTGTAGTTGAGCAGCCACGACAATTCAGTCATGAACATGAGGACAGCAGGTGAGGACGGCAGATCTTTTGCTGTACAGCCTGTAGATGTGCACAGCTGCAAACTGATTTAAAAGGCCTTACCACCCACAGGAAAAAAAAAGGAGGAGCATGTGTAAGCCTTGACCTCACAGGTAGCACCAGGGAGAAAATGCAGTATCTGGCTTGCCCACATGGCTGTGATTTTCCTCTTGCCCTGGTAACATTACTACACTGGGGATCTCCATTCAGCTGGTCACGTAAGCAGCCCACTATAGACTACCACTTAGCATCTTCTTCTCAAGGGCACTCTATTGCTATGCAGATAAAGGGCACCACTAAGTGTCCCCACCAATTTCTTCTCTGGGTCCTCCAACAGTCAAACCTCTTCCTTTTAGTGGCAGCTGCAGCCTCCTTCGCCAAGTTCCTCAGGCTGTGCCTCAGGCTGAAAAAAGGGAAGATTTTAGTTTCCTGGATGACCTGTTCCTGAATGCAATCTCAGAGCTTTCTGCTAGAGCTCACCCCACATCAGCAATAGTTGAGCACTCATTCTGTGCTATCTCGGAAGGAATAGGGTTTGTATGATGAACACCTGCAGCAGGCTAAGAGGTCTTGGTTTGAGGCATGGGCCACCAAGTGGATGAAATAAGGCATTTGGATCCCTAGTGAATGACAATGCCATTCTCCTCCTTCATTTGGAGCAGAGAACCTTGCCTTGCTTTAGGCTTGTATGTTATGATGTCCCACAGCACAAGTTGTATTCCCAATCCCAGTGGCACAGGATAAGCTATCATTCTGAGCTACTGAGGACTGCCAGTCCTGGGTGCACGCAAATTTATCTTTCAGATACTGGCAATTTGCAAAATTGTTGAAGTGATTTAGGAACATGCATAGACCAGCATCCCACAGTAACTTGTGGGATGCACCTAAACACTTTTGGGATACCTATTCTTATTGCAAATGGCTGGCCTGAACTTCAAGGTGCTGAGTGTTGACAGTTGCCATTGACTTTAGTAAAAATTCAGTTGTCTAACCTGAAAGCTCAGGACCACATGGTCTACCTTATAAGTCTTCAATGAGGGATCATAAGAAGAGCACAGATTTTGTAGAACAGGGCCCTTGTAATTTGGCAAACTGGACACCCACAAATCCATGCGCCCCAATGGGATGCACCCAAGAGTGCTGAGGGAGCTGGCAGATATCATTGCTAAACCACTCTCCATCACCTTTGACAGGTCATGGAGGACAGGTGAGGTGCCTGAGGACTGGAGGAAAGCCAATGTCACTCCAGTCTTCAAAAAGGGCAAGAAGGAGGACTCAGGAAACTACAGGCCAGTGAGCCTCACCTCCATCCTGGAAAGGCGATGGAACAGCTCATTCAGGATGACATCATTCAGGATGTCATCTCCAAGCATGTGGAGGAAAAGAAGATTATCAGCAGTAGTCACCATGGATTCACCAAGGGGAAATCATGCTTGACCAATCTGATAGCCTTCTGTGATGGCATGACTGGCTGGGTAGATGAGGGGAGAGCAGTGGATGTTGTCTGCCTTGACTTCAGCAAGGCTTTGCACACTGCCTCCCACAACATCCTCGTAGGGAAGCTCAGGAAGTGTGGGCTAGATATGTGGACAGTGAGGTGGATTGAGAACTGGCTGAAGGACAGAGCTCGGAGGGTTGTGATCAGGGGTGCTGAGTCCAGCTGGAGGCCTGCGGCTAGCGGTGTTCCCCAGGGGTCAGTACTGGGGCCTGTCTTATTTAACATATTCATCAATGACCTGGATGAAGGAACATAGTGCACCCTTAGCAAGTTTGCTGATGACATGAAACTGGGAGGAGCGGCTGACACACCAGAAGGCTGTGCTGTCATTCAGCGAGACCTGGACAGGCTGGAGAGTTGAGCAGAGAGGAACCTAATGAGGTTCAACAAGGGCAAGTGTAGGGTCCTGCACCTGGGGAGGAATAACCCCATGCACCAGTACAGGCTGGGGGTCGACCTGCTGGAGAGCAGCTCTGCGGAGAAGGACCTGGGAGTCCTGGTGGACAGCAAGTTAGCCATGAGCCAGCAACGCATCCTTGTGGCCAAGAAGGCCAATGGCATCCTGGGGTGCGTCAAGAAGAGTGGGGTCAGCAGGTCGAGGGTGGTGAGGCCACATCTGGAGCGCCGTGTCCAGTTCTGTGTCCTCTAGTTCAAGAGAGACAGGGAACTACTGGAGAGAGCCCAGCGGAGGGCTGCAAAGATGATGAGGGGACTGGAGCATCTCTCCTACAGGGAAAGGCTGAGAGACCTGGGGCTCTTTAGCCTGGAGAAGAGAAGACTGAGAGGGGACCTTATTAACACTTACAAATATTGAAAAGGCAGGTGTCAAGAGGATGGGGCCAGGCTCTTTTCAGTGGTGCCCAGTGACAGGACAAGGGGCAATGGGCATAAATTGGAGCACAGGAAGTTCCACCTCAACATAAGGAAAAACTTATTTACATTAAGGGTGGCAGAGCATGGAACAGGCTGCCCAGGGGGGTTGTGGAGTCTCCTTCTCTGGAGATATTCAAAACCCGCCTGGATGTGATCCTGTGCAACCTGCTGTAGGTGAACCTGCTTTAGCAGGGGGTTGGACTAGATGATCTCCAGAGGTCCCTTCCAACTCCTACCATTCTGTGATTCTGTGAACGATAATGTTTTACTCCATTTTGAATGCTGACTTTAAATATTGTCTTTACTGAGAAAAATAGTCCTTATTATCAACGCCCTTCTTTTAATTCACTTGGCTTGCTTAATGAATAATTGGAAAACTTGGAATGCAGAACTTGAATACTGTTTGATCCCATCTGAATTGAATGGCTCCTCCATTTTCCCCATAAGCTCTATTTCAACAACATTTTCATTTATAAGGGACTATTTACTTAAGAAATTGTTACAGGAAAAAGATTTTCTTGCAGCCTCAGTACTCCCTCTAGTGTCGTTACAGCCAGGCTCTTTAGGGATCTGTATGAACCACTGCAGGTTTGTGTTTGCTTTCGATGAAGACTACAGAGCATACTTCCATAACTTCTGATTTGTATCTGAGATGTTAAGAAGCTTTGGTCCACTATGCTGCCCGTCCACTCAGGAAATCCCAGTTGAATATTATCCACCTGATACATAGTTAAATTAAAATTAAGATGTCAAATTAATATGTTGTTTTAATGCAATAAATGTTGGGTTACCATTGATTTATCTAAAGACTATTCATTTCTTCTATTTAGCTGGCGATCTTTACATTATTATCACAGGACCTCTTCTGACTGCTTGCAGCCAGCGTTCAGTCCTTCCCATCAGAATTATCCAGCATGTCTTCTGGGTGTTTTTTACTTATCCACAACAGTAACTTCAGCATAATTTAACCAAAACCAAAGAAACCTGATAGAAGTTGTTTCAAAACATGTAGAGAGGTTTTTTTTTAATTTATTTGTTTGGGGTTTTTTTTAATTGGTTGAAAGGCTATGGAAACTTTTAGGAAGTCTTGGCTGCAGCAGCAATTTCCAAAGAGTATTGCTGGCTGAAAATTGGAGAGAAACTAATCTCCAAAGTAGTTTCTGGTACCACATGTAACTCCTTTCTTTTCAGTGACACCTTTCTTCAACCAAATCCAATAAAAAGAAACTGATGTGTAGTGTCACTGATTATAGTGATCAGTAGCATCATGCATTCTGCTTTAACGAATAGAGTGATAGGCTGCCAGACACCAACAAGCAGATCTCCACCATCAATAGTGAAGAATCTGTCAACTAGCTGAATGATTTTTCACATTTGCACAGAAATACTCAGCACTGAGGTTGACTATGGGGTATGCAGCTGGCATACAGGAACCATCCTACAGAGAAGGAAGAAAGAACACAAACCAGACCATTTTACATACTGGATTTCTCTCTGTCTGACCACATGACCAGGATTTTTTGTTTAGGGAACAAGTCCTGTCGTGCTTTCAAGATATAAGAAATCCTTGAGTAATAAAAGCCAAAGATAAAAAAAAACCTGAACGCCTTCCCCCTGGGAACTGCAGAAAGAAAGAAAAATTCAGATTTACACTTCTTAAGAAATCCAAGTCCTGCTGAAAGCAAGTAGGACCCAGGGCTGGAAACTCCTGAATGACCTAAGAAAATGTGGCTTACAGTTATAGGCCATTTAGGCCTTTATCAAGACAGGGCCTTTCTCTTCCCAGAAGTCTCTTAACGTTTGTTTCAAAAGATGATGGAGATTCTACCTGAGTCACAGCATCACAGAATGGTTGAGGTGGGAAGGCACCTCTGACGATTGTCCAGTCCAACTGCTCTGTTCCAAGTAGGGTCACCTACAGCAAGTTGCTCAGGGGTGTGTCCTGACAAGTTCTGAATATCAACAAGGATGGAGAGCCCACAGCCTGTCTGGGCAACCTGTTCCACTGCTTGACGACCCCCAATGTGAGGAAGATTTTTGTGTTTAAAGGAAATTTCCTGTATTTCAGTTTGTGCCCATTAGCTCTTGTCCTGTCACTGAACGCCTCTAAGAAGTCCTGCTCCCTCTTCTTCACATGCTCCCGTCACCTGTTCATAGATACTGATGAGATCCCTCTGGGCCTTCTCTTCTCCAGGCTGAACAATGCCAGCCCTGTCAGCCCCTTCTTGTGTCAAGAGTGGATTGCCTTTCTTTGGATGAGGGGTAATTTTGAAACGAGCATACTAAAAAGAAGATAACTTTGTTTAAGGAAAATACGAGTTCAGTGGCTGCTGAGTTACCCACTAGAGTTACATATAACATATTAATTGACTGATTACATTTTTGTGACTGTATTTGTGTGGTTACAACGTGGAATAGATTTTAAGCTTCGTGTACCCTGAAATAAATGCATCATATTCCCAAATTTCACCCTGTACCACAAATCACAAGGTATATAAAAAGAAAAAATAATCTCATACTTCTTCACAAAAGTATCAGTTATCAGTCTGGCTCAGTATCCAGTGTGATACCTCCAACTGCATTACTCATTTACTTCCCTGTTCTCTGAACTCAGACCTGCAACTGGTAACGTGGTCCAGCACAAAGTGGCCGTACTTGCACAGCGTCCTGCGTGTGGCCTCACCAAGCCTGCATTTCCTAATGTGGTTTTGAATAGTACTTCCCAAGGCCCACAGTGCAAGCGATGCTGTCCCTTTCGAGGTATAGCCAAGGACTCTTCATGGCAAACTTCTCTGCACAGGGTTAACGAAGCCGAATACCCCTAGGTGGTGATACATTAAGTCAGACCTCTGCAATATACGAATGGTGCAAAGGCAAAATTTTTCCCCAGGCTTCCCCACCGCAGCACAGATTTTCACTGCTGCACACCTGGAGGTCTTTTTTTCCAGCTGCCGTCATGTTATTGATCGTTATTCCATGTTAAATCGTTTTTTCACCCTTCTTGTTCACATCTTAGACTGAGGCCTTTTTACAATGCCTCTCAAGGCTTTCACAAGTCTGAAAAGAATTAAGTTTATTAGGCCTCTGCCTTTGACATCTTTAATATAGCTATTAAGTGCTATCAGGGTGAAGCTCACTCCCTGTGATTTCCCTCTGGGCATGGATTCCCTCCTCCCACCATGTACATTATTCTAAAAATGTAAAGACAGAAAAGCCTGCCAGTAATTGCTAAGGAAAATCCAGACAAAACGATGACTGCAAACCTCAAAGGAAGAGAAGAACCAGACGGCTGACCCAGAAAAAGAGATTCATGCCATCACCATTTTTCTTCTTTCTGCAGTCTTGGAATATTATCTCGGTTACTTACTCTGCTTGCTTAGTGTCAGATTTCAGGTCACAAATTCCAGTCCTCTGTGTAAGGGAGTAGCAAGTTAAAAAAATAACCGACCTGTTGAGACACATTGCAATGCACCCTGCCAGCTGATAACATCAGAGGAAATTTTATGACTGCAAGGCTGTTCCTGGCACAGATGATGTATGTAACTGAAGGCATGTCTGCAAATTTGCATTGAGTACGATTAAGGGGCTTATGCATGAGCAGTTCAAGTATGCTCTTCAGAACATTTTCTAAACTGAAGCCTGGTGCTTTCAAGTATAGGACATCAATAACGAGGCATGAGATGCAGAACTTTGCCTAATTTAGGCCCTGTACTAGTTATAACCATCCCACTGTATGCTCCAAATGCTTTGTGTACCCACTACACATTTCTTCCATAATGAGGTACGATGTACTCCTTCATGCACAATATGCAGATACTACAATGGATGGGGCTGGTCGCGGGAGGCTCTGGGGACACCTCAGCGCAGCCCCCTCCTGCCGACGAGCACGGGGAGAGCGACAGACAACAGCCATGAACGACGCCTGAGCCGTTCCCAAAGACAGACCAGAGCCGTGAGGAGAGTCACGCCTGTCCCTGGGGGCAGGTGACCAGGGACGCTCTAGAGCCCACATCCTCCTCGGAGATTTTTAAGAAGGGAGCAGCAACACCCGGAGCAGCCTGGCCTAGCCGCATGGTGTCACTTAGGGCCGACGCGACCATTGTGTACGAGGCCTTGCGCTGCCCTGGAGGGACCCGTCACGGGGCGGGCAGCCACCGGGGAGGGCTGGGCGGCTGCTGCTCCCCGTGGGAGGCGGCCCGGGGCTGTGGGAAGTCGCGCTGCCCCCTCTGCTGTCCCGGGCCCGTGTTTCTGGAGCGGGGGGCGGGCCGCGGGAGCAGCTGCGCTGTGACGAGCGAGGGAAGGAGGAGGCCGTCCCGGGGCAGCGGGCGGGGAGCGCCGGGCCGCGGCCCCTGGCGGAGCCCCTAGTGGGGCCGGGGAGGTGACGCTCTCCTGCTGCTCCCCAGGGCCGCGCCCCGCCCCGGCCCCGCCGCCGCCAGTGGTGCCCGCTCGGGCCGCGGCTCCGACCCGGCAGCGGGATGGCGGGCGGGCGGGGGGCCAGCGTGCCCGCCGTCCTGCTCCTGCCGGTGGTGCTGGCCGTCAGCCGGCCGGCTCTCGCAGGTAGGGCCGCCCGCGGGGCGCCGCCATGGCGGGGGGCGCCGCGGGCCAGCGGGCCGGGCGGCCGGAAGGCACCTGCGCCGGGCGGGGGAAGGGGCGGCCCGGTGCTGACCGGCCGGCGGCCACCGGCGCGGCGGCAGAGGCGGCCCAGGCCGGGCCTCCCGTAGCGGGGCTCCGGTGGGGCTCGCCTGAGGCGCCGAAGCGGGCTTTTCGCCGGTGGCCCCGCGAAGGGCAGCAGCCCGCCCGGAAGGTGCTCGGCCCGGCGGAGGGAGGCGTGGCGGGGTGCGCCGCGGGCCCGGCCCGTGGGCCAGCAGCAGCCGCAGCCCGTCAGCGTGGGGCGGGAGCCGCCGGGCTGCGCGGCGGAGCTGGGCGGCTGGCGGGGTGCTGGGGGCTCTGCCGAAAGCGGCCTCACAACCGGCGTGGGACAGCGGGCGTTTTTGGGAAGGCGTAGGTGTCCCCTCGCTTTAAAGTGAAGGCCGAGCCTGTCCGCTGTTTCCCCTCCTGCCGCGGAGATGATGGGACTTGACACAGGTAGACTATCTAAGAAACAAACAAAACCCAAGCAATGTGGCTGAAACTGCCCCCCCGCCCTTTTTTTTTTTTTTTTTTTCTTTTACAATAATAGCTGTAATACGTTGCAAGGAAAGCGCTAAGGCCCGTGCAGTGTTAGCCGTGATTCCTTCACCTGCTTTGGCATGCATGTGAACTATCAGTCTTGGCATTAAGAATCCGGTGGCAGCTGCAGGTATCTGCTCTTTGGTGTCCAAATTCAGCTGTCTTGTGTCTGGCTTTTCAGACACACCGGGAGCCTGCAGTTCTCACTGATGGTGATGCATGTTAAGGTGCAGGTCTTGGGCAGTCACCAAAACCATTTTGACAGCCAAAAACTTCAGCTGGAAGTTTCTTCTTCTTGTGGTATGTTTTCAAGTAAATTATAATTACAGTATCAAAGATTGGTAATCGACTTTATTATTTAAATACTTTTTAAAAAAATAATGGACCGGCAGGCAGTTATGGAAGTATGTTTTTTCATACTCTTTGCAATCCCATGTGACATGAACCAATTACAGTAACTCCCTTTTTTATAAATGTTGAGTGTCTTGTCAGTCTTTGTGATTGTATGGTGGCTGTTTTCACTAGAAGAGAAGACTAGTTAGAAACAAACACCTGATACTGAACTGGAACTTTAAAAAGTAGTTTTCAGTTCTTCAGAGATTAATGAAGGCTGAATTGGTATTTTTTCCTACAGGATTAATTTCAGATACTACAAATGAAATATGCCTCTCTTGTCTTTCCACAAGAGAATTTCGATGTGTGGAGCTGTAAGTGATGTTCTTACCAGTTTTGTGAATAAAAAGCCCATAGGCAGGGTAGTGGAGGAATTTTTTTATCGCCTATAGAGCTGTCTCAGAGCTATCAAGGATGTCAGGGAGATCTGATTGCCACTGAAAGTTCTCTAGTAATAGTAGTATTGTCTTAAATATCATCATGAAGGGTTTTGCCATTGATTTTGCAGTAATGTTAGGCCAACAACTACTGCGTTGAAAAACATAAAGCTGACAAACTACACCTTGCTGTTGCAGCAGCATCCTCCATCCCAGCCATTGCAGGCAGTGCAAGGCAAAGCCAGAGCCAGAGGGTACATTTCCAAACTGCAAAGTAGGGGCATCAGCAACGCAGCCTGTTGCTGCTTGTGCAAACCTGGGTGCAGCAGTGCAGGATGCTCTGGCTGAGCTGCCTTCAAGCTGAGGTCTGCTGGGCCATGTGCACTGGGATCACTACCAGGTGATCTTGTTAAATTCCGGCTCTCCTCTCTTACTCCAGCTGCTCCCATAGCTGTAGCCATAGATAGAGAGTTCCTGCTTCCAGAAATCTTAGAACGAAATAGAAAACCAGTCGAAGGCTGGAAGGAAAAAAGCACTAACAGCTTCTTATAGGCAGTGAACTGAAATCAAGTGTTAAGTGGTTTTCCCAGCTTTTCAGTGTGTTTCTGTAATAGAATCAGAAATTAGCGTCAGCACTGTTTTTTTGACGTTCAGTGCTTTAACAACAGGGCTATCTTTTGTCTGGAAATCATGGAATCGTAGAATGTTTTGGGTTGGAATGGACCTTTAAACATCATCTCATCTGATGTGTAAAGCATTTATAGATGCAACACAAGTATGTTCTTTACTGTGTACGTTTTAGGTGAGTGTAAGAGGCTTACAGACTCTAATAGTGTTCAATTTACCCACAAATTCTCCCTAAATCCTACACTGAGAAAGTGTGAATCAACACTGAGAATCCACTTTTGAATAATGGTTACATTAGCCTTGAAGGGCATTCACAGTGAAGCTGGCAGCTCCCTTTTCTGCTTCCATTTTTCCTGTGCCCCTTATGTGCTGTTGTTGTCATCTCCTACCAGTTTACAAAGGAGGTCAGAGATGGAAGTAGTATTTTTTCCATTATGAATTGTCCTATTTTGGTTCTTTGTTTTCTTTCTGTCATTCTGCTGTGTTAGTTATACTCTTTGTCCTTGTAGCAAAGCTTTATTAACTGAACTCCTGTTTTGTGAAGTATCAGCACTGTGGTTTAAAGAGTGTAAGATTTGTAAGCAAATCGTATAACCTGAAGTATTCTGTGGTACTGGTACTGCTTTTCAGTCTCAGCAGTTGGATTTGATCGTATCTGTGATGCAGCAAGTACTGAGTTAAAAAAGGAACATTCAAAATATGGTTCCATCTAGCTGTAAGAGAAAATGAAGAAGCCATGAGTGCATTTTTATTTATGAGGGTGTATTTTCTAAAGGTGTCCCCCCCCCTGCCCCCCAGGTGATTAATAGTAGTTGCTGCTGGATCAGAAGGTTCACTTTTTCCTGCCCCTACAAAAGTGAGAGGTATTGAGATTTGTTTTAAAAGATGGGACTATAATCAGCACCAGGTTACACCTGTGTAAGGGTCATCAGCATCAAATTACAGCTGTGTAAGGGCAGTCTTAATTTCATCATGCTCATGAAGTTCTAGTTAGTAATTTAAAGCCTGTTCATTCTAATTTTAATGGGCAGTCACACAAACTGTAAGGTTTTCTAATGTGAGGTCAGGTTTCAATCAGAAACTTGAGAAAAATCAGCTACCGATCTGATTCTTCACTACTGTTCAGAAGCAAAAAAGCAAATATGAAATTACTTTAAGAAAGTAGTTGCTGTCCGGTCTTATTTAACTGCTAGTTTACTTGAGCTTTGAATCACCAGGAGTGATCGCTGTTTCTAGAATCTGCAGCTCCTGACAACTCCATGAAACCTACAGCAATTTCTTTTAGTATTTGCATTGTATTTTAAAAAATAGTGATTTTTATCACTGATGTGCTGCAAAGTGTATGCAGATCTTTCTGAAGTTCCAAAAAAATGTTAGCCATGTAAGGTATTTTGTTTGAAAGAATTCTTTTTCAGTTAGGACAGCTTTACATAAAAAATTCTTCTTTTTATCCTGTCTTCATAGCATTTTTTTCATACCACTTGGAGAAGTTTTTTTCAGATGCTTTAGTGTAAATTAATCGCTTCTGAAGTAATTGTATGTGAGTATTTCTCCAAAATATTTTTATATACTCTGAAGTTAGGATTCTCCTATACTCACAATGGTTTCAAATGTATTACTGGCAGATTCAAGGTGAAAGAAGGAAATACAACTAGATAGGGAAATAAATGTACAAATAAAAAAATTTTGAACAGTAACTTGCAGCATTTGAAAGAATCACTTTGTCTCAGTTCTTCTGGTAAATGGTTCCAGCTAAGTTCCTCAGCACAAAACCGAAACATGCTAAAGCTACAGACTTCTGTAGCAGAGTCAGTATTTGTACACTAGGGAATTCACTTTGGAGAGGACTGACAGCTCTTTTGGTGGTGCAGTAATTGAAGTCTTGGGCCTGGTTGCAAAGCTTTGTTAGCTGGAAGGATCTGGAGAAATGGTTTGTTTCTGTGGGACAGCTCTAGTCATGTTTATAGTACAGAATGTGAGCCCATGCAATAATTGCAAATCTATTCTTTAATCTCTCATTCTGCTTTTTTTCTGGAGGAGGGCTGTTAAAAGCTAGTGACATGGACCTGGAATTTGGTACTCTTTCACTAATGTTCACTCCCTTTTTAATCTGTCTCTCCTTGTGCTGTACAATCAGAGTAAACAAGGCTTTTAAAAGTTATTAATATCACAACAGCTTATTTATATTTGGTATTAATAGGCTCTGAACACTTGTTTCCATCACTGAAATCCTATCCCAGGGGAGAGTCTTCCTATTATATTTATGTTGGAGGTTGTGTGCTGTTTTTCCTGTGGCTTAGGGGAACAGAATTGGGACCTGCATCTTCATCTGTTGGGACCTGCATATTTATCTTAGTTACAGCAGAACCTATTTGGGACTCAAGGCATCTCTGATTGTTTGCCTAGCGTTTAGTGCATAAGGACCCTTAATGAGGCTTCAAGCTGTACTTGTATGTAGCCTGAAAGTATTTTCACTATGCAGAAACATGTGTTCATCTGCAGATTGCAGAGTCCCTCCACCTCTCACTGGAGCATCCTAAAAGACTTGGGTAGTACAAAAGAAATGTACGGGTCTGAAAAACAACTGCTTTGTTTTGACAGTGGAGCGACCAAGGTGGAGAGAGGGGACAAGGTTACACCACTTTGGTTTCTCTACAGCGCTGAAGTGAGCTCTAACATAATGTGCTTGATAGTCTAATATTAGTGTGGAAAGGTCACACCTTTTTCACCAACCACAGGGAGAAACGGGCAGCACTCTTAGCCAGAGCTTCTACCTGAACACCCAAAATAGTAGAGAGTTGAAAACATACCTGAATTTGTCAACAGACAGATAGAAAACCACTATCATCTGGAAGATTAGTATTTATCTGAGCTACCTGAGCCAGTTGGTTTCTGTTCCTGTTACACTTTTGTGAATGAGCTGTAGGAGACAAATTTTCAAGGTGCAAATCTCAGCTGGACAATATGAATCTTATTCATTCAAATAACTGATTGAGGTGTTGCCTCTGGATATACTAGAGGTGATGAAGCCAGTATCTCATCAGTCACAACTGATTTTGTATGTACTTAGTGCTTTGGCTGATCGTGCTGTTAGGACAGATGAATTAACCTTTATTTTGACTTTGTGTTTTTCATATAGAAAGATAAGTACCTTCATTTTCTTGAAGGGACATTGTGCAGTTGGAGTATCTTGGGAGGGAAGTGCGTCAGACATGTAGCAGATATGGACCCTCTCTGTGTTTGGGGATCCTAGATACCAGTGCACCACAGGACAACAGTAGATGGTGAGATAGCATGTTCAAAACCAGTGAATGTGATTTAATTTTCCCCACCTTCTTCTTTTTAATTCTTTTTTTTAGACGGCCAGCCTGGAGAGCTCACTGATACAGATTATTAGTGAGGCCACTGTGCTCTCAGCTGAGGAGTTACTGTGGCACAGAAGTGACACTTGCCTTTGCAGTGAACAGCAAACAAGCCAACAAAACCTACTGGCATGGCAGTTCTGGAGTTTGGAGAGGATCCTCACTGAAAATACAGGGGCTATGTTAGACTTAATCCTTTACTTTATATTATATTGATGTTCTGATGTTGCTTGCTACAATGGCTGAAGGAAATGGAGTAATCTTTTGATTGAGAGGTTATTTCAGACAGCTGGGTTATGCTTCCTGTGATCTTCAGGAAGACAGTATCTCTGTGCCTCATTTGCTGAGATGGAGGTCAGAGGACTCCTCTCCCTTACCTGTGTTATTGAGTCCAAAGCTCTGTAGAGTAGGGACAATCTCTATAGTCCCTCTGTATGGTAGATAGAACAGTGACAGTCCTAGCCACTGCCATAATATGAATTTACTGTGATATAAAAATTAGAAACATTTAACCTGTTTCCTGGTTTATTAGTAAAATTTAGTCCTCATTTATGTTGGGGGTTTGCTTTAAAAGGGAGGTCTTTCTTTATTAACCCCACAGCAATAACATTTCTATATACAATAAACAGCATTGATTCTCTTACTGTATAGATTTTATGAAAGACCTGTAAGGTATATTAGAGCTGTTTGATGCAATCTTCTTTTATGTTAGAAATAAACTGGTGGGGAAGAATTCCTTTTTGTTCAACTTGGAACCAGTTTTTCTAGGCACAGTGGTGACTCATTGTTTGCAAGAAGTATGTGTACTTCAGTAATCTAAAGATCTTTCCTGTGTTTCTCTGGGTGCTTAATGTAACACACTAGTACATAGCTTTTGACTGAGGGGTTTGCTGAAATCTTATTCTTGGGAAAGTCACCTAGAGTTTTTGTGTATACTACAGAATTTTTATGTATACCACAGCAAATTTTTAGATACTTGTAATTATTGTTTCAAGAAACAGCTGGTTAATGGGACCTTTGATTTGGTACCCTGTAATGTGCAGAATCCAGTTCAGAGTCTGAGTTAAAGCCACACTTTGTAAGAATCATCAGGGTATGTTACATTCAGCAAAGGAACAGCTAATGTAGAGACAGGAACAATTAAACCTCAAAAGTCCTCTGCAGCTATGCTTAATTTTAAAAGGAACTGTATTAATGTCAGAAAGTTGTCTCAGAATGAAGGTAAAAGCTGCAAAATTAATATTTAACTGGTGGCATCCTTAAAGAGTTGTGTCCAAACACAGCTGAAAGCATCATAAAACCTGGCGGATGTAGTGTGAAAATAGACAGGCCTGAAAAAACCCCCAAAGGTCAAGGCTCAACTAGCTGAAGAAATCAAAGCTTTTATTAAATCTTTCTTAAATACATCAAGAACAAAAACCGTGCAGAGGGTCTGGGCAGCCAGTTGATTAAGTTATTAGTATAAAAGAAGCACTCAGAAAGGGCATGGCTACTGCAGAGAAGCTAAACTAAGTGGTGTTTACTGCTAATTGGGAAGATTCCCAAACCAAAATTCTTTTCCTTTGGAGGGGCACAAGAGCGGTTGAGCTAAAAAAACCTCAGAGATGAAATTGCTTACTTGCTAAGGGTAACATCTGGTCTCATGCTTTAAACTCTCTGGGTACCTGAAGCCTGGAAGGTTGCAAATTTCATGCCAGTGTTTAAAACAAGAATGACCAGGGGACTGTAAGCCTGGCATCCAGAGCATTCAAATTTATAGATTCTGTAACAAAGGATAAAAGTTGCAGAAGTAAGTAGGATCCATGTGGGAACAGTCAGTAGGATTTATTTAAAGGTAAATTCTGCCTTACAAACCTCTCGGAGTTTTCTTGATGGGGCCAGGAAAGGTGGCTAAGATTTAGATTTCCAAAAGGCTTTTGATAAAGTTTGACATCAAAGGCTTTTGAGCAGCCATTGGATAGGAATGCAGGGCTTTGTATGTTAACTAATGGATTAAAAAATAGGAGGAGGGGTAAATGATAGAATTTTTTTTTTAAATATTTTTTTTTTTTGCGTAGGAGGGAAATTACCAGGAGAGTTTATGAGGATTTGATCTTGGGAACTGTGGTGTTCCATATAGTTATAACAGGGATGGTAAAGGCAGTGAGTATTCAAATGAGAATGTTTGCTGGTGTTACTGTTCTTCGAGGCAGAAAAGAGGGGGAAGGAGGCCTGTAAAGAATGGAATGGCTGGCCAGCAGGGCAGCGGGGTGGTGGAAACAAGAGGGCTCTTCAGCCTGGGAAAGAGATGGATGAGAACGTATGGAAGAATAATGCAATAGCAGGAGACCTCTGGGTCTTCTTATCAGAGATGACGGAGGGTGTTTCTGATGGAGATGTATGAGCATGTTGTAGTTTCCAAAGAGAAACTAGAGTACTTCAGACAGAAATACTTTGGTGCTGGCAAAATAGACTGACTGTGACACGCTCAGGAAAATACCTGAAGCAAAAAAATAATCGGAAGAGTCTTTGAAGGAAAGTATTAAATATGATTGCACTGTTCTTATGATTCCCTGTCGTCACTGTTGGAGGTAGAATACTTGGGTAGATTCACTGCTTGTCCATACTAGTATGGCCATTTGCCTCTTACCTGGTTGCTTAGTTGGTGAATTTGATATCTGAGACCTGTTTTCATTCATACAGAAATAAGTATATAGAGAGTTAATATTAAGTTTTTAATATGTATTTAGCTGTAAATAAGAAAAAGAGGGGTTTTTATGTGACTAAATCTGTTTGTTTTCCTTTCTTTCTTTAAGTATCATTTTATGGTGATAGCTTTGTGGAGTTGAACATGGCAGAAGCATCCTCTCGGACATCCTTACAGTTGCAGTTTCGAACAAGCAAGCCGCATGGACTGCTTTTTCTTGCAGCTGGGAAGAAGGATTATTGTTTAATGGAGCTACGCTCAGGAAATTTACAGGTATGGTTTATAAAAAGATTTGTATAGTCTGTATCTTTTATTGTCTATAACAATTCTCAAAGTTTATGTTTAAAAAAATTGGAAAAATCACATAGTAGAATTTGTAATTTCAAAAGACGGTATTTATTTCTTACAATGATAGTTATTAAAATTGGCATCTAAAGGCCTTTGAGATCTCTGGATCTTAAAATTAATATCACTGTGTTCAAAGCATGAGGTTCAGTAAAGGCAAAATTTTGTGTTTAATGATGTTAGCATCATAGAAAATGTTTAGATCCAAATTTTTCTGCAAGATAAGTTGTTGAAAGATCATTGTCACTTGGGTTCTCAGTTGTTTGTCCTAGCAGAACTGCAGAGGAGTCCATTCCCTTTTCTGCAATTACTCAAGTCCTATTTGTGATGGCAAGTAAACCTAAACAAAATTTTAGAGGGATTTTATTTTTTCAATTATATTTTGTAATTTATGTGCTTAATATGAAAATGTATAAAAATTAATGTACTAATTATGTATTATATATTAATATATGATTGTGAAAAATACCACTTTCAGTTTTGATAGCTAAAATTCTGTCTCTTGCAGTTGAGAATTAACTTTGGTGTGGGGGAACGAGTACTGCATTCTCAGCAAAGATCTCAGCTGAATGATTTAGCTTGGCACCTGGTTGAACTACGTCATGAACATGATAATGTCACGTTGGTAATTGATAAGCATGATAGAACTAGTGCAAAAATGCCTGGAATTCTCTATGAATTAAATATTGATTATGGATTCTACATAGGTGGTACTAGTAAACTTGATGTTCCCTACCTTGTTGGAGCACTACCCAGTTTCCGAGGATGTATCGATGATGTGTTGTTCAATCAGCTAGACATTCTGATGCCTCTGAGACCTTCTCCTGGCTTTAAAAATGTCCATGAAGTTTCGGTGGGATGCAGTGATGAATTCTTTGCAGGTGAAGATGAACCCATTAGTTTCTTCAGTTCCAGATCCTATGTTTCTTTCCCATCGTGGAATGTTGATGGTGAGGGAATCTTGGAGTATACATTGCAAACCTCAGCTGCACGTGGCTTACTGCTTTATCATCCTGGGCAAGCAGGAGATTTCATTGCGATGGAGATGGAAGATGGATTAATTAAAGCCTATGTTGGAAAACGTAAGAGTAGAACCCAGCTTTCCTCTCATAGGTCAGTCAATGACAGTCAATGGCACTACATCGAACTGAAATTTACTGCAGAATATTTGCAGCTGACATTGGACGAAGAAACTGTGAAAAAGTCATTGCCTCCCCACAGTAAACTGCCGCTTCTGAAGGGATCTCTCTTTGTAGGTGGTGTAGATGACAGCACACGATCAGAAGTGACTAAGTTAGAGCTAATCTCAGTGTCTGGGAAGTATGCCAGAGGAGGATCCTTCAAAGGTTGCTTAAGAGACCTGAAAGCCAATTCAGAAAAGAAATCGCTGAGGAATGTTCTGGTAACAAAGGATGTTTCAGCTGGATGTGAAATGGAGAGTGCTTTTAATACAAGTCTTTCTTTAGAAATGGCTGTAAAGATTCCTACTGTGAAAGAAGCCCCAACATTTGCCGTTTCCCCTGAAAGGTCTGTCTCTCTGGGCAAGGAAGACAAAAGCCACCTTTTAGTTCTAAGTAACTTGATTGTGCTAGAGGGGGGACAAGCTTCGCTTGAATCTAAACATATTAAAGTCAACTTGGACTTTCAGAAATTAGGGATTCATCAGTCACAAATTCTTTTTGAAATAAAACAACCACCCTGTCACGGAGACTTGAAACTAGATGTTGAACCAGCACAGAAGGTAACTACATTTACTATGCAGGACGTGTGGCAAGAGAAGATTCTTTATGTCCATGATGGCTCTGAGGATGCTTATGATTATTTTAATTTCTCCATTTCTACCAGCAGTGAGAAGATTGTGCCTCAATATTTGCAAGGAAAAGAACAGCATGTGTTTAGCATTACTGTCACTCCAGTAAATGATGCGCCTGAGATCACACTTCCCCGGGGAAACTTGCTTCTTCTCTTAGAGAACTCAAAGAAACGTTTGACTAGTGATCTGATAAAAGTTCTAGATAAGGATACGGATCCTGTGGGTCTCAGTCTTTCAGTACTTGGAAATCTGAATGCAGATGCAGGATTTTTAGAAAATTTGAAGCATCCTGGAAAAGCTATTAGTACATTTTCTAATGAGGACTTAAGAGAAGGCACTGTTTTCTTTGTCCACACAGGCGTCAAGAACTCAAGGATTGTTCTGAGGGCGAGTGATGGTGAGAAGGTGAGCAACACTGTTGTGTTACGTGTCATGGCAGTTCCTTTGGATTACAGAGTTGTCAACAACACAGGAATAAAACTACTCCAAGGTGTTAGAGCTCTGATCACATCTAGGCATCTGGCAGTTGAAACAAATGCCAACCTCCAGGAACTGGAGGTACGGTATGAGATCACAGAGCCACCCCAGTTTGGGGAAGTCCAAAGGCAGCATTCAAGGGGGGAATGGAAGCAAGTAAGCTCTTTTTCTCAGCGCTCTGTTCAGCGCAGCCGTGTGAGATACTGTAGCACTTTTAAAGAAATTCAGGTGGAAAATGTTACTGACCAATTTAAATTCAAAGTTAGCATAGGAAATAGAATCAGTGAAGAGCACACGTTTCAAATCAAAGTGAAGTGGTTGAAGTACAGTTTATTGAAGTATGCTCCTCTAGAAATTGAAAAATCAAAAAAGAAGTACTTGAATTCAGATAATCTTTTTGCCGTGATTGTGGATCTAGAAATACCTGAGGATGAACTTAATTTTAAATTGGTGTCCCTACCAAAGAATGGACAGATACTGCTTAACAACCAGCCTTTGAAAAAGGATTCAGTATTTAGCCAGAAAGATATTACTGATCAAAAAGTGGCATATGAATTAATCAGCAGATACCAAGAAGACAACTGTGATTCATTTAGATTTCTCATTTCTACAAAGTATCTGGAATCAAATTTATATGACTTTGAAGTCCACATCAAATCAGATTTTGGAAACATTATTTTGACAAACAATGGCCTTACTGTTACTGAAGGTGAAGGAGAGTTAATAACAGGCGCCAAACTGTTTGTGCAAACACAGGATAATAAAACTTTCCGATATGAAGTTATACAGTTTCCTAAGCATGGTACATTAAAACTCATTGATTTTTCAGGCTCATTCAAAAGTAATGACCATCTCACCACTTTCACTAACCAAGATATAACTGATAAGCGCCTTATGTATGTGCATGATGATTCTGAGACAGTCTTTGATGAATTTCTTGTCAGAGCTTCCAGTGAAGAGTCAGGAAAGTGGGAAAACTTTGATCCAGAAACAGAGCCTTTGCCAGTAGAAATTAGATTCAACATTTCTGTCCAGCTGAAGAATGATGAGAAACCAATACGTGTAATTGATAAGATGTTTAATGTAGTGAGAAATGAGCAGCGATTATTAACTTTGGCAGATCTTTGCTATCATGATCCTGATTCTGATTTTGATGATGGACAGTTGCTATATACTAGACGTGGCATTTCCAATGGGGACTTGGTGCTAACAAATGATACTTCTCACAGACTCTACCAATTCAGACAAGCAGACCTGGAGCAAAAGCAAGTCCTGTTTATACACCATGGTGCAGATTTTGGGCGTTTTGTGCTCTTTGTGACAGATGGCAAGCACTATACCTCTTTGCTTCTAGAAGTTAGTGCCACTGGTCCTTATGTTAGGTTGGCAAATAATACAGGCTTGTTGGTTCAAAAAGGGAAAGAGGAAACTGTTACAACAGCTAACCTAAGTGCTGTTACAAACCAAGACATCAGAAATGATCATGAGCTTACATATGAGATATTCTCTTTCCCAAAATATGGAAGAATATATGTAAATAATCAATCAATGGATTCCTTTACTCAACTTGATCTGTTAAAGGGGTGTGTGACCTACAGGCATGATGACAGCAACAACCTTACTGACACGTTTAACTTTACGGTCCATGCTAGAGATGTCCATCTGGATGCTGGAGTGCATGTTCGGATCTATTTGGAGAGTCATCAGTGGCCACCAAGGATTGTAAACAAAAACAATCTCTTGGTTGAAGAAGGAAAACCAGTTAAAATCAGTAAAGGAAAACTGCAGGTAAGTTAAGTGTGTTGTCCATTTGTGTAGTCTTGTAGCAACCTTCCTTCACTGCTTTCTCAGCCATTGCAGTGCCTTTAGTCTCTCTGTCTTCTCTTTAACTCCTTTTGGTTTGCACTGACATGTCTGCATTCTTGGCGCTTAGTTCTGGAGAGACTGACACTAGCAAGCTTCCATTTCTAGAAAGGAAAACAGTTTATGTTAAAGAAAAAGACTGCCCATAGTCTCTGACTCTGTTACATATTGGTGCTTGAGAAAGTTAAGATTTGGAGATGCTGCACTTGTGTATTTTTTTTAGTTGTGACAATTGTTGGTACTTCATGTATCACTCTTAGTTGAGCTGCTGGGAAATGCCAAGGGAGAAAGGGTTTTGATTCGTTCAGTTTGGAGCTAGCCCAGTTAACACTGAGGATTAGTATGAGGATTGAATCCAAATCTGGAAGGCATCAAGTCATGAAACTGAGGTCAATTCTCTTTGGTTAATACTTTCCTCCCCGTAGTTTGTGTGTAGCCTTTCAGTGACCACCGCGAGGGGGCTCTGGCAGCACACTGCTGTGCTGCTGAAATCCTTGTTTCAAGCAGGAGTCTACGGTTCTCAGGCTGTTCGTTAATTCCACCGTGTGTTCCTTTTAAATATTCGGGGTTACAAAACATATTTGGGGTTACAAAACGCTCCCGTGCCTCGTTTATATAACACATCTACTTAGTTGTGTTGTACTGGGAACGGTGTAACCCAAATAAGGAAGGCTAGTTAATTAGGTAGCCAATCCCAGGCTTAGAAGTGAAAAATTTGGAAGAGAATTATAGAATTTCTCTCGTTTCTGTTTAAATAATTTTGGGGTATGTTTTTAAATTTAAGGTTGTTCATGAAAACAGTTCTTCATCTGAGATTGTGTTCACAGTAAGACAGCTTCCAGCACATGGATACATTCGGAAGTTTTCCTCAGGAGAAAGTTATCTCAGTGCTGAACAAAGGCCAATTTTGAGCTTCACACAGCAAGATGTTGATGAGGGCAAAATTCAGTATGTGCAGACAGTTTCTGACCAACTAAATGACCATTTTTCTCTGGATGTGACCAACGGTGTCCGAACAGTGAGTGGAATAGAGATCTCTGTAGACATCATCCCCAGAATGATCCCACTGGAAGTGCGGAACTTCACAGTGATGGAAGGGGGCTCCAAAGCCCTGGTGGAAGACTATCTAAAAATTTCTAGTAGACACTTCGCAGGACTCGGCTGTGAATTTATTTTAATTGAGCAGCCAAAACATGGGTATGTTGAAAACTCTCGTGTTCCTGGAATAAAATTAACCACATTTACCAGAAAACAGGTAATGCATTTAGATCTGTGTTGCTGTGGTCATGATTAATTCTTTGTATTGCTAAAAGCTATGGGATGATTTGGTGGGAGGTGGTGAGATGCATGAATTTGGGCTTTGTTCTGGCCTTGTACCAAAGATCTTTCTGCAGTTGCTAGCTGGTCATTTGGTGTGGGGAGGGAGGTTGCCTTATTGTTGTGGTGAACTACATCACTTCTGTGTGTGCCACTGGTCACACAGACTAATGTGCTATAGTCATAGTAGACTGATGGGCCACTGACACTCAGGCAGAGTTGTTGATACTCTGGAAACCTAAGACAGACAGACTGTGGATACATTTTGAAAAGATTTTTTTGGGGGGAAAAAAAAAAGATTTTTTTAGGTCATGTCTTTGCTCACAGAGAGCCACTATATGCATGACAAGCTAATTTTCAGTCTTCTAGCACTAAGAAGCAAAACTGTGTCATAAGTCACCATCTGCTAGTACTATGTTCAGTTTATAGATTCCAGGAAACATTGTGATAAATATAGTGGGATTGGATTTTCCATTTTCCCTTCAGGAGGAAGGGGGAATGCCAAGACTGGCAAGTTAAGATATTCTGGCAAGAGGAATGGACAGATGAGCTGTAAAGTTTACTGTTGTGGACAGAATAAAGATAGACGTACAAATCAGATATGAGCATAAATACTGTCCTATTAGAAAACACAAAACGTTAAGACAATAAATACAGAGGGGCATGACTAGACTTGAATATTTTTGTGGGTTTTTTAATGTGGCATTCATTTTCTTTTAGCCTCTTTAATTTTTCAGGTTGTTATATTTTTCAGATGGAACAAGAATTAATCTACTATGTTCATGATGACAGCGAGGAACTGATGGACAATTTTACTGTGATAGTAAATAACACTGAATTGTGGAAACAAAGCTTTCCCCAAACTGTGTTTGTAACAGTTACTGCAGTAAATGATGAAGCTCCTATTATAAAAGTTAACAGAATTCTTCGGGTATGTTTGTCAATATTTTGAAATGTTAAAATTATTTCTAAAAATTGTTTCTAACGTGATACCATTTAATGCATCTGCATTGATGGAGTATTAGGTTTGTATCTGGTGGGATGGTCAATATAATAAATGGTGGTCCTGGGATTTAAATAAATTAGTGTTAATGAAGGCAGGCAGTACATGGATAATGTCTATTTAGGGAGGTTCTAATCATTGTGAAGAACATTTTCTGGTGTTGTAAAGTTTATCTGGAAGGCTCACTGAACTTTGTTCTAATCTTAAGGATACATGAAGTCTCTTGGACTTCTGGGGTGGGATGGCTTGCACCTGGGTCCTTGTTGTGTTTTGGTGTTGTTTGCTAGGGCATCTTGAGGGCTGTTAATGAGCAGTGTAGCTTAGAAAAGAGTGACAAATAGTGATGATGAAGGTGCAAACACATCACTGTTGTCTTTGTATGGCCTTCAGACCCTGTGCCTCTTGCCTTTAAGTGTGCTGAAGGGTCAGACCTGCTGAGGTGCATTCTGCTGCCTGCTTCTCTCCGGATCCCCAGTGGGACAGGATGAGAGAAGAGAGCAGCATTCTCACTGGCGCTTGATTAGAGAATTGACTACGTGTTGGGTATTTCTGATACAGAACAGTAATGTTCCCTTTAAAAGTTCCTGATAAGAATAACATAATGCAATCTGTGAAAAACTAGGGTGTTAGGAGTCATTAAAATATTAGTGCCAGACACTGAAGCTATTACTGTGTGATACTGTGAGCTAAAAAAATGACATGCTTGTTTCTAACTCCTCCTCCCCCCAGATTCCTAAAGAAAGTTTTAAAATTGTTGACTGATGCTACCTTTTGCTCTTGATAACCATAGCTGGCTTTTTAATCTTTTGATCTTCCAAAAAAGTCACCACTGTCACTTCAATTTCAGTGCTTTTTCAGATTTGTTTGTTTGTTTATTTATTTATTTATTTATAGGATTGTTATTTGTTTGTGTTATAATAGCACTCAGTAACGAGAACCAATTTATTGTGGACACTGTGCCCAGGTAAACTAAAAAGTCCTCATGTGTAAAGGCTTCCATTCTGAGGTCTGATGAGTAAAAACATGTTGGGTGACTCTGAAAAGCAGAATGAGATGGATATGGGTCAGCTAATGAACCTGTGGTCGCAGTAAACCAGCTGAGAGGCATCAAGACAGAGAAGATATTTAGGAATGGGTTTGAAAGAAGCTAAGCAGGGTATTTTGAGGCTACATCATGCCCAGTGCTGTATGATGCAGTTTACAAATTGATGGCACTTAAAACATGCGTTTAATTTCATGTATTTAGTTGTGTGTTGCAGAGGGAGAATGGATTACTCTAGGGATGATCATAACTTTGTGTTGTATATTTAGCCTTTTAACATGAGAAAAACCATAAATTTTAAACAGCATTAGTGGTAGTGTTGTGTAGCTTCGCAGTGACAGCAGATAATCCATGGTGATCTGCATGTGCCCACAACACAAGACACCCTGCCTCGTGCAGAGACTGCTGGCAGAAGGGTAGGCTCACTTCACAAGCATTTGGGTGGTACAGAGTAAAACCTTCCCTGGTTAATTACAGGGGTACTCTACAGACATCGGCACAGCACGTGTTTATTTAGTCACAGACAAGGGGGATGTATGTCCAGTCAGAAATCTTTCTGTCTCCCTTCTGGTGCATTGCTGACATTGAACTGCAGTCAGTTAACAGAACTGAGGCCATGCAGTGCACTGCAGCACAGCATATGGATTTTTCTAAAAATACCTGTAAGTCTAGGCTTCCCAAAACCAATGGTAACAGAGCTTAACTTACACAAAGCTGGTCATCTCTGCTGGGGAGGCAGTTTGCACACCCAGAACCAGGATGCTGCCTTTGTGCCTGTGGTTTTGCTGGTCATGCATGATCTATTGCTGAGAAATAACTTTATTTTTGTTGTGAGTGAGTACTAATATGAATGTATACGTTGGATTCATATGCAGGCTAAAACAAAGCTGGCAGTCGAGTTACATACTGGGAGGAATACACTGAGATGATCCTTCTTCAAAGCAAACTTGCATATCCCAAGTGGGTGGGAGAAAATGAATTTTTCTTAGTCCTGCTAAATATTGAGATGTGCTGGGCGTTCCTGTGTAGGATGATACTTGCTGGCCTTGTGTTCTAGCCAAGCACTCTGTGCTGCTCAAGGACATTATTAGTGGTGAATGTTGAGTAATAAACTTTGTGTTGCTTTTAAAAAGGCTCTTTTATATCTTTTGAAAGTTTGGAAATTTACAAAATGTGGAAAAGTATAAGATGAGGGACCAGTACTGTGAAAACAGAAGTCCAGTAGGAGCATTTGAGTTGATTGAAGTTTAGCACCTCATAAATTTTGCAGATCTCAATATAAAGAGTCAGAAAGAACCACTGAGCAATTAAAAAATAAGTTAGCATATGGCATCTGCTGTGAAGAGCTGCATTATGTGGCTAGTGATGTTAGTGGGAATATATGAAAGTTAATTTTGGCCTTTGTCGCAGGGCTTCTGGCCAAATGCAAGAAACTGTTGGGGATGTGCACACGTGCTAACTGAGTCTTTCAAGTTTCAGTCCCTCATTTCTGAGGCATCTGTAACATCCGTTCTTCAGGCAACCTTGTCGATTGTTACCAGGGTTATGAACACCGTCAAGGTTATGAACATCATAGGGGGAGTTTCAGGAGGACAAACAATCATTTTGGGAGTTGTTTCAACTTTTTCCATAGGAAGTGAAAGTATGTGAAGTTTTTAGGGGTTTGGGTTTATTTTTTTTTTGCTGAGAATTTATAACATGCTGAAGTATTTACATTAACATAACATATGAGATACAGAAAGTTTTACTGTCCTGAGAGGTTCTGTAATGTGTGTGCTAGTAATCCTTGCATTTAATTTAAAACCTTTTCATTAGAACAGTAAGTGCATGAGGGACATGTTTATTTAGAAACTATACAGCATTTTAGGTATATTTTTCCGTAATTTCCAGAAGTTCTATGGTAATTTTTTTGGGGGTGGGAATGGGGAACAGAAATTGGATATTTTTAAGAAAATCACTGTCCTGGCATTATTTGCTGCATTTATATATGTGTTTAAATGTATTTACGGGTAGTGGTGCTGTGAAATGACTGTATCTTCCTGTTGTCACAAGAGGGCTCTATTTTCCTAGAATTAGATTAAAAAAACAAAACAAATTTAAACACTGATTAATTTTTTTTTAATTTTCTTTAAATCACTCACCAGAGTGTTAAAATGGCTGTGAACATGGAGTGTCTGGTAGGATCTGTTGCACACAAGGAGATACTGATCAGCTGAATGCTGTAAGTAGAGCAGAATGAATTATTTCCCATCGGGCAGGGTCATGAACCTTTTTTTGGACCACGCCTGTGGAATGTGTTAGGCACATGGAAAATTAATGCTACATCCTGGAAGTTCAGATACAGTTGTCATGGTGTTGTTCAAGGAGGACTTGATCCCAGATATGGAAAATAAGACACTTGCACAGCATTTGCAGTATTCTGAGTGTCCGCTTCCCTACAGCCCTTTTCAGCTCTTGGATCTCCTTTCATTCCTCAAGGATCGTGTTGCAGGTCATGTACAGTCCTTTAAAAAGTATTGTGTATTAGTGTGCTGGAACAATAGAAATAAACCCTGGCTTTATAGAAAAAAATCTCATTTTTTTTCCTTTAGTAAGAGAAAAAATCTTGAAACTCTATGACATTTAGTGAGTCATTTGAAATAACATGTTTACATAGTCCTTTCTTATGTTTTTGCGTATTGTGTATGTGACCTTTTATTTTCCGTGTAGAATACTCTGGATCAAGTGCTACTGAGATGAGTTAAAGGGTCTCAGTACAAAACCAGTGACCCTGACGTGCTTATTTGGTGTTGCTCAGTAAGTCAGCCTTTGCTATTAGTTATCATCCGGCGTTTTCATAGGTGGTGTCTTTTTTCAAGTTTCGATAGTAATTACATTAGAGAGAAATACATATTTTAAGGGAGAAAATAGCTGTTTCCTGGTTGCAAGATATTTTCTATTATAAAATGTAGCACAACTTCTTTTCAAACTTCTTTTTTTTTAATTAGAAAACGTGTAATTTCATTTTCTTATCTGTTTTTCCATGGCACATATTTTGTGACACAATGTAGTCTGAAGGCTTTCTTCTGTTGAAGTGTTGTGGTAAAAATCGCAGTGGCTTTAAAAGGTTTTCTTCCATGGTTTTTATTAAAAAGTAAAATTAACACTTAGGGAATAATCTGTGCTTGCTGATTTTTGGTTTTGGCAGATGAAGAGTAGAATGGGCTGTTATATGCCCTTTCAAAACAAGAAATTAGCCAGGAAGACATGGATGAAGCTCAGACAGCAGTCGTTTCTGCTCAAAAGAAGGATCTTGCAGTTTGTGCATAACTTAAGCTAAAAAAAAAAAAAAAGAGGCATTTAGATTTACTAGAATTAAGTGATGAGTTTTATACAATCTTTCTAAAAGCTAATTAGCTGTTTTGTCTGGAAGCATGACCTTGCAAAGTGCTAGGCAGCTGTTGAAGGTGTTGATTCCTTCATCTCCCACTGGACTGAGCACCTCTGTGGGTTGTTTGGTGCACTAAAAGAGGGCCTTTAGTGCATGTTAGAAGGAAATAATGCAGCTACAAGAAGTGTTCCATTTGTATTAGAGGTTGTGCTGTCCCCAAGGTGTTTTTCTTTTTTCTGCTGGTGAAAGTAGAGCATATTGAGTGCCTTGCCTGCTGTGAAGTACATGACACTAATACTTATGTGTATGTGTTGGAAAGGAGCTTCTTGACTCAGTTATCATAACACAATTTTGTTATGTTTGTAAGAGTTTGGATTGCCTGACAAATAGAGCACTTGTGCTGCAGCTATGTAAAACTCGGACTGGTGTTTGCTTGTACTATTTCGTGGTCTGTTTTTTTTGAAACTGTTTGCCAACACTAACTATTCCAGTCCGTGATCAGGGATTTGGATGGACAGTAAGGAAACCTGTCATAGCTGTTAATGTGGCACAACACAAATCTTTTATTCTTTCTTTTTATTTGAGGTTTTTTTTTTCCCCTCTCATTTTTGTTTGTATGCCTTTTCTCTATTACTGTTTTTTTTATTTTTGCTTTTCTAGGTCTGGGTGGGTTCAGTCACAGAAATAACTGTTGATGACCTCTGTGCAGAAGACAAGGACTCTTCACCATCAGAACTGATATATTCCATTACTCCACCTAGCAATGGGCACTTGGCTCTGAAGTCTTCTCCAAACAAGAGCATCCTTAGTTTTACACAGGCTCATATAGTTGAAGGGCAGCTGGTGTTTATACACAATGGTATGTGGTTTCAAAAATACCACCTCTGTTACCAAAATACTGCTCCTATTCGGTATATTTGTGTTTGTAATCCTTTGAAGATCTTCTTGTAATGATACAATGATCTCAGAGCACTGGTTATGTGATACATGATCTCAGAAACTAAACAGGAAAGAGTCTGATGACTAGTTAAATGTGAGCTTACCAAGAAACCTTTGTGTATTAGTGGTTCAGTTGGTAGCAGCCTTCTTTCTGAATGCAGATTTGCAGTAGGTTTGCAGTAGGGCAACATTGCCATGCAGCTTTTGGAGACAGGAAATCCATTTTTTTGACCATTGCCATTGAGAATCTCCTAAAGCCTTTCTGTCTTCCTACAGTGAAGAGTTATTCATGGACAAACAGTCTCTCTCAGATACCTGCCACAGTGTAGTTGTATTCCTGAGCAGCTCTGGGTAATGATGTTGTGGTTCATCTGGGTGATGTCAGCCACCCTTTCAGGCTGTGAAGGAATTTAGCTTTAACCATTGAAAAGATCTGCCAATGGCCAAGGCTAGAGATAGGGTTATTTGTGCTGCTGCTATGGAGAGGATGTGTGGACAGTAAAAAAAGAAGTAAGGGCAGCTTCATGCATCCTTGAGTGGCAGTGTTGGGAAGCTGAGGGATGAACGTCCCAATGGGATTCCAGACAGAGGAAGAGGTGGGGCTTTTACAGGGTGATAGCTGCTTTTCACCTGCTCCAGCTCTATTATCATGTTACCTCAGCTGAAAGAAGAAAGGAGGTGCTAAAGAAGGAATAAACCAGTTTTGGGGAAGGAGATGGAAAAGTTACAGCACTCTTTTGCCAGCCTCAAGGCAGGCTGGAATTATTTCCAGTGCTTCCTTTTGTGCAGCAGTCACTCCAGGTCTGTGCTGTGTCTTCATGAGCATTGGTGCAGGTTAAAGTGCTCTGACTTCTGATGCACTGTCTTGCAGAGTGCATATATATGGCTGAAATTGCTATATAGGCAGCTGCTGGTGAGCTGTAAGTATCCTGCTCAAATAATTTGGTCAGAAAATGAAAGGTCAAGAGCATGGCAAAAGTGACCCAAGCTGTTTAAATTGTTCCGAGGGAGGCTTTGACGTATAAAAAGCCCTATGGTGATAGTCTCAGTGTGAGGAAGTGAGTCCACTCTGTGTTCCAGAAAGGGCAAAGGCACATCTGTAGTCTTAGGAAATGAATCTTGATTAATAAAAGTGAAAAACCCAGCAAATTTCATTTTCCAGTGAGTGGGAGTGTGGGTTGTACAGTAAATTTGAAATGTAAAATTGCTCAGGTCATGTGTCAGCTCTTGCAGCTGCTGTGGCTCTGCCATCCACTCAGCCTCATGGCCTCCAGTGTTTCAGAAAGTACTTTGGACATTTTCTTCTTTTCCTTTCTCAGTCTGTGATTTTCTTTCCTCCTTCATCCTGGGCTGTTGCTAGAAGTGTACTTGTTACTCTCATCTTGCTTCCAGCCTTGTCCTGGGGCCTTTCCTTATCTGGTTGCTGTCATTCAGCTTTTTACGCCTTTTCTCTTCAGTTGCTCTGTCCCTTGTCTTCAGTCTTCTAGTGTGGGCTAGCTTCTTTGTCTCCTCCTGGGAGGTACCTCCACTTCATGTTCTCTTCCTGTTCTCACTCTAGACCTTTCTGAGGGGAAGAGTAGCATCTTGGCTGAGGCAGCTCTTCCATCCCGTGGCTGCTCCTTATGGCACCACAGATCTTTCACACATCTGTACACGGCAGTGATGCTCCATCCTCAAGGTCTTTTGTACTGCCAAAGAAAGTACTACCGTACTTTGCTTTTGTGCCTTTAGCATTAGACCTCATAAAATTTTCCCTTTGTCTTTGGTCAGTCTTGCGAGTTACCTCATGCTGCTTATTCTGTGCTGTGAGTTGCAAATCTCCCTCTTTGTTCTCACGTTTTCCCCTTAAATTGTGTGTTTGTTTCCTTTATAATCCCTGACCGTTCTGTCACCAGCATAAATGCAGAACCAGAACATACCTTTCCTTTTCTGTACTCCACTTTCAGTGTGAGAATTCCTTCCCTTTTCCAGCCTCACTTCACTCCAGGGTGCTCCCATCCTGCTTTCACAGGATGGGGTCTGCCCTTAAACCCTGCCAGTGTTTTCCTTAGGGCCGTGCTGAATTGAACTCTTGTTGGTTCTTAAGTCTCAGTGTCTTTTCAGTGCAGTTTTTACAGTCCTTTTTCTGGTATCCTTTTTATCACCTCTGATCAGATACGCCTTTAAAAATTAATTATGATGAAGTAATATATGTTCCACCCAAGCAGCACTTCAGGATTTAATTCTGTTCCTAACTCTGAAAATGACGAAATATCTGTCAAGCACGCCGTTGACCTGCATTAGCCAAAAAAGCAAGTGAGGCTAAGTAAGCTGTTTTTTTCCAGACAGAGGCAAATAGTAGACTCCTCAATGCCTTTTGAAGTGTGCAACTACTTGTGCGTTTTTATCAAGAGAAAACATCAGAGAATA
Organism: Leptosomus discolor; assembly: GCF_034619465.1. NCBI lineage: Eukaryota > Metazoa > Chordata > Aves > Leptosomiformes > Leptosomidae > Leptosomus > Leptosomus discolor. The sequence continues at coordinate 74,163,142 of NC_141419.1, forward strand.
AAAGCTTTTAAAATAAAACCAATATTACCTGATCTTCCAGAGCTGCTTTAGTGCCTGGCTGGGTATAAGAGCATTGCCTGGGAGAGTTGTTAACTGTAATCTCAGAACCCACATTTGATTCTTCTGATATGTTAATTTATAGTTAGGTAAGGAGTGCTGATCTTTACGTGAAAGTACATGGCACCCTCTCACTTTCAGGATATGTATTCATGTAGCAAAATCTCATGGCTTAGTTAGGCAGAGCAAGTAGAAGAGAACACTGAATGTTTGCAACAATTAATGTTTCAACTTTTCATTCTCTTTCAACCTAAGTAAACAATCTGAGAAGCCTCTACGTAAAGCAGTAAGTCAGTTCTGAGAGATGTATTTTTACAGGAATCCACTCAGACTCCTGGAGGTATTTTGCTGTTGCTGGTGCCAAAGTACATACAGGTCTTAAGATTAAAGAAAAAAAATGTGCATTTATTATGAGTACACATAACCTCTGACATAGTTTAAGCTGTGACAACATACGCTCTTCAGCAAAGCTGAAGTTGGGTAAAGAGGCAAAGGAAATAACCTGAGAGTTGATTCAGTCCTTTAAATGTAAATCAAAATGAAAGAAAATTCTAGTGTTTTGCTCCCCACATTCCTTCTTTGCCAAAATGTGAGTGCTTAATTGCTTTGGTTCGTCCTACAATATAAAAGGAGTAGGAAATCTGGGAGTCTCCTCAAGTTTAACTTGATTTCAGCTCCACTGGGGTCAGTGAAGAAAGGAAAGAAGGGTCACTCTGCTGATACACATCTAAGGGATGTCTGGCCTGCAAGGTAAACAGCAGCCAGTAGTTCTTCCTTAGGAAGGTGTTCTCTGCGTTATTAATTTATTTAATTCTAATTAAGATACAAAGGCAGTGGTCAAAAATTGCTTTCAGGATGGCTTTGGATATATTTCACTGTAGCCAAGAGCAAAAGGTGTCCAGTGTATATTTGTATGTTTTAGATGACAAACAGAATAATACAAGAATAAATTTACATTTTTGTTTTCTACAGGAGCAATGTCTGGAGGCTTCAGCTTTCAGGTAACAGATGGTTTGAACTTTGCACCTCGACAGATTTTTAGCATCACAGCTCAGATGCTAGTCATTAGCCTTGAAGTGAACAAAGGGCTCGGAGTCTTTCCAGGTCTGTTTTTAAAGATTATAATGATTTTGTCTACTTGAAATAATTGCATAATATGCTTTATTTGTCAGATAGCTAGCTAGCTATACTATAGAAAACTGTACCTGGGAACATCTGTCTGTCTGATTTTTAAAAAAACAGTTATGTTTTCTTGAACAACATATTGCTTTATTGTTTTATAGTCTTTAACTTTTTGATAAGCGCATGTGCTTGGAGTCACAGAAATTAGCAGTGAAATATATCAGTACAGTGTGACAGTAACACTGTGCCTAAACACTGAACATTCCCCATTCCAATTTGTTTAAAAGCTCTGTCTTATATTTATATATTTAGAGGTGTCTTAGCAGTTGCCTGGTAAAAACAGAGTGAAGCTCGTGTCTGTGGGATTCTGAATAGCACATGTGAGCTCGACACATTGCTAGTTTGCTTTCTTAGTGTTTGAGCTGAGTTAGGGAGAGCACCACAGACTCACTGGTGAATCATAAGGACTGAAAATTTTGATTGGTATTTGTGCATTTGGAACTAGTTGGATCAGCAGCTGATCTTTTTTTTTTTTTTTTAAATGAAATCGTACTCCTGCAGGAGTTGATGTGTGAAGGGAGTCTCACCAGAGCCACTTACTGTTTTGCATTGGCAGGAGTAATCCCTCATTGAGTTAGTAATCTATCATTGATGGCAGGATTAAAAGAGAAATGAAGATTAGTCGTCTCTCAGCAATATCTTGCATTACACTTTTGTTTGTGCTACCTTCTTTTTGCTCTGAACGTGATCTGTACAGACAGCGAGATTGGGAATTGGTAAAGCTCTATAGGTATTAATCTGTACCTTGATTTATTAATTTGATATAGAAGAGGAGCACTTTAGTTTCTTAAACTTCCTGAATATAAACTGCATTAAACAAAGGCTTGCAACAAAAGCCACTTAAACACAGGCAACAAAAAATGAGATTGTAGCAGCATGATCTGCTAATTGAGTCGATATAAATGGGATTCACATAAATCCACTTACAAAGCTTATTAGTCTGTGATTTTGGTAGGTAAGGTTGCCTCAGGCACAGGGATTTACAGGAATTCTGTCTTAAGCCAAAGACAATTTTAAGAAAAAGGTGCCTGATACTTCCATAGAAGGCAAAGTCTCTCGGCTGTCAATCAGTTCTCCGGTTTGCAAAATACAGTATTTCACTACTGCAAGCTGTAGTCATCTAAGCCTACATTTTTTCCTGAATTCTTGCTTACTTTGTGTTAGCGAAATTAATTTTTGGTGTTAAAAAGTATTACTAGCTTTTTTTTACCTGTTCTCTTTATGATACTTCTTAAAGACATTCTGGAGCTGTGTGGGTTTCAGCTGTACTTGCTCATCATGAAATGACTGTTACAACACTGATGGTGCCAAGTGGATAATACACATAAAAACAATAGCCAGTGTCCTTATATTTTGTCTCACTGCAGGAAAAGTTAATTTTGAGACAACTTGAAGAATCTTCTCTCTAGGGAATTGAATATATTGTGAAGAATTTACCATGACTTCATGACTGGGTGTAAACTGTTCTCTCAAGCATATTGTTCTGCAATTTTAGAAGAGCATGTACTGCTGTTGTCTTTTGTGTGGTATATTCCAGATTTATTTATACAATTTATGGGTTTTCTTCTATTCAACAGAAGCTTGTTTTATTCAGTGTGCTCAGAAAATTGACTGCTAGATATGAGTTTTTTCTTATGTATGCTACATATCTACAATGTGAGGATTAGCTCTCTTCAGGGAAGAAATTGCTCAAAGGAGGAATGAGCTGAGTTGCTCTTTGAGAAGGAGAGGGAGCCTGACTTGTAGGTACTCAGAAGGCAGAGTTGTTTAAGCAGTTCATAGATGAGATGATTCATAACTGTTTAGAAGTGATAGCAGAAGGTTCATGCCAAAGCACTTTCCAAATCTGAAATGTAGGCAGTGAAAAAGGATACCAAAATTATCAGATACCGATGATGTCCTTATACTGTTGCATTCTACTTGTATGGATTAACTTGGCGTTACTCTTCATCACCCATCCCTGTTTGTCTTCCTCCCCTATCTCTGTTCCTTTGCCCTGTATTCAGCTGGGGTGGTTTTGCAACCTCTCTGTTCCCATGTTTGGGAACATGCAGACATTGTTCTTAATTCCCTTTGCTTCACCCAGTCTGTTGGCTGGCAGATAACCTTCCTCTCCCTGTTGAGGTGTCAGACCAGAGCAGAACTACTGTGGGTGCCTCAACAGGTTCTCAAGTCCCAGGACAGAAGTGGGTGAAGGAGAAGGTTATGTTTGGAGGAGGATCCCATTTTACAGGGAAGTGTGAGAGACTTTATTGCCTGTGGCCCTAGTCTGTATTTCAGCCAGTGCTGTGCAGTGAGTGAGATCAGGTCTATTAGGAACAAATGAGGGCTTTGTGGCACATACCCTCTGTCCTCACGTCTCTGCGCTGTGGTGGTGGTGGTGTGGCAACCTGGTACTGTTGTGAAAAATTGGAACAGTAACTTCCATCACTACAGTGTGACCTTGTTTGAGAGTTACTCCTTCTTATCCAGTTAAGGCAATGAGGCCTGATTTGCATAAGTAGGAGGTTGTTGAGAAATAACTGTGTTTACAGCTATACATGGTCTGGTTAACTGCTGCTCTCAATTATACATTCCTGACCACATCTTCTGTACACACAACATGAGGTTCTGCTTCACTCTCTGCCTGTCATGCAAAAAAGCAGAAAGAAGAGAGAGGAAGAGGAGAGAGACTTCTTGAATTAGATATGTCGTGGGAGAATTTTTCTAGACCTCAAGGACTGCTTCACTTTTCAAAGCAGTATGGACACAAGGAGGCAGATTAAAAGGGGAAAACGGAAGACAGAAGATCTCATTTAATTATAATAGCCCTGTTTCAAAGGAGATGTGGTTTGAACCAGGGCACAGCTAAAATGTAAAGAGGCAGAATCCTGATGTTACCAATGGCTTGCGAGACGTCCCCATTCTTCAGTTTGCTTACCATATTTTTTCTTCTGAATATTATAGCAGGAACATGTTATTTTTTGTTATTTGTGTATAAACATTATGCTTTATTGAAGATGGATTGATAATTCAGACTTCAAGGATATGTACAGCTAGTATCTGAAATTAGGTATTGATACCTATAAAAGCTTGTTGCTCCTGAAAAGAAGAAAACGTAGAAATGGAGGCAGAAGTAGGGGCAGGGAGAATAGGATTATGGGAATCTATTGCTCCTCCAGAAGTATCATTAAACATGAGATTTAATTTGCTGAGTGTGTACCATGAAACCAAAAAAGAAAAGAAGCCAAATAAAGCTTTTTTCTTTTAGGAAATTACTAGGTTTGGTTTTGTCACAGCTATGTCAAAAATTGTCTTGGTTTGCCTAAATGCCAGGAAGCTCTTTATAATCTTTATAATATTTAAGCCAGAAGGTACTGGTTAGTGTGGTGCTATGTACTAAAGGGATTTTGTTACCGGTCAGTCTCCATCTATCTAATAATGAAATAATTCATGATTTCAGTTCAGGCCATTATTTCTGTTGTGTGATGTTCTTCCTGATTTGTTTAATTCAGTATTTATTTTTAAATTTAATTTAATGAATGTCATCTTTCATATTGATAAAGTGTGGTTCAAGTTTCTGGTAATAATCAGTTTTGGGTTTTGTGCTCACTAGAAACTTGCTGTGTTAAGGCTTCTCCCTGCCAAATCACCCGGCCTTCTGTGGGCAACTGGGATTACCAAAAACATTGACAATGGTGACTTCAGCTGGAGTTTGAATTCAGTTCTAGACGTGTGATGTAGGAACAGGACTGTTCTTTAGTTTGTGTTGTTTTTGCAGAAGCTTGTATTTAGCGATTGCATGTGCTGAAGAGAACTGCCATTTTTTAATTTGTAGAACAAAGGTACATCCTACTGATGCGCTTTTTGATTGAAAACGTTGTGGAAGAGTTATTAGAAAAAGGGTAAACCTGTTGATCTTACGTTATTAAAATTAGAGTACCTAGATGAGAGGATGAGTTGTGCATACAAAATTTACCCTTTGGGAAAAATTGCTGTTGCAAATCTGTTACTTATAATTGACATTTTTTAGGTTCCAGGAAACCTATTTCACAACATGATCTGAAAGCTGTAACCAATGATGTGACCAATGCAGGAAACAGAACTATAACTTTTGTGATTGTAACTTCCCCAAAACTTGGAAGGCTGATCAGACTAAATTCTGATAATACCACTCAGGAAATCCTCAGTTTTACGCAGTCTATGGTAAGCATTTACTTTGTTATAACTAGTTCAGTGCTAGATTGTTACTTCAAAGGGCATCTCAGTTGCTTGTTCTTTGTCCGATCCATTTATATCTGTTAAGTAACAAGGCATATGTGACCTATCAGTGCAATCACCCAGATTTGCTATGTCATTAAGTATCTGGCATGTAGTAATGATCGCAAGAGGAGCCTTTGTTCCCCTCTGCTTGGATACTAGCAGGGTCTTGGCAATTTCCACTGTTTTGCTTGTAACAGTATTTTTCAAGAAGAGCTGTTCTGGTGCCATTAACCAGCAGTCCCAGGTTGGAAGCCTTTAGTTTTTGGCAGAAGTAGCCTTTTGCTCTATGAAAAGTCCAAGTATCAGATTCGTTTCAGCTGTACACAGGCCTCATGGGTGTCCCCAAGAGGACTTTTATTGACTTGATGGGCTGTGATATTAAGCGTTTAAAGAATCTTAGCTGTGATACAGGGTCTCATACTTGAATGACTAAAATATGGCAGCTCATGTAACTTGATGGAAAACATTCTTTTGCAACTGAAAAGAAATCACTTACGTCTGTGTGCAGAATCCGAATATAACCGTGTTCTCTGTGCGCAATAAGTTATTCTCAGAAAATCTAGACGGGGGAGATAAAAGGAGTTGAATCTTCTGACTTTGTCAGAGGAAAAATTAAGAGATAATTTGGTCTTAATCTCCATTTACAGATTTTAATAGTGACTGTTTGATTTAGTACATGAAGGGATGGAAAATCTATTGACCAGAAACTGAAAATTGACTAATAAAACCTGGAAGAAAGGTTGACATTCTTGTTGGTTATCATCAAACTTTGAAACAGCCTGACCAAGGATATGGTGGAATGAATGTCCGCTTGAACTTTATATATAGATCAAGATGAACATAGAATGTTTCTCTTAAAAATGTGCTTTAATCCCATTGTGTTATTGGTCTTGTTGCTAAGTTTTGTCTTACATTATGAGGGAGATGAATTGTATAGTGGCACTATTCCCTTCTGTTCCTAAAATGTGTGATTTTTATAAGCATTAGATGAAACAGTTAAGTGTGTCAGACAAAATCTTTCAGCTGAGTTTTCGAAGTTTTACTCTTTTTGCCTATGGATATGATCTTTACATAATGTTTATCAGACACTGCCATGTCAGAACATGCCACTTGTTCTTCATAGCTTTAGTTCTTACTGATGTATATCTAACTTCCCTTTGAACTTTGTAAATTGTGTAAGGATTTGAGCTGTAATAATGTGTATACTTTTCTTCTCTGTTGGAGATATTTGTATTGGCAATTTTCACTTCAGATAACTAGAGCTAAATGAATTGTTGCAGGTAGAATTAAGGTGTCTTAACCAGCTTGCTATTTATTCTGGTAGAGAATGAGGTATAAGGGAGAGAAAAGAGATCCTAAATAAACTTTCACTGTCTAGCATGTTGTAGCCCCATGAAGTTAAATATCAGGAAGAAAATGACATTAATATTAGAAATATTGTTTATTGTCCATGTAATGGAGAATAAGACATTCAATTTCTGTTTGGTAATAATAAGCTGGTAAATCTGATTTGGATTGAAAATATTTTGCATTAGTTTAGTTCTTTGGGTTTTCATTGACTTTGTTCTGTATTGTGGAACTTGAAATTTCACTTTGGAAATGTACTTTGCAGCTAGCTTATAAAAGTAGTTGGCACTTTTGCTATAGTGCTGAACTCTTCGCGGTGCCCTGTTATTTATTGCCTCATTGCTAAAGAAAAAGAAAAAAAAAGAATTGAAATCACTTGTTGCATTCCAAGGAATTTTTTCATGAACAGTTGTTGTTCAGCCAATATAAGAAAATTAATTGCACGTTAAACACACTTGAATAATACAGTAGTTTTCAACATGATGTTTAGGGTTTTTTTCTCTGCCAGCACTTTCTATGTATCTTAGAAGTATTTTCATCTTGCAGCAAGCCACAGTTTCTTCATTATATTTAAAGTCATTACAGGGGTAAACTCAGAAATCCTCACCAATTCCATTCTCCTCTTAGCCCAGACATTAGCATGGGCTTGCAATTAAAAAAACCCCAAACAAACCCTATTAAGATTGATACTGAACACTGCTGAATTTAAAGGATTCGTATTGTCCCTGTTGTTACAAAAATTTGCTTTCTCCAACTTCAGGTCCTAGAGGCATGCTTTGGAAAGTTATCCTGAACCAATATATCCTTTTAATATCAATTTTATTTGGTTTGTCCTATAGTAGCCATTAAGAATTAAATCAGTGTAGGAAAAGAATAAACCTGGAGATGTGCGTGTAGGGTTTTATCACATTGGTCTGAATTTTTTAGACAATAAGATAGGATGATTTTGAGGCTGCTGAGAAAACCCAGCCTGAAAGCCCTGTTTCCCTAGTGATCTCAGTGGGGGCCGTTGCAGTCATTTCAGGATTAGCTCTCTCTAGTCACAGCTCAGATTCTATACTGCTAAAGTGCTTAATCTGTGATAGCAGCAGGGGTTTTTTTGTTTTCTTTTTTTCACACCTTTTCAAGCATATGTGATAGGAACGTGTGCTAATGGGTTCCTTTAGGGTGTTTGCAGGCTGTGTAGAGCACATTACAAATGGTAAACTTAGAACCAGCACCATCTCAGACAGGAATTTCTCTGGCAATTACAAACTAACACGTGCAAGCCAGGTCAGTAGTTGTCTGGGAGGTTGCCAAGGGTTTAATAGGTATAGCTGTCTTCTGTGCCAGTCAGTGAATGAATTATCAAGCAGACCAGGTGCTGAACCTACTGTATGAGATTTAGTAAGTGTTCTAGTCTTACAGTTATTAGGAATTCCATTGCAGTTTCAGTGTATTATGGTGTTGATCTTAAAGTTTGGGTGTAATTCCAACTGATAAGAATCCTAGTCTGAAAATACTGCCTTTTACTTTGGGGCCTACAGATACAAATGTTTGTATCTTGTAGAAATACATGTTTCTCTGAAGATATACTGCAGTCTTTTGTGGTACTTTGGAGCCTAAATCCTCATGGTGGGACTGATAGGATTCTCTTGAGTATGATGATCTTCAAGGTCAGTGAAGGCAGGTATAGGACAGGCTAGGTTCCTTCCTGTCTCTTAGGAATCCCCTTCTTGCTGTGATGTAGCTATTTTCCATTAAATTCCATCAGCTTTTTTGTTATAAACACGAGTATATTTCAATGGTCATTGCACCTCCTTCTGGTTTCTGTACTCTCTTACCAAGTATCTTTTGCTATTCACCGTGAAATATCTGCATCAAAGTACTTTTCAAGCCTTCAGTTTTTCATATGCTTTTTCAGGACAATGAGCCCAGCCCTGCTGGTACCCTTATAGAGAAAAAAACGTAGACATACGATACTCCAATTCACTGAAGATACAGTCCAACTGACCTCCTGTTCACCTTTACCATTGCTAGTTTGAGATAAGTTTCTTAGTGTTTTATAGCTCTGTTCTTCACATAAGGCCTTTACTAAGCATTCGTGCCCAGTAATGTTTCACCTACCTTCAGGTAAGCTTGGCTGGCAACACAGAGTCCATCTTAAGAGAAAGAGAAATGCAAGATAAACTCAATGTAAGTTATATACTGGCTGGATCGATGGGCTGAGGCCAATGCCGTGAGGTTCAACCAGGCCAAGTGCCGGGCCCTGCACTTGGGTCACAACAACCCCATGCAGCGCTACAGGCTTGGGGAGGAGTGGCTGGAAAGCTGCCTGGTGGGAAAGGACCTGGGGGTGCTGGTCGACATGAGCCGGCTGAACATGAGCCAGCAGTGTGCCCAGGTGGCCAAGAAGGCCAACAGCATCCTGGCCTGTATCAGCAATAGTGTGGCCACCAGGAGCAGGGAGGTGATCGTGCCCCTGTACTCGGTACTGGTGAGGCCGCACCTCGAATGCTGTGTGCAGCTTTGGGCCCCTCACTGCAAGAAGGATGTTGAGGTGCTGGAGCGTGTCCAGAGAAGGGCAACGAAGTTGGTGAAGGGTCTGGAGAACAGGTCTTGTGAGGAGCGGCTGAGGGACCTGGGGTTGTTTAGCCTGGAGAAGAGGAGGCTGAGGGGAGACCTTATCGCTCTCGACAGCTACTTGAAAGGTGGTAGGTGGGGGTTGGTGAGGTGGGGGTTGGTTGCTTCTCCCAAGTAACTAGGGGTAGGACGAGAGGCTGAATGGCCTCAAATTGCGCCAGGGGAGGTTTAGATTGCACATTAGGAAAAATTTCTTCACTAAAGGGTTGTCAAACATTGGAACAGTCTGCCCAGGGAGGTGGTGGAGTCACCATCCCTGGAGGTATTTTAAAGACTTGTAGATGTGGTGCTTAGGGATATGGTGAAGTGGTAAACTTGGCAGTGCTGGGTTAACAGTTGCACCTGATGATCTTAAAGGTCTTTTCCAACCTAAACGATTCTATGATTTTATATACCATGTGTGTGGACTAAGGTACAAAGGCCTCTCTTGGACAGTGTTCTTAAAATACATTTTTTTTCTCTCCTTACACTTCTGTGCTTATTCTCCTCTTACACCTATGGCTTTTCTTTACCCGAAACAGGTGGATGAAGGTGTGATCATGTATGAACACTTACCTGCCAAATCGTCTGGCTGGAGTGCAGAAGATTTCTTTACATTTACCGTCTCCTCTCCACCGTCAGTTCTGGAATTCCAAGTGTTCCATATTGTCATTTCGTATGAAATTACCAGGCATGATCAGAACAGTCGTCTTCTGGCAAATACAGGTAAAGATACTGTACTGTTTGGGCTCCAAATTGTTTTGGGTCTGTCAAAGTTCCATTGAACAGATGTGAAAAAACAAAGGCTACTTTCTCTTCAGTAACAAATGTCCAGAATACTTCTGTCACAGAGTGTGGTGGAGATAGTGGCTTGGAAAACTGCATCACTGCATCTTTAAATGTTTGATCCTTCCTACTGCTGTAGTGAGTATTCTCCGTTTTCCTATAATGGTAGGTGAAAACACTGTCAGAAGCTTTGAGATATTGATATTTCTTTAATCTTAATGTATGCATCAATAGAAAATCTCGTTTCTTATATGTGACTGTGTTTTAAAAATAGCAGTAATATATTTTTAGCCATGACATAGGGAAGTCAGGGATACAGCGAAGGAGAAACCTTTCTGAGCATCATCAGTGTTGGATATCTAATTTCTGAAACATTGCAACTATGAAATAGTCAGTTTCTAAGATTCACTTTTCCTTTCTGCTAGGTGCCATAGTCCAGGAAGGAGGTAGAGTATTAATCAACAAAACAAATTTAGATGCCTCAAATCTATTGATTAAGCTACCTGAGGTACAGCGCTCCATGTATGAAGTCTGGTATCAAGTTGTATCTTTACCCCAACATGGCATGATTACTGTTGGACAAAGAAACGTTACTGAAGAAAAACCTAACTTCTCCCAGTACATACTGAACAAATTTGGGATTGTGTATGTACATGATAATTCTGAATCGCTTAATGACAATTTCAGTTTTGCTGTTTGGTTAAACCTAAAGAGCAAGTCTGCAACAAAGCCTCATAGCGAAGTTTTAGAGGAGATTTTTAATATCACTGTTGTTCCAGTGAATGACCAACCTCCAGAACTGAAGACTAAAAAGCTGCACTTGAAAGTGCTGCAGGGAGATGTGTCAGTGCTGGGGTCAGAGGATCTGAAAGTTGAAGACCTGGATAATGCCCCAGCCGAGATCAAATACAGCATTGTTAGCAACCCCAATAATGGTTATTTAGCAATGAAAAGCAATCTCAGCATCTCTATAAAGGATTTCACACAAGCTGATGTCGACAGTGGTAGAGTTTGGTTTGTACAGGATGGAAGTTCGTCTTCTGGGGTGTTTTATTTCAGCGTGACTGATGGTAAACATCGCCCTTTATACAAACTGTTCAGTCTTGAAGTCGTACCAATCGCTCTTGTCCTGGTCAACCTTACCAATGTTGCACTTCCACAGGGCCAGACATCAGTCACTATTAGTAACGTGCAGCTTTCAGCTGTCACAAATGGAAAAAGCACTAATATCATGTATGAAATAACTCAGCCCCTCAAATATGGGCACCTGATGATTGGAAATGAGCAAGTTACTAAATTTGAGCAGGCAGATTTGTACTCGGGAAGGCTGTCTTACCATCTGACAAATGTCACTGTGTCCAAAGAAGTTCTGGAGTTTATGCTCTTCACTGCAGAATGCAATCTAACAGGACAAGTGCTGAACATCACAGTGAAGCCTTTAGTAAAAGTTATACCTGACATGCAGATTTCAAATCAAGCAGCTTATAAATTCAGAAGCGGTGACCTGGATGCTTCTGAGCTAGCTAATTTGACGAACAGTGATCCTAGATTTGAAGTGATAGTGCCCCCGACTCATGGAAGGATTGTAAAGAAAAGGTTTGCGAATGATGCAGTGTTCAAAGATACTCAGACGTTCACCCAGGCTGACATTGATAGTGGTGTTGTGTTTCTGGACATAGATACGAATATGACAGGCATTGATCTGTTAAATGACTCATTCACATTTGTACTCTGGGCAGATGCTGTGCAGCCTGCCATCGGCTGTTTTCGGTATTCCATCGTGCCGTACAGTCCTCCACTTGTGCAGGGTTTTACAGCTGAAGTGCCTTCCATAAGCAGCACAACCGCTTTAAAGATTCACACTACCTCAAACAATGAGGCAACAGCCTCATCTCAGAAGGAAGAGCCTACAGTAGCACCAAAGAAGACTGAACCAACCATGTGGCCAGAGCAGAATCACTGGGGAAATCTACATGAGGAAGGTCAATTGCTAAATCTGGCAGTGGGAACAAGTGGATCTGCAGGGACTAAGACCACGATCCAGGTTAATTCCAGGAGTCCCAGAGAGCAGGCAGATGAAAGCAGCAACCCTTGGTACATCGTTATCCCCCTTGTCCTGGTGTCTGTGCTGCTCATTGTGGCTGTTATTTCTGTGTGCATTTTGCTAACGTGTCAGAAGAAAGAGAAGAAAAAAATGCTTGTCAAAAGTCAAACAGATGCAGGCGTCAGCAGTCCAGATCGATGTCTGGAACGGAGCTTGACTGTACCCAGTGTTACAGTGACCCCGCTCCTGAAAGGGGTTGAGAGAAGTACAGCCTCAACATTCACGGCAGTAAGACATGAACAGCTGCTTCCTGCAGTGGTTTCTCCGACAGTAGAACGGTCTCTACAAAACAGCTGGTTAAACCTTGACCCTGAAATGATCCAGTATTGTCGAAAAACAAACCCAACTTTGAAGCGCAATCAATACTGGGTGTAGTTATGGCCAGTTTTGGTCATGCTACTTGATGTAGTGTGGAAAAGAGTATATTGACATATAATTTGTTCTTTATTAGACTTATTTATTATAGGTCAAATGATGCACTGTTTGTTAGATGAAATCCAAATACCTGTGAAATAATAATAATGAAAATCCTACTGGTTACAGTGGCCATAAAATAAGATTTCCAGTTGCTACTTCAGCAAAATTCCCACTTAATTCAGTGTAAAATTTGGCCCCATAGATTTTGAGTGCACCCTGTGTATGCAATACTTTTTATTTCCCGTGACAGGGGTAAAATAGAATATTCTGTCGTGGATTAATGTTTTTAATACAATTACCTTTTTTGAAGAACCAAGTTTGCTGTAAAGGTCTTGTATATTCTTTCCTGAACCACCACTTCTATTTGAAGAACTTTTAACTGTTTCTGCAAATAATTGCCAAGGTACTAATCTCACTAATGTCGTTTTGACCCAAAGGCTGTTCAGAGGCCAGTACTAAAGAAACAAAGCTGTGATTATTTTGACAGGTGTTCATCCGGGTCACTGAACTGGAAATATAGAATTCAACTCACCAACAATAGTGCAGCAGTGACAGTATATAAGGACTCTGGTAAAATACTCTTACTGTGAGATGTTGTTTGTTTTTTTTTTTTCTTTTCTTCATTTGATACTGAACTCTAGCCGTTAATGTCGGCAGGCTGGTAAAATGCATCCATGACCTCTAATCCACATGGAAAAACTGTGTATCTGCCGGTTAGCCTATCTGCCGAGTTATCTTTAGGCTTAGGTTATGTCTGAAGCGCATATCAAAATTCCCTGCTTCTGACAAAGGGCTAAATTCCGCCTTCAGTGGAGAAAACACAACTCTCTCTGGAGTCTGGGCGTTCAAGCAGATGACAGTAGAATCAAATCCTCTGCTGCATCCTCCGTGTGTTGTGGAGCTACTGACAGAAACAATCCTGGGAGGAAGTAGGGTATCCTCTTCTGAAGTTTCACAATTTGCCCTTCATCTCCCAGCATGCAGAACACATGTGCCTTACACACTGTGACAAGTACTACCTACTCTAATTTTGCTCTGGTGGTAAAATGTGCAATAGGATCCTTGAAAAGGGAATATTTTTGTGTTTTTGGAAATCCAGGCTCAATAGTGATGTCAGTCTCCAGTTAAGGTCCAGTCTTTCTTCCATTGAGGACGACAGCAAAATTCTTGTTGACTTCAGAGAACAAACTGACTTCAAGGGAATGGTGCTGTGATCATAACCAGTCTTACTAAGCACTGAACTTCTCATCTATTTTTGTACTTCTGTATTGTTACTTCTTTGTTAGCGTCTCTGTAAAACCACCGTGCTCGGTGTCAGGATGCAGTCTCAGCACTGCACTCAGTTAACACTGGAATACCATTTTTGTTTGAGCCTACATACGGCAGTTTTCGCTTTTATGGAATGGGTGTATGGGTGTCAACATCCTTGGTGCTATTCATTTCACACCACTTTGTTTTGGATGGGTTTTTTTGTTTGTTTGTTGATGGTAGCTGTGTTTCTGTAAGTTATGTATTTCAATTATGGGAAATATTCATCAGTGAGGATGGCCAGAACAAGTCTATGCTTACTCCTGTGTTCTGGGAACTAAACACAGGAGCTGTGGGGGCAGTCTTTCTCACCTTTACCACCTCTGCCATGGTCAGCCGTGATTGTGATGCATTTTGAAGCAATGCATTTTTCATGTGTGGGGAGTTGTCCATGTCAGTGGAGAATATGCAAGGCACATCTTCCGCTGGTCGAGTTAGTGGAGCACTAGAGATTAAAGACCTGAACCCTTTATATGCTCAAACTAAAATGTATTTGAACCCTGCTACACAGTTTTTATTTCTCTGTCATTACCATTTTTCCCTGATGCCAGTGTGAGCAGGTTTGAATTCAAGCAGTGTGGGCAGTGTAAAAGGGTGTTCAGGTGTCCCAGGTGGACTGCTGCAGACCTGCGTTGTAGACCTTCTCTACTTTTCAAAAAAAAATCTTTCGGACTGTTTTTAGAAACTCTCAGGCAGAGAGGTGGTGCTCCCAGTCGTTGCAGGGACACCCCGGCATCCTTTGTGGAGATGCCGCTGTACATTTCTTGCTGTTTCCTGAGACCTCTTCTGCTGACACCAGGCAGACAGCGTCTTCCTCCAGATCCCGGCTGTCAGCTACAGCCCGCCGCCTAACGGTAGCAGGAACTGCATCCTTTACTCCTCCTCCCAAGGCCTCACTCCAGGGAGGAGTAAAGAACTATAAACCCAACGTTTTCCTGACACTTACAGAAGCCTGTCTCTCCTTTTGCTACCACTGAGACCTTCCTGTCAACAGCAAAAGAGGTGCCATACTCCGGTAGCTACTGGGAGACCAAGCGATACGCCTCCAGTTTGGTACCGAAATACTGCAAGGCTGAAAGCTGCTGAGTCTGGTGACAAAATCCACACTGTGGACCTGTGACAGGCTGAACAGAAGTATGGAAATGAAATGTGTGCTTAATGAAATTTTGCTGAACATACTGTTGTGAAGACAGGTGTGCCCAAAGTTGTGGTGCTCACTGTGCAGTGGAGATGGAACATAGGGCTGCTGTGCTGCTGGCAATGGGAAAAAATGAGTCCACGGCGTAATAGTGACTGAGTGAAAAAAAAACCAGCAATGCAGTTGGAACTCCACAATTGAATGGGTAGTCTTGAATTTCAGCATTTGCATGTTCTGAGCAAGAAGTCATACATGAAAAATACAGCAATGGTGGTAGAATTTGTGCTGGCTTTTTTGGGTTCAGCATGATGGGCTGAACTTTTGTTCTCTGTTTCCAGAATGCTTTTGGCTGACAACAGGTCTTCATTTCAAGTAGATCAGGCATTATGGAATTGTATTTTGAGCACTGGGCTCAATTTTAAAGCATTGTGGGTTTTTTTTTTTCCTGTTGTTGTTTTGGGTTTGTTTTTGGTTTTGTTTTTAAATAAAAACAGGCTAAATGCCTAATTCATTGGTGAAGTGTGCCAGCATTCAGTTTTCTGCTCAGTTGGTACTGTGAGACAAGTGTGCCAAAGTGCCTTCCATGTTACGGAGTTTCTACGAGAACTTTGTATGGATATAAGTATCTTGTATCAGTGATTACTGGCTTTCATGCAAAATGCAGAGGTAATATTGTAACTTGATAACTACATATGGATTTTGCTTTAATATCGTACCCTGAATCCCTACTGAAAAAAAAGTAATGTGATTGCATTAATGTAAGCTTTCCCTGTGGACAATACAGAACAGTCTCTGGCAGGGACAGTTCATGTTGTTCTTACATAGATATTTCATATAGGTGAGAGGGGTCAGCCCTGGATGGGCTGAGATCACTGGCTTAGCAAGAAGTCCAGTTTTGAGAAGGTAAAAACTTGCTGGGATGAATTGTATCCTGGGTTTCCTAAATTACAATCAATCTAGAAAATCCCAAAGAAAAACATTTTGTACTTATGGATTCTTTTTGTGATTCCACGAACCAGCATAGTTTATGGTCAGGATCTGATTTGTCTTTTTGGTTGTTTCACTTAAATTTGAAGTTGTGTGTTTTGTTAGTGAAGATGGGGTTTGTGAAGGATTCCCTTTCTTACCAAATGGAGTTCTAAACTGGAGCATGAAAGTGCCTTGAAAACATATATAAAATCAATAAACTGTTTTGTTTTTAATCCACACACTTAAGTTTTTGTGCTTTCTTTAAAGACCTGTAAAGTACTGCGGTTGGTGCAGAAACTCAACACGATCCCATTGCCAGGAACAGCATTCTTCCAAGTTTGCTGATGTTTATTTTTCTACATTGCACATGTGCTGAGGTCGCTGTTGTGCTGTGCCCAGCGTTGTGCCTCTGACATAGTGCATGTGGCTGGAAAAGGAGAGACGTCTCATCATGCATCTGCTTGGCCGTGTTCAGCACTTGCGTGAATGTAACATCAAAATAAATGCGTTGATTTGAACTTGCTCAAACAGGACTGCACTGGCTTTATTTCAGAAAGTTTTTCTGTTATTTACCTGCACATGATTAGATTTTAAAATACCAAATTCTTAGATATTAATCCATTAATGTGCTTTTGTCTTTGATTCTCGTCTTAACCAAAAATACACACTCATTCCAGCCTCACACCAAATGCATTGTTTGACCTCATTTTGAATTTTTGTTAATCAGAACTTAGCTGGTTTGTAGTTGTTCATGTAACTTGAGATAAGGAACTGTTTTCTTGAGACATCAGAAATACAAGTGACACTGGGGAGCAGCTTCCCCCATGCTGTGACTCAGCATCCTGAGTCCAGAAATCTGTGTCAGCAGTAGTGGCACTTGGTCTTGGGGTTGTGTCCCGCTCCCACAGCCCTCCTACAACTCAGAAAATGTTGTTTTGGGAAGAAGATAGGACAGAAATCGTCACAAACCTTTTATGTTTCTCCTTTTATTAAAATATTAGTAAGGGCCAGCTACAAATTTTGCTGCAATAGCCTCTTACCATCTGCAAGGCCAAATTCAGCAGTGAATCTACTTATATGTCCTGAGCTACAGGGCTCTGTCCTGATTGCACCATTTTTTTCAAGTCCGTCCTTGTGATGTTATGTGGAAGTGCATTGTGTGAATACTTTTAAACAGGCTGAAAATAATTGTCCTGGCATATTCAATGGAAACTCTATTAATTTATTTTCACTCATTTCAAGCTAAATAATTCCTGCCAGAGCTTGCATATCCCAAATGCAGTCCCAGAACAAAATGTTCTTTCATTACAACTGTGAAATCCATAGTTTCACATCTGTTTGTAGGGAGACTGTATGGTGGAATGCTTGCTTTATGTGATTGTTTCCTCATTTCCAGTCTTGCTGCTTGGTTATTTTTGTGGTAATGCTTTATATGTGCTAGTAAGCACTACTTAGACATGAAGTTGCTCGCAGACTGAGGTTTTAGCTGCAAAATCTTTGCATGGCATCACAGTGAGAGAAGTGTCATGTCTCATAAATTTGTTGGGGAAGAATGAAGTCTAAGCAGATTGAGTGTTGGTATGGGATAGTAGTGAGCATCAGAACTTCCTGCAAGAACACAGGCAATAGATCAGAATAAATATGTGCAATTTATGGTGTGTGCCTGATCACAGTGATTTGCTCCAGCTAGCACGCTGTACAACTTCATCTTGCATAGCAACTTGTGTGTATGGTGCATGAAAGCACATTGATGAGGAAATTCTTAGAGAATAAAAAATAATTGGAGGAATTGAAAGTTCATATTTCATATTCAAGTAGCTATTGAAGTACATATAAATAAAATTGAATCCATAAGGGAGAAGCACATAGGAAGGTGCTTTGAGACATGTGAAGCCACCAGGGAAGCTGCTTTGCTAGCAGGGGGTGTGCTGAGGAAGAGGTTGGTTAGAGAGGCAAGGGGAGATGGGAGGATGGGACAGCTCAGTTTGTTTTTTGCTTCTGCTTCCCTCTGCAGCTGGCAGGACATCTAGTAGAAGTAAATCTCCTATGGTATGAACATTTTGTATGTTAATTTACAAAGGTGGCTGCCTGTCTAAAAGTCCAGTTCTGGGGTTTCATCAGATCACTAAAATCCTTCCTTATATAACCATCGCCCGGTCTGGCTGAGCGGAGAGCCTGTTGGCATGAATATTGCCTTTAAAATAGAGCTGCAGTGCTCCTAGTGTCTTGGTCAAAGTGCAAACAGGAACAGGTGAACTTGCCTGAGGTTTTGACCAATTGTAATCGCAATAATGGTAAAACTAGTTACCTGCAGACACTGGAAGGTGTTTATAAGTAAGGCAGCAGGGCTTTTGATTTTGAGCACTGAGCTAACTATTGTGGGTGAAGATGGACCTGAGCTTAGTCCTAGAAAGAAATTAAAAGACCTTGAGGACTGTTTTCGTTTACACATGGCTGCACAAAATACTTTTGAAGAGCAGCTCTAGAACTGAGATTAGACCAGGTGCAGCAGTAAGCTGGTGTGGGTCAAATCAGCTAGAAGAATAAACAACTGCCTGCTTCATAACATCTCTTAGTCAATGTGTACTGTCCATCCCAGGTCCTATATGCTGCTAGGAATTCTGCAGTATAACCATCAGTGAGACAAGTTGCCCATTTTCCTTCCCTAAATCACCTTGCTCCTGGTTGTAGGATTTAGGCTCATTTAGTCTTCCCTGTTGTGCTAATTTCTGGGATTCTGAGATGTCTCTTTGGCGATCCTTGGTTCTGAGTATGAGATCTGCCCTCAGAAGCCCAGTAATTCTGTGCATGCTGCTCAAGAGCCAACAGGGTGGTAACGGTTGTTCACCGCTGATCTGTGTTGTGGCCTACTCTAATCTGAACCAACACGTTACACTTGAAGACATGTTATACCCGTTTCCGTTTCACCGGTTCCCCAGAAAGCCTGAAAGTTTCTAAAACAGTGGGTTCATGGTGCCCCTCAGTGGTGCCACAGCTTGGGAAGCAGCTGCTTGTTCCCCCAACATCCAGCTCAGCTGCAGCACAGGCTGTGCCTGGCACACTTTGGTCATTTGGCAGACTATTTCACATCATACCAGGCTGTTTCACAGGCAGAGGGTGAGAACCTTCACTCTGCACGGCCCCTCTGCACGGCTTCAGCTGTCAGGGAGAGGTCTTCTCTTGCCTCTTGGTGAGCGCAGCTGCAGAAGGAGGAGTTACTCTCAGGGACTGTCAGGTAGCAGAGCTCTGCTCTGGTTTCGTGGATTCCCCACTTCCACTATGCTGGGAAATTCTCAGGCTGGCACCTGTGAGCAAAGGGCAGTACTTTGCTAAGAAAGCTAGACATAACCCATGTTCTGCTTTAGTTTTAACTTCCTTTTTTAAAAAAAACCACAATAAATTTTACATCTTTTTAAAGAAACACATCCAGAACAAGAAGATGCAAGCACATATGTAAATCAGAGCCCCTGCCAGTAGCAATTATAATAGTTTAGTTGTAAACAGTGCATTTCCTCCCAGGAGTTAGAGCTACAATCTACGTAGGATGGACGTACATACCTGAACCCAGCTTTGCCCATTACCTCAGTGATATTTTGTGTTGTTGTCAGTTGTGGATGTTGTAATTTTCTTCAAACAAATCTGACTGCTTGGGAGATTTACTTGTCTCTGTTAACGGAAGTGTTATTTGGTTTAATGCTCACTGGTCACAGTGCTTCTTTATAGGAAAGTTTGATGAGAAGCCATTCCGGTACGTAGATTTTGGAAGTTGAAATCAAATCATCGAAAGTCTTTGTAACTCAGAGCTCTTGGAGCTGATAAGTGTATTTCAAGGAATGGCAACTTCTCCAACTTTTATTGCCTTGGAAAAAACCAAACCAACCCTGCTACATATGGGTAACTCTGTAGAATAGTTTAAAATAAATAGCAAAATATATTTTGCCCTGCCTTCTTCACACTTTTTTCTGATGATGTGGGACATGGACCTGTTTCTTTCTTAGCTGTTGATATCATAAATAAAAGATAGCAAAAATGATGAGGCTGGTTGTTTGTGCGGCCAGTGCAGAGTCCAGTGAGACTACGATTGCCTTTGTCTAGAAAGTGAAGAGCAGCTGTAGCTGGAAATGTGTTTCGGATGCTGTACAGGGAAATCATCCAACTGGTTACACTCGCAGCACGTGCTTAAGAAATACCAAGGGTGGATCTAGCACGTATCCCAAGGAGGTATTTTATTTTCTTGTTTACAGTTTCCATAGAGGAACGGAAGTTGTTGTTTTCCTAGTAGGAGATATTTATATTTACAAAGTACTCCACTGAACTCAACTTTTTGTCCCGTGCTAGAATGGATGACAGAAGTGACTAATAGCTTCCACGCAAGCATGTGATTCGGAGAGAAGGAGACGCCTGACTCAAAGCCTGTGCAATCTGCCTTTGAAGACTTCCCAGACACAGGAAATGTCACGGCCTCTTGCTTTCAGGGCAGGCACGCGGAACTCCTACATTGTTTGAAAATAACATATGTTGGAAACGCAGATGGATACACAGCAGATCTGTAGCCTGGCTAGTTGGAAGTGACTTCTCTGTGCCAATTTGCTCCTTCAAACCTAGCTCAGAGGGATCTCTCACAGGGGGTGTAATGGGAGCAAACACTGTTGGCACCAGGATGTTGCTAAGCATGTGAAATCTGGTGTGTTGGCCATAGCCACTGATAAAAGGGAAGAATATCTAGTGAGCTCTTGCACTCTGAGGTAAATCACAATGAGGACCTGGGTATCACCGCGCCTGCTTAGCTGGTGGCACACATCAGCATTCATGAAACCTTCAATACTTCCAGTAGCCAGAGTCCTGCCAGTACCTAGTTCGACTGGGAGATGCCAAAATCGGACTGGCCATTCTTTGGGCTTGCCTTGGATTTACACTCTACTCTGTGATGGAGTAGGAGCCCAGGGCTGGCACTTCAGTGTAGAAAATGGTCTGGCTCTAGCCTACACCTTGTCTGGGTTAATAAACTAAACTACACATTTCCTTGCCACTGTGTTTGCAAACCCCACAAGCTTTGAGAGTGAGTTGGTGGTGGCAGAAAGGGACTGGGGCCTTTGTATAATACTGGGGAAATCCAAATTTAAACCTTCTTTCTCCCTGACTGAGAAAGGTGTTCCCCTCCACTGCCAGGACAAAGCCCAAAGCTGCGAGCCGTAGGAGGTCTTTGAAAAAATACCAAATGAAGAAGGAGACAGAGACTAAATCATCATTTAGGGTGCTCTCCAGAGAACTAGGGTCTACACTATGGTAAGTCAGGTGAGTGCTCTGCCCTTTCCACTACTGCGTGCAAAGAACAAGTGAAAAGTATGTTCCCCAGAGGGGAACCTGGGCTTTCTGGGGAAAACTGCTGAGCTGGTTTAGCTGTTACACGAGCCACTGACCGAGAAGTGCTGGGAGACCGTGCTGAGTGGAGGCTGGCCCTGTCCTGCAGCCTGCAGCTGGGAACTAACCTCCCTTTCATGATCCAGACCTTGTTCCTTCCTTCTGGTAGGCTCAGGCAGCTCCAGGCACATTTCACTAGCTACTATGAAAACATTTTTCAGATACCTAAGGCTCCTTCATACTGTGTGGATGAGTTTGTGTATCTAACTAGTAGCTTGCAATTTTTATTGTTAATTTTTTTATATAAAGCCACTGACTCCTATTGTGGTGTTGTCTAATCATTCAAATCCTCTAGGACAAAGGCATTCCATAAATTTGCTTCTCCAAGAAACTGCCCTTAGATATTAATGAGGAGGGGTTTTTTCCCTATTGTTTTAAAAGCTTTTATTTTTTTTGTTTTTGGTTCTCAGATAAACAGTCTCACAGCAATCATGTCTTTCTCTGCAATCCCAGGCGAAGCAAACTTTCTGACATTTTACTGTCACACAGCAGTTACCCGACAGACACATTTTCCCATTGCTTTTGCAACAATGCTTACTTTGTTTTCAAGTTTTGATGAGTTATATTCATCTATGTCTGCTCTGTCTTGACAACTTGTTTCCCTGTTGCTACTCCAACTTCTACTATTATTCTAACATCCGATGAAGGAGCCCAGCTGGCAGCAGATGTGAATCTACCATGGCAGAGTCTCTTTCTCAGATGTGTACAACACAAAAATCACACTTTCTTATAACCCATGCTGTTTTGGAACCACTTTACAAGAAGGTACTTTGGCTTGTTTTTAAAAATGCATGAGACAGCCTTCACAGAACACTGCCTGAACTTGCTGCAGAACTAACTTTTATTAAATGCTGCTTTTAAGAGTGTAGCAATAATAATATAAGGGTGCGGGGTTCATCTTCAAAATCCCTTCTGAATTGCCATCAGGTTTCTCAAGTCAGGGCATTTCAAAACCTGGTTCTGTATTCATCTGAAAAAGATGCAAATAGCTGCATGTGTCCCTAACCTATTTGTAGTTTAGGAACAATATTGCTAAGCACAAAGGAACGCCCTTCATCAAATATAAGTGGGAATGGTATTCGATAGGAGGCTGGTATAAAATTTAATAATATTTCATGCAGTCTGCACAGTCATCTTTTACATATGGTAAGGGTGGTGTGAGGTGACGACTAGGCATTGGGACAAGAGAACACAAAAGGTGTATTAGTATAATGCTGTTATATCTTCATTGAGTTTTGTGGGATCTCATGGAGTTTCCCAGTGTCTCAGCTGTGCTGATGCTCCTTGTTGGTGTAAAATACCTAACTAACACCACTGATGACATGGCACTGAAGCCAAAACGTATCAGTGGTTCTCCTTTCCTTGTCCTCATTAACAAGGTGGCTGTTTCTTCAAAAGGAATCACTGAAAGATGAGGAGCAGCAAGATGAATGGAGTCTAGCTTCCCTTGGCTGTGTGTTTTTTAGGCCCTAGTCCTGCCCTTCCTCAGGTTCACCTTCAGCTCCTTCCCACATATCTTACACAGGAAATCTTCAGAGCATCCCATGGCTGATTCAGAACTACATGTGTCCTGACAAACCAGCCAGAATGTGCCTACACGCTGCCCAGATGGCTGCTGCCTCTTCAAATAGGGAAGATGCTAAGTTGGGTCTGTCTTTCACTCACCATGAGATACTAAATTTGGCTTCTTTCCTCGTTTTGCCCGACAATCTTTGATGAACTTGTAAGAACTTAGCATCTTTGAGAACTTTGCATCTCTCTCAAAGTTGGCTTAAGTTGACTGCTGCACTGAAATGGGAGTTGGAAGGCAGATGGGCAGATGGCGTAGTTGCACAGGGGTTGTTCCCTTAGAAAACCACGCTAGAAAGGAAGAAGAACAATTCAGAGTTCATGGAAGTTTTTAGTATTGCATATATTGACATACTGAAATGTGTAAAACAGCTACACAGAAGAAACCTGGTAAAATGATGTTTTGTAGATAACTGAAGAATGAGGAATTATGTTTTTAAACATGTTCTGTGATTGTCAAAGATAAATGCAATTACACTCTGCTACAGTTTCTGCTCCCTCTCCTCTTCCTTGTGGTATTCTTAGTTATTGGGCTTTTTTTTTTTGCCTTTTGACCCCGTTCTTTTCTTTGCTGTGCTTTGGTTGTAATGGGAGACTTTGCTTCTGAAAAATGTCCAACCGCATTCACACACAACTATATCTGGGGGAAAAGACTGTAAGTCAAAGTGGGGTTTGCTTCCTCCTAGAAAGCAGTGACACTGAAAAGGATCTACAAGTGACTACAGATGACAGCAGAAATGCAGTTCAGCGTGATGTGCAGTCCATCGCTTTAGATCAAAGAGGATAATCCTTGGCTCTAGTGGCTTATGGAAGAGGTGTTATCTAGGTACTGCATCGATGGGAGCAAAAAGGAGCATTTTTCACTGCTGATGTCCATGTTTGGAAAAGTAGTTGAAATAGGAAAGGAACCTAAAACAGAGTGAGGGGGAATATTTGAGGAAATCAAACCTTTCACTCTTATGAGAAGACTAATAAGCTGTAATTATTTTGCTTTACGAAAGAATGACCAAGATCTGGCTTGATGATGGCCTATGGAAGGTTAACAGGCAACACAGGTAACATAAAAAAGCGGAGTGAACTTTGGTGCTGACTCTGGAGAAATTTAGAAATAACAGGAAACATTTCTGAGTGCATAGCTTAACTATTGAAAAAACATGCTTGGGAACATCATCGTGCTTTTGTTTATTTGGAAATTTTCAAATTAAGCCTGAAAGTCTATCTTATGTATGTATTGTAACTCAAAGACATTAATAGGCTTAAACAGACTTAAAATCTGAAAACTTATAAACTCAAGGACTGAGTCAAGCCTTGTCAAGCAGAAGTGCCCTGGTGAAAGAACAAGATAAAAAAGGAACGGCAGCAGCCAAGCAAAAGGATCCTACCCACCTCATCTTGGGAAAGGGGAAATGAGCAGGCTGGCCTGTCTTGATGCCTGAGCATATCCTCCTGGGTGAGACATATGGAGTCTCTCCTTCTTAGCCTTTACTTTCTCCCATCCCAACAATCTCCAGTCTCTCTACAGGGCTGGCAGGTACTGCCTGCCTGAATATCTGGACTTCTGAGGTGGCAGGATGATCACTAGCCTCTTGCCTATCTCATAGCTGGCTCTGACAGGCAGGGTGGTGCCTAAAGTTCCCCTAAAATAACAAAAGACCTGTAGCATGCTCTTCAGTCTTTGAATTAGGCTGTTATATACATATTCGGCTAGGCATTTTGGAGTCTAACCAAAGATACCCTAGATTTTAAATCTCGGCCCCAGTGCACTCAGTCTGTGTCATCACAGATGTTTTTCTCAAAGTCTAGTGAGGCTTTGGTTTGGGATAGGAGTTGAAGGGTTGGAAGGAAAGAGAAGAGCAGGAAGGGTTGCCTTATACTTCCTTAGGCTTTTGTTAATTAATACTTTTATTGGAATAGTCAAGTAACCAGCTGGCTGCGGCCTATTGACTGTACAAAGCCCAGCAAGGGCGGCCCTCACAGTGCCATGCTCCGAGAGCAGAGCAGTTCTCCTACTGTCCGATGGGAAGTACTTTAGATGCTTCCCCATTTCTAAACAGAATAAATTAATATTCCTTTTCAAAAGAAATGTCACTGGCATTTGTTCCTGAATGAACTTCTTGTCTTACCTTAAAGAGTAAGGCAAGGAATTGTCTACAACACTGGAGGAAAATGTTATAGCTGTTTTGTCCTATATTTTCACAGGATGTATGCAGCTCACGGTCTTGGAAAACGGAGAAAAGCACACTTTGTTTCTCACTTCAGGTTCAAATTCCTAAAAGGCTTGTAATAAGCAGCCGTCTGGCTGCAGTTTAATGTCCTCAATGAAATAAGGATGGTAGTCTGAACTGTGTATCCAGAGAACAGGTGTCCATATCATTGGAAATTACCAGGGTAATTGGTAAAGAGGCCAGAATCTCTGGGGGATATGCAGTCTAAGTAACATTTCCATAATGAATGGACTTAATTTAATTTTTAGACCATTAAACTGTAGAGGGTTTCTGGTTGTTTTGGTTTTGTTTTGTTTTGTTGTTGTTGGGGGTTTTTTTTTGTTTTTTTTTTTGTTTTTGGTTTTGTTTTTTTTTTTTTCCCAGACAAAAGTGTTGCGAGACTCCCTAATGTCAAGTTTTAAGTATTGCTATATTTCTAATATTAAGCCCCATGTGATGGGTGTTGTATGCCTGTCCTGAGATTCTTACTCTGGAAGTAAATGCACACTTATCTTTGAATGCTGCTATTTTGAATTGTGATAGTTAAACTGTCAGAGTGAAAACAATGCAAAATATTGCAATAGGGGAAATAACAGGGGAAGGACACTCTTAGGCTGCAGACGAAGAAGTAAAAACAGTGAGCCTTTCCCAGGATAAAAATATGCAGTATCTTAACACACATGATACATCAGCAAAATAAATAAAATCAGGTTTGAGAAAATTCTTTTAACTTTTAAACCACAAATTAACAACAAAAAATTATTTTGAGCAAGAATACATTTGTAGTGGGTTTTCTACATTTTCTCTGAGTGGAATTTAAATTAGATTCAGTAATTCAGTAGTTTTGTGCTTTACAGAGTCATTAGACAACAATATCATCCCAGCAGAAACCTTTTTGAAGTTCAATTAGAAAGATAAGCAACTCCAAATGAGGTGGTTTTCAGCACGCTGAAATACTCAGATTACACTGGTAATGACAAGGACTGTATATTTTGATGTACATATTCAAAGCAGAGTATTTATGTATTTGGGGATTTAGAGCAGATGTAAGAACCTTAATTCTACTAATAACTTAAAAATATTTTCAATGTGACCTTTAGTTTTCTGATTTGAAAGTCAGGCTAGCTTTCCCCTCTCAACTTCGCATTGAACAACGAATGACACATATTTATGGTTAGTTCTGCCTGAGATCTCTCTGTTGTGAAACCTGCTCCTTTGATTACACAAAAATTACTGATGGTCACTTGCTTTCTCAGGAAAGTATAAGCTTCTGTTTCATTCCTGCTTACTTCTGTTGATGTACTAATGTCTGTTTAAACAAATTTTTATTCCTATCCATTAAGAGAGCAGAGGATTCAAGTTTAGCAGCATGCAGGACTGTTAAGGGAAGCAACTCAAATTTTGTCCATATACTCCTCAAATATCAGTTCAATATAAACCCAGATATTTTCACAATTTTGACATCATTTGCAAAATGTGTAGATCAATGGTTCCTCTGTGATCACTTCCTCCAAAAAGGAGGAAATAGTTAATAAGAAGTAGATAAATATGGAGATCAATATTCTAGAAATCCCATCTTCTAATCCTAACTTCGTTTATTCAATGTCTTTAGGTTGAACTGCTTTAGTGGGAGGACCTTTTGCACACATCTTCAGGGCCTAAAAATGAAGGTATCAGAAACCAATGACTAAATAAACACCTACATCTTATTTTCTGTTCACCCCAAATTTCTTAACTCTGAGCAATAATCTTCATCTTCACTGAACTAACACAAAGATTTATATATTCATGTTTTTAAAAAGATTTTAGAGGTCTTTATTTTGAATAAAGCAATAGAATTGAGCCATATTCTAGTCTTGGGAAAGTGGGAGATCATGGAAAGTGAATTGCTGCTAATAGGGGAACATAAGAGTGAAAATAAAAACTAGTCTGAAAGCAAAGGTGCCTCCAAGAGGCTTAGCAGCAGCCTGGGGTGCAAAGGCAGGTGCACAGGCTCAGCTGTGCTGCCTTTGCCACTCGCGTTCTCACTGCCCGTCATGCGAACCGCCCTGGCGTGCAGCAGGCAGATGGTCCCATGGCCTGCAGTGGCACTCACCCCCTCCTTTCCCACCACAAGGGGAAGAACCCGCACTGGGGGGGGGGGGTCTTCCCACACAGGAGGAAGAACACAACTGTATGAGGTCACACACCTGCTCATGCCTTTTTCCATCCCTCTCCTTGCCTTGTTCAACCTGCTCAAATTATGCAGCTAACTCTGCCTTCTCCTCCTTCGTTCATGCCACAGAGCCCTTTCCTACAGTGGTAACTCCTTTTAATTGAATTTTACTGGTTCAGTCTTCCATATAGCCAGCTACTGCTACTTCCAGTAATGACTTTTTCAAAGTATGGTGTTGTCTTGATGTAGTCTCATAGACAGTTCATTGTCCAGATTTTTCAACGTTAAGAGAGAATTCTTGAATACAGGATTAATGTCTCTTCCTGGGCATTAGAAGCATAATAATAGCAACTGGAGGAGGAAGATACCCACATGCGTGTGACCCTGTCCTTCTGGCAATTCTCTGCAACACCCCCTTCCTTGCAATAAACCCGTTCTCTGTTCACAGGATACAACCGTGCTACAGGCTCAGAGTGTTTATTTTCGATGTGTTTGTAGAAAATGCTGTTTCATTTTGTGCACTGACAAAAAAAAAAAAGCATTTTGCTTGATAGTCATAGATACTGTCAAGATGAAAAAGCAGTGGTATTAATGTGAATAAACCTTGTGTGACCTTGCCTGCAGTGCGTCTAACATGGAGAATTACTAACATTCAGGTTTTCTTAGTAACTCTGTTATGTCAACATTTCCTGGTTGCAATAGTCACGGGTTTCTCTTTCACTGAAACATAACGAGTTGGGCAATGCGGCCTCTTGCTGAGCAGCCTGGAAAGATGAGTCTACAAACTGCACTAAATTACAGCTGAATCCACTGTTGCTGGATTTTCTCCATCCTCCACACCCATGGTGTTTTGTTTTCCCTTTTGTTCCACAGACACCTCTCCTTTTCGATTTTATTTTTGCTGTTGTCTGACGTAGGGTTAAAGAATGTAAGGGAAACACAAGGGGAAAAAACAAGAGCGGAAAACATCAGGAAAAGATCACTGCCCAAGTCTTAAATAACAAGGCACTCTCAAAATGCACAAACAATAAGGTGGTCCTTTTCTGTTATTTTTTAATATTTATTACTACGGGACCCTGGATTTAGGTGAATGATGCAACAACTAAAGACAACTGCCTACATGCTATTCAATTTTTCTGAAACTTGCACTGCTTTGCTGTGTTCTGACATGACAGGATGTTAAAAGAGTGTTTGCTGCAATTGTACCTGAAGAGCAAAATTTGAAAAAAAGCAACCATCTAATGAATTTTTGTGGGTATGGTTCATTTCATACAAGCAGTCTGCTCATAAAAATATCAACATCAAAACTCCTATTGGCTTCTTTGGATTGAGCTGCTGTTGATTGTATTTGTTCTCTCTTCCCATCCAGGAAAAACGAGGTTTAAATTTCATTCCGAAAGCACAAGAACATGTCAGTGCTTTAATTTTTTTCCAAAGGCAAGTTCCATTTTCCTGTGTTAGCTGTCCAGAAAGCCATGTGCTGGGGCTCCCAAGTTCCACCTGTGCAGTTATCAGTTCTGGTGTTCCACTGAAGGGTGCAGGTGGAGAGATTTGCGTCAGTCTCAGAAGGAAAATGGAAAAGTTGGATTTAACCCAGTGTTAAGCCAGGAGACTTGCGGATAGCAAGTCATTACAGTGATGGGCTCTAACTTGCTGTGCTGTCCATCTTCTAGAGCAGATTTAGGGGCCAGATTATCACTTGTAGATACCAGCTGTTGTAATCATAAAATCTGAAGTTCACAACTACAGAAATCAGTGAGGCAAGAGCTCAACTTGGTAATTACATCTATGCTAGTACAGCATTGTTAGGTTGGAATAGACCTCTGAGATCATCAAGTCCAACTGTTGAACTAAGACCACTATGCCCACCAAACCGTAAATTAGTAAGTTAAGCATAACAGAGATCTTTTCTGGCACAGAGGCCAATCCTCTTAGGAGAGCCCAAGCCTATTAACTCCGTTTGCCTTCCCAAACATGAAACCACAACTGGAAATCACCATATCTAGGAAATTTTGTGAGTCTATTTGTTGTATTGGCCCAAAACCTTGCTGAGGATGATTCTAATGATCTAACAGCACCAAGTGCCACTGCCTAGGCACATCCCATGGCACTGTTTAGTTCATTAGCATTGATTTACCTAGCATGAACTGTATGCCTCACACTTCAGTGCAGTGCTAACCCTCAGTACACAGCTGGTACAGCATGAGACAGGACCACTTCACATAAGTTTTTTTGGCAATGTTTGAATTCTTGGACCCTATGTTTAAGTAAGTACATAAGCTCCAAAATCTTAAGCCTCTTTGAAAAGAGAGATTTTTTTCCCCTGTGCACTGGAAGGCTCCACTGGAGGAGGTTACAACGCAGGAACAGCAGTGTCCTGTGGCTCACAGCTATATATTCCACTGGTCGGATATTGTCATGTCCCAGCAAAAAAATAGCCCCATCTTCTGTGGGTCTGCAAAGTCCCCAGGGAGATTTCCTCATATAAAACCAAGCTGGGACTCTGTTTATTATCAAAAAAGAGAAAAGATTGTTCACACCAGAAAAATAGAGAGACAAAATCCTTAAAGTGGTAGAGGATGATAGGAGAATATATAATCCCAGTGGCTTCACAGTCATATAGAGTTTACTTCAATAATGTTGTGCTAGCCAACCTTTCAAAAATACATGTGTTCCTATGTACTGTTTGGCTTTCTGATTTCCTTCACACTGAATGCCTCTACAAGACAAGCAGGGAATGGCTTTTTCGCTTTTTATGCTTGTGAAATAAGCCGTTAGTAGTCAGATATGCTTTAAAGGACATTCAGTGTGAAGGAAACAGGAGAGAAATGAGTGATCAGAGCAGTTTTCATGACCTCAGCATTGAGGAACACAAGAAGTGACCTATGCCCTGTTGCTCGTGAGAAGTACAATGTGTAAGGAAACCAAGTCCTGTGAAACTACTTGGTTTTATGGCAAAAAAAGAAAAAAGAGCTGAATAACTGAAAATAAACAGGAATTTGAGATTATGACCACAGACATTCAGCATCTGACACAAAATGCTGAGTAAGTTTGAAAAGAGTCCTTTGGCAGTAACCAGGAACTGTTTATTAATCTAATGGCTTAGCTCTGATGTATTTTTAAATGAAATGTCATAATTCTAGGGGTTAGTTGGTCTCCTGACAAAAAAAAAAGGCCTGATCCTACCAGTTGCCACACATCACAAGTGCTGCTGAGGCTGTCTACACTAAACTCTGTCTCTCCCCTTAACCTACAAACAGACTATTAAACACTTTTCCCAGAGTAATTTTGCTCAGGTAGAAGAGACTGGATAGGGTGACCCCCTGAGGAAACAAGGAAAGGTTGATCTTTTAGCTGCACAAAACTGAACTGAATGACCAAGTATGTCCGTACTATGATCTGGCAGTTCTGGCCATACAAATGCAGACCCACATTTAAAAATGAAGAGCCTAAGACAGTTCTTCACTTCCTGGGGAATTCAGATTATTTCACCTCAGTGGAAAGAGCCTGATTTATATACACACAGTTCCTGATTCTGTACTGGCCTATTCTGTCCTTAAATAGGCACAGAATTTTAAAAATATGCTCAAATATTCGGAACTAGTATTGCAGATTATCACATTATTTTAGAGTGATCAGGATCTTAGAAGAGATATCTGGGCAGCCTGGCTCATAGAGGTTTCAATGATTTAAAATTATGTAATGGAACTGGATTAATTATTCATTTAAAGTAATTCATCTGACCAATGTGGAAATTTGTCTTCATATAAATAATCCATGATTTTTTAAAAATTAAAATTATTATTCAATCTGCCTTTACATTTAACAAGGCTTAGAATTTGGCCCTGCATACATCTGGTAAGTCAAAAGGTGTGAAAAAAGATCTTTTATATCACATTGACTGCCTAAATTTATTTTCCTTCCTTCTTCTCTTTCTTGTGATATTTTGAGGCAGTGTGAACAAGCCCCCACTGAGTTCCATACTGAAAGAAAGAAGTGAGAAAGCACAAAAGTTCCTCATCCAGACATTAGGTCATGAACGTTTGTGTTGTTTTATGCATTAACAGCTAAACTGTAGGGAGGGCCTCAATTTCCTTATGCAGTTGCCTGTTTGAGCAATCTTTAACAAAAGTACAGCGCATCCCTTCCTGCTTCTCTGCAGTCACAGTAGTATTGAATCAATTGATAAACCAATGCCTTGGTCCCTTTTATAAAACAGGGGCTGCTTTTGGAGAAAGTTAAGTTTTAAAAAGTTCTATCTGAGATGGCACTAATTGATCCTATTTGGTTTTTTGATTTGAAGATCTCCTTGGTCTTTTCGATCTTGGCAGTCCATGAACATGCAGTTCATTTAGAGGGAATTCAAGCCTGCTGACAACTACCTGCTTGTGAATCTCCTAGAAATAATCCACAGATCATATATTAAAAACAGTAAACCAGGAAATAGCATTGGAAAATGCTTTTAAATGACTTCTGTCATTTCATCTGCAGTACACAATATTTGAATTACCTAAAATGAGGAAAACAATGGTGGTGTCACCTGTATACCTGTCACCAGTAAAGCTAAGGTACTAATCCAGGAAGGCTGAAATATTCATGTGCTGAATGATTGGGAGAAGTCGTGTAACTTCCTTGACATTCAAGAAAATAATCGACCAATAGTGATTATCCCTCCAAAACTCCACTGTAAAATATACGCTGGATCACTGTATTAAAAAGTCAAATCATGATCTGCACGTCAAAAGTAAAAGTATTTTCAGCTGTTGCTGGGTAGTCCCAAATCTTGCATGCATCTTTGTTCACCCGTACTCTGCTGGAACCATTTTTCATTACAGCCCAATAATCCAATTAATCCATTATCTGCACTTAGCCTTTATCAAGGCAAAGTGGCATATTGATTTTTGAGCATTACACAAATTGACAAAGCAGATGTGCCATTTGAATTTAAGTATTCCCCTGAAGTCACATTGTATCTAAGATTCATAAGGTCTTTCTTAGTGTAGACCTGTTTCCTTCTTAGTAGACAGACGCATTTATAGAAAAATGTGTCAGAAATAGCAGGTTTTAAAAAACTCTCTCTTGGGTGACAGGTTTAAGACATTTATGTGTGTAATTCCCACTGAAAACATAAAAAAATATTGCCATTTCTTCCATGTTAGCACCAATTTATGAAGACGTACTGTTCCACGCTGGGTGCACATATGGTATACATACCTATGAAGAGTGGGATAATTCCAGCAAGAATTTAAGAAGGTAGATATGTAACAAGCACCATACTGCTGCAAAGGTCCATCTGCCCCATCGTCTTGTGTCCACTAGTGGCCAATGGTGGATACCTACCCAAAATGTAAATCAAGAGAGGATGCATACATCACATTTGTTCATATACTCCTAATATCTGTCAATCTGCAGATTTTCAGAATCAAAGGAGTTGTTTTTTATTCAGTAACCCATGGTGGCTTTCTTTGCCATGATTTTGTTTGGTTGCTTCTTAATGGTATGTGACTCTTTTGCATACATACATTCATATGGTGAAAGACCCAGTAACTTGAGAGCGGTTTGTTCAGATACTGGAAAAGGAAACGCCCTAATCCCAGTTCTCTTCATGGTATTCATAAATTTATCACTGCTTATAATATCTCTTCTGATTTGCCTCTTTCCAGACCCAATCTGAATAGTTCTTCTATATTTTCAGCCATCTGAGTCCATTCAGGATCTTATTTGTTGGATAGTACTATACTTGTCTAAATGCATGTTGAATTCTGTGCCACCCTCAAAGCAGATAGTCCTGGCCATGGCAAGGCAATGGAGGCACAGCAATTCGCAAACCCATAAATTCAAGTGGGTTGTCCCTTGGAGAGTCCCTGTGAGAGAAAACGTGTTTACTAATAGAGATGCTTTGCTGGCTAACCCCACTTGCCTGACTTGCTCTGCAAAACAATCCCTCCACACTCAAAATGTGGCATGTGTAGAGAATGCCATGCTCAACTGATAAGCTTGTACTAAAATTGGCAAAAAATGTGCATTGCTGTCATTTTTCAACTGAGCTTGGATACTAAGCTCAGCTTCAATGCCACCACTGTTCAGCACAGGACCATTGCCAGCAATAAACTCAGACTAAGAACAGTAGCTGAAATACTTATTCACAAACACAGTTTCAAGCTACACATGGTCACTCTCTGCACATGCATTTCCCATGGCATGGAAATTACTTATTTCCCACTTGGTATTATTTCTGCTTCAGTTGCTTGGCTCTTGCTCACTCACCCTCCTGGAGCCAGACTGCCAGAGGAACAAAGACCAACTCCAAATCTTGGAGACAGATGTGCTCATGTCAGTCTGATCAATGAGCAAGGTGGAGGGCAGAGCAACTGCCTTGTACTGCGGCTCACAAAGCTGTGATTTATTGTGCTACCTCCAAAAGACAAATGAGGTCTTGAGTTGAAGTGAATCTTCTAATTTAATTATCTAGTGTCCCAGAGGGAGATGACCTTAAAAGCCCAGACAATGCAAGGAAGATATCATCTGAAAGGAAATCTGGTTCACATTGTACATTAACCTGTGCATCTTCCTGGGGTTTGCCCTGTTTACTACCCAATGGACCCAGCATCTGCTATTTTTCATGTCTAAAATAAACATTTATTTATGTTTCTGGTACTGAGCAGCTAGTATAGGAAGCCCTTCTGTTGGAACAAGGAAGGCCCTCAGCTGTCTCCTAAGCCCTTGGCAGCTCTCAAGCAGTTCAGGTGGGATTCCCACTCAGGGCCCAGTCGGGTGCCTGGCTATAATGCTGCTGTCCTCAGCAATGGGAGGAAGCGAGCCTGGGGATGCGGTGAGGCTGGGGATGCGGTGAGACCAGCACTGCTTCATCCAGTGGCACACCCTGCACAGTGCAGCAGAGCTTAGGTCTGTCCCAGGCTGCAACCCAGGCACCTGAGCAACTGTGGACCCTGCCTGTGGATTCTGCTTGAGAACCCTTCCAGGATATCCCTTTCCTCAGGTATGATCACTTGTCATCTTGTACCTCTGATTCTGTGGCTCTTACCCACATGAGAAATTTTGTAGGGCCAGGATGGGTGGCTGAATGCTTTACAAATGTTATGGCCCTGTCCTACAAAGAAATCAACACTGGCTGACCCTTTGTAGCCTTATCTTGTCACAAGGGCAGAGGCTGCCTATGTGCCATCATGCTCAGGAACTAGGAAGATCTAGTAGATCCTGTAGGATGTGAAAGTAGACAAGTATTCCTGTCTTACTGTGAGGAAACTGAGTCAGGGAACTGACAAGTCACGTCATTTAATTTGATTAGGTCGCCATTCCTGACATTTTCCTCCAGCATGCCGTCTAGAATGCTAAAAAAATAAAGGTTCCCCATTTATCATGCACATCTGTTTAGCTCCTGCTTCCTGCCACAGAAATATTTGCTGTTTGAATTTGCTTAGGTAATAACATTATCCAAATTTTCTGCATAGTTGTTTTGGTTAATAATACGTGCCATATATGCATCATTCACTTCCAATGACACCTATAACAAGCGAGAAAATAGTAACCCTTATAAATATAACGTAAATCAAATCTCTAACAGTCTGATGTCAAACATTAGAACTATTCAAGTTGAAAGAAAACCCATGCAACTCAAAAAATATATGAGACACCAGTCAGATAGGGGATGGAGGATTCTTCTGCCACTGTAAAGCAGGCCAGCAGAAAATCTGACCTACAAAAGTCAGCATGCCTTCTGGCTGGTGATTCAAAAAGTCTTTAGAATCTGGTAGCTGATTTAATCCTCCAAGTGTTTTTCAGAACGGTAGGAAAAGGGACAAAGGCCTTTTCCCAATTTCTGAAAAATATTTCAAAGCTGTGATTTTTTTATAAGTCTTATATGTAAGAAATTAAATGCTACATATCAAAAACAGTGGTACTACATGCAGGTGCCAGCTGAAAGTGGACACATTGCAATACTCTACACAAACTGTTTTCTTTTCCTTTGAAAAATACCTTTCTCCTGATTATGCTGAACTCATTATGAGCTGCTTAAATTTTGGCTAAACATCACATTAACATTTTAAAAGCTTCAGACCTGTTCATATCACTCCCACGATCTCTGAAGCAAGGTTTCTGTAAAGAAGAGAGTTGGCATATGTATCAAACACATTCTCTAAAGGTTCATCCAATTGTATAGACGTGTCTTCAGATCAAAGCTTTGGGGAAAGGCAATGAACGACTTTAAAAAGCACTGGACAACACCTGAGGAGGCGTTGTTTTGTAGTGCTGTGCCTGAAAACATGCTAATGATTTTTCGGTCTACCTGAGTAGTATGAAGACATGCCATATAGATTAAAATACTACAGAAGGTTCAACTTAAACAAATAAAGACCAGAAAAGTAAACATTTGAACTCTACCTTTAAGCCATTTGTTAAAACAATACACACCAACCATGCCTTCTCCATTAGATGTAGTGCCTATGACAAGTCAGCTCTGGAGTCTGAAGTTTTACATGTACCAAAAGAAGAAATAAAGAATGATCCTTGGCAGGGAGGTGTTTTGAATATTTTTAAACAACAGAGTTGATCCCTAATCTGATGCAATCATTGCACAGGCTGTTCATTGTATCTGTTCAGTATCGAGCTGAGATTAAAGGTGATGGCTTTTATAGGGGTTGTAGCGTGATAAATTAATTCCCAGTGGGGATTTGGGTTCAGGCCACAAAACATAGCAAGGCAAAACCATGCATTTTCACTCAGTGGCACTATCCTGCACTCAAAACTTTCCTGGGATAGACATAAACCATCAGGAATTGAAGTTTTCCAGTTGCAATCCTGATTACAGACCAGAAATTCTGCATCACTGCAAAGCCATGAATACTGGAAGGCACTTGAAATCCTACTCAGTCATGACCCTTCCCCTAATGTGAAGTCAGCCAGTCACTTTATTTTCATCTGTTTCAATGCACAGACATCTACATTATTTTTCCTGAATGGGTACAAAGCCCTTAGAAATTTCATGTGTGTGTAAAGACATACGTAACATATATGCATTTGCTATCTCGGTCACCATTTCAGGACCCCTGAGAAGCCCATATACATTCCCCCCTCCTCCAACATGCACACTCCACAGGTCACTGGTTGAAAATTATGTGTCTTTTTTTCTAAGATAAAGAACTCTTCTGTGTTTCTAGCAATATGCATTCACAAACCAGTGGATTAAGGATGATCCATCTTGTAGGCTTGTCTTGCTTTGGATTGTTGATTGCTGAATGCTGAGGATATGTGAGCATAATTCTAGTTTCTCCTTTCTGAAGGGAGATAACAATCCTGCTCGTGTCTTGGGTGGTCTAAAGCTCCTTTGGGTGTCATATTATGAGCTACTGAGGTGCAGCTGCAGTTTAGGTATTATTGTTTATTATTTATTTATTATTTATTTATTATTTATATTTATTATTTTATTATTATCTATATATAGGCCACTGTACAACATATAGTAGCTGCAAAGATATCTCAGAGATTAGGTTGTGGATGTAATAATATAACATTTTCAAGCTTCAGGATACTGACACTTTGGGATGGGTTGTATCTCATAGGTGCTCTCAGTAGATCTACTGAGTTGCTTGTGGCTAGCCATTGTGCATCTGTCCTAGGTAAGGACTCTAAACTGTACTGAACTCACTGGAATCTGGCTGATGGCAGAACAGGATTGAATCAGACCCTTGATTTTCACTAAAAACAATTAAAAAAGAAAACAAAAAAAATAAAGCTTGCAAAATTTGCATTATAAATATGTGCCATGGATGGAGAATGTTACCATTTTGGCCCATAGGAATATATTTTATGTTTACTTCCCAATTCTTTTCCTCTGTTTCCACTACTTCCATGCAGTTGCAAGGTGCAGAGCTGCAAGGGATTACAAAGCACAATAGAAGGGACACCTGCAGTTTCTCGTAAATTTTTATAGACAGTAGTATCCTTTTGACGAGGCTATTTTTTTTAATAAAACTTCATATTCCTTCTACAAAATTCCGTAGGATTTTACAGGAAGCTCCACAGACCACTGGCAAGTCCTGAATCTTATTTGGCATAGCTGAGATTTGAAAGTGCACTGTTTGTTGCTGTGCAAAATGAACCACATATGTTTTCTCTTGTTACAGTACCATGGTATCCAGGAGCAATATTATTAGCCATACACTATAAAATATTTTTGCACACTCTATTTCAAAGGCAAACAGTAAGCCTGTATAGAGTTTTTTTTTGTAAAATCTGTGGGGTTTAATGGAGGTTTCTCTTTTTGCAGTCCCAATGAAAAGAGGCAGTAGAGTTAAAACACGGAAATTCTGCAATATGAAATCAAACTACAGAAAAGAGAATAGTTAATCTTCAATTCAGGTGAACCCTTTTCATGTGGGTGTGATTTAACTTGCAGTAACCATATAGAGTGCAAGAGATCTTGCCAGAGTAGTTACTAATGTTCTGATTTGCTTTATTTGCACTTAACATTCTTCCATTTATTACATTCTGATCCCTCTACATTTTTGATATTCACAGCCAGGAAATAGGTAAAAAGAGGAAATAGGCAAAAATAGGAAATAGGCAGAAGATAACGCAGAGAGCTAGAGAAGAAAGAAGGCCAGAAACCATGGAGAGAGTAACACATGCGTTCTGCTACTAGCCTACTGACAGCAAAGTCATGCTAAGTTTGATGTGGTTTATTACTGGGGGAGGAGAACCTCATTTCCCTAACTCCAGGCAGAAGGAAGCCTTGACTGGAGCTTGGACAGAAGTGGAAAATCTGTATTGAATACTGATAACTTTTAGTTGAGAAATTAGAGTCCTGGGCCTGAGCTCAGTTTCCTCACATATCTACTGACAATGAGAAGGCATGAAGAGTGCACACTGAGCAGAGCCTTGGTTTCATCATCAGTTTAGACTGACATAACTTGTGCCTGCAGGCTCAGAAGTGGTTGGAGAGGCACTGACACCCCCTCTGGTGCCTTTTGCTTCCTCATGCCCCACTTATTCCCATGTGCTGATGTGGAGGTTTGCATGACTGTGTGCTGCACCCAGTCAGGGAATACATTTTCTATTTTAGGGAAAATATATGGTGGAAGGTAGTGGCAAATTTTGTGGTTGTCATGATCGGATGAGGGCACTGTTTATGAGGCTGAAATTACTCTGGTTTCTAGATGCTTTTGATGAATCACATTCACATTACAATGTCCAAATATCAGAGGTTTCTGAGTAGACAACTGGCTAAAGTGTGGAGGAAAGCAAGGAAGACATAGGAGTACATAGGAAATTGATAGAAAAAGTAAGGGGAAGGAAAAAGCAGCTAAAATAAGCATGGGGTGAGCAGGGAGGAAATAATATGAAGCTGTTAGTAGATAACAGAGTACCTCAAGAGAAAACAGGAAAAATAATACCAGCAGGAAAATGACGGGAAAAATGGTGAATGCCAAAAAGTAATGGAAAAAGATCACTGTTGAGAAATTTCTCCATGTCTGTAAGCAAAAGCACACAAATGAAAATTGGAGGCAGTGGTGGAAGCACATTATGGCTGATGTCTGTCAAACTGTGATGTTTTTTTCCTATCCATGTTATCACAATAGAGGGAAGTGAATACTGTTCCACCAGTAGCATCTACATACCATCGTTTTTTTCTTTTAAGTCTATTTCCTTTGCACAATTCAGAGAATTATAACCAGCTTTTGACAGGGTCAGCATCTCTAAGACTGCAACATTATTTGAGCAACAAAACCATTTCACAACCCCCACCTCAATGAGTACACAAAACAATCACGAAATCTACAAGCTTCAGGCCTTGCTGGTGAGACATTGGAACATTCCTGGGAATGTGAGCCCCATTTATGAAGTGCTAGGAGAAGGTTAAGCTGCTATCTTGGGCTTTGGGGTAATTAAGGGGTAGGATGGGTGGTCAGTACTATAAACTTCACATCCAAACATCTACATACTGAGGAAACCAAGTGGGAGAGGACAGCAGGAAAATCAGATCTCAGGAGTGTGAGAGAGAATGTGCTTCTTTTCGCTTAGACCATCTTACTCTGCCTCGACAGGGAGATTTACAGCTCAGCCCTAGCAAGTGGCTTTGCAGCATCTCACACTCATTCATCTCACCCTCTGCTGATCTGTCCAACTTCACCATGTCCTTTATTTGTGGCTGTGTTACCCTGCCTTTGAAGCTGGGCACAGCGATAACCACCACTATAAAATGTTCTAATAACCACTGGGGCAGAAAGTTTTGCGAGAGGTGGACAAGATGTATGAAGGTACCTAAGGGACTAATATGGCAGAAGCTATCATACGTATGGAATACTGTTTCCAGGAATAATAACTCTGTTACACCTCTGTGTGAGTAGCTACCATCATCCAACCACCTCCAGGATGGGACTGAGCAGGTACTCGAAGTGCTCAACTTGGGAGAAGGAAATGAAGGGAAAAATTCACAGTCAATAGAAAGATTTACATAAAATAAAGCTGACACCATGCTGTATACCTTGAAATTTGGCCAGGAAAGGAAAGTGCACACCTATGATTTCAAAAAATACTATAAAATTTTTAATCACCATAGGTGTCAAGAGATTAATTTTTCCCCAACATATATACTGTGGATGCCTTCATCTTTTACATAGCATTTATCAGCATTTTATCTCAATGCTGACATCTAAGAGGCAGTTGTATTCCCCCTGAGAGGAATAAGAAAGCATGACGGAAATCCAAGAGTTTGTGAAAGGGAGTTTGTGGCAGTGAACTGGCCTCAATTGAATGGGCATGCTTAGCAGCACACAGATCTGCTTCTGTAACAAGCACAAACACTTAAAACTGTATCTTAATGAGGGCCTGAAGTGCTTCTTTCCCCTTGCAAGCAAAACTGAAGTGGCTGATGGACTTGGCTATATTTATTTATTTATTTATTTATTTATTTTTATTCAAGCTTTACTATCCACCCAGTTTCCTCCAGGTCTACTATCAGCAATAAGTATGAACCAGCCAAGGTAGAATGCTTCACTTTAACCTTGCCTGGAGGCGCAGACTGCTTCATACTTGTTGGGGCCATGGACTTCTCTGTGGGTCTGCCTTGACAGCACACCCCTGGGAAAAAAGAGCATGAGCTGTAGCTGTGCTAGATGGAGGCAAAGGATTTATCCTACTGCCTGTGATGATGTACAGAACAGATCACTCTCATCGAAAGTAAAATGAGGTGTGGAGAAGAGATACACACAGGTTGACTGTCAGCTTGACACATGGCTGGAAACTATAATGACATCAGCCTTTGCTCCCAAGAATTAGATAGGTGACAGATATTGGATACGAACGTAAATCTCCCAAGGGAGAAAAAAGAAATGGTGAAGGAAACAGAGCTCACAGCAAAGTAGTTTAAACTATGGGGCCATACAGCAACACCTCAGATTAAAATGCATGTGGAAACTAGCTATTTCCATAGGGGACATGTGAGCTGGATGGAGCCTGGTGGCACAGGAAGAATCTACAACGTCCATAATTTAGAAAAAGCATGAGTGAACCTTAGCTTGCACCACATGATAAGATGCTCTGTGGTCTTTGAAAAGTAAATTTTCAGCACAGTA
Organism: Leptosomus discolor; assembly: GCF_034619465.1. Lineage (NCBI taxonomy): Eukaryota > Metazoa > Chordata > Aves > Leptosomiformes > Leptosomidae > Leptosomus > Leptosomus discolor. The sequence continues at coordinate 74,204,237 of NC_141419.1, forward strand.
AACTAAAATGTAACTGCTTAGCCACATGGCACATGAAAATACTTCCTGTATATGTTAACACTTGAATGTATGAAGTACCTATGTCAGGGGTTAAATATAGTATCTATGCTAGAAAATATGAAGAATAAGAGACCACTTCAAATTAACTTAAATCATATGAATATGCAAAAGTTAACTTAAGCTCTGGCTAGTTGAAAAGCTCAACGTCTGCTTTGGTCTGAGTCTTTGATGACGTATTTGTTACCCAACAGTAGAAGTGATTGCTGAATGGTGACAGGACATTTTACAACAGGCATTACACCTCTGCTTCTCTCCCTTGTACTTCTCCATTCCTAAATACCAGAGTTGGTGTGGACCTGGTTGTGCGTCACATTTTCCCTGTTAGTGATACTCTCCAATCTTTCCCACGGTTCATTCAGCTTCTATGGTATCCATTGGCAGTGTGCTATTGCACAGCAGGGTACTAAAGGGAACTGACTGGGGTAGCAGTGAAGCTTTCAGAAAAAGCTTAGATGTTAACCACGTCAAGCTTTTATGAAAATTCACAAGCCTCCAGACTGCACTGACATCTGCAGAATTTTGATAGCTTATGGTAAGTTGAAGTTGAGTTTATAGTGGTTTTGGGTTTTTTTAAAGACTTGAAATTAAAATGAAACTAGCTGGTGATTTCCAGTAACTATCGTAACTGCCTGCCAGTCTAAAGATAACCTCATAGGAGCTGGGTGGAGTACGTGTGTGTGTGAGAGAAATGTGTAAATAAACTCCAGACTGCTGTTGAAGGCTCAAAAATTTAGAACCACCAAATGCTAACTTTCTCACAGCAGCAGAAATTAAGCTATAGGCAACTTCCTATTTGTGAGATTTAAAAAAAAAATAAATGGGATTCATAGATATCCTATCCTATCTGGACACCAGGAAAACTGAAACAATAACAACACATCCAGCTCCTTTCCACTGTGTCAGTCATTGTACAATGCTTCTGCTGCTGCAAGCACTACATCCAGGGAGCATTTTGTGATGACTGTGTGCACAGAGCACCAGCAGCTGGGCTGCAGTACTTGGGAAGATTTTGTCCTCAGGCAGCACGATATTACCTCTCCCAGCACCTGGGAGAGGATCAGGATGCCACTGATTACAACTCTTAATGCTATAAGTGCTTAAGAACAGACAAACAGACATTGCTTCCACATCCCTGTGACTGGTGGGTGGGTGATTAATGCACACTGGTATGGCTGGATGTTTTATCCCTGACACAACATAAATTGTTGCTTTTCCTACAGTTGGTACCACGACTATAAATGGAGTTAATGATAAGGTACATGGTGCTCTCGATTCTGGTCACTTTAAACAGGTGCTAGCCTCCAGCCTGTCCAGGAGAAGGTATTATACCCTCTTTTATACTCAAACTTTTATGGCACTCTTCACCTCATCAAAGAAATTTGAGCCATCCGATTGCAACCCTAGGCAAATATAAGGGGAGCTGAGACTAGGAAGGGGTGAGGAGAGGTGTTAGCTTGAGTGTTTGTTTATGGTCTCCATTTTTCTCTTTTCTCAGTACCCTAATCAATACTCAGAAGTTGGTATTAATAGTAGATTAAATGAAGTAAAAATTGCTACTGTGAGTATCGAGTTAGCTCTTCACCTGTGGTGAGAGGAATGACCCTGACTAGGCTGGAGACAGAGATCATGTCAGTGCTGGAAAGAGGGCTTGGAACAGGTCCCCCTGTCACATGAGGTGACATTGCAGCTGGGAGAAGGAGGACTAAACAAAAGAGACCTGTGGGGCATGACCAAGCCCTGAAGGATGATGCAACCCAAGGGCCCTCAAATTTTGAGTCCCACCCAATGCTTCTCAAGCAAGCAAAAAAAGTCACTTTATCCGTTTCTGAACTGAACTTGATTTGATTGGTTCATTAAAATTTGGGGGGGGGTGGGGGATAATTTGACTTCTACAATTTGCTCAACAGATCCAAATATGGGTGTCAGCAAAAGAGCAAATGAGAGTAACTCAGACTTGTTAGTTCCTATCCGTAGTTTTAGTCTACTTTGCACTTATAAGATTGCATTTACATTTGCTCGCTAACTAAAATACAGATTTTTAAAGCAAAAATGCAGTTTTGTCTGAAGTGCCTTCTGAAGTTCATCTGAAAAGTATTCTGGGAGAGATAATTACAAAATCCTCAAGTCAAAAAGCTTTATAGTCAAGCACTGACCACAAAGCCTGCTGTCCAAATTCTGATCTCAGAGCAGCATAAATCTCGTGTAATACCCATGGTTTTGGTGGAGCTTCTCCAGTTTTACACAGCAGTGACTGGGAATTGAACTTGGAACTTTGCCTTTAATTTTGTCCAAAACTGTGATAGTAGAAAAAAGTATGCTTTCAACATGGAGTCCCACAGGAATTCAGAAGGTCATCACATTGAATCATTTTCCCAATTGCTCCCCATGCCTTCCCACAAAAAAATGCAACTCACAAAACCCTCAGTGTTTTGTCAGTTCAGCTAGAAAGAGAAAAATAAAGCACAGTTTGCCTGACACACATACAGAGAGTAAACATAAGTGTGAAACATTTGTAGTGTAAGACATTTGATAACCTTCTTTACAGTAGTACTGTGAAGATGAATTAGTTATTTTCAAAGGCTTTTTAAATGTGCAGATAAAGCATGACAGCCATCACATTAATAATCGTCATAAAAGGTCTTTAAGTTAATATCAAAACTCCGGGTATGTGCTCTTTGATCTTTGCTGAGATTGAAGTCTCAAGTTTAGATTGCAGCATGAAGGCACAGTGCTGAGGGAATCTATGGTGAATACCTAGTACCCAGGACACAGTTAGAGGCCTCAGAGTCTTTCAGAATGGTGCATTTAGTGTGAGAGCTTGTCTGCATAGGGACTTACCCCTGATTAACTCCATGTGTGGACACTCCTAGTCCAGAATAGTGGGTGGAGAACAAGGCCTTAGGCTGGAGAAGCATTGTCTCCCTCTCAGTATTATCCTTGGCCACGACCCCAGTGATGGGTCTACACATCTGCTGAGGAATCTGAGGACAATCTGGCAAGTGAACACAAGGATCGCCTCCCCAGGCACTAGAAAGGACCCATAGGCTGAGGTGCTGTCTGAAACAAAAGCCTGGCATGATTGGTTTTACATACAGCAGTATGGCAGGCTTCCCCAAATTACTGTGCATGAGAAGGAAAATTGGAACCAGCTGTGTCAACATGCACCATAAATAGAATACAGTTCTCAGGAAAACAGACAGCAAAAATAGAGTATAATAATCTTCAGCTCAGTATTTGCATATTACTAATGTCAGAAGAAAGTATTAGAAGGGACAATGAAAGAGGATTATTCTTGTTAGAAGAAGAAAGCATTAAGAGGGATGTCGACCATGGTATTAGGGCACTGTAAGCCTTGACAAAAAAAGAGCAAGCCTGTGACAACAGATGAAACTTCAAGAGCGGCATTACGGTTATTGGGAATCGCTCTTCAGTATAGCCCTGAAGAGTTTAGCTGGAAATCCACCCACTGTGGCATGTAGCCAAGATGAGCATATAAACCTCAAAATCCTTTAAAGAAGCAGTTTATGAAACCGAATGGAAAAGAGGCTAAAGTGTTTTATTAGAACCTCTTCTGCTGGACTGTGGAATCTAAATGGTGGATTCCCAAAGGAAAAACACAGCCCAGCCAATACATTTCAGCATGTCCTTACAGCTTAAACCTTCTTAGGTTTAGTTTTTTCAGTATGCATTACTGGGTGTTTTCATCCTTGTTACCAGAGGGCCTCTTGGTCTTGCAGATGAGCACACCTTATAACAGTTGTGTTGTGTCATTACAAGAATCCTTGCTGCAGAAGAGGGAAGTGAAGGGCAAGGCCATCACAGTTTGAGAGGCTCTTTGCTTGTCTGTTTGGGATACTGAGGTCTACAACCATAAATTTTTCCTTTTCAGTGCTGCAGGGTGAGACGTAGGCACAACAAACAGGCTGTTTTATTGAGATATTTTCATAGGGGATAAGATTTCTATTTCCTCTATGCACACTAGAAAAATTGGCTCTACTTAAAAAAATATGGCAAGCAGGGAATTTCTGAGCCTATTTTACTCTTCTTTCTGAAGTAATTTTATCACTCTGCGCAAGCAAATCTCGAAAGAGGTTGTTACTGTCTGTAAATAGATTTGCTTTATTGTTGTGCTGAGCAGCAGAAGAGGAATGTGGATTTACAGTGAAGGTGGGGAATGGGCAGCCAGCCAGCCCAGTGGTGCCGCTGCTGACTGATAGCTCAGCTCCACTTCTTACATGTCTTGCGGCAGGCTTGAGTAGCTAATTCATTCAGTAGAGTAGCACACGGTATTGTCCAGTTGTAAAGATAATCATAAGCTGTGTTAAATTTATCAGGCTGTTTTTAGAGCTAGTCAAATAATTATTCATTTTAAGTAATTCACCTTATTATGCATCTAACACTCCATCTGCCTGAGTATTAAACACATACGAAAGGTGATTTCAGTTACCTGTTCCTCAATTGCAGTTGTTTCACTAATCTAGTGTGTGTAGACATTTTAGAGTCTAGTTTTTGAGTGGTCTATGCAAAATTTTGCTATTTATCATTGCTTTTAACACTGTCAAAGTCACATGGTGCCATTTCAATTTACTCTGTGCACTTGTGTGTAGGGGGATCTGAGCACCAGAATCTGAAGTCAGACTGCTCGTCATTGGGCCTGTGTGTACATGGGGCCAGTAACTGTGGCAAGTGAGCATATGCAAGCAAGTACAGGATCACTAGCAGGTATCAAGCAGGAGAGACTGGTGCGTAGGTCAGGTGGCCTGGGAGCCACTCTGGGATAAGTTTATCCTTGTAGTTACTGGAGCACATGCTAAGGCCTTTATCTGATATTATCAAATTTGTTCTTCTAATTTTTTCTTCATGGAGAAATTATTGATATGTATTGTTACCAGGCAATTGATAGGAAAAGGGGTAATGATTTTAAACTAAAAGAGGGTGTATTTACACTAGATATTAGGAAGAAATTCTTTACTAAGAGGCAGGGTGGTGAGACACTGGCATAGGTTGCACAGAGAAGCTGTGGCTGCCCCCTCCCTGGCAGTGTTCAAGGCCAGGTTGGATGGGGCTTGGAGCAACCTGGTCTAGTGGAAGGTGTCCCTGCCCATGGAGGAGGAGGTGGAACTAGATGATCTTTAAGGGCCCTTCCAACCCAAACCAGTCTATGATTCTGTGAATTAATACACTATTCCAACATGAAGTGAAGCATCTGATTTCATGGCCTTTAAAAAAAGAGAGGTGCAAAAGAAATTGTGAACTCGTCTCTTTTTTATAAAAGATAAAGAAAATACAGAGTTATCTAAAGAATTATATTGAAAGTACTGGTACCATTTATTAGCCCTAATACAAAGTCCAGGTGGATGGTTTCAGTGGGTTCTTCCTTTTCCCAAAGGAAGTTGGATTTGAGAGTTAAGTTACTCCTGATCATCCAGGGGCTACTTTTCCTACATCTCAGAGCTAGCAGAGCAAACAAGCTCCTGCTGAAATCAGGTCAAGAGGCCTAAGGAATATTTTCTAGGTAAAAAAAGAGAAAGCAAATTCATTACTGAATACTTAATGCTTTATATTTTAAGACCTGATTTTTCAAGGCTTGATATAATTCTTTTGAACATCAGGTGGCAACAGTTTATTCATAGCTGATGGAAATTATCTCACCTTATGCATGATTTGAGATAATGACTCTATCTGTTGCTATAGCCATAGATGACATAGTAGAAAGAGGCAAGTTTAGGATTTAATTTATTTATTCCCTTAGGTGGCCAAGTTGAATTGCATCTAAAATGTGTTTTACTTCACTAGTGCTAGAAAGGAGCCCGGGGTTATTTGTTCACCTGATGACTTACTCGTTGTGGGCATCAAAAGTTAGGCAAGATGATCCTTTATTGTTCAACTTGCCGTGGATGAGGAAGTTTGTTTTTCATTGAGTTTATTAGGTAGCATGTACAGAATTTGGTAACAGACAAGGGAGATATAACAATGGAGGTCACACTTAATGTTTTTATTAGGCTCTGGAAAAAATATATCTGTTCTGATTTATATGTTACACAATTTTTAAACTGTAGTTTTATGAATGTGTTGGACCTCCTTTTTGTTTTGCACATCATACAAACTTATACACACAACTGCCTTTGCCAAGCCTTTTTGGAGTCCCAAATATCTTTTAGTAAAAGAGTCTTTTAGAGATTGCTATGACACCGTATTTTAAATTGACATTTATAATTTTTCCTCTGGAGATTTTGAGCCTTTTTAGTCTAATTATCCTTTATTGCCTGGGAGGCATTTTCTATTGTGACCCTAGCTGCTACAAATCCTCCAGGCAAAATATTGAGTTTGCATAATATTAATCAGGCCATCTGCGTTTGATTGATGACACAATGGAGCCCTTAAAGTAGATATTATTTTGGTCTGATTGTATTTAATGTTTTACTGTGGCAATCCCCAGTGTGAAGTAATGAATATGCTTCTGAAACTCTTGGCCTATATTTGTTCTTTAGATGATGCACAGAGAAACATCTTGTTCACAACAAGGGGCCACATCAAGAGAGGTTCATGCTAATCACAGCCAGAATATATTTACAATGTAATAACAAAGATAATCCTAGAGAGAGGAATGGATATCATCCGATGCTCTTTGAAAGCTCCCATCTTGTGACGCAGTTGTGTGAGTGTTTTACACAGTTAACAGACCAGCCTGTAGCACCACATTTGAGGTAGGTATCTCCCAAGTATGACATGTGTCAAACTTCGCTGTTCACCAGCTGGCAACAACCAGCACCCACTCTTTACATTAGTTCACACTTGCATCTGAATGCATTGATTTCTCATCATGTTCCAAAAGTGTCTGCAAAGTCCTGGGGTAGTTTTAAGTTTTATGAAATCTTGCACATCTGGGATACATGGAGGAGCTATGGCTAGGTGTGTCTGCAAAGCTTCCATGAGAGGTGTGACTTGTTTCTGCTTGGAAGATGAGGGTTATATTGATTCACATGTGTTTGTAAGGAATTAACTTCAGTAACAGCAGTTGGTTCTGTGTTGCCCAAAATATACACAATAACAGTACCATTGTCCCAGAGAACCTCTTGTTATTTCCTTCTACACCACATGAGCCACTACTTACAAGATGGTAGAATAGGCTTGTGACATAAGCAGCTTTTAATTAAATCTGATCTAAGCTTCACACACTAATGGGTTGGTTATTCCACACTTTATGTTCAGAAGGATGCCACAGCAGCAGTCTCTGTGACCAAGGAAGGCAGAGCTGGATCTGTTATGCTCCAAGAGCTCTTATTTTCAGGCTTCTGCAAGTCTTTAAATAAAGCATGACACTTTCCTAGACATTCAGTTCATGGCAGAGGCATATTTCTGGCTGGAGTTTTGAAAGTCGTACAGTTTTGCTTTTAGAAATTCCAAGGAAAGCATCTGCTCATAAAACTCAGCAGAAAAAAGGGACAGTGGTACCCAAACTTTTTACATGTCTTCCAGGCAATGTCTGTGTTAGTAATTTACTTTGAAGAGATTTTGTTTCTGTGTTTACCATGTGCTGGTTTTGTTCTCCATGTAGTTTGTTTATCAGATTTCCTTCAAAGGGAACTAAATCAGATGCTCCACTCCACTGTCTGCTGGCATCATTACGTCCCACACCCATACATGAGCCTTGCCTGCAAGTGGGTCACCAAGAAAATACATAAAGGAGACGCTTCCAGGTCAGCAAGAGCTCCAACAGCATGCCAGCATGCATTTACAATCCAGGCACCAATAACTATCAATTAACTTTGTTAAATTAAATAACATAAATAACATGCTTTGAATTATGCTTGCAGTGTTTTCTGATAAACTACAGAAACTAAGTCATGTCATAACACTACCTGTAAGGAATGGAAACCTCTTTAAAGCTATTACAAAGGCAGATGATATAATTTCTTTTAGAAGATGATAGGCCAGGTTCCTCTTCCCTGTGACTCCACTGACGCCCATGGAATTACACAAGGGATGAGTTAAGTGCAGTGTCAAGTTCTAAAGATCATTGCTTAGATCTAGTGTTTAGACCTTCTGATTCTATTACACCAGTGAAGAAGATTTCATGTACATATAGCTCCTGGTCACTCAGCTAACAATGTGTTCATGTGCTCAGTTCACCCTGCAGAAAACTTGAGAATTGAAAGAAATAAGCCATTGCTCAGAGAGGGACAGCAAAGACTCTGCAAAAAATATGTTACTGGAATACACTGTTCTTTGTTACTTTTTTGTTGTTTCTTTCTTTCTTTTTTAACCAAACATATACTTAAAATTCTCTATTGGTCTTTCAAATGACCCAACGTTTGCTGTTAGCTTTGGAATTCAATAAAAACCAAATGGAAAATGTTTGATTTGGAATGTTCTTTGACATGTTTATCAGTTGTAACTAGGAAAAGAAAATATTGAGTGTATGGCTGCCTTTGCTCTGTTTTCGGTGTTTTGCCATCTGATGGACTGAGAGTGTTCACTGCTAGCATTAGTTTGGGGACAAGTGTTGTATTTCAGGACAGTAAGGCACCAGGGCTGAGAGGCTCCACCTAATTCTGGGACAAGTTCTGAGGTATGTTCAGCATAGGAGTTAACTTAAGTTTAGGATCAGGGACATTGGGCTTAAAAAGCCAATGTTCTTTGTTGGGTCCTGCAATGTCCATGGGATTGTTGATGACACTGGTGAGCGGACAATGTATGGTCAGTTGTGAGAACAGAGCTAAGCTAACTGGTATAACAGCACCTAAAATCCACATATTCTTCCTCTTGAATAATGACTGAGATCCAACCCTTTTAAATGTCAAAGCGTTCCTATAAGCAGACTGACTAAGTCCAGCTGCTTGATTCCAATATATGTTCCTGGTCAGAGTTCCTATACAGGAGACAAGTCTTCTTAAAAAGTGACAAAATCTCATCAGCACTTTGTGACAAAAAAGATAGCTTTTTTAGAAATGTGTCATGTTGAAAACAGTGACTGCGGACACTAGATCTGTCCCCTCACGCTCAAGGTGTCACGGGTTTAGGTCAAGGACTGAATGAGGCACACACTTAGATGCTTTGCTGAAGACCAAATGGAGGGTGTGGTTTCACGAAATGGGGTGAGCAGACCGAATACCTCATCCTTGTCAAAGGAGAAATCCCACTCCCCTCCTCTGTCTCTGGTGTGGCTGATGGCTGCTTCTGTCCCTTCCCTTGTCCTAGTTCTGGCATTTGCCTGATGTCCCATTTGGACAATTCAGCTCTCACAGATTCGACAAGGGAGAAAACAGCAAGCTGTAGCTCATCAGTCAGAGCTGAGTCTTACCTAGTGGCAGCCTAAAACTATAGGTCTGCATATGCGTCATAAGTATTATGGATTTACTTACACAAAAGATCACCCTAGCAAGGAGGAAAAATACTCCACTGTTTGGTTAGTTGCCCATATTGCTCAGTGCCTTTCTAAGATGCTCTGGTGGAGAACAGGCACCATATCCTTTCCTGCATACTGTGTGCATTGTACATACTGCATCTCTATCAGTAACTTGGCTTCACCTTTCCAGCCACAACATCGCTTTTCCCTGAGTGTGTACCCTGATGAGTCAATAACAGAGAAAGTTTCAGGAGTGTTAATGAGCAGAACTTCAAAAAAATGCATTCACATTTGAGATGTGAAATCATCTTTTCAATAACATATGTAATGTACCAATCTAACTTAATACCTCAATAATTCTCAACCGCAGAGCTTTAGGTCTTTTTCAGCTATTCTCTTCTCAATCCTGAGCACTAGAAATAATTCGTCTTTTTTCCCCCCTCCTGTGTTCTGTATCTATAGTGGTTGAAAGAGAAGCTTAGGTTTTTCAGTTCTCAAAGATTAGATTTAGCCACAAATTTAAAGACTGACACTGGATCTGAATTTGTGTACAGCTCAGAATGCTCACACAAGTCTCATGGTTCAGCAATATCCTCAGATAAAATCAACCTTTGACCAAGCAAAGGTAGAATCATAGAATCATAGAACAGTTTGTGCTGGAAGGGACCTTTAAAAGGTCATCTGGTCCAACCCTTCTGCAATGAGCAGGGACAACTTTAGCTAGATATGGTTGCTCAGAGCCCTGTCCAACCTGATCTTGAATGTTCCCATGGGTGGGGCTTCTACCACCTCTCTGGGCAGCCTGTTCAAACGTTTCACTACTCTCATTGTAAAAAATGTTTTCCTTATATTTAGTCTAAATCTACCCTCTTTTAGTTTAAAGCCGTTACTCCTTGTCCTATTGCAACAGGCCCAATTAAAAAGATTTCACCCATCCTTCTTATAGTCCCCCCTTAAGTACTGAAAGGCTGCTATAAGGTCTCCCCAGAGCCTTCTTTTCTCCAGGCTGAACAACACCAACTCTTTCAGCCTGTCTTCATAGGAGAGGTGCTCCAGCCCCCTGATCATCTTTGTGGACCAGCAGGTCCCAACTCAGCCGTACTGGTCTCTTGCCTTGCTTTCCTGATTTCTTACACCTGGGGATTGAGAGGTCTTACACTCTATGGAAAGAAAGGATAAAAGGAGGATCTGGGAAACTACAGACCTGTCAGTCTGACCTCGGTGCCAGACAAGGTCATGGAGCAGATCATCCTGAGTGCCACCACAGTCATTTGCAGAACAACCAGGTGATCAGGCCCAGTCAGTATGGGATTATGAAAGGCAGGTCCTGCTTAATGAACCTGATCTCCTCCTATGACAAGACGACCTATGTAATGGGTGAGGGAGAGGCTGTGGATATTGTTTACCTTGACCTCCATAAAGCCTTTGACACTGTTTCCTACGGAATTCTAGTGAAGAAACTGGCTGCTCATGGCTTGGATGAGCACACGCTCTGCTGGGTAAAACACTGGCTGGATGGTTGGGCCCAGAGAGTGGTGATCAATGGAGTTAAATCCAGCCGGCAGCCAATCACAAGTGGTGTTTTGCAGGGGTCAGTACTAGGGCCACTCCTGTTTAACGTATTTATCAATGATCTCACCAAACGGAATAGAATACATCCTTATTAAGTTTGCAGAAGACACAAAGTTAGGTGGGAGTGTTGATCGGCTTGAGTGTAGGGAGGCTCTGCAGAGGGACCTGGACAGGCAGGATAGATGGGCCGAGGCCAACTGTATGAGCTTCCATAAGGCCAGGTGCCGGGTCCTGCACTTGGGCCACAACACCCCTATGCAGCGCTACGGGCTTGGGGAGGAGTGGCTGGAAAGCTGCCCTGTGGGAAAGGACCTGGGGGTGCTGGTTAACAAGTGGCTGAATATGAGTCAGCAGTGTGCCCAGGTGGCCAAAAAAGCCAATGACATCCTGGCTTGTATTAGGAACAGTGTGGCCAGCAGGAGTAGGGAGGTGACTGTCCACCTATACTCAGCATTGCTGAGGCCATACCTCCAGTACTGTGTTCAGTTTTGGGCCCCTCACTACAAGAAAGACATTGAGGTGCTGGAGAGAGTGCAGAGAAGGACAACAAAGATGGCAAAAGGCCTAGAGAGTAAGTCTTACGAAGAGCGGCTGAGGAAACTGAGGCTATTTAGTCTTAAGAAAAGGAGGCTGAGGGGAGACCTTATTGCTCTCTACAACTATCTGAGAGGACATTGTAGAGAGGTAGGTGCTGGTCTCTTCTCACAGGTAATTAATGATAGAGGGAACGGACTCAAGATGCACCAGGGTAAGTTTAGACTAGACATTAGGAAAAATTTTTTCACTGGAAGAGTTGTCAGATATTGGAATAGGCTGCCTAGAGAGGTGGTTGAGTCACCATCCCTTAATGTGTTTAAAGGTTGTTTAGATGTGGTGCTTGGAGATATGGTTTAGGGGAGTACTTGGTGGAGCAGGGTTGATCGTTGGACTTGATGATCTCAAAGGTCTATTCCAACCTGAATGATTCTATGATTCTATGAAAGTGTCCTTATAGATCTGCCAGCTCTGTTCTGCTCCCTTGTCTCTGAGGGCAGTTTCCCAGGGGTTCTTATTAACTATCTCCTTGGAGAGCTGGAAGTTTGCTTTTCTAAAATTCAGGGTCCTGACTTTACTCTTCACCTGTCCCATTTCCCTCAGGACTGTGATGTCCACCAGTGCGTCCTCACTGCAGCCTAGGCCACCTCCAGTCTTGACATCACCAATTAGCTCACTCCCGTTGGTGACTATCAGGTCCAGTAAGGCATCCCCTCTGGTAAGGCTATCCATTACCTGGCTTAAGAAACTCTCCTCCATGCACTCCAGGAGTCTCCTGGATTGCCTACAGCTCGCCGTGCTACTTTTCCAGCAGATGTCAGGGTGGCTGATGTCCCCCAGCAAGATGAGAGCTTGCGAGCATGAAGCCCCCTGGAGCTGGAGTAAGAAGGCTTCGTCCATAGCCTCCCCTTGATCGGGCGGCCTCTAGTAAACACCAACCACAAGGTTCACTTAGTTGCCTCAGTCTCTAATCCTTACCCACAAGCTTTCAGCCTGCTCATGGCTGCTCTTCAGAGACAGCTCTTTGCACTCTATTCATTTCTTGATGTAGAAGGAAACCTCTCCACCCCTCCTGCCTCGCCTGTCCCTTCTGAACACCCTGGAGCCATCCATAGCCGCACTCCAGTCATGGGGTGCGTCCCACCAAGTTTCAGTAATGGCAACCACGTCATTGCTTTCTAGCAGCACAGTGGCTTCCAGCTCCACCAATTTGTTGCCCATGCTGTGTGCATCCATCTAGAGGCACTAGCACACAGGCGTCACCGGCTGTTTCCTAGTTCTAGCACATAATCAGGTAGCCATCAAAATACAAGGGAGAAACTGATAAACACCAGAAACTTGGAAGCTCAGCTGCTTTAGTATGCAGTAGACTTACTCTTGCTGTTTCTGGCACAGGAAGGGAAGAGTCATATCTTTTCCTTTCTCTTGTTGTTCCTTTCCAACTTTATTGCAATACCTGAGGTTCCCAGAAACACAATGAATGCTTCCATGCTATAGCTGTGTGTGGTAGAGAAGGGTGACAATTTTTGTTTTATATGTGAAGGCTAAGGCAGAGAGGTTCCGTGAAACAGCCAGCATGATAGACAGAAAGTTTGTCTGTGAGTTGGGAACTCAAACTTTGTCTCCAGGAATAACTTATGCTAACATCTAGCTTTTTTTCATACAACTTTTATACTAGCAGTCCAGGACACATATTCTTCCTTCAATAATACTGTCTTCTTAACTGATTGCAAAGGTACAGAGAAGCTGTGGAGAGCAGTCTCTGTTTAGTGCTTAAGCCATGCAACTTTTTCCCTGTTTCAAGTACTGAATGTAAAAGAGGTCCTGAAAAAACCCCACATTCCTCAGCAAAAAAAAAATGAGCCAAGGTGACAAGGCAGAAAAACTCTTTGTAGCTAGTTAAACTGAAAGAGCTTTAACTACAGTAGAGCTATTTTCAATATTACAAATAAATTTCAGTTCACCCTATGCTTTTCAGGTAAATGTAGATGGCAAGGGAAGGAGAAGTGGAATTTAAAACAATCCTCAGAAAGTATTTTTCTTGGGAAGACTCAAGAAAACTATAAACCATAGAAGAAACTTTTCACAGAATTAAAAAATGAGGTTACTTATGAAATGGATGAAACTGTATTCTTAAGTTTTAAGAATATAAGCATATTGAAATGTGCATATTGAAGAGAATTTTTTTCGATACTCATCCTGAAGACAACAAAGATATATTACAATCCTACAGAAACAGAAGTTATAGGAAAGGCAGGGCAAGGCCCTTCTCAGCAGTGCACAGCCAGAGCACAACAGGCAAAAGGCACATATCCAAATTGCAATTGGATTTAAGGAAAAAAAACCTCATTATGAGAGTGATTAAGCATTGGCACAGGTTCCCAGAAAGGCCATGGAATTTCTAGCTTTGGAGACTGTTAAAACTGAACTGATGAAAACCCAGAGAAATCTGCCCTAACTTCAAAGTTGTCCCTGTGTTGAGTTGAGGGATGGACTAGATGAGCTCCAGACGTCCTTTCCAAACTGCAGTACTCAGTGTTTCTGTGGTCAAATTCTGTAGGTCTACCAGAGGATAAGCTCTGGTAAATCACTAATACAGAAACTAGGGGTCAAATACTTGAAAAACCAGTGGATGGGTAATACATGAGTATGTGTCCACTGTGTCATTGTAGTATACCCAACCCATTCAGTTTCTGTCTAATTGTATAGCAAAAGAAAAGTGAAATACCTTAACTTAACCTTCTGTGAAAAAGACTTCCGCTATTGAACTATTTGGAAAAGTGGTTTGAATGACAAAAATGTTCTTATTAGACAGTTCAGCTTCATAGTTCAGTTAAATTCAAAGACATCCAAATACTTCTGGTCTTTCTGAAAGCATACACCATACATTTGAAGAAAGACTCGTTTCTTCTTAAAATCTGGGCCAAATAACACAAATGTGTTAAAAGAGGAGTACCTCCACCCAGTGTTGCCCACAGCAGTGACAAAGCGCTATCATGGTCATTCTAGCATGGCAGGTCAGTGCTCAGCAGCAGCTGGCAGGATGGGTGCTGCCAGCATGGCACTGCTGGACTCCTCCTGCAAACTGTCAAAGCCTTTACAGAGGACAGATGTCCCTGTTGCAGCAAGGGTTTATTGACAGCATTTCAAACATTTATAATTTGAGGCTCTTTCAGCCTCTGCAGAAAAGTTTCCCATAGTGATTTTGACAAGCAGGAAACAAAAAAAGAAAGAGAAGTTGTGGTTGTAGATCACAAAACATAAGAACGCCTGCGAGGCTTTTTTCAGTTCCTATAATGCAATTTACCAGCAACTTAGAAGACAACTTGGTGAAATGATTAGAGAAACCATTAATCACACACACAAGTGATTTTACTAAGGAAAGTTCCCAGACATCTCAGCTATGCACTAATGTAGGATTACACATTTCTTTTGCCCAAAAGAAGCCTATTACACACCAGCCCTGCACCATGATTTCACAGATACACGCATTATTCCAGGAAAGAGTAGTGGCAGGGAGGATCACAGATCCATGATCTAATAGTGAGGATACAGTCATATTTTACAGAATATTTTCTGTTAAGTATCCCTCAAAGCAGTGTAAGCTAAAACGCCATTATTTCACTAACCTCTAAATTGTCCCTCACTTAGTTGAAAAGTTATGTGTGTATCATCTTCTATACTGTATATAAAGATTCAAGAAACTGAGGGTCTAGCATATTGCAGCCGTCTATGTCTGATGAGCAGGGCACAGACTTCCCTGACAGGTGCTTTACAAACAGTAAAGAGTATACACTTTCAGAGATTTCCTTGGGCCTGCATTAGGTTTAGCTAGCACATTTTAGCTTATGTAGACCTGTGATTTTTTTTGTTTGCTCAATATAGCCAACAGATTGAGGCAAGGCTCCAGGCAGAGGCTTGGGTATAACCCTGTGGTTAATGGATCCATGTCTTCTTTCAAAATTATGGGCTGCCCACACTCAAAGCCTTTGTGCTGCAGGGAGCTTGTGTGTTACAGTGAACATCGGAGGTGGCCAACACCAGTGATACCTTTTTCCATGTGTGAATTTCCTGATAAATATGAAGAGATGATTTTTCTTCAAAACTCTGTGAATATTGTCATTCTTGACAAGAAAATTATTTTTACACTATATTAGTGTTACAGTTTTGAAGAGAAAAAAATCAACTTTGATTTTAAATAATTTCATTCCTTTAAGAGTCAAAAAAGTGAGAAAACAAGGCAAACTGTACGGCAGAACAGTTTTCACTCTTTTTTGTTGACTTAAATTCAGAGCTTTTTTACCTTTAATAATAAACAGTTATGGTTTTGCACATTTTAAACATATTTTCTAGCAGGAAGGAAATTGAGTTGGAAAGAGAAAAAAAGAGATTAGACTTTTTTCCTAATCTTTAATTAATTTTTTCTAGGATATTTACATGATAGATCCTTTTGAAGAATTACATTGCTTGTGAATATTTTATGAAAGCGGATCTTGGATGAAATCCTCTTGAAATATTTATTGGAAAGATTTCAACCAGCTCTTACAAATAGCCTTCAGCTTTATAATTTTCATTACAGTCTGTTTTGTTATCTAATCAGCAAAAGGAGTGAAACAAATTCCATTTACATATGCTTTACAGGAATGCAAAGGGGGAATAATTTGGTGGTGGGATGAAAAACACAAATGCAGCCTGGAAACACATCTACAAAAGTAACTGGCCCAATTAATGGTAATGATTTGTATTTTAAAAGGAAAGGGTTTTAGCTCCTGGTAAAAGTAGCACTAGCTTTCACCTTAAAGGCCACTTATCAATGTTTTTGGCAATACTCCTCTGCTGTTTACCAGCATATATATGGAAGCATGTTTCAGCACGCTTAGAAATATATGGTGCCTATGTTCCCTGTTTCCTGCCTTTGTTATGCTTAAAGCTAAAATGCTGCTGGACTCCTTCCAACCACGACATGCTGCAGTGCTCGGGCAGAGCTCTAAGAATCTGGTTTAAAAGCCGGAAAATCTGGAAGTGATGACTGGCAGCTGTTTAGAGGCAGCCAGATCTAACACCCAAACTCACTGATACCACAGCCTTTTCAGGGAAGGACTTTTAGGCCTTCGTTGAACTCTTAATCACAGTTTAGCAAGATCTTTCCACTCAGTGTATACTTGAGCGCCTTGCTGAGTAGTAAACACTTCAATGACTGCTTGGAATTTGGATAAAATATCCACATTTCTGATGGATTCACATTCAGATGGATATAGATGTATTCAGATAGAGTATTTTTCCTTATTATCTGTGTGATTAAGGAACCAGGGGTATAACATGCTGTAACATGAATGATCTCTGAAGGAACTGAGGCTTGCAGGAAACCAGCAAAGGAAATGTGCATCAGCTCTAAGGTATGCATGACGTTTTCCTCTGAATTAAATAGCTGAAATTGTGCTTAGAAGGGTTTTCCCTGGGGAATTTCATGAATAAAAATGAAGGTCCTAAGCAGCTTATCTTAAAAGTAAAATATTGTAACCTGGACAGGAAGAAATAATATTTACTTTTACTTCTTTGGATTTAACACTCTGATGCTTACTGACCATCTTCACTGGGAATTATATTCTGCTTTAAACTGTAGGAAAACGATTTTACGTTTAGCACTAAACACAGAGAATTTTGGACAGGGCGCATAATGGTTATTTCCTACCTCTGTACAAAATCCTTTTGAAGTCAGTCTGACTCTCCATTACCATCTTAAGTATTTTCCTCTGAGACCTTAAACATTTTCTTGGAGGGGCAGGCCTGTAGCTCTTCAGAGAGAATAAAAATGTTAATTCTGTAAATGAAGTGCATCCAAATTTGAGGCCATGTTCTTGGATACCATTAAAAAGAAAGTTAGGATGCAAGCACCAGCTATGCATTATGTTAGTAACTGTTACTTCTGCACCATAGTTTTCGTTCTGATAATAGCTGTCACAGTTAAACCAACTCACTACCTCATTCTTACACTGTCAGTGTAGCAATTCAGTCAGTAAAAATACAAAGCTTTAGCAGAAAGATGGTCAATATGCCATCATACAAAGTGTAAAGGTAGATCTTGCAGAGCAAAAGATGGTTTTTATGAAGTAACAGTCATCTCTGTTCTAGAGACACAAAAATATACAGCTAAATACAACGAATCAAGTGGCATTCCATCAGTCTCTCTATAGTGTATGTTTTAGTAATGCTCCAAAATAGACAGCAACTGTAAAGTTCATCTAGGAGGAAATTAACACGCTCCACATAAGTTTACTGCTGCTTGTTGCCCAATAATCTGTCCTTGAAGAATGCCTTTTGGAAAGCACAAGTCTTTGTAGCAATGTCTTATATTAATTTCTGCAGTGGTGGAACTTAAATCCCAAAGAAATGTGTTGGAAAACACTCAGTGCTTTTTGCTTCACATAGCCACGCCACCAAGAGAAGAAGAAATGCAAGCATCTGCTTATTGCATTGCAGAATGGAATGATCAGTGCATGAACGTCACTGGAAAAGCAAAAGCTATGGCAATGAAGCAGGTCAAGACAGAATGAAATCAGGCTCAGGGAGTTTAGACATGCTGGCAAGATGTTGAGGTGGATGTTTCGCCAAACCTGAAGTGGCTGGATGTGCCAGATTGGTCCTCAAATGAAGAGGATAAGGACCTCAGTCGGGCCCTATACCTAACAGTGACACCTTGACTGTGGGCTCCAGCGCAGGGCCAAGTATTGGCAGTGAAAAGTCAACTACACGCACAGACATAGACACACACACATGCACACCACCGTCTGGGCTCACAAGTGCACACATGCTCGCCAGCTAGCACTGGGACCCTTACTCACTCAGTGTCTGACATCACCTGGGCCACCTGCACCCCTACTGTGGCTCCGGTAGCTGGCACCAAATCGCTCCTGCTGGACCCTGCTGTGGCTGGCACCTAATCCTTGCAGCCCTCACACACACACATGGTGTAGAGAACAGGATTATGCAGAGAGAGAGTTAGGAAAAGATTAAATCAGAAGGCAGGAGAGACTGTGGGGATCAGGAGCAGGGCTTGGACAAGTGCACTGGCAGCCCCGTTTTACACATGACCAGCCCCTTAGTACCCATTTCTGTCCAGTCCTTACTGCCTTCTTCCCCCACCCCTTCCCCTAAACATTCCTTAATAAATTTTGCATAGTCCCACAGGACCATCTCAAATATCCCAGTTCTTTATGTTTCTCCTGTTTTCCGCTTCTTATCCATTACAGACTCCAGGTTGACCCTCTCCAAAGCTTTATTCAGAGTTTCTCAATGGCCCACCAGTTAGTGACTGGCAACTTTTGGTCTTCAGCATTATCTCCATTATCCCTCATCTGTCAGGTTTATATTTTGTGTTTATAACTCCCTGCTTTATATATTACCAACCTTACATTGAAAAGGTCCTTAACTGGATAATATATATGAAGCAGATGTTCTCACCTTTCACATACTATGCTACCGAGGGGGTTTGCTAAAGTTTGCTTTATTTGATGATTCTTCCTGCAGGTTGTTTTGCCCCAAATAGTCTTGTCTACCTCAAGGTTTAGTATGTGCAACAAGAATGGAAGGCAGGGATGGTGGAGTCTGTATCCAATTATTGACAAGATTGGATTTACCTAGCAGGCAAAGAGCACTCTTCACTTCACGTTACCTTTGCAGTACTTTATGTAAGGCCACCTGACGGGGGTGGGGGGGGGGGGGGTGAGGGGAAGTATTTGCAGAAATTACGTCTGCTGTCAGGTTTTCCATGATGTGAAATCTCCAGGAACGAGATGATCCAAAATTATTTAACTTAGACATAATTTTATTCAAGTAATTGAGGCTAGAATCAGGATAGTCTAATGCTGTGTCCTTCACAGCTGAAGTTTCTGGAGTTACAGCTGCAAGCACCCCCTCTATTTAATCTCAAGAAGGATGCAAATTTGGCTAATGGAAATTAATGTCATCATCACACTGCTCACACTGCTATTCTGCGACAACCGAATGTTTCCATTCCCTATCTAAAAACAGTCCTATAATTTTCCTCTGCAACACGTTATAAAATTCACTGTTAATGCATTTGTAGAAATCATGAAAGTGAAGGTGGTGGACTCTAAATCATTGAACTTTTAAAGGGAATTCTGAAAGGAGGAAAAAGTGACTTGATTTTACAAATGATGCGATTCCTGCTGTCAATAAAAGACAGCAGGCACAGTAATTATCACACAGAGTCATCTGATGCATATTTCTGAACCTGCTGAGGGTGTATGCCAGCAAATTATACAGTGAGATTCCTAGTCACCCGTCAATGAGGAAACGATGATGAAACTTTTGCTTAGAGGGCATCACAGTGAGCATGTTGTCTGAAGACAGAGCGAAAGCACATACCCAGGGCTTGATGATTTCCAAGCAAACTGCTGAGTGAATGCTAGAATGAAGATCAGAAATTTTCATGAACTGTACTGCTGTGGGGGATGCACACAGTGGGCCTGAATAAAATTCAGCCTCTAGAAAACACCACTGTATTTCCTGTTGTTCTTAAGGCGCATGAAATTAATGTCACATGGGTTGCTAACTGGGATTTTTTCAAGATGTCTAGCTTGGCTTTCATGATAATAACGTTGCAATTTATGTAAATAGGCAGAATTTTGCATAACACCAGAGCAAGCGGCATTTGACTACTGCTTCCCAGCAACTCTGAAATATATATAGTTATACTTATGGAACTTGTAAAAAAATCTCTGAAATTAAACTATTTGCAGGTACCCAGTACTGGAATGGAAAAGTATTTACGTTCCTAAATCATAATTATATTTCTATTATTCCTCTACTGTTCCAGGCTTCCTGCTCATAATTGCAGCAATTCCCTTCCCCCAGCACTGGGGCAGGCTGCAATTTTCAATAGCACTTGACATACAGCCACATATTCTCATTTCTGCTACAAATACATGCTCTGGGTTTTAAGTGCTTGTTAAACACAGCCGCAGTAACATTGTGGGGAAGCATCTCAGAATGACCTCTGCAAGCTTGAAACAAAGCATTCAGTATACAATAGGCATCAGTCAAAGTTTCCCAGAATAATGAGCACTACACACGACATAAAGGATTTCTGTGGCTTGAATGCTGCCTTTTTACCAGGAAGAGAGTTAGAAAAGGCTTAGCTTGTTCATAAATAAAACATAAATGTTTGGATGCTTGTGTGATCAACAACATGAATTGCTCAAAGTAGATGATCATAAAAATCAGTCCTAATTTTCCCTTCCCTGGCATCATGGAGCAACACCTCAAATATCAGCATTTATAACAATTTTGAAGGGATGGGAGAAGAAAACCAGGGTCAATATCATAGTCTGCCTTTTTATGCAGTGTCTTTTAAGATAGGAATCTTCTTAATGCTGGTCTCCTGTCCTGGTTTCTGTTATGCCATAAATAGTGTTGAAACAAGTGTGGTTTTGTTTTTTTGAAGTATCCCAACTTTTCCTGACATTAACAGATTCAGCCAAAAGGAAAAGAGTGGGCCTGGTTCTTCTCTCCCTTCTTTCTGTTTTAGTGACTCTGGAGGTACTGATTTCACTGGACTATCTCCAGAGTTAGCCCTGACACAGGCAAACCCTCTAACACAAAGCACTTCAGCACAAATTAAAAGTTAAGTACATTATTTAGTCCCACCAGGGACTGAATCATGTGCCCAAAGTCAACCATCTCCAAGGATGCTCCAAGGATGGTTAAGGATACCCTTAAGGACAACTTGCCCAGAAAGATGCTATAAAGGGCAGTATCAAAAGCCTTACTAAAATCCAGAAAAGCTGCATCCACCACTGTCCATTTACCCACTAGGCAGATGACCTTATCGTAGAAGGATATCAGATCAGTTAGACAGGGCTTTCCGTCTGTGAACCCATGTTGACTGTGCCTGATGACTGCATTGTCCTTGAAATGCCTTTCAGTGGCACCCAATAGGATCTTCTCTGTAATTTTTCCAGGTACTAAAGTTAGATTAATGGCTCTGTAGTTTTCTGGGTCTTTCCTCATGACCTTTTTGTAAACAGGAATAATTGTGGCCAGCTTCTAGTCAGCCGAGACCTCCCCAGACACCCAAGACCTTTGGTAGATAATTGAGAGGTGTCCTGCTGTGACATCTGCAAGCTCCTTCAGTACTCTGGGATGAAACCCACCAGGCCCTATGGATTTATGAACATTCAATGGATACAACCAGCCCCTCACAATTTCAGGGTCAAATGGTAAGTCAGTGTTCCCACAGTTGTGCTCCTCCTCCTCCTCAGAGGACCTGGCAGCCCAAGGTCTATCCTTAGTATTAAAGACTGAGGCAAAAAACAACATTGAATGCCTCCACTTTTTCTGCATCTCTGTTCACCAGAGGACCGTCTTCATCAAGCACTGGCCCAATGTTTTCCTCTTCTTGATGTTAACATACTTAAAAGCCCTTTCTTGTCATCTGACACAAACTGGTCAGTTTCAATTCTGGTTGAGCTTTGTCCTTTTGTGCCTGGGTCTTCCTTTGAGGCCTGGCAGCAGCTGCTGGTGCCAAACCCAGCAGTCACCTTCTGGCCCTCACCTCATCTTGCAGTGTGTGATGGAGGGTGAGGGGCCCTGGAGAACAGAGAAGATGTGCTGCCATTTCTGCAGGGTTCACTCGCAGCAGAGAAGAGTTGTGCTGAGGGAAGTCCTGCAGAGAGCATGCAATGGGTAGGGGTGGTGGGGGTGGCAGTGGAGGGAGCTGGGGGAGTTGATGGTGCCCATCTGCCAAAAAGGGGTCCTTTCCAAGTGGAGGAGAAGAAATGCCAGTGCCAAGGCTGGATCTGGAAGAGTGGGCAGAAAGCCTGTGTTCAAGGGCAGCAGCTCGTCTGTCTTTCTCAGCCTGTGTCCCCGTAGCACTTGAATGAGAGAAAGAGGGCCCAGGAAGACCAGACTCAGATCAGCACAAAGAGGCCCTTCAGGTCCACAGGGCCAGGCCCCATGGCACCTTGCTGAAGGGAAAGGGGCCCTGCAAGAGCAGAGGGCCAAGGCCCAAAGTGCTGTGCTGTTCTCTGGGGACAGATGCTCTCAGAGAGCATAGATCCAGCCCCATGATGGTCAAAGCAGGGCAATGAGGCTCTGCAAGAGCAGAGGGAGAAGCCCCATAGCACTATGATAAAGACAACGAGAGGAAATGGTGGGCAAAGCCCCAGGAAAAGGCAGAGAAAACAGCACGGATGTGGATAGCAACACAACCTGCACTGTTAGTAACATCGAGACTTTCAGCAATTTTCAGGGCTTTATTTGCTGTTACTGGCTGAGAATTAGACTTAGAGGGCTGGGAGCCCTTGAGCGCATGCCCCAGCTGCTGGCCCAGCCCTCGTTTTGGCAGTGCCTGGGGCATTATTCTAGTGCGTCTGGCGGAAAGGCCTCTTCTTGGCTGGAGAAGAGGTCTTGGCACTGCCAGCCCTCCTCTTTGGGCATTGCCGCCCCCCCCCCCCCCCCCAGAGGAGTGTTCCCTACCCCGGCTGGAAGAAGATTAGCGATAGAACAAGGGGAAATGGCCTTAAGCTGCACCAGGGGAGGTTCAGGTTGGATATTGGGAAGAATTTCTTTACTGAAAGGGCTGTCAGGCATTGGAACAGCCTGCCCAGGGAGCTGGTGGAGTCACCATCCCTGGACGTTTAAGAGACGGGTAAATGTTGCACTTAGGGACATGGTTTAGTGGTGTTGGTAGGGCTAGGACAAAGGTTAGACTCGATGATCTCAAAGGTCTCTTTCAACCGAAAGTGTTCTATGATTCTATGACAGATGGATAGGCTGTGGTCTCCTTGGGCTCCTTTTGGGGCTCTTGCTCCCTGGGGATATGACTGGGGGCAGAGGGAGGGCTGCCAGGACCCCCATGAAGGGCAACTGCTGAGGTGCTGGGGAGGTCATCCAAGCTGGTTCCTTCTGGGCTGCCAGAGGCAGCCAGGCCAGGTGTGGGAGAACCTCCCTGGGAAGCAGCAGGGCTCAGGACAGCCATGGGGCTGCCCTGCTGCCCCCTGGCAGCATGGCCATCCTCCAGGCCCAGCAGACAGTGGGCCTCTCCACTGCACCATTGCATGGCAACATCAATAAGCTGGTGCACAGATGTTGCTGTGTGGTTTTTGGAGTAAGGCCTCCAGCAGCTGGACCAGGAGATCTTCATCCAGGCTAAAGAAGACCAAGAAGGGTGTGATGAGGCCCTCCACTACATCTACCCATGAATGCCAGTTCCAAAAGATCACTCTCAGTCTCTGATGCACCCAGGTCAGAAGGGTCTGGAGGAGAGCTGAGTGGTTCTGGAAAACAGATGCCTAGGTTTTGGGCCAGAGGCCACTCAGAGGAGCCGTTGCTGAAGGGCTGTGGGCAGGTGGACAGCCAGGAGCATCTCCTGCCTGGTGGCCAACAACAGATGATGCCACAGATGGTGTGATGACACACTCTGCAAACTTGTCGTCTGCCCACACTGAGTGCACGATGGAGCTCGCCCTCCTCTTGCAGACGGGGCACTCGGGCTTGCTCTCAACCCACTGCGCGATGCACGGGTAGCAGAACTGGTGGAGGCAGGGCATCATGAAGCTGGCCTCCTCCCAGCTGTCCAGGCATATTGGACAGCGGTTGTCCAGCTCCGCGGCCATGCTCTCCACGTGCTGCGGTGGGCTGAGGGGAGCTGGGGATGTCGAGCTGCTCCCTGTCACCGGCGCTGCAGCAGCGGGGGTCACGCTAGAAAAGGAAAGGCGGCCACAGTCTTTGGCTGCTCCAGGGAGGGGTGGAAGAAACGTCCAGGCCCCTCAAGAAAGCAGCCCTCTCGGCTCCCCGGGGTGCGGTTTCCCCGCACGAAGCTCACCTCTGCTGCTGCGAGCGCGCCTCCGGAGTGCCCCGGCTGCGGGAAGCAGACAGGGCCGGGGAAAATCCTCCGATGGCTCTGGGGTCGGGCACTGAGAGTTGTCGTGAAGAACTCCCCGAGCACGACCTCAGCACCAGCACCAGCCTTGCTCGACACTCCAACCTCACGTACTCGCTCAGCTGGAGTGCGGGCACGAGCCGGCTGGGTGAGACTCGGCACCCGGCTATAAGCAGCGAGGGGTGCGTGGTCACAATGCGTCACTCAGGGACATCACAGGCTGCCGCTACCTGGCATCACAGTCTACCCTGGCAGCACTGCAGCACCAGCACACGCATCAGGGCTTACTACAACACCACTGCCCACTCCATCCTTCCATCTGTCGTCTTGTGCTTGGCACCGGTATTTCACATCAGTCACTGAGGCCTCAGCTGTGTCTTCCCAAGGCCTCATCAGGTTGCTCTGGCTGTGGCTGACGTCTCCAGGCACATATGGCAAGAGAGTTCATTTGATAACACCTCGTGCCTCCCTGGGAGGCTGCGGGGCAAAGTCCCACAGGCTCTCCCCACACCCCAGCACTGCTGGGGACTATTCGGTGCCATGTCCCCACTCACCCTGCGGACATCAACAGGAGGACATTGGCCCCCATTTAGCCCCACATCTTAGCTGCTGTGTGTTACATCCCTGCAGGTCATGAAACCTGCAGGAATCAAAGCACCAAAACCCAGACGGGAAAGTGGCTGTTGCCTGTGGTGTCTCTGTACGGTTGTGGGCTGCAACCCTCTTCAGCAAGTGGAAACCCAGAGCTTGGTGTGGGCAGTAGCTGAGCGCTCCGTATGCTTGAATGTTTGGCCGAATAAGCACAGAGCAACTTAACCAGAGCCTTAAGCTAGCATGGGGAGAAGTCTCACATCAACATTTGAGATTTAATTAGGAAGAGGCAGAGCGTATTACTACTGTTTTGACTCTCCTCTCCTGCAGTAGCACTTTTCCAAGCAGAGCCCTTGAGAGACAGCTGGGGCCCAGGTGCCCAGGAACTGTTTTTTGTCAGCTCCTGCAGTTCTGTGGCAACTCAGTCAGGGGCCATTGGCCAGGCTTGGGGGCATTTCCCTCCAGTGGCAATCCTTCCACCTTGCCATGCTCTGCTCCAGTGTCCTGTAATGCTCCTGGTGTGATTTCCCAGGCTATGCTCTCACAGGGGGCTGTGCAAGCCCCAGTTAGTCCTTCCCTTTCCCAGGCATCTTCAGGTAAACTTCATCATCAGGAGTCATGAACCAGTTGCTTGACTTACAGACAATTGCAGAGGTGCTTGGTGCTGTGAAATAGACAGCACATGGCAAAACTGGTATCTCCCATTTCTTCCTGTTAGCGTTCTTGAGGTTCAGGAAAATTGGGGTGTCTGAGGCCCTGCTGCCTGCCCTGTTCCTAGGAGGGTTGCAGGACCATGCTCCAAGCAGGTGGAAAGGGAGCATGTCCAGACTTCACATGCTTGGCCAAAAGACAGCAATGCACGCAGGCAGATGCTTCACCCCACCAGACCTGCAGACAGAGCATGGCTTTGTGCTTGGTGCCTCCCTGTAGTCATGATTAAAAACTCCAGGCACTATCTCCTCCCTCTGCCCCAAGTCTTTTCTCTGCCTAGGTTTTAGCTAGTGACCAGACACAGTCTACCTCCAGTGACGAGGAGCTACCTGTGGATTAACAGCCTTGGCTTCTCCAAAGACCTTCACCTTGCTGTAGCCCTGCTGCTTGCTGAAAGCTAGCCTGTATGTCATGGTTTATAGTGAAATTCCTAAAAAGCCTTTCTGGGTTTGAGCCCAGTGTATTGCAGACTAAGATGGTTTTACCCCAACCACCATGGGAAGCACTCATTCTGATTGCACTGCAGTTTTAACGTTTTGAAGTTAAAATGTTGTGAAACCCCATGTACACAAAAGTTGGGAGTGGTCTGAGTATAGCACATGTATCTGAGTCTGGATGGGTTCAGCAGTTGGCAGAACACTAGCTGCGGTGTGTCAGGTTCATTGAGCGTATGTGGGCAAGATCTGATGTAATCCAGAATAAGGAAATTATATATAGAACAAACTCAGTTATTGTTTTGCCACTGCATGCTTGACTTACCTCCATAAATACAGTAACAAACTTTAAGGTGCCCTTTCTCAACCTTTTTTACAGCGCATTTTTTTTCATTTATGTCAAATTAATTAAATAGGTAAATTTAACATTTAACTCAAACACAGCTGGACTGCCAACCACTGCCCTAAATGGAAAATTACTTCAGAACAAAGACTCACAATGGTTCATATAGAAACCGCTTCCTTCTGCAATCAGCAAACGTTTTGGCCAGCAAGGACTTTAGGTCCATATAGCGTGACTTGCAGTCCTTGTCCTTGCTGGAGTCCACATAGGTTTATCTGAGAGAGCACAGTATATGTCCCTTCTGGGGGAATAAGGAGAGCACACCTGCATCTCACCTGGGTACAGGCTTGGGGTGCAGCTGGGACACATCTCCAAGCATTCAAGCACTCTCATTGCCACAGAGTAGCTTATAAGGAGACAAAGAATGGAGGAAAAGGGAAAATCCGGGAAAAGGATAGTGAAATGTAGAGCTGGGAGTGGGGGAAGAGAGACAGCAAATAAATATGGAGTATGAAGGTACAGAGCCCAAATGGAAAGAGAACTGCTCGCAGCCTTTTTCAGGTTGAAGCAGAAGCTGACCCCAGGAAAGAACCACTCTTGGGAGAAAGAAACTATTTTAAACTGCCCTCGTGCTCCTGTCCTTTCACAGTGAGTCACACTGTTCTGCCTGCTTTCAGCTTCAAGGCTCAATTCTGTGCTAGGACATCTATTGAAAACATCTGGAGGCCCATATGCACCTACTGATAGTGTGTGCATCTTGGCTCCTACAGAAATTGGGAGTTGGGAGGGATAGAAACATCCCAAACAATTAAAAAAACAAACAGAAAAGGCAAAAACCCCCTCAACCCCACTGGAATCATAAGGCTGCTAGGAAGTGCAAAGTGCAATGTCAGCACTGTGCTTGCCTGTTGGGCCAGCAGAGGTAGGCGGGTGCAAGTGACTTCTTTCCTAGCCACAGTGTGAGTTTTGCTGAAACTGTAAATAGCATATTTAGATCTGGACCCTAGAAAGTAGCTAAAGCAGTACCACCCTGAGAAAACGGCAGGCAAGAGCTTGTCACTGAAGAATTCTTTTCACAGTGTGTATCTGGGTAGAAGACAATTTGAAGTCTGATTTCACATCATCCCTTACAGTAGAAAGTATTTTTCAGTAAAGTCCTGAATGAAGCAACTTCAGTCACGTGGCTAGTTCCAGTCCAGAGAATTTGTTCTGAAATAATCTCCCATAGAAATGGTGGTGCATAAAGAGTTGAAAAAAGAGAAAGCCAAGGAACAAGAAAATAAATGACTCTTATGGTACAGCTGCCTTTGCATGCAGTCAGCCAGTGCCAGCGGTTGTACAGTTGCCACTGTTAAACCATTTTCTAAATTCTGTCAGTTTTTGTTATTGTAGTAAATCTGACCTCATCCTGGTCCCTTGCCAGGACCAAAGAGCTGGTCTGTTTACCCACTGTTGATGCAATAGCTAAACTCAGAATGTTTCCAATAGCTGTTTAAGACGGAGGGGAAGAAGAAAGTAGTGCTAATACAGCAGCACCTGACTGAAACATAGTTTAAGGTACTTGTCAGTTTGTCTTGTCTAAGTCAGTGAGTAAAGGCTTCTTTTTCTTTTTCTTTTTCTTTTTCTTTTTCTTTTTCTTTTTCTTTTTCTTTTTCTTTTTCTTTTTCTTTTTCTTTTTCTTTTTCTTTTTCTTTTTCTTTTTCTTTTTCTTTTTCTTTTTCTTTTTCTTTTTCTTTTTCTTTTTCTTTTTCTTTTTCTTTTTCTTTTTCTTTTTCTTTTTCTTTCTCCCATACTTCTGGATCAATTTTTCTGTGCTTTCAGTTATAAGAGAATTGGCAGGGAGAGAGGAACACTTTAATATTAGATTTAAGTCCAAACCAAAATCCTGAATTCTAGCAATGGGCTGTTTTCAAGGTATTTGCTTACTTATCCTGTTTTCTTACATTTTTAAAAGGCCAGAAGTAACCATTAAAGGGCCAGAAGGGACCATGAACTCACGTAATTTGACCTTTTGCATACCACAGAATTTTTGTGTGTTAAGGACATGTTTGTCCGAGGAGAATCTTCTGGGTATTTTGCTCTTGACCTGAGGATTTCAGATCACCACTTACATTGACACTGTTTTATGCAGCATGTTGATTACCCCCACCTCTCCTCTGACATGTATGTAGAGAGACAATACCCTATCTGACCAGGAGGCTAATGAAGTGAATTGGGATAAGGCAATGCAACAGCTCACTGGCCCAAAAGGCACTGTTCTCTCTCTCCTATTACCTCATGCCAACTTCTCCCCAAGCAATCAAATGCCACAATTAAAAAACCCAAACCCTCAGTGTTGTTTAGTCTGCTTATGGAAGGGTCTGAGGCATGCCAGACCCCTGGGCTAGGAGCAGGGAGGGCAAAGCAAGCCCTTCCCCTACAAGAGCAACCTGTCAGATCAGCTCTGCTGCTCACAGACCCATAGCCTCCAATGGCCAGGAGGGACAAGGAAAGGCTTTTGAGATATTTATGTGCCCAGGCTAAATGCAGGCTCTACAGGGCTGCTTTTGCTTACATTTAATTACATTCACTGAGCAGATAAATGTGCAGCTGCTTCCTGGGCAATACAGGGAAGGAACAGTTGTAAACCCTAACACAGCAGGGAGGGAACATCAGGAAGGTCATAACAGGTCTAATGTCTCTCAAGTCCTTAATTTTCAGTAAGGATTTTAGTTCCCAGGATGCTTGTATAAGCATCCTTCTTCGAGGATTATGACCAAGAAATGAGATATGCCATGGCCATTTTTTGAAGACATATTCTTTGAGTGGTAAGCGGGCGTCTCTTTTTTTTTTTTTTGGCTTGGTTTGAGTTTGCTGTAGCGGTTGTTTAGTTTCAGCCATATAATTTCCTTGGGTCTTTGGTACACTGGAAATGTGCTTCAGGATAAACACAGTAAATTAAATATCGTAACTGCTTTTGTTTGTTCACAGCTTATTGTGTGTGTAACATGTGGCAGCTTTCATTAAAAGGGTGCAACTGAGCAGCAGGGCGTCTGGCTGCTGCATTTGCCCTGTTTTGACTCCACTTCATAAAGTCAGATAAAACCGTGGGGAGGTAGTTATGCCTGCTCTGAGACCTCAGCATGCTCAACTGGGGGGAAGGAGAGCTAGGGGAGGCCATGATGCACTACAGCAGTTGCAGCGGCTGTTTGTGTCAAAGAGCAAGCCAGAGTCAAGACTCAGGGATGCCTGCAGAACAAGCAGACCTCCTCAGGACCTAGGAGAGACTCTGTACAGTTTATTAGAAAGCCAGCAAGCTGCTGGAAGTTATTAGAGAAAAAGTAGGAAGAAAAAAGTGTGGACATTGCAAGGTCACCATGGGAGGGAAGAAGGGTGCTGGTGGTGGGTATACTTGTTTTTGGCTACATATCTTGTTTTTAAAAACCTGACTTTTAACATGCAGTTTTGAGTGCTTTGGGACTACATTGGTGGTGTTACATTGGTGGTGTTACTGTAATCATATTTAGGGACTGGGTTTGCAATAACTTCGTTTAACAGTCTGAATCTTCTAATAGTTTTATATTAACTAGTAACACTTGCAAGTCAGAAAGAAACAAGACATTCTCTTTTGTCAAGATTGGAATGCTTCCAAGGGCTAGAAAGAAGATCATGAAGAGAGGCAGAAGAGCAATGCTCCAATGTGCCTATCCCTACCCCCAAACAGGGTCCAGCAGGTGTCGTTCAGGCCATTTGATTAACTCACTTGAGACCCAGAACCTTAGTCCCCAGATCCTACGGACTCCCATTTTGCAGCCATTCCCACCCCAGAAGTCAAGCTGCACTGCTCAGCTCCCTTCTCCCCAAGCCTTCTTCCAAACCCTGTCCCAGTTAAGCCTGTCCCAGCTTCCAGCCTGGCTGCAGCTCTTCGGCTTCACCCCTGCTGCATAGCAAGGTATCACTTGTGACTACCGCTGTACTGTCACTCTGACAAAGTGCTCAGAGAAGGCTCTGGGAACAAAAGGTAGGGTACAGGCAGATAAAAAAGCAAAATGCTATTTTTAGTCACGTCAAACATGGAAAGGTTTATAGCAAATTCTCTTAAGCTAGAGCTCTGAGATTTCCTCAAAGGCTACTTTTTTCCTTTATTTGTAGTTATTTGAACCACAGCCTTCACAAAGGAACTATCTTCTTGCATCAACGCATGTGTAGAGTAATATGCCAACCATCTATCTTCTAGCTTGGCACACTTTTCCTTCAGTGCAAATTCCAGTAAATCTTTTTGTTACATAGAGAGGAAAATGTTTTATAGATGCCATAAAAAACCCACTTTGTCTTAGCCAAACCACAGTAACTTCATAAAATCAATTAATTTTCCATAATGCATCAGAGATACCGTGATCAATAGAGTGGAAAACAATCTGTTGCAAATTTCTGACATGCAAATTTCAAAAGGAATAAGAATGAATGTAGTCTATGTCTGATAATTAGCATAAGAGTTAGTACAGACTTACACTATATCATAAAATCTCCAAAGCAGAAACTGAG
Source organism: Leptosomus discolor (assembly GCF_034619465.1). NCBI lineage: Eukaryota > Metazoa > Chordata > Aves > Leptosomiformes > Leptosomidae > Leptosomus > Leptosomus discolor. The sequence continues at coordinate 74,235,259 of NC_141419.1, forward strand.
ATCATCTGTACCACAAATGGTACGTGAAGCTAACAAAAACTATAATGCGCATCCGGTAAATAGTTTATGTTATCACAGGGAGTTTTTTCTGTTGTTTTTATTGTTGTTACAATTATTATTATTATTACTATTTTTTGTTCTTATTATATCAATATAATACTTTGGACATCCATCTTTTTCTTGTCAGATCTTCCTATTGCTCAGCTCAAGCTTACATTTGTGGCTGGCACCTTGTTATAGGTTATTGACCTTTTTGCTTGTTTTGATTTTTTTAAAGAGTGTAGAAATATGATGAATGATCTAGTTCTTTCTGCTGATGTTATTCTTTTCAGTTCACATAGACCCAAGGAGATTGTTATATTTGCATTTCCTCCTCCCTAATAGGGAGGAAAAAGAAAAGAAAAGGGAAAAAATATTTTCAAAATCCATGATGATTGATTTGCAGCATAGAGCTAAATTCCCTACTCTTTTCTGTGGAAATTGGCTTAGAGAAGAAATGGGTGAAGATTCAGCAGAAATCATGTTTCATGCTGAAAGAAAAGGTCTAAAATGTTCACATGAGAAACTTTTGAAGTCTGCTAAGTCACCCAGGCTCTGCAGTGATTTTGTTTCATTTTTTTTTGTTGTTCATAAATCTATGAAACACATTTATAACTTGATATAAAATTATTCTGAGGTTTCTTTCCTGCCTCTGCAGATTGCTGACTATTCCAAAATGTGCCAGTGCTTTTCATCGTCCAGGAGTCAAGTGCATTAGCCACTCTTATTTGCAGTGCTCAGGTCCTTCAGCAGTGTCAGTGGAGATACTTGCCATGGCATACATCAGTTTTCCCCTTAGTCTAATCCCTCTGTTCACCTCTGTATAACTGCCTGTCCAAATGTGCCAAAGCAGTGCATGGCCAGCCACCACTCAGGCACAAACGCTCCATTTCCCAGAGTTATGGTGTTTCTCGCTAATATGACAGCTAACCTGTTGTTCGGAAACATTCTCAAATCACAGCCTTTCACAAGTATTTATTCTAGGTAGAAATATGTTGGCATACACTGGTTGTGTGTAGCTCCCAGAAAAAAAAAGGCTCCAGGGATCTTCTTCGTCAGTTCTCTCTAGAGTGTTAGCAGGACAGCAGATTGTAGAGATAAAGCCAGTAATAGTTTTTTGAATTCTCAGTCCTAAAACCTCAGCATGGTTGAACTTGATCTGGCTCAAAATGCTTTTGCTCTCCTCGGGGCTTTTAACACACTAAGTCTTTCAGATTTACCTCAAATCTTTTCTTTCACCAAGTATCTTGCCTGGACTCCTGACAGGTCCACTGTTCCTTCTGTGAATTCCTTGGCTCAGCTGAAGCCAATGACCTAAGTCCTCTGGCCCACAGGAAAGGCAGGATGTGGGCGCTCATTCTTGCAAACTTTCTTCATCTTCGCTGTACCCCTTCATTTTTATTTTTCGTTTCCTATTGATATTTCCTAAACCTCATTCTTAATTGCTGGTTCATAAAGATTTGCCTCGAATTCTGCATTTTCTTGGCATTTGTTGCTCTTCAGAGGCTCCACTTCTTTTCTTAAGTTTTACAATTGTCCTGGTTGGGGTTGTTCTTTTTCAAATAAAACCATCAGAGCCTTTTTTACTTGCTGGATACATTTGGTGCAAAGTCTCATTGCAAAAGTGAATGCTTGCTCAGCTCCCAGAGCTAGCTGACTGTTCATTTATAACACCATGCAGTGCCCATTTTTGTATCCTGGCCTGACTGTTTTCTTGGGGTTTAGGCCATTCCTAAAATACTGTTGCTTATGAATGCAAACAATTCTGCCTCCTGGATGCAGACTGAACTTCTGATATCCTGACCCATGCACACTTTTAGACCTTGATGCCCAAGGGATGCAACCAGCACAGTCTCAAAGAGAGACCTTCCACTTTGCTGGAAGGGTGCCCAAGCCTCTTCCTCTTCATGGCTCTTTGATTGGAGATAATTAAAAGTGTCATGGTTTTGAGAGGGTTATTTGATGTGTGAATTGTTTTGACTGCTAGTCCACAGCATGATAACGATGTGTCTGTAGTGATTGCTCCTTGGATTGAACATAGTTAAAGCAGGAGATTGCAGCAAACAAGGAAGAAGGAAAGCGAAATACTGCAAGCCTGAATGGTGTCCTGCTACCTCCTGTGAAAGGGAGGAGGTACAATACAGAAAGAAAGATTGATCCAGTCGATCAGCTGGCTGCTGGTTGGAAAGTAGTTGCTTCTACAAATGTAGAAACAATGTTTATTAATGAAGTTCTCTACTTTAGAACGTACTTGTTATCTTAAGAACCGTCATGTTGTGAATATGCAGCACTGCTCCTCCTGTTTTCACTATGTGGAACATGAATTTACATCTAGTGAGAGTCCAGACTTTCTGTGAAATGCCACTAAAAAGTATCTGTGTTGCATCTGTAGTCTTTAAGGATTTGAAATCACAGCTGCCTCAGAGAGGAACTTGCTGACACTGGTACTGTTTGAAACTTGAGCCTTCAGTTGCTGACTCATACAACAGTCAGCTTAAAAGAAATGGCAGTTCCGTGAATGTGTGTTTTCTAGTTATGAAAATATCACCTCCTTCCCTGCAGGGATCAAGAAAAGGTTTTCTTTCTCATTCTCTCTTCCTTTCCCCAGCAAAATTCATGTTCACCAGAATTCTTCCTGTTTAATTTAGTTCACATCTGCTGCTTTTGCAGGGTCTGGATGCTGTTAACATTTCTTCCAGCCTTTCTAAATGGTAGAAAGCAATGGTTTTGTTTGCGGTGTGGGATGTGATAACCAGAACTGAGCTACTATCTGAAAACCTATTTAGAAAATGGAATTTGTAAATGTTGTCTCTTGTGGCTGGAGTTACAAGCAGCATTATTTTGATTCCAGTCTCTCAGTATTAAACAACATCTTGAACAATCAAGACCTGGGTGAAGGATTTTTTAAAAGCTATACGCCATGCCTATCTCACATTCTTAAGATACATTGTTCTAAAAATACCTAGTGGTTTGTGCCTAGATCGTCTTACCCTGGACATCTGGCTAAATGCGTAGGCATATAAAAATGAATAATGATGAGTCTGGCCATTTCTAGTTTCCTTTGAGAAAAAACATGATCGGTCATAAAACAGTAATTAGTAATAAGTAATTAATTAAAATTTAATGTCCTTGAGTAGGTGATAAGAAATAAGGTGTGAGTCACACTAATCATGTCTAGGCTAAATTCAGCAGAATGAGCTTCTTTACTCCTTCCCCGTCAGGTGTGTTTGACAGCCTGTATCAGACTTTTTAGCACAATTTTGTCTGTTTTTGAGTTTCACCCTCTGCTTCCCAGTTGAAACTGGCAAAGACTGGATGTGAACAAATATCCCAGCAGCACTGTATTGTGCTGCCAACGGTACTTGAACCTGACAGTCCCCTGCTGGAGAGCTAACACAATTGTTTCGTGTCTCTCAAGTACCATTTTACTTGAATTGCCTTTTGGGAATGGTTCTTGCAGTCAGCCATCTCCCTACTCGTATCCAAGTACTGCTTTGAAGGGAGCTGGCTGGAGGAGCCCTGAGCAGAGCCAATGTGTGAGCCAGCAGTTGATCAGCACAGACAATCACACCACCAGTGCTCAGACTCACTCCTGGCCCTCTTGTATTTGGCAGACAGGCATAGCCTTTGACTTTGCCCTAGGGCTTGTGTGGTTATGTTTCTGCAGCTTTGATACTTAAAATTAGTTCAATAACATAAAATCTGTATCCTTCTGTTCGGTCTGACCTCTTCATGAGACCTGGAATTGTATATGAAAAGTCATCGTAGGCCAGAGTATGGTAAGTGGTCACATCTGGAGTCCTGTGTGCAGTCTAGGGCTCCCGAGCACAAGAAAAGCATGCACCTATGGGAGCAAGTCTAGTGAAGGACCATGAAGATGATTAAGGAGTTAGAGCCCCTCATGTACAAGGCAAGGCTGACAGAGCCTTATTCAGTCTGGAGCAGAGAAGACTCAAGAGGGCTTTTATCAATATGTATAAAAATAAAGATGGAGTCAGGCTCTTCCCACTGGTGCCCAGTGAAAGCACGAGAGGTGACAGGCACCAACTGAAATACAGGAAATTCCATTTAAACATAGGAAAATAGTTCTTTTAGTCTGAAGGTGGTCAAACACTGCAACAAGTTCCAAGAGAGTTTGTGGAGTCTCCATCTTTGGAGATACTCAAAGCCTGACTGGACATGGCCCTGGGCAGCCTGCTCTATGTGACCTTGCTTTGAGCAAGGGGTTGGGCTAGATCATTGCCAGAGGCGCCTTCTAGTCTCAGCTGCTCTGTGATGCTGTGAGTAAAAACGGATATAAAAAGAGGTCCTTATTATTATTTCTTACTGAAAACATTCTCAAGAAAGTAAGTCTACAGTTTTTTTAACCTATTTGACACATATGTACTGCTGTCTTGTGCATAAAACTGTTAGATGCTTAAGTGCAGAAACACCCGATTTTGTTGTGCTTAAGAAAATTATGTACGTACAAATACTGTATGTATTTCATTTTTTAAAATCAGTGTCAGCTGTAAGTTTTGCAGATTTTTTTCTCCCTCTCTTTCCTTGTGACAGAATGGCTCGCCACAAGCACCATTTTCACCCTCACAGTGCTGAGGAAGTCATTGTTGTAAACATGAGGTCTTTTAAAGAGGAATGAAGAGAAGCCACACCTCTCTTGATGTACTAGGTGGTGCAAACAACTCTGCAGGTCTTCCTTGCCCCAGCTCGGGCTCTGGTTCAGTGGCCAGCAGCAAAAGGTCGTGTTCACAAGTGAAAGGTGTAACTTTTGTAAGGGGCAGCCCTTGTAGCTGGAAGCAGCAGCTAGCTGTACTGCTACTACTACTCTCTGAATTTTCTCCAGTCAAATATCCAGAAGGTTTTGAAGGATTTAATGTGTAAGCACATATTTTTAAAAGTTAATACCTTGGGCACTGACAATGACTTGAGGCTGCCTGTAAGGGCATAATTGAAGGTCACGAACTGAAGAACTGCTGTGGGTATAATGTGCACAGGAATGATGGACAAAACACGGACAGGAGCTGTCAGACCCGGAGAGATGGTCACCAGGAAAATAACAAACGATATTCAGGAAAAAATACAAGGTGTAGGAACTAGGAAGACTAGTCTTGACAAAACAATGTAGTCTTGTGTAGGAAAAGGACAGGGATAGAAAATCTTTTTAATGACAATCATGTGCTTTTTCTGTGTTTCCTCCAAGGGTGGTGGAGTATTTTCGTAAATCTATGACTAATTTTTGAGTTCAGGATCTCAAGCCAACTCTACAATAAGCTAAACCTGTTAGCATTTTTAGTAAGAGTACCATACGGTTGCTTTTAGCCAAGTTAGTCATACACATGAACACTATTTTTTTAATAAACATTCTATTATTCATGAAAGTTTAGTAAATATGGTTAAGGAGGTAAACAAGAAATTAACACTTCTTTCTATAATAAAAATGATCATGTATTTGATGTGGTAGGTCAAAACTTACCCAGAACTAGGACAGAAAACAAAAAATGGTTTTACAAACAAAATGTCTATCTTTAGATATGAAAGACTTGGCTCCTTCTACAGAAACATTACAGAAGATGGGAGGGTTTTTTTTGGTGAAGCTGAGGATTCCTCTGTGTACTTAACTGCTGAAGTGAGTAGTTCAGGTAAGTGACCTAGTGTGCTGGTATTGCCTGGCTGAAAGTGATTCTATTGAGGATGCCCGTCATTTTCATAATAACGAACTAGTGATATGACTTTGATATTGGTTTTATTGGATTTCAGATCAATCTTTTAATCTTTTTGCAATGTTATTTTGTTAAATGATAGAATTCTTATAGTTAATGATAGATGCTACTTCTGATTTCTTTTTCTCTTATTTATGTTAACTTCCTCAAACTTGAAGCTTTCTTCTGAAGTCTTTCAAAGCTGTGAAGCTCTATAAAGAACTTTTGTGCATATTCATATTGAAGTAGCTGAGTTTTGTTGTATCTTGAAAAGTTTTATCAAGCATTGTAATAAATGAAAGTCTGACCATATGCACTGAAACATTTTCCATAACACTAAGTTTACATTGTATAATAAATAACCTTGTGAGTAAGTAGTGCAATTCTCACTCTTAAGGCATTAAAAGCTTATTACTGGACAAAGCAGTAAAATTTTACAGTGGACTATGTCTTGGCAAAGATACCTCATGGATTTAGTTATTATGTGGCAGAGATTTATTCATTTCAGGCTTCTTGGGTCCCTGCTCATCGTTCTTTTTGGCATTTCCTATTATTACTAGCAATCCTATGTGCTATCAAAAGGAATTATTATGAGGATTGTTTCCAGATTAGAGCCTTCACAGGTACCTATTTCTGTGCTCCTAGTATAGAAATCTAGGCTTGAGGGCTGTAAAATTTTAACTTCAAACCTGGTTTATCTGTATTGTAGTAAAAATATGATCTGTATTTTGGGTTGCATTCACATCTTATGTATTTGTTTTCTACCATTAGGACATCCTATAACCCCTTGCTAAAATCCTTAGTGTAGGACTTATAGTACAGCATGGGAATTCAGAAAGCAGAAAAAATGTGGTGATGTGTAGACTCCCATGGTATGTGTGGTTGTTGTGCTGTTATAGTCTTTCTTACTTGGTCTCTGTAGACTAGTAGAGCTTGGGACAACCCTCTCAGTTGTATTTTGATCTCTATCTGTCTCTCCTTAAAATACAAGCCATAAAGGAGAGTGATTGGACAACTGAAGACCTCTACTCTCCTCAGTCCCATGATCATTAAACTGAAAACACAGCCTCTCAGCTTGGCTGTCAAGAGAAAGCATCCTGTATAGCAAACCCAAGACTGTGATATTTTTAAGAGATGTAAATAAAACACAATAGAAGCCTCACAGCAGGAAAAGGTTTTGTTTGGCTGTTTGTGTTTTGCTTATTGACTGTTTCCAAACCCATGCTGCTGTTTTGTTCAAGACCATGTTCCGAGCCTCTTAATTAATCCCTCTTTGCTCATACTGCAGCAGTGCCAAGATGCTCCGGTCTCATACATGGCACTGAACAAACCTGTAATAAAGGGCTGAATATCTTTTTCCTCCTTTCAAATTATACGAAGTGAATAGCTCCAACAGCTGGAAGAGGTACAAAGCATAGTAGAGAATAAATGTGATTATGACCTGTTCAACTTTGAGCCCATTCTTGTGAGTAACCAAGGCAGCGGAGACATGGTGACACCTTTCGACATATACTAGCACCCAAAGTAAAAATGCTCTTTCAGCCCCGGGTGCACACGCTGCTATCAGGAGCTAAAATACATATCACTGTGACTTTACTGTGGGTAGATGAGATAGCATAGTTTTAGCATATATCTGGTTGTATCTCCATTTTTGTTATGTAGATGTATGGAGTCATATATGAGACTGCACAATAAACTGACAGGACTCTGCATGCCAGCAGTTTAATGACTGTCAATATTTTGTCAGCTTTGGTGCAGAGACAACTTAAGGAGGAAAGTGAGGCAGGATGAGGAGAGTGATGACTCGATTTTAATCACAGCTATTTTCCCTGGACTGCCAGATGGGTTGAGCAGGATAAAGCTGGTGATGCTGTTGCAGCTGTAGAGTTTGTTCTGCACAGAGCAGCAGGACCATGCCAGGAGCTGTGATGGAGGGAAGGTGGATTGAGAGAGGAACCAGACCAGTAATGCAGGGGTAGGTAGGCTAACCAGCAGGATGCGGTAATCTCAATCCTCAGCACATCTGTGCTGCAGAAAGCAGCAGAACTTCATTTACAAGGGCAAAAGAGGTTGTTCAAGGAATATTATGTGTTGCTAGACCCTGGGAACAAGTCCCTGCTTTGCCAGCCAAGGATGTGTACCCAAACTCCCATAGGGGTCTCCTTCTCTCACAATTACTTGAGTTAGGGTGAGAGTTTGACTTAGTTGCTGCTTTAGTGTTGAAAGGTGCTTTCTACCATTTAAAGCAGAACAGAAAATTTCCAGTAACTTACAAAATGCTTAAAAAAGAAAGCTTTTTTTGCATAGATTAATAGAAGGGAAATTGATAGCAATTCTTCCTTTATTAAAATAATCAGACTACAGAATCATTCCTTTTTTAACATGTTCTTCTGTGGTAAACCTCACGTTTTACTGAACATGTTTTTAAGTAATGTCTTTTCTAAATCTGAAAACATTTAGGATTGGTTGGGTTGCAAAAGGTGCTTTGCAACGCATAACTTGGGCCCAGTTCTTCATATTTCAAGTCAAATATTTTTTTGAAATAGAATAAGGTTATTTTCCTTGTGGATTTTTGTGGAAATGACAATGAGTGTGGAGTCTAGAAGAAAGAAACCGTGCAGCCTGGGTTACCTTACCTTCAGCAAATGCTATCTTGGTAACTATTACCCAGAAAGCGTGTATTCATGCTAATCAAATCATGTGTTAACCCCTCATCATGTAGCCCTGCTGCATCATTTTGTGATCCATAACCTAAACAGACAATCTTTCTTGGCAGTCAGATTAATTTTAGATGTTTCCACCATTTCTGCTGGCTGAACTAATAAAGAAAAAATCTGCCAACTAACTGGGGTAATTAAGATGGAAATTTTGAAAGTACGCCTCTCAAAAACCAGTTACTAACAGACTGTACCCTTTCTCACACATTGGCCAGATCTTATAACTCCTACTTGATGATAAAGCTGCTTTTTCCTAGAAGCCTCCATTTTTCTGTGGATCCAACAAGCTGTGTGTAAGGATATGCCAGTCCCAGGTTGCTTCTGGCCAGCCCACTTCAGTCAGGTCTCCTGCTGAAGCGTCCGTGAGCTGTCAGCAGGTCCAGCTGGATACCTGCATAACGGCATCAGGGTCCTGACTCCCACATTTATCCTTCAAGTCTAGCCATGGCACTTGCAGTGTCAGGAGGGGAGGGACTGTAGGATTTCCTTTTTGGAAGTCAGTAGGAGAACTGACTGAGTAAGGACTGTGGCAACTTGGTTGTAGATAAGCATCAGTTCTAACTAAGTGTAACAGCTGACTGTGCTGTTGCTGTTTCTTGTTCGGTATAAAATGTGTATACATATTGTTACACATATTGGTATATATATTTAATCTGCTTTTTGTAAATTGTTTCTTTTCAAAGGGGAAAATTTTTGATAACCTCAAGAATAAGAATACTGAAACTTTTTCTTGTCTCCTACTGTATTCTTTGCTGGAAGGGCAAACTTTCCTAGGGAAGGACTGGTTTCCACTCCATACGCTGCTTAGCAGCAAATCTTCCTACCTAAAAAATTGGTTCTGCCTTAGAAGTCTTACCTCAGGAGAGTTACCATTTCAATAACGGCATCAAAAATGAATCCTGGAGCAAACACCTGAGCCCTGGAAGCGGAATGGAAGTTCAGGTATGTTGTTATCTTCAATGAAACAGTAGTTTCAGGCAGCTCCCAGCTCAGCATGCCATACTGTGGAATTGTCTGTCTGAGGCAGTGAACCTAAGTTTGAAAAAGGGTGGGCTTGCACCCACCTTGCTGAAGCTCCAGACCTAATGTTGTTGAAAATTCGTTTATTCCCAGCAGAGCTCTTTCTTCAGGACAAATAATGATACAAAATGATTCTTATGTTTGTTTTGGAGACTGATGTGTGAAATACCAAATCATTCAGGGTCAAACAGCAGCATGATGGTATGGGACACAGCATAATGCTCTCACGCGACTCGCTAGAATGGATAGGCAAGCGTAACTGCGCAGAGTGAAGCTGGGATGGGCATGCAGGCTTTCTTCTGTGCACCCTCAGTACCACCAGCCGGTATAGCCCAGCTGCTCTCTGGGGAATGAATGCTGCAAACTGCCTAATTTTAATCCATAACCCAAGCTGTGCGGAGGAGGCTGCAATCAGTGACAGGATGGTGTCCTTCTCTGACAAAACCCAAGTCCTCGGAAAATTATTTATTAACCACTTATGCAATTTTGTAAAAGCAAGTGATGAAAACAAATGCTTTATTTAATGAATTCTACAAACATTATAAAACTTGTTACCGGGCCAGTTTTATTTAGCTAATTCTGTTACCACTGGTGCTTCTTTTTTTTTTTTTTTTCCTCCCCTAGCATTACTCCATCTCACCTTACTCATTTTACATATTAACTGAATTCATTAGTGGAGAAGAGATTTGAGCCAGCTGGATTTTACTCAAACTGGATTACCTCACAGAGATGTGAAATCCATCAGACGGACTGAAGTAAACACTTTGTTGGGTCACAGTCTTCCTACAGCCCAGCCCATTTAAAATCCAGTATGAGATCACTAAGTAGATTACATGCTTACCATTGTAACATTGGGAAATGCATCGGGAACAAAAGGTTTGCAACCAGCAGTTGGCTGCTTGCGCCTCAGCTAGCCGTGCTGCCAGGAATAGGCAGACATCCCTGCTCCTGCCCAGGTACGTGGCACTGGACCCCGCATCCCTTAATCATTTAGAGTGTTCCCCATCTAAAATCAAGAGTCATTTTAAATAGAAATGGGATATTCCTATTTCAGCTTTATAGACATTGTTTTATTATTTCAAAATACTTTAAGGGATGAACCTATTTCCTATTCTTCCGTCAACACAAGACAAATCTCTAAGGTGTGCATGACGAAACACTTGTGAATCCATCCCCACTGGCAAATGGAAAGCTGTCAACGCTGTACTGGCAAAGAGTATTATCTTCATGGGTGCTAGTCCTGCCAAACCTGCTTGCCCCTGCGAGCCCTCTGAGGTCAATGGAGCTCCTCACAAGGCACCATCCTGCTTAGCTGGCTGTTGGCCTGGGCTCCCCACTCTGGTGGGGAAAGTCCCATCCTGGCCTTCCCGCTGCACCAACCACTGTGATCGAATTCATGTGAATCATTCGCCTAATTTGCTAAATTGTCCATAAATAATTCCTACCAGCTGCACATTGCTCAGCACCACACCTCAGTATCTATGGAGCTGCTGGCTGCTGTGGTGTAGAGAGGGTCCGAAAGCCTGTGTATCGCATGGGGCTCCTGCAGCCGCAGCAGGGATTTGCTCCTTTGTTTCTGGCTGGGAAATGGATGTGCTGCGGCCCAACTGGGAGCGTTCAGTGGCAGCTCTGAGTCTCATTTTCCTGCCTCTGAGGCTGCCAAGGCAGCAGCTTCTTTGTTTGGTAGAAATACAAATTATGTGTTTATGTTCAGCCATCCTGAATATTCAAAATCCCATACTGAGATTTACTAAAAAAAATACTTCTTAAATGCATATTAATATTGTAAGAATTAAGCTCCCCTCCACCCCCCCCACCCCCCTCCCTTCTAATTGCAGAGAGCTGCAGTTTTGGGTAATCTAGAGCAATGAGAAGAGAGGTAGAAAATCTGCTTATAGCTCACTGGAGGGACTTCATGGAATAACATCGCTCTGAAATATGTGACTGCAGCATAATGGTTTATAAAGGGAACAGAGTACACAGGAACTGTTTAAAAATGGAAAAAATGTAATGTTTTCATTGTCTATTGGAACAGCTTTTCAAAAAGTGTATTATATTGAAACCAAACAGCCTGGAAAATACTTTGGAAATTTACAAGGAAAAATCTGAATTTTAGGCTTTTATCCAGCTTAAAATAAAGTCAAACTTCAAAATGTGAAACAGTTTTCTGAACTAGAATTTCCGTTCTTCATGTGGCTGTTGTTGTATTGTCCATGCCCTACTTACGTTGCAAGATTAGTTGTCAGATTCAAGGAGTTTATTCAAATTTTCTAATCCTTTCCTTTTATTGTTTTTTCCAGCTGCTGACAGATTTTCTACCGATTTCCTATTGGGAGGGAAATTCCACTTAAATGGGGGAAGGAGGAAAGTCAGAGTGGGAAGCCAATGCCGGATTAAAGAAAAAGTGTCTTGTCAGTATTACACATATGGCAGGGAAGGAGCACAATTCTTTATAAGCAGCAGCTCTAGCGGAGACACTGTGTCAAGCTCTATTCTTCCAAAATTATGAGAGTTTCCATGCGGGATTACAAAGGACAACACAAGTTTGACTAATCTTCCTCCTGCATGAAATCCTGTGCATTCATCCATCATAGAATCACAGAATCATCATAGAATGATTAGGTTGGAAGAGACCTCTGAGATCATCAAGTCCAACTGTTGACCTAATACCATCATGTCCATTAAACCATGTCCCGAGGTGACACGTCCACATGTTTTTTGAACAGCACCATGGATCATGACTCCACCACTTCCCTGGGCAGCCTGTTCCAATGTTTGACCACTCTTTCAGGAAAGAAATTTTTCCTAATGTCCAATCTAAACCTACCCTGTCGCAACTTGAGGTCATTTCCTCTTGTCCTATTCCTTGTTACTTGGGAGAAAAGACCACCCCCACCTCACTACAACCTCCTTTCAGGTAGCTGTAGAGAGCGATAAGGTCTCCCCTCAGCCTCCTCTTTTCCAGGATAAACAACCCCAGTTCCCTCAGCCGCTCCTCACAAGACATGTTCTCCACACCCTTCACCAGCTTCGCTGCCCTTCTCTAGACACGCTCCAGCACCTCAGTGTCCGTCTTGCAGTGAGGGGCCCAAAACTGCACACAGCATTCGAGGTGCGGCCTCACCAGTGCCCAGTACAGGGGCACGATCACCTCCCTGCTCCTGCTGGCCACACTATCGCTGATACAGGCCAGGATGCTGTTGGCCTTCTTGGCCACCTGGGCACACTGCTGGCTCATGTTCAGCCGGCTCATGTCGACCAGCACCCCCAGGTCCTTTCCCACCAGGCAGCTTTCCAGCCACTCCTCCCCAACCCTGTAGCGCTGCATGGGGTTGTTGTGACCCAAGTGCAGGACCCGGCATTTGGCCTGGTTGAACCTCATGGCATTGGCCTCAGCCCATCGATCCAGCCTGTCCAGGTCCCTCTGCAGAGCCTTCCTGCCCTTGAGCAGATCAACACTCCCACCCAATTTAGTGTCATCTGCAAACTCACTGAAGGAGCACTCGATCCCCTCATCCAGATCATTAATAAAGATGTTAGACAAGACCAGTCCCAACACTGAGCCCTGGGGGACACCACTTGTGACCGGCCACCAGCTGGATTGAACTCCATTCACCACTACCCTTTGGGCCTGGCCATCCAGCCAGTTTTTAACCCAGCTTGGAGTGCACCTGTCTGGGCCATGAGCTGCCAGTTTTCCTCAGAGAATGCTGTGGGAGATGGTGTCAAAGGCTTTACTAAAGTCCAGGTAGACGACATCCACAGCCTTCCCCTCATGGACTAGGCGTGTCACCTGGTCATAGAAGGAGATCAGGCTTGTTAAACAGGACCCGCCCTTCATGAACCCATGCTGGCTGGGACCATTGTATGGTCCCAGCCTTGTGATGGTACAATCTCGATTACATTTTTATAGGCAAAGAAATGTCAGAGAGCCCTGTCCTACTTTTCTCACTTTCTGAAATATTCCTTGTGAAGGATCTCTGCTCAAATCCTTCATAACTGAAGTAATTGGAAAAAAAGATTTCTCTGATTCTCTTATAAGATTGCACTGCATGGTACAGTATGATTCAAAGCACACATATTTTTTCATCTGTTCCACTGATCTCACCTGTCAGCTTATTGCTGTGTGCACTGGCCATTGCAATCAACACAAAATGCAAAGTGAAGATGTGCAATGTCCTAATTGCTTACACTAATCAAGGCAAACTCCTTGGAGAGCTCCCAACTCCTTGTGTCTTTCATTTAGTGCTCAAGCATTTTCTCATCTTTTTCTGCTCAGGTTTCCAACTTTGCTTTCGGGCAGCCATGCACCACCCAACTGCTGCTACGGAGTTGCTGTGGTGGTGGAGCTGTAACTCACAAAAGAACCCTCCCCTTTCCTACTCTCCATCCTCACGCACCATTCCCTTGCACAGAGAAGGATGGCTGGATGTATAGATGTTGTAGGGGCCTCTGTTGCAGCAGCTTTCCTGGGTGTTTTAGGCCACTGCTGTAGCTTATAGTAGCCCCGAAGAGCAGGTAAATCTTCCAAGATAGTCAGGTGTGTAAAGGTAGGTTATCCAAGGTGAACAGGGCTGCCTTGGGAAGCGGAAGGGTACCACTGCACTGCACATCTGCTTTTATATGATGGGGTACTGTGTTTGATTGTGTAAGGGTGAAGTTACATCCTAAATATGCTTGCAGGACTCCTGTATACTAGAGGTGGCTCCACTGAATAGAATCTGTCCCACATCTTTTAAAATCTCTCTCTATAAACTCTCATTTGGTAGGGCACAAGCACTTTTAATCTATTCTGCAATGAAAAGTCCAGATTTCTCATCAGGATGTCTTCCTGTTTGTGCTGTTTTTGCTGGTCTTTCTTCTCCTGTGTATTTTCTCTAATACCAAACCAATATGTATTCTAAATGACTTGGAAACTTTACCCTCCCTGGACGCCTCAAACATTTGACAAATCGTGCACATAATCAACATATCATCCAATTGCCAAAAGCTGACTATTCTTCTGCATGATCAAATCACAAAATCCCCTGTGTCTGTCTTCTATCTAGAACACGGATTTAAAAGGCAGCTGCATTCTGACTTCTATTCATTTGTTTGGAGCACTGCACAAGCCATGCTAACAACTACAGAAATCAGCCTTTGTTTAACTTTAACTGATAGTCTTTACTGATCACTGGCTAAACTTCTTTTGAACAATCTGCATTTAATTCCATATTTAATATCTCTTCTGGGTGCCTTTCTAAAAACCTGACCAATAAAGTCCTTTAAAAGAGTCATTTTACAGTGTCTTTCCTCAAAATTCATCTTATTGCATTCATTGCCACAACCACACTGAAGCATTCTTTAAATGAGTACAAATTAAATGGAACATTGGGGTTTTGTTTGATCTTTGACTAAGTCCATATACTCTGGGAGCGGTGTTGTTACCCGCTGACCTCCCCATCACTGGGACAGCCCTGGTGCACACTGGTGTGTTCGCTTTCTGTGCCTTTGCGAAGCTGGTTGCATGCCTGTGACCATGCCTCACATCACGTCCTTTCTGCTGCCCCACCTTGTGAGACAGGATACAGAAATAAGATGGATTCATGTCTCATCATTTTTCCTATGGTTATTTATTGCTGCCTTGCTGCGTGGACAAAACAAACGCAGTGAGATTTAGATTACAAACCCCAGCTAAGCCATCCAGAGCTGCCTGTGGATCCCTGACTCAGCAGCATGCCACTCCCTGCCTGGATGTCGGGGGAATGAGCAGTCCTGCAACCTAGTGATGTGCACTGCAGCTGGACCTGTGGGCTCCAGATGTGCCACCCCCCCCCCCCCCCACCTTAGAGTGGTCCTGCTGCATCTGCCCCTACTGAGCCAGCAGCAGGGGTGGCGCAGGAGCCTGCTGTTAGGTCATCATTCATCTGATCTGATGCATCGTCAGCTAAGTGATCTCATCTCGACTAATTATTGTTGAAAAAGGACTTTCACAGCCTGCAGGGGGATGGATCCCATCTGTCTGTGAGCAGCAACATGCCTGATCTTTGCTTATATGATGGATGCTTTCTCATGCCAGATGTTATGTTAGCTAGGCTGGCCAGACAGAAAAATTGTAGTGGTTTCAGAGGGACTGTGACAGCTCTTTGCTCAACTGGTCTATTTGCTTACCATAAGCAGGATTTAATCAGTGTTGAAAAGAATAAAGAAGAACCAAGGAAATACTACCTGCATCCTTGCTCTAAATACAACCCAATATGCATTGGGTCAGCTGAGCTGCTTTAATGAGATAGCGTTTGTACGTGAGATCTGATCCTAGAGCACTCTTGATATATCGGCTTTATACTGGTTGCCAACAGCCAGCTGCTCATAAAGATGTTAAGCTCCAGTTTATTCCAAGCCTGGAAATAAATGAACTCCCTCCAATATACTGGGCTTCCTCATTTCTTCCATCACTCATCTCTGGCAGAAGTGTTAGTGTCAAGATATATTTCATGTCTGGCCACAGATGTCCTCAGCACATTAAAGCTGTTTTGAGACAGTTGTGGTGAATGTGAAAAGGGAAAGAAAAAAAGAAAAAAAAAGGGGAAAAAAAGAAAAAAAAAGGGGAAAAAAAAAAGGGAAAAAAAGGGGAAAAAAAAAAAGAAGAAGGGAAGGGAAGGGAAGGGAAGGGAAGGGAAGGGAAGGGAAGGGAAGGGAAGGGAAGGGAAGGGAAGGGAAGGGAAGGGAAGGGAAGGGAAGGGAAGGGAAGGGAAGGGAAGGGAAGGGAAGGGAAGGGAAGGGAGAGTAGAATCATTTAGGTTGGAAAGGACCTTTAAGATTATCGAGTTCAACTGTCAACCTAATAAAACTGTTAACCTAATAATGTCAACTCCGCCACTAAAAAATGTCCCTAAGCATTCAGTTCTGGTTTTGCCTTATATATTTCTAAGAGTATTGATGTCCAGAGTACTCTTTGTTCTGCATTCATATTTTCAAGGAATGAAATGTTTCTGAATGGCTGGGATCTTCTATTCTTTTCACAGAATCACAGAATCACAGAACCACAGAACGTTAGGGGTTGAGGAGTTCTGCATATTCCTCATCTAGGCAAGGGTATATTGGTTTGTAGGATGGAGTTAGGCTAAGTCCTGACTATGCCTGATCTATATTGATGTATATTGGAGTAAACATCTCTTGGCCAAGTCTAGCACTTAGCATGTCATAGTTTTCTACAGGTGCTGCACAGGGCTCTGGGGATAAGGTTCAGACACAGAAACCATAATTTGGAAAATAATGGTAATCTGGAAAAGAACTGCTTATGGCAGAAATTTCAGGTGCCTGGCAGAGTGTTGTCATGCAGCAGTGAGCCAAAGATTGGCGAAGCAATTCAGAAAGCAAGAATGAAATTTGCTGGCTGCTTGGGGCTGCGAAGAAGCTGTAGTTTGCTAAGGAGAGGTGTTTCTAAGAGGCATTTCTGCCTGTGTCTTACCCTCCTCAGGCCAGCAAGGGGTTTCTCTGACCCGTCAGAGAGCTGACAGCTCGGTAACCCAGCCTGCAACTATTTACTCTGCTTCTGCCAAATGAGGTGTTCTGGATAGAGGATAACAAATTGAATCCTTAAAGGCTGAGGTTGCTTGACTTGGTTGAGGGGACACAGGAAGAAAAAGACAGAAGCTAAATTCTGTTGTCTGCTTCCTTTTCCTTCTCTGGTGCCGGGCGAGTGCTGCTCTGAGCCAAGGAGCTTTCTCACTGTGGGTACTGCAGGAGGTACGTGGCCAAAAGGAAATCATAAAAAGTAGTGGAGAGATTAAGGCCCAAAACACACGTGCTCATTTTGCAGCATCTTACTGTATAAATCTCCATTCTCTACACATATTAAGCAGGCACAGTTCGCGTTGTGAGCCATCTGTTAATTGGCATGAAACAAGTACTTAAGTGTAAGGGGCAACATGATTGCCTTGGTAGTACAAGCCTGAGCAGGATTGCTCCGGCTCCTTATTCAGCCAAACAGTCTTGCAGATGTTAAAGCCTATTTCTACTCATCTGCCTGCCCAGGTCCACATTAGAGGTGACCCCCTACTCTTGTGCTCCCATAAATTTGTTTGAATTTAGTGTGCAATTCATTGACTTGGCATTTGCTTTTTCTGGTTTATTTATTCAACCTTAAGCTTGAAATTGCTCTCATCTACACTTGGAAACTTAACCGTACCAATCTTTCAAGGTATATGCAATATAACTTTCCAGATGCTCAGTTTCATCCTTCACATTCCAAAATGTAAATAAGATGCATGGAAATAGATTCAAATTTCTGTCATTTGGAGTTATGATTAAATTATAACCAAACCAACAGAGTACAAATGTTAACTCTTCCTTGATGGTGCTACTTCCTTGATGGGTCAAAATCGAAGGACCTGTAGCTACTGCACATTAATTTATTTAATTTCAGTTGCACTTTGATGTAATAAAGGTATATTTTATCTTTGATAGAAAATTAAAAAACATCTTTATCTTTTATTTCTCTGGGACATACTCTGGATACATATCCACCCTGTGTATCAGGCTTTTGGGGCTTGCTGGAGTGTGAGTGTTTTGGAGATAGAAAATTGTGGCCCATCTTATACTGCAGGTCCATTTCCCTTATCAATCGTTAGAACTAAGAAACTGTTCCTAAGGAAAGAAATTATTTATTCTTTGCATTTACTAGTTCTGTGCTAAAGAAGCAGGTGACTGTGCTAGCTCTTGTTTGTGCAGGCAGTGCAGCCTCACCGTGCTTCTCTTCAAACGGCTTGGGCCAGCTCTGTAAACAGCTCAGAAAGACTTTGACACCTGGCAGCCGGGCTGCGCGAGCGCACGTGCCAAAGGCACCTGCCAGCCGCCTCCACAGGACTGCAATGCCTCTGAGCCCTGGCTGCCCCATCCAGCACCCACTTTCCAGCCACCATGACCCGTGGGGAGAGGAGTGCTGTTGTCAGCAGGGAAAAATTGCCTGTCTGGCACCATGTTGACTGGTGGCTCCTGTAAACTGGGCAAATTCCATTACGACTTGCAGATCTGCTGTACTCCAACCTGGCTGACTTGAAAGCAGCCAGGGTCAGACTGACCTACTTCTTTTCTGCCTATGGCCCAGCCCTGAGGAACGGCCACTCTCCTTCCCTGCTGCACGTCCTGGCACCCCATAGCTGCCACCAGTGTCCTTCTACCTGCATGGTAACGAACCTTAGCCTGTGATGCCACACATTTCAGCTCACAATAAAGCTATCAGCTGATTCCCTTTGTGGAAAGCTTGCTATCACACGACAGAGGAGCATCTTGTGCTCCCTCTGATGTCTGGCTGCTTTACACAGGGCAAGCAACAGTGCAAGAAGAGTTAAGACAGCATGTCTGCCTGCAAGGGCAGAGATTTTTGCATTTAGCATACAGTTGTCATTTCCCCCCAGCTAATACTGGAAATGGCCAAAAGAACTTCTTCTTATGCCAACTTGAGCACATCAAAATGCCTTATAACGCAGAGTCCAAGAGCTGTTTTGATTTAGTAATGTCTCTTACAAATACATGCCAAAGTATCTAGTTTTCCAGTAATAACTTCAGCACTGGCACTACAACTTCATAGAGCAAATATCAGTTTTAAAATCTGTAACGAATGTGTTGGCAATTAGCTGTAAATATTAGGTCACTTCTGTAATTTTTGTCTTTCAAATTCAAGAGCAGGAATTACCTAAAATGATACAACTACGTGTTGGATAGGCATTAATTTGCTCTGTAGAGCAAAATTTGGCTTTGCTAATGAGAGAGAAAACAAAAATTTGCCTTATGTAAGACATACAGAAATTTTCCTGCCTCTGTAGAAAATTATTCCCTCTAGCACTTTGTTTAATGCACAACACAGCTGAGCACAATGGTATTTCTGCACATCTAACTTGAAAAGATCCTCAAACACGTTATTAAAGGTTCAAAGTAGGTTTTCAAGTGTGCAAGATTCAAGAAGCATTCAGAGTTGGGTTTTAGTTAGGGAACTTCCATCTGAAAAATTCAGGTTCAGATACTTCATTCCTCCGAGGTTTCAGAGCATTTAACTTTTTTGATTCAGAGATGTTGCCAGCCACCTCAACAAGGGAAGGACTCTACTTCTTTATTTTCATCTGTTCTTATTTCAGTGATTATAAAGTGAGGAAAAACTTTAAGGAAAATTATCTCTGTAGGAAGTAAGTAACTTCTGGCAGCAATAAAATATGATTTCTTAACAGGTGCTATGGAGCAATAAATTTATTCATCAGCCAGTTCATATCTAGCCAGATACTATGGCTGTGTCCTTGAATGTGGTTTTGGATGATGTCTGCCTCTAAATCTTTTTTTATCTTCTTTCTTCCCTCGTTTTCCTCCTGCGCCCCTACAGTTCCTTTCCAAATGATGCCTAGGTTCTCAGTCCAGGGTATAAAGTCAAATCCATGTTCCATAAACAACACAACTCCGGGCTTTTTCTTTTATTTGCAGCTAAAAGGTAGAGCACTGTTAGTATCAAACACACAAAATAAAAAGACCCCTGAAATAACTGCACATATTTTCAGGAACACAGCTTAGTTACTACTGGTGTCTGTGAATATAATTTTCCCCTCATACACTCTTGTCTGCTGTTGTAACATGAACACCGCAAAGATCTGGGAAGGTGTTTCTTGACTATACTGTTTATTTAATTGTTAGAAATGAAGAATTTGCTGAGTAACCTCTTTAAAACTGTGTCTATTTTCATAGAAGAGGCTCAGTTTGGACAGCAGCCAGTCTATTAATGCAGGAAACTTGTCAGCTTGTACAGAATATTTGCTCATCCCTGCAAGATTCAAGCTCCGCTTGAATGTTCCTAGTACATTAATAACAATACCAGAGAAGGCCTCACATTTTTCTTGTTTATTTAGTCATGAAAAAGAATGCATTTTAGGTGTCAGCACAGTTTACACTAAAAGCATCACATACCTTGGGCTCTGCCTCAGTCTGCTATATCTGGTTGTCTAGTGCATTTGTTCTGTTAACAGCAACCACAGATGCTTCCAAGAAACTTATTTTGAGAGGAACAAGTATTGGAAGTATAGATTCTTGATGAAAGTATCAATAATAAAACATTTCAAGTTTAGTAAATTAGCAATTAAACATATCTGGCAGCTTTCTTATACTAGATGTGGTGAGGAGGTGGAGAGCAAGGCAGCTCAGTGCGGTCAGCTCAGTCTCCAATGGGACCTCCCTCTCTTGCTCGGAATGCCAACCTCCACTTTGTCTATTAAGATGCCTATTAATAATTTGAACAATGGTGTGAGGAATGAGGTCTGTGCAATGCATTTGTATTTTCCCTTTAGTTATAATGCTGTATTTCATCCACAGCTACTCTGCTGGAGCTGGAGTCAGCTCATACGAGTCTGACCCCAAACTCAATTCCCTTACCAGGAGCAGGCTTGCTCCCTTCTTACAGTGACTCACAGGCAGAGCAAAATCAGGCTCATCGATCAGGGCCTGAGATTTCTGCATTGTTGAAGGAGCATCCCAATTTTTTTGAACTGCCTCCAACACAAGAAAATACACTTCAGCTGTGTATTTTGCCCTGGAAATCTCCTGTTTTTAAAGAAACTCTGCTTATGCATATGTGCCATAGGTCACTATTGAAGCCTCATCTCCTGTGCACTTAGATATCCAGCTAGTACAGACTTTTATGAATTGAAAGTCAGGCTACCTCAGCAGAGCAATGAATCGGAATGGTAAGGTGTGACCTGTTTTCATCACACCATTATTCATACCCCTGTATATCTCAGTTGTGTCTTTATGGATTGGCATAGCAACATCTCAATTCGTCATCCTATTCCACACAAGATTTGCTTGGTCTTACCATGTCAACTAGGTCAACTCCCTGGCCTGTCTTTGGTTCAGAACAAATTATGCTCTGTTTTAGCGGAGATTCAAATGCTTATTTTTTCACCTAATAGGAACAAGAATTTTCTTACTAATGGATAACTTTTAAGTAATTGTCTTTGAAAAATTCATCAGGTGTTCAACCACCTTTGAAATACAAGGAAGGAAGGAGGTGAAATCTTTTATCAGAGTAAGTAATGCAACTGGAGAAAAACACATGCACTTTTTGGGTATGCAACTCCCCCCATTATGTTCTGATGAGGTAGCTGGGAAAGATTTTGCATATCCCAAGCTTTCCGAATTGTTGTTCAGTTTCTTTTATTCAAGTATTAGTTGCTACATTTATGAATACTGCTTCTCTTACATTATTAGACCACCATAACAATAACTGTATTAGGGATTTAAAACTTATGGTGTGGGATGGAGTCTTTAAAATCTTATGGAAATATATGGAAACCTTTCGTACCTGTTGCCTTGAATTAGATTTGCAAGAAGGACAGAGGATAACATTGCTATCTCAGTTATGTGTCTCCTAGTTAAAACATGAATTTCAACTCAAAGTTATCAAACTTTACCCACCTGTCTAGATTAGGATATCATTAATAGGACATAAAGAAAGGGTGTTTGAGTAAGGAATAAAAATACATTCATATCAACCATAACAGAAAACATTTGTCAAATTAGGAATAATGCTGGCAAATATATTATCATACAACCATAGACTGGTTTGGGTTGGAAGGGACCTTAAAGATCATCTAGTTCCAACCCCCCCTTCCATGGGCAGGGACACCTTCCACTAGACCAGGTTGCTCAAAGCCCCATCCAGCCTGGCCTTCAACAACACCTCTTATTTTTTTCTTAACCTCCTCATTTAAATCCCAAACAAGGATAATAATACATTTAATATTGCATTTTTAAGTCTATTACTGCTAATTCAGCAGGATATTGAATTTTGCTTTGTCCCAGAGAAAAAAGTAATTCAGAGACTGAACCTTTCTAAAGTTAATATAGATGCAAATTACATATTTCAGGCTAGATGGCACGTATTCTGAAACTATTACAGTTAATTCTGGTACTTCCTCAAAGCACTGTCCATAGAATATAAGGCAAGCGTATAGGTTGGTGTAATTAACTTCTGAATCTAGGAGATTCAGAATCTGCAAATCAGTTCAAAATTTGAACTGTGTGCATATTTGGAGCAAAACAAAAAGAAATCTTGACTTGTGCGGTGGGTACGCGGTAGGGTATTTCGTTCGGAGCAGCAGTCAGAACGGGGCACATCTGCTGGTAAAAATTATTAGGCACAAGTTTATTTTGCATGAGCAGCTGTTTTCAAAGCACAGAGAATGGATGTGAATGTACAGATGTATATGTAACTATACAGGCATTCATAACTTGCAATTGTGATCCTGTTATTTCAGGCAACAGAAAAAAGCAATAAAAAAATAAGGGCTCATTTCACTGCAAGCTTGTTCTGTGCCCGCTACACACGTGCATGTTCGTATCCACACACTACAGCAAGCCAATCTGATCCATTTGAGCAAAGCCCTCGCTTTGCATGGTAGCATAGTTCTCCCTTTATGGCAAGTTGCTCAGTGTGTGGCACTCTCACAGCCACAGCAACTCTCAGCAGACAGCAGTAGTAGTAGTATTAGACTGGAAACCTGACTGCAAAAATATAAATATACAGTTATTTCCTGGTAAAACTATGATCAGAGGGTATCTGTAATGAAAACCTCTCTTCCCACACCCATCTCCTTCTGCCAGAGCTGTAAGGATTTTTCCACTGTTCCCTGGCATTACAAGCAGCACTCTGGTCCCCTGATGTTTATGTCGTATTTTTCACAGTTGAACTCAGTTTAATGTATAAACACAAATGGCGGTGCAAGTCTTTCAGACATGGCCACAATTTCCTTTCCGTGACCCTAACATGACTTTGGCATCATGTCTTTACTGGTAAGAAAGTTGTATTTTTACCTTGAGATACTGATGTGGATAACAGCTCTCAAGGCAGAACCAAGGAAGAGGCAAAACACATTGTCTTCTGAGGTCAAGGCCAGGTGGCTCCCACGGCTCTTACATCCCTGTCCTCCCATTCCTGTAGACAGAGACTGATATCGGTATTATCATGTCTGCTTCCCTCATACTCCCCAGCCCGCATGATTGAAGTTAAGTATCTTTTTTTCCCCCATGACTTTTATCCTGGTACGGGCCAGGGCTGATGGCCAGTGGTGGGAATGGCCCAGAGAGATCAGAGTCACAGACCTGCACCATGGGGGGGACCAGCAGGACTCAGCAACAGGCAGGGGCCCAGAGCCCCCAAAGTGAGCAATAGTCACAGCATTCCAGGGTGGCTCAGGACTGGAATGTCTTGTTTCTTCAGGAAACAGTGTCTGCAAAGGAATTTATGAAAGAAAAATGTGAAAGAAAAATCGCTTTTAAAGGGTGCTAGCTCCAGTGTAGCTGTGCAGCTGGTGTTGGTACTGGGGCAATGTGCTTGGAGGGCTTGTCTGCCTTGGCTTAGGCACTCCCAAGATGCCAATAAACATTTCTTTTCCTTCTGTGTGGGAAATAACACACTGTTGCGCTCAAAATCTTCTTTGTGGGCAAATAGGAAGCATGACAAATACATAAATAAAGCCAAGAATTTATTGGTACTATAATGCTAATCTTAAGAGCCTAATTCAGGAAACATTATTAGTCTAGATGTTATTATTGCAGGAAAAGGGAGACTAATAATGCAGTTAGAGAACTTCTGTACAGAAAAAAATCTCAATAATAGCAATAATAAAATGGTAATGCATATATTCAACAGTTTCTATCCCTTCCCTTGGAGTTATGCTCACCCTTCCACTGCTCCTTTGGACCTTCAGGAGCTTTGGACTGCTGGAGAGGACAATAGGGTCGACCATCAGCCCCTGGAGTCCCTCAGTGTGAGGAATGTGATGTTCAGTGCTGGATTCTTCTTCCTCCCCTGAGATGCACTTGGGATCATTTTTTTATGTTTACCAACACAGTTTTACACCTTTCTTTTTTTTTTCGGTGGTCTACAGTTCCATGTTATGAATGCACTTACTATATACAGTACCATTTATGTATGCTAGATTAGATATTATTTCTTTGTTCTCTTTTTATCTCTAAAATCAGTTTTGTCCACCTCTGGGTCCATACTTGTAAAACTGACCCTTGGTGAGTGGTTTCCAGTTCTAAGCCTGTGACCCACCTCTTATCACTCTATCCCTGTATGCGTCTGTGATGCATCCTGTGTCTCCGCTTCTCAAATTCTCTGCTGTCTACCAGGCTGCTGTTTCTCTGCCCTTCATCATTATGTCACAGTCTTGAACATGTCATTCGACATAGCATTACCACTTGCTACTGCCAGATAGATAAAACGATGGTTCTATCATGCAAGGATAGACAAAAGTAGAACAAATTAACTGTAGACACCTGGTCAATTAGAGAAATTGATGTCATGGCTAAACAAAACAGATCTGCGGGCAGGTCAAGAGACTTTCAGACAGAGCGTGCCTGAGTCCAGAGGCGTTGCAAATTCACTGCTGAGCTCATTGCCTGTTGCTAGAAGGCAATACTATACTGCAGGGCTACAGGGTTACATTGCAAATTGTTGATGTCTCTGGAGGTACTTGTGTTTCTGTAAGCACTCTTTGATAGCAGTACATTCACCGAGCGCTTGAAACATTGCACAGTGTCACCTTCAGCAATGATGCGTGTGCAGGGACTGGGAATGCTCAGTTTTTCTTTTTAAGATGCTGGACTGCAGAGAATGTCAGTGCTGTGTCTAAGGGGTTAAGCACAGCTCCTATGGCCAGAATGACTGTAGGTTAAGATGATGGCAAGTCGTCATAGTGCTCTTGTGGTTTGCGATGTTTAGAGGGAGCTGCAATACGCCCTGCAGAACCTGGTGTCCTCAGTTTACTCCTTTAGAGGTTCTTTGCATTTCTCAGTCACACCTCCTTCACATATGTTAGGCCATTGCTTTTGGATAAGCATTTTTTTGTGGCTAAATATTAGTATTTCAAGGTCCTTTAATGTTGTTTCATCCCTAGCAAGGACAAATAAAAAAGTTTCTAATTCCATTGGTTTATTATATGAAAGAAAAATTCTATGACTTATTCAGAAAGTATTAAGACTTTGGAGAAAAGGATTTTACAAGATTGTCTGATCAGTTTGCGTGGTCCAGCATGTTTTGGACACTTCATGGGAACAGGGTTTGGAAACTAGAGCTGTGTTTCCTGGCCTTCCCATGAGACAGCAACCCTGTCCTCAGTGCCAGCCCAGCTCTCGGTGATTCACTAGCTCTGGGCCTGGATGACAGCACGGTTCATTTGTGGACCTCCCCAGGAGTCCTCACAGCCCAAACTCTGCCCCCCAGCCTGGCCTGTGGCACTGCCAGGCACTGGGAGCGGCTGAGCCCAGTGTCCAGGCAAGGGGAGAGCAGTGTTTGTGCCCTGGGATGTCCATCACTGACTTCTCGGGGTCAAAATACCTGCTCTGTGTCTGGCCAATTCTCTTCACCTCTTCTGTTCCTGTTCTAGTTTGGGGGGATAGGATAGTGTGGGGAAAAGCACTTTGGAAGGGCATTGCCTGCCTTGGCACCACTGAAATACCAAAGAAAGGTGAACTGCCGTGCTTTCCAAAATAATCCCCACCTCTCTACTCTTCAGTCCAACTCCCATCTGCATCTTTGTCAAACACAGTACCTAAGTTTTCAGCCAGTTGTTTCCATGTCTTAGTCGTCTTTCAGAAATGTTAAAACAAATCCAAACTCCAGCTGTACTTACAATTAGCTTAAATTGTTCTTTCATACCAAACATATTTAACAGAGGTTGCATTATTTTGCATCATATTGGAATTTCAAATTGGCTTGATTTGCTCTCATATTATTCCGTTGCTTTGGATATATTTTATACACAAGCATTTCAGAGACAAACATTGCCCACTGTTGCGGAAAAGACCCTTATAATGAATAACTAAAGGAAAGGAAAAAACCCTTATAAAATATTTGAAGGCTGGAGCTTTCTAATTAGGACACAGTATGGGAAAAGACCCCTAAAAAACCCACATTAGAACAGAATTGTATGCATTTAAACATAAGTCTATTGAAAAACAATAAATCTGATATTGTCTCTTTATTCTATCTCGGAAGGCTTTGAAAGGTTTCTCACATTCTA
Organism: Leptosomus discolor; assembly: GCF_034619465.1. Lineage (NCBI taxonomy): Eukaryota > Metazoa > Chordata > Aves > Leptosomiformes > Leptosomidae > Leptosomus > Leptosomus discolor. Next base: position 74,261,779 of record NC_141419.1, read on the forward strand.
TAGTTGCCCTATTACCACATGCTTCCAAAAAATGAATTCAAGAGAGAAAATATAATGTATTACCCCACAGTAATATGCAAGGTGGTGATTCATCTCATCTAAAAGCAGCTGCTTTCTTTGTCATCTTTGTAAGTAGCATTCATTTTCCTGGCATGAGCACAATTTACAAATTCATCCCGGTCCTCCCAAGATTCAGATAGCATCATTAGCATATATTTAGCAGTAGCAGACAGTGAGCAGCAGGTACAAATGTCTGGCTGATGAGCTAATATGCTTTGGGCACTTTTCCAGCTTGTATGATAAGAGAAAAACCACACTACTTCAAAGTCTGCCAGTCACAAACCAATTAGTGGAAAAGCATAATAAAATGACCTAAAAATTCAGCGCTGAACATGGGGTATAGGAATACTGATATGTTGCCTGATGTTTAGAATTCTAGTTAAGAAATTACCACCTGAGTGAAGAGATGCTTCAGCACATTATTGTCCCTTTTAAGCCTTTTTTTCTTTCTTTTTTTTTTTTTTTTTTTTTTTTTCCCAGGGAGTTGTCAATAATAGAAACAGAGGCATCTGCTGCCTACTGGCAGTGTGGGTAATAAATATCCAACAAACCATATCTGGCAGGTCCTGCCATCAACATGAACTGAGTATTTTCTTTTTAGTGAAGGATGCCACTTTCCTAACATATGTTGCTGAATAAATGTGCTCAAGAGCTGGGCAAGGGTGTCCCTATAATTCATTTTCTTCCAGCCTTAAAACAGAGATGTTACCTGCTGCTGAGAGGACAACAAACCTTTTTCACAAAGCAGGCTTAGCAAGTTGCTTGGTGACACCCAGATCAGCAAGCATTGACATAGGCATAGAGTTCAATTCAAAACACACTGATAATTAACCCTCTACTATCTTAAAAAATACACATCTAGAAAGAAGTGAGAAAGAAGACTAACGTTGCAGTCTGTGGTTTACCCTAATCAGGCCTCGCTTCCTGATGGTTGTGACCTGCTGGACAATAAACCATCTAATGTCCTGCAGATTTGTTCAGTCTATGAATTTAATTTCCACCCCAATGAGTGGTGGCAGTAGAAGGAAAACTCTGTGGAGGACAGCTCCTCATGTTCCGCTGCATGCCTGTTACTTGTTCTTCCTAACATTAGGGACCAAGCAGACAAATAATGCATCTGAATTTGTTGCTTTGGTAAGAACATCTCAAACTTATAAACTAACCACCAGGTAGACTGGAAACCTTCTCTCTAGAGGAAGTTCTCTGTTGTAAACACTTGAAGCTTTGTTCAGTGGTTTCAGAAGTCCTTGCTGCCTGAGCTAGCACAATGCAAAATCACATTTCATGTGTGAAACAGTGGGTGTTTTGTTGCTATCATACTGTGCTTGGCAGTTCTAATAATTACTTTGTTACAAGTTTGATGCTAATAACTTCATTTTATAGGTCTTTTCTCTGGACCCTAAGAGATGATTTTAAAAAGTCCTAGCCCAAGACTTATCTTGAAGAAGGTGAATTGGGAAGGGCACAAAAAATTGACACAAGTGTTTGCTCTCTCAGGACTGAAAGAGTGGGAGCTAGCCTGATCCTATTAAAAGTTCACATGACAGGAGATTTTATTTATTACAAATGCCAAATTCAGAAAAAAAGTCTTTGTTTTCTTCCTGTTTGCTGAATACATGCACCTGTGAAGAACAAATCTCCACAGCAACGCACTGCATTGGACACTGCAGAGGTCTGTACCACGCCGCAGCAGGCCAGGCATGCCCTGTCCATCTCCGCATGATCACACAGCAGCCAGTGACGCACGGGGTTCCCTTCAGCTGCCACGCAGAACTACTCAGGACCAAAAAGTGGCTCAAAGCAGGGACCTAAAAACCAATAGGTTAACTCTTCCCTCAGCAGCTCCCTGTGATGCCCGTGGTTAGTAACAAAACTCAACTTTGGCAGACAAGGTGTGTAGACCAAAAATGTGATTCAAACCGCTCTATGCTCAGTGGCTACTCAACCTCAACAGCAAAAAAATGAATAACCAGCATTTCCAGCTGACTGTTAGTTCAAATGCATCTTGTATTTTGGATTTCCTAGAGAGAGGCTTGAGGCTTAGCTGGTAGGTCTTGGGTCTCACCCTTGGCATGTCATCCCTCTGGAGCCACGAACTCTTCTCCCAGAGGAAAGCCTGCAGGGTCATTCATAGGAAATTGAACCCACTTTAGGGCTTCAGTTTCTTGGCACTGCACTCAGAGATCCAATGCTTAAAAAAAAGGTGTCACAGAATTCACTTCGCAGGCACTTAAGTGCTCTTTAATCCAGACTTTTTTTTTTTACTTTAGATGGCCTGTAGCACAATCATCACAACTCTAAGAACTCAGACAGAGAAATGCCCAGTTAATCCGTGCTGGTGAGTTTTAGATGCACTCTAAGCAATGCACACCTACAAAGACCTGAGCAACCTTGAGGAAGGTGCAAAGTGCACCTGAAAAAGCCCCAGGAATGTAAACCTCAAAGGGTAGGTGGTTAAGGAATTAGGCACTTCCAGGATTGAGCGGTGGCTGATGAAGGTATTCTAGGCATATAATTTGGGAATTAGGTACCTAAGTCCCTCCTTGAATGTAGTCCCAAACGTTGTTGTCCTGCGGCTCACTACAGCAGCCTGTATATTGGCTTCACTGCAATCTGGGACACACCTCTGCTCTGGGCTGCTTAGTGTTCATTAGGACCCCACAACAGGGAAGAAAAGCAACCACCAGGTTATCTCCCTTCTTGCTGATAGAGATTAAGTTTTGCTCATTGTCAGACTACTTTCAAACTGCAAACCTTTGAGCAGGAATTACAAATGAGCCAAGAAAGAGTTCAAATTCACCACTGAAACAATACCTCAGTGACAGTTATTCACAAGAGACAAAAAAGTATCCAACAGGGAAGATCTTGAAAAAAAGGTTTTATGAATGTTTAATGCAAGTTCTAAGAATGCAGCCTAACAAACTGGAGTGAAAAGTGAACATAGAAAAGATACATGTATGGTAAGTTTATAGAAAAATAGAGTTGCTTCAGACAGAACATGCCTGACACAATAAGGAAAAAGTTGAGTCACCCCTGCCCACAAACACATAGCTAACTTTGCCAATTGCCACTGATCACAGACTCTGCATGCCAGTTTAATTCCACCAGCCCATTTTTGCCTGTTTTTCTTTGCTAGGCTTGTTCCTTCTGCAGGCAGTGGGGATGGTGACTGCTCTGTGGGAATGCAGTTCAGCAGAGGGTTGTTAGCAGAAATATGGCATGGTATGGTGGGAAGGACAGAAAGCATGTCACAACATAATGTATTCACAGCAATGCTGAGGACCATGAAGATTTAAAGATCATGTACTGAGTGACAGCTACACTTTTTTTCTGCCCCCACCATTCCTGGTTTTGGTATTCCTGTAGATAGGCAGCTATAGATCCTATTTGGAGTCTGACCTGGACTAGGGCAATGTTAGCTTCCAATCCCAGTTTAGAAAAGATGAGTGGGAAAAGGTGTTCAGATTTTATGTAAATCCCAGAATGTATATAATTATTTAGGAGCTTTTCTGTGCAGGAATTTTCAGACCGGTTTTCATGTGTCAGCTGTGTATGGGAGTTTAGGTTACTAGAGCTGCGTAACTTCCTATGCAAACAATGGGCATTCTTGTTCAGAATTAAAGTAAACTTAATTTGATTTGCTTTAATTCATTAGCTGGGTAAATTAAGCTAAATGGAAATAACATGAATCCTGAATGAGTACATGAACACAAGGCTTTAACATGGTTTGGCTAATCTGCTTTAGATCTAATTCGGACAAATTTTCCTGACTCTTCAAGTAGACAACTCTTTAAGGCTAGAGCCTATAAGGAATGCAGATCCTGTAAGCCTAGTTTAAGGGGCCTGGCTCACAGAGGGGACTTCTGTGTTGGGTGACTTGGCTCCCTGCACAGTTTGCATATACAGTTCCCAGAGAGACAAGCAAAAGGACATCAAGAAGCAGCCAGTGAAGGAATGAGCACTGGGGTCATGGGTAGCACAGCCCCCTTGGGAGCCTATGTCTTTCCTACACAGCTTCAGATGAATGTGTTTCTAAGCTGGGGGCCTACAGCTCAGAGTCCTCTTTGGAGGGTAAGCACATTCCGTGTGTCCTCCTGAAGAAGATGGTAAAGCTCAGCCCTGACAGATGGTGGTGGGACTGCCACTGCCTCTTGCACACTGTGCTGGATAGCAGTGAAGCAGCTTCACCCATGCGGAGGGGAATCCCAGGTCCTTTGTCCTCAGAGGTTCATGTGCATATATCCCAGGAGTGAGTGTCTGTGATCACTGTGAGCTCAGGCTCCTCCCTGTCTCCCAGTGCAGAAGAATGCCAAGGGAGGTTGTGAGATGACCTTGAAGCCCGTTGCTTTAAGCATTTACTGCCAGAGGTTCCTCCCGTATTTTACATCAAGTAATAATGGATTTTAAAGAGAAGGTGGCCACAACTGCCTTCTGTAGGATACTTCATCCTTTGGATGGGCAGTCATGATCTCAGAGCAGTCCAGAGAGAAACCTGCAGCATCCTCCAGCTTCCTTCTGTGTCTGTCAACACACAGCTCCCAATTCTGCACTTAGACTGTGAGGAAAGAGACAATTGCTTCCTCCTTCCTTCCCGTCCTCCTGCCCTAACGAGTTCCAGACAGGCTTTTCTCACCACATTGGTATACTGAGCAATGCTCCAAGGCGCAGGGTCTGCCCTTCATCTGGTTACTACTGCGAGCAGTTAAATTTCTTTCCTCCCCACCCCCAGGCATGGGGATGCATATTGCTCAACTCTTTTGGCTAAACACATTCCTTAACTATGGTTCAAAGTGTGAGCAATCAGTTCTTGAACTATGTCACGCTTCTTCCTCACTTTGTGTGATGTCCAAGGGAAACGGAAAATTACCTATTCAAGACACGGGAGACTGAAGTGTCTTTGCTTACAAGCACCTGGATGAAAAGACAGGCAGAATGGGACAACAGCTCCAGCTGCTCACCTCTGCGGGCTGATGCACCAGCCACATTTTTGTTCAAGGTTTAACGTGTATCATCACAACTTCAATTTTCCATCTGACTTTCACGCCACTCAAAATTCAGCTTAAAGGCACCCTGACACATTGTTTACCTTAATCAAAGCAGAGATCCAGATGCTTTTTGGCACACAGCTTGTGAATGCATGTTGCTTATGGAACAGCCCAAGCTCTCTGAGAGCAACCGCCTGCGGTTATTCACAAGTGAGTCCCAGGGAGAGAGTGGGAAGGGGAAAAGAAGAAAAAGAAAATGCATACGCTAAATTTTTGAAATGAAAAACTCTGCTGAAGAAGGTAATTGAGCTTGAGCAGACAGACTTCCCTTATTGTCTAGCAATCCTTCATTAGCATGTTCAGTCTTGTTTGCATGAACCTAGTGGACACACTGTATTTCCACGCTGTAGCTACACACAGGCACAACACAGATCTGGTACAACACTCTGACAGGAGTGACTTTCCCTCTGATACAGCTTGCTTCACGGATCTTGAACAACCATGAAAGCAACACTTACTAAGCTCTGAAAAACCCTTCCTATTTTTCTTACAATTGTATGAAGTGAAATCTACCCGTGATAGACAAAAACTGGCACACACTTGAGACAGCAATTGAATCAGCAGCATGGTCCTCAATTTCTTTGATTTAACAGTTCGGGTAGTCTTGTCTGCATTTCTCTGAGCAAAGCAAAACCAAAGAACCCTGCCAGGATGGAGGATTCTGACACTTCTTATTTTGCAAGTCATGCTTTACAACATTGCTCCTGTGTTTTCAACTAGACCAGAAACTGTCTGAGAAATGGAAACTGGTGCTTGTGGCTCTTCCCCCTAGTCACCTTAAGAAGAGTTGGAGGTGTCGTGGTGGGCATGGTACCCTCCTGAAAGACAGAGTGCCAGCTGAGTACGCCTCAGGGTCAGAGAAGGAACTGAATGTCTCCTGCAACTCTTACTTGGGAGCTAGTGATTAAAAATGGAAGGGGGGGGATACTTTTATAATATTATTTCACTACCTTTATTTTTAATTAAATAACTGTCTCGTGCTTTTTTTCAAAAGGAAAATAGTAAATTAAATTAAAATTTAAAAAAATTAAAAATAGCATGGTGTGAATCAGCACCAACTGTCAGAAATATAGCGGCCCTAACTCACTACAAATAAAACTTTATACTGCCTCACGTAGCTCTTTAATTTTTTGTGTATTTATGTTATGCTTCTCATGTACAGCATTATTATGTCATTAAAAATGTCAGCTGTTACTGTCAATTATAGGGATCAAAAGAGAAAAAGGATGGAATTAATAATTCCTGATTTCATCTTCTCACAGAATGTTTTCATGCTCCTTGGAAACACGTTTTAAAACTAAAACCAGTAAAAAACCACATTCCTTCCAATTCTTTATTTCAAATGATAACGTCATATTCCCTAAAACAGCAGGAATGGATTTTTATTAAATTACAGGAAAAAGCTTTTTAACAGCCAACTTCAAAATTCTGTAAGTTATATTCAGTTGTAAATCGGCAAAGGAGGGGACTGAAGGGTACTGGATTCACAGAGGGATGTAATTTTGACTCGCAGAGCCTGACACTCTTCCCAGCGGAGTCAACAAAAGAAATTCTCCTTGATTTCAAAGTGGAACCAAATTAAGTGCTTAGTTTCAAATGGAGTTGCCAAGTGGCAACTCTATCAGACAGGTATGGGAGACATCTTTTAACTTTAGAAAATTAAGAGTTCTACTGTATCCAAAAGTCATACGTATTGAAATTAACTCAGTGCATGCTGGAGCACTGCTGCTAACTGCATGAGTCTGAAGTATGCTGAAGTTAGTATTACTTGTATATAGAATCATAGAATCAACTGTTTCAGTTGGGAGAGACCTTCAAGACCACCGAGCCCAACCTTTGTCCTAGCTCTACCAACACCACTAAACCATGTCCCTAAGTACAACATCTACCCGTCTCTTGAACACCTCCAGGGACGGTGACTCCTCCACCTCCCTGGGCAGGCTTTTCCAATGCCTGACAGCCCTTTCAGTAAAGAAATTCTTCCTAATATCCAGCCTGAACCTCCCCTGGTGCAGCTTAAGGCCATTTCCCCTTGTTCTGTCACCTGTTACTAGGGAGAAGAGACCGACCCCTGCCTCACTACAACCTCGTTTCAGATAGTTGTAGACAGCAATAAGGTCTTCCCTCAGCCTCCTCTTGTCCAGGCTGAACAGCCCCAGATCCCTCAGCTGCTCCTCATATGAGACATGCTCCAAATCCTTCACTAGCTTGGTAGCCCCCTTTGGTACCCTCTCCAGCACCTCAGTGTCCGTCTTGCAGTGAGGGGCCCAAAACTGCACACAGCATTCGAGGTGCAGCCTCACCAGTGCCCAGTACAGGGGCACGATCACCTCCCTGCTCCTGCTGGCCACACTATTGCTGATACAGGCCAGGATGCTGTTGGCCTTGGCCACCTGGGCACACTGCCGGCTCGTGTTCAATTTATGTTTCTATGTATAGCACATACTATACTGCGCTGCGTTACACTGAGAAATTACTGAAATTACAAAATCAGCATCTCAAAACTTAGGAAATGCCAGAAGTAAGATAACCCATATGACTAACTCATCTTTCCTGTGAATACCCATTTAAACGGGCTCCAATGACAGGATCACATGCAATTGTTACAGGAAGGCCTTTCTCTTTCTGTTCACTGAATGAACAGTACCTGAACGAGATTCTTTTAGAGGCTTATTTCACCTTTCTGCTCTACACATGGCCCCATCCCTTACTTCCCGAATAATATTCACACCTCATTCTGAAGACTAAGTATTAACTTTCTTAGGATGGTTTGAGGCTTTTTCAAAACCTTAATAAAGCAACATCTGAAAACTCTATTTCAAGGAGTTTATATTCACAACATTCCAGCAAAATTAGCTGGGTTTATTATTCTCCTTTGGCAGCTGAGAGATTACAAATGTCCTCTAATTTGTGGTGGTCAACTTAAACAAATGAATTTCTTATTTTTTTTTTTCCCAGACAAATTTGCATTTCGTAGCATTTTTTCTATTCAAAGCAGATTGTCCATTACCTTGAGCGAAAACTGTGAATTCCCAGCATTTTTTTCAGAGTAAGTCCTGGGTTTAAACTCAAGCCTACACAAAATGGAGAGCACACCCTTCATAGGAATTATTTATTTTGCATGGCTTATATTGCATAGAAGAACGCAGGTACAGGCACGGACAGAGTCGAGTTTTCTGAGCACCACTCTGCAGGCTGACGGAGACCCTTACTTGATCACCACTCTGCCTTTCTTTCTCACTGTGCAGAGTACAACTGATGCTGCAAAAGAAGTAAGGATTGTACAGACAACACTCTCCCTGAAGGGCCTTAGTTGACTAGGAGACTGCTGTATATCCTGTGCACTGAATCAGGCAGGGAAGTGGTGCAAAACCAGTTATGTGACCGTGTATCATGGTACGCCTTGATATGTTAGTTACACAGGCAACTTTAATTCTGAAATTTCCTTTTCTTTCGCTGAATGATCAGTCTAAGCATTCTTTAATACAGGTTTTTTGTGTGCGACTGCTTAAATTGGTTACCTCTTCCCTCCCCAAGAAAAAAAACAGATATTAGAACACATGGAGTCGTACTGACATCTTCAGTGCTGCCTCACAGAGCCTGCATTATGGCATCTCCTTCAGCCCTGAAATCTACAGTTCGTCAACTGAGTTAAACTTTTCAACTGCCATATCAGATCTTTGACCATCAAGCAAAAAGTAATTTCCAGTGAAAGAAACAAAAGGTTGCCATCCTCACCTCCAGAAGACCTTAAGTTACCCATTTAGTGTGTGCTCATTATGGTTATTTAGTAACAGCAAAAGGCAGGGATGTTTTGGAAGCCCAAGGTATAATCAGGGACTAGAGGAACAGGCTTTTGTAGTCACAGGGCTTTCTGCCCTCGCCCTTTTCTGATCTTTGTCCCCACGTGCTCCTCTTTGACCACCTCCCACCTCCACCTTGCTGTAGCTGCCTTGGCTCAACTTCAAACTTGTGTTCCAAGCTGCTGCTTCTCTCCTCCCGTGGCCAGACTCAAGGAGTAGCCATGCCAGGACCTACCAATACCTTCTTCACTCAGCTGCTGGTTGGTCTGGGAGGTTCAGCACCTTCTGGATGAGGGGAAAAACAATGACAGAGTAAGTCTCTGCTGCTGCTGATCGAGGTTAGAACCAAGATTGCTTGGAGCAAGGGGGAGCTACAGAAAATTTATCTGTCAAACTTGAGCATAGTAGGGCCTGGGGAAACCTTAGTTTAACTTGGAATTATTTGGACAAATTTTCACAGGCAGTGCAGGAGACATATCTAAGGATGCAAAAGGTAATGAGTCTGCCAAGTTTCAAGTCCTTGTTCCAAAGTATGAAAGAACTAAAGCTTTCTAGCCAAACTGTTTAGAGAATTTAAGAGGACAAAACCTTTTTATTTTTATGATCTCCTTCTGAGAAATAGCTGAACAACTTTCATTTAAGTTTCCCAGAAGAACTCAGGCTGGAGCAGATAAACCAGCAAAGATGATGTTAGCTGGAATAGTGAAGGTCTGGCAAAATAATAAGTTACTGCAAACAGTCTTGTAATTCACCAAAAAGATATCTGTGCCTCACCAAATAATGTAGGCATTTTCAGTGTAGGCAGTTGATTTTCTAAAAATATTTTCTAAAAAAATACCAATTTTACATGCAACATATTCTTCCATTTTGATTTTTTTTTCTTCAGATTTTTTTTGGTGCTTGTCTTGAATGTTTCACCACGACAAAATTTTCCTACTGATCTCTCTAAGATGGGTCTTACAACACTTTTAAATCAAGTGTACCATGCCATTGGACCTCAAAACTGGTAGAGAGAATCTAGAAAACATGCACAAGTCATAAATAGAGGTGGCTGTCTTCTCTGCAAGTATCAGACAATTAAAGGACTAGGAAACCAACTGATCTAATAATTTCAGCAGGTTGTTAATTTCTAAATGTAAACCCTATAATTTGAATAGAAACACTATTCACACTCCACTTGCTGGTTATTCTAAGTAGGTAACACTCCCCTGATGGGTTCATTCCAGTCTTCACTGATTTCAGCACTTCAACAATGGATCTTCTTGCAGCTTTCAATTCAACCTCTCTAACCTGCCACAAGTACACCAGATACTACTTGTCGATGCAAAAATTGCGATGCATCAAAACCAAATTACAGGAATGGAATAAAACACAGGCATTTAACATTATGCTATAGACCTAATTTGCTTTCCTCCACATTTATTTATTTGAAAGGATTCAGTTAGATTTCCTTTGATGCTTCAGAAGTCCCACACAATATACATTTACTTTACTGTAGAGTACATTCAGATCTCAGACCACACCATCCACCAGTCTGTCAATCATGAGTGGTCAATGTCATACTTATTCCAAATAAAATTGAAACCATTGTTCTCACATAGTGCAGTAATCATTAATAGAGTTCAGGCTCCCTGTATCAGTCTAACTCCAACTCTATAATGAGTGAGGAAAAAGGAAGATGCTAACAATGATGCAGTTTTGAACCTTTCTGAACTCTGCAACAATTCAGATTCAGGACTCCAGTGAAGCTTTTTTGGTACATCAAGGTTAACCAATTAGCACCTCTACTTTCCCCCCACCCCAAAAATTCACAAATGAGAAAGTAAGGTGAAGGCCATGACAGTTTATTTGGGAAAACTGTACCTGTCTGATAATATTGTATGTATACATATCACAGCTTAATTTCCTCCTGGACATGTACATGTCATTAATACCAACCTCCTAGAATACTTCAACTGGACAGAGATAAATTTCTGAACGGGTCTTTGATTGTAGTCTGATCTAATTACTGCAAAGACATTTTAAAAAAACAGTATCCAGCTTAAGCAAACGTAAGCCACATAACTTAGCTCAAACTTAGTTCATCACTATCTCACATAATTAAATGACATAGGGGAAGCTGGAGTACTGCTGGGAAGAGCTGTTAGGGGAAGCGGTGAGTTTTGAATGTAGAAGGAGACACCATGAGGAAGGTAAAGAGCAAGTCAGCCCTATGACTATGGTCCTTATTTTATGGTCAATCTTGTTGTTTGCAGCACTTTTTCAATAGCCTGGAAATGGAGTCTTTCCCCACTGATTGTCCCTTCTTTTACAAATACTGTTTTTCCCTCTTTACTATTCTGTATTTTACTTCTTTTAGAAGCACTGCCGAACACAACTTGCATAAAACAGCAATCTCCAACCATTTGGGGATAAACCTTAAAGCCAAAACTACATTCTTACATTTATTCCTCTAAAACACAGGTGTGGGCTTAAGCTACAGAAACTCACATGATCAAGTGAAAGAACTGCACATTTCTGCTGCATAAGTGAGGAATGATTTGTACTTAAATGTAACTGTTGCTTAAGTTCCTTTTGAGGCTTTCATTTGTTTAAGCTATCTTTGATTAATTAAAAACAAAAAAGTACATGTTTTGCTTCCTTGGAAGGTTTCGTTATTTTTGTTTAGGAGAAAAAAAGATAGGATAAATAAACCCCCTCTTTCATACTGACCTATAAGAAGGAAACCAATAGGTAAGAAACACATACTTCAGACTTAATTCAAGCGAAATAAGCCAGAAAACTCTTAAAAGATAGTGTTTACATATAAATGCACCCTGCTTGTCAAAAATATTTATACAAAAAATTAAGACAATTGTTAATTCTTGAGTGTTAAAAATATAAAAACGCCACCTGTTTTCCAAGTCAGTTCAGCCAACACTTATTTCAGATCATTTACATTACTGAGCATTCCTGAAAACTGGTAACTTAGTAAACTAATGAATCACAGTGGAGTTTCAACTCAAGACAACTGGCAATGTAGATGCAAATCTGAAGTTAAACTGAATCAGCAACTGAACAACGAGCAGATCATTTCAAACTTCAAAAATGCTCCAGTCACACAGCTTGCATTCATATCCCCTTGAAATACGACATTTTTATTAGGCTAGCTCTTCAAATTTCCACTCACAGTAATGTTGTATACTAAAAGAAAAAAACCCTCACTGTAATATTCATTTCAGAAAGGGTATAAGTGTTTTTGTATATGTGCTTAACATCCTAGTACATGTGACAAGTAGTCTCCATTTTCAGGGAAAGTGTGAACAGACTTAAGTTCTCCTTTTTGAGCCAATATTTGTCGTAAGACAGTACTCGCTGTGCAAACTGGATGGCAGCTGGTTTTTCTCCAGTCAAAGTGAGGTTTCGTAATCAGTTCCTGTCATAGGCATCAATGCTTCATTCATTCAATCATAAAAATGTGTCTTACTAGAAAAGGAAAAATAGATTCTAAAGGCACAGAATCACATAGCTGCTCTAGTAGGAGTCTGTAAACAGAGAATCGTTTGAATTTAGGAAATCCAAATCTAGGAAAGTAAAAAGGCATCTGAAGCAGGCTTTTTCTAGCCGACTTCCTTAAAGACCCAAAGGGTTTTGAGGTCTACAAAGTATGCACTAAAATACCATATTTCAAAAAGCAATAAGGCAAATAGTATACTCATTATTTCAAAAAAGTTACAATGGTAGTGTAGGCATACACAGTATAACTTAGTTACAATGCGTGGTACTGTTTCTACTACATAGCCCTATAACTGTTTCCTTTCTACATAACTGGAGATTAACCCGGGGGTCCAGGTGAACACAAACCCATCCTTGTACCACCGTCTACTGCTGGCAACCGTTCTGCAGCAGCAGCATTTGCATTTGCTCTGCCGCCTGGGTCACATTCATGCTGAGGGAAGTCCACAAATCAAAGTTCAGAGATTAAACGCTGTCATACTTGTGAAGAGCTTCTTCTAGCTTTTGTGTCACTTTTTGAAAAAAGAGTATTTGCTGTTGCAAGAAATGCTGCATCTGTGATTTAAAGTCCCTCACACGAATTTTGTGGAAATGATTGATTTCTGCTAGGGTCGCAAAAGAGATAATGTTACAGCGTTCTTGAATGCCCTCAGCTTTTTGGAGCTCCATCTTCCCCTCTTCCACATGCCGCTTACTCTCCTTTACTTTGGTAAGGGCTCCTGTGTAAAGAACAAAACAAAATAGTTGAACTGTGAAGACAATGTAGACTTGAGTACTATATTTTAACAAGTGATTTAGTAACAAGCATTTGTATAAGGCTCATTCTAAGTGTATTTATATGTGTGAATTTATATATACACACATGAACGAAAAGGAATAAAATAAAACTTTTCATATAAAATAATCACTGACCAGTGAACCTTGTTTTAAAAAAACCCACACTTTTAAGGCTCTAGCTTGCAAAAGTAAGTAAAACATGCCTATTTCACAATCTTAAAAATCAGAAAAATAACCTGATTAAGAAATTGGACTTTGGAAACATCACTTTTCCCAATCTTTGTGAAATGCCAAAAGGAGATATGAATACATGAAATTTTGCCAATACACCATTCTGCTTTTACACTACAGATACCCCAAAATTAATTATTGTGTAACAGAGAATCTAAAAGATTATTTCAAAGTTGCAGACATCTAGGTAGACCTAACACAGTCTTGCAAGAGCTAGAGGAAAACCAGAGCAAAACAATTGACAGTCCTTCTTCTCCAAATAGCTAATTACAGCACACACATCCTACGAAAACAAAGCATCACCCAAACCAAACCTACCCAAAGCAGACTCATGTAACAACACAGTACCAAGATACATCTTAAGACATTCTTTTGCTTGGACTCCATTTCCCATAGAGCAATTTCTTTGCCTTAAATATTACATACATGTTTTATTCATATAACTAAAACAAATCCATCCAAAACAGCTTTTCTCTTCTCACAAGATGTTTGTGATAGGACGTTTTTCACATCCTTTATGATCACACTTAAGTTACTTGTTCCTTCAACTATTTGTAATGTCTTAACTCTCTGTCCTTTCAGATCACTCCTTACCATACACCCGACTACAGTTCACTGACAGGAATCCCTTTACATTGCCCTGAGGAAAGGCTTTTCTGTCCTCCCTACAGTGACACTAGCCAGCAAGCTAACAGAGAAACCTCTGCCTATATATTCCAGGGGGACAACTTCCACTATCTGCTGGGGAAGCAGGTTTCTCTTCTCATCAGCCTGAATCCACACATGTAGTAACCACCATTAAACAGTAAAAAAGCAGTTCATCAGCAGTAATACTATCTTCTGTCCTTTCCTCCCTGTGCCTGTTTCACAAGACACTTCAAATGTGCCTCCCCCCATCGTGCTGACACATCTCTGCAATTCAGATCTGGAGCATGACCTTGTGTACGGGCGTCTGGGTTTGCTGCACACACAGCGGGTTGGGGAGCACGGCTGCTGCTCGCTGCATTTTGTTCAGGTGCTTCTCACGTTCCCCTGACTGCTGTGGCTCATCCCCTGCCCATCTCAGCAGGCAATCACACAGAATGGAGGGTCAAGGTACGCTCTTACTAGAAGCAAGTTAAAATATCAGATGATTTGGCAGAGTTGGGGAAAAAGAGTTTGTTGCATTTTCGAAATGAAATGAGGGTAGTGTCTTGCATTATAAATAAAATCTGGAATTCTTAAAATCAGAGAAGCACATGTGACTTTTCTCCATTCAACTTCTAACAACAACTTGTTAACTGTTGGGGGAGGATGTTTTTAATTGCAAACAGTCAGAAAATACTGCCCCTATTATCAGTACTTCTCTACTCTTAAAAATCATATTTTTCTGCTTAATTTGCATTTAGGCTGTGCTGTACGTGTCATCTACCGTCTGCAGCTCCGGTATGAGCTCTCAGTGACAAGCATAAGAAATTCCTCTCCGGTGTGATATACCTGCAGAAAGACCATATGGAAGATTTTCCTTCTCTTTTATAAACTGTGGCAGGGAGGTTATTATCAAGGTAAGCATAGACAGAAGGCTGCATGGCCGAGGATGCTGGTATTTGAATGGCAGAGGCCATGCTCTGAACCCAGTGTGCAAAAGAGCTGCCCAAGGGCCAAGGGCAGTGGCTCTCCCCAGGGGTTGCGAGGTGGCGGCAGGGTTGCATACCCTCCCGGTCCCCACAGCATGCCAGTGTGGTGGTTAAAATCTTGGCACTGGCTGCTTCAGCGGATTGACCTCATCATCTCCAGCCTGGCCCAAAAAAACACCACTGAAAAACCTTTTCCACATGCAGTGGTGCCAGCAGTGGGACCGTGCCAAATCATCTGTATTTTCCCCTCTAAGGACTGGGGAATCTGCAAGGTAGGGCATGATATGAAAAACATTCAATTACCTCTTCTGCAAAGGGGACGCTTTTTTTTCAACAAACAAAACCAGGCTCAGCAAAAATTTTCTCTGCGTTCTGTGGGCACGGCAGGAATCCACGCATGGCTGTGAAAAACTAAAATTTGGGACTTTCTGGAAGCCAGATGGAGCTGGTTAAATAAACATGACAACTCTTCAGTTGTGATGTGGGAAACAGCTTTAGATGTTATTTCTAGAATGACCAAACTGGAAGAAAAATACTGAAAATTACAGCATCAGCAGCTGAAAGCATAACTAAGTTCTGGAGCATGTATAATCTGCAAATTATTTTACATCAACAAAAAACATACATCACCAAACACTAAAGCCCTCCAGACTAGACATACTATGCATTACGCTTTTTTTGCCATTAAAAAAAAAAAAAAAAAGGAAGATTTATAATTAGGGAAAGGAGTCCAAGGAGAAAGCTTGCAGTCACTAACACTGCTCTCTTAATGCATATGGATTCATACTGGTCCTGCAATGGAACTTCCTTTAAAACTTACACAGACTACAACTGGATGTCAGAACTATATGACAAAAGCTTATGTATAAGCTTAATTACAAAAGTGCTTGGTTTTTGAAGTCCTTTAAATGAAATGTTAAATTATTAGTAAAACAATCTTAAAACAACTTAATAGAGAGAAAATGTTAGCTTATTTTAGGGCAATTGAAGAAACTTCCCTAAACACACAGAAAAAAAAGCCCACGTACTTTATTTTATGAAGCAAACAATCATTTCTTCTAAAATATAATTTTTAAATTGTTCAGAATCTACTGAAGTTTGCAAGACTCAGTTTAGTAAATCTCAGAAAAAAGTGTTGCTAGTTTGCATGGCTCTGCAAGGAGCTTTACTAACAATAACATAACCGTATTTCATCCCAAATTCTCTCCAAACACTTCTCCACAGCCTACAGCCCTTGTAGTTTAATCTACATAAGCAAAACTCTTAAGATGGAGCAGAGATTCACTGATGTCAAGGGTGCAATAATTCATGAAGGTTTCTAATGGTGCAGGAGGAGGACAGGGTGAGGGAACCGGGGAGCAGAGAGCAGCCCCTTGTGTGTATCCCTGCTTGAAAACAAGGGTCTTGCTCAGAGATGCCCGAGTAGGGTACAGGTCCCATGGTAACTTCTAACACCTCCCAGCCTGCAACTCCTCATCCACCTCAGTCCCAGCCTGTACCCCATGAACTCTCCTACCTCTGTCCTCACTAATCTATCCATCGCCCCCAGCACCTAATCCAGCACCTCCCATCTCCCGCTGCCACCCTCACAAGCTGTGAGGCCGAGCAAGCACCCTCCAGTCTAATTACACCTGCAGAAACACCTCCTGATTTCTGAATTTAATTATGTGAGCATCTAGTATTTGGAGAATTGAAAAAAGCAAGATGTATTTTAAAAAAGAAAAGCAGAATTACAGCAGTCCTAGAAAAGGCTAACACACATTTAAGGGAAAAGAAACAGAAGGAGCCACCTCCTAACGCATACTAGCTCAAGGAAACGTCCTGCTGAATTCATGCCTGGGATAAATATCTGCCAGTGTATTGTTCCCAGAGGGATGGAATACATAAAAATAAATTCTTGGGTTTTTTTAGCTCCAGCTCTACAGTTCTGTAAAGTCTTGCCCATGCATTTAAAGGCCCTGGTCTGATGAAAAGACCTTCTGTCAAGAGATCATGTTCCAGTGATCAGGACTAGCTTTCAAACAGCAAAGAGGGCCTGGATCAAAGACACTGCAAAAAGCTGCACTACATTTCTTTCTGTTCTAAGGTGGGGAAAAGCAGATGTGAATGCTGTTTTCATTGCCCAAATCCTGATGTTAGACAGTGGTGCTCACTGAATGCTGCTAAGGGCTCAAGAGAAACTCTCAGGTTTCAGTATTTGTTTTGACGTATAAGATTAGACAGCACAACATGATATAAACACACTTAACAAGGGACATTTATAGTAATGTGCTAGCAGCCAAGAAGGGACAATATGGACAACATAAAAATTCCTGCTAGAAATAGATACTTCCAAGCTGTAAAACACACAATACAAACAGCAACTGAAATTGCTGAGCAGTTATCAGGAAAACAACAAGAATATTGAGTCAGTAAGCAGCTCACGCAAACATGAAGTTGCAATGAGGCAGAAGGGGGCATATATACTCAGGAAAATTAAATTAAAAAAAAATAATTCCTGAACCTGAGAGCACTCAGTTTGGATCAAACAGCATGTTTTCACATCACCTGAGGTTTTATTACACTAATAAATATTTGAGATTGTGTGAAGAGTCAACAAAGAGTGGGTTTGAATCTGTACTTGAAATTGTACTCACTCTCTCTCCACACTGTAAGTATGCATATATACATGTAAACCCACGGTGATGCGTATGTGTCTCCAAGCTCTCCAACTGCAGTGTATGACCAGCCTACCAGCAGCCAGCCCTATACACTGATTCTTTGCACTTTAGTGTACATGACACAAGTCCAAGTTGCAGCCGGCAACGTGACCAGAAGGCAAAAGTTTTGGGCTCAGCTCATGGGGACTGCAATCAAGACTGCTCTTCACTTAAGTCCTTTGTCTCACTTGAAGCCAGGTCTGCCCTGCGCCTGCCAGCGTGTGTGATAAGAAGCCAAAGAAGAGAGTAACTGCTAAGAGTGTACCATCTTCCCACTGATTCATTTCCACCTCTTCTCAAAGTACGCAAACATCAGCTTTCTAGTGTTGCATACAGCAGCCAGGAGTGAAATGTCAGCTGTGCCTGAAACTACTAGTCCAAACAAAGACAAGCTGAGAGAAAGGGAATTCTTTGGGGCAGAAGCCCTTCTTTCTCTGCATTTGCACAGCGCCTACTACAAGCAGACACCTGTTTCATGGCTGGGCTTGCTCAATTCTTAAAAACCTCAAGCAATAACTTCTGATACTATTCATAACGGTATCACTATTTCTGAAAAATCATTACTGTAGCAGCAATGATTTAACCCCATAGAGTAATACTGTATATGGGATGAAACACAAAGAAGTGTCAGCTCGACACTGCGAGAACACAGCACTTGAAGCACCGGTAAGTATCTGTTGAAGTCAGGAAGGCCTGCAATTCAGTCACTCTCACGAAGGTGTATCATCCATTAAGTCACCAAAATATCAATGTCTTCAAGTATCTAACTCCAAAATACTGAACTTAAAAACCCATCCAGTTTGTAGGAGCCAACAAGTTAATGTTTTAGATCCTACAATTATAATGCCTTTATCACTACAGTTATTAAAATACATTTCATGCCGGTGACAAATTATACTAGAACAAAGCAAATAGATTTCTTTCACTAGTACTGAGATAACAGTTCACATGTATGTCAGTTGTGACTACATCACGTTTTCTTTCAGCAAATACCCATGTTCTCATTACTCTATACCTTGAGTTTAAGCATTATTCAAAACAACTGCAAAGGGAATGAAAGAAGACACGAGGGACAAAAAAGTTAGTCCTGTGGTTCCCCTTGATAACTTACAAAGAACTTTATTTCCTGAAATACATCTTTAACGGAGCTGGGGGTGGGTGGGAGACTGAAGCAGTGGGCTGGGTGCCAGCCCAACAGTATGTTCTGCTCCTCACGTGACGGCTCTTTGCCTTTCCCTGGCTGGCTCTGCTAGTGCCAGGAGGGAGGCAAGTGTGGGCCGGGACACCACTGGGGATGCTGGTCGTGCTGCAGGTGAGAAGCAGCAACTGTTCAGAGGGACAGAAATGGGACACCTGGCCACCAACTCCTCCAATCACAAACCTCTACTTACTCTATTTGTAGACCCTATTTGTAAATGATACTGCCATAAAAATGCCAGAATGGAAAAAGACCAGAGGAGGGTGATTGTTCTGGCCTTGTCATCAGTGGTAACCGTGGCAAAACTGAAGACTGTCATATTCTTGACCACCACCTTTGAGAGGTCCCTCAGCCAACAGTGACAGCGGTGTGATAGTGAGACCTTGTGTCAGATTCTGAAGGCTCCTGAGAGATGGCTCCCTCATGGGGAAGGACAGCTAGGGTCAGAAAACACTGTGATCTTCAAAGAAACACCCAAGTTTGACAAATAAAATCTCTCAGCAGTTCTACCTCGGAAATCTTGTGCCAATAAAATGACCTTTGCAATGAACAATTTTTCATCTTTCTACTATCAGCAAGCTACAAAATAAAATTTGGTGCATTACTTACTAGAAAGTAAAACAACTTACATTTCCACACCATTCAGCTGCCCATCACATCAAACAGTCTAACAGTAGGCATGATGTGTCCTCCAAAGCATGCTTTTGAAGGGAGAACTTTGAACTAGTCTAACAACTCCCTTTGCTTTACTATTATTACAAGACACTGTTCCAATATGAGACACCATCTCTAAGAGGAGGAGAGAAAACAATATATTCATGACGTTGCTTTCCTCAAAGGATGCGAAAGCAGAAAATGTAACTAGAAATAAGTTTTCTTTCTCCTTACCTAAGGACAAGATCATTTAACTACAGCTCTTTGCTTAAAGATTTGAAAATGCAAACCCTGTGCAAGTAGCGCAGTTTTGATTTACCCTTCTTCTGAAAGAAACAACTGTGGAGGAAAAAACACTCTCATCCAGCAGACTGCTGCCAGAACAAGCCTGTCTACATGGCCATCCCATTTACACCAGATCTAGTGAAGATGTTGCTATGGGATGACTCAAATGACTAATCCAATAAAAAACTGCCTTTGGCCCCAAGGAGAGGGAGATGGTGGCTTAGTTTTATCAATGGCTTAGTTATGTGATCCAGCTCAGCCCAGGGCTACACAATCATTAGCTCTAATGCAAGGCAAATTGCAGAAGCACCACATGAGATTACACATAACATGAAATCCCACTCTGAAAAAAGCCCCCAAACTTCTTCCTCCTCCCAGTTCAAAGTGAAACAATGAAATAGCGTGTAGCAGAATAGAGATTTCACTACATTGACAGATTATTTGCTCAAGAATGCTCTGAGCACAGATTTACAACAGAAGCCCATACTAAGATTCTGCAAATTCTTTACATTTTCTGGCCAAGATTTAAATGGAAAGCAGCATAATGGGAATTTGTCTGAAATTAAAACCAGAAGACTTCACCAGCAGAGACTGAACTGTATGAAAGAAATGCCACAGGGAAAAAGTACCATTACAGTAATTAATGTAGGAATGACTTGCTACTTTAAAATCTGGTTTTACAGTTTTAAAACAGAAAAAAGTGAATGATCTGCAACATCCAAGGCAAAACAATGAAGTCATTTGTTCTTTCTGAAAGTACCAACGCAAGAGTTTCCAAAAACAGTCTTTCTAATTCAAAGATGATATTCTTCCCCTTAAGAATGCAAAACTGCTTTAACAATGTTCCCTTTTCCACAGTGAAAGTTAGAAATATACAAATAAAATATATTAAATTACAATTGCTTTAGTATTATAGGGTTTTTTTGTATAGATACATGAAAATGGCTATAATGCTTTTAGAATCTTCAGTCTAACAATAATTTTAAGTGAGGTTTATTTTTTATTGTTTTGTTCTCCATTGCTCAAAAAATCCCAGCATAAGACAATATTATTCTGTAAATCTAGGCTTATAAATTACAGTACGGTGTTAACATCTAGGTTAACATTGACTGACTGCAGGATTATTAATGTCAGACAGAATTATTTGTTCTTCCAGATACCCTGTTGCAAAGGTTGAAAGCTGTCACCCAGAGACATTCCTCAGTTCAAAATGAAATCACCTTCTAATCTACACAATTTAGACATCACATACAAATAAAACAGTCTTTGCTAGAGATTTCAGAAACTAAATTAACTCTAACTTCATCTGGTTTTAACATATACATTGATTTAATTAATATATAACCAATTAACATTGGTGTTAGAATGCACAATGTCAAATGTCATAGAATCATTAAGGTTGGAAAAGACCTCTAAAACCATCAAGTCCAACCGCCAATGCAGCACCACCATACCCACTAAACCATGTCCTGAAGTGCCACATCTACACCTTTTCCGAACACCTCCAAGGAAGGTGACTCCACCATCTCCCCGGGGAACCTGTTCCAATGTTTGACCACTAAACTTCACTCAATTCATTCATAAATGTCACACAATTTTAAAGAAGTACCAAGGTTAATGGGCAGTATACATATCTAACTAATCTTTTTTATTTTATTATTTTAAATAATGCAGTATTTAAGACCCGATTAGACCCACTGCGCATACATCTGCCAGTTAGTGTACACACACATAGGAAAAGCACACACAGCCAATTTATTTATGCGCATTTCAGTTCCAGACTCCCCCAGAGGAATCTACAAACTTTGTAGTTTCCAGCACAAATGTTTTGCTGGGCCACCCTACACCACACTGCTCTGTGAGCAACAAGGCCACAGTTTGCCCTTGAAACAGCTGACAACAGGAGATGAAGGCAAGACAGCAAAATAAATGAAAGGAACACTACAGAATTACCAGTTTATTGCACCTACTGCCCCGTGTAACCCCATTAACAAAACAAAAAAGCCCACAGTGCTAGGTAATTGCATGTAAAAACTGTGTAAAATTGGATGGAAGTTTTGCATTCAAATCTTGGATGCAGTGACTTTAAAACAAATGTATATTTAGATGTATTGTAAACAGTGTTTCAAGCAAACAAATGACCTTATTTCAGCCACTAAATTATGTTTAAACTGTGTTCATGAGCAGTTCTGTCTTTGCAGGTACCTACAGTGATGTCTGAAACAAGGCCTGTCAGGAATAATTTGATCTTAAAATCCAGCTAAATTGTGTATGCCGCTGTCCATTATCACAAATGTACCATTTTGCACCACAGCCTGAGAGGCAAACACTAGGTAATGCCCGTTTTGCCCATTTCTAAGACAGTCCGTACTTTTTGGCACTCATGTGCACCACTTAAGGAGTTTTTCTTTGTTATGGCTTCAGCTGACACTGCAGCCTGTGGGAACACAAAGGAGTGAGACAAACTAGGCTGGTCACTAGAAACACGGTACATTTGCCAGTCATGTTTTCCAGGGTGGAGACACCTGAAAATTTAAGCAATTGCAATTTGCAGAAGTACCAACATGAAGCCTTTAGTGATTTTAAGTACTTCTTACTAGCTTAAATGTAAACAGAGCTTCAAACAGGCTCTTAAGAGAAATCTCTGTTTGTCCACAATTTACATTGGTCTATTACAGTTCAGTCGTCATGGGTTCTGAACACTAGTTTCTCCCAACTGGGAAGCTAAGAACAGGCACTTTTCTGTTACAATGATACTACAGACTCTTAACAGCTTTTGTAAATGCCCTGTTCCTAATGCTGACTTCAAGACAACTTAAATCAGAAATGATGCCGTGCATGCGTGATCTAAATTAGTTTTCAGTAAAACTGGTTAGCAGCATACGAGCAGAAACATCTCCTCTGGATCTACTGAGGACAAATATAAGTCACAGCCAAAATGGATGTAAGTATCATTCTATTAAATGGTAACTTCTTCAAAATTCTTGTAAGATCTGCTCTTTACATTGTTATGAAAGAATGGCATGTAGACACAAGAAAGGGTAGCCTAGTTAATTACGATTACAGAAGTTCTCCACCAGTGATGTGTACCCATCTAAAACAAAGGCTGAAACCATCACACTTCTTCCTGCTCTCCTATAATAGCAACCTGAAGTCACCGACAAGAACTGAACAGATGGTCAATGTATATATTCTGTCACTGATTTAATGAGATTCCATTCCAAAATTTAAAACACACTTTTCACTAGAATTTTATTTTATTTTATTTTATTTAAATCTTCATGGTCTTCATGAAAGACAGAATCAAGACTGTGTAGAAAGCATTTGGTGTTTGTTTCGTTTAGTCTGCCGATAAGACGCTTGCTTTGGGGACTAAGCCAAATATGATTTAATTTTTTTAATTAGAATTTTCAAATTCTGTGCTATTGGAACCAGGCAATTTAAAATAAGTAAGGTACCAGCTGGATGAGTTTATACAGTCTGCACACATTAACTTGACATTTTAACTGTTCAAACAAAGTCTAACAATGAAGTCATGGAAAGATGCTGGAAAGGCTGAAACAAGTCCTTGTTTCAAAGGTGACTTGCAAAATAATAATAATAAAAAATATCAGCCAGCTTGTTTGGTTTTGATAGTGTGCTTACAAAGACTTGGAAGAGCTCTGGAAGCTACTTCCATTTGCAGTCTACCAATTCTTGCCTTCCCTGTTTGCATGGAAGTCCTTTTAGCAAGACCTGGAGCGCTCTCAGTTGCAAGAGAATCATCTCACTATCTAGAGTCTTCATAAGCTGCAAGCTGAAAACATACTACACAGTCTTTGAAATAAAATTACTTCCTCTTTCTACAATGTAATTTTTAATTCTTCAATGTCTACACTGCCCTGCTACTCTATAGCCACCCACAAGATTTTCCAGGTAGATATTTAGGGCCCTTCCGCCGGCTGCGAGCGAGTAACCGTAAGAGCACAAGAGGCGACAATGCACTGCCTGCAGTGAAAGCTACAGGTGTGAGCTCTCATCAAAACTTCTCCAGTGTGTGGGGACTAAGTGGGCAGTCTGGAAAGACCTTCTGGTATGCAGTAATGCATGCAGTCTCTCCCGTGGGGGGAGCAGTTATATTCTTCCTCAGCTACCAGCTCTTTCTGAAAAAAATCGCCGGGGTTTTATCAGCTATGAAATGTCTCTCTGTCATCAAATGTGCATGGTATCAGGCTAGTGGGTTCAAAAGGAAAGAGAAAGACATCAAGACTGCATGAATCTTGCTCCCATAAAAAGCTAAGGAAATAACAGATTGCAGGGGAAGTGGAAAATAAAAAATAATCATACTTTTGAAAGTATGCATCTTCTAGACGGACAGGGCATAAAGTCCTTTTTTTGCTCTTTCTAATATTCTTCAAGTAAAGCTCAATTTTAGTCTTGTTTATTGTTGTGCTCTGAATATAAATACACCAAGGAAATTATAATTTTATACAGTTTCTAAACAAGAAGATTCTTTCACATTTTAGCCATCTAAAAGTCTCAGTTTCCTTCAGCTTACCTTCAGACACTGGGAGGAAACACTGGGTGATTCAGCAGCAGGCAGACAATGCTACATCATTGCTGTAACGGCAACAGGGAGGCTGACAGAGCAAAAAATACAAGCCATCCTGGAGCAATCCGCCCTCTCTCAAAGTCCTTAAACAGATGAAATGTAGGTATCCATCTCTTTTTACCGTTGTAAGGGTCATCTGGCTAGGATTACATACCTAGCTCTTAGCCAGTAGTTACCTGAGTTGAATGCCATGCCAAGTGTATTTATCTGAGGGACGGGAAGCAGGGGAGAAGGTGGATAAAAGGAAAAACAGGGATGGAAAAACCATGTCTGCACAACAAATTTAAGAGGTTAGAAAGTAAGCAAGAGAGGAAAGCACTGCTTTTATACCATGATACAAAATTTTAGCTGTGAATTTTGAGCTGATTTATTTGTGAATACATATAACCCCTGGGGGAAAAAAAAAAAGTTTGCTAAAAATGTTACACAGAGTTCCAGGTTTCAATGCTATTTGGGATTTTTTGATGCTTGAAATGTTGATGCATTTCCAGCTGGCGTGTTTTTTCACCTACAATTTTGTAAGATATTCTAAACACCTAGCACATTCTTTAAAGGCAATGTCTAGAATTAAGTTTGCTTCAGGTAAATAAGACCATTTGCTTTATTTTGCTTTTCAGAAACAGTAATCAAGAAGGAAAAAAGGTAATTCAGATTCTTTAAAAAACAATTCTCTTAAATCTTGGCACGCAGAGGGAATGGAATTGCTGCCTACATCTCAGAAAACACTTAGACTGCCTTCTCAAATCAGTTTTGCAAAAATCATAACCAAAACCCAAGTTTGTCTAAACCAAGTTTGTCTACAGTTAACATAATGTTACAAGAAAGGAGAAACACGGAAAGCAGCAATGAAACAGCAAGTTAGTCAGTATTTCTTCTACTTTCAGGAATCACAAGAGGCCAATTATAGTAATTCCTCAAACAAAACTTGAAAGAAAGAAATCAGAAAAACCCGTAACTTCTCTACTCTCACTAAGCAAGTATGAAGACAAGACAGCCAGACAAGCATGAGCTAGAGCACTAGGATACACTATCCCAAATTCTCACACATGCATAAATTTTCTGAACCTGAACTTGCATGGGCCTGCAGTGAGCATTTATATTGAAGATTACTGAAGTCAGAAGATCTCATCACCTGAGCGAAGCTCTAGCAATTAATATTTAAGAATTATTTTGCCAAGAATGCCTAGGGAATTTCCACAAGTAGACCTCAAAAACACAGAAAAGAAGGCATTATCCACTGCAGATGAGGTTGGGAGGCTGCTTTTCTTCTCAAAATTAAAGCAAGTGGATCTATTATTTCTTAAGTTCTGCAAAAGAAAATTACAAAAGTGCAGCTTAGTTTTTGAGCCTACTGAGGAATATTCCTCTTCTAAAATGTTTTGCCAAAGGCTAAAGAAAACTAAGTACATCTGTCTAACATATTTGGATCTTGCACTCCAAAAAACACAGGTAGGCAAGTGAATACTTTCATGCAAGCACTTTAGAAGCATTTACCTATGGGGGGTTGAGGGCTAGATTCATACAAGTATCTGGGTGCTCAGATGTTTGGGACACCACTCTGCCATTATCTACCCCTACAGGTTCCAGTTTTCCCCTAATTGTTTAGTTTGCCAAACAAAACTTACAAAACAACAAGTTGTTTGTAACAGATGTATGCTTCAGGGCTGATATGCTCTGTGCCAGTCTCAGTGGGGCTCTCAAACCAAGCACTTCCAGACGGAAATGCCAGGTTTCCAGATCGACAAATTCTTTGCTGTAGGGCTCAATCCAATGAACCTTCAGACCTGGGCTGAAGCACAGATGAAACCGTGCAAAGGCTTTCACAAAGCACTGACAAATTGATCCTCAACTGGCATGTGGGACAGAGAAGTTCAAATCCTTCCTCTGTCTCTTCTGGAGCAGGAACTTTCAACTCTTCCTTCCCCCACAGAAAATTCCCTAAACACTGAGTGCTCAAGAAGAAGGAGGCGGAAGGAAAGGAATCTTTTAAAATCTCCTGTTGAAGCTATTGCCATTTCATAAAATACTTGCAATATTAATAAGCTAAGAAAAAGTTTGAAAATATTGGGCCCCTCTCTACTAGAAGGTCACTGAGGTGCTGGAGAGGGTATCAAGGGGGGCTACCAAGCTAGTGAAGGATTTGGAGCATGTCTCATATGAGGAGCAGCTGAGGGATCTGGGGCTGTTCAGCCTGGACAAGAGGAGGCTGAGGGAAGACCTTATTGCTGTCTACAACTATCTGAAACAAGGTTGTAGCGAGGCAGGGGTCGGTCTCTTCTCCCTAGTAACAGGCAATAGAACAAGGGGAAATGGCCTTAAGCTGAACCAGGGGAGGTTCAGGCTGGATATTGGGAAGAATTTCTTTACTGAAAGGGCTGTCAGGCATTGGAACAGCCTGCCCAGGGAGGTGGTGGAGGCACCATCCCTGGAGGTGTTTAAGAGACAGGTAGATGTTGTACTTAGGGACATGGTTTAGTGGTGTTGCTAGAGCTAGGACAAAGGTTGGGCTCGATGGTCTTGAAGGTCTCTTCCAACCGAAACTGTTCAATGATTCTATTGGTTCACATGTTTTAACAAGTGACCAAAATGACAATCCCTTTCTGCACACTTCAGATCATGTATGATGTTCTCAGCATAGGGGGCAGAAAGACCTGGACCCTAAAGCAATTAAAAGTACAACAGTTAACGTTTCCTGCTGATAGGCAGACAAAGCAACAGCAGGGCTCACATGGCTTTGGTTCATAATTCTAGGAAAAAAGAGAAAGCCCAAACAGAGGCAAACTTTTGTCTCTGACTTACAGATTCTCTGTCCTTCTTTTTGCAGAAGTTGCAGAAATGATTAAAAAATTCTAGACATGCAGACTTCTCAGTCCATACCACAAAACACACTTCCAAATCACATTCTGCAGCTGTTCAACTATCTGCAGTACAGCAAACCCACAACAGGACAGTGCAGTTAAATATTCTACTGACAGATATAAGCATGTTTCGGGCGCAGCTGCCTTTATTTTTTCGGTCCTTCTCAGGTCTAGGGGAATACAGAAATGGAGTCCAGACAAGGCCTGGGTTTTTATCCCAGGTGGACAATTTATTTGCACTATGTAGAAAACAAAGGAGAACTACTCCTAACTTCAGAGTACATCTTTTTAAAGGCATGTCCATGTAAGCAATCCATCAATCAGGCTGCTTACTTCTACCATTTCTAAGGGCACTTTGAGGTCATTTTACTGCACAAAGAAGTTCTACACTAGAAAATAAAACACTTGAAGAAAGACATCAACTCTATTTTTCAGATGATCTATTACCACCCACAGATATTTGTTTAGTCTATACAGACAATAGTAATTCTCAAAACTGGCAACTATCCCAGATAGTAAATTTAAAAGAAAGCTATTATGTTGTAGGTTCATTGAACAGTCCATATTTTTATCTGAAATTTACAATTTGGAATTGAAAAGTTATACCTTGCTACCAGTAACTCCTAAAGAGTAATAAACGAGCAATACAGTGGGTGTAAAAAAATATCTTCCTCTCAGTTTTCCTACAGTTTGCCTGTTTCCTAACAGGAACAACAACAAACACGTAACCTGTTCCTATCCCGAATGTGGACACTCGAGAGATCAACCTCTCAAGCTCATTTTCTGATGGCAAATAGGTACCAGGGATAATCTTGTGTTGAAGGCAGTGTTAGCCCAGAGGTGCTAGAGCATTAACACCTGCACATAGACTGGCTGTATGTTTCTCCAATGAGCTCCAGGACAGTGTTCTGGCACAAAATCATGCATCACGCTAGTGGAAGCTCATTCAGATGAACATTTCCCAGTTCAGCAATGTAAGCCTAACCAATAAGCACAAATCAGACATAACTGTAAAAGAAACAGGGGTGAATCAAGCACATATCTCATAATTCCCAATCCTCTCTTCAAAGTCTCATCTCCAAAAATACTACAATGAAAAACTCTATATAGCCTTAAAGCTTGAGAATATATTATTTAAATAGCATATATAATCTGCTGGTTTTTTCCACCTAATAAAAAAACCCTTCCCCTTTATCTTTTTCGAGACGCTTCAGATAATCATATGACTGGTTAACAACTCACTTTAAAATGCTCTACTCCCAAACACAGGGAATTGCCAAGGCCACTCTTCTCTCCAAATCTAAAATACTTGAAAGTTGTTTTACCAGGACACAATGCCACTGCAGCTAGCAGAACAACTCCTCAAAGGCTGGATTGCACGCTTCCCTTTTCTCTCCAAAATAATATTAAGCTTGTTTAAGTTTCCACTCACAATTTGAAAGATTCAACAAGAGAACAGAAATTTGACTTTGATGCATGTATTTTTTAATGAAAAGCTTACTTTCTTAAATAACAACAAATCGGGCACTTTTTAATCAGATTTTCTCAGCAGTAACGCATAACTCACAAAGCCTGCCTTTTTGATCTGTTGAAAAAATTCTTCCAACTCTTTTACCATCAAACTCAACGTACTGTTTCAGATGCAAAACCCCTGGAAATGTCATGTAAAGGCACAAAAGACTGATTCACCGTGGGTGACAATTCAAGCTCTGCCTCTTGGGATGCAGAACACCACTTATTAATCTCCAAAATAATTTTCAATAAAGCTCATGCATTTTCTGGGGGCAACTGTTACACATACACACATTTCTGCAGAGCACACATGATGTTTTCTTGGTCTATTTTACAGCCCCAGTCCCCACGCACCCCTGAGCTTCGAGTTGAAAAATACAGGTAAAGGAGTATAACAGCAAAAACAATTAATGATGGGCTAGTCTTCTCACAATGGTGAAGAATATAGGAATATCATTAATTTCACAGCAGGGAAATCATCTACATTTGTAGTACTACAAACTCCTATTCATCTGAACAAGCGTCACTAGTTATATAGCAGTAATTCCTTCATTTTTGAAGCTTCTTTCTCTCTGATGGATCACAAAGCACCATACAAACAGCAATCTGAACCTCAGAAGCATGTGTCAGCTAGAAAGATGCTGGAAGGATAACAGGTGAGCAACATCTTTTTATGATAGTAAGGGCAAAGAATGAACAACTCAAACTATGAAAGAATAGTGGTCTGCCACAGCATTCTAAAGCACCATGAGAGTTTAATGCATGGCTGAACTGAGAAACCCCAGCATCTTTAAACCTCTCATCTGACTGTCTGACACTGCAAAAATCCACATGCCACCATGTGCACCTCAAACAAGGTGTCAACCAGAGAAGTACCTGCACCTTCGGATTACTTCATATTTATGATCTAGTAGATCAGAGACTTAAGATACCTAACGTACATCAGAGAGTAATACGTTTTCATACCACTTGATTTCCAGGGTTCGTAAACAAGCCCATTAATCTTTCATGTATCAGTGGTATAAGCAGATGTGGTTTCTTCTTCAGAGATACCCAGCCAAACACAGCAACCTCTGACCAGCAAAGTTCCCAACTATGTCTAGACCTTTGGCATAGAACAAAAATTGTCACTGATGTGGTTTTTTTTTTTTTTTTGCAAGTCTACCTAAGTAAATATGGAAAGATTTAACCCAAGGCCAGCAAGTCAGACGCAGGGCAAATTCAGCCCCTGGATGTTACATCTGTGTGCATACCACTGATACATAAAACTTCATCATTTCAGAAAACACATAAGGATGTTACCTTTCTGGACGTGGATGATGTCTGGAAAGTTGGCCAAATGCCCCTGATACAGCGCTAACAAATCCATCACAGGATCTAGGTCCTGCCGGGGCTGATCTGCAAAGAGGTCCCCGATGGCATCGTAGGCATCTGCAGTGAAGGCTATGGCTTGGTTGAGGCCAGCCGAGAAGGCCTGCTGGTCCAGCTCAAATGCCTGACTGAGGCACTTAAAGGAGTGCCCCACCTTCTGGTATTCCTTCTTGAAACCAGTGACTTGTTTGCGGGCAAACTCGTTGGCCGTGTGATTAAGCTGCAGGGCACTCTCGTCCATCTTCTTCGTGAAGGCTTTGAAGCCATCCACCTGGCTTTCCACCTCCTGCAAGTCCAGGCTGGCCCCTGGGCCTGTGGGGACACTGATGGTCAGGAAAAAGTTGGCACCCACCATCTCATCCTTCTCAGCCTTGCGCTTGCCTTGTTTCCAGGCCTTCTCATCTGTGCTGGGGCAGGTAAGGAAGTGCTGGAAGGCATCGCACTGAGCCAGCACAGGATGGCTGCACATGTGGTCCATCCACCAGGCCAAGCCTTTGCGACGTTTGGAGATGAAGTCCTCCTCGAAGCGGCCGGTGGCCTGCTTCTCTGGCAAGTGGGGCACAGAAATGACAGGGAACTTCTCGGCCAGGCGCCCGTAGAGCCAGTCAAAGTGCTTGTAGCGGCGGTGCACCTGCTGCCCGGTGTGGCTGGGCACCAGCTTGTAGGCGATGTAGCTCTTCATGCCCTTGAACTTGGTCTGCTTGGTGGGGTCCTCGATGGAGCACTGGAAGGGGTAGGGGTTTTCCTGCCACTCGGGGCCCCGGGGGCCCAGCACCACGCACAGCTTGTCCCCGTCCTTCACAAAACCCGACGCCTCACCCAGCACGAAGGCCTCCCCGCCAGACTTGACGAAGGTGGAGAAGCGGTTGAGGTTGCGGCTCACCGTGGCCGAGCTCTTGGCACCACCGCCGCCGCTGCCGGCCGGGTGCGGGTGGCCCACTGGGTGGCCGCCGCGGGAGCCCAGGGAGAGCTCGGACCGGGTGGAGAGGCGGTAGCGGCCGGAGGCCCCGCTGCCCGCCGCCTCGTAGTCGGGGTAGGAGCTGCCTAGGGCGCCCGGCTCGTCGGCCACGGTGGAGCTGTCGTCCCAGTCGTCGTCCCAGTCGTCATCGCTGCCCTGGCTGGGCTGGTAGGAGCCGCCGTAGGGCGCCGGCGGGAAGGGGTACCCGGCGGCGGGAGGGGGCAGCGGGAAGGGCTCGGGCGCCGCCGCCGGCGGGGGCTGCTGCGCCGCCGGCTTGAAGGCGGCGGGGGGCGGCAGCGGCTCGAAGCCGCCGGCGGGGACGTTGGCGTAGCGGGCGGGCGGCGGCGGCTCGGCGGCGGGGGCGCGGATCACCTGCACGTAGGAGGCCGGGAAAAGGCCGCGGTCGCCGCGGCTGTTGACGCCCTCCAGCCAGCCCTCGATGTCCTGCTCGCTGCACAAGCTCAGCACCTCGTGCTCCCGCAGCGAGATCTCCCCCGGGTTCTCCGACCTGAAGTCGTACAGCGCCCGGGCCCGCAGCGCCATGGTCTCTCCGCGCCCGCCCCTCGCCTCCGTGGGGGACTCCCCGCCGCCGCGGTGCCGCCGCCTCTCACCGCGCCGCACCGGCGGGGCCGCGACAGGGGAGCGCCGCGGCTGTCCTCTGCCTCCGCGTCCCGCCGGCGGGGACGCTACGGCGGCTGGCTCCCTGGGCTGGGCTGGGCTCCGCTGCGGCGCGGAGCGGCCGGCTCCGAGTCCCGGCTTCACCCCGGCGGGCGAGGCTGGGCGCGGGGGCCGGGCCGGCGACCGTCCCACGTCGCCAGTTTCGCTAATCCAGAGCCGAGAGGCAGGGCGGAGGAGCCGAGCGCAGAGCGGCCGCCCCCATCGATGGGGGCCCGGCCCGCCCCTTCCCCGCCCGCCCCCTGGCGTCCGGCCGCCGCAGGGCTCCTGCCGGGGCGGGGGCGCGGCGGAGCGTCGGGGTCGCTACCGCAGTGCCGCGGGTTGCATGTGTCGCACCGCCTGCGCGTTCAGCGTCTTTAAATCCCTTGGCTGACTTCTCGTCAGTCTGCCAGATTTCCGCCGCTCAGAACACATAACGGCTCCTCCCGACCCCCCCCCACCCCCACCCCCACCCCCTCCAAAGGGGATTCAGCGCTTCTCGGGGTCCGTCCAAGAGGCCTGTGCACCTTCTCGGGTGCTCGGTTTTCTCCCCGGGGCTCCCGCGTGGCCGGGAGCTGCTTCAGCGCCTCTGCGGGAGGCGCATCACGCAGATGCCATGGGGGGTTGCACTCTTCCTGGAGGTCCTCCTCCATCTCATTGGTGCTTACAATAAAAAGTAAGGTTGGATTTACGAAGACGAGCAATTTGTTTGTGGATAAAGTGTATTTTAGCCCTCTTGGAAAATGTGGTCACGCTGCTGATGTTGGTCTTCTGTGCAATGGTCTCTCCCGGTACTAGTTTTTCCCTACCCTGGTCATTTCCCTTCATAACTCCTGTGGCACCTGGTCCTGTGTTGTCTAACCACATGGATCCCATTCCAGTAATCGTCTTTGAGCTCTCTTTGGATCCCTGGATAGAAGTTTCTCCCAAGATTTCTACCTGTTCACGAACAACTAGAAGTTCTCTGGATGAGATGTGCTGTTTGGTCCCCAGTTCTTCATGCTTTCTCATCAGCATCCTGCCAGATGGACAGTTCTTGCTCATTTCTCTGACATAGTTCAAAGCGTACATTGCTTCTCAAAGGTCTTTGTGTCAAATAATTTGGGGGCGAGTCACTGGAATGCTACAGGACCCAATGGTTCCTTTCATTGCTGGTTTTAGTACTTGACATCTGGGGTTTGCTTTTGTTTACTTTTTTCTTCTGACCTTCATTTTTCCAGTGTTAATACACATGTTTGTGCTTTTCTGTTACTGTTGCTTGGCTTGAGTACTTCTTTTTTAATACACCAGTACATCTTTTTAATATACCAGCACATTTTTTTAATGTATCGGCTCACGCCAGCCTAGCATTTTAGCCCTAAATTCCTTTATTGCTTAACTCTGCAAGTCTCTTTTAATTAGCCAATGCCAATAGTGCCAAAGACCCACAGAGCTGACCACACAACCAGCTCCTCGGTGGCCAGCACAGTGGAACACATTCATGTTGCATCACCTGTGCCACCATCTCCAAGGCCAAGTGCTTAATTTGCAGCGTCGATTTTGCAGAGAGCAATTCTGAGTATCAACATCAGTGCTAAAGTGGGAAGCATCAATCTTCTGAGAGAAATCTGGCAGCTGCCCAGGATGGTGCAGCTGAAGACCTTGACTTCAGACAATTCTGTATCAAGGCTTCTGGGTTTTCCTGCCAGCTCACTTGGTACTGGTGGAAGCACCGTGACCTGGCCTGGTCATGATTACCCACGCCCAACAAGCTCTAAGGAGCTCCTCAGGCCCTGCATCAGGTCTTAGAACTGCCGAAGCTCTTTTTCCATCAAGGCTAGTGATTGTCAGTGTTCTGCCGCTGCAGCTGGTGCGCCGTCAGTGCCTGCCTTTGACACTGGTTCTCTTCTGCGAAGTGCAGAGATTGCCATGGCACCTGATCCAGCACGCTGCCCTCCACCCATGCGGTCAACCTAGAGTAAAGACTAAAGCCCCAACAGGATACAGATGTGGATCAGTGTAACCTTGGTCTTAGATTTCATCCCAGATTCTGACTACTGCAAATCAGGATAAGTGATTGCGGTTTTGTGTTCCTTCCAAAGTTAATCCTAACATTGATCTGGGCAGTCTTGTGTGTTCATGTGAATCCTCACAGGTTAAACTACAGAAAATTAGCTCCTGATCTGACTTTTCTGTACCATTTAATGTTTTATATATATTTTACTGCACCTGATTCAACTCATTTCCCAAACTTTTCAGTTCCTATTCACCTTAACTTCAACGTCCTTAATCATTAATGTTGTTTTCTCTGAAATAGTCTTTTTTTTTTCATATGAGGTGATCAGTACTGGAAAAGATGCTGACCTACTTGATTTGTGTAAATAGACACATTTAAGATTTGCTTTCATTGAACAACCTGGAGTGACAAACAAGATGCCTTGCACAGCTACAAAGCCACTCAGGAATAGGATTTTGCTGCTCCAAGCGGTCGTGCCGATGCCTGTCAGGCTGCTGCTGTCACAGCCAGGGCAGGATGAAGGGATAGCACTGAGCTGGGCTGGTGGTGCAGAGGTGGATTTGGCAGCTGTCCCGCTTCCCCTGCCCTCCTTAGGGTGTTGGATCTGACATGTTCTTAGTAAGGACTGGCTCGGTGTTTGTGTCTCAAATGGACACAAGCAAAGGTGTCAAGTTTGATAGTGCAAAAACTGCTACCAGTAGAATTTGAAGGCATAAGACCTGTAAAGCTACATTTCATAAATAAGTAAGTGTAAACTAGTGAAGTAGTTATTATCTAAAATCTTCCAGTTTTATCTTGAGATTCCAATAAAAATTAAGTTGTGTGAGAGTGGGTTGTGGTTTTTCAGGCACTAATGCCATCAATAAGGCAAAATCATGAAAGGAAAAAAATGTGTTTTGTTATTCTCCTAGTGGACAAAACTGCAAAGAGAATTTGAAACAATAACAATTCTGTAAATGACATTTTCCGTCTTTCTCCCACCAGTGAGCTAGCTCTCATTACCACTGTGTGCAGGCACTCTGTTATGGGTGTTAAAATTAACATTTTTAAAACCCAACAGTTATTTTCAAGAAAATCAACCTGCAGAATTAGAAGCCACCCTAAAAAATTTTTTAAGGGGTTTGAAGAGGCTACCTTCTTAGGCCCTCGGTAACCATGTGCAGTGTCAAATAGAAGAGCTGGATTGACTGAGCTTTGTTTCTTGCTCAGACTAGCAGAGGCAAGCAGTTCAAGACAAGAATAGCACATAGTGACTTGCAACATTTTAGCTGCACAAAACATGTATCTGAATGATTCGTGTGGTCAGGAATTTCTACCATCTTCACTGGGAATTGAATTTTCAGAGGCAAAGTGAAAGTTGTTCTGATCCTGTTGAGACTCATAACCTATGATTCAGTGAAAATGTCTCTTATTTAATGTGTTCCCAGGGATCTGTAATTTGGGGTGTGAAACTGGAAGCCAAACTGAAGCCGAATGACCACCAACATCTTCGTATGGGATATCTCATTGTTTTAATTTGGAGTTAGGCATCGTGAGACCCCTGAGAACATATGCTGAAAAAGGCAGCGTGAAGGCAGCATGATTTATTTTTCTGATCAGGTGCAGAAGCTTAAAATAAAAACAATTGGTAACATTTTTGGGAAAAGGATTTTAGGCTATCTTGAATCAGGAAAAGGTGAATGAGCAAATGCTCTGAAACAAAAAATAATAAAAGTGTGAATCACCCCTGTGTAACTTTTCCTTGAAGCCCCCAAATCTTTCCTTCTTTATTTTGTTGATTTTCCTTTATGTTACCACTTTGCTGCTTTAGTAAGAAAAGCAAAGTGATTTTCCAGGAGAGAAGACCAAGTTATTGTGGCATTTAGCCTTTTGATTATGATGATATCCCTTTGTGGAACCTGGAAAAACTGTGTGTCTGGATATTGAATAATGTCCTAGTAGGAAATGCACTGAACAGTGCTTTGTGCAAGGAAATGGCTACAAACAGGCCAATTTTCATCAATATAATTTTTAAGACCAAACTGAGTAAAATGCTTACTCTATATGATTTTGTTGTTATTGTTATTTTGTTATCTCTAGATTACTTTGTTTTGCCGGTGATAATATGTCATCATAACTAGAAATGATTGTAACTTTTTTTTTTTTAACTGTAGGGAAGGATAATAAATTTCACTTAAAAGGGGAATAAACTGTCTTACTTCCATTTCTATACCGTCTGTAACTGGAATGTTGCAGTTCAGGGTGCCTGGTAGGGCTGCCACTAGAGGGCACGAAATGATTTTAAACACTGAAGTTACCATACCAAAAACAGGTAAAGACTTTGAACTAGCAAAGCAGTGAAGAAAATTCGATAAATATGACAAATATGTTATTCTAGGGGTATTTTTTCACTTTCTAAAATATCGAATATAATTAGCTTTTAAATGTTTTGTGAAAACGTGCTTGAGAACATAAAACCAGTATCAGAAATGGAGGCACTTTATGGTGTGCTACGTAATTTAGGAAGACATGTAGTGGGACTTAGAAAAAAACCAAAATATTTTTCCAACATGAACATAAATTAAGCAGAAAATGCATAACTTTTTTTCAAACTAAATTGTGTAAAATCAGAGGTAATTGAGCAGAAATGCTGAGGTTCTTGTTTGACCATTGCGGTATGTACTAGCTATCTCAGCCCGTCTGTGTAATAGATGGCTGTTACTCAGAAATTCTCAGCCCTCCATTTAATATTGCTTGGAATGCATGTCTGTCTCTGTTCCCTGTCTGAAGGGATAATGTTTCCTAACCATCTAAGGATGCTGTGAAGATAAATCCATTATGTATGCTGTTCTTCCATGCTGTGGCAGTTGGGGTATGTGCTGGACAGACAAAGCTGAGTGTCTTTCGTGGTTATAGACAAACAGGCCCATGTCGACGGCCAGTCCCTTGACCTGCGTACAGGCAGAATTTACCTCCTAAACAAAAAGACTGAGACATAGCAATAGAGGGTGCATGAGCCTGCTGTGCTTTAGCCTGAGCTGCACAAGCCCTTGAGGAGTAATCTTACATATTGCAGTCCAATACCTTCCATGGAAACAAACGTTTTATAAAAAGCAAGACTGTGAGCTAAGTGGGTAACTGGTAAGGAGATCTAGGTGAGGCCACCATTATGTCTACGTGCCATATAAATGTGGCATAAAAATAAAGTTATCTCAGCATTAAACCCGTTGCAGAGGATCAATAAAGTATGGTATAGCAAGAATGAAGGATTGGGCATTCATTCATTTCCCACATGCAGGTATCTCTGTCCTCACCCAGGATAGAGGAATTGCAGAGAGGACCTTCTTAGTGGGCTCTGTGCCTGTGTTAACCCTGGGGTTTATCATGGGAAATACAAATGCTGCTGAGTTCTAGAAATCCATGGGAATTGGGTTCTTTGGCTGGAGAGATTCATGACAACCCTGAAGTTACTCTGGCCCTGTGCAGAAAGGTGGCTGGCAGAGGCTGGTCTCAGAGTGAAGGACTAGTCACTGGCAGCTCCTTGGTTATACCTGTCAATTGATCAGGATGGATGAGCCTTAACTCGACCTTATGTGTCTGTGAGTTTTTACTGTCCTCTGTCAAACCTTATAAAATTGACTTCTCAGTCACAGCTTGGAAACCAGAACAAGTTCTCACTAACTCAGGCAACACACCAGTTTTAATGGCAGTTTGGCCATCAAAGTGTCTTCCATTCAGTGCTTGCGTTTAAGCTGATACAGTGCATTCTGCTAGCAGGAGGCAGTGCCATTAAATTCTGAGTGAGATTGCTATCTTATCTTCAAGGAGAAAAGTTTAGCTTGTGTTGATGCTTGAGGACATAGAGTACAGAAAGGGTGGCCAAGGAGGTGCTCATGTTGTCTGTCTCAGCTCAAGAGATGAGGAGTTCTGAGAAGCTTGGTGTCTGAAGATGACATCAAGTTGCTCTACAAGTAAGTGTTTTAACTTCTGGGTTTTGCTTGTCTTTTGGCAAACTTAGAGGCCTGCAAAGGATGAGGTGGTGAAGAAGGTTCCTTCTGTGCTTGCTTTGGGGTGCGTATTGGTGAGAAGGTCAATGGTATGAATTCCTTATCACAGTGGTGCAGCCTGTCGCTTTCTTATTAAACACTTGATTTAGAAGGGATTTCAGTGCTGGAGACATACTGGGCATCCCACATCATTAGTGAAACCTTAAGAGATTATAATTTCCTAATAGAAACAGTGATAGAACCTGCCTGTAGTTATTGTGTACGCATTTAGAATAATGTTTTATTAGCTATCCATAAATTCAGAATTGTATTCATATAAGCATAATTATCTGAATTTGAAATATACTGCTATAAAAGGGCAAGTGAAAGTAGAAGTGGAAAAATTAAGAAGTTAGTAGTGAGCAATACCAATTGATACTTATGAGAAAAAGCTAAAGGTATATTAAAAATTATATGTCCAGTGGGACAACAGGCAGGACTTATTCAGCAAAAAACCAAAAATCATAACAATACGACCACGACATGAAGATGACAAAACTGATGCCTGCCAATGGTGATAAAGGAGAGATATTACATATCAATAAAAGGTTATTCAATAAATATTTCTGCTCTGTATGTGGAAAATTATATTCACAGTTTTTCATGTCAGTGAATTCCTTTGTGTTCTATTAGTAACTAAACAACATATGTAGCAGCAGGTGTTAAATTTTATACCTTTGTAACTCACAACATCAGGGTAGGAAAAAGACTGTCCCATGAGCTGTCCAGACTATTACTTTTAGTTTTAGTGTAAAATTTGTATCACTTAGAAATCTCAGAGGCCTAGGGAAAACCTGCTTTTGTGGCCATGGTGACTATTAACACTTGAACAATTTATCGAGGGGTGCGATGAGTTTTCCATCAACTGAAGACTTTAAATAAAGATTTGGTATCTTACCTAAATACGTGTTTTTCAAAAAATACTGTAGGCTTCATGAGGAAATTAGCAAGTGAGATTATGTGGGTTCTGTTCAGGGGATTACACTGGGGCTCATCACTGATCCTTCTGACCTTTAAACCTATAAATCTGGAAACCTTAACTGTCTCCACAGTCTCACTTTCAGGCTGAAGTTTCTAGAAGGTCTCGGGTAAATACGACTGGGGGCAGCATGACAGAATGAGTCTCAGAGTTCATATTCTGCATGTATTTGCCTCAGAGTTTCCTAATCTGCATTGAGGCTCTATCAGTTTCACTCCAGGATCAAGCCCTAAGGCTTTGTATATACATTAAGAGACTGTATTTATGGTGCATCTTATATGGTACATACTGGTCATCGCACCAGGACTCGGATAATTGCGGTCAAGTTACAAAAAATATACTTGAAATACTGTCACCACTGCAGGTAGCTTATGAATTTCTGTCTGCCTTGTAAGATTGAGTACAAGAATTATTTTTTTATTTGTCAAACTATGCTCTGGAAATCATCAATTTCAACAATCACCCTTCATTAATTTTTCATTATAGCTATGATATAATGCTATCACTTTTAGTTAAGACTTGGGTTTATTTAAACCAAACATCCAAACTCAAAATCAGCTCATTCACAGACAAAAGCTATGCCTGCTCTTAATGCCTACACCACTGTGCTGCTGCGCATCTGTGGAACAGCTAACTCCAGTGTCCAGACTAAGAGGAGAGTGGGTTATCCTGGAAAATGAGGAGTGGAACTAATAAAAAAGGAATTATTGCCACTGGAACCCAAAACTTCTTCTGATCCCGTCTTACCTCTCATCTGGAGTCACACACACGCAGAGAACCCCTCATGTGGTCCCATTTGGACATCTGAACCATCTGCAGGAGCAGCCAGCTGAGCTCTACACTGCGTCAGTACTCTGCTGGGAGACAGCGAGATGCCAGTCGGCTCTGGAGGCTGTATGGCAGCACCTGAGTGAGGAAGTCTTGCTGGATCAAACCAACCCCATGCAGAGCCAGTGACAGGGACAACTGTAATTTTGTAATTTAAAGTGATTTTGAAATGTCTCTTTCAGCCCTTAAAAGCGCTGATTTAATCAAAAAGTCAAATATTCCTTGTAGGAAGTTTAAATATTATGCCTTAAAATCTTTATATATGTGTGCTTTTTTTTGATTGGTATAGAGTTAGTTTTTTCCATAGTAGCTGGTATGGGACTATGTTTTGGATTTGTGCTGAAAACAGTGTTGATAATACAGGTATGGTTTCATTACTGCTGAGCAGTGCTTACACACAGTCAAGGCCTTTTCTGCTTCTCACATCACCCCGCCGGCAAGTGGGCTGGGGGTATACAAGAAGCTGGGAGGGGACACAGCCAGGACAGCTGACCCCAACTGACCAAAGAGATATTCCGTACCATATGACATCATGCTCAGCAAATAAAGCTGAGGGAAGAAGAAGGAAAGAGGAGATTCAGAGTGATGGCATTTCTGAGAATCATAGAATCGTTTAGGTTGGAAAAGACCTTTAAGATCATTGAGTCCAACCGTTAACCCAGCACTGCCCAGCCCACCACTAAACCATGCCCATAAGCACCACATCTACACATCTTTTAAATACCTCCAGGGATGGTGACTCCACCACTTCCCTGGACAGCCTGGTCCAATGCTTAACCATCCTTTCAGCAAAGAAATTTTTTTTAACGTCCAATCTAAACCTACCCTGGCACAACTTGAGGCCATTTGATCTTGCCCTATCACTTGTTACTTGGGAGAAGAGACTGACCCCCACCTCACTACAACCTCCTTTCAGGTAGCTGTAGAGAGCAATAAGGTCTCCCCTCAGCCTCCTCTTGTCCAGGCTAAACAGCCCCAGTTCCCTCAGCTACTCCTCACAAGACCTGTTCTCTAGACTCTTTTTGTATGCCCAAGTAACTGTTATGTGTGCTGGAGCCCTGCTGTCCTGGAATGGCTGAACACCTGCCTGCCCATGGGATGTGGTGAATAAATTCCTTGTTTTGCTTTGCTTGTGTGTGTGGCTTTTGCTTTCCCTAGTAAACTATCTTTATCTTAACCCATGAATTTTCTCACTTTTACCTTTCTGATTCTCTCCCACATCCCACTGTGGGGGAGTGAGCAAGTGGCTGGGTGGCACTTAGTTGCCAGATGGGGTTAAACCACAACTATGTATATATATGTGTGTGTGTATATTCTGAATCATTTGGAGTGCTTTTCCTGCTCCCCATCCCTGCCTGAGACACCTCTTGTGGGCTTCCTTGCTGGCCATGTGCTGAGATCCACTCTGGTCCTTCTTCTCTCTGTGCACAGACCCGCCTGCTGCTGCTTCTGATTATCTCACAGGGCTCAGGAGCAGCATGCTTCATCAGCAGAAGAGGTGTACTTGCTGGGGTCAGGGTCAGCCCAAAGTGCAGTAAACACACCAAGGAGCACGAGCGGAACTGTAAATTATTCTTTACTTGCATCAGTTCTACTTGTGCAAGTGGCTGCTAGATATACTTTCCCTTGAAAATGTTGGCATCAGCAGTATTACCATGTCGCTAAAGAGTGTTACTTTTTAAGGAGATTGATGGGATTTGCAGTGAGGCTACATCCCACCATTGTGCAGAAAGCTGAGACCTCCATGCTGGCATGAACATTGGCAGGGAGTTCTGAGCTATAGTGTCATGTTTCTTCTGTCTCTCCATCTGTGAAAGTATCTGTAATACAGGATGATTTTTTAGCCTGAGCACAGCAATGCACAGTCTGGGCTTTCTGGACCTGAGACGGCACACAGGGACAGTACTTCTGGCTCCAGAGTTAACATGAGTGGGGCCAGCTCAGATATCTCCTATGTAACATACAGGTCTAGGTCCTTAGGTTTGCTCCCTGTATTCACAGTGTAGGGCCATTGAGATGCTGTCCTCTGGATGACAGGGGCCAGCCATTGTCTCTGATAGTTGGCAAGACAGAGGTCAGCACCTCTTTCAGATAAAAGAAGGTGCACCCAGTATTTTCAGAAATATTCCTACTCCCATTGAAAGCCAAACCTTGTAGTGTTACTCAGATGAAGAAGCACATTTTGATTCCTGGCTATGAACTAAGTGAGGAACACAAGACCTACCCCTGTTAGAGAGAATGTTACCACTGTGATACCACAGGGGTTTCCTTTGCTCTTTTCCAATGCCCAGGGCTGTATCTAAGTGGTAACTGAGTGACTGATGGGTGTCAGCCTTGGTTCACTGCACAAGTATCGGATTGTATAGAGAGATCTCAGATGCCCTGGATGCAGCAGAAACTATAAAAAGGCAACAAGTACAAGGCATTTGTGGGCTTTCTTCCCACCGGGATCACATGGAAACACGTTTGTTACCTTGCTTTTGGAGACTAGTGGTGATCTTGAGACATTTTCTTCTTCTATGAAAGCGTCTGTCATAGTGCTTAGATTCATGCATAAAATCGTCTTTAACCATTTGGAAGAGCAGTGTGATCAATTACAAAGGTTATCCTTCACTGATGGGAAATGAGAAGGCTCCATATCACTTGCTCTGCAAGGCCTGCAGGAGCATTTATCGCTTATTCTGGCCAAGGATTTTGTAGGCAGCCAATATCAGGGTTTTTTAATTTAACCACATCAGCAAACCTGTCTTAAGCTGTAGCTGTTCTGAAATCCTTTGCTGTTGATAAATGTCTCATTCTGCTGTCCACAAGCAATATTAGCAGTTTTCTCTGTGACATTCACATTCTGTTCTAATTAGATTATAAAAGTAAAACATCACATACAACATGTGAAAAGAGCTCTTTCCAGACAATTTGGAAACACTCTGCCAAGTACTTTGATGCTGTTCTGGTAAACACATTCATCCAAGAACTTTTGATAAACTGTCGCTTAATAAGGAGAGAAGCGGTTTTGTCTGCATTGTTCCTAGTGCCAAGATGCAGGAGGCCAGCGGCAGGTCCATACTCCAGTGTGGTCGCCATTACACGAGCACTGGGCTGCTGGACCAGGGCAAGTTCCCATTCACCAAGGAGCACAGATGTGGGCTTTGTAAAACTCTGGGTACAAGTGAAGGTAAATTTGTCTGGGTACACCCCTGCCATGTTTAGGTCAGTGTGTTCCACTGGTTTCTGAGTGACGATGTTGTGAGTAAGTACAGACTTGGGCACGGAGTTTCATGAAGAGGCCTATGATATAGAACAGACAAATGCCAAAATTTCCAACCAGTTTTGTGAGGCAGGCCAGTGTACATAAGCAAGGCTGTGTGTAACCATGGTATTTACATATATAGAACAGACGATACGATTGTGGCTGTCTGGTCTAATTCCTTGCCAAGTTTCCAGTAGTTTAATCATGATCTAATTTGAAATAATTAAATCAGTTATGTTTTTTTAGAACTGCTTTTTCATCTCTAGGGCTATGAGTACCATCACTGCAATCATAGCTAGAATAATTTTTGCAGTAACCTATGATTTTAAGTGATCACATTTACAAAATCCTCTGTAAACAACAATCACCAAAGCAAATTAGTAACTGGTGATCCTGAACTCTGTCCCAGCAGTTGTGCCATAAAGTGATGTGTAAACCGTGGGTCTAGCTTGTGAGCTTTTATAAAGTTGGTGTGTAAAGTTTAAATCCAGACCTGTATCTAGAATTCATTTTTTTAAATCCATGTTACATCTTCCATCAGACTCCTGGCTGACAAATCTTCTTGACCTAAATG
This sequence comes from Leptosomus discolor, assembly GCF_034619465.1. Classification (NCBI taxonomy): domain Eukaryota; kingdom Metazoa; phylum Chordata; class Aves; order Leptosomiformes; family Leptosomidae; genus Leptosomus; species Leptosomus discolor. The sequence continues at coordinate 74,305,235 of NC_141419.1, forward strand.
TGTTGAAACTCTAGACCTGATTTCCTAGCGTGATCGTTTATTTTCAATAAACAATTAAATTTAATTTGTGTATTATCAATACACAAATTAAACACAGGTAATATGAGGGAAAAATGTGGGTTGAGTGGAAATGTAGGGACATATGGTTTGTATTTGGTTTGGTTTGTTAGAAAACATTAAGTTCTTCTGCTCTATTCAAAAAATAAAATAATTGCTCATGATGGAAATTTACAATCCAGACCTTATTCTGCATTTCTTGTACAAACTCCTTGTGAGTTTTAGCACAAGTAATAAGTAAAATGCAAGAATTGGACTACTCACTTCTGTAAAATCTGTTACTTCAAATATCTTCAAGTCTAAACAACCGTGACATAAATCTTTCTAATGAACGGACATGTGCAGATGTGCAAGCTTAGAGCTTTCATTTTAAACTGAAGGAACTCTTTGGCTTCAGCTAGCAAGAGCCTGGGGTTTGTTCATCAGATTTTTCTCATATTCTTAAAATTGTGTTTTTATTCAGTTTCATTTGAATATGTTTTTGATTTGTCCAAACAGCAGATTGCTATCGTGAAGAGTCTGTATTTAACTTGGCACTTTCCATCCACATTCCTTTACTATTCATAGCACAGCAGTCATACTCATCTCCAGTACACATAAAAGGAGGCAGTCGACTTGCAGCTGCAGATCTCCTCAAATGTTTGAGTATTTGCAAACTCACTTACAGCATTATTTTTATTTATGTTGAAAAGACCAGATGCTAGATATAGCGGGTGGAATTTTTTTCATCTCTAACACTCTCATGAAATGAGAGACACTGGGACAAAAATTAAACCTGTGTTTGTATTAAGGAACCCCTGCACTTAAAATTAGGTTCACGTAGAGCCCATGTTCATACAGAGCCCATGTTCACACAGAGTGGCAGAAAATACATCGGCAGAAAATACATGGGCAGAAAAATTTGCTCTGGAACACTCAGTTGTGGGATCTCAGCCTAAACCATCAAGTAACATGATGAATAAAATACTGATCTGATTGAACAACAAGACTACCTAAAAGGCGTAAGAATAAAGGCATCTGTGCTAGAGTAATGCCTTTTTATTACCACGGCTTCACGAGGAAGAATTTGATCTTTTTGAATATTTGTAAGCAATATCTTTTTTCTCAAGTTGCTAATAGATAGCAGACTATGTTAAACAAAACCAATTTTCTAAATGTCTTTGAATGTTTTATTTCAAATTAATTTGTCTTTGACAGAAAGCATAATTTCTACTTACTGTGTTTTCAAGCACATATAGTCAGTGATTATTCTTTTTTCTTACAGTTTCAAACATGCAACACACTTCTGAAAAGTAATCTCTCAAGCGTTTTTTTGTATACAAGCTTGAACTGTGGAAATAAGGGTTTTTTTGTCTTGAGAGTATCCTTCAGTTCTTGTGCTTTTCCAGAGCCTAAGGAAGAAGAATTTAATCTCAAAAATTAGAAAACAGAGGTTTTGGTACATAAATTAAATTTCCATAGGACTCACAACCTGTCTATTGCTTCTTTAATGATTATGAGTATGTATGAGAGACACTTGTTCCTTAGACAACTCCTCCTACTGAACTTTTAAAGGTGTTTTATTCGCAATTTGTTATCAAATAGTGCTTTTTTTTCCTCTTCCTGTGACTAGACTAAATTTTCTGCTGTTCAAAAAGCCTGGCTTTCCAACATGTGTAGCTGGAGGGAAGCAGTCTAACATTTCACATCAAACAATAAACTTGGCATTCTGAAAAATATATACAAAGATTTTCCTTTACTGTGATATAAATACAGCCTCATGCTTACTACACTCTACAGCATTGCTTGAATTATATTATTTTGTTATATTAAGAATAATTTTATCTCACCAATAAACTATGGACAAGGGTCTAATTCTTTCCCAGTGAGTTCTTCATTTCAACAACCAAAATGCCATCGTGGCAGAAAAGTGCAGACAAGTCTTTGTTCTCCACTCCATTGGGTAATTTGTACTGTCTGGTAAAGCTTCTGGACACGAAACCGTGTTCGTCCATCCTGGGTCCGTGCTGAGCTTTGATCAGGAGCCAGCCTTCGAAAGTCTGAATAATGATATCTTCAGGGCGGAACTGCACAACGTCCAGCAAGACCTGAAAGCTTGTGTTTTCCTCCTCCTGGTCGCTCTTCCCCGTCCCAGCTGTACTTTCTGTGATACGCCTTCTGTTTCTCAGTGCAGCTGTAGAAGGCCCCGGCAAAGCATATAAAGAGTGGTCCAGTTTGCGTGCTTCCAGCTCTTGGACAGCAAACTGCTCTTGATAGCGTACGGGAGTTTCCACCCAGTGTCTTATAACAGCTTCTGCCATTGCTGAGGCAGAAAGGTAAGTTGCTGCTCCTGTTGCTTTGGGGAAGCTGCAGAGTCAGAGCAAACTCTTCCCAGCCGTGTGCCTTACCAGCAGACTAGTTTATGTGTTGATGTCACCTTTCACTTTTAGCACAGGCAGAGCTTAACTTTTAATAGGGTGTGCTATGCTCCACTGCCGGGAGACTTGTTTCATCTTTTACCCACTAACAATAGAGCACTATTTATAATGCTGGGGTCTTGAGTGGCTTCAACACATGCAGAGCTTTCATGCATAAGTAGTAAAACCAATATGTTAATGCATGTCTGATTATTGCAATATTGTGCTGTTTGACATTATGAATAATGCGCAGACAAATCATATGCGCAAATAATGTGAAAGATTCTTTGATTTAAATGGAAGTGTAATGATTCTCTTTCTCCAAGGGATACACAGCAATAGATACAAACTGTATTTCTTCTGACTGAAATATAAAGTTACTGAGGGAAGGGATTTAATTAGCTTGACAGTTGGAATGGAGCAGATTTCAGGTTAGGTAAATTGTAATATTATCAAGTGCATTGGACGTTGTTGCAGAAGTTCTGCCTGAGTGAAATACAGGCATGGTTAACCATGTTATTGGTGGGAGGAGAGAACCATAACCATCCCTGCCCAAAAAGGAGGTGCCTGAAGGGCTGAGTCTGCATTCTTAGTGACCTACAAACACAGCAGAGCCTTCTCCAGCATGTCAGGGAGCCAGACTCAAGACTGCGGGGAGAATTACAGTGAAAGCTCATGTTTCACAGCTTCCGGGAGAGGGCAGAGTTATTTTTCTGCAGCAGAATAGTAAAGACAACTCCAAATCCTTAGTGCTATCACATTGTCCCAGTAACCTTCATCTTCTGGGGCTTAACACCTTGAATCCATGATCCCATCTACCACGTGTCTGGGAAGCAGGACTGATGACCTCAAACACCGCCTGTAGTGTAACCATGCTGCTTTGTGATCTCAGGGCCAATAATGCCTACAAGGTTTGATAGTTTGGTCAAGAAGACCTAAGAGGAAAGTGCAGTGAAAAGAAAAAAAGCATTTCCAAGTTTTAGCATGTCTTCTATAGAGTGCCTCTAGCTGGGCTTGGTAATGTAAAGCAGAATGCACTGGTGATAAAAAACGTTTATTTCCCTCAGTTCTTGTTTGGCTGTCGCTGTTCAGAGGTCTGTATCTCTCTTGTCCTTACATCTTCCATTACCACGAAAATGGCACATCAGTTTATATGGGATCTTTGGTGGCTAAGGGACTTACGAAGAAAGAGGCCGTTCAATTCTGATAGCTATCAGAAATTAACTTCTCTATTGAGTTGATAGCAGAACAGGATTACTAGACATATCTATAATTAAAGTTCTAAGGTTGCTATTTTATTTCAGACTCATGAAGGCTGCATTGCAAGGTAAGGAAATTTTCAAAGGTAGATCAAAGGTTCAAGATAACTTACATTAATGGCCAATTAAAATAATATTAAAGCAAATAATTGAGTATTGCTGGAGAGGTATGATACTTTATTTAACCATTGGCTCTTCTGTCAAGCTGTCCTCTAGAAAGCACTTAAAAATGCAATTCTGAATGTATGGCTTGCTAAAATAGTGACAAAAATAACCTGGAGCATTGCCCATTATCTGTTGAGCAGCTGTTTTCTGTTTTGCTAGCCAATGATTCAATGACTCATTCCGTGAGGAAACTTTAACCCTGAAGTGAAGCAGTATGCCTGGTTGGTTCTGATATTATGCCTTTAGAGACAGCTGAAAGTTATTGCTGTCCCTACTGAGTTCTGTGATGATAGCCTGACTTATTTTAGTTCAATTTTGCACTTCATTAATAAATGTACTGTGCAGGAATACTGCATTTTTTAATTTTTATTTTATTTTAATTATTCACATCTCTGGAAGAAGGTAAACTTGCCTATTCTTGCACTTTAAATAGAAACAGCAGTCACCACCTCAGTGCAGCCTGCTGTGGGACAGCTACACCTATCGCCAGAAACACTTGCATTAGTTTTTCATATGTCTATGATAAGCACACTTGGAACTGTCCGTCTGGTCTAATTATCACAAAAGATGCTTTGAATACCCTTTAAATTCATGTCATAGGCAAAGCCCTACAGAAGTTTATAGGATCCCTATCTACTCTGTAGGACAAGGAATCGGAAAGATTTTGGTAATGAAGTTGTGTAGCCTCTTTCTGCTCCCCCATCCTGCTCTCTCCTCGGTCCCAGTCCCCTCTTCTCTCTGTTTCTCATCTAAGGGCTCAGGGATCAGCACCATCTTTCTTCTCTCTTTGTTGCCAACACAGAGAATATGTCAACTGTATGCTGCAGTGGCAAAGAAAGCCCACAGGATGCTGGGTTGCATTAACAAGGACATCACCAGCAGAGATAAAGAAGTCATTACCCCACTCTACTCAGCGCTAGTCAGACCACACCTTGAGTACTGCCTTCAGTTTTGGTCCCTGCTATACAAAAAAGATGCAGACAAGCTGGAAAGGGTCCAGAGAAGGGCCACGAAGATGATCAGAGGACTGGAAGACCTGCTGTACGAAGAAAGCCTGAGAAAACTGGGTTTGTTCAGCCTTGAGAACAGAAGGTTTAGGGGACGCCTTATTACCATGTACCAGTACACCGAGGGTGGCTACCAAGAAGATGGAGACTCCCTTTTTATGAGGAGTCACGTGGAAAAGACAAGGGGTAATGGATACAGGTTACTCCTGGGAAGATTCTGATTCGACTCCAGAAGAAACTTTTTCACCATGAGGACAATTAGACATTGGAATAATTTTCCAAGGGAAGTGGTGGATTCCCCTACATGGGACAGTTTTAAGACTCAGCGTGACAGGGTGCTGGGCTGTATCATTTAAACTATGTTTTTACTTGAAAGGTTGGACTAGATGATCCTTGAGGTCCCTTCCAACCTGGTACTCTGTGATTCTACAATTCTATGAACTGGAAAAAGAAAAAGAGCCTTGAAATGCAAACATCTCAGTAATTTAGAGTATATTTTTGGGCTTTCAAATTTAAATATAGACGTGGTGCTGCAATACTGAGGAACTGTCGATGCTTATGCTGCTACACTCCTCAAATTCAACAGCGTGCTTCGGTCAAGCAATGTATTTTAATAACAATTGATTGCTGCGGTAATTTTAAACCTCCAGAGCAGATCCGGCAGGAGCAGGACCGATGTCCTTAACGCCCAGCTCAGTGCCTGGGGTTCTCTGTCCCGGCGTGCCAAGGCCTCGCCCCGGGCTGCACCGCAGGCGGCGAACGGCCCCGGCGCGGGAAGCGCCGCCGAGCTGTTCTTCGCGGAGCCGAACCGAGGCCGTCAGTTGTCCTGGCCTTGCGCATCGCAGTCCGTGCTCTTTTTGGCTGACCGCGCGTACTTTCGGCCTCGGTACCGCCTGCGGGTTTCTGAAGGAGCGGAGCGGGACCGCCCGGGAACCCGCAGCACGCGGCTGCGAGAGGCGCGGCGCAAACGGGTGGCACCGCCACCTGGCGGTGAGACGGGGAAACAGCGCCGAAAGGAGAGCCGCGGGGCAGGACCCGCTCCGTCCTCCCGCCGGGCATCATCACCAGCCTGGGAAAAGCCTGTATGGGAAGGCAAAGCGAAGGGAGAAAACCGCAAGATTTTGACTTACAAACAGGCTATTTTCAAGTTAATATAAGCTTCTTTCTCAGTATTTTGGAGAGGGTGGGAATAAATATTTGATTCGCATAAACTGGTGGAAAATACAGAAAGCAGCCGTCCTGGTAAAGCTATATTATTACAAATGTGTAAGGTACACAAACTCATGAAGGTAACACACTTTTGATGCATATTTTAAAGAAATAAAGGTGCATCCTGCTTGACACAACTTTAAAATAATAGATTTCCATGTTGCAATTCTCTGCATGCTTGGTTCCCCAAAGAGAAATAGATATTTCAACTGCCATTGAAATTCAGCAGCTGCTGAAAGGGGAGAAAAAGCTGAAACGCTGGCGGGATGAAGTGAACACGTACTCTTCTAGCAAAAGCTAACAGGCTAAATTCAAATGAGAGCCATGTAATTATCCAAACGAATTTAGGCAGAGCACTGCAATTACTTTCACCAAAGAATCCAAGGATGCCAGTCATGATCTACTTCACATGTCATTCAAAAGACATGCTATCACTTCAGACTTGGCAATGCATAAGAAAGCAAGGAAGAGCAGGACTTGGTGGGTTTTACTGGTGGTGTCTCTGTTACACCCAATATGGGAGTTCAAGATTTCTGGTGATATTGAAATGCTAGATAATAAAATAAAATGCATATGAGAACAGAATGTGGGCTGACACTTATGGAAACTGGTTGGTAAACAGCTATTTTCCACAGGATTTAACATATTTTTGTAGAGTGAGAAAATTATTGTCTCCTACTTGTGTCACTTTAGCCCATTACTTCTTAGAGTTATGAGTTGTCCTTTTAGCTGGATTGTTAGATCTGGATATATGAAAGCTCTGAAGGAATCAAAAATACAATCACAAATACTGCAAATGTCTAATCAGCATACACCAGTTGTTTTCAAGAGATACTGAGGGATTCTTTTTTATTAGTGTCTCATTCCAATCACATGGTATTTATATTGGTCAGTGAATCACAACATAACTCTTTCTGCAGCAAGACTTCATGCTGTGTTATAAAACTTCTTGCAACTTGTAAAGGCTGTGTTGTTACACAGCTAGATTAACTGAAGGAAGGCTTCAGTCCATGGGTCATGTCCTTCAAAACCTGGAAAAGGCTGGATCTGCCCAACCTCTTGGAAAATCTCTCCAGGGCACTGATGCTCACTCGTAACAGTAAACCTGATCTCCTAATTTTAGGGCCTCTTGAGAAGTGGAAAACTAATCTTAGCTTTTGCACTGAGAATCAAGTGTTTGCTTGTTTGTTAGGAAGCTATGTAAGGATATAAAAAAGCACAGAAGGACTATCACTTTGGCATGTTGCATCCACTATTACAAGACTTCTTTTGACATGAGATGAAAGAAGAGCAGATGAAGGATAAGGATGAGGGATGACAGGACCACAGCAGCTGCTGCTGGAGCAACACCTTTACAGAACAGTGACGGAACGAAAATGCAACTTGTATAATAATGATTTTAAAATTTCAAGTTACTATAAAAGTTACTTTAAAGTGATGTGATGGAACTCTTTACAAATATTTGCTTTGTTATTCACATGGCTTGTTTTCTAAACATTTTTATGTCTATTATAGGCAAATGCATCTGTGCCTCACAAATTCTTGAGGAACTCCTATAGAAAGCAACTATAGTATTTTATTTAGAGTGATAATAATCTGTTCATTTATTGCATACAGAACAGTAGAGAGGAAATTAACAATTACAAGAGAATAATGTGCCTAAGGGCTTGGAAGCTATGTTTTGCTACTGAAAGGCAGGATCTAATACACTCTTGCTGTAGATACAGTCTTATTTCTCACCAGTTAAAAATTAACTAGTGTTCCAAGAAGAATGCCAGTTTTCAAGTTTCCTCCTTCTCTGCCACACTGAAGTCTTGACTTGAGACTTGATAGGAATAACTCAAGGAAGTTGAGTACAGTAAGACTGGTGTATTTATTTTGGATCTGTACAAACTTCATAGCAAGTTCTCACTTGCTTATTTAGGATGTGAAACTCCTATTCCATGCATCAGATCTTCAGGTTTACATGTTTTGAGGTTGACCACTTTAGTAAAAATAATAAAAGTACTGAAAATCTCACCTATGAAGGTCTGTGAGAATGAATATTTCTGCTGTTTAAAATTAGGTACTCCCTAAGGGTTCTAGGGGTAAGGGCTGGAAAATCTAGGAAAATCTTAAATTACACATCAAACATGCTAACCTGTAATTAGCACAAAGACCCCATGATCTCATTTTGTTTAGTTTTTTTTCTCAGAACAAAGTTGAGACTGAAGTTAAATATCTAGAATGAATTGAAGACCTATGGTGTACTAATGCTCTGGATATGTTTGTGACAATAATTACTTGCCAGAAAATAATTGAACTTTCTAAATAATTTTTGAGATTTAAAATTTTCACTAAGTTGAAGTGTTGAAAAGGACTACAGATACAACTGAACACACTTTGTTGCTCAGCTACCATGAAAATATTGTGGTATGTCATGAGTGCTAGAGGCAAAACTACATTATAGAATATGTATTCCCATGTACTTAGGAAATTTTAGAGCTGTGGCAAATACTTTCTGAGTATTTGCTAGCCATGAGGTATCAGCCGAATGGCCCTTGATATGAAGGTGGCTTGTGGCTTTAGCTAAAGTTTGTGACTTTGGCACTGGATGCTAAATGAAGCCACTGAATTAAGGTGTTCTGTCCTGCATTCTTTGTGACTGTGTCTTGTAGGCATAACTTGAATCAGTGAGATTCTTCTTTAATATCAAGAATCCATGAAAAATTCTTCAAATAACATAAAAGCCACCCACCACCATGCATCCCTAAGGTGGGTAAGTTCCCTAGGGCCAAGCAAAGAATTGCTGATCACTCAGCCTGAAAATTGTTGAGGCTGAGAGTCAACAGGCTGGTCTTGGAAGGTGGCCAGCTACCAATTCCAGGGTAGAAGCATCTCATCCAGAAAATCCTTAAAAAGCAACTGCTGTGATTTGTGAAGGATTTACAGGAAGAGTTTGCTATGGTTAGTGAACAATTCCTTTCTCGAGCGACATAAATGTACTGTTCAATGTCAATGTACCTTGGGAATTAACTTCTATGATGAGCATCTTTAACTGGCAAGGAGCAGCTGGGGACAGGGTTGGTCAGTCATGAGAGTGAAAGGCTTGACCCACAAAATCTAAAGTTTAGAGTGACTGGTAGGGGATTGATGGTGACTCAATGCTTCTGTCTTCATAAGCTAACTTAGTGGATAATGTGGAATTTGTTGGTAGCCACATATCTGTTCTATGTGTCACTGTATCACAAAGCCAGCCCCTACCCCAGGTTTCCAGTCTTAGAAAGAAAGCAAATAATTAATTAGCAAAAATACTGCCTCCCCTTGCCTGTCCACATGGTGAAAGCCAACCAAAACCTGGCTCCTATGTCAGAATCGTTATTTCCTTCAGTGTGGGAGTTAGAACAATATTCTCATATTGTCTCAATTTCCTGACTTTGGAAGTGCCAGGAAGGCTGCAGAGGTTGTAAAATCTGATGTTAGAAATAATCTTTTGTAGATACAGCTTTCAGTTAAATCTGAGGCACAAATTCTGGTATCTAAACGACATAATCCTTATATCTTCACTGGAGTTGCATATAGTGTATATCAGTGCAGAATCTGCATCCATGCTATTTCTGAAATTACATGTTCAGCTCAGAAGACAGAACTTGGCCAGACATTTCTTTAAGATTACAGATTAAGTTGATGATGAATCTTGATGTACAAGACTTAGACAGTTATGATACTCCACAGACATGAGTAGTGAATGCTTTAATGAAGCGTTAGGCTTGAAATTTTAAACATTTTTCTCCTCTTTCTTATTTGAGTGACTGTACATACATGTTACTATTTCAAAAATCTGAAAATGTGTTTTCTGGCCTGCTTTGTACACTTGCATACTTGCAAAGACTCCATGCCACATAGGTTGGAAAAAAAAAACGGGCACTTGCTTTTCTTCTTAAAAAAGAAATTGCATCATGTAACATGCTGGCAGAATCTCACTCAGTCTTTACCATACGCTCTAAGCAACTATCTCTGTACATGTAAACATTTATAACATATGACCAGATACCTGGTTAGTAGGTAAGGTAGCACTTTCTTTCTGTTATTACAATACTTTCCTCCTAACAAATATTTATCAATACAGCTATTTTTATAATAATAATGAGCAGACTTGCTGTGCAAAATCTATTGCTTTTATGTTGTTCTACTGAAGGTCAGAAGATCATTAATTAAACTTTATTGTGCTAAGGTTTATGTTTAGATAGCATGTTGTGCAAGAAATAAAATACTTGCAGTGACATCGTGAGAGAGCAATAATGTTTATAAAGACAGATTTAACTCCCATGTTAAAGAAACTGTCTTATTTTCACAGTAGAAGCTTAGAAGCTTTTTTTTTTTTTTTCCCACATTAATCTTTGCTGTACCAAGGAGGTAAATTAAGTCTGTGCAGGCTAATAGGACATTTCTGTAGTCATATTTGTAACACTGAACTTCAAAATTATTACCTGTTCCTGGAGAGAAGTTTTGAAGAATAATTCACATCTTTACTGAGCATTTTAAGTGTGTTAGCTATTCCATATAGATTGTAGCTTTGGGGCTGGTCAAAGCTACTTACAGATGGCCAAAGACTATGGACTCTGTTATTTATAAAGTGAGGTGGGGCTTCTTTGTGCTAGGGATGAACAAAGCCGCAGAAAGATTGTTCAGAAAAGTTAACCATAAGCAGAACATAAACCACAGAGGGGGGTTTGACATGCAGTCAAAGGAGTTAGTACAGTTAGTGGTTTTTTATATGGAGAATGACTGATGGATAAAGAAGTGAAGCAGAGAATGAAAGATAAATTGGATAGAGAGAAATGTTCTAAAACTGAGGAAATTAGATTACTAGTGTACAAGCAAGCACTCATTCAGCAAAATATACTGAGTGATAGTAGGTGAAGGCAGCTGGTTTTTGAATAATGAGTGATTGTCTGTCCAGTACACCAACTCCCTATTGCATTGCTATTCCCATAGCATTCAGTGAGGATATCAGAAAAGAAAAGGTTGCAGGATTAAACCTTGTTCTAGCAACAATCTAGGAGAGAAAGAACCACCAGGCAGTTTCAGATAGACTTCGTATTCTCTCACTGCTGTTCATTTTCTATCACTGCTGGAATTTTGCTGTGGAAACAAATAGCAAAGAAAACAATAACAGGATTAAGAACAATGACAGACTATTAAGTCACATACCAGTGGTTTACAGCCTATGACATTTTTTTCCACTGGTGCAATATTAGATTTTTTTTTTTTGGCAACGGTTTTGCTTTTTTTATGTACAACATTTTTAGGTTAAGCATATGACCCAGCTGAGGAGGGGGTGCTTTCTAGTTCCTCCCTACTTTGATACTGCTTGTATATAGTTTTTGATTTAGTTCTCCCACCTGAATCTGTGTAATTTGGAGAAAGGCCCCTTTTCTGCTCATTAATGAGAATTTAGGGTCTCAGTTGCCAAACCATGCTTCATTCTTCCTGGGTATGGGGAGCCATAAAGAGCAGTTACCCATCAGTGAGCAAACAACAGTAACGAACTCTTCTGTGAACTGTAATTCTGGGAGGGTTAATGTGCACATACTGCATAGCAATAGAGATTTGGGACCAACATACAAACAACTGGTAATTCTGTAATCCTGTGTCTAGTCTAGCACTGTAGAAAAGCAGCGTCCTCTAAGGTTATGTACTTAAATAGTACAAGTGGACTCTGTTATTTTGAGAGATCAAATTTAATTTTCTTTTCTTTTTATTTCACTTGTTTCCAGAGTCAACAACGCATCCTGAGGACACTATAAAGACACTGAACTATTCTGCAAGCTGGAAAAGTGTTTTTTAGTTATTCTACTGCTGCTGTTCTACACTCTGTTTGTGTAAAAATGCAAAGTTATTAATTCTTCTCAGTAGATGTTCAATTTCTTTAGTCCTTGAAGTCACTTTGAATGTTCTGATAATAATTTTAATTTCCTGATCTAAAATGCCCAGCATTATTTTCACATATTTTAGGTTTATTTTTATCCATATCCAAGTATGAAGCATTTGGATAGCTAGGTAACGAGGTTACAAAAGATGCTTGCTACATAACAATTACAAATCAGCTGGATGACCACTTGCAAAATTCAGCCCCATTTGAACATGAAAAAGGCATTAGGCATTTCCAAAATGCAGCTGTTACAGTCACTTGCCTTTGGGAGCTTGTTACAGTTAACATCTCATAGGCATGGGTGAATTCATTAAGGGGTATCCTTCTGCCTCTAAATTGACTATCAGAGGAGACTGCTACATGTCAGCTGTGCCTTTTGTACAAACTAATATGGAGTTAATTGCCTGCATTTACAGAATGACTGGACTGATCCCTTGTGTTACCAGATACAAGCCCCTGGAGTTATTACCTCCAGATGTGGGGACAGGGGCTATCAGGAGTACCTGGCTTCATTAGCCCATGCTTTGACTGACTACAGCAGGTCTGAGCTGGAATGTCAAGGCCTGGTCTGCAGCAGTCTTAGGCACGCAGAGCTAAGCTAGCACTTAGTATCGTAACGCTTGCCAAAGCAATGAATAGTTCTCTCCTCAGACAGGATTTGACAAGTCGTGAGTAAATAATACATGTGGCCACACACAGCAATAATAACAGTAAAGAAAAAAGAAAATTGAATACTGACCAAAGTAGTAGTCAAGTGGAAAATATACAGTAGAGTTATATAATTGGACAGCACATCATAACAGACAGGCACATGCAGACAGAATTAAAGCTGCAAAGGAAATCTGAAATCCAGCATTTTCTTCCTAAATGCCTAATTTCAAAAGTGGTTTTAATGCTGTGTTTTGAATCTTTACTGTACTATAGCCACAGTTGTTAGGTTTCTATTCCTCTCCTTATTTTTCAGCAATATTTGCTGAAAAGCAAATAATTTGCATAATTTTCATAATTTGAGCCGTGACTATGTGGGATATGTAGAAGGATAGAATCACATCTGGAAAATAATTCAGATAGTTTTCTAAAATGAAGTTAGATCTGACCACATTGTGACTCCCATCTATTCCTCCTCCATGAGAATTACGAGCCAGCTGATGTAGTAAATTGAAAAGCTCTTGGCAGTTCCCTCTCTGGAGACTGAATCTATCGGGTATGTTCCAGTGGAGAGAAACTAGAACTTCCCCAACTACAGCAGGAATAATATCAGGAAAGGTAGGCAGGACCTGGTAGGATGTAGGTTAAAAGACCCCTATTGGAAGTTCCTATTTGCACCCCACTGAAATTATTGGGAATTTTACCAATATCTCTCTGTATGCAGTAATCGTAGCTTGCAGAGTCTTAGACATCTGAAAGCTAGATATCAAACAGGAAACATGAAAAACATTACTTTTGCCCAAGGCTCGCTCAGTTATGAAACAGTGCAGTAATACGTGTGCTGAACAGGCGAAAATAAAGAACTAGTGATCAATACTAATGAAGATCATTTGCTGTAAATAAAAAGGTACTGTACTTTTTGCTCACAATATATACAGCTTTGCTTGAAAGAGTCTCCCAGAGACTGATTATTTTAGTACCACTGCTTATGATTTTTCATGTGTTCAGAGTAACATTAATCTTTAGCCCAAATTCCCTAAGTAAGTATTAACAGAGTTACATGTTAATGAATTAACAGACTCACCTTCCTTGTCTTCTTAAACCCTCCATGTAGAAGTAACTGATCAAATTTCGTGTTAGTTGTAGAGAAAGCTCTAGTTTCCCTCAAGGGAAAAAACAAAAACACATTAGTGAGAGTCAAAGGACCCTGTAAAGCATGCTTTGGACTTGCTACCATAGCTGAAATCTATACAGTTACCACATGGAATACCTAACCTTTAATAAGCTTTTAAAAAACCTGAGTATTGTGACTCTTTTCCTGAGATTCAGTTTGTCCGAGAGGTCTGTCAACATCTTTTAAATTGTGATTCCCTTCATTCCCTCATGGGCCAGCTACTTGCTAGTTTTCCCCATCCTCAAGACTACAAGGATGCTCAAAGGACGAATGCAATTTATTCTTAACCAAGAATTCTTCACGATGGACTCAGAAAATTCACACCCTTGTCTTGCTTTCCCCCACCTTTGAAGCTATAATTGCATGCAGGATATATGAAAGAAATGTAGTGAAGTGGGTGAATTCACGTGCTGTCTTTAGACCCTCATCTAAAAACTTGTAGGAACAGTGGGGAAAGGGGAATAGTGCTAGTGTAAAGTTCCCACCCACACAGTAAATTGCCTGAGTGGAAATGCATTTCCAAGCATGCGTGCCCTCTGTTGTTTTTATTCCTATACCCTCGACTGTAATGCAGCCGAGCTTCTCAGCTGCATAAGTCTGCTCCCTAGCATGTCTGCACTGTTACTGGGTTTGTGCTGTTCAAACAATCCTCACTAACTGGTTTTATTACTCACAAGATAGGTTTACAATCCAACTGCCAAGACATTAGTGAGAAAGGATGGATAGACTTGTGGTTAGGGCACTGACTTGGGAGGTAAGAAATCCAGTCTTGGTTCTTGGCTCTCCTGCAGGCTTTTCTTTATGGCTTCTGGCAAAGCACAGTCCTTCTGCTCCACATTCAAAGAGTCAGGGAAGAGGTATCAGGATCCTAGCCCTACTTAGATTATTGGGCTTTTCAAGAGAGACAGTATCTTCTAATGCACGTACGCAAAAACTCTTACACAGAGACAAGGTAGCATATGAGGTCTTCAGAGGAAAAGGACAAACAAATGTCCTTAAGCTGCACCAGGGGAGGTTCAGGCTGGGTATTAGGAAGAATTTCTTTATTGAAAGGGCTGTCAGGGATTGGAACAGCCTGCCCAGGGAGGTGGTGGAGTCACCATCCCTGGAGGTTTAAGAGACAGGTAGATGTTGTACTTAGGGACATGGTTTAGTGGTGTTGACAGAGCTAGGACAAAGGTTGGGCTTGATGATCTTGAAGGTCTCTTCCAACCAAAACTGTTCTGTGATTCTATGATTCTATGGTTCTATGGTTCTATGATTCTATGATTCCATTAACTTAATAATTGTAACTATGAAGGTGTATCACTAGTGACAAAGACGAAACTGAGTGTAATGTGAATACACCTTCAATATTACTAATGAAGATAAAGAACAGTTTGCTGACTCAGGTATCAGAGATGGAGTTACTGGAAGGGATAAACCCTCCCCTCTCCTCTATTATGGCAACAAGTATGTCACTTGCTTCATAGGATGTAATAGCATAGCTGTGGATGACTGCATCCAATGCTACAGGTTGGGGCATTACTATAATGCAACTGAAAATACAGTGTACAGCAAGTGGAGGGTGACTATACAAAAAATAAGAAAGCATAAGAAAGAAAATAGGAAAGTATACAGAAAACATTAAATCAAAGTTTGTCAAATGGATGAATATTCAATAGAAATAAATATGTTTTCAGCAGATTTACCTTTTGCTGCTGTTGGTAAAGGAAATGTATTGCTGTCCTGTTTGCAACCTGTTAAGGTTGAAGATCTTGCTTTTGTTCTATTCATCAGTAGAATATTAGTTTGCCAAGAGAACACAGAAGAGTGCCCATTCTAGGCTTATGACACTATAATACTATTAATAGATCTTGTCTACAAAGAGCTTTTGCAGGATGAAATTGCTTGAATTCAATTTAAAATTAACAATTGTAGGCTCAGCTTTCAGATCTCTTTTTGGCAAAGTTCATATTGAAATTGAATTTTCCATGCATAAGGACTGAAAAGGAGCAAAGGGACAAAAGGACTAAATATTTATTTGTATAAGGCCTCTACTGCAGAAAGAGTTTAAAAAAAAAGCCTTGGAGACTTGTTGGACATTAATATGAAAAAATGTTGCAGCAATAATGTGAGATAAGTGGCTGCACATGCTAGTGTGCTGAACTGCGTATGTGGACACTTGTGGATAATTGCAAGGTTCCTTTCTTCCTTCTTGTAACTTCTTAGGTTGTCCTGATGTTTTTCTGGGTAGCATGCAAGGGAATCAGAGGAGTGACAATTTTCACGCTCACAAAGTTAAAACTCTCATCATGGACTTAGGGAGGCAATTGGGGTGCTTCTTATAGCATTTAAAGAGATTCGCATTATATGATACCAGTCCTGGCAAAGATAACAAATTTTATTGAAAATCTAGATCGCTGATTTCAATTATCTTTATGAAAATGTTAGTTCTTTATATTTAAGGGCAAGTCTTGATACAGTAAAATAGCATCAAGAACAAGTGTTAGCAAGACTTTCTTCATTTCACTCTTTAATTGAAAACAAAAGGACAGCTGAGTGTGTATAATTAAGTACAACAATGAAATAGCATCTGCTTTACATGGAAATTCAGTTAATACAGAGTGAGACCACGATTCAAAGAGTGTACAAAAAAAAATTTGGTTTATGCAGGATTACCGTAAGCATAGTTGGCATAAACCTCATGATTTTCTCTCTTAACTATATACTTGCAGTTTCCTGTAAATAATAACATGGGATAGTAGCTAGTCATTCACAACTTGTATAGAATGAGGAGACTATAAAAGAAATGAGCATTCTGCCTATTCTTAGTTTATAATTATAGTCTACTATAAAGTATATGGATTTGGTCTCGTTCCTGAGTCTCTGCAAGTCTTAATGCATATTTAACAGTGCAGACCTACTGCAGAAAGTCTGTCAGGAGGTAGCCTTATCATGACAGAAATCTAGTCACAGGTTTCCCCATCCTGAGTCCCAAAGCAGGTTAGCAGGGCCTGAAAAGCGAGAGGCAGTGGTGAGGAATGTTGAGAGATGTCCTGATTTAAGACAACTTGCTTGTGCCTGCAAACAGAACACCTTTTTTAGGGTTCCTTGCTGATATTTAAAACAATCTATTTGGCGCCTCCATTGTCCCTTTAAGACCTTTTGGTTAGAAAATACTAAATGAACTTTTTAATGTAGTAATATACTATGTTTTTAAATACAGTTATGAATTGCGATTATCTCAGACAAAAGCAGTTAACACAGATCTGCCTTTGGCCATAGTAAAGGCAAGTTCTCATTTAATATAATCGTCAATTAACTTCTCTATTAATTCAGTACACCTTCCCAGTAAAAACAAGCCAATGACAGCAAAGCACACTCCCTTCTTTCCAGACTGAATCCTTCCCTGCCAGTGACCATCTTCTGTTCTCCAGGGCAAAGAAACAGTTGTTCCTTTGTTAAATGGCAGTAAGCCTTAGTCCATGCTTTGGCATGAACGAATTGTTGTATATGTTTCACACCCTTAAAAAGTCTAAATGTCACAGTTAATATATGAGGGAGTTACAATAGGCTTTGCCTCTAGCTGTTTTCTACACCTGATTTTACACAGTGCACATAAGCAGAATTAAATTGTTTAAATAGTGTAATGTCATACAGCTGGTTCAGTCAATAATGTCCTTAACTTTTGCTACATCATATTTTCCCACAAAGGATTATACGTGTTTTACCCTAAGTATTATTTTGCCTTGTTCGGGAAGGGAAAAAAAATTTCTTAAAAAGTTTATTCTGTGGGGAGCAATAAAGAACATAAACAACGTATATACTGCTACATGTTCTAGCAGCTGATGGAGGCATCTTAAACCTGCTGTACAAATACCATCAGCATTCAAATAGCTCTGCAAAAAGTAGCAACAGGAATAAAGTCTTCCTCAACCTTCCTCCAAACACCCAAGTTAAAAAGGGGCTTGCTAACAAACCATTCAATTTTTACTCATAGAAATCAGCTGAAATCTGTGGCAGCTCTTCTCACCAATTCCAGTGGCAATAAGCAAGTTTAACTTCCAGGCACAGCCAAAGTAAACAACAGTATGTGACCTTGCTACCTGTTTTGCAAGGTCTTGCTTGGGGTGAAGCTGGAGTGTGCAAAGTGTGGGCTGTTAGAGTGAGACATGGGAACAACCTGCCAGCTTATTTTTGGCTGTCCCTTCCATGCAGAGTCAGGTGAATGCTTCCTCTGGGGAGGGTGGCAGCTGACCGCCATTCAATGAGAGAAGAAAGATGCCGCTAGGTTTTGAGATCGGAGTGGACTTTGGAGGGTGGAGAGGCTAATGGCAAGTGGGGGAGGCAGGACGTGTCCTGTATCCTGTCATCTGAAGGCATGAGGGCTAGTGAGCATGTGGAAAGACTCCCCAAAGCCCCAAAATTTCCCTCATCCTTCTCCTTCCTTTTTCTGTAATCTCATTCCTTTACCTAGACCTAACTTTTTCCAGTCATCCTTTCTATTGAAACCCCCTAAACTCACTCCTAGTTTCTCTTTCCCAGTTTTCAATCAGTTCTAAGGAACAAAACCCTCAAATACACTTGCTGAGACCTGCCACTTCTCTTCTTCACCACAGCAGATTCTGATGCTGATATTTTCTATTTATTACTGACCAGTCTTGAGCTCCTGAGACTTCCTAAAATCCTCTCTCTGACTCACTGCAGTTGTCTACACTGGCTTGAGAGCTAAAATATTAATTGTATTCCTCCTATGGAATTCTATGTCAATGGATTTAAACAAGCAGGATCACACTATGTTATATCACACTTTTCCCCAATACCTGTCTTGCAATTTTCCTATGTTTAAAGGATACAGAAGCCCCACTGTGTGCTGTTATAATCTGTTCTCAGTCTTGGACAGCGGCTTCTAGTCATTCTGCAAGAGTATTACTGGAAGGATCTTCTGGTCAGAGAACAAGATACAGCACAGAGGGCTACTTCACTTGTTTGCTTTACATTTCCTTCTTGGCCATGGATGGGGTATGCACTACCAGAATGCACACACATAACACAGTACAGCTCAGAGCACTCAAGACTATATGAATTCTGGACAGGCAGGAATTCAAGAGCTGTATTTTTCTTTCAAGTCTGGCTAGTTGTAAAAATAAGTACATAGGGCCTATGGAAAATCCAGTTCAATTACCAGGAAAACCTCTGAACAAAATCTTTTACATGGTCAGGTAGCCAGTGTCTTACTCCTATTGAAAGCAGTGTTTTTACTGAGAACATGAATTGGGTCTTCAAATCAAGTACCTGGATCTTTGTAAAGAGGAGTGTAGGTTTTTCTGCTTTTCCTGCTACAGAGCGTCCCGTCTTCCAAAGAGAAAATGTTCTCATTGCTACAATACATGAAGATGCAAATACCAGATGCAAATACTGTTTACATTTTTAAGTAGTTTTCTGCTTGTGATTTCAGAATGGGCACCAGTCTCATTATGAAGATCATCTATTTTTAATGGGGATCCTGTCTCATTTCCACTCATACTGTCAGAACATTTTCTTAAAAATCTGTAATATAAAATAAATGGCGAGAATTTGACCTGTGGATTTCCAAGAGGAAGTTGAATTAAGAAAAAAGTTAAAATTAAGAAGAATCTACTTAATATTCTGCTTCTACAAACACTGGAACTAAGGTCTTTTGAACTTATTGGTAAATGAAGCATATAAGAAACTGTTGAATAAACTTTTATAAGGTGGTATGTTTAACAGCTTGATGCATTCAACTTTCGTTACTCATCATAACCTTGGAAAAGACAATAGGTAAACTTGTTTCAACAAACTATCCTACCTTTCCCATATAAGTGGGCCCAGTACTGAAATCACTTTGTATGTATTACAGCATTTGTAGAATAGCCAGCAGTCAACCAAACCACTTTACAGACAAAGCAATATAACTGGTCCTGAATACCTCCAGTGTTATATTCCATGTGCTAACCTTCCAAGACCAGTTCATGTGATGGTGGAGGTGGTTATACAGACATTTAAGTGGATGCTCCCAAATCTAGAAGGCGCAGTGCTTCACAAACATTTGGATTACCTTCAGTTCATGTTATTCCTACAGTGCACATTGCATTCAGATTTGTGTATGTGAGTTGCTTTTGGAAACCAAGAAGACAGTTGAGTGACTTAAAACCTCATTATTTACTTAGTAGCCCCAGTACAGAGAGATTAGTGGAGCTAAAAAAGAAACAACACTTTGTTGCACACATTTGCTTATCTTCTTCTAGACATGTTTTCCAGTGTAGTGCTATTTTCTTAAGTTTACAGCTTAAAAATACACCTGCTGTCCTAGTGGGGGAGCATGAAGTTGATTTGTCTGGATTCTTTTGGTGTATTATTGCTTCAAACTTTTATTACTTCAGATGTATAGAACTGTACCTACAGAAATATCACAAAATGCCTCAGGAACAGTTACAATTGAAACAAACCCTTTGGAAAGATACGTCTTGTTTCTAAGACTTCCTAATTAACTTATTTGTTTCAATTCACAGTATTTCCTTACTTACTACATCTATTTTTTTCCTCTAGAATTAGTACATTGGCCCATATTTCCTGCTCTTCGACTAAACGAGAATCCTTTAAAATGATCTGGAGTTGATACAACCTTTTCCCATTTCCTTGTCTTCAACAAGTGACTGAACCACAATCCTTTTGGTTAGTAATATCTGACTGACATAGGATTCTCCTTCTGGACTGCTACTGTTCAAGGCTTGTTACAGTTTCTTGAGGCACTGATATCTATACTTCAGATTTTGCTTCCAGGGTCTTATGATCTCATAGTACTTTTTGATCCTGTTTCAGCTGTATGTTGACATGTGGGCCTTATCATTAGTTATACTTCAATTCATCAGGAACATACAGCACAGCATTTAAGCATTTAAGGACACTTTAGTCATTAGGACTTTAGAACGTGCTTTAAAGAAAAAAAAAGAGCTCCTAAGGATATGCTACATAGTATAATGCAGGTTTAATTATAACTTGCATTCACATGCCTGCATAGCTTATATTAGCTAACATGAATAACAGTAAAATTACTTTTGTTTGAACTAGTAACCGGAGTTCAAACTCTAAGGCAAGTGTTAGTTACTACTTTGTCCTTTCTCAATGTACTACCTAGATGAGGCTGAAACACGGCTTTACCTCTGCCACAAAGGTATATCCATACCAACAAATTATTTCCTACTCATTTTGAGTATTTATTTTATCCTTTTTGACAAAAGCCATTTTACTTTTCATTTGAGATTCAGAAACAAAGTAAGTTAAAATGTACAAAACTTCAGCAACTGAGACTGTATCTGATGTTCATTTCTTCCAGTGAGAGATGAAATGGTCATTTCTGCTGACAGCTGCAATGCTTGTCTGAGCATATTCTTAATATATCCTATATTTAGGCTATAGGCAAAATTTAGTTGTACAGGCTTGTAGTCACACTGACTTCTTGGGAAGACTTTATCTTCCTTAACAGTCACATAAAATGCTGAGGTACGTAAGTTGGGTTAACATGTTGAATGTAAATATGAAATACAAGGTCATAAGCAAATGAAATTTCTTTTGTTTCAGAATGATCTGTTCTTTCATTTGCTTTGAGACTTCATGTTTCTTCTCATCAACTCATATGTGCCTTTATTGAATCTTGCTCTTTTAGAGTGAAGAGAAGGACTGATGCTGGCAACAGTCAGACCCATGTTCCAGGTCTCTGCACAGCCTGAAGCACCACTTTCCTTGCCTTTGGACAGGCAGACCCATGGGACGGGCATTGTTAATCTCCAAACATGACAGAGTTAATATGTAGGTCATAAGATACACTGTCTTTTACTGATGCAATGGCATTTTTTTTTCACACCTTCACAAGACTATGATTTAAGAACACATGAAAATATGAAGAAAGAACCATATGGGAAGGTGGAAGGCTTTAAGAACTGGATCCAAACCCAGCCCATTTTATAGTTTGAAAGAGACAGAATACTGTCTCTGTGACGTTTTTAGGACTAAATTTGGAAGACAAGTGTAATATTGGCCTAACAGAGTTCTAATCACATGGTCAAAACAAAGGAAAAGGCCACAGATTAAATCATGTATTTGCATGTTAACACTAGAGCAAAGACCACAGTATAACTGTAGTGCTCCTATTTATTTATTCAGTGACAAGGACAAACAATCTAGATATGATAGATAATTATTTGAAGACTCTGTAAACAATATTCATACTAGAAACAAATGGGTTACAAACTTTAATCAGAACTGTAATCCTTATAAAATGTACCACACTGAAGTCACAAAAATACAAAGGTTCAGCTTATCCCAGAAAGCTAGCCATTATGTGGAATGGGACTAGATCTCTTAGTGTTTGCCTCCTTGCTGATTCTCAGTAGGGACATGAAGGTACAATTTCTAATCCATCTCTTGAAGGTATTTCCACAGTGCCCCAAGCAGTAAAGGGTTAAACCAGGCTGCAACTGTGATTTTTTTTTAAAAAATCTTTCTTACATCTTGCCATAGGAAAACACTGTTTTCCTAATTTCACAAAAAACAAACAAAGCAAAGCAAAGTCAAATGCTTTCTTAAGTGTGTATGATTAGAGACCCTAAAGCCCTAAATCTAGGGTCTCCAAATTCCACAGTTTCTTGAACACAGAACCCCTGCTATCACAGCAGATTCCCTGTGATCATTTAGTCCTCAAACTAATAAGTCAAACAAAGACTCATAACTATTGTTTTTATTGCCATGGGACCGTTTCATGACCTTCCATTGAAAAGCCATGAAATGAAAAATGAGTCCACAGCACTACCAACTTGGGCTGGGGTGACACAGAAACGAAAAAATATCGTACGTAATTTGCAGTCTGCTCGGCAACACAATCTATTGACTAATCTGTTCAAATTTCTTTATGCAAATCTTCTTGCATTACTTTAACAACAGCAACATTCTTGGTGCACAGGGAAGAGTAAATAACCTATATAAAATCAACTGTAATATTACAATTACTTTATCCATATCCCAAAGGTTTAAATTAATTGTTCATTAAAATTATACTAAATTTACACCAGCGTAACTACTGTCAGAAACTGGTGTCTACTTTTGACCTTTTTTACCATTAATCTTTGCTTTTAGACTGTCTGTTGTTATTTTGCCAGTAAGGTTACCTAAAGGACAGCCAAATATTTCAGGAAACAAGAAAAGGGAGGAGAACAGGTGAAAAGTCCTTTTAAAAAATTTGCTTGCTTGCTTTCATAGCCACATGTTCTTTTGTAGGAAAACTACCTAACGACTAGGTTAGGTTAACTACTGCTATGGCACATGGGGTGATAACAATGCCAAGAAGATAGCAAAGCACTGAGCACAAAGAGGAGATTTTTCTGCCATATTGATAATTCAACTTTGCCTGTAGTATCTCTGCGTGTTGACATTTCTCAACATACCAGATACAGCTGCAAATTGCTCCAAGTTTCATTTGCCCAGAGCAGCTTCTCCCTTTCCCCAGCAAGTTACTTGAGTGTATTTAACAGCACTCCAAGTAACTTACTGAAATCAGAGCCACAAATACAACTAACTGCTGATTTCTCTTGGCCTCTAATACTCAAACTCTCCTTATGAAGAAACCCATTCACTGATTTCTGTGTCCAGATCTTTTTCCATTTTTATGCCCGTCTGGATCTTTCTATGAAATACTTCTGGTCACAATTGGCCACACAAATTTATTGTAAAAATATATACTTAGAAATCTATTACCATTAGACCATTCAAAGACTACTTTTGCTATCAGTTTTCCAGCTGCTGAACATAACAACTCTTCTAACTAGTCTTACTTCTTATCTCCAACTTCTTGTCTGTTGTGCCAGTGAAGTCAGAGACTGTTTTATCACATCATTTCTCTTTTTAAACTAACCACAATTTGTGTATTGTAAGGCACCCAATTCTACATTTCTAGCCATCGCAGTAAAGGGATTTTGTAGCATTTGGGAGCATTTGCATTACTGTATGAGTATCCAGAGTCAGAGGTCTATATTTTTATGCAAGGCTTTTCTCTACAGATTTTATTATTCCAGAATAAGTATATGGTATTAACATGAAACTACATGCCATAATGTTTTGCTTTCCTGCTGCAAACTATCCTATGAGTTGCCAAGATAAGAGTTTGTGTATGCCCTCTGTAACAACCTTGTACCATGGAAAACTAATGTTGAAACATAACACAGTATGAGTAAGGTAATCTCAGTACTTTCAGAGATATTGAATGCTTTATCTTTGTTTCTCAGCTTTAATTAGAAGGGTAATTCCCTCCTCCTCCCCCCTGTAATTAAGCTTCTTAAGAAAAGCTATCTGGGCATCTTATATCAGTAAAAACTGAAGATTAGTACAACTACCTTCTTGCTAATAAACAAAAGTTAGTTGCCTTTCACCTAAGGTTATTAAAAAGTAAGGCAATTGGGCAGGATGGGGGGAGCAATGGTAGAACAAACACACTATGCACTTTGTTCTCTTAATTAACAAATTATTCTGATATCACAAAGTGGTTTAGATCATCTCAGTCACTGATATACTGCTAGGTCTCTTTGTTCTAGGGCACCTTTTATAAAACATCCAGTGCTCAAGTCATTCAAACCATGATATGGGAACACTGGCCATACTGTTCCTATGTACTGCTACTGAATGAATAGCACTGCTTTCTGCAGGACTTCTATAAAAGTATTATCCTTGCCAGAATCTATTTAACTAATGAGACCAGAAAGTAAAGTGGTATGACTAAATGGTGTACTAAAGTATGCAGGTCCCTCAAGTTGTTTTCCAAGGTAATGTTTGCTGGACAATTCTGAAAAAAAATCCCTAATAATTCCATTCAGATATGCTTGGAAATAGGCATATTAATTGGTATTTACATTTTAAATTCCCATTTTGCTAATATCTATTAATGAATAAATGAATTTTATGTCAATTCCACCTTCAGAGTTTGTTGACTGCTAGTGCCATAAAGCCTTGAATTTGGCAGGTGGCAATCACAGGTTAAAATGTTCAAACTCATTAAATTGCACTGATCTAGACAACAGATGATTAAATGCTGCGCTTAGCACTTCTCAGGCTCAAACCCCGAGTCAAAGGTTGATTATTTTTCATACAAGTTTTACAGAAATAATTTTTGCAACTGGATTTGATTGAAGATAGACTCATGCTTCTGTGAAGAAGCTCACGTCACTCTTTGGAACCAGAGTTATTACCTATTAGCCACCGCATGAAGTTTTGCCCCATTAAAATACTTTCATCTTTTCCCTTCCATCTTGACACGTTAGTTCCTGCTGACAAGCTTCTTTACGAAGATAGCTGACACTGCACTAGGTATATATGCCAATATAAAATTGACCTTTTTAGATGAAAGAAATCCTACAAGACTTGCAAGAAAAATCTCAGCAACATGATGACTGCTATGTAGGCTAGAAGGCATGTGTTGTAGGACTTGTATTCTGCTTACATTCTGCTATTGTTCAACGTTAATCTTCACTTTATGTTAAAAAGGACTCGTGTATTTATAGTGAACAGAATGACTAGTATATAAGCTTAGGCTTGGTTTGTCTATCAAGTCTGTGGTATTTGCAGCATACATGAGAAATTTTCTGATTTTGTTAACTGATGTTCTGTTCAGCTCATGAGGACTTGTTCATAAGCTACAAAGAAAACTGCATGTATAAAATAGTCATGTGGGAATAAGCATTTTTGTTGCATGTATAAACACATTGCATCTTCATAATCAGATTCATATAAAACAGAAAGGTCTTCTAGTTGTTTCTCCAGATCTAAATCAGTGCTAACTAAACCACACCTGAGAAATTTTTATCTAACTCATGACCACTCTCAGAAATTCTACTACTTTTGGTCATGATGCCTGTCTATCCTTCATTATCCTTCCCATTGAAGTGTTTTCCAGTGTCTGACCTAAATTTCCCTTGCTGCAATGCAAGCCAATCACTTCTTTTCCTATCACAACATCCCCTCTGCAGCAACTCTCTACATATGGATTCCATTTTCCCCTCAATCAGCTCTAGAAGAAATAATTCCCAGTGCTTTCCCATCACTCTTGTAAGAAACACCAGTGAATGAATGAATGATGAAACAAGAAACAAAAATGAAATCTCTGCTTGTCCTTGACCCTATCCTTTAGATTCTCTTGCAGTCACCCTTCATTTAGAGAAGCATTTAAAGGCAGCAGTTCTCAAGAGTGATGTATAAGTGCTGCTAAAAAAGAATAAAGGGGTTTAAAGGTTAGGGGGAAAGTACTGCAAAATGTTAAAAACTGCACACAGTGATGGAAGAATGATGAAATCCAAGTTTCTTGCAGCTCCTTTTGTTACATTATTGGAAAGTATTCATTAGCCACCTCTGTTCACCCTGTAGTTCCCACTGTCAAAAGGACATCTCGTGACAATCAGAAAGTTGCCAGTAACAGCTGTGACTATATGGAAAACTGAATACTGCATAGCAGGGAAGGGCCAAGCCTGCATCCCCCTTTCCACCCCTTAGCTATTAAAATACTAAATTTAGCAAATTTCTTAATGTTTCAAAATAAACAAATTCATTTGTACTCATGTAAATTAAATATAATCTGCTGTGCAGCAGCTTTTGTCATTGATTCTCAAAGTAAAGTAAGGACGGTCAAAAGAAGTAAGTTTCTTCTACGCTAGACACATAAGGAAAATGAATTATTCGTTGAAAAGAACTACATGCTTTTTGGGTAGATGGGGGGGAACACCTTACCAACACTCTTAACACTAATCCTGTTCAAAAAGGGCCTTAATTATTATTAGAGCAGCAATTGCAGCCATCCTTCCCCCACCCTAGTTTACTAGATCTAGGCCAACTGCTTACCAATATCCTTACAAATATGCACTCCCATTTGCTCTTGGATCCTCATTTACTCCTTCTTTACCTGCTTTTTATTGTTTATGTGTTTTTTTTTTTTAATCTCACTCAATACTACCTTTCTAGACTTCCTGTCCCACAGTGACATTGAGAAGTTTCCTTCCATTTCTCCACCAAGACAGGTGTTACTGCTAACATTACAAATTTGTGGAAATGCCTACGGGTCAGATATCAGCTTGCAGCACACGACAGGAACCTTGCTTTCACAAGTGGTTGGGGGAATTATGCCACAGGATAAACTTCTTACCTGCCTACACCAAATTTCTCAGAGATACGTTTACTCAGAGGTTCTGCTGAACGTGGTTTAGCTACTTCGGCCTCTCCTCACAAGAGCTTGTTTCTACCGAGGTTAGTACCCAAACTCCTGTCCCTGCCCACCAGGAATACCTACGTATTTGCCAACCGGTTCGCTGCCCACCCGGGTGAGGGACCCTCTGCTCCCAGGGGGCTCCGGCACCCACCGAGAGAGGCCGCAGGGCCGGGGGTCCTCATGGCGTTCAACCCGCCCAAGCGGCACGCAGGGAGCGGAGCGGAGCCGCGCCCCCCTCGACGGCACCACCCCGCCGGTGCCGGCCGCCCCGCACCGTCTGGCTTTGCCAATACCTAAAGGGACGACGCCTTAAGCGTCGCGAAACGAGCCCCACCCGGCGATCCGCCAGCCCCTCCCGACCTGGCGCGGCGCTCTCCGCCTGTGCGCCCCGAAGGCCGAGGCTCAGCGCAGGGCACAGCCGCGCCTCCCGCCGGCCGGCAGCTGGAGCCTGGGGGCTCGCCCCGCTCCTCCTCCCGCGGCGGAGCCAGCTCCAGCCCTCACCGCACCCCTCGCGGCAGGGCCCCACTGACTGGGCAAGACACCCACCCGGCCGGGAGCCCCACTCGCCCTCCCAGGGCGGGAGCAGAGGGCGAACCTCGCCCCCGCCGCCACCGGGTCTCCTGCCGCCCGCCCAGCCGGGCGCGTACGCCTTTAACGGCGCCCTCCTCGCGTCCCACGTGTGCGGTCAGCTGATCGCGACGTCGCGCGGGGGGGGGGCGGAGCGAGGCGGGGCGGGGGCTCTCGCTGCTGGCGAGTGCCCGGGCGCCGGGCTGGGGTTGGCTGTGCTGCGGCCGCCCCCCCGCCGCGCGCCCCGCCGCCACCGCCCGCCCCGCCCCTCCCTCCGCGCCCGCCGCCCATCCCCCCCCCCCCCCCCCCCCCCCCGCTCCCCCCCGCGCGCAGGGCCGCTGCGGCGCGGCGAGGTGCGGGTAGCGGCGGCGGGAGCAGCGGGTGCGGGCGGCTCTGTGACAGCGCCGCCGGGTCAGCGCCGGCGCTCCCGGACCTTCCGCCGGCCCTTGGGGCGGCGGCAGCCGAGCGACCCCCAGCCCTGCACCTTGCGGCGGCGGCCGAGCCCCCCGCGCCGCCGAGGCCGGCGGGGCGGCGGCAGGGAGCGCCGCTCCCCCTGACGGCGGGGCTCCCGGCGGCCCAGCGCCGCTGTCAGCCGAGCAGGCGGGCGCCCGCGGCCCCGGAGACCTCCTCGGCAGCGCGGCGCTCGGCGCTACCCGGTACATGGATTACCTGGTAGGTCCCCCAGTGGGAGCGGGGCACCCCCCGCCGCCGGCCCGTCGGACATCTTACCGAGGGCGCAGCGGCTGAGGTGGTGTCCCCGGCGGGGGGTGGGCGGGCGGGGGTGTACGTGTGTGTGTGTGTGTGGAGGGGGCAGGTGGCACGGTGGGCAGCCGGGGGCCGGCCGGCTGCACTCCCCCGGCCCGCCGGGCTGGGAGCGGACCATCAGCCGGCGGGGTTCCGCTGAAGCGTGCGGCGGCCCCGCTCATTTGGCCGCTATTAGATTGCTAAAGCCGTGACCCGGGTCGCTGTTTTTTTCCTAAATGCATGAGCTTAGGGTACGCTTGAATGAACTAAATTGTCCCCCTGGGCGGGATCAGCCCTGCGCCCAGGCTGCTGGTATGCAGAGGTACCGTTTATTGCTCTTTAATGAATACTGGCCTTACTGGCCTGCGAGAGATGATATCACCGGCGCACACTTGGGGCTGGGGTCGTGGCTGGTGGTCAGGCTCACCGGCGTACGCTCACCGAGCACGGCTGGGTCACGGGCCAGTGACTTCATTTTCGTACGGTGCCTGCTTACCTGGGCTTTTCAGCATCACGGCGGGAGAGTGTGATGGGCTCTCCCGTCGCTCCAAGCGTTGTTTCGTGAGCGCCAGCCTGTGACCTGTGTCCCCTCTTTCGCCGCGAAGTGCTGCGAAGAGCCAGCGAGGGCAATAAGGAGTAGGTCTCTTCTGGCTGACCGTGTTTGCTGTTGGCATCTGGTACGACCAGTCTGGAAGTGTCTGCAGTCAGAAACTTTGCTCAGCCTTTCTGGTGTCTTCACGTGAGATGTGCATGGGTGTAGGCTTTGAAGAGGGGTTCATGAACCAGTCAACAAAATCTCTGGAGATGCGCTTTTTAGGGTATTGATTTGAAGATTTGCCGTATTGAGATGAGACCTGCACATAGTGGATGACTTTTTCTTCTCTGACGACAAAATTAGCTAAGCCAGAAGTATATTAAGTATTTACTTAAATATTATTCTTGTGTCTATGTAGCTTAGATGTGTTTTGAGTTATTCAGCTTTATGCCAAAGAAAAAAAGGTTTTAGGCTTTTGTTTCTGAATTTGAATAACAGAGAGAGAAAATAGAAAATGTGTCCTGTGCAGCTGAAACAGTGGGTAGACTTCTCTTTTAAGAACCTAGTTAATGAAATACTGATGATAATAAACTTGCTGTGTGCCAAGTGCAGCCTTGTAGCTCCTTGAGACCCTGGAGCTGTTTCTTAGATTTTTTCCTTTATAAACTTATATCCAGATGAAACTGGCCATCCTGTACTTTTTGAAATGCTTGCATTAACCTTTGTGACTGCTACAGGCTGTTGGGTGGATGGCGAGCCACTCTGAGAACAATAAATTTAATAAGCCTTGGAAACTGAGAGCATGTTTTTGTATTAACTAAAGAGGGGGAGGGGATTAAATAGCTCTACTTGTTTTTTTTTTTCTTTTTCCCTTACTACTTTTCTCCAGTTGATCCTTTTCCTCTTTTCTGTTGCATGACCTTCCTTGGTGCTGTCTCTAAAAAAAAATATAGAATCTTCAGGATAATGATATCCTGACCATTCATGCAATTTTTGCTTGATGTTTCTGTTGTATCAGGGAGTATCTCTGAAGACAGATGTTCTCAAGGCCTCATGAATCTTACAGTGCGTGTCATAGTGCCATATGAAACATAAAGGATTCTTTTCATGGAGAAGTTGTTATAGATCAGCCAAGTTATTTTTTCCACATGACAAAAGCCAGGTGTTAGGGATGATATTTTAAACAGGATGCTGGTCCACTGGTGCTCCGGTACAGTCCAAGATGCCTTCATCTATCACTGACCAGCACTTGTTGCTGGGGTTTCCATACTTCTTGTACAGTAGGAGTCCCTTGATGTTTGGAGTGCTTGTTGCAACTGGCATCAACTCTTTTAAACCAAAGGAGAAAAAAATAGGAAAGTTTTTTATTTTTTGCATCTGTGTGTAACTTGGAAAGAAAACAAGTTCTGTTTGGCAGTTGAAGTATTTTCACTTACATTTGTGTGGAAGACTTCCCCTTTCAGTCCTCATCTTCAAGGAGGTGGGTCCTCCTTTGCCTTTTTCTGTTAATTGTGGTCCATGGAATGTCTATTCTTGGTAATGAACAGTGGATTCAAGCACCTTAGGAAATCTACTCAGACAAAAAGAATTCATGGTGGTGAGTTTGGCAACTAGTTGTCTACAACCCACCTTCAGCCTGGAGGGCCAAGCTGTTGCCAGTCTGCCCTAGTGAGAAGATGGGCCTGCTGTTCATATATGTGAGGCTTGCAGTTAGCGTATGGATGTTAACCTCTAGATGTAGTACAACCACCTCGTTATTTTCATAACAGCAGTAGCAAAAAGCTGTACATGTTAAGGAATTTTGTGTTTTATGCATTTATGTTGGGACACTGCACCTATGTGGGCTTCAAAACTTAAGCAGAAGGCCCGTTTGCTGTTTCCTCATGTTGGGCACCTGTGTTGTTGCAGCCTGCAGGCAGAGGCTTTTTCCTCTGCCTTTGGTGTGAAGCAGACAGCAGGGCAAAGCATGCCGTTGTTTCTGGCTGCAGTAGTCCCTTGACAGAAGATTAGGCAAAATTTTCATTAGCAGTGGGGCTGAATGAGGGAGTTTAGTGGAAGGAGGCTAGGATAACTGAGGTCAGGTCTGCTGCAGCACGGACTCAGGAGTCATTCCCTCTTGACAAGGAGTCCACCCTCAGGTAGCTCTTCCCAGACTTGCATAGGGAGGCTCTTTTCCTGATTTTTCCTGGATAGGGCCTACAATGATGGAGATTTTCTTCCTCTTTAAGGAGCTGAGCTCAAGAAATGCTGAGTATTTGCAGCATCTGCTAATATCAGCAGGTTATTGAAAGTGTTCAAAACCTGCTTAAAGCCAAGTCAGTTGGAGCCAGCTTGGACTATGGCCCTGAAGCTTGTATGGATAGATACCCAGAACCTGTGTAGGACCTCTCCTACTTACAGTGTGATCCTTGATTTATGGCTAATGCCATTTGATCAAGCACTGGTATTACAGGAGTATCTTCTGTGGTGCTCTGGCC
This sequence comes from Leptosomus discolor, assembly GCF_034619465.1. NCBI lineage: Eukaryota > Metazoa > Chordata > Aves > Leptosomiformes > Leptosomidae > Leptosomus > Leptosomus discolor. The sequence goes on from NC_141419.1 coordinate 74,336,630, forward strand.
TGGTTTTGCATTCTAACAGAAGAGTAGCACTAGCCTTTGTGTCTTTAATAGCTAGAAGAGGCTTTTGAGCCTGGTGCCTGTTGTATTTTTGTATTGATATATTACAGTGTTAGGAGTAGTGTGGGGTTTTGTGTTTGTGTGGGTTTTGTGTTGTTGTTTTTTTTTTTTTTTTTTCCCAGCCTAGCTAAACCTCTAAAAAAGAATCTGTCTTCACTCATTTAGAGGCACTTTTTATTCATATAGTTTACTCTCCTTGTATTGAAGTTAACTCCTTTAAAACATACTATGCGAACACAGCTGCGGCAGTGTAGATTTGTATGTTTTTGTGACTACATAATCTTGTGGTGTGCCTGCAGCTGCCTTGTGCTTCGTTCTTGGTGCATTGTGTCTGGAAGGATTACGTTGTGTACATAGACTTGTGTCGGCTGGCCTACATTCAGTAGACTATGCTTAATTTAAGAAATTATGTCATGATGCATCTTGTGAAAAGCATGGCATGTGACCAATCTTACAATTTTTACTTGGAGAACTTGTGGGGAAACAATAGCAGTGCTTCAGTTTTTCATATGTGGTACTTGCAATGCAAACTTTAGGCCACTGAGTAGACTTTCGCAGTATACTTCTTCAGTGGCATCTTCTATACTAGATAGGGATCTTACATTGAAGGGTTGCTTGTATCAGGCTGATCTGCATAGAGCTTTTAAAAGCGGCTTTAGAGGGTGATGTAGAAATTTGAATCAGTGTGACTTCACAAAAAAAGATGTCTTACATTGCCATGAGAGTTTCTAAGATAAATTTGATAATCTGTTTAATGTTGTATATTTAGCATTTTTAATATGATAGCTTATCCTTAAATTCTATCCTATGCTATATAATATCTTAGTTGTATATAAGAATGTTTCTTGGACAGGTAATGAAGAGTGTATTCCAACCTGAAATGGAAGATAACACTTCTTGTGTGAATAATCACATCAACTAGTGATTTTTTTCTTTTATTTTTTCTTTTCTTAACAGTTAAGCATGAACATGAGTACTGCAAAGTCAAGAGAGTGCACACTGTTAGTGTGGTAGAATCCTTGCTGCTTTGTTGGGGATTACTTTAACTACAAGTTCAGTTTTTTTCAGTTCTTTGTACGTTTGTTAGCAGTTACAAAATATTTTACTCCTGTATGTGTGCACACAGAAGCTAAAATTTGGGTAGTTTTGCAGTAAATTGAACTAAGTTTTCAAATTTTAGATGAATAGGCCTTGAAGTGACTTCAGAGTTTCTTGGTTTCTGAATGGTCTCGACCTCAAGTTCTGGAGAGTTAATGTTGGGGCAAAGTCTTTCTCAACTGGGTAAAGCTGCGTATACCAAGCTGTGGTGTTCCTAAAAACATTAAGTGAAATTAAAAGAAAAACCCAAACGTTTCTGAGCAACTTTTCTTCCTTGAACAGCTTCCCTTTAAGACCTTCCCTCTTATTTAGTTGAATCCTTTAATTGGACAGGTTTGATTTAGAAAGTGGTGATACAGGGTAGATCGTGATCACTTAATGGTTCTGATCTACTTCAGATCCTGTCTTTCCATTGCTGCTGTGTGTTCCATTGTTAGGTATCTGCAGGCCATAGAAAACATTCTTTCTTGTACTACAAATGGCATTTTGGAGGGATCTGTTTGAAGTTAGAGTCTCACTTCACTGAAATTTTGTAAATCAGTAGCTGCTGGTTTTTGAATAAGGGAAGACGGGGGAAGGTCCATACTAGGAACCCTGGGTTTTTCCTCTGAGGCACGTATAGGTTTTTGATATGTCACCTGCAGCATAAGCAACAAAGGTCTGTGTAGGCTTGCCCTCTTATTGTTTGCTAAACATCTCTCTCATCATACAAATTTTGTCTTTTGTCATGTAACAATAAGGATTATTGGGGCTGTCTATTGATTCATCTGTCAGCCCTAAAGTCCTTGAAATTTTACACCCTGTGTAGAGCACAAGGGCTTGTATCTTAATATACTATCCCTCCTTCAGTTTGAGAAGCTGATCAGGCACAAGGGTGAGGTGTCTGACAGTTGTTTCAAAATAGAGATATAGCTGAACTCAGGAAACAAGGCAACTAGCAGGTGTAAGATCAACTAGTGTACAGGGTGCCTGCAACTGTATTAGCCTTTGAATTGGTTGTGAATTTTTGAAGTGCATCTTAGTCACCTCTGCTTACTGTACGTAGGTTTGCTTTCCAGAGTGGTCATAGATCACATGAACTTGGTATTTTTCAAATTAAATCAGAATGAAGGATGCACTCAACTAACAGGTTTTCAGTCCACAGGACCAGTTCACAACTAGTCTGAGGTAGAACGCCTGAGATACGTAATATGAATACTTGGTCTTCAGCACCAGCTCTGGCCATGCTGCACTACTTGCTATTGTGTACATAGCTATGGTTGCTTAATCTGGAAGTGAGAGGGCTGCTGTTGCTGATTACTTTCTGCAGCAGCGTAGCAGCGTAGGAAGAAACCCAAAACAAATTTTTGAGACCCTCACCCAAAGAAGTTGTGGTGGCTAGGTTCCTGCTAGTATCTCAGCTCTACGAAACGTAACATTCAAATCTAAATCAACTGGGAATGGCAAATGGAATCAGTTCTGGGAGATGACCTCACCTGAATGAGTATACTTTGATTTAAGTAAGTTCGTGAGTTCAAGAACCTAATCTAGCTGAAGATGTGGAAGAGAGGTGCTCTGGAAAACAAATCCTCTTCCTTTGTAGAACCTACCTATCCAGTATTGCAAACAGTTTTTGCTTACTGAAAGACGTAATCAGCCACATAGAAAGGACGATAAAAATATTGGTAACTTAACTCACTGGAAATTACCTGGCTGAACACAGATCAGTGAGCAGAAGTGTGGAATTCCTTTGCAGAAGATGGAAGTCAAATGCTGTATTTGCTCATTCTGGAATAAGAAGCATTACTGAATTCCCCAGGTAAACTTTTGATTCAAAGGTGGCTGTTACGAACAGTGAAACCTGATACAGCTTCCTTGGGAATATAAAAGAATGCCTTAATGTGATTATAATTTCCAGCACAAGATTCTGTGAAGTCACAGGAGTATTGCAGTGCCTGAAATTTCATTCTCTTAGGCTACACACAGTCAAGAAACAAGTGAATTAGCATGTTTAAAATCAAATTACTTTACCGTTTTGCTTTTTCTGTGATGAGGATTGCATTAGAGTGGCAGATGTTATTACATCAAAAAATGTATCCCAGTTTCTGAAATTGTGCTAGTCTGTGTTTGTTATGAATAGCCCTATAATGTCCTTGTGAATTAGTCTCAGGTTCAAGATGTGTTGGGCCCCATGTTACTCTGCAGTATGTGGCTCCTGAATTCTTCAGTCAGACCTCCAAGCTTGAGGCAATGTGGTGCTGAATTTTAAGGTTAGAAATACAAGCTCCTAATGAGTGAGAAAATCTCCATTTAGTAAGGACAGACTATTCCTCCAAATACCCCATACTAATTACCATTTTTAGCTTGTTGTCAGTATCATCAGCTTATGTTTTTTAATACTGCCAGCTTGTGATGTTTATTCTTAAACTGAGTTCTGAAGTTTTGTGATTATGTGAGGATATCAGCTTTCCATTAATAAAAGAAGCAGTTTTATTTTCAACATTAAAATGTGGGCCCAAACAGTTGTAAAGCCATAGGGAAAAAAACATATGAGGTACTTAAAATCTTGTGAGTGATTGGGTTTTGGCTCATAATACTCTGGAGTATGCTGGTTTTGCTTTTTTTCACTATGTGTGCAGCAAAACTTTCTGAAGCACAAAGTGTCTGACTGTGTAGAAGTCCTTAGGGACATAAATATTTGCAGTTGAATAAGAGATTGGCTCATCTAATGCTGGAGCTCTTCAGAGTACAGAACTTTTGTTTTGTCTCACTGGCAGCCTGGTGAGGTGACTATTAATTGCCAGCACGAGGGTGTAAGTAGCTTCCTGCTGTCTGAGGAAGAGACACAAAGCAGGAAGTCTAGCTGACGAGTCCTCTTGTGTTTGGATGCAGTCCTGCCCTACAGCTTTGCTGCTTGTAAGAACGAACAGCAGGAAGAACATGAATCTTTGTACAGTGTCTTGCTTGTATGGTGTATGTTTTGGTGGAGCAGTAGAAGAAAAATTTGTTCACAGGACCACATTAGCTTTTGGCATTGGAGAGTCTGGGGAAGCAAGATGGCATCCAAGAGCCAGTAGGAACTGTTGATATGGGGGAAGTGAGTTTGCAGATTTTTTTTTTCCTTGTTGCAACTTGGAGTTTTTGGGTGGAAGAAACATTTGTTTTCTATGTTTTATTAGCTTTTATAGCAACGACTGCCTAGTCTTCCTTTATATCATTTTGCCTCTAGTAGAGATGAAAAACTTTGAAGCAATTAAAAATGAAGTAATCATTCTGTAAATTGTCAATAGTAAGTTTCAGAAATGAGCATTAATAGCAGTGTTCTGGCAGTGAATAAGAGGGAGAAGAGAATGCAGAGATTACAAGGGAATTTCATTTTTGTTTGTGTTTGGTTGTATGAAGTGCATATGCTTTGGATGGGCTGATGCCGTGACAAATATTAAGAGTGTACACTGAATCTGGGAAAAAAATCATAATACTCCTTTTGATATTGGTAATAAAATGGCAGATGAAATTCAGTGTTGACAAATGCAAATTTGCTTATATTTATAGTAGAAGTCAAATGGCAGTACAGGTGCATGGATAGGACTTTAAAATACCATCTGTGCTCAGGAAAGGGAAAGAGGTTCCTTCTTTAAACTGTTGTCTCAACCCAGACACCTTTCAACAAGTTTAGAGTATTAAGAGGAAAAAGAAAGAAAAGTCTTATTTTTACGCTGCTTAAATGTAAGGTTTGCTGTTGTCTTAAACGCTGTATTTCTGGTTGTATCATCTCGGAAGGAGTATTGTGAAACCAAAGAAGATATAGAGAAGGATGACATGGTAGTGGAAAGACAACTGCTTCTGTACAAGGAGGGGTTAAACAGTGATAGCACTTCAGTCTGAAGAAGAAACAGCTGAATGGTGTGGGGAGGCAGTATTATAGACATTTTTGAAATCATAAAGAGAGGGTAAATAGGCAATAATTAATTCCTCTTGATGGAAGAGCTTGATGACAGGTATAGTCCAGGAACTGCTTTTTCCCACGAGTATAGTTGAATTCTGGATCTCACTTGTGCAGTAACGTTAGGGAGGCCAAAATGAGTAAACTAAGAATTTGTACAGTTCCTTGGGAGGCACATCCGTTCCGGGGGGGTATTAAACATGATGTTCAGTTGTGATGGTAGGCTTGTGGAGATCCTGAAGCTGTGATTGTTGGAACTTGAGGAGGTGTCCTTGAGATACAATTCCATGTATGTCCTGGTTCTTATGCTGTGTGCTAAACACCTTCATCCCTTCTCATTGAGGGGACAGCTAGATGTACTTCCAGAAAAGGAAACTGCAGTTAGAAAATGGAGATATTCTGGATGGTGTCTAGGAGTGCTCCCCGGTGTAAGTAGAGTTGCATTCACTGCACATGAGGTGAGACTTTTTAATTCAGAGGGATTTACAAATATACCTAATCTGCTCCAGGGACATGTAGCTAAAGGGTTGCTTCTGCTTGGAGGTGCTGCCTTGACATATGAGCAGAAGCTATTGGCCTTCCAACATTTGTATCTTAACCAATTTATGACTTTATGTGTAAGGCCCACAACACTGAGTGAACCTGAAACTGAGTTGACAGTGTGTGTAGAGTGCAGTGATGATGCACTTCACAGTGAGTGATCTCTTCTCTCAGTGCTTTACTCTTGCCAGAAACTTGCATAGTTTCAGGTTACAGCAAGACTGGATAAAAGGTACAGAGTTCTTGAGAAATGTCTACGTTCTTCTTGCAGCTATTTTTGTGTTGGCTAATCTGTGCCTTTCACTGTATGAACCATTGCAGTCCTGGAAACAGTCACGGAAAACTGTTCTACTGAGAATATTGCCTAAAAGAGAGGAGAGCATTGTTCTCTGGTGCATCCACTTGAATACTTTTTATGATGACAAGAGAGTTCTTGGATCCAATCGTATTTCCTGTTCACATACTGCCTTTCAGTCAGCATGAGATATCTTCTAGTCTCTAAACTCAGATTTATTTTTCTAATGGCCCTGTACAAGGAGGTTCATATTTGAAAAATCTAATTATTCAGCATTAAAGGAGAATATGGAAATATTTTATGTGTCTTTTATCCCTGAGAACTGTATTAAAAAGAACTTGGGGAGTTTAAATTAGAAATGTTATTAATGGAATGTGCTAGAGGGCTGTGACATCTTGTGCGGAAAGAGGAGCCTTCAGGTTGCTTGGAGTTTAGTACACAAGCTTAGCAAACAGCAGTTCTGGTCAAAGTTCCTACTACCTGTACTGTAGCGTAGTTATGTGTGCTTTTGGGTTACCTGCACATTCTTTAAAAGACATAAGCACTGAGAATTTATTTCAGGTTCCATACGTATAGGTACCTTAAAATCCACGTATTGTTTATACTTGTATTGCTAATTTTCACATTTCTTACACGCTAAAAAAGATACAATTAAGAATGGAGGTGTAAAAGCTTTTGCCTGAACATCCAGCAATTCCAAGTGGTTACTGGGGTGGAACACTTCTTTATAAATGAGCAGGAGGGCATCTTAATCTTTATTTTACTAAAGAAACATACCACCAGAAAAAAACTGACAGCTTCCTTTTCTCATATTGCTTCCTGCTTTTGTGGTCTTGGAACTATATTTAATGCTGTAATTTATTTAGGATTATGGCAAAGCAAGCTGAGGTGAAGGTGAGTATTTCTGTTGGTTGGCAGAATTGAAGATGCCAGCTCCTGCAGTTCTGTCAAGTGTCAAGCCTTTTGTGCCTTTTCTGAGAAGCTGATTAGCATCCCTCCTCCCCTTTTGTCCACCAAGGTTTTTGAGACTAGTGCTTTCACCTCGGTGATTGCAGCTTTCAAGTGATCAGTTACAGAACGTGCTCCAATTAATATCTTCAAAATTTGCTCTCTTGTAAATATTTATGGGTAGGAATTTCAATTCATATATGCTGAAGTTACAGATATTAAAACAATGAATTTGTGGGGCTGCAGACTAATTATAGAATCATAGAATCATTCGGGTCGGAAAAGACCTTTGAGATCAAGTCCAACCATCAGCCCTTAATGTATGCCTGTGTCAAAGCTGTATGAGATTTTTTCTTTTTTAAACATCAAACACTGAAATTATTTTGTACTGAAGATACCTGGGTGCTTGAATAAATGGACAGAACAAACGCTTGTTGTGAATGAAAGGTTGCACAGCTGCAAGGCAGACATCTTTCTAAGTCATTATGAGCAGTCATGTTTTTACAACATATAATTAAAATAACAAAGTTTTGGGCAAATATGTATGTTAGCCATGAGTTTAGTTTCCAGCTGTGTAATGCTTGTGAGACGACCCTTTGTCTAAGCAGAAGGGCGCATATTGGCAGAGATGCATGCTTGTGTTGTTTGACCTGATGACTCTGTTTCTCACTTTAGACACGTTAAGTGACTTCTGTTAAGAATAAGTCTTTGTAGAATTTTATCAAACAAGGTATCTTTCTTTTGTAATATTTGTAGGTATATTTTTACATTATGTTTTCTTTTACTTTCATGCTTACCATGTAAAATCCTTTCAGAAAGCAACAATAAACTGTAAGTAAATTAAATGCAAGTTCTCCAATAATTGTTTTGTTGCCCAATTGTATGGTCCAAATGAGTTGCAAAACCAAAGTAATGAAAGATTACGTGTATCAAGAATAATTTCCCCATTGTAGCAGCAGATTATTGCATATATTGTAATTCAGTGATCAGAGGGGTAGTCTGTAGGATAGTGTCAATAAATATCTAATTATTTAAATCAATGCCTGACACTTTTCCAGTGATTAAACTGAAACAATATTGGGGGGACTGTCAATTTTTTTTTTTTTTTTTTTTTTGAGGGGGGGAGGGGTGAATATAAGAGAGAAACTAGTAACAGCATTGGAATTAATGAGCTTTTTAGAGCTATAGACTGCAGATCATTGGCATTGTCTTGGAGGCTTGGGGATGGATTAGCTTAATATTTCATTGGGAAATGCATAGGAGAAGCATTCATTGGTACTGTCTGTGGCAGTAGGAAGGGGAGATAATTTTGGAATTTATGCCTTGTAAGCTTGTTGCTTTCAAAACATTAACAGTAGCAAACCCAGCAACAGATGAGTAAGGTAACACAGGTGTAGCTTGCTTTATTCTACAGAAGCAAAGGTCCACAGGCACTTGCTGGGGAATTCTAACTGCAGCTTAGTTCTGCCATGATTATGTAGCTTAGAAGAACTGAACAAACAAAAACAAAAAAAAGAAAAGCAATTTATAATGCTGCACTTGTCTGGAATAAAAGCAAACTGTATGCATGGATAAACTGTAAGGGTTTGCTGCTGCTGCATGTTTACTTTCCTGGCAACCTGAAATAGTGTCTTGCTTTCTGTATAAAGTTGGGTTTGCCATCGACATGGAATCTGTCTCTACGGAAGATAGAAATCACTGTATGTATCACCCTGTGTTTAAGATTGGGCTTAAATTGCAGCAGACTCAGGTTAAACATTAGAAAACCTTCTAGTAGGGAGGTTAATGAAGCACTGGGCTAGATTGCTTGGGGAAGTTATCCATCCCTGAAACCTTTGGAACAATGTCTACAAATGCTGTCGGGAGGGATATGGGTACGTTTTATAACCCCACCACTTGGTGTAACATAGGATTTCTCAAAGCTGGTTCTATTCCTATTTTTCTGTGACTTTTTTTTTTCTGTGGGGAACTCGGAGCATAAGTTGTAGAATTGGATGTTTGTTTTGAAAGCTGGGAAAAAAAAAGAAAAAAAAAGAAGAAAAAATATCCTGGCAGTTGAAATATGCTTTGAAGCAGCATTTCCTTATCAGTAATAATATTCTAGATTGCTTCCAGTAAGAAAAGAGAATCAACCATGCTGTTGAGGTTTGCTTTCAGGTTTTTATGCTGTGCTTTTTGACTTTCAGACAGTTCAGTGAAATAGTTTATTTAAAATTTAAGTTCAACAGTTACACCAAAAGAAAAATGTTGCTACAGATTTTTTAAAGAGATGCTATTTTAATTTTTTAAAATCACAATTCTAACTAAATGGGTAATTCAATTACATTTTTTTGAGGTGGAAGGAGGTTAGAAAGCAGAGGCCAAAAAAAATTAAAAATGTTTTCATTGATACTGTTTGAAGTCTGTAGCATCCAGCACTGCACCTTCAGCATCTTAAAATACGTGCAGATGGTGTGTGAACTTGTAAACACATACTAAAAATGTTCCACTTGATTGCTTTAATTTTTGCCTACAGTGGCTTCTCAAATACCTCATTTAAAGTAATTCCCCAGTTACTCTTCTGAACAAATCATTATAAGCCTGGTTTATTGTACCTGAGTATAAAAAAAATGGCAAATCTAAAATATATTTTATTTTGGTGCTGGGGAGTTGTGTTTATTTTCTGGCTTCTTTATGCAGTTTAAAGAAGGTGTTTTTTATCTGTTTCATCAGAAATTCATAGTCTGTCCTCAGCCTCTCTGGGTGACTGCGGAAGACAGACTTGTGGCATCACAAAAGATTGGAAATTGAGCGAGTTGAGGGTAAAACTTTTAATATGATTATTCACAGCTGTAAGAGCAGATTAAGTAAAATATTCAAGACAGTAGAGAGTTCTATTTTGAATCTCAGAAAACTAAAGGAGTATGACTTCATAAATGTGGGAACATTAAATTATATTAATTATTTTGGTATATAGAGGAAGAGAGTTTGAATGATGATACAGGGAGAGAACAACTATAACATTGTCCTGGTTTGAGCTAGAACAGAACTAACGCTGTTCAGTGATTTTACCTTTCAGCTAAGTCTCTTCTAAATGACTGCACTTTCTGAAGTTAACAGCATATTTTTTCAGAAAATGTTTGCTTCTAGCAGTGACAGCGCTTGATGTTTAGAGTTACTATCAAGGAATGGTATGCAGAAAGGCTCCTGCTTGACCTTGGTTTCTATAGAAGCAAGTTCACTGCTGAATCTTGTGCCCTGTGTTGGAATGGTGTAAGTGAAAGGGGTCATAATGAAGTAAAACCGTCGCATCTGCAGGGAGGAGCGAGCCAGAGAGGTGACCCAAACTGACCAGCTAAGTCTTCCATCCCATATATGTCATACTCAGTATAAAGCTGAAGGATCACAAGGGTTAAGCCCTCTTCTTCAATGGCCAGTGTCTGAGGAGGATTCCATCCGTTCTCCTGCCTTCGGTCCTGATCTGTGTGTTTCTGATCCAGTTCCTGAATCCACCTCCTGAGCCTGGTTCCCGTCTGCTGCCGAGTCCAGCCTGGGACTGCCCCAGTGCCCGCCCTGCAGCATCAGCGGTGACGTATGGCCATTGTGGGGGGGGTGGTGGTGGTGGGGTGGTGGGGTGTGTGTAGGGGTGTGGTGGGTGGGTGTGAGTTCGGTATTGGTTTTGTATCTATGTGTATATATTTAGTAATTTTTCTTATCAGTATTATTAGCTTTTCTTTTACTGTTATTGTTTTATTAAAGCGGCTTTACTTTTTTTTTCCAAACCCATCACTCTCTCTCCCTTATTCTCTTCCCTTCCCCTTCTGGGACAGTGAGGGGTTAACAGAGACTATCTGCCATGCCTTAGTGGACAAATATTTAAACATGGAAGCTCTTTACAGTCCACTAAGAAGCCAAAAAGCACATTACTCTATTAAAATGTCTCTTGCAGGTTGTATTTAAACCAGAGTAGATAAAAATAAATGGGACTCAAAGCTTGCATGCAAGTGTTAATGTTGTGTACAGGCATTTTGGGGAGCATTAGGTAATTCAAGGCCTATAATGAAATACTGAATTATAAGTGTAATGCTGTTTATAGCTGCTTCTGTATGAAAGGTAGTGTCTGCATAATCTGAATTTATATGGCATTTTTCTCAGCTTCTTTAATACAGCCTGACAGAAGAAAGATAAAGTAATATACCATCGGGTGTTTCTTTCAGGGGAGAGGGGAGAGATGGGGAGAAATCTTAAGTCTTAATAAATGACATTCTTGGTAATGTCTTTATTTTAATTTCTTTAGACTATGTCTGAATGTATCCAGCTCTCATTTGCTGTTTGTAGAATTGGCATTTACACGGTAAGGCAATGCTCTAACTAACTAAATAGTTCTTGTTAGCGTTAATGCCATTTGAGTGAAAAGAAGTGATTTAGTTTTTTGGGATCAGGATTAAGTAATGCAGTTAGCAAAAGGGGTTTGTAATATTAGTTTACATAAACAGACTACAGCGTGGTTTTATCCTGTCAAAGATTTACTAATATCAGGGCTGAAAATGTATTCTCCACTTTAATTAAAAAGGTAAAGAAAAATTCAACGAACTTCTTAAGGTATAAAAAAAATTTAGAATTCATTTGGATAGTGGCTGAGAATTCTGGCCTAATGTAATTGCTGAAGGGTTTGTATACTTTTGCTTTTAAATATCGATGATGTTTGAGTAATGTCACATATTAAAACACGTTAGCTAAATGCACATATTGTTGTAAGCTTTGTCTGGAGTGCCTCATTTTCCAAATGCTGTTAACTTAAACTTTCCAAGCATTAATTAAGTTATATAAAAGGAAAATGAGGTTTACTTCAAGCATACATCCCAAACATGCTGTCATTTTCTTTCTGCTTCTGTTTGTTCCAGTTAATGATGAGAACAGTTAGATGAATGTGGTTAGATGTGTAACCTCTGCTTACACAATGTATAAGACATTGTTGCTCAATTCATGCTTCAGATCCTAAGCTTTTGGAGTGGAAGTGCTGCTCCTCCTGTTAATGCTTTTCAGGAGGAAGCCTGAGACATACCACTTCCCATATTATTAGGCTGTACAGTCAGAAGTGTAGGTGACTTTTGAACAGCAGTGATGTGGGCTATGTACCACGAGGAAGTTTTGCTTAAGAACACAATCGCAAAGTGTAACATTTGATTTTATTCTTAGAATTTGGTTCCAGGTAGGGTTTAATATCTGCTTGAGGTTTTTTTCCATGAGAATTGCCTGCATTGTGTTTTCAACATCTAAAAGACTGTTTTCTAAACCATAGAACATAACAGATTTGGGCAATATGGACAAAATCCTCATGTAGAAAACTGCTACTTGCGAAGTCAAAGGCATATTTTTCCTGGGGTATTTTAGGTTCCTTAGGAAGACCTTCTCTCTCCAAATTCCTGTGTGATAAGAGTATGCTTATCTGTAAGGATCAGAGAGGGTTACAGGATGAGGTTTTAATGGCTGCAAGGTATGCCAACCATCTGCCAGCACTTTAGAAGGCTATAGTAAGCTGTCCAAATTAATTAGAGAGGGTATCCAAGTATAAATGTGTGTATTTCAGAATCAGATACAAGCAGGTATAATCCATAGCAAAATACGCCTTCTGACAATAATTGGTTCTGGTTTAGTTTAAAGTAGGTAAGTGTGGTGTGTATACTGCAGTGCGCTGCTAAGTAGTGATAGCTGCAGGTACAGGGATAGCTGGATAACTGATATCTTATTGTGACTGTTTGGGCAGCATATTATTTAATTTCATTGAATGTTTTAAATTACAAAATATAAAGAGCTAGCTTCATGAAAGTGCTGAGAGAACTGATTTCATTGACTACTTGGTACTTAAGAGGGAAAGTGAGGAGGATGATGTGTAGGCTTCAGGGTGTCCAGAGATGCACTGTTGTGGCCACAGTGTAGAAGGTGGACATGCGTCCCATGTAAAGAGCATTTGAAGGCTAAAATAGTTCTTTTAGGAAAACAATAGGTACTGAGAGTACTTGCTTATATAGCAATGGCTGTCACTGGAAAGACAAGTTTCAGGTGGTCTGACTGGAGAGTGGGTTTGGACAGCTTTGGTATCAGAGTTTTGGGAGACGCTTGCTGAAGTGAGAGCTATGCGGAAACAGTGTGATAGTTCGTCCCTCGGCACTGTGCCCTGCTTATGGTCAGTTGTGTAACTCGGCCACTGGATTTGTTGCTCAGGTATATGAGCAGTTTGGCAGCTGGCAAGAGTGGTGCTCCCTACTGATTTTGAGAAGCAAACCACAAAACTCAATTAATATTTCACATTTGATTAATCCCTTATATCTTGTATCATGTGCTTTCTACTGCATGCAGTTTTGCAGATCTAATACTTTTTTTTTGTTAATTGATTGATTTTTATCCAAAAGCTAAGCTGTTTTTCAAATGCCAGTCCTTACCAGCACTGTGTGTTCAGTTTGTACTGTATTACTTGGATGCTTCCTGTTCCACACGTCCTCATTGTACAGTGCTGCAAGTATCTTGCAAAGGCTCTTAGTCCTTTGGACTACAGACATCTCAATTATTAGTCTGTTATCAAGCTGCTTATCAGTAACACTCTTGAGCATGCATTACTTCAGCTGGACTACTGCATTAAATAGGCTTCCTGTTTTTCAGGCCTGTAGAGATTATGAGATGGAGGAAGGGTTTATATAGTTATCCATGGCAAAAGAGCCTGTGCTGCCTTCATCTACCATGACTAAGAGGATAAAGCTTTCTTGTCTTGAGCTAGGAAAAACATAGATCTTTGCAAGAGTGCAGAAAGAGATGTGATGCCCGTTTTGGGGGATTAAACTGGATGAGATTACTTAGACGTGTATACCCTCAAAGAGGGGAATAGAAAAGCAGAGGTTGTTTATATAAAAACTGTATAGATATTTGTAAGGCTCTGAAGCTGAAAGATGTGTATCCGAAAATGAAAATGTTATCATAAACTTAAATGAAAACTTTTACGAATAAAAAAGCAACCAACCAATGAAAATAAAACTCAATTTCCTCTTTGTGTTTTACACAGCTAGTACCTTCTGGCAGAAGTACATCTTTTCATATGCATGCTTCTGCTTCTCCCACCATACTACCGTCTGAGTCAGATGCTCAGTTGAAAGTGTGGGAACAGGCAGATAAATTACTTCTTGAATCTGCATGACTGTGGAGACTGTAAGCATATGACAGCTTGTAGCAAATATTATCATTAACTTCCTTTCTGTTTCTGATTTAATTTTCTAAACCAGGTAAAAATCCTGGTAAAATAATGACGGAGAGTTCAGCCTACATGAACTTAAGGGGAAAAATAATCCAAAATTTGTTGTCTTGTAAGACAGTTTTTATGATGGGGCATTTGCCGCCTTTGTAGATATTTAGGACTCCACCTCAGAAAGGGTGCATGATTGTATGCCTACACATCTTTTCTGGAAGGTTCTCTGATACTCTGTACTAAGCTTTGAGACTTCTTTTTTTTTTCTCAACTGTTTGCATATAGTAGTAAGCTTTTTTGAACAGGGGGAATAAGGTATTCTTTCCTGTCCCTACCCCCTAAATGAGACTCCAGGAATAAGCAAAAAGTAATTTTCCTATTGCTTATTGTTTTGGATAACAAGGACAGAAGCCTCTGCCATGGTGAGAACTGTGCAAAAAAACTAGGGAGACTTAGTGGAAGCATGGTCCTTTGCTGGTATGCATTATAAAGAAAAATACTGGAAAAGAATATTTTCCTTTCTCGAATTAGAAAGTAACAGTTTTCCTTGATTGCAGAATATGGCATCAATAGATAAACAATTATAAAGTGCTCATTTAAAAACAAAACAATAAAGATAACAAAAAGCCCTCTGTAGAGCTTTCTGCTTCTCAGATCCTGGGTATGGCAAAAGTGATGCACTCTAGCAGTATTACATCAATGTTGGCATCTTCTTCCTGAAAATGATGAGTAATGGATATTTTGGTATTAGTAGCCTCTTGGCTTGAATTTGTGCAGTGAGATGCGAAAATAAATGATGCATTTCTATAGCTGTGCTTTCTATAGGTTGTATGTGGTAAGTATAGTAAGTGATGCAAATGTGCTTTTAGTTTGCTGGTTTACTTTGGATTAACTTACATTTGTCTTTGTTTATAAAGATAAATTCATGTCTTGAAATGGTTTGACTGGAAACAGCTGGTGTGCTAAGGAATTTGTCTGACGTTAGAACAAAACAGAAATAACATTTATTCATGAAGTGGTGGAGGGGAAGCTTTTAAGAGAAACCAACTGAGGCAATAACTAAAGGCAGTCATGGAATAGGAGGTAATCATGGGAGCATGTTTGGAAGGGTTCAGGAGCCAGCCTGTGACTTACAGTACGGAAAGCTTCCTGTGAGACTCTTCCTCTCCCCAACGTGGTTTCCCATTGGAAAATGCAAAGTTAAAGTAATAACAGACCTCATACAGCATATCCTGTCTACTCCTCCCTTTCCCATGTTGTGTCCTTGACATGAGCAGCAAAACAAAGGCACAAAAGGGCAGCAGGAAAAAATCCTTTTACGTGCTGCCCTTTGGGAAATGTGGACAATTCCATTCACAGTCACTGTTGATATTCTGTGGGTAGACTGCTGGAAAGGTATAAATATTTTCAACTTCCAGCCTTAAATGAAAGGTGCTTGCTACCACCTGAGTCTTGGCGGTGACTTGTGTTTGATGGGAGTCTATTTGCTTCGTTGTTGCAAATTTGTTGTCAAGTTGCTTGAACTGTGCTGGTTGTGGTATGCATTGCTACTAACCTAAACAGGAGAAGGAGAGGCAGAATGTTCTGATGCAAGTGAATGTTAGATATACTGTGGATTTTTTTGCTATGAGACTTTCCTTTCTACTGTTCTGAAACAAAGAATTGTGACACTTTTTAAAATTTTTTTTTTCAAATGGGGAAAGTAAAGACAAGTGAAGTGGGAAATCATCAAGGCTGGGCCAGGAGTGAGCATCAGAATACAATTCTCTACCCTTTCTCTCCACAGAGTTCATTGGTTAAAGAAAACTGTACTCGAATTGCTGAGCAGTCTCTTCTTGTGGCCAGAGCTCACGTTACCTCCTCAAAGAGCTCAGCAGCTTGTTCCAACCAATGCTGCTGTGACAGCATTACTTCCTTGAGCTATTAACTGATACACACTGTATTTACAGCCCTTTGACAACCTCTGACAACTAGTAATTGATTTCACGGGAAAAGGTATGGTTTGCCAAATTAGCCTGTTAATTTTTGTCAGAATGAGATATCTGTTTGACAAACTTGCAGGCTGCAATAGAGCTTTGCCCTGAACTAGGGACATTATGAACTCGGGTTGTGTTCCTTCTGACTAGTCTCTGCTGTCTGTGGCCACTTCCTGCTCTAGAAAACAGCAGTGTTGTTCCACAGACTATTAAATTTAGGGAGGACTAGGAAAAAAAGCCTCATTTCAAGAGTCTCAAACCTTTACTGTTCAGACAAGTTGCCGTTCAGTTTGTATTTGTCAAAGCTATGTTGTTAGTTATCTTGTACATAAACATTGTTTTGCATCTTCCCTTTGGAAGTCAGGATTCACGATCTGCAATGTTGCTGTCTTTCCAGAAAACAGTTGTGTAATGTACTGGCAAAATGTCATGTTTTGCCTTCAGTGGCAGGTCCGCGTGAAAAATAAAACGGCTCCTGTAGGCTCAAGTGATGCAGGGGGTGATTGCATGAATATGGAATTTTACCAATGGCCTCTGCTGAGCATCCTTTTTTTGTAC
This sequence comes from Leptosomus discolor, assembly GCF_034619465.1. NCBI lineage: Eukaryota > Metazoa > Chordata > Aves > Leptosomiformes > Leptosomidae > Leptosomus > Leptosomus discolor. Next base: position 74,353,240 of record NC_141419.1, read on the forward strand.
AGTTTGCAAAATAGCCTCTTTAACTATAAAAATAATAATAATAAAAAAAATCTTTTAAATAAATAATAGATTTAAAATGTAAATTGTAAGTACATTGCAAAGCACAGGTATTCAAAATCCTGACTATGTCCTATGAAAAATATCACATACTTGAAATTTGATCTGCTCTGTGACTGTGGACTCAGTAAGGTAGCAGTGGGGCATGTTGAATTACTAAGTGGCAAGTGTACAATTCCAGCAGTTAGCTGTATCATTTGAATTATTGAGGGGGCAAAAAGTCAAGAAATGGCTCTTCAGTGAAAGTGAATTTTTGTCTTTCACATTCTGTAGTCCAGAGGTTGGGACTCTGCATAGCCATGAGGTTTGCAAAAAGGCAAGTTAGTTTGCAAGGATTCCTGGAGTCTGGTTGGGCAATTCTAAATTGTGATGAAAGATTGCCTTATGATTATGCTAAAAGTTGCATGCACTGCTCTGTGTGTGTGTGTGCAATCACATCCTCTACTTTGTACAGTTGCATAAATAAAAATCAAATAGCGAGTATCAGTAATATATATCATTCACGGTATTGGCATAGCGCTGTTTTAGTTTTATATATTGTTCTGTTCCCAAAAGTGCTGTTGCTTTTTAGTAATGTATTGTAGATTATTTCTGGTTGGTCTGTATTTGCCTTTAACAGCATCTGGACAACCACAATGTATTAGAAATTATGCTTCTTGCAGGGTAATTACCTTTTTCACAAGATGTCATGTTACAGCGGAAGTGGGATTAGTCTGTTCATCAGGTCTTAGAGTTGTGATACTGTGAGCTCAAAAGCTTGTCTATTTTCCTTAGACTGATAAAAGATTGCTTTTCCCTGTGAACATGATTGCACTGTATCCTAAGGACATCAATGATACATTACTATTATGATTACTGCTGCTGAAGACTTCCTGCGTTTGTTCAAGAATAGGCGTCTTTTAAGGGAAGAGGTCATACAAGTGGATAGTAGATAAAACAAATTGAAGAAAGTACATTGAATGCCACAAAATTTCATCCGTTATGAGTTAGCTTTGTTTTGGGAAAGAGCCTTCTACATATCTCCATTAGTATGTGTCTGTCCTTGGTGTTTTTAATGTTTCTCCTCATCATAAAGTTGAAAGTGTTTGCTCAGGTGTTGTTTCTTGCTGCTACAGCTTCAAAATGCCTTGAGATTGTGTCCGTGTGTAACTAAAGCCATAAATGCTTTTGGGAAGGCTGTCCTATGGGATCCTTCAGATCCTTTTTAAAGTAAATAGGCCTTTTTAGGTCAGCCTTCTATTGCAATGTTTGTATTTGGTCAGTTTGATTATATTTCACACAAATCTTAAACCTATTTATATTCTGTAATATGAAGACCTTTGAAGGGTGCCACTTCATTTTTATTGGAGAGGATTTATATAGTACCAAATTGCAATGAATTTTTAATGGGTTTATATTGCTGGGTATTATGTTGTTAAAGAGTAGAAAATGAGTGTTTAATACATACTGTAACTTCATACAGTGGTTCCACTGGTATGAATGAGTATAAATATACATACTTACATTTCAAAAGGTAGCTTTTGAGTAATTAACTGTATTAGTATCTCAAATGCCACTCTGGGCAATAGACTTTTAGGAATTGGTAAGATGTGAGAAGTGATGTCGAGGATGATTTGTGTCCTGAAAAGCAGAGGTTACTTAGAGTTATCACGTGGTGTGTTGTAACCAAGATTTTAAAATTCTGTTTCTGATGTTATCACAATTGCCCGTGTGAACATAAGCAAATCTGTTGTACCTCCCTTTGCAGCAGTATTTGTTCCAAGGCTTCCCAAACACACAAGTTCAATTTCTTAGCTGTATTTAATGCTATCAGTTAAAGTGCTAGACTCGCCTTGTCTCACTCAACCCTTTTGATGTCCTCTTTAACAGCACTTGAACACAGATTATTTGTTCTGCAGTTGTTTTATTAAATAGTAAAAATTAATAAGGCCAAAATGTGACTTACCCTTTTTGCTTCTTGCTGTTTGAGGAGCAGTACTCCTGTGTGCTTTCAGTTTGTTTGCTTCTTGTTGAAGAGAAACATGTAGTGCAGTGCACAGGGCATTCCTCAGTCCAAGTCATATGAAATATATCTATCTGTATGTCCTGTGTCAGATACATAGATATGGCAGAAGAGCTGCAAGACTGCACAGAGGTGATTTCATTTGCAGCAGTTCTAGCCAGCACAAGGTTGAAGCCAAGTACTCTTAATCTCTGACCATGGCAGAATGTGTTGGTTACCTGGTTTGTGAAGGATGTGTAACTCCCTCCTTGCCCCCTCAAAACTCCTGAACATCAGCCAGGTGGTGTGATTCTGCATTTTTAAACTTTTTTTCGTTGAGCTGCTTATGGATTACCTCAATGTGATCTGCTAATGTTTGTCACTGTCTTTACTCCTTCATCCCACAGCTCAATTATCCATTATTTTATCTGTTTTCTACACTCCTGTCCTGTTCAATGGTCCTTTAAGCATCACATTTGTTTTCTTTGCCTCTCTGATGTCATTCTGCTTCATCCTGGCCTTCTCTGTTAGATCAGACTTCTTACTACTGACCAATACAATGCTTTTTATTCTGTACAACTCACCTTCCATGCACCTCAGACGTATTAGTGTTGCTTTATTAATTTCCTCCAGTTTTAGCACACAGTGTTTTCACCTCTTCAGTTGTTTGTTCGTGTGAGTGGTTGTGGTGGAAACATTTTGAAGTAAACTGTATGCTAGAATCTCTTTCCCTCAAATTCCATTAATAACAGCTTTTATAACCACTGTTCGTGCTGTAGTGTAGTCAGACAACGTGCACTTCAGCTTACAGAAGATGATTATTTGTTCCCTGATTCTAAAACTGCATGCGTTTCCAAAACATGGGAGATTTTGTTTCTTAGCCAGGCATGTGTTGTGTTAGTGTTCTCTTGAAGATCTGCTTACTTCATTTTGTTGTCATTTTGAATTACATGGAAGGCATTCCAGTGCATTTCTCTGGATTATATACTCTTAAGTAATAACCCCTCTGTATAAGGTCACACCTAGAGGCCTGACAGAGGTTCATTCTCTCTTCAATTCCTAGTGTAGTCTCTGCTGTGACAAGCAGACTACAGGCAGATAGGGAATGTATCAAACGCAGCAGTGTGTGCGGAAACCATGTGAGTTCTGTGCTGCGTGCACTTGTCTACACGCGGAAAACAAGGTCCGGTTTCTTGTGAAGTTGAATCTGTGTAGACAAAAGATCCTGGAATGATAAAGGGAAAGTGAAATGAACCTGTAGAGTAAAACTTGACAAAGACTTTTAATTATTGACATCAAGGTTTGTGTTTCAGATGCTTTTGCCTTGCTCTTTATAAGAATTGTGTGTTTTTTTTTTTCTCTGCTTGAATGTATTGGCTGTGGAACAGAATGAATCTACTAAGAGGCTCACAAGAGCAGGTTGGTTCATGTTGTGGGATGTTAAGAGGGACGTAACTCTTGGTTTCAAGGGTTCTAAAATGCTTTTTGCTTGTAATATCTCATTTGACTTTGAACAAGAAGATAACTCTTAAAGGGATCAAGTGTGGAAATGCACACCTTGACAGAGGTTGCAGTAGCATGAGAACCCCAAATACCAGACCTCAGCCTTGCAGGCAAGAATAACATGGGGGTCATAACAGAGGGTTCTAAATCCAAGTACCACATGAATAAGAAGGTCAAAGTGTATATAAAAATAAAAAGTTGCTGTGAAATGAGCTGTGCTGAGCCAGTGGAAAAGTGAGGCTCTAGGACTATCAGATAGTGAGCAAGAAAACCACAATAAAAGAAACTGAGGTTTTAGGTGTGTGTTCTGCTGAGCCTATAATGTAATATGAATTAATCTTATATAAGCTAACGCCCTCTAGTAATAATCTAGTGGATGGTAAATCAGCTTCAGATGGAGAATATGAATAAAGGCCTTAGTAAGTATGAAATCTGAATGTATTTGGAAATGCCAGTGGAACTCTTCTTCATAATGGTTTTATTTTTCTGTCTTGTTTTCCCAAATCTTACAGCTAGTGGCTCAACTTGGAAACTTCCTGATGAGAGAAAAGCTGATTTTTTTTTTTTTTTTTTTTTTTTTTTAGCTGGGTAAAACTGAGGTGTAAAATGCAAACAATTTACTGATATTCCACAGCAGGTTCTAGGCAAGATCTTATGGTTCCAGATCACGGTGCCTTGTGTGATTGATGTCTGGGCATTTGAATTCTGACATTAACCTTCTGCTCTTCTTACTGTTGAAATTAGAACATAATTAGAAAAAATACATTGTGATTGCAAATTTGTTTGTGAATTCTAGAATGGGATTGAGAAAAGATAGGCTTATTTTGTGGTTGTTTTGTGTGAGTTAGGGATTTTCCCTTTTAAAATAATGTGGTGTAGGAAGCTCTTTCCTGAGGAAGGAAGATATTAGTAATTTGTTCTGTTTCTTGGATAATATTGCAAAGAGTGGTGTTTGGTTTCATGCTGTCACTCTCTCCCCATTCTGACCTCTTTCAAGCTTTCTTTTAAAGGTTTTTTTAGGTGAGATAGGTGCGCCAGGTAAGCTGACATCTTTCTTCTCTTAGCATCCAGTTCTAATTAAGTAAACATTTTTTTTCCATAGACGCTAACTGTGATTTTGTATATGACCAGGGTTCAGGATTTTCTATTTTTTATCACCTGTTCCCTTCATTGCTACAATTTTTTTTGTTAAAATCTTGTGTTACATTTCAGTGTGTGTATTGCCTGTTTACCGTAACAACTGCTGCAAGGAAGGTCTTCTGCTCTTACTAAGGAAAAAGTGTTCAGTGGAGAAAAGAGAAAGTGCATAGCAAATGTGGTGCCAACCCTTTTATTTATTTATAGAAGTTGTATAGAAACCTTTACTATTATATGCTTGGTACGTTGAAGTATTGCAGGTCTTGCTGTTTAGACACTGGGCACTGCTGTATTCCTTAGCTCTTAAACTGACTTCAGTTACTTTCTGATGGTTATGTCTGTGTTTTGTACTGAAAACAGTTTCCTTATTTGAAGAGCAAGCTTTCATTCTTGGTGGAGCTTTGCAAGAATTATTTGAGATACGAAAGAAGGTCTTTCTGTAAAGGTCTTTTCAGTGGCTGTTTTGAATTTGTCGAGGTTGCAATGCCTCCTTTTTGAAAAAGAGTTTAGTGAAGAAAAGTGCTTTATAGACAGATGGATTAATGTGTTGCTGATGCAAGATTTCATGGTACAGATTGGTAAAGTGTAGGAAGCCTCAGAAACAGAGAGTCTGCCTTAATGCACAAATGACCCTGTTTTTCATGTTCACATCACAGAGTCATAACAAATAGGGCTGAAAGGAAAGTCGTCTAATTCATCCCAGGCTCAGGGTGAGCTATGGCCAAACTAGCTCTGACCAGACTGGTTCTCTAAAAAACCCCAGCAGATTCTGTAATCTCTTCTGGCAATCTCTTCCCAGGCTTGACTAGCTGTACTCTTCTGCACACTGTTTTTCTAAGTTCTAACCTAAATCTCCTGTTAATCTCTCTTGCTACAGTTTAAGCTCTTCTTTGTCTTACACATAGCAAACAAGGAGAAAAGTCTATTTCTTTGTTGTTTGAAAATTGGTTGTCACGTACTTTTTCAGCTTTCTATAAATTAACAGATGGGTCATTCTGTACAGAACCCCAAAGTTACAACCAGAGTGAGGAGATATTTGTGTGGCAGGTTACAATTCAGAGGTGCTGCTATGTAGCTCCCCTTTATTCTTTTGCCTTATTTACTTCAATAAAACAGGGGTCAGAATCAGCTTATTATATTAATGCAGAACATATTCAGTAGCTTTAGAGGGTAGGCACTCTTCTGTCAAGGATACTTGGAAACCGACTCTTAGACAATAAGCTTCACCAACACTAGCACTTGACTTTCTTGGAGACTAGAAACAACATGTCTATACCTGGATGTTCCTGGAACAGTGGGTGAAACCATGAAGCAGATTTTTTTTTTTTTTTTTTTTTAAATTTTCCTCTCTCTTAAGAGACTTACCAGTTGTGACTCAGAATCTTTTTATAGCAGTCGGGAAGATAACAATTTTTACAGTGACAAGATTCTCTCCCCTGAAGAATAGCATACTTTGAACGAAAAAGCATTGTGAGTGCTTCCGTCATTGGATGGTATTTGGTTAAGAGGGAGCTTGAATCACTATGAAATTAGACTTCAGGCCTTAACTTCTTGTGTTACTTACAGACCAATTAACTTCAGTGCAGCAATTTGCTATGATCTTTTACAAGCAGAACTCATTGTATTTCTGATTTAATAATAAGGAAGTTGCTATTTACTAAACCTGGAAATCTGTTTATAGGGTTGAGTCAATATATGTGATTTTTATGGGATGTAATGCTGTTTATTTCTACAGCTAAAACCTGGTAAATTTGAACAAGTTGTAAGATTAGGTCACATTCTGCTGGCATGCCACTAAAGGCCAATGAGTGGTTCTTAGCACCAGGGCTCTTGTCAATTGATTCAAGACAATCTACACGTTTGGGTTTGTAGTCTAATAGAAGTACTTTCTGTTTGGTTAAGCTTTTAGGAAGAGGCAAAACCTATAGGGCTTTCAGTGAGAGTCTATATTGTGCTTAAATTAGAGAGGGTGAAGTTAATTCACTTGTTATGCTTAAGCATTATTATGGTTATGGTGATTAAACTTCAAATCTAAATGACTGGTGTTCAGATTTTTCTTGTTTGATGTAAAACAAACTGAATGGTTAATTGCCTTGCTGCATTTGAAGAAATAAACAAAGTACAGATTTCAAACCAATTAAGGTGTCCACTTTTCTACTTACTGGTATTTGCAAGTTTCTGTTTAGACTAATCTGCAGTCTAGAAAGTTTCTGTTCTGTTGCATTTGTTTTCTTCAGAGTTTATCCAAAAGGCACTTGCCTAAGTAGTTTCTCATAGCTTTTGGAAATCCACATTCCAGTTGAAAAAAAATACTAATTTGTTTATATTAGTCTAGGTACATAATTCATAATGAATTCTGTATCTTGTCTATTGTTTTATGGTTGTGTAATAGCTGAAGTGTAATGTCTATTTTAAATTTTCAGATGCCTTCAGTAACCATAGAATGTGCACCGAGAAACAGATATCACAATCAGAATGCCAATAAGTATTGTGAAAACATGGATCTTTCCAAGAGACTAATTTTTTTTTGCAGAACAAGTATCTGCATATTTTGAAGTATAAGTTGAGTTAGATCGCCTTCAAAATGCCAAGTTATGCTTGGCTTCAGCTTTCAGTAATGGTGTGGTGTTCTTTAATAAACTTGAGGGGTAGCAATTGAAAACATTGTCAGATAAACTGGTGGGTTAGATAAACCTGCAAATGCAATGAGTACTTTAGTACGTGTGAAACAGATAGCTCTGGGATACTTACAAGTTATGCATCTTTTTCTTGATCTTATTGGAAACTGTGAAGTTGATGTCATGCAGGTTCTGACTGTGACAGGAAATTTTCAGCTACAAATCCATGGGTATATGCAAATATAACTGGTTTTCTAATGAAAAATACTGTATTAATTTTAGAGGTCATTCTACAGATGTTACTTGATCTTCAGACAATTCTTGCCATCTTTCATAACTTAATGTTAACATAAGATCAGATTACAAAATTGTTCTCAGTTTTCTAGGTTTTCTCTTAATTTGTAGTTTAATGATGTGGTCCTACTTACCAACTGCATTTGAATTAGAAGTTTAAAAATCTGTTAGAGGTTAAGTAATTTTTCTTGGAGGACAGTTACGTGATTTTTGGTGCTGTCACTATGAAAACGATAAAGCTAAGCTATGTCAAATCCAGTTCAGTATGTTTAAGAGGCAAGAGACTGTGCAGCTGGTTTTAGAATCTCCTGACTTTGAAATGCCTGTATACAGTCTCTAAGCAGCAGTTCCAAACTTTTTTATGTGATAGAATTAATGTTTGAGTGCTGCATTTTGCAGGAAAGTTAATGTTCATTCCCTTGATAAACAGATCCAAACAAACAACCAGAAGTGGAATGAAGTTCAAGAGCAAAGAGAAGAACGAGCAAGTTGTTTAGGGAGAAGAAAAAATACTTCTTCCCCCTCACAGTGGAAGTGTGGAGTGAACACTCAGGATAGTGTAAAAGCAAACTGAGAAAAATCAAAACCACATAAATGAATACTAATTTCTAAATGATACATTTCTGTTGGCATTTTTTTGAGCAACATTTGTAAGTAATTTGGTTTTGGGCTGGTTCCTGCACCATAGAATTAAACCAGAGATAGATTGTATTGTTTTGTATTTATTATTATTTATTATATATATCATTATAATCTCTAATTTTGAATGGCGTCTTTGTTTAAAATAAAGCCCAAGTATGCAAGTGTCAGCTGCTTTTGTGTGCTGTCACACAAGATGATAATCTAATAATTTGAGCAGATGGCTATATGCAACTTTTGTCTTAAGAAGCACCTCTTAGTAAACGTGAAAGAAAACATTATACTTGTAGAACTTAGCATCATAGACGTGGTTTTTTTCAGAAAGTCTGAAAGCAGAATGCATACTTCAGAATGGTGTTTTTTTAAAGAAATGCGTTTTACAGTGATCATGACACTGAGATACTTTAAAGAAACATTCTCTGTGTGGTGAGGGCTTAACAGTGGTGATTTAGTATTTTTGAGGATTGGTTTGGCTTGGTGTGGTTTTTTTTGGAACTGGTAGGGTTTTTTTCTCCCCTCTGCCCTGGTACATAAGGGTTGTTTTGGTCTTCTCTTACAGAAATATAGTGTATGAGTTGTACTTCAAATCTTATTTCTTGTGGTGAAATGTAGGATTATTCTTCTACTTGGTCAGCCAACAATACTAATAAATGAAATTAAAAGTAATTACATATGGGGCCAGAGAAGTCCTGTGCTAGTTTGTATCTGACGAATGTCTGTATCTGGAGTACCTTCTGTGCTGTAAAAATGTTTCAGACTCATTTTGGCTCCTTAGCCAGGGTTTTCAGAATGTGTTGTGAAATGGGAGTGGTCAGCTTTAATAGTTTATGTTGTCAAGTTTCAGGAAAGATGAGTAAATCTGCATTACTGCTGGTTAATTTCTCTGCTGATTAATTTATTTCATTGCTGGCTGTTGTCATCTGTTCTCACTCTGTGTGGATGAGGGAGTTCCACTTCTGCTTTTTGTCTCCTACTCTGCTTTGGCTGGAGTCTCTATTTCATCTTTGGCAGGAGCCCAACTGCACTTGCTATCGAAATGTGTGTGCAAAGGGGAAGCATGTATTTTCGTTGAAGACTAACTTGAGTACTTAAGTTCGCTTCAGGTTCTAAAAAACCTAATACCTAGTTGTGAGAGACCATGCATGTGTATATTGGAACATCCTCGTAAGGTAGCATGAGAGGGTGTGCTATCCTTGCATAACTTGCTTGAAGATGAGGAGCATCTGAATGTAAGCCATAACTTCTTGAGGTAGCCTGGAACTTCAAGTAGGTGTCCAAAGTGTAAGCAAACTTCAGTCATATTTCAGTGCAGTGCTGCTGTAATTAAGCCAGAAAAGGGTCCTTAGGTGGTCTCTGTGCCCATTCCTACCTCTTTCAAAAGTGATGAGTCTTTGGAACATGTGGAAAGCCATAGAAAAACACTTGTGCAGAACTATCACTTGACTAACATAGCCTTCTTTGGCAAAACTTGGTTTTGGCTCAGTCAAAATATTTTGATGAAGGTACATAGACCTATAAACAATAACTTGACTATTTTTTTCTGTAGTTTAACATCCCCCTTGTATTTCTTTGTTTAAAGCTTGAAACTGCCTGCTTCATGAGGAAACGATAAGGATGGCTTTATTTTTGTTGGGGAAATGCAGATTGAAGGTTCTGAGTTGCCACACATGTGAATTGGAGGATATCAGTACCGGGGCCCTCCCTCTTTTAGCAAAAGCCTTTTTAGAACTTTACACAAAGGGGTCCACAAAACATGAACGAAACTTTTTTTCCTAAATGGCTAAACAGGATGTAGATATAAATAATAATTCAATACAAACTTATTTTGGTGGAGCTTTCTCACACACAGCTTCTTGTATGTTGAGAAATGTAGTTTCCTTTTAGAAATAGTTCTTTCATTAGTTTCTGGACAGTGCTTAAGGTGAATTCATACCATTTAGAAAAAAAAAAAAATTAAAACCTCTTGTTCCAAGGTGATGTAATTTCTTTATGTTGACAGTAATGTGTATTATTTTTTTTTTTTAATTTGGTGGTTTTAAATGCATTGTCTTAATCAAAAATTGTAAAGATTTTTCTTAACTCTTTGCAAAATATTCAGAATGGTTGAGCAAGAAGGTGATCAAATACTGGAGTAGAGACTCCTTGTCCATACCATGTTAAGAAAACAACTGTATAGATTCTGCCTTTTTAGAGCATCCCTGTTCTGCAAGTGAACACAAGTATACCGAACATCGTCCCCACAAAATTGCATGTCCGTCTATTGCAACAAATACCACTTTATCACTTTAAAACTATTTATTTTTGTTTTGTTTAAATATGCCTGCTCAGTAGCTTTTCTGTGGTCTGCTCGTGTAGTCAGTCTCTCTTGCTGACATGCACATTCTACATAGCAACAGGGAAATACTTTTTGAAGCTACCATAGGCAGAGATTTAAGGGTAGTGACAGAATGTGAAACCACTTCTAATTCTGTCTATATATTGACTCTTTGTTTAATCTTTATCTTGGAGAGACTGTCCTACCTTGAGGGCAAATCATGGTTGATGTAATCTGAAGGAAATAGTAAAACCTGAGATTGGCTGTCATAGGGTAGTTGAGAAATACCTGTGTACGAAGGCAGGAAAGCAATGCTTTCTGTCAATCTTGTTGATATTATGTTATTAGCTCTTGTTCAGGCAGGCTAGTTTTGGATCACTGGGGTGTCTTCAGAATTAAAACACAGTGAATTTGGGCTTGGTTGTGTTTGTTTGTTTTGTCAGCAGCATAGTTTGTATCAAGCTGTTTCTCACTTTGAGCGGTGTTACCACACAACAGTCTTTGTATATTTTTTTTTGTTTTGTGTTCTCCTGTAAGCTTTATATTCTCTTATTCTGTGAAGTTAACTAGTTTTTCTCTGAAATGTTTCTTTTTCCGCGCATTTGCCTTTCCCTGTTAAATCTGAGATTATTCTCACAGCGATACCACGCTTGGCTAACCATACAGGTTTCCTAATTTCCTGTCTAATTCCTTCTCCCATGGACCATCTTGTCTCAGCAGAAGTGGCTTCTCCATCTAGTCAGGACTAGTTTATGACACCTACATCTTTCATATGAATATCTGAATTGTTGAGGGAATCACCTTTTCTGCCAGTGCTGGTAAGGACTTTGTGCTTTGTCTTCTACACTTGCTTTGCTTGGTGTTAGGGATTTATGGATTTATTTTGCTTGGTGTTAGGGATTTATGGATTTATTTTGCATGTTCAAGGCTCAGCTTCTGCTTCACTCAGTCTCTTCCTTTAATGACATAATATATTTTCGCCCTCTAATTCTTAAACTGTGTCTAAATGGAAGGTCTCTTGTGATACTCAAGCTAAGCTGTTTTGTCTGTGGATCAAAATTATTCTGCTTACTGCCCCTCTATTGTGTATGTATAGGGCACGGTTCTGAGACCCAAGAGGTATGTGCATGCAATGTGCACTCCTCCTTTCTTTACCTTTTCTGAGATGGTTTCTTTTTGTTTTAATTATTACAGATTCAATGCTTACTGCCTCAAGTGCAGGATCTTAGCAGCAATTTCTATGAAGATTCCTTCTGTTCTCTCCCCCCACCCCCTTTTTTTTTTTCTTTCTTTTTAATGGTTATCCTTTTAGCCAATTGCTTATCTAAGCCTGAGTTGTGAGGCTCTGTCTTCTGTAAGCTACTGACTGCTAAAAGTTCTCTGTGGCTGTTTAGTTATTATTGTTGGAGGTTTTTCTACCACATTTCCTGACTGAGAAAGAAGTTATTCCCCAACCTGGTGTTGGTAAGCTCAGAACATTGGCAATTTCTCCTTTTTATTTTCTGGAGTAATGTTGGTTTTCTGGCTTTGGAATTTTATATTGGCAATCTTTAATCTACTGTGGGGAGCTGGGAGATGAATTGTAGCTGATGATAGGTGGAGGGAGTGGGAAAGCAGCACACAGTGAATATTTAAGATTGTTCAAGATAGCCATCTCAGATCTTTGTATGGGTATCTGCTCTTACGGAAAGTGAAAATTAGTGATCAACAGTGATCCTAGCTAGTCCTGTGTTCCCACTGAAAGTGGGAAGAGTCAGCACAATGCCTAATCTTGAGTTTACCAGCTGTTTTCTACCTTAACTTACGCTGAATATGTCTCATTCCTCCCTCTGAAGTTTCTGTAAGCCCTTATTCACAGCTTTTCAGATGAGCACTGTTCAGTTTTGTTCAATCTATAGTGAGTAAAAATTTTCCATATATTAAGGGCTGTGGTTCTCAGAAGCTGATAACATGTATCCTCAGAGAAATTTTCCATGAAATCTGGTAAGGATTGTAGCTTTCTATTTAAAAAAAAAAAAAAAAAAAGGGAGGGGGGCAGAGATTTGTGTTTCAGGATTTGGGAAGATGTGGGATTTGGAGAAGACGTTTATTGTGCTGAGCAATCGGTTAGTTTTACGGTAGCCTTTTCTGAAGCATTGGGAGGAATGTAGAGAGTGGTGGACAGTAGTCTCGATGTTTTTAGATGCTTGCCTGATCTTTGGTTCACATGACTGGAGTCGACTGGTAGATCTGAGATCAAGAAGGTGTTTTTTTTCTGAGGTCAGACTGTCCAGGGTGTGTTGCTTCTTTCATTTACAGTATGTTGGGAGGTAGTTTGCCCACTGGGCAGTGTATTTCACCTGCTCCACGCCTTAAATGTGGAGCTTGGTGTTGATAATACCCTCATACTGCCAATTCTCAGTTTGTGGCATTTGAGCAATTCTCCTGATGGCTAAAGTAATTAAGTGTAATTGAAGTCCTGAGGGTCTGTTTTATAGTAATATTTGAATAAAATTAGTGGCGTACAAGTTAACGCATTGAATACTCTGGTGATCATTTCCATCTTTTAGCTATGGCATAATTGCACTTTGGAAAATTAGTACCAGAAGCAGGGACGATACTTGTTGTAAGCAAATTACTCAGCTGAACATGATCGATTTTTCTGCCTGAGCTCCAGTCATTATTTTGGCTAATGCTTGTACATTATTAATTTGACTGTTTCGTACCATGTATTGTTAAATTGCTGTCTGCTTCAGTTGTCTTGCTGCTTACTGTGTTCTGCACGACTGGTCACAAAAACCACATCCTACAGAGCTATTCCATGAAGACTGCATGCTTCTATACTACATAGATGTTGACTGATGACACTCTACAGTTGCAAAGCAGCCTTTGCTTATTAAAACTCAGGAGAAATTGCCACTCACAGTGTGTGTGGTTTCGCCTAAAATTACTGAGAAAAATCCTGCTAAGTTTGGGACAGTGATTATAAACCATTGATTTCCTATGTGAGAAATGCTCTTGATCGCCCTCTTTGTTCCAGGAGTGTGAATTTGGATACTGGTAGACTGTGTGGTCCTTCTCTGCCCTCAGTTTTCAAGTGGACAGCTTGAAAATGTGGACAGCTATTAAATGTTTGGTTAGTTTCTTTTTCCTAATGTCTCCAAGTCTTTTTCCAGAAATTCATGGAAAATTTAAAAGAAGCAAAGATTACCTGTTCTTCTTAAACTTATACTGGTGTTTCTCAAAAAAATTCACAGTCTTGTTTTTTTGTATATGTCTGTCTTCAAATAGTCCTCTCCATTCCCCAGCGCTGTCTAGCAACAGCTTACAATTCCAATGGTTAGTTAGCTTATCTTTAACTGCTAGTAGCTGCTTATTTCTTCCAGGTCAGGAGAGTGAGAAACAGCTGCAATTTCTGGATGTAGGTGTAAACATTCACCTTGTCCTGAAGTGGCTGAGCCGTTGCCAGCAAAAGGTAGATAATTGTTCCCTGGATAATATTTCAGTAGCTATTGTGAATTATGTATGTTTTAAATCTTGTTTGATAGTGTTGAATCTGTTGACTGACAGACTCTGGGCATAAAAATTAGTATTAAAATGCTACTTTGTCTTTCATCAGATACTAAATGAGTAGGTACACGGAAGTTGAACAGACTGTGGCATAAGTTAAGATATCAGTATACTATTTGAAAGCTGTAATTCAGTACAGGAACTGGGCTCTTGTAGATGACATTGAATTGAGTGTTATAAAAACATGGTCTGACATAGTCTTGGTATGTAAACCAATTTAGTTGTAAATCAATTTAGTTGTCTAAACTCTACACAAAGAGATTTCCTAGATACCAGTTCAATGCAGAAAGTTAATGAAACCCAGAGATTGGCCATGTTGCAATTAAAAAGAGAACAGATTAGCTAGGTTCTAAAGGAGAAATCTGTACCCACTCAGAAATTAAATGCTTTATGTTTTATGAATTTGAAACAAATGACCAGTGCAGCATGAATGCATCTGAATGAAATAACTACATGTGAAGGCCAGAACCTAAGGGTTGTGTGTGTATGTCTGTATGTGTAACTCAGCAAAATATTTCAAGGATGTTAGCTTGACATGCAAACTGAGAAGTGACAAAGCTGTGACAGTTCAGGAAAGTGGACTGCTGTCACTGGGTAAAGCTTACTAGCTTTTTCTTTTCTTTAGCAAAAAGCAAACATGGATGCCAAAAATGTGGTAGTGATGCAGTTATATCAATAACTGTTGTTCTTTTACCTAAAGCATGACAGAGGTCTTTTCCCGTCTCTCCTCTAAAAATGCTATGGAAATAAAATACCTTCAGCTCTCTTTAAAAACAAAAAACCTGACAATTTTTAAATCTCTCTGATTATCTGATTTCAGATGCCACTGCAGAATTTGGGACTCTTTTCTTAGAATAGTGACGTTAAAGAGGAAAACAAGTAATTTTTATAGAGGCAATAAATCAGATACTCCTTGTTTATCTTTTTCAAAAACTAGGGAGACATTACATTCAGATTTTCTTTTTCCTTTTAATAAATGTTGTATGTTTTTTCCATTGTATGTAGTGAAACATTATGCTACAAGATAGTTCTAGAATTAAGAATTTAATAGTGTTTGAAGGATTAAACATTTGTATGGGTATTTAAATCATATTGCACTGATCAGCAAACATTTTTAGAGAAGACATTAAACCTCAGGTTTTCACAATATAACCTACAAACAGTATGTCATGGTCCTATACGTGTATACTTCAACTCTCCTTTGTACATTTCCTCTTAGCAGCCACCATCAGGTATAGAAACTTATACGGGAATTGGAATCAGTTTTTGAGAAGTTGCAGTCTATGTATACTTACTCTGCCCTGTTTAGCATTTTCTACTCTCTTCCAAAGGTTCTGTCCTAGGAAACAACCCAGGATTAAAAAAAGAAGATAATCTCACCTCCCCTTTGACAGATGAATCTGTTAGTAAACTCAGTCCAGTTTTAACAAATAATCAGCCATCACTTTCTGGTTATGATCCAGTGCAGAGGGTATTGAGTAACTTTTACAGCAGCTTTGTAACTGGCAGAGATTGTGTGTTATGTTCTGGTACTGATGACAAAACTCTCTTCCATGTCAATATGCTGACATCTGGTTTCTTCTTGTTCAGTAACATCTATAGCTATAGTCATATGCACCTTCTATCTGCCTGGAATGGATGGAGAGAGGTATGGCTGCCCAGCTTAGATACTAGAGTATAGTTCGAGTGCTCCCGTATCTGCTTGACTACAGACTCAGCTTAAAATGCTGTCTTTGATAGCTTATGCAGTTGTCTCTGTCCAAGGAAGCAGGTGAGATTCTTCACTTATTCCATTCTGTTGATTGTGATGCCAGTGGCATTCTCCAACAGAAGACCTGTACATCAAACTCTTCCCGACCACTGGAAACTTACCTATGCTGTTTTAGAAACAGGAGTTGTATACAGGAGACGTTAGAACTGTTTGGTGGCAAAGCCAAGCTATCGTAGATTGGGAAATGTACAAGCAAGTTAATCCTGCCTAATTTGCCTTCTGTGTTTCATGTGTGTTTTGGTGTAGTCTTTAATTACTTACATTGCTTTGTTTTCCCTCTTCCTTTCCCCGTAGGACCCATGAGTCATTCATTGCACAGGATGGGTGGTGGTAATTTAATTAACTGCCGTTAACAATTGTGGAGAAAAATAGAGTTAGGTGTTGTTGCCACATGTTCTTTTCTGCTATTTGAACGCTTTTCTGAAGGTAGAATTAGAATACAAAAATGGCCATATTGTGTCAGTTCAAATATGTTTCTTGACCAGCAATGTGTTTATTATAGCCATAAACAAATAGCTGTGTAGGAGTAAGAACGGGAGAAGTGTATGTGCTACTGTTACCTGATATCTTACAAGTTTCCAACTGTTCTAAGTGCAGGTGATTTTGGAGTTAGTTGTGGTTTATGTCTCTAGTAACATCAGTAGATTTTCTTCTCTGAATACGTCCAGTTTCTTTGTGAAGTCAGACAGAATCCACAGCTTCCTTTGGCAATGAGCTGATTGTTCTTCAGGCGAACCACTACATAACAAACCACCTCTTGTCCTTTTGAAGCTATCTCCGATGAGCTTAATTCAATGGCTCTTAATCCTTGTACTGGAAAAGACAGTGTGCAGTTACTTGGTACCATCACCCTCTAGAACCTACTTAAAGCTTTGTAAATTTGTCAGACATCTCCAGAATTTACTTTTCCAGAATGAAAAACCTAAAATTGCTTAGTCTCCTTCTTGAAGGAAAAGCTATTCCATAATTTGATCATCTTTTTTGTCCTTTTAGGAACCTCTTCCAGTTCTGTTACGCTTTTTGAGATAAAGGAAATAAAAACATAGTTAGGTACAAACATGGTTAGATTGAAACATAGATTTATACAATGGCTCAATGATGTTCCTGTCCTTACTTCCATTACTTGATCTGGGTTGTTTTTGAGAACTATCAAGGATGAAACTGCAGTTTTTATGGGACTATCATAACCCAAAATCTCATTCCTGAGTAATGGTCAGCTTAGACTGCATCAGTTTATTAGGACTGCCGTTTTTTTCCCTCCATGTAGATAATTTTATTTGTTGAATGTTACCTGCCATTCTGCAGTCCATTCAGTCTCACAGTGTCCCTCCATGAATCTTCAGTCTGTACTGTCTTGAATAATTGAACGTTGCTCACTGCTTACATTTGCCACAGCAGATCCATCACAGATCCTTGAGAAATTTTGCAAGTGGCCTCCCTCCATTGCAGGATTTGACTGTTTATGCTTATCCTCTGTTTATTGCCACTTAAGCAATTACTTGTCCATGCAAGGCTTTTCTTTTTCTGTCATGACCACTTGGTTTTCCTAAGTGTTTGAAGAATTTTGTAAAAAGCTTTGTGAAAATCCACCTTGACTATGCTTTTATGGGTCTTTCTGTGGGAGTCATGGCTACTATGTCTAGGTACTTCACAAATGCTGAATTTTATTTAATCATGCGTCTGTGAGGTTGTAAAATTTCTTCAGTTATGCAACAAAGCATAGAATAGCTGATGTCTAAACTGTGTAATAACTTCACGTCCAGTTTTAGATGCATACTCATTTTTTTCCTCCAGAACTCATTTGCAGAAGTCCAAATAGACGACATCAGTTGCTCTTCCCTTGTCCATTGATGCTGTAACTCCATCATAAAAGGCCAACAGATTTGTCAGGCGGGATTTTCCCATGGTGAAGCCATGTTGTTTGCCACCAATCAACTCCACATTTTCCATGTGCCATAGCAGAGCAGAGCCTTCAGGAGGATCTGCTCCATGACCTTGCCATGCACAGAGGTGAGACTGACTGGCCTGTAGTTGCCCAGGTCCTCCTTTTTTCCGTTTTTGAAAATGGGGGTGATGTTTCCCCTTTCCCAGTCAGTGGGCACTTCACCAGACTGCCATGACTTCTCAAATCTGATAGAAAGTGGCCTAGCAACTTGGTCTGCTAGTTCTCTCAGGACCTGTGGATGGATCTCACCAGGTCCCATGAACTTGTACACCTTCAGGTTCTTTAGATAGTCATGAACCTGATCTTCGCTTACAGTGGGAGCATCTTCCTTCTCCCAGTCCCCACCTTCAGCTTCTGCAACTTGGACAGTGTGGCTAGAGCCCTTGCTGGTAAAGACTGAGGCAAAGACGTCATTGAGAACCTCATCCTTCTCCATATCCCTTGTAACCAGTTCTCCTGTTTCCTTCCGGAGAGGGCCCACAGCTTCCCTAGTCTTCCTTTTATCACTGACGTACCTATAAAAGTTTTTCTTGTTACCCTTGATGTCCTTGGACATATTTAATTCTATCTGGGCTTCAGCTTTCTTTACGTGATCTCTGGCTGCTCGGACAACTTCTTTGTATTCTTCCCAGTCTACCTGTCCTTTCTTCCGCTTTCTGTAAATTCTCTTTTTGTCTTGAAGTGTGTCCAGGAGTTCCTTGTTCATCCACACAGGCCTCCTGGCATTCTTGCCTGCCTTCCTCTTTTCTGGAATGTATTGCTCCTGGACTCTGAGGAGGTGGTCCTTGAATATGGACCAGCTTTCTTGGGCCTCTCTCCCCCTCAGGGCTTCATCCCATTCTACTCCACTAAGCAGATCCCTGCAGAGGTCAAAGTCTGCTCTCTTGAAGTCCAGGGTAGTGAGCTTGCTGCACACTCTCTTTGCTGTGCACTCTCCTGGTTGCTCTGAGGATCTTGAATTCTAACATTTCATGGTCACTGCAGCCAAGGCTTCCCTTGACCTCTGTGTTAGCCACCAGCCCCTCCTTGCTGGTGAGAACAAGGTCCAGCATGGCGCCCCTTCTCATTGGTTCCTCTGCCACCTGGAGAAGGAAATTGTCGTCAAGGACAAGGAACCTCCTGGATTGCTGGTGCCCTGCTGTGCCTTCCTTCGAACAGATGTCCAGGTGATTGAAGTCCCCGATGAGGACCAGGGCTTGTGAACATGAAGCTGCTCCTATCTGTCTATAGAGGTCCTCATCCACTCGGTCATCCTGGTCAGGTGGCCTGTAGCAGACCCCCACTATGATGTCATCTTCCTCTGCCTTTCCTCTAACCCTGACCCGTAAGCTCTCAATCATCTCCTCATCCATCCCCAGGCCAAGCTCCCTGGACTCCAGCTGGTCCTTGACATAAAGGGCAACACCCCCTCCTTGACTCCCCTGCCTGTCTTTCCTAAAGAGCCTATACCCATCTATTCCTACACTCCAGTCATAGGGGCTATCCCAGCATGTCTCAGTGATGCCTGTAACATCATAGCCTTGTAGACGTGCACACATCTATAACTCCTCTTTGTTCCCCATGCTTCGTACATTTGCATAGAGGCATTTAAGTGGGGCCCCCATTGAAGCCAGCTTACCGCTAGAATGCTTACTGGCTGGAATTCATTATCCTGCACTTCATGTATTCTCTCTCTGGCCTGTGATCCATATCCGGGGCCAGGGCACCTATTTCTAGCACTGGCCTTGAAATGGGATGGATTGAGTATCCCCTGCCCCTGCAAATCTAGTTTAAAGCCCTCCTTACTAGATTGGCTAGCCTTTGTCCAAGGTGTTTTCCCCCTTCTCTGAGAGATGTACCCCATCAGCCCCCAGGAGACCAGGTTTCTCAAAGGGAGACCCATGGTCCAAGTAGCCAAAGCCCTGGCTGTGGCACCACTCCTTCAGCCATTCATTGATTTTCCTGATTGTTGGCTCTTTCAGGCCCCTTGTCTTTTGACTGGGATGGTTGATGAAAAGATTACCTGGGCCCCTGAGTCCTTCACTGCCTCTCCTAGGGCTCTGTAATCCCTTTTGATGCTCTTAAGGTTGCTTCTGGCTGCATCACTGGTGCCCACATTAAAAAAGCAGAACTGATAGTACTGCATGGGATGTACCAGGTTTGGTAGTCTCTCTGTGACATCCTTAATCCTAGCCCCCGGTAAGCAGCAAACCTCTCTAGACAGTGGGTTGGGTAGGCAAATGGATGCCTCAGTACCCCTCAAAAGAGAGTCTCCCACTACTATTACCCATCACTTTTTCTTGGTTGTACTTGTAATTCGGCGAGCTGATCTAGCCGCCTTCCCCAACTCTAAGGCATTGTCTATTTCAGCCTTTTTTCCTCTTTTCATTCTGCAGAGCCATGAAGTGGTTCTGCAGGAGCACCTCAGGCTTTGAGGGAGGCTTCTTCCTCCTCCTGGATCTTACCTGCACAAGTTCCCATTCCACAGCATTGTTGCCTTCCCCCCTTTTTTGGGTGGGCCAGTGGAAGAGTTTTTGGCTCTTTGGCCAGAGGTTGTGGTTTTGGGTGTGGCAGTGGAAGAACTTCTGGCTCTTTTGGCCAGAGGCTGTGGGTTCACTGCTGCGTTCCCCTGGATGCAGCTATCTATCTCCTTTTCTGCTTCCCTGGTGTTACACAGACTCGTGACCATCTCTGGCAGCTCAGCCACCTGCTGCACGAGGTCCTCCACCTGAGCACACCTTTTGAGACAGGTTTGTTACCCATCCCTTCCCCAGGAGGAAGGTCTAGGCACTATTTGCATTTGTGTGCAAATGTTGGTGCTGTGTAACTGATTTGTGCTCTTGTATTTTGAACTACACATAACCGTCTTCTGAGAGAATTTAAAAAATATACTGTTGAAATTTCTGGAGAACAGAAAGTAAAATAGAATGTATAACAGCAAAGAGCATGGAAGACTCATTTTCACACTTTTATTGTAGTGGAAAAGCTGGGCTTGGAAAGAAGTGGGTTATACATGTGGATTTTTATTCATATCCGGAGTAGAACTAAATTTGATCACTGTGTCCTGACATCCTGAAATGAGGTCTTATGGTCCCCAACATTTGTTGGTAGTCAACACATGCTGGGGTGTGCCCTAAAGGTTACGGTAGCCAAGCCAGTCAGAAGGTTTCTGCCTGATGCAATCTTGCAGCTGCAGGAGAGCAATAAATTAAGACTGAACATAAAGTGTATAATTGTCAGTAGATAATAAAATACAGTAGATAGTTGTTTGATCTACTGCTTCTGTGCTGCTGGAGGAAGGAGGCACAGAGTGAGGGAAAGGGAATGGCTAGAAGGAAGGAAGAAGGGAAATGGAGATTTCCTTCAACCAGTGGCTGTCCTCTCGTGCTTCTTTTCATCTTGGCATTTCCCCAGGGGCAATCTAAAGTTATAGTTATTAACACTGTAAAGTACGTTAAGACTTGTACTGTTCCAGTAGCACCATATGTAAAGCTGGTTTACCACATGCACAGATGGAGTTATTAATTGGTGTATTTAGAGTACCTGAAAACTTACTGTAACCAGCAAAGAAAACAAAAAAGGAAGCAAAATAGAATAAGGGAAGGGAAAAATAGATAAGTAGATCTAGAGAGAATAATAGATCTAGAGACCATACACTGATTTTCAGGAATGATCAAGTACATGCATGTACATATTTGCATATTTGTACAAATACATATTTTTTAATCATCCCCACCCCCCACCCCCCCCCTGCCCCAGTTGCTTGCATATCTGGAACAATTTTTCCAGTGGCAAAAGAGAACCTTCTACAGAGAGTGGCTTTTAGGATCTTTTCATATAGGCCACAAAGCTTGACAGTACAACAGGAAAAAGAGGGAAGTGGGTAGACTTGGTGCAACTATGGAAGACAACAGCCTTTCTGCTGGGTCTTAACATGTTGACTTCTTGCCATGTTTTTATGTGTAGTTATTAATTTAGCTGAGCAGAATTTTAAATTCATGTGTAGATAGAGTCTGTCTGTCCATGAAGTGAAGAACAGGAAGGTCAAATGCTAAATGTTATGTCTCATTTCCTCCCCTAGTAGTTCTCTTTTTCCCAGTAACATCTGTTTTTGCCCAGGCTGTGATGGTGTAGGTTAGGTACTGTACCTTACTGTTGATGGATCTCAAGATGATGATTTGCAAGTGGGGCTGATCAGTTACTATTACTCTACTTCTGGATGTTGGGACACTTCAGAGTCTTGAGGTCAATAACTAGATGAGATGGTGATTTTTCCAAACATTGGGAATCTGTATGTAATTTTCTAGTGTGGGTTGGGAAGATAATGCCCAGTAACTGGTAAACCTAAAAAAAGCTTCTTTTAGTTATCAGTAATTAAATTGGTTGTGTGATAGTCATTCTTTGTGAGCCTTCCTCAAACTGTTGAGGATTTGTCTGTTATTGAAATGCCAGGTTGGGCTTTTCAAAGTTACCCTTCAGGTTGGTATTTATGCAGTCCCTTCCACTTGTTCTTTAAAATATGAGCCTACAGTAACTTATAGCCATCTCAAAAACTATTAACTGTTTCTTGCATCCCTTTGACTGCTGTAGAGCATGCTTATTAGCTGACTGCGCTCTCTGAACCTTCCCTCCCTCCTGAGGAGACTGGAGGATTGATGAACTGTTTCTTCTGCCACTTCTCATCCAAAGAACTTCTTACATGCTTATACAAGAATCAAGTCCTCTGTTACTGAAGTTCAGTAATCCCTGGCTTGAGGACTATATGCAGCAGACCTTTTTAAAAGCAAACATCAAGGTTCCGCTAATGAGCTGGGTGGTTTGAGGAAACTCTCACATGTCCTGCGTTGTTTTTTAAGAGTTGTGATCTACCTCTTGCTGCTGCATGGGCAATTATGTTTGCTAACACAGGCTCTGTTATCACTCTGCATGCCAGCAGCACATCTGCTTCCTGTTTTGTCTGATATAGGTGAGTGCAGTTCTTCTCATTTATACTCCGCCTGTGGTAAGTTCTGTGTTCTATGGAACTAATTTTTTTTACTTTTTTTTTTTTTGCATGTATTTAAAAGAATGAGTTAAGTTTTAGGTCCAAAAAAACTGTATGTTTTGTGTCCAGTATTGATTTTCTTGAATTTGTGGTTTATACTGACTGCAGGTGGAGCAGCACTGAGCCCTGGCACATGTAACTTTTTTTTTTGTTGCTAATGTATCACCTGCTTGAAGTGTATTGCACTTCTTGTTGCACTTCTGATGAGCATATATAACAGGCAGTGTGAGGGTACTTGGGAAGTCCCCACCTCCCCAGTCTCCAAAAGAGTGGAAGATACTATGCAGGCTTGTAGATCCAAATTAGTAGGTTTTTCAAATGCCATTGTGTTTTTCTTCCACGACAGTGGCTTTGGAAAGATGCTGTCAGGTTACAGATTGGATTTGTTGTAGGATTCTGGTCACCTGTTAAATTAACAGGTAAGATTAATGTAAATGAAAGGTTAAAGAGCTCACTAGACTTTCAGTTTTGCATTGAAGCTTGACAGCACTTGAGATAGTGTCATGTCACAGTTAAGGCTGGAGGAAATCTTGGGGGTCTCTATTCTGACTTCCTGCTCAAAGCAGAGTCAGTGAGGAGGTTGGACCACGTGGCTCATGGCCTTATGCAGTCCGTCTTGAAAAACCTCCAGGAACATAGACCGCACAGCTCTTCTGGGCCACCCGCACCGCTGCTGCACTGTCCCCTTGGGGAGAAAGATTTCTCTTTATCTCCAGTCTGAACTTGTCTTGTTTCAGCTTGTGCCCATTGTCTCTCATCCAGCCACCATCACAGAGCCTGGCTCTGTCTTGTCAGTGACCTGCCTGTAGGCAGGAGAAGGCTGCTCTTAGGTGCCCCAAAGCCCTCCCTTCTTCAGGCTGAAGCAGTACCGTCCCTCAGAGTCCCCTCACCAGGCAGGTGCTCCAGCCCCTGAGCATCCTGGTGGGCCTCTACTGGGCTCGCATAAGTTTGGTAACGTCTCTCCTGGACTGGGAAGCCCAAACCAGAGGATGCAGGTCTATGATGTGCAGAGTCCAGGGGGATCCTCACATCTCTCCATCTCCTGGCTGTGACCATGCTACTATAGTGCTGGTTGCTGCTGGCCTTCACTGCTGTCAGCATTGGGGTGGCTGCTGTGCAGCTTGCTGGCCCCCAGGGCCCCAAGGACTTTTCTGCAGAGCTGCTGCCCAGGCAAGCAGTGTCTAGCCTGGACTGCTGCCCGGGGCTCTGACTTGCAAGCGGCAGAGCTTGGCATTTCTCTGTGCTGAACTTCACAAAGCCCCGTTCCTCCACTCTGCCCAGGTCCCTCTGGATGGCAGTCCTGCTTTCCAGCACATCAGCTGTTCCCCCCAGTTTGGTGTGATCTGCAAACTTGACAAGAGTGACTCCTCCCAGGTCACTGATAAAATTGTTAAGCAGGACAGGTCACAGGTTGGGACCCTGTAGTTCTCCACTTTGTTACTGCGGTCCAGGTAGAGTATGAGCCATTAACTTCTACCTCTAAGCCAATCATCCAACCAGTTTTTACCCATCTAAGTTGTCTGCCTAAGCAGACTGTAATGTTTTTCCTCTTGTTAGAAGTCTTGCTCTGACTTTCCCAAGGACCAAAATTAGACTGATCAGCCTGTAGTTCCCTGGACAGTTCTGGCTTTTTTTGAAGATGGCATGTCCTTGGCATTTTTCCACTTGTTTGGGACCTTCCTTGTCTTGGTCATAATTGAGATCAGCCAGCACCATCTCTGGGTGCAGCCCTTCTGTGGGTCACAGTCTCTCACGTAACCCCCTGACTCTGTTCTCCCACACTGCTGGAAATGCCCCTCATGGACAGTCTCTGTGCAATCTTTTTTGGCACAGTAGTGAGGACAGCAGTTTTTCTGAAAGGGAAAAGGATTAAGTGTCTTAAATTTGAATGCAGCAGAAGAAGCTAAAGCCAGCAAAGAGGCAAACTTCAAGTAAGGTCTTCTAAAACATCAACATTTTTGGTTTATTTTCTGACCACTTCTTATATTCCCTCAATGTTATTATAATCTTTAATGTAAAGAATGTACCTAAACATGACTAAAGTGTGTAGCTGGTTCAGGTACTTTCGATACCTCATTGCTGGGTTTAAATAAGTGAAAGCCAAGGTAGTTATTGGATCATTCAGACTTCTTTCACTTCTTGGGAATAAATCTTTGTGTCTTTACTTTTGCTGTTTTCTGATAAAGACAGGTAAGAAATGGCCCAGGTAAGAATTTTTAGAAGGTATTAGTAAAACTTGCCCACTCTCTTTCTGTGTTAAGAGTGTGAAGTGCATCCTCTGGTTTATATAGGATATAGGTCTGTAAGGTTGTCTTGGATTCCGCTAGGTTAAACTGATTTTCTGTAGCTGATTTTAGAATTCCCTGTGTTACGGATGTGGCTTTGAGTTACGGACCTGTTTTGTTAGGAAGAGCTAGGAGACAAAAGCGTTAGAAAATTACTTAAGACCTTGTTTAGCAAACCGTTATTTTGCAGATTAAAAAGTTGTATGCTGACAAACGCACTCACCAGCAAAGGTAGAGAGGGAATTCTGCAGATGAGTCTCCTTAAGCAGCCTTTGCCTAAATACCAGCTCTCTGTCTTCCAGAAAGTCAGTCACGTTTTGGTAGAGGGCCACTGAGACTGCAGTTCACAAACCTTACCAATTTAATGTATTTTCCGGGAGGCTTTTTAAAGTCTGTTACAAAAACCACCACCGCCCCCCCGCCCAAAACCAAAGGATTTTCCTTTTGAACCTACATGCCTGTGGTGTGTGCTGCTCCTCGCCCCGGTCTCATACCAAACCCGCCTCCTTCCAGTATCCTGTGAATACCCAGTTTGATGTGTTCTTTGGGACGCTCCACCTGGGCCTTGCCAGCCAGCTTCGGCGGGGCACGGACGGGTCCGAGAGACGGAGCAGACGGACAGCCGTGCCTTCAGAGCGGAGGGGGCACGCGCGCGCCGGCGGCCGCCTCCATCGTCCCCCGCCGTTACGGCGAAGGGCCCGAGGCGCCCCGTGCTGCGGACGGCAGGGCTGCGCGGGCGGCGCCGCAGGCCCTACCGCCGGGCCGGGCCGGGCAGCGCCACGGGCCGCTCTGCCGGCGGCGGCGGCCGCGGCCGCGGCGCGGGGGGGCGCCGTGCCGTTCCCGCAGCGCCCCGCGGGGGGGCGCCGGTCGTCTGCGCGGGGTGGCGGGAGGGGCTGGAGGGGGAGCCCCAGCCCGGCGGGAGGGCGCGGAGGGGCGGGGCGCTGTCCTGCGGCTCGTCCGTGCCGTTCGCCGTGTTAACTCGGCTCAGTGTCTTACAGTACCACACGGCTGCTTTTTACCTGTGGGTAAACGTGGGTTTCGGTGTCCGCAGCCCGGGTGCAGCTACGCTGCTGCTGGCAAATGTGCAGAGGTGCGGTTCGAGGGGGATGCGCGTTTCAGCGAAGACCGGGCATGCCACCGTGGTTACGGGAGCGCTGCTCGCAGACGGGCTTAATGTGGAGCTGTAGTTGAATACATGGAGCCCTCGTTCCTACTGGGGATGAACAGAGTTTAGATCACTGCCAGTGGGGAGGGTGTGACAAAGGAGTTCTAATGTGAGGAGAAGGGTGAGAGGAGACTGGGGAAAGTTTAGGAAGGTGAATTCTGATGCTGGGGGCGGGGGGGGGGGGGTGTGTGAAGAAAGCTGCTTTTGTTTGTTTGGGGTTTTTTTCACCACTGTTTTTGCTAGTGTTGTCATGCCTTCAGTACAGTACAGGGCAGCCTGATAGCCACGGGACTTGTCAGCATCTAGAGAATTCCTGGGAGACTCTGTGGTCTGAGGTGTAGGATGCTGGAGGGAACAAGGAATAAAGCTTGGAAGCAAATGCACCTGTCAGTTAAGGAGAACAGGGATGTCCAGAAACTCTGTGTAAGAGCACAGAGAGCGTGTGAGGCTGAGAGTAGCTCACTGGTGGCGGTCAGCACTGCAGAAAGTGAGAGTTAGCTTGGAGTGTTCGCTTGGGGCATGTGAAATGGTTCGGTGTAGTGCCTCAGGGAAACTAGACACTTTCTGTGCAGTGGAAGTTTTGAGTGTGTGGGTGCGGCAGCCTGACGTCTGAGAGACATGGTGGTAGGAAGAAATTAACAGTGCGTTAGCATCATGGCAGAGGGAATCTAGGAACATAAAGGCAACCTTTCTACCTGTGGCCCACAACATTTCTAGGCTTTTGTCCTGTGGGAAGCCAACAGAGAACCACCTTCTGCAGTGCTGCTGCTCTGCAGGGAGGGTGACAATACACAGCAGTCTTCCTCCTTGGCTAAACCGGGGAGGAAGGAGGATGCTAGGGAGGGTCTGCAGTTGTGTCTAGCAGGCCTGTATCATCAGTCATCAAGGCACAAATTTTGTGAGGGATATATGCCAAATTTTGTGCTCAGATGTCCTTTATCATACCTCTGGGAATTACTGTCTGGGTTTTTCCAGATCATGGGTTAGTCTTGTTCTTTTCAGATTAGTGAGTGATAAATCCCATACTCCAGATAGGAATTGTTTGCTACACATGGGAACTGAAGAATGTTCTTGAGATGAATGTGTGGTAAATAATCATGAAATAGTGAAATAAAACTGGGCAAGGTAGGAGCATATGTCTTTTATCGGCAAACTGCTATCTCAAATATGATAACTTGCTTTCAACTTTATGATAAATTGCTTCAGGTAACATATTTAAGTTTTGTTGTGGAAAAGGTGTGGTTTATATAATTTTTACATACAAGTTATTAGATGTAAATTGAATTTTCAGGTGGAATTTTCTTAGAATACTGTATTGTCCATGTAGCCCCACCTTTTTAATTTTGCTGCATGGAGAGGACTGACAACGTTTGTGTTGTGGCTTACTGAGAACTTCATGGCAGGTAGAACATAGTTTGGTTGTGTTTTGGTTTTATCCACATTGGCTCCATTTAACCTAAGATTTATCTTGTGTTTAAGACTGTCTTTTGTTTATGCCTGTTTGGCTTATGAGAAATCTCTAAGGCTCTTAAAGGCTTCCTGTAGTTCAGAATAATTCCAGGCTTTTCTGACCAAACTGTTCTGAAATTGACCTGAATAACATTACAAATTACTTTATCCATTTTTCAGGTTTTTTTTTTTTTTGGTTTCCGCACTGTGTTTGGTACGAACTTGGTATCAAATAGCATAACAAACTAGAAAGCTGTGACATCTTACGGTTTTGTTGCTAGCAAGTATTGTTTGTATAAGATTTACCTGTTGAGAGGAGAAGGGAATTGCTTTACAGAAATACTCTTGCCTTCACTAGCCTAATAATTGCTAATCTGTTCCAATGTGGATGTGTATATGTACTCTTCTCTGAAATGTTTTCTCAGTTGTGAGGTTTCACTGTAATAAGTTTTGAGCTGGGAAAAAGAAGTGTGGTTTCAACAGGAACTGATCTTGTCTTATTCCTGAGTGGCAATTTGCTGACTGTCCTTCATTTCAAGCTTACCACACTTAGGGTGAATTTTGTCTGCTACATTGGTTTGAATAAAAGCTGTCTGAACTGCTACCCGGTAATGGTCGTCTACAGACACCATTTCATTTTTTGAGTTACTGCAGACTTTGCAGGCCTGTTTGCATGCACAGGAAGACTAATTTTGGATCTGAACGAAAAATTTATAGTTTATTACTTCTTTTCTCAAAATAGAGTAGATAAAAGCCATTACTGTTTAAGATAAACCGTCTGCTCCCTGGGTGTTAGAAACTGGTTTTGCTTGCTTCACTGACTAAAATACTGCTGGGTTTCTGTACCTTTCTGGGCACTCCCGGAACAGTTCACTGCACTTCAGGCAGTGTTGGGCACATCTATTAAAATCATAGGGATTGCACACATGTGACCAGCAGTGTAAATTAACCTGGAGGACCTTTTGCTATTTGACCTTGAGAGTGGCGGACAGCACATCTTAACTATTGGTTCTGAAGTTCTTTGGAGTGATGCGTGCAAGCAAAGCTGAATTTCTTCCACAGAAATCTGGATGCATTTTCTATGGAATTTGGTGAGATGCACAAAACATGGAACAAGAATTTAATGTTCATAAAAAGCTTTCTGAAGTGGACAGCCAGATGAAGTACATTAAAGTCAATATGGTCCGTCTTTTTTAGACGGTGGTTTTCTGTCGTCCAAGCTTATTCCATTTGGCACATGGTGCTGGATGAGCAAAATAGCTTCCTCACTCCTGTTCAGCTGCAGGGACAAAAGAACATGCTGTGGCCTCTAGGTGGTAGCAGCAGTAGCAACCATCTTACTTAAACACCTGCAGGTCTCCTGCCTTTCCTTAACCAGCTTCTGCTGCTGGCTTCATGGCTGGAGGAGGGAGGGAGGGGGAAAATTACAGAAGAGTGTTCCTGTTCTCTGCCTCCTTTCTTTTCTTCTTCCTCTTGCAGAACTGATTTCTTAAGGTTTACTTTTCCTCTTGGTCCTGATGTACATCAGTGTCCTGAAAGAAGTATTTCTGTCTCAGCACTGAAAAGATTGGGCTGCTGTGTTATAAATGGGGAATTGCTTTATTTTGTGCTGTTTGCTCTCTCTGAACTGCCTTAAGAGCAGTAAGCCAAATTCAGCCAATAGCAGTTGTAACTTAATGAACTCAGTATTGTCCCTGTGAGAGTTACTTCTGCTCTGAGTGTGAGTCGATCTTCCTGTCTGGGATGCTTCAGCATAGTACAGGCTTCTGCCAGCACTGCAAGACATTGAACAGCATGCAGCGACACTTGTGGAACCAAGCATGGAAATACTCACCTCAAGGACATCTTCCACCTTCTCTCTGGTTTTAGGAAAACCATGCTTGTTGGTTATCCAGTATAAATGAATAGATGTAAATCTAGAAGGTCTGTTTTGATTACCTTGTCTTTATTCATAATAAAGTCTACAGATATCCTCTACACTAAACCACCTTTTTGGAGTGAGGGTCAAAGTGTCTAATTATGATTTGAATATTTCCAGTAGTGGAAAATATACTACATTCTGGGCAAGATATTCTAGTGTTTAACTTCCTCTCCTTTAATGAATGCTTGTTGCATTTTGGTTCTCTTCTGTATGTTTTAAGGAAGATTTTCCTTGCTTTTTTTAAATAAGGGAAGTATTATAAGTTCCTCAAGCCCTGAATTATCAGAGAATTTTTCCCAGTCTTTCAGTCATTCTAATGACTCTTCCCTGACCTTTTTGATTCTATTTTTCTCCATGTTTGAACACTCTTCTTTGGGGACATCAGGACAGACAACAGCAGTGCAATGGGAATTACTCTTATGTCAACTATATAACATCATAGAACGTTTCTTTTCCGACTTGGTAATTCCCTAATCTCCAAAACAGACATCAGTCCTTTGAGGCTGTGGCTGATCCTTATAGATGCCCCATGAAAATTTAGCTACCATGCCCAAAGCATTTCAGAGGCATTATTTTCCAGGGCAGAAAATATCACCTTTTTTTTTTTTTTTTTGTGCACACCCTTGCGTTTTTTGTTACACCTACCATTGGCTGTTCTCAGAATAGTCAGCATGGCCTGTGATTTGCTTTCTGCAGCCTCATCTCCAAGAAACCCAGTGTGCATGCAGTTGCTTGAAACAGGATTATCTTCTGTAGATTTGTTCAAGAAGTGTCTATTCCAAATTATATTGCTGTGCTACTAAACAAGCTAGTAGTAATATGTCGACAAGCTGTATTTTTCGTTATTTGTCAATATTCTTCTCTGTTGTTGATGATCTTGGACTTCTTTGGGATGGGTGCTGCTGAGTATCAGACAGCATGGGCAGGTCCTGTGGCATCACACTAGAAATGCACTGCTCGATGAAAGCTCCTTGTTTACAGGTATACTGTGGAGCCCATAAATCAAATAAACTTACACAATTTAAAAAGTGCTTTGTTGGTGTTGGATTGTTCTAATGGGTTAAGCAAAATGTCCTGTAGTGCCAAACTGAGTGTATTCCAGACTCAGAATATTACATAAAGGCATACTTTTTTAAACCCAGTTTAAAAACAGTAAGTCTGTTGTCTTTAGATCTGTTGATTTGCATTCATTGTGTAACTTAATTTAATTGTCCATAATGAAATCTCTCATCAGCTGCTTCACTACATAAAAAATATTTTTCTTCACAAAGTCTACTTCAGGCTGACAGGCCTGTAATTATTTAGGGCATCCAGTTTGTCCTTTGTAAATATTGACATAGCACTTCTGTTATTTCTGTTCTTGTGAACTTTTCCAGTTCCATTTTTTCAAATCTTAATGACAATAAGCATTACCAGTCCAGCCAGTACCTATGCCATCTCTTTCAGCATGCTTGTATCCAAGTTACCCAGCTTTGCTGATGTAGAAGTGTGCAATTAATAGCTGCTGTTTAATATCATCTTGAGTTACTGTTGGAGTGGAAACTATTTCATCATCATCATAAGAATGTTGTTTGCTTTTTCTCAGACAGACATTGTATTAAACTGCTTTTCTTTGTTACTGTCAGCAATCCTATGATTTCCATGTAATAACTGATTTTTTTAATTTTTTTTTTCACCAGAAGAGGACACTTTAAAAATTATTTAACAATTCTATCTACTCATTTTTCTTTCTGTTCTTCTGCAACTTACATGATTTTGTTTTGGTATTAATTTCCAGTCAGAAATAATCTTGTGTTGAGGGGACAACTGATACCCTGTTAGTGAAGAGAGAAAGTTTTAATCAGGCTGCCAGAGGTGAATTAGTATCTTTTGCATAAGAAATACGAAATAACTTAATATCTTCAATATGAACATTCTGTTGATAACTGTTTCTTTACTACAGGTGGGATTTACTTCTAAATCTCCTAAAACATAGAAGAAGTAGACCTGTAACCTTCAATGTTGATTTTAGAATGAGAAGAGTCTTTCTTTTAGAGGCACGTGTTTCCTTTTACTGGCTGTAAAGGCCTGTAAAAAAGTAATTCATTCTTAGGTCTCTGATTCATAGGTGAAAAGCTGGTAATCTTTCTTCAGGTATAAAAAGAGGGAACTACCAAGAGAAGCATTGTCTAGATTTCAGTTCTCAAATTTTGCTTTTCTAAAATTGGGATTTAAAAAGTGGCTCTTTACAGGTAGTGTTTGCCTTTTGTCTTTTGTTCAGTGATGACTTCAAGTAAAAAAGGCAATGTAGCTTATAAGAAAAAGATAGTAATTTGTATATATCACACCTGACACTTGAAAGTTAATTTCTTTATGTTCCCAATGGATTCTGCAGGTTGAATTTGATAGTCTATCAGCTTGCAGATTAAAATCTGTTCCTAGATCTGTTGGAGAGAGAGAATGATTAATGTGGTCAGCACTTTCCGATCAGAAATGTATGAAAATTGAGTCTTCTTAGCTTTCCACTTCATCTGTATTTCTTTTTGTCTACAAGGTAGAAAATAGGGAGAAGGCTGTGACTTGCTTTTGTGGGTTCTGCAGAGCAAATGGGTTTGAACATTCTCTGAAGAACTGTTATAACAAGAAAGAGGGGGTTAGAGTGACTGCAGAGGTCTTTTGGGAGACCTTTTCAAATCTTAAAGAGAAATATGCAAGAGAAGGTACACAGCAAAAATAAGATAAGGCTAGAGGGCGGAATCTTCGGGTAATCTTTGGCTCTGTGAAACAATGCAAAATTAAATGTTGGCATCTTGGTCATGTTGTGATAACATTGTTTTGTTTAAGTAGTTCCAGGACCACCATACCTATAATATCTCTGCAGATCTCTAGGTGCAAACTGCACCTGTGGTTTCTGAAAGGTCATTCACCTTTTGATAGAATCTGCCTAACAAAAGCCCAAACTGCCACAAAACAACAGTGAACCAAAACTCTCTGAGTGTATAACTTCACAATATTGTAATTACAGATTTCACAATTCTTCTCACCTTTTAAAATCTATCTTCAATATCTGCCTACTGTCACCATCAACTCCAAATTACTACATATGGTAACAGGTAACCTTTTATTGCCTTGTAATCTGTGAGACATGAATAGCTATGTACTGTAATTACGCAGCACTTGCCTTATGATTGAAGTGATTACATGGCTATTTGTACCCTCTAAAACAGTGATAACTTTTTTTTTTTTTCCCCATGACGGAGTGGTTCAGTTTGTCTTCAGTGTGTTTACAGATGAAGTTTCTGTAATTTCACCATTAGGATTATACCTTGTGAAAAGTGTTCCGTTAACAAAATCTGTCCTCTCTTTTCTTTAAACTATGTGTGTCAGTTTCTAGAGTATCCAAATTAGTTGTTAATTGGAAGAGCACTTTTGAAGTGGAATTCGCAAGTGTAACCCTTAAGACTTACCAGTCAAACTTACTTTTGTTCAGTAAGAAAGTCAATGGCACAAATAAATCCTTATTCTTCTTTTTTTGAAATTCTTCATCATATCAAGATTGTGATTGAAATGAATTTGGCATATCAGTAACTTCCTGGCAACTCTCTTAAGCAGCTGAATGAAGTGTCTTTTTATTAGCTAGTGCATGGTTTATCCACAAGCTTTATTTCAAATGGAGGTATGATTTGAGTCTATAGCATTTGGTAAAAATAAATTTACTGTGCTAAAATTAAAAAAATTATTGATTGTTGTGCTTACAGTACTGGCTATATAATTTGTGTGGCCTTGGAATGTTTGTGTGTGTGTGAAAATTGATAGCTCCTTAGGTTACAAACGGATTTATTTATGTCTGTATTCTGAAAAGGACTGAAAATTTGAAAAGGGACTGTGTTCGTGGTGGGTACAGCTGTGTTGGTGGAAAAGCAGGAGGGGGCACTGCTCAGCTGCCCGCTGACCCGAGTGCCAGCACTGCTCCGGGGAGCAGCTGCATCTCTCTGCTCCGCGCTGCAATTCTGTGCTTCTTAGTCATTTAATAAAAAAAAAAAAAATAAATGGCCCTTTGTTTTTTAGTATGTAGAATTATAGAATTACTAGAGGAGTTTACTGGTGCAGGTGTCTTCCCTGAGACTGGCTTCTCAAGGTTCAGTCTTTGATTCTGTTCTGTTTGGTGCTTAGGAGAAGTGCTGGTTTTAAGCCAGAGGACACTTTTTGGAGGAGGTGTGTGAAAGGCCCCTGCTGCGGCAGTGAACAGTAGATGGCAGTGCTGTCTAGTTGCAGGGCTTGAAGGGGAATTACCAGAAATTTAAAATTCTTCGTAACGTGCCGTTCACTACATGTCTGCTGCTGAAACAGTAATAGTTAGGTTAGGTATTGTTCTATCAAGAGTTAGGTTAGTTCTCTGAAGGCAATTATCCACGTGGAAGTTTGGAGGGGACAGGAGGTTATAGGTATTTATTTATAAATAGATACTAAGTGCATATGTATTCTTCGGTTATCTGTGTTGTACATGATTCAGACATCAAAGAGCCTAATGCTAGTATGATGCCATTTAATGCCGTTGCAATGGACTGAGAAGCCACTGTGATACGTACAGTCCCAACTTTTTTTCCTCAAGAGGAATCAGTTGCTTTTTGCAGAAACAACTGTTGGTTCGTGATGCACAGTTCATTCCTGTAAATCTCCCACTTCCCCATATTGAAACATCTCTACAGTCTGAAAACTTGATGACTCATGGCTTATCAGTCTTTTGAGTCTTAATTCAGGGCCTGTCCCTTGTGGCTTTTCTAGTACCAGAAATCTTTGTGGAGATTTTTTTCTATTTATCCCTGAGCACACTTTGAACAGAAAGACTACTTGAACACTTCTTTTTGTCGTAAAGAGTCATCTGATTGCAAAAATAAGTTATCTCTGTGCCTACCCACCACCCCTTTTGTTTTTGGTTGGAATGTTAAATCTTCTAGAAAAAAAGATGTAATTGTATTTAATATATATCACTAAAAAAAAAAAAGTTATTAGAATTGGCCCTTCTAATGGCATGTTAGCAGAAAGTTCCTCTTAATGTTTCATCTCTATAACACTCTGATCTTGTTTCTCTTCTGAAGTTTTTATTAAAAACTATATATAGAACTTAGATATTTAAATTTTAAGACAACTGTAAGTTTCCATAGAAGTGCTGAATTAGAAGATCTTGAGGACTCTAGAGTGTACTTTTTTATGTGATTGTATTTCAGTGATGCACCACAGTATAGCTGTTGTAACTTCATAAATCTACTCTTACAGGATTTATTTGTTTCAAGTTAGACTGAGAGTTTTATTAAATTATGTGTGTTCAGAAGTTTAATTCCAGTGATTTTAGTGTGTTTATGTACAGGATTTTTGCAGTTTCTGTAGCGGAAAAATTATTTTTCTACCGTAATTTTATGAAACATTATAGGAGGGATGCAGTATTTTATGATGGGCCATTTCTTGTTAACATGCTGGTTCTTTTTTTTTTTTGGAAATGACTAACGTCAGACTATAAGAGTTTAAAATGAAATGTTAGTAGTTATTTAACTTGCATTGTACTGATTATGATGGCAGAAATAAATTTTGCCACTTGTCATTTTTTAATTTACAAAGAAAAGTATTTAAGGAGCTAGGATTGTGGTCTTGCCCAAATGCTTTCTGTATGAAATACCTCCATATCATCATTTAGATTGCTCTCAAAAGATTAAAGACTTAAATGATAGGATGTCAATTTTTAAAAATGGAGCTTGTATCAAAATGGTTGTTGAAACTTGCCTTTGCTTTTTGTCTTTATACATCTTCAGTATCAGCAAACTGACTTCATACTATAGTTTTTCCAGAAAGACTAAAGACTGCTTGTTGTAAACTTTTGCATCATAAAAAGAAAACAGACTTAAATGGAAAATACAGTCTCAGTGGTCAAAAGGCTGGGATCACTATAATTGCTGAAGCTTAGTATTAGTGGATACTTTCACAGAACAAAAAAAAGGTGGATTTATGACAAAGCTAAATGTCATGTGCAGGTTGTTGAACTTGTTACATAATGCATTACATTAAATAAAAATTACAAGACCTCTTGAAGGGCAATAGTTTAAAAAGCACCTCAGAAACTGTTGGGAGTGAGCTATGCAGAAAAAATGCCCAGTAATCTTTGAATTTTTTTTTTTTTTCTTAGTGGATGAAGCTTTGTCAATTTTAAAGTTTGCAGTATGGCTATGTAGTACTTTTTATACGTTTTTAAGCTGTGTCATGGGAAACTATGGTTTCTTTTTTTGAGGCAAAAAAAAAAATTGGCTTTACTTTTAGTTTCTGCATAGCCAGACTTGCTCTTATGTTTGTAATATTTAGAGAAGTTCAATAGGGGGCCCTTGGTGCTTTGATCTAGTGCCATGGTGCAGTTTAATGAGAGAGGGGTTTTCAATATTGTCTGCAATATTGCAAATTCTGCCAGCTCTATCTTAAATAAGAAAATGCAAGATTTACACCTTGGAAACCTTCTTGTATTTCGGGGCACTCTTTTTGTTTGAAACAGGTAATTACAAAAACCTCCGGATCAATTTTTGTAAAGGGGCACCCTGATGGGTGCCATGACTGAAGTGTGACATGAGCCTTTTCCAATACAATGGGTGGCCTAACATTCCTCGGGAAGGCCAAGCTCATTAAATATTCTCTTCTTTTTTTCCACCCTCTCCCCCTCTTCATGCACTTAGCTTGAGTTGCGCTAAGTCTGAGGTTTCTTCACTGAGGACTTAGGAAAATTGCATAGAGTTCTCAGATTGAATTTTTTATGTGTATGACTTCATGATGGCATTAGCATGTGCTTTGATCCATGTGTGAATGGCACTGGGTCGGCTCTTATTGCCATATCCAGATGGTGTTACAGGGAACAAACAGTTGTGTTTTAGGATTTCTCAATAGACTGTCTAGACTGGTCTTGCAGCAGACAGATACAGCCACCCATCAAATTAGCGTTTGTCAGATTTATGGTAATGGTTCACCAAAGCCTTCCTGTCATTGACATTAAGATTTACGCCTCCAAAGTTATTTTGTCTTCCACAGAGTGTAAAGTCTGATCGTGTGTGTGTGTACAATTATCTTCATGTAGATGTACATTTGCGTATATATATTTTTAACTAAAAGGGAGGAAAGCAACTGAAGAGAAGTAATTACTATGGTAAGAGGCAGAATTTTTAAAGGGTTTTTTAATTGTTGTTGTTGTTTGGGTTTTTTTAAAGAGGCTGATTCCTAAACTGGATTGATTAGGGAAGCTTTCCCTCACCCATCTATCCCCTCCCTTCAAATGATAATACGGATGTTCTGTTCCAGTCAGTGTCTCCCATATGCCCTTTTTAGAAAGAAAACATGTATGTGGATTACTACGGCTAGATTTTGCACTTTCATGTTAAAATGGAGTAATATGAGCTGTTCCCTGTACGCAGTGGGAATAACCCTTTGACAGGCAGTATGTCCATTCTCAGTGGAAATGTTTTTCCAAGTCTGGCCAGGGCTCCTTTGATCGTGCCACCTCAAATGTAGGGGTCATAGCTACTATGCAATGTAAGAACCACTGATGGTTGACCACGCGAGAGACTATTTTGGGGAGAGCATATTTAAAATAAGCCAAATGTCATGGGGTTTGAGGTATCTTTTTGGTATTTTTTTTTTTTTTAGGGCATCAGTGATCTGTGTGGCAGTGGGAATGCTAAGCAGGAGTGTTGGGGAAATTTTAAATTAAGCTGGACATGCTGGTGCATTTGGTGGTGGAAACAAGAGGTGGTGTAAATTTCAAATAGTTGAATTGCAGTGGCGAGCTTTGGGCTTGAACATGCCAGAGCATGTTTTGAAAATGTTTTCCTGTTATAAGGATATTTAAAACACAGCAAAAGGAGTAATGGGATGATGAAAGGATCCAGATGTCACAGTAAACTGTATGTTTGGGGCATGCTACCACTTAATGAAGAAACAATTTTACAAAATACTTGGATTAATTTTAATTTGCAAGTCTGTCTGTGGTATGTGCTTTGGAAAGTCTGCCTTCTATTTGCTAGGAATAGTTATTACTGATTGTGAATAAGAACAAGAATTGGATTAGATATAAAGGCATTTTGTAGACAGTTTTATCATCTGCTCATGCTATTTTTCTTGCTTGAAGGAGCTTTGTGACGTTGGAAGAAAGTAAATATATCCAGTAAATATGTAAATAAAAGTAAATATGTAAATATTAATTGACAAGAATCAGCTCCAGAAAATCAGAGCTGATTCTCCAGCAGGCAGTTCACTGTGTGCTCCCTGTGCACTGTTTTGGGGGCTCACAACCTCTCTGCTACGCAGCAGCATCTTGGAAAAACCAGCATCTTGGAAAAAGCAGCTGGTTTGATCTTTTCAAATCCATGGTTAGATTGTGATGGTGTAATCTTTATTTATTGGTTAGATTTCTGTGATTTATGTGTTCTGAACATGTTTGACTGTTACACAGCTTTCCTCTGTGGGAGTTCTTCAGTGAAAAGAATATAAGGTATCAGAGAAACAAATCTTTAACAGTAGAGTAAGAATTATTTTCCTTTATGCAGAGAAGGCATGGAGCTGTTCTTTCTGTGGCATCAGCCCCCCCCCACACCTTCTTTTTTATTTTCTTTCTTAGGGATGTTATCTATGGCTACTGGGAATAATAGTTTGTCGAAGTTTGTCTCCATATTCTATCTTTCCATGTCTCAGTGGCAACATCATTTTCTGACTGTCTTTAAGTAGAACAAGAGAAACGTTCCTGGTTTTGATTTTTTTCTTGTGCTCCAGTTTTATCCAAATAAGCATGTTGCATTGAGATATTTTAATTAACCAGTTAATTTTCCATATCTACTTAAAATTAACTAGTATTATTAATACAGTGTTTAAACAGTTGAGCAAGCATTTTATAGTTTTATGGTGGTTTTAACCGGATGTAGTGAAACACGTACCTACATACAGTAAATACAGGTGGTATTTTTTCTTTCAAGACTCCAAAGTTGTACTTGGTTACTTTTTATTCCTTGCTCATGGTGCATTAGCAAACCTTACCCAGCCTTGGAGGCTTTAGATGGGATATTTATCTTGAAGTTTAAGAATTGAGATTTTTCTTTAAGTGTACTTCTGGTTTTACTTTGATATAGTGAAAACGTGGGATGAAATCTTACTTCATGCTGTCTTAACTTGTCTTAACTAAAAGATTTTACGTGGACAGTTTAAATTTTCAAGAACTATTGCTTCTACAGCAAGACAATAGAGTATATAAGCATTGCTCACTTTACTGAATGTGGCTTACTGATTTGAACAAAACTTTGTTATTTATTGGAAGTGAATTTATCAGAGGGCTAAAAGGTGGACACTGGTTTTTTAATTTTTTTGGGGGGTGTGTGTGTTTTGGTCCCCCCACCCCACCCCAAAGTCTCACTTTTGGGGCAGCCTAAACTTACAAAAAGCAAGAGAGGGACTAATAACAAAATACTTGGCCTGGCCAGGTTCCCAGTAGCATGGTGTGTTGTGCTGCCCGAACTCACATGGGTGCCTGAGGTTGGTTTATTACAAACTGTTGTCAGTCCTGGTAGGCAAAGACCCCTGGTGTCACTCCTCCTTGAGCAGGTGGCTGGAGCAGAGAAGGAGAGCCTCGGAGCTGCTGGTTGGAGGTGCCAGGTACTGGCATCGTAACGGCCAGAGATGCTTGCTTGCAGTATGTCCTAGGCAGCTTGCCTGCCTCAATAGCGGAGCTGGGGCCCTCTGCTGCTGGGCGCTGGCTGGGCCACCGCTCCCGAGGTCCCGGGTCCATCACCCACACCCCAGCTGTGGTGCAGCCCCAGGTTCCTGCCCCTGCCCCTCACTGCCTGTGTCAGTTCAGACCTTGAGGAAGGTAGAGTCAGGGGGAGAATGGAGCTGCTTGAGCTGACCTTGCATCAGAAGGGAAGTCCTTTAGAGCCTTGGCCTAATTCCCTTGTCAACGCACACCGCCCTCACACCCAAATTTACAAGTACTTTAAAACCCAGCTAGCTGGCCCAGCTGGGAATATAAACTAGACCTCAGGTATTGTTTTAAATCAGTCTGGCAAGCTGCCTGCTGCACAAATGAGGATGCTGAATAGATCTGGCAGTCCTTCAGAGCTGTCCCACAGCTCTCCCAGAAGCACTGGCAGATGCTTGACGATTCCTTTCCACTTAATATGGGAGAAGGTTCTCTTCCTCCCTTACTGTAAAAACAAAGCAAAACAAACCCCCCCATTGTGATACACCTCTGGAGATGTTTTCACTGGTAAAGAAACAGTAACTTGATCAGTGGCCACTCACTCTGTGACTAAGCTGAGCACCTGGGCAAAACTGGCAGTGTATCAGCATGCCTACATTGGAGTGAGTCGTCTGTGGAAATCTATTCAAATTAATAAACTGTTCAAGCTATTTTGAGGGCTCTCCCCGGTGAAGGTAGCTTTGTCAGGGCACCGTCAACTTAAAAACTGTATTTGTTGGAAAATGTTGTTACCTAAGACTTGTGTAGGTGGAAGGTCAGAGAAGAGGTCTGTGTGGTTTGAGTTGCCTTCACAGGACAGCTGAGGTTGGAAGGGATCTTGGAAGATCTGTAGTCCAGCCTTGTGGTCAAAGCAGGGTCAGCTTGAGGTCTGACTAGGTTGCTCAAGGCTTTATTCAGCTTAGTTCTGGCCTTGAAAGTGAAATGGAAGAAACTACCAAAGGTAAGAACTGCAGAGCCTCTCTGGGCACCGCTGGACTATTCCTGTAGGGCGGAAAAAGTATTTTCTTAGAGCTGGTCTGAGCCTCTTGGGCTTCAATTTGTCTATTTTGTCCTCACTCCTTTTACAGGTGCAAGTATCCCTTCAGAAAGTTCCCAGGGCATTCATCGGAATATCTGAATTGCCTTAGATTGTCTTGAAGATTGTTCTGTGTTTGTACTGCTGTGGTCTTGTTAGATTTTATGAGTGAGATTTCTTTTATCAGAGGATGCAACTCAGACTGCATTGTGAATTTTGAGAGCTGACACATTCAGTAGCCACATGTAGTATACGTACAAAATAAATTTGAACAAATAGAAATTTTTACTTTTGGCAATATTGTCATATGACACATAAGGAAAAAAATGTGACGAGTGATGCATTTACATTAACAAATACCTGTTCTGAAAGTGGGAAATCAGAGTGGCTTTGTAAGTAACAAAGGGAAATGGATTTTTTTTTTTAATATGCTGCTGCATTTATGGCTCGGTTAATTACGGCTGATTTTAATTTCACATAGGAGACTTAGGGTATCGTCAAAGACACTACAAAGTCAACAAAACCAGAAGGCAACAACATATTAATATGCTACTATTTTCCCATAGCAGGGCAGCCTGAAATTCGTGTTAAAATAATTGGCTGTATGAAAATAGATGTCTTAATTCTTTCTGCTCTCCAGGTAGATTTTTTCTTTAATGACTGTCAAGTAGGTAAGTGGTGTTTTCAAGCTCTGTTCATAGTTTTCTGTTTTCCTTATGGTGTTTTCATAGTAAGTACATGCTGAGCTACAGTCTAGTCTATGCACAAGTTGCAGCTTAATTGAAATTGATTTAAAAACAGTTTAAGTAAGCACTAACCTGTGTGTGAAGGTTCACTGAGTTAATCTAGGCTAACTTGCATCATACATATATGCAATGTACAGGAGTAATAAGAATCCACTTCTTAATTCTTGTTTGCTTTCTTTTTGTGCATTATCTGAAAGGGCTTAAGTATCGCTTGATTGTGTGTAGCTCCACGTTGTTACTTGAGCTGTCTAGGGCCTACTATGCCTGTGTAATGTACACTACTTGCCTTACTTCTGCATTGGTAAAACCCCACCTTTGAGAAGGGACAGCGTTACATTCTCTTCCTCTGCCTGGTCTGGGTGCACTGGCGCATTTGCTGTATTGCACAGGATCTACGATTGCTTTATAAAACCTGTGCCTTAGGTGGCTATTTTCCTGCAGTGATACAGTAGCATTCTTGATGTGCAGAGTTGCATATGAATATCCAGTATTAAA
Source organism: Leptosomus discolor (assembly GCF_034619465.1). Taxonomy (NCBI): domain Eukaryota; kingdom Metazoa; phylum Chordata; class Aves; order Leptosomiformes; family Leptosomidae; genus Leptosomus; species Leptosomus discolor. Next base: position 74,394,898 of record NC_141419.1, read on the forward strand.
AATCTAGCACAAAGTATGCAAAATATTTTTTAATACAAGACTTGACTAACAAAAAGTACTGTTTTCGGAAGTAAATAGCTTCCTTAATTGAGCAGAAAACTAGGAGTAGCTGGAACATGGGAGTCATGGGGAATCACAGAATCCTAGAATAGTTTGGGTTGGAAGGGAGCTTGAAAGGTCCCATCTAGTCCAATCCCCTTGCAGTGAGCAGGGACATCTTCAGCTAGATCAGGTTGCTCAGAGCCCCGTCCAACCTGACCTTGAATGTTTCCAGGAATGGGGGTATCTGCCACTTCTCTGGGCAACCTGTTCCAGTGTTTCATCACCCTCATTGTAAAAAATCTCTTCCTTATAGCTAGACTAAATCTCCCCTGTTTTAGTTTGAAACCATTACTCCTTGTCCTATCACTACACTCGCTGATCAAAAGCCCCTCCTCACCTTTTTGGTGGGCCCCCTTGAAGTACTGGAAGGCCATTATATGGTCTCCCCGGAGCCTTCTCTTTTTCATGCTGAACAACCCCAACTCTCTCAGCCTGTCCTCACAGGGGAGGTGCTCCAGCCACCTGATAATTTTCGTGGCCCTCATCTGGACTTACTCCAACAGGTCCATGTTTTTCTTGTGCTGAGGACTCCAGAGTGGACAAAGTGCTCCAGGTGGGGTCTTACCAGAGCAGAGTAGAGGGGGAGAATCACCTCTGTCAACCTGCTGGCCATGCTTCTCTTGATGAGGCCCAGGATGCAATTGGCCTTTTGGGTTGCAAGCATGCATTTCTGGCTCATGTCCGGCATTTCATCCACCAGCACCCGCAAGTCCTTCTCAGCAGGCCTGCTCTCAATCCACTCATCCCCCAGCCTGTACTGATACCAGGGATTGCCCTGACCCAGGTGCAGGATCTTGCACGTGGCCTTGTTGAACCTCGTGAGGTTCACACAGGCCCACTTGAACTTGTCCAGGTCCCTCTGAATGCCATCCCTTCCCTCAGGTGTGTTGACCACACCACTTAGCTTGGCATCGTTGGCAAACTTGCTGAGAGTGCACTTGATCCCACCATCTATGTCATTGATGAAGATACTAAACAGTGCCAATCCCAGTACTGACCTCTGAGGGATGCCACTCGTCGCTGATCTCCATCTGGACATTGAGCTGTTCACCACTACCCTCTGGATGCAACCATCCAACCAATTCCTCATGTGCCAAACAGTCCACCCGTCAAATCCATATTCTCCAGTTTAGAGAGAAGGATGTTGTGGGGGACTGTGTCAAAGGCCTTACAGAAGTCCACATAGACAGCACCTGTAGCTCTTCCCTTGTCTGATGATGTAGTCACTCCATCGTAGAAGGCCATTAGATGTGTCAGGCAAGACTTGCCCTTGATGAAGTCATGTTGGCTGTCTCAAATCACCTCCCTGTCCTCCATGAGCCTTAGCACAGCTTCTAGGCGGATCTATTCCATGATCTTCCCAGGCAGAGAGGTGAGGCTTACAGGTTGATAGTTCCCAGGGTCCTCCTTTCTACCCTTTGTAAAAATGGGTATGATGTTTCCCTTTTTCAGGGACTTCACCTGAGTGCCATGACTGGAGACTGGCTTGACAGCTGCATCAGCCAATTCCCTCAGGACTCTGGGATGCATCTCGTCAGGTCCCATAGACTTGTGTATGTTTAGTTTCCTCAGGTGGTTTTGAACCTGATCTTCTCTTACAGTTGGAGGGACTTTGCTTCCCCAGTCACCATGTTGTGGTCTACCCAATCGAGGTGTGCAGGAAGAGAGGTTGCCAGTGAAGACTGATGCAAAAATGTTGTTGAATACCTCAGCGTTCTCCATTGTTACCAGCTTGCCAGTCTCGCTCATCGGGGGGATACGCTTTCTTTAACTTTCATTTTCTTGTTGACATACCTGTAGAAGCCCTTCCTATTATTCTTTGCATCCCTTGCCAAGTTCAGCTGCAGTTGTGCCTTGGCATTCCTGACCCCATCCTTACACGAGCGGGCAGTGTCCCTATTATCTTCCCGGGATACCTGTGCCTGCTTCCACTGCCTGTGCATTTCCTTCTTGCCCTTCAGTTTGACCAGCAGGTCTTGACTCAGCCATGCCAGTCTCTTGTCTTGTTTTTCTGATTTCTTACAGCTGGGGATGGAGAGCTCTTGTGCTCTATGGAAAGTGTCCTTAAAGTTCTGACAGCTCTGTTCTGCTCCCTTGTCCCTGAGGGCAGTTTCCTGGGGGGACCTGTTGACTATCTCCTTGGAGAGCTGGAAGTTTGCTTTCCTAAAATTCAGAGTCCGAACTGTATTGTTCATCTGTCCCTTATTGCTCAGGACTGTGAACTCCACCAGTGCGTGATCACTGGAGCCCAGGCTGTCTCCAATCTTGACGTCACCAATTAGCTCACTTGCTTTGGTGACCATCAGGTCCAGTAAGGCATCCCTTCTGGTAGGACTGTCTGTTACCTGGCTTAAGAAGTTCTCCTTCATGCACTGCAGCAGTCTCCTGGATTGCCTACAGCTCACTGTGCTGCTTTTCCAGCAGATGTCAGAGTGGCTGAGGTCCCCCAGCAGGACAAAAGCCTGTGAGCATGAAGCCTTTTGTAGCCAGAGTAAGAAGATTTTGTCCATAGGCTTCCCTTGATCAGGTGGCCTCTAGCAGACCCCAGCCACAAGGTTCCCTTTGTTGCCTTGGTCTCTAATTCTGTGGAATTAGAAGCTGTGGAATGGTCTCTGCCTTGATTTAACCACTTAGTTATTTTACCTCTGTGGTATTAAGTACTTTCCAACTGGCAAACAACAGAATTAGGGAAAAGAAATCTGTCACAGTTTTTTTGGCCCCTCCCTGCTCTTACTTCTATGTAAAGCAGCATTTGTTGGCAGTTTTTCTAAGCTTTCCATGTAACAACTTAAATACCGTTTTTTGTTCAGACAAAAATGTTGCAGGCATACATGCTCAAAATACATGGTAAAGTGGTAGAAATGTCTACTGAAACTCAATATATAACAGTGCTTTCTGTTTTTTTCTCTTTGTATGCATTGAACCGTTCCTATAATGACAATGCTATCGCAAAGGAAATTTCGCTGAACTAATAATTGTTTTGCGGTTGAGACACCACCACAAGTATTTAGCTGCTGAAGTCAGCTGCTGTGGAAATGAGCCTCCCTCCCCTGATTTGGCCCATACCGATGATCTCTCAACTGCCATCATGACAGAAATTCATGGGGAAATGGATCCACTCCCACTCATTAGCATGAAATCAAGCATCAGATCTTGGAAAGAATCTGGTAACAGACCAGCAGACAGCCCGGTGCGGATGAGCAATCTCCACATGCCGCTTCGCAGAGCAGGCTGCCTGTTGATTCAGTTGAAATGCCTCATCCCTGGGGTGTAGTACTTGGTGATACTCAGCCTAGGGGTGATGAATACGTGGATAAGTATGCTTGAATCCACATTCCTGGAGAAGGGGAGCAGCCTCCTGGACAACCAAAGATGGCAAGAGTTTTTAGCTACTGTTACTATGTAAGCATCCAGGAGTACTACAAACAGTTCCCAATTAAAAAAACCCAGACCAGATCCCTCCTCCGCTTTTCAGGGTGTGGCAGTCCTTTCAGTAGTCTGATTTGGAAGCCGTAGCCTACCAGTGTCTAAAATTTGCAATTCCAAATGAAAAAAAAAAATATTCCCCCCAAACAACAAACAAGCAAACCCCCTTTACACCATAGGTAAGGTTCTCTTCTTCATACATTGGTTTTGATGGGCCTCATGTACGTGTAGTGTGTATTGATACTGAAAATGGAAACTTGGCCATTGCCATGCAATACAGCCTAACATGGCATGATGAGACTGTAGGATAAACACAACAGGATTAGCAGCTTTTCAGTGCTGAAAGACTTTGGCTGTTTGGATGAAGCATTGACTGAAATGAAGTAAGCACAATTTCCTGTGTTATTGTGCCATATAAAAGTACAGAAAAAACAAGTGGAACTTGCTGTGGTGTTCTAAAGTATCTTCCTACGGATTTATGAATTAAAAATTATGTAATAAGAAATTATTTGAATATTGCCTCAGCTGTTAAAGAGAAAAGTAGAAATGCTAGATAATGCGTGAAAAGCACTGAAACAGTACAGGAGACTTGACTGTCATGATGTTGAGTGTCTCCAAAACTTGTAGATGCTCAGGTTTATGAGTGAAACATCCTGCCTTGCCACAAGTCCCAAGTTTCATGTGTTGAGAATGGGCGATGTTGCATGCCTGTTCACTCACAACATGGAGAATATCCAAGCCAATGAAACGCTAAAGTGTATGGCTGACATTTCTGCCACATGATAAACAGTGTAAAGTGCTTGAAAACTGCAGGCTTGTTCTGTCAGTATTTTTTGAGAGGAAAACATGGTTTGAAAAGTGTAAACTTGAGATTGCTCCCTGTGACAGAACAGAAATGAAAATATTTTGCTTATTTATTGTTGAAATCTCATCTCTTGTGTGTATTGGAAGGGGAGGATTCTGCATTGTTAGAGTGCTATTTTTTCTTTTTGCGTGGGCAATGGAGGAATCAAGGAAGCATAGGACGTATGCTTTCTTTGCCAGTATTTGCTTTCAGTAGCAATTTATAATGGCAAAAACGATGACATCAAATTCTTTAAAAACAAATCCGTGCAATCTGGTTTTTGTTTTTACTGTCCTAAGATAACAGTGATGAAGTCTGTTTTTAATAGTAGCTAATGAGGCACTGAAATAGCTCTAGTTGCTGAGATTCTTTCTGGGAAGATTGATTAAATACTTCTATTAACAAAGTAGATTTCGAGTGCAACCAACACGGGAAACGTTACAAGGCAATCAGTCTTCCACTCATGATGGTTCTTGCACTGAAATGTGTAGAAATTCAGAATGTAGAATAGGACTGGTATGACTTTTCAAATATAACTGGAATTTGTGGAATGGTGAGTGTTATTGATCTTGCTTGGTTTTTAACCCTATTGTGATTGGCAAATTACTTCTTTTAAAATTGTCTAGAATTCTTACTCTGCTGACCAGAGATACAAAGTACACAGACCAAGCATATGGAGATGGTCTTACTCTGCTTCAGAAGGATTAATTGTTTCAAGTTAAGATCAAAAGAATGCCCAATATATGTAACACATCATACATCTTAATTTACCTTAAGCAAATACCACATATATAACATTGTCCTTCACTTGATATGTTAGTGAAGCAGAGGAGTTAAGAGTTTAGATTTTGTCTGAGCCACAAGGTAGTGTTAATTCTTGTTAAAAGAAGTCATCCACAATAAGCACTTAAGGGAAAATCAAAGCTATTACAGCAGATGGCCTGCCAAAAATCTTAAGTCATTTGTGACAGTCTAATAATGTTAAATTCTTTGAACATGTGTAAAAATGAGGAAGCTTGCAGGTCTAATTCCTGAAAATGTGGGCAGCACAGAATTGTATGAGAACAGTGATAAATGAGGTGTACTGCAGATTCACACAGTTCTTTATGTGCAGTTTGATTTAATGGAGTGTTTAATTGTTGATAGAAGTTCAGCGGTTCCTCAAGGAAAGAATATGTTTTTGTTTACCTTTAATGCGGTTATGAGTGGCACCTGCAAGCTAACTTTTTTTGGTGACTTTTTTTTTGTCTGGTCAGGTACCACCAAATTATTTTAACCAGAAAAGTATGAAAAGGACTTTTCTTTTCTAAAATTCCATGTATGAGCTGCTTTTCTTTTCCAAATGAAACATGCATGATAGTGTAATAGTGCAATACCATAACGCTGCTTATGTAGACCTTTTCAGTTCATTTTTACTGCAGTTGATCTTTCAGACAGTATGACTTTTCTGATCCTTCTGAATCCATATACCTTTAAAATTATGTAGTGAAGTCACATGCCTGATACACTTAAATTTTGCTAAAATGTCTATAATTTACCCCATTTTCTATGCTGGTAGGTTCACTAAGGAAATTCTTAATTTCTTGCTTCAGTATTATTTCAACTGAAATCTGTGGTACATCAGGCTGTCCCTGAAGGATATTCTTCTGTGTTTATCTGACACAGAAGACGAATTTTTCTAGGAAATACCACTGAATAGTATGGTTGACTGGAGTAGAAAATAAGTTGCTATTAGGCTGGAATATGAGGCTTAGCAGAAGAGAAAAGCAGTAGACAGCAGGAAGAAGAATCATGATACAGTTGTCATTAAAATACTTCAGTGTGCCTGGAAGCCCAAGTAGGTTTTAATGTTTTTAGGATGGATTTGATATGTACACTTAGTACAAAAATATTTACCTGGTTCATACTATTCAACACTGCTTATTGCTGTCAATGTGATTTTTCTAATGTGAACATTTCCAAATCAATTTATAGTCTGTTGGAACTTAGTTGGAGAAGGTTATTTTTCCTAGGATTTTTATTGGGATAGGACTTAACTGTTTTTACCATTTAAGGCTGCATAATGTCCCCAGCTGAAAAATCTTCAAACATTCAGACTACAGCTTAATAGTTCATTTTGATTCCTGTTTCTGGACAAGAGTCAAATATGAGACTTGTAAGCCCAGTTGTGTCTTTTTACAATAAGCTACTTTAAATTGCTGTAGTTCCCTTATGCTAGATGGACACCACAGTCATGTTCTCATGTTTTTTGTTGCCTTGAAGATGAAAACTAGCACTGAAATTTGCTTCTAGTAATTTTTTAGACCATGTTTCTATGCTGAAGCACTCTTTTCTTTTGAACTACGTATAGGTTGAATCAGTCCTAAAACCAAATTCCAAGTCTGAACAAAGTAATTACAAAAAAGCCATGTAATTATTACTTCTCTTTAGTGTATGGAACTTAGAGTCTTTGCTGCTCTGGACACTTTGCACTGTGGTTTGGATCACATTGGACTTCAGTGGTATTTCACTTGAAGTAATATATGAAAAACAACTTAGTTTCTCCCCTTCCCGCTGTTATTCTTAGGTCTTTTTTTTAGCTCTTTGGCTGAATTTTACTATTCAGGCTGACATTATTCTCAGCTTCCTGAGGTTAGCTACATTTAAAAATAGGTTTAATAAAAATTGCTGTCTTGTTTCTAAGAATAAAGTTAAAATATAACCCAACTCACTGCTAGTTGGTCAGTTTAAAAATTTTGGCAATAGCACATTAGTTTTGGAAATCAGCTTGCCTCATAATAATCAAAGGCCTGTCACTGTTTTTTAGGATAATGCATGCAGATTTGTGAACTTGAGACAGCATATGTTCATTAGAATTTCTTATGCTTTGCTTCATCTTGAACTGTCTGCTTGGGTATTCTGTTCTTTTTCATCAAAATATCTCTGGGTTTAGAGACTGTACTTAATTGCTTAAGAGATCTGAGATTTTTTTAGTTTCCTGTGGTAAGGAACTTGGAAAATTCAATAGGAAATCAGTTAACAAATTTTCAGATTTCAGCAGTGTAATCAATAGTGGCAGGAGAATTTCTGCTTCGGCATTCTGCTTAACTGGATGAGGCTTGGGGAATGGTCACGCTTATGATTTTTATATGTTGCTCCATATTTTTTAGTTTGATTTCCTTGGCATTCGTCAGTTGATGATAGTGACCTGACACAACTTGCAGGTGCTTCAGCTCCTCTGTTGCAGGAGATGTAGGGTCTCATACTTCACATTAGGCACCAGAAATTTTCCCTCTTGCCAGAGAACTGTGAACAGCATGATTTTCTCATTTATATAGGCTTTATAAACTGCTTGTATGAAAATGAGTAGTACACGTTCTTTTGTAGTGACTACTTCAAATTCTAATCTTTCTGCTCTCAACCTGCAGAGCTGGAATTGACTGGAGGCTTGGAGGATCTCCTGGTTTTTAATTCCTTTGGTTCAGTATCTATCCAGAAAGTCCCTTCTACTTCCTGCTCACCTATGCAAATCCAAGGAGGCTGTATGTAAAACTGATGCCCCACTACCAACTCATTCTGTTGGGCTTGGGGGCAGAGTTTTTGCTTCCTACTGCTCTGCAGAGGTAGTGTTTTGATTGATAGTAGTACACCAGTCCCTTGTTCTTATCTCTGCTCTGCAAACCTGCCAAGTGAAGAAGGTTCATCTACATCCATGATTCCACCTAAATATGAGGTAAGGATCTTGTGCAGCCCACTAGGAAACCAAGGTTTAATATCTTTTGATTTCGTGAATGTTTATGATAAGGCATTTGTTCTGAAATACTTTTTTCTTCAAACGTCTCTCTTCCCCTGCTTTTATAGATTACCATTTTATAGATTCCCAATTAAGCATTGATCTCTTTAAGTTGTGATTGTATGCTTCTGTAGCAAGAAACTTGATAACATGAGCTTAAGAATTTCTTGCAAGGATGAGGAATTGCCGTCATTTACACATTTCTTCAAATAAAGAGGACTACATTATTATTACTTAGGAAAGTAAAATACTTGCGGTGCTTTTTCAGTTACTGTGATCTCTATTTGACATGTTTTAGAGCAGTTAGTTTCTTCTTAAATCCTACACGTTGTAATTTTATTACCCAGTAACATAATCAAACTGTGCTGCACTCCTTAATCCTTTTGTAAAATGGTATGATATATCCTGTACCTTACTGTATCTTTTCACTGTTATAAATTGCTTTGGAGAAATACTTGTGAGCTGTGAATGCGTCCTTGTTGGTGAAAAATCTCTGTGGCATGAGAACTGTGCGCATCTCTTTTCATACTCTATACATTCCTTGTTCTTCAAAAATACTGATCTAATGATATGTAGGTAATTGGCAGTTACTGAAGTTTCTCTGTAAATGTCGTTTCCTTATCATACCTTAATATTAAAAAATCCTAGCTTCCCATTCTTCATTACGATTCTTTGATAATCTGTCAGTCCTTAGGGAAGTGAATGTAAAAAATTAAAAATACTTTAAACACAAAGGTTGAGTTAAAGCTAGTGTTCTGCTTTTTCAACTAATCATATGTCTTAGTCTCTAAAATACACCTATCTTCTATTTCCTAAGCCGGTTTTTATTCATTGTCTCACTCTGAATTCTGCCACCAGCTCCAGATTGCTTCTGTTTCTCTGATAGACGTTCATCCTTATGGTAACTCTCCCTCGTCCTCCGTGATATTTTTTCTCTAGCCAGCAAAAGGAGGAATTTCCCAGCTTGGCAAGATATATGCTGATCTAGAATAAATGGTAAAATTTTTGTTCCAGTAAGAAGCAGTGAGTCAGTTCTTACTATGGTGTCTCCAGCTCCCTTAGAACAAGTATTAAATCTTTGACAGCTGTGCATTAAAGCAGGTGAGGGACTGAGCACTCCAGAACTGTTCTCAGACATCTGAATAGCATCTTGAGTTTATTTCTGCTTGGATTTATGATCGTGTTTCATCAACATAAGGTATGTTCTTAAGTAACAACCTGTTGCTTTTTTAACTTAAGAGAAATTTTATGGAACTGTTGGGTGTCTGTTTTTTCAGATACTACACATGCCACTGTCAGTGAAAGCAGTAGCATTGGGAAAGGAATGGCACAGGAAGGTTTCAGGCTGAGGGCTTTTATTCCCTTTGAAAGCATGCATTTAGTAGAGCTGCCTGGATGCTGTACCTACCCAAAGTTGAAGAATTTGAATCCCCTCAAAAGGTTTTCAGCAGCTCTGAGACTAAAAGTCAGTCGTTCCCACAAAAAAAATAATTTTGGCATAGTGATACCTTCCTGTGGTTTGAAGTATTTCATGCCCCTTAACTGGTACAAAGTGGTTGTAGTTTGACTGGAAGAAACTTGTGTTTTGGGCTGGCTGCATTGCAGAGAGGGCAAGCTGACACACCCATGAGTAGGTATAGCTGTATGGCAGGCTGTTTTGTTAGCAAGGCCACAATAATCTGTGTTTTCACCAAAAATAAAGCTGGTTCTTGCCAGCTCCCATTTTCCCCACAAAAAGTTAAAATTCAGTTGTGGCTTTTCAAAAGCAGCTTAACCTCTCGTACTGTCCAGAATTTATCTACAAAATATGCTTTACCTTTTCTCCACCACCACCACCCCGCCCCCAATGAAGAAGATGAATAGGTATTGGTCAATATTTATTTAAAAAATTCTTGGTTTTGGGGTTGTTGTCTGGGGTTTTGTGTTTTTGTTTGATTTTGTTGGCTTACTTTTTTTAACAGTTCAAGCATATGAAAACAGCTTGTATCTGTAGCTGATCTGTTGCTCTGTATGATCTGTTCCCTTCCCTGTCAGCTGAGAATCCCCATCTCAAATTGAGTTGTGTTCCCCAAATATTCAAGCACTAGAAGCAAAGCACCTGTTGGGTTTCTCTCTGAGACAGTTTAAAGGCTGTGTAGTCCTTGATCCATGCATGCTCAGCAGACAAATTTGACAGTTCTGATTTTACAGTGCTAGATGAACGAAATAGCCAAGAGTCCTCATCAACAAGCAGCTTGGTCACAGTCAAGAAACTCAGTGGTAGATGTAGGTATGTAGCCAGAAAAAAAAAAAGCCAAATTGCAACTGGACAGAGGGGAAAAGCAAAATGCCTGTGTTGGAGTATGAGGTGTTTTCGATGGCTAATTTCTCAAACCTGACTCATTAAGAGTTTGATTGAGGCAAAAACTGTTTTACATTCAAAGAGGCTATCGTTGATTAAAATTTGAAGAACATTTAATGGTACTTGAGATTCGTATGCTTTCCTCTAATTGTATATTTTGGATTAATGTTCTTGTGTGGATTTGTCTTCTCTTTCCCCCCACAGCAGTAATGTGCTGTGCTAGCCAAGTAAAACTGTTATGCTATATAAGGGGAGAATAGAGGTTCCTGTATATGTTACTACATATTTCATAATCCCTAGGTCTTGTAGTCAAAATAGATATCCTCTTAAATGTTCTTATTTTTGTAAATATAGCATACTGGGAAAGTAAACTGAAAAGGGCATGTAAGGATGAAATCATTCATAGGGAGCCTAATGAGTAAGAGATACCCATAGCCTGCAACTGTGTAATGCTTCAAATTCAACGCTGGAGATTGGTAGCACCATGAACTGGTAATAGTGCACACCCGTTAGATGTCCCATTTGCATCACCACCAATGCGGTGTAATTCTTACTCCATTTTCGACTGTTGGAAGACAGTCTAGTCTTCAATGATTCAAGCAGAAAAATTCTTTGGCCAGAAGACTTGCACTGCCTGCAAAATCCACCTATCCTTGTTCTTCTTTCCACCTCCTGTTTTTATCTAAATCCTCCCATTACTTCTTGTTAGACTGGGTATACACTAGTAATGCTTTTCACCCTTATATTTAAATGTTAACTGCACAGACTATTTATATTTTAGTAACTTTTTTTGCATCATTCTCTATTGATATCTTCTTTCCCTTGCTTCCTGATAATTTTAGAGAAACCAAACATTTGTTGGTTTGATAACCTCTTGGTTGGGTATTGCCTAAATTTGCTATGGTGTGCTTTTTGTACTGTATGAGCAAAGAGAGAATTATTAGCTGGGACCCCTGAGCAGGTAGGTTCAAAAGTGAGAGTTGAAACTGTACTTTCCTTTCTAATGTGCCATCACACTATCATAATAGCTTTTCTTTTTCTTTTCTCTAACAAATGTATGGAATACAATGTGAGTCTTCATTTACCTTCCTCTTCACCTGGTGTACCTCTGGATTTCTATTTGCACCTGAGTGTTTATCTAATTTTGTTTCTTTGAGGTTCTTTGTCCCATTTGGGCATGGGATTTGGGTATATCACTGTGCTGTTTCCATAAATCCTGTTTTTTATATTATTACAGAAGTAATGCTATGTGTGCCATGTGTATCAGATATGGATCTCCAGGTTCTTGTGAACCAAATAGTTTTTGAGGCGGAGAAAGAAACAATGTGCTGTTGCATTTAGGTGACATGTAGTCAGCTTTAATTAGAAAAATCAAAGAACACCAAGTGGTCTATATGTTTCTTTCTGATTTTGTGATCCTGTGTGAACTTATAGAACGTAAGTAATTATTCATGCTATGCTGAGCAAAAGAAAAGTGTTCTGTAACCCACCTTATAACACACATGAATCATGGAAAAGCTTTTTATAATTTGGCCTAGAAACTTTAAAGGGCTGACTTAGCAAGCTTGAAAGCTCTAAGGTTTGGTGGTTTGTGTTTTTTTGGTGGTTTTGTTTGTTTGTTTGTTTGTTTTGTGGGGGAGGGGATATTAAAAAATAAACAATCTAGATACAGCATTCATCGTTACTAGAAATTAGAAGTGACAGGAGGTGCCACAACCTTAACTTTTGCAGATTTCAGTGGTGCTGCTGCTGCCTTTTTTCCTTGTGTTTTCAGTGATTCTTTGGGCTTTTTTTGTTTTGGTTGTGTTTCCTACGTTGTGAAACGAACTCTTTGCAAAGGATTTTGTTCATCTTTTTTTGTTGCCTTTGTCTCTTGCTGTTAAATGTAAATGGACTAAGGGGTTGAAAGAGATGAGTTAATCTTGTTGTGGCAAAACAAATGAAAGCTGTCAGAGAGATACAACTTGAGCAGTAATTCTACACTTGATGAAGCCTAGAAGTGTCTGACACTTAGAGCTTGATTTGACACTGCAGTGAAATGGGTGATCATCTTATTTTCAGAGTAGGACCTGTGCATATGTTTAACTGTTTTGCTGATTCAGAATTGGTTTATCATAGCCATGTGCTATTTTATTTTATGTAGACTTTTAAATCATACTATTGCACTGAATATCTGAGTACAAGCAGAACTTTATATTGTTTTTCTTTATGCTTTCTTCAAACAGAGTGTCAATGCAGTGGAGAGTCACAATTCGATTTTGCTCTTCTTTCATTTTTAGGGAGTGTGCAAGAGATTAAGGTCAGAGAGGCTTGTTTTCCATTTTGCACATGAGGTTTTTGTGATTTATTTTGTCTGATAATAGGGAAAGGACTTCTCTTGCCTCACAGCTTCTTACAGTGAAGTTGTGTTTGACTGCATTTATCGAATTCTTATGGTTACTAAAGCCCTAAATTTCTTGGTGGAGCTTTCACCCCAGAGCAGTCTGTCTGATATCAGATAATACAAATTATCTCCTGCCTTCTGCCCAGTTGCTGTACAAAGATACTGTCCTTCATCCTTGTGCAACATGGCAGCCAGCGGCTTGACCATCAAAAACTGAGTTGAAAACTTTATTTTATCCTTGAGATAGTGAAGACTTTATTTTCTTGAGAAATCCAAAAGTTGTTCTGGATTTTGAACAGGATTCAACATACTGTGATTGTATTATCATCACTGAAAGGAAGAATGCATCATGACTGTAAAGTCTTTTGAAGTGATATGCTCTGAACAGCTGCTGTGTCCTATCTGACTTGTCAGAAGTCAGGCAGTTCTTTCTTCTTGACCTTCTTTCTTCCAAGCCGCCTCCGCTGGTAGTAGAGTGTCAAATATATTGAAGAATGAGTAGGGCGGTGTCATTTGTCTGGTTTTGGTACTTGAGCCTGTGTCTTATGTCTTGTTCAGCTGGTGACTACATGATGATGTTGAAAGTCATTTGAGGTGTGATTGCTCCTTTTGAGACTCCAGAAGTGTGACTCCTCTAAAATATTGAGAAGTTTTTGACAGGGGTTGGTGAATAATTTCCACCAATGAATACAAACATATTTCTTAGTGGTCAGAAGGGAGAATTTGAGATTCCTACTCCAAACAATATGTTGCTATTTTAGTGTCCTGTAAAATTTCTATAAGGTAAGACATCACCAGGACTGTTTGCTCTGTAAAACTGCCTCATTTCGTTGACAATTTATTTTCCTCTGTCCTGTGTTGTATTATCCTGTCTTTAATGCCATATACTTGTCTATCTTCCTGCAGCACAGGCTGATACAAAATTGAAGACGTGTAGTCTCATGTAGAGGAAGAGTGGTTTTGGGCTCAAGCAGTGGGCTGACCATGCAGTCACAAAGATTAGCCAGGTTAAAGGGGAGGATTACATTGTGCTGCAGGGGTGGTGGGGGCGGGAGTGGTGCAGGGAGTTAGCAGGCCTTGAGCTGGGGTCCCTCCACTGGAGTTTGGTCTGTATTGGGACAGAGGAGCTTGAGTAGAGCAGTCACTGTTTAATGAGATTGTGGTCTGTTGGAGAAGGTGATGGGTTGTGATTTCAGCATTTTCATCTGTGCTGAACATCACTTCAGGGTGGCAGTGGCTATGTGAGTATTCATCTCTGTTGGTAGCCATAAAATGAACAGCAATCTGTTAGGTTTTGTCCTTATTACTGTTGTCATATTGACAAAGGTGAACCTTATCAGTCTGATGTTTTGAAAACATGAAAGCGGTATAACTGGTTGTGTGTCTTAAAATTGGTAGTTTCTTTTGTGTTCATTTTTTTTTTTTCAGTGGTAAAACCACGTATGTGGCAGTATGGAAACTGGAGCCTGCGGCTTTAGCTCACATGGTCAAATGCGTAGATTCTGTTATACTAATACAACATTAAAGTATTAGTATAGTTAAAATCTAGTTTTATATATCCCTTTTCCCCCCTGTCTCCTAGCTGTGTGTAATTTCATTTGGGTGCCTTGGGTATTTTATTATTGGCATTCAGTTATTCGCTGCTGTCCCCACTTGTTTCCTATCCTTAGGAACCTTCTCTGCCTTGTTTTTTTGCCCCTCACCTTTCACGTTATCTCTACAAGGTTTGAGTTTTCTCCGTGCTTGTGTGATCTCATGTAACATCAGAGTGTTGGAGCCTGCTGTGTGTAAATTTGACTCTTTTTAATAATCTCCTTGAGTTTACATCAACAGCTTCAGATGATTAACCAGTCATCTGGGTATGTGTGCGTGCAGGGTACTAGAAGTAAGTTTGTTCAAAGATACCTTAATTGAGAAATAAGATGTAAAGGGAGACCATATCCATAAGCAAGAGGGGGAGGGGAGAAAAGTTATGGTTGAGCTTTCAGCCTTAATTCTGGATTTCAAGAGCTCTGAATGCTTGGTTTGTTAGCATTAATCTTGCACTAACTTAGGGTGTTTTTGCATGAGAGTGTGTGTGTTTAACCAACTAAGCATGAAATCCCTTCCTTCTGTTTGTCCCTATTAAATAGTGGCAACAAAAGAAACAGACAGGAGATGGGTCCAGAACAAAGCAGAAATAATGGAGTATTTCACCCCCAAAAGCAGAGTGAAACGAGAAGCACAATGAGTAGGCAAAGACAGACTCAATGGCTGGAGGCAGTGTAATGTGTTGGAGAGAGTAGTAATTCAGGGATGTTTGCTGCCCAGAGCTTCTATCTGTGATCTCTGAGCAGCACATATATCAGAAGTGTTTGGCCACCCCTGCTGTAGACACAGTATTTAATGCTTTTCCCAGGAGAAATCTCTGTATGGCTTTAAAGGGACACTGTCTAGGATTGTCAGCTCAAATACTTATCCACCTAAAACTGGAATCATCTGGTTGCAGTAGAAATCCCTAAGCAGGAGTAGGACTAGCTAACTTCTTCCCTTAGCTCTGGTGTATGATTATATGTGCATATGCAGCATGCACGCGCATATACAAGTAAAATGAAAGTAACAGTGGTGCTGAATATTGTACAGTTTTCTGCAGGCTGCAGTATCTAATTACTCCCAGTTTCCTGGAGAAAATACAACCTTTTTATAAAAATGGCTAAATGCATACATTTTTTCAAGATACTTTATTGTTTTGTTTTCAGTACCTTAAAATCTGCTTGTTCATTTAAATAAAAAAGATAAAAAATTAACTCCTGACTCTCCCTGACTGCCTCTCTTTGACTGCTTTTTCTACCCATCCAATGGCTGTAAGGTGTTTTGAGTATGATGTTCTCAAAAATCATGAGAAGTGACACTTTGTTTGACATGTCTCTCCCTTTAAAGTAAGGTCTTACCCTGATAGGATGAAAGGATTCCAAAAAGTGTTCCTTTTTTATTG
Organism: Leptosomus discolor; assembly: GCF_034619465.1. NCBI lineage: Eukaryota > Metazoa > Chordata > Aves > Leptosomiformes > Leptosomidae > Leptosomus > Leptosomus discolor. The sequence continues at coordinate 74,410,740 of NC_141419.1, forward strand.
CTAGCAGTGGAGCTGAAATCCATGACCATATCCCAATTTCAATGACTCTGCCAGCTAGCTCTGCCTGACCCTATATTTGTGGTAGTCAAATGTTTTCTCTCTGTCCTCTCCAACACTCCCTCTGAGTGGCCTCATTTGGGTTTGGAGTTTGTTTTATAATATTTAAAAGGCAGCCTTTTATTGGACAGTCACTCATCAAGCAATTGAGGTGTGGGAATCAATGAGAGAGAATTCCAGGTCCACATAGTGGAGTTCAAGATCCTTAGGGCAGTGAGGAGAGTGCACAGCAAGCTCCCTACCCTGGACTTAGAGAGCAGACTTTGGCCTCTTCAGGGAGCTGCTTGGCAGAGTACCATGGGATACAGCCCTGGAGGGAAGAGGGCCCCAAAATAGCTGTATTCAGTATTCAAGTTTCACCTTCTCCAAGCTCAGGAGCGATGCATCCCAACGAAGAGGAAGTTGGGCAAAAATTCCAGGAGGCCTGTGCGGATGAACAAGGAGCTCCTGGACAAACTCAAACAAAAAAAAGGAAACCTACAGAGGGTGGAAAGAAGGACAGGTGGCCTGGGAGGAATACAGAGAAATCATCTGAGCAACCAGGAATCGGATCAGGAAAGCCAAGGCCCTGGTAGAATTAAACGTGGCCAGGGACATCAAGGGCAACAAGAAAAGCTTCTATATGTATGTTGGTGACAAAAGGAAGACTAGGGATAATATAGGCCCTCTCCTGAAGGAAGTAGGAGACTTGGTTACCTGGGATATGGAGGAGGCTGAGGTACTCAATGACACTTTTGCCTCAGCCTTCACTGGGAAGTGCTCCAGCCACACTGCCCAAGGCGAAGACAGCAAATACAGAGGCTGGCAGAATGAATAACTGCCCACTGTAGGAGAAGATCAGGTTCGATACCAACTAAGGAACCTGAAGGTGCAGAAGTCCAGGGGACCTGATGAGATGCATCTGTGGGTCCTGAGGGAACTGGCAGATGAAATTGCTAAGGCACTATCCATCATATTTGAGAAGTCAAGGCAGACCGGTGAAGGTCCTGCTGACTGGAAAAGAGGAAACATAACATCCATATTTAAAAAGGGAAAGAAGGAAGACACAGGGAATTACAGGCCAGTCAGTCTCACCTCTGTGCCCAGCAAGATCATGGAGTGGATCCTCCTGGAAACTATGCTGTGGCACAAGGGAAATAAGGAGGTATTGATGGCAGCCAGCATGGCTTCACTAAGGGCAAATCATGCCTGACAAATTTGGTGGCCTTCTATGGTGGAGTTACAGCAATGGTGGATAAGGGAAAAGCAACCGGCATCATCTTCCTGGGCTTGTGTAAGGCATTCGACACTGTCCTTGTCTCTAAACTGGAGAGACATGGATTTGACAGATGGACCACTCGGTGGCTCAGGAGTTGGCTGGATGGTCACACCCAAATAGTCACAGTCAACAGCTTGATGTCCAAGTGGAGACCAGTGATGAGTGACGTTCCTCAGAAGTCGGTGTCAGGGCCGTTTAACAGCTTTGCAGTGACATGGACAGTGGGATCAAGGGCACCCTCAGCAAGTTTGCCAATGACACCAGGCTGAGTGGTGCAGTCAACACACCTGAGGGAAGGGATGTCATCCAGAGGGACCTTGACAGGCTGGAGGGGTGGGCCCATGGAAACCTTATGGAGTTCAACAAGGCCAAGTGCAAGGTGCTGCAGCTGGGTTGGTGCAATCGCAAGCCCAGATGCGGGCTTGGTGTGGGTGGATGAAAAACTGAATATGAGCCAACAGTGTGCACTTGCAGCCCAGAAAGCCAATCGCATCCTGGGCTGCATCAAAAGAAGCATGGCCAGCAGGTCGAGGGAGGGGATTCTCCCCCTCTACTCTGCCCTGGTGAGACCCCGCCTGCAGTACTGTGTTCATCTCTGGAGTCCTCAGCACAAGAAAGACATGGACCTGCTTGAGTGGGTCCAGAGGAGCGCCACAAAGATGGTCAGGGAGCTGCAGCACCTTCCCTATGAGGACAGGCTGAGAGAGCTGGGGTTGTTCAGCCTGGAGAAGAGAAGGCTCTGGGGAGACCTTCTAGTGGCCTTCCAGTACTTAAAGGGGGCCTAGAGGGAAGGTGGGGAGGGATTCTTGATCAGGGAGTGTAGTGACAGGATGAGGGGTAATGGTTTCAAACTGAAGGAGGGTAAATTTAGATTAGATATTTGGAAGAAATTCTTTCCTGCGAGGGTGTTGAGACACTGGAAGAGGTTGCCCAGAGAAGCTGAGGCTGCCCCCTCCCTGGTAATGTTCAAGGCCAGGTTGGATGGGGCTTTGAGCAACCTGGTGTAGTGGGAAGTGTCCCTGCCCATGACAGGGGGGTTGGAACTAGGTGATCTTTAAGGTCCCTTCCAACCCAAACCATTCTATGGTATCTGACAAGTGTTTCAAGTCCAGTCAGGCTGTTAATTCAAGTTTCTCTTATGCCCTTTGGGTTGTCCAAATGGAGTTGAAAGTATGCTGGTTTTGGAAAGGACTGAGTGCTAGTTGTGAATTGAACAGCTCTTCCTATGTTTTTGATACATTTTTCTTTTTGGATTTCAGGAATGGCTTCTTTAGTTACCAATACACATTTCTTGTAGTTCTGTGCATTTCAGACTACGCTGTAATACATGACAGCATCTTAAGTAATGGTGTAGCTCTAGTCCATGCTTTATAAAATATTTCAGGACATATTTCCTGTCCATCATCAAAAGCGGAATATAGAATATAATTTTATTTGCATGATGAATGATCTCTGAATTTTCTACTTTGCACAGATTTTGTGCAGCTACTAGGTGCAGTTGCCAAAGTTGTGACAATAGAGTTTCAGTCTCTGTAATGGATGCTTAAATAGTCCTGACTTTGTTAGGGGTGAAGTAAGTCTTGGCTGCTGAGAGAACAAGAAGGCAGTGATTGGACTTGTGTACTGATGTTTCCAATGGAAGAGATGTTCATCAAGCTTGCGTAAGGAGGATTGTGGAACAAGTTTATAAAATTTAAATGTGTTATTACAAGCATCCTCTAAAATGTGCTGGAGATTTTCTCATGTCGGCCAGTGGTAAGTGCTATACGCACCAGCTTAAATTTCAGCAGCTAGAATATTTAAAGTCTGGTATCATTCCAACCGAACAAAAATATCTACTGAAAGAAATTAGGCTTGCAGAACGACAAAGTCACAGATATAATGAGGACAGGGGAACCGTGTCAAACAAAATATGAAAGTGGACTGTGCGGAACCATTTCCCTGTCTTCTGGGGTCCTGTGTCTGCTGTGTTTCAGGAACTTTCATACCTAACTGTGCTTACTGGTGAAGGATGAGCGAGTGGGTGGCGGTTCTACATATGCTGCTTTGGACATGCAATTTGACCTGGATTTTTGATCGTATCTTTAATCAACAGTATGTAAAGATTCTTCAGACTAAGTTGGACTTAAGGAATTTGCACTAAAGAGATACTGAACTTCACAAAACCAGCCTACAGAACCCCTCCATCACCCACAGAGCCTCCATATGTGGAGCAATAAAGAGCAATAATTATCTTTGACAGAACTGCAGGTTATTAAACGTCGCCAGGGCTGTGAGAGTCCTGTCGTTGCATAAGAACTGGCACAGTGTCTGGACAGGGAGAATCACAGACTTTCACCAGCTCATCTATTCCTTTATGTTTTTCAATATGACATCAAGAAGTTGTCACAAAGATGCTGTGCTGAAGGGGACAAATTGAATCCTTTTTAAAGACTGGCTGCAAAGGGCCTGAGACATAGCCCCAGGAGCTCTGGCAAGCTTCGAAGAATTTTATGTGGCCTTCAGCCTGACATCCATTAAGTGGAAACTCTGTTTGAAGGAGCTTATGTTGTGCAGTGAACTCAATTGGCCTTTCTCACTTAAGTACCGGAGTACAATATTTGCTGTGGCTTTGTAGAATCTGTGAGATAAGTATAAACTGACGTCAGTGAATAAAGCTAGAAGGCATGTTTATGCTGTTTAACTATGGACACACATATAAGTGCATTCCTTCTTGAAAAGAATAAATTTTGAGTCAAATTTTAAGAGGTAAAGCTTTTATTTTTAAAATCTGTTGCCTTTGTTCAGCTTAACTACTAAGTGTAAATGTTTTCACTCCTAAAATACTTCCTTCACATTTTAAAAAGGTGTTGAAGGAATTTAATAACTTTCCCTGAACTTATTTCTTGCTTTTTTAAACCAACGAAGACTGTTTTGGCTCAATGTATGACAACTTACTGTCTATATGGAAAGAATCCAATGCAAGTTCTGCATTCAGTGAGCTGTCTTTTCATAATTGCATTCTCTTTGGTTGACTTGCTCACAGAGCCAGACCCCACTATTTGCAACAGTGCCCTACCGATGTTTGAGGGCCCTCAGTGCAAGGTACTGGGTAGTTGTATAGACAAAGTAACTTAAGGTTGTAAAGACTGGATTCCTTTACCTAGTGTGATTGAGTGATTAGTTTGTGGTTAAGATGGAAAAAAAGAGCTGGGACTATGTAAAACGGAATGTGTGTGAGAGGAGTGATTGCACAAACATGTTTTCCCTTTCTTATATCTTATAGCAGATATATTCCTTTGGTATGAAGGTGGCAGATATTGGGGAAAAGGGTATTTATATATATTGGGGTGGTAAAGATCTCTCTTGGACATTAGGAGGTATTTATATCCCATACCTTAAATATAAACTTCCTAGCTTTCCCAGAATGATAGGTTTTTAGATTTTTTAGTATAAAAATTACATATGAAGAAAGGTCTGATGAACTTTACTAAGGGCTTAAAGGACCTTTTGGATGAACTTGGCCTACTTGGGCAATATGGTGAGCAGAACTCTAAAGTAGGCTTTGTGTAAGAGATTTTTATTCTTTATATTGTGATTAATTTATACTTCTCCAGGGGAAGTGAGAGATCTGCATATTTTGACTAGAGCTGTGTCCAGCAAAATACTTCTTTACAAGCTGTACTCTTTAACAGCTGAAAGGTCAAGGTCAAATGCATGACAAAGCAAGCCAAGAAAGGACATCAGTGGAGCAAAGTTCTCTGATTCTTTCCTGTGACAAGAGGTAGAGCCTGGCCAGCAGCTGCTTGTGAGCTACTCTGATGTTCGCACCAGGTATTGCATGAAATTAGCACAGGAAGCACTCGTGCACACCCAGCCGCAGAGTTCAGTAGGGCACGTGCCTATCTTGCTGTATGTGCACTCTTCATGCTATTCAGGAAATGGATGTCACTTTTCTCAATCCAGCGCTGTGAGATTTAGGTGAAAAGTTGACAGGTATATTTATGTTTTCTTATGAATCTCTTCTAGATTTTAGTTGAGGTCGTCTCAGTCTATTAGTTGTTCATTCTGTCAACATAGTAAGTTGGAATAATAATTTTCTTCTCTCCAATGCATTTAAATTTATAAACTTGATTTTTAGAACCTTATTAAATAATGTTTGCAAAAAAAAGTAACTTCTTCCTTTTGTTTTTGTTTTATTTGTTTTTCTCTCTCCTGGCAGTGTTTTAGAGCACTTTGCTGCAAGGGACCGCCACCACCACGACCTGAATATGACTTGGTTTGCATAGGCCTCACTGGTTCTGGCAAGACAAGTCTTCTGTCTCAGCTTTGCAGTGAAAGCCCTGAGAATATAGTGTCTACCACAGGTAGGATGCTGCCTTTATTCCATGGTGTGCTATAACATTGCCCAAAGGCAACTTTTGAAACATCTAGCAAAGGTAGCAGAGAACTTCGGCTTAGTTATCTTGCTTTTGAAAGTACCTAATGGATTTCTTTGAAGCTACCACTGCTTATTCTTTCAGCGTTTGGTCATACATTGGGGAGTATCCATGAAAACATACAATTTGGAATGTGTTGAAAGTCAGAACGTACACTGATGTAGTGAAGTAGAACCATTGGAAACATACAGTAGCAGTGTAGTGTAAACACACATTAAAAGGTTTCTTCCTTCTCTTTTTGGTTTTGTTTTTTTAAGCAGTCTTGTTTTATGGACAGAAAAGAGAAGAATGTCCTATAAAATAGAATGGGTCAGTGATGCTCTGAAACTTAAGTTGGGATTTATTTCTTCACATGCTTGGTCAGTACTGCCTTGAGGTATATGCTAGCAACAGAAAGAATAAATGATGGAAATGTTTATTTCTGGTGATAATCCTTTCTTTTTAGATCAGCAAAGTGACTTGTTTGTGTAGTAAGGGCAGATTGAGATCAGAGAATCAATTTACAAAGCGTTTCAGTGGCGTTGAGAAGATACATAGCAACAAACATGACAACCACAGCTAAAAGGTATCTTAAGTCCAAAATATTTGAATAGGCATACTGATATAGATGAACCAGAATGCCTTATACTGAAAAGGGTATTTTGGTTAAAAAAAAACAAAACAGCACTAGAAAAAACAAAAACAAACATGTGGAGTGAGAAAAAGGAATACCTGGCTGCAGAGTTCAGAAAGAGGACAGATTAGGTCATAGAGGTGGAAGAAATGTGGTTCTGTGGCCACAGCGATTTACTAAGGTTGATTTGCTGAGGGAACACATAGCATTGTGTGAGTAACTTGTGCCTATAGTTATGTGGCTTTGTATTCTAGCTGTGGTTCATGGGCTTGAATTTTATGATTGTCCATTAGTAACACTAACTGGTTTTCAGTTATCTTTGTTTAAATTACAGGAACATAAGATTATTTAATACAACTGTAAGTAAACAAAGTAAAACAGGTACAAGAAAATACTGAGGTTTTTTTCTGCAATGAATAATTAACACACTTCTTCACAGTGGTGTTACTGGGAAAGTTAAAGAGATCTGACACTTCATTGTGTGGAGAAGGTATCAATGCCTAACTCAGAAAGTGAGAAGGAAATTGTAGAGTAATTCAGCTTTATTTTTTTTTTCCTCTTTTTTTCCCGTCTCTCCTGAGCTTTATCTTTAGAGTTCACCTGAAATTAGTGCAAATTATACTTTGACACTTTAGATCTTGAAAGAAATAGTAACAGCGATGTAAATAGCGGTATAGATCTATCAAAGGAAATAATGAAAATATGATTAATTTTAAAGTTAAATTTCAGACCTGTTTCTAGATACTTGCAACAAAATACCATTATTTATTTAGGCAACTTGAGGAGGGAGAATAAACTGTGGAGAAAAATAGGCAGCATGCAAACCAAAATGATGCATAACTAGGCTATTCAGCTTATAATAAATCTACCCTTATGTACCATACCTATGCTGTATCAGAAAATACTGTTGAGAATCCAAGAATACAATGTGATAACTTCTCCACTCAGTTTTCAAACTATAACCTACATTTTTGCTTTTCTCATCAGCGCCACTCAGGTCCATTCCAGTTTTTCCTCCTTTCTAGGAAGAGTTTAGGATCTGTTTTAAGACAACAACAACAACAATATTTAGTAATTATTCCCTTGAGATTTTCTTGCATTTTCCTATGCTGCATCTAGCACTGACTGTGTTTGGAGTACTGGAATATCTTATTGGTCTGATCTGGGAGAAGAAACACCTTGTTTCTGTTAAATGATAGCTAATAAACTTGGAGTGAAACAATTGTTTCAAAACTTCTTTACTCGATTCCAGGTATATAATGATGTTGAAACTACTTGTGCTAGATGGAAATACATTCAATATCTATCTGGACGCTTTATGCTGAAACAGCAGGCATAATTTTTCCTGTATAAAGTATTAGATACACTTACATGTGTGTATGCACTAAACATGCAGAATTTAGTATATAATGTATTGATGGATTGCTAGCAGACTTTCGCATTCCTTTTCTCTTGGCTGTCTGAATTTTCAATTAAGGAAAAACATCACACATTTAGTTCTAAGCATATAACAAACTAATAGAGGTTTCATAGGTGCTTCTAGTGTGCTTGTCACCATTTTAAAACATACCGCTTAGGTCTATAAAAGAATCTTTCTGTTAATAAGAATTATAGACAGGATTAATGCTGCAGGTGTAACTAAAACCTGTGAAGTTTAAACGTAAGAAAACAGTTATTTGAATTGCATGTTGTCTTCCATGTCTCCTAAAATTGCAGAAGGTTTACTGTTTGCATAGTATTACTGTTAGTCTGAAATCTAAACTTTGTTTCCTGATGTATTAAAAGATGATTCTATAAAGGTATATTCTGTACTAACTCATTACCAAATGGTAGGTGGCCTGGATGGAAGTTTTGTGCTGAATTTTGTGTGTGCCAGCTATTTAATTTCATTGCTCATGCAGATTTATCAACCCCTGCCCCCCAAGTGATATTTTAAAACACCATATTGAAACAGAATTTCACATGCAAAATCCTGGTTCTTGATCTAAAATGTAGTCTTTTCTGCCTGTGTGCGATTGATTTCAAATGGCGTCTTTAACAAATAACTTATTAATATTCTTTTATTTCTGTTCTTAGGTTTTAGTATTAAAGCAGTGCCATTCCAGAATGCCATCCTGAATGTAAAAGAACTTGGAGGTAAAGCATTTATTCATTGGATTATAAAAACATACAGTGTCTAAATCTCATCGTAGTGAACTGTTAGTTGTTTTAAATTTAGAAACTATAAATCAGTGTGGCTGGAATTTAAAAGCTGTGTTTCACCACAGCAGAGAAGATTGAGAAAAATTGTACAAATGCTGACTGCAAAGAATGAAAAATAAAAAGCAGGAGGAGTGGAAGGCAAATAACTGGTTTATCTGCTTAATGTATTTCTTGAATTGCAATTGGTTGAGTTACACAGAAATACAAACTGGACTGTAATTGTAGTATGGCTTAGGTGGCAGTTCAAGGAAATGTGTTCCCTGTGTTTATTGTACTTACAAGCTTTTACTTCTGAGCACTGGCTAAGGTAACTGTGAACTTTTGGCAAAACCAGTAGATGTGCTGCACCAAAGTGTTGCAAAGGCAGCCAACTTCCAATGAGTTACATTTTTTGAGATCTATTAATTTGTTGGATTTGTTAGGCTTTGGAGGGATGGTTATTTTGTGGTTGTATATTTTTTTGATTGTCTGTATACAGGTAAGCTGTTTGGCTGCCCAATTCTGACCCTGAGTCTTAAGTGATCAAGAGGTAGCTCTGTTAAAAGGAAGAAAAAACTCTGTTAATGAGAGTTCTTTTGAAGTCTAATTTCATGTAAGGTACTTCTAATTAAAAGTACATGTAGATCTTCTTTATATTCTAGAATTCCTGTAGATCTTCTTTATTACCTATGTAAATATGGTAGGATTAATCCTGAGGATGTTTGTTAGATTTTCAGGAAGGTTGAAACCTCTTAAATGCTCTGGGGTAGAAGTTAACTTAGTTCTTGAAGGAAGTTTCATGAGATCAAATCAAGTTTCATGATGGTTGTCTTATCTGAAACTGTTTGAAGAAGGCTTTGACATAAGCACATATTAAAGGGATAGCATTTCTTCTTTACTGCCATTGGTCCATGGATTTAAACATACATGTTCTTGTTTGAGTGTGTCTCCTGTAAAAGAAGTGGAAGTTTTCTGTGATAAAGGGACCAATCCACAGGGATAACACACTGCTTGCATGTGTTATCTGCGTAATGTGCGCTTCATTCACTTTTTGGATTTTTTTTGAAATAAGGTGAGTCATTTGCAGCCCACTTTATACATTCTGCTGCCTGATCTCTATGAAATACATCAATTCCTATAGGTAAATGTAGTTTTTTGCATCAAGAATTGAATCCGAGTATTCTATAACAGATCCTCATTAAAGTCTCTTTCTAGATCTTTTCTAACTTTTACAACTTTTGTTTCATGCGGGTATGAGCATTACGAGAAACTTATCTCAGTGGAGTGCTTTGATGTCTCATGACAGTAATCCAGAATATTTGATTTGTTTTTTTCACTCATTTATCTCTTCCCAAAGACAGAAGGATTGTCAGAATTCTTATACTCCACCTTTTTATTTCTTTTCCCTTTTACTCTACTTTTTTATTTCTTATACCTTTTGCTATGGCTGTTTACATGTCTGTACTTAGAAATGGTATAGTCTTTTTTTTCTGTGAGGTATCAGAGAAAAATGCTCGTTCTGATACCTTTTCATTGCCTATGTAAGTCTTATTCCATGTATTCATCAGTGACCCGGATGAAGGGACCGAGTGCACCCTCAGCAAGTTTACTGACGATACGAAGCTGGGAGGAGTGGCTGACACACCAGAGGGCTGTGCTGCCATTCAGCGAGACCTGGACAGGCTGGAGAGCTGAGCAGAGAGGAACCTAATGAGGTTCAACAAGGGCAAGTGTAGGGTCCTGCACTTGGGGAGGAATAACCCCATGTACCAGTACAGGCTGGGGGTTGACCTGCTGGAGAGCAGCTCTGTGGAGAGGGACCTGGGAGTTGTGGTAGATGACAAGTTGACCGTGAGCCAGCAACGTGCCCTTGTGGCCAAGAAGGCAAATGGTATCCTGGGGTGTGTCAAGAAGAGTGGGACCAGCGTGTCTAGGGAGGTTCTCGTCCCCCTCTGCTCTGCCCTGGTGAGGCCACACCTGGAGTGCTGGGTCCAGTTCTGGGCCCCCCAGTTCAAGAGGGACAGGGAACTACTGGAGAGAGTCCAGTGGAGGGCTACGAAGATGATGAGGGGACTGGAGCATCTTTCCTATGAGGAAAGGCTGAGAGACCTGGGGCTCTTTAGCCTGGATAAGACTGAGAGGGGACCTTATCAACACTTACAAGTATTGAAAAGGCAGGTGTCAAGAGGATGGGGCCAGGCTCTTTTCAGTGGTGCTCAGTGACAGGACAAGGGGCAACAGGCACAAGCTGGAGCACAGGAAGTTCCACCTCAACATGAGGAAAATCCTCTTTACTTTGAGGGTGACAGAGCATGGAACAGGCTGCCCAGGGCGGTTGTGGAGTCTCCTTCTCTGGAGATACTCAAAACCTGCCTGGATGCAGTCCTGTGCAACCTGCTGTAGGTGAACCCGTTTTAGCAGGGGAGTTGAACTCGATTTCCAGAGGTCCCTTCCAACCCCTGCCATTCTGTGATTCTGTAAGGAAGCTAAGGCAACCTTCCAAAAGGTGGTTTTTCTTCCAAAAGTTGGTGGTCAGCATTTAATCTTCTAGTTGAGAGATGTGTTCCTATTTGATGAAGGTAAAGCCTGAGCTTTTTGGAGTATGTGTGGTTGCTCACTTGCAGCTACATGAAAACAAAGAAAAGCGTATTTAGTCACTGCTAAATCTTATTTTGGAATTTCTGCTTCTGATGTTGAAGATAAGCCTGGTTTTGGTTTTGTTCCTGGTTTTTGCCTTCAGTTGTTACGGTCTTGTTATCTCAGTTCTCTTTACTGTAGTATGGAAGTCTTGTCCAGACATTTGATCTTGGAAACTTCGAGGAAGGTAGAAGGGCATCTGTTTTTTACAACTAGTGTCCATTGTTGCATGTTATTCAAAGGGTGATGTTCTAGATAGTTCTAATTTTTGTTACTCTGTCTTAACATTGTCTTTTCGGTTTAGGTGACTGAACACTTCATATGTCTTCATACAGCAATGTATTAACAGCTGGTATTAAACAAACAGCAGAAATCTTAAGGTGTTTAAGGTTCTTATGTTCAGCAGCTAAGCACTTATGTGAAACAGATGCTGACTGCGTAGTGTCCTCTTCGTTTGTTTGAAGCTGAGCCCTTTGTTTGAGGGTGAAGATGGTGCTAGTTTTTACTGTGCTCGTTGCCTTCTGGAGCTACTAGTGAAGCCAGGTTTTACTACTTCATTTCTGTAATGATTGTAAATTTTCAGGCAAAGTGTATAGAAAACAGTCTCTCTTCTTTTGTCTCTTCCTGGTCTGGTTATCTCTTCATCAGTGTTTAGGATTAGGGACATGGAGCAAAGTTTGCAGTGCTCTTTTTGCAGAAATTTTTTTTGAAGTACATGATTCTGAAATAAAAATAATTAAAAAAATTTCTAATTTCTGATTTTTTTTATTGTGTTTTTTTCCTAAGCCAGGCTACCTTCCTAATGAAAAATAAGGTTTTTATCCAATTTAATGAATGTTAACTGTTTGGTTTAAAAGTGTTGTATTTGATCCTGAATGAGTGAGAATATATATAGCTTTCTAATCAAACATAGGCCTAATTGAGTTTCTTAAAAAGGTTTTGCTTTATTTACTGACGAAGTTGAACTGCCCGTTCTCTTAAGCTTCTATTTTGGTGTACCAATACTCCCTTCCTGTTTATTAGAAATAAAAAAAAATTGCCGTTTTTTTCCCCAAAAACTTCATCCATAAAATAATGTGTGTAATTTAGGTTACTGTGAAGATGTGCCATGCACTAGTCCGTATTCTTTCAGAGTGTACTCTTACCAGCATAAATGGATATATCTCTCTGTGTTAGGCAACTCAGCTGAGTAATGGTATAGAAAGAAATTACTGATTTGATGATTTTCTGTTATGATGCAGCGTTCTCTGGTGAGAACTAAGGATGAAATTACATACGATGATCATAAAGGAGAGTGGGGGAAGACTGGAAAAATAAGACAGATGGTAGGATTTGTTGTTCAGAAGATTCTAACACAGTTTTGCTGAAAAAATTTTGGAATGCTGAATGCTGAGGTTTGTTCTCAAGACAGATAATAAAGGTGCAAAGGCAATAGGAAGGTTTTTCTTTGGTTCTAAGAGATTCCAGCCTGGAGACACCGTGTCTGAAGCCACCATTTATTCAGTGTGTTTATTCAGTCATTTGCTGTTGTAATGCTGTCAAAACAGAATGTGAAGTTCTGGTGTCTGTTGTGACGTAGATACTTATTCAGGCCTAAATCAAGATTTTTCGGGCCATTCTGGAGGTCAACTAATAATTTACAGTTGTTTTTTAGAATAAGTGTGTGTTATACTTTAGTTCGCTATCTTGTAAATGCAGGCTGAGAAACTACTGGTGAGATGCCAAATACTAAGCCTGGTCAGATTTAAAAGAATTATTCTGGATGTGAGCAGCGCTTTTTCTTCATACTGAGTTTGAAAATACTAACAACATATTATAGGGTTTAGTAACGTTCTCTGTTTTATGTACTAAAATATATTGTCATAAGTTCGTGTTATATTTTTGTAATCTACCGAAGGCCTTTTTCACAAGCATAGAGGATCAACATGTTGGGTAGTCATCTTTGAAACTCTGTTTAAGACAAAATGTGTTAAGAGCTTGGCAAGAGCAAAGCAGTTAATATCAGGGATCCTTGAGTCTCAGTTCGTTGCGCAGGAAAAGAGGGATGAGAACTGTCCTCCCCACTGCTATTCCTTCTTAAGCTTCATGACCAAAGTCATAAATTCACATTCTTAGGCCAGCTAAATTAATTGTCTAGGTGAGAGTTTGAGAACAAAGAACTTTAAATAGGATTGGTTAAATAAAGCATGCGTATTTTGCCTTAATTTGGAAGTAAAGAGCAGAAGAAGAGAGAGTAGGAGTCAAACATCATACAATCCAAGTTGAATTGAAAATATGAACCCCTGGAGAAGACAGTGACAGTTGTTAGGTAGTATCTGCCTTGTGAAAAAATGAGGGAGGGAGAAAACAATGCCCAGCTATTAGTTAGAATTTAAAATTTGAATAGTTATGGGCAACCAGTCTCTTCTGTTTGACTGTGGAGGTAGAGGAGAGTACTTCTAGCCACATAGCCTGGCAGAGCAGCTAAAATTTTATCTAGTTAGTCATCAGAAAACTGATCCCACAAGTAAATGCCAGCCTAAGTCATCTTCCCAGAGACGAACTAACACGACCAATAAAATCTCTGTACTGTATTTGACTAAAAGGCAATTGACACCTCTACAAAATCTGGTTGTGGAGTACGTGCAATGCCATCTGTGACATAGCTGTATCTAACAGTTTACAGAATGTCTTAGCAGATGAAATTTTTAGATGACCCTGATGAGCTGTCCAAGCTATGAGTCGCACAGAGACATTCAGCTTCCAAAAGCATTTAAGTTAGATCTGTTTGCTATCAATCATTCTGAGCCTGCTGTTCAAATGGTGCCTAAGCCCAGGCTCTGTCACATAGCTTCCTCGTTTCATAGATAAGAGAGATCATTTACACCTCCTTACAGATCTTGTTAACATGAGTCCTGGGGAAGCTCTGATAGGGATTCAGCGTAGCCATCTTTCCACTGTTCTTTGGAAATATTGTTGTTTTCCTACAATTAGCTTTTTACAGTGTGAATAGACAACCCACTGCCTATCTTATTCAAAACGAGTAGGAGCCATGCAAACAACGCCTATCACAACTGTGTACAATACCATAAACAAAACACCAAATTTCCTAGTTCCATCTTTTGTGGGTTGGGGGTCTGGTGGTTTTGTTGATGGGATGTTGTATGGAGAGAAAAGCAGAACCTTTGGTTTGCTAAAAAGCCTTTGTCTCCTGTTGGGGGGAGGGGGGGGGGCGGGGAGGAGAGAGGGAGATTTTGATACAGAAAACGCCTCGATCCTTTCAGAGGGTAAAGCAGACTCAAACTTTTGTGAGCCAATCAGTGGAAGGGCTAAACAGACAGAAGTATGCAGCTGTGTATGCCTACTAGTCTCAGGTGCCATAGAGAAAGATGTGTTTCGAGCTTTATTTGAGATTACCTGCACTGTTACCAAAGGTGTGACTGCAGCCCAGAGGAGGGTATATCTGAGCCTTGCTCGGTGCTGGCAGCGGTTATCAGAGCCTGGGGAGTTGTGCCACTGGTTCTGAGATTGGGGCTGTTACTGGGCTGTTACCAGCAGAGGTGAAAGGAGTGCAGAGATAGGGTAGTGGGTAGAGAGGAAATTGACAGATGATTTTCTTGTTGCTGACCATTCTTTGCTAGCCCTGGAGGACTTACTGTGTGTTTGTGCCTTTAAAAAATAAATTGAAAAACAAACAAACAAAAACAACTTAAAAAACCAACAGGGGTGATTTTGAGAATGGCTGTCATATGTGATGTCCGGTTTAGTGTGGTGTGCCACCTGCTCCAAACTATTAAAACTTTAGACTTCAGCCTTAAATAAATATTAGAGTCTATTGCACGGCACATATTTTCTTATCTTCCTTTTGAAATAATCTGTAAGATTTTTTAAAATTAACTTTATGTTCCTGACTAGAAGAGGAGATTTTTGTTTCAAATTGCATGTTTTACTTTAAGATGATAGTAAAATAGACATGTCTAAGTAGATCAAACTGACTTTCTGCAGGCAAGTGTAAATACAGTGTTTTTAAAACTTTCCAAGTGCTTGCAACCTAAATGTTGTTCTAACAGTTTTAAATATAGGTAGAGATTCAAAATTGGAGATGGCACCTAAGTTAGCTAGTAGGGAAAATACTGAAGGATTAATCTCACTGGCGAAGCCTGGAAGGTGGACAAGAAATGACTGAAATGGTTTCCGTAAATGTCAGTTTGATAAGAAAAATAAAAATAAGCACAATAAAATTATGTTTATTTCTGATTTTTGTATATATTGAATATAAAGGCAGAAAATGTCTTTTTTTTTTTTTTTTTTTTTTTTTTTTTTTCCGGTTTCCTTTTAAGCTGTTTGTTCAGATACTTGTTTAATTGCAGCAGTGAAAATATCTGATCTGGCAATCTCAAAATGTTTCTTTCTCAGGAAAGAAACCTGCCAATTTCTTGCTGCCAAAGTTTGTGTATGATTGCAGGAGTGGACTGCCTGAAAGGCTAAAGAAAGTGGCCTGATTGCTTGGTCTTAAACCCGAGAAACCAAAAGTCCTTCAGGAAGGCTTTGGTTTAGCACCTGTATTGGTGCTTAGTGATAAGCAGTAGCAGTACGAAATAGCCATCGAATGGTGACTGACATTACACCTGCAGGAAACTTATGTATCTGTGTGGATGTGTCTGTCAGTGCAGGCAGATCTCATGTACATAGAAAGCAGGTATCTTAGAAAGGATTTATAACTTTATTTGTAACTAAAAGGAACTAACGGGTTGAAAAATAGCTAGTGTAAAAAAAGAACAAGAAAATCTATATGCTGTATTTCTTCAAGGGGACTACTGAGAGACCTACATAGGGTGTATGCCCAAGATAGATAAGGAGCAGCCACATCTGTTACAAATGTGTTAAGGTTTCCAAGATTTCAGATATCTTCCTGATTACCTAAGAAAATAAGTTTTCTTTGGGAGTAAACGATGGGAAGTGAAATTAGAAACCCTATGTAGATTTAGAAACAGTTGTTTTGAAATTCTTTTAATAATATTTTCTTGGGGTGGGGAGGGTAGGGTGTGTTTAAAAGATTTGCGAGAACGGACAAGAGATTTCTTTTTCCCCTTGCCTTGCTGCTTAAGTCCCTACCCATGGGCCAGTCTTTCTTGCAAAAAGATTTTGTGGTGCAGTTGACATATTCCTTGGCATTTTTTCACCTTTTTGCTAATTAGAAATGGTCTGTTTAATACTAGTAGAGGAATTATCTAAATATTTTTTTAATCAACTGTAAAACCTTCAAAATAGGTAGGTGTCTTTATTTCAGGTGAGTGGATGTTATACTTGAAGTGGTAGAAAAACTGGTTGCAGCCTCCAGTCTTTGAGGGCCCCAGGTTAACTATTTTTGGTGGAAAGGAAAACGAATTCTTCCCTGGATTTGAGACTATAACTTCTCTGGAGCTGTGATGTATTTTGAGGTGAACAAGAGCTTTCATGTGCAGGCTAGACTATCTTGAAGCAAGGGCTGCGTGAAATTCATTGTGCTGTCGATGGAGACTTGCTGCAAGTCTGACAAGTAACAAATTTGACACCTTTAAATTGCTTTCAGTGAATTTTTTCTGTAATGCTGTGTTCTGTTCTCCTGAAAGAACTGAAAAGGAGGAACTGAAGGTAGCCTCAAGCTGCTGTGAATGAAGATGTAAACAGAAGTATTCATAGCTTTAAGGAAGATTTGCGGCTCTGCATTTTGCATAACATTTACAGGAGTGCATAACTGTGCAGCTTGTTTTGGATGTGTACTAACCTGTGCATAACTCTCAAAGTCTTCCCCCCCAGCTTTCAAGAGGCATTTGAGAGGGTACTATTGGCACTGATACAAATTGTAAATGGTGTTAGTGTGGACATACTATACCCTTGGCTGATAATCAAAAAAAGATTTTATTTATTTGATATTTAAAAAATGACAAATGAAAACTTTCTAAAATGCTGAACATTGAATAAACTTGCCCTGTAGTAATACTGAATGATTGAGGTTTTTAATTACAGCACCCTGTCATTTATCTGTAAGGAGGGTGGTTTTATTTTTCTTTTATAAAGTAATTCAAGCATATGTTTTTCCTGAATACTATCTTTTCTATTAAGTGGT
Organism: Leptosomus discolor; assembly: GCF_034619465.1. NCBI lineage: Eukaryota > Metazoa > Chordata > Aves > Leptosomiformes > Leptosomidae > Leptosomus > Leptosomus discolor. Next base: position 74,427,992 of record NC_141419.1, read on the forward strand.
ATTGTGTGTTCTCACCCACCCTGCCCAATTTATTTGTAAATGGGATGTTTTAGTCATCCCGTGGGTTCATTGCCGAGGGAAACAAATCATATGCCTAGGCATGAGTCGTGCCACTTGCCTGTGTCTGAGGAAAATACTACACTGAATGTCACATTTTAACCTTAGTTTAGGCATGAGGTGGTTGAAAAAACAGCCATGTGCCTGCAAAGCTGTTAGAGAAACACATGATACTAGGCTGACAAACCTGAGTACTTATCTTGTGTGTTTCTGTTGTTTGATAGAACATTTTGGGTACCAGTTAATTCTCTGTTTTTGTCTCAGCAGTCTCTGAGAGCCTGAGGATGTTTAATGGATGCACATTACATTCTGGATTGCCAAAGAACTCAGACTTTGAGTTTCTGTGTCTTAGAAACCTTTGGAATAGATGAAAAGAGTAATTCATAGGATAGTCTGTGCTAAACTGCACTTTTAAAAACAACTGCTTACTCTATAAGACTGAATTTGTCATGCTGTAAAGTGCGATGGCTGGATCACTATTCACAGGCCAGCATTTCCTGCCTAGGATAATTCCACAATATACTACCTAATGGTCTGGAGAAAGAAGCCAAGAGCATGTTAGGCTCCCTGGATATGAAAAGTTAAGGCAAAAGAATAGAATCTTATTTGTCTTGTAGAAATTGTGTGTTCCAGTTATTGATGCCAAGAATCATTTTTCAAGTGCATTTGCCAGAAAAATGAGATAACATGGCACCCCAAGGTACAGTTTTCTCAGTCTTTTTTCTTGTCTGCTTAGTGCAGTTTTTTTATTCTTAAACCTCAGGCTGTGATTTCCTCAGAATTGAAGTGTAAGCGAGTTCAGTGTGGGTCGTTATTCTAATGGAAGATTCTGAAGGAAATACAAAGTTTTGTCGGACATTATTAGTTGATTCGTATAACTATGCCATAATGACTGGCTGGGGCTGGAGACAAAAGGACTACTATGCTTTGGTGGTGTTTCTTTTGAGACAGCTGATGTGCAGAAACAAAGTTGAGCAGCTAAAGAACCTGAACCAAAAAGACAGGACCATAAGGTCAACAAATCAGCATAGTGCTTTTCTGGCTCCAGTGTCCTGTGTAGGGATCCATGAGCTGCTTTCTTCCATGTGCCTGGATACAAGAGGTCAAATGCTCTGCAGTTCACCGCACAATTTTTCTCTTTAGAAATAGTACGGTTACAAAGATAAGACTCAGGGTCTGGCAGCGACATGTGATTGAAAAGTAGCTGGCTGAAGCTTAGAGTAAGACAGACAGATGTTATGTTGCTAGGAAAAAAACCCCAACCTTCAAAGAGCTGATCATGGTGTTGCCCTTTCAGTTCATTCAAAATGATTCTCTACCAGTTTTTAAAGTAATGTGATACTTCAGATGCCTGTGACACTGCTGTGTGTGGCTATGTAAATAGTGTCCTTCTGGCAACTTGCTCTACTTGGTTCTGACATAGAGAGCTGTTTGTAAAGACATCTATCAGATGCTATAAAATTCTTTACAAGTACATTTGGTAGATGTTCCAGTGGTACAGAAACATAGAATTAGCTTTCGATGCCATCTGTCTTCTGTGTAAGTAATGTTGATCTTCAGAAGTTGATGATAAAATAATTGAAACACTTGTGCTATTTGTACATTGTTACTTTGAGTCTGGCTAAATTAATAGAGAAATTAAGCAAGGTCTTTACTAAATCCCATAAGCATTTACCTTTAAGTAATCAACTCTTTAGATCTCTTGTAGAAAAAAAATGTTCAGGTATGACTTCAATATTTTTTGCAGGAAAAAGTGCGTGAGTGTTCACGATGTTCATTAGCCATCTAAATTGTGCCAGGTGCAGAATACAGAAAACGAGTGCTTAAGGTTCCAGTGTGGCTGGTATAGAGAAGACAGTAACTCCATGGGATGAGATTTAAATACTCTTCAGTTGGATGCCTAAAGTATATGGTGTAAATTCCTTTATAGATATTTATTCTTCACCTTTATTTAGTGATTGTCTTTTCTGTTGCACAATGTATAAATTAAGTGATTATTTTGAGTATTTTATCAATGCTATTGTAATCGTGTTGCATTAAATTCTCATTTTGTGCCTACATGTTGCTTAGAACTTTTGAGTTCTTTTGTTTCGCTAAAAAATGGAGTTTCATTATTATCAGCACTTGGTATCTGTAACTACATTAAAGTTTGCTTCTTCCTATCTCAAAGTGAGAAAAGTATCTTAAAGGATACCTTCAGCACATTTCTGCAAATCACCATCTTGCAGTCAAATTTTCTACTAGAATAATACTGCTGCTGTTCACTTTCTAGTGTTAGTCCCCATGAGTGTAGTGCCAGATTCAGACATACAAAGAATAGCTCATATCCAAATCATAGTTTAGATGGTTTGACAGCTGTCAAATACAATCTTTTTTTTCCTACCTCAGTGTTCAACATATGCTGCTCTCCAGGGGAGACAAAAGCTTTCTGTAGATAACCTTATTGCTTGGCTTCTGTAGAGATGGCTGAGTGCTGCTGAACTGTGTCCTAAAAATGTGGCATATAAGTCTGTACAGTTACTCATGTCTACTGTTGGGGTCTTCCAGATTCCTTAGTGTGGCTGACAGACCAAAAGTAGTTGAAATGAATGCCTTTGTCACTGTATGTTGTCACCGTAGCTCCTCATTCGCTGTTTGACTCACTATTGTATCACTATTCTCTTCATTAACTGTCTTAATTACTTTAATGAGCTTTTGTGACACCTTTTTTCCCCAATTATGAAGTGTTTGCCTGATGGTTTTCAGATGAACTGAAAGACCTTATCGTGCTCAGAAATGAGCAACTGCCATGACAGAAGCTACAGGTTATGGCAAGGAGCTGCAGGGCTAAGTCAAAGAGAATGGCAAAGGTTTAGATACCAGTACGAAGATATTTCAGTGAGAAGGTATAGGATTAGACTATGTGGCACTGGAGGCACAGTAGTTCTGCCAGTACTCATTAATGGAGCAGAAACTTTCAGGGATGAAAACTGCATTGAGTCAAATTCCTTCCATATTTAAATAACGTTAATTTGACATTTGTGTGTGTGATTTATGGTTGCTTTTTTCCTTTTTATTCTTTCAAAGGTGATTATTTAGGAGAGAAAATTTAGCCCATTACTTTGATTGTTTTAAGTAGAAGGGTAATTTTCAGATACAAGTGTTAACTCTGTTTAGTTGTTCTTGTTTTAATTAGTTCTTATTATTGTCTTGAAAGGGGCTGACAATATCAGGAAATACTGGAGTCGTTACTACCAAGGATCCCAAGGGGTAATATTTGTATTAGACAGTGCCTCCTCTGAAGATGATCTAGAAACTGCTAGGAATGAACTGCATTCTGCTCTCCAGCATCCACAGTTATGTACTTTGCCGTTTTTAATACTGGCCAATCATCAAGACAAGCCAGCCGCTCGCTCCGTACAAGAGGTATGTTAACATGGCAGCATCTTGCCTGTTTATATTTACTGTCTGCACACCACTGACCCAGTATTACTTAGTACCCTGATATCCTAGTTAAGGGCTGGCCTCATTTATGCTTTGCTGTATGTATACAGACCAAGAACAGTCCCAGCCTCTAAGAACTTCGTCTAATGCACTCTATACAGCCTTAGTTGTTCTGGAAAACAGACAGGTAATACTTGGATACAAACAGTTCTGCTTTCACCATATTTTGCTTAAGGGAGAAAAGTCATTTTTAGACTGAGCTTATCTAAAGCTGCTGGGACAGTGATTTTTTGTTTAGTTTGGGGTTTTTTATTTGCTGTTAGTTTTGATCTTGCACTACCCAGTTACTCTATTCTTCACAACTGCTTAAAGCAATAGATTGCAGCCATAGGTTATCTTTTATGTAAAAGCTTTTTTTCTGAACTGCTATATACTGATGTGAGGGCAGAGCTGCAATTCCTGTTCTGAAGTCCTTAACTTGTTCTGATTTTCTTCTTTTAAGGAATAATGTCTTTGTCTAGTTTGTAGCTGACAAATAGTAAATTATAATATAATGTTCTATTCAGTGTACCCTTTGCTCTTAAGTTTCTGAAAAATTCATCTTGCCTACATTCCTATCACGTCACATACCTTTGAGGAAATTCTGAAAGTTACCAATTCTTCATGAGAAGCTCTACTTACTATTCTCAAGTTATAGGAAATAGTTAATATTTGGTTGTGTCATTCTGTTCATAAATGTCATTTAAAGGACTCTTCCTATTAAAGATTGTATGTGAAATCTCCTGTTTGATCTGTGAGTGGTGTTTTTTATTACAGTGGAGTGAAAACTGTTTCAGCACCTTACTGTGCTGCTGCTTTGTATTTAAACTTGTTGCTTTCTTAGATGCACTTCTTTGTCTAAAATACGATCTTTCTGAAGAATGACGGTTCAATTCAATGCAAAACTTACTGATCTGTAGGATAGCTGCTGTTGTACAGTATAGATGTATGTACTTTCCATACTGGTTTATTGCTATTTATGCCTCCTTTCTTAACCAAAAGAAATAGCGGATAAAAAGTTAAGCTTATTATGTGTTAAGAAGAAGAAGTGTAAACGTGACTGGAGTATCGTGATGCTTTTAATATGAGAGGAAGGAAATAACTGAGAACTGTGTAGGCTACACTGTAAAATGTTTTATTACGTTGTTGGTCCTTTTCTCTAAGAATCTGCACTTAGGAAAAAGAAAAAAAAAAAAAGGAATTTGGGGTTAGAATATAAAGTTACATAAAAAGGTAAACTGAAACTATGCGGGGATAGAATCTACAAGTTCTAGCTCTTTTAATCTAAAAACAGATTTAGGAAGAAGTAATGAATATTTAAAGAAAATGTAATATGGATTTTTATATCTATAATTTTATTAATCTCTTCTAGTTTATTGTGCAATGTAAAAGCAAAGCATGTATTCCTAAATCTTCCACTTAAAAAATGACAATATCTTGAGGCACAACTGCTTTAATTTTATTCGTCCAAATATATCCAAGGTGTTTTGATTTTTTACTTTTTTCATAGAGTCGTACAGATTACAATTTCCACCAACAGAAATGCTTTTTTCACATGATTTATGTATTTTTTATTCTACTACTTTTGTGTTTTTTAAAAAAGCCAAATTTGGTTTAAAGTTAATTACGGATTTTGATTATAAGTATTTAAGAAATGTTCCTTGTCCAGTTTCATAAGAATGGTGATGCCATGCCAGTTAGTTTGATTTACAACAAATTATACATGTAACTCTCCATTTTGCGGTTGAGACCATGTGGATAGACTTTTGGGCCTGAACTGAATCTTCTGTGTATTTAGAGTTAGCATTTCTTCTCTTTTATTGACAGTGCCCTCATTTTCTCCTCATCCATCACTAGCAATTGCTTGGTATCTCAGTAGAGGAGTAGGTCTTTGTATGCTTACAATAGCATTTAAATATGTTTCTACTGCATGCTGTCTTAAAAAAAAATTCTTCTGGTGTATTATCATAGCAAACAAGTCTTGATTGCTACTTTGCGTCTGTATGAAATGCTGAATACAAGAATTTTGTTAAATGTACAAAGCTTATGCATATTTTCAGGAAAAAACCCACCCTGTATCAAGAGCTCAGTGTGTGTCTTTGAAATTCTTTACTTAACAATAGTGGAAAGCAAAATTACAAAAAAAAAAAAAAAAGAAAAAAAAAAGGAGAATGTCACAAAGTTGTTACTTTGTCCCTGAAAAAATTATGTCCTGTGTTTGCTGTATACGCAAAATGGGAGCCTTATTTTGCCGATGTTAAAATGGAAATTTCTTTCTTTCCTAAAGGCTTTGCTGTGCTGTTGTCCTCATTTATTGATATGTGAAACGAAAGTAAAATGCTGAATCATAAGACGATTCCTTATTTCAAAAAGAGCATATTTAAGGATTTAACAAAAATAATGTGTTGAGCACTGAGTGTTTTACTAGACATCTTTGCAGAACAAAATCCATTAATTATAGGTATTTCCTTGGTTGTAAAGACAGATGAATCACAGTTGAAATTTAGAAGTACGTATGCATTCCTTTAGGCAACAAATTGCCTTTCTTTAATGGATATGAAAGGACTCCTAGGAGTATAATTAAAGAAAATGTCTTGAGTTGAGTGGTGCGTAATAGGAATTGTAGAAAAATATTTATCTACAACAAAAATCCCTCACAATACTGTACAAGTGCCAAGCAGTTTCTGCAACAGATGTTAGTTATATTTATTGTTGGAAAGTGTGGTTGCTCCAGTTTTTCAAAATTTTTTATTTTATTTTAATGTGTTTTCTCCATGTGTTGCTTAGGTAGAAGTGATACTGCAGAAGCTGCATGCTGCAAGTATTAAGCAATGTCATGAATAGTTCAATTCAAAGCTGTAATGACTATTTGTAAAAATATCCAAACAACTTGTTTAATTTATGAAATTTCATTTAACCTAATTAATTTTGCGGGCATGATTGGAGAATATACTTCATATTATTGAAATGATCAGCAAAAATTACAGGAGAAGCTAAGTTGAGATACTGATCAGTAAATGTAATCCTTTTTTTCCTGTGTTCAGTTGCTGGTTGGCTGTTTCCTAGTTTTTGACGTTTCATTCTAGAAACTGTAAATGAAGATCTTATTTTAAATATTGTGCCTCCTGTTTCTCTTATGTCAGCTTCTATGGTGTTTATTCCACCTTTACGTGTCAAAGCTATTTGTTTTTGTAAGTTGTTTTGTTGTTGCTGTGATAGTAGCACATATTTAAGTGTTCTCTGATAGCTGCTAGGTGATTACAGCTGAGCCATGCTGAAATTAAGGCTGTATGTATTAACCAGACTGTAAAACTCAGACAATCATATTTGAGTCAATAGGTATGCTGCAAGATAACCTTATTTGAGATTAAAATTGCAATAGTGAAGAATTAATCATATGTAAGTCCGTTCTGACTGCTGTTTTGGAAACCTTCTGAATTAGTAAATAAAAATATTACAAGTGAAAAATAAATTTAGTTACTCAGCAGATGGGAAGATGGTAGTATATCAGTTTGGCCACTGTTTCCAAAATGCAAGGTGCAATTCTAAAAGTTTACCTAATTATATATATATTTTAATAAGTATCTTGCTGACTGTGCTTTTGGTTTTCCATCACAAAAGTGCTTTTGATTACAACAGCTGTTTTTGATTAGTCAGATTTCTGTTACAGGCTTAAAATATTACAGGAGATTTATGGTGATAAAAGCAGTGTAAATTGCTTTGCAAGGAAACAGCAGGATTACTATGATTACCAACTTGTTGATTTTTATTTTGGAATGTACGTTACTTTTTGTAATAATATCAGAGACAGATATTGCAGTGGGTTCCTGTGATTGGAACCAGTATGTGAACTGAGTCACTCTCCTCCCAGATTAGAGCAATATTTAGGAGTTGCAGAAAGGATGCGTTGGAAGTTGTACATAGCCACTGTATTTTGGGAACAGGCTATGCTGGGTAAACACTCGTCTAAATCTGTTGTGGACTTCTGGAAGCCATGTAGGACCAGCCAAAGGAGAAACCTAGTTGAACCATGAAGCTTTACCAGTTCAGTTGTTAAGCAGCTACATGGTTGGCAGCATGTTAGTTTTGGGGAGTTCCTTTGGTTTTTTATATTTAAGGCTGTTTTCAAGATTGCAATTGGACTAGATCATCATGGAAGGTCCCTTCCAACTGAACTGTTCTATTCTAAGATCGTGTATGTGAAGATGTTCATAGACTATTACCTTTTGGTGGGTTTTCTTTTAGTTATCCAAAAGTGCAGGCAATTAATACATTTCTTTCATATGTATAAATTGCTCTGACCACTAGTACCAGGTGAAATCATTGAAGATACATTCTAAATTCTCATTTTAAAAACATGCTAGAACTTTTTAATACAGACTTACTATTAGACAAGGAATCAAATGTCTTCTTGGTCTATTTTAAGTTATATTATTTTTATAAATATTGTTGTCAGCAAAAAAAAAAAGGTGAAAAGGTTATGTAGTGCGCTAATCACAAGTGGTTTTTTGCCTGTTGCATGCAAGATCTTCGTTGAAGTTGTGGTAGTGATGGGTGTGTTAAACTCCAGAGGAAAGTCTTTCCCATTTTCCTTAAGTTTCTTTGATAGAGCAAGATTAAAAATATCTCCGAATTACAAACAATATTTTCAAAAGCAAGTGTGAAAGATTGATCCCGTGTTTACATAGATAGTGATGTATTTATCTATTTGAGAATATTTTAAGGCATTTGGGTTTTGATCTGTGAACAGTGTTTAATTTGGTTTTCTGCTAGCAGAAAAGTGGAGAGTGACTCTCCTTTTCTCCTTGTGAAAAGAGCCACCTTAGGGCTGTGAGGGCTAATATGCCTTACTTTGCCAGTTTCTTCTTTGTTGTTTATGTCTGGAAATAATTTTGTAGATAAACAATGTCTTCTTGATGCCATAAGTGTCGTAAAGCTAAATAATCATTGCAGGAGAATATCCGGGTTTGTCAGCATCTGCGGAGGCTCTTACTGGTGCTAGGGAGCTAGAGTGCTCTAGAAACTGCGTTCTGGGCCTGCTGATGCTTTATGGTCTGCGTTGGCTGCATATGACAAGCTTCATTCCAGGATGTAATTACTTCCTTTTATTTTGGTGTGTTCGTATTATTTTTGCCATAGCTCTTGCCTTTTGTAGTTTCTGCTAGTTACGGGAAAATGGTTTCTTTTTGGGAACCCTTTCAATGTACCAGTTATAGATGTCATTACTAACAATCAGAAAAACTGTATTGAACAGTGACACATGAGGATGTTTAGCTTCAGAGAGCATGCAGTATCTCAGTTAACAGTTTTGAGTAGATCATGCCTCCAGCAGCATGTACTACAAAAACTTAGCCTGAAACCAAGAGTGGAAATCAAAATGCTCTCTGCAGGCTGTCCCATCCACACCCTGGTCAAGCCTCTCAAATTAGTTCACCTATCTGAACTCTTAAAGACCAGCTGTTGCAAATCTGTGTACTTTATGACAAGGACATCCATAGCAAAGTTAAATCGGGGGCAGATTTTTGGTTCCTCAAGAAACTGTTTCTGAAATTATTTATTTTCAGATTACTGCAGCAAATAGCCAAAATATGGATTCCTATCCTGTTTTGAGATCATAGTGACCTTAATGACCTTAATATTTGCAATCCCCTCACTGCAAATACTACTTCTCATCCAAGGTGTATCCCTTGATATTTGAAGATTGTTTTGGAGCTTGACTACGTTATTTTGAGTGTTGGCTGCTTCCTGCGCAACTGTGGCCTTTGTGGGAACAGAGGAGTTATTTGTCAGACTTCAGTTATGAACACATTTGCAGGAGAGGAGGACATTATTAAACTGATGTTTAGGAAATATTAGTTTTGCCATGTTTAGAACAATGCAGAGATAACTCCTATTAACATGTCTCATAGGAACTCCTGTTCGAATTAAAGAATTTTTTCTGATTTGTTAGGAGGATGATTTAGATATAAAAAGATTCTAAAATAAAATGATGTAAATAGAATACAATATAAAAAGATAAACAATTTAAATAAAAACATTCTGTGAGTAGATCAATAACCTAGCTAGATGTGAACATAGGAACAATTTCATACAGTTGCAAGACTGTGTTCAATGTAAATATGTAGCAGGTAGTGTTTGCTTTAATAATTGCATAGTTAGAATGATTGTACTAATAACAAGTTGAGTAGTAAATATTTGTTACTGCAAAATGCAAGTGACTGTATAAAGAAATTAAAATGAGAAACTGAAAATCTTGGAAGAAGCTGGATTTTTCTGTTCTCTTTGAGTCACTGGCATGGGAGGAAATAATGGTGAGCAAAGAAGAAATTAAGATGATCTGAAAAGGAATTGTAAAGTCTTTTTAGTGATTTGCAAAGAAATCTATCTAGAATGGCTCTACTTTTTGTGAAAATCCCTTTTGAAAAAGGTAGGGTGGAGAATCCAAACAGTAAGCATACTTTTTCTTTACATGCATTTCTGTTTCAATTATGTTTTACAATAAACAAAGATGTAGCAGTTAAAATCCCCAATATATTTTGATTAAATTGAAAGATTAATTGGAATTTTAGGTGAATTAATACAGCTTACAATTAACCATCCTGTACCAATGTACGCAGCCCATTTAACAAAGAAAAGTATATCTCTGAACAGTAAATTCCTAGCCCTCCTCTTAACAGATGCGTTCCTTCTGCAAGGAACGGAGTTAATGAGTGCCCCTAGAAACTTCGAATTGGAATGACTCTTCTGAAGATACAGGCAAAAATGGTTGAGCAGACCTGTGAATGTGCACTTACTGCACAGTGTACAGGCAGCTGAAGAACAGGAGTAGCGTAGCTAAGACAGAGAAGTGGAAGTACTGTGCACGTACACCAGTTTCACGACATCAAACTGTCCTTAGAGAAATAAGTCTCTTGAACGGGCTTTGCAGCTAGTGGTGCCAAGTACAGGTCTGCAAAAAACACTGTATGTTTTGGAGTAGATTTTGAAGAGTATTGCTGTATATAGTTTCAACAACAGTGACTTAATTTTTAAAGCACTTTTTGTTTCTGCAGATGTTTTTTTATATGTATATAGATGGATGTACTTGGGGTGTTTCTTTTATCTTTATTGGCTTGCATACTTGCATTGGCTCTTTGCCTATCCTGTCCATCAGGTGTGACAGTCTGACTGTGTGACCATGTGATGAACTGGTTTGGGCATAAAAATTACGTTATTATTCTGCTCCTTCCTCCTGGTCTTATTTTCAAACAGACTCCGCTCACAAGATAATTGGATAAGTCAGTGTACAGCCACAAACAAGAGTTGGGAGGAAGGTGAGAGTGGAAGTGGTATTGGTGCAGAAGAATGGTCGTGTGGAACTCTAAACCCCAGTGAGACTTGAACCTTTCTCCCTGCCACCTTTCTCACTCACCTTTTTTTGCTTATCCCACTACAGTGAACCTCAGTAGAGGAAGGTTATGCAGGAAATTCTGGGAAATAGTTTTTCCCTATTACTTAACATTGAAGGTTCTGGACTAGGTGTGCAAGTACTTTTACTGGGGTTGAGAGAGGTATGAAAGAAGCATTTATTTTCACTGTGTGCTTTGAAAAATAAACATCCTTGTTGTCTTCCTAGCCAAGGAAGAAGAAAGAAAATGTCATTCAAAGAGAAGGAGTTGACTGTGCTTGCAGAACTAAACATGGTGGCTGTGAAGGTAGAGCGTAGTCTGTATAAATAAAAACTTGTGAAGGTAGAGTGTAGTTTGAATAAATAAAAACTGAAGTGATTAGAAAAACTTTGAAGTGCTTTCAGATACAAAAATCTACATTCATCTTTTAGTAAATGTTTTTCGTAAAGATTTGTGTACTTACAAATGCTTAGATAGTATTCATTAAAGACTGCTGGAGCTGAGAAGAGTGCAGCTTCTCAGAGTTCTTTCTGAAACCTTTTTTGCTTGGTTAAAAGTTGCTGGGCTTTAGTAGAGAATGAAATGAAATCCTGAGGTCTGTGGATACAAATCTTACTACATGATCATTATGATCCTTTTGGGCCTCTATGTCTGTGATAGTGGTGTTCAGAGGAATTCCTGAGTTTTCAAAAATTAATTACTGTTTGAGACATTTTGCATGAGCAAGAGAAGTTTTATTTCTTTCACAATAAATAACTATTTCAAATGGAAAAAAATAGTAGCTATGTAACTGCTTTCCAAATACAACTCTACAATTTCTATAAAAAAGATCATCAGGATCAGATGAAAGAGTGGAAAAGTATTTAATAATGCATTGGATCAATTTTGTGAAAACTCTGCTATTCTATAAGTGATTTAGGATGTGTTTTCCTTTCAGACATACTTCTTATATTTATTAGAATGAACTCTTGAGTGCAAGAATACAAGCTGCTGCTTTTTAAAAAGGTGAGGACATATTCTTCTCTTTTTTTTTTTTTTTTTTTAAGGGAAAGTATCAGAATGTCTTTAGTGCTAAAATAAGTTTTCTGATCGAAGGGAAGTTAACTATATCGTGAGCTTTCGATTTACCAAGCAAGAGGCTCTGATTATTTTGCATAGCTGAAATTTTTCTGTATCATTTATATTTGGTGCTCAATATAACAGAAGTAAATTTTAATATTTTTTTTTTTTAATTTCATTATGATGACACAATCTTCATTACATTAGAGTAGGCATGCAGTCTATGAAATTAATTTCTGGTCTCAGTCCATTTTGTGGTAATTAGATACTGCATGGGAGATCGTGATGAGCATCTTTATTGGTCATGCCAGAGAGGTTCAAGAATAACTGCAACAGGAGAAAATCTAGCCATTTCATATCCACGTAGGTATATAAAGTTGGAGTTTAATTAGGTGTTGCAAAAGTAGAAAATTTTCAGCAGCATCAGCAGTACCTGCACTGTGAAGTAACATAGATTAATATTGTCTGAAATTCCCAACATCTGGAAGAGCTTTCTGGGAACGTGTATGTAGAATTTCTTCAAACCTGCATTAAATAGAAGGGCCTCAGACTTCAGCTTGCATATGGGTTGCTTTTGGTGCTTCTTCAAACTCAGCATTTCTGAAGGTGCTTGAGGGGAATTTCTCTTGAGTATGAGCTGCACCATGAGGGAAAGCAGAACTGAAAATTTATGCATCATTCGCCCATAAGAGCCTGAAACTGCTTTAGATGGGTGAGCATAGAATTCCTATGAGAGGGTACGAACCATGCAGCTCTGGACATAGATATGATGACATACTTGTGAGACTTCACAAAACAATGACATGTTTTGAAGTAACAGAATGGGAAAAGGATCATCTTTGTGTCAGTATTCTGGCTGCATGTTACTGGGACAATGCTGCAGTTATCAAAGACTGAGAAGGAAAGACCTACTGTTATAAGGTGAGATTAAAACATTTCCTATCCATTCTTAGTTTTGAACCGTTATTTTTTCCTCTGGGATTCCTTCAAGCCATTACGCTTCTGGAAAAATCTTGGATGCTGTGTGAATGTGAAGGAAGCCGAAAATCAAAGGTTGCTCCCAGGTTATGAACTTGAGTGTTGGACAGGACATTGTAGTTATTGAAAATGGGATAATCCAGAGATAAAGACCAACAGGAGGAATGGAACGGGACTGGTGACAAATCTCATGGACCTCTTTCTCTGCCACTTCCCAAGACTTTACTGGCAGTAAAGCAGAAGAGATGAGTAGAGAGAAATCTGGGGTTGAAACAGAAATGAAGAACGAGAGGGAATTCAGCAAGTTCAAAAGTGGTGAAGGATCCTACAGTTCACAGAGGATGAGGATGGAGTACTGCTGAGTACTTTGCTTAAAGCAGTCCATTGGAGGCCGTCTTCTGTAGGGATGTATGCTGAGAACAGTGTCCATTATTTCTTCAGAAATCTGTTCTATTGGTGCGTAATGACATTTGGTTCAAAAAGAGGAAACCATTCTCCCATCCCCTTCTTGCATACCCTTGAAGAAACATGAGTTATCCACTCTCTAGCACCTGGGAACAATCATCTTCCTAAGACTAGAAGCAGAATTTTGAATATAATGACGTTATTGTAATGATGATTTGTTGATACTGCAGCATATCATTAGTCATGCTGGAATCTTTAGAAGTATAAATGTTTTCTCAAAATAGTTTTAATGTTTAGAAAATCTATTACAGCAGCCTGACTTAAACAGTAAATTGTCTGCTGGAATCTGAACAACCCAAAATTTTGAGTTAGTCTGGAAAAGAACTGTTAGCAAAGGATCATTGAAATGAACTAGGAAACGTATTTAAAAAAAAAAAAAGACAAAACTTGAGGAAATATTTTTTTTGTCTTGAAAATGCGTTCATTATTCAGGTGTGCACAGGTAATTTTTTTTTTTTTCCTGCTGTATTAACAGTGCACTGAATAATCCATGATGACGTGCACACAAAATTTCTCAATATCTTTACTTTTCTGATCTTCTCTGTTATCTCTGGTTGTTCTGATTCTGCTCAGATGTGGAGTTGCAGGGGTCAGAAATAATGTCTTAAAACCAAAGACTCGATATTTCTGTGTAGGACTTTTTCAAGTCCAATACATGCTGAAGTTCCTTGTTCAAGTATTAATACACACTGCAAGGCGTCTAGCAAGCTGTTAAAAACCAACAACAACCTGCATTAGTGGGTGAGCTTTTCTTAAAAGGCTGTTCATATCATCCACACATATGTATAGAGGAGGATGATTGGGTTTACTGCATATATTGTTATATATTTGCTACAGTTGGATTATTTATTTAAAATTAAGTTGTCCCATCTCTGTCAATACAGATTTGTTCTGTATTTTTTTCCAATATTTTTTCATAACGTATTATCATAACCATTTGCATTCTCATTTTGGTTATGTCACTGTGGTAATAAATGCTGAGAAAATACTTACTGAAATTGTATGAAACATTTGAGTATTATAAGGATATCTCTTTCTTTGGTTTCCTATAGCTTTGTTCTATTGCAGTAGTACTTTTGCAACAAACCATATACTAACAACAATTCTACCAAATATTCTGTTCTAATTTAGTTACCACTGTTTCTCTTTCCTAATTATGCCTTGACTTGTGGCTGAGGATAAGGGAAGTGAGTGAAATTTGAGTTACCTTCTAGGGCAGAAAAATAAAGCTCTTCAGAGTTGTAAATGAAAAGATATTCTGTCACCAATATTGCAGAGATCCCTTTAGCTTCAGCAGTGTCTTCATTGGTGGCACCACGTATGTTTGTTGTTTTAAAAATATATCACTCATTTTGAATAAACAATAAAAATATGTGGTTTTTAAAATGCATTATGTAGGTTAATCTTGTCATATTTCATTCATTCTGGGTAAGTAGAAACTATACAATTGTGCTTTCAAAAGCACATGTGTGCACAGAACTTTGTTAAACAGCCGGTACTCTTCGTTGAGTAATTTGGTATGTTCTGTGTATCAGAATTCATTGCTTACAGATAAAGTTGTTATTTTATTTTAAATTTGTTGTTGTTGTTGTTTGGACATTTCTGTGGTTTTCTTTGTAGTCTTTAATAAATTGCTATATGTTAAAAGATGAGCAGGGGCTACAGAACTGGTACTGCATATTCTCCAAGTATCGCACGTGCCTGCACATCTGTCACGCAGCAGAAGAGTTCAAACTGTAATTTTGGTTGACCTGTATTATTTCTCATGAAGTTCAGGATGCACCATTTGTTTAAATTAGAGTAATAATTGAATGAATATGGATTTTAACTACATTTTTGAATATTTATATGCTAGAAAGAAAATCTCCAGCATTTTCCGTTGTTATTTCACTTGCTAATTTTCTTAAGGTAATTTTGAGGTTTATTGAAGTCTCACTCTTACCACTTAAGAAATAATCTCTACTCTTAGAAAATCTTCTGAAAAACAAGGTATTCCATTTTAAAGCCAAAATGGAGTGTTGTTAAGGGGGAGAAAAAGCTTAGTATCTTTGTATTCTGATTTATTATACAGAAGGCTGTTTTTTAACAAAAAAGGGCTCTTTTTTTTTTTCTTTTTTTCCCTCCACTATTCTCAGTCTCTTTTGATCATTGATCTGGGTGACCCCACGCTCAGGGGTTTTTTCTTCATTTGACATGGACAGATTTTTGAAGTATAGCTCTCCTTTGGGAACCTCAGGCAGTTCCACTTGACTAACCTGTGATCTAATGAGCAGTAATGCAGGGTTACAGTGACCATTTTGTTTGCTTTGAGGGAGGATGGCTAGACAGAGAGTGGGAGAGAGGCGGTGTCTGTGGAGAAAAAAGATGCAGGGTGATCGAACAGTGTGAAAAAGACTTGTTAGCCCACATTAGTGTGCCTGATTTACTTCACAACAGGTCAGGAAAGGCCAAAGGCAGGGTTGTCATTAAATTGCAAAGTTGAAAATCCTGGTATTCAAAAGCATTCAGATTTCTGAAAGTTGTAAATTAGAAAGTTTGTGGTTCATGTTGAATTTGCCGGGAAGATACACAGAAGTACCAGCTTCTCTAAAACATGAAGGATACATTACAAAATCATGCTGTAAATATTAAAAAAAACCCCAGCTTTTTAAAGTACTTTCATGGTTGACTGTTTTACAATGAGACCGGGTGCGAAAGAAAGGCCAAACACTAACAAGGTCGTTGCACTTTCTTTATGAGCCCTGGGGACCCCTTAATTATGTGCCCGTGCAGCTTATTTTGAGATCTGTAGAGTCTATGTGTGCGCATGTTCATATAATATATATGATTTTTATTTGTATTTATATTTATTAAATACACACAGAGAAATATGTACACACACATATGCATATATATGTATATATATATATTAAAAAAAATTCAAGCAGCAGTTGCCCAGGAGTGTAGATTTTGAGTTTTTTCCAGCATAGTATGTTCATTTTTTCTCATATCCTTCATTGTTTTTCTTGGAGAGAACATTAAAGACTTATCTGCATGCCATTGGTCATGAAATGAACACAGATTTGTCTTAAATTTATGTTTACAAATGCAGAGACCAAAAAACCGATTGTCTCTATGTTCTGAAAACTATTTTTCCTAATAGTAGACGTTACTTCCTAACACTGGAATTGGACTTGACAGCCTGTCTTTAAGACAGACTAATATTAAGACTTTGTCATCTGTGGTTAATTTTTGCAAATTTTTTATTGCTGCTTCACAGTTGCGAAAAGGAAAAGTTGTAGATACCAGTTTCTGAATTTACATTTCCTTTCCTGTTCCATTTGCTTACTTGGCAGTGACCTGAATCTCTATGATTTGAAGAGTACAACTACCATGCAGAATATCATTTTAAGCTGTTAGATTGATAGCCTTTAACTCAAAGCAAACTCTTTTCATTGCTATTTTTGATCTGGCTGACTTCAGTAAAAATCAAAGTTCAGCCTTTTAGCTATATTATCGTTGTGCATTGAAGCAGTAGGTAATAAAACAAATGGGTGGTCTTAGGGCCAAGGTATTTTTTTCTGTCTGCTACCAGAAATTTCACTAATTGATTCTTACTCCTGCTGGCTGTCAAAAATCAGTTTTCCACAATTGGCATACAACCGTGTTAACTTTCAGATTGTACTGCATGGACAGAATTTGTTGTCTTGATCTTTGTGTGCCTCATTATGACTAGTAAATACACAAAGTTAAATGTCTGAGAACATGTGACCGTAAATAAGAGAATTAATTTCTTATCTGACTTCAGGAACTGGACTCCCCTTGATCATTCACATAATTTCATTGACATTAAGTGAGTGTCTTTTCTTGGTTAAAAGGAAGAGAAGACAATAAGATGTCAGAGTAATCATGCTGAACGTTAACTTTTGGTTTTACTTGCATTGGATTATGTATTAATATGTGGTGCCAGATTATTTTTGGTTTTTCCTGATCCTCTTTTGTTTGCAGTGAACATACGGTATAGTTTTACCTCCTGAAAAACTGAAGCTTACATGACAGTTGAAACAAAGTACATTTTATATATACAGTGCTGCATTCCTCAATGACTTTCACAGTATGTCACTCCTGGTTTTACCACACTGTAAAATTCACTTATTATTAGAATGTTGATATAGAATAAATTTATTAGGAAACAGCGTAGTGTTGAAAGTAGCTTAGTGGTTACTGGCCTCAAAGCCTAGTCTCAAAAAGTTTTACCAGGGTAAGTATCTGTTTTCTCGATTATTTTAACTGGTGTTTAGTTGCAGCAACGTGGTGGATATACATTCTAGGAAACTCTGCACTTGGCTAGCTTTCTCTGTAGCTTTAGGTCATGTTAGTCAATGGAAACTTATTAGGGCATAAAATGATGGGAAAATGTTTAACAAATCAGAAAACTGAATCAAAACACACTTAAGCATTACTACTCTTCTCTTTCCATTGACTTTCTCCATTCCCTGAATAACATTGCTGTGCAGTGTCTATGCACTCTTTATTAGCTCTTCTATTTGATTTAATTATTCAGTTACTCAGTGTGTCTGAATTAAGTCATCTCTGCCAATCTACTTGTTACAAAGCATTTGGTCAGTGAGAAGAGACTAATGTCATCTCACTGGACTAATTTTTGAGGGTGTTTGTTTAGGAATCAAGACACTGGATCAGTATTTCAAAGTTGACTTATGAACAAAAGTCAATCCAAGTGTAGATTAATGTATTGATACTGCTAGTCGCAGACAGTTGAAGAGTAAATTTTCATATATTCTTGTTGACTTTCTTAAAGATGTGAATAGTTTTTGCAGCTTAGCGTCTGGAAATTCTTTTCAAAAACACAAAAAGTTTGCCACCGTGTAAGTTGTTTTCACATAAACTTGCCAGGTATTATATGAAAAGTTTTAAGATCTTTTTTGATGTTAATATTGTTACTTGGTTCAGGAAGACTGCCTACAAAGGACGAGGGATATGGCCAAATGCAGTCTTTTGAAAGATTTCCCTTCTGGTTCATAATTGTCTTTTAAGAAAGCGTTTCTTGTAAGACAGAGATGTTAACTTTTGATATAGGTAGTGAAATGTGACATAGAGGTTTTTTCTGATTATCTGTATGTTGCGATATGTAACCTGCAGTAAAACATTATACCTTCCTGCAGGTTATCCACTGTAAAATCCTTAATGGTGTGAAATGGTTATGATTTAGTCTGCATCATGGGTGGATCATAACGTTAAGCAAATTAGGAGAAACAAAATACAAAAGTAGTTGCAGGTGCTCTTTTAGTAAAGAAAATGGGTGTGCCTTCTTACATTTGTCTTAAGTCATACTTGTGTCTCCAGGCTGTATTTGAGAAATACAGCTCTAAAAATGTTCTAAACTGGGAATGCAGTAGCTAATAGGTTGCATGAAGTGTTACACTGTGCCAATGGACTCTGACAATGCAGATTTTAGTAACTATAAAATAGGCTTAAAATGCGCCACAGATGTATTTGGCTACCTCTCCTTTTGGAAGTCATTCTTTCTGTGAAATAGGAAAAAACCTTGCTTAACTAAGAAAATGAATTCAATAATGCCACCCTTCTCCTCCATAAATAAGAAGGTGGGGGTGGGTTACTAAGTCTGGGAAGGGAAGCAAAAATGCGTGCTTGGATATCCCATTGCCGGCTGTTGTAGTGTGCTTGCCAGCAGTTTCTGGCAAGCCTGTTCCTTCCAAACCCTCTCCAAACTCTCCAGGCATTTAAAAGTCTTTTGCTTGTTAGTCACCTTTCACTTACTTGTAGTGTAGAAGGAATGTTTATTGACTGAAGAACTGCCTGTTTTGAAATCAGGAACATTGAATTAAGTTTTTGTTTTGTTACATGTTAGTTTGTTGACATCTACTTGACAGCATGGTTGAGTTAGGAAGATGGCTGTTAGTGCCAAACTGGATCAAAGCTTAAAAGGTCTGCTCTTGTGGGTAGTAAATCCCAGGATTTGGTTGGTGGTTTTTGGTGCGTGTAGAAGGCAGCAGATCATCAAGTCCCTGACCCCTGTGCAGGGGGATGGGTGCTTCAGTGAGCTGTGTTCAAATGGTAGGTCAGCAAAGCAGCATCTCCACTTTTGGTAGAACCTGGCTGAGAGATAATTTAAAAATCCGCTATCTGGCAGTGGCACACATGGAACCTCCTTGAGTCAGTTTGACTCAGTCTTGGTCTGGTGTTCGAATCTCTTCTGTGTACTATTGATCAGGATGTGCATGGATCTGGGTTGCCATAAGGCATTTGAAGACAAAATGAGTAGTGTATGTTAAATATCACTTGATAAAAATGTCATTTAGAGTCTGCAGCTGTAACCAACACTCAGCTGGGGAAGAGACCTGACAGCTAAGGACTATACCCTAGAACACTGTTGTAGAAGCCAGTTCAGGCAGAGAGCGATTGGAGGGAGAAAACGGATACAATGAAAGAGGAAAAACTTTACTAATGTCCTAGGTAGAACCATGGCTGAGGGGAGACTAGAAATCTACCTGCTTGGATGCAAAATATTTTGCAAAATTGTCCTTCTCAGGAAGGTTCAGATTCATAATTGTATTTCTGGTCTTTCCACTCCATTTTGTTCTCAGACACACAAAAACTGAATTGAAGAGAGACCTCAGTTATAACTGTTGTACCAGACACAACTGGACTTACAGCTGGGACGGCAGTGCCCCTTCTTCTATGGTTTTTAGGCAGAAGGCTGTCTGGATCTTTTGCTCCCTGTATTTAGGTCTTTAGCTGAAGTAGTAGTGTAGTATTGGAACATGTCAGTCTTTTAATGTATTTGCTTGACATCTTTGAGGTAAGGAAACAGTCTGCTATTCATTTTACAGGAATTTAAGCACTGGTAGACTGTCAGCTACAATGGCAAAGCTAATGGCCATCTAATTAATAGTGATTCCAATAAGAGTTTGAATCTGAAGCAGTAATTAAGAGTTTAATGCAAAAGTTTGGACAAACAGAACAGAAAACAAGACTATGGTGTCCCACCTGGTGCTATCACTCTAATCATTAAATATTTCCTTTTTTCTCCTTTTCCAGCATGGCCCTAATGGGTGACATCACAAGTACTTTTATATGCATACACTCTGATATACACAAATTAAAGAACTGTGGTATCAATCATAAGGACTGTGGTCATAAGGAGTGCTGCACCATACATAGAATCATTAGGTTGGAATAGGCCTCTGAGATCATCAGTTCCAACCATTGACCTAACACCACCATGCCCACTAAATCATGTCCCGAAGTGCCACATATGCATGTTTTTTGAACACCTCCAGGGGTGGTGACTCCACCACTTCCCTGGGCAGATTGTTCCAATGTTTGACCACTCTTTCAGTAAAGAAATTTTTCCTAATGTCTAATCTAAACCTCTCCTGGCACAACTTGAAGCCATTTGCTCTTGTCCTGTTGCTTGTTACTTGGGAGAAGAGACTGGCCCCCACCTCACTACAACCTCCTTTCAGGTAGTTGTGGAGAGTGATAAGGTCTCCCCTCAGCCTCCTCTTCTCCAGACTAAACAGCCCCAGGTCCCTCAGCCGCTCCTCACAAGACCTGTTCTCCAGACCCTTCACCAGCTTCGTTGCCCTCCTCTGTACCCTCTCCAGCACCTCAATGTCCTTCTTGCAGTGAGCGGCCCAAAACTGCACACAGCATTTGAGGTGCGGCCTCACCAGTGCCGAGTACAGGGTCACGATCATCTCCCTGCTCCTGCTGGCCACACTGTTGCTGATACAGGCCAGGATGTTGTTGGCCTTCTTGGCCACCTGGGCACACTGCTGGCTCATGTCAACCAGCACTCCCAGGTCCCTCTCTGCCTGGCAGCTCTCCAGCCACTCCTCCCCAAGCCTGTAGCGCTGCATGGGGTTGTTGTGACTGAAGTGCATATGTTGCTGTTAACAGTTGTCTTCTCTGACTGGAGGAGTTACACAAATCATTTAAGTAATAAACAAATATGACAGTTTTCTGGTCCTGGGGCTTTACAATTATTTCAACTTCTGTGTTCTGAAAAGTGAAATTTTAAGTATTCTGAGAACCTGCAATGAGTAACTGAAAGTGCTTGAGTATGTATTGTCTGGATATTGTGATTAGGTAATGAAGGAAGAGTTAATTCTCTGCTCAGGATTATCAGTTGGGGACTGACTATGTTAGTCATTTGAGTAAAATATGTCAAATGCTGGAAAAATGTTCCAAAGCTCATTGGGTTATTTTAGTGCAACTGAAAATTAATATTTTTATTTTTATTTTTTTTAATTAAGATTGGATTTAAACTTTGAATTTATATTAAAAATACAGTTTTTAGTGTACTTGTATAATCTGTCAGTTTGTAACGTGTTTGATAGCAATAGGCACACATGAATTGAAAGAGATAGTGATGTTACTGTTACATTTGAGTGTTATGTCATTCAAAACCTTTTTTACCCTTTGAAAAAGATTTTTATTTATTTATCTTCTATTGTAATAATTGGTAATGAATACAGCACTGTATAGCTCTGAAATGGCATTCCTGAGTTACTGAAGACATAGATAATATGCAGTATCTCTTAATTAGTTATCTGTTATAAAGAAATTATTCTGCATACTTCATTCATTTCAGTGTGTACCAGTCAGTTCACTACATTCTTATTAAGGGTGTCTGCTCTAGAAAAAGTTGAGTCGTTCTCAGAGTTCGATGTTTTTTTGAGATCTATGGTGATTTAATATGCTCTTATTTGTGTGGTAATTTTCCTCCTGGTTCATTCAGCCATGGTGTTAAGGAATGCAGAAGTAGTATTCCTATGAAATATTTTTTTAGATATGTGGAACGTCCATACTGAAGTGGTCGTTTTTCTAGTATACCCATTGACATCCATAATTTTCTGTCTCTTGTAGATTTAAAATTCTCTGTTATTAAGTTATTTAAGTTGTTTCCATTTCTTTTGCTGGACTGTATGTTCTTAGTGGAGTTTTAGTTCATCTTGTGTGCAAAAAAAAGTTGTTCCTATTTGGAAGTGTTTAAGTATTAATAAGTCAGAATGTAAATGCTAATATTCAGAATATATTATATTCTGTTAATATACAGAATGAAAGTGCTAATAGATAACAACTCTTTAATTTTTTTGTTGATAGGCAAAAAATAGTTTCAGCTAGTTTGTGGAGTTGTTTGCAGGCTTTGATAAAATTCTTAATTTTTCCAGTGATGAAAAGGAAGGCTTTAAAGCTGATTCCCAGTTCTATTTTTTGGACTTTAATTGTTGCTTCATCAGTTACTTTGTTCTTAATTTAGACTGATGAGGCTCTTCGGGAGTCGTTTATGGGAGTTTTGTGAAGATTTGTCTAAGTCTTACTGCTGAAAAGTGTGGCCATCCTGTACCTATTAAAGGAATTTGCAGCTTGAGCTCCACAAAAGACTCAGCAAGGAACCAGTGTAGGTCTATAGAAATGCGAGAAAACTCTGGCAGAAGCCCTGCAAAACACCACAGGATTCCACAAATGTAGTATTTTTCAGCTGACTGCACTCTGGACAACTGCCCTCCCTCTACAACAGCAATAGGTCTGATCAGGACCATCAGTCTCACAACCTCTATCAAAGTTATTTCTGTTACATTTTCAGACTATGCTTAGATGGCTGCGTTGTGCACTGCTTGGAAACAGAGAAATGTTTTCTTATCTGCAGCTTTTGTTGCTGGGACAGATGTGAACAGTTATTCACAACAATGATGTTTATAATTATCTTACTTGAAAGCACTCTGAAAGTCTTCATTCCTAGTGATAAGAGGAAAATTGAAATCTGTTCTTGTTGAGCAGATTTCTACTTCATGGCTATTGAAAATAGTTGTCTTTCAAAAAGAGTGTGTGTTTGTCACCTTATTATTTAAAACTTCTCTGATTTTAAATTTGACTTCTAGCTATCTACCCTTTTAGAATACTTGCTGTTCCTACAGGGGAAGAGCTATGGATACCACTATCATAGCCTTCCTGTTCATGAGCTTTGAGGCACTGAGGATAATTTTCAAAATAAAACTTTGTCATCATAATTTTCTATTCCAAGCATGGATCAATACCAAAAGCTTTCCAACAACCCCATACTACTACTTCTTTAAATTGTATGGTGGGTACTGGATCCTGTGAGGTTTTACTGTGTTATGGTACTATATTTTAGGGCTGTATCAGTTTTTTTGTATTTCCAAGCACTAGGGAAGCATTATTATTTACACATAGTATCTAAAATTTTGCCTTGGAAGGGCCAAGCCAGATGTCTCTTGTAGTGTGTCTCTGAGGTTGGCAGGCTGTTAGAAAATACAAGGTTTGTTTTTGTCATGCAGTAATAATCTCCTGCTTGTCTTTTCAGACCCAAGTATTTCATCTTAAATTTAAGAGGCAAACAACAAGGGAGAAGAGGTGAAGAGGAGAAAAGCAATCTAGCATCCTAGAAAATCCTTTCTTTTTTTTTTTTTTCCCCCATGAAACTAGTTTACAGACAGGGTGTGCCAGCTAATGTCACCGAGCATTGAGTGGGAAGAAGAATGCTAAAAAGCAGAAAATAAGAGCTTTGCTTGTGTGTTTGCCTCCGCAAAAGAATTGAAATTGTTGGTGTTTGGGACTCCTTGTCAGAAGCTCAGTGCCTCACCTGTCTGTGGTACTCTGCAAATCTGCACCGGTGACCCATCACCCCTCATGAATGTGTGTCTGAGAGCAATTAAAATTTTACCAAAGAATACCAAAAAATTATTAGGTACGTGTATGTCGTGTAGTGATTGAATTCTCTAAAGATAAAAACAAAGGCCACCACAGAAGCAAATTAAAGCCCCTGGGAGCTGACATGGTTATTGAAAGCTTTAACAGAGCTGCCCTGCCATAGAAACCTGCTTTCCTATTGTCATTCATTTTGGTCTCTGAAAAGGAATTTATGATCAAAGTTTTGTTTGAGCACAATGTAACAGCACAGTTAAGTACTCAGATTAGATTTTGGCAAAGTTAGCCAGGGATTTGGGTCTTTTTTTTTTTTTTTTTTTTTTTAAATGTAGCACTCATCCTGTAGTGAGAAAAGCATTTTACCCCTTAAAATGTTTGCCCTTAAAATAGAAATTTACCTGGGGTAGGTTTTTAAGGCTACTTTTAATCATAGGGCCATTAAAAAAAAGGTTAAAGAGTCTATTTACGAGATTTTTCTTGAATCATAGAACAGTTTCAGTTGGAAGAGACCTTCAAGATCATCAAGCCCAGCCTTTGTCCTAGCTCTATCAACACCACTAAACCATGTCCCTAAGTACAACATCTACCTGTCTCTTAAACACCTCCAGGGATGGTGCCTCCACCACCTCCCTAGGCAGGCTGTTCCAATGCCTGACAGCCCTTTCAGTTGACTTACATTAGATCTGCATTTCTTGGTTTGTATTTGCTACTATTATTTCATGATAAAGTCCAATCTAGAGCATCTTTTGTGGGTGACATCTCACAACATAAAATAAAACGTGTGTATTTAAAGTATTTTAGTCCATCAGATGCTTCCATCTGGATGACTCTCCAGTAAATGCCCACTGTCCAATTTTTCAGTTGCTGTGAGCAGAAAAGTTATATTTTTGACAATTAATATACCATAATACAATTCTTTTTCATCATACAAGCTAATTACCATTTTTTTTCATTTGATAAAACATACAGTTTGCTTTAATCCAACAAGGGCTCTTGAGGGAGAGGAATTAAGATGAGAAATAACTCTTACGGACAGCGGAAGAGGTCATTATGGTTATTGAGATGTTAGAAGTCTTGAGTTGACTTTGTGGAAGTAGGTTATTTCTGCACTCCAGCTTATGTCCATATAGGAAAGTCTTATAAATGCTCTAGGATAATAATGATAATCTGTAGTTTTGAATAACTTGGAGACCCAGCTACAGGTGGAAGAAATTTTGATCTCTATAATAGAAAAACAAAGCTCCAAAGATTGTGATGGTGAAATGAGTTATGTAAACTGATAAAAGGTCATTTAAAACAAAGGTCAAGAAAAATCTGAGCGTATACACTTCCTTTAACATACAGTTGTGCTTGTATACTTTGAAATTTTAGAAGTAGCTTTAGAAATGCTGTCTCAAGGTGTGAACAAGAGCAATCAGCCAATTTAAGCTTTCTATCTTGAATGCCCATGGCAGACAGAAGTATTTGCATAGTCCTATATATGAAGTTTATAAAAGGACGTGTTAGAAGCTAAATAATGGATTTAGAAGACTACCTTTGGAGTGCATTGAAAGAAAGAAATCACAATAGAGGTTCCCCCTCTGCTGGTAAAGAGTTCAATGTTCAAGACATTACAGTGTATCTAGACACTGTTAAATTCAATTGAGTCTGAACATGTTTTTTAAGCGATAGAAAAGCCACTGTTCTGTAGTATAAACTATATGAATCTACTGAGAGCATTTTAAAGTGAAATACAGTACAAGTGAAGTTATCAAGTTCCCTGTCTATTCATTTTAGCTGGCTCATAAGTAATTTGTGTCAAATGCCCAATAGAGAGTGTATGCTGTATTGTCAATTTGTATTGACAATGTGGCACTGTTCAGCTTGTTTACCCATTTCAGTGCTGTTTAAGAACTTTGTCCTGGTAAGCAACCCTTTATACTTAACCTTTTTAAGCAATTTTCAATTCAATTTAATAGTCTGCTTAAAGTATTTTTGTATGCATGCTTGTCAGGAGAATTTCTCAGGTCCTTTTTCTGTGGTGGGGATTGCTTGTACCAAATTTTGCATGTTTACTTTGAGGACTCGTGAAGATGAGTGAAAATTTTAGCGGTACTGCAGACAGGAGAAGTAGATTATTCATAGTGAGAAACAGATACTGTGATCCAATAAGTGAACCAGCAGGAAAATACAAATGAACAAACAAACAAAAAGCCATCTTAAGTGAATCTCTCAAAGACCTGCATGAATTCCTGCTGTCTAGTGTGTTTGTCCTGAGGCTGGTATGAAGTGTGGTGACCCAACAGCCCCAGCAGTGTGCTACTTTTTCCTTTACCAGAGGAGAGACTGCTCATCAGGAAGGGAAATAATTCTATTGTCTCTTTGCTGGTTTCTTCCAGCTTTACTTTTTCATGTTTGGCTAGGTTAAAACTCACTCTTATCTTCAGGTTTAATGTTCAGTAAGATGGGGAATCAATTCCTTATTTTAAAATGTAAAATATTGTGGCTGGTTATTTACCTTTCTGTGTGTGTGTATTGGAGGGTGTCTGTGAAATACAATGTAAATGATGACCACTTTTATAGAAAACATGCCAGGGTTTTAGATTCTGAAACATATTCCAAAATGGTTTTATTTTGATATGGCAAATATTAACATAACTTTGATTAAGTACTTGGAATAAATATTATTATATCTCGAGTAATTTCCATTTCTTATCATTATAGTTAAGCCTCTATTACAACTGTAAATTCAAACCTTTCTATAGTTCATGTATTCATATACAAATAAAAGTGTGACAGTGTGACTTTGTTGCATAAAACCACACAAAAATTAACTTTTTAATCAAGTCAAGCGTTTGAATAGAAGAGTTAAGTTTACGTGTGCAGGCTTCATGTTGTCTCTCTGTACATCTAACCAGTGTAAATGAGACAGATTGAGGTTTTGTTCCTTTCAGAAATAAGAGGGGACTGTGGATGAGTCTAATATGATAATTCAGCTGATGCTGGCTGGAATTTTGTATAGCAAAGAAGCAGCACCATCAGCCAAAGGTGCTTTCGCCTTCTATTAAGCAATGGGCAGTCCTGAAATTCTCAGAACATGTTTTTGTAGCTTTTTTTACATGAAATACGATAGACAATGTTAATACTTATTTCCCTCTCCCTTTGTTTAATATGAATTGAGTAATTTTAGTGCCTAAGAAAGTAAATAGGCTTTTTGCCACAAAATCTGATTTTGATTGGTATTTTTGAAATACTTCTGGATTTATAAAGGCCTTGATGGTCATACTGTGTTCTTTTGAGAAAAATAGCTCTGGCTTTTTAATCACCTAGTTTGTTTTTATATAACTGTTGGTGTCTCTGACAAACATGAATCCATATCTATTGGAGTTTTTCTGTTTTGTTTGCTTGTATTAGATTTAAATTGAGAACAAGCATGACTTCTCAACCTTTAGTTTTATGCTTGCCTTTCAAGATGGTGTAAGCTCTGTCTGTCACTAATCTGTTATTGTGTTTTGGCCAAGAAAGTTAGATATGGGGTGGTATATTTTCTCATTAAACTATCACTAAAAATAAGCAATTACGAATACAAATGAGTTTGTGATTGCAACTTTTCTGATAATTTATTTTTGTTTAGTTTTCTTTGACCTTACCAAATTGTTCTAACCATTTTCAGCTAACTTTTGAGGCTAGCTATTCAGAACTTGATTATATAGAGTAGGCATATAGTAAATATTATTATAAACTAATGAAGAATACAGTTGACTTACAATTTTGGCTACTCCTATATGCATGGCGAGTTCAAAATTATCTCTGTTTATACAGCCTTTGGCAATTTAAGCAGTGTGTTTTGTCACCTGCTTTTCTGTCTCGTGAAGTGCTGGAACTTTTATGAACAAATAGAAAATATGACTTTGAATCCTTGACGTCTTTTAAATAAATGCACATATTGATAGTGACAGATTGCTAAACTTGGCATTAGACACTTAGCTGTGTTTCTTGCCAAAAGTAATCCAGATGTGCATAATTTATCCGCCTGCCATATGTGCACTGACATGTCTTTCTATAATCAACTGTCTGTTGAGTATTGTTAAACAGTTAAATGTTCTTTATCAGCTATCTTTTTGAATAATGCTAATAAGTCCTTTAAGGAGTTAAGGAGCAGCAAGACCATAGAAACAGCTTTCTCAAACTGAAGGAGGCAACTTTGGATTTTTGATTGTCCAAAAGGCATGCATATTTAGAAAAAAATCATTGGTAAAAGAATCTTATGTAAAGAGCATTTTAAGTGGTGTTATACAACTAAGGAGGATGCATATTTTATGTAATCTTGTTATGATGGGACAGATCTTTGTTGTGACAGTGTAAAGGAAGTTGCTATGGAATAATAACATTAATTAATAAGAATTTTTTTTATATGAGGTGATTGTTGAAAGGAGAAAATGAACTTAACTTGACAAGCAATAATGAAACATGTCCTGGCATTAAGTTCAGAAAGAGTTGTAGGAGGACATTTGTGTCATTTGGAATATTTCATCATATCATTGGAAGAAACAACTCCCATTTTATGGCGTGTTTTGCACTGGTGTGTTTGTTCTTCAACTGTCCTCAGAAGGTTATTAATTAGTGGTATTACATGACCTGAATGGAAAACTTCCTATGCAAAAAGAGTTTCTCTCCAAGGATTTCACTATCCCAAAATTTTGTTTGCAAAGGAAGCACTGATCTGTAGAAATATCCCCCCTTTGTTTCCTATATGCTTATCCTTTCACCCCATTGACATAATGTTATCAGAATATTAGCACGGATAATCTGGCTTTCATCAATTTGTGAGTCAGATCCCAGTGTTCACCTCGGAGGTGTATAGGAAGGTGTGTGGTGGTCATGTAGAGCAAAATGCGCACATAGTGTCTCATGGTTCTGTTTCCCCTGAGGAGGAGGGTGTCTGGCTGTGTCTGATATTCCTGTGCATACAGGTAAGTATTTATCCCTACAGTTATATAGATATTTATCTGTTGTACATAGGCCTGTCTTTGTAGCAATCTGCTTTGGTTTTTGAACTCCTTCCCCAGCACTTGCATAACTTGTGGCATGATTAGGAGCTCTTCATCATCCTGGGAGGTCTCAGTCATGACCTTTCCAACTGCTGATCTTCATCATTAAGATGAGAATAGGTGTACATATGCTGTTGAGAGCACCAGCTATATGATGCTTGTTTCCATAAGGACATCCAGATTTGAGAAAGTCTTCTTGGTTTGCACAAGGGAAGAAGTAGAATGCATACATAATGTCTTGAAACTGGGTTACCATGCTAGACACAGTAATGTGCAATTGCTGCCATCCTGTTAGAAACCATCTTTGTTGAAATGGTCGAAGGGTGCTCCCTAGTGTGTAGGGGCATGCTCCTATTTTGTCAACTTTGCTGCTTAAACCAAAAGACTTCAACTTATCTCTCTGACCAATGTGTGTGATGTAAATGGAGATACTAATTCAGTGTTTTAAGATGTTGCACTGCTGTATTTATCAAAGATACAGGCCGTGTGGATATGCTATGGCAGAGTACCCTCATGCAAATACTGGTCGTGTAAGCGGGAAAGTCGGGAGGCTTCTTCAGGAAGGTTTGTTTGGCATCGGTGAACAGTTCAAAATCTTTTTGAAGTTGCTAGGGTCTTAGTTAAAAAAGCTTGTTAATCATGGATTAACATTGATCCATGCTGCTTGAACTTCTGTGCTCATTAAACTGTCCTACAGCTGTTCTACTAGGATCTCTGCCTTTTCAAAAAAACCCCCAACCAAGCACCGATATCAAAGGTCGCTGGTATATTCTTAGCAGCTTCTGGGTAACTGATCATCATATTGAGCTGTTTCCTAAAGGATACATTTTTTTTTCTATTTTTTTTAAGTTATGTATTGTTTACTTGTCTAATGAAAAACTAGTAGCATGTAGAATATGGGGAAGCATGTTTTCTGAAGATTTTATCTTTGTTCCGATGAAGGTGCAGCTTCTTGCTCTTGAGAAGCACTGTGGAATCTCAGTATTCCATAACCAACCACAGATTTGCACCGTGAATGACTGTTGGTTCTCTGTAAGGAAACCCAAACTTATTTCAACAATTATGCCTTGTAATATAAGTTTTCTTCAATAGTGTAAATCAACAGTTTTGGAAATTTAGATGCTTTGGGCTTAGGAAATGATCTTACAATTTTAAGTGCATTTTTTTCTCATTGGTTCTTGGTGTTTTGCCCTTTGTAAAATGATGAATGTGAATTCCACACCCCCCACCCCCCCTCACTTAAAAAAAAAACAAATGCACACACTCATCAAAACCCATCGTCAGCTGTGATATTCCTTCAGGCAACGTATTTCAGGGTTTAATTCACTCCTTTATTAATCTGCATTCAGCATAGTACTTTACCTCAGCTTTATAATAATTTACTAAAATGTTTGTTATTTGATCACTTCAGTTTCTAAGAGAACAGTATCTTTGTAAAGAATTCCAGGTGAGAAAGTACATGTTTTTTCTTCAGAAAATGCTAATGTAAATCTTAAAATTATATATTGACGCTTGGAATTTGTGAAATATGTTTCCATTGCTCATATCTTAGCTAGTTTTATAAAGCTCTGAGAAACCTTCAGTCTCCACAAGCCTCTGACATATCTTTTGTGAAAAACACTTTTTTTACTCTGATTGCTTATGTCCTGGATTTGCTAGAGCTGTCATTGTTTGCCACAGGATTATGCTCCAGAATCTTAATTTTTTATTTTCTTTCTTAAACTTTTTCTGTCTCAGTTCTGGGAGCCAGAAACTCTTTAAAAAGAAGTGCAGAGTTCAGTGAATGTTACTACATTATTATATTACATGACCATCTGAAAATTAATGATTGTGGCACTTTGAAATTCTTGTCACTGATCATTTTGTCAGTATCAGTGACATCATGGCCACGATAGTTTTGTTGTTCTTGATGTTTTCTGGTAGGCAGATGAAAAGGGGGAGTGGGAAGGAGAGGAAAGATCCTTCAAGATTAACCTGGGTGTGTGCATGTGTGTTTACTTATATTCTCCAGACAGTGCTGCAGTGAATGTCAACTGAAATATTGTAAATTTGTGCACTGTACTTTTACAGCCCAGTGGCATTTAGTCATTTTAGTTTGTCTTCGGTTACAGAAGACTAATTAACATACTAGAAAAGTGGGTTTGGCCCACAAAGAGCTAGCCTGACAACTGAACTTTCTCATTATATTTCCATCTATCTGTCTTGCTAAAGTGGCCAAGATCCTAGATTGACTATAGTTTGAAAGGTTAGTTGAAAAGATTAAAGGTGACTTGTAAATGGAAAATGGCAACTTTACACTTTTGGATTCTAAATACATCTGGTTGAATGTTCCTCTTGTTGAGTGGTAGGTCTGCCAAGACTTGTTGCAGACTTTGTAGAGCAGTAGTAATAAACCTGTTCAGAGAACTTAAAAGAACTTGGCATGCTATATGACAGGTTCTTGAGTAGTTCGATCAGGAGCCAAGTGTACTATAATAGACCCCTTTTAAATTGTTGGCTTACACGAAAACTGGAGATGTCTGTGTTTTCTCCTTCTCTCCCCCCCTCCCCTGAAGTACAAAAGGCAGATGAATTTATTAAAATGCTTCTTTAGTGTATGTTATTGAGCTGTGAAAGAGACCAATAGATAAACATTATTCTAAGTTTGCAGATGCACTCTCATTTATGCCTGTAGGCAAGATAAATTTATCTACTTATGCTAGAGGAGCCTTTAATCAGATAATCTGTTATTGCAAGTAGTTTAGATCGTGAGGTGAGTAGTTTTTAAACAGGCCTTTACAATGTGTGTAGATTTTGCTGGTCCTGTTCTTCATCATGAGAAACATAAAACACAATCAAGTACAAAGAACATAAGCAGTATCCTTTTCTCCCTTACCTTCAATGCAGTGTATGTAGCTGCAGGCATATACAATATTTCTAGGTGAATATACAGCCCATAAAATATTGCTCATTAGATTATAGAGAAAAGAACAGATTCAGATGTTTGGATAATGAGATCCTTCTAGAGAACTAAAAAAAAATGACAGGAAGATTGAAATATATACAAATAGCATTGCATGAAAAATCTGGCCTCGTATACCTAGAGGTAAAGAAGATTGAGATTATAATAGAAGCTTAAACTTGTTACGTCCAGTGTGAGTTTTCATGGGCCGAAAATATCTGTGCTTTTGTAAAGAATGAGTTGTCTTACGGGGATGTACACATTTGTGTTGGTCTTCAGTTCTTGTCTTTATACTGGTCTTACTGAATTCTCACTTTACACAAGAAAATCTGTGGTTTAGTATATGGAGACTTGATTACCTGTGACACCGGCAGCCTCTATTACTATACTGGAAAGGGTACGCTTTTTTGAAAGCGTCTTAGTTTTATTCAAGATCTGGCAAGAAGTGAATGACACAGAGATGCTTTGAGTGGCTGGGCACAAATTTACTCTGAGAAGAAATCCTATGTTCATGCTTGTTTCCTGCATACAGGCTAAGCATTTATGAGCATAGTTGAGACAAAAACTTTTGGGGCAATTTCAGTGTAGCCATGTGATTAATCTTGTTTTTAATCTTCCTCCTTTTCCTGTCTGACTGAGGGAGAGGTCACTAAGGAGGGAATAGCTCAGAAGTCAATAAAGAGATCCCAGACCTTATTTATCTCTGGGAATCGGTCTTGTTTTATTATTTATTTTTTAATTTCCAGTGGTTATTGCTTACAGTAGATTTCACAGTCTTAATTTTCCCAATATTTTCAAATCCTATTGCTTTCAACCAAGAAGTATCCACTTAATACTGACAAGCAAGTTTTTTGCGTGGATTTTTTTTGTTGTTGTTTTGTGTGTTGTTAGGAGTTTGGGTGTTGGAAGGTTAGTTGTGGGTTTTTTGTTTGTTTTTCATTTTCTAAAGCCACTGGAAACTCAGCTATTGACAGAAAAAATCACATTGTCGTGACAGTAATGACTGTTTAACATTATAGCATCCTGAAGGAAGCTACTTTCCAGCTTGATATAGAGGGGGGAACAAGACAGCTAGGAAAGGAGAGAGGGACTTAAGAAGCACAGGATATTTTAGAGGACTAAGAGAATGCTTAAGGACTGATCACCTAATCTGCTCATCCCAGATAATATAAAAGGGAAAACAGGAGGAGGAGGAAACTGAGCAGGAATACTAATCTATAGCAACTGCAATTAAGGGAAAACCTCACATGTCTCTTCTGAGATTTGTAATGATTTGACAATCTATAGTAATAATTTTTTTTAATACAGTAAAAAAAAATCTTTCACTATCCATTTTCCCTTTGATCGCCTAGAATAAATTAATGTTATCAAAGTATCCAGGAAAAGAAAGACCAGTTAACAGGACTCCTATTCTTCCATCTAACTCCAAAACCTCAGAGTCCTCCTCTCTGTAAAATATATGGTACTGCAGACTTCCTTTGGGCAAATTGATCATGATTTTGCAGTAAAGCAGAAATGACAGACATGAGTGGCGGAAGCTGAATCATGAGTTCCAGACTTGTGAATGTAATCCAGTCCATTCAAAAAGTTTTTAGAGTAACGTTAAATATCTTTCAGTATGAATTTCTCCTGAATTTCAATAGTACTAGCTTCTCTTAACATTATTTATAATAGAATTCTGGTCTTCTAAGATGGATTCTCAGGACCGTTTTTAAGGATTCTGAAAATGAAGTAAGATACACAAGTCTTTGACTCAGGTATTAGAAAATGATGGGGGAAAATGTTTTCTGAAGGGATCAGTCAATTGCATTTATTGCAGTTGTGCAGCTGCTTGCTTCCTCTGCTCTGCCCAGCTCCATGGAGAAGAGAAGCAGCACATGACTGCATGTGAGAAAGTATCTCTGCTTCAGTTCTTTTGCAAGAATAAGGACGGGATACAGAACTAGACTGAGGTATTTTGGTCCAGTGATCAAAGCCCAGAGCAAATGTTTCAAGAAGCTGTAGTTAGGTTAATTGCTATATTATCTTTGATTTCTTTCACAATGCAGCTGAAGGGGGTGGAGGGTGTGTGGGAATCACCAAACACCAACTTTTAAAATAGTTTGTCTCTGCTCTTCTGACTTTCCTTTGGCTTTATATGTGTGATGGGAAATAGACAGGAGGCAGGATTTTTCTGGTGGTGTTTCTGGCCTGTGGTTCTTTCCCTGGGTTCCTGTGTCCTTCCTTCTCTCCCTCATCCTTTTTGTCATACTCTAATCTCGTTACTTTTTGCTGAATATTCTTTATTTGCAGAAGGATTATTCTGAGCTCAGTGAAGGTCAGAATTGACACCAAAGTAATAGCACTTTCCCAAGGAGAAGTTCCACTTAGTTGCTTGGCTGTTTTCTTCTGTCTCCTTTGTATGAGAGCCTGCTACAGTGCTGCTGCTTTGGGTGAATTTGTGGAGATGCAGTGTGTCAAGGCAGGGAGTGGGCAGATGTTTCTGAGGTACAGAGAGCAGGCTTGCTGGGCTCTAAGCAGAAAATCTTTTAGGAAACGTTTTATAAATTCTTCAGATTTCTAAAGAACTTTGCAAACCTAATGCTTTATATTCAGTATTGTAAAAGCAAGTGTTTGGAATTGGCATTTTCTTGATTCAGCTGTATCACTGTGAAAAGTAAGATGTAAAAGTGGTCTGTGAAGAAAACACTACTGAAAGTTTCTAACATTTACTGAGAGTATTAAGTAGTCTAGTTTTATAGCCAATACCTGGCATCACTGTTACTTCCATTAAATAGGATAAAATATACTTAAAGCTAAATGTGAGAGTGTTTATTAAAATACAAAGTGCAAGACAAAGCAGTGTAGCTGTTTGCTATCCAGGAGACTTGCAGAGCCTTGGAAATGGAAATTATGTTGATTGCCCTCTCTACCGTGCCATGGTGGTCTTCACATAGCTTGGGCTTGTTTAGGAGGTGATTTCTTGGGTTCTTGGCTGTTCTGTAGACATGAAAAGGAGATGGTGCACAAGTGCATATGTGACCAAGCCAAACAAGTAACCCAAATACAAATATTTAAGAAATAGCCCCTAGCCCAGAATCTTCTGTGCAAGGTGGGCTTTGAGATTTCATTTTTCTGAAGAAAAGGACTTGACCAGGTTTAGAGACACTTAGTAAGATATTTTAAGTTTTTTTAAATCCTTCATAAACTGAGGGGTAGAAAAGCTTTATTTTTATGGAGTTAGGGTTTTTTTGTTTTAAAATAAAATGTTCTCCTTTTTAAAGACGGTCTTAGTCTTCTCAGCCTCTATCTTTTTTCTTTCAAAAAATATGTTTACCTCTAATTTATTCATCTCAGTTAGGATATCTTTAATCTTGCTTCCTAGTACAGAAATCTTCATTGAGCTGTCCGCTTGTTTTAAGCTTAATTAAGAAATGGAGTGACAGAGGCGTAGGCACGATCTTTGTTACTGTCAGTTCTCGATTAGTGAGAAAAAACACGTGATCCAGTCTTGGAACAAGACCTGGTTAGTAAAGCAAAAATGGAAATGTTTGTGTATTAATGTAATGTTTCCCAGGTGTCTTGGACTAATGAACCTACAATTGTAATCGGTCAAGAGAGCAAACTGCTTTTAAAGATGTAGTTTCTTGAGTTGTTCGAGCTGGAACAGGGATTGTTGTTGCCTGCAGGAGAGGAGAAATGCATTTGGTCAGCCCGGAAGTCTCCATATAGTCTTCTACCTCTGCCCTGGTTGTGAAGCTGGTGGGCAATTTCGAGCTTAGTGAGGTATATATGTAATTCATCTTACTCCTTTCAGAAGCTATTCACGTAAGATTATGGTGACTGGAGACATATCACCTCATGTAGCCCTTCATTTGCTTTGGATAGACCTCTTTGATCCCTTACTCAAGCTACATCATGATCAATACTGCTTTATTTATAATTTTTATATATGTGTACACATATTAATGCATTATTATTATTTTTCATAATTATTCAGACATGTGTACATTAATATCAGCCGAAAAAATAAGTGAATCTATTGGTTAAAAAAATATACAAGTGATTTTCATGGCACGTTGAGTAATAGTTCTGTAAATGCAGTCTCATTCGTTAAAACAGTGGGTTTGTGACATCTCAAAGGGTTTCCAGTGTTTGAAAATTTCAGTGTTCCCCATTTATAAGAGAATTTGAGGTAGTGTTTAAAATGCAGAACATGAGTTAGCTTCATTTCCATATCACGTAAAGCTAAGAAAATGAAAAGCACTTGCAAATCTCATGCAGTAACCAGTTTCAGTATCCTGACAAAGAAAAGATCTCAAGATTGATATCTTAACAAATAAGAAATAATGTGTAAAATCGGTGAAAGATGAAAAGTATGTCTACACAGTATTTTCCAAGCAGCCACACAAAGACTGTGACCAGACTCTGAGCAGACCAGGAGACATGCAGTCGTGTTAGTGTGGCACTGAGCTCAGGATGGCCTGGCAGTCAGCACACCACTGCAGGTACTCTCCTCTTGGTCTGAAGTCATGATGTAGCTCTATGTGGTTGAAGCCTTGGCAAAACAAGCTGATGTCTGCCTTCAAGATAGATTTTGGAGATACCTAGATAATGGTCATTGTGATGTACTAGCACAAAATGTATCTTATAATTTGGGATTATATTTCTGTGCGTATTCTCATGCAGCAGTTCACATTAATTTAGGCATGTCCTGCCTCAACTGAAAGATGGAGCCACTGTGTTAATTAGTGTCGTTAGCTTTATGCTTACATACTTTATACATGCATACTATATATACTGTGTAGAGACTTTTTCTAGTACTAGTCACTGAGCCTATAATTCATACAGAACAGAAGATTACGCCGTATTCAAAGAAACGTTCAGCGAAGTACAGAACTGGCAGATGAATAGCAATGCTGCTACAGCACTCACAATTGTGAAGTAAAACTCTCCTGAATGTAGGGCTTTTTACTGTGCTTGCTACTGCTGTCCAGCCTAGCTTCAAGATGAAGATGCATTTTACAGAGAGATTGCAGGGTAACTGCAGTGCAAATATGTTAATTATTTTATTACTTACTTTCTTCTCCTAAAATGCCTTCTGGAGTTAAAAAAGTAGCTGTGCAGGAAGGTTGACCCTTTGTTTTGAAACGGTAAAAGAACACTGATAAGCTTTTTTTATTACTGTTTTTCCTGGTGCTTTTTGAAAGTTGTTGTTATGGTTAGAAAAAAACAGTAATTCCTATTTGTAAAGAGTTTTAACATTACTGGGCTTGTGCTGGGTTCAGCAGCCTTGACAATATTTGCACGGAGGTGACCAAAATCTAGAGATGCACATTTAGGGAAGAAAATTAGTGCTGTGTTACATTAATTGATCTAGTTTGCTGTCATGCAGCATCACTGCAAACATAGGCGCCTTGTGATGTGATGGGTAGCCTGCAGATAGCTAATTGACTCTGATCTCTGTTAATTAGTGCAAGTAAATCTTATAATGAAGCTTTGAAGAGATCATCTGAAGTAGATGAAAGCTGAGTCTTTACTCAGTGTCAGAGCCTTGATGTTAATTACTGAATCCTGTGACCCAGCCAAAGGAAGACTCACTGATAAGGTGGTCTTAATATAGGAACTTCTGGTGTTGTGGTATTTTATAATTTGTGTGAGTTGTATCACCACCTGTTTCACTATTGCTGTGCTTCAGCACATAATGTAAAATAATTAGACCAATACCTGAGGAATGGCACCCCTGTCTTACTCTTAAGACACAGTTTAAATATAGAAATTAGCTTTTCTAATATAAAGATAAATTAAAATCTTAGAATAGTATATTTATATTAAAACACTGGGTTTGGAACACAGAAATTAATCTTCTATTACTGAAAAAGCCCTTGACTTTCCCTTCCCCCCTGAAATTTGAGATTAATCTCTTAACAATGTCAGACAGTAGACTGATAATATTTCCATTTTATCAGCCTTCTAGGTGTAGGGAGTAATACTTTGTAAGCTAAGGTCTCGGTTAATTGTTATTTTTTAATGCTTTTTAATTTGATTATTCTATAAAAATACACATTCAAAGTTTTATAAATTAGTAACATCATGTTAAAAAACTGCTATAAACTATTCTTCAAGTGTCAGATTTCAGTGATCAGAAAGACTGAAATGAAAACCGGAACACTGTCAGTCCCAAATAGACATTGTGATGGAAAACATTTATAGGCTTTGATAAATTTAAAGAGTTTAGATCTTTCCCAGAAATACAAACTAATAACGATGAGAAAGACTGAGTATTCTAATATGAATGGAAAAGATTGTAGGTCGTCTTTACTGGAAACTCCTGTTGATACATGGTGTTTGATCTCTGTGACCTGGTAATTTGAAACGGAAATTTTTTCTGAATCCAGTTGTGTCTTCTTTATAGGAGCTTAATTGGTGCATGCTAGACAGCAAAAGATTAGGCTTGCAGCTCTGAAGTTAAACACTTTTTGATAGTGGCTGTCTGATCAGGCTTGTTGCATTCTTTCACTAAAATAGACTGACTTTGTTAAGTTAGAGATGGCCATGTGAGATACTCTTGGAGTTTCAGGGTTTTTTTCAGGATTTCATACTCACTGCGGATATCAAAGGAGAAAGTTGTTTCAGAAGAGTTAGGAAGTAAGAACAATTTTAATGGACTCTTGATTTTTGAAAGTATTTATTTTTAAATCTCTTTAGAGTAGTGTCATGATGTAATTTATGCAATTGCACTGCTGTGTAGAAATGACCTTTGAACCAAAGTTCTCAACACTTATTGGTAGAAGATGGGTTAAAGGACCCAGTTGCTAGCTATGGAATTGTTCCTAATTTTCAGGTATAATAAAAGATGAATTGTGTATTTTCTTAGTCTGGGAATTGGAAATACACCATAAAATCAGTGCTTACTTCAAGATAACTGTAATACACATAAGTTGTTTATTCATCTTACACGGAAGTCATGGGTTTTATTTTCAAAATAGCTACATAAAAATAATCTTCATTGTAATAAGTAAAAGATATATTTTAATGTTGATCAATACTGGGAGTCAGTGCTTATTAAGGTGGCTAACAATACTAAACACTTGCATAGAATAATTGTATGTAAGTGTTGGTAATAAGAATGATTTTTTGCACACTATAATTTTCATAAATTATTACAGATAAAGGGCATCACTGTAGATTTTTAGATGTTAAAAAATGCTGGAGAAATTTGTCTTCCAAGCATGGAAAATTTGCTAAAGAAAACTGAGTTTATGTAAGTTGATTAAGCTAGTTTGGTAAGGTAGATTATAACTAATGACAAAACAAATCTGCCAAAATACGTCAGTGGAATTTCCAAGTATAACAGACAATCTTGTACAGTGCAGAGATGTGGAAACTCCTTTGTTCTGTCTTGTCATAAACTGTATTATATATGAAAATAGTGCAGCCTTAAGGAATGACATAGAATATGGCCCAAGTTACAGGCCTGAACTGCATGCAGAAGGACAGAGAAATATACCCAGAAAAAACATGGCTTTATGAAATGCATGCTCTATGTGGGTCAGCCATGGCTGTGAGTGTTTCTTTTTGTTCCATGATGTGAGATGTACCCTTCACTGAGGCTGTGGCTTCATCAGATCTAGGAGCCGGCAGTGTGAAGATCATGATTATTTCCTCATTGTTCCTGGTGGTGACTCGGGCATCGTTTGTCCACAGCTTGTTCCTGAGGCCTGTTTTCCAGGCTGAAGGAACAGGGTAGGATAGAACAACTCCCCCAAAGTAGGATGAGCATGTCATCTGATGCGGGGGAGTAGAGTAACTGTGTTAAATAGAATAACCATGTAGGTTATGAATACAGGCATAGGGTCATTTCTTTGCCTCTCACCATTGTGTGGAAGGAAAACTAAGATTTTAACCAGCCCCTGTCCTCAGAGATACGAACAGTTTTTAATACGCCGTTCCTTACCTGCCTTCTCATTGCAGTAATAAAATAGTAGCTGTTTCCTTGGCTTTGGGCTCTAATTTTGCCTGGTTTTATTTAACATGATGTTGAACTATTTCCCCTGTACCAGCTGAAGGTGGTTTGATGAGTTGCAGTTTCTTTCTGTGTAGATGCAGACTGGACCTGGGAACATTTTGAATTTCCTTAGCTATGTCCAAACTAAAAGTTGTACAGAAAAATATCCTGATTAACTTGATGCCAGAACCAGTGAGCTAATTCCTGGACACTGTTTGGTAGTTGGTGTTCCAGGGATCATTCCCAAAAGACATTTTCTGGGAGGCCACTGTGTTTTGCAGATTAGGGGAGTTTACCAACCTAGACACATGTCATTTTGTACCACTTCGCCTCAGTTCCCTGGCTTATACTCATGGACGTGTTTAATTTACTGGTACAGATGTACCTGAAGTTTGTTGCAAAGGAACCACATTGGTAAAGAATCACTATGTGAAACTCTTCCATGCTGGGTGACAGTGAACAGGTAGTCACTAGCAACTTGATCTGGTTATGTGACAGGCAGCTCTGTGGCCATGGATGAAACTGGTCATGTGTGCTGTATTATATAGGCAGCAGTGCATATAGGGTGCTGCTCTTCTAACCTACATGACTCTTGCATGAATGTTGTTGTCCTCTCAACTCTCTGATTCTGTCTGCTAATATCTTGTGATTCTGCAGATCACAGAATCACAGAATGTTAGGGGTTGGAAGGGACCTTGAAAGGCCATCTAGCCCAACCCCCCTGCCAGAGCAGGACCACCTAGAGTAGGTCACACAGGAACATGTCCAGGTGGGTTTTGAGTGTCTCCAGAGAAGGAGACTCCACAACCTCCCTGGGCAGCCTGTTCCAGTGCTCTGTCACCCTCACAGTGAAAAAGTTTTTCCTTATGTCAATGTGGAACCTCCTGTGCTCCAGCTTGCACCCGTTGCCCCTTGTCCTGTCACCGGACATCACCGAGAAGAGCCCGGCTCCATCCTCCTGACACTCACCCTTTATGTATTTCTAAACATTAATGAGGTCACCCCTCAGTCTCCTCCAAGCTAAAGAGTCCCAGCTCCCTCAGCCTTTCATCAGAAGGGAGATGTTCCACCCCCTTAACCATCTCTGTGGCTCTGCACTGGACTCTTTCAGGCAGTTCCCTGTCCTTCTTGAACTGAGGGGCCCGGAACTGGACACAGTATTCCCGATGTGGTCTCACCAGGGCAGAGTAGAGGGGGAGGAGAACCTCTCTCGACCTCCTGACCACACCCCTTCTAATACCCCCCAGGAGGCCATTGGCCTTCTTGGCCATGAGGGCACATTGCTGGCTCATGGCCACCCCGCTGTCCACCAGGACCCCCAGGTCCCTTTCCCCTACGCTGCTCTCTAACAGCTCAGTCCCCAACCTATACTGGTACATGGGGTTGTTCTTTCCCAGAAACAAGACTCTACACTTGCCCTTGTTGTGTTTCATCAAGTTTCTCCCCACCCAGCTCTCCAGCCTGTCCAGGTCTCTCTGAATGGCAGCACAGCCTTCTGGTGTGTCAGCCACTCCTCCCAGTTTTGTGTCATCAGCAAACTTGCTGACAGTGCACTCTGTTCCCTCATCCAGGTCATTGATTAATGTTTTGAATAGTACTGGTCCCAGTACTGACCCCTGAGGGCTCCACTAGACACAGGCCTCCAACTAGACTCTGTCCCATGGACAACATGTAGCTAATGATTTTATTCTCTTTGTCTTTTGGAAGTCACAATGTGTATTGCTGCGTTTTCAGTTGCTCATTTTAGTTCAAGTTGTCCCCCTTTGGTTCTCATATGGTTACCAGAATTCATGCATCCCAATTCAGATGAGCATAAAAATATTGATTTTCTTCATATGGATTTTTACTTTTTAATTAACCTATGAAAGATCTGTTTCAAATACATTAGAGTTCAGATATAAAAACCATTTTAAAAAATCTTGAAGATAGTTTCTTTTAAAATATTAAACTTGTGACTGTTCTAAACGTCTTCTAAACCAAAAAGAGTGAATATGCATAGATGTTTACTTTCTTGTTTCTTATTTATAGCAATAGAAATAGCAGTAGGGCTTGAGCTCCGCTGTACTTTTGCATAAGAACTAGGCTTCTGTCCAACCGCTGTCACAGCGTTGGCTGTAAAAGGTACTGCTGTCTTGGACTCTACACTCTAAATAGGACCATTGTGAGTAAATTGGTCTTTGTGCAAGTTTTATATATGCAAGAGTTAAGTCTTTGGTGTAATATAGCACCAGTTAGAAGTAAACAGTCTATGATTTCAGTGCTAGACAGTGCCTTAAGGCAGAAGAAATTACACTGTCATGGAAAGGATATGTAGCTGCTGCTATTTTGGTGTTTGATTTCTTCATTGTCACATAGTTGAAAGCTATCCAGGAGAGGAAGAAGTATAAACTGACAAGGGAAGAAAATGGCCAGTTTGTGGAGATATAGGAGTGAGGAATAGCATATATACTTAAGAGTCATTTGTACTACTTACAGCTTGCTTCTGTATATCGCTTCATTCTTAGTGAAAGCATTGGCTTCCAAGAATAAAATGCTTCCCAAATTGGCAAGGGTTAAATGCTGATCAAGTGTTTTAGTAATCAGTCATGGAGCTGGTTATCATCTGACTGATGGAAGTGAACTTCACCCTGTTAAAAATGTGTATTTTAGTAATAGGTATGGCTTTTAATATATGACAGTAGTTGTCTTGAGTTTTGAAGAAAATTCCTGGAAGTATCCACTGTTGGAAAAAGGCTTGTTTGTAACAGCATATGCAAATATGTAGGCATGACCTGTGTCATTGTGTGTTTCTCCAAAAAAAGTCAGTGTTTTTTTTAGTCCTAAATTTGTAAGTTGGAGATATGCAGTTTATTAACAGGTTCTTTTAAATATAAATATAGTGCTGCTACTGCTAATGAATGATCAAATGGCTAACAAACTTTTGGGAACATATCCATAACAAGTTCTAAACAACCTGGGAGGTATTAGCACAAGGCGTATGTAATTGAAGCCTTCAGAAAATATTAAAAAGTCATGGTAACAGCTGTCAATAAACCTCACTTGGAAGTGAAACATCTTTGACCAACCCAAGAATGAAGTATAATCGTACACAACAATCTTGAATACTCAAGATCACCTTGAATATCTTGCCCAGATACTTTGAAACATCTCAGTGTCAGGACAATAACCGCCTGCGGTCTTGTGTACATATTGACTCCACGTTAGAGAGGATGCTGGGACTGATTTGTGAGCAATGAATAGCAGGGCTTGATACATACAGTTTACGTACATGTACACTAAGAAGGAAACAGCTGTCTGTAAATTATTGAAGAATATTAAGGAAGCGAAGGGATTGTTCTGATATGTGAAGTGATTGAAATTGATATTGATGACATTAAACAATGGAAGAAGCTTGTGTGTGGAATACTATCGTTATTTTGTGGGGTTCTTCCCTGAAATGATACTGAAGGCATCAGAAGAGAAATAGTGTAAAGCTAAAGAATTACAACCTTTAAAATTAGAGCAGGACAAGTACTAGAATCTTATTGTAAGAAGTTGTCTTTTATTGGAAAGGTGACACACGAAAAAAAAGCGTTCTTCAAGGTACTTTGCTGCAGCTGTTTGGACACATTTTTATTGCCTTCTCTTCAGTGTTTCCAAAATACAGGTAGAAATGAATCCCAGTAGTTCTGTGAGGGAACTGAAAACTCTGTCCTTCAAACTGTGGTGGAAAGCGAAGAATCTGACTGGGGTAAAGGGAAGAAGAGGTATCATGATAAACGTATGGGCTTTCCTAAAGAGAAGTTTTCCAGGATCTACGGTAACTGCTGGTGAATCTGGCATTCTGCTCAGCGCCACAGCTCCCTGGTCCAGTAGCTGTGGTAAAATCACACTGGAGAAACCTCTGCTGCTTTCATTAAGAGCACTATAGGCAGGTAAATATGTAGATTCCCATAGTTTATTCACCACCCTAAAGTGCGTGCTTGTTCAGTTACCAGAAAACCTTGTTATCACCAAGGAGAATATTTTTTTTAAAAGTAGATTTTTGACTCTGATCTTCAGGTAGATATTTTATTTTTATTTTTTTTAGCAGAATATTTTGTTGAATTGAAGGGAACTGAACTGACCAAATACATTCTGTTCAGGGATGTGAAAACTAGAGCAAAGAAAATCTGCAGAAAAACTTTCTTGAATGGA
Source organism: Leptosomus discolor (assembly GCF_034619465.1). NCBI lineage: Eukaryota > Metazoa > Chordata > Aves > Leptosomiformes > Leptosomidae > Leptosomus > Leptosomus discolor. The sequence continues at coordinate 74,472,230 of NC_141419.1, forward strand.
AATAGCTAAATACACCTACCAGCATCTCCACAAAACACTTTTCAGGTGTAATATCATGTAAAACTACATCTTTTATAATGAGGGAAATAATAGGATGTGCATTTTGAAGTCAAAATTATGACAGGGAGAACGTTTCTTTATGACAAGGAATGTGCTCAGTACCATAGAATATATGTCTAAATGTTTTGGTGTTTTTCTCTGAATTAACAAGTTAATCCCTGTACTTTAGTTTTGGAATAGATTTGTTGGTCAACTTAGTATATACTCAGATTTCCATCAATTAAAATGGTTAGGAAAAAAGGCAGTTGGAACTGTCTTTTGTGTGGAGGCTTAAGTTCTCTCCTTAGTGGCTGGGAACAATTATTTGCAGGGAATATTAAAAGATATCCCTGTTCTCCAATTCTTCCTCATCAATTGTTACCATTAATTACTATTTAGTGATATAACTTGGTCATCACCTTTTCGTTATAATTTCTTTCTTAAGTAAAATAGCCAGATATCCCATATAATCAAGAAAGTTAAGTCAATGTGAATGAATCCCATTCTGATTTTTCCCAGGGATTGTACTTTTTAAATGTATCCAAGTCAGAGTTCCATATTTTTTCAATTTGAATCTCATACTAATTTGAAATGTGGTAAAGATTTCACTGCCTGCTAGTCTGTTTTGCTAATGGCAGACACATGCTGTATCATTCTGATAGTTTTACAAAGGCTGCTAAATTCTTTCACTGCATCTCTGAAGATACTTTGCAGCAAACTGATGTGACTCCAGTCTGCTATCATATGATTATTGGTTTTAAGCCATAAAAAGAATGAGTTATATCTTCCAGTCATGCTAGTGTTTTCGCTGACACCTCAGCTCACTGGAAAGAGGAAAAACAGAGGATGGCTTCCTTACACTGTCAGATTTGGACCATCCTTTTTTGTTTCGTTTTTGCATCTCTTGCTGTCTGATGAACTGGGAGAATATTTTTCTGTACGGTTTGACAGCAACTTAGTAAAGAAGCAAACATTCTACTGGATAACTGTTTCTTCTCCAGTGTCTGAGAATGCTAGTTTCCTGGTATCTATTTAGGAATTACTAATTTCTATGTAGTTATTATTTCTATTTAACCAAATGTTCTAATGAGATTGTCTATTTCTGTCATAGAAAAAGAACTCTTAAATATCTATTGACTCAGCTGGACAAAATATTTGTGTATATATTGTATATACATACAGTGATATGTATAGAAATAATTTTTTTAAAAAGCCATGGTTCTAAGGCCAGCAACATGAACGTGCAATGAAACAAAGTACATCAGTCTAGCTATTAGCCTTGTCAGTGTCCTTCATAATCATTTAACATACTATAATTTTTAAAATGCTGGTGATATATCCAGGCTAATGCTTTTTCTCTACTTTCCATCATTAATCTGTCATTTAAATGAAGCCAGGATTTTCTGTGTAACTGTGCTAAAAAAACTGAACTTCAAACTTTAGCTTGAAGCAAAGAGTAATAAATATTCCTGTATCAAATTATGTGTTTCTTACTAAAGACTATCAAAGTGTCACTGAGCTGCGTTCAGTTCTGCTTAAAAAAGGAAAGCAAAGATGGTAGACAGGTTTTGTAATAGCTAAATAAATAGACACATAGTGTTATGGTATATTTAGGTTATGCCAAGGTTTGTGATGTAGGTTGGATAGTCCAGTGTCTTTCCAAACAGGAAAAGTACATCTACAAGTTGTATGGATACCTGTTTTAATACCCTTGTTTCTTCACAAATGGTAAGATCCTCTTTTAGATGTACATAAGTTTGTTCCAGTAGCTGTCCTGTTTTAGGCTGAGAAACCATGGCATCAACAGTGTTGATAAGATAACATCTCAGTTGCTGACCTTTTTTCCAACATATTTACTGTTTCAGGCTACCATTTAAAGGAGAAAAGCAGTTCTAGTGTTATTACAAAAAATAATTTCATACTATATAATGGTATGAAATAACAGTTGGGAAGTTCCTCAGTTTATACAGAATCTGCTACAAAAATCTCAAGCCCCACCCCCATTTTGCAGGCAACTTGAAAGTATTTTTCACTTGGCATAATTATGAGGGTGGAGTCCTTTTAAAATCATGATGAATGCATTCAGCTGTTGTTTTGGGAATTTAGTGATCAGTCTGTTTCAGCATCCAGAAACAGAACAACCTGTACAGTGGGTGAAACTATTTCTTCTGGGCATTGAAGTGAGGTCTTACGTTCTCAATTTCAGTTATTGAGATGTATTTGTATACGTTATAAAAACTGTAAAGTGCATCTTAAAAACAAGTTGTAAAATGCATTTTAACAATGCTTAGTGTAAAATGGGAATTTCTGCACACTTTAGGAGAATTGTCAGTAGGAAAAAAAAAACCAACAAAAAAAGCTTTGAATAAGAACATGCTGATTTAAATAAATTCCAGGACAAATTGAACTAGAACAGTCCATGTTCAGGACTCAATCCTTCTGAGATTGGAACATTTCAGTTTAAAAGTCCATACAACTATTCTCCCAGCATAGCTCTTATGTGGAACACTGGATTTTATAGATTTCAAGGTCCCAAGCTAAGGAGTATATTTACTCCTGGATCTGTTTTTTGTAGTGATCACACATAAGGAGGATAATTGGCCATATGACCCACAGTATCTTGAGAAACTTTATAACATGTCTGCAGAACAAGTAAGTGTCTCAACTGTATTTCTGGCCCATACTGCTTGGAAAAAGAACTTCCAGTGTGTCTAAAGATGTGTCTTCACAACATGTGCGTTGTTTCTGGGTGCTGTTAAAATACAGCTTCCTGAATAGTACTGAAAGATCTGTTACTGTTGACTATTTCACTATTTTTCATTACTAGTTTAGAGGATTTCAGGATTTTCCTCTTCTGTTGTCCCAGTGTGGTTTGTTTCTTTTTATGGATGTAGAACCAAACATGTGACAGCTTGGCTGGGACACTACACATTACAGCTCTGCCCTGCCCTACACATGGCAGAATGGGAGCAAGCCTTTTCTGAATATGCAGATGAACATTTTAAATAAATGTCTTTAAATAAGTATAACTGTGATGACGTTTAGGTTTTTAGCTTTTCCTCAGAAATACCCAGCAGCAGTATTCTAGGATCCAGAGGGGACTACCACTATTCCCCATCATTTTCAATCATTCTTACAGGAAAAAATGCTGAAAGAACATGCAGCCCCCCTGCCCCACCCCCCACCCCCCCTCCCTGTTGTTTTTTTTTGCATTTTTGTTTTGTGAAAGGTACACTAGGTGACAGCTAGCATCTTTACTGCCAAGAGTTGTGACTATTGTAAGATAACTGCAAATGGATGAGAAGGGGTGAAATTGTAGAAAACTGGAGATAACAGACCTTAGATTTTATGCCTTTATTTGGTCTGGGAGTAGAATTTTTTCTGGAGGATGTTTGCACAAGAAGATTGTGTATTGTCAAGATGGGCAGATGAAGACAGTAGATCAATGAGAGTTTTGTGTGGTCTGTGCACAGACTACTGTTGCTATGGGGCACAATCACTTGTGAATATGCATCCCTCTTAACTGTGCTTAGTTGAGTTTTTATTTGAAACTGGACACTTAAAATTGTTTGGCTGGTTTATGTTGATGTCACTACCTCAGAGACAAGTAAGCTCCTGCACATGTGGAAACAGACAGCTAGGTGGAGAAGAGTCAATCCCACAGGTGCCCTTGACAAGGAAAGGGCTGCAGAATGAGATGCCAGTGGTTAGAGCTGTATGGAAAGCCTCGCTCTGTCTATGTGCAAGACTGACCTTGTAAGTGTAACTAGAACAGCTTGGGTTCTGTTTCTTTGTTTGTTTGTTTTTCTTCAATAACTTGCACAAAAAAATATCATAGAATCACAGAATGGTTTGGGTTGGAAGGGACCTTAAAGATCACCTATTTCCAACCCCCCTGCCATGGGCAGGGACACCTCCCACTAGACCAGGTTGTTCAAAGCCCCATCCAGCCTGACCTTGAGCACTTCCAGGGAGGGGGCAGCCACAGCTTCTCTGGGCAACCTGTGCCAGTGCCTCACCACCCTCACAGGAAAGAATTTCTTCCTAGTATCTAATCTAAATTTACTCTCTCTCAGTTTGAAACCATTACCCCTCCCTACCTTCCCTCTAGGCCCCCTTTAAGTACTGGAAGGCCACTAGAAGGTCTCCCTGGAGCCTTCTCTTCTCCAGGCTGAACAACCCCAAATCTCTCAGCCTGTCCTCGTAGGGTGGGTGCTCCAGCCCCCTGATCATCTTTGTGACCCTCCTCTGGACTCGCTCAAGTAGGTCCCTATTTTTCTTGTGTTGGGGGCCCCAGAGGTGGATGCAGCACTACAGGTGGGGTCTCACCAGAGCAGAGTAGAGGGGGAGTATCCCCTCCCTCAACCTGCTGGCTACACTTCTCTTGATGCAGCCCAGGATGCAATTTGCTTTCTGGGCTGCGAGTGCACATTGCTGGCTCATACTCAGTTTTTCATCTACCAGCACCCCAAGTCCTTCTGCTATTGACATGTTTCTTTAAGAATGGTTTGAAACTTTCCTTCTTTCACCCCTAGTCATCCCCTAAAAAGTATTTTGTTCCAGCTTGTTTTCCTGCCCTTATTCTCCCATCACACCTATTTGACCTAGGCTTTTAGGCAAAAATGTAAAAACTAGGGCAGTCTCTTTTAAAGACTGAGCTGTGACTCTTATTGATCTTGACAAAAAGAAGATACTTTGAAACTTAGTAAGAGGAGGATTTTTTTCATTAACCTTTTATTAAACACTGCCCATGAGGGAGGTAGGAAAGAAGACAAGGTGGCAATCTCCTTAACAGCATTCTCCAGATACCCCATTTCAGCAAGGGGAGGGTAAGTCAGCTTCCCGGCTTCAACTCTTCCTCTCATTTTTGGGTTTGCCTTCCTTTTTCAAAATTCTCTTGCTCCTGATGATTTCTTCACAGTTCTAATAAACTGTGGCATGCTACAGGACTTCATCCAAAATACTCCTTGTTTATTGCTGCACAAGACTGCATCAAAAAGACCTTGAGAAAATCCAAGCTTACTCCTAGCAAATGTGGGGAGGTTTCTTCAGCAACCACAAAAATGAAAACTTATATACTGTAATTAAAATGAACTGCATAAAGGATGCAAAGAGTTTATAAAAACTTCTCAGTCTTGCCATATAAATAGTAATAAAGTAAGTACATTACTGCTTTAAATAAGGAGTAATAATAGTAAGGGAGTAATGGTTTTACTCTCTTAGTCTTTGTATAAGCCTCTTTCTTCCTTTGCAGGTTGCTTTTAGAAGTTTGAAGGTCATCGAGTGAAAACTCATTGATTTTGGATTTAACATATTACATTATTGTGTAGTAACTTTTACTGGTTGTACTGCTTGGGCTGGGTTGGTTAGTTGGTGTCTGTTGCTTTCAGTTTGGAAATAACTCCATCCCCTTTTGCTACAAAGTTTGTGAGGGGCTTTCTACAGCAAGCTTGGACATACTATAGCTGTCAGAGTGAGAATAAATGCAAAATTAAAGTGTATTTGGTACAAGAATTGGGTGACAGAAGCTTCCTCTGTGCATACTTAAAAATAAAAAGTGGTATGTTCTAATAGTCTTTTGACAATTTTATTTATTACCAATTTATAAGTTCTAAAGGATCTGGTGATTAGGATAACATAAATTTATTTTTTGTGTTACGTAGCCTGAAGAATTTGGTGTTCAAAAATATGCATGATTTAGGTTAACTAGTTCTGGACCTTCAGAGCTCAGGAGAGCAGGGATGGGGTTATTTTCTTTACCTGGTCACTACATTGGTTATTAAAGTTGCCCCTCTCTGTGGTTAGAACATAACACTTTCGCTCACCCTCACAGTTCCTTTTCCAATTTGGATAAACAGTGAGCAGGGTCTTGCTTTTTGATGTATATTAAGCCTCTGATAGAACTTGACAGTTAGGCTATAAAATAAACTCAGGAGCTGGGAAAAATACAGCTGTTAACAGAATGCAGTTTGTTTACTCATATATATGAGAGGCAAGAGAACTCCATAGATAATAGCTACTACTGTATTTTACTTCTTTTCCTGCAGACTTCCTACCTGTTTGCTTTTGTGTGGGTTTGTATCACACCGTGCCTGGGAATACATTATCCCGCTAGTTAAGTGAAAGAAACTGAATTGTGTTATTACTCTTGTTCTTAGAATCAAATTAAATTCTGAATTGATCTGCTGCTCCACTATACACAAAAGCCATTATTAGCGCTGAGGTCATTGTGTATCTTCACAAAGGTCTATAGCAAGGAAAGGTTTATGGCGAGAGATCAACTTTTAAAGCTGAAAACTTAGGTGGGCCAGGAATATAGAGGCTTTTCTCCATGTTAACAGTATTGTAAATTTTAAAATCCATCAGTTTCCACTTCAGTCAAACTTCCCTGTATTAGTAGCCTGTGTAATAGAAAATATTCAAAATATGGACTTGTAATGCAATTGTAAATGTAGATGCAACGTATCACTTGCAGCTTAGCTTTACCGTAAGGCTTTGTGTCCAAAGCTTGTTTAAATCATTTTGATGTTAAGTTAGATTTGCTATGTCCAAACACATATTTGGTCTGCTCTATTTATTTGAGGCTTTTTCTGCTCTATTAGTTTGAGAGTGCTCTCCCCACCACCACCCCATTCACGGGGGTGCATCATACAATCAGTTAAGAGGATCAAATCTGAAGTGTTTACAAAAGAATAATAAACATACTGACATACTGAGGTGATGAAGGAAGTGAAGACATGGTTTCATTTTGTCAGTAAATAGAGAGTTTAAGAATGTATAGTTTGTGCTAAGCTCATCAGACTGTCAGTACTGATTCTTTTGTGGTGTTGTTCCCCCCCACCACCCCCCCCCCCCCTCTTGATGGGTACAGCACAGGACTACAGTCAGTGTTAGGACCTCAGACAGTGTCTCACTGGGTACTGGGCTTGGACACTTGTGTTAGCTTTTACAGTGCCTGTGTCAGAAAACAACAAGTTGATTCAGCAACCTTGGAAAAGCTCTAAATTGCTGGTATTTCGAGATGATCAACCTGTTTCTTGCACTAGGTTTCCGTGCAAAAACACATAAATTAGCTGATTCAATAGTTGTCTCATTTGCACTATTTGTCAGTGGCTTGATAACTTTCTCTCTGAAGAATGACTGTTACACTTCCAAAGTGCAGTTTCTCAATATCTTCAGGATTTCAGAAATCTTAAAGTGAAATATCACCTGGTTTTGAAGATATTTGTCTGAAATGTGCAGCACAGGTATAACATCTTCCTTATCTTCCTGAAACAAAAGAAGGGAAGGACTGCTGTTTAGGATGATGTCCGTTCACAGTTTTACAGTTAAAGCTATTTGTCTGTTTTCCTTTGGTCAATATTTTTGATTTTTTTATACACATGCCCTGTCTGGCAACAAATAGCAGTATCAGACCCCTTGGACTACTGGAAAGCTCCAAGTTCTGAGTACATTGAGATCCCAGGTGGGAGAGGACGGGTTGACAAGCTGAAAGTATTTTAAAAATTAATTAATAAAACAAAGTATCTGAAGACTGAAGCTGCTGGGAAGTATGTCTGTTCAAAAGAGATGTAGGGCTTGACTGTGCTTACCACCTAATCTAGACTGCATGAAAACTATGAAGAAACATAAAATCATATCAAAATAGTATCAGTGGATAAAACTTTCTCTTCAGGGAAAACATGAGGGAGAGAGAAAATTAAGAAAGAAATATTTGATGGGCCCCATTTTGTGCTTGCTGGTAGAAAAACTCTGTGGATCATGCCACAGAGTGTATTGTGGTAATCTGGGAGTAGAATTGAACATTTTGCTCCCCGCGGAATTGAACATTTTGCTCCCCGTAAGTATTTTCTATGGTCTATAAAGGCATTTTGCTGTTTAAGTTTGGAATCTGTTTCTGTGTTCATGAGTTGACCACAGACGTTTGTGCTTGGCATTTGCTATAGGTCATTATAAACAAAACAACTGTTACATTAATAATAGAGGAGGGCAAGAGCAGGAATTCATATTGTAGTTGGCGTTAATAAAATTAGAACTAATGAAAGTGAAGTCTTTCTGATCATAGAGAGCATTTCCTAGTGTATTTTATAAACTGTTCATATTTTCTTCCTTTACTGAATTTTAAGTTGAGTGAACTTTGAAATGTATTTTAAGTAGTGGCTCTAGACTTCTTGGTATTCATAGTAGACACATCTAAACATAATTAATCTGCTTTTGGCAAATACCGTATTCTGTAGTTGAACTAAAGATACTCTTTGCTATAGAGCCTTAGGGATTACACCTGAATTTCATTAAGGAAGTCTATGTAATATCCAGAGGAATCTCCCCATGTAGAATTGCTTCGGACTGGTTAGGACAAGATGGGATGCAGCTCCCCCCACCCCTCCCTGACCCAGTTGTATTGTTTGCTTTTTGTAAGAATGAAGTTGTATTGAGATGAGCAGGATATTGTCTGTGAATAATTCAGAGAGTGAAGACAGATCTATTGTGCTTGAGTTGCGTTTTCAAGGCACAATATGTTTTTTAAGTGCTTTTTTAAAAATAAAATTGTTGGATATTAAATGAATACAAAGAGTTGATGTACAATACAGGATGTTGGGAAATAGGTTAATTATAAAGAACACCAGTTAAAGCTTAGTCTGCTTAGGTGATTGAAAATTCATGGGCTTTATTCAGTGATCATATTATGGTCCATCTATCTCCCAGACAATAACTTTGATACCGTAGGCTCTTCCCCACAGATTATTTGTTTACTATCTGTTTTTCCACAGAATAGGTCCCTGCTTCTTTCGTCATCTGTTTCTGTACAGAAAAACTAATAGGGGAAAGATCTGAAAATGCTTAAGTCTCCTATTCTATGTTTTGTTTTGTTTATTTAGGGAGAGAGAATCATGGTCTTAGGAAAAAGGAAAAACTAATTAACCTGCTGCTGTGATTAACAGAACCAACTTTAACAACTGAGTTGTGTATGACAGGCGTTAAGAGTATTGCCTGTGCTTGATGTCCCACCAAATTAGAAACATGAGAGGAAATTTTTGTCTTATCCGAAACTAAGTGCTTGACACAGATTTTGAAGTATTTGTTATTAATCTTAAGGCTACATTTTTGCTTTGTGCCCTATATGATCTCTGTCGTGGGATTTTACATTTTTAAATTCGGAGAGCTGTTGAAGACCAGTAGATGAATCTGTTGGACTCTGTTGGAGATGAGTCCAAAGCTTGCATTAGCTTGATTCTTCCTTTCTTACAACCCATTTCTACACAGTATAGAACAACTTTTGTCTTTGTCACAGTTTCCTCTTGAGAATTGAGTTCCGAAACTGCTTAAGCTCACTCACCAGGCATTAGAGTACCTGCATTTGAAACTTCCAAACAAGTGTCTTTTCTGGGAACACTTATTCCCAGTGTTTGTCAATTTGTTGTAGCTTGGACTAGACACAACTCTGGGGTGATAGTTCTGCAAATTTACTCCTGCAGGCAAGACCTTTAAAAGTTTACAGAAGGATTCCAGGTCTGTTTAAGATTCTAACTAGGTCAGTTCAAGGCTTATAATAGAGAAAACATTTTTTGAAAATCTAATTTATGTCTAGTACTGTACATGATGTTTCAGATTTAGGGACTCTATACATTTAGTTGTTCTAAGTTGTTATCTTGATAGATAGATTTATTACCAGTAAAACAAATTCACATTAGAAGTCCTTCATGTTAAAACAACTTCTGGCATTTTTACAAATGTCTTATCAGAAACCATGTAAGTGGGATTTTACAAGATGAAGAGTCATAAGGGTTTTGCACGCTGGTGACTGACTATTACAGGGAACTTTTGCTGTTGTTTTACTGTGGAGATGATGTCTGAATTTTTCAGGGGATGTGCAAATTTTCTGTACTTTTGGTAGTTCTTTCAATATTAATGCTTCCCAGTTTGAAAATCTCCAATTTACTTTCAGCTACTTCTATTTACTTTCCTTCCTGCAAGAGAAATGTAGAAAGTAGAAGGCAGTCTTTTGCTAGCTCCTTGAAAAGTTTTGGAGACTTGAGCAAGTTATAAGCCACTGAAAGTTGTCATAGTCTGTCTAGCTTTTGCTTTGTACAATGTGTTCCTGGATTCCTGCCAAAATCACTAAGCGTTATTAGCACAACACTTGAACCATCTTAGTATCTTGCGTCAGTATGACACACACAATTTAAACTCCAGCCAGGATGTAGATAAAATAGTGGTGGCTACGGCTGCAGCTGCCTTCCTCCCTCTAAATAGCCTTTGGCCCAGACAAAGGTGTCCTGGGGCAGGTAATCAGAAAAGCATATCAGGTGTCATGTCTGCTGACTGATGTTAATAACCTGTGTTTTCATAACCACTCACTACTGAGGAAGGAATTCTGATGTACCCAAGGCTACTCTGCTGTGAATCCTCTCCGTCATCCTTCTTTTTCTGAAGATGCCTAAACACCTTTTGAAGCCTGGCTCTTAAAGCAGGAATAAAGCCCCCAAAGAGGGGTTTCTCACCCTGCTTTGCACAGTGTATTGCTCCCACTGAAATCAACTGCCTTTGGTAACTGCGGATTTCAGAGTAGGAAAATTAAATTAAAACTGAGAGCTTCTGGCTTTCTAACTGGGTGATAGAAAAGTAGTTCTCTGCTGGTTAGCCACAGAGTGTCAGGCAAATTGCATGGTTATGCTTTCTTCATTTGATCTAAACTGTGTGTAGAGATGGAGAACTCATTCTCCAGAGGCTGCCCACTTGCATGGAATCAAGGTTAGAGAAAATACGGTTTGATGTGTGCAATTTTGGTATATTAATGGCAATTAAGAGGGAAAACTGTAGAGTGCATAAGCAGCCTTACCTCACATTTTCCTCACTTCTGAGTGCTTGCTTTTACAACCTTATTGAAATTTTAGGAGCAGAGCATGATAATTGCTGTGGAGTTGTCAGGTTAACATATGGAGGGACTTCACTGCTAACGACTGCAGACTTGCTTTTAGAGAAACAGCTTTAACTTGCTTCAAATGGTGACACAGATGCAAGATTCTGGCCATCTGGTTTGACACACAATAGGTATGGACAGTAAAGGAGTAATGTTCAAGCCAGCTTGGACCTAGAAGCAGCAATGGAAAGATTGTTTAGGTTGGAGGAAGGGTAAGCCTGGTAGTGCCACTTCTCACTTTGATATGGGTGTGTTCATTCACAGAGCACATGCCAGTTGGCTAGTTTGGGTTTGCATTCTTACATTGTCCTTTATGTTTTCTTACATCTACCAATTCATGAAAATCCTATAGGCCAGATGAAATGGTTTAGTAGAATGGATGGGCCCAGCAGGCTGGGTGCTTGACACACCTCCTTCAGAAGAGAAATCTTCAATGATCAGGTCTGAGAGTTAGGACTGCTATGGTAGTCTTCTGCACTTTAGCAACCAGGTTGTATTGTGTAGAAAACTGCCACTAGAAAAGTTTAGAAGCCTTTAAGAGTTCGGGGTGGAATCAGGGAAGCAAGAGATTGAAGCTGATCTATAAAAACTAGGCATGAAATGTGTCTGTTTCTCACAAAAAGTGGATGAATGGATGAAGGTGAAGAGAATGAATAAACAGCAGATGGAAATCATGCAGGCTGGAGCAGGCCAGAAAAGTAATCACTCTGTTGTTGAGTATTGACTCCATGTATTTTTATTTTTATTTTTTTCAAGAGTCCCCACGTCATGCCTTTGATCATCTTCTCCAAGCAGGTCATGAAGAGTCTTGTGATGATGTCCAGAACACTTTTGTTTTCTGCAGTGCCCCATTTGTTGTCATGTTGGGAACATTTTTCTAATAAATGGGTTTCCATTTTTTGGCTTTACTATCCTCTGAGACTGAACAATTGTTTTCCAGCACACCTGCTTTTTGTGTGTTCAAACTTAGGTTAGCATGTGCCAAAATAACAATGATATGCCAGTGTCTCTTGAATTTGTTTATGGAGAAAAGGAAACACTGATTGTGTTGCTTTTTTAAATGTATGTGACAATCTATTCAATGATATATCTGAAACACAAGTAACCATTGCAATTCCACATTAAGTATTTCAAACTTGTACCTAAGTGAAATAAACTAATTTTTATGTAATGTTGATAATGCTGGCAGATAAGGATAAGACAGTTTATTACATAGGTTTTTGACAAATGAGGGTTATTTAGTGATATGTTCTGTTACTTTGGCTGGACTTGTCTGCCTGGCAGAATTTCTTCTGCTTTTGGAAAAGGAGAGACATCTTGCTTACCTGTTTTCTAGTTCTTCATTTGATAGAGTGTAAAATTACATTTTGTTTTGTTTCGTTTTTCCTTGGGATTCCAGAGTTTGCTGTTTTCTATCTTAAAATTATGGATGCTTCTCTCCTCCTGGATGATCTGCACGGTTGCGCATGTTTTCTATCATTGTAGAACAGATTTAATGCACAGTGTTAAGTTTTGGATTAGCAATGTAACTACTATATCAGAATTAGTAATTTCCCCTTATGAAGGTGAGGAAGAAGAACGATTTCAAGTCAAGACCTGAAGTTTATGTGTTTCTGTAATTCTAAACACATCATTTCCTAGATTGAAACAGCAAGTTTCATAGTGTTCATGGTTTCAAAAAATGCACAAAAAGCTCAGGAACTTTCTTTTTAATTTGGATGGGAAATTTCATTGTACGAAGGAAAGGTAATTGTGAAAAACTTCAGAACAGGAGTGTTCAGACTTCACATTTTCTGTACAAATGCTTGATGAAAACTTGTTTGTATGGGAGCCTTCTATAGTTGAGAAGTACAGAAGAGTTTTGAGGACTTGGAATGCAGAATACCTGCATCTACCCACAAAGTGGTTTCCAAAAGTTTGAAGCATCATGGTGGATGATGTAACGTTTGGAAGTATGCCAAGAAGGGAATCACTTAAGGCTTGTCTACATGGAGAAATGACCCAAAATATCTATCAGGGAATAGCTCTTCTACAGTAGCTCTAAAAGAGGATGTTAAGAGTGCCTTTTTTAATCCAGTTTTGAAAGTGGATTAAGTTAAACCACAGAAAAACTTTTAGTAAGAGTGTCCGTGGGAGAGTTTGGATGAAATAACTAGTAATTCCATCTTTTCACAATCCCCTTCCCGCATTGACAAGCCTCAACAACAGTTTTGACTATTTCTAGGAGAATTTTCCTTTTGAGTTTGTGACAGTGTACAGCTCCCAAAACCCTTTTAACTGTATGTATGAAGTAATAAAAAGAGAAATGAAGGCTCTTAAGAAATATATTAATGTAACTTAATGCTGACCAATTAAATATGCTCTACAAACATTGATTATAAATTTCTACCTCATACCTGAAAGCAGAATAGAGGGAAATCATTCAACCTGTACAGCTTTTGAGATCATAAAACTCCTGCATTTTAGGCACAGAGGAGGCCAAAACTTTTTCAAATAAGCCAGGTGGAAAGTCAGGTTCTGGAATCCTTCAATGTTGAAGGCTGAATCTGAGCAACGAAGCAAAACACATGTGTGAACATGGTCAAAACCAGTAGTGTAATGTATTTTAGCACCAGCCTAAGAAAAGTGGTGTTGCATGCTTAATGCTTAAAAAGAAGGTGGTGCCCAGCAGTGTCCCACCAGAAGAACTGAAACTGAACAGGATGCAATTCAGTTTTATTATCCTTCTCACTACAATCTCAACAGGTCCTTCTAATATTAAAAACGGTAATTTTGTAAGTGCTTCAAAAATAATGTTTACCACTCTCAAAGAGGCCTTGTTAGGTAGACAGAGTATTCTAATGTAACACTTCACATGTTCACAATAAGATTAGATTGTGTTATAGTAAAAATCCAAGTTTAAATAAAAATCCAAGTTTAAAATCTTTCAACTGTACATAATATGCTAAGGTTTAAAATATGACTCACAAACAGCATAACTCATTATGAATCCTTTCTAGAAAAGTGGGTTAAATGCTTTCTTCTCTGTGTGAAGGAACTTTCTTGTTAATCCAGTAGAGCATTCCCATACTGTTCTCATGCTTTTCCCTGCTTCAGATGGGGTATTTGTACCTCTTCTGTAGCAGAGAACTCATATGCCAGTAAGTGTTCAGCATAAACAGAAAATATTGTGGAGTTTCCCTCTGGGACAATATGCCTTTCCAATGTTATTTAAATTCTCATCTCCTTGGTAAAGGTACAGAACCTAGTCCATATGTTGTGTACTGCATGAAATACGTTGGTGTGTCAGAAATGGGGAAAACCTGAAGGTTTTGGTCTTTGCAGTGTGTGACCAGCTCTGGCCAAAGCACCCAGCAGCCTCCAGGAGGGCCCTGCAGCGTGCTGAAAGCAATGCGGGCGGCAGGGTCTGTCACGCTTCCCCCGTGGAAACCCCACTGCTGCAGAGAGCTGACAGTTGTTCTTGCCTACTTTTTACGTGGTAAAATACTTATCCTCCGGTTTTGTTTGCAAAATAGTTCTGCGAAATGTATCACTGTATATAAGAGCCAATCTTAGTGGTAGGACAGGAAAGGCTATTAATGACTGGGAGATTGTCAAAGAGCAAAGCTTAGTAAAGCCAAAACAGAAAAGATAGCACTCCTCCACCAGTTTAGTCTGCACATATTATCTGAATGCAATGCTGTTCATAGTCAAAACATGGGCAGCTATAATAGATTAAAACTGCTTTTCGTCTTTTTCTTCTTGAAAGACCAAACTTTTCTCTTACTGTGTTTGTGACTTTGCTTCAAGGACATAGGGCTAGACTTTACGGTTTGTTTAGCTATGAAGGGAAGACAGACTAGGGGGGTGGTAAGGGGAGCTTAGTTTTGGAATGTAAATACATGTAGAGCTCTTCTCCTTTTGTTTAGCATCTCTTTAAACTAAGACAAAAAAAATCAGTGAATGAATGAATAGCAGCATGGTGAAATACCTAAATGTTTGAGTTAAAATTTTTGGATGTTTGAAATCCTATTTGGATCCTTTTCCCAGATCGCAGTGCATTCATATGCACTCAGCAGGAAACTTCATGGAGATGCACATTTGGGCAGAAGGTCTTTGGCGGTGCCTTTTTCTTAACTTGTGTCTTTTCTTCTTTTGAAGAAAGTAATGGCTTAAGTCTGACTGAAGAACAATCTTTTTTGTATGTTCCTTATAAGAATTTACTTATGGTTCACAGATTTTACCCACCATCTATGTCTGCAGTCCTTTGGATTTAAAATAGCATATATCCCTCTGCAGACAACAGGAAACGCCAAATTAAAGACTTAATGACATACTGCTGAAAGAAGACAAAAGGTGACAAATTATAAAACAGCCAGCTAAACTTTTAAAGAAAACGCTGAAAAAAATCCCACATTCAAACAGCTTGAAAAGGATAAGGATATTGTTACACTTGCAGACATGTTAATAGAAATTAGACTAAATCATGCTGAATATAAACTTAAGCATTTAAAAAGAACTAAGACGTTTCAAAAAACAGTCATTTCCTAGAAAAATGAAAACAGACTTCTAAGCTTAAAAAAAAAAAAGTGAATACTTTGATATGTTTTAACCATGTTGTTATCGGTGACTAAACCACAGACTCCATTTTTGTAATTGTGAAACCAGTGAATGTGTGACTTCTACCCTTTAAAAATTATTAACCTCTGTTGTTGATGCAAGTGCAGTTGGGTTCGTTTTCCCTGCAGCTGCACCCTGGCTGTGTGCTCCAGCCTGGCAGCCTCTGGCTTGATTTACAATGGGTGGAGCATCCTTTGATCTCCTGTTGAGTTCTGGAGAGATGCTGGAAGAGGAGATGAGTGAAAAAGAGAAAGGAGTGGGAAGTATACAGATGAAAAAGCAAGGTGGCAGACCTTTCCTGTCCAATCCCAGTGGCCTTTATCCCCTAATTTATTTAATCGTTTTAATATTTACATTCTTTAATGGTAGATATTTTATGTTTTAATATCCTTGATGCCATAAACTGAGTTTTGGACTGTAGCACTTAGTTACTTAACAGGAGGTGCTGATTCTGGTCGGGAAATGGCAAAAATGTGAACAATAGTTTGGTAGTTTTTAGAACAGTTGTGTTGCATTTATGTTAGATACTATTCCCATCTTACTTCAAGGTTCTTACTTAAAGGGTTATCTACTCAGAAGCTTACTGATAAAAGTCTGAAATCAGATCAGAAGGAACCTTGTCAGTAACTTCACTGTAAACAATCATCATGATAGAACTGTGGTGAATCTTTTTATTCATATGCTCCTAAAGTAATTTTTTTTTGGTATTCTTGCCACTACCACTGCAATATTTAGAAATACATGGAAACCATTGATTGATAAAAGCTGTTGATGCTCTGTTTTGTTTTGGTTTTGTTTTTTTTTTTAATTTTTGTGCTTTAGAAAAAAGATTCTTAGAGGACTCACTCCTAGTGGAATCAAATTGTATATTCAGAGAGAGGGAGCTCTTTATTTATAACTCTACTTCTCATGAAAAGAAGTGTTTAAATAGGAACATTTTGCAGGCCTGTGTGAAGTGTAGTATTCATCTAACTCCGTTTATGATGATAAGTTCCATTGCTCATTGGATATTCAAACAAGCATCTTCATCCTCTGTTTATGCCTCTATACTCAAACTTCAAACTTGCCATATATATTTTTGGGGTTTTATATATATATATATATATGTATGTGTATAACCCAGTCATCTGCCAGTGTGCTGAGAATATTCTGACCACCTTTATCTCTGTTTTAGATATTGTCTGCATTCATCTGTTGTTTGTGTTGTTACACGTGCATTGTAAGCTCTGGGGCTGAGCTTCTGTTTTGTGTGTGCGGCATCTATTGCAGCGGGTGCAAGTCAACAGCTGTGCATCAGGCAATGCAGTAAAACAAAATAATGTACGAGTGTGTGTGTATCAGATGAGCTGCTGTTACTGTGAATGTGCAGCCCTGAGAAACATTGCAGGGTGAGTGAAATAGAGAAGATCCACCAAGTTATTTTATTTGGCATTGTTCTTGAAAATAGGAGAAACCAATTTTATTTCTTTGGTTTAAAGCTGGACTGAAACATTTACCCCACCTTTTTCTATATGGAAAAAAGTTTGCCATTGCAAAAGCACTGCTTTTTTGATTACTTCAGCAGTTAGAAACTTGCTTGATTTTTAGTTGGGCTTGCTTTTATAAAGTTCAAAGGCCATTTGATGTTCATCTTTTAATACAGTGCTCCTTAAAATGTTTGTAAGCAGAAATGCTACCTACTCTTTTAAAAAAATATGTGGATAGTCAAACTCAAAGTATAGTCATTTCTTGATGGTCTGTGCTCTCGAGGGTGTTGTCCAAGCTAGTTCTGGAGAACTGAACAGCCACAATGTATTTATGTGCATCGTAGGAGAGATAGTTGTGAACTCTCTTGGGCTGGAGCTGAGTTGTAATAGATGTCTGTACAGCATATCATACAGTGGGGCCCCGGTCTCTGGTGAGGTTTGTAAATTCTACCAGGATAAAAATAATAAAGGAGAATCTTCTTGAAAAGATAATTTAGTCTCAGGGTGTTGCCTTTTTTTTGCATTTATACACACACATCCAGACACATCCAGAGAGATACATACACACACACATGCACACGCACACACTCAGTTGTCCAGTTATTAGCAGAGCCAAAATGTTTGGTTTAATACCTATGGAACCATTAATTCCTCATTTGAAACAGAGGAACTGTTCAACTTGAGAAAAATACTCCAAATTTAATTTTTGAAAAAGTGAAAAGCAAGGATGAAATATGGGAACTGACTTAAAAAAAGAAAGTTTGTTTCTCATATTCATATTACAAGAAAATATTAATCAGAACATTCCTTAGTGATTTGCAGCATCTGGTAGAAATGGAGCAGAAGCAAAAGCCTGGAATATGATAATCTTGCGGAAGAAATGAGTAACTACGAACAGTATTTAGCAAGTGAATTTTGGGTTTTAAAATGTAGACTCTCTTCTTGTCTAGTTCTGCCAGAAGGCAAAAACAAACAAGCAAAAAATCGGTAATCTCAGGACAGATCTGAGATTAGCTACAAGTAAAGGAAGTTTCCTGATGATGAAGACTACCTTCTCACAGCAACAAGGAGAGGACCGCTAATCCCTTGAGAGGGAGACAGTCAATATAACTAAGTTTGAGGTGGTTGATTGGCATGGAGTAGAAGAAAAGGAAAAAGAGTTACAGAGAAGGAGTAACAGGATTATGGCTGTTCCTTCTTTAGGACTTTCCACCTTTCCATTTGTGGTTGGAGAAAGATCAGAGTCAGCTGTTGGCTCACCTATTTTTTTTCAGGAGCCTGTGACTTCTAAAATTAAACTTCATGGGTGTGGAGAGCATCTTTTTGTTGCATTTAGGTACTAGCAAATAGAAATAGTTTGTAGGTTCTGCTGAAAAGCAAATAATAGTTATACCCAAAGCTAATTTTGTATTAAAGGAAAGTACCTACTTTCTGAGCAAGTTCAGGTACAGTATTCCGACCATACCAGCATAAAATTAGCTTTCTTTACAGCTATAGTTTTTCTTGATGCAAATATTATTTTAAACTTAGAGTTTGTGGAGAGTGCATGGTGGTTAGTCCTAAAAACTGTCCTGTGTTTATGCCCAGAAGCTGGCTGCCCAGTGTGTTACAGCTGTGACTTCAAAGGCAAGTTTACAGAAGGGGGAAACAGTGGTTTTATTCTTGTGCCACTTCAGCCTTGGGTCTGAACTGCAAAGCTGCCAAAATTGCTAGTAATCAGAGTAGTGTGAATCAGGGGGTTTGTTTATTACTGGTAACACCAGCTATTCCAGAAATGAAGCAAGACCCTTGATTAAATTTGTGCAGACTATCAAACTATCATCAAATGGCATCAACTTTTAGTAAGATATGGTCAGAATTATCTTCTACAGTGAAATCCCTACAGACATTGAAGGAATGGTGCCGTGAAGAACAGACCTGCCACTGGCAATGCTCCAGCCCTGCAGATGTGAGGCGGAGGAGGTTCTGCAGGATTAGGGGGGTGGAGAATATGCTCTGTTCAGCCTGAAAACTCTATCCTGGTTTACAGTCCTGGGTTGCTCGATATGGGTAGAAGGTGGCAGAAACTAAGAATATTTCGTAAAATTCTTTAGGCAAGAAGTGAAAGCAAAAGATGAACAAACCAAAAGTTGAACTGTGTTTGCAGTAATTTAGAAAGCAATCATAGTTCAGCCTGTGTACAAAAGAGCTTGTAACTTCTCAAAAATGCTTAAATAAATAAATAAAAATCCATGATCTTAAGACCAGCCTCATGAAGACTGTCAAATGTGTTTTGAATGAATCATTGTAATGATCGGTTTGCCATGTATTTTTGATGTCATTGAAACACAACTCTCTTGTGGTGCGCCGGACATTTTAAAGTGGTTTATCACTGTTATTTTGGCTACCACTGCTATTTTGCATTGAGCCAGTAGGACTATTCACCACTCTGCTGAAGTTTTCTAACCACTGAAATGCAACATAACACAAAACCCAACCAAACATCCATAGCTTACCCTACACACTTCTTGAAATGGAGAACCCAGTTCCTCGGTGACTTGTCTGATTTTCTAGGGCCATGGGGTGGGTTTTGTTTGTTTGGTTTTGTGTTTTGTTTTTTTTTTTTCCTCCTGGTGTTGGTCCTGTGGCACCCTAAATACAGCAAAGTAAAAAGCAAAACAAAACAAACAACCCCCGCTCCAAAATAAAGCCCTCTGTTTGTTCTCTTATATGAGCCTTACAGCCTCTCCTTACAGTACCTTGTCCTTGTGATGGCCTGCTTGTAGGGATGTTCAGTTTAGCTGCCTTTCTTCTGGAAATTTCTACCATGCTCCCTGACTGCTGCTGGTTGAAATTTGCCCGTTAGGCAGCTAGAGACGTGAAGTAGCCATTTGTTATTTGGCTGGTGTCTCCTTCCTCTCCTCCCAGATGATACGTTTTCCTTTTGTGGTTTTATTCTTAATATGTTTGTATAGCACTTATCAAAACAGATTCAAACAATGTAATTACCTGTCAATGATAATCAAAGGCATGATGCTTAAACCGCTATGCAAATAGACCTCAGTTTTCTGAGGAGTATTTGGAAACAATCGGGTCCGTTTTTAGGAAAGAGATCCTTCGGAGTCTGAACAGGTTTTCTTATTTGAGACTGAAAAATTCCAATAAAAGCAAGTTTTCTGTTGATAGTGGTGTAAATAGTTCTGGGAAATGACATCTAGACTAGTTTTTTTATATTCCAACTTTGCTTTGAAATCATCCGAAAGGTACTGTTACCACAACACTAATTAAATACGTAGTGTAATACTCCTCAGACAAATGCTGAATTTTATAGGCAGGTTTGTATTATTGTCTTATCTCTGCAGGACACAGGTTTCAATCAGAGTTTAAGGGGAGAGAAAGTCTTGTCATGTGTAGTATGTATGCTTTGCTGAAATCATTTGCAAATAACCGCATCTGTTAGCTATTGGTATCCTTGCTTAATAGGCAAGTTTAAAATAACTGCTCATACTTATGTGCTTCTGATTCTTTCTTTTGCGAAACAGATGAACCTCTGTATTCCAAGAATTGTTCCAAATCATATTTTCTGGCAGTGCTCTCACTTTTAGTCATTGTATGAATTAAAATATGCTTTCCAGCTCTTGCCTAAGATGTCAAAAAAAGGTCTCTATAGAATTAACATGCATACAGTTTTTGCAATCTTTTTCTTCTTTTTTTTAAGCAATGTTTAATTTGCTTGAGCAACATCTCCTCTTGTTTTGACTAGTGGAAGATCTAAAAATACACTACTGTATTGACTGAACAAATTACATTTCAGTTCTAGCCACTACCATCTGGATCTCTATCTTTCTGGTTACATTTTCGTGGCACAGATTGCACAGAAGTGATTAGCACCATGAGTGCGTTGTCCAAATTTTGTTCTGGGTGTTAGCAGCAGCTCTGCAGATCCATAGCAAGTTGCTGTGCCCTTTGTCTTCCTCTCTGGATACTACATTTCAGCTGGGGGGTCCCTAGGTCAACAGGGATGTGGAGGAAGTGGGGAGAGACCAGTGGCAAGCTGCCAGCATGGCCAGGGGCCACCACCTTACCAAGAGAGGCTACAAGGGACCTGGGCTTTGCAATGGCTGCATTGGGACAGAGGGGTTGTGGAGTCTTTCTTCGGAGATTTTCAAGATTTGCAGAGGCTGGCCTGCCTGGTGATGGTATTAGTCCATGCTCCTGAAGTTAACTGAACTCCAGAGGTCCTGTTTTGCTTTGCTGGGGTTCTCTGATGCCTGTGAGTAGAACCTGGGTGGGATCTGTGATTCCTACCAGTGAATTATAGGCAAAATTTTCTGCTCAAGGCAGGTGCTCTGCCAGACAACCAGTGTTAGCAAAAAAGATGATGTTCTCCCAGCCAACTTTGGTAGAAAAAGAACGATATAGTGACCTTGATCTCTGTTTTATAATACAAACTAGTTCCTTCAAAGAGACGTAAGCCTACAAGCTTATCTAATGATCACATTTGGACAGGCATCTTTCCTCCTCTTAACTCTTCTTTAAGACACCTGATTTTAGAGACTTAACATCTTATGAATGGATGATGTTAAATCTAATGCTACATGCCAGCTCTGCTTTATGTATGTCAGTTTGAAGTCTTTAATACTAGTCAAGTGGAGTTGTTACCTGGAGATGTTTTTCAAGTAGACCTCATGCCAGAATAGTCAGCATGTGAGTTACTGAACTTTATACCTTAACAATGTAAACTTAGTCCAATTTATTCAACCTTATTGACTGTCTTTTGTTCATATGTCCACATGACACTGTAGTACAGATAATAAACGGTCGTATTCACTACAGGAGTCGTGCACATTTTAGGGAAGGCTGTCAATAGCAAATAAGGTATGAAGCAGTGCTGATCAACCGGGAGCTATGTACTAGAGTGAGGTATGAAAATTTCTCAAACAATTCCAGCGATGCATGGGTTGAAAAGGTTGATGGAGAAAGTTCCAGTTACATACTGGATGTAACAAGCCAGCTTGGTGGGTTTTTTAAATTTTATTTTTATTTTTTTCCCTCAGCCCTGTTCTTGACCACTTTTTCCTTATTCCGAAGCTGCAAATTTGGAGGTGAAGGGTGGAGATGTCTTTGCTGTGAATAGAATCACTGAAATTCTGCATCCTTTGATGCACCCTACTCTCTTTTTGGAGAGAAATGTTTGTTCTAGGGTGGCTCCATGATCCATGTTACAGTGCAGCCACACTGCACTGTCACACAGGAAAAGTGGGAACTTCTTGCAGTCACTCTGTTGCAGAAACTGCCAAGTGGGTTACTTCCCAAGAGGTGAACAGTTAAGCTAGTTCTGCTTCCACATTGCTAGCTATTTTCTGTCCCATTATACTACCCTACTGTTTGCCAGTCAGTACTACATTAACATCTAGAACTGTATTCCCCTCATTATTTTCTTTGTGTTTACAAAGCAAGGTTAAGCTTTTTTTTTCTTTCTTTCTTTTGCATAGGTCTGTTTTCTGTGTTTAGTCATGGGGCCAAAGGAGCTTCTCTTCAAGAAGGATCAAAAACAGCTTGTCAGTGATAGCACGGGGTTTATGACGTGCTCCGTGGGGCATAATTAAACATGGAATTCAGCCCCTTTTTGCAGAATAACTTTGACACATCTGGTTTAAACAGTTTTAGTGCAGGGAGGAGATAAGTAGAAGTTTCTTTGCATGGTAGATTAGTTTCAGATGAGGTATAGCATCCCCTCAAATTCAGGTTCACATAAAAAGTACACCAATGGGACAGCCACCCAAGAAAAGGGCATAGTTGTACATTGAATATGTGGGGAAAAAAAAAAAAAGGTAGGCCTGAAACACAATAAAAAAAGAAAGAAAAAAACAAAGATGTTGTCACAGCCCCAGAAAGAAATGTAGGGTAATCGCCCAGAAAAGAAGGACCAATGCTGAATTCTTTTACAATATCCCTATTCTTTCCCTGCTTTCTCTGCCAGAGCACCTCTGATCCAGTTTTATTCCATATTCCCCCTCAATATGTTCATGTTTTTACAGATCTAGCGTGTTTTATGACACCCACTAAAGTTATCTGCTGTGAAATTCAATTGTTTAAATACTTTGTCCTTTTGTTACCCTTTTCTAATGGATTGCAAATACATACTGCTTTCTCATCAGATACTGATAGTCCCTTTAGTAGACTTTACTATTCTGTAGAATGGTGATGAACACACAAAATGGCTTATAGGTAGTAAAGTGTAAAGTAGTCGTTTCAGCACTTTGCTCTCAAATAGGAAAGTACAGTCTGTGTCTGTCACTAGGCTATCCTGGTGTTTAAGGCATGTTGCTTGTAGATGCCTCTCTGGACATTCAGACATATTACTACTGCATACATTTTAGAAAAATATTTTTACTCATTTTAAAGGACAATTAATATATGGGGGAGAGGTTTAGTAATACATGTGTAAATTAAGGCAGTATTTGTGAAGGCCTTGTGAAGTCTTAAGAAGAACTGTGTTTATATGCATTAAAAGGTAGGAGGCCTGGTCTGAATGGCTGACTGCTGGGAGTTTGCAGACTGGCATAAATAAAGGATAGCACATCATCAAGCAGATAGATTTTTATGTAAATTATTTCTAGTTCACGCTTTACTAGTTAAATAGTGTTTGGTTTTATGTTTTCTGAAAGCAGACCGATTGGGAATCTGAGAAATCTAGTATTTGGGCAGACAGTTGTAAAATCTTTGAAGTAGCTCAAGAAATGTCTCACTTTTTGCACACACTGCAGAAATACAGTAATTCTTGACCAGTCTGTGTGGGGAAGTTGAAATGACGTAAAAAACATTGAACGAGTATTATTTTTAAATTTAGTTGGGCAGTGTAAGTCACTGTAGGTGGTCTCGGTAAAGCCATTTCAGATGCTGAAAAGGGGTAGTGTTTTCATTCCCTTGTGTAATATGTACATTATCATGGTTCAAGTTGAACTATTTCCAAAACAATTGGAACATGAGGAAGTTGGTTACTAGCAAAGTTAATTCAACCTGCCTCCTGCCTGTAAACCTTCTACTCTCTAGAGAGGATACATTTTAGTAAAAAAAAAAAAAAAAGAAAAGGAGTTAAAAAGAGAAGTAAATTAGAAATATGTCGTCCTATCATGTATTTCAGTAACTGATATCTTTTTATGATAATACATTTGGGTGGTCTGTTCTTGAAACACTTGATTTGTTAGGAAACATTACCATTTCCGCAAGTAATCTCATAAGTCCTAAATATTTTGAAAAAAATTTGCATTGCAGTGTTTCATCAGTGCATTACTCACCAGTTAAACTGTCTAAACTGCTGCTGCTTGGCATTGGAGAGGGTTTCCAGGCTTTTTTCTATCAGCAAAAACTTCTGTAAATTATAATATTGCTTGGCAGAGCATAAAGAATAAATACTAGAAAACCAGATGATTTAAGAGAAAGTAAATTGAAAGACTTGAAACTCATTTTGTTTTTCCTTGGAAAAAGAAGTCTCTGTAGTTTACAAAACATAGAAAGTTTGAAATTGCCTTCAGCCCAATGTTTGTTTAGGTGTGGTGACCCTTTTGTATCCTTGTTGTAGTTTCCTCTCAATCAGCACAATTCTGATTGTCCCCACTGGACACTGTAGAGATTTAGAGGCTTGCTTGCTGCAATGAACCTCAATGATTTTGAGGTTAGGCACGCTGCCACTGAGTCTAGCATCATTTAACTGCCAGTAGTAATGAGCTGCTGAGTTTTTCAGATTAAAAGAAAATGAGCTTGAATGTATTTAAATATTATGCTAATGTACATAAACACTAATAGATTGAATAATGTTCCTGTAAATCTACGCAAAACCAATTTTTGTAGACTCAGCTGACTGTCAGGTTACTCATTCTGTGCACAAATGTTTAAACTTTAGGTACCAGCAGGAATTAGCTAATGCACTTGATACTTCCTATAGTTTATAGTTGGTGAATGGTCAATATTAAAATGTTTCTGTGATGCAGTTGGTGAAAAGAGTCTATGATGATTTTTCCCAAGCCTGCTTTGCCACACCGTTGCTTTACTTTTCTAAATTCATAAACATCTGTAGAATCAATTTTTGCAAAAGGAAGGTACTCATGGAAACCAAACTGGCCTTTTAAAAAATAGAAAGAAAGAAAAAAAAAAAACAAACCAAAAATAAAACCAGAATCAAATTATATTTATTTGCTTAAAGATTATGAAGACCAACATTCTTCTCGGTTTATTTTCCACGTGATTCCACTGCTATTAAGTTACAGGTTTTGTTGTAAAACAAAAATGATGGTTAGAGTTGAAGTAATCTGGTGCTTGAGTTGTTAGGAAATTTAGGACACTGTTAGATTTCCTCCTTTAGGACATTCAGGAATCATTATGCTATCATCCCCTTATTCCAAACAAGAACAAAGGTGGGATGTGAAAGCCCTTTGCTTCCCTCTCTTTTAGTCTTATGCATGCTGTTGTAGCAGCAGCCAAGCTACATGGCGTGAGCAGTTAAATGCTGTGCCTGTGTTCTCAAAACAGGGATTTGATTGCTCGCACACAAGGCCTGAGCTCACACAGTAGGTATGACCTGACAAGAGCACTTAGAAAGCTGTGGAGTGATTATACATTTTGTTCACAGGTGGGAACTCTGCTCAAGAGAGGAGTCTCTCCAGGGAAGAGCAAAATCCTCTCTTGTCATGGCTCAGAGGCATGCTGATGCCTCCTGCTAATGCTCAAGTTTCTGCTGACTGTCTAGACAGTTTCCATTCGGTAACTCTGCTTTTGTTTCTTGTGATGCTGTGTGTCTGCAAAGACCATGCTTGTCTCTGACAAGAACACCCTCTGTGGCTTGATTAAGTCAAAGCAATCAAAAACCGTAGAGGCAGGTTTTCCCTACAAGGTTTGTCTTGAGTCCTTAGTCATATGCCTTTAGCAAGTTGTCCATCATTCTTGAAGTTGGGAGTAAAGGTTTTGAGTGAAATAGGAAGATCAGACAGTGCACAGCTCCTACCATTTGCAATGATTTGCCTGTTCTGAGGGGAAAAAGTGCCAGTGCTGGAAAATCCTTAACTATTTTATTTCTCAAGCCAGTGGAAATACAGCGTGCCCACTATGTATACATCTGCCATCATAGAGCCTGATTTATCATAACTACTTAAAAAACCTCCACAAACCCCAACCAAAAAAACAACCCCCCCTCCAAAAAACTCCACACAATAAATGATTCTTGGTGAGTATCTCAGGAAGCTGACAATGAAGTAAATACCAGGAGTTCAAGAAAATACAGTCCTATGGTGGAGATAGGAGAAAATGGAGAACTATTGATGCCTAGTAATAAGTAAAATTAGCCACTGCAGACTCTTAACTTCATTTTTCTAAAGTCCTGGACATATAGGACTTCTGATATGGATGATGGTTATAACTTCCCTTAGGAATGGTACTATTAATTTTCCTTTAAAAGTTACATTTTTGACAATAACAGCTCTACCTTCATAGCTTTGTTTCCTGGTATCAGGGGAAGAAAGTGGGTTTGCTGTAGCAAAAATGGGCCATCTTTCTTACTCTTCAACTTGAAAATACAATTGCAACCACCAAAATGAAAATGGAGCCAAGTCAAGTTTTGCATGGAGCAGCCACAAGCTGTTTCAGAAGTTACCCCACGAAACACTGATTAGCGGCCTTGAACTGCAGTGACATATCCAGCAGTGTGAGTGCTCCTCTTTATTTCCTGAGCAAAGTAAAATGCGCTGACATAATCTACTGATGAAGACAGATTAAACTAACCTTTTCTTTGAGCTGAAATGTACTGCAGCTTATACAATTAACTTCTTTATCTTGCTCAAGTGAGTGTGCGTGGGGAATGACAGTAGGAACATCTGCAGCACAGTAACTATATACTGCTACAGCTGTTAAGCAAGAAGATCTCTGATTCCCCTTGGATCCATTTATATCTGAGATCTGAAAGAGGAAGGCGCTTGTAACTACATCAAGTGCTGTGTAAGAGTCGGAATATGCCACATTCAAGCATTATAACATTGCGTCCTTCAAATGTTTTGTTAATCTTGCTGTGATAACTTGGATCTAGATAAAACGAAATCGCTTGTACATATATAAGATCCCTGGTCCTGTTTTAGATCATTCATAGTAATTTTCTTTTTTTAATTTTAAAAGGAATGTGAGTACTGTTTTTAGTATATTTGAATCCTTTCATATGTTTTAATCATAATTCATGTAATTATACCTGAAAATTATACCTCCACATATATTTTTCTATCTTGCTGTGCACTAAGGTTTGCTGTGATTATATAACTAGACATGATTTTTGAAATTCAGTCAGTCTGCTCTTTGGGTCACATACATTAGTACTGCGTAGAAGTATTTATATTTGAATCAGACGATTTTCATGTTGCCATAGAAATGTCTAAATATGAGTAGATGCGGAACAGCACTGTGCCCTGTGACTGAACTGTATGGGCACTATTGCTTCCTAAGCAGATGGTGGCAAAGTTTTGTGACATGCTGAGCTGGAGCAATGGCCTCTTTGGTAACCTGAACATGTAACATAATGCATGGCAGAGGTGTGCCACACTGCTACATGAAGTTAGATCTCTTATTTTCACTCAGCACTTCTTTGGCTCTGTCAAAGTCGCTTCAGTTGCTTAAGCCAGGACAACAGCCCTCCAACTGAGCTGTGCTCAGCTTATGGCCAGGGGGGAGGTGCTTACTGGTGACTTGAAATATATTGCAGCTGCAATGTCATACTCTCTGTCCCTCTTATGACTTTTCAAAGTGAAACAGTGAACAGAGAGGAGGAAGCTGGGCCTCTCATGCCTTTAGACAAGAATGGCTTCATGTCTGTGAGCTCACTGGCATGCTGCTCTGAAATTGGTTTACCTTGTGCTATGTGCAGCACCTGGATTAATCTGCAAGGAGTATCAAATGGACAAGTAGTAACGGGTTTCCCTGGCATGGGAAAATGAAACGCGGTTTCAGAGAAAACTTGTTTACTGAGTTGGGTCTTAGCTGGTGGCAGTAAGCGCTGTTCTGTGACCTGCTCCTCTTTGTTTCATGAATAGACTTCTCTTAATGCTTTGTCAGGTAGTTCAGCGGGCATTTGCCTTTGTTGTTCAAAAATTGTAGAAAACTTAGTTTTATTTGGGGGAAATATGTTCTGATCAATTATGAAACTCCCAACTGTGGACTAAGGCCTGGACACTGTTAAACACCGTACATGAAACAGTGCTGTACTGTCTCTCTTAAGGATCATATGTATACCAAGGCATGCAGCAGAGGATTAAACAGACATGCAAGTAAATCTCTCCCATAAAAAAGATATTGTGTTATATTGTATATGACCTGTAGCCCAAGACACTTTTATGAACTGCTTAACCACTGCCATCCCAACCCTACTCCCCTGTCTGGTACCAGCACTCATTATAAATCATCAGTGTTTCTCTCTTTCTCTGAATATCTTCCTGCTGTAGTTGCATTCTATTTTTTTTTAATCCTTAAATTAATACTAAGAAAAATATTTTCTAAAAGAGACTTTTTTTCTGGGTTTTGCCTTTAGGTTATTCTTTGTCCAAGTGATTACCATGGTTTTAAGGATAGTCAGAGTAAGAGAACTGCTGGAAGAACCATCTGTCCAGACTTACTAAATGACCGAGAGGGTGTCTGTCTGGATGATCTGCATTTAAATTGTATCATCTTATCCTCATTATCTTTTTGTGTAATTGTCTGGGGATTTTTTCTGAAAGATTCCTTTAGCATAAATCACAATGTATGATTTCTGATACCTCATTTTTGTCTGTGTGGCTTAAACCAGAAATATATTAAATGTGGTCCTTAGAGTCCTCTTGGGTCATTCTTTTTTGTGCCTTTATGAATTAAATCCCTTTCTCCCTCTCCTCTTTTTTTTTTTTTTTTTCATCCCTGGATTATTTGTCCACTGGAAAGAGCTGATGCCTGAAGCTTACAGGGGGGGTGTGTTCACAGGTTTTCAGAGTGTATTTGTGTTAACATATTAATGTGTTTTTTCTCATATAAACTAATAATGGTGACATTTTTAATCAGTTTTGAAGGGCCGTTCTGAAACAGCATGTGAAATTTGAAAAATACTCCAAAACGAGCTGACTAGGTCTGAGATACTCATTAACAAACATGCGTAGATTCATAATTGCAGACTTGCTTCCTTGTTTACCGTTTTTCTTTCATAACGACAATGAGACATGACAGCTAGTCCCAGGGGATTACTACACTTCTTGACTGGTTGGTGTCACTGCCTTTAGACCTACACCTTGCAAAGCAACCAAGGGACTTACTGATCTCCAGTAAATGTGCTACCTGTCACGTCTTATTGGCTTAAAACAGACCCGTCTGATTACTAAAGTGGAGAAATATTTGTGCATAAGGATTTACACTCATCTTTAAAAGACTGCCCCCGCTTCTGTAACAGATCCAAAATTGAGATAGTTTAAATTAAGAACGTAGGAAAAATCTTTCAGTTTTAAAGATTTTGTTTGTGAAACTGCATTCCTTTATTTTGGTGTTGGAAAAAGAAAACCCAAACTGTGATTTTCAAATACATTGAAGTTTTCCACTGTATCAGAACTGTTCTCATTACATGTTTGTTACTCGTTTTCTACTCAAAATTAAGATTCTGCTGCTCAATCAGTAATTTTTCAAGGTGAAATGAAAACCCAGTTTCAGACATTCTCAAATTTAACTGGTTTGCTGTAGAATTTGGCCAGAATTTCAAATCCTGGTAAATACAATTACTTTTTTGGCCTTTATATTAACATGCTTTTGTACATTTATTATGATTATTAAGTAAATGCTGGTTTTGTGTTATAAATTCTTTGGACTGATCTGTACGTCCCCAGATACTTCTCAGTTGGCTGCTATGTTCTGGATTCTGGACTGAATTTTAAACTGGTGTTTGGATCTGCTCAACTGTGCCGCTTAAACTCTTAATTGTAATTTTTGGACTAAAAGAGCATGCAGAATTTTTCCCTGAAGGTTTGATGTGTTCATCATTCAGACTTAAAACTGTTAAGCTTGCAAACAATTTGAACTTGATTATTCTTCTGCAGAGCTGTGTCGTCCAAATAAAATTAATGGCAAAAACGCTTTTGAATTTTTCTGGGAACAGAATCGGACACTTACGGCCTTGTTCAGTGTTCTTGTCTTTCCAAAACTGTTTCAGAATTGGTTTTGCTGGTTTATTTGCAATCGGGCTTCAGCCTTTGGGCCACATGGCCAGTTAGTCCACCAGTATGGCTCCACCAGCAAAGAGCAGGTTTAGCCACTTACTTATGGGGATCCCAGCTGTGCCAGGAGCCCCATGTGCTGTGGCACAGACCCCCTCAGCAGCCTGGCTCAGGAGGTGCAGCTGGAGGCTTCCCATGCTAGAAGGGGATCAAAATTTCTTGTGTACAAAACTGGCTTTGGTTTGATCAGTCACTTCGTAGCTCTCATTACTTGCCTGACTCTGAAAGAATGTGCATCCTGCTCTGGCATACTAAGATTTGTCAAGTTTCTTGCTCTGAGAACTGTAAAATTGAGAGTCTTTGCATGTTCATCACTCCTAATGCATTTGATCTCAGTGCTGCTTGCCGACTCAACGTCACGGTCTCTATAGTTCCCATCAGGCTGGAAGCGGTTGTTTGGGCAATGGTTTAATTTCCTTGTCAGCTGTGTTGGCGCGTGTGGCTGTGATGCCCATGCAGCTGGGGCAGGTGTGTGTGACCCCCAGGTCCCTGTGTTTGGGGACCCTGCTGGGTCATGCTGCCCCACGCCAAGCCTCGAATGCCCATCACATCCCTCCCCGCCTCGTGGTTGGTTGGGTACACCAGGCGCATCCCTTCTCACAGAGGCTTGTCTGTCACTGGCTCCTGTCAATCAAGGGATGTTTGTAAATTCTACATGGTACTTCCACAAGTACCTGGAATATTCCAGCCGCCCCACCCCCACCCCCAGCCTCCACCTTGCCGAATATTGAATTCTGGATCACTGAAATAGAAGTAAAAACTGCCAAACCTTGTCAATGGGACAAGAAGCAGTAACTTGGACTGGTTTCTGAATTTTTACCTTTATTACTAATTTAGTAATTAGTAAATAATTAGTAATTAGTAAGGTGATGCACAGTAGTCATCTTGGTTTGACACCTGGCAAATTTCAGCCACCATTTTTAAGGGAAGACAACAACCTTTGTCTGGAAAAGTGACATTGTGAGCCATTCCAGCCCTATCTTCAATTATGTGAAGCTGGCTTCTGAGACAAAAAGATGTAATTGCAGAAAGACACAAAATATCTCCATAATTACCAGTTTCATAAAGTGCTTGAAAATGGTGAGAGGGAGCATATTGCAAATCTCTAAAAATAAGTAGTTTGTAAAGTCATAATCATTATAAAACAGATTTACTTGTGAAGACAGTATTACATATGTTAAGGATAGTCTGTCACTTAGAATGTGTAGTACATATGTGACTTGAAAAAAAAATCCAGTAAGAGCTGTATTAATGATGAATTTTATTTTTGTTCTGTCATTTTAATGGATGTAAAATTGTGAAAATTAGGAAGGAATTGATAACATTTTTTTAAAATTTAATTTAATCCTGAAAATATTTTTAAAATAAAACCTGTTTTTTGACAACATGAGCCTACTTGTATTTTGTAAAAACAAAGCAGAAGAATCCCCTTCACCAATAAGTAATCTCCCATTTTGACCACCCCACCAGTTCTTGTTTTACTTTTTCTTTCATTTTTTTTGACTTCAGATTCTATTGCTGGCTATATTGGAAAACCACTAAAATACTGTCATTTTCCAGATAATGTTCTTAACAACTTGGCATATGTTCTTTCTTTCAAACCCCTCAGGATAATCTGCAGCTCCACAAAAACATGAGTCAAATACATTACAAATTTCCCTCAGAGAATCAACATCTTTTCCAGCTGTTTGGATAGTCTGTCTAAAACCTGAGCAGACCTCTCATCTCCCAGTATTGTTTTGGGTTTTTATTTTTTGACTTTGATTTGTTCAATGTTATAATTTCTCAACTGAGCCAATAATTTCAGTCTCTTTGGTTTTCTTTACAATACTGACACTGGACAATAAAATGAATTATTATCCAAAGAAGATTGCAATGTTTTCAACTATTTCTATTCACTAGTGCAAAATCTCTTACTCATATCAACAAATCCCCTTTTAAAATACTCCCTAAGCAGTTTCATATATTATTTATGGATTAAAGTATCTCTCAACCATATTCCTAAATAGACTTCTACTGGTTTTGATTGGTTTCAGATAGATGCACAGCAATTCTGGGGGCCATGTAAAGCTCTTGGTAGATGTTCTATTTTAAATATAGTTCTGGCAACTGAGTAAGTTGCCTTTTTTTTTTTTTTTAAAAAAAAAAAAAAAAAAAAAAAAGAATGTATTTGTGATCATTCCAGCTAATTCCTTGTGTATTTTGTCTGGCAAGGTACTATAAATCCAGTTGTAACAGCTTTAAAGATTGGCAAGTTACCTAGTAAGCAGCCTAAGGTGGGAATTGGGCCTCAAAAGTTTTCCATCTCAATTAGCAAAAATAAGCTTATCCCCTAGCCTATCTACCCAGGACCATTTATTTTCTGCTAAGCTTTAATAAACCTTCATTGACTATGGAGAAAGAACAATGTATTAAGAGAATCCAGAGTTGGACCAGTTAATATCTGTGAACAATACGATCTCCTCCTCTATTTTTCATTAGTTGCCTGCAAGGGGAAGAAAGCAAAGGAGGTTATAACCATAGTAACACTGTGTCCCAAATCTCACGATACATTAGGTCATGCTTTTAAAGTGCTCTATTAAGTATGATAGGCAGCGATCAGGAAAGTGTTTGTCACTTGAGTTGCCCAGGTCTCTCTCAGCGGAGACGCTGTATGTTTTTGTGCTCTGTGGCAGATGTTAGCTGCTGGTTCCTCCCAAAGATAGGGTCTAACACAATAATGGCTCTTTGACGTTGTTGGTCCCAAACTGCTCCAGCATTCAGCAAGCGGGGGGATGGCTTGTAGCTGTAGGACATTGTGCTGCTCCCCTGGCAGCCCTGCTGAGGATCCCAGTCCTATACCTGGCCCAACTCTGAAGACCCTGAGCTGTCCTGCTGGTGCTGGGTCACGGCAGGTACGTGCCAATGGGCTTCAGCCTTTTTCTTCCCTCCTCCTCTTCCCTGTCTCTGGCTGCTGGCCTCTTCTGCAGCTGGGCAGAGGGAGCTTGTCCAGCACTCCCAGCTCCCTCTGCTCACCCTGCTTGCTTTCCTAACCTGAATTTCCCCACCACTGCCCCTGCTGCAAATTACAACCCATGTCATAACCAGTGTGGTTGCTCACCACCCCTATTCTGTCTGTAATTTAACAAAATTTAAATGATGTAAAAAGCATACTACTGATGTTGAAGCTAGTCCGAATCATTGTAAGTAAGTAAATAATTACTCGAGCAGTTATACCAGCAGATTGTGGAGACAGGAAACCTCTGGCATGCTGGGTGGGAAGGAGCTGACACATGGCGATGACAGCTGGGAATCAGTCTTCTCACAAAGCTCAGCTGCAGGCAGCATGGTCACTGTCCCCACGCATGGCATCGGGCTGCCTTCTGCAGCCCCCAGCCACACAATGTGCTCACTGGCTAGGGAGGATGTTCTGTCGCTGCACACTGCCGTGTTCAACTGTAGTTAGCCATGCTTGGAAGTTCAGCAGCTTCCAGTTTTTGACCATTGTCTTTCAGAGATGTTTAGAGTTGGCACCTGTGCACTCACCTCCAAAAGAAGCAAACAAACAAACAAGCCTCCAAAAGACAAAAAAAAAAAAGCCTCTACAGAAGAAAATCTGTCAAACTATAATGAATCCTTTCCCTTTGCCTCCCTTGTCTACACAAAATTACACACACACACTTTTGCATCGTCTATAGGTGACTCAGCAAAACTTGGGAGTGAGTTTAAGAACCACCCAGATGACTCTCCATAGGGCCGTGTTCGCTGATATGTCCTATATACCATGTTTTAAACATGCTGCATGTTGAACTTTGTGTGTTTGTAATTTGAGTTGGAGACATGAAAGAAAAGGTCATTTCTGAAAGAAAAGCTGTTTGGGGAGGGCTTTTTGCATTGCTTGGGAGTCACAGATGAGCACAGTCAGCAGGCCTGAAGATGGTGAATGTTAATACTTCTGCTAAAATGTTACATGCAGATATCCTCATGACACTGTTTGCGTGTTTGTAGATTATGTGTGGATCTTATATATTGGGTGTGTTTTTCTAAAATGTAATATATAGTAGGTTTTGCATGCAGTGAAAATTTGAATCTCCTTGTCAAGCTAACCACCCTAAATTATACTCTGTGAATTTAGGAGGTCTAATAAAATTTTATTTAGTGCTATTCATGTGGGGATTAAGGCTTAACAATTATTTATTGTATTCTTTAAAAATAACCTTACCTTGGTAGCGTTTCAAAGTGTGAAAATCCTTAGGGCCCAACATCCTGCAGTGGGGAAACTATTTGGTTAAGCTGAAGAGGTCACAGTATTGACCTGTTTGTAAGAAACCGAGTGCTTGCTATTTGATCAGACTTTGAACATGAAAAAAAACCTGTGCAGAATGTTTTATAGAATAGGTATTCGCTGGCTGCTAGGGCTGTGAATGGCTATTTGATAAAGGCCTTAGTGTTTGCAACTCTGGGGAAATTTTTTCTTTTGTGAATCTAGCTGATTTACTGGGACATAAGTTATTATTAATCTTTCTCATTATATAGACTGCATTTAGCTTCTGGCAGTATGCAGAAGGCATTATTGTCATGTTTCTAATTTCTCAAAATTAATGTTTTTAAGATAAATATGGAAAGAAAAAACTCTGGACTCTTCATTAACAGGAAAGTAGTTGAAGTTCTGCCATAAACACTTATGAAAAACTGTATAATACTGTTTGGCTCCATATAATTTCCTGGGGAATTCAGATCCTTGAATAAGTGATAGTAGTTTTATAATATTTTGGGACAGACAGAGCATGCTTGTTATGTAAACATAGTTACTAAAGATACTAGGACAGATGTGTTTAATACTATAAATTGATCTTACTTGAGCAGAAAAGTGACTGAAGTCCTTTTGAAAACTTTCTGTTACACCTAATGCTATGCCGAAAGGGCAGAATTTATCTGAATCTTTAGCCTTTATTAAGCCTTTTTGTCTTGACTATACATTTCTGAGCTGTAGAAAATCAGCCCATAAACTTTTCTTAACATGTAATTGGATCTCATTTCCAGTGCAGAAGAACAGTAATGATAGCTGAGTATTGATCAAGATACCAAACACTTGAGGTGGTATGTTTCTTGTGGCGTCTTGTAAGGAACTCACTTTTTCACTGTGTACTCCTCAGTTCTATGGAGTGTATGTTTGAAGCACATTCTGAAAGAAATTCCTGGTATGATATTCCTTGCCATGAGGAGCAGGAAAAAATGAAGCTACAGCCACACGGTCAAAAAACCACCAAAATAATTGGTATTAGACTAGCTCTTATTCATGAGTGATTGCCTCCCCTCCTGTTAAAAGGATTGTCTGCTGTCTAAGAGTCAATATAGGTCTTCATTCTCCTCTACCCCCATAAGAAGCTATCTGTTCTACAGATGGTAGCTACTGGATAGTTCCTTGTATTTCTTTCTGTATTTTGGAGTTTCTTACTGCTACAGTAGGGTCTTCAGCTTGCCTTTGTTTATGTAGGCACATCCTCTTGGCTAATGGCTATTATCTTTGCCAATAGCTTTTGACTGATTTTTAAGATGAAGAAACAATAAATCTATGTTTCCAGTACAAACGTCTTTTGATTCTTGTGAGCTAGAAAGAAATGGATTAAACCTTAAACAATATTAAATATCTCTCAGATTATTAGTAGTTAAAATCAATGGCAATCTATATTTTACCAGTCTTAACATAATACTTCCTTGTGTGAACTATTTTGTTGATGAGACTTTTTAATAGATTAATTGGGCCACCAGTGAACCTTGCCTAACCATTTCACTCTGTGCTCTGAAAATGGTGTGTTTGCAGATTCTGGATTAAATGTAGCTGTAAACATGCTACTGACATGTCTTTTTGGTTGTGACATTGCAGCTACTGCATACTATCTTTTCTTCCATCTTGACTGCCATATTGAGGTACGGAAGTCAGGAAACTTGGGTTGGTTTGGTCTTGGAAACAGTTGAAAAAGTCACCCAAATTATTATGTCAAAACAGTTCTTTGACTAAAAAAAGAAAAAACAAAACAAAACAAAACACTTTTGTTGAAACTGAAATATATTATGGGAACCTGTTGGTTTTAATGGTACAGCTGTTGAAAAGCTCAGAATTTTGCTTTCTTTTATATTGAAAAGGTTTTTCTAGTGTTCTCTGAAGTAAGATGATATTGAAGATGAAACAAAGGTATTCAAATAATAGTTGAAATACTACATTTTGAAACCTAAAAAGCTAAAACTAGCAACTTTTTCAAACCAGTTGGGAATGGTAGTTTTGTAGCTAAGATTCCCACAATCTCAGCTTTTGAATTAACTGTTACAGAATTTTTAAATATTGGAAGTAACAAAAAAAAAAAAGAAGACATTCTAACTTCTCAGAATACTATTGTGAGCTTTTTGATTTTCCTGCAGTTGTACACTGAATAAGACATGATCATTATGGAGTAAAATGTATTCACTGATAGATATAATTTTGCTTTCCTCTCTGAGCCCAAATATCCCAATGTAACTGAAGATTTAGTTACAGGAAGTATGATAATGAAGTTCTCAGGTTCTGTACAGAAGCTCATTGCAATCAGTTGATCAACTGAGAACACAGAATAACTTGTTGGGTTTTTTTTTCCCCTATATGATCTTTTTAACTTTGTACAGGGAGGAGATTATGAGTTTCGGGTAAATTAATTTAAGAGAGTTGGGTTCTGAGGTACCAAAGCAGTTACGAATATCAATGCTGTCTCTGTTTCTGGTATTTAATTCTTCAGGCCTTAGGAAAAAAAAAAAAACAACAGCAAGGATTTTTTGCTTCAAATTTCCTAATCCCTAAACAGGCTTTTAGATTTTTGTCCCAGGAATGTGATGAGAACTCTCATTATTAAAATACATGGTATCTCCCTCTATTACTGTCATGTCATAGGTGAAATTTTGCTTTAAAATAAATATCCTTTGAGGAATTGTTTTTAAATGTGGTTTCCTAAGAAAACAAAGCTTATGTGATGATGTTTTCTCCATGTGTGTGCCTGCCCGTGTGCCCTGCTAGCAATAACTTTTGACTCCTGTCCAGCTTCAACATCTCTGGGCACTTTCCTGAAAACAAGTTCACCTTGTGCTAGATACCAAAGAATCAATGCAGGACACAAATCTGTGTTTTACAGAAAACCAAGTTTTACTTGTTCAGCTGCTTATGGAACCACTTGTTTCTTATGTAACATACAGATTTAATTTGTTTCTTTTCCAAGTTGCGAAAGATCGTTCTTTTAAAACTGATTCTTGCATGACTTTGTCTTGGTCTGGGCTGGATTGTTTTGATGGAGAGCTGTGAGATGATGGATTTAGTTCTCATACAGATGTGCAAGCGAGGAGATCTGGTCCTGTTTTTATATAGACTTTGTATGATGGTTATTCCCAGTTTTCCTGTATGTGGCTTCAAAGTGTGGATGCTTGTCTCATGTTAGAGACCACATCACCTGTTCTTTGGTTCTTTTGATTTCAAAGAGGTATTTCTGTAGTTTAGTTCAGAATGTGTTCGTTGATACTGAGAGTGTGATTCTCTATTGTTTCCAGCATAACTGGCAAGCCACTGACGTTTCCTTGCAAGCCTGGTTATCCAGGCACACATGCCTCCAAGCTTCAACTGAAAGCTGAATGGAGGAGAGACACGTTTCTCCTTTGGACTGTGTTTACCTTCCCCTTTTCAGTTCAGCATATCCCCCACATTGGTCCTGGGAAAGCTAAGGGAGCTCTGACGCTCTCTGATTATTGTTACTTACTAGTTTTGTCTGTTTTTTTTGTAATGGCTTTACCAAAGATATCGTAGTCTTCCACCTCAGCAAGAGTCGTATTTCCCATTTGCCCCTTCCTTCCCCAGGGGTCTCTACAGCAGCAGCCAGACAGGCTGCAACACACCCCCTTTCCTGCATTCCTCCTCCTAATCTGTATTTTGTCACCTGGCTTTGCTGCAGCCAATGGACTTTACTTAAAAAGGAAGCGCTCGTATCATTATGTGGACACTATTTTAATTCGCTACCTAAAATATAAAGGAACGATCATTTGGAGTTAGGTTTTTATCCATCCCCAAAATCAATAGTCTGTCTTTGAAAAATAAATAATATTTCTTTGTACTTTGCTACACTGTCAGTGAAAAATAGGAATAGGACTTTCAGTGTACTGTCCTAAATTTTTTATTCACTAAATTATCAAATAATAGGTGTTTGATCATTTACTTTGATTTCTTAAGTTGAAATAGCATAGAGTGGCAACTAGTATCTGTGAGGATATTTTAGGGAACATTTTATTCTTATTACTCACATCTGCAGTGCCTTAAAGGGCTCATCAGGTCGTGGTGTCCCCAGGCACACTATCTTTGTTTCTGCTCGTTTCATTTGCAATCACCTAACACAAATATTTCCATGACTTTTTGAGTTATCAGTAACTTTCATAAGGAGATGGATAAAGACTTTCTAATAAAATTTTATCATTTGACACTAACTCTTTCTTTTAAATGCATGCTGCTTGCAGGCCATGCTCTGAATTAAGAGCCTGTGCTTAGTGCCTTGATCTCAGACTTGTTCTGTTTGGTTTGGTTTTGTTAGTTTTCCACTACAGCTAAAGCGCCAATGTTTTGTCTAGTAGGAGAAGTGCTGTGAGCTTCTGCATGGAAAAATATGTCTTATTTTGTTTATGCAGATATGTTTTATGGATTATTTCCTCCTTTATCTACCATCTGTTGTTGACTCCTATTCTTTCTCAAGGTTCTTTCCCTCCAACCCTCACAAATATTTCCTTTTTTTAGCAAATGTCATGCAGCTCTTTTTTTGTGTGACCCTGAAGAATCCAGTCTGTTGTTCAGTGTATTGGCCACTTGGATAAAAAATGTTTGAATAACAATGACTAGAGTTTTAAAAAATAAGTGTATTGCTTTAGACACCTGACAAATACATTCTGAGTGCCTAATATCTTCTGCTGAAACTGAAAGTGTTTTTGTTTTTCAAGAATCAAAATTAATTGTCCATGGTAGAAAGTGGGAAGTGTTGTGTATTCATTAATGAGAGGCAAGTTGCTGATCCCTGAACTCATTTCTGACTTCCACAGAACTAAATGTAAAAGAAGGTGTTAATACATCTAGCTTTGCTTATTGAACTTAGAACGTAAGCTATGTATTTTGAAGGCAGACATATAAATTAGAAAAAGTAAGTGGTCTGCATGGCATGAAATCATATGAGATTTTTATTTCCCTCCTTTTTGCATTCTATTATTTAAGTAGGTATATTTTAATGTGACATAATGTAAGCACAGACTGACATAAGTATTTCACACTATTGCAAACAAAAAATGTAAATTCGAGAAGAAATCTGTAGTTACAAAAACTAAGCCTACCATTTCAATGCCAATACATTCGTTCCAATTCATTGCATTAAAACACAAAAAGCAAAAGTTGGTTTTGGTTAACAACTTCACGTATTGATAGCTCTGAAATATATTTAACTCTGACATTGTCAGGAGTGAAATCTATATTCAATGTTCCTCCCTGTTATATCAAACATGGTTTTTAGTTCTTACATCTGGGATCTCTTTTTTTTTTTTTTTTGTCATAGCTATATCCTTTACAGTCATGTTAATAGAATAGTCATAACTAAGTATTGATTTGAATAAGGATTAGATATAGATACTGAGAGAAACTATTTACAAGTTGTGTATGACATTGTATTTCAACAGCACAGAGCTTGAGCCTGGCTTCAGTTACTCATACCATTGCTGAGTGGTCACATTGCTCGTCAAAGCAGCATAATTATCAGAGGAATAAGTCTTAAATTTGGAAGGAGAGGTATTTTTAAATCAAATTACAATAAACTAACATAAAGGAGGATTGTTTAGTGAAATGGCAGTGTTATCCTCTAATACCTATGGCAATATGTCTAGCTGAACTAAAACCATTTTAGTGTTAGTCTGCTGTCTGTATTAGAAGGGAGTGGATTTCTCTTTCTCAAAAGCTTTGCAGCTGATTTAAATTAAATTGTAACTGTGGTGACAAAGTGCTTTGTTTGAGTGCTTTTAGGTCAGATGGGTATGTGCCCTTGCACGCTGGAAGATGCAGAAAAGATTGTGCTCAAGTAGCTGGGCTTCAAGCAGTCAAATTGATAGGAAAATTTCAAATATCAGGCAAAAGAGGAGGCAAGAATTAGCTACCATGAAAGTACAAAGCTAAACTCAGAGTCTGGTATTTGATTGGTGGTTAATGGGCAGCTGCGAATCCCTCTTTGGAGAGTGTGCTGGTGGACGAGTGCCTGATGGGTTGTTTGTTCCTGCAGGTGGGTACAAGATCCACCGTGCCAAAGCAGGGGCTTATGCAGCCACAGTCATCAAATACTGCCAAAGTTTGCCAAAGGCATATAAACAGACCCATGAAAGATCAACCCTGGATCAATAAAGGTGAATGATGTCAAAGAATACATGGAATCTGAATGGGTGTATAATATTGCAGGAATTCCTCTTATTTTTAAGCTATGCTATGACTTTTTGAGTATTCAGGTGTTTAAAAATAACAGTTCATAGAGCCCTACTACTCTTAAGAGATGACCATAGACAACATTTTATGACTAACACTTCATTTATTGGCACATTATCTTTTCGACTTGCTAGGTCAGTGTCTACAATCTCTAAGGATTGTTTGAGGGAACTCCTTGAGTGACTGACAGGAAAAGGCAAACAATGCCAAAAAGAGAAAAGTTAAAAAAAATTCCACAGACTACCATTTTCTTTTGTCCACGTGTCTTCAGTCAGGTTTAGACAAGCTTAAACATCATTTCGTTCCCCTCAGGTTCACTCTTTTAGTGAGGCAGGTAGAGGCAAGCAGCATTACTGGGTTGGAGGACTCTTAAAATGTCTTTGAGACAAGATACCTTCTACTTATCGAAAGAGTTTAATTTAAACAAATTAATTCCTTTCACGAGGTGGAAAAAAAGGAGGACCCTCCTGCTCTCCCCACCCTCAGAAAATCATTAAACAGTTCAGGCAGGTGAATACAATTATGATTGTCCAAAAGTCAAGACCAGTCAGGTGCTGTGGGTGGCTTTTTTTTTCATTTTTCCTTTGAAAACCAGGGCAATTTACTTAAACCAAAAAAAGAATTTGCACAGGTTCTTTCAGACAGCTACTGCAGAAGGTGTATTGGAGAAAAGTGTAGAAATCAGAGGCATTAGAGAAGATCACAAGCATCTGACTGTGCTTCAGAGGTAGTGAAAATATTCAGATGGCAGAGATGTGGCACAAAGAGACCTGGAAGAGAAAAATAAGTTTCTTCTGAACGGTTGTTTTTGTATAAGGGGGAAGCACACGCACCCCCTCGGTGTGTTTCCACTTATTTTTGCAAACCAACTTGTTACTGTGCTAGCAGACTAGAAGTCACATACAAACACAATACAGAACTTACACAAATAACTGCTCTTTATCAAAGTGATGCTGATCATCCAGTTATCCTAAAGTGACTGTTAGAGCTTTAAAATCTTGCAAGTTTTCCCAAAACCTTCCCATTAACTCTTCTCTCTCACTCTGTCCTGATAACAACAACAAGAATTTGGTATTTTATCAGTTGTCAAAAATAAATCAAATTAAGCATGAAAGACTTTCAGAAGGAACAGCTTAATGTTTTTTGTTTAATGTTTTATCAAGCTCCATGTTTTGTCCCTGTGAAAGCTACAAAGTAGCGTATATGATAAGTA
Source organism: Leptosomus discolor (assembly GCF_034619465.1). Lineage (NCBI taxonomy): Eukaryota > Metazoa > Chordata > Aves > Leptosomiformes > Leptosomidae > Leptosomus > Leptosomus discolor. The sequence continues at coordinate 74,514,198 of NC_141419.1, forward strand.
CAAGGATTTACAGTTCAGCAGTGTTAGGTGGAGGTGTGTGCTGTTGTGGAACTGTGTCTATCATTAGTTTTATGTGAATGTCTGTTCTCATCCTATAGTTTTTTTTAGTCACAATGTAACACAAAGGTCAGATAACACAACTGAAATCTCCTAAGGGATTTCTAATTGCTACTTAAAAGAGCTTAGAGGTCTGGGCCTGAAACAGGCAAGCGTTTGTGCCTGAAGCTGACTTCATTAGGAAATCTTAATGCTTCTCCAGGTCGGGATGCTGCTTTGCTTCCTTTAATAGTATATCCTGGTCTTACTGATTTGCTTGATTATTGATCTGTCATCAATATTTTGTTAAATATTTTGGCTGGAAAGAACTTCACTTTAGTATACAATCAAATATATATAATAATGAAATATATTGCATTGCATAATTTTATTACATATTATGATACTTGAGGATTAAGTGTTTTGCAAATGTAACTCCTTCCATTAAAGAATAGCATGACTCGTGATATTCTATTAGTTTTGCACTTCAGCCCTATAAACTACAGCTGTCTTGAGCACTTCCACTTAAACACTTTCTATGTGAGTTAGGTGGTTGTTTTTGTAAGGTATTATGATATGTAAAGAGGTGTCTGCTCCAGTATTTTGCCTTAATGCTTAATTTCTTTGCTTTTATAGGCCTAGACCAGACCCTTTACATTAATTAATGTATTTTTTACATGTATTATAAACACACCCACACATGCATCAGTTCAACATTCCAGCAAGGCAGCTGATTTTAAAAAAATGTTGCTAAACAAGTTGAAACTGGTTGGCACATATCTGAAGAAAGAAAACAAATAAAACTGGCAACTGAAGAGAAAGGGAAGTTGATATTGGCACTTCATCACAGAGGTCTCTAGGCAAAACATATGCAAAAGCCCTTGAAATGTAGTTCTACTTTGAAAAGTGACTATGTAAAAATGTCACCTTACTCAACAGATCTATTCCTTCTATGTACTCAGTGTTGCATCTGCTTGCTCATGTAATAAAATCATTTTTTTTTCTTTGATTGCTTTTCCTGTTAACTCTACAGTATCAACACAAGCCTGGCTTGCATTTTGACATTTGTCTTACCAAAGGTCAGTCACTTGACACAGTTTGCAAAGGTTTTTATGTGCAAATCCTCTGACAGATGGACAGCAAGAAAAGATCATACTTAAGCTGTCAAAAATCCAGCCTGAGTTTGAATTACTGGTACCTTAAACTCAATGTCTCCTCTTTTACCTTTTTGAATTTAAGTCATCTGAGTTCCTTTGATAGTCACGCTCAGATTGAAGTTTAAGCTTCAGTGGGCTAGTATTTCATGACAGAGCATAGGAAATGAATTCTTGGAATTTAAGCCCATGATTGCAAATGGAGTAAATCTGATCTAAAAAGCATGGTATAGGAGGAAGGAGCCACTGAGCTGTTTCTAGAATTAATTTCTACATCAGGAAGATACTTCCCGGTACAACTAGTACAGGTATTGGTTACATTACATAATTACTGGGGTTTTTTAAAGGTTTAATAATGAAGTGTTGAAAGTAAGTTTTCAGCCTTGTCCTATTGCCTTAAATGTAAAGTTGCTCAGAAGAATTTTTTATTGCTAGTTATCATTTTGCAGGATTCATTTTATCAACGTGAAGGTTTTTTTTTATCCTTTTATCATGATAGATGCTTCATTAGGCATGCTGAAAATATAATTATGTTTCGTCACCTACTTCTTACACCCCTGAACTGATCTTGCCATGATGTGGATATTCATTTGTGTATCTGCTTACCTTGTCTCTGTGCTTACTTAAGTTTCTTACCCTTACTAGATGTAAAGTAGCACTGAAACATGCAAATAAATACGGGGTATCTAATTATGTGTTAGTCAGCACTCTTAAAATCTATTTATCAGCGTTATTTGTAAATATGATTACCTGTCCCCCAATCAACCTGTGTTTCTTTTGCAACTTTTATTTCTTTTATCTGTCCTTGTATGGTAGTGCTTCCCTTTTAAACTATATGAAAGAAGACATAAGCATGTCTAGAACTGCCAGAGATGTGAAGAATTTCAAGCTGGACAACTGACAAAAGTGTTACTACAGCACTTTGATAAGCTCTGAGCTTAAAACCTGAGGTTAAAATACTGCATGAGTATCAACATTGCTGTTTTCAGTCCCATTAGGAAATGGGATGTTCCAAGAATTTTGAATTGCTTGATATGAGTTAAAAAAGGCAAAGATAGGTGAATTAGAGGCCTTTGGTTTGGGTATTTTTTCACAAAGAAAAATTTCTGAATGATTTTAGATTCTGTGGGCATTGACACATTGGCTTGCACAGTGCAGACACACTTAGATAGCATCACAGCTCCTGATGGGATCACAAAAGGGTTCAAAATTGCCTGGAGAGTGTTAGAAAGCCTTAAGAATTTATTTTTTAATATTCTAAAAAAGCTAAAACCAAACCAGGGTGAATATTTTTTTTTCTTGGTGTCGTAAATCTGAAAGTTGGGGTGATGTGACAAACACTGTTCTTCACATCTTTCTGGTTTTAGTGTTACAACCTTGGAAGCGTACCTAGTATTTGGCTCCTGGGGTGATCGTATGATCAGATGAGGTAAAAAGCCGTGCACTTCCACCGAGCTTGAGAATCTGAAGCAATCGTATGCTCAGCAGAGGACATTGGCCTTAGCACCTCCTCTTTTTTTCTTTTAGTGAGATGCTCACAGTAAGCAGTTTGCTGCTAATCAAAGCCATCGTTTCAGCTAATGGAAGGAGCCATCTACATGGAGAGCACTTTTCTCAGATACGCCTTTTGTCCTAGTCCGCTTTCCCCTTACGGCCCTAAGAAGGTTTTCTGGTTGATGTCTGTGCACTAAAAGAGAGTCCTACGTGCTCATCTCTCCCTTTTCTACACTTGTGATACAATAACAGTTTGTTTGTGAAACTAAACAAATGTTTTTTGTGGGTCAGGCTATGTGCTTTGGGGTAAAGGTATGGGTTATTCATGTACACTGCCCATACTTTAAATGTATTTTCCAACCTGGCTTTCTGTTTACATGATGTGGAGAATACGCTGGGGAATTCATGACAGTTGCATTTTTTTTTCTCTTTCAAACAAAAAACTAAATCTGGTGAAAATTTGCTAATCTGGTGCTTGTTACCATGGCAACCTAAAATATGGCTTTATGTGTGTTTGTACTATAAGCTAACTTGAGATGCTAACGTTAGCAGAAGAAGTATGTTGAATTAATTTGCTTCCATCCTGCCTGCAGTTTCTCTTCCAGCCTTCCCATTCCTAGCACTTACTTTTGGATAGTATTTGATTGTACCTCTGAGAAACAGGAGTGTTGCAGGTATCCTTCAGCTCCAGTTCTATGAATCCTCAGTGAATGTGGTCCATGAGTTACCAGTTACAAGTCATTGTAGTGATTACATGAAATGCCACCTGAAATGCCGTCTGTGTTGTTATGCAGATTGTCAAATCAGGTGATCTGATGAGCTCTCTGAACCCTAAATCCACGGACTGCAGTCTTAGTCATCATGTCAACACTTTGCGGGTTTTGTGTATTCGGTTCAGTAATATAGAAAGTCTGACGTCATGTTTTGATACACTGGACTTTCACTGGTCTCAAAGAGAAAATGTCATACACAGTTTTTGGGGGATTTTTTTTTCATTGTAATGTGGGATCTGTCATGGGTATGCCAAAAATCTGTTGATGCAATTTCTGTTGCCAGTGCTTTGAATCAGGGAGGGGGAAAAACTGAAAATAAAAACATATGTCATAGAATTTAGGATTTAGATCTAAATGCCAGCTTCTCATAATGGCCATAGGCGTTATCTGTCTATAGAAAAATCTACACCCACTACCTTGAGTTACTGTGACGTTCATATTTTTCAGTCAATGGTATTAGCAGATAAAGGGTTATTCCCTACTTTTCATGTCTGCTTTAGAGCTATAGAAAGAGGCCTGGCAAAACAGTCCTCTGTAAAGCCTGAAGAGTGATGGCTGTGTTCTTTCTGTTCATAATAAATGGATCATGCTGTTTTTCTAGCTACATTCAGCTCTTCAAAAACAACCAAAACTGATAGCAATTAATTATCTTAAGCTGCACTGAAATAACTCTACTAGTAATTACTGCAGATCATTTTCTTCCAATCTGATATTTGGAAACTGTTTTCTGATTTATACTGTTGCTTTGAATAGAAATTTGCTTTAGCAGAGAAAGAGGAGAGCACTGGGTTGTGTCCAAGTAGCTTAAGTAAAGCCTACAAAGGTCTAAAGTAGTTGCCAGGTTGTTAGATTGGAAAATACCCATTGAATGTCAAAAAAAATATAGGTATGTAGTATTCTGCAGCTCCTGAGAATATGCACAATTCTGAACGATTTATCTTTTCTATTAGTGCTAGATTATGTGGTATAATTTTTTGCTCTTTCTGATTTACTTCTGTCCATTCTATTCAACATCAGCAATAGTTAGTTACCATTCAGGACTGACTCCAAAAGTATCTGGAGAAAGTCAGCTGTCCCTTCAGAGTTGATCTGTATTTCCATATGGTAGAGAGCCCAGATGATGTACTTGCTAGTGTACTTGGCAATTTTTCCCCAGTGTTGGGGATGCCCTTAAAAATATATGAACACTATCTAAACTAAATAAAACTTTGAATCTTGAAAAGCAGCCACTGGGAGTCAGCCCCCTAATTCAAAGGAAATTCAAAGTTGGTAGTAGCATTCTGAGCTATAGTGACTTATACGCCAGCAATGTTTTATGTCCTGAAACTGCTTTTGATTTGATGTTACAGGCAGGCAAGCTTTTTCAGTACGTGAGCACTCTTGTGTATGCTAACTGTAGTTTCTGCAGCTTCCTTCACTCTTCCCAGTTGATTCCCTTGGACCCTTGGGAAATTTGTATCTCGTTGCCAACTGCATTCCTAAAATGCAGATCTCCTTTCTCCGTTCTTGCTGAAGTGTCCTAGCAGGGCTGTAGACTACAGATATTACATTTTGTACTTCCTACTTGCTGAAGTAATCTCCAGATAAATCTATCCCACCACTTTTTTTTTTTTTTTTCCCAGAATCAAGCAACAAATTTTGTATTTGTCATGTATTAAAGGTTTAGAGTACTTTTTATAAGTATACTTTTTCCTTTTTTTTTAATTAGGATTAGTATTGTCATTTCACTTTGAGATTTCAGCTTTAAAAGCCTTACTTTTTCTTTGCAATGTACTTCTTCTTGGGAAGGTCTGTGCTGTTACAGATATGTTTAATAAGCATAGCAAATACCATGAACAGAATCAGTACTGAATATAGGCTTGTTTTTTTGGTATGATACAGTGGTATATCGTCTTTCTTGCAGTGTTTTAATTTAAATGATAATTCATTATAGTGTGAGATAAATATTGTGTCTGACTGCTATTTTCACTTCTATTTCAATATTCCTAATTATCACAAAAACATAGTAACAAATTACATTGAGTTTTGTAGTTTGTATTTTATTGACTACTTTACCAGTACTGCCATGGTCAGACTTTGAACTTTTTCCCAATTTTTCATCTCATCAGATTATTTACTGTTCAAATACCTTTTCGTTTTTCTAAAATCTGAACAAGTGTGATGTTTTTATATAAAGTTAGAGACCTAGATTTTTGGATGCCACTACCTTGTCCCCTCTCATCTTTGTGTCAATTGGAGGAATTTTGCTTTTTTATTATTATTTTTATTTACCTTTTTTTTAACTGATTACACCTAAAGAGTGATGCTCTGAAAGTGGTAAACTTCTCGAAATTTTCCAACAGATGCTCAGATGCTATTTATGATCAAGTATAAATTATCTAGGTTTTCTTACGCATTTTAGTTGATCTTGTTCAGAGCTGTGCTTGGATTTACACCTTTGTCTTCATTATTGGGGCCAGAATGTTTGCAGTCACTATTTCTTGTAAAAGTAGTCTCTCCACCCTCTTCATCTCACTAGAATAATTTCTATCTGGATACAGTATTGGACTAAGGTTAAAACTTTTTTTTTCCTGAATAAATGTGAGACAGGTCTCGTTAGTTTTATTTACTGGTAGTGTCTGAATTTTTTAGCTGAAATAATTAAACAGAAGAATGTAAAATGTAAAGAGGAAATAACTCTATGTAGAGGCCCAAGAAAGAAGAGAGAGATGACTAAACCTGAAGGGGGGAGGACTGCACAATTAACATGTGGTAAGCTTGTAGTTTTAAGTAAACAGAAATAACAATGTCATGAAAGTGAGTAATCCCTTTACAGGCTGTCCAAAAGATGTTGACAATACATGGAGATAACAGAAGAGTGGGAAGGATCAAATAGAAAGAATAATCTGGAAGAAAATATGGTGGGCTTTCTGGACATGTAAAGGTAGATTTTAAATCTGGTAAATATGATTGGGAAGTATGAAAATGTAGATAAAACAGAAGTCTGAACTTGTGGAGAGTTGTGAAGAAAGGGATATAAAGAGATCTGGTGGGTATCATCAAAAGGAAAAGAAACAAGCAGAAGGAAAACTTACTGAGGTTTTGCTGCTAATAATGGAAGGAGAGACATACAGAAGGGTGACTCACTTCATGGATATACAAATCCAAGAAAATAAGCTTTCAAATTATTAAACAATATAGATAAGCAGACAAAAAGGTTGGAAACAAGAAGGATGAGCAATCTGCAGATGCTACATTAAAAATTAGATGAGAAAAACCCTGGGAGGAGATGTTCCATAAGGTATGGACTTCTAATGGACTTGAGTCTTACAGTTGATCTGAGGATTATCTGGGGCTATTCTGTAGTTAAAGTGTGTACACTGTTACATCCCTCTGTGGATTCTCCAGTTTCTAATGAGGTTTGGATATGGGCTGTGTCTTTTTAGAGAGTGCGTCCATTAATGGGATTACAATTCTGTACACACTTGTTCAGTTTCATGAAACTTGGAGGTTTAATATAGTGGAGGCACACCTCCCTTAATTGCTAGGGGGACAGAGACAGACAGATGAAGTCTCTTAGTGCATCAAGTCCCTTTTCTGTTGGAAAGAGGGAGAGAGGGAGAAAACTAGTTTGCCTTAGATCCTTATCACAGAGCCCTTTTTACGTCTTCAAGGACTGGTATTGCAAAGTAACTATTGGTTGATGTAAATTACGAATTGAAGCTGTGAGAATGTTGGCTTATACACCCTAAGCCACAGGTACACAGTCTCGGTATATCTTCTGCGTTGGAAAATAGAAAAATGCATGAAACTATTTAGAAGCTATGACAAGTTGTGTTTTGGTTGAGAAAATCAAAGTCTATGACTGTGAGTGTTATAAAATCACCAGGTTCTTAGACATCTAGGTTAAATGGTTATTTATTTAAGTGATGACTCTAGAAAATAAACTTAACACATTGTAAAATTTCCATCAGTGATCATGCATGGGAAAGTTCAGATGAAACATGCAGACATTTTCTACTCTTATGCCATGGAGTCATGCACCCATAATAAAGAAAAAATATGATGAGAAAGGATGATTTACGTATCTCATTGTACTGGAGCAAATGTACACAATAATGTAATTAATATCATGGAAGGACGTAAAATATACCTTATAAGTGAATAAAAGGATAGAGCAGTGGAAGACCCACACCACGGAAGACCTTATTTGTTGACAAAATAGATGTATATTTACAGTAAATACACTGTAGTCAGGTAATTCTTGGATAGAATAAAAGGTTGACAATTAAAACAAGTAGAACAGGAAGTACCTTACAGAGACAAACTAGAAAGAAGTGTGAATAACTGCTCACATAAATCTCTGGGAGCAAAAATTGGGGCAGTGTACTTTGAGCTAGTGCAGGACTGCATTCTTAGTTCAATTGTCTAGACAGCTGGAGGCCATTCTAGACTTCAGCCAATTAAACAAATTAAGTATGAGACATAGGATGCAAAGATTAAAGTTAATTATGAAAAGAAATGGATGAAGCAGATTGTATAGACAGAATTTCTTCATTGTGTCTCATCCGTTGAGCCTCAGTGTGGTTATTACTTCCAGCAAACTATTCTGTGTGATCATCTAGTTTGATCTGCCATCTGAAAGAACAAGCTGCTGTCTCAGATGCCTGGAAATCAGCTACTACATTGAAGGTGTGAAGCAGATGCGTGAATATTAGTTAGCAGTGTGCAGAGTAGAATCCAACCTTACACAGCTACTTTGTGTATTGTTCTACAAAAACACAGATTTGTTTCCATTCAGAGGAACTCTCGTTGAGAAAATCTTCAAGATACCTTTTCAGCAGTTTCGCTGATTACGTAGGCAAGGCATCTATGGCAGAAGCTGAGAGAGGAAATTAACTTCTACCTCTAACCAGCACAAGAATACTGAGATGAGAGTAACTTAAGAAGAAGTGAGAGATTACAAAATAATATCCTAAAGCAATCCCTCTAAATATCCTAGAACCTTACATAGTAGCTTTCTTGATCAGGCAGTGTCTTACGATCTGATCCTATCATACAGTGCTTTCTATACAGAGTTTTGTAAAGCTTATCTTCATTTTTTCTGTCATTTTTTGCTGCATCAATGACTTGTTGTAAGTCTGGACAGTCTACTTTAATAGAAAGTTTAATTTAAAATATAATGTGGGATTGTCATTTAAATGAAATAAAACAATTAGGTATTAATGTTAGATGAAAGGGAGTTTAAAAGGGAGGAATCTTAACTGGATGTAATTCAAACATTTTGAAAAGAAAAAAGTTAATTAGGGACAACCAGCATGAATTTGTGAGAAGGCCAGCCTGCTTAGGATGTTGAGATGGCAAACAAAGGAAATTGAGTGGATGTTTATTTTGACTTCCAAAAAGAATGTTAGAAATTAATCACATCCAGTACCGTTGGCTAAGGTAAGAAATCTTGTTGCCAATGTAATGAGGTTTGTTAAATGGAAAACTGGCTTACAATGTTAAGCAAACCATAGCAATAGAATATAAAAATTATTTGAATAGTCAGAAATTACTAGTGCTTATTGTAGGGTATGATGGTGGATCATCTAACTTATAAACGTACAAAAGTTTCCATTATTGCATCACTGTGGTTATGGATTCAGGAAATGAAAATTATTTGATTTATAAAGTAAAGTTACTTGGCTGTGCTGTACTTCATGTGTTTGTTATGGCGTTCGAATTGACTTTTAATATGGCTCATTCACTGGACAAATTTGATTTCAAATGTTCCTTTTCTGCAAAACATTCCCCCAGGGAGTTTGAAGAAGTTCTTTTCTCTTAGGGGAACTCTCTTGGCATCTATATCTAACGGGAATAGAGAGCTACATAGTTGTTGCTGTCATAATCCTATCAACATGAGCTTTTTTCTTTTAAGATGGTCTGAGCAGTCTGTCACTGTATTTTGGAGGACTGGTTGATGCACAAAAGTAAGTTGGCTGGCAGAAGCTCAATCAAAAGAAAAGAAAGAAAATACTGGTTGTAGTTTAAGGAAAACTACCAGAAAATTTGGTGAAGTATTCATGAGCTACGAATCCTGCTAGATTCCTAGTTGTTGGCAATGATCAAGTAACATCAATGGCCAAAAACATTTTTCCATCTGTATTTTTGCAGGAGACTGAGAGTAGAGCAGTGTTTAGTGCAGACTTCTTTTGTCTGCTTGTGATGAGATATTTGCAACATGCATTGTGTTGAACTGTATTTTAACCTGCCTTCAAAACCCAAAACTGATAAGGAACATGGTAGCCTATTTGTTTATGTGGCTCTATCTCCAACAAGCCTTTTCATTTAATACAACAGATGAAATTTTTCTTGTCATTGCATGGCTCTGGAAACTGGGGTGTGAAAAATAATAAATCAACAAATATCCTGAGACTTAGGATAAAATTGTAAGTTAATAATGCTGGTGGTGTTCTTGGAGTGGTATTTAAAATATTGACCTTGGCCTGTGAAACACCTGAAGGCTTGCAACTTATCTAGGCAGTGTATTCTAGTAGTGAGCAATGGGGTAGCTTGAACAAAAGATCTCCATTTGAAGGAGAGCAGTGACTGGCAATATTCATCATTATCACACTTCAGTTTTCTCATTGCTTCTGTGCCCTCTGGTATTGAAAGAGGTGCATAACAGTGGATAAGTCCTTTCAAAATCCTTAATACATGTCCTTCAAGTCCTGGGTATGTTTTGCAGATCTTCTGAGATCTGGAAAGTCCTTTCACCCTAGTAGCTGAAAGGCCCAAAAAAAGGTGCGTGCTAGAGAAAACCATGCCCATGTGCCGACTTGAATAGCCTCAGTGACACTGTGTCACCAAATACACTCCAAATTTGCTAATAATAAAAAGAATTGTAAAGGTAGCAAACAAGAAACAGTTCAACTGTATGATGTTAAGTGATGCAGATATCCAGGCCACTGTAGAGCTATTGCAGCTTCAATTAGACATTCATTATGTAAAGACTTGCAGCATAAATCAGAAGAGCTATAAGGTGTGGTTAAGTTACACTTAAAGGGTACAGGCTTGTTTGTGACAGTATTTAATCTGCTGACTGCTCATAGTCAAATAGAATTTTGCTTATTGCTTCTACTCTTGGCAATAAATTAAATATTGAAATCAACAACTTGTTACTACTTATATCTTTTATGAGCAGCTATCTCAGTGACAAGCAGACATTGCTTCTGGGTGAGAGTGGGAGGATGGAAAATAGCTCACTGTTGCAGTATGTGGAAAAAGAATCCAAAAGAGATTTGAAGGTCTACTATATGCCAGCAACACTTTTTTTTTTTTTTTTTTATTTTAACAGAGAGGTTAGTTAGAAAATGAAGAATACCACTTAAGCATATTATTTCACTTGATGTGCAATCACGGTAAGATGAAACATGGCACAGACAAAGTGAGATGAGGTTTGTAACTTTGGCATTTCTATCTTCTCTCTGATGCTTCAGCTTTGCCTTAAGACAGCAGACTTCCTTGGGCAATGATGACAGCGAGACTTACTTTGAATACCAAGGGCTGTAACTGCCATTCCGAATTTAGCTAAAGAAAGCATTGTCTTCATAGGTCCCAATACTTTCTGATGGTTTTTGTCCCGATTTCTAACAGGTCTTAAGCAAGGCTTTTAGAGTCAAGTGTAATAGAGTATCTGATTTGAAATCCAGCAAAGCCCCTTGCTATTAGTTAAGAAGCTATGTTTCTTCCTCAATCGAATAAAACATCCAGAAATTACTATACTGTCATCTGTAAGTAAATGTATGGAAGATTTTGAATAGAAGGGATATTCAATGCAGTGGTGAGGGAATGAAATAATTTCCCATACTCCAATAAGTGCTTGGGGAAAAAAACCAGTTGCTGTGGAATACAAACTAGCTACGTGTCAGCTCATTCATGGTCATAGTCTGGGCCCACTTAGCCTTGAGTAGACACAAAGCCATTTGATTGAGCTTAGTTCTCAGAGGATGTAAACTATCTTGAATTTCTCATGGGCCAGGGTAAATGCACAAGTTGTTGGCATGATGCTGCGATAGATGGTAACTCTCTGTTCCGCAGTGACTTGTTCTGTGTTAAAGCTTCTGCAGTTTTTAAAACTAGACCAGATATTGTGCTTGAAGTTTCGTTCTAGTTCAAACAGTAATAGCTGAGATTTGTACAGAAACTCTGTGGATTGTCTGTAAGACCAGAATTTGTCATAACTGACGTAACTGTCAGTCTGTCAAATCAATGATTGACATAACTGTCCTTTCTAACTCAGTTGTTTTTCCTGCAGAAAGGATTTTAAGGCCAAATGTAGTTAACATTCTAAGCTGAAGTTTTTAACATTGTTTTACTGTTGACTGTGCAAGACTTAGATTTACTCCACATATGTTTACATTATGAAACCTCTTTCTCTGAGTGATAATTAGTCAATATGACCCTTCTCAAACATAGAGCTAGATACTAGAAAAAGCAACCAATTCACTTGTCAGAAATTGTCATTTCTGCATGATTACATGTGCCAGTGTTTTTAACTCTGAAGCAATACAAATTTTAAAATTGAAATCAAAGCAGTAAATCTTTCCTTAGGACAATGCACCCTGTACTATGTGCATCATTACTGAAACTGTTTTACTTTGAAGCACAGAAGGAACACTTAATTTTTATTTACTATTATGAAGGAAACCCTTTGATTACAGGAAAAAAAAGCTGACAAATATGAAATATGACTGTGATTTGGGCAAAGTGCCAGAGATGGGACAGAGTGATGCTTTTATCTTCAGAGCATCTTTGACTGCTGCATTTATTCCATTAATAGCTCCAGTATGGCTAATGTCATACTTTGTGCATTTGCCTCTGTGTCTGGCCTTTGTATATCTGGGGAAGATATTTTGATGTTTAACTCTGCTGGGAAATATGGTGGAATAATATGCTGTCTCTTTTTTCCCTGGATTGCATGGAACACCATGGTAAAGTTCAGGTTTTGACAAGTGTTTTTTTCAAGCCTTTGTTCTTCCCAATTTGAATATTAAACCCATTGCATTAAGAATATAATTAAACAAAAGTCATTACAACTTACATATACTTATGAACAGTTTCAACTAATTTCAACTGTTCAAAAGGCTGCAGTGAAATTATTTGACCAAACAAACTTGAACAGTACTGGCCAGCCTGAAGGAAAAGTCAGATCCTACCCATATAGAAGGAACTGATGAATGAAAGCACATAACTGTGAGCTTCAGTAAAGCCTATGTGCTTTGTGATCAAACCCACCATCTACACATGCACTTATTCTATTCCAATTCAGTATTTATTATTAGGTATAGGTTTGCCAGTTGAACTCAGAGATGTAATAAGCAAATTCACTGTATTTCCTATTCAGCTGTTTCCTGTCTTAATTTCTGCCAAATAGATGAGTGGAGAATGTCTATGGAGATATATGTAAGGGTTTAATGCTGAATAAAATCTTAATTATTTGTAAATTAATTTTAAAAAACAGGTGAAGAAAAAAATCTGTCAGCTAAAATTATTTTACATTATATACTTCAGTTGAAGTGAAAGGATTCCATCTACACACACTAATTTATGTGTACTGGAGGAGGATAAATCGCAGGACGTGAAACTTAACATGTCACTGGCCATGCCAGGATTTTGGAATGCTCTGCAGATGTTATTGTGAAAATATAGCTTACCTAACCTTGCCTTCCAAAAACAAAGATAAATGAGATCACTGTGTAACTCAGTGAACTTCAGTCTGGTCTCATTGCGTTGATTCTTAGCCATATGCTTTGTGGTGATACAGAGGCTTTAGAAGGAGCATTGCTGAAACATGCCACTGTCTCCTTCAAATACATGAAGAGCTATTCTGTTTAGCTGAAGATAATACATTTAGGTTTTTATTATACCATACCATTTTCAGCAAAGGTATGTTCTTCACAAATTCTAATAACAAGTTTGTTTATAAGGCTTTGAGTTTTCAGATAATTTAATGAATGTAAGTAATTCTTACTTCTGAAAGGTAGGCCAAAATAAGTGTTATCTACATGTTACAGGCAGGGAAATAGGATAACAAAGCAAAGTTAACTCATCCAAAACACTTTCCAGTAACACAGCAAGGGTTAGTTCTACAGAACTAACAAGCAGTCTTTTAAAATACGGAGTACTCAGTAATTCCATATCCTGAAGGTGGTCTGGAAAAATCAAGGTGGTCATTTCTGATGATTCCTAACTGAGCTTTTTAATTAAAAAATGTGTTTTGAAGTATAATAGGATCTTGTTTTGTGTGATTTGGAAAAGTCATTCTGGATGGAAAAAATGCTTGTAATTCACAAAATCTGTGATGTGAAACTGTGCTGAAAAAGCCATATGGAAGTTATGGGAACAGGTTAAAAAGCGTGGAAATATGTGTGTGAAAAGATATGGATTCTTAACATAATTTTAAGACAGTGTGATAAGAACAGTTTACTCAACCTTTATTTCCACTGGTCAATGTGTATTTTGTTTTGAGTTAAATCATCCTGATATAGAAACACTTCTGTGCAACAGAAAGGACATACGTTCCTGGTTGCTCTTACTTTTGAAATGTTAGTGGAACTTTTTGTCTCCTTCTGTCCGTGCATAAGATTAATGTACAAAAAATTCAATAATATCAGAGATCCATCAATACTTGCCCCCATGCCCCTCACTTGCTCCACAATACTTGCCCCTCTCACTATCACTGAACGTCTCTATCAGCCACAGATTTTCAGTCTCCTTAAGTTTTTGTGCCCATGCACCAAACAAAACTAGAAAAAAATTAGAACCCAGAGTCAGTGGTGAGCAGTCCTCTGCTTCGGTCTTGCAATGATACCTCGTGCAAAGCTAGCCTTTTGGCTCATGCTTACTCCATATGGATATCCTAAGTAAAATCACATGGCTTTTTTTTTTTATTCCCTAATGTTTATAATCTGGGTGGTTCCCAAGCTTGTTGGTGAAAACAAGGTGAGATTTAGTCTGGATTCTTACATAATGCTTTGCATAAATTCAATTTAATTCTGTTATCCATCATGTGAAAATAATCTTCCCATAACTGACCCAGGGCTGACTGTTAAGAAACCCAATAGCAGTCTGTAAATTTAAAACGTTTTGTTTTGTTTTCCTTTTTTTTATATACCCAAAGCAAGAGGAAAAACAACCAGGAAGTTTGGGAGGTCTGGACTTTACTGGCTGCCAAGGTTGTGTTGTGTGCATGAGTTCCTCCACTTCGTTTTGTAGCTCAACTGTGGATATCTTTTGGTGGCTTTGGGTAATATTTAAACTATTTATGGCCTTTCACACTATGCTGAATATCCTGCACTCAGAAAGCCTCTGAAGTTCTAGTCCAACAAGCAACTATCCAGAGTACAAGGTCAAAGCACATACTACTATTGTTTTTAATAAAAGTAACGTTAATAATATAAAGCAGAATAGTACGTGATAGAAACCTAGAAGCTGCCATGCTAATCATGTAGCAGCCTAATTACTAGTGTTTTATACCTGAGGAATGTTTCCTCCTTCCCTGCAAAAGCACTCATAAATGAACTGCACCCTATCACAGTATCACTTCTTCTGGCTCATCATTACAATCTTCCCATGAAGCACAGGGCTTTTTATACTTCTTGATGTTTTGGCCTCCCAGTGCTTCTGGAATTTTTGTAATTAATTTGTGTTAGTAGAAATGTACAATTGGCTTCCATGGATTAATATTTTCACAAATGATTTTTAATCTCTTTAATTTTTATTTCATGACATCATGTCGTTGGTTTCCTCCCTTGTTTAAAAACACAAAGACAGACCTTTGATGCCCTTCCAGTCTTTCAGGTTTTACCGTATTTGTCCTTTTACAGTTTGGAAAACCACAGTCACAAATTCTGATTCCCAGCTCTGCTTCGTTGTACTGATGTTTGTCTTTATTTACATTCAAGCGTGAGAGGAGCATAGTCCCAGCAGGAACATTTGCTATGTGGTGTTGATATTGTTAAGTCTTTGCTCTTTTAAAAGAATTATGTTTTGTTATTAATCAAAACTGTGCTCCCCTCCTACTATCTAGCATAATCTTCTTGTTGAGAAATAATGGAGGGTTTTCAATCTGATTTTGTAAGGATTGCTTTTAATTTATATTCATATACTACATAGGAAATTTTAGTTGTATATTCTTGTTTATGGGAGCTGTCTGGTGTAACGGGAATTGCCCATATTCCAGGCTGTTTTGCTCTCAAACTGAGAGTTTTTGTGTGTTGCCACATCCAAATGCTTCCTCTGATTTTCCCAGATACTTTAGCATCACGTCCTCTATTCAGAAAATGGTGGGGGGTGGAGGCGGCGGGGGTGTATTTATAGAAACATCGCATCATGGACTTACATTGTAGCAAAGACGAGCTCTGATTATTGAAAGGATTTTTAAAATAATTCTAAATAATTATTTGTTTTGGAAGATGATTAACGCATTTATAAATATAGGTACAATATGGGTGTTTTGATTTGCAAGACAATTTAATTGGTTTACATTTAATTAGGGGGGTATATTTTAAGTCTTTTTTATTGATCAAAACTTAGAGCAACTTAATTTTGTAACATTCTTACTAATTTGCATTAACCCTCATTTCGTTTTCCCCACACCTTTTTTGTGTTGGCTGTATTATGTTGATACAGGTTTTGTCCATAGGTGAGCAACACAAGTATACAGAGTTGCTAGTGGGTGAAGCATGAGTATACCGTCATGGTGAGGTTCATGTAGTCATCTCTACATTGGCTTCAGTAGTCGGTTCATAGCTCTGATTAGCATTACGTTTCAGTTAATATATAAAAGACATATGTGTGATGCATCAGTCAAAAGGTAAAGTAGATTCTATTTCAGATGAAAACTTTAATTTGTAACTGCAAGACTAGAAATGCTGCTGACAAAAAGTATAAGAGCTGCTGCACTGGGTCACACCAAAGGCTCATTTTGCCCAGTGCCCCTTTCTGACCACGGTTGTCTCAGTTGTTCTTACATAGACCAGTGTAAGAACGTGTGAGGTATAGAGCAGTGACTCACCCATTATCCTGCCCCAGTTTCCAGTGCTCTTTAGGGATTTCCTAACTGTGCAGGTTGCATTTACACCTTTCCACCTAAAAGAATGCTTCTTCCATGAATTTCTCGAATTAGTTGGTGACTCTATTTATATTTCTGGCATCCATAGCGTTCTGTGGCAGTGAGTTTCACCATTTGTTTGTACTTTGTATGAGGAAAATACAGTCCCTTTAAAGGACCCATAATCATGAGTAGGTAGATAGTTTCACCGGGGGAAATGTAGACACTGAGAATATGAGCTGGGGAAAAAAATTTCCAGCATGTAGTCTCAGTCTGATGTGATTGTATTTGGTTTTAGATGTCTAATTTTCCTTCAGTGGGCTTTGTGTATTTGTGATATATTGGGTATGGCTTGTGTAAGAGGAAACAGATGTGGTGAAAAACACTGAAGAAGTTGCCTCTGTCCATAAGTTATTTTTTAAATTGCATTTTCTCTTAATAAAATGTTTAGTAATTCCAGTTACAAATAAGAATCAAGAAATACCACTCGGCACCAAACACTCATCATACTACGTTTTTTGGCAGGTGGAAGTGAAGCAAATGCTCAAGTATGTGGGCTATCCTAAAATTGGCAATTTATTAGGAATATTACAAACCTTCCAGGTGTCTTCTGGTACAACAATATATGAAGTAATTTATTCCTCTATACATACATGTAAGTTGGTATTATGTATAATATGACATTTGGGGGTGAAAAAGGAAATTGTAGGAGGGAGAGAATTTTCCCTCCTAGCTCCATGAGAAGCTGTTTTTATGAAGATAGATATGCGTTTGTGTATGAAGGAGAAAAATGCTGTCCTTCCCAAAGTAAAGTAGTAGGGTTGGGTTTTTTAATATATAGATAAATGTATAGGAAAATATCTGAGAACATGCACACAGTAGCTACATTAATGTTTTTAAAGGGGAAATGTTCTCACCTGTGTATACCCTTTCATCCTGCTGCAATTTCATCTGATTACAGAATCATCGTGATACTGTGTCAGGCATGGGTGATTTTTGGTGGTCAGTATTGCCACATTGAGAGGAGTTTTCCTCTTCCATAGAAATGACTTCTCTGGCTTCTGATTGTTCAATGAATTATTTTGAGAAATAGTTCTTTTTTTTTTTTTGGAACCTGTACTAAAGGTCTGTCCTGTTTGTGTGGCTTCCAGGAGAACATGAGATAGGATCTTGGTGGTATGTGGGAGAGAGGGCTTACACTTCAGGCAGCCTTCTCTTTGTAGGTTTCTGTTTCTCTGCTAATTTTTTGCATCAATAGCAAATAGCAGTGACCAGTTATACTCAAGTCCTGCGTGGAGCTGTGTCTAAGTTTGTTTTGTATAATCATGTTTTTTAGTTGTAATCGTTGGCCTTACGTTATTGGCTGGTAGCATGTAGGATGGTGTGGTCTCACTTTTAAGCATGCTATGGTTTGTGTTCAGTGTGAACTGCATTGTTTCTGCTCTTTGTAATAGAGAACACTTAACATTAGTTGGATGCATAGTTCTGTTTTATTTTTAGGTTTTGTGTCGATGCATTTAAGCCATGGGGTGATTTGGCCATCTATGGAAACATTTTCTTTGCCTGAATGATTTACAATCATATTCCCAAAAAACCTCAATTGAGAGAGGAAAAAATGATTTTAAATTGTGTACAATTTAAAGAATGTCAGTACTTTTTTTTTGTTTTCTGTTTCCATGTTGAAAACTAGCTGCAGACAGAAGTAGCTTTCTAGCTACTGAAATTCCGTTTCAGGTAGCTGCATACTGCTGTAAAAACAGACAGTCACAATGTGGTTTTGGGTGCTTCCATTGCTCATTTCATTGGAATAAAGTAGTGACTAATTTTAATTTTCTCATCAACAAAATTTTAAAGGAAGTCAGTCCAGCCTAAAGTTATATTACATAATTTATGTTTAGGTACTTCAACAAACAGCTTGATGTTTCAGTAATGAAGAAGTTCTGAAACCCTGGGCATTGTAAGTTCACAACATCTCTGAAAACTGGCAGTGCTCAGGTGAGCATTCAGATCTGGGTTAGGAGCCTAACTGTAGGCTTCTTATTAGAAAAATCTGGCGTAAATTCAGTCCTGATTATTTTTGGAATTCCATATTAGTGAAATATTATTCAATATCAATTATGTGATATTGTGCTCTTGGCATTCCTGGATGTCACCTTCCTTCTGCAGCTTCCTCTGCAGTGTCTTTGTGAAAGATGTTCTTCACAGAGATTAGTAAAAGTGTGAAGAGACAAAAATGGGCCATCAGGCAGGCTGAAGTACGTGCAGGTTCTTTTGGGGTATGGGAAAAGAGTAAGATTCAGCATGGATTCTTTTGAGGATCAGCCATTAGTAAGACTTCTTAGTGTTTAAGCCTTGATTTAGTAAAGCTTTTAAACAAGGACTTATTTTTAGACATGGTAAGGGTCCCATCTCTAGTTCTTAAAGCTCTTTAATGTCTTTTTAACTACTAATGGAACAGTTTAAATACTTGAAGTTCAGCATGTGCTTAAAAGCCTTCTGAATATGGGAATTTCACTTAGTGTTTTACTTAATCCTGGTCTCTGCTGGTGATCCTTGGAGAAAGGAGTAGGATCAGTTTGGGAGGATGTGCAAGGCAATGCCCAAGGAAGTGTATGGTTGGAGTAATTGAATGCTTCTCTATCTGAGTGCCTTTGTTGTAGAATTTTTGTCTAATGCCCAATAAATCAGTGAAACCTAGCATTTTTGAGCAATTCCTTACTGTGTGTTCTCACAGTTCTCTTTTCTCGATACCAAACTTGAGAGAGCTTTTCTATGTCAAATATTTTCAATCAAAGACTCAGTAGGTACTTTGTTTGAATCTGGAAAGTGCTGTAAAATGTGAAGAACTTTGACAAATGAATGTCTGGAGCTTGGAAAAAGTGAAAAATACTGGCCTTTATTTCTGTAGTGCAGTTTTTTAAGAGAGTTGATTTGTTCGTTCGCAGCTGGTACTCTTTTCGTGAAGTTTCTATGTATGTTTATCTGTGGGGTTTTTTTCTGTGCAAATAATTTGCATGAGCCTTCTGAATTCTTAGTTAAAAAAGATGAGGTCTCACATGGGAGATTTGTGAGAGTTTCTATGGGGATATTCCCATCAGGAAGAGCCCAGTCTCTTCAGGTTGACATTTCTCTCTTTTCGTCTAAGAGCTCTTTATTCTCAGTTGGGTACTTTTGCACTCAGTCATATTGTTGTTGCACGAGATATTTGTAAGCAAGCATAACCAGGCAGAGCTTCCCATGTGAATTGTTGCTCTTAAACTTCTAGTTGCCCTTGAAGAGAGCAGGCGAGGACACAGTCTCTATGAACAATACTTCCTTCGTTGTCACGGCGTTTATAGTAATTGCTTTGGAGCTTTGGAGCATCAGGGCCTTCAAAACCGTAAATAAGCTGCTCTGAGCTTGAGATACCTGCCTCTAGGTACAGAACACCAATAAGCAGAAATAATTGCTTGGGTAGAACAGTAGCTGTCTGGTTTTAGTCTGCTGGCTGTGTTGTGCATTCACTTTCTGCGTCCCTCAGGAGACCTGGGCAAGATACGGTCTCATCCTGATTCTCCAGTAGGGGAAACAGGGAGAGCCACCAGTAGCAGCAAACAGACTAGTAGCACTTCCTTCTGGCTTGCAGCCTATTGCCTTAGAGTTTCTTACTTTTGTTGGTTTGTAAGCACAGATGTTAAGCTTCTGTTGTCATTAGGACCAAGTTATTTTTAACTTTGAAAGGAGAAGGCTGCTGTCATTAAAGAGACAGGTACATTGTAGTGTTAAAGGTCCACAAATCTCTGGGTTGGAACAAGAACGTTGTTGTCTGAGGTATGACTTGCACTGTGCTTTTCTCCTCACTTGTCCCAGATGAAGAGCTTTTCCCATATTTCCTGACATTTATGTTCAGGTCAGTTAGCAGCTTCAAGACTTCATCTTTTTTTTTTTAGTCTACAAATCAGCTTTGCTATATTGCGTATAGCTGTGAAGGAAACAACTGTCAACAGCAAAAGATAGCCAGCAAATTTGTGAGCGGTTTTTGTAAGTACTTCTGTGTTTGGAACTGCTGGAACCCCTTTCAAGAATAAAAAAAGCACCACTGAAAGTAATTTGCAATTTGCGATGGAGGTGTACAGAGCACGGTGACTTCCCAGTCTTGTTTCTTGTTTCTCTTGATGCTATGAGTTACCTTCCTTCTGTCCTTTAGCAGACATCACAAATACTTGGGGAAATAGTTTCCTTGAGTTTTTTCCTTGCCTCCTTTATCTGGTTCATGAGCTGTCATCAGTGGTGACATTGTATTGAAACAAGCTTGGTTGTGCGTCTTGCAGTGTTGTTCCAGAATGTTATAACTTTATACTGGCTTTTAAAATATTTTTAAAGTAGTGAAACAAGGCATTTTGCTGTTCCTATACTTCAGTTCATTTATCTCCAGCTTGTTTTAATATAATGCAAAGGTTTTAATGGAACTATTGGTCATATTTTTAAGCGGAAAAATAGGCGATGTTTATGATACTGGTTAGGTAGTCATGGTATTGCTTTATATCAGATGCTCTCAATGCAATTTTGATACTGCCATCATTAAAGCATTATCAGAGGGAGACTATGGTGAACCTCTTATGTAAAGAACGTGAAGGATAACACCAAAGAAAGGCAGTGCTATTTAATTTGTTTGTTATAGCTATCTTTCTATATGAAGATTTTTTTTTCCATATAGAACACCAATAGGAAAGGCCCTCTGTTGACTTCAGGTGGTACCTGGATCTTTTTCAAGAAAATGGTTTTGAAAATATTTGAGGAGTTGTTTGGGCTTTCTTGCAGCTTAGTTTATCTCTGTATCTTCTTTGTGTGTGTGTTTAGGTAGAGGATGAGGAGAACATAAGGGGAGCTCAGTCTATAAACATCTTTCTTACTAGATTTAATTGCCAAAATAAGTTCAACTACATAGTAAGCAGGAAACAAAAAGTGAGCATACGTAATAATTCCATCTGGGTTCTTCTGCTGTTGAGTTTATTAATTTTTATTGTTTAAAGATGTTCTCTCTCTGGCAGTAACCTCTCCCCTTCTCTGTTACCATTTTTATATTCTGATTGTAAAGTTCACTTACATAAATGTGTGCATGCTTTACTGACCTAGAACAGATTCATCAAATCACTAAAATAACCTTTGCTTTAGCACAGCAAGGTGTTAGGACTCCAGGTTTTGTTCTAAGAGGCCCTCAAGAAATGCAAAGATGTGTTTATGTGATATCACTATAGCATTTCGTATAGTCTGATGAAGCGTCATGTGAAAAAAACACAGTAACAAAAACTAGTTGTCCAGTGTTTAAGTGAATTGCACATCTGTTTTCATTGAATGTCCCGAAGTTTCACTTCAGTCTGCTGCTAAAAGGCACTTATTTGTCGTAGCTGTCTGCCAAAACACATTTAAATTTTTTGAATATAGGCTTGGCGGAGTGGCCATATGAGGGCTGAATTAGTTCTGTGTACAGCAGCAGCAGGTTGGCCAAGCGGACTTATTCTGACCCGGAAGGATCCTGAGTCACTGCAATCTGTTCTGTGGGAGATGGAAGGCAGTATGACCTGGCTCTTGGACACATTTTCAGCAGTCGTGAGAAAACAGCCTGTGGGCTAAGTGATGCTGTGGTTCTCCATGCTATTCCTGGCCTTGTGGGCTGTGGTGCTGTAGCAGATGGTTCTTGTCCAGTTGGGTGGATTTGAAAGATGAGAACAAGGTAAGCACAGGAAAGGCACTCAATTGAGGGGGAGATGGGAGGGAATGAAGAGGGATAAACAGGCCATATTTATTTTCTCCTTTTTCTTTGATATTTTTCTTTCTATCTTTAAATTCTGTATAAATGTACATAAATATCTTAACAAGTAAACAGTACGACCATTTTGTAGGGGAAGAGGACAACAAAAACCTACCATTAAAGTTCTGTACTCAGCTAACGTTCTGACTTTCTGTTTGTATTTACCTGGAGACTCTTTGGTTGTGTTCATAAACTCTTCATCTACAATTCTGAGATGTGTTAGTAGTTAAAATGAATTAGTATTAGCTTTGTAGTGTCACAGAACACAAATGGGAAAGCCAGAAAAAGAGACTTAAGCATCCTTGGTATTTAAACAGCCTTTTCAATATTTAAATACAAGACTTTTTACAACCATAAAATCTGGCTTCTCAGGACTTAAGTGTTGGAGGAAATGTAAAATCTAACTTACAAAATATTTTATGCTCGTTTTATAATCTATTATGAAAAAAGTAGTAATTTTATTTCTGAGGCTTGCTATAAAATTCTTGACTAATGGGCCAGACATATTTCAAAATATTAGTTTTTGCAGCCACTGACAGAGACATAACTTTAGCTTGCAGCATTCATCTTCTGTACTGGGCAAATTTTCTGTGGATGGAACAGCTATTTTTACCTTGTTTAAACAGAGTTTGGGGGAAGAGTTATGTTTTGAGCTTTTTAGATAGTTTGGGATTTTAAAGTTGGAATTCTAGTTTCCCAGCAGTGCTTGCTATGTAATTATTGTCATTGATAGCCAGGAAGAATTTGGTAATGTTTTGATTTCTTTAGAGAATCTTGACATTCCGGAGAATATCAGCTTGAGAAATGAGAAGTATAGATAAAATCTATGCTAAGTCTAGTCAGGCTTTTTGGTTTGGTTTGGTTTTGGTTTTGTTTTTTTTTTTTTTTTTTAATTAGCTATAAATACTCTACTGTCTGCAGACTTTTTCACCACTATGGATCTGACATAAGTCAGTTATATTGCTGTACACATTTAAATGGTCTATTACTAGTCTGCTGCCAGGCACTAATAAAAATATATTAATTCTCTGATCAAATTTTATTATTTTTCTCATTTTCTTTCTAGACAGTTTATGGTTCCACACGATCCTTTAATTCATAGTCATGAAACACTGTTAATAGGCTTTAGTATCTTGTCTTCTTGGCTCCATGCCAACCAGAAGTCTGAGCTATCTTTCAAACAGCTATACGTGTGGCAAATACATAGCACTGGGACTTCTAATATGGATGTAAATGTGGGGAAATGAGACAAAATTTATTTGACATATTGCAGTTCTTTATACGTAAATTTGCCCGTAAGAATAAGAGCTAATATTTGCCAACAAAACATCATTTGTGTAAACTTGGTCTTACCCTGTTGCAGACCCCTTGAATTTGCATATTCAAACTTATCTGGAATGGAAAAGAAAATTAGCACTTTATATGGCCCTATCACAGTGATGTGAAAAAGTTGAGGGATATGGGTAAGAAAGATTATGGTATAATTCATTATACTAATACATACTGGGAAAGAGATAAATAAAAAAATTCTAAATTTTCCATACTTCCAAATTACTGTAGTTTACTGCTGCCCAATATCTGATCTAAAGAGAGACAGGTTATCTTTGTCTTCAGAGCAAACCAGCCATCTTCACCTTTTCTGTTGTTACCTGCCCAGCAGTCTAACTTTTGGTTATTTAACTGACAGAGAGCCTGAATGTATTCACTACTTTATAAGGAATTTACTGAATAGCTAGATGATAAGCACTAATAATTCCCCATGTTTTCCAAAAAGAGCAGAATCTAAGGCAAAGCAAGAAACATGTCACAGCTCCTCACCAACTCACGTGTCATTCACTTTCTGGGGTCGTAAGATGTGCCAGATCCAGGTGCTGCCAGACCCATTTGTAAGTGACTATATTTTAGGGTATTTTAGGAGACAGTTTCTGTGTAGAAATGACAAGTTTTCTGAACTTCATTAAGGCACAGACTCAGAAAAGAACAAGTCTGAGCTGGTGTCAGTTCCTAAAAAGAAGTGCTGGTTTTTTTCTTCTGGCTAGTCATTACCTAGCTGAGCTTATTCCAGCACACTGGGGATGGGGGTGGGTGAAAAGAGTTGGAAAAAATTGCTTGCAAGTCAGAAGTGAAGTATTTACTCACCTGAGTGGGACTGCTCACAGCTGGTAATCAAACACTTGATGAAATAACTTGCCAATTTGAGGATTTTAATCTCTACTTTCAGCTTTCCATCTGTAAAACTGGGAAAATAATACTTATTTAGCTCACAGGGATATACGACATTTCCTTCGTTAATATCTCTAACGTCAGATGGTATTCTTACACAAAAGCTTTCTAGAATCAAACAGTACTTTTTGAGAAAGAGATCCAGTGTTCCTATTGGAATTTTTATCAATCTAGAGCTTATTTATGCCTGTTTAAGTGTTGCAGAAGTAGAGGTGCCCTTAAAATGAAAGAAAGCAGTATCACGGCAAATAAACTAAATTTGCTGAGCTTATAATGCTCATGGGTTATCCAAAAAGAAAAAAATTCCAAGATCTGAATCTTAATCTTATTGAAGACATGCGTTGAACGTTTTACTGTCTGTCTAATTGTGGTATAAGATTCTAGGTAGTCTTTTAGCTGAACAGTAGGTCCTGTAACTGAGTATGAGGTTGGTAAATGTTACCATATTGTTTTATGAGCCATACTTTCACAGAATGTCATGATGATGATTTGCAATTGGTAGTGGTATTGTTGAAATAGCATGAATAATAAAGTGATTTGCAGTTGATAGTGGCATTCTTGAATGAGCATGTATCATAAAAACTCATGTTTTCGGATTAAGGTGGGTCTGAAAGAGGGGGTAGTATGGTATTCTTTTAACAGCCTCAGTACCATTTGCAAAATACAAATTTTTTTTTAACCTCTGGATTGTGTCCCACGGTATGGGCTTTATGGAATGGAGTTTTCAGCTGACTTCTGAAATGAGTGGGAAACACTGGGTATAAATGAGAAGCTGTGATAGAAGGTGGAGTTCTCCTATAATAATGCCTCATATAAGCCTCTTGCAATTTCCAGTAAACAAAACTAATCTGAAATTAATCATGATCTGAACTTTCTGCTTTCAGTTCTCTGTCTTTCCCTCTGTCTTGATATGTTCCTAATGGAGCGTATCTGTCTTTGCCTGTTGCCTT
Organism: Leptosomus discolor; assembly: GCF_034619465.1. Classification (NCBI taxonomy): domain Eukaryota; kingdom Metazoa; phylum Chordata; class Aves; order Leptosomiformes; family Leptosomidae; genus Leptosomus; species Leptosomus discolor. The sequence continues at coordinate 74,539,694 of NC_141419.1, forward strand.
AATCCTTCACCATTTCTTCACCTGTTGCTACCTTTCTGGTCTCTCTTTTGAGCTGAATTAGGGGAGAGAGAAAATGTTGAAAAAAAACCCCAACAAACTGTGTAGTCCACTTAGTTCTTTTTACTTCCAGTTCTGCTGGCCAAACTTGGACTTAATTTCGATATATGCCCACAACTGGAGCTCCAGACACCCTGCTTTTGTGGAGGTCTTCAGTCCTGCAGCATTTGCCTTTGTCTGAGTCACATTGACAATTCTACTGCTATAGTGAAGTTTGAATAGCAAATGAAGCAGACTGAACTCATGGCCAGTGAATGCAAAGAAAATTTGGCCCCCCTTGTTCCAGCTGGGCAGTCAAAGCAAAGAAGGTGATCCTTTGCCCCTAGAGTCCAGGGTAAACTTTTTCCTGCTTGACTGCTGCAGGTACGCAAAATTCTCGTCCTTCATCCTAGTTGCAGCTGGATATTTGGTTGTCACTGCGAGCCAAAGGTGGGATGGCAGCTCTCCAAGTGTAAGCTCTACCCTGCACATGTGTTTCAGCAAGTTAAGTCAAAAGTTTGCTATGACTTTGACTTTGAACTTAAAAGTGACGGGGCTCTCTGGGGAAGCCTGATCAAGAAGCTGGGCATAACTGTACAGATGCAATACACCAATATTCTGCATACAATTTAATTACCATAATCTGTAGGACCAACGTTTAAGGTAGTGTGTTTTTTTTTTTGAAAGCTGATGTCAGAAAATCAGTTTCTCAGTCACCAGAAAAGAACAAAACAGACTTTCCAAAACCCAGAATATAATGAAATTATTGAAAATTAATTTTCACACACTTACATGTGTGACACGCGGTACTTTTGCAATACAGACTCTGAAAGGTGGAGCACTCCTAAAGGTGAAAAAGAGAAATCACATTAGTGTTGTCAGTCATCTCAGCTGTGTATGCCTGTAGGGCAGGTTTCAAAAGCACAGGTGCCACTATGTCCGGTTGCAGGTTGGCAGTAATTAGCAGCTGGTGGCTGCTTGCTTTCCATTAAAATCTATGCTTTTGTCTTTAATTCTAAATAGGGTTAATATTTGATTGTTTTGATCTGTCAGACCAGATTCTTCTCTTAACAGTAATATTAATGAACTGCAGCATTGTAAATGTCATGGGAAAGTGCTGCTGTCAGCCTCCTGCACCTCTGCTAATTCACAGGTCAGTCCTAGGGAACGACCCACTGTATAGTTTTCCAAAGGGACCAATTTCTTGTCTACAGTTCTATAGTTTCAAAAATTGTATTTGTACTAGTTTAATGGATTTGTTAAATTGTCTCCATTTCATGGATTTGTAGTAGCAAATATGCTGCAATACATTTTTATTTAGTTGATGAAAATTAAATTATTAATTTGAGATTATCTTTTGTGAAGCAGATTGAAGTAGTACAGGAATAATAAATTATTAATTATTGAAGATTTTACTGATAAGTTGTCTGCTGAACATGTTACACTGCAGACGTCTAATAGGGAAAATAAAACTTCCCTTACTGTAACTTCAACTCAAAACCAGGTAAACTGTACCTAAATCACTTGCCATTTAGTCCTTAAGTGTAAGCTGCAGATGAACTTTCCAAAGCAAACCCATCTTTTAACTGAGCTGTGTTTTTTAGAATTAGAGAAAACCTCCTTGTTGACATTGAATTAATATAGAGATGCAAAATGCTTCTTCCATATATTTTTTCTGTGCCAGCTACTTAAAGGTTTAGGTAACTTCTAATTGCCTTACTTGTGTACAGAAACATAGTAGTTCAAGATTTATTCAATATACTTCTGACATAAATCTATAAAACTGAATAGTTTATAGAGGGTGATACTCTCTTTTATGGTACAAGATTGGTGGCAAACGCCCTTTGATTGCAAATACTGACAATAGATTTTAGTTTTGGGGTTACCACCTTGTTGATTCCTTTTGCTTTCACCTCAGCTTTCCTGATGTTTGTAGTTGGCTGTCAGTGCAGCTGTACATTGTTGTTGGTTTTCAAAAATCACCCGAGGAAAGATAGTGTGTTTTGCTTTATTCATACATGAAAATTCATAATACACATATATTGGCAAGGGATTCAAGAAGTTAAAGTATAAGTGTAAAGTATGAAGATTTTTTCATGAGCAAAAAATCACCTACTGTCCAGTAGGACAGTTATATAGAAAGCATTCAAGTATAAGCAGTCTGGCTAAACTAGTGACAGAGAATTTAAAGTGTTTTCTGAACTGAAAACTGTTGTACTGGATAGCCAGAGAGCTGAGCCATCCCCAGGTGGACTTAGAAGCATCCAACCCAAATATCAAAAGGAGAGTTAGCTTCCAAAATAAATTATTAGGAGTAGACATTTGTAGTAGACAAAGCCAAATATGTTTTCCCTCTTCTGCTTTTATATCAACAGATGATGGAAGTTACTTAGTTTATACTAAAAATGTTGGAACGTGATAGTTGAGCAGAGTTGTCACACCTGTGTTATGCTTTCCTGGTCGTCTAGACATTCCAGCCTCCGTTCATTCCTGCAGATCTGAATCCATCACCTGTGCTTAATACTTCTGTCTGTTGAAAAAAGTAAATACTCCTCCAAATGGTGTGTCATGTACATGCTCTTCTAACTTCAAACAGGCCTTGAATTCTCTTGGGTTATGTGAAGTATATTGGTGTCAAGATAGAAAGATTAGTTTCAAGGAACCAGGTGTTCATTCTCTGAGATTATGTTTTTTATAGACCTATCCATACATATCCTGCTGTTTTCAGCTACATCAGAGTGAGAAAGTGTGTATTTTTGGCTATCATTCTCCAAGCTTTACAAAAATAACTCTGAAGGTTGCTATCCAATTTGCTGTAATGATTGTCCGTTTGCATGTTTGTTGCAATATGGCTTACAATAGCTAACTCAGTTTCATTGTCTTGAAAATGAATCTTATTCCGTCTTCAGAAAGATAAAGTTATTCTTTGTACTTGAGACACTGATACCACAGATCACTTGTCTTTTCCATACCTCAGTCATCTGTCATCTTTTCAAAGCTTCAAAACTCTCTTCAAGAAAGTACAATGCACATCAGATGTGAGAAGACTGGTGTGTCAGTAAGGGTGACCTGATCAGGAAAATCCCATTCTTCTTTTCTTCTCTTCCCCTTTCACCCAAAATGACTCCTTCAGGAAACCTCCAATCCTTCTGTAGCTCAGTGGATCAAAGTGCTGTATTGTTGGATCTCAATCACATATGAATGGCTCCAGAAGGTATCGGAGCTCTTTTCTTCTTCAGAGGCTTCTAGGCCAAAACCAGTGTCAGTAGCCAGAAAGGAAATATGTAAACCTCTATTTGATCATTCAGTGAACTGTGTCACTCTAGGCTTGACCTCCACTTCTTTGCACAAACTTCTTTCTGCAGGAAAGTGGCCTAGATCATGGTCCTAAAATATATTAATGCTAGCAATTTTATGGAAAGGGATTTGGTTTTTTCTTCTGTTCGATGTCCCTCTACTAATTTTTCTCCTCACAGTTTCCTGCTTCTGAATATCCTCAGCTTTGAGTACAAACTGGGATTCAAAATGTTACAGATTTATCTGTATCATATAGAAGCCTGGTCTGTATCACTGTGATATCACAATGTATTGCAATATGAAGGGTTTTTTTAAAAAATAAATAAATAAATCCCACAAACCACTGTTAGCTGGGAGACATGTTGCCCTCTACTCTCCCCTCTGATTTGGAAGGGTGCCTGTTGTGAGGTTAGTGGTATGCAGCCAAGCCCAGTGCACTGTGGAGAGGTCTGAACAGTAGCTGTTGCTACAGTATAAAGAAATACCAGTTTAAAGAAGTAGCTTAATAACTTTAAGTGAGTAATTAAATTAAATAGTACTGTTCCCTCACAAAGAACACTTATAAGAAGGAATCTAAGAGCTTTTTGAATTGTGTCTGTTATGTTGTTATTTTCAACAGACAACTTCTGGTTTAGTCTCTCTCCCTTCTCCTCACTTTTCCATGCAGTCAATCATTCACTTGTATATATTCAGTTTGCACAGGTGTGTGATTGCAAATGAACTCAAGTCTAACTTGCAGTGGTAAAAATGTAATATGCACAAGTATGTGCCAATATCAAAGTGTAAGACCATAGATGTTTTTTCCTTCCTATAAAATAGATTTCAGTTGCTCTGGATGTGCATGTATCTCCACAGATTGGGACTGGTAATAGGTAGATGAACTGTTCGTGAAAAATTACATGACCAAGTGATTTTACTTCTTTATAGCTCATCAAGATGTTGGGAGTGCTTAATGAGGTGAAACCGTATTGCATAGGACATTAACAAGATATTGTATTTCTCCTCTTGCTTCAGTTGGGCATTTTTGTGCAGCCAATTTAATGATAATGCCACTTTACCTTTTTGTATGATACAAATCGGGATGTTCTTTTTGTGTGTAGACTAATGTGTAGTTGATAGCTAACGTGCAATCCAGTCTCTTTCTTACACTGTTGTATCAAGCATGAGTAAATTACATAACTGATAATAAATGTACTGCCATCTCTGAATGTTAGTAGTGAAAGGAATATAGAGGTTGAGAAGGTACATGTCATCCGAGGTGTTTGTGCACAAACACACGTGGTGTTGTTTATTGGGTTGTCTGTTACTGTCGTGCTTTAAATTGTTATCCAGTGAAGAAGGAAAACCAAATGACTTAGCTGATCAACCATATACTGTGGATAATGAAAAGCAAGTAATGGAACAGTTCATGGTTACCCTTTAGGTTAGAAAATTCGTTGGACGAAGTAAATCACTGAATGTGTTCACAAAAGTAAGGATTGGTTTTTAAGTGACTTGTGAGTTTACAAGCTATATTAGGAGAAAAATATCACATCAGATACAGTTTCATTGGCTTTTTATCTTCATATACTGTATCCATAAAAACAGACAAGGCTAAAAGGGAAGGAAATCAGTGTTTTAACGCAGTAAAATTCACATTTGTTAACCTTTAATAAAAAATGCAATATATAAATCCTGCTAGAAGTGTTAATGATGTTGCATGTGTTTTGTATAAAATAAGCAGAACTGCTCTCTCCTGTCCCACAAGAATAGCTGAAGACTCAATCAGACCACCAACCAGTGGATTTTTTAATAGGATCCAGTTGTACTTTTGTCCTGCATTTGTCTTTAATCTAAACCCAGTTGATTGCATTTATACCTTATTTACTGATAGATCCTGTTAATATATTTTAACTCTTATCAAGGGAACAAATTAACCATTTTTTGTTTCCTGAGGCAAATGTCACTGTTCCATCTTGAATTTTCTGAGCGTTGTCCACTTTTCAGTATACTCTGCTTTTCAAGCACCATCAAGTCCATATGCAGATTTGTGCTTTCTAGTTGGCAAGTAATCAAGCTGATACATTACCAGCTGGTCTGGAATTTTTTTCTTTTAATATGATGTCGCTTCTGCTGTGATGGATTAGATGTCTTTGGAAGCAGGATGTTTTATTGCTTGTAAGTCATCTAAAGGCATTTTACATGGTTGATCTCTTCACACCTCTCTCTGCTTCCCCTCTTCAATTCCTGTCGCACTGCCTGTGGTCTGACTGACATGATGATGACACTGGCCTTTCTATTAATCTGTCTACAACTGGGCTTATAAAACAGCATGGTTGGTGGCACTCTTCACTGGATGTTGAGTAAACTGCTGTACAATGTGCAAATACTTCTTTATTCAAAGACTGAGAATTTGGTTCTTCTCCAACACAGTTTTACAGTAGGCAGCATAGTATCTTTTCCAGCTTTTCTGGAGCATTGTATAAAACACTTTACTTGTTATACTGATTTTTTTAAAAAGTATTGTTAGTGCTTTATCTTGTAATGAGGTAATTTCTTTTTTGAGAGGACAATTGGAAATGTTCCATTAGTAGAATTTCAAATTTTAGCTGTTAGCAAACGGACTTTTTTTGGTTTAAGTTACCAGAGCATCTGTGAATTATTAGCGATGTACCATTAGTACACTGATTCATTATAAACCAATAGAACCATTTTTCAGTTACAGAAGCAAACAGAAAACATCACTTTGCAAATTCTAGTCTGTTCAGTAACCCTGGCGTGGTCTGTCTGTCCATATTTATAGGACCACGCTAAACATTCAGATCTAAAATGTTGTTGAAGACTATATATTTAGCTTTGGGTTTTTTTTAGTATATTCAACTCCATGACATCCTTGCAATGCTTTCTTCTTTTTCTTTGAAATCTGGAGACTGTGAAGTTGAAAACAGAGTCCCTGATCTGGAGATTGAGGAATATTCAGTAGCCTCTTGCTAGTTATCCCCTTCTCATGCCACCCGCTGCCTAAAAGGCATAACAAAATAATAATACTAAATCTAACTGGAAGTGTCAGGTGTAAAACCACAATATAGTGCTACTTTCAGACTATAAAAAAATAGCAATTCAGATTAATTTTTAGTGCTTATGGCTGAAAGATGTTCTAACTGTTGTTTTATTGTCTTTGTACTACTTTGGAGCTGCACAGGCTGTGATGGAGTAACACTAGATGCTGTACCATACATCTTGGCATAGAAATGGCAGAATAGTTTAATTATATTAAACCTTTCAATTACTACGCTACAAATGACTATTTGTTCTTGATGAGTTTCTCATTCAAGTAACCCTTGACCTCATAAATTACTAAACTCATACTGAAACCTACGCTTTATAATGCCAGATTTTTTTCCCATTTTTGGTTTATGCAGTTAACTTGTATCAAGTTTAAAAATAATGTTTTAAAAGAATCAATTTCATGGTGAATGCATCTAGTCAAACAAGTAATTTAAACAGCATCTCGCTTGTGTGTAGCAGACCGTTTTACAAGTAACTGAGAGTTTTACCAGCCTGTGTTTCAGACCGGTTAATTGGTTGTTTCTTATATGTGATTTTGGGACTTAAACTCCTTAACTTCAATATACAGAACCTTTCCTGGCCTGGTCTGGAGTACTTAGTTAAGATCTTTTTAGCTGTAGTCTTATTTAATAGTTCATTATCAAGAATTGGTAAAATGGTGCAGATTTTGACTATGTTTTCAAAAAGCTAGTGATACTATAACCTTTTAGCTTGTCACTAGTGGTCAGCAAACTTGCCATATGATGATTTCTAATGTGAAGAAAACTCAATTAGTAATTGTAAATGTGCAGAATTAAGACTTACCTTGAGCACCAGAACCCCAGAGTTTAAAGAGGTGATTATACCTTCATTAGACCACAATTTTGAATAGTAGGTTGATCTGTAAGGTGAGTGGAAAGTGCTTAGAAAAATCTGTTGCATTAATATATTTTAGTCAAGTGATACTAATCTTCCCATGCTCTTAAAATATCAATGGCAGCCATATATTTGCTATATGCAATTTCCTTTCCATTGAGAAGCTTACTCCAGGTGTAACGCTAGGTTCTGTTGGCAAAGCTGCAAGTCAGATTCAGAGGCAGAGGGAAGGAGCTGCCTGTCAGTGTGCAGAAGCCGCATTTCCCTTTCTGCTGGAATCACTTGACAAGTTTGCTTTTGTTTTTCATTGATACAATCATGAGAATTGGGGCATCACCAGGACATAATCTTCCTGCCTTCAGGTGCTTTTCTTCAGAAATAATGTAGCTTTTCAGTGATGCTGTAAAGGCACTCCGTAGTCCTAGGCACACAAAGGCAAGCCTTAATTCACTTAATAAAGTAACAGTAGCTTTATTACAGATCCTGTTTTAAGCATCTTCAATATTATTATCAGTAGCCCTCCTTCAAGGAGGCCATAAATTTTATAGATGCTGTCTGTCTGCCCTAGAATTTGGGCATCCTTTGGAGAGGAGTGTGGTTTCTTTGGGTATGGGTTTTTTTTATGTAAAGGTTGTTATGGTTCCTGAGATATCCGTAGATCTTTCTTCCTTTTTGTATGTGCAACTCTTGATCTACTGCCTATTATTTAATCTTTCTCCTTGAAGTGTGGGTCAGGATAATGTAGGGCATGTGGTATCTTGATGCAATAAGTGAAGAGTATGTGTTACTCTTTTGCTTATCCCTTCCTATGGGACCTTTTTACTAAAAGACTTCTCAGACTGGTAGAGCTCCCTACTGCAACCTACCGTAATGAAGGAATAATGCTGGAGCTTGGAAAAGGAGAGATTCTAGCCTATTACCTTTTAGTTCAAGGGTCAAGAGAACCATACAGTTCTTCAGCATCTCGTGGTATTCACCTGTCTTCTCAAAATCCTTCTGGTCATAGCTGGCTTTTCCAGCGTCATTGCTGCAAACCTCTGCATTAGATTACTAAGACTGCTTCCCAATACTAGAAGTAGTTCACTTACCTGGCTTAAAACATCCTCTCGTAGTGTAAAGTGCTCCCTTTTTTCTGTATCTATGATTGTTCATGCATTTCCTATCATTTTGAAGGTAGTGACAAATTGATTTTGCACATGGGTGTTCTCTATAGTCCTGTGTACAAGACTGTGTCTGATTGTGCAGTGTAATTTTCCTCTTGGTATCCTTGTGCTTTATGAAGGAACCTGGAAGCTGTGAGGGGCTTTACTCAAGCAAGGTCCTACTCACAGGGCGTGAAGGAGTTCTGCCATATTTATAGGTGGAGAGTTATTAAATATCAAGAAATGGAGGTGAGTCTAGAGCTGCCTGGAACAATAGTTTAAAGCAATGGCTTGCTGTATTTTTGAAAGCATTGGCACTTCCAGAGGCCTGGACCTAGAAAACTTAAAGCACAGATTTGCCTCTTCTGATGGTAGGGCAAGGAGGAAATCCTCAGAAATGGCTCCCATAGAAGTCCCTGGCACTGGAGTTACTGGGGGTTCACAGAGCGCACAGCATTCTGGCAGGCAGGAACTGAAGCTTGTGGTGGCAGTGTCTTTGGGAGCACTTTTTGCTTCAGAAACATTGTATGTTAACTTTTTCCAAAATGGATTTATTTCACAGTTTCTGCTTTCAAACCAGAAATGGGCAATTGCAGTTAGTACTGGGCTTCCATTGCCTCTGTATGGACTTTGCATGACTAATGGTACTCCCATCAGCAAAAGACCTGAAGGGAGGTTGAAAGCATCCTACATTTATGTACTCCGCTCTGTATGTGATACGAAACAAGTGAAATAGGCACAACTGGCATCTGATCTTACGTGCGTGAGAGCATGAATCTTGTAGCACTGCAGGTACTGCCGAATAAATGGATTTTCTTTTGTGTTCATACTGGCCGTTGGCTTGGAACAGTTTCAGCAGTGTAAATGTGCGGAACCAACTACAAAGCCCGTAGAAATCCTGTTCTTTGCTGTTGATACAAGAATACATGTCCGTACAGTGTTTTGGTGCTTTGCAAACGTGAACACACTATGCAGATGTTATTTACTCAAGTGCTAGATTTATGTACATGTTCAGGCAAACGCAGATGAATCATCACATATGCACCTCTCCAGAAAATACTGTTTAACTGCTATCTGAACAGAAAACATGCCATTTGCAGAAGGGATGTCATAATAAGGATTGATCTTTGGACTTCTCTTTATTCTAAAGGTTATTTTGACGTTCAACGTCACAGGTAAACTTGGGGGGGATGGGCAGTGTAAAAACTCAGCACTTCTGTACCTGTGTCTCACGTTTTGTTACATGTTGAAACCATAAACTGTAGTTAAAGCTGGCATATTTTGCTGCCGAAATCAGTGTACTCTGTTGTTAGTATTATATTCTGAAGTAAAGATGAATATAGGCAGTCTATTTAAAAAAAAAAGACACAAAAGCTCTGCAAGCCTCTGAAAGGTATGTACTTAAAGGTCTTGAGTGTTGAGTTTCCACTAGCTATTTGTATTCCTTAAGTTCTTTAGCTAAAGATGTAACAAAAAAAGCAAACCTGAGTGAGTGAAGGTAGAGAGGACAGGAGTGGTGGTATAGTAAAAGCTATTAATAGGTTTATTGTAAAATTATCTTTGGATATGCTCCATTTTATATTTGTTTTTAACAGATGAGGGCAATGATAATAACTAAGTTTAAATCAATTTTAAATTCAATCGGTTATTTTTGATATATCTTAAGAATATATTTGGATATACTAAGAAGACTTATAAAGAAAATTGTCCTTATATGCAGTGAATTGGCATTTTTATGTCTATGTGGTATGTGGAGGGGGATGTGTGTGTGATTTTTAGATGTCCTCCAGATAGCTGATTTTAAACAGGGCTAATTTTCAGCATTACTCTTTAGGATTTTGTATTTTAACACTTTAAGTATGTAGCTGATAGGTAGTATCTGTTGCAACCCAAAGTACTTCAGAAAACACAGTGGTTAAGAGAGGAAGCAATAAGAGCAGTAACTTAAAGCGTTCCTTGTAGTCTTGTGTTAAATGTGATGTCTGATTTCAGCTTCTGATTAATTCTTTGGAATAAATTAAAATTAAAGCTGTAGATAGATATTAATGGAAAATATGTTACTGTGCTATCATGGCACACATTTTGGTACAGTGCTTCCTTCTCTGTTCTTGTTTCTCTTGTCACTCAAGAAGGGATGCTACTTTGCTCACTCCCGGGTTGGATATTGTGAGCCCTTGTCTTGTCTGTCCAGCCAGCACTGGTTGTATGATTCTTCATCTGGAAGCCTGATTTTCTCTGTATAGATATGGTGCTGCTGTTCTCATATCATCTATGTGTCTTCCAGTTGTAAGAAAAGCACATGCTTATATAAACAGAATATGCTGGGTTAATGAGACATGGAAGGCAAAGTATAGGTGTATGTTTTTGGCAGCTACCCTTACTATTTCTTTTGAACAAATTAGTGGAATGTAACCAAAGAAATATAATACACTGTAGTACGTTATTATGTGGTAAAGACTTGCGTGAAAAGAGCTGATAGATGCTAGTCTATCTAACCTCAAAGGCTGTCTTTACTTCCATCCACATACATGCAAATCTCAGCAGTGCTTTTCACCCTCAGAAGCTTTCTGTCCTCACTGTCATCCGTCTTACGTCCCAGATCCATTATAACATGACTGTATGTATGTGTAAAAAATGTAAGTGTATGTGTAAAAAAAATCCATTTAAAAATATTCCACTCTCCATCCTGATGTATGATGCAGTATTTTATATTTTACAGTAAGCACCCCTCTGTATTCATCTTCTAGTTCACTCCCCTTTTTCTTGTCTCTCACTTGAGTTTGCCAGTACTGTCTGCTCTCTGGAATAGTGTGTCTGTGCTGATTTGCCAGGCATCCTATTTCTTCACTCAGAGCAATTAGATACCTTGTTTGAAATACATTTCTTTCAGCAACTACTTGTGATCTGAAAAGTGTGGTGTCTTGTGGCCACTGGAGATAACAAAGATGTAAAGTGTTCCACAAAGCACTGTGTAAATTATTTTGTGGAATATGTGTGTAAGTGACTGTACTCCTCTTTGCAAAGACTTAAGAGCCAAAAATATCAGCCAGGTCTTTTACAAAGCTACATACAAAGCTCAGTTGGAAGTGTTTCAGGTAATCTTTTGTAAAAAGAATTTTTTTTAAAAAAAGAAAGATAAATTGGAAAGCCATACAGACTAGAAATACTAATTTGCAAAGCATTCACCTTTCAAAGTGAATACTAATTTTTCAAAGCATTTCACTCACACATACCTGGGAGGAGTTGTACATAAAGGCTGTGATAGTGTTGAAATCTTGTCTAGAGAAATTGCTTAACCTATCATCACACAGAAATGCTAAGGAAGACAGTCAGGTTTTCTTTTGGGTTTACTTCAGCAGGTCATATTTTAAAAACAACAAAAGCAGCTCAGTTACATAATTCTGATTATCCTAATACGTACTTAATTGTTCTGTTGCAAATTTTTAATGTTGCCTATACAGACTTTGGATGCAGTGGCACATAAAAGTCAGCTGGCAGTGAAATACTTAGCTTCTGAGAACTAGAATTTAAGAGCATTACTATGGCTGATAGTGTTTAACCTCAGGTGGTGTTCCTGGGAACGGCCCTATGCATAGCTTGCTCCAGACCACAGCATATCACTGTCCCTTCCCATCAGCTGGGACACTTTCATTCCCCTCCCTGCTGCATAAGCGGAATTCCATATGGAGTCAGTGAACGTGTTTTAGGAGGAATGCTTATGAGACATAGGTGCATTACTAGAATCCCTCTAAATGGATGAGACCACTGCTATGAAGAAGCACATGAGCAGGCACACATGAAGTATCATTTCAGGATATGAAGTATCTCTGTAGGAGGAGTAAACGTTGCTAAACTTCTGCTGACAGTTTTGTCCGTTAGAGCAGTTGTTCTGGTCAGACAAGGGGTCCTTTTTAGCCAAGTGGAATGTCAGATAAAGAGGCTTCTAGCAGATTTTTAGGGAAAAGTATGGAAGTGTTAACTCCTGTAAAAGAGTGGATTGAGCTAGTTGATTTAAGATGAAGTGGCTACAGATCCATTCCACCCACTCTTATAAATCACTGTAGTCCGAACAGGACCAGCAGGAAGGCACATGTGGCTGCTCCAGAGGCTGTGTAGATTGCAGTAGCACTAACATAAACTAGAGTGGATTTACTTTTTAGCATCGGTAGTGATTTAAGCTATGGGTTCCACTGTGTGGTTAGTAGGTCAACATTTTTGGTTTCTAATTTGCCAGAATTTCCTTTCTTTTGTTTTATGTTTTCCTTTTTTTAGATGCAACTTCTTTTACCTCTAATACCATCCTTTTCCTTATTGCATCTGTTGAAAGCTTTTTTTGTTTCTTTTAAAGTCTTCTGTAGCAGTATAAATATAGAGCCTCTAATTATGGTATTTTTTTCTATGCCACCTGCAAGCATTTTACCTTTTTAGCGGCACAGTTGATTTTCTTTAAGTTACTCATTTTATGTAGTTTCCCTTTTTGAAACTTAATGCTATGTGATGGACTTTTGGTTTTTTCTCTTCTACGAAGACACTGAATTTGTGCATGCTTTGGTCACTGTTATAGGCAGCTTGTCTGTTGTTTGTGGACTCGGCAATCAAAATTGCCTCTCTCTCCTGCATCTTCTAAACGGTTGCTCCAGAAAGTAGATTTTTGTGATGTCTGAAAAGGTAATCTCAGCATCACAGCTCAATGAAATTTTTGCAATGTGAATATGGGGAACCCCAGTCTCCCATTATTAGTGCATTTCTTGTCCGTGCAGATTTGGGATAGATGAATGAACCATTTCCTTGGTTAATACACAAATTCAGAAAATTATGTAATTCATAGCTCCACCAGTCACCTTCTTGCAGTCGTACTCACTTAATTCTATAAAAGTCTTTGAAAAATTCAGACTAGTGGGGACACTGACATGACTCTGCAGCCTTTCGTTAGATATAATGTGCATGAGGTGTTACTTTTTTTTTTTCCCCCCAGTAAAATTGTTCAGTAAAACAGCAGCAGATAAAAAAATATTTTATCCATTAAATTCTCCAAATGCAGCCTGGTAATGTTAAGTGACTGCCTGATTTCTGTATTTGTTTACAACAGATTAATCAGAGTGGGTTGGAAGTAATTTTGTGTTGGTGAAAAACTTGGTATTAAAATTTTGAAATCGAATGAAAAATAATACTTTCAATCAGCTTTTTTTCATGTTAAGTAATAGATAGATATGACTTTGTATTCATATATTACAGTATCTAAGTTTTCCTGTACATCTTATGTTCATGTGTGTTGTGAACTGGCTAGATGAGGTTCAGTAACAGAACATACAAAGGCTTTCTGCAGGGCCTGGTTACTCAGTTTACGCGTGTCAATTTAGTAACATCAGTTCCATGCTGCTATGCTAATTTCCATCAGCTGAGGTTCTGGGCACCAATCCTTTTATTGTGTCTTGACTTTTCTAGCACGTAGGTTAAGCAACATTTGATAACCATATGCTCAGTGTATTGTGCCAGTAGAATATGACTTAGAAGGTGGAGTGTGGGAAGAGTGGGAATAATTGCAAACGTGTATTGTTAGATTTTATTGACTTCAGAAAGTGGCATAAATACAGTGCCAGCTTCTTTATAAAACAAGGCCCCCATGTGGAATCGATACATACAGTGAGATCCTGTAATAGTAGGAAAGAAGTCTTAAGATTATATGGACTTAATTGATTGTATTTTCTTCTAAGGTTATATCTTAAAAATTTAGCAATCCCAAAGTAAACACTTAAAAACACAAAGCCAGTATGTGAATGCATGTCTAATGTGTCAGACATCTGAAGCATTTTTGGAGTCTTTATATTTTGCTTCAGCATCCATTAACAGACAGAAAGCTTTTCACCATTTAAGCAAGTGGGGAAGACAAAAGATCTTCTCTTTACGAACTCACCTCTTCTGTGCTGGTGGGATTGAAGGGAGCTGTAAAATAGTTACTTCTGATTATCTGATTATGCAAGAACTACGTAGGTGAGTGAGTATTTAGAGAATTTCAGCTTCCTTTGGATATTTTGGTGATTGGTGTACCTCCTCTTAGGAAATCTGGTAGGGAACGAGTGTGAATGATGGTCATTGGAGCAGAAAGCAACTAGAGAAACGAAAGTGGTTGGAGAGCTGAGAGCATTCCAGTGGTAAACTCAACTGTATAAACAGTGTTGGGCATCTGATTGTGTTGGTCTGGTTTGGTGTAGTTGTTTCATCTCTTGCGTATGAAAAAGGGTTCCTTTCTAAGTCGAAAAAAGCTTACTTGTTTTTAGAGCTGAATGACATCTTCTGAGTTAAAGGGAGAAGTTACAGTAAATTGGAAAATATTTACATCTGCAAACTTCTTTCTGGAAGTTTCAAAGTCATAGAGCCCACTTGCAAAGCTCTAGGCTTCAGCAAACTCCATTGTGGTGTGATGTTTAAATGAAGAAATATAGTAACATACCACGGAGTGTCCCTTGGGTTGTGGAAAATCACTTCTATGCTACTTCTCATTTAGTTACTTACTATTTGTAACCCAATTTGTAAGCCAACGTTGTTATTCTATATTAGAGACAAGTCATGTAGCATATCTTCTTTTTTCTGTAGGTATGAAGAAAATAGCTGTTACTTATGTGAATATAAACAGTTGTACTTTCATGCTGTTATCAAAACTTCCAATTTCAAAAGCCACTGCTTAACAATCATTTTAATTTCAGCATACATCTAGGGCCTATTAATGCAGATATTCTTAACTTTTCCTTAGATGTGGAAAACAATGACCGCACATTGCTGATTATGTCACATTTTGATTACAGACCTAGAAATAGGAAAACATAAATTTTAGTCAACATTGGGCATCCAAATAAATAAAAACTTTATTTGCAAAATTTGTTTGACTAAATCAATTGATGCTGTTTTACTGCTGAAAATAGAATTGCTGAAATAGAAATTCTGTCTTGGCATCGGCAGTCACTGAAATATAACTTAAAGTCATTGTGTTTTCCTTGGATAGAGGCTACCTTGGTATTTGCCCACAAATGCAGGAGACTCAGTGCTAGTCTGCTTACTACCATCATTTTCTTACATATGTGTTTCTAGATATTTACTGCTTTTAAACCCAAGTACTCTCCTTACAATGTAATGACCTTTTCCTAATCATTTCTTCATATGGTATAGCCTTAATTCAAGAGGCCGTGTAAATAAGATTGCAGACAAACTTCAGTGAGCTCAAGGGGCTGATGTCAATAGTCTTCCAGTAGAGGGGGTGTGGTGGACATCCTCTGGGTTGTGGGTCCGAAACATCTCAAATTACTCAGCCATATTTGTCAGGTTAACACCAGCAGGCTGCTCTGGCAGCTAGCTGCACTGACACCTTTCTTTGTTATGCTTCCATGCAGCTTTAACTTCGTCCCCTTATTTAGCAGTCAAGGAGGCTGTTGCTGAAACAGGCAAGAGAGCTTTCTTATCCTGCTTCTCCAGTACTATGAAAAGTTCCATTTATTCAATATATTGATGGAGGTAAATTCAATTTGATGTCACTTCAGCTGCTGGAGATGTTGCAATATGTCCCTTATAGAGATTAGTATTTAGGTTCTGATCACATGTAACCATGCTAACGTATCAGATACTAATATGGCACTGAGATAGCAATGCTAAAATGTAGGTATGCGGATATTAAAATACTAATTGTTGAAGTCCCCTTTAATTCAACTTGTATGTTTTCTGAAATTTGAGAGGAAGTGAATAACAAGTACTGCACTTCATTTTCAAATGTTTGCAGGTTGTAACTGATACAATTCTGCTGTATTGGAAATGGGTTTTCAAAGGTTTCAGCTGCATCTTAGCTGGGGAAGCAGAAGTTTCCGTCTCAAAGCCACCATTTTTTTTTCTGATATTTGTTACTAAACACTCAGCTCAAAATTCCTTTCTAAAAAATAAGAAACACTTCCTGCCACGTTGTCACTGTTGAATTCTGATTTATGTTAGTTGGTACAACTACATTTGGTTTCTTCTATTAGAATACATTACTAGATAAGCAAAACCATTGTATAGATACTGTAAGAACTGCAGAGAGATGTTGCAACTTGTTTGGGCTTTTGAAGCCTTTTTTTTTTTCTTTCTTTCTTTTTTTTGTTCCCCCTGCACATGGAGCCTTAAACAGTGTGACTCCAGTTGCCTGTCTAGGGTCTCTACTGCCTGCTACAATAAGAGTAACTGTTCCTGTTGTGCATTTTTCTGGTGCAGCCTGTGATAAAGGAAAATTAAAAATATTTGGCAATAATTACAAGGAACAAGAATGTGCAAACTAAGTCAGGGCTAAATATTTCTGTTGATATGTTGACAATAGCAAGTACTGATGGATATAATTTTCGATGTAAAAACTGAATGTCTATTTTGACAAGTCAAACATGAGTAGACTTTTGGATCAAATAGTATTGTATCAAATACTATCAAAGACTAAAATTTTCACGAAAACAGTAATCTGTGGACCAAAATAACCCGCAGATTGCTGTCTTCTCCTAAGAGGCATCAACAATATGTTTTGATATTGTACTTGCAATTTTAAAAAGTGATTCGGATATACTACTAAATTAGAATATTTTCTTTCTCAGTCATTCTGTGGGTCTCTGTTTCTGCCTTGACAGTTGGTGTAATTAGTGTCAGTGATGATTGGTCTTTCCAAGAAACTGCATCTTCCTCAGTTATGTTGTCAAGGCTTATAATCACCTTAAAACTTGCAACTCTATATTACATCATGTTCTTATGCCTCCTTGCTGCACAAGTAAAACTGGAACTAATTTAATTAACAGTTTTCATTCTTTATAGGCATTATTAGGTATTCTTAGTAAACAGGTGAAGTCAGCTGGAACATGCTGGATTTTAAACTAAGATGATTGTAGAAAACCATCATGTCTTATGTATAATACTTCTTACTACCAGAATCACGTTAGTGGGGTAGTCTTCTATATTTAATTTTAGAAAAAGATAATTGATTTTGGAAGAATTTTTGGTTTTTTCTGGTGTTCTCAAGGTCCTTAAGAAACCCTCACCTTTGACTGGAATGTTTAGGAATTGTACGTTTTTGACAGTTTATTTGTGTCATTGGTGTAGTCTGGTGACAAATTCTGCATCTGAAGTGTTTACCAATAAGAGTATTATGAAGCATACAGCTTTAACATTTAAATACAAACACAATCTAAAATTTCTTAGTTACTTTTGCTGTTTTGGCTTTGTTTTTGAACACTTCTTTCATGTGCTTTGCTCTTTGCCTTAAGTCTGTATAGTTCTTCACCAGACCTCCCATGCTGTTAAATGTATGGGTGGAATGGTAGTTTCCAAGCAGGTCACTCACCCCTAAAGAAAACACTTTCAGGTCACGTCATATAACCTATATTATAAGAACAGCTGTGGGTAAGATTCTAAAAATTAGTATCCTGATCTTTTTACATGGGGTTTCTTGATGTTTTGGTTTGATTTGGTTTTTTAGATGAGAGAGAGAGAATTGTAATTATAATATTAATACATTGGTCTCTTTTTTTTTTTTTTCTCATAGATAAAAAAATATTTCGAACTTGAGCCGCTTGCACGTGGAAAGCGCTGGATCCTTAAACCCTGCTCCTTGGATGATATGGAGGCAGTAAAAGACAGCTTCTCCCTTCTAATAAACTTGCTGGAAGAGAGAGACTTCGAACCTTCAAGAATGTGAAACAAAGGAGAGAAGAGTGGTTCTCCAGGCATCACTGTACCTGCTCATTCTGCTCACAGCTTAATTATGGTGTGGTATCAGGACTGTGCTGTTGTTCATAAACAGTTAGTGCAGAATGTCCTTTTGTTAAAATAAATACTCTGTGAATCAGGTACAGAACTATTTCCAGTAAAGTTGTCTACACTACTGAAATAGGGAGTTCCTCTTTGTTTACCACTATTTCGGCACACTGCATGTTGCTTTCTTGCATTGTGATCATCCTTGGTAGGAAATTTTACACGCACAAAAATAACATAGTCTGTAAAGGAGGAATTCTACCTGCTACCTTGTTTTTTTGAAAAATAACTAATGTCTTAACAATTTGTAAGACTAATTTGTATTAGCTTGTTTACTGACTCCACAGTATAGAAAGCACAGCCACTGAGAACCTTAATAGGATACTTTAAAGGCAAGAAGTTTCATGTTAATTGAAAGGTTATTCCCGCAGTTTTACTAAGTGAAAACACAGTTGACGAGTTAGTTGATTCCACTTCTAACGTCACAGCATAACCTTGTCAAAGGCAGAACTATTATTTGGAAGTTGCCTGAAAGGTAAATTAGCAAACAAATGTGTGTGGATAACAGTATTTAGGAAAAATAGTTGACATAAACAGGTGGTCTCAGTAACAACATTTATAGGAAATGTACAAAAGTTGGATAAGGTAATAGTTTTCATTGAAAGTAGTTTTCCATAAGAGAAGCAAAACAATCGTCTGTTAATTCAGCTGTGGAGGCTTTATTACTAGTTGGAAGTGTGACTGATTTCAAATAAGGATTGCTTTCTTTATCACTTAGTCGTAGAGTACTACTGTTATTGTAACATTGCCAAGGCATCTATACCATAATTAAGGGCCTTCCAGTGTTTGTACTATAAGCTGCTCTCTTCAAGGGATTATAACTTGTTCTTTCAAACTTCCTCTGGACTAAATGTTACGTAGAAGACAAAAAAGTATTTATTGGAAAGAACATTTGTAATACTTTTGGAAAAATCCTGTTTGGTTCCTGTAACACAGTGCATATTTCCTCTTTCCAAGTTTTCATTGTAGGTTTGCAGTTTTTTGGCTGCCTTTTGTTGATTTTTTAAAACCTTATAAACCAATTTTGTCCATTAAAGAAACATGGTAGGTTGCTGGTTCACCATTAAGTCATTCATAACAGGGTATGTGCGGATCACTCACTGGCCTGGTGCACACCTTGAATATTGTGCCTTGTGCGTTCAGCTACCCTTGTGCATGAGTGTCTGCAAACAGAAACTGTAGTGATGTGTCAGTGATTCTTCATCAATTCTGCTTGTGTTTCGAAACTTGTAACTCCTTTTTTTTCAGGGCTTTAAGCCGCATATCTTTCCACTCTGAGCATTTACTTTTTAAGATTGAAGTTTATTGTCATTTCTCACTAGTTTATTAGGGGATAAGAAAATAGCAAGGAACAGCTTTTAAAGGCTTATAAAAGCCATTTCTCTATTACTTGCAATTATACTCTTTGTTAAACAATTCTTTTTAAAACAAGTTTATTGTTTACTTTTCAATTTCCCTGGATTTCTTGCATTGCTCCCTCAGAATTATTTCTGCGCAAATGCATGGCCTGATGATCACTATTTTAACTTGCTTCCCATTATCAGAAAGAAGCTGGGAAAACTGGTAAGCTTCTTGTTTAATTTTGTGATGGAACAGGCAGAAAGACTGAAGCACATCTCTTCTTCCTTTGTTTTTCTTCTCTTTCCTGCCAGGTCAGTTGCCTCACTCCTAACACGCTTGGAAATACCAAAGAACTGTAATTGTTCATTTTAAAACACAGCGAGAAGCCCTATGTTGGTTTGGTTCTCTCTGCAGTTTAGACAGAACACAGCTGCCCGTCAGTTTCTCTTGTGTGGGCTGAGGAGGCTCCTTTCCCTGGATTTAAAGAGGAAATTGATCTAGTTTACAGTTCTAAACTCTCTTTTAGCTGATGTGAGCTTAGAGGCTACAGAGTCCCAGATTACCGCAAGGTCCTCGGATTCTGTCCTATTTAGGGACAACGATAAATAAGAAATGGTGAGGAGGGGTGAGAGAATTTTTTCTCAGAGAAGGCAGGCAATTTGGGGAGGCAAAAAGAGGGGTTCAGAACTTTTACTGCTTTTTCAATGAGCATTACTTAGAAGATGACAGATTACATTTTTTTGCTGTTTTTTCCCCTGTGTCCGATATTAAAGTTATGGACCAAAAGCCAGAAATTAAAAGAAGCCCAGCTGTATTACGTTCTTAAAACCATGCTTATACGTACCATCAGTGAGTCTGGCCTGAAAACTTCAGAGTTTCTGAGTTACATTTTTGTCATGATTTCTCAACTATGCACTGTTAAAGGTGCTACCTGACTAACATGCAAAAGGCCTAAGTAGTCAATGAGTATATGGATTTGGCATATGCCAATGGCCACTTAGACTAGGACCTTTTGATGCTTAATGCTTTTACTTTAGGAAAATGCCAGCTGCACAGAAGCAGTGATTTTTTTTTTTTTCACAGTGATTTTGAATATGCTTTTTCTTACTAATACAGTGATCATTCCTTACCACAGGTTGAAACAATACCTCATAACTGCTTAAGGCTAAGACCAACGCTTAACTTTACTTTGAATGTAGTTCTTCTGTGGTTTTGTGTTGTGGATGGACTTAACGGATGTGTACCTTTTTAATGTCTATAAACACCTTCACCTTTTTATGGAGGAATTAAAAATGTTCATAGCAGCTCACCTCACACTTCCTTGTCTAAAGTGTTGTGGAATGCTCTGGCTATGGTAGAATATGTAAGCACCATGCAGTTTTTATTCAGATGGCCAATCTCAATTGGGTTTTTTCTTCTTTTTGGTCGGGGGGGTCAGGGTTGGTTTGTTTCTTTCATTTTTTTTTAAAAAATCTTTTCACATGTGTTCATCATTTAGGTGAAATAAACTTGAGCACTAGGCTCTACTTTCCATGCAAGTTCATTAGGGAGTGAACATTGTCTTTTTAAAAAAGATACTGTGCTTTAATGTTCTTTAGCCATCTGTTAAATTACTTTGTGTGCGTATGTGTTTGTATGTGTATGCGCCCACATTGGGCTTCTTCTCAGACCTGTGGCTGTCTGCAGTGTCTCAGCCGTCAGAATGAAAACATTATCAATCAGTATCCAACGACAGCTGGTTTTGACAAGCTTCTGTCTGCTGCCTAATGCTTTACAACTTGTCAATAAGACCTCTTTGTCTACCCGTTCTGAGCTGGTAATCTTACTGCTTACATGTTGTGTCCTGTACTTGTACTTCTAGCATTTGTATGGAAAAAAAGTTAAATCTTAGTGGGTTTTGATATTCTTTCTTGCTGTATAATGCTCCGTGTGTATCTTAGCTTGCCTCTTCAAATGTGCTATACAAAAGTCTGTGATGTATTATTTCATTTAACTTCTTGCATTTCATTATATTTATAGAAGCTGCAGATTTTTGTACCGTATTAGTTAATACAGTTGCCTTTTTGTAATGGCAATTAATTTATATTACAAAAGTTTGTATCTTTACTGTAGTTGAAAGTATTAGTTAACTCCCATATTATCTTGACTTTATACTAAAAATACAGTGTCTATACACAGAAGTTGATCCATTCAAGTGGACGACTGCTGACATAAGGAACTTGTACTGTTTGTGATTTATACATGATTTCCACTATCAAAAAAAAAAAAAAAAAAGAAAAAAGAAAATAAACACTGTGTAGAGTTGAATTGCTAAGTTTGGATTTCTTGAGTAGTAGCCAGTTTGGGAGAATGGCTTATTACCTTGATTTGGAATCTTCAAGGTAAATTATTTACTCCTAGATGAAAACAAATATTACTGTATAATCATTGCTCAGTTATACATAGTTACAGATTTACAGGCATATATATAAAATAGAAACTTCCAAAAACTGACTGATTTTTTTCCACAGCAAGATGTTACTCTGGAAATATATCTGAAAGGTATTGCAGGTTTATTGGTGGAACAGAGATTGGAATAATCTTTATGCAATTATTCCGTAATGTTAAACTGAGGGACACGTTTATTTTTAAATAAAGTGACTAAGAATTATTTTTAAATAAAGTGACATGGCAAAGTGCATATACTGAAAAAAGGAAAGGAAAAGCAAAGGAAAATACTATGGGAAAAATAAAACCTTGCTGAGACAGCTCTATGTTGTCCTATCAAACACTGTTTGAGTAGAAAAGACTCTCACAATGCAAATTGTAACAGCTGACTGAAGTACAGCACTGCTCAGCCAGGCTGGAGTTGCCAATTCGGCTACTGAGGTATGTTTTTTCATTTTATTATTTTTAAATCTGCCTGTTACCAAGACTAGATGGAAAGGAAAGATTTGTAAACTTGGAATATTTTTTTAATTCTTTTGTTTCATATAAGTAGGAAGTGAAAATGTACTAATCGTGCCTCATTTGATAGCTCCTGAAAGGATTTTCATTAGCTCATTAGCCCTTTGACCTAATAGTTCAAACAAATAAAAACATCTGTTTGTGTCAGCTGTAGGGTTACTCATCCAGGGCCTAGGTTAACACAAGGATGAGAGAGAGTTCCATATCCTACATGAAAACAAAACCCATACCTTTTTCAGTATCTGCAGTTGAAAAGGACCCCTGAAATCAAGTAGGGCTGCTGAATTCTCTTAGGTGAAGAGACTGAAAAAGATCGTTACCCTTCTCAATCTTCACCCCCATGGGTGAACTGACTAGCTTCATTGTGTGGATTGGTCTGAAGATCAAGTCTAATTTAACTAGTTCTGAGACATTTATGCTTAATGATAGCTGCTTATAGTGTATTTTAGCTTTTATCACAGCTATATTTAGAGAAGCCAAAGTATGCTCTATATATTGCTTCTTCATTCACCAGATTTCGTAGGAAAACATGGTATTCTGGGGGGCTTTGATGGAATATATTCAGGACAGCCTTGTTTGTGGAGTGTGTGTTTGTGTGGCAAGCATTTTTAGCACTTCCATTTATGCCTTAATTTTTTAATCACTGAAACTGTCTAGGAAAGGCAGATACTTGGATGTGAATATTGATGCTAACAGTAGTCTGTGCACCTTCAGTTATCTATGGCAATAAGGTGGGGAGAACAGAAGAGAAAGATTTTAATAATCTGGTTGCCAGATTTACGGTAAACCCAGCAAAAGTGTTTAGCCAAAGGCCCTGTGCTGGTTTAGTATGATTATGAAAAGTTAAGGAGTTGAGTGTGTGAAGAGGAGGAATGACATAATCCATTCCCAGCCGTACTACTATTGTGGGAATAGAGGGACTCAGTTCCTGAAAATAGCCTGGTTTTGGTAAAGACTATATTTGTGATGAAAAGCTGTTAAAAAATTAATTTCTAATCACAGAAACAATTCATCGTACATGAAAAATCTGTACATATATTTGAGAACCTGCCCACATGCTAGTAAGTAAGAGGCATGAATTGCAGCTATTATGCTTGTGTGCAATATAAAGTAAGCCATTCACAATTAATTTTCCCAATTCCCACTATTAGATTGTGAGCTAAAACTGACAAAAATAAAACCAGCAATCACAGCACTTCTTTTTTACCTGTCACCTTGAAATAGTGCAATACTGTTGTTCATTTTTATTACTATGACATGTAAGTATAATTTATTGCATTTCATTGTGCACTGGAAAGTATTTGCATTTATTAGGTAAAACAAGACAAAAATAAATCCTTTTGTGGTTTGGCAACTTCCATGTATGAAGAACTGCCCTCTTTCTGAGGAGACATTTACCATTGGAGTACAGAATCTTCATATTATGGTTTTGTTATAAATCACTGCTAACTGAAGTGCTAAATCATGGAAATCCCAAACAAAGGTCTGGTACTGTTTAAATGCATAGTCCCAAAGATAGCATGGAGGAGAGAGCAAAATCATGATTTGCATATACATGTTGCAAAACCAAACCAAATTTAATTGGCAATCACACGGCAAAGTATTTGGTATTTTAACAATATAAGTCTTGGTTTTGGAAGGTTGATAGGTTTTTCAGGATCAAAAGGGCATTTTGTAAGAAGTTTTATTTTATGGTAGGTTACATTTTGGGCTCATCATCTTTGACACAGTGCCTTTAAAGCAACAATTCCTGCTGTGTGTTAAGTTTGGCACTCTAAAATCTATAGAAATTAATCCATTCTGCATTTCCTTAGCACATGCTAAAATAGCATGTTCTGTCCTATTACCTTATCTCATTTACTTGAGATTTACCCATTTTCCCATTTTCCACTAATACACGTCTTGCTATTTTTTGAAACAAAAGCTTCACGTACATCTTATAGTAGGCTTTGTGTGCTACCATGTTCAACAGCTTATCCTCAAGAACTTTATACACCCAAATTACAGTATCATTGTATACCTTTCAAAGACACCATTTCTCCCAGTATGAAAGTTGTGTGTCTTTAATGCTTATAGCAACACATGTCTGTTTGCAAAACTACATCAGAATTATTTTATTAGATATATTATTTTATTATAGCATTCCCATGTATGGTGTCTTTGTAAGACTTAGAGATTCAAGACGTGAATGGGACTGTACCGTTTAAAATTAATGCCGATTAAACTGCGGTATCTGGGAAATTGCTTTTTTTATTTAACAGTGGAATGAACAATGCAATCTCATCATTGCCTCAATATTTGCCTTGCCACAGAGAAGAAATGAGCACTTGTCAATAATGTAAATTATAACAGCCTTAGTCCTTCTTTACTGAACTGCTTTGTTTGCCAACGAAAGAATTGTAATCCTTTCTGGTTTGCATATGTGTGTCAGTTAAAGTTGAAAGCCTTCCTTCAAGTATATGAAACTAAGGTTAATTTTTAAAAAAATGCTAATAGCCTTTTCTAAAAATGTTTTTGTACATGATTTGCAGGAGTCTGACTGATGCAGAAAAGTTCACTGTTTTATCTTTAAAGTATGACCTTTTAGTTACAGTAAATACAGTACTTCAAGTCTGGTAAAGTCATCACATATACTAAAGGTATTGAGACCATTTACCTCACATTCCTCCCTATTAGTTTCCACAATTAACATGATCCACAGCTGAAAAAATAATTCTGGTTGTCAGTGATAAATGGGGTGAAATCGTCAATCACTGAAGGCGACAGTATTATTTTAAAAAGATACTGCAAACAAATGTTTACCCAAAGATAGCAGTATGTTGCTGAGATTTTGTTCCTTGGGATTCTCTCATGTCATTCACATGGCAAGCTGACTTTAGTGCTCACTTTCAGACTAAAGAGAGCTTTTTTTCTTTTTTTTCTGTAGCATGAAGCACTGATGTCTTTAGCTGAACTAGGAGCTTTCCTGGTAACCCTCTGAGATCTGAGACAGAACTTCAGCTTGTTTATTTGTTTTCTCTTCTTGGTATGATGTGCAGACCAGAGGTTTCAGTTCAGGCCTGTCTCCACAGAGAGGTGCCAGTAATATAGGAGTCTACTATTATGGGCTATATAAATATCTTGCCTGTTTTTAGTGCTTGCTTTTGATCTCTGAAGAATTTTAATATCAAGGTCAAGTATTGTGTGGTGGTTTCATATGTAGGTGTATTGGTGACCTAGACGCTAAAGATGCATATAATGTTTGTAGAGAAGAAATATCTTACTTGGTTTTTTTTATTCTCAGTGATGAGGAAAAATCTTCCATTAAACTCCTTTGGGATGGCGAATCTTGTTCTGGTTGCTCATGAGAGATTCAGCAGGCAGTTTTGCATAGGTTTGGGTGAAATCAAGTGGATGAGAAACTTCTTTTAAGTTTGGCATTTTATACTGCCTGGATACTGGTGATTAGCATGTTCTCAAGCACTTCAGTTGTAAGAACCACTTCACATGTAGCCTGACTCAGGCTTGAAGGAGGTGGTCACTACTGATCAATGTTTCTAGTTACTGATTTGATCCTTTTAATTCCTGCCTGTATGTAAGGTTTAAAAAACCCTTGATGTTCACACAGGAACATATCTCCCCTGCCTCATGCAAGTGTGCCCTCAGAGTGGTTGCTGAGGCAGGTCTGCTGTTCCCCTTACATTCGAAAGGATCAGTTCATTCCCAGTTGACTTTGTATGAGGCATGGTATTATGGGTTCTCTCCAGCAGAGTGTGCATGCAGACCCAGTTCTCACCATCTTTTGCATTTTCATATTTGCATATTTTGGATGGGAACTCTGGTTCATGCAATAACTGATCTTTGATGATGGGTTTATCTTTTAGTAAAGCAGGGAGGACTAACTCTGAGGTTCTGTTTTATGATCAAAATTACAGGTTACAATGCAAATAGTAACTAGAAAATGTAGCTGTTAGTCAATGGGTTTGAGTATAAACAAAAGCCAAGATCAAGCGTGTCCTGGACCAGCTGACGCTGAAAATGGATTCTCATTTGCTAATCTCGGAATTAAACCAGAAAAAGTTGCCAAGAACAGACGTCCAGTTCAGTAAGAGGGGTGCAGAAGGTTAGCCTGGTGTAATTGGAGATACGGTCCACCACTGCAAATGGCACCAAGACTTCGGTCTCTCTGATGGGAAGCAAGGGTAGCCATCTGCCTGAACCTGTGACCCGCAGGCCATAAGATATTTAATAATTCTGCCACAGATCTGAGGGAAGACGCCAGTTTGTGGAGATACTGACAGCGGCTCTACCTCACCAGGTCACGCTGACCCACATTGTCCTTCAGAGAAGGGTTCAAATGCCCAGCAGCTGCTGTCCCAGCAGAGCCCGCTGCTCACCAGCGATGCGCCTCTGCCATGGGAGCCCCACCTAACTTCTCATGAACTGCATGGAGCTCAAGAGCCACGAGACAGCCATGCCTGGCTTACTGAGTTAAGCACTTTTCAAGACGATGAAAGAAATACTGAAATGGGAAAATGGGTAATGGTGGCATGCCTCCACACCTGTCATGCTCTGTTACAATTTCAGTCTTTGATTGTTGGTCTCATGAAGGTGTCGGTTTTTTCATGTTATTAAAGCAATTACAGTTATTATACTAAATTTGTCCTTTCTGAAGGGAGCAAGAACAAATGAGGGAGGATTTGCATACAAATTGAGCCTGGATGTGGGGGGAAATTACAGCAGACAGATGAGGCAGTGAGGAGACACTATAAAGGAGCATGGGCCGGAGCCACCCTCCTTTGCAGCCCTTTGCTGGTGACCCTTTGAGGAATGTCTCCCAACTGTCTGGCAGATTCATTTGAATGAGAGACAGTTTGACGCATTCTCATCCCAGGCAGATCAAAGCCCACTCCCCGTGTCAGCCGGAGGAGACATGGAAGGCCTCCCCTCCCCCAGGCAGGGCCTTTCCCCTGGCGCCACTCAGACCTCCCTACTGCTTCTCTCAGAGAAGTACCCCTGTGTAATGGCAGCTGTCCCACCCTGTGCTTTCGGGCATACCAGCTTGCTTCAGTAGAAGGAGAACCTGCGTCTGAACGTGGTGGTGTTCCCTTGGAGCCAGCAAGGCAGGCTCCTAGGCAGCTGCAGCAGGGCTGCACTGCGTGTCGCATCCCAGGAAGGGCAGCAGGTTGCCAGCGCAGGTGTTTGTAGTTCAGAAGAGCAAGGCGAGGAGGACAGAAGGTTTCAAAGCTGGTTTAAGTGGCAACAGAGTTGGCTTTTGGGCATGGGAAGCCATTTGCGATGTCCTGGTTTCCTGATTTGGTTGTGTTTCTTTACACATGGTTCCCCTTGTGTTTCTAGGGACAAGGGCAGGGTGATTCTTGCTCACAAAAATGCTATCAAAAACTTAGGAAATATATTGATTTTTTTGCCTGGGACTGAGTTTTATGCCCCAAATCACTGCTAAACAATGTGTGCCCCCATGAAGATCAGTGGTATGAAGGAAACACGAGTGTGTGGCCCTCTCTGGGGACTTGATCAGAACTCACATGTTGTCATGTATAGCATTATGATTGCTGGGAAGTCCCAGCTCACCAGCATCCTGAAGCAGTACAGCCTTTTGACTTCAAAAGAAAGCGTTGGTAAAGAGAGGAAACACAGATGGGAACAATGAATTCTTAACTTTTACTCCCACGTCTGGACCTTGCTTCCTTGACTCTCTACACCTCTCCATGGATGTGATACTGTTTTGCTGCTGCTTTGGACATAAATACAGGGCTTTGGGGGTTCATTAACTTCTGTGAAGTGCTCAAGTACACCAGAATGTGGGATTTTCTGGTGGCTATGGGGCTTATGCCTTTACTGGTGTGTAAAGATATAGCCTATAACCTTTGTGCTAGCCACCTTCCACCCAGAGGTGTAGAAAGAAGTTTCTAAGTGCTTTGGGTATTCCACAGCTGCCTCTTAAAGAGAAACTGCTAGGTAATACGGAAACTAGAAGTTTTGCCACTTCAAGCAAATTTGGGAAAGTTTATGATCTGGTTTGTATGTTGAAAATTGACCGCTTTGTTAGGTTTGGATTAGTTTCAGCCCAGCAAGCCTGGTATTGAGTAACTGATGTGTAAATTAATTTTCTGATATCACTAGTAGCTGAATAGTGTATCTGCAAAATACATTACTTGCAAATGAACCTTTGGATCATTAGGTTGCCCTCACTGACATGGAACATGCTGTTTAAATAAGGAAGGATGCTGTTGTACTTTAAATAAAGTAATGTCATTTGATGCTAAGTGAGATGCTTTAAATTCCTATAGATGTAAGAAAAATGCAGTCTGATTCTCTTTTTTAGGAGAATAAATTGGTTTTACAGTTGTTTTTGTAAGTGGAAAAATGTTCTGAAGTGATGTATCTTCATGGGTCAGCATTTTCAGCAATATTATAGTGTGAGAACCAAGTTGCTTTCCTGACTTAATATTTAGAACTTCAGAATATCAAAACTTTGCATTGTTGCATTGCCCATTAAAATGAAACTGGCAGAAGACTTCCTGCTTGGAGGTACATATTACTTTTTAAAAACTCTTTAACAGTAACAAGTGTAGCAGATATGCTAAATTAGAACATGCGGGTGATATTGGATCTTCTCCTTAACTATTTTGAAGTTTTCTGTGTTTCAATGTCAGACCTGTTTCAACTGTTAAAGAGTAACTGGTTAAAGTATAAGCTACCAGAGTCGTGGCAGTTGCTGAGTGTCTACTACTTAACCATGACAACTGTTCTGCCCTTCTGTCATGGTTCAAGATTGATCCAGAAATATTCATTTATTTCTATAGTTAAATCAATGATATAGAAGTCTGGGAATTCAAATACAGGATTACCAGCTTTTTACTTGGGTATCTTCCTCCATAGCCACAAAAGAAATAATCTGCTTTTCTACACTATGCTATTTAAATTTGAGAAAACAATTGAAAGGAAAAGGAGGCAGGAAAGCTAACTCTCCTCCTCCAGGCAATGAAGAAAAACAGCTTGGCAGGTAAAACATCCTGCTCTAGAAATCCTGGTGGACTCATTGATTTAGAGAGATCTATTTCAGTTCTCACAGTTATTAAACTAGAGGTATTAAGATTTGGAGGACATCACCAACTGGTCTTAGTCACAGTGCAAGTAATCAAATTTCTCTACTATCATATTTTTGCTGATGTTTTAAAATAAATAATCAAACCTTTGCTTCTGACCACTCCATGGGTCAGTAACCCATTAATAAAGAAAATAGCTCAGGCTTCTGAAATTCAGTGATGTTTGTGAATGTATTTTTCCATATAGTATTTAATCTTTAAAGAGTACAGAAATATTTATCTCTTTTTCAAAAAAACAGTATTGTAAAAGATTTTACTTGCTTTATTCATTGTTAATTTTGCCCTCATGAGGATTTTTTCATAGACAGAATAGAATAGTATATTTCAGTTGTAAGGGACCTACAGCAACCATCTAGTCCAACTGCCTGCCACATCAGGGCTGACCAGAATTTAAAGAATATTATTAAGGGCATTGTCCAAATGCCTCTTAAACACTGACAAGCATGGGGCATTGACCACACTTCTAGGAAGCCTGTTCCAGTGTTTGATTACCCTCTTTGAACCATGCCCATATGTTTTGTCACACCATACCATGGATCACTCCCATAAACAGCGAAGATGCTAATTTTGAATTGCAACTGTAAGAACTTGTTCAGAAAGCATTTTCTGCTGTAATCTGTTTTTTCAGAAACCTGTTTTTGTCTACATCTGCTGCTCAGTACTAACCATCATATTATGCCCTTCAAGCATTCCCCTTGCATGCAAGGATCTCAAAAGCAAACACTTTCAAACATGTTTCTGCATTCCTAATGAAAAAAGCAGATCTCAGGATGTTCAAATAACGTACAATATGTTTTTATTTAATGCAAAGAGATGCAAGGAAAAAAAACATGTTGACCTCTCTCCAGTAAGTTTTCTCAAGAACATTGCAAAATACATGTAAACTCCTTTGGCCTATTCAACCTTTCCAGATGCATCATTCTCCTGGGTAGCTAGACAGATGTTGAGTCAAGTGTGAGTGCTGATAAGCATGTTGGATACTACCACTGTACTGAGGTATGTAGGCCTCCATATGGTAAGGTAAATGCCATCATTTTTTCCCCATTTTAAAGTTTCCTCTGAGGGAAGTTTAGCCCTATCTGTGGTTACAGAACAAAGGAAAAAATCTCCCTCTATGCATGTTATAAAATAGCTCTTTCATTTAATCATTTATGGGATGTTATAGCTGGAATACATAAAATGTTACAATATTTATTACTCCTTCAGAATTGCTGGAGTTTTTCCTCATCTGTGGAAATGACTTGCTCTTACTGAGTAGTGTCTGAGCTGCATGTCTGTATTCTGTGGTTACTTTAACGCCACAGTGTATGGGATTCAGTTTCTTGAATTAAAAAGCACAGGAAATTCAGAGAAAAATATTACCAAAGTAACTTGGTTAAAGAGTGTTTAGGGCAGATAAATGTCCATGCTCAAAATGGCACTCAGAGAAAATGTTGTGTTGAAAACCAGTAAGAAATATTTCATGATGTTTCAGAAGATGTAAATGTGAGATTCTGCTATCAGAATTACTTTAGCGTCAGATATACTTACCTATAATTGACTTTATTTTGAAACTTTGTCATCTATCCTCATTTCTCAGTCTGCCTTTGTAACACATCTTTCTGAACAGTAAATGGTCTGATTTTCATTCTCATTAAAAATCCCTGTCCTCCTGCAGTTATTCACAATGTCAAAACTAGGGCATAACTGGCCCACCTTCATGCTAAAGCAGTTGATCAACCCTCTTATGGGGACTTACAGCTCGTGTTTTTCAGAGCTATGGGGATTGTGCTGCTGATAGTCTCACAAAACATTTGGATTATACTTTTTTCCATCCTGTGAATTCTCTTCATGTCTGCAGTGTTTACACAGCATGGAATGAGTCTCCAGTGGAAGAAAAGTCTTCAATGAATGAAAAGACAGAGCAGAAATAGTTGGAGCAAGAGCATTTCCGCAGCAGTGACTGAGTGCAGGGTGAACTTGGCAAATCTATACAAACTGAATAAAGGGGATGATGGGTATCACCTTCCCTTGCTTAGGACAAATGTATCTCAGAAACAGAGAGTTAGTTTCTTATTCCAGCATTCACAAAACAACCACCTAATCCTTGGTCACGGTATCCTGGTCTTACATCTTGAACTCAGGTAGAAAAGGTGAATTTCTGGCTGCCTTCACTCTGCTTGCCTTCTTTCCCCAAGGCAGGCAGGTGTACTTTTTTTTTTTTTTTTTTTTCATCTCAAGGCAATTGTGCAGTTCTCTAAGCAGGTAGGTCTAGTGTTTATGCTGGAACTTTGTCTAGTTCAGAACATTGATGTTCATCTTAGATATTCAGCTAAAAATTTAGAAACCCAGTAAACTTTCTGAATGAATCTCCTCCTTCACTTCTTGATTTTCAAGACCCTAAAAAAGATCTAACATCCAAAGGACCATACCTCCTTTTTGTACAGCCCTAGTAGCTGAGGCCCAGGAAGGCCTTGAGCAATGACCTCTGGGTGGCTGCAGGCAACATCTTCTCAAGGGAAGGTGGCATCTGTAGCACAGCTCAGTGCAAAGGCTGACTAACATCACAGCTTAGCTCCTTTAACAACATGGCACAATGCCAGTAGCTCTGATCATACCATTGCCACACAACACCTCAGAATCATTCTGGGAAATGTTTTCTTACTTGGCTATGTATCAGATTCCCTCTCCCCTTTTCAAGCAATTGAAACCTTGCTGTGTAAAAGAGCAGTTTTTAGAATTTGCCTTACAACTTATTGTTGGGAGTATTAAGGAAGTAGTATTGTCTTTCAAGGCTGCCATTTATGTCTGGAACCTTCCATAGAATCTCTATTGCTTGTCTGACAAGAGCTGAGACCCACCGTGCTGCTGAAATTCAGGCCATCACATGAATAATAGTTTACAGGTGTATGTAAAAGTTTAGAGTGTGTATGTTTTTACATGGTGACTGCTACATGACCTGTAAGTAAACTCTCTTGCCAGACAGACAGAACAGTTAAAATAGATGAAGCCATGTCAATATTTCCCCATTTTTATCTAGATTTTATGGAGTGCCCTTGAATGTCTGGGCAGTACTAGCTGTTAGCTCTCTAGGGAAGATGTTTTGACTCATATAATGGTAGTTAATTTATTTCTTTCACTGCCTTTCCTCACATCTATATTTAATCAATTCCATAGTTTTTTGTTGTTGGAACATCCTGACTTATCATCCTTATTCTCCTATGGCTCTTTCTCCTTTCTTATCCAAATAGCTTTACAAGCCCACAGAATTAAGCCTCACATCATCCGCTACAAAAGCGAGAACTTTTTTTTCGTTCCATTTTCCAGAAAGGGAGGTCAAATGCAGAGTGATTTTGACTTGAGGATCATCTTGACTCTGAAGCAAAGCTGGTGTTTGAACATTGGCTCTCACTGTAGTGCTTTCCCTATGCAGCTAAGGCCTTCCAAAGATGAGACCAGCAAAGCAAGATTGTAATCCTTTCACATTAAGATTCCCGGGGCACTTTCTCTTTGGTAACCCAACCAAACTTGTCTGGTAACAAGGGGCTTGGTTTCATTAAGCACAACTAGCATGTAGTCCTGTTGTACTTTGTGAACAGTTATGACTCTCTTCTGCAACTGTCTCAGAGGAGACAAGGTGGTGTCCCAGTTTTGTCAGACAGTCCTTTGGGATAAAAGCTAAGTTTTGCATTGCAGTACTATAATAGTGTAGTTTCACCTGATACACAAATTGTATGCTTCTTGGCTCATATTAAGAGGATGATTGAATGATGGCTTTCATGAAAAACTGATTTTAAAGAGTCTTCTGTCTAAGCAGTTCATAGATTTTGGCTTTGTCTTTTTGACATGTTCTGTACAGGAAAGGATCTATTGGATGTAGTTCATTTCTTTCAGCTGTAGCTAAACATTCATATGTATCTTTTGAACCATGTGAACTCAATCCCAGCCAGCCACAAAGAAAGGTTGTCTGTTCACAATTTAGAATCTGTTCTATTACATATTTCAAACCCTCACTATTTCATTAAATTATACTACCAACTATCTCAGATTTATGGACAGTACATGTTGTTATTTAAGTGTATTATTAATTTCTTTACTATAATTCAAATCAATTAGTTTCTAATTTTCAGGCAACATGAAGTTCCAATTTGCATATAAGGGAGCTATGGAACTGTATACTATGGTTCTCAAAGTTCAAGCTGATTCTGTTTAAACTAAATGAGTTCATGTTTTCCATGTTCATACTTTGAACTATGTTAAATTTATATACAGTTTTAGTGGAAAAAATAGTGACAGGGATTAAAATTTTCTTTAAAGGTAAGTAATTGAAGATTAAGTAACTTGTTTTTGAATTAAAATATACTTGAAAATAAGGCGTGCTATAATTTTATATCTCTTCTAAACGTGTTATATCCATCTGTAGAGTTATCCCTGACTCACCAGTGCTGAATAGCAATTGAGCAGTGGTAATACCACACAGTGAATCACCAGTGCCAGTTCTTGCAACCTATACTAGGTTTTTCATTAGGTCTGTATCCTACTGGTCTTCATGATCTGGAAGGACTGCATACAGTTGTATTGCAGCAGATGCTTGATTTAGGAACATGTTGTGAGAGTATATGCCTAGATCCTTCTGTTTTCCTTCTGGAGTTGTTTTCTCTTTACTACTTCTTACCAGATTAATTTCCAACCATCTTATTTTCCCTGTCCTAATCCTTTCCAATGTAATGCTTTGGGATGAATAATACCCAGGTGAACCTGCAGGCTCCATCTGGTTTCTTTGGTAGTGGGTTTATGGGGAGAAATGTATTTCTGCCCTACCCTCCTCCCTTGCTTTTCGTCTTCAGACCCTGGAGTTAGCACCGGTTCCATAGCCTCAATTTCCACTATGGCAATGTAGAGGAACAGTACTGGGAAGCAATGTTTGCACTGAGCAGTGTATCCCTTTCTCAGAGAAACACAACCTAAATAATCTACTTTTGTCTTACTTCACAGTTTTGAGGCTAAAATAAATAGCTGACTGATTAAGTGTAGCTTTATTTTAAATCTTCTAACAGTCATCTATCTTCTACAGCCTGCACACACCAGGCAACAAGCACAATGACAGAGCCTCACCAAAAGGAGGTATGTTTGCTGCAGATTCTAAACATACTACACAATTTTTGTACTGTATCATTTCAATTTTGTGCTGTTATCATTTCAATTTAGAGATTGCTGTTTCTTTTGTTCATGGAGACAAAAGGAAAGAAAGCCAACACATAAAAGGCAGTCCCTGTTTTGCAGTATTGAAATAGATGAAGCATGTTTCACTATCTATCTCGACTGTATCAGTGCACTAAAGCTGGGTAAATGAACTGAAGGGGCCTCTGACCCTAAATAATGGTGTTAAAAATGCCTTCTTCGATTATATTGAATACCAACCAACTCTGTTTTTAAAAGGTTGTATCTAGTCTGTCTGTATTCATTCCCATTTCTCCCCCCACATCCCCCTGCTGCCTTTCCTTGTTAATTCATTTAAACAGGGTTTCTTTCTGCTCAATTTGCATTCAAATGGCTGTCAGGGGAATTTATGGAAATAATATAAGTGCTTTTATCATTGTGTATTTAGTCAGATGTGCTAATTTTCAAAAGATGAACTTGTCTAGCATCTTAGCAAAAAAAAAAAAAGGGTAAGAGTCAAGCATCGGCCTTGTCATGGCTGCAAAGCCAAGAATGCCCAGACCAGCATGATTGAAAAATAAAAACAAACCCAGACGGCCCAGTTAATGATTTCTTGGCTCAAGTGAGAAATCTTTGTCTGTTTTTTTAGATGGCACATCTCACCCATGGTCTGGCAGATCTTTTCTCCTTATTCCTTCTCCTTTGGTAGCAAAAATTACCCATCTCTAGACCCAGCGTACAATGGCATCTCTTTCTTCTTTGTCTTTAGCGGTGAAACAGAAATTTACTTGAAATTTCACTTTGTGTGCTGTTTCTTTTCCTTAATTGGTGTTACAGCAATAGTGTGGCAGATCTCTTTTTCTCTTGTTAATCAGGAAGTCCACAAAGGCCACCATGAAACACCGGTGTTTACCTGTGTGACTTGAATCTCTGAAAGCTGAATTTGCCCCCTTTTCTTCTCAAAGTGGCAATCAGCAGATCTCCCCAAGCCTCACTGGATTGGTTAATATCTTCAGCAAATTCACAGCCAAGACAAAACTTGATTTTGACCAGCCTTGGCACCAATGGCTTATCAATTTCATCCTGTAGTTATCGCTTAGGCAACATGAGATGCTTTTTGGTCTGGCACATTTCAGACCCAAGTAACTTTACTTGTTCTTTTTCGCACTGGACAACAGATACTTCCTTTTTCCTTTTTCTGAAAATTGCAAAAATTAGTATAAAAAGACACTTCCATAAAGCATTTAAGTTGTTTAAAAATAATTGTTGGCAGGAGTGTGGTGGGTTTTCAGACAAAATAGTAGTGATTTCTGTTTTAACTTTTTTATCTACCATAAAGCTACCCAATGGCAAGTTTTCCATTATACTTTTACATATATTCTAAAAGAAAGGAAGAAATTGTGCAGTGTAAACATGAAAACTACACATTTCAAGCCTTTCAACCTAGTGAGTTGTTAGATCATTTGTGTTACTCTGCTCATGTTATTTAAAAAGTATATAGCTATTATATGACACCAAAAAAAAAAGTGCAATTCATTATGTGAGTGCTAGTTACTGATTTATTTGTGAAATCCCTAAAAAGGAAAGAGGGTCAAAGGGGAAGACAGAAAAGCTTTCAAATCTGCAGATCAAGAAAAGTAATTCTATGTCCAAATATATTTAGTGAATGATAATGCAAACCACAGACAAATACAGAGAAGAGGAGAAAATAAATTCCCTGGCTCAAGCTGGGAATTTATTGAATGCTTAGAGCCAGAGAAACAATAATTTAGAGGGGAGTATTTCTCTGGATTCTGCACTACTAATAAATCATTGCTGGTCATGAGATTTTTAGTGGTCCCAACAATGATTACATCTTGCATACGCTGGTCACACATAGAAACTACATATTTTTCTTTGTTCTACTCTCTGCATTACTAATACCTTGGGTGCTCTCAGGTGCTAAGGAATAACATATACAGAGAAAGGGGTGTACGTCTGTCTTTATGTGCACACACCTATACATAAGCATACACCACCCCTTGGGTCCAAGGAAAATATTATGTATGATACAAATGTTTTTTACGGTTATCATCAGAAAATATTATAAGATTTTGTAAAATAGGTAGAAATCCTAAAATTTAAATTAAATTCTACTTCTGGGCATATTTTCCCTGTAAGGAGGACAAGAAGCAAGAAAAACCAACCAGTCTACCTCAGCTGGTATGAAAATGGGTTGCTTTGTGTTCATAAATGACTTAAGAATCTTTGGAGAAAGGCAGTTACTAGGGGGGTAAATATTATATTATCAGACTTGTAGCATACAATGTATTTACCTTAAGCAATTGTGATTCCTTGGGATGAGAATGTGGACAGGGTGTAGTAAACTGGGGGAACAACCTCTAGGGGTGGGTGCTGGTAAAGCACCAGCCATGAAAGCATATAGCCTGCAAAGTGATAGAGGAAGGAATGAGAATAGCTCACGTATTTTTTCAAGGCTCACATATTTTTACAAGGGAAGGAGTATATAGCATTTTCCAAGCTACTGGGACAGCTTTCACTGACGCAGTTATGAAGGAAGGTTATGAAAGTTTGTAATAATTGTTGGGTCATAAAACCTGTCTTACAGAAAGGAGAAAAGGTGAAAATACCCAATGCCCATCAGGTCAAGAATAAAAGAAGTTACCAGAGATTCTGTGGTAGAATTTAAAAGATTTAAAAAGATCTCTATGAATATCTGTGAAGGACACAGAGAACTTTCTGGAAGGCAGAGCTGTTCCTCCGTCCCTGCAGAGCTGGTGGAAGGACAGCCTAGACACTGCAGATGAAAATTCTGGCACCAAGTGGCAAGCCCGTTGCTCAAGGAGAGCCTGCCAAGAGGAACAGCAAACCAGCGGCCAAGCCACAGCGATGATGGAGAAGACTTTCTGCAGACCACAGAAGACTCTGCCAGGTGTGCTGCTACTAGGAAAGCCACTGGGTTGACTGGAACAAAGCCTGGAAGCAGCGTTTGGTCTTCCTTTGAAAATTCACCTAAATAAAATATCAAGGCAAGTCTATTGCAAAGCTGTGGCTGACTTAGGTATTGTCACAGTGTTGAAGAACTGTTGTTGATTTGAGTATTAGCAAAGCAAATCACAGATTAAAGGATTTTTTTTTTTAGTTTGTCTTTTAAGCAGCTCACTAATGTACTTAAAGTAGATGCAGAGTGAGTGATCTTCTAGAGCTTCTTCTAGGCTGAAGATGTGTAACAGAAAGAACAGAGCTATTGACAGTGGAAAACAAAAGATGGGAATAGTAAAAATGCAGAACAACATCTGTAGTTTCCAAGTTGAACTGACTAGATGCAAATCTCTAAAGAGCTGAGGAAAAAAAAAAAAAAAGTGGTCTTCTAAGTTAGAAATGTGTGTGTATAGAGCAATTTCAATCCCTTTGAGTGAAATGTCCAGTCTCCAGGTTTCTCCAAAATGGACAAAACTGGATTCAGTTTTATTACAAAGGGCAACCTGATGTGGTTAGCTGAAATAAAATGAAGAGAGTTGTTCTGCTGAAGGTCAAAATTCTTTTCTTTATAGAAGAAAACCTCAGCTTGACTAACTAATAAAGTCAAGTGGAAGACATATCATACTTGGGCATCCCACTGTTAACTATCTCCCTTGACAACACCCATTTCAGAAATACTGAGCTATTTAGTGTCTCTGAAACATCTGGACTTCCTACTTGTTTCATAACTCTCTAACA
Source organism: Leptosomus discolor (assembly GCF_034619465.1). Lineage (NCBI taxonomy): Eukaryota > Metazoa > Chordata > Aves > Leptosomiformes > Leptosomidae > Leptosomus > Leptosomus discolor. The sequence continues at coordinate 74,578,137 of NC_141419.1, forward strand.
GAAAATATCTGCACATCATCCATCAATCCATGGCCACATTCTTTTGTCACCCTATCATGATTAGATTCCTTGGGAGGTTGTAGGTGTTTTTTTTTCCTAGTGCTTTTCTCCTGGTTTTTCTTGGACATCCTTGTATATGAGCTCGATATGTGCTCACTTTGAGCCATTAGAAATTAAACTAGCATTTTTAGTAGTTATATAAACTGGAAAAACGGTGACTTTTGGGGACCTGACATCTTTCCTTTTTAGCTCACGTAAACACTGACTGCTTTAATTAAACTGGAGGAACAGTTCTTTGAGATGAGGTCGACACAGAGGCCACACAGCTCTTTTTCCGTGGAGCAACTGTTTTGCTTGGATCTTGGTCTATAGAAAGCAGCTATCTACCTGTTTAGAGATGGGATATTTAGGAGTTTCCATTCACTTGTTTCTATTCACCAGGACAGCCCTAGCAATAGTGCATCTGACCTGGATGTTCCTATCAAAAAAATTGTCTTGGACAAAACACTGAACCACTGCTTTCCACATCTCAATAGAAGGGGAACTTTCTTTAAGCACTGAATGAGATCTGTCTTGGTTTTGCCAGAATGAGTCAGTGATTATGTACGCTACATCTATCATGAAATTAAAGAGTAATTTCATATCCTACTATGGAAGTGCCATTCTCCTTCCACTTTAAAAGTCAGTAAATGGATGGGGAAATCTGTCCCACCCACATGGGCTGGCACTGGGGAATGTTTCTTGCAGAAGGAGGACGGCAGCCTGCCATCAGGTGTCTTTAAGCAGAGGCCAAGCCCCCCTGGCCAGCAGATGTTCCTCCCAAACTTATGCTACTGGGCACCTTGCCTTTCTCCCCACCTTTGCACCAGTGTCCTTTTTCTACGTCCAGCCAGATGAGTTCCCTGACCCATCTCAGTAAGCAATTGCATGCATGCAATCAGTGCAAGACAGTTGTAAAATTAGTTAGCTGTAAAACTGCTGAACTGGGAGCAGGAGGGAAAGTGGGGGCAGAGGAATACAGCCTGAGACCTTTGGGGGCTGCCACAGCAGAGTTTCTTATACACTGAGCAACATCTGAGAGCCGGCCGGTTTGCTGCCAGGTAATGCGAGGAGCCAGCTGATAGCGGAATCTTGTGTGGGAATTGTTTCATCTGTCAGGCTGCCAGTGGATACACAACAGTTGCAATATCTCCACCACTCCTCCCTGCCACAGAGATTAGGGGAGTTAGTCATGTGAAGCTGGGCTACAAGACTGTTAGGAGAGATGAGAACAATGCACAAACATTAGACTGGTGTAAATATTAGGGAGAAAAACTATGGTTCAAGGATGTGTGTGATTAAGAATAATGGGTTGAAGAAAAACCATCTTTTTATATACGTGACTATTTTTATATGACCTTTGTCTGGAACTCAGCAAATAAAACTGAGGAATAATACACAGACTACTCAAACAATATTACAAAGCGAGACCTTGCTCCTGAAAATAAATCAGTGTGTCAGACTTCAGCTCATTGATTTTATTTGTCTGAATCTCAGGCTAATTAAGAAAAAACGGTCTGAAGAGCAGACCCTGCTTTCTGATCAGCCTGTGAAATAGTTCTGTAGGGGGAAATTGAGAGACGTTTCGTATAGTTAAAAATCCTAGAAACCCTGCTGTGTTATCAGATAATTAATCTATTTTAGTAATAATCTTGATAATAGAAGTGGTCTGAAAAGCTGGGTATGTCTGACAAAAGGAGTGAAGAATGTATGTTAAAATGTTATTATTTTCCCTTCTGACCAGTTTGTCTACTAGGCAGAAAAATAATCAGAAAAACATTGGCAACTATATCTGGACAAAATAGTTTTTTATCAAACAATTAATCAAAAGCATCTTGTAAAAGCCCAGACCACAGGAAGAGAAGCTGGGACCTCTTGCTGTCCCCAGGCTGGAAGGTAAGAACCTTCCCACTCCGTGTGACATAAGTAATAAAGGGGGGGGAGGCATGGTGGACTGGGGAGGGCAGAGGTGTCCTAGGTGCTGCTGATACGCCCAAATCAAGCATCCAGCAGCTCTTAAACCATGGTGTAGTCTGTTAGCACTCACCACTCCAAAGCCAGCCCAGCTCTTTAACCAGACATTTGCTTTGGCAGCAGATGCTTGGGGTGAGGGGCTGCACATGAAACCCAAGCATTTGCTGCTCCCCACACATGGTAACTCTAGGAGATGTGGAAAAGGGATGTGAGGTCTGAGACATCCTCTAAGGATGCAGGTAGGGGGACAGGGTGTAGAAAAGAGATAAAAAGGGAATAGTGAGAAGAGGAGGAAAGAAACAGCAGAGGAAAGATGGAAGGGTGGTAAGAGCAGGGGAAGCACAACAGAAAGGAAATGGCAGACAAATGGGCAAGGGGAGGAATACTTCATACTAAAAACACACTTCAGGCGTATGAGATATACTCTGTGTCTCTATCTTATTTTATCACAGTGCTCATCCATGCTTTCTGTACCTTGCTGCTGCTCCTGCGTGCCTTTGTCCAGCAAATCTTGCTGAACAGCCAGGATTCAGCATGCACAATGCTTGTAATACACCAAGGCAGTTGTAGCTGCCCTTCCAGGCCGTGCTGGAAACTCGGGAAAAGGGGAAAGAAAAGAAATTGCGTTCTGCAAGACCTGATGTTCTTCCAAGTACTTGAGACAGAAAATAGGTAAATGTAACAGGGATTTAATATCTTGTCAGCACTAATTAAAGTTATGCCTTTGCCAGTGAAGCCATTACAGACCACGTTTTCAGGCACTTAAAACTTGGCTGTAATCATATGTTCTGGGAGTAACAATTTTCCTCTAGTTATAAAATAAAAGGTCGTTGTGGAGCTGTTGAAATAACAGAAGCTCAGATGGACAAAACATGAGCATCAGTGGGGGGAGATAGAAAGGTATGTGATGAGGAATAGTGTCTTCTCACAACGTCTTTAAGATACTGCATAGTAATTAGAACAGTGATAAAGGTAGGGCTCAAACTTAGGCAACTACCTTAAATTAATAAACTCCAGAGGTTGCGACAAGGTTTAATAAAAGGCTGGTATAAACAACCACGATTTTCACTGTATTCTGAAACCTGATAACCACAGACGTTGGCAGATTATCAGAAGAATGAGTCTCATCAGTGGGGACCCCAGAACTGCCTCCTTCTGCTCCTGGAAGACAAAACAGCATGAACTATGGAGAAAAATGAATGCAGATTGTAGAAACTGCAATGAGATAAAAGGAAAGAGGCCCTCCATCAGGTAGGTAGCTCTAGGATTACTCAGGGACTGAGAAAAGAATAATCAATACCTTTTATTACACTACAAAACTACTATAGCAAAGGGTTGAGCAATGGGCTTCTCCCTACCCCACCTTGATTCTTCAACCAAGGTTTGTAAGTGAAACCAGGGAACTGATCCTTCCAGACATGTTGAATAGCAGGTATTAAGCATAAAACTCATACAATTCATTCTGCCCTACATCTCCCCTCAGGTAGGGTTGCAGCTCACACATTTCCACAGTACTGAAGAAAGCCTCATTGTAAATAGTTGCAACTGGACACCGAAGTCCACTTCTGACATGACACTGCCTCCTACTTTGAGATAGGTACTCTTGGGCAGTGGGGAGCTCTTTTTCCACTGGATAAAACAGGCAAGTGGCTTCTCACAGAGCATTTGAGAACACACAGCATTTGCAGCAGTTTGTCTTAGTAGCCATTGAAGCAAGGACAGGGTCATCCACCTAATTCAGTGTGAATCAGAACATTTCTGTCATATTAGTCATGCCACACAATATGAAATTCATGCTGCCTTCACTCTAGATGCAGAAGGGACTGTACCTCATGGGGCACAAAGCCTGTGGTTACAGCATTAACACAGACAAACTGGGCCCAGCAGTGTGTGTTTCCACTGCATCACAGCTTTGCAGTGTGGTGGATTTCTGGTCCAGTATGAAAAGCATTGCAGCTGGCTCCAGCTGGACCATGGTCTGATATATCAGTAAAATTCATCTGGTGCTAAAGGGATACACGGGCACAGTAAACATATATATATATTTATAATATGTATGCAGAGAGAGAAGAGAGGAGAAAAAGGTTAATGAGTTAAGGATTTTAAAATTAGGCAAGATATGATTCACTGGCAGATGGCCTCAGTAAAGTGGCCAGCCTAATTAAGTGTGTTACACTGTATCATCAATAATCCATTAGAAGAGTGGCAATAGTTTATGTGCAGCAACAATTTGCTAAAAGAGCTCTGTGTATTTCATAGCAATGGAATTTACAATTTTATTCAGAGGGGAAAACAAACAAACAACGCTTTTAGTTTTGAAGAATAATTTAAAAAATACATGGTGTAATCCATTGTGCTGTCATGTGCTTGACTCCAATGAGAATCTGAAACAGTGCCTCTAGCTTGTGTCAACTGATCCAATTAATCTTAATCGTGGTCCCATAGGCTCAGGACCCCTATGTTCAGCAAGGCGATGGCTACGTAATTTGGCATTTTGTCAGGGTGCCACCAAATTCAGCATTCCCTTGTGGAATTCCCTATTTTGCTGCAGGCAGTTGCTCAACCTTTTGTTTTCTGTCTTCTGACTTGCCTCTTGCCTCCTCTCCTTTTCCCATGGGGAGGAGGTAATTAGATTACAACGCATGCTCCCTCCACTCCTCTACAGAGCCAGGCCGCAGGGGGCTGGAAAGCAACCATCCGAGTCCAGCCTGTGGCCAGGAAGCAGAGAGCCAAGCATGTTGGATGACACACTGGGTCTCACAAGGAGCAGAGCAGCTGTGGGGAGCTGGGCAAGGGTTCCTGAAACTGTCTGCAAGAGCTCTGCTTCCCTGGCACACATGAGAAAGGAGGTTTAAGTTAGGTTTCCAAGACAACGTCATGGGAACTGAGACCTGGGGTGTAGATTAGGGCCCTTTCAAAGCATGATGGAAAAAAAATCCCACCCTTGGGAGTAATAGGGGCAGGATGGTGGTTTTGTAAAAAATCAAGTGTTGCCAAGTTATGGTTGGGCTTGGTGATCTTAGAGGTCTTTTCCAACCTAATGGTTCTATAATGATTCTATGACGTCCTAAAACAAGCACTGATCATCTTTCCCCTTCTCCCAAATCTTGACACAAAATACTATAGTTTATGACAATTACATTTGGTTTCTTTATTTTTTAAATATCTACATAAATGTTTGTGTGTGTGGCAACCTGTTAATTCTCTCAGGGCTCTCCCATGTATATGGAGCCAAGCGCTATTTTGGCTTGTGTTGCAAAAACCTTAAGGGCTGCCTGGTAATGCATAGCCTCAAGTTTGGCCTGAGCCTTGTCTCTTCAACGTTTTTAATCTTTCATCTGACCAGCCCACGTTTGCCCATCTTCTGTCTTACCAATTACACAAATGGGCCACAGCAATTGTTCTCGCTCCACCCCAGCACCTCCGCTGTGACTGCACCACTCCTGGAAACTGGATCTCCCACTAGGACTGTCAGTTCCCTGCTTGGGAGATGTGAGATGTTGCATTACTGTCCCCTTCTCTCCTGCTGAATGGGGGTCAAATGTGCCAGAAACTTTCCCACAGCCACTGGTTCCATTACAGTGTTTGCAATGTGCTGCCTTCTCTGATGCAGAGAACCTGAGGATACCTAGAGGACATGGCTTGGGGCTTCCTCAGCTCCTGTTCGAGACCCTGCTGCCCACCTGGGTCTATATGATGCCATGTCTTGGCGCAAACATGCACCCTTAGCCATGGCTTCAGCATTCCTCCTAGTCTTGTAATATTAGCTTTAGTTTTTATATTAAAGAACAGCACTTTTCTTTGGAAGTGTTGAAAATGGCCAACATGTTTTAAACTACTTAGCTGAAATCAGTATTAGTGAGTTTTTGTGACGATGGAGTGCAAGGAAAAAGAATATTTCGAGGTCATGAAAAACGCCTGGAGAACAGTAAAATGAAATTTAGTCCCATTTTGCCAAAGGAAGGCTTTTTCTTATGGAATTCTTGCAATGAAACAATTCTGAGAAAGAAATTATTATTGACTGCTACATTATCTTAGCTTTGTGAAGCACTGTGCTATGAATAGGCCCTTTATCCTCATAACTGCACATTCATATTAGAAAAAAAAAAAAGTAGTTCTTGCACCACAGTCACTTTCTCTCCTCCTTATTTCACTATGACATAATGAAATTGAAGGGACAGGACAGAATCCTGAGGGTCATCTTAGCTCCACTGCTTCAAGCTCAGAATAGTAGCAGAAGGTGTTTGCAACAAGTTCTACATTTATGTTTATCAATATTTAGGAGTTTGAAATCAGCTTTTAACAGTTGGGTTTCAAAACAGAACTGTGGGGCTGAAATTATTTTATTTTATTTTATTTTATTTATTTTTATTTTATTTTGGTTTGGTTTGGTTTTTTCTACAGTAAGTAAGCAAACCCCTATGTCAGGATGTTATGTCTCTGCTGGGCAGTGGGCTAAGGTTCACAGGGGCTGTGAGGCGCACGTAGAGGATCCTTCCTCTTTGACAGTCTTTGGTTGTGTAGCTGTGAAGTCCAACTCAACCTTGAAAGTATCTTATTTTCTGTAATAGTATAAAAGTCTAAACAGATCAGACTTTGTTTTGTCTGCCCTTAAAACTTACCACCAGTGTTGTTCACCTAAGAATTCTTGGTTTGTGATTGCATCTTCATATGGAATAGCAGCTTTCCTGCTTGTAGAAGGAAAACAAAACTCTCTCTGGATTTTCTTGTATGCACATGTGTTTGTGTGTATGTTTGCACACATCAGTGGCTATTAGCTGGATAGTGGCTCCCTTCCTTACAAGACACTGCGCCTGGATCATGCTAGGAAGCAGGCACAAACACTGCACCTTAATAGCAGGAAAGAGGACTTACAGGGAACACGGTGTATTGTGTTAGTGACCCATGATTTCAGGTACTTTGCACTAAGCTGCAAATCAAAGAGTTGTTAAAATATGTTGCACTAAGAATCTTCAGATAAGAAATTCCCTTTTGCAACCAAATGTGACAACAAACTGTAGAGCTGTTTTGTATAAATTACCTAAGGTTTGGCTACATCTCCTACTCTGATAAAATACTGGTATGGTGTTAATAAATGATAATTTTCCAGGGAAAGGATATGTACTTATAATTAACAGAGATTGCCTAGTCCTAATCCTTAAAAAGAATAGAAGCTCTAGCATGTTTCAGGATGTTTTACTTGTAAGACCTGGATCCTGTAAGCACTTATGCACATGCTCACCTTTGTTTCTGCCAAGTCTCAGGAACTTAACAGATGAAGTTAAATGTGTGTGTAGAATTTGACCATTGCTCTTAAAAACTTCAAGCAACTTTAGCAAACAAAGCCAAATACAGAAAGATTAAATGTATTCTGACAAGCATGATATAAATTTGGCTGGACTGCATCAACAGAAACAATTCTGTTTAAGAGCCTTCAAAAAAATTTAGTAAATATATTTAAAGCTCTATATATTTTTTAACAATGCAAATGTCATTGTTCTGGGGGAGGGTAAAGGCAGGTGATGTGAAGACCATTCAGTTTTGATGTCATGCTGCTTGTTTTTCATAATACATAATATTGTAAAACTGTCCTAATAGCCTCTTTTTCATTACTTCATCATCACTTCTTTGTTCATTCCTGAATCCATATAAACTGAACATATACTTGATAAAGGAATCCATTTCCTATAAATCATCATAACCAGGCTTGGTTGTTCTCTTTACCTTTCTCCACAGTTGGTTAATGGATTAATGCTGAGAAATAAATGAAACAATCTTAAAGATAAAGTGGGGAATTAATCTGAACTTTAAGAAAATTCATATTGGTATATTTGATACCTACACATGTAATTACACTTCATTTATTAAAACACAGTCATTAACCCGACATCAAAAAAAAAAACCCAAATTAAACAGTTGGACTTTATGTGGCTTTTACTACTTTAATTTTTTAAACAACTTCTTAATTTTTTAAAAATTCTTTAAATTATTTTTAAAGCATTGACAGAAATTGTACACTTACAGTGAGATTAAGATGTTAGCACTTCCCTGCAGCTTTGCTGAAACAAAACCAATCAGAAAATAACAGCCGCTCATTTAAAAACAGTAAGCCGACTAATTTCTATGCCCTTTGGAGGAAGACAGAAGATATAAACTGAATGATGAATCACTTCAGTGACAGTGTCACAAAGCTCTGCTATTTTATTTATTTACTACTATTTTTAATAAGGAAATTCTCAGTCGGCTGAAAAAAACCCAGTGAAGTGTCTGCTATTCCCTTAGCTTGTTACAAGTCTTTGTGTAAAATCACATTTTCTTCCTATAAAGTACCACTTAGATCTGAGGAAAGATGCCATAAAAACCTGCACAGAACAGGACAATTTTTTTCCCCCAACTGAATAGGTCTACGTAATTGGTGAAGGTGCAGTCATCTCCTAATAGCTGGTTTTTAGGTGCCAGGTGAAATACAATGGTGGTGTTAGTGTTCAATCTGGCATACTTTTCCTCACTTCGAAGTTGGTGTCACACAGTTTAAACTTTTCAAACTCAACTGTGATTATTTTTTTGTTGTTTTAAAAAGGAAAAATAGAAGATTTTATGTTAGATACCCCCTGTGTCAAATTGGCTTAGTGCAATCTATTTTAGACAATTGTCTAACATGAGGCAGAAGATAATTTGTGTGGCAACAAAGCACCCCTAAATTTTCAGATGCTTCAAAACCTCAAATGTTAACTTCCAGTTCACACACTATCAGAGTTTTGCTTGTGTTGCTGATCACAGACTGAGCAGCTATGTCAGCTTTGTGCTGTTCCACTAGTATAACTCCAAATCAATTTTTGTTTATAAAAAGGGGGAAACTCAGATTTATAGCACTAGAATCAGTTTGGGCTATGAAGTAAATTTAATGAAATATTGGGGACTGCTATTTTTATTTGCTACTATTTCTAGGTTTCTGTAAATGGTATGACATGGGTGAAAGATAAGGAAGAACTTGACTTGAAATGCCGGGATTAAAAAAAGAATCAGATGTCTTTTGCAAGACAGTCACCATCTGATTTCACTGCAGATGGAGAAAAAAAACCCTTAAGTTTTAGTCTCCCTTGGCCCCCTTTATATATTACAAGGGAGAATGCATCATGTTCGTTGAGTGGGAGACTTACTGCATTTTTAAAGAATACATATGTTTTTTTCTGCTCAGCAGGGAAAGTATATAACACACAAATTGTTAACTCTGCAGCAAATCTTTGATTTGCAAACAGAAATAAATCATTCAGAAAAAAAAATCAATGCAAGTGTCTCACAGACAGTGAGGTGATATTAAATGACAGTATTACCTAGAGTATAAACATGTCTTGGTTTCATGGTAGCTCTGGGAAGCAACTGGAAGAGAGTAAAGGATACTTGCTTCTCCTCACTTTTGGTGTTTAAAGAGTACCCTAACCACGACAGCATTCGTTGGATGGGGCTACTAATTATTTTGTAGTCAGAAAGTGCTCTATAAAAGGCATAAGAGAGTAATTCAATGCAGTTTCCTTTTATCTGCCTTGCCAATTGATGTCTATACAGAGCAAGCAGGGCTCCCCAAACACGTCAGTCTGTTTCAGATACACAAGATTAAGTAGCAAGTGACATTCAAGAGCAATCGGCCCACCCAGGAGGAGTGAAACCAGCGGAAAAGCTGTCAGATTCCGCCTTTTCTCCATTAATCTTGAAGCTTTTCAATGCTGCCAGGTCGCATCTCCATCAAACAAGCTGGGAAGAGTGTCGGGCTATTTTCTTTCGTCTCACCCTCCCCTCCCCATCACCCCCAATTAACCCCTGCCATGCCAGGTTTTGGTTTGGGAGCAGCTCTTATGTTATCCCCAGTAGATGGGGTAGCACACAGGACTGGATGGAGCCGACTCTGGACCTTGTTTTAGGAGCAGGCCAATATTTAGGTGGTTGGAGAAGAGGGTGGCAGGGATTTCTTCCAAGATGGAACGGTTTTGAACGCTTGTGTAAGAAAGAAGGAACTAGCAGGTGCATTTGTCTTCTATAGACAGACCATATAATGAGGTACTCTCTCCCAGGTTGTTCTTGTTGGGGGTTGAGCTGTGTTTTCCATAATCTAGATTAGAAGGAGGAGGCATTTATCATTTCCTTCATTTAGGATTAAATTTTTTGCCAGTTATGGTTCAGTTGGCTGCATCATACAAGATCCAGGATTTGACCATGGCACAGATATATATCTTATTCTGGCCCTGGGTAGCTCCAATAGTGTGTAGGACACATCGTGTAGCTGTCACAGAGGAGGCGTTCAGGCTGGCGGCAACCTTCAGAAGTTGAATCACAGAAGCAGAGGGTGGCTGAGTGGCCGGAAAGTGATACAGATTGTGAAGTGCACATGGCAGGGATAAGTGATAATACATGTTGGAACTGTAGCCAAGTGACTGTGTTCCTCTGATATGAGAGGATGGGTCTGACTGAAAGGAAAGAGGCCTCTTTCCTTCATTTCCCAGGAATTGCATGCTGAGGATGATATTGGGGATGGTGTGGTTTCGAGAGGAAGGAAATTATGGTGGAGATGAAATCCAGCTCTGAGAAACTAAATCTATGAGCATAGGAATGGCTGCAGCAGGTAAAGACAATGATCCAGCTAGTCTGCCTCTGACAGAAAATGTCTTGGTGAGGTTATGTGAAACATACAGGCATCATACAGTGATAGCTCCTTGGATAATCTTCTAGTTTGCAGTAACTTGTAGATAAGGAATTTCCCTGTACTGAGGTGGCCTCTCTCTCCCTCCATCTCCCCTTTTTTCTTGTAATAATATAGTTGTGGTGTTTACTTTTCTCTATTCTTCTCACTCAAGAAATCTCTTATGTTCCCCTTTTTACCAGTGAAATTTGAATTTCTGACAATCACAGACATAGGAACAGTTCTTAGTGATTCACCTGTAATCCACCCACCAAATATCTTTTGTTATTCTCTTCTGTGCTGCTCCAGGAAAGAGGAAAGTGGTATGCTTTAGTTTTCAGGGTTGGACTTTTTTAAAGGAATTTAAGAGAAGTTTTTTGCTAATTCAATCTAGGTCACTCCTAGTTTCTTCATACTAGCTACTGTTATACCAGATCTATGTTATTTAAACATGCAGAAGCTGCATTACAAAATACTTTCTTCTACTTTATGCCTCTAGTGAATCTGTTTCAATATATATGGTTTCTTAGGCTATATTTGTGGGTAACAGGCCTTCATAATATTTCTAGAATGCTGCCTTTAATGGCTAGCTGTGTGTAGTTCATTCTGCTCCTGCTTTTTATCAGTCTCTTGGATGAGGAGGTCAGTGGTTGTAATTGGTCATTCTTCCAATACAGTGCAACACTGCCTGCATGTTAGTCGGTGTAAACTCAGTCAATTTTGTATTCAGACAGTGCAATCTCCAGTAGATGGGCTATTAACACATTTAATGGTTGTGACAGAAGAAGTAGATTATTGGAAAAGCAGTTGTCTCATTATCAAATGTGCATGCAGAAGGACAAACAGTGTGTGATGTACAGAATAGCGGGAGGAAAAATCAGACAAAGGTGAGAAAAGGCAGAAAATGGATACATAGAAAGTGATAGCTGTATAGCATAGAAATAGTGGGAGAAACACCATCACTATGACTTTGTTCAGAGTACACTGAATAAAGGAAAAGCATGCTTCACAAAACAATAAAACACACCTGTGCTGGCTGCAAGAGCCAAAGGCCGCTGTTCAATATGATGGCAAAAGTGAGACCTGTCATTCTAGGGAAAGAAGTAGACATGGAGAGCTCTGTACAGCTCAGAGTACTGACAAGCTTAGAGACTTATGACTTCCTACTGGAAGGCTGAAGTCTTCCAGAGTGGTGACCTGGCAAGTAAACTTTCACCCATTGAAATAATGAATTTTAGGTAACGAAAATTTCATATGTCAGAAGAGATAAGACTTTAATATCTAACCAGGTTTAATCTCTGACTGACTGGTTGGGTCTGGGTAGCCTATTGTGCATTTTGAATTACTGTGGTGTGGTGTTGTTAGGAGGAGTGATCACACAGACTTTTATGAACAATCATCACATTAAAGGTGAGTCCTTTCCCCTCTGCTGTTGTGTTGAACATGCAAGCAGAAACATATGGATGTGCTGAGATAGTCACCAATGTACCTAGTGTTTACTATTCTTTGGTTTGTACTCAGAAGCTAGAGCAGGAAAAAATAATGACATTACAGTGTCAGTGTGAGAGCTGAATACACCACTTGAATAGGACACACTTTCCCAATACTCACTACTCACCCACGTACCTGGCATTCACCAAGCCCACACAGCCAGTATGTCCCACTCCTAATTTTACACAATGGCTAGACATGAAGTTTTTCCATTATGTTCATCTATAATTCAATGACATTTATCTTTACTAACACTACAGTAGCTGTCTGTTCTCCACAATGGATTACTGCCAATATACAGAAATGAATGACCTTAAAATGTCTCCCTAAATATCCCTCTGCAGTTTCTTTTCCCATGCACAGTCTCCACCATTCTGCCCCCCTTTCAAACTGCCTCCCCACCCTGGACTGAAAAATAAACTGGTATCAATTTCCTCCTTCTAAACTAAACTGTTCTCCTGCCTTTCTCTTTCTTTCCATTTCCTACCTCTAACACCCATGTCCTTTTCTTCTCACTCTTTTTTTTCCTCCTGTTGCTGTATCTATTTATTTCTTGTTTTGCCTGTCTGGTTCTGTGTTCCCAGTCAAGGATAACTGATATGTTCTATAGCCCTTATGGCATCTATGCTCATATTATGCCACACCTCTCTATAGTCATAACTACATTTGTACAGCTAATTGCTCTAGTCTTCTCTCATTTACATTTCCATTCAGACCTTTCATTATACACCACGAGGTTTAAGCTCTAATGCCTTTCAGTCATTTGAGCTGTATTTCTTCACATCTTAATCTTTTTTTATAGGCAGAAGTTAAACACAGAGTTTGTGACATTTTGTTTGTGCCTGCTAGGCCATGCTAGTTAAGGCCACAAGACCTTCCTGAATTGCAGCCTTAGCAGTACTTCTGGGTAATGCTATGGGATAGCAGTATATGATTAATTTTGCAATGAAGTTTCTCTCTAAATTTCCATGTAAAATCCTTCCTTAAAAAAAAAAAAAAGCTGTGGGGGTAGCTTTTGACATCATCTTCACAAAAGTGTGAGTGCTCAGATGCAGTTACTGTCTTCGAAATAGCTCCTTTCCTTCAAGTGTAATATGTTCCATTTCCACCACTTTATCTTCTTGGATAGGACTCAGCGCTGCATAATGAAAAACAACTTGAAATTCCAAAGGTCATGAGAAAAAGTTCATTATATTCCTGCCTCTGTTTTACTTTCTTCCTCCCCTGTTTTGCTTCCTTCTTCTTTAATCTTTCTATTTACAGCATAGTTCAGACATGCATAAATTAAAAAAACCCACATAAATTATTTAATATAAAGATGTAATCTGTGAACAAAAAGATGCTGCTTTTACCAAAACAGTCTTTTGAAACCTGCAATATTTTTTCTAGAAGCATAAAAACGGCCTGGAAAGAACTAGATTACTACTTTATTCTCCATCTTCTTCTAGAAGAAATTCCAATCATCAGGCTTCACTACATCAACAGTTTCAAAAATGTTTTTTCCTGATAAGGTGAAGTTACTATCTAATGTGCATGACTAAAATAACTGGTGTCTAAATAACTGCCAGCAATCAGTCCTTGGACTAGACCAACTCACAGATAAATATAAGTGAAAATGATGGTAAGTTTAACATCTAATCTATTTATTAAATTCAACAATGTTTCTCTTGTCATTATCACAAAAACATAAGTAAACTTTTGGCAGAAGAAAATAGGAACACAGCAACATCATTAATACTTATTTCTATCGAGTATCATCATGTTCTTGCAATGATTCTTAGGCAACATGTTCCAAGAACAGTTCATTTCTTGTGGAGAAGCTCAAAGGAAGTTTTACTCCTGACTTTCATACACGTGCAATATAAACAAAGGGGATCTGAATATACTTTACAACCTCAACGTCAAACAGAAAAATTAAAGTCATGAGTCTGTCTAAGCAAGTAATAAAATTATTCAGATGCTGTGTGTTTCTCTGAAAGGCTCACCTGTAATGCTTAAATGTTGAAAAAAATTAGGATACTTCTTTGTCTGTGTGGCATGAAGTAACATACTAAATAACTACTCTGGAGGAGCTTTTTACCTCTGCTTGGGTCATAAGTCAGAAAAGAACTCTGGGAAAGTGAGTTTAATTTTGCTGGGAAAATCTATATTGACTTACAAACAGATTCAGCATTTTGAAGTATTAATATTAGACCGTTTGGATCTGCAGTGAGGCTTTTTGGGGAGGGGAGAAGGGTGGGGTGGCTTATTTATCTTTATGAACCTTACAATCTTCCTGTGATTCACATAGGTGCTTATGAAGTCAATGAAGAGACTTGTTACAAGGCCAGGAAGAAAAGCAGCCAAAGCAGGTAATGAAGTGTAATAGAACATCTAATAGCTTATAAATTTCTCCAACCATATACTATGGTGGACTTTAACATCCTTTTATTATCAATTAGATTTTAAAAATATTTGTGATTTTTCATTAACTGCTTTATTCTATGGGCTGTTTGTAACTCTTAGCTCCACTTAGTCTGCTTACTGCTGGTAATTCTTTTTTATTTTTTATTTTTATATTATATGTTACAGTTTTTAAAATAGTCATTCTTAACCAATATAGAAATGGTTACATTTTCTGTTATTCCACTATAACAGTGATGCACACAGGAGCTGTGGACCATGGAAAGTACAAAACCCAACAGAGTCTGGCAGCTGTCTAACATTGAGAGACAAAACTGAAGTCTGGGTTTGAAAATGGATGTTTCCATATAGGTATCATTGACCACTTTGGTTTATGTTTACATTTCTAACCCCTCCTTCCCAGTTCCAAAAAACAGCTCGTGCAAAGTAATAAAAGAAAGACAACTCAAAGCTACAGCCTCTGGGGTTTCAGAGCAACTGCTATATATTGCATTACAGGAGCCAGGAGCTATGACAAAACCTCAATTTTTATGTTGGACATATTTTCTAATAGAAGAGTATATTGACATTATTCTCTTGGTAAAGCAGAATTCTCCATGTCACTCTGTAGTGAGGACATATGATGTGCCCAAGAAGCCACACAAGATCCATATTCTACACACATAGCAAAAGTTTCAATGACCGTCTTAGAAATCATAACTTATCTACAGTACAGCAGCAACACAGTACTATAGTAACTAAAATGATAGACGTGAATTATATGTCACTTTTTTCAGAATATGCCAAAGAAATGTGCCTCTCCCCTCCTAAAGGTATTTTGTGTTTGGGGCATTGCCCTTCTTCCATGTGAGTACACATGCCTACTTTGTTACTCACATATAGTCAGTCCAAAGAATAATAGCATTTGTGGAGAAATTTTTAGCAGCAGGTTGATCAATTTCTGAGAAAGTGGATTTTAATACCAGGAACTGTGACAAGGCCTTCCTTGTAATGGTGCTGTGCAGTGACAGGGCATTCAACAGAAGTTTTTATAGTAGACTTGCAAGAAAGAGTATGTGTATATATGTTTTAAAGAACAATATTGTACAAAACAAGAATAGCACAGATTATTCATTATACAGATAATATTATCAGGATGAGAATAATTTGGAGTTATACATTGGAATCTAGGAAAAATCATAGAATCATAGAATCACTACCTTGGAATGGACCTCTAAGATCAAGTCCAGCTGTTGATCTAATACCACCATGCCCACTAAACCATGTCTAGAAGGCGCTACACCAAAACGTTTTTGAACACCTCCAGGGATGGTAACTGCACCACTTCCCTGGGCAGCCTGTTCCAATTCTTTGACAACCTTTTTGGTGAAGAAATTTTTCCTAATGTCCAATCTAAACCTCCCCTGGCCCAACTTGAGGCCATTTCTTCTTGTCCTGTCGCTTCTTATCAGGAAGAAGAGACCACCCCACCCCACGCCCCCCCCCCCCCCCCCTCCTTTCAGGTAGTTGTAGAGAGCGATAAGGTCGGTCTGCCCTCAGCCTCCTCTTTTTCAGGCTAAACAACCCCAGTTCCCTCAGCCGCTCCGCACCAGACCTGTTCTCCAGGCCCTTCACCAGCTTCGTTGCCCTCCTCTGTACCCTCTCCAGCACCTCAACATCCTTCTTGCAGTGAGGGGCCCAAAACTGCACACAGCATTCGAGGTGCGGCCTCACCAGTGCCCAGTACAGGGGCACGATCACCTCCCTGCTCCTGCTGGCCACACTATTGCTGACACAGGCCAGGATGCTGTTGGCCTTCTTGGCCACCTGGGCACACTGCTGGCTCATGCTCAGCCGGCTCATGTCGACCAGCACCCCCAGGTCCTTTTCTGCCGGGCAGCTCTCCAGCCACTCCTCCCCAAGCCTGTAGTGCTGCCTGGGGTTGTTGTGGCCCAAGTGCAGGACATGGCACTTGGCCTTGTAGAACCTCATGGCATTGGCCTCAGCCCATCGATCCAGCCTGTCCAGGTCCCTCTGCAGAGCCTTCCTGCCCTCGAGCAGATCAACACTCCCACCCAATTTAGTGCCATCTGCAAACTTACTGAGGGGGCACCCGATGCCCTCATCCAGATCACTGATAAAGATGTCAAACGTCTTTATCGGTGGGTGAGGAACTGGCTGACAGGCTGTACTGAGTGTGGTAATAAATAGTTCATTCTCAAACTGGCAACCAGTCACAAGTGGGGTCCCCCACAGATTGGTATTGGGCCCAGCACTGTTTAATATCTCCATAAGTGATTTGGATGTTGGGATAAAGAGCACCCTGATGAATTTTGCAGATGACACCAAAATGAGTGGGGTAGTTGACACTCTAGAAGGCAGAACCACCCTCATGAAGACCTGGACAGGCTGGAGGAGTGGGCTAGCAGGAACCTTTTGAAGGTCAACATGGACAAGTGTAGGGTCTTGCGCCTGGGAATACATAACCCAGGAATGCAGCTCAGTCTGGGATCCACCTGGCTGGAGAGCAGCCTTGTGGAAAGTGACCTGGGGGTCTTGGTGGACCACAAGCTCAACGTGAGTGAACAGTGTGCCACAGCAGCAAAGAAAGCCCACAGGATGCTGGGTTGCATTAACGAGGTCACCACCAGCAGAGATAAAGAAGTCATTATCCCGCTCTACTCAGAGCTGGTCAGACCACACCTTGAGTACTGTGCCCAGTTTTGGTCCCCGCTATACAAAAAAGATGCAGACAAGCTGGAAAGGGTCCAGAGAAAGGCCACGAAGATGGTCAGAGGACTGGAAGACCTGCCGTACGAAGAAAGCCTGAGAAAACTGGGTTTGTTCAGCCTTGAGAACAGAAGGCTTAGGGGAGGCCCTATTGCTATGTACAAGTACACCGAGGGTGGCTACCAAGAAGATGGAGACTCCCTTTTTAGGAGGAGTCATGTGGAAAAGACAAAGGGTTAATGGATACAGGTTACTCCTGGGGAGATTCTGATTGGACTCCAGAAGAAACTTTTTCACCATGAGGACAATTAGACATTGGAATAATCTCCCAAGGGAAGTGGTGGATTCCCCTACATTGGACAGTTTTAAGATTCAGCGTGACAGGGTGCTGGGCTGTATCATTTAAACTATATTTTTACGTGAAAGGTTGGACTAGATGATCCTTGAGGTCCCTTCCAACCTGGTACTCTGTGATTCTAACAAGGCTGGTCCCACTACTGAGCCCTGGGGAACACTACTTGTAACTGGCCACCAGCTGAATTGAACTCTGTTCCCCACCAGTCTGTGCTCAGCCATCCAGCCAGTTTTTAACCCAGCTTAGAGTGCACCTGTCTGGGCCATGAGCCGCCAGGTTCTCTAGGAGAATGCTGTGGGAGATGGTGTCAAAGGCTTTACTGAAGTCCAGGTAGATGCGATCCACAGCCTTCCCCTCATTGACTAGGCAGGTCACCTGGTCATAGAAGATCACGTTGGTTAAGCAGGACCTGCCTTTCATGAACCCATGCTGGCTGGGCCTGAATCCCTCGTTGTCCTGCACTTGCTGTGTGAGTGCCCTCAAGATGAACCGCTCCATAACCTTCCACGGCACCTAGGTCAGGCTGACAGGCCTGTAAATATCCATTAACTTATAACTGTTTCTTATGTGAAGTTCATGTTGCTGTATGCTCATCTCTGTAAGCTCTGGGACAGCTACTGAAGTCTCCAGAGAGGGCTATTGCACAGGTACACCAATGCATGACAGCTGGCTAAAACATTTAAGCCTTAAAAACCCTTGTCTATGGAAATGTGTTACATGTTATCTCAGTTCTTGCAGATCTCCATCATGTTACACCATACCCTCCCTATTAAGACACAGCAACAAAGAATTAGCAAGGTTTATAAAGCTCTGGGGGGAATGGAACTCACTGTCCCCCAATTAAGAGGCACCCTTGGTTCTGTGTTACTACAGAAAATTTGCTAAGCCTGCAGCCGTTGATGAATTCTGCCTCTTGGTGGGAATCATCTTTCTCCTTCTAGTCCACCAGTTCTGGATGCTCTTCAAGATACCATGTTCAAAAACACAGAAGTAACTTCATCATTCAACATTGAATAGCCAGTCACAGCCTGTTTTGGTGATTCATCTGCATAAACTTTGTCTCACTTCTGGAACCCTTCAGCTTGCTGCCCTGGTTTGGGTTAAACTAGAACTAATTTTGTTTTACTGCTTTAACTTTTCAGTTAAGTCTCCTCTAACGGCACTTTCTGAAACAGCAGCATGTTTTTCCAGACAGTGACTGCTCCCAGCAGTGATTAGGCCTGATGTTTATAGTTCGTGCCAAGGAACGGTGTGCAGTGAGGCCCTTGCTTGTACTTGTTCTTGTAGCGACCAAGGTCACTGCTAAATCTTGTACCCTGTGTTGGGGTGCTGGGAGTGAAAAGGGTCTCAAGCACGTAAAAGGTCACAGCTGCAGGGAGGAGCGAACCGGACAGGGGACCCAAACCTGACCAACAGAGTGTTCATAGACATCATATTCAGTATAAAGCTGAGGGATCATGAGGGTCAATCTCTTTTCTTCGATGGCCGACATCTGAGGAAGACTCTGCCTGTTCTGTTGTCAATCCCGATCCGTGCATCCCTGAATCCAATGCCTGAGTCCAGCTCCTGCATCCCATCCCTGTCTGCTGCTGAGTCCCGCCTGGGACTGCCCCAGTGCCAGCCCTGCAGCATGGTGGTGACGTATCGTCATCAGGGTGGGGGGAGTTGGGTTCGGTATTGATTTGAGATTAGTTTTGTACATATTTGTATGTATTTGTACATATTTGTATATATTTGATTCTTTTCTTCTTATTAGCTTTTCTTTTATCGTTACTGTTTCATTAAAGCTCTTTTAGTTTTCTTTTCCAAACAGTAAAGTCTCTCTCCCTTGTTCTCTCTCCCTTTCCCTTTTTGGAGGGGAGAGGGGTGAATAGAGAGCATCTGTCATTCGCTAGTGGCTGGCCCAGCCTCAACTTGTGACACTTGCTCTTAATGACAATAGTGACTTTGGCAGAGCCTTCAGGATTGTTTAACTTACATAGTATATTTTATTCTTATCTTTTTATTTCCATTGTTTGCATGCTGCCATTTTATATGACAGTCTAGGGTTGTTACTTCTGACAACTCAGAATATTAATCTCCCTCCAACAGCTTTTCCTGTGCAAGAACCAGTAGCTTCCTCTTCACTGGAACACCCTAAGAAACAGCATACTGGGGTATAAAATAGACACAGCATTTCAGTTTGGTTTTTTGCTTGTTTGTTTGTTTGTTTTAAATATCAGATTTGTGTGCATATATACTTCGTCATGCATTTACTTTTTCATTGGTTTTCGAAGTGTTCAGTGTCAGTATCATGAAACACAGTTTACTATCTTCCATCTGTGATAAGCAACCATTTAATTTCTTGTCATGATTTTTTGAAAACATGGATGCACAAAACAAGAGTGGTGTTAGTACCATCTGATTGGTCAGTAGTTTCCAAAACCACTTTAAAGTTAGAACAGAATGGAACTTCTTGTGGCCATAGCCAAGTTTCAGGTCTTCATAGACTTCCCTCTCCCCTTCCCTTATCCAAGCTAGAATATATATATGTATATCTCATCTGGCATCTCCCTCTGTAAAAAACTACGCCTTGTCATTACACTGCAATGTGTTTAAAAGACTTGTTTCTGAAAAGATGTTTCAGTAAAGCCACTAATTAACCTAAGTATGTGCTACATAGTAACCTATTCAGTATATCACATCACTGTTGTCAGTTTTTGAGAACCAGCAAGTTCAAAGGATAAATTTTGCCACAGAACTTTTGAATTTCAAGTTAAAGCTCATATTCTGTTTGGCAGCCTGACAAAAGTGAACTTTGCTTGGATTCAGATGAAAATATGGTGCAAAGTGACTTTGCTTACCTTCTTTCTTTTAGAAGAAACTGTTGTTGTTACGTTTGTGGAGGAAGCTAAAGTCTTGATCTGCTGAAAACAGGCAGTTTGATGATTTGAGTTCTTAATTTCCTCCAAACTTACAAATTTAGTGATGGTGTTCTTAGCTCTAAGGTTAAGTTATAGTTCATTTAGCTGCATGATTACAGGAATATGCTTTCAATGAAAGTTTACACTTTTTAAAATAAACACTTCTTTCTTCAGTCTTAGTAGTTATCAAAGGAATATCTTAACACATTGCCTTTCCTAAACAATTGGGGCTTAACAAATCAGCATTTGTTTCAACAGTTGCAATCCTGATATACATTGACCACTGTCACATTGCAGCCTGCACTCTTGATGAATAACTCCCCTTTCTCCTTCATCTATCTTATTTGTGACTACACACAAATAATCATCAGATTAGCAAACTGTGTTGCAAATGGAAGGTAAATACTAGTAGTCCAATCACCACCATGGCCACTGTTGTTCTAGTAAGAAAACAACTCCCATTTGTTATTTGTTGACTATATTCAGCTGACTTTCTCCTTGTTGTTTCGAAGTTTGTAAGACAGTTTGTAGAGAGAGGTGATAACATTTTTAGGCCAACTGATGATAGAATTTTGTTTGAAAAACATACCAAATCAACAAAGAAAATGAAAATGGAGATCTATCTACAGTACTTTTAATGCTGTAAATTTCTCTGTGTTTTAAGATAAATTTCTTTTTGTATTTAGTCTAATCTAGGTCCACGGAAATGTGCCCATATTGAAATAAAATTGCTGAGACTGAAGTATTTCAGTGCCATCAGCCTGGCTTAGTCAGTTCCATGTTTGATTGCAACATGTTAATGAGTTAGAAGTTATTTCCTTGAAATCAATAAAAACCAGAACAATAATTTGTTTTTCCCAGTGCTTATCTGAAAATTTTCAGTGTCTTCATTCGCTAGATTGACCAGGCTGGTATTCCAGACTCCTTACAACCCAAGTTCAGAATCTGCTTTCTAAGCCACTGCCAACTTTCAAACATTTTCTACTTCCGAGAAAATTCGTAGGCTGTGATGTTTCATACTGACATTACCAAATGCTGGTTTGGGTTACCTGCACTTCGTGGCAGAAACACATTCCATTTCTGGAGCATCACCAGCTCTAATGACAATAAACCAATTTCTATTCCCATTCTGACTACTGTTTTGGCTTTGCAATGGGCATGATTTAAGGATGACAGGAAACTGAGTGAACAGAAACCTTCAGGTAAGCCTTCCCTTTTGTCTTTGTGCTGAAATGTACTTTGAGTATAGGAAGAGGCTCGTTTTTTATGTATGGCCCTGCAAAACAAAAAAAGTTTTATAGAAACATTTATCTTCTAACATTGCCTGGTGACAAAGCTACAGAGAAAACTCTAATCAAAAGAAAAAAGTGCCAGTGGCTAAAATTGTGTATGCTCAACTTGGCAGTGCCTGTCTTGCTGTCTAGTAGACTAGCTGGTCTTAGTAATATTGAAGATAACTATGCTCTGCTATGAGATTATTAGTGCTCTGAAAGTGAATGGCATCCAAAGCTCTTACCACTTATTTTACAAAAAGAGTAATTTAATACAGTAATGGCTACTAAAATGATTTGGGACATGGCAAGCCATTGGCATGAGAGGAGATTAAAGAAAGAGTTTGATGTGTTTAATTTAGTAATCAAAGGCTAAGAAGAAATCTGATTAGGTATTTTAATTTGGAAAGCACTTACCAGAGAGGGAATACTGGCTAAATAAGTGGAAAAGTGTATGAACTGGTTATAAATAAAACTAGTCTGGAAATAAGAATAGAAAAATCAGTATTTCAGAGATAAGCCATTCTGCACGGGTCTTTGAACTGCAATGAAGACCACAAGGAATACAACGTTTCATGCTAGCAACTCACAAGTGTGTAAGTGGGATTTGATGACAGGATAAAGGTGATCCTGCTGTTGAAAATTAAAACGTGATTTGTATCTCTGTGCGGTTAACTTCTTGTATCTGTAACAGAGGCTTGAAAGAGATTGCATTTCCATATTAACTTTTTTGCACCGTGTTTTAAATACTTTAATCCTGCCAGCTGTTTACCTGCAGGGGCCAGAGAGATTTACATTTGCCTGCAGTGCATAATTTGGCTTTTAAGGAATGAAGGTAGGCAGGGTTACTTTCTTTTGAAGCATCAGACAATGGCCACAGAAAGTGATGGGGCAGATTTTACCGGTATTTTTGTGATATTGAAAAAAAAAACCTTTCCTGCCTCTGCTCAATTGTCAGGAAGACCCTGATTATCAGGTTTGAAGTCATGTGGATTCCTGTCCCCAAATTCAGTTTGTTGATGGAGTCTGTTAACAGTCTTCTCTGTTTTCTGCCCTTCTACATGGTGTTAGGCAGTGTTCACTTTCTAGGATACCCTAGGCATTTTCCCTTCACAAATGCCCTGCTATTGCTAAGGCCATGGTTGGGACATCTGCGACATGTTTAATTTTTTCCTATTTTACTCTTGCATACTATCCTCCATGATGGTTTTTTGTGTTTATTCTGAATGTTTGGGGTTAGTTATAGAATGACAGAAACTTTTATGCAAGGTTTTGAGGTTTCATGGGTAAGTGCATGGTTGCATACTTAGGGCAGTCAGAGCAGATATTTTTGTAGACAGCTGTACCTATACCTGGTTGGCTGTGATTGATTCCAGGTCCTTCCAAAGACCTACGTTTCTCAGTATTTAAGTTCACCAGTTGTTGAATCTCTGCAATTGTGACTTGTTGGTATACACTTGATGCCCGAAAGAACATTAAACATAGGAAACTGCTCCCTACATCCTTCACCTGAACATACTGAGAACGCGCAGTTTACATTTTTTTTTTTTTTTTTTTTTTTAATGTAGGCGCTCCTATGCTCTTGTAGTAAAACTTCCTAGGCTCTGTTTCACTGGTTGGCCAGCCAGAAGAGTAAGTTCTAGCTTCTCAGGATGCAGAAATAGTATAGTCTTTTCATCTAGGTTTCCATTCTAACTCCCACCATGTTGGCAGGTTGGCAACATAGCAGGATTTGGTCTTTGGATAGCAATGCTGAAGATGTGATGTTAAGAGTCATACCCTTCTACGCTAGATGGAATAAAAAAACCATTTCTGCAACTTACCTATCATTATTGATTGGTACCATTGTGAAAGCAGCATAAAAGATGGGATAACCTACAGTAGCGACCTTGCTCAGGTTTGTAAGATGTCACTCGCCACCTCCTATCCTCAGTGCTGACTCTTGGAGAGTATAGGCCACTTCGTTTATTGCTTCCAGATGTAAAAAGTCAACCTTTACTTCTACAAGCAGATTTATGATAAGCGAACTATATTTTGGAGGCAGAACAGTAACTCCTAATCCAGCTCATTCTACATGTTCATCAGCACCTTGATGGTGCTGCTGTGCACACAGCAACAGGAAACCCCGCTCTTCCTAGAACATTAAGAAACTCTGGATATGGCTACAAGTGCTTTTGCAATGTATTGTGAATTCTCTGTTAAACATACTGACTGACCAGAACAGATCTGTTATTCAAGAAATGATCAGTCTTGGAAAACCACCATGAACCACACTGTCGGAGCTAGTATGATATCCATTCACTGAGCAGAATTGTGAAAAATCCCTTAAAAACATCTATGTATCTTTATTTGTTACTGAGTGAGTAGCATCTATTTGGAATTACAGCTCAGCTGTGGATAAAATGGGATGGGATATAGAGAGAATACCCAGCACCAGTTAACAGTATGCAGATATCAAACCAGTTGGATGCCCTGAGGGAAACATTTGAACATAAGCTTATTTGATTAAGCAGCATTTCAGTCTTTATTTAGATAGATGATAAACATCTCTTCCTGTCACTGGATTAGCATTTGCAAGGTACCAACAGTGAAATACATAAACAGTTACTCAAAGGAGACCAAACTACTGTTTCTCCTATGGCTGCTGTTTTATAAAATCTATTTGTGCAGTAAACCTTCACCTGTTGTACATATGCCATACATGTACGGTGAGAATACTTAATCCTGAGCTGTTAGATGGTCGTCAGTGGAGTCCCAGATATCTCCTTCCTTTATATATCTGTTAAAAGGTTTATAGTAGCAGAGCATTGAAGACAAGTATACAATACAACAAACAGTTAATCTGTGGAAATAATTCAAAGGAGAGAGAAAAAGTATCATATATTTCACTCCTGGACATGACTTCAGTGGCAGGAGGTAATTGCTTAGTGTCTGAAGATTAAAGTAACACTTTATCAAAATAAGCATACAACCTAGACTTGTCCCGCAGGTAGCAGCGTTTCATAAATGTATAAACAGGTGGCGCATATGTGGCACATATTCCAAAGATGGGAGCTTTTCCAAAAGAAGTTGTAGAAGCTTTTATGGAGTAATTCTTTATCTGACTGGGGAGAAGGTTCTCGTTTAGCTATCTGTTAATGTAAAGCACTTCAGTTAGCAACCCATATGGATTCCTTTTGGGAGAAAATCCGCAGCATTGCTTGCAAAATCGTTTGTTCTTTTACTCTTTCAACAAAGCCAGTCACCTCAATCAGGTTGTGGATGT
The DNA here is from genome assembly GCF_034619465.1 of Leptosomus discolor. Classification (NCBI taxonomy): domain Eukaryota; kingdom Metazoa; phylum Chordata; class Aves; order Leptosomiformes; family Leptosomidae; genus Leptosomus; species Leptosomus discolor. The sequence continues at coordinate 74,603,221 of NC_141419.1, forward strand.
TTTGGTAAGATGCACATCATCGAAAAGTGTTCTAAAATATACAGTGTAGGAAGATTTTAAAATAGTAATTAAGCGAATAACATGTAAAGCTACAACTATTTTAAGGAGTTTTGCTTGGGGATTAAGGTAAGGTGGATTTCTATTGGTTCTGAAGAAGCAGAATTAAAATGCTCATAAAAGGTCCTAAATTGGCAAAAAGATAATTCAAGAAAAATTAACGAGCCAAAAACCAGTCCCCATTCATTTCATCTATGATGCTAGAAAGGGCGAGCTCAGTAACTGCAGAGTATATACACATCAATTTTTTGAAGACTGTAACAGGCTGGATGGATTGCTGCTAAGTACAGAGAAACTTTCATACTTGATCAGACTCCCCAGGTTTCAGGCAAAACAGCAGGAGAGCTTATTTGGATGAACAAAAGATCGCAAATTTTTTTATCAGCATCACTGCAGGTGAAGGTTGTGAGAACAGCCTTATATATACTGTAACAGGATCCTTCCACCAGACATGCTAGAATATTTTAGTCTCTGAACCAGTATGCCAGGTCAGAAATTATTGGCTTCAAGAGAAATGGACATGCCTAACGGCACATGACCAAGTATTCTCAGATTCAGGCTTATTACTGCCCAGGGATTTCTCTAAAATTGAAACGAGTTTTACTGATTCCTGTTGATGCTCTGAAATCCAAAGTTTGCAAATTCTATTCTGCAAGATGGCATTAGAAATTGTTTCTTTTTCATTCTAAGACAAAATTTGGCAGAGATTTGAGAGGAAGCATATTCTGTCTGTGATCTGGCAAAGAAGATACTCTAAATTAACTAGAAGTGGGTGGGGAAATATTATCCCTGAGGACCTTGCCTGGAAAGAAAACCTGAAGCTTTTGAAGTTCCTTGCAAAGAAAAACAGAAAGGAGCAACAGAGAAATAATAAACTAGAGTGAGTAAGTGTCACAGCAGCTACCCAGACCGGAGTTCTGGCTCCACATCAGACATCAGGGCCTGGGTCATTTGTATACAAGACGAGTATCCTAACAGTACGTAGAATCCTTGCTTCAGTAGTTCTTTGGAGCAGTCCTGCTGTGTGCAGACTGGGTACTAGTTGGGTCAGCAAAAAGGAGAGGAATTCCTTACCCAAACAGGGAATTCCCCTGGGATGTGGCAGCAGCAGCAGGTGCCAGTGCCTTGACTGTGCCATTGTACTTTCCTGCTATTGGCTACTTTCATGCAAGTTCAGTGGTTTTGATCTGAAGTTAGGCCTGGCTGCAAAATATTTCAAAACTAATGTTTACTTAAGCCAGAATTTTCCCACAAATCACAATTATTTCAACAACTTAACTCAATATCCCAGTATTACTTAATTTTTTTACAGAATATTTCTAAGCTGCCAAGATTCAAAGAACCTTTTACGACAACTTTTTCAAAGAACTTTTTTTTAAATACAACCCAAACAGCAGGACTCCATAGGCTAAAAAAAATCAGAAGGAAGCCTAAAAATATAACCTTTTTGAGCTAGCCTAGTACTACATTAATGATATGCCACAGATAGTAAGAGTTAAGCACCTAGACACGACTAGCAATTCTAATCACAGATGAGACAGTTGGCTACACTGCCATTTCATGCCCTCAGGAGACAGTGAAGGTCATTTAAGTGCACAGATGTGGGATGATGAGCCTACTGGCCAAAAAAGAAATTCCAAACTGCAGAAACACAGCACCAGGATGGAGCACACATAACCACATCACTCAAACACTGACTGTGAATCTTTAAGGCCATGCCTATGGAAAAGAATAAAAGGACCAACAGGCACCAGTAAGAACTGGATATTTGTTTCTGTGACACCATTTCTAGTGTGGATATTTGCGTCTTAGTTTAACATTCCTCTGAGATAAGACCTCATACCTGGTAACATTCATCCCCAGGCCAGGCCACGGATCTGTGTCCCTGGCACCACACAATTATTGCTGTCTGGAATCCAAACTACTCCCAAGAAACACATCACTTCGTGTTTAAGTTGGGGCTTTTTTTTTGTATAGAGACCTGGTCAGAAAAAGTGTCCAGGAAGAGAAAAATGAATCGCGATCCTGGAAAGAGACCCTGAGCACGTATGAGAGACCATATGGTAACGATCAAAGTTGAGGAAAAACAAAAAACTGCCTTCCACCTGCAAAACAGAATTGTCTGAAGATAGTGAAATGGGAATGCTTTGAAGATAAGCCATCATGTAGTGTGGGAAAAGGAGGCAAGAAGCGAAACCTCCTATTGAGACAATTTCCTAAGATGCACTCTGTGATTGGGTGGGTGGGGGAGCCAGGTGCTGATTACTTTCCACCCTGTTCCAACATGTAAAAATCAGCAGAAGTGCTAATTGTATTTGTTACCTGGTTTTCCTCCTAGCCTGGCTTCCAGTGGATAGAAAGCAGGCAGAGGAGGAACTCTTTCTTTCAAAATATTTCAGGTAGTAAGTCATCTGCACTTTCTGAAATGGGATTCCTATATTGTCTTCCATGGTCTTCTGGCTCTCTTCAGGAAGATAAAGGCTTAAGTTCAAACATGGCTCTGCAATTTGTTTCTCCTGTGCTTCTCAATCAGTCTGAAATGTGAAAGCAGGTACTGATGGGAAGTCAGGATGCCATTTTTGAGGTCACATCAAGACAAGCGAGTATACCTAACTCTCTCCACCCCTCTGCTGCACTCACTGGTAGCATCTATGCCTCCTTCAGAAAGCATATGGAATCTTGAGACACAGGCAGAACTTTGACACTGAACCACACTACTGGTCTAGAGGAAAAAAAAAAAAAAAAAAAGAAGGCATTTCTTAGCCATTCTTCATAGCAGAGGTGGATGCTTCAGCCATCATTATTAAAGGAGGCAGAAAAAAAACCCTTAAAGAACTTGAAATAATACAACAAAATAAAAATATGTATGTAATTCAATCTTCAGCTGTGCAAAGCAAGGAGATTCAGATATAAATTCACCTGTTTCAGCATCCTTCAGTTAGATGATATTTTACTAATCAGAAATTAAGTATCTTGGACAAGAATGGTATTGATGATTGAACTTCAGGTGTTTCTAGTGGAGATGGCAGTAGCTTAATTAGTCTCTGTTTATAGTCATTGTAAATGGTTATAAGAACATAAAGGTAGTTAAGCTGGCTCCATCTACCTCAGGTTGTATCTGATGCAGAGCAAATGTAGACAGCTGTCTAGCTCTCTCGGGATGCCTGCTGAGTTGCATACCTTTGAGTATTCTCACAGCGTCCACCCATTTGTGCTTTAGAGACTTCTATGCTGGAGGTGGCTTCTGTGTGTTTAATAACACTCAAGGATTATTTTTTCCCCCAATAACTTGTTTAGCCTCTCTTGAGACATGAACGTTCAGCATTCACATCACACCCATGGCAACAGACAAAAAGGTGATTCTAAAGCTCAGTGCATCTCACCTCTTCATACTTCTACACTAGCGAAATGAATCAAAATCCACCAGCTATTAAAGGAATCTAGTTTAAGTGAGTATAGCCACATTGTGAACAGGTGGGCAGTTCTCCCATCACCTCCCATCACTTTAAAGCAGATACCGTAAGATGTTCGCATTTGCAGTTTTACACCAAGTTACAGTGATGGGCTGCAGCAAAATTGTTTCCAACCTACTGTTATTTTTAGAATTTTGATTATATTCACAGTGGCAGGTTTTGCTTTTTTTATAGCCTAGTTATTTAAATTAATTTTGTTTAAATCATTTTACTTAAATAGTTACTACATTTGCGCAAGTGCAGCTTGTGGAATCGAGTTACTGCACATTCTCAGAGCTGTGGCTCAGTGCTTCCTGTTGAGATAAATGTACCTATTTTGCTCCCAAGTTGTTTTATGTACAGCTGTAAAGAGCAGTTGCAAACTAAGGATCACGAAAGTGGAAATTAAAAAAAAAACCCCACCATATTTAATTGAAGTGGTAAAATATTTAGTAGTTTCTTTTACAGTGTCTCACAACACTTTAGGATGTTGACTGGTAAAGGAACTTGGCTATCAGTACCCCAATAATAAACCGGAAATGTCTTGCCAGAGACAGAGAAAAAATGCACCATCAGAAAGGTAAAACTTAATGACCCATGCAATACATTAATGAATACGACAGTCTGCAATGTAATGGGCGCTGTAACTGCGTTTCCCCAGCCATGTGTATCACTCAAAAATATTTTCTCAAGCACTATGCAGACATCTCAAGTGAAGCAATAAAAGTGGTCAAGTGGACAAAAGGGGAAGAAAGCAAAAATAAATTTCATTTCTGAGCAGCTTTGTAATTTTGACAAAACATTTATTTGGCAACAACATCAGCTCATATGTCAGCTAAAACAGTAAAACATCCAAGAACTGATCAGAAGAAGTGCTGTAATAAGCAGATAATTTATTAGGCACTGCTTGTTCTGGTTTTAAATTTACAGTAGTCCTCAGTTTGATGTTTTATTTCCCTTAGCTGGTTAAGGCAGAAGGCAGCAATGACAAGCTTGCATTCAATTAGAAAAATCATCTCAGTAGACTGACTACAACTCTCCATACACAACAGACAACGAAGGCATGCTAAAAGACAACTGCTTTACTTGATAGACATGCTAAGAATTTTCTCATCTTCTCTGCCTAATGACAGAGAAATTAAAGCATCTTCCAGTATTTACAGGCACAATACCAGAATAAACATATTTCTTTACTTCTTCTGACCTAGTGACACCTTTTTGGGGATAATGGTACTTATTTATCAAGTCAAGCTATTGTTTTACTGTGATGTTTTAGGAGGGTAAACTGTATGTATAATACGAACACATTTAAACTGCATTTAAATATTTCTGCAATCTTAAGACAATAATTTTGAACCTGTGGAATTTATCCACATGTAGGTGGAGTATGAGTACGATAACTTGTTTTAAAAAATCTGATGATCACTGAAGATCATGATGGTCAGTAGTAAAACTCCATCACCTTTGAACTGGAAATTGTTGTAATTTCTTCACTCTAAAGAATGTATTTAATCAATCACAAAACACTGACAAACACAATAGCAGGAAATGTTTGAACACCATACTGCAAATAGTATTAAGAACTACAATTCTGTGCCAGATCAGGACATCCACCTCAACAAACCCAGCTTTGACAGTGGCTAATAGTGACTGCCAAAGAAAGAACATAAAAACAGGGCTACTCCAAGGATACCCGTTCCCAGCTGTCAGCAGCCTTTAGCTCAGGGATTTTTCTAAACAGGATACTATTCTATGTTTAATGCAAACTTGTATTGCATGAATTTCTTGTGTTGCATTTGAGCTAGTATGAAGTTAGTTTTAGCAGTCAAAAAGATGCCAATGAATTTTAAAATCTGATATGTAAAAACGTACTCATTTATTTTTAAGCTGCATCGTCATGACTTTGCTGGTCTGCCTCTGTATGAAAAAGTAATTACACACTGTTCTCTGTACCACTTCTCATTTTAGAGGCCACTACCATACTTGTTTTCAGTGCTCTGTCTATAGACTGAAGAGCTAATTCCACCCTACGCATTTGCTACTCAAGCTAAAGAGTCTTCAAGTATGCTGGTTGCCTCTCTCTCTAACTTGATAAGAGACCTTTCTAAAAGCCCTCTGTAAATCTAAATGGACTACTTGAATCCCCTTGTCCCCATATTCGTCAACTCCTCTGAAGAACATGAAAGTGAAGTCTAAAATAGCCAAATTCATGCATCATTTTGATATCATATCTTTTGACAGCACTAATTATAGAGACTTCTTTCAGGGGAAAAAAAAAAAAACCAAACCAAACCCCCAAAACCTATCACCTGTTATTCAGGTAGAGGGAGTTTTACGCAAAATCTTTAAGCCACAGATAACAGGTACACAGTTTTAAATCTGAATTCCTTCAGGTCCCTCACAAGACTACTGGGTGACCTTTGTATCTATTCTAATCAACTTGTCCAAAAATGTTCTCATTCACATTTCCTGTACAGGAAGGGTTCAAGACAGGGACTTTTCTACCTTCCCTTATGATGAATGTGGATGTGAAGAATCAATACTTTAAATCCAACTGAAATCCACATTTTAATACCATTTCATAATTTGCCCTTTTTTATTCTATTAAGGTGCTCTAGGCACATTTATTTCCGCAATCTTGTGATGTTGGTGATATACTCCAGCATTAATCAAGTATCAATTAAAAATAAATCCTTCTTAGAATGTAGGAATAAGAACAAGGGCTTATCAAAGCAAGCGGCCTTACCAGACATACCGTAACTTAGTAGACAACTGTCTAAAATTATTTTTTTAGGTTGTTTCACGCTCATTCTCACTGTTTTTCTTTTTGGAGTATCAAAATATGTTGGCATGCCCAGTAACCAAACATAATGTCAGATAAGTTTATCCCTGGCAAAACCAAACTACACCAGTTTGGCATGAAATTACAGGCAAAAGGTAAAATTAGTCCCAATTAGCTTCTCCTTTTCTACCACATGACAAAACTTTGCAGATAAGGGTAATTAAATTTTCCATTTCATAGTCTGATTTGGTTTAAATTATCCATCAAACTACACAGTATTAAGAAATACACTTCTAAAAATCTGAAACTGTGCTTTTAGTCTCCTGACAGTCTTTAGGTTCCATTAAAACATGATGATTTTGAGAGATGCAGGGCCCTTGTTATAATAAAAAACTTGTTTGTTGGAATTATGAATGCTGCCAGTCTTCAAAATAACTTTGTATCCTGCAAATGTTATTTTACTTCAACAGAACTATGCAAAATTTACCAAACTATTTGCAGGTATGCACCCATATTTTGTAGGGAGTCCTATACTGCAAAGTAAATGCTGTTATCTGTAGCTAGCAACATAACAGGAAGCATTTATACTTCCAGCATTTCAATTTGGCTTAGGTAAATGAAATGCCATAAAAGACAAAGATTATGATCATTCAGAGCATTCAGAAGATAGCTAAACAGTGTTGTTCTGGGATTTGTTTTTCTGTGGCTCATCACTGAATTATGTAAACAGGCATACATTCAACAGAACCGAACTACTTGCAAAGAACTTGGGCGAAAAAGTGGCTGGAAGGGGGAAATGCAAATACAGGGTAAAATTAAAAAAAAAAGGGGGAAGTTTACTAATAAAGTTAAAATTACACCAAAACATTCCTGGTTTTAAATGACTGCCAGCAAGCTCATTCTTAAGAAGCCATCCAACAGGAGAAAAAAAATTTCCAAGTTCTAGGAAAGTCATCAGAGGAAAAGAAGGTCTGTGTTCAAACAGAACTTGGAAGACTTGAAGGTGGAGTGCACAGTACAGAATCATAATGAACACATGCATTTTAAAAAAAAACAAACAACAAACCAAAACAAAGAAAAGGCTTTCTGCTTTGGGAAGAGAAGGGGACTAAACAAATTCTCCTTTGAATATTGCCATTATCATAGCAGGAGAAACAAAAAAAGAAACTGTGCTCTATGTAAAACTGATTCTAGTTACGAGAAGTATAGGTTAACATACAGCAATTTCACACATTAGATGTCCAAAGTTAATGCTAGGTATCTAACATATATCAGTCATTTCCCTTGACTACACCATTTCAAAAACCAAGCTGTGCATCTGCTGCATTAGATATCCAAGCACTTTTCAATTTTAATGTTGCCAGTCTCACAAAGCTTGAAGACCATTAAATTAAGATCTTGTTCCTCTTATAAAATATAGAAGACAAAAAAACCCCCAAACAACTGGCTTTTCTTATTACTGTCTCCTTAGTAAGATCAGCATACGAAGCTTAGACAGAATACAAAGAGATGTAGTAGATTCTGGACTGTTCAAGATTCCAGTTTGGTGCGCTTTGGTATTTCTGGAGGACTTCAGGCTCCACTGCACAATGCAGCATTCAAAATGCAATAGAAACATGAATTGGAATAATAGTTCTTGTCTGTGATAGGAAAATAGTGACATCAGCCAACTGGCTGACTACATTGAAGCTGTGTCAAAAAAAAACGCTTTAAAGAAATGTTAGCCAGCATACGGGGCAGCTGGTTAAAACTGAAACAAGAATATAATCAAATATGGGCAACCCAAGGTAGTTTTATGCCTTCTTTTAGCTCGAATTCAGTGCATAGCACTTACAGCATTCTTTAGATCCATGTGGAGAAAGCAGTCTCAACTGCTTCTTTTGTGATAATTGGGATAAAACTCACAGTTGTATATGAAAAAGGTGTACCCTCCTACAATTTGTAATAGATTCCACTGATTATGTGTTGATATCTCAATTTGTTAAGTAAAATTGAATAAATCAAAAGTCATAGATAATGTAATGAAGGATTCAGAAAAGAATATTGCACATTATTAAAAATTAATGGTTTAATATCACACAAGAAAAACTGAGTTTAGGCTTTGTATTCAATGTTAAGGCTGAGATGCTATCACCACGTTAGCTTGTCAGGCAACAGGAAACCTTAATGCAGATAAACACGTAATTAGCAATAAAATCCCAGAACTATAATAGTATAATTAGTATATTTTGATACTGTATGAGGCACCCAGCACTATTCTGACTTAATTTGTGAATATTTAACTGGCTTAGTTTCACTCTTGAAGAACATCACAGTGTTCAACATCATTGCAATTTCAATCTTTCGGACTAAACCTCCCCCATGCCCAACACAAAACCCTGTGCTTTCTAGTCCAGTCATGAATGCTTCTGGAATAATAATATTAATTTGGGCAGAAAGGAGGTTATATAACATACATTTATACAGAATAGTCTAAGTTATACTCAAATGTTAAGTTTTATATATCATACTTCGCTCTTCAATTGACAAACTTCTTTTGTATAGAAAGAAAAAACCCCAGTTTCTATTGAAAGAATTTGTATAGGCAAGGCTGATAAGTTTGAACAAGATAGTGAATATAAAATTACCACCAAAGATAAACCATAATCTTTAAAGTTGCAGCTGATTTCAAACATTCCTTTTGATAGATTCCTAGTGCAGCAATTTTTTAGAAGTATGAACACTCCAAATCTCCTCTATTTATAGGGAAGTTTGTAACAGGTTCAATTGGAGACATCAAAAACATTTTAAATAGACATCACAAGATGCATCTGTAGTTTAAAGGTCAAATTTATTAGGAGATTAAGAGATGTATTATACATGGACTATAAATATAGCACAGCTGACTTCATTCACAGTCAGACAGCCAATGCCAACCTATTTTGTAGACACCCTTGTTCTTTTGTTCCAAGAAAAGTTTGCACCGTAAGACTTGGATTTAGGTTTTGGAATCTTCTTCTCTTCAACATCATAACTCCAGCCTGGATGTTACAGGGAAAATGGTGGGGAGAGACAAGAGACAAAGAGAATTCTAAATATTCTGAACACACAATAATGAGCAAATGCAATTTAAACATTTTAACTTTAATATCTTTTTCTCCACAGAGGCATCCACTAGTTTATTCCTTTGTAGCTGGCAGCAGAGAATAATGAAACGCCATAGATGTGACATATGCCCAGAATTCTCTCAGCTGGTAAGACTTCACCATACTATGTACCTCCATTTTCTTTACTCCTGCAAAAAACTTGACAGTCATCAGCGAAAAGCTCAACAGGGAACTCTGACTGTCCCTGCACGGCTGCAAGACTCCATAGCATCACAGAAGCACTAAGGCTCCGTGTATACTGCAACAGGAAACGAAAATAAAGATAAAGCAATGTGGAAAAAAATAGCATACAGAAGAACAATCCCAAAGGTTGGGAGAGAATGGAGACCTTGGAAAGCTAGAGAAAAAAGAAGGGCGGGAGGACCAAAGAAAGGAAGAGCAAAGAAAAAACTTCAGCATTAGAAAGGAGTTTAGTACTTAACACTTTTATAAGGACATAAAAAATCTGGAGTAAAAGAAAAAGGAATGAAGTGATAGAAGACAAGTAAATTATGTGATAGTTAAGCAAGAGAAATGCTAAAAAATGTCAGAAAAGAGGAGGTGGAGACATTAGTGTTTATGTAAATCAAAATGCAAATTGGTTGCAGCCTCCAGGTGCCTGGAAAGTTGCCAGGGCAGCACTCAGTACTCCAAAGTTTGGTCTCTTTAGCTGCAACATTTCACTCAAAGTTGAGATACTCGTTGAAGCTAGAAGTGGTTAAGTATGCAGTTTTAACAGATACTAGTAAGATGATACTTTTTTTCCTTAAGTTTTAAAACACAAACTTGCCAAGTACTAAAAGGTTGAACGTGTATCTTAATTTTTACATGTAAGATGTTCACAGAAAATGCTCAAGATACATCTACACAACAAAACACATTTTGTAAGATATATAAGTTGTTACGTCACTCTGCCTAAATTCTGTCTACTCACAAATGTCACACAAACATTTTCTTCATGCTCATGAGGCTGAACCAATGTTAATTGCAAGTTACCTATTCTCCCTAAGAAATACTGGAATAGAGGTTTTAAAAACATATTCTTTCCATCTGTGAGAGCATTGGCTTTTGCCTCCTGTTCTGATTAAAAATATAAGCTTTAGTAAACAGCCAGAACTCGATCCAGAGACAGACTTTGGTATTGCAACATTCAGCATTGTAACACCTAACTTCGAGGCACTTTGCTGCTGGAATGGAATCTACAGCCTCAAGTTATTGCTTCATATTTCTACACACTAGATAGAGAGCAGCCAAGTGCCTCCAAAAGAGATTTGCAACTGCCAGCACAATGACTTGGGCTGCCGTAGCTATCCAAAGTCCACAAAGTCAGTTGCATCTAACTTTGGACTGCAAGAGGCCACCATATGTGATAAGGTTTCACACATATCCTTGAGTTGGTCACCTTCACTTTTTGATGACAGAAAGCACAGATCACTTTGTAAAAATACCACAATAGTGGGGGAGATTATTCTTGCCTAGAACCCTGCAATACAAGCCAAGTGGATAGAAAGCAGATTTCATCATCTCTGGAAGAACATCCTCATCACCTGACCAAAGGTTATTGTGGAGTAGAAAAACTCTCCATCCTTGTTATTAAAGCTGTTTTGTTTTTAAACAACTGCCTTGGTGATGTCGGACAGGACAAAAAAAGAATTTAGGTCCACAGACTAAACTTTTAATTTCATCCAGTTACAAGTGTTTTCTCCTTGCCTTGACTTCAGAACATCCTCAGCTGTCACATTTTAGACAGAGAGCTCTCCCGTTACTGTATTCAGTGCTACATTAGAAAACACATCAGATGGGGCAGGCAGAAAGACAGTTTGCCTCAGGTTCCTGAAGTTCTCAAGTGAGAAAGAACTGTTAGGTTTCCCAACCATATCAAAATACTTGCAATATCTAGGATTTGCAGAAATTAAACTTGAGGTTCTTAAGGAATTTTGTAATGGAAAACTTGGGTGTTCGTATGGGAAGGACAGAGAGGTAAATATTTGTGTTCCTAGATTTAGGCATGTTTCAGTAACACCTCAGTTTAGAAGCTAAGTTCCATCGTAAATGTGTGCCTAAGTTTCTTATTTCTTTCTAAAAGCAGAACTAAATATTGTGAAATTTGCATTTCCAGCTACGTCCGATACTGAAGCTATTACTACAGAAAATATTATGCATACATCATATGCATAAAACTAACCCTAAATCTAAACGCAAATGGAAAAATAATTTAAGGAAGCCAGTATCCACAGAAGAGGTTGGTACATCTCAATTATGGTAAAATTAAGGGTGCAAGCTAAGTGAATATTGAACTAAGAATATTAATACTAAGTCATAACCTTAGTTTAGTTGGTAGAATTTCTTTGTTGTTTTCCTGCACAATGGAGATTCATTACTAATTCAGTGAAGGCATAAACTTTCCACACTGAACAAATCAAGTATTTTACTTGAATCTGCATTTTGAAAGAACAAAATATAACATGTCCAAAGAGATGACATAAGTAGCTCATTAATATTGCGATATATAGGCCAGGATTCATTTTTTTTCTTATAGGCTGAATTTCTCAAGAAATAGAAATACATGAAGAGAAGCATAAGTAAAGCAACAGCAGATTCTCCCAAATTTCATAGTTGTTAACAAAATGCTACAAAATACTATCAACATTGCACAGTAATTAGTATACCCAATGCAAATATGCTGATCCTATTAATTTCTTAATGAATACAATTTATTTTTCAATAAAATTAAGACTACTAAGTTTAAATAAATATCCATTCAAAGAGAAACAGAGGAAATAAATACTAGCCTTTGCCATTAAAAGTGCAAAGAAATTGCACATTAAATTGTTTAGCTTGTTAACTGTATACATTAATGGACTTATCCTGTTTTTTCAGTGTACAACATAAGCCGTCTAACAACTGCATAATTTCGCCTGACCAAGAAACTTTGCTATCTATTTAGCCCAGACTAAATAAAGTTGAAAGCTGTAGACCACAGGGAACACTTCTGAAGAAGCTTACTCCATGTGTGTCATTCCTAGCTCTAACTCAGTACCAATTAATCTTCTTCATATCCATGAGCACTAAGCATTAAGGCTAGCTCTTTAAGGAAAATGAAACTGATTTAAAAAAACCCACAAAACACAGCATAAAAATCATACCAGCACATAAAAGGACTGCCAAATATTCAAAAGGCTGGGATTATGGATACTGCTTGTGGTACCATAATTCTGTGAGACAATAAAAGCCTAAATAATGAAGTTAGTTTACAGATACAGTCCTTCTGATACATCATCAGGATTAAAAATATTAAGTAACAATACTGACTTTTCTACTGTCTTTTTCTCAACTACAAAACACCACCAAGTGTAAGCGTTTAGACTTTAGTATTATACTTGGGAAGAGTTAGTTGTAACTTCCTCAGTCTACAACTGCCTCAAGGGGGGGTGGCAGAGGGGGAGGTGCTAATGTCCTCTCTCTGGTGCCCAGTGGCAGGACACAATGAAATGGAACGAAGCTGCATCACAGGAGGTTCAGACTGGACGTTAGGAAAAGGTTCTTTACCGAGAGGGTGGTCGGTCACTGAACAGGCTCCCCAGGGAAGTGGTCACAGCATCAAGCCTGTCAGAGTTCAAGGAGTGTCTGGACGATGCTTTTAGTCATACGGTTTATTTTTAGGTAGTCCTGCGAGGAGCAGGGAGTTCGACTTAATGATCCTTATGGGTACCTTCCAACTAGAGATATTCTATGATTCTACAACAAATCTGTTTTGCAACATGGCCAAAACCAAGTCCAACAATGTTTACCTGGTAGTCAATTTTAGTTTTTTCTCATTATCAAACATTCACAAAGGTTCTGACAGTCTTTCCTTAACTAGAATTCAGATGTTTATGTCAAGCCTTCAGGCAAAAATCCCGCTGCTACATAGCTGGGAGCCCCAGCCTCGGATACTCTTAAGTATTAATATCACTTTTCTCTAAGACCTGAGAAAGGCTCAGTTCTCATTCAAAATACAGATACTTGCAAAAGCATTGTAATAGTGATGCTAAGAGGCCAGAACACTCTTCCAGAAAGTGAAAGGCCTAGATTCAATGCCTTCAGCACCCTCAGAAATATTCCCCTCCATTTTCCTCTTCCTCAAGTAAAGCACTAAGGGTCTACTGATTTCGCGAAATAGAGGGAAGATACTTTATCCTGTACTTTTTTCCGTTGTTAATACTTAGACATCAAGACTGCCTATAGAAAGCTGAATCCCTCATACCCAATACATACAATACGTACCATTTTTTTCAGCAAAGGCAATGGCATCTTCTTTAGTAGAGAAAGTAAGAACCATGTTGGATAAAGGATCAGCTCTATAAGAAACCAGATGACAAATTTTAAGCACATTTGAAATACAAAATAATTACATCTGGATTTCAAATGCTAGTCAAATGCTGTATTACAAAACTTTCTGTAGTACACCGCCTCACTAGTCACTCAAAATCCTTTACTTTTAATTATTTACAGGAATTAATACTCTCTGCAGAGTATAGTTTCACTCTTTCAGTCTGTTAAACTTCCCTCCCAACTCCTTACAGAAATTAGTATTTTAAGTTTTTTCTTAGACAAACACGTCTAACCACCTGCTGAGGTTACAGTAAACACTCTGCAACAATCTTTTTAAAGCTGTGTAGTCCCTCTCTTTTTTGGGAGATCAGGAGGCTTAAGGTAATTTTGAACTTTTCAAGAGGCCCACGAGTATTCTGTAGATCAGTTAGGGAAGAATAATCTTACACAGAAAAGAGCAGAATATCTGAGCAGAGCAGGAATTAATCAGAGACTGAAAAGTATGTAAAAAAATCTCAGCAGTTCAGCTTTGACTGAGGTCACATGACCTCCACAAATTACTCCACTACAGCAAGCAGATCGCAGGCCACCACTGAAAACAAAACTCAGAAATGCAAACTTTAGCTAACTAAATACACAGTGGTCAGTTTTAGATGATCAGCTGTTCCTCAACTGCATTTCTGAAAGGAGTCAAACAGCAAAAAGTTTTTTGAAACAAATTAAAATCTCAGTTAAAAAAAAACAAACTGCCTTACTTGTTGCTGTAAAAGCTCAATTTAAGAACAATGACAAAGTATGAAAAAACCTAACCACTGTTCTAAAAGTTAATCTACAAAACTTTTAGAGAACTAAGATACCAGTTGTAGCAGCACAATGATTAGGTAACGCTTCCCTTAGACAACCCTGCACATGAGCCTGGGAGACAACCAGGAAGACAAGACAAATTCCAACAACCTGTTGAAGGAGCTGCCTCTCAGTTGTTCTCTCTTTGAAGCTAGAAGGGTAAATGAAGACAAAAAGCAAACAAAGATACATTGAACTCTCTACAATAAAGGACAAAGCCTGTGACTGGTGAAGGGGGAGGGGAAGAGGGGGAATCTAGCTTCCAGCAAAGACAACAATGTAATTTTATTTGATGTACACATGGAAAAATGGAGTTCACTATAAATCCAATATATTCCCCAATAAAAAAACCCACACCAAACCAAAAAAAAACAACAAACCAAAACAAACAGGATAAAGGCAGAAATTACATTTTCACAAGCCACTGAGATGGGCACTCTTGAAGACATTTATAGATTTCTCTTATAAAGGCAGTAAGAAGAACGAAGGAATTAAGAATTAGTCCATGTGACCATTAGTCCATCAAGTGACCCAAATGTATTGCAATATTGTGTCATCTTTTGCTTATCGTTCTTCTCTTCCATGATTGGGGTTGGAAAAATCTTCTCAACACTACTAAGTGGGAATAAAGAAGTTTAAGTCTGAAGTGTAGTGAGGGATCAGTGCCTGTTCTGTACTGCAAGTTTAGCGAAAACCTTCCAGGAGAGAGGCAGTTTGGAAATGAGAATTGTGCAGAAATGGTTTGTTCTGTTTTCATGTGGGATCATCCCTCATCCAATCTAAATACAGCTTTTTGATTTCTTTCCATAAATGAGCCATCCACGTGTTTACATTCATGATAAACTGTAAGCAAACTGGAGTCCAGGATGGCTAGCCCCATGCCTGCCCTAAACTGTCTTATCTGTCATACAAACTGGGATTCCACATTCTGTTTTCTTATGAGGTCTCGTACAATAGAAACCATGCATTTCCCACGTTTCTTTGTTTAAAGCTTTGTATTAAAAGATGTACTCAAGAACTATCCATAGGCATTCCTGCAATGAAACCTCCCAATTAAAAAAACTGCCATGGATCCATATTCTTTAGATCTACTACTGGGTAATTTTCAGAGGAAAAAAAACGCAACAAAAAAAGCAAACAAGACTGTAAAATGACAGAAATATACCGAAGACCTATAGGTAAATAAGTATATCGAGTTCAGAGGAAAAGGGCTCTAATCCACTAGTACCGTTACATTATTCAAAAGTAAACAGGAAAAGTTCTAAGAACTGTTCTTTGCAAAAATTAAATCTGAAGAAAAGAAACTCTTCTTGGGTAATTCTGGGTGTTGAACAGTAACGTGAAATTACCAGAACATCCACTAACAGTTTTTGTAAGAATTCCTTAAAAAATGAACAGATACGAACTAGTTTACAAAACCCTTAAGCTAGCAGTGTCAATTCTCAACACAGCACCCGCCTACCTGGAGCTTGCTTACAAAGGAAATCTTCCTTTCCCCACCCCAAAATAAAAATGCAAGCAGACATGGATTCATTTGAAACAGCCATTCCTTTTTAAATTCCCATATTAAGCTCACTCTAGGACAATTTAACATACAGGTAAGCCCTTAATACCATGGATCATTATTCTAGGTGGTTTATTTAGCACAAATTGTTATAACTGTTACAAAGTTTAAAAGCCATTGTTTTGGGTGAGATCATGCAAAATCCCACCCAGAAAATAATTTGTCTGGGGAGCTGAAAAGCAAAGAGGTATTAGAAGAGAAGTTAAATTCAACCTAAACTAAAGCAGGTGTTACCGGCACCTGCTACAGTGTTATAATGTGTGCAGTGGTATAAATAGACCAGCCTTTCGTGGCTAGACACTTGGAGGGCACACAAGACAGGAAGGAAAGGTGTATTGCTGGTCAACGTTCTATTGCTTCATTAATTTATGCCCTGTGAAACAACCTGATCGTTACTTGCTAAACGCAGTAGCTACCTGGCAGTAGTCAAATCATCCAAGGCATACATGTATTTAATAATTGAAATCTTATCCCCTGAAACAGCAATTTAAATATGCTTAAGACAAAATGGTGAAAAATCCCAGGACGTGCTTAATTGTTATATACAGGCTTAAAGTTTTAAACCAGACTATTTTAATACAAATAATACTTTAATTCATATTCAGTATTTTTTCTTGTCTAACAATAGTTGAGTTTGGCTTCCTAACCCTTAGCAATACCAATACGTGCAAGACATTATAGGTTGTGAGCCTCCTCAATTTGTTATGGGAAACCAACACAACAGCAATACTTGATTTCAGAATTATTTTGAACTAATACTTCTAGATACATTTATTTTATAAATAAATAAAAATGACAAAAAAGTCATTCTGTGACCGGGTTTAGAATGTCAATAAATCTAAAAAAAAAGTGTCCTCACATGATTTCATATTTAAGTTTTTAAGGTTTTTTTCACAGAATTTTGATCTAAGCGCTAGTATGACTGCAGCCAGATATTTTCAGTAACACAGTCTCCTTTTTGAAGTTTGAAAAATAATCTCTAGTGGTTGATTTTTGTTTATTTATGTACAAAAATTAACTTTTCTGAATATGCCTCAAAGAAGACAGCTTCAAATCAAAATTACAATATTGTCGGGAGAATTGCAGGCATAGTTCTCACAGTTCACAGGAATTCTAATCACACTGTAAAATGTAGGTAGTGTATTCATATAGGGAAAAAATAATTAAAAATTAGCTGCAGCCAAGTTACACTTATGTCTCCAACTTATAGCATATTTAGCTAAGATTAGTGCTTTTCTGATGTATTTAAGAGTTTTTACTACTAATATTAGCAATATGAAAACAAACAGAGAAATATTTTAAATAGATTTGGTTTTGTTTTCAAGTTAGTTGTGGCTCCTCATTTCAGATCTTCAGGATATTTCTAAAACTTTGTAAAAAAAAAATAAATCCAGAGGCCAAGTATGTTATTTTATGTTTAGCCCAATTTAGAAGATGTAACTGAGAGCTGAGAAGGATTTATTGCTTCAGGTAACTAATAACCATCTTTCCCTTATGCTGCCATACAGTAACATCACCACGAATGTAATTGTTGAAATTTCTGCTTGATAACGCTTTTTTCAAACTCTTCCAGACGATGTTGTGAATTAAAATTTACTTTTAAACACAACAGATCATTAATCATACAACTAACAAACCCAACCCCTTACTCTAAGTACTGTTAAAACACAAGTAGATTTACAGGTAGAAAGCACATTCCAAACTTAAAATTTATATGACTATTAAGAGTCAAATATAGAAGAAAAGTATTTCCAAATTCAGTAACTACTCACGTAGATGCCCAGCCCATTAAAGGGTTCTCCCAGCGCTCCCTGTTATCAAATTCCATCTTCCATTTCTTTGTATTGTTAACTCCTGCCTGCATGGCATTACGTGCTGGAACAAATATGTGAACTTTTCTAGTTTTGATGTGCTCATCCGGAACACCCGTTAAAGCAGTGATATCCTATGAAAAACACAATGGAATTTGTTAAAAAAAGGGTTCACATAAAAGGCTTGTAAATAATACTGCTTATGCTTTTTATATAATTTCATGCTTTATTTTTATTTTTTAAGTTCCAAAAAAAAAAAGAAAAAAATTCCAGAAAAGTATGTTATGAGTCCAGTTGTATAGAAGTGAAGCTGATACATGTTGGGGCTGCTACCATCCTGCTTCCCCTGCCTGAATTAGATTTTGCATGGATCAGTTACCCGAACCTGCTCATCTCCCAGCTACACAACTGCTAGTGCCAGAGGAGGGACAGGACTTTCCCTCCCATCCTCTGACCATACCTGCAAAATCAGTACTGCTCTAACTTGTACCAGCTAAAGCAAACGCAGAAATGTATGAACTCTTCTTTCTCCCTTAAAGAAAATATTAGAGCGCAGACTGAAACATTGACAAGTCCCAAACTTTACATTACCATTAGAAGCCTAAACTTCACATGAACAGGACTACTGACCAAAACCCTAGCCAACCAACTATGTGTTGCTGTGTGTGTGCTTTCACTTGGGCTTAAGTCTGTATACAATTAAGAGGCAACAACCTCCACACTGACTCAAGAAGCCTTCGTTAGCATGAAGGAAGAGGCAGGAGGTTATTTTTCACACAATAACCTATTGATTGTTTGAGCCTGCAAAGCAGGTCCTTGAATTCAGCTCTCATTTCTTTAACCATTAGTTATTACATAAAATTGACTGCCTTGTGGTGTTTCGAGCTATGAATATCAGCTTTTGAGAGTCAATTATTCTGTTGATGTTCAAGATCAAGAGAGGAACATTTGATACTGGTAACATTCTTCAGTATTTTTGTGAAGGACAAAATAATTCAGGAGATTCCAATCTTCAAGGGAAAAAAAAAAAAGAAACAGGCTTGTAACATGGTATATAGTCAGTAGCAGGACATCCTCCTCTACTAAGGCTTGGCTTGAGCGCCCTCAAAATATAAACCTAACAAAGATAAAAACTGAAGGATCACAAAAACATCCTAAAAATATTAACTGACTTTAACAAAGAATAAGATAGGGAAAAACCTCACAAGAATTGCTATCAAAAATTAACCTCAGCAGCATCTGATATAATCAAAGTGAACCTTCTCACTAAAAACTAAACAGTAATTACATAAAATTAACTTGTCAGTTCACCCTAGTAAAGAGTGAAATCAAATATCAAATCCATCTCTAAGGATGCTAAACTACTCCTGTTCCTTACATACTTAAAAGGCCAGTGGGAGCTCTTTGGTCCCCCTGCCTGCCCTCCCCTCTCCTCCTCTCTCGAGGAACAGCTAGTAAACTGGTACAAGTCCAAAGAAGTGCTGCAGAACTCTGGGCATATTGAACCGATCTCACCAGTATGGCCACAACTTGAATGGAAAGGCAAACAAGTTTTAAAAAAACACTGTGGCTTTACATGTCTGTAGCTACAAACTTTATGGGATTTCGTTTTGTGGCAAACTTAAAAAGCTCTTGGTGCTGTCACCAGATCATTCTTTGAAATGAGGCAAGTCTCATTCTTTGTTTTACTTCTGAAAATAATTTTTGGGAGATCAGTCCCTCAAAACTACACAAGGGAGCAAGTTTAAAGCATTTGACTTGTATTTGTAATTAGAACAGCAGGGGAAACAAACAAGCATACCCCCTAATTTTCCAACTTCTAACACTTCTGCACAGACTACCAAAAGAAACTGTCAAAATATCTTAACAATTCCATTATAAATGCTTTCATTAGGACCAATTAATGTTTATTTTTAATATGAGTCTAGCAGTGATACTGAAACACTACCAGTCACTGGAATGTTGCAACACGTATGTTAAAACACCTCCTGACAGACTGGCATTTCTGACTGCTGAAGCTTAAACCACAGTTTTAGAAGGAAATAGCTTAGAGTTTTCTTATTTGAATTGGCAAAGTGCTTTGTTTAACAAAAAGGGTTTTTTACCTGCAGTTTGGTGGGGCTTCAATGTTTCAGCTTGTCTGTTTATAGGAGTAGACTAATATATTAGGCTTTGTTTCTGTATTTAACAAACATGCCTACTGAGAAAATGTAAGAATATTCACAAAAAATGTTTTCCCCTCTGAAATAATCTGCTACATGCAAGAATTCTGGGTTCCTTATCATTAAATACCTCTGAAGATGCAAGCTTCAAAATAACTCAAAATTATGAACCTTTTTTCCTTTACTATAATCATTCTCAGCAACTTGTTGTCCATTATGAATTTTATGCTTCAGATTTAAAGGCTTTTGAAGCGTTCCAGAATTATCTGGAATTATTAACATCAGATACTAAGTCAAATAACATTAGGCACATATACAATTTTCATTTTTGAAGCCTCCACACCAGAGAATCACAAAAATACTACACATTAGTGCATACAGAACACAATCTAAAAAGAGTATTAAAACCCAGCAAATGCTATATTTAGAGGGAACTGTAGTAACGAAACACCTAGACTCCTTCATCTGGATGAAAATAAAATCAAAATTCCAGACAAATAATAAAACCCTTCAAGCCATGTTTTTTCTGGCATTCAGTTGGCTCCAAATCAAAGTTATTTCACTAATAATAGAGGATTCATCTCATAAAAATATTTTCTAGGTGAAAATTAAAACTTGCCTACTTTTCGAAACTGAAATATTTACACGGTGTTGCTAGTTCTTCATACTTTGATTCATTATAGCTAAAGTTTCCATGCCTTCTGGGAAACTAGCAATTGTTTATTGATATCTTCCCCATTTTAAAGCTGGCAATTGAACAGACAGTTGTTAGGACAATGAGTTTCTGGTTTCTGGAGCCCAAGTTGTCCTGACATAAAATCACTGGTTTTGCTTGCTGTAGACATGTAAGGTACTGTAGCATAGCTGAGCTGTTGCCAAAGATATGGAATAAAAAGGCTTGGCATCTATCACATACTTGACACCTAAAGAGCACAGAAGCTCTAAAATTCCTATTCCCTGTAGGCGCACTCTTAGTCTAGACAAACTGATTTCTCACACTTTTAAAATGCATTACAACACTCTATTGTGATCATTTCATCCACACAGCTCCAGCTAGTGACAGAAGAACCTGTCCTTTAAGCGACATTTCAATGGGCTAAAGCTCCCGCTCCAAGATGCCATTAAAACAATATAATACTTGAAAAGAACTACGCTGCACTGGGTTGAACTCTTTACTGTGTCTTCAGTGCTTTGTTCTGAGTTCAAGTTCTCATTGAAACTACCTGTGAACCAACTTTCCAAAACAAAGATGTTTTTGACAGCTGGCTTCACATTACTATTTCTTTTTTTTTTTTTTATATATACTGTTCCTTACTGAATTTTGCTATATTAGCACACTAAAATATTAGTGAGGTGTTAAGCATTCAAAATTATAAATAATAAGGTGACAATATAAAAGACTTGAGATTTGAACTGTATAGGTTTGCTTTACTAAAAATTAACAACCCAGCTTCACATTTTTAACACAGATTATCAACTAAAAGGTGCAATCTGACA
The DNA here is from genome assembly GCF_034619465.1 of Leptosomus discolor. NCBI lineage: Eukaryota > Metazoa > Chordata > Aves > Leptosomiformes > Leptosomidae > Leptosomus > Leptosomus discolor. Next base: position 74,624,828 of record NC_141419.1, read on the forward strand.
TTCTGTTTTTCTTAATATATATAGAAGGGGGTTTTAATAGCAACCTCTGAACTTTTTTGTAATTAAAAAAAAAAATACTAATTTTGAGGCATTTTGGCTCTCCTGGGAATAAGGTGAGAGGGACAAAACACCCACTTGTTTTAAACAGCAGAAATCATGTCAACTTGCTTACCAATTAAGAGCAGATTCTGTCTTTATTATAATTTATGCTATTTAAGAATGCTTGTCATAGTGGAAAGCCGGATAAAGCTGTTCTGGAAAAAGTAATAAGAAATGATAAATGTGCTATACAGCGGGGAGAAAAACTGGTTCACAGAGGCAGTGTCAATGAAGGCAGTATTCGGCATGAAGATGGCTTTTAGTACTCTACTAATAGCATGAATTCCAAAGGGGACAAGAAATAGAACTGTAATTCAAGGAAAAGAGACAAAATGATTGAAAGTGTCTCTGAAAACAAGCGGTTTTGAATAGATGGGTCAGGTGTGCATAAAGGTGTCATGTTTCCCCTGTGACATATCTCTCCACGCATAGACAAAAAATGTACATAACCACTATCAACTATCTACTGTTTAGCACCCCCCCACCCTTTTTTTTTAATAAAGGAAACAGGGAACAAGCAATGGGAAGTTGATGTCAAAACACAGAAAAACCTCCCAGCAAGCTTCCAGCAACCACCCAGGATTTAGAGTCTTGCTAGCTGCTCTCTTTTCAATACCAGAATTTCACACATTTCAATGACCATTATGACTTCAAAGAATCAAATTTTCATCATTGTCCGTCATCTGCCGGTTGATTTGTATAAAGGAGTTCTTCTGCATGCACTCCAGACAAAGGGCTCCTTACTTTCGTGGCTATATATCAAGTTTAAAAGTTCTGTTTGTGACAGTTGTGTCTGTGGTAAATTAGGGTAACACTGAAGGAGTGCAGCTGCTCTGCAGGAACCTCCTTTTTGGCATCATTTCACTTAAATAAAAACTGAATAATTAGCTTCTGCCTTTATTAAACCGCAAAAATGCCACTGGCCTTAGTAATTACTTCCGGTTGCCCCACCTACTTAACCTCAATAGTTTACACTTGTTAGAAAGGAGGGAATGTAGAAGTTTTCTGTACTTTATAGGAGTTTACAACAGCTTGCTCTCTGCCCCACCCCCAACATGTTTTACCAGACTAAGTGCATAAGTTTGGCTATAAATTCATGTTGCAATACACTTTCTTTAGGAGCTGTTATATCAAAGCACAGAACATCTTGCATAATATCCACAAAATAGCTGCTGTGAAAGAAGCTTTTTATTTAGTGTGCTCAGCTGCTTAGGCTGTAAGTCAGGATATGAACATTTATGTTTCTACACTCCAATATGGTATTTTTGAAACAAATGTAAGAGAACAGAATCTATTATGCAAATTGTAAGTGGAAAAATGGAGCAGAATGAACTAAACATGGTCAGACAACATTTACCTAATAGCTACAGACATAACAAGGGGAAAAAAGCATATTTGCCCTTAGGAAACTCTCTATCACACAGAATGCAGTTTTCTTTCAGGCTTCACAATCATTTTGCATTATCAAATCTGTGAACGACATGGTGTTACCCGTAACATGTTCTCTCATCTAACCATCCTGCAGAGCAATTAATAAAGTAGTTGCAAAAAGCAGTGAAAGAACCGTAGTTTAAAAAAGAAAACTGAACATTGTAAACAGGAAACAGGACTCAATAATAATAATGATTGCATGAAAGCTTCTATTTGAAGAAAATATCTTTCCCTAGGCAGTTTTGTATCTGAAGAGACACTGGATATGGAGAAAAGGCTATGCTGAAAAGTGGGTCTAACAGAAACAGAAATTGTCACATTACTGGAATCAATTCCATTATAATACTTTTTAGACTCCTGACTGCCATTATGCAAAGGAGTTGTAAGCATCTGAAACAGCCCAATATTTGCAGGTTAGCTTCAGCAAACTCTATTCATCAGTTTGTATTTCACAGCTGAGGAGCTACTACTCATGGCTAAGTCAGCTACTACACGATGGCTAAGCATTCCCTGTTGTCGCAAAAACTCCTTGAGAACTTCCCTGTCATCTCACTGCACAAAGGCTCACTCCACTTTCCCAGTATTGTGCATGTCCAATGTTACATCATGCTGCTTGCATGAGACACTACAAACAAAATGGCATAACACATCCCATACACCATTAAACCAACGTCACTTGGATTTTTCAGAGAGAACATGACGAAAGAGTAAACAGGAATAATTAATTTGGTTTCTAAAAATCCCAGGTGCTCTCTACAAATTGGGACATGACTTCACACTAATAAACAGAAAACTTCCCCCTCACCAATCCTTCTTTTACATCTTAAAAAACTTTCCTTATAGTCTGCATTACATTCCCAAATTTGTATCCACATTTGTCTCCTGCAAAACTCATAGAAAGATTGTATTTATAAAAGTGGTTAATGGCAGAAGTTATGGCAAAAGCTGCTAAGCTGAGCTTTTGTTGGTTTAAACCACAATACTAAAAATAAAACCAAAAATCTCAGATTTTGCACCTCTCAGTGCCCTGACAAGCCTCAAAACAGAGAGGTATTTTTCTTGACAAGCGTGCAAAACATACCCATCATTCAGCCTGCATTCTTGATGGACAGGTAAGCAACATTTTAGAAATTTAAAAATGAAACATTCAAAACACGTAAGTCCCACTTTCAGCACAGACGGATATTTCATGCTCAGTATAGTTTTTCTGCCAAGAAAGAATAAAAGAGCAAGACAAAATGGTTATTTAATTATTAATATATTTTTTTTTTCCTGTAACAGTATGTCTTAGTCTTGTAAAAGTTGTCTGGGTAAATATAATGAAATTAAAGAGAATTGGAATCAAATATCTGGGTTACACATTGCAGTTCCTCCATACAACTCAAAAAACCATTATTAATGGAGGAAAGCAGGGGTGGTCAAGGGAGAAGAATATATTTCAAAAAAAATAGATTGATGTTGCTACTGGTAGTCATCACAGACTTCAGTGTAGTCATGACATTCTTCAAATTGAGGAAATGATAAACAGCATGTTTATCTGGAACAACGTGGAAAAAAGTTTGAATGAATTACAACAGATCTTGTAAACTACTTTTTTTTTTTTAATAACACAGCAAGATACATAGAGAACATACTTTCCAGAACTCATTCAAAGCATATGTAAGCAAATCTTTTGTTTCCACACACACAAGTGGATTTTTTTTTTAATTATGTGCAAGGCATTTAAAAATACAGAGTTTTCTACAGTGCATAACTTTCAAGCATTCTACAAGAATTTCAAAATCCTCAGATTATAAAATGGGCAAAAACCCCCAGTTAAGAATAACACTACAAAGTTTTTAGACTAAACTTTCAAATAAAAGGAGAGGCAGTTTTAGTTTACCTACATCTAGAAAAAGAAAAAAGATAACTAACAATTGAAATAATCTGATTCCTTTTACAATAATTTACAGTTATGGCAACACTCCACTGCTTTCCTACCATAAGCAACTGTTCTTCCAGATACTATTTCTCAGTTGGAAAACAAACATGAAGGAGCTTTAAAGAAGACAGAAGTACTAGCAGCTAGAGCCCACCTAGAATAAACAGCTTTCTACCGATTCCCCTGATCAGCTCAATTTTGTATATATTATTAAATAAATAGTATATTGCAGTACACTAGTATGGAAGAATGTATGATAGTGTATTCTTTCAAAAAAAAATTATTCGGTGTGCCGTTGTGATTATTTATGCTATACTCTTAGCATAAGTCACAATAAGCAGACTGGCTTGCAAAGCTAAACATAGTATTTCAAGAATATCGTGGTGAATTATTCTTACAGCTTACAGCCTGTAAAATACACTTTTGCTCATGAACACCCAAAGCCCCAACCAGAACTCTGGGTGAGGTCTTCCATATCTTAAGTGAGGGCCAGAATTCAGACTATTGAACATTTGGAATAATTTCCGTATTTCTGGGGTGTTTCTGATGCCATTTTTGTAAAGTCCTTATTTTTAACATTCATTAAAATCTACCTGTATTAACAAGATAAATCATAAGTGTATGACTTAAGTGAATTTTGTAAAGTGACTGTTTTTCATGAATTTTGTCAGGAACAAGAAAATCAACAGTTCTGATCTGCTTTATGCCCATCTGAAAACTTTACAGTACCCATTGAGAAATTTTCAAGTAAGGCTCAGGTAGAGTTCCCAAATATGGGCACTACTTGTTTCACTATCTTTGGCCTTTGGAGGGGAAGGGCTCTAATCTGTGTCAAATGTGTGGAGTGACTTTTCTCAGTTTTATGGAAAGATCCCTTACTAGTTCAAACTGCAAAAGACCCAAGGGAGCATGATGTTCAGAGCCCAGCAGTGAACCAGGACACTCCTTACACATAAGCAGTGCAATTGCTTCTGTGAAGCAGGAACACCTTGGCCAATTCATACACTAATGTGGACAGCAAACATCCTGAGGTGTGAGCTGTTGAGTTCAAATTTGGATGTACAGTAAAGTCTTAAGACTTGCTAACTCCAGTAAGATTTCCTATGATGAAGTCACAAGAAAGATTATCATTGCACTATATGGGACATCCATTGCGGATTCAGTTTTTAAGTAGCTAACAATCCCCTTGCGATGGTAGCTAGAGCAAGGAATAATAAATTATTATTTTGTAACATTCTAGTGGCCTTTTCACCTCTCAACTATCTATTAATTCCCTATTTAATGGTAGCTGTGGAACACCTTTTAACTTTAATGGTTAAAATTTAACAAACTATTTTGTTTATTAAAAAAAGACACTCATCAAAGGTGGGGGTGGGGAAAAAAAAAAGCAAAAAGCAGTGTTTTAAAGTGTAATTTGGCAACGTTGTCATGCTAGTGAATGGTGTGCTACGAAGAACAATATTGAGAAATCCTGGTTGGCTAGAAACATACTCTGTAAACCATGCCACTGCCCAAAACACCATCTTAGGCCTCAAAAGGCAAATTTTGTGCGGACATGGCACGTCAGAAAGAATTGAATGAGACAATGGGACACATTTCCGAAATAACCTAATGAACACCTGGGCAAAGAAACATGGCATTGAGTGGGTGTATCACATCCCATGTCACCCACAAGCTTCTGGAAAGATTGAATGATATAATGGACTGTTAAAGATGATGTTGAAAGCATTCGGCCATGGGGCATGGAAGCACTGGGATGTAAATTTAGCAGAAGCCACTTGGCTTGTTAATACCAGAGGATCTGCTAACCGTCCTGGTTCTGCCCAAACAAAACCTCTGCATACTGTGGGAGGAGATAAAGTCCGCGTAGTGCATACAAGAAAGTGGCTGGGAAAGGCGGTGTGGGTTGCTCTTCCCATGGGAAAAGGCAAACTCATTCTTTACAACTCCTTTATACAGAAAGCGATTTCTGTAACAGATCTTTGCACCACATAGTAACCAGCGGTGTGAGACACAGGGGAGAAAACCAGAAGCAAATGCCGAATCAAGAAATGCAAATTTAGAGCAAAATCCCTGTTGGTGCACATTTTGTAGAAGAAAAGTTGCATTAAAAAAATTACAAGGAAGCCGGACCTGTTAAAAGCTGTCCGTTACCCTAATGCAAGATGTAATGCTTCTATGTAATACACACGGACTTTAGAAGATGAAAGCAAGCGCTAAATAGTGTACACAATTTCTACACACAGCAGGTAGTGAAGCAAGAACAGAACTGACACAGTTACCTTCGTCAAAGAGATGCACAATAAAGAACTGTTATGCAGTGTTAGCATACTGAAGGTCTATGCATCAGGGATATTGTGTCTATTACAGCCTAAATGTTCACTGTATTTTGTTAATTAGTGCATATAGCTTTTAAGTCTTAAATGTGTTTTAGAAGGTTCTTTTCTAAGCAACACATTCATTATTCCCTGGTGGGGATGGGAAGGGTTGATGGGGCTTCAACTGTTTCAACATCATCAATAAAATACACAGCTTAATACCATGGGCAGTAACAGTTTCTTTAAATTTATCTATGTGGTTAGTTAAAATAGAAGCTTTTTACAACCTCCCTCTAAAAAGCTGAATCATAACTAGAATGTCTTAGTTACTTTACAAACTGTTTTTAGCTTGCTGTATCTAGAAGTCTGTCCCTGTAATTTGTGCTTTGGCCTTTATATGTTTGGCCTTTGAGGTTATTTATAGGACAGAAATTGTGGTCTCATACTTCCTGATACAATAGAGAGAAACCTGTCACCAATTAAGTTAAGTAATTCAACTGGATACACTACATCTTTCCTTTCAGTTTTCTATTACTGTGGGGAAAAAAAAAAATCAAAGGAGAGTACAATGTATAACTGTGTTTAGTAAACAGTGATAAAACCATAAGAATTTGTATTATAAACAGACATTACAGAAGATGTTCAACTTTTGACTCATCAGAGAATCAGAATTAATTGACCCAAGAATGCTTTCCAATGGTGCAGACATGGCCAAAAAAAAAGGGGTCCTAAGAAAATGCACCTATGAAAAAATACAAAACAGAAGAAGAATTAACAATAAAATATTAGTACAAACTATGATTTTAATCTTAAAAAAGTTTCTTCCTGGTTAATACGCTACTTAGTGAAAAATTTAAAATATATGATTTATGATGATGATGATGTTGCCCTATATAGAAAAATACTGTTATTTATTTTATACAGGAATATATGTGCACATCTGTAAAATTAATCTGTAAAGAAAAACTATCCACTTCTTCAGATGTTTGTAATCAGATTTAGTCACCATAGTCGTATTTTTTTAAAAAACATTTGCAACATAATTATTACATCTTTAAAAAAATCCTGTGTATGGTATGACTTACGAGTATTTTGTAGAAATTCCTTATAGCTCAGCTTGTCACTTGTTAATCCAGTTTTCAGGCTAACAGGTAAAAGGATAAAACTTACTTCCCCATCATGTGAAGATTTTCTTTTGTGCTGAACATAAGTCAATGGGCTTTATGGAGTGAACAGAACTGAGTATGCAAAAAAGATACGTAAGAGCGAGAAATTTCCTTACAGTGCATGCTCCACAACACAAGAACTAAACTGTATATTAAAACTCTGTAAGTGAACATTGGAGGCTCTCTCCATGGTCCATGTCCCCTCTTACACAGGTCAATGTTCCTAATTTGAGAAAGCAGCCATGAGTAGTTCAACGGGATTTTATAAACAAGCCACCAAGAACTGGAAGAGCACCTGGTTCCACTTCATCATTGATCTTCCAGGAAGAGGTAATACTGAAGAAGCACCAAGCTTTCTTGCACCATGACCAAGATGTTCAAGGATTCCCACAGGATTACTGGGCTTTCCAGACAACGAAAGCTTTTCCCTTCTGACTTGATAAAATGATTCAGCTAGAATTTTATGACTAGCAACAGCTTTCAAGTCTGTACACAGAACTTTGTTAGTTAGGCTAGGATTTGTGTCTCAAATCTACAACTTAGATATACCACAAAAATGCAGAAAGACACATCTGATTGAACAGAAAAGCAAGCTCTCTAACGAGGAGCTGTTTATTCACTATTCCTGACAGGACAAGAAGAACTCATGTCACCTACAAAAATATTTCATAATAGGGGATACTAACTTACGTGTTCTAGAAAATGTTTGGATAACAGTGTTGTTTTATGAGGACATGAAAACACTACCTAGTCTTTAAAAAGCAAAACTACTAAACAAAACAGCTTCAAAAATGAAGTTACTTCTAACCCCTCTTGATTACTAGACTGTATCGAAGACTTACTTTTATTCTTTCTAGCAGATTAGAAACATTGCTTGCATATTTAGACTTACAAAACTAAACAAGTATTTGCATGTTGAATAACCCTTTGGAAGCTAGACAAACTAAACATGGCACAACAATACTCCTTTAATTTGTTCTGAGCAGCCATCATAGCAAGCTCTTCAAAACCAGTATTGACAGAAAATGAAACACTACGTAATGAAAAGAAAAAAAAAATTGCCTGCATACCCTTCAGAGACACATATTCTTTGACCCAGTGCTCCAGACTAAAGCCTTGAAATTTTTGCACAAGAATGCTGCATGAAGGAAGCCCAGACAAAACAGACACTCGAGATGTTAGAAGGTTGTGTAACCTCAATCTCAGACACTCCTCCTTCCAATACTCAGCAGAGATAACACTACCATGCACAAAAAGAAAAGGCTCTTAGACAAAGAACTCTAAACCCTTTACCCTACCCTAAAACCAAAATAAACCTACATAGGGATGAGACAGCAATTGCTCTCATTGATACAATTATGTATCACTTTATAGGAGGTTCTGGGCTACGTGCAAAGTGCAGCTTTCTAAACTGAAGAACAAAATTATCTCAAGATGAAATTTAGTAATATAGCAGTATTTACTGCTCTTAAAAGACAGCTAAAGGTGATGGCAGTTTCTTTACTTGGACTGTCAGAGTTATAGAAAGCTTCTTTATCACGGAGAGTAACTTGTTGCCTGCAGACATTCTTACAGAAAGCTCTTTATCGGTATCCAGCCAACCGCGTGTTCTAAACCACCGCAAGCTTCATCAAACTACAATTGCTTACAAAAACAAGTTGGAGCAAGCAGTATAGACTGAATTGAGATAGGATATTCCAACTGAAGAAGGATTTAATTGCCAAACAGCAAAATACAGTGAATTTGCAGTACCAAAAATGTGTACATAGCTAGATAATCTGGTAACTACATACACAACTATACCTGAGCTTGTACTGTATTTAAGACCAAATGCAACTACTAGCCAAAATTCTAAGAAAGAAACTACGATATTATTTAAATTAAAAGTAAAAAAGCCCCAACCTGCTTAGAAATAAATATATGCTCTGGCAGACCAGCGTGGTATACATGAAGCGAAAAGGATTATTACTGTCCCCCAAATCATTAAAACCTTTAAATATTAAAATTCACACTAGCTGCTTGACAAAGTTATCCAAGACAGTTTTATTCTCCCTAGAGCAGTATTTCTTAGTCTTCACTGGGGGGAAAAAAGAGAAAAAAAAATAGAAAAAGAACTTTTTAATTCATTATGTTTTGCAGCAAAAATGTAATAATAAAATAAATACATTTATATATTTATCTAAATAATAAAATAAAAATAAACTATCAGTGTCCACAAAAAGTGAAGGCCTCTAAGTATTTAACTCTATGCAAGTTCATTCTTAAATTAGACACTGATTAAAGTACATTAATATGTATTTTTACTTGTGAACAGTCTTCTGTTTGGAATATTTCACTTTTATTGAGAGAATGCATTTGATTTTGAAATAATTCTAGAATGTGGTTTTATATCTTAAACACCCTGTACACTGGAAACTGGTGTCAAACCTGACAACTGCACACCACCAAAGGCAAACTAAACACTAAGTATTGCATATGAAGTGAAATGAAAGGGCGAGACACACTGTATTAAATATTTTATAAACGAGCAAACAACTTTTCTTTTATCTTGAATCCCAGGTACAACACAGTTCAAATAAGCTGGTCACCTGCTTATTTGACACAACTGTGATGGAAGAAAATACTTCTCCAAATCACAGGCTTCATACACAAGGCCATTTTGGCCAAAGCTAGAAACTGTTTCTCATAATGTATCTGCAAAATAAAGAGTGGAAAAAACATTTTATTACCTCATTTTATATAACATGTTTATTAATTTTTATTCATTTTTTCATTATTCTGAAGCAAAATTCAAGCTGCTGATCTGAGAGAAAAAAAAAAACAAACAAACCAAAACAGAAGGAACACACACTCAGATTTCCATCCTGGTACCTTGTACCCTTTGAATCCGACAACTTCCTATCACAGAGCCATACACATAAGGCACACCAAAATTTCTAAGTTCCACTCCTCATCTAAAGAGGAATGCTGTCCTGAACTGAATCTTTTATGGTAACCAGTTGAATAAATGCTGCAGCTAGAGCAGATTAAACCACTTCTAAATTCTTTTATTCCATTAAGTTACTTTTAGGAACAGCTTGAACTCACCCTCAGGGAACAACCCACAAGGGGTTAACAGCATTTTGAAAAACCAACACACAGAACACCCACTATATACTTATTATCTAACAGTGGTAATGCTTGGAGAATTCTTGGCTGAATAGTCACTTCAAGAAAAGGAAATCTAGTAAGCCTGTCTTTAATAAATGCACACTTTGCCAAGTGTTTCTCTTCACCAAGTTGCAAAAACAGCTCCTATACACAGTCTTCAAATGCAATGTCACACTGTCTCGCACATAATTTTATGACACATTACTGCTTTGGTTTTCAGAGTAAAGTGCATTATAAACTCTCAGTTACTGGGAAAGGCTGCTAGCAATGATCACACCTTAAAAAGCATGTTAAAGCTTGATTTGTATGTCCTTTGTATCACAGCACTGTAGACTACCAGACTGAGATTTGAAGAAGTTTCATCATTCCAGGCTATTTTTCACTTGTTTGTATATTTTATTTTGAGCTGCAGTATTATCACTGTTTATTATAGTAAAGTCTATGCTTCTCTAATCAAACATGGATTATACAATTTCACTAATTTCTAAGCGTAGCCAAAATTGGGATTTGGATGGCGAACAAACTATGACTCAATCCTGAAAACACCATGTGATGTTTGCTAAGTCTTCTAGAAAAAATGGACTGGAGTGTTTCTGCAACTTTTTTGCTGAAGAGGTTCATGTTCTTAGAATTCTATTAATACACTTCTACTCCTGGATTATCCAGTAGTAAACACTTAGGAAAGACACTAACTGCTACCTCTGGACAGCCCAGAGGAAACTGCTAAGATTCTTAATGCCTATTTCACAATAGTAATTAGAATCATAGAATAATTTAGGTTGGAAAAGACCCTTAAGATAGAGTCCAACCATAAACTGCCAAGTCCACCACTAAACCATGTTGCTAAGTGCCATGTCTCAAGTCTTTTAAATACCTCCAGGGGTGCTGATTCAACCACTTTCCTGGACAGCCTGCCCCAGTGACTGACAACCCTTTTGGTGAAGAAATTTTTCCTAGTATCCAATCAATTTCCTCTTGTCCTGTCACTTGCTACTTGGGAGAAGAGACCGACCCACAGCTTGCTACAACCTCCTTTCAGGTAGTTGTAGAGAGCAATAAGGTCTCCCCTCAGCCTCCCTCAGCCATTCCTCATAAGACCTATTCTCCAGACCCTTCACCAGCTTCGCTGCCTTTCTCTGGACATGCTCCAGCACTTCAATGTCCTTGCAGTGAGGGGCCCAAAGCTGCACACAGTATTCGAGTTGCAGCCTCACCAGTGCCCAGTACAGGGGGAAGATCACCTCCCTACTCCTGCTGGCCACACTATGTCTGATACAGGCCAGGATGTTGTTGGCCTTCTTGGCCACCTGGGCACACTGCCGGCTCGTGTTCAGCCGGCTCATGTGGACCAGCACCCCCAGGTCCTTTCCCATCAGGCAGCTTTCCAGCCACTCCTCCCCAAGCCTGTAGCGCTGCATGGGGTTGTTGTGACCCAAGTGCAGGACCCAGCACTTGGCCTGGTTGAACCTCATGGCATTGGCCTCAGCCCATCGATCCAGCCTGGCCAGATCCCTCTGCAGAGCCTTCCTAGACTCGTCTGAGTCACTGATAAAGATATTAAACAGAACTGGCCCCAATACTGAGCCCTGGGGAACATCACTTGTGACCAGCTGCCAACTGGATTGAATTCCATTCCACACCACTTCTTGGGCCCGGCCATCCAGCCAGTCCTTCATTCAGCAAAGAGTATCCCTACCCAAGCCATGAGCAGACAGCTTCTCCAGGAGAATGCTGCAGGAAACTGTGTCAAAGGCTTTATTAAAGTCCAGGTAAACATTGACAGCCTTTCCCTCATCCACTAGATCCCCTTCCTAATCCGCTTTGGCCTAGGCTGCTGCAGTATACAGTATTTACTGCTCCTCTTGAACATCATCTGAAAAGTATGACCTGCTCATCCTCAAAAAGGGGTTCCGATTTTTTGTGTCCGATTTGGTGTATGCAAGTTATCTTTCATGAGTTATGTAGTTTGTCTAAAGCCAAAAGGAAACTGGCCCTCTACTGAGGTTCAGTACTGAGAATTCCAAACCATCACTGAAAAAAAGGTTAATTAACAGTATTGACAAAACAGACCAATTTCAGGACAGGTGCTGAAATGTCAATAGCATCATTGTAGTTAGCCTGCCATGCTTATAATAAGAGTCTGTCCCTACATGTTCTCACAATGCTGCTAAAACTACTTTAGTACCATTTAAGTTGCACTTGATAGCATTCTGTGTAAGAAATTATCCCATGTTATCTTGGCCCGATACAGAATAAAAATATCTGTAAGATGGCTGTAACTAATAGCTGATCATTAACCACAGTTCCACATTGTTTCTAGCATCTCCCCGGTGACCAAACCCTACAACTGCTCTTGCAACACTTTTTGCTTTGACCCAAAGCACACATATTATCAGTGGAATATTCTGCTTTGGAGATGCAAAGGATATTTTCTGGCAGTTGCTTCTAATTTCAAACTGTTCTTGAAGTACCTCTCTCTGCTGGAGACCAGTGACGAGTGGCATTCCTCAGGGGTCAGTATTGGAATCGGCAGTATTTAGCATCTTTGTCAGTGACATGGACAGTGGGATCGAGTGCATCCTCAGCAAGTTTGCTGGTGACACCAAGCTGAGTGGCACGGTGGACACACTGGACAGAAGGGAGGCCATGCAGAGGGACCTTGACAGGCTGAAGAGGTGGGGCCATGCAAACCTCACAAAGTCCAACAAGGCCAAGTGCAAGGTCCTGCACCTGGGTCAGGGCAATCCCAAGCACAGATACAGGCTGGGTGATGAGTGGATAGAGAGTAGCCCTGCGGAGAAGGACTTGGGGGTGCTGGTGGATGAAAAACTGAGTATGACCCAGCAATGTGCGCTTGCAGCCCAGAAAGCCAATCGCATCCTAGGCTGCATCAAAAGCAGTGTGGCCAGCAGGTCGAGGGAGGGGATACTCCCCCTCTACTCTGCTCTGGTGAGACCCCACTGTAGTACTACGTTCAGCTCTGGGGTCCCCAGCAGAAGAAAGACATAGACCTGCTCAAGCGGGTCCAGGGGAGGGCCACAAAGATGATCAGGGGGCTGGAGCACCTCCCCTACGAGGACAGGCTGAGAGAGTTGGGGTTGTTCAGCCTGGAGAAGGCTCCAGGGAGACCTAGTGGTCTTCCAGTACTTCAGGGGGGCCTAGAGGGAAGGTGGGGAGGGACTCTTGATCAGGGAGTGTAGTGACAGGATGAGGGGTAACGGTTTCAAACCTAAAAAGGGTAAATTTAGATTAGATAGCAGGAAGAAATTCTTTCCTGTGAGGGTGGTGAGGCGCTGGCACAGGTTGCCCAGAGAAGCTGTGGCTGCCTCCTCCCTGGCAGTGTTCAAGGCCAGGCTGGATGGGGCTTTGAGCAACCTGGTCTGGTGGGAGATGTCCCTGCCCATGGCAGGGGGGTTGTAACTAGATGATCTTTAAGGTCCCTTCGAACTGAAATTATTCTATGATTCTATGAATATTGGTATCATTTAACCACTACAAAAGTCCTTTTATTTGGGTTACCTTCCAATTGCAGACAGAAACTTTCACAAAAGTGCCTAGCCTGTAGAAACTCCAGACTAGACACCCAGAATGCAGCATTACCAGCACAGACTGGGAAGCCTGCTTAAAGCACACATGCTGAACTGGATGACTTTAAGCTAAAACAAACAGTATTGATTGCACCCTGCTAACAATGAATGAAACAATTCACAGTAATTTAAAACAGTTTAAACCCTCATTTTAGGCAAAAACACTGAAGCTTTTTATAATAATGATGGAAGCCATGTTATGCTATATGCACAAACAGTTAAATCATTTGGAATATCACCTGAGGGAGATTTGCTGCCGACAGCCTTTGTCCTCTATAGTCCAAATTTCCTAATGCAAGCAGGGTCTTGAGAGACTACTTTTCACACAGCTATTTGTCCAGACTCTTGGAATATGACCTAATTAGTGGCCAGAGATTCAAAATGTGATGCAAGAACCGTATTTCTGTTTTGCTTTGTTATTTTGTATGTTATTTTCTTCAGATTTAACTGTTTGTTAAAAGTTATTTTATTCTATATTCACTGAAAACCGCTAGTAACTGAATCAAAGATATAATTTCTTGGACGTGTTCTACACAAGCTGAGCATTTAACTCCTTTTACATTAAAGAGTCCCCCTTTTTTTCTAATATGAAAAATGAGTGTGGTCTAAACTACTGTATTTTATACAATTTCATTAGAACTCATTTTTCTGTTGTATTCCACCCCTGCTGGGCTGCAGTAAGAAGGTGACCATACTGCTTAGTAGTGCAATGTCAGGATCCTCTGTCCCCTTCTATTTCATTTGCTTTTCCCGAGACAAGGAATATTTTAGTACTTACAGAACTAAATGGCACTCTAGATAATTCAAAGGAATCCCTGGTGAAGCCCTAGCATATGCATGTAAGCATAGGAATACAAGGTTTACATAAGCACTGGAAATAAGACAGATTAACTCAACTACAATATGCGGTTTAAAGTTTTCAATAACCACAGCATTATTCTACTAGCCTTGTAAACACCAACTCAGAGAAGAGCTCAGTTTCAGAATGACTTACAAGAGGAGTAAGGCAAACAAAGATAACCATATCCCATTTTCCACCCGTTCTTCTTTCTGATATGCATGTAAAAACCACCCATAAGGTGATGTCAGGATTTAAAAAAGCCAAAGCCAATAAATCCATCAAAATATGATTTCATGATTTCTAACAATAGAATGTGTATATTTGGCAATAACATAAGAGGGGTCTTTTAATTAAAAGTTAATCATCGACTTCTGGAATACAGTTTAATTACAACTTGCATGGAAGTAATAGTTTTATTATGCTTAGCAATATCATTTTAAAATCAGAGCATTCATGTAATATGTTAAATTAGTTTTAATGGGTTGTAATTAACCCTACTTAAAATTAGGAAATACACTGCAAAACCCTAAAATAAGTTAATATAGTACACTACTTTCTCAGGAGGTTTAACTGGTGTCTCGAGAACTTCTCCTAATCCTGAAAGAGTTGAAAATCACATCAAACTTCTTTACCAAGATTTTCCTTGCTAATGGGATATAAATTTTTGTCCACTAATAGAACATCGATTATTGGATATTTTATGGCATTATGGAAACTTCTCCAAAAACTTGAACTAAAGCTACAAATGCAAAATTTAAAATAATATTCTAATTTTCTATCATTTCATTTCAGGCCCTACAATAATCTGGAAAAAAATAAAGTACTTGTGCATCTAGAATGTGCACCTACATGCACAATACTGTGGGAAAATACTATTCAGTCTGACATTTAACCTAATACTTGAAAGAACTGAGGACAAAATAATCATTTAGATACATCACCATGTACCAAAATGAAACAAAATTATTCAATGGCTGCTGCTATGGGATCTCAAAAAAAACCCAACTCAAGCAACTATGATATGAGCACCTTCAACTTGATGAAAACATATAATGACAATAGAAATGACCACTTCGATTTGTTTACACCAACACTAAGAGAACAGAATAGTTGTATTTCAAATTAGAATCACTTTAACTCAACTGGAAGTATAAACTCTCATAGCTAGACAGGGTAATGTACAACCCTAACTTCAGATAATGTACATTTAAATACAGCACAGAAGAGATAAGAGAATTGATTTCATAGGTCTGTCTTCGCACTGTAGACTCTTTCAGATCTATGTATCCACCACCCAACATCACTATAGGGAAATGTGATACTGTAAATTCAGGCATTATAAAAACTATAGGGTTTGGGGGTTTTTTATATGTTAAAGAACAGTGCCACAATAATCAAATGCAATTCGTAATTCCTTTAGGGAAATGTAGGTCTATTGACTTGGTGAATCTTATCTATGTAGTGACTCATGAACTCTTGTACATTAAATGAAATTTTCTGAATTCCAAATTATGCAACTAGATTAGCAAGATAATCATGTTTGCTAGAACACAGTATTTATTTTTTCCCTAATTTTCAAACCTAAAATTATACTGTTACTTTTTAAATTCAGAAACAAGTTTACAAAAAACTGAAAATCTTTTACCTGTGAGTAGATCATTATTGCTACATCTATATTACAAAGCATGAGAAAAAAAAAGCCCTGAAGAGTTGTCAGAGTAGGTGTGCTTTTTTCCAACAGCCTGTTACACTTCAACTCTCTCAACCTGTAGTTATCGTTACAAATACTCAATTTATAAATACAAACTCCAAATATTTCTTAAATAGTTACTATAGCTTCAGAGATACAAGAAAGTACATACAGTATGAACTGTCCGGTACATATGATGGGAATTTTTTTTTCCTGAGGATTCGAAAGCAATACGGAAACCAGTGAAAAGCATGCTTCTGCTGTGATGTATTCCCCCCTGAAATCTTACAAAAATTATACTATTGAATAATGTAAACATAAGTGTCAGGTTGCATCTAGAGTAACAGACCACACATTATGGAAGAACCTACAAGAAAAGATTGCCAAATTTCTGATCTGCTACTGATTAGCAGAAGAATGTTATGCATTTGTTCCTAGTTGTAATCTAACCTTCATGCATATTCAAAAGCTAGAATACATGTGCGCAGTTAACAGTAATCTTGCATGATGCTTCTTTACACAGTTTCTTTAGTAATATAGGACCTCATGACAATAATTTCAGGATGCCAACATACTCTGTATAATTTCACTACACAGAAAATATAACCAGATTTCAAAAAGAACAAACTTGTCATAAATTAGCTGATACTGGTCCTTGGCCATAATATAACAATAATAAACAAGGTACCCATCATTTTATACTGCTTAACACTTTGAATGCCTTTTTTCTTTCACACACTTATGTTTTACTAATGTTCCCCTTTTAAAATGTATGAAGTATTGTTGCTTTGTAGTTCACATTTATACTGCTTTCCTAGAAGAACACAGAATACCATACTGAATGCCTATTGTGCAGAAACAACCCTGAAGGCTGTATCATAGCAGTATGCAGTAGAAAACCCTTACCAATTTTTCATCAACTGTGATGAGTTGCGTGTCTCGAATTTGGTCCTGTGCCAGCCGCCATGTGGAAGTGCTCAGTGACCTGCAGTGCAAGACTTGAAGTTAAAAAATGATTCATGCAATGAGAAAATAGAGGCAGACAAATCTTACATAAACAAGTTACTTTAACAATATCCGTCTTGTAAAAAAAATTGAAGAGGGAGAGATGAGGGCACAAAAATCCTTTTTCTCCCCAATTAGTTCTGTCTGCTGAGTTTTTGGCAGACTCCCACTTAGCAGTTCACAACAGGCTGCACTTTATGTCAGCCTACAGGCTCTCTGTCACAGAGAGACTGCCAGTGGCAAGGACTGTACTGCTCTATATGAATGTACAGTAGCTGGTTTGTCACGAACAGACAGAAAAATACAAGGCTGCTGCAAGCATTCTGGAACTCTAATCCTTAAAATGATGGCATCAGAGGAAAAAAATCCTAAATCTGTTTGTAATGGTAAAGCTCCAGTTCTACACTTTAACAACAGAATATTAACAAATCAAAAAAAAAAAAAAATCAACCAAACAACAAAAAACCCAACAAAACACACCCATAGCTGATAATTCAAAACAAATTTTCTGGGTTTTGCTTCATTTCTAAATCATGATAGGTCAGTTTATTTGTTTCCAAGAAGTACAATTAATCTTTTTGCATAATTACTAAACCTGTAAGGTACAGGTGGAAACACAGAACACAATTCCACATCACTGAATTAAGAAGTAAAATTTGCTCTTAATTTGCATTATGTCACTTATGTCAGGATTGGGCCCTTTGAGTAGAAATCATCTTTTGGCAAAATAATGTCATAGCAAGTGAAACAAGCCAAAAAAGCCCAATTCTCTGAG
The DNA here is from genome assembly GCF_034619465.1 of Leptosomus discolor. Lineage (NCBI taxonomy): Eukaryota > Metazoa > Chordata > Aves > Leptosomiformes > Leptosomidae > Leptosomus > Leptosomus discolor. The sequence continues at coordinate 74,642,811 of NC_141419.1, forward strand.
TTAATAGTGTGCTTCACATTTAATTAAGGTCATTTTAAACAAATGAGGCACAAAAATGCAAGAATATAGACAACTGAACAGTAAGAGACTAAGCCACTTTCGTTTCAACTGTTCTTTAGAATGTTACATAATTTGGGAAACGAGACATGCTTGCAGATGCAAATGAACTTTGAGATTTTGCCTTCGGGACACTTACAACCATATTTCTAGTTATTTACTGCTATTGGTAAATGTTTACCTAATTTTTGAGGAAACAATCCATAAGTGCCTTTAGAAACACCACAGCTTTTAAAGGCAAATTCCAAGACTTCCAGAAAATCTGCAATACTATCCAAACTAACCCCTCCCCACACAAACTGTAACTGTTAAATAGTCAGTAGCATGAAAGGTGTCTCAGGATCTGGTAACTTGTACACAATCATTCAAAATGTGTAGAATTAAGAAAGCGTATCTTCTACCACATTATACTAAGCCACGGAAACATGGAAAACCTTACTTGGGGACCATTCTTCGCAATACATGTATCTACCATGTCTTCCAATTTCAAATCCCCCCCCTAATTGTTGTCGATTCTGGTGAGAATGCATTTGAAGATAGGTACTCGATCTTTTAATTAATCTAGCTGCACTGGATTTAACAGTATTAACTACATGAGCATTCAATTTTCAGACAATATTAGCATAGCAAGGTTTTTAGGAGGTAAAACCTACACTAGAAAGGAATTTGAAATTAGTGACTATAAAGAATGCCACAAGAATCATATAAAATGAAGCAACTGGAACAAGTTTCAGTTCAGTAATATTTCAAATGCAGATTCCCACAAATCCATACTTCTAACACAGATTACACTCTACTAAATTACCTAACTTCAAAAAATCTCCACATCATGAAAAACGAACTTGAAGCACAAAGTTTACAGAATCACCCAACTTTGTGACATGGACAAACATATTTATTCTTATTTAAAATGACAAAATCTGTATGGAAGGATATCATGAAGAACAAGATGAAATTTTCATGTGCAAGGAAGCACAAGAATTTCATAAGCAATGAAATGACAACTACTCTGTTAGGTCAAAATCTCTGCCCCAGAGAGCTTCTGGCTCAACACAGTTGTAATTTTTTAATTTGTACTTGCAAAACAATATATCATAAAAATACAATAGACAGATACTACAGTATGATAAAGAAATGACTCTTGAGACGGTCCTTATTCAAAAACACACCAAGAGAGGTTATCCTAAAAGCCTTCAGAACAGTAGCATTACACTTGAGTCCCAATGTTAAGAAGCTGAAGCCACAAAATTTCCAATCTTAAACAACAAAATAACTGTAATAGGAAAATTAGTTTCTCCCTCACTCCAAGAATTTTAGTATCAAAGTAGTATTCTTCAGTTATTCTAGAACTTCATCTGATACAGTGTTCACTACAGTATTTAATATATGGCCAAACAAGGACATTCAATTATGCACTGAAATTTGTCCTTTCTGGATAGAAAATAATCTAAACCTTCCATCAAGAAGTTCTCTGAAACCTGATTTGTGGAAAGGTCTGATGAATAAGCAAAGATTTGAGTATGCCAGGATTTAAGTAATAAAGCTGATCACAGTCACAATTTTCTTGTAATATTTGGAACAAAATGTAGCACAAATCAGTTTGAATTTGGTTGGGGTTTTAGGTTTTTTTGCTTTGTTTTGTTAATCTGGAAAAGCATTAATCAGCTTTGAAAAGCATAAATGCCATGCCCTTCCAAAATTATTTCCACTCAGCATTGTGTCATTTCACATCATTTTTACTCAGATGATTGCTCATTTTGGAAATTTCTGTATTTGCAGAAAAAAACTTTAAAGATAATTCATACTATTACAGTTGATAGGGAAGAGCAGGGTAAAAATCCCACCAGATTAAAGGCAGGCAGAATCTCTCTCTGAGATGCCTCTACTCTGCACACAGAGGGAGTTGATTTTTTTGCAAAAGATGTCTCTGTCAACTGGGATAAATTGCAAGACATCACACCTTACAGCTCTCCATGATGTTTTAGCTCTTCTATAAAGGCAGACAGATGGTTACTAACCTAAGAATTTCTGCTCCTCTTCATCATTGTTCAAAGCCACTTCTCTTGACTACAGCATTCTAGAAAAAGCCCAACTGCGCCTGGAATTTGCAACCTTGTACATTTGCTAAATGTCCAGCCTTCTGCCCATCCCTGGCTTGCAATGAGTCACAAAGAACATGATTTCCTGAAGAACTTCTATTTGAAAAGTAGTTGAAAACTGGCATTTGGACTAGACTAGGAATGTGAACCGTAAGCCCATTGAGGTCTCTCTGTGTAAAAACACATAAAACACCAGTTTCGCTTTAAAGATGTCAGGCTGTTGCATCTCTCACAGGAAAGTAACCTGAAGCTTAGAAATACCAGCAACTCTGAAATACCATGTGAAATACTTCTGTGAAATACTACTATTTAAAAGTTAATAGAAAGTGTGACTTGATTCCCAGAACAGTTGTTTAGTTTTCAACAGGTTTCACTGCAAGTTTGTCTCTAATGTCAGGCACTTAACCGATGAGATAACCAGAAAACAGACCTCTTTCGCACAATCCAGTCTTTTCAAACTCCCACAATGACAAGTATCATTTCATCACTCAAGTTTCCCCTTAGAAATTCTATCAACTTTACAACACTGATTTTGCCATCAAATTAAATGAGAATCATAGAACGACAGAATGGTTTGGTTGGAAGGGACATTAAAGATCATCTAGTTACAAACTCCCTCCCACTAGATCAGATTGCTCGAAGCCCCATCCAACCTGGCCTTGAACACTGCCAGGGAGGAGGCAGCCACAACTCCTCTGGGCAACCTGTGCCAGTGCCTCACCACCCTCACAGGAAAGAATTTCTTCCTGCTATCTAATCTAAATTTACCCTCTTTTGGTTTGAAACCGTTACCCCTCATCCTGTCACTACACTCCCTGATCAAGAGTCCCTCCCCACCTTCCCTCTAGGCCCCCCTGAAGTACTGGAAGGCCACTAGAAGGTCTCCCCAGAGCCATCTCTTGTCCAGGCTGAACAACCCCAACTCTCTCAGCCTGTCCTCATAGGGCAGGTGCTCCCGATCATCTTTGTGATGATCCTCTGGACCCGCTGGTATCCCCTCCTTTGACCTGCTGGCCGCACTGCTTTTGCTATAGCCCAGAATGTGATTGGCTTTGTGGGCTGCAAGAGCACATTGCTGGCTCATACTTAGCTTTTCATCCACCAATACCCCCAGGTCCTTCTCCGCAGGGCTGCTCTCGATCCACTCATCACCCAGCCTCTATCTGTGCTTGGGATTGCCCTGACCCAGGTGCAGGACCTTGCACTTGGCCTTTTTGAACTTCATGAGGTTTGCATGGCCTCACCTCTGCAGCCTGTCAAGGTCCCTCTGGATGGCCTCCACTCCCTCCGGCATGTTGACTGCACCACACAGCCTGGTGTCGTCGGCAAACTTGCTGAGGGTGTACTCGATCCCACTGTCTATGTCACAACAAAGATGTTAAACCAGTCCCAATACCGAGCCCTGAGGAATACCACAGACATCAAGCTGTTGACCATGACTCTTTGAGCGCGATCATCCAGCCAATTCCTGATCCACCAGGTGGTCCATCCATCAAATCCATGTCTCTTCAATTTAGAGACAAGGATGTCAGGTGGGACAGTGTCAAATACTTTGCACAAGTCTAGGTAGATGATGTCAGTATCCCTTCCTTTATCCACCATCACTGTAACCCCAATGTAGAAGGCCACCAAATTCGTCAGGCATTATTTGCCCTTAGTGAAGCCATGTTAGCTGTCACCAATCCCCTCCTTATTCCCCATGTGCCCCAGCACAGTTTCCAGGAGCATCTGCTCCATGATCTTGCTGGGCATAGAGGTGAGACTGACTGGCCTGTGGTTCCCCAGGTCTTCTTTTTTTCCCCTTTTAAATATGGGAGTTATGTTTCCCCTTTTCCAGTCAGTGGCAACTTCACCGGAATGCCACAGCTTCTCAAGTACGAATAGTGGCTTAGCCATGTCATCTGCCAGTTCCTTCAGGACCCACGGATGCATCTCATCAGGTCCCATGGACTTCTGCACCTTCAGGCTCCTTAGATGGTCTCGAACCCGATCTTCTCCTACAGTGGGCAGTTCTTCATTCTCTCAGTCCCTGCCTTTGCTTTCTGCAACTTGGGTGGTGTGGCTGGAGCACTTGCCGGTGAAGACTGCGTTGAAAAAGTTGTTGAGTACCTCAGCCTTCTCCATATCCTGGGTAACCAGGACTCCCATTTCCTTCCAAAGGCGGCCCACATTTTCCCTAGTCTTCCTATGCAATCTAAATCACTAAAGTGACGACTCAATTTAAACCTTTTATTCTGTCCTCAACAGCAAAGTAAATTTCACAAAATTTCCAATTAATACTTGCCTCTGGCCACATCCACCTTAACCTTTAGGTAGCTTTTGTGATGGGTAAACTTGCAGAAGTATAAAACATAGTTTTTACAGTTCCACTCTCACAAGGTTCTCCTCCTTTCTTCTACTACTGATCTCTGGAAAGGTAATCTGCTGTCTTCCTTTCTCTTTGTAAGCAATATGGGTCCACATTACCCCATTTTGCCTCTTTTTGCCTGCTTATGCATTTTTTTTTCCTATTGAAACATTTTGGGATGAGGCGTTAAGAGCAGGATCCTGTTCCAATACTAATCAAACTCTAAATTACTGTACACATAATACTTTAAATAATAATATAAACATTGGAACAGGCTGCCCAGGGAAGTGGTGGAGTGACCATCCCTGGAGGCGTTCAAAAAACGTGTAGATGTGGCACTTCGGGACACGGTTTAGTGGGCATGGTGGTGTTTGGCTGATCGTTGGACTTTATGATCTTAGAGGTCTATTCCAACCTATGATTCTATGATTTTACAAACAGATCAGCAACATTAGAAAAAAAGTGCTGAAACAATATAGAAAGTTTTACACTTAATAGCTAGCAACAATAAATCCTGCCATCTTCTAGGCTCATTAATGTCCCAGCTCTTCCAGCAAAGTCACAAATGGGATCCACATCTCTGCTATACAAATGGAGGGGTCCACTGAGAAGCCATTTCAAGGTCTCCAGTCTTCACTACAATATTCACACCAGTATCAGATCTCTCAACCATTTTATCCCACTGCAGGTAAGGGTGTAGCAGAATTCCTTGTTGCAGAGGACATATTATGTTTCCTCTTTCCTTCTTACACTAGAGCCCCCAGCTCTGTTAACACCACTAACTAGTTCTGTTGAACTGGAGAAACCAAAGCAAAAAAACGGACAATGGAAGTATTTTGTCATACCAGGATGACGGATATTAAGGCACCTGCCTTGAACATTTATCTCAGTAGTTTTGAGTATCTGCATTCAATCTCTAAAACCCAACAAATTTGAACTTTTTAACATCTGCTAAATAACCTATGCTTAACCCCTAACTGCATAAATGCAAGTCTTACAGAAGAGGATGCCTGCCACAGAGCCTCTGGAAAGGTCACAAAGAATCCCCCACAAACCTAGTGCAAGGTAAGAAGCAGCCATATTTACAAGGCATGAATTTGCCTTCCACTAGGAGCACTGCTGTGACCAGCGTGTTATGCAACACCCAGATGTGAAAACCTGTATTTACTTGCTCTAATTCAGTATCTGAGATTTAATTCATCGAACACAAAAAAGGCTCCTTAATCTCTTTATGAATACATCTGACTGTTTGATGTATTAGCACCCCCTTTTGGTCAACTGTTGGAGATATGTTAAAGAAAACCACATATCACAGCACAGGAAATCAGATCACAACATAGAGATGAAACAAAGTCTTGAAGAAAACCTCATATGCCTCATGAAAAATGAAGGTAGCCATTATGAATTAAGTCTAAATGGTGTTTTAAGTATTCTTATACTGAATGACCAGGGTACCAGTAGGTGTGAATATACATATATGCAAAAGCAGAAGCTGTGATGAACCATTCAATACATTGAACAGATAATCATTCTTAGAAAGCCAAACTTTTTCAGTATTACGGTATTTATGTAAGCGGCACAGCATACAGCCACCAAAGACATTAAATTCAGAACAAAAAGAACATGGAAGCATTGCCAGCTCAGAACTTCCACAGCATCCAACCTAGTCACACACTGCAATTAAGTAGATTAAAAACAAATCAGTATAATGTTCTCTTATATAGAATATCATTTCAATAGAATGATTGCTTGTTATATGATGTCAAATACAGTACAGATCACAGTATTCAGCTGCAATATAATACATTTCTATAAAGACAGCTTGTAAATTTGAACTTGTGAGAGATGAAATTAAATAGAGCAGGATAATACTTCCGTGGTATTAGATTCACTACCGTAATTAAAATGATGAAGACTTAACAGAGTCAATGGTATTTTATTTTTACCAGGATACATTTACCATTCTTACTACATCCCAACGTAAACAAAATATGGAATATAATGCCAAACACTGCCCGTAAAGACCATGCAGTTCTATTTTGTAGTATGAACTTCATGAGTAACTTTTGGGGTTAGAGGAAAAGCCAGTTCCCCATTTATAAATAGTTAAAATCTCAGACAATATTGGCACATCACAGTTCTTTCTTTTCCTACAAAATGATGTTAAATTATAAACACAGTAAACCATGTTTCTAAATGGATGAAAGGAATACCAATTTATTTAATCTAAACTACTGAAATTTCTGTATTAAGTGGCAAAAAAGATCAAAATTGAAATGAAAATATATAAACACTGCTTCTACTTGCTAAAAAGTTCATATGAAAAATACGGTGGGATTTTTTTCTAAACGTGTGTTTGGAAAACAGGGCAGGAAGTGACTGTGCTTTTCTGTCTGGCAAATCTGATTTATGAAAAGAAGTAATGGTCACATAAATGTACTGAATAAACATGAAAATAACTTTAAGCATTTGACTTGTGGCTTGTAACTTAGTGTGCATCTTCAAAGCTAAATGTTAAGTTCACTTGCCTTTAGAAATATTAAATGAATTACATTTTCAAGTAGCAAATACTTTATTAAGTAGAAAACAATAAAATTTTAGTTATTTTAGGTTCTACTTTAATTATCCCATAGACAGGAAAATGCTATTGACATATCTACAGGCAACCAAGATATCAGCTAAATCACAGCACTATGCAAAACACAGTTGTAGTCCGTCCAGAACTACCTTAAGACCAGAGCACCACAGTCACTCCCGGCACTCCAGTTAAGTCCCCAGGACAGAAGTCAGCTCTGTTAAGACACAGCTTGAGTTGCCCACCATCAGTTTCCCTCCTTTAACCAGCTTTCTTGGGGTCAACAAGGAACGAGTAGTTAGTGTCAAGCCTTCACTGCCCCTGACTCAAACATGGCCCACTTGAACTGCTCTCTAGCCAGCTACTTGAGTGGACAGCCCTGCGCACACAAGACCAGAAGACTACACAACAGCTAGACAGTAAGCACAGTCAGGCTCAACCTACTCCTGCAGACCTACACAGGTGTCTCCACCAAGCTTCTGAGCACCATGCCTTGTAGGAGCATTAATTAGGTGGGTGCACGCGTGGCATAAGCACGCACACCATGAAAACAGCTTGAGCTGATGTATAGTTCAAGCAAAAATCCACAGAGCTAGCTTGGGTTCAAGTCAGCACACTGGCAAGTGAGGGCTGCACACCCTCAAACAGTTCTCTGGAAATCCCAGGATGATACCAGACTGTTTCTCGATCCGCTTGGACTTAAACTCAGTCATTATCATGCCAGTGCTTCTAGACCCCCATATACATGTGACTCAAAGTATGCCAGCGATCCTTCCCAGATTACAGCAAACAGACTAGAAACATTGAGAGAGTGGCTTAACACATTAAGAACAAAATGACCCAAAATTATTTAAATATTTTTGTAGTAAAAATCATAAAACTCACTATAAATGAGATCTGGTGTATTACTTATACAGCAATAGAACAAATAATTTATAAGATGTGCAACTGCTGTCAGGTGGCAGGAGCTCTGAACTATCACCACCTATACAATTGCTGATCAGCAATTTCATTACACACTACTCTCCAAACCAGAAGACCTAATCTTAGAAATTAACCTCAGGTCACAGTCTAAGAATAGCAGGTTCCTCAAGAACCAGTGGAAATCTCTTGTAGGCAAGTCAGCTGAAAGGCAAATAATACTAGAAATGCTGCACAGCCCCTATCAACTATCAACTGAATTTTGCATTATCTAGTTAGAAAGCCCAATAAAGTTAAAAACGAAGAGGGAAAAGATATGTAGGGAGCGAAGACAAAATACACAGGTGACATATTTGGTCTGTTTGTGCTTTCTAAATGTCAAACTTCTCCCCACACATGCACATTCAGGAATTCATACAACTAGACAATAACTAAAAACTGTGCTCTCTTTATAGTAAGAACAACAAAAGTCAAAGGGTTTAATTCCAAAACTGTGAGGAATGAAACTAATGTTCCACAACCCACCTCTGTCTTAGGGAAGTTTATGCATTTTGAACAAGAGCTTTTGAATCATGTAAAATTCAACACACACAGAAAAAAAAAAAAAAGAGTAAAGATTTCTCTGTGTTTGCAAACTGGTTTATGACATAGTACAGTCCTGTACTTGATCCCTATCCTTTCCCCCTAATTTAGCCTTTAAAGTGTTACTGGAAAACTACGTCTTGGTTTATAATGGTTCACAAAAGTCAATGAAGCTATTTGGCTCAGTTGTTTGGCAGCTATGAAAAAAACGTATTTAAGAGCTATCCATTTATGTTTGTAGTACTTCGTAAAAGCCACTTAGAGACAGCAAATGCCTCACAAATGGAATGTGACATACAGAAGCAGGTCACTTTTCAGAACTGTATGCTCTCAGCACTTATTCTAGATGCGAGTGGGCTAAGCTAGCTAATATTATTGCATATCATTTTATTTCACCTTTGTTTTGTCAGCTTTGCCTTGTCACCTTACTCTTCATGTCCTCAACAGCCATTCCACAGTTATCAGGTACCTTAGCTACTCTCCATTATATCACACATCTTAATCACATCACAGCCCATTTTTTAATTCTTCTGCCTGTCCACATCTTTCCTTTGTTGACATATTTCCAACTTCCTTTTCACACACCTCTGAGTGGAACAAGCCCCATGCTATTTCAATAAACCTTTGCCTACTGAGTTACATGTAGAGAAGATACAACAGTGGTGCCACCTTACATGCAAGAATATAATTTGAGATTTCAAGTCAGCTTGTGCTCTAATATTAAGTCTGAAACCAAACTCTCTCAGACCATGCATCAGGACCCTAGGGGCACTAACAGGTCTTAATGGCCATGACCAGCCTCACACAGGGCCTCCATGAACATCCCCTGCCTGTGGTCCTGGTGCTCAATTTAAGCTCAGCTCCAGGTCTTCAGCCCTTGTCTGAGCAACATCATTTAAGTGTACCCACCTGCAGCCCTGGCTCTGGTTCCTGTCTCTGAGCCTGGCTAGACACTTCATCCAAACTGCAGTATGACTCCAGTCCTGTTCAGACCCTGTTGCCTGGATGGACTTCAGATACACATTGCAAGCATGTTTCCAAACCTGTCTCTGGTTCCTCTTGCTGGTGACTGGACTCCCCAGATGGACCCTGGACCTTGCTCACAACTTTGCTGTGTCTGGGACTGTTCATGGACTCTTATTACCAGCACCCAGCTCTCCTCATGCATAGATGCTGCAGGACTGTGCCCTGGTCAGTGTGGGCACTGTCCCTGATTGTATCACCCTCAGCTTCCAGCTTGCCTTACCCTCAGGAGCAGCCAGCCATTGCTGCTCCCTGACACTTCGCTAGTCATTAATTCCTACCAAAATCCATTTTTTACCAGTATATGCAATATATTTGCACTTGTTTTTCACTCTCATTACTTTGCAACCAAAGCACAGGACTTAATTTTTATGTGTGTTACAACAGAAATGTAACGAAACTGTCAAGCTACTTAAATTAAGCTTACTTTAAAAGAAAGCTTGAGTACCCTGTTGTTCTATAATTATCTTACTTCATTTTCATTCCATTTACGCTATTTATCAATACAAACACACCCTACAAGCATATTTTGAGAACTCATCTTTGAGAACAAAAACCTCATCAGCTACTCTATTTGTGTGCTTTCTTGTACTCTTACTTATACACAGACCCTCTCCTCCTCCACTGGTACTATTCTTTCCTTTTGCTAGTCTCTTTTCATATTCTTACTATCTGAGCCAGCTCTCTGAAAGGACACTGTTAGGCTTGCTACTGCTCACTCTTTTCTAAAGTGGAATAAACCCTTAAGGCAAAACTGGTGCTTCAAATGCAAACCTTATTCTTGAATTCTAGTTCAGACAACAACATTCAGATTATTTATCTCTTCCTCTGGTAGGCACAATCAACACTGACATATGACAAAACATCACCGCTGCAGAATTTCCCTTCAGATAACTTACGCAGCACATACAAATACTCCTTGAATACATGACAAAACAGTTAAAGCTACTGCATGAAAAGCTCTGCATTTTTTTCCTTAATTTAAAATATAGGGGGTTCTACTGAAAGCAGCAAGCCACTTGTTTATTCCTGAGTATTTAAATAGCCACAAAATACATGTCTGGTTTTATAACGGAAGACAGTACTTCTGAGTATTATTGACATCAGATGCAATATCCATAAGAATCTCTACTTAAAACTACTGAAATATATAGAAGAGGTGTAAAATTAAACAAAATTTTGGTTTGGACTTTAATACAAATAGCATCACTAACATTTAGTAGAGCATTACTTCATTAGACTGACATTAAACGGCAACAACAGAAGAAGCATTTACATACAGATATACATTCATAAAAGATAGGTCTTCAAATATTTTATCTAAAATACATCAAATCTGATTTTAGGAAAATAATGAATAAAAGCTGTTTATGAAATCTTCCATGTTAACACTCCAAGAATAAGCAGCTGCAAGAATTGTTTGCCCACACACATTCTGGAGCTGCCTACAGTCTGTCTAGCTGAGTCAAAAGTTAATTTACTTCCTCAACGTCAGTCACAGGTCAAGGGAAGACTAAGACAGACAGAAACTGCTGCAGCTAGAAAGTGGCTTGTTAACAAAATGGTACCTAAACGTACTGTTATATTGCCAGGAGGGAACAACTGCACTTTGAAACTGGGACAGAAAAATGCCATTAATTTCCTAGGAAATATGGAAAGATTATAAAGAAGGTAGTGATAACTGTTTAGCTTGCCTTCTGCTAATTTAACAATATATTTTATTAGAAAAAACAAAGGATGTGATCTTAAAACAGTTTGGAGATACACTTTGTAACAGATTTGGAATAAAACTCTTACAAAAGAATTTAAGAAGCTTACAAAAACCCACTGTGTGGTCATGAGAATGAAAACATGTACATGGATAAAACAATAACCTCTTCAGCACTGTATACATTTACTGAAACTATTAGTATAAAAGAAGATTTTTTTAAAACTATTTGTGAGTAAGTTCAGGCTTTCCTGCTAACTATATGAGCCTCTCAGCATTTCAGCCTCTTACAGCAAATAATTTCATCTCAGACAATCTGGCCAACAGCAAAGTCAACAGCCGCCTGGCAGGGTGTATCTTTAATTTCTAGTTTTTCTCAAAATACCAAAAATTTAATTACAGGCCCTATGATTAAAAAAAAAAAAAAAAAAAAAAAAAAAAGAAGCAAACTGACATGGTTCACTCTCAAAGCACTAAAAATGCAAAAATCTAAGAACAGCTATTTTCCTTCATCACAAAGAATCACCTAAAACATGGTAACTATGAACAAGACTGTGTGTTAGTCCCAGACAGAACTGCACAGTGACACTGCCTTTGTATCTCCAGAAATTTACGTTACGCTCAACAGTTTTCAAGCACGCTTAAAGTTCACAAATTCCAGACAAAAGTTAAAAATATCAAACATATTAATTATAACTAGAGTTCCCATCCTCATTATTCATCAACATGTAACAATAGGCAAGACTTCCCACACTGCAACAAGGAAGACCTACCACATTGGTCTAATACATTGAGAGCTACACATTGGTGTAATAATTCCTACTGTCGATTTCATTTGCAGTTTTTCCCTCTCCAAAAAAAGAAATACCAGATACTGATTTTGCTTGTGTCTAGTTGTGAGTGAAAGGCCAAAGCAGCATGTTATTGAGGTAGATGGTATCAATTAAATTCTCAAGTTACTCTGAGATTTGGAACTTAACTTCTTCTGAATCTCACTGGCGCAGTTTGATAGTGCCTGTTTTTGTGAAGAACAGCTTTGAAAGTGACAGTTCCTATCAGTCAGAAATACAACCCAACCCAACTGTCTTCTGGGCTTTTTCAATCACATATAAATACTGCATCAAGTTGAGATGTATAATGGAATAACCAAGGTTAATTGAGTCAAAATGCTCAAACCTATATTAAGGCAACATCAATGTCATTTTTGTAAACCAAAAAGTTGTATTTTTCCAGTACGAGTTAAACCTGCTGAACAGTATATATTAGACCACCACCACTAAAGCAAATGTTATTATTTTGTTAACATAGATTTGAAATTCTATCTATTGACAGCTGGCATTCGAATTCCCCTTCTCCATGTATCCATATGGCATTTCATAATCTTTCTATCAATTTCTTTATTGATTTGACAAAAAAATGTGCTTGAACTCATTGTAACAAGTTCTACAAACACATTTCTCTCAAACTTTGAGATACCAAATACTTGGTACTAGCAAATACCAACCTGAAAGCCTTTTCCATAAAAAAAGTTTGGCGTTTTGTTTTGGAAACAAAGTAAGTGTCATTTTCAAATGCAGTGTCAGAAGCTATTTTAAATTGTTTAGTCCCTGAAATAAAGTATACTAGTGCCAATAAACTTCACCTCTACCCTCCAAGGCTTTTTTTTTTTTTTTTTTTATGTTATTGTTTTGGTGGGGTTTTAGGTTTTTTATTCATATCTCCACTCATCTTCAAACTATTATTAGGATCTCAGTTCAGTAGATTTAGTGGAAAAGCTATCCTAGCATGTAATAATGTGGTTTTTTTAAAGATACACCAAACTTTAGGTGAGTGACCTGCAGTTCTGACCCCACAATAACTAGTTGCCACAAAGCTGGTAAGAACAGTTTTCAGCTGTTCTAGTCCAGAAGAAAGTACATTGCTTACTTACTAGTTATCTTTAAAAACAAACATACCTTAGACGTCTGTCTGCTTGTCTCTATTAAACCTTCCCTTGCTGAAAAGGCTGTCATTCCTCCCCCTTTGAGTTTCTAATTCCAAAAGTGAAGGAACCAAATGTACTTAAAAGCCACTCCACATTATATGCCCAATAATGAATAACAATTTAAGAAGCTTAATCAGGAACATTTTGCTGTCATAACGCCTGCTCTACTTACTTCTCCATAATAACATTCGGAAAACAGCCATTTCCAGAACAACAAATCTCTCCCTTGCCCCCATTCTCAAACTTTGGCTCTCCCATTTTCTTTTCCCCTTCTGCCCCACTTACTTTCATGTCTTTCTACCCATCCTCTTCCTCACTTAGGCCAATACTAAAGTACTTGAAGTTTAAAAAACATTATGGGAATTCCATACAAATTTAAGAACAAGAACGATCTTCATCTTAGCTCACTAGGAGACAAGCTGTGCATTAGAAGAAGGCTAAACTACATGATACATGGTATTTTTCACTTTTTCATTTCTCTAATCTGTAACAGAATTCTTCACTTTGAACATCCTACTGCTCTGTTGCATTACATCTAACATCTTCATTCCTCCATGGGGGCTTTCCAAAGCTTCCTCTTTCCATTCTAAAAGAAACAAGGAGCACTCCTACACCCTACTTCCCATAATGCCAAACAGAGAAGCCAACACCAGGAAATCTAAAACACCATTCAGGTTCACCTGAGCCACTCTAACCTCATAATAAAGGTGTATATGCATGAACAACACAACAGTCATGAATAAGACAGTATGTTAATTGTCCCATCAACTCTTACAGGACAGAAGCAAGTAGTGATGGATTACCAACTTTGAGATCCTACATAAAGTACTGCAAAAGGACTCAAGTCATCCTACTTGTCAGAAATCTCATCCTCTCTCCCCCAAAGCGTGCAAAACTGATAGGGAAAGAGTGCCTTCCTTCAAAGAGCCCAACACCAGATCATCATCAAAGGACCTGTGACTATAATAAATAACAACTGACGATGCTTTCGGTTCCAGTGAATATGCAAGATCTGCCTCCTAGACCCTCTCTGACCACACAATCACTATTTGAAAAGTGTGGACGAGGTCAAAGGGAACAGGTTTTAAATGATACATGGATCATCTCCCAAACTACAGCTTCAGGCTGTTTGCAAGATCAGATGAACACTCACTGATGCTCGAGTTCCTGTTTTTAAACTTATGCTCATTAAGCATACAAAACAAAAAGGTGTTTTTCACCTTTTCCTCCCCTCACATGTCCATTTGTCTCTCCCCATCTTTCACCTTGAGTCTGCTCCAAACTTCCACGTCACTACAACCTTATGACCAAAAAAAACCCCTGGAGTTTTATTCTGCATTTCAGTTTACAGTTGTACTATTGTGCTGTAATATAGTGCTGATTCACTGTACTTACTCTGACATGCATCAAAACCAAAAGAATATAAAATAGTAAAATTCAAGTTAAATATCTATTTTAAAAGGTCTTTTCCCCCTATGAATAACCAAAATGAAACTATGTATAAACACCACGTACGCAGCAAGGGCAAGACCTGAAAAGCTTTTTCTCCTGGTCTTACCTTGAAATTGTATTCCTGGTAGTGTTTGCAGATACAGTTAGCCACTGCAATTAATTTTGACAAAGTTAAATGCTACAGAGCTATTTTTTTTAATTAATGAAAACCAAAGCTTCTGATGTATCTAATCCTGACAACACCACATGTACACTATCCTGCACAGTATATGAGAGTAAGTAGCAGACACGCATTACAGCTGGATGAAATAATAAATAATACAACTGGTGCAACATACTACTTATTCCAAACTTGACAAAAATGTCACACTGGCTAAATAGTGCTTCTATTAACCAGACGCAGTCAGAGCTTTGTCCACCTATGTGTAGCTGTCTTGTCTACCCAGATCTAGATCTCGGAAGTCTACTAAGCCCTATTTTAACATATGGCTCAGTATAAACATGCAATAAAAAAAGCCAACACTGTTTTGAAAAAAGGAAAAAAAGATAACACAAAAGAGTAAGCTAGTTATCCTGAAGGAAAAAAAAAGCTTTTTGAAAAGTTAAGAACCACTTTCTCTGTTATTAATGAAAGAGCAAAACAGGTTTCTTCTGTATTTTTTAAGTCCTTTATTTTTCCCACACAAATGGCTTCCCCCTCTTACCACTGAGAGGGAAGCTTGCTTATGTATATGGTGACTGAAGAGTAAGATTTAAATGGCATACCAGGTTTCCTTATTCTCTTGAGCATATAGCATGAATTGAATTTTTTTTCATAATCTCAGGTATCCATTTATGATGAACTAGCAAAACATTTGCTATCATGCTCATAGTCTTTACAACAGAATTACAAGAGGAAGGTAACACATTTTGAAGAACAGTCACATATCACAAAAAAGTGATAAAAACAATCCATTATCATGAAATGTAGGGACTATGTGGCCAAGTATTACACCTGCACACACAAAATACTCTGCTTCTGCAACAGAAATTAGTATCTTTGTATTCTGACTGCACTACCTTGTGAAATAAAGGGACTCTCTGAAACACTAAGTGGTTTTGCAACAAACAGCTGATTCCCAGTTCAGCAGACATTTGTTTGAGCTTTTCGTTTCGCAGCTCCACCTACCCATATTTCCTAGTGCAAGGAGACACAGCAGTCTTTCCCGAGACAAGGACATTTAAAAGTCCCTCCTCTACTTTCCTCCAATTCATGTGAAACTTAAAGAGATGTAACTATTATCTAAATCATATGCCTTAATCAAGTTTGGGCTGCAGATAACTAAGAGGTAAAATTTGAAGTAATTAGGTAAGACAGACAAACAAGGTACAACTTTCCTCCTGAAGAGGTCAAACTCAGAAGAGTATGTTCAGTACAATTTCTAGCTCCTGAAACACTGACAGATCATACAGCATGAAAGCTTCAAAACTGTGATGAAAGCAAAGGAGGCACTTCTGTTTTCTGTACCAGCTCAAGCTATCTGCCTATGGTCTACATGCTCACCACCAGACAGAATAACGACAGACTTCGTCACCACTGCCTCAGTTATTTAAACTAGGTACACAGAACTTCATAAAGATATAGGGAATGTTGCTGCATGTTCTCTTAACTTCAGACTGCACACTTATTTCCTTATTGTGTTACCAGTAACTAGTTCAGAATCATCAAGCAGCTTGGGCACGTATATTTTGAAGTGCTTAAACATGCACCAATAAATTCAATCTTTGCATTAGAAGATGTCATAGTATTTGTAAAAACCAAATATAGCTCATGGAAATCAGAATAGAATCTCTCTCATGACTATTGGAAAGTGGTCTTGGGAATTGTTTTCAAAATCAGCTGTATCACTCTGTAATTGAAATTCTGAAAACTGGAGAACTATCGGAAGTTTCACGTGCAAAAATTTGCAAAAAACACTACAAATAAAACTACTGCTTGAAGGTTTTAACTTCAATCCTACAGTGCTCAAACAACAAGCTATATTACTCTCATAATCTAATTTAAGCAAATAACTGAAACTGTAATTTAACCAAGTTGTACCAAACTCTGAATCTTACAAACCTTACTCTGAATCTGAGTTAAAAAAGAAGCATAGTGCTGAAGTGATGAAAGAATCATTCAAATGCCCTCACAGTTGACAATTCCAGCATCTTCTTCAGGCATCTCCAAAGAACAGTGTTAGCTTTTATTGTTAGTAATTCTAACACCTGTATTTGCTCTAAGACACACACCTAGCATACTGGTATAGCACATTCTTTCTACGGATTGACAAACAGACTGATTACTAATAACTCAGGCAGACAAGACTTTAAATATACTTGAGTTTGTTGTAACAAAGAAGCTATTTCCACCAAACTCTATCTGCCAAAATACTTTTCTGAAAGGAAACCAGTATTGCAGGACCTGTATATCCAACTGCAAGATATGCTGCAAACCACTGGCTTCTTAAAGAAGCAGGCTTTTGGACAGTTGCTGATCATTACAACTGGATAATAAGCTTAAGTGGTATGTATTATAAGACCATTCACAATCCTGTCAGGTAGAGAAGTTCCTTTATCCCTTTTTCATAAAATAAGATGTGAGATACTAAAGCTAGAAATGGGTCTTGTATACTGCCAAGCTTTGAGGAATCTACCTGTCTACAGCAATTTATGTAGATCGATTACTCAATCTACACTTCTGGTAAAATACAAAGGATTATGTGGTATACAAGAAAGGTATTCACAAAGGAAAAGAAACCAAAGAGCTGCTTTCAAGAAGCAATAGAAAGTACAGAAGCAAAAGATACATTTTCTCCCATGAACCTTTGCCTATTTTTATTACCTCACTATGAGCTGCAGGAAGACATCTTGAATTTAAAATTTAGTGCCTTGAATCCTTTTCTGTAATTATGTACTTTGATTCTCCCTTCCAAGCAGGGAGACTGCAGAGGCTGCTTAAAAATATTTTTCATATACAACAGTAACTGTGAAGAGGAAAGATGTAAGTTTCAGTGCCTAGTTCATCAAGAAAACAATTAACTACTTTACAAAAACTATGCAATGAATGATAGCCTCAACTGTTCCTTCAAACTGACAAAACTATCTTACTTTATAACATGTTTTCCTTGCTGCAAGGAAAATTTTATTCTCACTCTTCCAATATGCAATGATCGCAAAGATGTGCAAAACTTTAAAAAAAAAAAAAAAAAAAAAAAAAAAGAGTGATTCAGAGTGCTCTTCCCTTTGATTTCTCCAAGAAACCTGCAGATTTACGATCAGGCCACTGCCCTATGGAATGTGAAACACAAGTTCCAGCCCCCCTCAGGCAAAATCTTCAACCTCTCTCTTATTGAAAATATTAGCGGACACTAATTCTTCAGTCTCCCACTGTGGCAAGGGAGGAACCTAAGGCACTCTTCCAAAAAAAGAAATTTCCTGGAAAAAATGCCAACTTAAAAGTCCCTACCTCATATTTCCATGCAGTTCATTTCCACCCCTGCTACTTCCTACTATTTGTTCTGGAATAACTGCTTAAAAGGCAGAGAGGTAAAACTTTAAAACTAACTAACAAAAATATTTTTAACCCAAATCAGTTGATCCAGTTTACACCATGGCACAGGCAACAGCTGCGTCAACACCACAGATGATTAAAATAACGGCAAAACCAAGCAAACATGAACAGTAAGTTTCTGTATTAGCATAAAGGAATTCCTAAATTCATATTCACAGATTCCTAAGCATTTTTGTGAGACTGAGGATGAATCTCCAGCACTGTAAACCAGGTGCCATTTTAAGAGGGAGGAAGCAGCAGTAACCAATGTCAGAGCGTAAAAAATGGGAAAAAATAATATGGCCATAGTCCTTCTTTCCTGCTGTATGTATGTACATATAGCTTTCTGTGTGTGGTTTTATATATACATATATATGCTCATAAAGAGTCCATAGATTTAAAAAGTTATTGAAACTACCTTGTATGTATGTTTGTATGTAAAGATTTAAGTAGCATGGAAAAGCAAAACCTCCAAATCGTACTAAATGGCACTGAACTGTATTTTTTGTCCTGACTAGAAGGAACTCTTACAAAAACCTAACTCCTGTGACATGCACAGAAGTAAACACATGCACACATCTTCAACTGGAGTTTCAGTACAGGTCTCTGCATTAAAGAAACAAACAGCAAAGTGCCACCAAAGATTATAAAGCCATTTCCAGCATTATTTCAAGGAATCAATGAATAAGTAAGTACATACCCCCCCAAAAAAGTAAAGAGATCTTGGGGCAGGGCATGAAGAGGAAAACCTAGAGGGTATGAAATAGGGCGAAGGGGTGCAAATCTCTGGGACGACCGTGCCGGCCATGGAAGGAGCCATCCCCCCCTCCGGCTCCCTGGCAGCGAGGCAAAACGCTGCCCGTCGCGCTGGGGCCGGCGGGGCTCCTCTGCCGTTTCGACCAGCTCCCGACCTCCGGGCGCCCAAGGACACCGGGCGGGCAGTCACAGCGAGGACGACAGCACGGACAGACACGCACAGCCCCGGAGGAAGGCCTCGGCCCGGCGCCCGCTGCCGGCCCGGCCGCCCCCCGCTCGCGGCGGGGCCCTGCGCACCCCCCCCCCCCCCCCCCGACCTAGCGCCCGAGGCGGCCGCGGCGAAGCGCTAGGCCCGGGTCAGCCTCCTCGGCAGCGCGGCCACCGCCGCGGGCCGCCGCCGGCGGGCCCCTGGCTGCGGCGGTGCCGCCCGGCCGGCCGGCGGAGCGCCCGCAGTGCCCGTTACCTGGCCGGCGACAGGCGGGCCGCGGCGGCCCCGCTCCTCGCGACAAGGTGCCTCAGAGTCGCTGACATTGAGAGAGCCGCCGCCATGACGCTCGCCGCAGCCGCTGGGAGACGGCAGCGTCGCTGGGCCAAACCTCCTCCGCCCAGACAGGAAACGCGAAAGCGAGGGCGGAAAGAGGGAGCGAGAAGAGCGGGAGGGGCGGGCAGGGAACGGCAAGGGGTGCGATGGCGAGAGTGCTGGGGGAGAGGGGAAGGGTGGGGGCTGCTGGCAGCCCATCGCCAGCGCTGAGGAAGGTCAGGCCTGAAGCCCGGAGCCCCGTGGGGGAGCCACGCAGTCGCCCCTTCCCCCCGGTTGCGCGTTCAGCCCAGAAACATTTTCTGTCTGGTTGGGGCGCGACGCCATCTTCTCGATGGCATGGGACGAGCCTCCGGTAGGAATGGAGCAGGCCTCCGGGCTCTGCGGCCTCAGCCCCGCATGGCAGCGTGGCTGGGCTGGCCGGTGTATGTGTCTGTAGGGAGGGCATGGCGGCACCTGGCCCTAGTGTCCCCAGCACCTGGAGCCCCTCCCACTTGGGCGTAAAAGCCGTGGGGCAGCTCTCGTTGGCCCCATTTTTTCTCATTACATTTCACGGACAAAATGGTGTACTCTATACAGAGACATCAAAGCTTTGATATATCCTCTTGCACCTGTTTTTTAGTGTGCTTCTTGGTTTCGCTGTCTAAAAAGGATCCATGTTCTTGGTTCACTACAAAAAGCAAGTACCTAACATACTGTGGTGCTTTTAGGAGCTCTGTTTTGTTTTTAAACTACCTTATATCCTATATTCAAGCAAGGAAGATTGGCGAGACCGCTGTTCCGTTATAGCAGAGTCATATTTTTTAATACATTAACTAAAAGGGAAGTAGCAGTACTTAGGCCCTGGAAGCACTATGGTGCCATGTTCATGGTTAAAGAAGACAGATTGCTATAAATCAAAAGTCAGATACAACCAATTCCAGTGCCAAAACCTCAAATGACAGAAAGTTTCCAAAAATGCATGGTGCAACAGCACAGTGTTATACTAGGATCTGTAATACTGTGAAGGACTGAAAAGCTTTTTTGGGGAGTGGGGGGTGATATTCTTAACATTATTCTAATTATTTTTATACTAAAAATCTGTTGACATTTTGAAAATAAAGTTTCAGCTTTGATTTTACTGAAAAACTGAAAAAATATTTTGGAGTTTGTTAAACAAAAAAGTGATGAAATTCCTTCAGGAGGAGATGTTGGTCTTGACTGTTTCCACGTTGCTCCAGGAGAAGCCAGCCTTGTTCTCAGTTTTGACAGCACAGTTTGATAGGGTCAAATACAAAAATTCTGCACAAGCATGTAAATTCAGCATTTTCCTGCCCCAAATAAAAGAAGATGGAAGAAGAATAGTTCTAATGAAAAGTTAAACAAACTTTGAACAAATGTCTTCTGCAGTTATCAAATCAACAGAGCATTCATTTCCTATGAGAACAAATAATCAACACCCTTGTATTATGTAATCCTAGAGCTACTATTTCATAGTCTTTGTCATAGGCAAAGGTTGCAAGATTCTTTCTGTTATAAATCATTCTATTAGAACTTTCCACTCTCAAATATGTAATTTGCTATTTTCTATTTCATGGCTTTCTTGCCGTGAAATATTTCTGAATTTTGATGACATGATGATACATACTGTTTTTCACTTTCAGAACAGCAACAGCGCTGCAGAAAAAGAAGAAAAGTGAAAAATCTTTCTGGGCAGCGTAATACAGAGATACAGAGACAGAGCAAGGACAGTGATTTACAAATTCGGTGGTTGTACAGATAGGAGTATTTAGTTTTTCAATCATTAGTGAGTGTGTTCAAAGTCAGATACAGTAAGACACACAGCAGTAGTAATTTTGTAGCAGTGATGAATTGAAATGAGTATTTGTTAAATGCAGGTGGGAAAATACCCGAAACTTTCAAACTTACTGGTTTTTGTTCATGATTTCGAGAGAAAGACTTGAAAAACTTTGTTCCCCAGAGTTTTTTGTGATTTATTTTTTCAACTGTATCAGTTAGCAGCCTAATAATGAATGTCCAAACTTTCAGTCACTTGCAGATAGACATAGTAAAAGTATCTGCATCTCAGGAAATTCATGCATTTTTCTCTCTGTCTTCCAAAATCTTTTTCCCATGCATGAGTGATGGTAGGTTTAAAGGAGGCATTCACACCAACTCAGATGTACTTCAGCTAATCTAAACTTGTCCCTTTTGTGGTGCTTCAGCTAGGGGAAATGTTGTTTCACTTCTGGAAGCAGAGGAAGGTTTTATAGCTGTTCAAAGGCACCAGTGGTTTGGTCAGGCAGGTTGCCCTTGGAGGGCTCCATTGTGAGCTGAGGCAAGTTGTTTGAGTCTCTCTCCTTTGCATCAGCTGGCAGATCATCATAGCTCAGCCAAAGACCTCTGGGATGGATCAGGTTTGTATATCTGGTGTCTTCTTGCACTGTCAGAGAGGGAGCCGGTGGTTTGGGCAGCATGTGAAGCCTCCTGTGCTTCATGTAGCTCAATTCTTTGAACTCCTGCTCTCCCTGCTACTTCTTCTTTGGGTGGGGGAAGGGAAGAGGTAGCACACAGCAGCTGGAATTTGGAGCTGCCACCTTATTAACTGAATCTGTCAAAGGAGGGTGCCAAATTCAGGAGCTGCCTTTGGCAGCTGCAGAGGCAGGACCGTCTTGTGCTAGATCACAGCGACTGATGGGCTTGAGCATGTGCACAAGTGAACGTGCTGCTAATTGCTAGCACAGTCCCTGGAACTGTTTTGGCCCTGGCCAATTAGCACTGTCCCAAACAATGTCTGAGTACAATCTGGGAACTAGTGTGGGCCTGGGACTGTTCCTAATAAGCTGCGTGGCTGAGGCCATTCTGGGTTTTGGATTGTTTTTTTGGAGCAGGGAAGAAGGGAAAGAGTTTAGTCCATGGATGTCAGCTGTGCCACGTAAGCTGAGCTGCATCAGGGGTACAAAAGGGTCCTTGGACTGTTTATTTACTAATATAAATGTAACCATAGCATTTGTTGCTGAAGTATTATTGTATGTCACAAACACATGAGAGACTATTTCAAGACAAATAACCATAGCTCTCCAGAGGCAGCTTGTGTGGCAATTCCAAGTACACAGTTTACCGTGAAATTGATATGCAACAACAGTCCCTTGCTGTCTGGTGCCTGAGAAAGGAGAGCTACGAATTTTTGGGTCTCCTACTATTTCCCCAGGTTTAGAAGTAGACCTGTGAGATACTCCTACATAGGTTTAAGTTGAACGTATACTGTTTTGTGTGATTGGCTTAAATTTGTGTAAATGTATTCACACATATAATGCAACACTTTTTTAAATCATCATGTCTGAGGTTAAACTAATAAATTTGTGTCTGTAGCAGTCTTAGAAAATTATGTGTTAAATGTTGTATTTCCCAAAATAATTCAATGCATCAATTTTTGAGGTGACTGCAGAAGAATCATTTGAAGTCCATACTTTCATGAAGGCTTAAACTTTTCATTCATAATTCTGGCTGCAAGTTGATCTTCTGTCACTGATATACTGTGAAACACTGTCCCTTAAGACTGAAACAGTTCTTGTGCCAGCACTTATTGTGCTGTACAGTATGCTCAAAGTTCCTATTGTCTCACTCTATGAGAAAGCTTATTAGCTTAACTATGCAGAGTTAGAGTCATATTTTCTCTTCACATATGTGAGCTGCACACATTGTGAGAATTGGAGAGGAAAATTTAACCTTTTACTTTTTTCCTGGAAGACTGAGATTGCACAGCTTTACTCCGTGGCCAAGCAAATAAATTCTGGTACAAATAATTTCATAGGCTCAAATAAACCACAGTTAGCAGTGACAAGCAGAATTCTAGAGCTATTCCTTAATGTATTGTTGTTTTGAATTGGTTTGTTTTCTTCTGGGTGGCATAGAGGAACTGGGTAGGAAACAATAGCATCAGTCTCAAAGATCTCGACAGTCTAACATGGCAAAGAACTGGAGAAAAGGGGTACAACATACAAGCAAACTGATTATACTGGCTGTAGCTGAGTCTATTCCCAGTTCCATTTTGTTTGTTAGTTGTATTGCTTTTACGTACAGAACCTATGATTTCAGTGTTGGATAACTCTCAGATTCTGACCCTTCATCATGTAAGTATGACAGCTTAACACACATTAAGTAATTCACATTAATTAACTTTTATAGTACTGGAACTTAGTTTTTAAAATACTAATTTTTAGTTTGAAAATTTTGGTTGGAAAATGCTGTCTTTGTAAGAGCTTACTCTGTAAGTAGTGACTCTCTTGGCTCCATTCTGTCCAAAATAGTTTCTTTTGCTGATGAAATATCAGCTGCAGTTATGCTCACAGGTTTTTTGAGTATTTGCAGTGGGACAAAGACTACTCCTCTTATATAGTCCTTTGCAAACCTTACCATGCTTTAAGTGGTAATTTAATGGGAGAATTTGTCCCAAATGTCAGGTTTTGCATTAAAAGATGAGTTAGCAGAAGAACATGATGTTTTGGGATTTTAGTATTTATTTACATTCTCTATCTGGCAGCCAGGTTGGTAAGGAAGCTGACAACATTCTCAAAGTCTGTTTGATTGCATATGAAATTTAAAGTGCAGTTGGAGCTGTCTGGATTTAATTCCTCCCCCCCACCCCCCCTTTGGTATGGGTGAATAAAACATCTCAGCTCATACAGGAGGAAAAAATTAAAACCAGGCAGAGTGAGCCCCATTGTAAGTTTCACATGCAATCAAATGGCCTCGCAGGGAAACTCCCCTTCCTGGCTGCACTGCTACCACTGGTGAACCACAAATAAAAAAAAAAAAAAAAAAAATCACTTTTTATACTCCCTGCTTTCAAGCTAGACATTGACATGTGAACCAAAATCTTCTTTTTAACTATTGCCCGGGAGGCCACCAAAGAATCCCAGCTGACCCCCTGCCATCAGAGTGAGTGATGGTCGGCTGCTGGTGTTGCAGCTCACTTCCCCCAGGCTGCCACCCTGAGAGATCCCACCATCGACCGTCGGTGTGAGTGACATTAGCCCACTGGGCTTTGAAAACACTTTTCAGGTCGGTCATCGTGGAGAGATAGCTTCCTTCACACATACCATCAGGGTGAGTGACGTCAGGCCACTGGGGTTTAAAATACAGACCCTCAGGCTTGCTAAGCTGACACTGCTGAGAAAACTGCTTTTATTGTTTTACATCAGCAGGGACCTCTTTGTCTTTTTTTGCATTGTTTACTTAGAAGCCAGCCTCCCCTTCCCCGGCTCCCACCCCAGACAATTATTAACATCTGTAGGGTAATTTCTACTTTTTTTTTTTTTTTTTAAGCTGGAGGTAGTGCGGATTTTTAAAATTTTTTTTATAGCCATCTGCTTTCTCATATGATTTTTGAAAGATACTGGGTGTGCCTGAGAATTTGTTAGTTGGAGAGGCTTAGAATAATAAAAGGAGAGCAATTCTTAGAGATTCTAGTTCCTTTTAACTGTCCAGGTCAGACACTCCTTGAATGATAATGCTAATGATAGTCATTCTTCCTTCTTAGCTTTTCTTGAGGCTCCTGGAAAATTAAGACTTCAGAAAATTTCTCTCCAGTCTTGACAAAGTATGACTCTGACTGCTTGATCTTCCAGTTCATGCTGCAAAATTAAAAGGCTCCTCTCTAGCCAACCGTTAGAGAAATCTATACCTGACATTTGAGATAGTTCTTGAATCCTACATTCAGATTACAAGATTTTAGGAGCTTTGTGAAATAATATATGGGATTTAGGATAAAACCCCCTGAACTGGTTAATATGGAATAAAAAGATTTAAATTGTCATTCTATAATATTGCTGAAAAACTGTATCATAGTAGTATGTAGTACAATACCATTTTTCTGAACTCTATTTCCCTTTCATTCAAAATTAGGAAATGTTTCTTGATCTATTACTGAAAAGTAGTAATTTTTCCAAATATTTTTGTCTAAAGGATTCTAATTCCTTATGAAAACAGCAAACATAGGTAAGCTAAAATAAATACACGCATTTGAGAATTTAGGAAAATAAGTTCTGAGAAAGATCACTTGGTTAATTGTTAATTTATTTAATGGTATAGACAGTATTGAAACTAACATTTTTTTGTCTGATTTGCAGTTTTATTTTCTTTTTCTTTGCTTTATGCAATTTAAAGGTCTTCTCTCACTGATCTGATCTTCATTTGGATGCATAAACTCATTTTGGAGTCAGATTTCACAAGAGGTATTGTGCAAAGTACTGTTGCTCTCTAAGAGAAACTTGATTTCTTAAAAGAGTCTCTCACTTATTCTTCAGCTTGCCTAATTTTTGAATGGCATCGACTACAGATAGATAATGAATGGTACCAGTTTTATTGAAGGAAAAGACTCGTTAACTTTTTGAGAGATTAGCAGGAAATTACTGAAAATTTATAATAAAAATTATTTTGATGAAACAACTGGGCTGTCCAGTGAAATACATTAGAAAATAATTAGCTTTAACCTTATGAGAACTGAAATATAGAACAGAAATATATTGACATTGCAATATAAGATCAGACTGAGGTCCCTTCATGTTAGCATGAAAGTAGCTCCTAGTAGTTACCACTACGAGATGCTTCTGAGGACACTGCAGGCAAGGATGACACTGAGTCCTTCACATTGAAGTTCTCATCCTAAGTGATGTCCTGAAACATAAAGGTTTTTCCTACTCATAGAAGTTCTTTTAAAGATGCAGTTTTAATGAGCTTGATAATATTCTGTGGTAGTGAACACATTGTATATTGTGCAAGGTTTTTGAAGTTATTGTCCTAATTTTTTAATGAGCCTCTGCTCATTTTCATATAAATGAGACTTTCAAGGCCAACTGCTTGTTTCTGCCCCATACAAACTAAAGCAAGTACTGGACCCCAGACTTATGCAGTTCAGAACCATAGACAAGATTTGCTGTGCTGTAAAATTTGCAAGAGGTTTTAAGGAGGAGTGCTTTTGCTTTTTTCCCTGGCTGCGGAAATCTGTAAGCGATTTGCTGTTGTGCTCCTGTTTTGTTGACCAGACTGAAGAAAGTGCTAGTTCTAGCTCTGTTTGTGCTGTTCACAGGAGCTCATGTGTTGCTCCAGGCAGGCTCTTATAATAGCAGCACACCACAACCAGCTTCCCCGTCTAGTGTGATGTGGGAAAGGGGAGTGTGTATTCAGCACTATGCAGTTTTGGGATTCTGCTGCCATGGAAGTCCCAGGTCTCCATCTAGTCAAAAGGCTGACCATAGCGTATTGTGTGTGAGGATTGATTCATATGTCACAGACCTAGCATTGCAAAACCTGTTTGTTCAGAAACGAGAAGATGGCCCCAATCGTCATGAGTTTGTTAAAAATTTTTTTTAAATAAAAATAAAAATATGGGTTGCCTCCAGACATTTAGGCCTTTTTGGTTTACTCAGTTTGCATATTCAAATTATTTTATAGAACCGTGAACATTATTTTAGATCTCTGTTGTAAAATGAAAATTAAGTTTTCTCTTAAGTGCACAGCTTGAGAGTCTAAGATTCACGAGAGTTGCCAAAAAGTCTGCAGTATCTGTGACTGTCCATATAGAAATGAAAGATGGATGTCCCTATAGCAACTGGAATCTGAAATCAAGACATTGTAAAAAGGAAGGCAGCAACCCAGTTGGGTGATGCTTGCTTTGGCTCTGAGTACTTTGGATAAGGAATTACAAGTTCTCTGTCTGTCTGCCTTATGCACTGGCATGCTGGATCTGGAAGAGACCACACGTATTTCTGCACCTTCTGTATTTGGATGGAAGACATGAAAATCTTCTGCTAAAATGCAGCATGCTATATAGTACTTCAGATTTTGATTCTGTCCATCACTTGATTAACTGCACCAGGAATGTTGGTTTTGGTGACACAATTAGTTTCTTCAAAAAGGATTGTGGTGCCAGGAAAATAATACGATTTGTGTAAAAGAGCTGTTGGAATTCTTAAGGATAAATAATTCTATTTCCATGGAAGTAAATTACTGAAATATGTATTGGCAGAATAGTTTCTAAATAGAATAATTAGAAAATGGTTCTGAGTACTTTGGATAAGGAATATTTAGAAAATATCTAGAAAAAAAAATTCTGAGTCATTCATAAAAGAAGATGTTGGAGAATGTGCTGGTTTTACTCAATACAGTGGTGAAGAAACACCGTGCCCTCCTTAAAATAACCCCTGGTCAGGTTACGTGCTGTAGGAATACATTTTTTTAATACAGATGGTTGGCAATGGCAGCTTTAGGTTGCCCACCACAACTCCCCCAAAATGTGCTCTCATTTTTATGAATTAAAGCACCTGATTGCTTATTCACAGTAATTCTCTCTTTTATCTTCTCTAAATGGCTTTCTATAAACTCTTTTTTCCATTGGTTAAATCACAGTGACACCAGGGATTCACATTATTTTTCTGCTTGCTAAGATACTATAGCCTGCATAAAACTAATCACAAAGGTGAAATTCTGAAAAACATTTACTTACCTATGTTTCTCAATATAATTTTGTTCTAAAGACCTGAGCTCTGCTTTGTCACTAGCAGTGTACACAGTGATGAGATTATCATGCTGGTAGTTGTGCAATTTCTATTGCATACCATAATTTGTCTTGACAATTTTGAAAAGTGCTATAAATTAGTAATTTCACCCATTTGCATTGTCTAATTCATTAAGATTAGGACTACAGGTACCACAAGATTTCTACTTGCAATAAATAGTTACGTTCTTAATTTTGCAGAGTATAGCTTGATGTGTTACCATGTCAAATGTCAGGGTCTTAAAATGAATTTGTAAGTTGTAGGCCTGTTTCAGCATCTGGGGAGAACAGGATAGTTCTGCCCTGTGCCACTAAAAGGCCTAGCATATTAGTATGCTTGCCACTATCAGCCATTTAGCTGCAGGACAGTGTCACACGGAGGAACAGATGACTTAAATCCAACAGGAAAGTGGCAAAGCAAAAGTGACATTAATTCTCTGTCAAATGAAAATGAACTATTATTTTGCAATAAATCATTTAAATTAAAACAATTCCCTAAACATATAATTAAAATATAATGATAATAGAAAGTAGTTCATGCAGTCCTTTTTTAATTTGAGGTCGGTTTTTATTCCATTTTCTGTGACATTTTCTTGACTAAATTGTTGTTGGTTTGGTTTTGTATCAGATTTAGTTTTCAACAAAGGCAGTTGTATTGCCACACAACAAAAAACCACAGAAATAAATTTGTATTTCATCTGAAACAGAAACTGTTAGACACAAGTAGATCTTTTCCATCCAGTTCAGAATTCCTCGTGAGTTTAATTTTAGCGAATACAAATAGTAAAATAATACATACTTGTACCTTTTAACTTGGAGATATATATATATATATATATATATATAATATAACATGTCAAGATTACATCAGGGAGGATCTAACTGTTGTGAAAGCAAGGCTTTTTCATACGAAAGCCTGTATGATCACTACTTTTTCTCTTCCTGCTCTTCAGTGAAACTGTTACGCATTTGCTAGATTAATTGGCTTGTAAAATTACCTCATCTTGGTACTTTTCTAATTTTATCTGTATATTTATTATTCCTCTCCTTACCTCTCTTCCCACATTTGTTCTGACCTCTAAGCCTTACATTAGCAGTTATATTTGTATCATTTATTTCCAAAAATACTAATTTTGGAGAGATTATCTCATTCCATGAGGAAAGCAGAAACAAGTTTAAATGAGAGAGACTTCATCGGAAAGACTTGTAATCCCTGTTGTGTTTGTGTGTTGTTCTCATCAATTTTGAAAGTATCATAAAAACACCTTCTTTGAGACTACTTTTCTCACATATTTTCCATTTTATACCCTTCAAGTGTAGTGGCATAAAACAGACAGAAAACATCTTTTTCCCTCATTTCATAAACAACAGGCTAAATAGTACTATAGCTCTTGTATTTCTTTCTTTACTTTCTTTCTGTACTTTATTTGCCGTGTAAGACTTTGGAGACCCTTCCTCTTTCTCCTTTTTTATTTTCTTCATAAGAAGGTGAAGGGTACTAGTATTACAAGAGTTTAATAAATTCCCTGTACACATGTACATGTCACTGGTCACAGAAATTGTGACTAAAATGACAGATACAATAAGTATTCTTCAGGGTCTTTTGTTAGTTTAGATTTAGGTCACAAAGTGTATTTCCCAGGCTGTCATTCTAAGATGAGCCAGTATGACAACATAAATGTTGTTTTAGCTTTTTCAGAGCATTGGCTTTGTAGCAGCAGTGAATTAAAGAGTTTTCAGAACTTTTGCAGTGTTCGCTACAATCCACATTAAGCCATAAAGATTAATTTTTAAACAGTACTTTTCCTCCTCAAATCCTCTGCCCGTGTTTTCATATGGTTCCATTTTAATGCCCATGAATCCATACTTTTATTGTTCCTTGCCGCCTTTTACCAGAATTCACTGGAGGAAAGTGCTATTAGGATTTTTTTTTTTTGGTAGAAGGTGGTGGTTGTTCTGAACAGAGAGCAGAAGATGAAATAGAAGAGTACGTATATGGACATAATGTTCAAGGTTTTCTATTGAATCTTTGTGGTCTAGAGAGGATCACTGGCATTCTGAATGAGAACAAAGGCTCTCAGAAAAAAATTCAGAAATTAGCAACATTTTCTGGAGGCTTAAATTTTGTCTTATGCCTCATGTCTCTTTCTGACTCTGAAGAATCTTAGAAATGGAAAAATAATTTGTGTCTATTCCCAAAGATTATTTTTTGTTAAGGTATGTAACACCTGTGTAACTAGCATCTGACAGGTTCTGACAATTTAGAAGGAACTCTTTAGCCTCATGTTTAGATATTAGATGTATTGCTGATTTATATTACCTGATTAGAAATGTGTATTCAAAACCAAATGCATTTTGAGCACATTTTAACCTAAAATACTTTATAAGGTCTCTTTAGATGTGTTTGAAACCCAGCTCTCACATTCAGTTTCTCACATTCATGTAATGAGGAGTCCTTCATGCATTCAGTGGAGATATTCATGGCCCTAAAGAAATTTGGAACATGCTACTTTGATGAATTGAGGCCTCCAATTCCAATGAACTGAAAAAAAAACCCCTCAAATAACAAGGAAACAACCGCCAAAAAAAATGTACAACTTTCAGGAAAAGCTTTAAAAAAACCTTGTCACTTTTTTCTTTTTTTAAAACAAAAGCAAACTTTTGCACCGACTTGAAATACCCTCTTTATTCACAAACTTGGAATTTGCACTTGAGAAGGACAACTAGAATCAGAAAGTATAGTAAACATAGAAAAGGAATTTTCCCTTTTGTTAGATTTCTGTCTTTAAGTACACAGACAGCAGTGTTGAAACTGGTTTTTACATGTTTCTGAATTTCAATTTCTAGGGATATTTCTTGAAAAATGTGGAAGTTATGAAGTCCATACACAACAATTTCTGTAGTTAAATAATGAGCAATGTTTGATTTACCAGCAGGAAAATTATATATTCAGAAAAAAAACCCTGAATTTTCAACATTGATATTAAACTTTGTTTAATTGCTACAGATTTGCTACAAAATAAAAGGGAATTTCAGGAATGCTTATGTAAATTATTTTGGAACTTTGCCTTGAATAGTTATCTTTATGACCTTCTCCATCACCAGAGTCTTTAGTCTTAAAGGTCTCCCTACAAAGGAAAAGCCCATGCTTTCTTTTATATATTTATTATGGTTTGACTGTTGTCTCATCAGGTTAAAAGTTTTCCATCACAACTTGGATTTCTGTAGTGAGATTCTTTTCTTGAATGCTTAAAAGATTTTGCAATGATAGCTTCTCAACATGAAGAACTGGAACAAGAAAGTAATTTTAATAGAAAATTGTTGAATGCAGGTTATTGTGCTCATAAATGACATTTCTAGAACTAGCAACAAGGTGTTTTGGTCTTTTTAAGCAAGAATATACAGGGACTGAAAGCAATTATGTGGCTCATCCAGTCTTCTTGTGCTTCAGGCAACCACATCATGTAACCTTTTTAATAATTTGATGAAATTCCATCTTAAGATGATGTGGGCTAATTTTGCCCTGTTGCTACTTCTGGAAGAATGTTCAAGAGCTTCCTTGCTCTTTCTATCCTGTCCTGGCATTGTCTTTGACTTGTAGTATGTCCATATCACACAATTGTCTTCTACTATTGTTAGTAGTCCCTCTGTCTGGAGTCTCATTCTTTTCTATCTTGTAACTAACCAATTATCAACGTCATCCAGCTCTTTCTGGGTAGTATCCGTGTCTTCATCTGTACTTACCATGTATGGTAATGTTTGTTATCAGCATGTGTATACTTGGATTTTTCTCTCAAGTCAACAAATATATTAAACAAGATGTTTAAGGAGCACTCTGGTCTGATACTTCATTTCTCAGGACTACCTGTAATCATCTCCTTTTCCCTCTTTTTGGCCATTTTTTAACCTGCCTTACCATTCTTCCATCTTCTTCTAACATAACTAATAATCACAATTTTTGCTGATGACCAAGTGGATTATCTCTATTGCATTTTCTTTGTCTGAAAAACAATGTCAGTATGACAAAATTTGTATCTAGCATTTTACTCATCTCTTCTTGACTTCCCTTTTTTTTTTTTTTTTTTTTAATTCTTGTCTTCTGCTATGAACTTTCACACATTAAGGTCATTCTAGGAAGCCCTTTCTTGACCCTTCTCAAAACTAGATGCAATGCTGTGTATTCTCTGATCAGAGGTTGTGTTATAGATAATAGGCTTATCTATAGGGCAGCCTCGTGGAACCTGAAGGTTTTTCTGCCAGATCTGTAAGAATGGAGAATTACAAGCTAGCAATTTCCCAGAATGCCATTCACTTCTGCTCTTTGCTATGTCAGCCTGCTGAAATATGTAAGACAGAAACTAAACTTTGCTTACTAATGGGAAAATACAACATTGGGATGTCTGCAACTGTAAATATCAGTGAAAGTTTAAATACTTTAATGCAAAAATACGCTCCAAACTCAGACTTCCTAAGGGATATTTTTATTATAAGTTGATGCTAGCCTAATCCAATTTTATTCTTGTTTTTGTATTATTCATTCCCTTTTTGACAACTCACCAAGTCATGCTTTTTCCTGGCATAGGTCATCCTCCTTTTTATAGCAAAAGTAGGTGGAGAGGAGTCAGCAGAAAGAAATCACAAAAGGTCCTTTGTATTTCCATCTCATTTTACTTAAATATTTGGAGGAAGATTGTATTTCTTTGTAGTATCCTAGGCAGCTGATGTCCCTATTGCCAGTTTCTGACAATAGATTTCCAGAATTAGAATACAGTTACCATGTAACCTGTCCAAAGATGACTTAGTGACCTCTTGCAGACTTAATGACTTTAGTTTTCCAGCAGCTAAAACCCCATAGTGTTATGGATTTTGATTGCCTACTACTACAAAAAAGGGTCTCTGATAATTTGCGGGATGGTTGTAATAATCTTTCAGATCTGCCATCTTTTTCACCCTATTTTGTATACAGAGAAAAAAAATAGCAGTTTTTTAAAATATGGGTGAAATTTTATTTTATTTAGTGAGCATCATTTCTGGGGATGGATGTGACTTCCCTGGTAAAGCACTTCTTGACTGTATCTTTTAAGGGTGTACAAGCAGTCTAGGTACTTTGATGGAAGTAGAGATAATGCCAAAAAGGCAACTTGCCCACAAATCCTCGTGTCGGTAGAAAAATAGAACAGTCTTTTCTTCCTCCGTGCATGGACCAAGTAAGTTAGATCAAGACTTTATTTTCAGATGGTAAGATAATTTTATGACAGATGTCTTTAATTGCAATTAGGTCTGTTGGATTAATTAATGAATCTGAGCAAATCACACTGCTAAAATTAGTCTCAGAAATGCAACAGTCACTATTTTGTAATTTTCTTGTGCCTTTCTTACTGCTTACCTTTGTGTTGTTAAAAGCCTGAATTTGACTTTTACCAAGGCTGGTTGCACATTTCCTTCACAGTGAAAATATAAACTAAAATCATCAAGCTGCTGGTGGCCGTCTGAGACCCTCAAACAGTTCTACCCAAGACAGAAAGTTCTTGCAATGGAAAAGTTAAGAGAACAGCTCTTCTTATTGCAAGGGAAAAATAAGTGAATCTTCTGAAGAACACCAAACTTTGCACACACAAAGGGACTGCAGCTCTCACAGCTCTCATAAGTGGAGGAATAATACTGCACTGAACTCCTGGGCTAACCTGGATGCTCAAATCAGGTCCAGATTTCTCCAGCTGGCATTGCAGTGAAGGCTTGGAAGCTGTGGTTTCATTGCTTTTTTTTTTTTTTTTTCTTTCCTCCGAGTGGATCAACTAGTACTTGCTATGTAAGTCTGTAAAATCCTAATGGAGACAAGGCAATTATGTTACTGCTCTGAAGTATGAAGGTATTAGCATTGACTCTGCTTAGTTACGTCTGGAAAACTAGAGTGCTTTTTTCCACTTGGATGCTACAAGCAGGTAGCTTTTAATTACCTGATGTAAAATTGTCTTTCCAGAATAAAAACAAAAGCATATAAGCATCTCTGATTTAACTCCTCTTACTCGCTTGCTAAGACTAGTAGTCCATCTGGCTATTTTAATATGATTTGTTGTCGTGCATTTTCTTCCTTTTTTTTTTCTGTCTTTTACTGGTGTATTTTGGTATTTTCTTTAACCTTGTAAAAATTTCTGTGATCCTTTCTAAAACAGAGCTTTATGATTTATTTTTGTTTAGTAGATCAGATAACTTGTTCTCATGCAGACAGACCAGTGACATAGAAGAATGGAAATGTGAGTTATATGCCCTCATCCCATAGTTTAGATACCATCTCAGACAGAGCTATGCACCTGGGATATTCCTAGTAATATCAGGAACCCACGAGGTGTGTCCAATAGCACTTCATTCCTTCTCATTCCTTGCTTCAGTCTGTCTAGCTATATTTGTGCAGACAGCAGCTCTTTAATTTACACATGAAAGAAATTATTCTAAGCAATTATTTACTGAGAGTGTCTCCACTATTGAAGTAATGTGTTGATTCCATGTTCCACTGAGATTGCATTAGGTAGTTCATTAGTCAGAATATCAAGATAGAATTGCCTAATAAGAGAAGCATAAGACAAGATGATTTGCATAGCTCAGTTGAACTTCACAGTTTGCATTTCTGAGCAGGAGGAAACGCCAAGATTCCATAAGGCAACTACTTATTCCAAATCTGGCATTTCTTCTATTCAGAAACACAGATTGTGAGGTTCACTTGAGTTACTCAAATCATATCAGGTTTTTTTTCCAAGTATTTTAATAACAAGCACATTTTCTGTTATTAGGGTTTCACTTGTACACTATTTGCATATTAAGATATTAACTGAGTGTATTTACTTACCTTGCTGTCTCTCTTTCCTGATTCTTCAAGAAAAATCTCTGTAGTACATTTAAAGGAGTAAGGAACATAGACAGGTTGATACATGTGTGCTTTTGCTAGAGAATTAAGATGAGTATCATGCACAGCTCATTTGTGGCTTTGTCTTATGTCATTCCATCACTTGCAAGTTATACAAGCAATTCCTAGACCATATAAATAGGGGGTTTCATACATACAGCATATCAATCTGACTTGAAGGCTGTGTCTGTATTAGTGAATAAAATGGACTAAGGGCTGTTCTTTGGTCCTGAAGCTAACTGGGATGGCAAGCCCTGTGTCCATATGGCTAGCTAGCTCTTTTGCTCTTATGACTGTGTTAACTGTATTCTTGTTGGGGATGATGGCCTGTGCGCATCCCTGAAATACAACTTTGAATTGTGGAAGAGAAGTAGTTAGCCTGAGCCAAAACTATGCCAGGAACCTTGATAAGAATTTCATGCTATGCTCGCACACCCATGCTGTGGCCCTGCTGAGCTTATCAGTGCAGCGTTCTCAGAAGATTTTGATGTATCCCTGAATGCCTTAGGATACCATTCAAGGCCCCTTTCTAGCTCAGTAACCTAAGCCCCAGTACAGCTCTCCGTACCAAACCCAGTGGCTTAGGACTACTCACGCTCATGGAAGGGTTGGAAGGGCAAAAAATTCCACCCCCTTCCTCAGCTTAGGTTTATTTGTTGGTAGCAGTGCTGCTCTGTAACTTTTGGAGGGGAGAGAGAGAATGCATGTAATGGTGGGTCTGTACAACCTCTCTTATGAAAATAAGTAACAGTTGTTACACTCCCTTTACTCAGTTGAGCGACCGTCCCCCTATGGAGACTTTAAACAAAGACCCTATCATCTAGGATCTGCAGTTTCTGTGAAACCCAAGGCAGCTTTGAGGTTTCTGTGCACATGACAATGCAGCCAATCTGCCCGAGACAGACAGCACATCAAGTGATTGTATGTGCAAGTAATGACATTTATTTTGTTTGAATATCCAAATAGTGTGTGCAAGCATTTTTCCATGAGTTGTGAAAAAATTGACCTTAAATATTTTGCTTTTCATTAGAAAAGATGAGGATTTAACAATGAGAGACATACTGAACTCCTCCTGTTCTGTGGATCAGATATGTCAAAATATTATGTTTTTTTTTTCTTTACTAGCATCATTAGAACAAATAATGAGAACATAGGTTCTGGGCTTAATACATGCTGTTGAATATTTTACAAGACTGTAATAAAAGCTTATTTGATACATTCTTATATGATTTGCTACCATAGTGAAAAACATAGCTAGTAAAACTTTATTAAGCAGCTGTGGCTACTTGCTCCTGTGAAAAAGCAAATCCCAAATGTCAACTTAAGTTTCTGTTGTTCTTCAGAAAATAGCGTATTCAAGTCTGGTCTTTACTTAGCAAGTTTTAC
Organism: Leptosomus discolor; assembly: GCF_034619465.1. Taxonomy (NCBI): domain Eukaryota; kingdom Metazoa; phylum Chordata; class Aves; order Leptosomiformes; family Leptosomidae; genus Leptosomus; species Leptosomus discolor. The sequence continues at coordinate 74,679,247 of NC_141419.1, forward strand.
TGACATGATTATGTTTGCTAGAAGTGCAATTTTTTTCATCATCATGACTGTGCTTCACACTGCCCTGCCACAGATGTAGGTATGCTGGCACTCTTGCTGAAGATACGACTCTTGCTTCACTGACCAGAAAAAGGATATACCTTTAAAGCATGTTTAAGCTAGAATTACCATTGCTAGATGAGGGGAATGATTGCCCTATGCAGGACTAATAAAAATGAGATGTGCGTAAGTGGTGACAAGGCTTCAATTTCATAGACACAGAACAGTTCTGAATAAAGTTCTCCCTGTCAGACAGCCCTGATGACTTTTACGACTTCATCACGTTTTTCAATATTTGCTTTTGGTTTGTTTCTTAAAATCCTCAAGTTCATGCATAATGTGAATGTATAGAAGTCTGTGCTTCATATTAGACTATATTTCTAGCATTTGGTGTTGTGGAGAAAAAGCTTGAAAATGCTCTTACAATCCCCATTTCTGACATAGTAAATAGAAGATGAAATGTGCAGTATTTTAAAATATAATGTTTTAAATCTAGTTCCTTCTTTCTGAGACCTCCCCTTTTTATAGCTTTGATAATAATGACTTCTATAAATTTTATTTGCCTGAGTTAATTTGAAATGTTTTGGATCACGTGCTAAAACAATCAGGCAAAAATACGTAAGATGGACTTTTTAATAGGATTGCATACAATAGGAAAGTATGTTTTTCAGATTCAGGGTCTTTGGCTCAAAATCATGGCTGTTTTCTTTTTGGAAACATGTTACAGTAGGTTCACTTACCTTTTTTAGATGTGCTTTATGAACTAAAACTTACAAGTTGAGCTCTGTGCAGAGTACTGGTTATTATTAACCTTCTGAAACGAGTAGATTTGGAACAAATTTCACAAACACAAGATATCCCATGATTTTGTTAATATAAACGGTGCCCATGAGCCTCCTCAGATGTAGTATCAAGAAGGAGCTTTCTGCCTGTATGTGACTGTACACATCTGTTAATTCAGAGATCTAAATGTGAAATCCAGCACTCAGGGACACCAGGTGGATATCTGATACTCTCTGAGGAATTTGGGCTTCATAAACCATTCTATGGATTATTCACAGCCGCACATTTTTTTCCCTGCTTGTGACAGAAAAAATATGGGTGAAATATTTGCATCAATAATTAATCCTGGTATAAATCCATACAAGTTACTAATAAATGAGAAACAGAGACATGTTGGTGTCAAAAATCAGTTGTTAATGCCTCTTCACTTACTGAAATGGCAAGCTACATATCACAAATGTTCTATTACTAAAATACTTCTCTAGGTGAAAGTCAGGAATATTATCCAGCTTCCAGAGATTGGAATAAATGCACATAGAGCATGAGAAATAAGGAGGTAAGGGGATACAACTCTTTATGTCTATTTTTCATTACTATTTAGAAGTACTTACAAGATTTAGGAGCCTAAGGGCTCAATACACTTGTCGGCACATAGGGATCTTTTCCCATTTAAAACTCATTAGGGTGTCCCAAGCTTCCTTGTTGGGCTGTCAGATATGACACAGGAGCTATGGAAGAACTGTCACCTTTGGGAACAGCAGCTGGATACCAACAATGATATCCTAGGGTGCCTGAAGTGGCTCTAGGTGAGTGTGTACTGGCAGCTGAAACTTAAACCTTCAAAGTCCAGGCTGAATTCAAGCTTAGGATCTGTTCTTGAAGAACATATCTGTGCCACTTCTTCTAAAGAATGGAGTAAGACATAGCCTTTTCTTCAGAGTGGCTATCCCTTTCTATTTAGTAAGCTTGCTCAATATACTGACTCTTAGCCAAACATACTTGCTCCTTGCCCAAAGATCATGCAGGTGGTGAGGGACAAGCCCCCACCTCCCCTGGTAATGCCGCAGAGTTGGGCAAAACCCACAAACTTGTCTCCATCCCACAATGATACCCTGGTGGTAAGATTACCCTCCTGAAAAATGGCGGAGGTGGTTTTGGTTTCTTCAGGACAAGGGTTGTTAGGGAAATGCTCTAATCAGTAGACTGCAGCTACCAAAGGATATTTTAAAGAAAATGGTGGCTATGTCTTCATTACACAATGGGCCTGATCTTCTCAAGATGTAGTACTCACAGTTCTGAATTTAATTCTCCTGTCTCTTTTTATGTACCTGGACCTTTCCTTACATCTGGCAGTAAATCAGTCAGAAATGAGATTTAAGTCTCTGAGAAATACAGGCACTGTTAAGAACTTTGTCCCTCAGCAGTGCTTAAACTCATCATCCACGTAGGGGTCTCACCTAGTAGCACAACATCAGTGCTTCCCAAAGTTTTCCCTTAGCAACCCTACTTCCAGGGTCACAACCCCACTTTCATTTTCACTTCCAGGCTTGCAGGCCCCAAGTGGGGTCATGACCCTAACTTGGGAACTCCTCTGTAACACATTGAAAAAATTAACATACCAGCCAGTAGATACATCAGCATAACAAACCCATCCAGTCTACACAAGACCTTGCGCAGTCTGCTGTCCCTAGAGGCCTTACCTATTAAATATGGGGTTTCAAAACCATGTATCTACTTGCGAGCTCACGTACTGCTTTGGGGGTGTGTTACCATTGTCTTATAGTCTTCCTTGGTGCTTTTTAGCTAAGTTTGGTGTTGACAAATATGTGCTAACACTTCTGAAAATATGACCCTTTTTTCTTGCTCATTCTTATGTTGAAGGTGCTGCTTAGATTTATTATTTGCACATAATAGAGTTCACAGTTATCGTGTGTCAGAAACAAGATCTGGACAGTCTGCTGTTCCCACAGCTGGAGCAACACGTGCACGTCTGCTAAAACTGCAGTGTAAATTGTATTGTCCTTAGCAATTAACCACTTATACTGTATTCTGTCAACTCTCCTGCTCCTTGACTCCTACTGATCTTTACCCTCTTCTCCCTTCATCTTCCTCTGCTGTCTTCTCCTTTTCTTCTGTGTCTCCCATTACTTTTTTTACGATCTTCAGAAGTGTCAAGTTTGGATATGGAGATGCTGCTGCAAAAGTTCCTACTTCTCTTGCAGATGTTCTACCACTATATCTTACAGAGATTTGCACAAGTTGTGAAAGCACACAGGTTATGAAATCTTAATATCTTCATTTTACAGTGGGGAGATTATAACTCTCTTCTAGCAAGGTCTGTTACTCAAAAGTCACCAAAAACTAAGTGGCAGAGAAAAAGATGAATCTCCAATTTTATGTGTCCCATGGTCGACTACAAGCAACATGGTTAGTTAGCACAAGGTAGACCAGTAGATGGCACTTCAGCGTTCATAGCATTGCATATACATCTGAGGGGCTGATAAAAACAGGTTTCTTGTGTGTAGTTCTTCACATATGACTTTTAGCATAATTTTCTCTTTGGTCTTGTGCTCTTTTCCTGGGATCTTTACTCTGCTTGTCTTTTTTTTTTTTTTTTTTTTCATTTTCCTTGCTGTGAAACTTTTGTTGCTTCTCCATTTCTCCCAGATTTCCATATGCTGTATCTCATTTTCAAAAGAAAGGGCGGGAAAAAAAGCAAAAAAAGAGAAAGAAAAAAAAAAAAAGAAAAAGAATCTTATAAAGTGGAAATCCCTCACTGATTTTTTTCAGAAAAGAGTTATCTGGATCCTGACTGATTCATTACTGAGGAAAACTGGGGTGGTGGTGAGTGGGAGCAGTAAGATTTAATCCCAAAAGTTCTTAAGGTCCTAAGTATGTATCTGAATGTATGGCTCCAAAAGTACACTGTAATGACCCACCTGCATGTGCAGGTGTATGAACCCATTTTTAAAAAGGGTAGAAAGGAGGACCCTGAGAACTATCAGCCTGTCACCTCACCTCTGTGCCTGGTAAGATCATGGAACAGATCCTCCTAGAAGCTGTGCTAAGGCTTATGGAGGGCAGGGAGGTGATTCGAGACAACAAGAATGCCTTTGTCAAGGGCCAGTCCTGCCTGACCAACCTAGTGGCCTTCTATGATAGAGTGACTACATCAGTGGACAAGGGAAGAGCTACAGATGTTGTCTGTTTGAACTCTCTACATTGGAGAAATACGGATTTGGTGGGTGGACTGTTCAGTGGGTGAGGAATTGGTTAGATGGTCGCATCCAGAGAGTAGTGGTCAAGTGCTTGGTGTCCAGATGGAGATCGGTGACAAGTGGTGTCCCTCAGGGGTCAATACTGGGACTGGTGCTGTTTAATTTATTCATCAATGACATAGATGGTGGAATCGAGTGTACCCTCAGCAAGTTTGCCAATGACACCAAGCTGAGTCATGCAGTTGACACACCTGAGAGACGGAATGCCATCCAGAGGGACCTGGACAAGCTCAAGAAGTGGGTCCAGGTGAACCTCATAAAGTCCAACAAGGCCAAGTGCAAGGTCCTGCACATGGATCAGGACAGTCCCAAGCACAGACACAGGCTGGGCAATGAGTGGATCGAGAGCAGACCTGCGGAGAAGGACTTGGAGGTGCTGGTGGATGAAAAACTGAGTGTGACCCAGCAGTGACTTCACCTGGAGTACTGTGTTCGGCTCTGGGGCCCCCAGCATGAGAAAGACACGGATCTGCTCGAGTGGGTCCAGAGGAGGGGCACAAAAGTGTTCAGGGGGCTGGAGCACCTCTCCTATGAGGACAGGCTGAGGGGGTTGGGGTTGTTCAGCCTGGAGAAGAGCAGGCTCTGGGGAGACCTTCTAGTGGCCTTCCAGTACTTAAAGGGGGCCTATAAGAAAGATGGGGGCGATAGGACAAGGAGTAATGGTTTTAGGCTATAAGGTCCTTTCCAACCCAAACTATTCTGTGATTCTGTGTACAGGTGAAATGGTATTAATACCAAGAACAGACCATACTAAGCCTCATCACGTATCTTTTGCAGTGTGGAGTAAATTGCTGTTTACCAATTTGCAGTATATCTGTGAAACATATCCAAACAAAGACACTGTATGTCCTGAAGTCTGTGTGTTACACTACCTTTGCTGTACACAGGCTGCAGCTAAACACTTCAGGTTCTGGCCTTTCTTCCAGATAGGAAATTGAGGGGTTTGATTTGGTTCTTCTGCAGGCCCTGGCTGGATTCCACCCCATCAACGCATGCGGTGCTGCTTGCTAGGTTGCTGACAGTGGCAAGTGCCTTTCAATTAAGGCTGAAGTTCCATCAGAGTTCCTAAGTGGAGAATGCCGGGGAGATTAATAAACGAATTGTCACAGCTTCCAGGCATGCTGGGTTGGGAAGTGCAACTCTCAAGTTTGTGGGCTGTGTAAATTTGGAGCTCTGGATCTGTATCTTTATAGAGATAGACTCAGTTCCTTTTTTCTTTCTCATGAAATAAATGAAAATTGATTTCTCTAAAGTCCAAGTCCAAATGTGGAAATACTCAGTATTTATATATATTTTATGCCAAGCATTTTAGGCTTTTTACAGTTTTGGTGGAGTCACCATTTGAAACAAGGGCTTGAATTGCTCTAGCTAAACCATCTGTATGTGGGAAAAGATTACGGGAAACATCCCTGCAGGGCTCTTTTTAGTTGCTCCAGTGGGCATTATCCATTATTTTTCCAACTGTCTTGCCTTGAGGTTTTTTTTTGCTTTCCTTTCTGTCTTGACTAATCTAGCTAGTACTAGTTATTGTCTCTTTGAGAATTATTGTCAGTCCTAAAAAAAATTGCAGATCTAAACAATACAATAGTTTTAAAATGCATTTTAACTGCTTCACTCTTTCATCTTATTTACTTGTTTTCACTTAGAAATACAGACAGAAACTTTTGTGTGTTTGCTTGCATTTTCTCCACTACACATTCTACTTGGCACAGAATGAATATTCTAATGAACAGATACAGCATTTCTTGAACAGCAAAAAGTGTCACAAAAATCGATGGGTAAATAGCATTTATGGAAAATTTTAGGATCACTTGAGGATCAGGTAAGGGAAAGACATATTAAAGAAGGAATGTTTTGTCCAGTTCTGGGCCACTCAGTTCAAGAAGGACAGGGAAGTGCTTGAAAGAGTCCAGCACAGAGCCACAAAGATGGTTAAGGGGGTGGAACATCTCCCTTCTGATGAAAGGCTGAGGGAGCTGGGGCTCTTTAGCTTGGAGAAGAGGAGACTGAAGGGTGACCTCATTAATGTTTATAAATATGTAAAGGACAAGTGTCAGGAGGATGGAGCCAGGCTCTTCTCGGTGATGGCCAACGACAGGACAAGGGGCAGTGGGTGCAAGCTGGAGCATAGGAGGTTCCACATTAACATAAGGAAAAAGGTTTTCACTGTGAGGGTGACAGAGCCCTGGAACAGGCTGCCCAGGGAGGTTGTGGAGTCTCCTTCTCTGGAGACATTCGAAATCCACCTGGACACGTTCCTGTGTGACCCACTCTAGGTGGTCCTGCTCTGGCAGGCGGGGTTGGACTAGATGATCTTTCGAGGTCCTCCCAACCCCTAACATTCTGTGAGTCTGTGATTCCTGCTGTCAATTTCATCCAACAGCTGTGGTGATACCCTTGATCCTTGAATGTTTCTTGAGGGAACTGTTTTTTTTTAACTGGACATTCCTTTTTAATTTTGGAGTCTGTAAACCTTAAAAGTGGGTGGACAGACCTCTTCATAGGATCCTAGGATAATTCAGCTTGGAAGGGATGTCAGGAGATCTTCTGGATTGTTCTCATAGGGAAAAACATTTCCCTTCTACCCAGTGTGAACTTCTGTTGTTTCAAAGTTACACTTGTCATCTCTTGTCCTGCTATGCATGGCTGTGAAGAACCTGGCTCTGTCTACACGATGATGTGCTTGTAGGTCAGAGAGGCTGCTCTGAGGTGCCTCCAAAGCCTTTTCTTCTCAAGGCAGAAGCAGTTCTGTCCCTGAAGCTACCCTTGCAGGGCAGGTGCTCCAGCCCCTGAGCCTCTGCTGGGCTCGCTTGTCATCAGTGCCACCTTTGGCTACATTGTACAAGGACTTGCATAACTACCTACATGGCTTAGCCACATGCCTTACCCTGTGACTTCTTTTAGCAATCCTAATTCAGAAATCAAATGGTAGCACATTTTAGTATCTTCTGAGTGTTTCAAACAATGGCCACCCACCAACATCATCCTGATCATTCCAGGTGCCTCTTTAAATATGAAGTGGTTGAAACTTAAAATGAAGAGTACATAACATGAAGCTCATCAGAAGATCAATAGGGACACTGTTGTCTGAAAAAGAGCATTCCAAATAGCTAAGGGATCTTGGGAAATATATTAAAACTGTTTTTCTTATGTAAAACTGTGTTTTTACGTATAACCATGCTATGCAGTGTAAGAATGATTTTTTAAAAAAATGCTGCTTTTGCTGCGAACCTTTAACATGCTATGAAAAATAGTTCTAACATTCATTTTTAAATATTTCAAAAGTCTTTAAAACCAGATGACTAAAATTTAGTTCTTGAATGTGACTGCTGTGGTTTCGTTTTGAGGAGTTCCAACTATCCTTCTATGATGGGGTTACAGCAGTGGTGGATAAAGCAACTGGTGTCATCTACCTGGACTTGTGCAAAGCATTCAACACTGTCCTGCACGACACCTTTGTCTCTAGATTGGAGAGACATGGATTTGATGGATGGACCGCTTGGTGTGGATCAGGAATTGGCTGGATGGTTGCACTCAGAAGAGTTACCACCAATGGCTCAATGTCTGAGTGGAGACCAGTGACAAGCGGTGTTCCTCAGGGGATAGTTGGGATTGTTCAGCCTGGAGAAGAGAAGGCTCTGGGGAGACTTTCTATAGGCCTTCCAGTACTTCAAGGGGTCCTAGAGGGAAGGTGGGGAGGGACTCTTGATCAAGGAGTTTAGTGATAGGATGAGGGGTAATGGTTTCAAACTGAAAGAGGGTAAATTTAGATTAGGTAGCAGGAAGAAATTCTTCACTGTGAGGGTGGTGAGACACTGGAAGAGGTTGCCCAGAGAAGCTGTGGCTGCCCCTGCCCTGGCAGTGCTCAAGGCCAGGCTGGATGGGGCTTTGAGCAACCTGGTCTGGTGGGAGGTGTCCCTGCACACGGCAGGGGGGTTGGAACAACATGATTTTTAAGGTCCCTTCCAACCCAAACCATTCTGTGATTCTATGATCTGTAGACCTGACTGAAGCACTGGAAGGTTCAGATGCTATTACTGAGTGGCATTGGTGGAAATTTAGGGGCCTTAGCACATTCAGATCTACACTGGACCACGTTGGTATGCTCATTGTCCTGTAGCATCTGGGAGGTCTGATTAGCTGTTATCGAAGTCCGGAGTTCCTTCTCAGTTTTCTGCTCTTCAATCCCATGGTCAAATTGAACAAATCCAGTTAAAGATTAAGAGATCAAAAGAATGCACCTGCAAATTACAGGAAAATGAGCCAAATGTGGTTTATATCCAAATCAGTCTCTGAGCTGAACATTATGGCTTGCACACTATTTTCATGTCGTATTTCTCCACCGTGTGATAATTTCATTGGCACATTGTTTGGACGTAATGAATGAATGTTAATTATACAGATGATCTCAGATGAGTGTCAGCAAAATCCAGCCACTACGGTCCATTATGTATTTATGTCTATCAGAAAAAAAAAAAAAAAGTTAACTTGTGCATTTTATTTTTCATATACTACCTGCAAAATTCATGCTGCCATAATGGCTCAGGCAGGCCTTGCAATTACAGAAATATCAAACAAAAAATGTACTTGCCTTCTCTTCAGGGAGTTATGAATTTAAAACCTGATACCTTGTGAACCCCTTGGTCTATGTGCAAATGTTATGCTTCACCAGAAAGCATGGAATCCTAGTTCTTCAAAGGGATAAGATACAGATGTTTCTGTGCTGGTGATTCATTGTATAGTGAAATGTCACTGCCTAGAGAACAGCACTGCATACTGAAATTTAATTTCACCTGATTCCCATTTGGGGGGAAAGAAGGAAACATTTTTATGTCATAAAAAAAAAAGAAGAAATGGCAGCTGTTTGAAATTTGCGGAGAGGCTTGGAATGTAGTTTTAGCTGAGGTGTACTAGCATCCAGAAAGCAAGCAAAGATGTAAAAGGTGCAAAAGGGGTCCATGATACTGTTCTTAAGTCTGTCATATGAACATCGCTATCAGGAATGCATTCAAGTGGGATCAAAATTGCTTGCATGTATTGCACAATCAAATACATTTGGGAACCAGGGCTTTAGAGGCAATATTATTATTGTTCAAATGCCCCAAGCTGGGTCTCTTAGATTTAAGCTGATTTTATTTAAGTGCCAGAATACAGGTTTTTGTTTTCAAACATAGGCGCTCCACACTGTGCTACTGTGTTTGTATTTGTGAATGGTGTTCACAGGCCTGGGATTCAGTACCAAAGTATACTCCATGGTGGACTAGCAGTTTCAGGAACGTGATTTACAGCAAGGGAAATATGTATGCCAGATGACAGAAAACACTGAAAAGAAAGATATTTCTGAAAATTTATTTCTCTTCTGGTTTCAGGATCTTGTGCTGCGAGGTGGTTTCAGAGCTGGAAACAACCTTGTTGTACTTAGACCCCCAGACACCTCTGTTTCTTCGTTTAAACAACATCCAGGATAGCCTGTGCATTAAGAGAGGAAGAACACAAAACCAAATCAAAACAAACACACACACACACACAAAAGACAAGCGGTAGAAAAAATGGATTCAGCACCTTCCTTAGATTGAGGGAATTAAGTTCATATTTCCAGTTCCCAGGAAGTTCCCCATGTTCAATCCTACAAGAAAGGATGAAAAAAGTAAAGCCTCTCCTATTGTAATTATGACTCAGAGTAGAAAAAGTTGTGAGATTTGTAATCCTGATTTAAGCAGAGAGTTAAACGTGATTTCATAGCTCAAGGATGGAGGCACTTACCTGCTGGGGGAAGGAGATGCAGAGGCAACCTGGATTCTGGTCCCTGCTTCAAGCACTATTTATGTATGTTACTCAACTACAAATGCAAAATAAGCAGGTAGCCCCTGGGGCAAGAACCCAGGACTTCCTCCTCAAAAGGAGTACCTATTAGGGTTGCAAATTATCTTCTTTCAATGAATCTTGCTTCCTCTCCCATACAGAAGTACGGCTTCAGCAAGTATCACAGACAGTTCTCCAGCCTGAGCTTCACCTTGAGTTGGTGGTGGGTGCACTCTTGGGACATGTGAGAAAGATCTCCTCAGAAATAGACTGGCAGTGAACCTCCATCTCCCACTACATGAACGAGTGCCTTATCTACAAGTATGATGTTATGTAAAACGTTGGCAGTTGCACTGCCACAACCGCTGGACGTGTTTCTGGGATAAAGTCTCTGGGGCTGTTCTTCATGACAAGGTTGGTGTATGTTAAGCATGCTCTGAAGATGCTTACCTCATGAAGCCTCTCAGGAGGTGCCTCTCCTGTACATCACAGGCAGGCTGTGGTGCAAGGTAGGTTTGAAGTTTTTTCAGCTGTAGAGAAATAGCAGTAGCAATGGGAAATGCAGCAGCAGAACTTTTAGATAATTTTGTCAACAAAAACCTGATGTCGATTTTTGTGGCTCTTTTGCATACACGTACATGCGTAAATATAGTTTCCTAGCATTTTTGTTGCTTTTTTGAATTTGGCCGTCAGTGTCTTTCTCAAAGTTACTTTGTGAACCAGCAGCAGGACATAAAATTAGAACCTAGAAATCCTGCTCTGCTGCCGTCTCTGTGTAAGACATGTAAATATATTTACAATTAAAAACAGTCTTTTAATGTTGTTGTTTTGTTGGAAATGAAGTAGCTGGCACCTATCTGAATTTAAGAAAAATGTCCTCTAATACTCTTCACATCTATTAAACATTTTGTCTCTGTATCATTGTCATGTGTTTATTAGTCCTTGAGAGATTTTCTGATAGGTTCTTTTTCCATCCCTCTCTTCTCCTCAGCCCCTGTTCTCTTTTATTCCGGGTTCTGTTCCCTCAGCAGACCAAAATCCTGCTCCCTTTGCTCATACTTCTTTCAAAGACACTGCTTGTCTAAATGAAGCAACAGGAGGATGAAGGGCAAAATCTTTTTGCTACTGTTTTGAATACTATATTATCAATGCGCACTTGTAGTTTTTATGTATTCATACATGAATAATTTTTATTTGCTTTGGATAATGCTAAATCCATAACAAATTAGAGTTTACTCTATAGTAAAAAATATACAGAAGACTGTAACAGAATAGCCTTCAAATATGATTTGTATTTAAACAAAATAGGTAAGTCAATTTCTCCTCTCAGACCTCAGTTCAGCGAAGTACTTAAAACACCATTGAATAAGGTGCTTGAGTATCTTTTTAAGTTTTACGCAGTATGATAGATAAATTTTGGTAAGTGGAGCCTTATTAGGGAGAAGAGCATAACTAACCCAGGTAGCATAAAACAGGATTTTGGTCCCTGCTGTGCCTTTCCTCAGTTCACTGTATTAGTATCCACTCTTAACAGTGTGACCAGTCTGAATATTGTTTCACCAAAAAGAACTTCTGAATTAACCTTCCTTTTGGAAGAAAATAATTTCCAAGTGATATCGTACTCTTTGATGGTTTGTTGTTTTTTGGTTTTTTTTTTTTGTCTTTTGTGCTAATTGTTCCGTATCTTGAATTTGGGCAAGTAGGCCATGTTTTGCTTTTTCTATTGGTCGTCTAAAATGGTGATGCAACTGCAACCCCGGTAACACGGATCAGAAGCTTAGAAAAAATCCAAATGCATATTTGAAACCTCCTAGAAATATGGAAGTTAAAGATGCCCAAGACATGACAGACTTTTTATTTAGAGGATGCAGAGGGAAGCAAAAATGCCAAATCCCTTCTCAAAGCTCTGTCACTGTACTTGGATTTAAAATTAATACCAATGAACTGGAGACATTGCTGTGGTCTGAAAAAATGGCTTCTTGAATCAATGTCAGCTGAAAGCTTTGGCCTTAACCAGTGTGTTTCACTGTTGCACCATGCACAAGCCTCCTTTCGTCTAACCACCAGTGTGCCTTCTCTGCACCAGAGGGCCAGAACCCTTTAGACCAAAAACTAAGGACTGCCTCTAGGGAAAATTCCATTTTTTATTTTTTCACTCATCATTTATTTACAAATACACATTATAACTTTTATATACATTGCACATTTACATGGTAGAAAAGTACAAAACTATATATTTAAATGAATTTATATTTAACTCGCCATGTTTGAAAATATAAAATTGCATCAGAAAAAAAGTTTCATGAAAAGCAAGAAACTTGAACTGATAAAGTTTTGATAGAACTTTTAGTGACACACTGATTGTGAAAAAACTTTGAAAGTGGTACTGCAAGACCATCTTAAAGGAAACACCTGATAAAACACTTATGCATCTTACAAAAAATCCCCAAAAACCACTAAAAATAAAATAAAATATCTATTCTTATAACAGTTAGCCCTGTAGCTATAAACAACCTTCATAATCCGATTTCTTTGGGTCCAGAATTCGTATAGTATAGTATAGTATAGTATAGTATAGTATAGTATAGTATAGTATATACGCTCAGCACATTGAGATCACTTCAGTAGATGATGTGATCAGAAGTAGAGAAAAGTGAAGTGGAAGAAGTTTCCTTAAAGATCGCCTCACTGTACCCTAAAAGTATACTTAAGTCGTTACAACGCCTTTTGGTCAGTCAGGATTCCTTGTAAACAAAAACCCGAGGGATCTTTTATGTACATAACCGGCAAGAATAAAATCCAATAAATAAACATAACAGAAACCGACATGCAAGTTTGTTAAAGTGGAAAAGAGTTAACATCAGTGAAACAAAGAAATGGGATCATGTGGGTAAGCTCTAAGGAATGGACTTTTATAGTTTACAAGAAAAAAAAAAAAAAAGAAAATCTTTACTTTACAAGCAAGAGACCTCACAATAAATAACACTGCTCTTCCCGTAACGAATAAATTTCTTCAAAAAACAAGGTGTACAGTCAACCAGACATTTTATGTATAAATTATAAAACATGACACCGTATAAATAAATGTCTACGAGACTCAACTATATGTATACTTTTTTTCTCCCCAAAATAAATAAGCATACACTTATTTACAGTATGGACATTGATTTCGTGCCCAATGGCTGTTCCAATAGTGATGGACGTTTTACCACTCTAGAATGGAAGATATAGGAAAGCTGTAGTCCTGGTCTTCATCTTCCTCTTCATCCTCTGGGTCTTCATTAATGGCTAGATGGGGGAATACAGGGGAGCTGTTGTTTAAATAAGGACAACAACAGCGCAGAAGCAGCTCAGTGCATGTTTTCAAAGCCCTCTGAACAGCCATAATACAGCGTTGCATTTTATACGACTTGTAGTGAGATGCTCTTTGGCATCTGCTGTTATGCAATAAGGTTTTTTTATACATAATCTATGAAGTCATAACTGCAGAAAGTTCTGAAGAATCAATGGCTCAGGTTTTATTGGCAGATTCCTGAAATCAAATAAAAAGCGCTCTTGTGTTCTAGGTTTAACTGCTTTGTGTCCTTCAGTCAGAGTTAGTAGAGGCAAACCAGGTGCCCATGTGCTACCATTAAGCTTGTTCTTTTGGACCGAGTTAAGAGTTTATCCGGGTGTTAATAAAGCAATCAGTGAAGCACACGAGAGCAGACAAAGTAAGAAAGAATTACACTCCTAGGGCAACCCCTTTCTGACAGAATGACTTGTCCTCAGAATAGACCCAAAACCCCAACTTGAAGGCCAAGTTGTTGATGGAGATCTATTGCATTTTATCAGTAATCAAAGTGTGTGCATGCTAGATATGTACTTATATGGCACCTGTACTGTATCTTGAATCTCTAAATCAAGCTTACTTATGTTTGAGGATGTAAGTCTTCATTACCTAGGGATTGCCCTCAGAAGCTTTAATTGTCTGCAGAGTTAAAAATCTCACTTACAGTTGCAAGATCCGGAGTGCTTTACTTCTAGAAGCACACCCATGGAGCAGGCTGCCTCTTTCATGGCACACTCGCTTGGGTAAGTTGTGTTATCGCTCGCACAGACTGCCTCGTCTGACTTGCTTTCAGGGCATAGCTCATCGCAGAGGGCACACCGACCTCTGCCAACCTTAAAATCCCACAAGCATTTCTTCCCAGCGCTGCACTGAATGTCTTCACAGGATTTGGCTTCTAAAAATATAGAGAGGATACTAGAGGTAAGTGTAAAGACAAGGAGAAAAGAAAAGCAACAACAAACAATCCCACACTCCCTTTCCCCTGTGAACTGTGAATAGACAAAGCTCAGATGCAGTAGATGTGATGATACTTGCTGATTTTGCTCAAGCAAGTATTCCCTTGGACACCAGTGCCTGTCTATATGTGGGGAAGGAAAGACAGCTGTGCCAGCAGAGCTTGGCCCTGGGAATACAGATTTATATTTGCCTATTATACGTGACTCTCCTGCTTCGTTTGATGTCAGTGGAAATTCAGCTCCCTGAATTAGCAGTTAAGTGCAGAATTTGCCAACACATTCAGCATTTCTAAATCAATTATTTTTAAACTAACCTACACAGAGTAGTTGTCTACAAGACTGGAAAGGGAATTCACCTCAACCTATGCCAACTAAAAGCAGCCTGAGACTCCCCCGAATTCCCCCAGCAGTTTTGGGGAGCAGAGGCTGCCATAAAGGTGATTCCTCATAACATGCTTCATTATCAGTCCTTTCTGGATATCACAATACAAAATGTCAGGATACTCGGAGATTATTTTCCTATCTTCACCCACTGTCTCCAAACTCTGTCACATTTCTGAAGAGGAAAAAGTGATCAGATGTTTCCAATTAAGTTAATGCACGCTTTGCCAAGACCACTTGAAGACAATTGTTTCCAGGAATCCGGATCCACAGAATATCAAGACCTTCTTACACCGTAACCATGTCATCATCTATTTAATGGCAGGTACTTCTCCTCTGGATACTAATGTCAGCACCCACAGCAAGAGAAGAAGGATCAAGACTTCTACTCCCTCATCCCTTTTGCAATCTTTTTTGGGGCAAAACTCACCCTGGCTCTCCTCCTCCTGGAGTGGAGCACTAACCCTGGCTGCTGGAAGTCTCTCCTCCTCCCCAGTGCTAAGTACATCCATCCACTTGCACCCATGGTATCTGAAACAGCTAATCGAGGAAGCTCCCCCCACCCTTACCCTCCCACCGAGACACTTACTGATGCATTTTCCTTCGTAGGCTAATCCAATGGATCTGCCCAGCAGGCAGGTCGCTTTCCTCAGGTGGCAGGCACTGGCGTAAGTTATGCCGTCATTCCCGCAGAGATACTGTTCAGGGGAGGCAGGCTCTGGGCAAATTCGATTACAAGTCACGCAGTAGGCATTATTAGTTTGATCAACCACACATGTGGAGCTGCCTGGGCATAAAACATCCCTACAGGTCTCTGAAATAAAGGCAGAACCAGTGATTAATAGGAGGTCCCAGAGCCCCAGCAAGGAGTGAATGGGAGACACAATGAAACAAATGATCAGATAAAAGCCTTCAGCAGCCCTCCTCATTTAAGGGCCGCTGGGGGAAACCTTCCCATCTAGGGTAGCCGGTGGGACACAAGTGCTGCTAGACTGTGGGGAACTCTTAATCCAGCTATGTCCTTGCCTGTTGAGCGTGGTTTAGGTACTGTCTCCCAGCATTTGGAACATCACTCTGGTTCCTGTGGGGAAGTACGTCCAACTGCTCCTCCTCCCTACACTCAGACACACACCCTTTGGCATTTGAGGGAGATCAGATTAGATTTGCAAACCTACTTTTGCATTTGCCCTGATACTGGACTTCAAGTTCGGGCTGTTCTTTACATCTGGCTTTGAGAAGGGCACACTCGTTCCTGTAGGTTTTCCCATCTAAGCCACACACAGGGCCCTTCCAAGTGATATTAGAGCAATCCGGAGCACAAACACACCGAGGTTTGTTCTTCTTGTTCATTTTACATTTCTTCCCGGGTCCACAGTCCACATTCTCGCACGTTTCTGATGGAAGGAAAGAGGCACCACTTTAGTACTGAGTGTGCAGAACAGACCTGGTCTCAAAACTGCTTAAAGAAAAAAAAAAAAGACACTGTGACCCCAGAGCATAGGGAGAAAACATCTTTCCCCCCCTCCAGGAAACACCACTCGAGGGAAATCCCCCCCCACCAGTGAGGGCATGGGGGAGAGGAAGTCACTCCCCTCTCCCCGCGATGTGCACGGCGGCCTAGCAGGAATGGGGATGCCCTCACTGATCCCGGGGCTGGTACGAGACGCCCCTCAAAGCCCCACCGGGGAATGAAGCGTGAGGACCGCACTGCCCCCCTCCAGCTCCTTCTCCGCTCCTCCTCCCCCAGCCCAGTCCCTGCCTGAACCGCTCCTCAGCGAAGGGCGGCTCGCCAGCACCCCCCTCACCTTTGCAGGGGATGCAGTTTGGGGCTCCCCCATTAAAAATCATCCACTTAAAAAGCGTGTTGTCGTTGACGTCCTCCTCCGTCCACGAAGTTGTCAGGCGGCCGGTCTTGCAGCACTCCTCCTTGCTGAGGTCGGTTTTGTAGAGGACCTGGCAGCGGCCGTTCCGCGCCTGCCGGAGCCAGCAGTTCCCAGCTGCGGGGGGCGGGGGCGGACACCCAGCCGGATCAGTGGCAGGCACCAGTGACCCAGACACAACACGTGCGCCTTGCAATGACTTTTACTAGACTGTTTATTTGTCCCGTTTCATAACCCACAGCTACGCCGGCCCATTTGGGAGACCAGTTAAAAAAAATAAAATATATAAAAAAAGAATATTCTCCCCTCCAAAAAACCCCAACAAACTAACCAACCAACCAAAAACCACGAAAGAACAAACGGAAAAAACCCCACAACAACCAACCAAAAACAGAAAGAAAAGACCCGATCAAAACAGGACGAGGCAGTTTTCGGAGGTATTTATTCCATATGTAGAGCAGAAGGAGCACTGCCGGCACGTGACAGAGGCTTGAAAAAGATGTGCATTTAAAAGGGAATAAAAAGAAAATCGCGCTTGCAAATTCCTTCCTCCTCCCCCTGCCCTCTCCTCCTCACCGCGGCTGCACGGCAGCATTGTTTTAGTGCCGCACAGAGTTTCAGTCCCAGCCCATTTTGCAATCTGCACGAATTGGGAACATTTGCTGTTAGTGAAGTGTTTCGAAATCTCCACATTTTGCTGCTTCTATTAACAAACGTCTTTCCTTCACTTAAGTAAGTCAGAAGAGCTCCAAAAAAGCGAGCAAAGTACATAAAATACAAGGGCACATAGAGTAGGAGGTCCCTACAGAGTTTTAAAAATCGATTAAGCTGGAAAAGTTGTAGGTGCCACCTCTCCCGCGAGTACTTCAGAGGAAAGCACACTGTCCTTAAACCTGATAGAGTGGGTTTTGTTGGTTGTTGTTGTTCTTCTTCTTTTTTTTTTTTTTTTTTTTTTTTTTTTTAAAAATAGTATCCCTGTTATTTGTGGAGTCAAGCCAAGAGCATTAGTCCAAGCAACTCCCCCTTTTTTAGGTGGAGAGTTTTGGTTGGGATGAATCTCTCGTGAACAACCAATGTGACTCCTCCAGCAACTCAATACCGATTGATTCTGGTGCTAATCCAGCCAGGGCTCGATCCTGCCTCCTTACTCCAGTGGGAATGTACCGCACCGAGGGGTCAGGATCGGCGAGCCGTGATATCGCTGGGCGAGGGGGAAGACACACGCACACACACACACACACACACAGACCCCGCCCCGCTAAAAATCACTGAACAAACAACGCCCTTTAAAAAAAAAAAAAAAAAGTTTTGCGTCTTACAGTTGCCTACATTAGCTTAACTTATGCTCTAGCTCGGTAGTGGGGAGAAAAGGAAAAAAAAAAAAAGGAAAAAAATTATAAAACAAGCAATGGTAAGACATCCAGGTTGCGGTTGGAACACGGTCAAGATAAGGGAAAAAAGCCCCAAAACTAAAAGTCAGTATTCCCTTGTGTCGAAAGAGGGCTCTTAAGAGTTGTCATTATCAGGTTCGGGTTTGTTTGGTTCGCATGGAAAAAAACCAAAACCAACTAGTTTAAGCAAACTCTTCGGTGCAGGAGAATTTACAACACTAATATTTAGTCACGGAAAAAAAAAAAAAAAAAAAAAAAAGGAGGGGGGAGAGGAGGAAATCCCAATATTAAAGGAATGTCCGGAAAATGACCACTTACTGGTTTCTAAAAATGTCAGCTGTAATCGTGGGGCTCCCCATCACCACCTCTCCTTCCGTCAGGCAGGCGAGATAAAAATCTGAGCTAAATTACCAACAAACTTTGAGCTCTCATTCGGGAGCCGAGACTGGGAAAGTTCCCTCGCGATGCTGCTCTTCATTCATGCTGCATAATAACAATAAATACCAAGAAACATCCTCATCTGTCCTCTGTGCCTATGCAGAGCAGTGCGAAGATCCGATCCAAAAGGAATCTAAATGACACCTCTGCAACCCCGGTACAAAGCAATCCCAAGCCCACAGTGAACTTCTGTCTTGTTGGACCTTGGAGAGAGGCGTTTAACACCGCAGCAAACTAAACCGTGCCCGAAAGACAGAAAAAAATAGTAATAATAAAGAAACGTATCTGCGAATAAACAATTGGTCTTACCCTGCACTGTGTGATCTTCCATGAAGTGGCACAGAAACATCAGGAGTAAGAGCATGCCCGGGTGGATTCTCTGATTTAACATCCTCAGCAGAGCAGGGAGTGAGAGACACAGAAACAGCGTGAGGGGGAGTAGGGAGAGGGAGCGAGCACTAGCCAGCCTGCTTATGATCGCTCTATTGAATGAACGTCAGGCTCTGAATGCAGTCTCTCTTTAAATCTATACGGGGGTCTTAGCTGTCTGCGGTGGGCGGTCTCCTAGTGTGTGTGTGTGTCTGCTCGGGGGTGGGGAGATTTAAAAAGTTCAGTGTGAATCAGGTGACATTTTCCACCTTCTGGAAACCCTCTCCAATGATCTGCTCTAGGTGCACGCACACACGGGCGCGCACCGGCGCGCACCCGCGCAGCCCCGCGCCAGCCCTGGCGCGGCGGGGACGCCGGAGCCGTTGGCGCGGCGGCGGGAGGCCGCGCAACCCCCCTCCCCGCGGCCGCCGCGCCCGCGCAACCGGGGAGGCGCGTCGCGGACCGCGCCCGCGCCGCGGGGACTGGAGACCCGCGGGGGTCGCGGCCGCCGGAGGGGCGCCCCTTGTACCGCACACTCCCGCCCCCCAACCCCCGCCGCCCCCGAGGCGCGGGCGGGTGCGCGGAGGTGCGGAGGGTGCCGGGGCGAGGAGCGGCGCCCGTCCGCCCGGGGTGGGCTCCGCGGGCGCGGGGCGCTGCCTTCCCCCGCGCAGCGGCTGCCAGGAACGAGCTCCGGTCCGCGCACCTCCGACGGGCGGGAGGCGACTGGCGGGGACACAGCTCGCTCGGCGGGACTCGGCCCCAAACACCCCCAAACCCCCACCGGCCGACCGACCCCAAACCTGGGAAAAAAAAAAGAAAGAAAGAATTTTTTTAAAAAAAACCAAACCAGAAAGAACCAAATAGAAGTTTAATACCTAGGGCTGTGCCCAAGTGACAGCCTTTTCACTGGGAGCCCGGGAGGACGAGACGGGAATGGGGGCGACGTAGGCGGTCTCCTTTCAGAATCAGAAAAGATTGCAACATCGATAATGAACTTCTAGGGCACTAGTTTATTAAGCACAGTCTGGCATTATTCTCCCCTTAGAAAAGTTGGCGGTCTCTCATTTATAACATTTTTTGGCACCGCTGAATGAAACTGAGTAGGCGATATTTCCTTTTATACAAAACGATTACTTAACGGAAAATGGTATTGTTTATTCAAAAGCTGCCTTTTTAATTTCGATTCTTTCGCTTTTCTGAGCCACCAAAGCACAACAGACTGCGAAGTATGCAGACAGGAATGCCCGGACAGTGCCGGGTCAGGGGCCGGTGCGCCGCGGCCGCCCGCGCCCTCCGCCCGGCCCTCCCCAGACCCCTCCTCGCCGCTCCCGCCTCCGGCCCCCCCCACCGCCCGCCCCCTCCCCACAACTGCAAATAACTCAGTGATAACAGATTTTTTTCCACCAACTGCAGGAGATAGTGCTAATCTTTTAATAAAAGATCCCATTACAATGGGATCTGTCTGGACAGACTATAATAGATCCAGAAATACAGCCGTGCTAATATTAGAAGACAGTTGTTTGGGTGCCTCAGACCGGGCCCTGGTCCTGCTTTGAAAGTGGGCATGAATCACAATGTCCCTCGGTACCACCTGCGGTCACACGCATTAAGAAGCAGACTGGTAAATGACTGACCTAGCTGCATTTTTTTTTTTTTTTGTTATTATTATTATGATCATCGTCCTGAGCAGCGCCTGGGCATTTTGAGCACTTCAGAAGCTCCGGGACTCCACATCGTTTTTAATCTTTTCCCAAATTGGTGCCACTCTTCCCGCCCGCCCCCCCCCCCCCCCCCCCCCCCCCGCCTGCCGGAGCGGCGTTAATGCAGGGTTGCTTAGTGCCCTCTAATGGCAGGCGACATTAACAATCCGTAGCGAAACACCCCTTACCCCCGAGCTGCAAACGGAGGGCCCGTTTCGAAACCTGCCTCCCCTCCTCCCGGCGGGGACGGATCCTGGGCGCACGGTGCCTCGCGGGGCCGGCGCCCCCCCCCCCCCCCCCCCCCCCCCCCCGTCGCGGGGCAGGCCCTGCCGGCCACGGGGGCAGCGAGCCGGGCTCGGCCCTCCCACGGGCGCGGAGCCCGCCGAAGCCGGGGGGCCGGAGTCTTGCCTGCCCTCGCCGCCCCCTCCCGGGCCCCCTCGCCCGGGTCCCCCCGCTTCGGCTCGCCCCGCGGGGCTCCGGCCGCGGAGCACCGCCCGCTGCACACCTCGTGGAGTAGCGTGGACCCTCCCGGGGTCAGCGGCGGAGCCCAGCCGCTCCTCGACCAAGAGCGTGTGGGCCGGGGGGGGGGGCGCGGGGGGGTCCCGGCGGCAGCGCGGGGAGCGCAGAGGGCTGCTGCCCAGCGAGGAGGCGCCGCACGCCCGCGACACCGGGCGTGCTGCGGCGGCGGGCTCACCTTTTCTTACTCGGTTGGGTGTGTTTTTTAATAATTGGCCAACACGGTCTGTATCCTGACAATGTTTTCAATCGTAGAGGGGCATTTTCAGGCCGTATTCCTGGAAATGAGGTGCCGGATGGGTCGATAACGTTTGCACATGTGCTTCATGCGTGCATCATCAGGAGATCAATATGATTGCGCTGGTATGGAGATTTGTATCACACCTGTTCTCTGACATCACATGGAAACAGCTGCTGTTTCTTTTATTGTTTTTCTTTTTTTTTTCCCCCTCTTCTTTTTTAAATGCTAAATATTGGGTTCGTGTGTAACAACATGTCAGGGATATATTGTATAATCAGAAATCCTTTCTTCTTTCTCCTGTATGCCTCCCTGTATGACTCCCCCACCCCTTTCTGCTTTGCCAACAATCACATTTAAATTAACCAAAAAACAATAGAGTCAATCTGTAACAGAATTGTCAGGCAGCACACAAAAAGAGTGTTGTTCTCAGCCTGACAGGTTTTAAAACTTCTTTCTACCAGAAGTGTATGCATTTTAATATATGTTTTTGGATGTGAATCCAGTCTTTGCAGCTGGCCCTCATCTTGGAATAATAAAGCCTTTTAAAAAACTTGTGTATATTCTAACATCACAAACTTTCAGAAAGTTCAGATTTAGCTCTCGATTTACGTAAAATATATGTCTTTGTCCTATCTGTAATATAGCTGTAGCTACAACAAACTCCAAAATCCAAGATATTAAGTGGCTGGTCTCTGAGGAAAATTGCAGCAAAATACTGAGTAGGAGGGAAAATAATCCCCAAGTGTCACCTCATGTGACATGTGCTGTTAACATACACACACACATATATATACACACATACGTATATATATGGGGAATATTTGTTTTGTAGTAAGTCAATATTCAGTGTACTAGTATAACGTATTTCCTTTTACTCTTTTCCCCTCAATGGGCTGCCTCTCAACAGAGGAGCAGTTGTCCATGTCAAGACTGGGACCACCTCAGGACCCTCTCTTCAATAAGAAGCATGTCTGCATAAAGTTTTTCAAGGATGTGGGTAGGACTCCAAGCAAAAACTGGTTATTTGAATGGGATCTGGATCTTGGGCAAGTGAAAATGGGAAGGCCTATCCTGGCACTTTCCAAAGTAACATTCAAGGGAGAGGAAAAAGACTCAAACACCCTCCTGTGGTCCTGGATGTATGCATCATCCCATGCAGTTTCTCACACAAGTGGCTTCTCCCACAGAGCAAGTACTCAAACAAAGGTAGAACGTCCTCTTCTGGTAGGAGAGAAGACTTGTTAGCCTCCTTTGTTCCCATCTAATTGTTCTGATTGTCACAAAAAAAGGGCTTGTTTCTGGAAAACCGCACTTGTACAAAGTTTCCCCTCTTTTGCATCTCAGATACCAGATTTAAGGAATTTTCTGAGCACTATTGCATTGTTCCATTTGAGAAGCTTTTTTTTTTTTTTTTTTTTTTTTAAGTATAGGGCAATACAAGCCTTCAACAGCCTTTTCTGTAGAAATTTCGCGTGCTGTTTCTCAGTGTAAAGTAGCTTAAAATTTAAATTACAAAGGTTCATATCTTGATTTTGCCAAGACTTTTCCATGAAAAACAAGCAAACCAATTCCTGATAAAACTAAACTCCAAAATATATTAACTGAATTCTAAT
Source organism: Leptosomus discolor (assembly GCF_034619465.1). NCBI lineage: Eukaryota > Metazoa > Chordata > Aves > Leptosomiformes > Leptosomidae > Leptosomus > Leptosomus discolor. Next base: position 74,701,965 of record NC_141419.1, read on the forward strand.
ATTGATTGCTATTGGTGAGTGTTGTACTTGTTAAATGAATACAGATATATTGAACTTTTTAAGTTGACCTAAAAGCTGATGTCTGTTTTCATGTAGCAGGCATTGGATTGAATTAAGAGGTAGTAGGGATCTTAATAAATACCACTGGTAAAGGGAATATAAGTTTCATCACCAGTAGATATTTGGCAAGTCACATCTGAAAAGCTGTCATCCAAATTTTGACCAAGACAGCTGGAAACAGGTACGTTATCTGAAATGTCTTCCTGTGGTTCAGTGGAAGGAAGGAATTGAGCATCATCAAGCAGCCCTCTGTTAGTGATCAATTTGCAGTTTTAATAATCCTCCCTCTGACAGGTGCTCACAGAATCATAGAATGGTTTGAGTTATAAGGGACCTTTAAAGGCCATCTAGTTCGACCCCGCTACAGTCAGCAGGGACATCTTTAGCTAGATCAGGTTGCTCAAAGCCCCATCCAACCTCTCCTTGAATGTTCCCAGGGACACAGGGCTTCTACAACCTCTCTGGGCAACCTGTTCCAGGGTCTCACCACCCTCACAGTGAAGAATTTCTTCCTAACATCTAATCTAAATTTACCCTCTTTCAGTTTAAAACCATTACCCCTCGTCGCATCACTACACTCCCTGATCAAGAGTCCCTCCCCACATTTCCTGTAGTCCCCCTTGAAGTACTGGAAGGCCACTAGAAGGTCTCCCCGGAGCCTTCTCTTCTCCAGGCTGAACAACCCCAACTCTCTCAGCCTGTCCTCACAGGGGAGGTGCTCCAGCCCCCTGAGCATCTTTGTGCCCATCCTCTGGACCCTCTCCAACAGGTCCATGTCATGTGTCAGTAGCAGCAAGAATTCTGACATCAATTCCAAATGAAATTTTGAAAACTTTTAAAAAAAAAAGTAATTACTGCTGGAAATGTGCTCTGAACAGCGGTTTAGGATGCCACTATTTTAAAGGAATGCCTAAATGCCAGAAAGGCAGCACCATCAGCTCTAGACAACCCATTTCCATGTAAAGGCTTAAGAAATGGTGTAGTGAGAGCATGGAAAGATCAAAGCTGTCAGATAGAACAACCCCTGTAAGGCCATTTCAGCTTGGGCAGTTTTAAGCTAACCTTTGGCTGTCTTAAGTCATGTGCGAAGTAAAGAATGGCTCTTGCCCAGCTTCCTGACTGGCAAATTGCCTTTTCTACTTCTACAACTCTGCCAAGTGGAGCTATGTTATACTTGGTGATAAAACTTCCAATTTTTAAATTAAAATTATAGATGAGGAGCATGGTGCTTTAGGAATGGAGGGGTTATGTGTGGTTATTGTACTTTTAAGGTCTGGAACATTTTGTGTGGCAGACTTCAAAAGATGTGTCAGTTGGCAATCGGTTGCAGCTGGAACAGGATTGGAGACTAAACCCAAGATTAAAGTGAGGACGGACATAGTTTGTAAATAACTACTGTGAAAATTCAATTAATTTTTGCCATTACTTTGTTTTTCTTCTTGTTAGTTTGATTCTATTAAAGTTAATGTGGAGGGCATATCTGATTTGTTGGATATGTGGAGTCACATCATTTTCTAATCCAAAAAAGGCTTTGTTTGACTGTAGATCTTAGCTTGGAGCTTAAATGGAATAAAAATCACTGTTAAGAGTGATACCCATAGCCAACTGTGACAAGCTGAATATAGCATGGCAAAAAGGGCAATAAATGGACAATTTCCAGCTCAGTGCATGTATCTAGTGACGTACTGGATCTTGTTTCTAGACTGAGAGAGTAGGTGCTTGAGTACGTCAAAGTTACAGCCTTGTTAGGGACAGATCATTAACTTCTTACTGTGAGGTTTGTATTTACTTTATTGCCCATCAAGGAAGAGGTTCTGTTTTAATCGTTTACTTTCAGACATTAATGGAACCAAATGGATTTTAGACTGCTGTTTAGTCAGTGGCAGCTTATTGGGACATTATCAAAATTGTCCTACATGGTACATGTTGATAAACTCCAAATGTCACCTTCTAGTACCGTGTTGCAAATGCTGGTGAATATATAGCGTGTGAGGATAGGAAGTGAACAAGACAGAGTGCTCAGCAAAACTAATGATCTAAATGAGACTAATTGTGACACAGAATTTTAGAGAAGTTAAGGTCATGGCTATGATGGAAGCAAAGAAAAACTTTTTTCCCAGTTGTGATGAGCTGCTTTATTTTTATGAAAAGAAAAGGAGTTTCTCATGATTATTCCAATTCTTCCATTTTTTTTTTTATTGTTTTTTTTTAATGAAAGGTATTTAGAAAAAGCACTTAGTGCTTAAACGTTTTTATTTCAAGATCTGGTACAGCATCACACATGTATGACAACTCTTCAAAGGTGATAAAAATTTTCAGTCCATTAAAAAGCATATTTCTGTTATCACATAAACCACAGTGATTTCCCAAAATTATTTTTTAGTACAAATGGAAGGTACTGTGCTGTATTAGGTAAATGGCACGGAAAGTAACTGTAGTCTTGTCTTACTGGAGTGCAAAATAGTGGTATCTGTAGACCTTCTAAAGTCGTATTTTGAAGTCAGGCTTTGTGGAATAAATATGACTATAAATGTTAGCTAGTAGTATGGGAAGGAAGAAGAGTCCAGGGTAATTTATGCTTTCTTTTGGGACCTACGGCGTACATTTTTTTCAGTGTAGGCCTTTCATGGACTGCTCAGAGTTTGTTGGCTAGACAGTATGTACTGTGAGAATTGTCTCCCTTCAGTAGCACAAAAACTGGCTTATGTCCTCCAAATACTACCCCAAGAAGGGGGTCCAGGAGGAGCCTTGTGATTCCTGTTCCGTCCACTGCCTTGGTTAGTTCACATATGCTTCCTTCTACACTTGATCAAGAGGTGACTTGAGGAGCCAGAAATTCTGGATAGAAGGATTGATATCCAGATTGCCAGTCCTTAGCATACAGTAAATTCTCTTTGCCCCTGGATGTCTGGAAAAAGAGGAGATAGTGCATTTTCTGTGCACAGGGTAGCAAGTTCAGTTACTGGTTTGCAGGACAGTCCAGAATGCATGGGTTTAAGCTTCTGCTTTATTGTCTCTGCCCTGACCCTTACCTCTTTTGATGATCAAGCAAGTCCTTGTTTTCCTCTGGTTGTCAGTGTGGGGCTGATACCTGTGTGGCCTCCATCTGAGAATCTGGTGATCCTTAACGATTTCATTGTACAAGACTGCTGTGAGAGAAGGAAGAATAAGCATAGAGATCATCTGCACCTCAGATGAGAGGGGTTGAGTTAGGTACATCAGGGAAAGGGCTTTAGCCATTTGCCCACACCATACGCCTATCCTATGTGACTCCAGCTGATGCTCTAGAAGTGTGTGCATCATATCTGCTAGCCTTGTATGAATAACCTGGGTACATTTGGACTTTACAAATTACATTAAATGTCTTTGCTTAGGCAACAGAATCAAGCACAAAACAACATGCCCAAAAGCATATGGATAGCCTGCGGAATAGCAGGGAGAACCCCCAAATCTCAACTAAATCTGTCTCCACTGGCCATCCTTTCTTGCTGCTGTGTTACTTTATCTCATTTATGCATGCAAAAATTCATAGATTGTCCCCATGCTTTGGAATATGAAATAATATAGAAAAGATGATTGTTAAAATTAAAATTGTTTTATGAATGCATCATAAAATCCTGATATTCAGGATTTGGTCTGTATTAAATGCCTGTCTTTTATCTGTATCTATTGCATTTACTGTTTAATCACTTTTTTTGAAGACAAAAGAATTATCTGAGTTTTGCTCGTGAAGTTTGTGCTACTTTCTTTCATTACAGGCAGTAGAAGGTGACAGTGGTTTGGCTCAGGGTCCATGTATTCCTTTTTTTCTAGCCTCATAGTTCCATTTTAATTACAGAAATTTGAAAGTCCCTATTTCTAAGTCTAAACTCAGTCTGTTTCTAGTCCCTCATCACATTCAGTGGCCATATCCTGCTGAGCTCATTGAACTTTTTGAACATCTTTCATAGGATTCAAAAGGAAGACGAAATTCTGTGGTGATGGTGAGAAGGTGGCGTAGTCTCCTTTCCAGCTTTGTGTATAAAGGAGGCCATCTCTGCAAATGGGAAAAGTCACAGTATAGTCCAAAATTGATCTGTCAGAGTATCCAAACACCTTCTAACCTGAATGCTGTAACAGTGCTATCCACTATGTAGGAGGAAAACCAGCAAATCTGAGAGATTCTTGGCAGGTCCCTGCTTCTCTACAGCATGGCAGTAATGATTAACTAGAGAGTGTCATAGGTTTCACTCCTCTCACCAGAGGTTCTCATGAGCCTTTGCTTTTAATGGCTGCTTGCCTCAGTGAGCTGCAGTATTGCCAATGTCAAGTGTCCTGAGTGTACATTTATCATGAGTTTTGACTCAACTTAAATAAGTAGTTTTTCAATTGACTTCTCTCTTTTTCCTACTTTCTGGTTTCTGAGATGGCAATCATGTTTTCAGGTCTTTCCACAGAACAATGAAATTTTGCAAATAATTTTTGATAAAGTTTAAGCTGAGATTCTGGTATGTCTTCATTCCAGTAGCTAGTGTTTTAAGAGGAATATGAAGTATGTCTTTGATAGAAACACTAGAATTTCTGACTAGGAAATTCAGGCCTGGAAGGTATGGGGCCGTGCTGGCCTTGAAAGATGTGTTCATGGAAATGTGATTGTCAGAAGACAAGACTTTTCTTCATATTAATCTACAGAAACTCAAGACCTTTTGGTGGAGGGGCAGGGGAAATGGAAGGGAAAGGATAGTGTAGGGGTAAATGAAATAATTAGACCCTCTAGAGAGGACTGTAAAGTAGAGAATTAAAACAAACTTGTGCTATTGGATCTCCATTGGTGTTCATGGTATTTTGGCAGAGAAAAAAAAAATTAAAAAGAGATCTTAGCAGTAAACAGATAGTAAGGGAGGTTTTGAGGAACAACTTGAAAATCTGAAAACCCATTCATTTGAAACAATGTTCACTACTCCAAACTGACATATCTCTACAAAGAATTCATAAAATAAGAGAGACCTCTTGAGGACTAAGGATGAATTCCATTAGCTCCATTCTCAGATGTCTTTGATGTATGTGTAACTTGTTCACCTATTGATAAAACAAAGGAAAATCGAATAAAGGAAAACATTCCTGAGAAAACTTAAGTCAAAACTGATTTCACATCCATTAGGTGGAAAGAAAGTACATCCACAGCCAAGTGAATGCTTTATCCACAAAATTTTGATGCATACTTTAGTAGCCTGCTATTAGTAAAGCACTTATCCTTAAAAGAATTCATTCTGAAGTATCTCAGAGATGAAGACATAACAAATCTAGACAGTAAGAGGGTCATTTAAGCATAATACTCTGTGTGCTATTTGGCTCAAACTGCAATATCCCAAAATTCAATATTGCAAGTGAAGTAATTGACTCTTTTGAGGAAAATAACAGCATATCAACAACATAACTTCCAATGTCTGGAACCACTTAAAAATGAAACAGAAGTACTATTTTTGCCTGTTTTCTCTGTCTTGTTTAAAGATGCACATATTTTTTAAGATCTTCTTTAAGCCTCCTAAAAACTTTGTTAGCACATACTCATCATTTTTATCCTGCAGCAGGACAGTTGCAGGTAATTTTTGTCTTTTTCTAGGATATTCTAATGAGAGTGCAGTGTGATGGTGTTGGTTGTATTAATCTTCTTTTTTTTTTAAAAAAAAAAAACCAACCCCAAAACTCAAAAATGTACTTGGTGCTTCTCAGAAATAAAATCAGATTATTTTCACAGAAAAAGAAGGTCAAATCCTGGACAGGTTTCAAGCCCAAGTTAAAAAAAGTAACAACTTGACACAAAGATGAATTGTCACAGATAAAAGTATGTCTGGATGTGGGAAGAGAAGGTAGATAGTAGGGCTTTATTTGCAATAATTTTTTCTTTCTTTAGTATTTTAATACTTTGCTTAAAGTTATAGGCTGCTTGTGATTCAATTACAGCAATATCCTTTTAGCTGCAGAATCAAGATTATCTTCAAATATGATCTCTCTTTTTTGAGCATTCCTGTTCAGAGAAGATATACAAGTAGGGGTGATGCCTGTTACTAGACCAGGACCAATCTTTCTCAGTTACATGGTTATTATGCATGGCCTGTTATTTCAGCCAAACTCTTCTGCAATAATTCCTTATTTATGCTGTAAACATGCTTTATCTTTAAAGAAGTAGTTCTTTTGTATGTCAGAGGAGAAGAGACATAATTTAACACCTTCTTTTTGTCTTAATGCCTTACAATCAGACAAATTTTCTTGTTCCATAGGCAGCAAACTCAGGCTGAGAAAGTGGGAGCTTTGGAAGCTCAGAGGCCCAGGCAGGGGAAAAGGACAACATTTGGGGGTTTTGTGCATCATAAATTGCTCCTGAAAGAAATACTAGTGGTGTAGAGGTTGTACTCCAGTATTTGGACAAAGAAAATTAGCACTACACTGAGACAGAGCACATCTCCTTGCCTGTTACTGCCACTGTTTAGGCTTGTCCTTTAGGCATAACCCTCTAGCGGAACAGGGTGGGATTTCAGTTGCGTGTGGGAAATGTCTCCAGTGTTTTTCACTCGAGGGATGCTCCCCCCTTAGACCACTCTGATCGAATCTGAGTTCTGATGCCCTGAAAGGCCATGCAGAAAGACAGATGTTTAGCATTCAGCTGTCCAGAGGGGCATTTCTGCTGTGTTCTTTAAGGAGTGTTCCCACCAAGTCCATGGACATCCCATGGTCTTAGGTCTATGAGGCGTGCTGCCCTCTCAGATGTTCTGCTTCTGCCTAGTTAACTCATATCACATTGAGGATTACATGCGGTTGCTCTAGATTCCCTGCTTTTGGTTTCGGAGTTTTGGTGTCCATTCTCCTTTTGTGGAGAAAACAGAAAACAGCAAACTTTCATTAATCTGAATTCCTTGTAAAATAAGTAAATAAAAATCAGTTGCAGAGATCACAAATTGAAAGAAAAATGGAAACTCTAGGGTATTTTTTTTTAGGGAAATGGGCAGAGGGACATCTTTAGGATTATGAAACTGATTCTTTTTAAATTCAGATTGTCAGTAGCTGCTTCTTTTGACTCCCTTCTCCATGAATTTCACCAGATGACCTTTTCACATTATCACGGCATCTTACTTTGCTCCTGGAGGGGCTTCCTTTCCTCAGGTATCTACTCTAAGGAAAGGCAGAATTTGACATACACAGATCAGTTGCTTTCAGGAAATAATTGTTACCACTGACTGGGTATATTAGCTGCTGCCAGATTCAAGGGGATTATTAATTAGAAATAATTAATTATTTAGGAATGTATTAGAAATAGTTGGGAACCAAAGAAACAGGTTTCATTTCTCCCAGGCCTTAGGCAGTTAAGCATTTTGCAAGAATACCTTCAGGAATCCACTGCTAAGCAGTAAGGCATTGGATATAAATGGACTGACATTGTACACTAAGGTTAATTTGCAAAGGAGAAAGATGGATTTGTGGTTAAAATAGAACCCAGCAGTTGGGAAAGTCCCTACTGGTCTTTCTTGTGTCATTGTGAGAAACTGATTTCATTTATTTTGTCCTAGGTCACTGCAACTTCATGGTAATGATAATTTACCTGTGTGTTGTAATATGAGTGCAATTATGAATGAAATATTTGGTCCTGGGCTATTTTAAATCTCTACTGTCAAATACAGAATGTGCAGCAGGTAGGTGCTGGGAGAATACAGTCACTGGTGCTGGGATTGCCTGTCTGATCAGCTGGATGAGGGAGGACCTACTCGTGCGCTGTGCTGGAGGTGGGAAGGGAGCCTGCCACTAGGAAGGGGAGGAAAACGCTGCCCCTCAACAGCATACCATCTCTGCTGTCGCATCCTTGCAGTTCTGGTGGCACGTGCTGAAAGGGGGCACAAACGGCTTCTGCCTCGTGACTGTTTCCCTCTGCTACTTGCTGACTGTGGGGCAGAAGGGAAGAGGAGAAGGATGGATATCTGTGCAGGTGAGGGTACAAATGAAGTAGGTGGAGGCATGAAGTAACTTTCCTTGCTGACCCTGAAATCAAGATAGACTGTGGCTGTGCAAGCAGCCGCACCTCTGCTATTGATACTTTTACTCCTGAACAGATCAGGGCTAGCAGTAGTTGTTCTCTGTGCAAGGCCTTTGATGCCTGCAACTCTTTTTCCTCTTCAGGTGGGATACTCATTCCAGGGTTGTGCAGGGCTTTGCCTCTCAGTCTAATATAAGTCAGTATTTTTAGATTTCAAGGAAATGTAACTCACCCATTTTACAGGTAAGTCAACAATTAAAAAAAATATGCAAGAAACTTGGTCAATGAACAGACTTTACAGATGCAATGCACAGCCAGGCATGACAGTTAAAATTAACATTTCAGCATGACCTAGCCACCTATATATTTCATTAAGCAGAACTTGTAAAGGGCCTTGTAGAAGCACCATCTGCTGATTTCCAATAAAACTGCAAATTACATGGAAAATTTCTGCTGTTTGTTCTATGTTGAAACGGGCTCAGTGCTAAATGCTAAACCCAGGGTGCTTCCAGCTTCAATCCAGATTTGAATCAGAATGAGTTGTTTATGTTGCTCTGTAGTTTATGGAGTGCTTTTCTTTCCTATGCAAGTTTGTGGAGAAAAACTACTACAACCTGAACTTCTCCTCTGTGCTTTCCGGACCATGGACCTATCATCTACAGGATAATTCCTGGTACTTTTAATAATGGCTCTTTGTGATATTTATAAACATCCTAGGAGATTCCACTTCCTGATTACTTACATGATAATTATATAAAAACAAACCACCTAGGTCTAGTACAGGGCCAAGATACGGTATGCCAGATGAATACACTGGAGTAAAAAAGCGATGACTCATTTACAGACCTGTTCTCCACAGTCATTTATAAACAAAGGAAAAAACGTTGTCAAGGAAATAGTTGGTGATTTTCTTAATCCTTCCTAGGTAGAATTACATGGAATACATTAAACCCAGAAATTGTGAAAGTCATGTGGTGTTTTACTGTACTGAATCATATATGAGAAGAACCAGGGCATCCTATTGCATTCTCAGATTTCTTTTTATGCGTGGACAGCTCTCCTTCATCTTACAGGATTTAGTCTGAAAGAGCTCAAGAGCAGCACATGCGTTGTACCTCAGAGTTAACGAGAATACTGTAAGTAATGGTGAAAGCTGCCTCATAATGCTGCAGAATAATTTTACAGAGAAGGTAAAGCATGACTGTCTTCCTCAGACTAGTTGTATAAATAAAGTTTGTGGGACTACTCACATGAATAGAGTGAGAAATATTTGACCCATGATCTTACGTATCAAATACCTTTACATATTATTAACAATCTATAAAGTTGGACATAAAAATGCAACTTGTTAATGCCAAACTTATGTCATGTGGAACAGGAAGAGAAAAAACAGAGTCTTTCCTATATGGTTTATCAAGACCTTTTTCAATAAACTTGTAAGTGGCCCATGGCCATAGATGCAGATTATAAATTAGCTGGGAGGCAGGTGTTTCCGTGGCTGTAGGGAAACTAGTGCCAACATGTATTCACAGACCGTATCCAGAATATCTACACTAAAAGTATATGCCAGTGCTTGCAATAGACAACAAATGGAAGTAAGCTTACGATGCTGGAACAAATTTCTAATCTACTGAAACTAAAACTGGAACCATAAATACTACACCTGCAAGATTATTTTTGATCTCTGCCACCATTAAGATTCCCATCTCAGATGTTTTGCTTGTAATAGTTCTGTTTCAAAATGTAAAAACATGAAAGACATTTTTCCTCTCTTCTATTTGTTCCTTTCACACACACAAAGATAAAGGCTAAAAGAAAGGAAGGAAGTTATCTGGGACACAGAAATGATGACGCTGACGCTGACTGGTGTCTGAGTGCAGTAGACTATCTCTGACAGAGATCACCTCCATCAGAAGCCCCTGAAAAGGACTGAGAAACCCCAGGGCAAATATGAGATAATGTGACCACAGGGAATATTCTTCATTGTGGTAGTCAGTTAGTGGTCAGCTCTGTGTCTGAAGCGTGCATCGATGCCCTCACTCTTACAGGGAGGGGATCTGTCTGCTGTATGTAACTGCAGTGGTTTTGACCTGTCACAGACTCTAAGCCTTTCAAATCCCCCAAAATTCTTTGGGTTTTTATCTTGTAGCAATGACTTTAACACTTAAATAAGCAGGTCTTTTCATCACTCCTAAAAATAACTCCTATTTTGATGGAAATGTGAATTAGAAACATTTAATTTGGGACTATAGCCATTTAGATTCTTATCTCTGATCATTTCCAGCATTGAATTCTCCAGAAAGGAGTGTGGAGAAAGATATGATGTACGGTATGAAATATTTGGAGTATTAGTTGGAAACTTTTGGAGCTCCATGCTTTGGTGCTGCTTTTTTTGTCACTGTGACCTTCCCAGGGTGGCTGTGTGCCAAGGGAGGGTGGCGGTGATGAAAGGAGGGAGCAGGAGAACGTCAGCCCCACTTTCTGCACTGGCAGTCCCTTGTGGTGTCCCAAGCACTCCCATGGCAAGAAAAAGGATCTTTCCAAAGATAAACATGCTATCCTCCTTGACAGCCTGTGTTCATCTCAGGGCAGTGTCTGGAGGTGGCAGAATGCTGGGCTGCAGCAGGGTTGGGTGACACACTTGTGGGAGGGCAGCCTGCTCCTGGATCTGTTGCCCCCCGGGTGAGCAAAGGATGCTTCCTAGTGGTGCATGAGTCACCAAAATGCCACACTTGGGACTATGTTACAGGAGTGTTTTCTTTTAAATATATAAAATTGGTTGCCTTTTAAATTTAATTGTCTCCTTGTTGTTTTATGAGGACAAAGGGTAAATAAGATTATTTTTTTTGTTATGGGATTGTCTGGTGACCATCTGTGGACCTCATTGTGATAGCCATGGTTCAAATTTAGAGTAATAGTTCCTAATTCACATATCTCAACATCTGAATAGACCAGATAGATGAAGAGCAAGAAAAGTGGCAGAAAATGCAAACCAAATAGGAGTATTGAGTTTACATCCTTCATACAATTTTATTTTACAGGGTATGCTTGCACTGTGGCTGCTGGTTTTATTTATTTCCAAGCTAAATAGTCCTAACTTTTTAAGACTATGGAATCCTTCTCATGGCTGTAACATGCTTATCAGCTGTCTCCAGTCACTTTCTATTTCTGTTAAATCCTTGCTTAGGTGGAGTAATCAGAACAGAACATAATATTCAATATGAGGGCATTCCACTCATTTGCATAACAGAATTCAGATATTGTCATATTATTCCTTATTACTTGCTGACCAAGGCAGTTGGAACAGATGTTTCCTCTGAGCTGTACACAATGACATCTAGCTGTTTTTCTCGAGTGTATAAGCAATGCAGAAGTGCTTCAAATTATGCTTGCCATTGTACATTGCTTCCTGAATTGTGTAGTAATATTATTTATTATCTACTCATGCTCTGCCAAAAAAAAAAAAAAGCTTTTCACAATGGGCTATGTAAATGGGGACGGTGGAAGGCTTCTCCCCATATAACTGCAAGAATCGTGCCCTTTTGATGAATATTTTATTACAACTTTTCTTTGCCAAATTTTTAGACATGAAGAAGTTTCCAATAGCTAGGAATGGCTGTAGAGAGCCAAGACTTGGGAGATTGTGTAACTACTACGTACTCCTCATCTTTCTTAAGACAGGCTTATCTGCAGGCTGCAATTCTGCATGAGCTGAACACTTAAGCTTGGTTACTGACTTCTGCCACTTCCCTTTCCCTTTTCTGGAGCTCTGCCTGAAGGATAGTCAGCCACACTTTCTGTGGTGAGTGCTAAGGGTAACTTTATTCCAACTCTTTTTAAACAGACACTTTGGGTAATTTTAAATGTAAATAATTTAATAGACTCTAGCAAGCAATTCCTAAGGCTAATGCAACTATAGCATCTTGTTTGTAAAATAACCACCAAGCCAAATGCGTTCAGTCCTGAGGCTTTTGCCATGACATACACATATGATTCAACAACCCCTCCCCTTCTGAATCGGGCATAAGAAACTATACCTAACATGTACTTGCGGGGTAGTTGTATCTGCAGAAATCTAGAATACAGAGTTTCCCAAGTAGTATAGCACAGATAACATTTGTTGTCACAGTATTTGTGCTTTTTGGATTTTTTGAGAGCAATTTTGTGTGTGAAAAGGATTTATCAAGAAAGTGAATATTGTTGGACTGTGTCTTATGCCTTATTGTCAAGTAACAGAATAACATGTCGACTACTGCACCTGCACATAGCCTTTATTTTATGTTTTGGGGCATAAAAAGGAACAATTCTGTGGTATCCCATACTGAGACGTATGGAGCTGGCTTCAAGGCAGTGCAGACCTGTATGAAATGAGAAAGTTTGAGGGCTTTGTGAGCTTTTATAGAGGATCAGAAGCAAGCTGTTCGGCACAGGTGTTTCTGTAATTGTGTTACACTGGAAAAATGTAGCATGTTCAAGGGCACTTACGCTGTGGCTACAGCTGTTCCGACTCATACTTCTGCACGGAAGATGTGGTGTTTTAGTGTTAGCACACTTGGTTGTGTAATATAAAACAAGTAGGAAAGGGAATATTAGTTAGACCAAGGTGGTGCTCTTTCTCTTTTTGTTGTTTTATTAGTTTTTATCCCTTCTTATAGAAATGCCACTGGCAAAACCAGTGTCATGACAAAATGACTGGGATGGAGAATGGCCAGTCTCCTAACACCTCTGGTCACTGCTGTTCGTATTCACATGGCACTTGGTTTCCCTGAGCCGGGAAGCATAAAGCACAAATGCAGAGGGAGAGACCAAGGTAGGGATGTTTTGAATCTCTCCCACAGCACTGACGTATGGCAGTATAAGTTATTCTTTTGCTCCCTGGCTTGCAGTTTGTTCCTGTGCATTTGAAAGAAAAGGGGTCTTGAACTCCAAGGTGACTGGGTTGCACAGAAGTGGTTTCAAATTTATCAAGGTTGTACTGTGTGCATCTGGTGATCTGAATTCATTTCAAAACAGGCACTGGCATTATCATTGCTGCTATTATCTTACCTTTCTGTATAGGGCAACAGATTTATTTCACACAAAGGGTGAACACATGGGCCTTGCCTACAGGAGAGTCCAGTCTGTGCTGAAAAAGGCATTTGTGCAGTCTATAGTCTGAGCTTGCAGTCTAATGCCTCTGGGGTGGGTGCTGGCTCAGGAAGACCTGTCTGAGTGGCAGTCTGATCATCTACCTAGCTGGCTTCTCTGGATGATATCAGGTTATTCTGCAGTATTAATCCTAAAATGAGACTGTGCATCTGTAGTCGCTTAGGCATTTCCACAGCGGTTTGAGAGAAATTTAACAGCGGGTGGTAGACTTTATTCCTAGTAGTCTATGAACAGTGAAGCTACTGAAATACACTTTCTTGCAGAGCAGTATTTTGTGGTTAGATTCCCTAGTGTCTAATAAGTTACAGGCTTATGCAACAGCTTTTCCAAGGACACTGATAGGACCTATTTTCTCATTCTGGCTATCTGTTTTCATGAAGCTTATAGAATCTTAACATCTCTGAGATTAGCTCCCCTCTGCCATGTTGGTTAATTAAACAGGCCAACGGCTTCAAAAGCTTTGAAGGATGGCTAGAGTCGGTGAGAGAGGAATACACAGATGCATAAGCATGTGCACAGACACATACATACAGAGAATGCTCACCTTAATTAGGCTAATAAGCTTAATTTTGCTAGAAAAAGAGGCTCAAAATTTAAAAAGAGAATGAGGAACAAAGTCAATGAAACTAATGGGGGAAATTCTGCAAATAAAGGAAAACATAGCTTCAGTTAGATCCAATTTCTGTGATGCTTCTGGTTCTTCTTATTGATCTTGGTGTGCCTATACTAATTCCAGTGTCATTCATTGTCTTATTCACAGTGGTGTAAGTGAACAGTGCATCAGACCCAGTGGGATGAACAGAATGTCTCCTGGTAAGGGATTCTGCTGTAACCATCAGCAGTGAGACATATAGGAAGGGTATATTTTTGAACGGTTTTAATGTAAAATCCACCGTCATTTCGGAGGCCAAGCCTTTTGCAGGAACTTCAGTGGAGTGATGCCAGTTTATGCCAGACACCAAGCAAATGAAGAGCTTTAGCTTACTGATTCTAACATTCTAACATTCACTCTACTTGTTTATAATTCGCATTACACCTACAGTGACACTTGACACACTTCATATTATGGTTGGAATTAATATCACTTGACTCTTATTTTAAAAAATTAGATGTTTGGTATGCATTAGTTGGCTAGCCTCCTGAGGGAGAGAAAGAGGAAGAGGGCAGTCACTTTAGTGATGATTTCAGGATGGAAGAAATTGCACTTTGGAAATACCTTTGTAGACTTGTAGCTCAAACTTGATACACTGCATTTGAATTGCTAATGTGAAGTAAGGTGAATATTACCTAGAGCCCCTGCTGGCACACATGGACTATGTTGAAAAGGTCTTATCCAGAGGTTGCCATGTTTAATATGGCTTGAAACTTCTTACAAATTATCTACCTATTATCATGTGCTTGGAGATTTTGTTCCTTTTCAAAGATTTGCAAGTTGTTGATGACGGAAGAATTCCTGTTGTTGGTGTTGGTTTCACTGAGAAAAGGTTCATGGCACTCACATGTTCTGCTTCTCATATAACTACATGGTAAATTGAGTGATCACCCTTCACAAGATATTCATTGTACCCAAACGTTTCTAGAGTTCTATCACGTAATGGGAATGCATGTTACGTTTCCCGAAGAACAGTTCTGAAATGGGGAAACTTTGAGAAACTGGTTTTTGTCACAGTATTGTCTCTCCTTTAACAATGTTTCTCATTAGAGGGCTCCATCAATCTTCTTATAGAAGGGTGATAATATCTTATCACAACACACCAAAGGTAACATCCATCTTCCATTTCTGTCTCATGATTCATACCACTTGTATTTGTAGTTTCAGTGTGGTTAGATGTTGACAGGTATACCACTGGACTTTTTCTAAAAAGGTGGTTTATTATTTATTTAAATAGGACAGAATGATATTGTGTTTTTTAATAGGCATTTCTTTTATCAAATCTCCTTTATTTTCTCTTAAAGGATCATATGGATAATCAGGTAAATTTGTAACACCACTTAAACACAACTTACAGTAAGTTAACAAAAGTTAACAATAATACCATATCACTTATTAATCCTGAAAAAACACAGCAGACTGGTAATTTTACTGTTGATGATAAATTGAACTTTTCCATTTCTACTACTACACTAATAAAAAAGGACGAGTTAAAGACCAGCCACTCTATATGGGTTGAATATTTTACTCTTTCCTGGACTGGAAATATGTTATTTTCTATTCTTATTCCTTTAGCAGACATGCATATAAAAAGGCTACCTTTTATTTTATGAACACATGGTTGGTGCACACATCTGTTCATTTAACTGTACTGTACTGTTGTCCTACAGCTGTCTTCAGGGCATTACATTAAAGCAAAATCTGTCCTGCAAAACCAACTTACTCCATTTGCTTCTTTCCTCTCTCTGAGTTTTCCTCACCTCCTGTTTCTATCTTCTAGACCTATTGGATTATTTAATGTCATTCAAAGTTGAACTTTATTGTTAGATATTTTTGGGGCACTCGACAATAAAAGCATCCTGCTGTATTTTACATCCAGATGAATATGGCAAATTAGCATTTTGTTTAGTCCAGTAAACTTATATATCACTTTGCCTATAATGATCTTTTCCTAAAAAAAAAAAAGAAGAAGAAAAAAATCAGAAATTGAACTTAGTGTTTTATCAGACAGTAAAATCAAAAGCTCTGTAAGTGATTTCGTGATGATTCAGAGATCTATGTTGTAAGATCCCAATCTAGAAACAGTTACAATAATACTAAGATATTTGCCCACGGGCCTTTAAAAGAGATGCAAATGTAGCTAACCTTCCTGTCTCCTCTTGTGCTACCTGACATACAAGGAATATTCTAGAAGAATCAATGAAGTGAACAGTAGCAAAGTCAGAGAGAAGAAACTTGACCTCAGAGATGCTATGCATGCTATGAATGCTTCGATAGAAAGTCAGGGAGGCAGACAGAGTTCACATACAAAGAGTTTCATGGAAGGAGGAAGGCTGCAGGCAAAACTGAAAAGAGAAACCAGAGAAGACAATTAGGAAGAAATGTTGTCAGCATTGACACTGAAGTGTGAGAGAAGGGAGAAGGAGAGAAGCTGTGTCTATGGGGAATGGAAGGGATATGAAATACTGATGCTGCATGTGTGATGTTCAAATTAGACTGTGAACTGTGAGTCAAGTATGAGATAAAGCTTGGATTATCTGGAGTCCTAGAAATTACAGCAGTACTAGGAAATGTTGCAAGGTGTTTTGCCAATGGTGTGTGAGCAAACAGGATGACACGAAAGAAGACAGGAATGAGGTGATTCTGCTATCAGTAGGATTTTATAGTGAGGAAAGAGTGATTTTTTTTTTTTTCTTCAGGCACACTATTGACAAAACATCAGGACATTCAAACAACAATTACTATTTGGAAAATGCTGGAGAAAGAGGAGGTGAAGATGTTATAGAAAAGCCAGATGATGGGAGGGCAAGTGACATATATTATGAACGTCTTACTAAGTCATCAAAGAGCAAAGGTGGAGAGAGATCCAGAAGGAGCAAGACATGGCTGAAGACAATGTTTCTAAAAGGATAGTGAAGACAGAAATGGCTATGATGCTTTGTCTTTATAATAGAACACACTGAAGTAAATGTTCATGGTGTGAATTGGGGTCTGAGAAGGAACACTGTCTATGAGGCTGTAAATTTCCTTCCATGCATGAGTGTACCTTGCTCCCAAGCCGATGGGTCTCAAGTTGTACTCAGAGGCCCAGACTCATTTTGCCGAAACATGGGTAGCAAGTATGCAGACAATGCCAAACTGGGGTTCTAAGTCAGGAATGCCATGGGTTAGGGCTAAGGTCTCAGTTATGCATGGACGAGACTTGGGATTGTGCATCTGCCTGTCACTTATGGACAAGACTTGAGATGATGCATCTGCCTGTCATACTTTATTTAAGGGAGACACAGACGTATAAATGTATCTTGTGGTGTAGTTTCACTATAATAATTGAGTTAGTTATATACTTTACTGTCACAAATTTTGAATCTATAATTAATTAGAAATGGCCAAAAGGCAATATGTCACTTCCCAAGTCCATAAAGTCTGAAAAATATTTTATATTTACACTTACATTACCAGCAGAAAAGTGGAGTGGGGTCGGGGGGAGAAACTATGGATAAATATTAGAAATACTTCACAAAGGAGTAAGAAATCAACTACCAGCCACATATCCACAAAAAAAAAAATCTGTCCATAGCGAATTACCAGGGTCCTGCATCATTGTTGAAGGCAAGGAAGAATAATATTACACAACATATTTGTTTTCACATGTTTAATTAGATTTTGTAGAAATGGAAAAATAATTTGTTTTTATGGAACTACTATCAGTCTGTAACCCAAAACCTCTTTCAATATTCAAATGTTTTAATATAAACCATTCATACTGGACTAAGTAAAAAAATATGTCCAAAATGGAAATAATCCAGAGAATATGCTCTGCTTTCTTTTACAAGCCTCAAATAGCTTCCATTTTACTAACAGTTTTATATCTGTATAAATGTAGGTAGGAAATCTTTGTAACATAAAGATGTATGGCCACTTTTTACATTACTGAATGTGTTATATGCCAGCAGTATGTTAGGCACATTATACCTCAGTCTAACTGACCACAGTGCTGATTCCTTTGTAGAGTCATCAGAGGGTTACAGAAAGCCATCTTTTGAAAGCCATCAAGGATTACTTTGTCATCAAACCAGTTGGATCTCATCTGGACTGCTTGTCATCAGCTCGTTGCAATCATTTATTGTGTTGTCGCAAGCAACCTTTTCTGAGGTTTGGCCTTTAGCTGATCTGTGTAGCATTCTCTGTTAATCCAGTGGAAGACTGCGAGAGCGCTGATCTGAACTGGTAAGCAAACAGAGATTTGTGTTGACGGGAACATCAGAAGTTAAGGACGCACTAGGCACAACTTTGAAAAACTTTGAAATATCTGTCTTTGGAACCTCTCAAATCACAGGGCAAAATTTTTAAAATAATTAATTTAATTAATTCACCCCACATTGAACATTGTCTTCTACTGAATGTAGTTCCATGGAAACAAGTGATAGTATTTATAGGCCCAACAGTGCTGTCCCAAAATATCATTTTCTTGTGAATTTGGATTATCTTGATTATCCTTATTCCTACACTGAATACTAAGATTAACTTCACAAAAAATCAATAGTCTAAACCTGAGGCATTGTTCTGAGATTGTAGGATCAATGATTCTCCATACTGCAAAGGAGCTCTAGATGAAAACACCCCATGTTGTTAGGTAGGAGAAGCCAAAGGAAGTGTTTGGGTACAGGAGAAGGAAAAGGTCCTTCAGGAATTCTGTCCATAGAAAGGGCCATCTGACTGCAGCCTTGACTTACTCTGGAGTCTCAGATAGTGATCATCAGCAGAAAAGCTCTCCACCAAGTGCACCTCGGCCCAGGAGGACTGCAGTAGTCCATGCAAGTTGCACACACCAAGAATAGGAGGCCATCCAAACCAAGTCAAAGATGATGACAAATGCTTCTTAGTGGTGCTAAATAGCTCTCAGATTTTGCTATGTCCAGATAGTAGTGCTGTCTTCCACCTTTGTTCTTTCTCCTTCAGATACTTTTTCCTCCAAACCCAAATGCATCTAATAGCAAATGTTAAACAACCTTGTATGTAGTTAAGGGTAGGGAAAGGGTAACTTCCTCATTTATCCAATAAATCTGATTAGAACAGTGTGGGTGGGAAGAACAGGAAAACTGGAATGACATTGTTTACATTCTACTCAACAACATTGTTAAAACCAGTTTGGAGGCAAAACTTACAGACCTCCACAGGAAACAATTTTCTACTATATAATTTATATTTGCAACATCTTTTGAGATCTTCAGGAAAAAAAATCTGTATAATAAATAATTTAAAGTGTAAATCGTGATATTATGTTATTACTACATTTGAAATACCCTAGTGGTTTATGGACATCAGTTTAGAAACACCTTTTGTCTTTCAATTTCAAGTAGAAGATATGATTTTGTGCAATATATTTCTTCAACTGCTATACTATTTTCAAAAGTTTCTATTTTTCCTTGTCTGTATTTTCAGTGAGGGGGGCAGGAAGTCAGAAATTATTCATACCATTTTGGGATGTGCTGCTTTCTCTGATGACGTCTGATTACAAAGCTGGGCCCACTTGTTAGCAAGAACATCACAGAGGATGTTTTCAGCTCCATCCTCTTATTAATCACTTCTTAGTTCTTGTAAATAATCTACGCAAGTACATCCTTAATACGTCATAGGCACTCTAATGAATAACTGGCAGTTTAGCTTTGAGAAATGTAGCCCAGAAATTTTTATATGTATTTTCTCACCATTGTGGCCTTTTTCTTTCCATTCTATTTAATTTGTCTGAGGCAATTGTTTTGAATTTTAGAGCCTTGAATCCAAACACTTATTTTTTGCAGTCATTTTAAAATATATTTCCACCCCCCAAAGAGGGGCTTATTTAGAGAAGCAGGCTTTTAAAAATCAGGAAACATGTAAAAAAATGAATCTATTAAATAATGTTTGTCTGGGTTCCCACTGATATTTTTACTGCAATTTTTAGAAACTGTTGGTATTTTAATGAGTTTTTTTCCCATCCATCTGCTTCTTCAGCTTGATTTTGCAGAAAAGATATAAATCCTGCGTTTATGACATCACAGTTTGTTGCCATGGAATATTCTATGCTATCATAAACACACTGTTATGATTACATGACAGTTTCAAATCAGACAATAAAATACATTCCAAGTGAGAAAACTTGTCTTTGAGTCAAGAGAATATAAATGGGAGAAATAAATCACTCTTCTTAAGTGCTGAGCACCGGCCTGATGCTACACAGACACAGAATGAGGCATTTTTTTGCTTCACAGAGCTCCCATCCTGATGCAGACAGAGGCATTACAGAGGAGGCTTGCAATACCCCTGGCAGGAATATAGGCTTGAACCAGTTATGAGACTGACAGTTGTTGCAGTTGTGGTGGAGGAAGGAGATGACAAAAAAAGACAAAAAGATTGGAGAGCCACTGGAGTTAGAGATACTCCATGCACTTCAGAAGCAAAATGAGCCAAAAAAAAATAGGGTGAGTTCATATACACAAGGGCAAAGTTGCTCCATCAATGTGAGCAAGCAACTGTAGCATGGGATGTACTTCCAGGGCATTGGAGAGGGCAGCAAAGCAGTCGGAGGAGTCTGGGCAGGGCAGAAAGCATAGAGAGAGAGTCAATGAGTATTAGGGCAGAGGTGTCACCACAGCTCTGTTGTGCCAACTTTTCAGGGCTGACTGCACCCTGGCACAGAAAGGGTACAAAGGAATTCAAAGGGATGAGCACTGCATTGTTGAGTAGCGAGAATAGGAAACAAGTCTGGGCAAATGAGACCAAAGAGAAAGAGGGTAAGAGCGAAAGATTGTGGAAGTTGGTATAAAAAGTGACTAAGGCACAAGTAACGCTTTTAGAGGCAGAAATGAGACAGAATGGATAAATGCTGGAAGAACACAAAAGAAAAACAACAGGATTGTTCGGGAGTTTGGTTACAAAGGAAATTCAGGTAGAGACACGGAGAAGGAAACCTCTCATGAAGATGTAAACAGAGCTACACATGTATAAGCCTACTGAACGCTTGGGATCCTGTCTGAGAACTCAAGGGAGAGGAAAAATAAGGTACTAATTAAAATAGAGAAGTGTGAAGCAGTGGGTGGAAAACAAAGACAGGCTGCATTTGAGATGATAACCAGGAAATAGTCAGGGAGATACCAGTGTGGCAGTGGAGAGAAGTGGAAATGCTGGGAAACTAAGAAAGGAGGTGCCTGAGTAACTGGAAGAGGAGCTGTGGGACCAGCCACCCTCCCACAAATAGAGCGTGATGTCTGTGACATTTTCTACCCTGTTCTTTTGCTGTTGTGGTGAGTCCTGCAATTCCCTTGGGGAACAGAGTTCCCAACTAGCGAGTTAAAATCTACTGAGTATTGATATAGTTGAAAATAGAAGTGGTAGGACAGTACTGTGCATGTATATTGCACATACATTACACACACATATACAGGGAACAGGGTCTTCCCTCCTGTTCATGAGTAGGTTTATAACAAGGTTTCTTTCTTTGTGGCATAAATTTCCACCTTGGTGCTAGATGACATTTATCAGTGCAGAATAATGAAACTATTTGCTAATACTTTTTATGCAGCCAGTGCAGAAAGCTGTAGCCATTCAGCATGAACAAACCAGGCTATTCTTGATTAAAACCTCTGACTTGATTCAAAGCATACAGCTTATTTGTCAGCCTTTCCCCTTCATATGGTAGTGTCGCTGCCACAGCCACATAGGGACAGCTTCTTAGCTGCTGTGAAGTAGCTCTTGGTTCACTGAGTTCAGCTACAGCTGTGCCAAGTCGCAACCGGAAAGAATCAGATCTGCCGTAACTATACATTTATGTATTTCTGTGGTGGAGCACTGTGGATGCTGCCTGCAACTAGGAGCTCTTGCAGGGGTAAGCAGACCTGCACAGACAGTGTTCAGTTCTTGTAATGCAGCCTCAAAGAGTTATCCTGAAAATTTCCTGGACAAGGTGCACAAAATTAACTTGCCTGTCCTTTCCCCCAAGGATGGTAATACGCGAAAAAGAGTTACGTGCTTTATCAATAACAAAATGCAGACATAAAATTTTGCAGGCCTATGAAATACCTCTGTAATACTTTTTTTTTAAAAAAACCCCAACCCGCATTCATTATACTTGGTCTCATGTTAGCAACACATTCAAATGCTGGCACAAATTGTTATTAATTCCTTTGGTGTTTTTGATTCAATGTCAACCATGATGAACTCATTTGGTACCAATATGGATGTCATAAGTACTTTATCAGATTTCCAACTCAATTCATGACTAATTACCTTTACCATTATTTTAAGGAGTTACCCAGATGTGTTTATGATAGCATTAAGGTAAACAATGACTGATGCTCAGAGGTTATGATTAGAGCAGCTCTACACAATTTGACAAAACCTCATGTGCCTTTCAATATAAAGCACCTGCCAAGCCACATGTGCACCAGATTTCTCAAATTCCTTGTCACTCATTAATGCAGATGTAGCCCATATTTTAAAAGTCAATGTGTAGAAGGGATTTTTTTTTAAAAAAAACAAGCAGGCTTACTCTTCAAATCTCATGAACTCTGTAACTGAAATGTTTAGTGACCCGCTTGTTTGCTGGTTGAAATACTGTTGTCGTATGATCTCCAGATTTTTTTTTACTCATTTCAGTACACCACTTCAACACTGAAATAACACGCCTAAAAATGTATTTTCACAAAATGGTACAATTTAAATATGAGAAAGGCCTGTTACCCCAAACTGTCGGACTTCCTGCCTTTGTCAGGTTGTTTCCTACTTTAAAGCAGGGTTTAGGAGTGCTAGTTTACTCTGGTTTTGAAACTCTTCAAGGAGCCTAACCACTTCCCCAGGGGAACCATTCCAAACCTTAATACGTCACAATGTCAGTATACAATTCAAGCTAATTACTGCATATTTGGTGTTTACATCCTTTGAATATCTGAAGACGTTTACCATGGTTGTTCTGCTTCTTATTTCTGCAGGCAAGTGGGTGGGAATTTTAATAAATTATGTAATAAATATCGTACAACTTTGTTTATGAACTATCTGGGGAACATCTGATACCTTTTGCTAACTATGTATTTGAGTTATGCGGTGGAAGAAGGCAGGGTGGGGGGAGACTACCAGAGGGTGGAATGACTGGTTTGCTACATTTAATAGGGTGTATCCAGCTCATCAAAGAGTGAAGGCCAGAAAAAGACAGCTTCTTTGTTTACCTTGGCGTTTAGTCCTGGATTTCAAAGGTGCAGGAAGTCTAGACTTTGCAGACTGTCTAACTTGAAAGGACTGTGAACACAGCCCATCTAGAAACCTGGCCATGATCCTCATTTTGTGCTGCCACACAGGTTCCATTATGAGGAGTCAGACATGAGGAATTAAGTGTTTTTTAAGCAATAAATGTTGATCATGCAAGATAGGAAAAAATTCCTCTGACTAACAAAGACCACAGTCATGATCAATAGTCAGTGGGAGCTCATGGTGATCCAGGACTTCACCTGCACTTTAACATATATTATTTCTTATCACAAAATTAGAGTTATGTAATTTCTTGCACTTAAAGTCTTTAGCTGATTCAGGTACACATATTATCCATGCTTAGAATACCTACAAGGCACTTTTCCTCTTTGACTACAGAGTCATAGAATCACATAATTGTTTGGTATAATGTTGGGCAAATGTATAGGGTGGTGAGTACTGGATGAAAGTATTAAAAACTAAGCCCATATTCACTTCAGCGTTCTATTCTATTGTTTCAATAGACTTACATGGCACCCATATCTAAATATCAGTTTGACTTACATGCTTTGACTTTGGAAAATCCTTTGTCTGCACTTTTAAATCGTTAAAAGATAATAAATAAAAATCACACCTTAATTAACCTTACCAGCATTTTTTACCTGTCTGTTTTGATTTCTTTCTGTTCTCAGATGAATTTTTCCTTTTTCCCTATTTGCAGTGTTTACATGGGCAAAGGTAAACTGGAATAAGCCCATCCCACAGGAAATAAGATTGTTCTGCCATATCTGTTTCATGTGTCCTTTCCTATTGATGTGCCGCAGTATTTAAAACTGTATTGAATGAAGCAGGTAAATATTTATGGAGACTTGGGTGATCGATAAGTTACTTACTAATATTTTAGCTTTTAAATGTAACTGTTTAGCCTTTTAATGTAAAAATACTGTGAATACTTTGAAAATACAGTATTTTTCAAATACTGTGTTACAATACCATGGCAAGACAATTATAGTTCAATGCTTCTATACAATTTTCATGAACAATATATTAACAAAACTATTCCCAAAAAATGACCCTTCCAGCAAACTGCCCTCAAAGACAGACTTCTTTGGGCTGATTGGAAATGGGAACACAAATTTGACAACACTAGAACACTCCAGGAACTGGGCTGTCTATTTTATAAGACATTTCGTGACCTAGGAAGAACTTTGCCCTAAAAAACCCAACCAAACCAATGTCCTGAAAAACAAAATCCTGCTTCATTGTGGCAGAAAGGAATGGGGAGTTTATTTTTGATTTACCGTGTCTTTTATTCAACCATTTAATGTATAAATTTAAGAAAATGCTATAACAAAAGTTATGTCAATGTTATACCGTCTGGACTTAATGCCTCTCTCACAGTCTTACTTTTGTGCTTGATACTTTTACCGGGATAAGCATGAAGAGAATTGACCTGTTTGCTTTTAGTGATTTTCAGTAGTACTATATAATCTAGCTTCTTCAGTACTCTTAAACATTTTTTTCTTTTCTTTTTTTTTTTTTTATTTTTTAAGGATAGATTTAGCAAACACGTCATCGGAGGCTTTGCAAACATAGAGCATTGAATTTTACGTCTCTGGTGTTAGATTGTGGTCCTGGTGAATTATTATCTCCTTGCTCCTTTCTCAAGACAATTCTGTGGGTAATGTTAGAGTCTGTCCTTGGACTGAATTGTTAAAGTGTTGTTTGAGGTCTAGAACGGTGCTTGCTGCCTGGTCAGCAATCAGTAGCTCCCCCAGCTCCTCTTGATTCTGATGCCCACTTTGCCTATGGACTTCTGGGTGATTGTAGTGCCTGGATGTGCTGTCCTTGAAGGACTAATGGGATCTGGCTATATGCTTGCTACTGCTCTTCTGGGCAGGATTATGCAAACCTAGCACTTCTTTAGCTTGGGTTTTAACACCCCCTCTGCTGCCCCAGGAGAACAGGCCAGTTGGCCTGGTTTTATAGCTCCTTTACATGACCTTGTACCTTGCTCTTTCCTCAGTAATTTTCTTACATCTGTCCCCACTTTGTATATAGCAAATGCTATAAACTTTTTAAAATTGGAGGTTGTACATTTCTGAACGATAAAAATGGTCCAAATGCCAGTTCCCACTTCAGCGGTTCCTTAGCTTATAACTAAGGTTTGGAAGGCTTATGGTATGTTTTGTGCCCTGATGGAATGTGGTGGTAATAAACCACCAAGGAATGGGATGTGCTGACACTTGCCCCACTACTGATGTTTTAAAAGCTGGCCAGCTGTTTAGCCTATTCACTGTCCCATCAGACTCAGAGTTGGGCTTGGGGCACTTTATTGATCCCTTGACTCTTCAAAAACCTGGTTAGTCAAAATTAAAAAAAAATCCTTCCTGGATTTCTGGGTAATACTTTTAAAACCTTAGATCTGGTCACTTGTTAGGGAATCTGCTACTGTTACACCTTCTTGATTTCTCATTGGGCACCTTTCAAACTGGTTTGGCAGGGAAGGCCATCATGATGTAGTATCCAAAGATCACCTCTACAATTTGCAGTGAGGTGTGGGAAGTTAAAACAAATGGAAGCATCTGACAATCCAAATTCTCCCCTCTGAGAGTTACAGATGTACTAGAGAAATACTGTGATTACTCTGTCTTACTACAGTTCTCTGGCTGGCTTAGCGCCATTCGAGGTGGCTGACTGCCAGTGAGGTCTGTGATCTTTTGATTTTCTTCTCAGTGTGAACCATCTGCTCATTGAGTCCTTGCTGCAATTCAGCTTTTTTAGCAAGTTCAAAGTTGGCTACACCTTTCCCATCCTCCCTTATTTTCCAGGAAACCCTCTGATCCTTGACACCTAGATTGATGCTTAACTTTTTGATTTCTTTTTAGTACTGAATGGTGTGAACATTATTATTGCTCTTCCTAATGAATCCAGACAATTTGTCACTGATAGGCTGAGGTGTTTTCACTCGTTCTTTTCAGTTTTTCTCCAAGCCCTTCCTGGGAAGTTTCCAGATGCTGTTTTAATTCCTTTTGTGAAGTTTCAGCCTCTGACTGGAAAGCATCTTTAGCTGTCTTGGACTTTAGCGTGCTCAACAGGAATCTCAGCTCACAAGCTCTTCCCCTGGGTAAATCTTTGGTTTCCTCTTCAAAAAGGACCTCAGTACTAACACCATTGTTACTGTTTTCGTAGAGTAGGTAGCCAACATTCATGGTTTCGCAAGATGTTTCTATTATGACAGAAGATATATAATATAGCCATATATTTTTTGATGTGACCCTGTTTATTTATAAGGTGTACAAAGCAACATTTAGATTCCAGGAATAAAGCTCATACAAGAGAAAGCATTTTCTTCGCTCACAGATAGAAGCATTTTTTCAGCCAATGTGCTGTCTCCCAAATTCCATGAATTGGAGTTCTTTCAAACCTCCAAGTACTTGTCTTGCTGGCTTTTTGGCTTATTTGCTTGCATCTGGCTGCTCCTGCCCATAAACATGCACACTTTCACCAAACAGTACGTAGTTTAGATGAATTTATAGACTTCTCCCATCAAAAGTCCTTCACCATCTAGCTCAGCTTCTGATTTGGGTTGCATATGGCCAGAGTTTTGGGTAGTGACTCATTTGCTTCAGCTGTCTTATTTGCCTTACACTAAAAATGACTATAATTCCTTCTTCTGTTTGCCCTATATGAGCAGGCCTGTAAACACCATCAATGACGTCTCACTCAACCTTCTCCGTAATACTAAATCTGTGCTTAAGGAGGACTGGATTATCCTGCAAGAGATCACAGCTGCATAGCCTGCCATAAAACTGAAACACAGTTTAATTTATGCCCTTATCCACTTTCATCCTACTGGTTTTCTTGGAGCAGTCCTCAGAAAAGAAATTCTGTGACATCAAGTGAACAGGAAAGACTTTCTCTGAGTTAAAGTACATGTTTCACTTGCTCTTCAAGGCATGGGCTAATGGACACAGCTGTTTCTTGTTCAATCAATTGCTTGATTGATCAATTAGATTATCAATAAATGCACCTTCATGCTGTTTTATTTCATCACTTCCCATGTCAGTAAGTTATTGTATTTGCTATAGGTGGCAAGGTGTTGCCAGTGGGGGGGGCGCTGCATAGTGGCCTCTGTGGGAGGAAACCAGGGGCTGCCCGGTGCTCAGCCAGCTCCAGTGGACCCATGACAAGACACAGCTGAGCCCATCAGCCAAGCTGGTGGCTCCTCTGGGAAACATGTTTAAGAAAGGCCAAAACCACTGTATGGGCAGACCAGGAGGGAAAAACAGAGTGAGAAACAGCAGAGGGAACACTGTGTTCTTGAGCCTAAATTTATCAGACCAAGTCACGTCACACCTATATTCCTGTACTAGAGACATCCTGTTGGCTAGAAAGTCATCTGTATAATAAGGCATGTTGGGGTGCTGAAGGGTGAGCTGCCACACACTTGGAAACAAAAGGCAAAGGCTTTTAGGCAGAACCAGAACAGCTGAGTTTCCAGTTGCAGCTCTGCGTGGTTTACTTCCTGCAGTTCTTTTCGATTTGTACTGGTGAAAGATAGAAGACAATTAAATTTTGCCTGTATGTATGCTACTATGAGATGTTGTTTTTTAGCAGGTGCAGAAAACCCATTTTCTCCTGTATGTGCAGACAAATAATTTCTGTAGGAGAGCCTTGGCCAGTATGAGGATCTTAGTGCTTTCAGACTGTGGAAATACAGATCTATAGATCTATTTATCTTTCTCTAAATTGTAGTTATAACCAGTAAAAAAAAGGTCAGAGTGTCAGATACAAAAGATTTAGATATGACACAGACTAGACAGAATTTAACACCTATGCTTTAAGTTAAAAATAAAAATCACGTTATATGTTGATCACGTGAAACAAAAACTCCTTCCCAATAAGATGGCATTTTTATTGATTATTATGACTTAAGGTGGTTTTGAAATAATTAAGTGTTTGTTATGAAAATATACACCGTCTTTTTCAAAGATTCTGTGCGGAGCATTCTTGAAGCTTTGCTGAAACTGGTATCCTTCTTGCTCTTCCTGAACACGGACATTTATTCGTAGTGCTTACCTCCAGCCCCAATATGACTTGGCTATCACTGTGAAGAATTCAATTGCACAAATTCAGTGGGAACCTAAATGAACCCTCTCTGCAGATGGAATAGTTCTGAAAATGTCTTTATCCCTTGAGCTGGGACACTGGCCTATGTAATTTTTGGAATTAAGTCTGTTTACTTTTGCCTTAACGACTCTGGAACTTTTGTTCAGGCCAAAACCAAATCAACACCATTCAGGCCTTTTTTTGTTTCATTTTCTGATGGTCCTGTAATAAAACAGAAAAGGTTTTTCAAAAATCTGTTTGTTATTATAACTTCACTTTAATTCCTCCCATACAGGAGATGGATCTCAGTGTCTCAAAACACAGAAAGTTGCTGAAGATCTCAGGGATTTAAAGGAATTAACACTGCTCTTTAAAATACCTAGGCAGCCTTTCTATATAAAGAAAACAAAAATAAATAAAGTGTTTTAAGAAGTCTATAATAATAAGAACCTATTCTTGTATTTATTCTTCCTTCATCCAGAGTTTATCCTGTTTCTTATTTCTGAAAAAGAGCTGAAAGAACAGCATAGAAATTTGTATTACCTTAGTAAACTCCAAGCAACGTATCCGATCCAGTTCTACAGATTGTAACACAATGCAAGGCATGGGACAGCAGTTCAGTTATGCAATCCTTTTTGTCACTTCTCAGGCTGTTTCCTGACTTTACTTCTGCCACCTCACCTTTTGTGTTCTAAGCACTAAGAAAGAGTTTTATCTAAATTAAGAGACACACCAAATAAATGATCAGAAATCCTAATATCACCAGGCGTCTGTGGTACCACAGTTGTTTGGTTATCCACTTAGTACACCTATCTACCTAAAATATGGTTCAGTCATCGTGGTATGCAAGACAAACGCAATCAAATGATGGCATAGTTTAGAGAGCCACTTTAGTGATAAGACATAAATAAACTGCTATTTTTTTCTAGAGCAGTGATAAATCTGCCAGTTTTTCAGTTTCGTGACAGGTTGATCTAAACAGTTCTACATAATCGTATTATACAAGTTTTGAGTTAAAGCAAAAGCTTAGTGTGAAATAAATGTCAAGTTTTAATATTTCTTAATTAAAATCCACATGACTGACTCATTTTAAGAAAGTTTCTAGGTAAAAATCAAGAACAGTGATAAGGGGAATGGATCCAAATGGCCGTGATTTTTGTTGTAGAGCTCCTCTGAACCGTGCTTGTAGTTCAGAAAAGCCTATTCTTGCTGCCTGGAGGTTTTGTGAATATTTTACAGATCCAGTGGTTTTAACAAGAAAATCAAATGGCAAAACTTGATTTTAAACATAGTTTCTAAGTCACCAGGAGATTGTCAAGGAATATTTGTAGTCTGATCTATCCTTACTTAGTACTGTTGTGTGGTTTTCAGGTCATTTCACAGTAACTCTCTTGTTTTCAAGTAAATTTAAAAATTTTAGAGTAGAATGTTGATATTTCTCATATTTTGTTGTGCATCACTCCTAACGCATCTCTATTGGTCACGGAGTAAGGTGGCATCCAATGTGAATAATGGCAAAAGAATCAGCCCTGACCATTGAAAACAGTAATACAATACAGACCTGATTAACAGAACTCTAGAAATACACGGACACAATATTAGATACCATTGGGGAGAAAAAACGACCATTTTATTGGAGAGAGAGTAAGAAGTATGAAAGACCATAAACTTCCAATGTGTCCCAGTTAAGCATCTGTAGAAAGATAAGTAAATAAAATTTTCAGAATTCTAAAAACATGTAAGAATAATTCACCCTAAAATTAATCAAAAAACTTTACCCCAAGTGGGTAATGCTATGTGTGCAGTGTTTACCAAGATGATATCCTCATCTCTGATGTGGTTGGAAAAGCAATTAGTTATTAGCAATATATAAATTAATTAAATGTTATTTTCATATACATAAACAATAACAAGAGGGTAGTATACAAAATCCCATTCAAACTGAGACATAGGTAAAATCTGCCTATGTCGCAGATAATACAACAACCACTGTGTTTTTCCATCACTGTCAAAGGTGCATTAATCTAATAGACTCCTCCCTGACTGGCCTGCAAGTTTCTCAGGTGCCTAACATCAGTTGTCCACGTCTGCTCACAGATATGCTAAGGACGTAAGTGCCCATGTCTTGCTTTGACTTCACCACTGTACAGGCTCCAGTAGGGAGGCTGCCTAATTTTTTCCTAAGTAAACAAAGAAGTCCGGTAATTGGTCATGGCTTTGTGGCTGATTTCAAAAAGTATCTTCATAAAGCAACCTCTTGCTTAGGAGGTTGTTTTCATGCTCTCCTGATACTGACAAGACGTGAAGCATTTGAATACACAGTAATTTCGGTGCAATGCTCTTTTGTCAAAATTTAAAATGCATGCACATGGGGCCAGAAGAAGTTCAGGCTCTAATTCAAAGTTAAGAATGGAGCAAGGTTTTTGATATTTACTTCTATCTGGGTTCTTCTATTTTATTGTTGTACATTCCCAGTCCTTTTAGTCCATTTACTTTTGCATTTTTCAAAAGGTAGGGAGTGCATACTTGAACCTGCTGGGTGAGTGACTTGCCTGAGCCATGGGAGCTGTGACCAAACCTCTCAGACTGACAGGGGCCCAGGACCTCCCCAATGTCCCTTCCTCGGTCTAGAAACATCTCCCATGAGATAAGCATGTCATCTCTCCAGAATCAGAATCTTACACGGTGTTTTCAAGACCTCAACATTTCTCCATTGTTTCTATGGGAATGAGGGTAGTTATTTCAAAAGGACAGGATCACCCCTCCTAGAACTGAGTGACTAAGATGCAGGCAATTCCTAAGCCAGGCACTTACCGCTGAATCCCATCTCATGCTAACAATATTAAAAGATCTGGGAGCAAAACCTACCTTAGCGCTATTTCAGTGTAATATATTACATCATTATCACTGAGTCGCAAACAGCAAATTTTTAATGGTACTTCAAAAAAAAAGATCTGCTTTCCTGTTTAGAATTATTTATTTAATTACTTGTTGCTTTCTCAATGAAGAAAACAGAGCTGGAAAACCTTCAGCTGAGTCCAGCAGTGCCATTTTAAGAGCTGATGATCTTTAAAGCTACAGTGCACGTGCTTCAAATGATGTAGCTTTTCCAGCCTCTTTCTTGGAGGTAAGGGTGGTGACTGAGCAATGGGGACAACACCGTGAGATGTCTGATCGCGACAGCCCTTCCCTGTGCTGTATGGCATGCAGTGTATTGTGTTGCCATGCTGTCTGCTGCCTTTGATCTGCCCTGGAACGTGAACTCCCTGATGGAGAACACCCAGATGTGATCATCCAGCCTCCAGATACGGATCAGAAAAATTCTTAATTAGGTCAAAATATTCCTATGTGTCCACCCTGTTGGGATGCAGCTCTCAGTGACATAGGTAGGTATTGCATATTTTAAATGCCTGTAGCCAGTGAGTAAGGAATGAAGGCCGAGCCCCTTTTCCCTGGCTACTTTCTTTAGCAGATACATGGGCTGCTGTGTCACACAAATGGACTGACTCAGCCATGACTTGACCTTGCATTGACCCTATAGTCCTCGGTCTGAAGGAAATAGTTAAGCGATAACTGAAACACACAAAAAATGTATCTACTTACTGCATTATTTTGCCCAGATTTACAGTACTTAGGAGCTATGAAGCATTTTACTTCAACAGAGGAATACAATTACAGTATTAAAATTAGTAGTGAGGGATCTTTTTTTCACAATCTGTATATGCTTTTTCCCTGTCATTGAAATGGAGACCAGAGGAACAGTCATTGCTTGGCTGTAGTTTTCTTTAGGTTTGTGGATTTTTGTAGTTTCTTTCCTGTTGGAATTAAACACATTGCTTGGAGAGACCAAGGGCATCAGGTTCCTGCTCTGTTGCCTGCATTGCGTTTCATGCACAGGAGCTGAGGTGGCAGGCAACAGCATCCTGCATCATCAGGCAGCACATGGATGGGAATAGGTGAAACTGGTCTTGTCAGACAATTAGATCGGAGGCATTGTTATCATAGGAGGAAAATTTTGTGCTCTTAGCAACAATGAATAGCACATAAGTTTTCTCCTGGAGCAAGAACTGCCCACACCTATAAGATTATGGCCTTTTCTTTAGCTGCCTTTCTCTGAATGAAGATCTACCTCAACAAAACCAAAACCATGCTGATATTTGCATCTATGTAGTGCAGTCTTTAGCTGACTGATTGTTAAAGGGCTTACGGCTGCTGCTCTG
This sequence comes from Leptosomus discolor, assembly GCF_034619465.1. Lineage (NCBI taxonomy): Eukaryota > Metazoa > Chordata > Aves > Leptosomiformes > Leptosomidae > Leptosomus > Leptosomus discolor. Next base: position 74,734,381 of record NC_141419.1, read on the forward strand.
GACACTTGAAGGAAAATGCATTTTCTGTGCATTCACACACTTAGAAACGGTAGCACTGCAAATCTTTCTATACTTTGCTCGCCAGTACGTGTAAGCCTTCGTTTGAAGAAGAGGGATTTAGGGGCTACTTCATTTGCCCTATGCACGCCGTGTGTCTGTGGTGTGGTGTCTCTGGTGAAACTGCCAACAAGAACAGAACTGGCTATGTGAATCATAGTGATGTGACTGAAAAGGGTGTGTTCTCACCACATCAGCAAATGTTACAGCTTTGTAGTATGGTTGTACGTAAAATGGGCTGAGAATGCCTATTTATTTCATAAAAAGACACAATGATTTATATCCATCATCCAAAATCTACAGAAGCCTGAGTGAAAGCATGATGGAAATGCTGCTGCCAAGCCACTGAGCCATCAGTCCCTGCAGCTGCCTGGACCGCTGTACAGGGCCACTATGAATCACTGGATAGCAGCTGGCCCCCACAGCATGTGCGAGACAGAGGCAGCCTTGGTGGGGCGTGGAAAGGTACAGTGGGCCGCATCTCAGGGAATGAAAAGGTTTGTTTTTAACACCATTTGGCCACCTACCTAGTTCCCAAAGCACTTCTCATTCATTGGTTTCAATACAAATTAGGCACTTAGGCATCTGTTTGTGTTTTAGCAGCTGAAATATTGAAAAAGGTGGCAAAAGCTTCTCATCCTGCAGTGATAAGCAGGTTGCCTGACTTCTTGGGAGGGTTCCTCTGATCTCAGGAAAGCTTCATTCAGATGAAAGGGCCTACTTGCTAGATATGTGTACAGAATCAGGGCCTCTGAGGGGGAAAAGCTGAAGGAAAGGACTGGACACAGTACAAACAGGGAATCCTACTCCCAGCTGCCAAAATTGCAAATCTGGAAGCATTATTTTTGACTCAGAATGACTCATTATCCAGACGTTCTTCACATGTGCTGTATATACTCCTAGGGTGGAGGTTTTAAAATGGGAAGTGGGAAACGTGAACATTTCCTGGGGTTCATTGGAAAGAGGTTATTACAGTTTTTATTTATTACTCTTGAATAATACACCTTTAGCAAAAAGTTATCCCTGAAAACACATTAAAAGCAAACAAAAGATAAAAAGAAAAAAAAAAAAAAGGAGTGGGAACAGCTGAAAAAAGTGCAGGTCATTGCAGCTGTGTTGGAATCAGAATGTTTCTGGGATGGACTAATGAAAGATATGTGAATAATTCGTTTCATATTTATCTACTTTAAGATTATGTACAACATCTATTATCACAACATTTGTGCTCCTCACAGTCTCTGTTGTATCTTCACATTTCCCTTGTCAGATCCTATTATTTCCATTGTACAGTTGAACAATCAAATCAGCCAGCAACCCAGGGAGGATTTACCCTGCTTTTATGCCATTTATTGCACCTAAGTCAGAAAGTCAGCCCTTGTGAGGACGGTCTGTACTCAGGAGGGAAAGTCAGGCATTGCCAGAAGGTGCTTGAGAGGTACCTAGGTTTTATCACCATCCAGGACAGCCTGTCTCTCTACCCGTCTGAGGACCACAAGGCGACTGGAGTCCAGGGAAGACTGTTGAGTGCTGTGAGTAGGAAAAGACGAAAGTGAATCTCAGAGAATTTCCCACAATCAGACAAGGTGCATGAACCAGGGCGTGAAAACAGTGCACCCTCCTCCTTCATATCACTAACCTAGCTGCTTCTGCTAGCCATTTTCTGAGAGAAATATGTCCTTTCATAAAGCTCGGCACAATCTATATGTATTATCAGCTTGCCCAGATGCCTTTGAATTGGCACTGATACAGAGACAGAAGAACATAATAAGCTGTTCTCCAGCTACCAGACTGTATGCAGTTGTCAATATATGTTATTCAGTACAATTCAGCACCTCGGTACGGCTGGAAGTCTGTTACAGGCTTGCATGTGGTATGTGTTTTTTTAAAGGCAGATAAACTGTAGCCTGCTCAGGTTTTAGAAACATGTTTTCTTCTTCCCAGCTGAAATAAAAGCAGGCCAAAATTCAGGCTCACAGAGACAACAATTTAAGTCCCAGATAAGTCTTTAAGTTATGTTATTTCAGATTTACATGCATGTAATCAGGAGCAGAATTTAGATTATTATGTTTAATCTAACTTAACTCTTTCTAATTCTTTCCTGGTGGGAGGATATTAAAGCTTTCAAGAGTCAGTCTTTGTTCCAGTTTTTTGGTGTATGCATGGCAAGTTTGTAATTTTTATATTTCATCCCATTGGAATGATAACCACATGCTATAGGATTTTTCCCCTCATTACACAAACCTTCACTATGTACACTGCTGAGCAAATATCTGATCTTGTATCAGGTGAGTAAAACTTAATGAGTTGAAGCCTAAGTCCCAACCTGCTTAGATAGATTCAAAACCCCCTTTTCCAATTCACATACTCTGGCTCTGCCATTGCTTGTGACTTCCCAAAATTCCTTACAAGTCTTGCAAAGCTGGACTTCTTCTCTTTACTACTTGTACTGATGGCTTTTGACAGATTAGGTTTTTTGAAAATAAAAATACTTCGCATTAATATAGCTCTCAAATTTTTAAAGTTCTTAGCTTAGGGTTTAAGTGACTTGCCCAAGGCAACAGAAGGAGTTAGAGACAAAACTAGATTAGACATAAAGTATTTCTGGCTCATTGACTTGGGCTTATGCCTCTAGACAAGGTTTTTCTTTCCAGAACAGTAAAATTGCTCTTTCAGTATTAGAAAAGAAATCCAGCAGGTAAACTTCCAAGTGAGCTGAGCTTACTGAGATTTGACTTAGAATTTCCCAGGTGGTGATATATAATAACATAATTTTTCCCTGCCCAGCACTTAGCTCTTATTTAATTTGTGCCTTTTCCTGTTGTCTTCCTTGTTTTATGTGATGCAGAAAGACATGATGTTAATATGCAATTAATTTGATGACCTGTTGCCATTTTAATGATCTTTACTGTTAAGGCTGTATTACTTACTTCTGTTCTAAATTTCTTCTGTCTTCTAGTGTAGCCTCTTACACTGATATCAGTCGCACCTCTGCCCAGCAAGATCATGGAGTGGATCCTCCTGGAGGCTATGTTTGGGTACATGCTAAATAAGGAAGGGATTGGTGACAGCCAACATGGCTTCACTAGGGACAAATTGTACCTGACAAATTTGGTGGCCTTCTATTACGGAGTTATAGCTTTGACAGATAAGGGGAGGGGTACTGACTTCATCTACCTGGATTTGTGCAAAGCATTTGACACTGTCCCACATGACATCCTTGTCTCTAAATTGGAGAGACATGGATTTGATGGATGGACCACTCGGTGGATAAGGAATTGGCTGGGTGGTTGCACTGAAAGAGTCACGGTCAACAGCTTGATGTCCGAGTGGAGACCAGTGACAAGTGGCATTCCTCAGGGCTTGGTATTGGGACCGGTGCTGTTTAACATCTTTGTTGTGACATAGACAGTGGGATTGAGTATACCCTCAGCAAGTTTGCTGACGACACCAAGCTGCGTGGTGCGGTCAACAATGCCGGAGGGAAGGGAGGCCATCCAGAGGGACCTTGACAGGCTGCAGAGGTGAGGCCATGCAAACCTCATGAGGTTCAAAAAGGCCAAGTGCAAGGTCCTGCACCTGGGTCAGGGCAATCCCAAGCACAGACACAGGCTGGGCAATGAGTGGATTGAGAGCAGCCCTGCGGAGAAGGACTTGGGGGTGCTGGTGGATGAAAATCAGTATGAGGCAGCAGTGTGCGCTCACAGCCCAGAAAGCCAATTGCATCCTGGGCTGCATCAAAAGAAGTGTGGCCAGCAGGCCACTCTGCTCTGGTGAGACTCCACCCGCAGTGCTGTGTCCAGCTCTGGGGCCCTCAGCACAAGAAGGACAGGGACCTGCTTGAGTGGGTCCAGAGGAGGGGCAGGAAGATGCTCAAGGGGCTGGAGCACCTCCCCTATGAGGACAGGCTGAGAGAGTTGGGGTTGTTCAGCCTGGAGAAGAGAAGGCTCCGGGGAGACCTTCAAGTGGCCTTCCAGTGCTTAAAGGGGGCCTATAGGAAAGGTGAGGAGGGACTCTTGATCACGGAGTGTAGTGATAGGGTGAGGGGTAACGGTTTTAAACTGAAAGAGGGGAGATTTAGATTAGATAGCAGGAATAAATTCTTTCCTGTGAGGGTGGTGAGGCACTGGAACAGGTTGCCCAGAGAAGTTGTGTCTGCCCCCTCCCTGGCAGTGTTCAAGGCGAGGTTGGATGGGGCTTGGAGCAACCTGGTCTAGTGGAAGGTGTCCCTGACATGGCAGGGGGGTTGTAACTAGATGATCTTTGAGGTCCCTTCCAATCCAAATCATTCTATGATGTTATTATTCTATGACTTTTTAAACTGAAGAGCTAGTGGTTGGTGCAATGTTACGGATTTACAGAATATCATCAGATTGAGTCTTAATTTTCTTTTGGTTAAGCCGAACAGCATGGGCTCCTACACTCCCTCAATATAAAGTAAATTTCCCAGTTATGTAATCATTTTAATATATTTTTTCTGCAATCTTCTGTGAAATATCCATTTTTTTCCTAATTGTGCACAACAGAAAAGACTGCCCTGGAAAAGATACAGTTGGTGGGAGCAAAATGACCATATATGGACTACTTACTCAAGAGTCCCTATATGTCACTGAAGAGAGACAGTCACTTTCAAGATGGAATTAATCCGATAGATTTCAGAAGTCTGCCCTAAATGAATCACCATAAAGTGTCTATTTCTCACTCCTTGCTGTAAGGAAACCTAAGATGAATAATTCTATGTGGATGACCTAAGTTGGGTGATATGAGTCCTCCTTACTATTCCAAAAACCAGTCACATTCATTTCACAAGAAATAAAGTGACTTTCTGCTGGAGATCGCTTTAGTAACATGTGCAAGAGGTAAATTAGTACTTTTGGTATTGTGTGAGAGCTCAGTCCATGGTTTATGGAGTGTTTGCAACCTTGGTGGATAGCTTCAGTTTGTGGCCCTACATTGCCTTCTCTGGAGCAATTCAGAGCTAATTGCAGGCTGGGCAAGTTGCACTGGCAGGAGGGCAGCATGTTGCCCAGTGCCTCCTCTCCAGGTGGCCCTGAAGCCACACACAGCCATTTGGTACACGGCACACAACCAGAGCTTAACCAGGGAGCCACAGGGGGAGCAGCAGCTTAATGCCGCTGGGTGCGAGTGCCTCTCAGCTCTGCTGTGTGCACAGCTGTCCAGCGCTCCCTCAAACCTAAGTGTCTGCTTGTCTCAGCCTACTTGTGCACGTGCATGCTTGTCCCAACCATTTGGCAAGTAAGGCTGATGTAGTAGCAGTTCTTTTCTGTCATCACAAAAGGTATGCAGCCTGCCCAGGCAGATAACTTGGATGCTGCTCTCTATCCCAACAGCTGTTTTTCTTCCCAGATCTCATATTATCTTTTTTTAAGTTGCTGCTTACCAAACTGGAGTCTCCATCTCCTTTAAATACGGCCTGTGTTCTCTTCTCTTCTCATGCTCGCATGATTTTGTATTTGGCTGTATACATATGGTTTTCTAGCCCATACAGCATCAAATAATCCAAAATTTATTTGCATCAGTGACTTCTCTCTTCTTGTCACTTACCTCTGCTCTGATATTTGCATGGGCTATAACTTTTAATGGTAGGAGTGTTAAGTTTCACTTCAGGTTAATGACAAAAGATGTCTAATGAGAGAGGTACAAAGAACAGACTGTAGAGTGACTTCAGAAGGAACAGTGATTCTCTGATTACAGTTGTAGTTTGATGCTTATCAGTCAACCCATTTTAATCTGTGTAGGCCGTGCTGATTTGTTTTGTCAATCACAAGTTTATGTAGCAGCATATCGGATGTCTTCCAGAATTCCCAGATAGAGCTTCTATGTTTTAAATAACTGCTTATGAAAGGAAAGCAGGCAGACACACAAAATATTCACATTTTCCTATAGTTACTTTGATTTGGAGGGAAAAAATTTTCAGTAACTTTTAACAGATAAATTACCTTCTTTTTTTTTTTTTTTTTTACAATCAACTTAATAGTATCCAATTATTTGAAAAAAAAAAAACCAAACAAAACCCTCTGCGGTGTAGACAAAAATCCAGATAATGGTTGGATTTCCACAGACTGGCTGGTACATTCGTCACGAAGAAGCAAGGAGTAAAACTGTAGTAATAAATATTTTATGTTTTATATTCAATAACTTGAGTCCTCTGGTTTACTGAGATTATACAATATATTTGAACCCTCGCATGTGTACTATTTTACCTTCTGATTGCATTAATAGAGTTGCTAAATCCAATTAACATCTGAAACTACTTGGCTAGCCAGACATTACACAAATACTTTCAGTGAGAATCTAAAGTTTTCAGAGAAATTGTAGTTAAGACTTGTTCCTCCTAAAAGGCAACAAATCCTGTCCCATGCCTCTAATTTCCATTAGCTACAGTGTGAGTAAATCAAAGTCCTCAGCCTTTCAGCTGGTGCTAAAACTTTCCGGAACTGTGTCCTGTAAGTCTGTCTCCCATCTGGGCTGGAAACTGAGCAGCTGAGTTGAGGACTCACAGACATCTTTATTTTTCTAGAGGTTAAAATCTTTATAAATATTCTTCCTCATTCTCTTGCCTTCCCTATCAATGTTGTAGTTGGCCATTTTATAAAAGTCTGTGCATCTGGGAAAGTTATATATTCTATCTACATGTAAAAGCAGTGCCCTACCATTCCTAATGATATTGGAACTAATAGGAGCTATTTCCCCAAAAATCTGTGAGCAAGATTAAACAGAGCACACTGTGGAATTTTTCATGCAGATTGGGAGACAGTTCAAAGCAGTGTCAAAGTAAAGCTACTGCTTCAAAAAGAACAGATGGGAAATGTATATTTGATTTCCACATAGAATGGAATGAGGAACTGAGCTGTCCCTGGACCAGCCCTAAGCTGGAGGCAGGATCAATAGCACTGAACTTCCAGGTATGTCTGTCTGATCCACTCATTCTTTGCCTATCTCTCCTCCATCTGTAGTGAGAGTGCTAAGGAGTCTGGTATTGTTTACAGTGTGTTTGCTACACCTGTCATAGATTCAATGGAGATTTAATTCTAATACAAGCCAGCACAGGTAGAATGTAAACAGGAGAGAAACATTACAACTGCTTCCTGTTGACAGAGAGCCTCCAAGTGAATTTGGATAGCTGTCCTGACTCTAGCCTGATCCATTTGGTGCAGAAGCTCTGTAGGGACACACTAGTAACATGCTGTTTAAGGAAGAAAGTAAAAGACAAAAATCCTGATGCAAAATCTGGCATTTTTTTTCTCACTGCACTCATTACACCAATGAACATTACTGGGCAATTGTTAATCAACTCAAAACTTGCTGCATGCAAACTAGTATCACTTCTTTAAGGTTGATGCATAGTTTCTCTATGCAAAGGGTTTGCAGAATCAAAAGTGCAGGAGATGGATATAAAAATGATTTAGATGTTTGGTCATTTGGTCAGTGACAACTCCCTCTCTCCCCTTATTCCTCATTCCCTTATTGTCCTTCCCTGGAGGTTGCACAACTATATCCATTGCAGTGCTAATTTTGCATCTTTTGGCAGGATCTTGTATGATGCAGTCTACATTCCAGAAAAAGAAAAACACTGGTATTTATAATTGCAATTTTGATGAGCTGTGTGGCAGCTAAAATCATTATGGGTGAAATCCGATCTCTGCTTCCAGACCACAGAAATAACGTGTCTACATTTAAGTAGGGAGGGGAACACTGATTCATATAAAATACGGCTTGAATCATACAAGAATGAATGCTTCTTGAAGGCTTACAAAGTTAGGTTAATTATTCGCTTTTAGGGTGCATTTTGATTTCCCACAGGCCTAGAAAAATGTAGAAATACTGTCCTAACCACAATAATACTTGTCTTCACCATGTTTCTAGACCACAGAAACACAAGAGATCTCCTTGAGAATCCTTATCCTGCCAGACTTCCAGCCTTATTTCCAGAGAGTAGAGGGCAGGTAAGTCCGGATAACTTTCGATGTTTGTATGCATATCGAAACCAGCTGCAAAATCTGTAGATGATGTAAATCAGCGTAGTCCCACTGACTTAAACAGAGCTGCATCAACATTCACCAGCTGAGCATCTGGCTCCTCATCCCAACTCTTATCCCAAACATGTGTGCACTAAATATTTCACTGTATTTTTCTGACATTAATAAAGTTTTTCCTCTTACCCTGTCTCTCACTATATTTTCTAAAAAGCTCTTTTACATGTGTTTGTACTTTGCAACTATCATTTCCATCTAATACCCATTATTTGTATTTTAACTATCCTGCTATTTTTAACAGTACATGAGAGCCATTTAGTTGGGGGGGGGGGGGGGGAGTGCCATACCAGATTGTATTATTGCTTTTGACGCTGAGCTACAGCTCTAAGTTATTTTGCTGCTATGCTTTCATAAAAAAGAAGCAGATAATTTTTTTCCTTCACCATATATGAATGTTTTCTTAAAATGTATATAATTACAGCCCAGTACACTTATATTTACCAGCTGGCTGGACTTTGACATAACAATAAGTAGCTTTCCTTTAAAATGTCTTCACAGTTTTGAAACACACTTTTTCTCAGCTGGTTGTACCCCTGTGGAAGACTAACTTATCTCATTTCATACCCCAGTTACAATATGATTTGGATGGAGTGCAGGAACAGATCTCCCATTCTTAAGATCTGTATCCCAGAACAGTACTCTTACATTAATGTGAAGCATGTGGCTAAGTCCCTTAAATGACTCTGAAAACTTCAACCATAATTTTCTTTTTTTTTCTTTTCTTTTTCTTTTCTTTTCTTTTCTTTTCTTTTCTTTTCTTTTCTTTTCTTTTCTTTTCTTTTCTTTTCTTTTCTTTTCTTTTCTTTTCTTTTCTTTTCTTTTCTTTTCTTTTCTTTTCTTTTCTTTTCTTTTCTTTTCTTTTCTTTTCTTTTCTTTTCTTTTCTTTTCTTTTCTTTTCTTTTCTTTTCTTTTCTTTTCTTTTCTTTTCTTTTCTTTTCTTTTCTGGCACAGCTCCTACAGTTAATCAGAAAATATGTGGGTTTTTTTTTACAGTATCCTTTCAAAAAATAAATAATGTGAAATCTCCAATGAATGCGATTCCTCTGATAGTGCTTAGATTGTATTCTTCCCAAATATTATCCACCCTTAAGAATTTGGTCTGTACCCACCCGTCCACATTATAGTTGCATTGCTAACAGTACATAAGCTAACTCTGTTAAAGCCAGTTCAGTTGGGCTGACAAGCTTTAATATCCCACTTTGACTGCAGTGTAGGCACACCCACAATGTGGGAGAGGAAGCAGAAGTAAAGCAATATGCCCAAGATTACAGAGGGAGCCTGCAGCTGAGCCAGCAAGGAACTCTAGACTTGTGGCTTCAGGACCAGTGCCTTTTTTTCTCTTCCAGGAATCTGTAGGATGTATTCTATCTTCCAAATTTCAGGCATAATGGGATTTATAATTTTGGAATTTATGATATATTGTGTTTTGAGCCCTCTCATATTCTGTACTTTATTTTTTTAATCACATGAAGTGTTTGTGGATATCGTCTGCCTAGCTTCTCTTATCATGAACTGCGGATGTTGGATGCCTGCAGAATTCTTTTTCTGCACTTTTTTTATTATACACATAGTCAAGACTGATATCCTTTCTTGCTGGTTTTTGTATTCACTAGGATCTGAGGCATCACTGCACTACTGTAGTTTTAGGTAGTTAGTAATCCTTTCCTCCATTTTCCACCACGATTAGTGAATTAGGCCCAGTGTTTATGTGCAATTAAAAAAAAAAAAAAAGTGATAAAAATAAAACAATCTATACTACCTCTTGGGGCTAATAGGAAAAAGTAGTAAGGAATCATCCTCAGAGATCATTTTAATGTGATGTAATTTTGCTGGTACTCAGACACCGTGAGAGGGAAAACCTTGGAAATACTTAAATATAAACCTCCAGTTGATTTTAAGAGAGCTTGAACGTTAGGGTGGAATTTGGCCTTTCTAATTCACAGTGGTCTTATGATCAGACTCAGACTTATTTCAGCTCCAGCTACACATTCTCCTTCGCCAAAGTCTCGATGCTGTGATCCTTTCCAGGACTGCACAGAAGGGGCATTTATAATGCAAAGCAAGGCATTGCAGCGTGGTTTATTCCCAGAGCTGCCATTGTCTACCTGAATGACCTCAAACAAGCCACTTTACCTCCTGAGTTTTTCCATCTGTACAGCCCTTTGAGATCTGCAGATGAAAAGTACTATATAAAAGTGAGGAATTATTATGGTCATGGCTTAATGAAGCTATTTGTTTGCAATCAGCTGCTTGTATCACACAGTATGTTTATATTGCCTCTTTACACTTCACAGCAACGTTTTCACTCTCATCAGTACTCAGAACAGGGAGGACGTGACTAGAAAGATGACTCATATGATCCTCTAGGATACAGAAATGATATCAATTATGCCTGCTAATCCTCATTATACCTGTCTCAGCCTTCTGGGAAAGAAAACTCTTGTTTTAGTTGGTCTTTTCTTAAGCAGTGGGAATTTCCCAAGTAATGTTATTTAAATACCATCTCTAAATATCCATACTAGTTCCCAAGACTGCCATTTGTTCTGAGGGTACAAACAGCGCAGCACATGCATTTCTCTGGATCAAAGCAAATAAATGCCTAAAGGTTTAGTTTACTGGCATACCTAGATGGTTCTGACTCTCCAGTTTCCCTGGGGGGTTGTACTTGCAGTAGGCAGACTGCCTGGGAGACCACAGGATGTGGAAATACATAGTGCAAAGTAATGCTATTGCCATGCAACAGCGGTCCTCATTACTTTTATTTAGGGATTCTGGGCAGTCAGAGATTTAGGGGGCAAAGCATTCAGCTGTACAGCTCCTTTCTAATTAACTCACAGTGTGGCCAGCAGTAGCAGAGCACTGAAAGAGACTCCGCTAGATGACAGATCTTATTGAGAAAAAGAAAGGTTCAGCAAAAAATAAGTCCTTCATAAAATTATTTTATTTGGATCCTTGCCTACAAAATCTCAAAAGTGGTTGATATTCCCAGCTGCCCCTTTGGTCACTGAGATAACATCCAATCTCGTTTACAGTCATTCCCACTAGGAGAATGGGTTTTCTCTCATCCCATGAGGTACCATTTCACAGTCTGATACATCTCGTTCTCACATTCATCCTCCTTTCATTTTCTTAGCATTTTGGTTGTCCTAAAAGAATTCTTTTCCTTTTAGACACCTATTAAATATTTATCCATGTGGCCTTTTTTTCCCAGTTAACCAAATTTGTTATGTTTAGTACTACTTAATCTTACCTACTAAAATTAATTCTCTGAAATCCCACTCTTTTTTTATTGTTCCCTCCAATATACCCATTTTTTATTTTTTTTTTTCAGGACATAAGTTCCTAAAGAGTAGTGGAGTGTTGTGAATAGAATAACACCTTCAATGTTGAGAAAAGGACTTTTGCCATCCTACCTACTGAGGATGGTACCCTTGCCTATGCAATTCACAGCTGTAACACCCTTTTGGATGCTATATCGTGTTCTTAACTCATGTTTAACTTTCTGTCCACTCTCACCTCTTGAATTCTTTAAAATGACTGTTTTCCAAATTCCTCCCTTTCTCTGAATGTGTTTTCCTTCATATTCATAAGCCTTTTTAAATACTGACCCTTTATTTCTTTTCTCCTGTTCATTTTTCAAATCTCCCTGGATCCATTCATATTATTTTATATCTTCAATATTTGCAACACTTACTTTAATATTACTTGGGCTCATACAGGGGTTCCGTTAGACAGAATTGCCTATGATTGACAAAGAACAAAATCATTTCAATTTGTAAAATTAAACACAATGAAAAATCCTGACTATGTTATCTTTGATGAAGTCTGAAGGTTTGTAAAGCTCATGCTACAAAAATCAGTAACATCTTTCTTCTCACTACAGACAAGAACACTGATACTCAAGAATAAATTCTCTGTGAAAGGGGTTTGAAGCAGAGGTATTTTCCTGATTAATGTTTTCTGTTTAGGGAGTGGTTTTGCGAACATGCAGCTTCTTTAATCTTCTCGGGACACTTCTCAAGCTAAAAGCAGTCTCGTCAGACAGTTGATATGTCAATTATATTCATATTGAGAGATTTAGCTTCTGGATATTTCCAACATATCCAAAACTAAGGAACAGTTCAGAAGTCTTTGTTAAAAAGGTTTGGGGAAAAGATCACATTGCATGCAGCAGCTGTTTGTGTGGATTACCTAGTCTAGCCATTCTGTTAAGGCTAAAAAAAATACTGTCTGAACAGCAGGGAGAAAACAAGTCTCTGAAATATCAGTTGAAGTAAGAGCATGTTACAAGCAGCATGGCTGGACTTCCTCAGGGATTGAACTCCAGCTTGGACAAGTGAGACAATTCTAAACAAAGACCTTACTTGACTGTCCCATTTAGAGGTATTTTTGGAGTGAACAAGCTGAAATGATTATTTCATTGCTCTGTAGTGCCTTCAGACGTCTGTTGCTTTTCACTATTTCTTTATGATCAAACAGAACAAATCTATATGCAAGGCTTAGAACTTCATTTTATACAATGGTGGGACTTGGCTTGGACTTGCTGCCCTCTCTGTGATCTTCCAGCAAGTTAGTTAGTTAGTTAGTTAGTTAGTTAGTTAGTTAGTTTCCTTCCTTCCTTCCTTCCTTCCTTCCTTCCTTCCTTCCTTCCTTCCTTCCTTCCTTCCTTCCTTCCTTCCTTCCTTCCTTCCTTCCTTCCTTCCTTCCTTCCTTCCTTCCTTCCTTCCTTCCTTCCTTCCTTCCTTCCTTCCTTCCTTCCTTCCTTCCTTCCTTCCTTCCTTCCTTCCTTCCTTCCTTCCTTCCTTCCTTCCTTCCTTCCTTCCTTCCTTCCTTCCTTCCTTCCTTCCTTCCTTCCTTCCTTCCTTCCTTCCTTCCTTCCTTCCTTCCTTTCCTCCCTCCCTCCCTCCTTCTCTCCTTCCTTCCTTCCTTCCCTCCTGCCTGCCTGCCTGTCTGCCTGCCTTACTTCCTGACTGCCTGCCTTCTCTCCTCCTCAAAGAAAAAAACAGTAACAGTTTCTTAAACGTATCTTGCCTTACCCTTCTGAAATCTGCTAAGCTGAGTATTTATCCTGTAAATCCACTGCACTCTGTTCTACTCTACTCCAAAACAGAAAGTGTGTTGTTTTGGTTTTTTTTTTCTTGAATCACTCTCTAGCACCTTGGCTTCCATTTCTAAGCACTGGCTACTTTTATTTTCATGGAAAGAAAAACATTGCAACTGATCAAAGGATTTCTGCAGCAGATCTAGACCATCTGAAGATATGAGGATGACAAAGCAATAATTAAAACTTTCCCAGTGACAGTTTGTTGATCCTAGATGGAACATGGTGGAGCATGCGGGGAAGTTTTCCCTTTTACAGATCTTAATTAGTCCTCAAAATTAATACCCACTGATGAGGATTAAGATCTGGTGAGCAGCTTTGATTCAGAATATTGTTCTTTATGTTCTTTTTTTATGTTCTTTTATTTACATTTTTAAATTTTCCTATGCAATTACATATTTCATTGTGTACTGGCTGCAAACATTCTTTGCTGAGATAATGGAGGGGATATGGCTCCTCAGAAATCAGCACAGTTTAAAGCAGACTTTGCAAGTTTTCTTCTTCTTTTAACCCCTCCCAAAACTCTAAGAAATTCCTCATCCACTCACTCAGGTCACGTGCTTCCCCTTGCACAGTGACCTGGATTCATTTCTCGCTGAGAACATGCAAACACAGCTCCCTATTGAGTCACTCAATGCTACTTCTAAACTGACTGGAGGAAAGAAAAAACCCCAGAGGTGCTTCTTCCATCAGAACAAGACTGCATGATATATTGACCTGACAAATGAGGCTGATGTCCCTCTATGGTTGTCATGCTGTGGAGTTAAGTAGTCCTGAACCCCCAAATGGGAATAGTCATATCAGATCTACCAACATTTTAGTTGGAGGGAGGAGAAGGCACAGAGTCACTTGTCTTTTGCAAGGTTTATTAAACAGTGATCCATGGCTGTTGTCTACCAGCCACTTTCTGAACTTCAATTGTCTGCAGAGCCCTAAAAATCTTCATAAAGAGGCCGCAGCCCCAGAAGTAGCAACAAGGGTGCTGCCTTGTGCATTGTGCAGGAGAAGGAGCCAAGGGCTCCAGACTTCTTTGCCTACATAGGAGGTAGAGGAATTTATACTGCCTTTCTCACGTGGGTGCAGTTAATATATGCTAAGATTTGTCAAGTTTAGACCAGCTTTTAAGCTTTCTGGATTTGCAGACTGCTGGAGATTTCCCAGTGGACATTCATATCCTTTGGAAAAAAATCTATTAGTATGTTTTTAAGTCACCTAACAGCAGGGCTGTTTTTCATATTTGCCTTTTGTGGACCCCTCCCTCCATCCCAAGAGTCCAGAGGCAACAGCATGAGCATGACTGGATGCAGAAAAATAAGTTAATTCCCACCCTGATTGTATCTGATTTTAGGCACTGGCACAATGTGGCCCATTAAAACCAACACATTCTTCTCCTTCTTGTCTAAGCCTCAGCATCACACTCAAGAAATTTCATATGCCTAGAAAAAAAATTATCTTCTTGAAGCACTGATGAGTTGTACATAAAAAATCAACTCTTTCCTTAGAGGTGCATTTTGATCTACTCCCTTCGTGAGGTTTTTTGGGGCACAGATCATCGATGTCTCACTAGAACTGTCAGGACATGTATAGATTTCCCTCTTATTGTTCATTACAAGATAACATAACTCTAAATTGGGCTAGTGACTCACCTTCCCCTGAGGGGCTGCAGTTAGAAGAGTTAATTATTCACCTTTCAGTCATGGAAAGATTCCATGCAGCTGTTGGTATTGGTCTGGCTTTTCTTCACCCAGCCACACCTATTGAACATCAAGGAACTTACAGGGGGAAGGGGTTGGGTTTTTTGTTTGTTGTGGTTTTTTTTCCCCTTTTTTTTTTTTTTTTTTTTTTTTTTAACTGACCAGGCAAGATCCTCACCTGTATGTGACTCAATCGCTCGACTATGAACTCAGGTTTCATGAATGTGGAGAAATCTCACTGAACTTTTACTTACCTCCCTGAACTTATGCTCCCTCTCTCTGTTTTAAAAGAAACTAAACAAAACATATTTTGCACTGGATGTGGCTAACATTCCCTGATCTAATCTGGTCTCCAGTTCACATTTTGAGAAAGAGGCAAGTGCAATATTAAGCTCCACTCAATAGGACATATGTCTAGGTCTGTGAAGTCATGCATTACCTCTCCCCTTCTCTCTCCCTGACTTCCCCACTAGCTGGCCACCTAACAACCCACCAAGCCATTCGTAGGAATGCCGCCCCCCCCCCCCCCCAGTGTTTTAATGTAATTTGCATTAGACCGCCAACTCTCCCTACAAGCCCCTGCTCAAAGACACAAAGCACCTCTATTCTGCCTTGTGTGTCCAATAGCACCACACCAGTTCCAGCACAGGTAATAGCCCCCCCCGCTCCCCCTGCCACACACACACACACAGAAGCCCTACAATCTTTCCTTCTTCCTATTTTTGTCCTTGTCAGCTGTGTCTGCTTTCACTCAGCACTTAACTCTTTCCCCATTGGCACCAAACCTTACGATTGTTTAATGGCAAGTACAGAAACAGGAGCAGAGGTCAGAATCAGTGACTTTCTCCCAGGTACTGGGCTGCAGAAACATGCTTTCTCTTGTGCTCTACCTCTTTGGCTGACTTGGTCTTAGACCACTTCCAAGTCTGCTAAGTGACAACAGTTTTGTAAAGACAACTATTTCCTTCCAAGTGATCTGCAGTTTAGATCTAGCGACTAAGGTATTGTGCAAATATAGTTGCCATCACCAGCACGTTGAGAGATTGGGTGAAAGCACCTGTCTGGGAGAAAGAGTTTTGGGGAATGTGGTTGCAATGTGAATAGGGGTGCCGTAGTCCCAGGGAAAAGTATTTACCATCTCCTGCTAGCAGACCCCTACTAACAGAGTATCTTCTGTAAACCCAGTTTATGGTAGTTTGGCTTTCCCCTGATCTGTATGGGCTGTCTGATGTGTGGTCCTGGATGTGGCATGGCGGGACAGGCACGTACACACTTGGTGTCTCCCATCTAGGTTGTGTGTCTGCTGCGCCTGTCCCCTAGAACAAAACATGTCTGGGCTATATTCCCACATGGGACATAAACTGAGCATAAAGAAGGAAGATTAAAGTGTTTGTTGAAGTAGGACAATACTCTACTGAGCTTTAAACAGAGCAGGAATTGAGATGAACCCTGACTGTAGCAGAGTATTAGATACTTCCCTGGGAGTCATATTCAAGCCCTGTCTCCCAAATCAAGAAGAAAGGATTTAAAAACCAGTCTTCCATATTCATATCACAGCTCAGTAGCAGATTAAGGTGTTCAACCACACCAGCCAGGCAGAAATTCTTGCTTCTCGCTGCCTTTTTTCATCAGGACTAGTCCCATCCATGTGCTCTGAATGTACCTGTCAGCTGGGCCCTGCATAAAAGGAAGAATGAAGAACATTTTTAATGCTGGGTTGAAGTAGGGTTCAGGTAGCTCAGGGATATCAGAAGTTTTACACCTGGGCATAGCCACACTAGCATGTGATTAGGCAGCTGCCCTGGGATTTTGAAGGTTCCTGTGATACCTGCATATTATATGTGAGTGCCTAATTTGGTGGGAAGGTATCAAAGTCTTTTTTTTTAAAAATTGATTCCCCAAAATCAGATTTTCAAAGGTATTTTAGTGCCTGAAGAAACAAATAGGCCTTTCAGAAATGTCACTTGGGATTAAATGATTCGAAAACTCTGCCATTATAGGAATCACCTGAAATGGCTGGTGGTCAGAAAGTATTTTTGTAGTGGCAGAGTATTTGCTACATGGTGTTTCTGAATGCTGTTAATTCTGCAAAAGTGCATGTAGTATTCTGTTTACACAGGGCCTATGCATGGCTTCTCACCATTCTGGTTTTATTAGTTTTATTTATTGCTACTACCTTATGTTTATAGTTCTGGTGTAACCTGTGAGGAGAAGCTGAATGACCATTTAAACCGACTGTTAAATACTTATGGGCACTTTACTATAGGACATCCTTATAAATTCATGTTATCTCAGGACACTATAAAACACCACCTGGCAGCTTGCTGTTCTGGTAACACAGAGTATAATAAAAAAAGACAGAGGATAGCAGAAGTTGATTCCCATAAAAATGTGTCCAGAGAACTTAATATCCAAGTTGCCATAAAACTCGTTCGCACTTAGCTTCAGTGTCATCTCATTTTCTATTCCACATATACAGATAGTTGTGTATTTTTCTAAGCAAATAGAAATGTATGTATGTAACATATGGTCTGCAAGGAAATACAAATGACTGTGTATGTCTTCATTATTACCATGCTTTCATTGGAAGATTCAAACTCCAGAAAAAGTGCATATAAGATAAATGGATGGAAAAACTGAAACTTTTTGTTCCAGCTGAACTCTCAGCTCTAAATAATCCTGGCCCCCATTATCCCATTATCTGCATCAGGCTGAGGATCTAATTTATCAAAATATTTCAGCTCTTGACTGTCTTTAACTTTGTGACTAATTCTATCGTCTCCTAAGGAGCTACTCACAGGTATATATTTGTATACACATGTACATATGTATAAATGTCTATATATATACTCAGAAAATGTATACACAATATACATATATACACATATTTCGATAAATTAATTTAAATATATACATTAATAAACATCAATATATAGTAATGTATTTGCAGAACTTGAGCCTTAAAAAGAAAAGGAAATTGATATTGCATTTCAAAAGGAGTGTTGTTAGAAGACAGAGATACCCAAATATTTTAGACTAATGGCAAAATGTTCATGATGAGCACTTCTTGTAGAGCACAACTGCTTTTTACTGCAAGTACTAAAAAGGGACCTCGCTAAGTTTGCCCAATGATTCTGACTTTTCCAAGCCACAACTAGACATAATTGTTAATCTGATAGTTTTCACTGTTTGATATGGATGTGGCCATGGTAGAAAACAGTTTGGAAACCACAAGTTTTGCCACAAAGTAATTTAAATCCTGACAGAAGGCTCATGTGACCAAGTGGAAATTGAATTTGTGTTACCAGATATGCACAGAGCCACTATTATCTGTGTTTCTAAACTTCTCCTGCTGTAGCAACTTCTGCCATAGTGCCAGTAAGAAGTGAATCAATTAATGATGTTTTAAGATGACTGGGAAAGCTATCAATATGTTTTATCTCTTTTTTACACTAATGATTGAAAAGTGCGTATTGGTTTTTAAGAGTGCTGTATTTCACTGCATTTATCAAATTCAAACAGTTTAGGACTAGGCTGTGCCCAGTGCACATTATAAACACTCTTTCCACTTAGGGCAGATATCTTTCTTAACCTTTCTGAGTCAGTTCCATGTTAAGAGGGTAATCTCTTTGCAATAGGGCCCATATATGATTTAGGTGCTCATACAGAGCTTCTGACTCACCCACTTGCTGACCTGTGCAACGGTCATAATCTCAAGAACTGGAATACCGGCCCCTGATTCAAGAGCTGTGTGAAATAAACAGCAATGATTGTCTTAAGACCTGCCCAGAGTGCACTGTTTAACAAAAAATAAAACCAAACCCAGCTTGCTTCAGGGTAGCAAGTGAGGATCCTGCACAATGTCATTGCCTGGCCAACGCAAGACTCTTTAAAAGATTTTTCCCAACATCTTCTTTTAAAGATAAATATAACTGTAACAGTAACCAGTGATCAACAAATTCTTCTTCTGACAGGAGACTTATGCCATGCTTCCTTTAATTGCCTCCCCACACAGGCTAAATAACAGTTGTGCCTTTTATTCCCTGCTTTCTTATGATCGGTAACAGGTTTCCTATGAATGGATTGTCAGAGACTTCTCTACCAACCAAGAAATGGCATGTCCACCACAGGCATCTCTCTACAGTGACTCAGTCTTAGCCTTTATTATTGGAGAATACTACTATAAGTAATAATAACAACATAGCGATAATAGTAGGGCGAATAATAATGATAGTAATGATAGAAGTAGTAGTAACAACAAGAAAAACCTCAATAAGAAATAAATCACCAGCTTTGGTATAATATTATTGCCAAAAAAAATTTTTGCTTGAAAGAATAAACCAATTAATCAGAGCCACGCAAAGACTAGCCAAGAACCTGCTATTTGCTCAAAATAATCATTTGTTAAACTTCAGCATATCTGCAACCAGAAGTGGTCAGCTCAAGAGTTACTCATGTCCCTAGCAGACAGTAGAATAAAGCAGAAAAAAAGAAAGTATTTATGAAGCACTTAAAAACTTTCTTTTAATCAGAAAATTTCCCAGTAGCTCTGTGCTACCATAGAGTAGTATGGTATATTCCAGAGGTGGTACCACAGTGGGACGGATGGTCATTAAGACCTGAACAAGGATGGACAAAGGTAGACCCATGTTGTCAATCTGAGCATCTGCAAGGCCAAGCATGAGTTATGATAGGTCTGATACAAAACTTTGGGAGCCTGTTTCAAAGCACAAGTGGGAAGTTTCATGTAACTCTACTCTGAATATTAACAATCATAAAGACTGGGCTAAATCTTAATTATGATGGTATGTTTCCCTTTCAAATATGTTATGTTATGCCTTTTAATGATTGAGGTGGGAGGGGAAAAACTTGTTTAGATTAGATAGACCAGTTAGATTAGAGATATCACAAGGTCCTCCTCAGTTATGGGAGATGGCAAGCAGACAAAATCAATCTTTTTTGACTTACGGGTAGATCTGTATTGCAGTCAGGATGTGGAGGCTGTAAACCTACATATGGAACCAAATCTAAATTAATCTGGTAAACCATGAAGACGTTCTGACACACAGACTTTAGCTTAGGCTATGCAAACCTGTCTGGGACGTTCTGTGCTTGCTTGAGTGGGTAACACATCCTGAAGTTAGTGATGCAATGATTTCACTGCTATTGGTTCAAGTAACACACAGTCTGTCAGCTAGCCAGAGCATGACAGGTTGTGGCTGGGGAACACTGCACCCCAGTGATCCACACCTAGCATGAAAAGCTGGTTGGAGAACAGCAGTGCTCACAGAGGCCCAAAGTTACACTGCATAATAAACCTGTCCTGACAGTCCTAGAGACCATGGGAGGACAAAAGTGTCTTAGACTTATTATTATTGCTGTATCTCTCTTCTCAGCTGTTTCATGCAAAGTCCAAAGTTAAAGCAAGTTTAACAGAGCCCAGAAGATATAAAATCAACTGAGAATTAAAGGCTCCAGTACATTATGTGAAATACCCCACTGAAGCCTGATGCAAGTTTCTCAAAACTTGTGTGTATGCATCATTTTTATTCTGCCTTTTCCTCTTCAACATTGCAAATTAGCAAAGAGCAGTGTTAAAAAGCAAAAAGTTATTAACCCGCAGCAACACAGGGTTAGTTCGGAAGGTTTGGGAGCTGTGCATATACAATGCATTTTGGCCTCACTCATCCTGCCCTCTCTGCCCCAACCTCTTCTCTTTCTTTCTTACCCTTTCACAAGTTGTTTTTCTGCCTACATCAATTTTCTTGTTTTTAACCACAATGTATATTTGCTGAAGCCTGGACAGTCCCAGTACACTTGAACATGGTAAACACAGCATTTCACAATACTCTCTGTGCTTGGATATAGAAAACATGATATTTCCTGAAAAGTCAGTTTCACTAAACCAAACCGTGTGGAGTACTAAAAAAAAATAGATGCAAGGGCCCACAGAAATGTAGGTCAGGCTGAGAGCTTTCTCCTCTGCTTGTTATTGGTGGAAACTGCCTTCCTTGCAAAAGACTAGTTTTGTCCTTTTGCTGGGTAAAAAGAGAGGAACCAGAAATATAATAGCCGACACATTACTGTTCTGTAGGGAATTTTGCTTCTGTACACGTATACAAGGCAACTGTGAATCATGCATATATTAACAGATTGTAAAAGATCATATTTATAACTGATATTATGTTCTCAGCAATGATTTCCCAGAGACAGCTGAAGATTGTTGTGTTTTGGTTTGCTGGGGCTTGACGCAAACATTTTCTTTCTAGTCTCCTGAGTTGCATTTCAGTTTTCGTGTTTGCTCATAGTCACGTCAGCCAAAACCTGCTGGATTTGTCTGATGTGAAACTGAACCGGTGAGAAACCTCTGCAGAATTACAAGATGGAAGAAAAGCCGGGCTAGGCACTGTTTGCAGTTCAGTGCAGGCTGGTACTCCGTGGTGAGCTGGCCAAGAGCCAGTGCAGTCCGCCACCATGCACTTTCATTGCACCAACCGGTCCCACTTCATTCAGGCACCAAGAGCTTTTTTCATTAAGCAGCACACAGAGCACAATGCAATTTAAAACCTTTTGTTACAGATGATCTTCATCGTATGTTGTGTGCTTTCGTTTCTTTTCCTACTGTTCTGCAGATACATAACAATGCTGCTTTTCAAGCCCAAGGCTATTACTAAAAGCTGACTTATTTTCCCCCTTAAATGAACCTTGACACTTGAAAAATTCCCCTGTACTTTCTTTCCTAAAGCAGGGATGGGCACACAACTATTTGTAGATGAATGTTTGCTTCATTAGTAGGGAATAATGATAAATGCAGAATCAATGCAGGTTGTTGCATTTAGTCAGTAGTCACATTAACACTAGTATTAGCTTAAGCAGCCTATATTTTAGAGATTTAAGCTCTAGGAATGTAACAGCATGCAAAAACTTAAGAGAAACTGGAATATGGTCCAGGACATTTATGTGGCTTTATTTTTTTAGAAAAGTGAAAACTTGCTGTATTTCTATTAATTTGCTGCAGAGAATGTTCCTAAAAAAATGCTAAGTTTTCAAATCAGCAGTTTAAATGCATGAGGATGGGAAAATAAATCAGAATGATATCAATATGAAATATCAGGTGCATGGGCACCACTTAAGGCACAGTCCACATTGAACACCGTTTCTGAAGAAGCGACGCACATGGATAGATGGTGCTTAACTGAAGCTGGAGGTTTCCTGGACTGCCAGGGAAGCCTGTGCACCCCTCTTCATTCCTTCTTTGTCCCTGTCCTTCTCCAGGCTGCCGTGCTCTGCCCCTGTACTCCTTTGGGGATTTCTTTCTGCCATTGAGGTGGGTGGACCGAGAATATCAGATAAAGACTTACATCTGAGAGGAGCCCTCACATGCCTAGATGCTTCTTATTCTTGCAATCTAACAGCATACATTTATTCCTAACATGCTGTATATCTTAAAGCTTTAATAACTATCTATAAGTTACGTGTTTTTGTGACTGCTGGACAGGAAATTTGCCATGGCCTTCATAAGATCTTCAGATGAGAAAGAACCTTTCTACCTGCTGAATCCACAGGCACTTTGAGACTGAAGACAATCTAGTCCTATAATCTCTGGTATATGTTACTTTAATTGATGCAAGATCAAGCCTTAGCACTGGATACATATCCTTAGACTGCCAATCAGATCCCCAACACATCCCTTTCCAGATGCTTACAAGGCCTTTCATGCATCTGTATTTTGACCAGAAGGCAGTAATTATTCAGGAGTGCAGCAGCAATACAGTACTCAATCGTTTAAAACACCAAATAAAATCAAATAATGCATATCCAATCAAAATTTCTGGGAGTGTTTAGCTGTCAGGACATCTGGTCTCAGGCTTTCCTGGAGGACTCAAACGAAGCTCCACAGCTAAACTGATGAACATACCAGCAACAATGCTCAAGACAGTTCTGCAAAACTGAGTAACATGCATCATTTCAAGGTGAATTATCATGATTTTTTTTTTAAATCCCCAAACTCTAGCTTGTCTTGGAGCAGAAGTTTTCTATATATCTCAGAGAGCACAACAGTCAAAGCAGAACCATTTGGGTCCTGCAGATGCCAGGTTCAGGGCTCAGATTCCGAGAAGAATGTCAGGCTAGAAGACCACCTGCAGTTTCCCAGCCTATTCCCTCCTGAACTTCCAGCCAAACACAGAACAGCCTTATCACTCCCAGCCTACAAAGCTGATCACAAACAATAAAAATGACTGTAACAGTTGGTTGTGCTTGGTGTGTGCTTGGGCTTTTCTAAACGTATAACCATACACAGACCTGGCCCCCAGACACTCATAATCAAGATAACATGGTGAGACAGAGTAAGGGAAAATTAAGCATCATTAAGGAAAAGGCAGGGGGCAGCTTCTTGAACCTGTCATTATTTACTGATAAACTCTTATTGGAACAGAGGGATGCATGGTGTGCAGGAAGGGATCAGAAGGACAAAGAAGGTGGTAGCTTTTCAGGTAACACCCTTATGTTCCTCCCTGCTTAAATTAGCTTATCCTGCTACAAAGGAGTGATGCCTCAGTTTCTGCTTTCTTTCTAAGAAAGAAGGTAAGCTGTTTCTATTTTGGCAGTTTATGAGTTTTTCAAAAATAATTTACATCAAAGTCTATGTGACTAACTTCACAATGGAAGCAGATTTGGCTTGGATTTGAAAAGTGAAAAGACTTGGAAAAGAGAAATGAAAGAAGTATTTCTGTCGCCTTGTTGCCAATGTGCTCCTGAGGGGACACTTAATGAAGGTAAACAAGGATTTCCAACATTGTACATCATTCAGCTTTTGAGTCCACTGTGTTGAAAGTGTCTTGGCAGTGAGAACCAATCATGGGATGAGTTTTAAACTTTATTTGGAAGAAAGTACAGTTAAGAACACTATACCAACGCATTCTTTGAAGGCAGAAGCGTTCCTGCCCTTTTGTGCCATATCTGTTCCTGGAGGTCTGCCTGGAGATGGAATCTCTTCTGGACTATCTATAAATGTATCCAGTGTACAACCTACAGTTATTCTCAAGAACCAATCTGTGCTTCCCAAGATGTTGAGCTCAGTTCTATTTCTTTGGAAATCTAAGAATTTCTTAATCATCTTCTGTATTTATCATTCTGATCTTCATTACAGTTTCCTTGCCAAACAAAATACAGAGTCAAAGAGCAATAGAGTTAGCATTGAAGAATAAATATTTTTGAGAATCCTTTAACACGTTGCTTCTTTGCAGCTTTGGCCCCAGCTACTTTAAACAACATACACCTGACCAAGATTTTGGGTGGATAATAAGAAAACCTCTGGCAATCAAGATAAGATTATTTTACCCAGGTTCTTTTGGAGCAAAAAATGTAGCTGGGAGATAAGCAGGTAGCAAGAGGCCCTAAGAAGCATTTTTGTGGAGTGTTTTTTGAGATCATCAAGAAGGAAAAACGGACCCTTTCAATTTGGAAAAAAGGTCTTCCAAGGCTCATGTGAGACAGCTTTTGTGATGTGTTTTAACTAATGTTTTTATGAAAATGACTTAAAGAATGATAAGTAAAATCCATATCCCTCCCTCTGAAACAAATTATTTGAAGAATTAATACTTTTCTTTCCAGAACGAGCTGGTAGAAAGCATGAAAACTGGAGTGACATGCTTTAAAGACTTATAGCCAAACTTTCTTATGCAGACACATATATTTCACTGTAAATTCCTGAAAGACTAGTGGATTTAGCTATGTGTATAAGAAACGTCTGGCAATTAGAGTATCTCAGTACACTTGCCAGGTGAAGGAAAGAATCCCAGGCAACAGACAAGAAAGAAGAAAAATACGAAATTTCAGGCCTTGAGCAGGGAGTCTGAAGATTAGATTTCAAGCACTGCCCAACCTAATGGGCCTTGATCACGGATGGGAGCTCTAACCACTTTTCTAAAGCAATTAAAAATGGACATAAAAAATAGAAGATGACAGCAATCTCGCTACACAAAAAGATCAGAGCAATCTGTCTCCATTGCTGGGGGGCACTGCACCAATAGTGTGTAGGTTGTGATCTAAGGGTAGACAACACACCAACCTACCTACACACATGACAGGGAGGTATAGATGCACTTGACAAAGTTCTTCTGGTGGACAGAATATGCTAAGGGAGCAGTCAGAACTTCCTGGTAATGGTGAAAATATGTCAAAGCTAGCTTTAGGGGATACTATGTCTTGGCAAAGATTTAATGCTGATTTTGCAGGTGAGGAACTAGCAATATGCCTAGCTGCAGTTAATGCTTATTCCAGACAACCAAATTGGTACATATGACAATGATTTTGGCAGCTAATACAATAGAAAGTATACATGCTGCATATGATTTTGCATAAAGAAATCATATGGGACTGTGACAATCTTTTGGGACTTGATATTTATCTCCTGGGGAATAAGGTTTTCCCCAAAGTTCCCTGGCAGTTTAGCTTATTGCTTAGCATCACACATTAGCAAAACTCACATAAAGGCATAGTGGAGAAACAGAGGTAAAGCCCTTAAAATACTGCAAAATTTCTTTAGTTTAAAGGTCAGTATCACAGGTCACTAGACAGAAAACATCATCTGAGTAATTTTTAAATTACAATACTGCTGTAGTTTTATATGGTAAGACCAGATGCATCTAAAAACTGCAACAAACCAACAACCCACAGGTAGGAAACTCACTAAGAAATTTACAAAATAAGAGGGGTAAGTAAAACATTAATACTTCATTGACCTGTTACTACTAGGTAAAGGATTTCTTTTCTTATTTGTGTCCTAATCAAAGGCAATTTATGGTCCAACTCAGGGCTTAATGAGACTGCTGAGCAGAAATACTGACATCAAGAGCATCATTCAGGAGTAAATGCTATGGTCAACACAAAAAATTTTAAGAAATATATGAATATTAAGGTCAAAACAAAACACGTAGCCATTGACTAGTCCGCAAAGCTCCTAATAAATTAGTCTTGCAGTTTCAGAACCTTCACAATCCAATTAAACAGTCACATCCTTCATGGAGGCTGTAGCACAAAGCACCAATTTGGAATAGTGGTCTCTGAGGGTGAAGCATTCTTATTTCAGGAACTTGTTACTGAACTCCATACTGGAAGTGATCAATCTGAACCCAAACTGACAGTGTTTAGAACTGTTCCAGGAATATGTTCCATCCTAGGAAGGATGTCTGTGAACAAATTCCATCAAATTAAAGACTGCAGGATGTAATTGTTCATGCATGACTGTATGTATTACTTAAAAATGGAGGCTATTGATAGCTAATATGTGCCTGAAAGCAGGTTGAAAGCATCATTAATTTTTTTTTTTTTTAATTGTAATTAAATTTAATTAATTTTGTAACTGTTATAAATAAAGGCTACTAATACTGCATTAGCTGAATCAGTCCACAAACCTTACAAATATACTTCATGTTATTCCTATTAATCTTCTTCTTAAAAGCAACCAAACCTCATTTATCATTGGACCGACACAGGATTACACCCTAAGCCTTGAGTGAAGGTTGGCTGGTGATGTGGTAAGGTAACACATAAACCTCAGCCCTCAGCAGCCACCATGAAGGTTTGCAGGCAGACATTCCTTGCAAGGAGGACCACCTTACTTGGCCTTTTATTTTCCTTTCGTCCTGCAAGATTTGGGCTCTGCACCCCTATTAATCATCCCTGAGTAGCTACATCTTTGTTGCACAATCTCCTTCCTGGCAGCTTGCACTTCCTGAACTCACACTTTGTTTCTACTGCTTTAGATTACACAGTGACTGCTTGTAAGTCAGTGTGGAATGAAGCTGTTATTAGAAAGAGATGCTTTTTTTATTCAGTATTGCTGCAGCAAGTGGCTAAAAGCAGACATTTAAATGTGCAACAGATGAATGAACGTGTCTTGGGATAAATATCTTATGAACTGGAAATCATCATCCTGTCCTTTCCAAACAACATTTTTATCTGCTTATGTGGTGAACTCCTGTGGTTTGTGGGCAGCTGCTTTGGTAGGAGTTATGAAAAGCTCACAGATAAAGTTAGCATTTAATCTTCGTTGCCTCACAGCCTTTATACAGACGATAATTCTTACATAGTGCATGGATATATGACCAATGTACATGCAGCATTTAAGACCAAATGTCTACATAAAGATTGGATAATGAAGATTATATTTTCAAAACAATTGACACCTTACAAATATTAAATGGAAATGTCTTAGACTTGCAAACATCACTGGGAGTGCAAAGTCAATAGCAGGCAAATACTTTCATTTTTTATATTCCAGTACTCTGGAATCTCAGAGATAATTTTTTAAAAGAATGCTACTGTTTTGTGGAATTTTTTTCCAAATTAATTATTAATTATTGCCAGTGAAACTTTTTATGCGATCAGAGGGAAAAGGCAAGAAAACGTGTTATGTAATTATTGTATTTACTTAACACTAAGCATAGACTCCTGTTAATCTAAAGTGCATTACTAAGAGACTATAGTATCAATATCAAGCTGTTGAATGATATTATAACAATTCCAGTTTCCAAAATAAATTAAGAAACTCATCCGCTAGCTTTACCTTTGGCCTACAAAATATACCTTGAGTTGTTTCATGTGTTCTTTAATTAATAACATTTTGGTTCTTATCTCTTTGTTAGAATGATTCATACTTAATACTTTGAATCAATTCTGAGAAATGAACACTTCTCTAGTACTTTGTTATGATACAACGTATCAACCACTGTTATGTCACATTAGTGATTCATTAGTCAGAGTTCTGATGTTGAAGCCAATCTCGTGACATTCGTATGGAAAACTTCTGTTCTTTGTTGGTGCAGTAGCTCAAATAGTTCTGTACACTCCAGTTTTCATTTAAAATAACATTAGTGAATCACTTGTCTTTTCAGTTTTGTTTGTCAGGGATTCATGAATGGTATTCTTCTCACCTAGTAAATTGGTTTCTCTAAACTGCTTTCTGTCTTCCCAGACAGTGGTTGTTATATTCCAGCACGAATGTCCCATGTTATGTTGGAAGGAAGCCCACCATTTACCAACCCATTTGAAATTGGGGCAGATGAGAGGACTCAGCAGCTCTAAGGAAGCAGCTTTTTATTTAGATGCCTGCAAAGGGGTTCATCGGAGTACCATTTTGACTATAGGTCCACAAATTTATTAAAACATAGGAGCTGCAATAGCAACAAAGGCAGAGTGTCATAAAGACAATAAAAAGAAGATGCAAGTTTCTGACCTTAGGAAGTGGGTTTTGTTCAGTCTTCGTCACTCTGACAGCATGAAGCTGCTTCTCTGTTCAGAACAGAGGAAGGGAGAGACACATCAACAGAAATGTGAAAGAGGGGAGGTGCCTCATGGACTTAAAAAGCTCAAAAGGATTCAGGTAATACCCCATAAGGTTGACAAGGATGTGTAGTTTTGGGGTATGCATATCAAAACACAGTCAATAGCAATTCATGGCAATTCATACAGAAGCCTCTGCCTTATAATTTGCACTTTACTAACCAGAAGAACCAGGTATTAATAGTTGCCATTCGCCAGCTAATGCAAAGCATTTCACTCTCATCCCTCCAAAGACCAGAAAGGAGAAAGGTCTAACAGAGGGTATCAGTCCCACATGGGTGGTACAGGAGAGTCAAGGATATTTATTTCACTTTGGTTAGATCTTGCTTTGATCTGACTTTTTCAAGGGGATTGTTAGAAAATGTGATACTAGTATTTATACCATCATTCAGGATGGACTATTTATTTCATTCTGACTGAAAATAATTATTTCACAAAGACTCAATAATTCAAAGGTTATTGTGAAAAATCGAAATGGAAAAGACTGAGAACAATTTGAGAAAAACTGAAATTAAGCAGATTTGTCCTCCAAAGTTTTCCAGACATGGAACCCATAAACCTAGAAACTTAAATGCACTTTTTGTGCTTTCTCTGGCCTTATATAAAACATAACACCAAACGTATTTTATATTATACAGTTCATCCAAAATATACCCTAAAGCAAGTCATAAAATGGAATGCACTTAGACACACCCAATTACACTATAAAACCAGAATGCTATATAGCAATTAATCCAAGGTAATTCATAAATCTAAGCAAAACCACTGAGAATAAAGTAAATTAAACATGATAATTTTGATTTGGCATTTGAAATATAGTGAAAATAAAATATAAACTCTAGGGCTACATTTTGGAAACTCATCCTTTTGACTTGTACCTAAATTACAGAATCAAGTTGCTGTAGTAAAAGCAAAATTGTACTAAAATAAGTTATGTCACAAACATGTTTCCTTTGAATGTTTAACTACTACACTGTGCTGGCATATCAAATACGTAGATGAGTAAACAGCATACATTGTAGGGGCTTTCTCTTTTAATGATTCCTGTCAGGAGCAAATGTCACATTTTCACATTTGCCAGCCTGCACGCACCTGCAAATCAGAGACATCTGAAACCCCAGAGAACCGCGAGTTTGGGCCAAAGTCCACTGGAGTCAATAAGCATCTAACCATTGACTTTTACAGGCACCAGATCAAACTACAAGTGACCTAAATGGCAAGAGCAAGTTGCTTCAGGAGCAGTGTTGCAGCCAGGTCTGATGGCTCTGGCTAGGCTGGTAAATCTGTGCTGGCTTCCAATCATTCCCAGACACCAGGACACACAGCAGTCCTGGGCATGAACCTGGCCTATCCACCTCATGCTCTCCTGAGCAATTCCAGGGCACAGTTTGGGAGTTCAGTGATCCAGGGACGGTTTCAATTAGGCAGTCTGCATGCAGCCATCTTGTTTCGGAGGCAAAGGCATAGTCTTGAGCCACTTGGTACCAGTTGGCTTTAGAGCTTGGAAGGCTCCCAGGCATGAGCACAGATGCCACTGCAGTGAGTCAAGAAGTGACTCGGAGAAGGTGCAATAGGGTGGCCCTGGCCCGTACGTTTCTAAGACCATGTGTCTCAGGGTCATACAACCAGCAATCCTGGCTAGTAAATAGAGTAGAACTTGCCATGGAAATACTGTCTCCTTCAGAGCAAAAGATGCAGTAAAAAAGTGTATTAAGAAACTGAACCTGCTTGAATGAGGGCTGTTGTATATCTCTATATGAAGGATGTAGAAAACTAGCATATAATAGTTTGTGGGTACACAATGCAGCATGTAAAGATAAGAAAGGATGTGAAGTATGCAGTGGCTGGGAAAAGCTAATCATCATACATCTATTCAAAAATGGGGGAGGTCTGCCTGGGTAGTGCTGAATCAGCTACTTTTACACAGTGAGAAACTTGTGACAGCAACAAATTGGACTGCAGTGATCAGGCCTACTTGTTGCAAAAAGCATGCGGCAATAGCTCTGCAGTACCATGCAAAACCTCCATTTGGTGTATATATGAACCACATAGGGCAATCCATAAGACTAATTCATTAGGATCTCTTATTTTCTTCTCTGCTGCTTTTGTGTATGAACTGACCCTTTGATCACTGTAAGCAAGCAGCAACATGAGCAGATTGACACATTGTTTTGAACAGCAGCCAAAGAGACCTTTGTGAGAGATTACTCTGCTCACCCTCGCTGAAGGCTGCTTACTGGAACATCTGGGGAAAAGGCTGCTCTGCTGCAGGTTTCCTGGGTGGTGGATGGGTAACTCCATGGGTTGACACCATCAGACCAGCTGAGCTCTGCAAGAATAAGGCCAGTGCCTTTGGAGAACTGTGAGTCTGATATGGTAAATGCTGGAACTTAATCACTTACTACTTACATGGGGTTTAGAGAGCTCAATGCTTCAACATGAGAAGGTAAGGACTGGCTAGGCTTGGCCAGAGTACAGAGTCAGATTTATCAAATTAGATGTTGAAGGCAAATGTTTCATTATTCCCCCTATTTAGATAGGGCACCTAATCTTTAAATTTTTTAACAAATTCATTAGATGATTAGGATATGGGTCTAAAATAGAAACGTATTTCTTGGTGACTGGTTGGACATGTGTAGAAAAACACCTCACTGACAACAGCTATATTTATTTTGGAGTGGTTGAAGAGCAACCTGCCAGATACTGATGCTGGCTGGCACTCAGAGGTAGAAGTGCCAAAATGAATGGAGCAAATCTTTTCTTTTGTTTCTTGGTGGGTGTTTTTTTTGTTTGGTTTTGTTTTGTTTTTTTTTTTAATGTAAAGGAATCTTGGCAGTAATTGGAGAAAGTCAACGCAACAAATTGCGTTTTACATTTGAATTATCAATCCCATCGATCGCTTTTTTCAGCAAAGATACCCTGAGTATTTTGACTAGGTAATACAATGAGAGGAATTAATAGTGCTGTTGGGAATAAAAAAATTGTGTCTGTCTGCATTGAAACAGGTGGTATAAATATGTTTCCAGTAATTCCATGGCTGTAGAAATTGTAATGTAATTATAAAGTTCTTTAAATTGTCACAGCTCTGTGGACTCATTTAAATCAATTGCCTCCCTCTAGTAAGGCAAAATCTTCTGAAATAACCATCAAGCATATGTGTCTGCTGGAGTCTGCAGCAAATTAAGAGATCGGAGTGTTGTGATTTCACATGTGACCATTTTAGCATAGCCATCAAGCTAATATTTTGACATTTTACACCTGACATTGGATCCCTTTTCTTCTCATTGCCATAAAAAGGTGATGAGTGGTGACAATTCAAAATCACTCAAGTCTTCAAAAGAAGAAGAGGTGAAGGAGATGAGGCATCACTGGCAACTACTGTGTGGACACCAAATATCATATAGCATTCCCATCTTTTCACAGAGCGCTTGTCTTTCCGCAAGCAGCATCTATATGTAAATTACTTAAAACCTACATCTGATGCAGTTATTTTGTGAGCAACACATAAGCTCATGATGTGCTAGTGAAGTGCACAAATAGGAGCGACAGCAATTTAACCTAAGCTAGGACCAAGGTTTCAGGGTAATCCTACATGGTTTTAGCACAATCTGTCACTTCATGCAGGAAAAAAATCTGATTTTGCTAGGCTATCCTGTGCTGGTGTGATTGCCCCCCTGCCTTACACACAGATGTAGCACCAGTGATATGGAGTACTTCTTCATAGTTGCTCTTCTTACAGCTGCTCTTCAGCATAGCTTCTTATTTAGAAGAAGCAGGTGACCTCATGCTAAGTTGTACCGCCGTGAACGTGAGCTTTTGCCATCTCTGAATCAGCTATGAGTGCTGAGGACTTTGTCAAGGTAATAAAATTAAAAGTGAGGGTTGTTCAGAAAGAGAAAAGCTGCATCTCGTCTCAGGAAAGAGCCTTTGGTGGCCTGTGGGATCCTCTCTCCAATCTAGCAATGTTATCAGCTTCTGTCACAAAAGGTAAAATAAGGTCATACCTCCATGCTACTCTTGCTTTCCTTTCTACCCTCCATTACCCACTAAGAGAGGAGCTTTTGCCAGCCTTAATAGAGACATATTTAGTAAAATGGAAATTATCATCTGGAAAGTAGATAATTGAATTTGAGCTATCGTTCCTTTAAATGCTAAAATCAGACCCTGAATATTTCATTTAGCTTTCTAAATTGTGTTTGCTTTATATTGATTTTGCAGTGTGGCTTCAGGGTTCTTTACACATGCAGATTGTTTTAACTAGTTGACCGATATGGAAAGAGAGGGAAACACTTACTCGTTTTGTAGTGGCTTTTTGAAAGATATGTACACAAGATGCTGCAATGATCATCAAGGACAGCAGATCCAGTCAGGTCATCAATCTTTGGCTTGTCTGTGGGGGATATCTTTTACTGATTCCAGGAAAGGAAGCTTTTAATTATGCCGTCCCTTCTAAGACAATAAATTAATGGGCATACACTTCAAGGAGGAACTCATGCAACAGGAAATGGAAAGCAGAATGCAACACAAGGACCGCCCATCCTCTCTCCACGCCTTGCAGTGGGCGGTAAATCCATTGGTTCAGTAACCCAAACAGTTGTCAGCATCCTAACAAGTGCTGCAATATGGATTTCACTGCATTACCAGCTCAATACAAAACCACTAATTACGAAGCGTTTGTTTTCACAGACATGAAGCACACGGGTGTCTACTGCCTAAACTGCCCTACATATTGCAAAGCCACAAAGACAAATATTCAATGAATAGGCCAGAAAAGAGGTCACAGGAAAGGAGGTCACTGTAAAATTACCTTGAAACACACTGTGATCCAAAGATTACAGCAAATGCATATGTTTGTCATGACTAGAGGTTAAAGACCTGGACACAGGACCAGAATGTGTAAAAGAGACAAACTAAAATAAAAATAATTGAGTGGGCAACTAGTACTAGCTCTGGGTTCAGTCTAAGAGCCAATGTTTCTCTTCTATGGAATAATAACTGTGGAGAGAAACTTACAAGCAGCAACAAGACTTCTGTAGGAAATGTGGGGTCACAGGGGACTGAAGAAGGGACTTGTCACACCAGCCAGATGGAAGCGCCTGGCTGGAGCCGTACACAAGCTGCAATTTACTCAGACACAAGTTATTGGGCCTAATACAAGGCTAACTAAAGGAAATTTAATGGCCTGTGACATACAGGAGGTGAATCTAGATGATCTAATGGTCCCTTTGGCCTCCAAGCACTATGAAGGAAAAAATTGGAAAATTTTACGTTTCTGTATAAACTTTTTATCTGGAGAATATCAGATTTTTTT
This sequence comes from Leptosomus discolor, assembly GCF_034619465.1. Classification (NCBI taxonomy): domain Eukaryota; kingdom Metazoa; phylum Chordata; class Aves; order Leptosomiformes; family Leptosomidae; genus Leptosomus; species Leptosomus discolor. The sequence goes on from NC_141419.1 coordinate 74,767,945, forward strand.
AAACTAATCATATTTAGCATTTACAGTGTTCCGTGTGTTTTTACAGAAACATTTAAATGTGAACTCTAGAAGTGTGTATGTGTATATGTGTGTGCGTACCTCTGGAAGTACCAGAGTTATGAGTTAACCGAGACATTAGGCTTAATGCCCAATATTTGATCCTCTTTCAAAGACTGATCTTTAATGACTTCGAAGTAGATCAGACCTCTATGTAGCATCTTGTCCAGGTGAGATATGGTGCCTCCAGCATGCAATTGTATGAGTGCTATGAGACATCAGTTCAACACTGAATCACTTGACACAAATTCTCAAATCAAAGGTGAACGGATCTGTATGATACAGATCTCTTGTATTTCATTGCAGTTCAGATCAGCTGGGGGTGGAAATTATTCCATAGACATATTTTTCTGGCCCCCACAATAATAATGCAAGTTGCACACTGAGGTGACAATTAGAGACCAAGAAAGGTCTTTTCGTAAAGAAGTATAAGCGAAGACACTTTGATCAGAGAAAACCTGAAGATCAAATTATGTTGCCTGGGATTTCTCTTTTATGTGCAGGCACCACAAACCTTCAGATTATGCTCGCTACTGAATCATAGAATTAACAAAACAGGCATTGAAGAACATTTGTAATTGGACCAATCTACTAAGAGCAGTTTAAGTAAAAGAGTGCAAGACACCTGCCTTTTCCTCATGACATCAACAATACCCTATGGGCAATGAGTTGAAATATATATGTCAACCTGCACCTCTGTAATTGTGACATAAGATACCCCGTCACTTGAAATATAAGAAAAATCTCTGCATTCCTGAATGCAAAGGTTAAAAAGTCTAGGTCTAGGAACAAAGTCCAGGGACATTTTATCTGTTATGCAGAAGCATGATGGAAACAACTCTTAAAGTTAGCACAAGAAATGCTTGATAAAGAACGATTTTTTAGAAAAAGCTCTTAACTTCTTCTTTATTGTGCCAAAGCTAATGCTGCAATTATTGGCTTGCTCTGACTAGGGTGGGAATTCTGCTACTTCTAGCTAGTTACATTAGTAAAGTATTTCTCTATATAGTTCTTATTACACAGTTCTTCAAGCATGAGGAGAAAAGAAGCTAATTCAACTGAATACAATATTGTGCTGTGCATTTGTAGAAACCTTATAGAGAGAGCTGGACAAAAGACTGCACTATCATGTTAATTAATGAATGTGAAAATGGGTATTTTAGCTACATAGTCACTTAAGAGGCCATTTTTCTTAGATGCATTGTGCTGGAAAAATATGTGACAGAAAAATCAGTTATATGTCCCCGAGAGCCAACAATCAGGAGTGAATGTTGAATATATGCTTATCGGATTACATGCTTGCTTGCTTGGTTTGTTATATTGAAGCACACCAAAGAAGTCTGGAATATTCTTTCAGGTCTGTATCGAGTCTTTCCCACCCCTAAGTTGTTTTCAATTAAAAAATTTGTGAAGCATCTCCAATCTGTCTGGCTAAAATGGTCCCATGCTCTTGTAAGAGTAAGGATGATAAGCATTGAGTAACCCCTCCAAGGTGATTCTTGACAGGTTTTATCTTTTAACTTAAAACATTCACACTGAGATCGGAGGTGATGCATACAACTGACTGGGGACTTCAGGAACACTGTAGTGGGGGGCTGCAGTGTTTGTGGTAATGGGGGGAAGTCCAGTTGCTCTGACAGAATGACAAAAATTGACTTGCAGCTGGGACTTTCACAGAATCACAGAGCTCAGGGCAGTAACTGGCACCAGTGAGACCTGTGCACAGGGGCTGGTTCATTTCCAGCTCACTCCTGTCTGCCCAGAAGAGGAAGCTGTGTTTCGATGGGGACAGTTCATTCATGTTGAAGTTTTGCAGTGGTTAGAGTGCAAGTGGTTAGTGTTGTTCTTCATTAAGACTGAAGTAAATTAAAGTAACTAAATTAAGTAGCAGAAACCATTAAACATCAGACAAGTCTTACTGATCTCATATTGGTGTGTTAAATTGAGCAGGATGCATACTTGTTTGGGAGAGACCTCTTCAAAGGGCAGGTGATGGCTCACCAAAAATTCAGTTCTGGACTATCAAATTGCAAAGCCTAGCACTCCCAGCCCACAAAGTGCAAAGTCTAGCACTCCCAGTTGTTCCAGACCTTCAGATTTAAGCCATATGGGATACAAACCTGTATTTGTGCAGGTGGCTGGACACTGATTACATAAAGAGTTAACTAGGTTGTTGGAAGGAAGAAAGTCATTAGTGTCCCAACACAACCTGAAGAAAAAAACTGGGCTTGTGGTGGAGGAGAAAAATACATAGCATTGTCAAGAACAAAGGTGAACTCAAGGAACACAAAATAAAACTCAAGGTTTAGCTCATCATAGCAATAAACCGCTTTCTTACTGACTAATGAGAGAACACAGTCAGGAGTGTTGACAACTAAAGGGAACACTCTGATGCACACAGTTTAAAGGTCAAAATTTAATTAAACAAATCCATGGCGTACTTAGAACTCTAAGAGATAGAAAACACAATAATGTTAATCATTCTAGGCCTTCTTAATTTCAGAGTTGTTCGTATTGCAAGTACAATTTTCATTTAACTTTCTAGAACAGAATGTAGCAAATTGTGAGGGTCAATAGCGTTTTCTTAGATGACCACACAGTGATTTACAGATTTCAGCTTTAGTCTCTCCAAAAGAAAAAAGTATGGATACTTTTCAATTTTTCAGATAACCTGATTCTCATCTTTCTTTTAAAAATCAGTTTCTATGATTCAAAGATCCTTAGGCTCAAGTTCAGCATCTGCTTTTAGTGTGAGTGGTCCCCCACACCATTTCTCCAGGTGTATTAGGTTGCCTAATGATTTCATCAATAGCATCTTTCCAATTTGTCTGGACAGACATTCCTTACATTATTTATTCCTACCATTAGGAAGACTTATGTTTCTTTACTATCTTGTAAGTCAGGTCCTCATGACTTTCTGACTTAAATACACCATCAAATCCCATCTTTACTGCTTTTCCAAAGTACCTACTACTGGGCCTGATCCAGCTCTTCACTGAAACAGTATATTGATTTCTATGGACTTCAATAAGCTATAGATCATACCTACAGGATGCAGCTGAAGATGATATCTCTTCCACAGCATACAGAAGATTAAAGCAGCATTTGCTTTCAGCTGGTGTAACCATATTTTCTTAATATTCAGAGAAAAAACCAAAGCTATCAGATGCTGCATGATGCACAATTTGCAGATGGTATTTTAAGATTTTCATCTTCTATAAATATAAGCATAATGTCATTATTTTTCTTGTTACTTCATAATTACTATTCGCTTGGTTTCACGTCTTGCATGTAATTCTATTAAGGAAAAGAGTTCGGTGCCTTTTTGTTTTGTTTACATGTACTAGGAACGAAAGGATACATTATTGGTGAGAAAAAAGTAGTGTTGCAATGTTTGCATCCAACAAATTACTTTTAGACAAGAGGTGTTACTGTCTGGATGGTAATGCATATTCTGCAAGTGCTGTGGTGGTGTAGCTGAAATTGAGCAGTCCCACAAAACCTTGATTGTAAAATGCCATACACATTCATGCAGGCGATTAGGATTGCTCACATTCTGTCTGTATACAGGAAAAAAGCTGCTGTAGGGCTGCTGTACTCCATCTGAATAGATACTCTTAAACTGGTTATATCTGGGCTTTCCCCCCATAACCACTGGGGGTTCAGAACTAAAATTCTTCTTTTTTTTTTCTTTAAAATGTAATTAGATGTTGCGACAATAACCCCAGAAGTAGTACCCAAAATACATGCTGGAGGAAGGAAAGAGAAGGAAAAGGTATTAAATGGAGGGCTTTGGCCAAAACCCAGATGCATATGCGTCTGGCACCAAATAATTTAGTGCAAACTACAGAGGAAATTTTTAAACATTTTGTAATTCCTGCCATTTCTGTGTGACAGTATGGTACTCTCCTCTAGCCTGGTCTTGAGGTCTATCCACTCAAACTTCAGCTAAATTTTTTCTTGCCTTGCCCAAGCAAAAGATGCTATTTATGATTGCAATACAAAATAACTGTAATAGCATTTGGGGCATATCCATTATACCCGTGCTTACAGACCAAATTCAGTTTAATGAGATGAAGTACAATTCGTTTCAAACAGTTGTGTCTCCTTAGCTGCAGTGAAAGCATTTTAAAAAATATTTGCTGTTGCATAGTTTTCATTCCCAGCCTGAAATGAAATAACAGAACACTTCTTTTCAATCTTCTAACAACATTGAGTGTATAAAGCCATATTACATTTACATGAACTTCTTCATGTCACGAATTCAGTTACAGGTCTTACCTCTAAATGGGAATAACATTTTAATGAATATAGGTTGCTCCAGTAGCATAGTTGCATGTGATAGGTTTGCTGTTTTACTGTACACAGCTTTTCAATGTTTTCAAACATATTTGTGTAGTTGATATTTTTTTCTGGTAGTCATATTTTTAAAGCATTTTATTTTCTTTTTAATAACAAGTACTGGCATTTGTCTTTTTCTCAGCTTAACATGCTGATAATGCAGTAATAAGTACATTGAGAAGTTCTAACATCCCTAATTTGTTTGCTAAGCTGTTATGTCTCAATATCAACAATTTCAAAACAACAAAAAAAGTCCAAGTAGGATAACATATAACTTTAAATTATTTAAAATAATTCCTTTGAAAGCTTCACTCCAGACATTCTTTATTTAAAGAAGGAACTAGGGAAAAAAGGGAAAGAAAAAAAGTGTCTACACAGGGCTCTCCTGTTCTTAATTTTGGTTGAAACCATGCATACCCCTTTGAAGTATTTGCTCTAGTAACACACACCTTATCCCTCCCTGTGCCAGCCATATGAACCTATTTACATTGTAAGATTCAGCCAGAGGCCAGGAAAGAGATATGTACAGTAATTCCAAACACAGTCTATAAGGAAGTGCCTCAAAGATTTTCATAAAAGTCAATGACACCTATCAAATGGCATTAGAAACATGTAAGCAGGCATGGCCATGATTACCTCAAACTGACATGATAGTACCTGTCTCAAAGAAATTGCACTTTATTGAATTGTCTTTAAACAGTTATATAAAGTAACAAAGTCAGCAAAGTAGTTTAAACTTCCACCAAAACAGATGTCAAAGAGTGACTATGCTTTGAAATATAAATGAAGTCAAGGGTCTTCTGTTGCTTTTGAGTAAGACAAGCTGACTGAAAAGTAAAACAATCTAAATGAAAAACATTGTTTTTCTGTTGTGGTCCTTTTAGCCATAACTATCTATCTGTCTGTCTGTCTGACTATCTAATAAAAGTAATGTGTGCTCTTAAAGGTAAAGAAATAAGACTGAAAATGCACTCCAAAGCCAGCCTTTAGTACTTTCGAATAACAGGAGATATGGAATAACAGGAGATATTATTTTCCATCTCTGGATCCCTCTTCATTACTGGATACTGCATAACCTTATAAGGAATTACATAAATTTCAGCAAAACTTATTGAGTACCATCAACACACATTCTAGATATCTAGCTATCTGGTTATGAAGAATGACAGTCTGGTGTATGTCATAAAGCTACAGTAAATCATAAATCTAACATAAATTATCACAGTAGAAGGGGAACTGAGATGAAGCCATACACATTCAGCAGTAATAGCTTTGCATCACCACAGAACATATGCGTGTACTTGACTTCAAGTACAGAAACCATCTACATTGTTCTAGGGAAATATGTGCTTGGGAGACTTTTTGCTTATGTCACCAAACCTTTGGAAAAACTATGTTTTTCAGAATTTTCCAGGACTGAATTTGCCGGTAGTTTTCTTTTTTCTTCACATTATACAATATTGACAGCATTTGTCACTCTGTCACTGTCAACAACTGATTGGGCATAGATCCCTGGATACTCGCACTGCAGTGATTCTCTATCATGGTCTCAGTCTGTGTATGAGCATGTGTTGAACACATTAAAATCAATCATCAAAAGGCACCTGGTGCATGGAGATAACAGAGCCATTCAAAAAAGCAAGAAAGTCGTTAAGTGCTATCATGCCCTGTTTTCCATGAAATAAACAAGGGAATACTGTGCCATTCCCTATTTATTATGGTTAAGGGTTCATTTAGCTTCCACAGTAATCCAGACTATTCTGTGGTCAGCGAGTTTCATGTACTAATATAGGGGAGATGATGGAACTAACTTAGAAAGTGCTAAATATCCACCAAATAGTTTTGCTGTGGGCTATGTCCATATGCACTTTGTAGCTCGTTCTCAAACTCCAGAATTATTTAACAGTATTTCTGTTTACACTACAATGTCTCCAATTAGCATAAATTTTTGTTCTGAAGCTTGACCCCTGGTGTTTTGGGATATTTGGCTTCTGCCAGGTTCTGGCCATTACCCAAATTCTGGCATTCCTGAATGTCCATATGGACATAAAAGTTGCCAGACTTCAAATTCCAATGACGATCATCTCCCATCTCCGGCTCTTGCTCTGTACACATTGCTGGATCACAGAGATGTGCAAGGTTCTTAAGTCCTTCTCTGGAACCTCCTTGTCTGTTCAGCCTCATCTTTGGATTCAATTTGGGCAGTGGCTGCAGTGAGAGGATGCTCTGTGGATTCTCTGCAGCTCTGGCCAGATCTCTGTCCTTTCACAGATGACCTCTCTTGGGTACATCACCTGCTCTAAAGCTGATGTCCCATGTGGAAGTCAACCAAATTCAGAAGCCAAGCTTGTGGGAAAAAACTGTTCCACCAGACTATGTGTTAACTTTGCACCACCTGACAGGCACACAAGTTCCACTCCTCATGCTTGAACTCTGGAACTGGTTTCCAGTGCTTTCTTAATAATCTTCTGTTTACTATCTCCAGCATTATGAAGATGTCTCAAATACCTAACCAAAGTAAAAATTAGAAATGTGAGATTAATTACTTTCTGAACCTTTTCTCCAATTGTAAACAGTAAAGTGTCTGGCAGTGAACAGCAGTTTGACATTTCATTTACATTACACTGATATGAAAATCTGCTAAAAGTAACCATGGCAAATGTCCTTATGTTCTACCAAAAATGTTCTAGCATTAAAGCTGCAAGGTTAGGATACATCCTGTTCGTTTTGCTGGAGGCATAGTGAAATTTTCAGTATCTGCATACTGAACAGTGATTCTGAGAATTGTGTTGAAAAAAATACTGTTCCTTAGTATGATTACCATCAATTATTCCTGTTACTATTATTACTGTTAATGCAATATGTTATCATTGATGGCTGATATCATAAGCCTACCATCCAAGCTCAGAACACCTATACCAGAATTCAGAAGTGGCTAACACACTTCTGGAAATTCCCTCAAATTCCCCAGGCTCAGCCCTTTGTACACACACCACAGAGGAACTGTGCTGGTGGTCTCCAACTTGAGATCAACTGGATGCTGTGTAACCTTTGCTGGAAAGATGGGCAACAAATACCAGCTGGACCATTCAAGCGTCAGTCATTCCTAACAGGAGCCTTTCTGGAGACTCCTGCCTACATCATTCCTCTCTTTCTTTCCCGCTTAATAATGCCAGGTCTTGCTGAAATTTTGCCATTGTAGTTGATTTGCTGGGAAATGCTTTAAAAACACATTTTTTCTTCTAAACAATAAAAGTGAACCAAGTAATCCTCTCACAAAATAGTAACACAAAAGAAGTAGCTCAAGTGAATATACCTGGAAGCACAAAAGTTAGAAAACTTGCCTTTCTGTTGACAGGCAGCCACTAAGATCCCAGCCCTGGGGCAGGAAGGGCAGGGATCCATTATCCCACTGCTGTGATAGCACAGCCAGCTGCTTGCCAGCCTGCTTGCCAGCCTGCCAAGCTCTGTGTGCCTCATACAACTCAGGGATTTGACAGCCCTGCCTTGTCTATTCACACCTCCAGTGCAATATTGAGAGAGGGTAACCAATAGCCTTAGGGATGAGGCACTGAGCTGAAAATACAAGGTTTGGGCTTTACCACTTCAAAGGGCTGACAGTAATCCTATGTGCATCATTAACCATATTTTTGACACTTCAATTTTTTTATATCCCTGCTGGCAGACAGTTATTATTCTGACCCTTTCCCTTTGTCATGAGTTGCACAAGATCACACCATGCAACGCGGGGAGCAGGTCCCAAGAGCAACAGATCCCAACATCAGCCCCATTGCTTCTCAGAAGGAATCAGCCAAATCCAGAGCCCTGCTTGCTCCCTGCACATCGACTGGAAGGGGCTGAACTGAGACGTCCAGATATGAATGTGACTGTGTCACCAACAGCCCTGCAATCTAGCACTGTGTGCTGGGTTCAACACCTGAAAGTGGGAGTATGCCAAGGAAAAAAGCCTCCTTCTGCTGTCGTGTGTAGGGTTGTGCATCTTCAGATCTGGGGTTTGAGGGGACAACATTTGTAATCTGATGATGAAAGATGAATAATAATAATAGACTGCAATTGTAAGGGACCACTGTGGCATGGCAGCCTTTCCCCAGGTCGGAATCAATTTTTTTAAAGCCTAAGTGAGTCTGCAATCATAAAAACTAGCTCATTAAAAATGGCTTAAAAATTAGACAAGGAACTGCACGAACCTGTGGCTGCTAGACCCTTTCTCTGCATGACCCTACCAGTTAGCAGGTAGGGCTGAAGCAAGCTTGCTAAATGAACAAAAAGACAGAGTCCGGTTGCACTAGGGTGCACTTTGGAAAGAGAGGTGTGAAAAAGAAATATTTTTTCGCAAATTTTATTTAAATGGAGTTCAATGGAAATTTAAAGAATTCATTGCATGTTGGTAGCGGAAATATGAGTGCTTGTATTCAGTTGTAAACCTCTCATTATTTTTCAATTTCTAACACTTCCTTGTTTCTTAGACAAAGCATTAGCATGTCTTTCACTTCTGTAATAATAAAACATGATATTTATTACTAAGAGGTAGAAACTAGAGACAGAAGGTAGGGAGCTGTCATCCAGGGGGACAAGACAAGTGCTCTGTAGGAGCATTACTTAACGTGGAGCCATGACTCACATGCAATGTCTTTTTAACAGTTTTCTGTGTTTAATTTCCTTTTCTTTAACCAGTAGCCTAATACAGCGGCACTCAGACTGCGGTCTATGGACCACCAGCGGCTTGTGGGGCTCTCCCAGGTGGTCCGGGGAATTAAATGTTTTGGGAGCTACACCATACCCAATAGATCTCGGGGAAGGGAAGCAAGTGCTCCAGAAGGCAGTTTTTCCTGTTGCGCAAAGTTCTCCAGAGAAAAAAAAAAACTGTGAAACCATTGGGTTGGGGAGCAGTTTTACTTTAATTTTTGTGGGAAAAAAATGCTAACAGTTGGGTTTTGGACACCAATTTACATTCTCAGTTTCTATAGCAGTCAGAATGCTTTAAGCCTTTGCAAGAGAAGACAAAACAGAGCTGCACATGATGAGGAGCAACACGACCAAAGCGTTGCAGAGAGGGCTGTAAGCCATGCAAGTTTTAAATGCCTGACACTTCAGGGAGATTTTGGGCAGTCACCTTTCATTACTTAGGCCAGATTTAATCTTGGCTTTGTGTCTCCCAGCTCCTGTGAGGTCCCAACATCCTCGAGGGAGCGCTTCCCTGGGCTTCTTCTCCCCTGCTCCTCAAGAGGTTTTCTTTGGCAGGTGGGGGTTAGCAGGCAATGGAGCACATGGACCTGGTCCTCTCCAAGCCCACATGGTGTATCTCCCACAGAGGGACTGTATGGTGGCATGTCTCAGTAATGGACATATTGCCAGTGGTGCCCACATGCAACTCAACAGCCACAAGCCTGGGAAAGAGAGAGGACACTCGCGGCTCTGCTTGTGACTCTCATGGACCTGGCGGCGACTTGAACTTGGGTTGCATGTGTGGATCTGTCTAGCACCTGGCAGCAGCATTTTGGGGCAAACTCCGAAGGAAAGGGTGCCACCTACTGAACTGCCACCCGTGATTCCTGCAGCACCCAGCATCTCCTTGAAGATCCTCTCAGGCTGACCTAGCCTAACCCTGCTACGGCTTATGAGATCCAGTGAGCTCATTGCCTAAAGGGGCATGGCTGCAGGCCAGATAGAGGGGCATGGCTGCAGGCCAGATAGGAGAAATGTAATACTTAAATAATGCATGTACTTCAGTGTTCAAAAATGCAACAGTTTGGAGAGGGTAAAGAGGATGGGGGGAAACTGGAAAGCTGTTTGCATGTCCAAATTGCACCAGAAGCAAGAAAGAGGACAACATAACTGGTTTACAGGGAAAGAACATTTCCAGTGAGGTTCATTTAGCCTATTTCCATCAATGAAGTCTGTCCTGAGAAATTACCATTGCATTATGATGGGTTAATTAAGATTATTATAATCAAATAAGTGCATTTGGCAATGCAGTGGGAAAGGAGAATGCTACCATTGCAGGCTTAGCTGCATACCCATATTTTGCTTATCCTCTCCAGCAGTACCTGCTCAGATGTTGAGCTTTACATTTCCTCAGGTGCAATTCCAATGGATTCCCAGGCTCAGAATCAATTTGGCGATGCTCGGTTCTGAGCATTAGCCCCAAATGCCCAAAAGTCCAAATAGATCTGGGGTATGCAGGTCTTCTACAGATTCATTTAAAAAAAATTAAAATACAGAAATGTGTTCTGGTTAAATTACTAGGTCATGGAAACCTGTACAGTCTAAACTCTTTTGCTGTCTCTGAAAGCTAGACTGACTTCCATGGCATCAGTTTGGACCCTAATGACTTCAGTGAGATTAAATTTAAGCCTCAGGTAGTGATGTCAGGTCTTGCAGTATTCCTAGGAGCCTCATAACTGCTCAGAATTGCTAGATTAGAGTTCAGTGTGATTCTCTCTTGCATCCTCACTCTTGTTTTTTCTCTTGCCTTAGAGATATTTGAGGAATGCTGGAGGCTGGAGTGAAGAAGAAATGAGAGCTGCAGGAGGCTGCCATGAAGAGGCTTAATCTTTTTTAGAGGAAATTGTCCTAGAACTGTTACTTAATGCTATTTTGGCTTTTTATGTTATATGAGGTTTGACAAGAGGACTAAGGCTTCTTTCTCCTCTTATTTAGGGCTTAACTCTGCAAATGTCTGTAGAGCCACAAGTCCTATCTATATTACTGGTATATCTTGCCTGGAAACATTCACTGAAACAATAATTCTGCTTTCACATTAGTGATGTTGAGTCAATTCTTCAAAACATTTTTTTTCTTCCTTCAAAGTGACTACAAAAATGTTCTATGTGAGAAATAAAAAGACCTCAAGAGCAAGAACTAAAAGCCAACATCAGAAAAACATTTTCATATGTATCAAAATAACCAGTTTTTAAAAAAAAATCCCCAGAAGTCAAATGGTAATTTTGATATTTCTCCTAATTTGGCACCAAGAAGTTCAAAAATGCCCCTTTTTCCCCCACCCCCCAACCCCAATGGAGAGAATTCATTTTCTTGCGTAGTCTTTCAGTCAGGGGTGAGGATGCTGAGCGTCTGACAAGATCATGCTCTGGAAAAACTCCATTGCAAGTCAATGGAATGATAGCAGAGCAAAACTGGGCTAAAAAAGAAAATCAGGAATGTAACATAGCCCAGGGACTCAGAAAGTTCCAGTTTCCTTTCCATAGTCTCATATTACTTGCACAAGTATCAACGCCGTGAATGCCTTCAGAATTTCAATTGTTAACATTAAGCCACGTTAATATAGATATCACTTTAAAAAGGGTGTAAAACTGGGTGAAAGCAAATGCATGCTGCACCACAATCAGGAGATTAGAAGACAACTAGCCAAGGAAACCTAGGAATATTTCGCATTTGGCGTCTGGGCTGAGAATTAGTATTTTTTGCCACATTTCAAACAATTTTATTGTAGCTACTAACAGAATACACCACTAAGCCATCAAAATGATATTTTTGGAGTGAAATGAACTTTCAGTAATATTTGATACTTTCAAAGTACTGTTTGTAATCACTTGAGAGAGACTTTTTTTTACCTCTTTTTTTTTTAATCTTCTTGTGAAGTGAGAGGAATGTACAAACCAGTATGGGCTAGTAAAGCATATGACACAAAGTTTGGCTCTACTGAAGTCATAATTGGATGAGACTTATGATCCACCCACAGAAATAACACAAATCCTTTAACAAGAGACTTAAGAATAGTTAACTAAAGCCAACATAGCAACAAACTTCCCTTGAAAACACACCTTATCTCAGGAAGTGAAAACTATTCATTGCCTAAATTTCAATTAACTTTGTCACGCTTTTCAGAACCACAGTGGTTGCAAGCTTGATTCACGTTATGATGACAGATAATTGCTTTTACAGGTCTGGCTTGGTGGAACTGTGGAAAAAGGCTTGCCAGACTGACTTACATGAGTGAAAAACATTAAACAGACAGCTAACATGTCTCATCTCTTCCTCTACCTCTTCTTTCTTTTTTTTTTTTTCCCCATCTTTTGTAACCTCCCATAGAGGTTTATGCGTGTGCATCTGTGTGTGTCTTTGTGTCTGTGTCAGTAAAAGCCCAAACATTAGATCACAAGTTCTTGTTTATATAAGCTTCAATTTACCCTTCAGGCAGAAACTTAGAGATTTCCAAACACACAGATGCTTGCCACTATCCAAATTCAATTTGAAATGCTCTGCACAACATCTCCTTTAACTTAACTAACCTTGTATTGTTCAAATACTTTATAACGTGTTTTGATTGCCAAACATCATTACTAACTTTGCCATCGTTAACAAAGCTAATTGAAGCACAAACAAATGGAATTCCATAAAATGTCAAATCTTTGGAAAAAAATTGTATTCATTTCATTAAACACATAAATCTGATTTTACAAATACTTATTATGCAAAGTTATTATGCAAAAGCTATCAAAAAACCAGAAGAAAATATTGCTACCTATCTAGACCCTGAAAGAGACCCTACAAGAATCTGTAGGAACAGGCCATCATCTGCCAAGAGTCTCAGGACTATAATTCATTCACATAGAGCAAAACCTAAGGAAGGGAGGCAGAAATGCCAGGAAACAAAGCAACAAAGCAAGGTTTATTTAGGGAATTGCCAAAGAATGCTCCCTTCAAGGGAAGATTTGGAAGACCGTGGAAGACAGAGGGAGAAGGGCCGAACCTAGCGTGCTCTGGGGAATGTAAAGTTTTCAGACCATGACATGCTGCAGTTTCTTTCCATGGGCATGCTGTGGAGGCAGCGGTTCTGCACTCCAGAAATAACTCAAATAGAGAGATTCCGGAAGAGAGAATCAGTGTCACTAACTTCCATAAAAGCTCATGCTGCAAATAACATGGAGGAATCTTCAAGATCTCACCCCTTATGAATTCATTTCAAGAGAACACACAAAGCAAATGTAACTTAGCTACAGACAAGGGAAGCAGAAAGTTTGTCAACTTTCATCTCCATTTTGTCCCCATGTTGCCAGAAAGTAATGCTGCTTTTAACTGTGCTTTTTTTCCCCCCTTGAAGTCACAACACGGTTTAGAAAGTGACTGCACATAACCCTCCCCAAAATCATGACAATCTGAGTCTGTAGCACTGCCATTATCTGCTAGATTACATGTTGAATCAGAAAGTGATATTCTGCATGGAGATTCTTCTGCAGGATGTCCTTCTCTCCTGCTTCTCTCTGATCCTCCTGTGTCTCCCGGAAAAAGGATGTGGGTCCCCAGTGTGCAATTTCCATCCTATGGAAATACATTCACAAACTTAATAGCAGTTAGCTGACCCAATTTTAATGTTGTTAATTTTTCTCTAATGAGCTAGGTGCTGCAGAGTAAGCATTTACTCTGTTACAGCGGACTGTGATTCTGCAGTGTCCTCTACCAGAGATGTTGTTTATGTCTCAATGAAAGACTGATAGGATGCCCTGGATAGACTGTGAGATACAGTAGGTAACAGTGAATGCATAGGATGCTGTCACACACAGCTGAAAGGCTGCAAGTTTACTTCCTAATTTACCCAATAGTAACTTGCTCGTCTACATAATATGTTTGATGTATATTGAAAATACGTTGTTCTATGCCCACAGGATATCCATACGTTGTCCCTTTCTGGCACAACATAAATCTATTGCAGGAATTGTTGCATAGCTTGAAAAATGTAAGCACAGTGCATTCTCCAAGATTCATAGCAACATATGTCTGTGTATCTTGTTCAGAGCTGTGCCTGAAACGTGTTAATGTGCATATACAAGTAACGGCACGTAAAGTGGGTTTTGGTTTAAGCATATTTTACCACTGGATTTATATGTGCATGAGGTAACACCTACTTTTTTTTTCTTCAAAGAGCTAATCCATATGCATAATTGAAACAAGTCCTTATTCTGCTCACTATAAATATGTACCAGATGTATCTCTTATAAATGTTACATTTTGTAGCGTGGTGGGATTTGCTAGTACCTGTGAGTTATGTCAACCTTGATCCAAAGGGAAATAAAAATGAAGAGCATTGCATTGTAGGATATGGTGTGTCCTAGACATGGTCACAGGCAAGTCTGTAAGTACAGTAAACAGCTACATTATCACCCTATTGATTTACTCTGTGTAACATGATGGCTTGATTGCTGTAAACAGGAATCATGCCACTAAAATAACAAACAAAATTGATTGTACTGAAGCACACACATTGTAATTTCCACTGGCTTTTGGGCTTGTTGTGGTATACACTCACTGTTTATGGGGTTATGATTAGCTGTTCTTCATAGTCTAACAAGAGAATAAAGATGTGAAAATGCTGTGAATACCCTGCACTGCATCCTTAAGAATTAACTTTAAATATTAGGCTGCTCACAGTTTGAAGGCATTTTAAAAGGACTAATCATGTGACAGTGCCTCGGCTTCAGCGAAATAAACATTCTGGGACTTCCTTCAAAACCTTCCTATACAATATGAATCAGCTCTTTTAAAAATACAGATGTGCCAGAGAAAGAGTTGCTACTACTTTCAGTGCTCTGAAAACCTTATTTCTCTGCAAAATTCTATCACAGGATGTCAGATATGGACCTTTTTCTCACCAGGTCCATGTGACCCAATAAAAAGGCTTAACACCCATGTTCACCAGCAGCAATATGAAACAAACTGGAGAAAAAAATATAATATGGCTTCAAAGCTTTCTGAGATGTTTATCCTCTCATTTGTGCATCTGCTAAAAAGTCTCTGTTTTCACTTAATATATTAAAAAATAGAGTAAAAAATAGAAAAGCAACTTGTGAACCACTTACTAACAAGTAAAAGTATAACAGATGCAAACAAAGAGCTGCAGTATTTTTTCACCATATGTTTCAAATCAATCTTATTCCTTCATCAGTTGGAAACAAAGCATAATATTGTGGTTCTAACAGTAACTAACCTTGATCTATCAAACCATAGAAAAACTATCAGTACTTTGATAAGCCATTTATTCTCTTTATCATAAAGAGTCAATAGGATTAACTAAGATTCACTGTTTATTTAGAATATATTACCTAATTATTCCCATTTCAGTTCCTTTTCTAATTGCTCTCTGGTGTTCAAATTCCTCTATTGCTCATTTACTAGTTTCTGCTCTATTCAGTTGACATTTTATTTAACAACCTCCAGTCTGCAATTTCAGGTACACAGGTCTGGAGGCAAAAAATGTGGTGATAGGGAGGAGGACCCAAGGAATGGGCTGTGCAGGACTGCAGCTGCTTCCCATGCCGCAGACGGTGCAGAGCACTGGGGAGAGACGATGCTGTGGCTACAGTCCTGACTGTCCTCCTGAGAAATCTACCCACATGTACTGGCACCTGCACAACATGGTATTTTTACTGTCTTTAAAAGAAGCCATTCATCTCGAGGCTAATAGCAAAAAAAGCTCCACATATTTCTATATGAGAACCTCAACATGCATTTTAAAACTAGAGGCTCCTTCTTGACTTCTCTCTCTCTCTTTTTTCTTTTAGGCATTTATTTGGCTTTTGCACCACAGACCCCAAATGCTACTCCACATCTTTGAGTCTGCCAGCATGCAAGGGGCCTGACAAGACAGTAAGAGCGAGGTACTGGAGAGAACCCCACAGTTTCAAGCTTCTGGTGGGAGGTATGACTGGATGATCTCTAGAGACCCCTTCCAACCACTGTTTCTATCATTCTCCCTTGCAGCTTCCTTGTGAATGCACAGAGACATGGTAGTAAGAACTGCAGGTGCATTTTTGTCACCTGTCTGCACTGCGTGCTGCAGTGGCCAATATCATGCAAAGGTGCTTTCAGCGGGGATCTTAGAGTTTCTTTTACCACCTGTAAGCAATCAGCTGCAGCACCAGGATATTACATGCTGTGCTCACAAACATCTTGCAGGTTTGTTGGAGTGCAGCTCCCTGTGCACACAGCAGTTTAGGCAGTGCTAGCAGGCGGATCTTCAACGTCACAGCATTTACAGGCACACTGTTACCAGGTCATACTCTCTGCTCTCTCCTTTGCTTTTGTCCCAGCTCTCTGCGCAGAGCTCTGCTCAGGGTGGTGCTCATCAGGGGGTAAATATAATCTCTCTTGCTTTGAGGATGTATGAACTGTGGAAACTGAGCATTGTAGGTCTGCCAAATTCCCAGCTCTCTGAACCACCTTAGCTTGTGTTTGCCAAACCTTCATGATCATTGGCTTATGTTCATGAACTCAGTGAACTTTGCACCCAAAACTAAGGTGAGAAAGCAGTGACTTTTAAAGTAAATGCTATGTTCAGATGTAACCATGTCTTTGGGCCAGCTCCAAAAGAGGACTTAAGCACTTTATCTGGAATCTAGGAGCTTAAGTCCAAAACATGACACTGAAAATACCTGCCTACCCCTGGAGACACCTAGGGTTAATAGGCAGTTGACCTTTTTCAATTTAAATTATCCTCCAAACTTGCTCAGTTTGTGTATCTACATTGACCCGTCTTGACATGGACAATCAAATTTAGTTCCCTCTTCTTTATGAGCTAATTCAGAGTTATACCTCCTCCCTTAGAGGGAAATGTCCCGACACCAGTCTATAAACCGATCTGGGCAGGTGTACAGTCCATCATTATGCCACAGCACTGACAAGACTTCAAGGTTTATGGGGCCAAACACAATTCAGTAGTTTAATGGTTAAGTAGCTCAGCTCAGTAGGAAAAGCTCTGAGTTCCAGTTTTTGCTCCCAAGACAGTGTCTGTATTTTAGATGGAATAGATAAAATACAGGAACTATCATGGACACGGGCACCAGAACTGTGCTCCCTAGCTGTAAGCCTAACCACTAGACTATATAGTCATGCTCTGCCTCTCTTAGTCAGTCTTTCGTGTTTTCTGCACAGCAGTCCCATTTTCCCGAGGGGGTAAGAAGAGTCCTTTTCTACCTCTTGCATCAGCCTACCAGGATTAAGTAACCTCCTGGTGATCTCCATCTTCTAGAAAGCCAGAAAAGAAGGATTAAAGTATTTTGAGATGAAGAAAGAATTGAGTCTGCTTCCCCTAAGCACTCTCATTACTTTTGAAGGGCAAAGCACAAGTTCTGGACACATTTTAAAAGAAACAGATGAATCCTGCTTTGTTCTTTAGAGACCTATGCCATCCAGAGGGTGTCCTGGCTGTACGTATCAAGTGCATAAAAGCAGTTTCTTGCAGCACTGGTTAAAGGGCAAGATCTAAGACACACAATATCCTTGGGGTTTCTTTTTTGGCTGGCTCCTGGTGGCTCTATGCTGACTGACATAAGGTAGCTCCTGGCTTAGCTTGCTTTTAGTTTTTTGCTGTCATTCTAAGATGCCTAAATTTGCACAGACAATTTATAGACAACTAATTTGGGGTTCTGGTTTTCATGCTGGGGTACCAGACATCTGAAAGGTTTTGAAAATTCAGGCTGGGTATTTAAAAAGGATAAAGTCTACAGTACGGGAGTACTAAAAGTTCTCTCCTCTCTTGGTCTCTCCAGCCTTTCCTGCCCCTGTCCTGCCATGTGCCAGTGGCAGGCAGAATGTAGGCAAGACCACGGCTCCAGGACAACTCCCTTGGTCTCTGCCCTGTTATTTTTTTTTTCCTTTTCATATTCATCTCCACTTCTCTCCTCCCTTCCTCCCAGGGAAGGCAGCTGAGACATGTCATCAGAGGCAACTCCCCTTTCTCCTCTCCTCATTTGTGTTTACCCTTCCTGTTGGTTAAAATACAATGGTCCCACAATGATGTCACCCAGAGGAGGCGTGTCCCAGCCCCATCGGGTGCTCACACTGGCCAGTGCACAGCTAGAGCATTTGTTACATTAAAGATTCACACAAAGATGAATTTGCTGTGGCTGCCTTTGCAGGCAGCAGCAACACTCCAGGCTGGGTTCCGATAGCCAAGAGTCACCAGGAAAGTCCTTCGCTCCTGGCTGGCTGCATAGTGAAGGGGTATATAGACAGATGGACTCCATGTTCCATACGGAAATGAAACTGGTTAAAACATACACACAGAGAGATTGGATTACGACCTCCTTTTCTGTTTTGTGTCAAGCCAGTATTAGCCAAGCAAAGGTCCAGCAAGAGTGCCATAACTATCTAAATACTGATTATAAAGTGGGGTCATTCAGAGCACTTTCTAGCTCATCAGTATCACCCCTGAACTGAGGCCCAACATCCTGCTTTACAGAAAAACTAACCAGTAGCAGAGGCAACAACCCTAATTCCTGTGTTTCTTTTCCCATGTACACATAAAGGGGGTAGCATTACAATACTCCCACTGGTGACTGGATGTAACTGCTTGCTCAGGCTGAATATGGGGCACACAGTGGTCATTTTCCTGCTATATGTAAGGACAGAGGGTCCCTCCCCAAGGAAAGAATATTGGAGCTTAACTCCATGAATTTGCATGCATGGTGTTCTTGTCCAACGTAGTCATTACTTCAGGCTCTTTTCTGATTCATCAAGATGTAACCAGGTCTTCAATACTCAGAGTAAGTTTTCTTTACAACTTTGGTTTTCCTGAAATAAAAAACCCAAATATAATATCACGACTAGAGTTATTGGCTCTTACACCAGTTTTGACAGGTACTGTTATGGATAGCTCACAGGACTGCCACTATCCGTGGATGTCTGATCCGCCTTGATTTTAGCATCGATCATAATTGAAGTCCTTGGCGCTGCTTGACTCCAGCTCAGGAACTGAGCCAGAGAGGTCCGTAGTCAAAAAGAGGACAGTATCAGGTTCAAAAGATTCATTTTTTTTCCACATAGAATGATCTTATGCACATAGAAGCTGCCCATTGTCGCAGCACTTCAGTTTCTCTCTGATTTGGTGTTCCCACCTACAGCACAACTCCTGCGGTAGCAAAAAGGAGACATGTCCCACCGTGTACTCAGAGGAAAAGCATCACAGCTAAGTGCCCTGTACCTTGGCCTGGCAGTTTCTCACCCTGTCTCTGACTGGCCAAATCCTGCACAGGACAAAGCTCAAGGTGATGGCTGTGGGCAAAGTTTTACACAACTGAACCTGCCACTTTCAAAGATGGGTTTGGAGTCCAATTATTCATATTTATCACCTTATCATAACACAAAAGCCATGCTGTATCTTTCATGGTTGAAAATAATGCAGAGGACTAACTGTAATTAATTTGTTGATTTTTTTGACACAAAGGGCATTGGAGTCACAAAACCATGCAGTATCCCAGACTGATGGATTTTCCATTTGAGACTCTTTTAATACTGTCTAAAATTACACGCAGGCAGGCTATTTCCTACTAAATCAGAAGATACTAATTTGTATTCTGGACGTACACAAATCCATGGGCCCTGATGGGATGCACCTGCAGGTGCTGAAGGAGCTGGCAGAAGTCATTGCTAGACCACTCTCCATCATCTTTGGTAAGTCATGGGGAACAGAAGAGGTGTCTGAGGACTGGAAAAAAACAAACGTCACTCCAGTCTTCAAAAAGGGCAAGAAGGAGGACCCGGGTAACTACAGACCAGTCAGCCTCACCTCCATCCCTGGAAAGGTGATGGAACAACTTATCCTTGATGCTGTCTCTAGGCATATCAAGGATAAGAGGGTCGTTAGGAGCAGTCAACACGGCTTCACCAAGGGGAAGTCATGTTTGACCAACCTGACAGCCTCCTATGAAGACATAACCAGCTGGATAGATGATGGTAGTGCAGTGGATGCGGTTTATCTTGATTTCAGTAAAGCATCTGACACCCTCTCCCACAGCATCCTCACAGCTAAACTGAGGAAGTGTGGTCTGGGTGATCAGGTAGTGAGGTGGATTGTGAATTGGTTGAAGGAAAGAAGTCAGAGAGTTGTGGTCAATGGGACAGAGTCTAGTTGGAGGCCTGTGTCTAGTGGAGTCCCTCAGGGGTCAGTACTGGGACCAGTACTATTCAATACATTCATCAATGACCTGGATGAGGGAACAGAGTGCACTGGCAGCAAGTTTGCTGATGACACAAAACTGGGAGGAGTGGCTGACACACCAGAAGGCTGTGCTGCCATTCAGCGAGACCTGGACAGGCTGGAGAGCTGGGCGGGGAGAAACTTAATGAAGTACAACCAGGGCAAATGTAGAGTCTTGCCTCTGGGAAAGAACAACCCCGTGTACCAGTACAGGTTGGGGACTGAGCTGTTAGAAAGCAGCGTAGGAGAAAGGGACCTGGGGGTCCTGGTGGGCAGCAGGATGGCCATGAGCCAGCAAGGTGCCCTCATGGCCAAGAAGGCCAATGGCATCCTGGGGTGTATGAGAAGGTGTGTGGTCAGGAGGTCGAGAGAGGTTCTCCTCCCCCTCTACTCTGCCCTGATGAGGCCACATCAGGAATAGTGTGTCCAGTTCTGGGCCCCTCAGTTCAAGAAGGACAGGGAACTGCTTGAAAGGGTCCAGCGCAGAGCCACAGAGATGGTTAAGGGGGTGGAACATCTCCCTTCTGATGAAAGGCTGAGGGAGCTGGGGCTCTTTAGCTTGTGGAGGGGAGACTAAGGGGTGACCTCATCAATGTTTATAAATACGTAAAGGGTGAGTGTCAGGAGGATGGAGCTGGGCTCTTCTTGGTGATGTCCAATGACAGGATGAGGGTCAACAGGTGCAAGCTGGAGCACAGGAGATTCCACATTAACATAAGGAAAAACTTTTTCACTGTGAGGGTGACAGAGCACTGGAACAGGCTGCCCAGAGAGGTTGTGGAATCTCCTTCTCTGGAGTCTCCTTCTCTCCTGTGTGACCTGCTCTAGGTGGTCCTGCTCTGGCAGAGGGGTTGTACTAGATGATCTTTCGAGGTCCCTTCTAACCCCTAACATTCTGTGATTCTGTTATTGCCCATTTCACTATACTCATTAAATATGCTGCTGACACCATACTGCCAGGAAGCAATAGCTGTTGAGTAGGGGTAAAACCCAAAAATGTTTGATCAGAACATGTCTTTTATCACAGCAACTTAGCCATGTATCACAGCAACGTGATGTGGATGGTTTAAAGCAGAAATAGCAGTAGCTAGGACAGTGGTAAAAATTGATCTATACAGTGTTGATTCCAAATAATCTTATAACCAAGAGCAAGAGCAAAGCACAAGCAACGGGAGCCCAGGTGGCTCCACAGCAGTTGAGAAGACATGGATTTCCTGAAAACTTAAATACTTTTGATCACCAGGATTCCTCCGAAGTAAAAGTTTGTCATTTCTTTATCCCTTGACAAAGAATCACGTTTCTTAAAGACAATTCTGCCCCAACTCAGCACATAGTAGATACATACTGAAATTACTATTCTCACTGACAGACTCACTAATTTAAACAATTGGAGTGTTAAGCTCTTAAAAAAAAAAAATCATCATTTGATCATACAATCATTTACACTATCTCAGCAGCACGAAAAGAACAAAAATCTGTATGAAAAGCCTTTGGTTTATACCACTGCAAAGGTGGAAAACAGATATATGGTGCTTCTTTGTTAGGAAAACTGATAGTCTTAACCAAAATATTATGACTCCCACAACACAAAATCTTAGCAAAGACAAGGCAGCTTACAGTTTTCACACATTTTGGTAGGTTTTGCAGGCAGCAGGAAAATCTCAGGATATCGGCAAGTCACCTCACTCTACAAACAGAAGCTGGGTTGTCTTCAGCAGGATTTTACCCTATGTTTATCGGCACATGAGCAATAACGCAAGCATGGTGTGGGTACAGGGCTGCTGGTGATAAATATCCCGGTGTATGCTTTTCAGGAAATTTACTCCTTAATGGCAGCAGGAGTAAATTAGTTTGTACTTACCGGAGAGTACAGTGTGCAAGGAACAAGTACAGAGCAGTCAAGCTAATGCATGGCTCTGTGGCAACAAGTTATTGTGACAAAGTCCTGGCGTAGGCGAGCTCAGGGAACTCACTGCCTTCCTAATGGAGACAAAACAAATGCGTAAATGTGCAGTGGGTCTATCCATCTTCCAGGGAGATCTCCCTGTTTACACCATAAATCACTCTTTTGACTGAAGTACATGGTTATTAAGAAATCAGACACCATGCATTACAAACAATAGCTCATTAAATCAGTGCCTCCTATATTGCTTATCTTCCTTTTAACTGTTGAAACTGTAATATTTAATAAAATTTCCTTAGCCAGTGAAATCCTCTTATTTTAGGACATAAAGGAGAGGTCTTTTACTGATGCTGAGCACGACAGGAAGGTGCTAGCTCCACCTCTTCTGTTGCTGAGGTCTTCAGTGAAAACTCACAAGCTTTCTCTGACTTACAGTAACTTGGATATTCCCAGTGGTAGGAATAAGTATTTGCAGATAGTACTCAAATACTGCAGTTACTGCTAATAAAGTTAACTATGTCCAAATCTCTTCAGAAAATACTGAACAACTATCAAGGATACCCAGTACCTTTTGGTTTGAATTGGGTTGTTACTGGAAAAAGCTATGCTTTAAATTAATGTCTAACTGAACTGAATCAGACGGTGTTCTCAGTATACTATAGTAATTAGATGCAAATTTAAGAACAATATTGATATGTGACTCAGAAACTACTATAGAGTCCCACTCCCAGACTGTGGCTCTTTCTATATTTCTGACCATTGTATGGCATTGCAATATTTTTAATGCTTTGGTTCTTTCACTTCCAGAATCCAAAACCCAGGAATAGTAACACTTGTCTACTGCAGACAGTTGTTGTGAGGTTTTATAAATGTTCTGTACTGAGAAAATGTAAACGCTATAAAATATAGGAAGACAGACTGTCAAACCAGAGAAGATCAAATTAAACAACCAGTTCTCTATTCAAGCATTTAGCTATGCCAACAGCTACTGAAAACTAGTGCGCACCTGTAACTCTTGGTGAAAAGTGAGTGATTTCCAAAGCTGAGACTGTTAACTTGGGTGCTCATATTTCAATTTACATTTTTAAAATTCACAGAGACTTGGAAATGCAGAGCTTATATTCTCCTTTTTTTAATGTAGATTTGTATTACTGTGCATATATATTTAGATATGTATGTGATACATAATTTGTGCATTCTGCTCCTCCATGGCCGTATTTCAGAAATTCTCTTGCTTCCAGGAATGATTTGCAGGTGGTTGCAGCCTGCTTCAGAGCACACAGTAACGTTAATACAAGCTGACTGTATGTTGTTTAGTTTGAAGCTGGACTGTTGCAAAATTCCTGAAGCTCAGTGTCCTTCTGCCCTTCCATCCTGCCATTAGTCTTACAGGTTCCCTCCTCAGGCCCTTTCTAGAATGCTTTCCTGGTTTCAGTTTGTACTAATGAGCTTTTTTATATACAAATTTACTTTAGTGCAGATGGTATTTGTCCACAGCCAGAAACACTTCCTAAGAAGTACCACAGCTCAATAAATAAGTTCAAAGAGCATCTCAGAGAAAATAAACAGTCAAATGAAACATTGCTTGGATCAAAAGAGATTAGCAAGTATCAACCCCTGTGAGCACCACAAGTGCCCCCTTTTCTCCTTCCCCCTCCCTTTTCACCTCCTTCCTCTTAGCTTTAACAATTTGATCTAATACACAAGTATAAGAAATAGAAAATGGATTTCATGACTATACTTATATATGATTTAATGAGATTCGGTAACTCAATCTGCCAACACCTGTGCTGCATTAAAAACAGGATACTGTGAATCTCTATAAACTGTACCAGATAAAACTGTTCACTCAAGGTGTAGTGTACTTCGCATTGCAGGACTGTGGTAACACACACCTCTTAGCAAGGATGGTGGAGAGCCCCTGGAGAAATCCTGGCCGTGGCTTTTTCCATATAGATGGAATTTCTTCTTTGCGTGCATGCTGCTAATTTTATTTAACTCGCCTTCATTTTATTTTTGCATGTAAAGAAAAAAGCAATGCAGGCATACCATTGATACTTCATGATAAGCACAACTCCTATGAAAATATGTCACAGTCCCTTAGAAGGAACAATGGTAGGAAGCAAAAATGAACTGTTTGCATTGTAGTTGAAACGTTGAAGCATTAATGAACAGCTAATTATGCATTTTCTTCATATTAATGTCCCATTTATCTGTTTCTCTTAGTGTACTTTAAGAGTGGGCATTCATCTCTTACATTGGAGACTTTACATCAAGATTTGGCTCCTGCACTTGATACATTTGAGAGTAACAAAGTTGAGATACAACTGTAATGAATAACATGATATCATCCCAAAAATGAGGGATTGCTGCTAATGTGCACTGCCACCAAATGGTCGATTAAATGAAAAGCACCATTTTACTCAACACACTAAGCAAAACGACAAGTATTCCCAGAAAATACTTACTTGGCCTGTTAGAAAACCATGGCTTTATTCACAAAATAATAAATTTGATACAGTACTTAGTATTTCATGAATAGAAAATAGGAAATTAGGTGTTTCGGATCCAAAGGGGAACTATATTGGATTAAATAAAAATGCCTAACCTTTCAAAACTCTTTTCCTCTCCTTCATTCTTTCAGTTCTAGTTTTTACCACAGTGTGCTTTCACTGAGAGCTGAACATCTCCAGTTTGAATTGGGATTTCCCCCTTCATTGCTGCACCAGGGAGCCTTTTTTTTTTACTTTTCATACTTTTCTATAGCTTTTGTTCCCCAAACCTATCAACATTACCTTGCTAGGAATTTCCTGACCCTTCATTATGGCAATAAAAAAAAAAAAAAGAGAAAAAAAATAAACAAGCTATATGCCTCTCTCTCAGTTTGCATGACTTTGTCTACCAAATTCATCTTATCAGCTTCAAGTTCTGGTTCAGTGTGTTCTCGCTCTGGTGCAAAGCCTCCAGGAGACAGACACTGGCTAATGGCTGGTGATAGAGCCACAATGTGCCACTGACCAATGCTCTCCTGTATCATAGAAGTCGCATTGCACGATTTAGCACAGTTCTTTGCTGAGCAGCACCAGCCTACAGCAACCTACAGCAACCAGTCACCTTGACGCCCATCTCATCTTGTTCATGATCCCACAGTCACTTCTGAAATTAGATTTTAAGTTCTGCAGAGCAAAGCCTGTTTCATCTTATATGCCTGTATGGTGTTAAGCACAGCAGGACCCTGACTGGGACATCTGGGTATTACTGCAAAACAAAAAAAAATGAATCATGCCAATAATAACTAGGACTTAAAAAAGCAGCAGCAAAACTTATGGTCAGATTTTGGTGCTTGCAGCATTGAAATGTAAGAAATTCATCTCCTTTCTCATGGTCTCATGCACAGACTGTCCTAATTTTGGTACTTAGGCAAATCGAAAACCACATGGTAACAAAGACTGACTTATTTGGGGTGAGGGCTACTCTTATACACTATTTATGTACAGTACTCAGTGCAAACAAGACTGGAGGGACTTGCAGGCATTGCCCCAGGACAAAAGTGCTATCACTGGCTCTGACATCCATGCAATGAGATGGAAAGGTCAAGCCTTGCCCAAGACACTCTTCTGCACCAGACACAGAAGCAGGTGCTGAGCCATGGGGAAGAGCAGTACTCTGCCAGCATGCCACAGACAGTAAAACAGTTACAAACTTCAGCCTGTGCAGTCCTCTGGGCAGCACCATGCCTTCCAATCTGCCTGAACAGGATTTATTTATCAACATCCACAGGTGTGCAGGAGCTAGAGTAGAGGGAGAAAGCTGCCTTTGGCATGAAACCCTCACTCTCTTCAGTTTGGATAGCATGAAAAAAAAGGGAAAGCAGAAGTGGTGAATGAAAAGAAGATGAAGGGCAAGATAAAGTACTGAGACAGCTGGTAGTTAGAGATGGCATGTGACCAGCTTGGGATAATATATTTTTTATTTCCCGGCACCACTCTTCACAGAAGTAAAGCTGCCACTCTAGTCTATGTTTATTGGCCTGGGGGACACAATGGTGAGGACAGATCGGACAGATTGAGGTGCAGTGGAGGAAAAGGTGCAGCTAAGATCTGAGGCCATGCAAAAAACTGTATTTGTGAGATCAGTGAGGCACCAAACCACAGGAAGGATAGAGGGAGATAGCAATGCAAGAAGAGCAAATCTAAGTGCTCAACAGATGATTAAAATGGCAACAACAGAAGAAAAGTATCTATAAATCCCCTTTGTCATTATGCACAGAATAATTTGTAAATATGAAGTTTATTTTTTTATGAAAGGAAATGCCAGAAAATAAATACCTGCAGCCAGAAGACAGGTTCCAGTATGCCAAAACCAAGCTCTGGTATGTTGTTCCAGACGGCTTAGTCACAGAAGCAGACCTTGGTTAACACAAATGTTAATGCATTTACTGAGGCATCTGAGCACACCTTGTATTTTGTAGACTTATAAAGGAAAGTTAATTCCATTCAATTAAACATAGTTATGAAAAATTATATCCTGGAGGGCAAGACATAACAAATACTGAGATCTTATCCTATACTTATCTGTGGCAACAACACAGAGTTAAAACAGAAATCAAGTAAAGGGGTGACTTTACAAAACCATGGAAAAATTAGTCTCAGTTCGCATAATCTCTGGAAAATTTATCACTGTGATGGTTTAGGATTAATTAGAGTTCTGCTTTTAAGACAGAAACCAAATAGCAGTCACAATAAAAGAACAAGCATTGTATATAATGTGATTACCTCAAATAGTCACAACTACTGTAATGTCCTGAGAAGACTCTTCCAAACCTTTGGTGCCCATCCTACTACATATATAACCCTTCTGCAACTGTAGCTAATAACACAGACTTGAGTACCAGGACCTCCTGCATATTGATTTATGGGCCAAAGAAATGTTGCCTAAAAAGCTGGGGAAATAAAGCCTCCCAGAGAGGACAATAGGTTTTCTTTACAAAACATATGTGCTGAATTTCCATGGTTTTACTCTTCTCTGTTGATTTCACTCAAGATGCATTGCAAGTTAATCACTTTATCATTTTTCACGTACAAATATCACACATCCTGGAAAATAACCTCTTCTAGATTTCATGAAATAACAATGTGCTTTTGCTTTAATTGAAGGAGAGAAAAAAAGAAGAAGAAAAATGAAGAAGACAGCTGAAAATGAAAGCCTTGTGCCAGACAGACTGGATACGCATTTGCAATACCCTTCCTTCAGGGTATTTGGATCTATCCACAGTTTTGATTCAGACCATTAGAGAGACAGAACCCAACTGTAAAACTCTAAGTGAGATCTGAGCAATGCTTAGAGTGTATTTGGATATAGAGTTTTGGCTGACCTATTTAAAGGATGATGTTGTGCAAGTGATTACTCCACAATCTAGGCAAGTGCCAAGACATATTTAATAGCAAAAAGTAGCCAAGACCTAAAAGTTTTCTTTTTTTTTTTTTTTTCATAAAGACTGGAAAAAGAAGGATTATATACCACATTGTAGAGTTTTGTAGATATTTCTCTGCAGAAGAAGTCTTTACTTCTCCTAGGAAAAATAGTATTCAAACGAGAGGGGGGCAATTTAGGATTATTTCTGTAAAACAAGACAGCTTTACTGTAGTTCTGAAACAACTGTGACTGTTTTTTTTTCCAGTAAGCTGGAAAAGCTTAGTTAGTTACTGCCTAGTGATCTGTTTGGGCACTTCACCTTAGAGAGTATCAAAACCATGCCCCACTCCCAGGTCTGTGCTTTACCTCTTCCAGTTCTTCTCTTGGCCTCTGCACAAAACTCAAAAGAGTTCAGCCATTATTGTAGTTGTTATGTTCCTCTGAAACACTGGACCAAAACTCAGCTGCATTAGCGCACTGAACAACAGGGTAAGTTAGCAAGGAAAAGGCATCAACTAAATACCGGACAAGGAATCAGGATTTTAATCTGCCTTCTGCTAGTGATTTTCTTTGTGGCCTGGAGGAGTATCACATATTCTGTCTGCCTTTGCTTCCATGGCCTAGCTGCTCAGTAAGAGGATAAAGATCTCAAAGCTTGTTGTAAGAATTAGTTAATAACAATAAGCGTGTTGATAAGGTCAACTAGCAGTTTGTGTAACGAGCAAGTGATCTTGAGCATGAATGAATCTTTTCCTGATGAAAAGCTGGTTTAAAGAAAACGGATTTAATCAAGAAAAAAATGCCCTTTGGTCAAACCAGAGTGTTGAAAAGAAAGAAAGTCTATTACTGAAAAAAGAAGCTCCAGATTACAAATGCCGGCATAGTATTTGCTCGTAAAAAGCAAGGCCCTGTTTGTAAATATTTGTAAATATTTGCACCAAGACTCAAATCCACTCAAACACAGATCCTGTCTAGTCTCAGAAAATAGGTCAAGTTTATAAATGTACTAGCTTACTTACGGATAAGCACTACCACACACAGAGCATCACTGCTAAAATACATTAGGTGGGCTGGCTGACACTGGGATGCTTTTCATTGTGGGATGACATATTCATTAAATTCCATCCATTTGTAACAGCTTGATGGTAATGGGCTCATTTTGGTTTCTCTTCTAAGAACAACATCCCGTCCTTCCCATAGGGATCTTCAACTCTCTAGTAAGCCTCTGGGCATACCTGGAGACATCTAAAAATTAAAAAAAAAAAAAAAAAAAAAAAGGAAAACATTCCAGGAAATGACATTTGGGATTGAAATTTATATGCAATCAGCTGAACAACACATATGTGCAAAAAGCACTAACTGTGGAAGTGAGTCTTGTTCAGGCAGGGGACAGCTGGGAGGCTGGTGCTGGGGGAAGCTTTGCATTGCTCTCCCCACTGCAATGCCACAATGCCTGCCTTCTATTAAACTCTCCTCCTGGTGGGGTGGGAATACTTGTGTGCCTAAACTACTCATGGACAATTCATAAGCATAATGGAAATTAAATTCATTTAATAAAAGATGTGCTGTAAGTTAGGCAATTGTCTCTAGCATGTTCACTGAAAGCTTCGTCCATTCAATTTCAAATGATTTCAAAGACAGATAGATGGATATAACTTGATTTCCTCTGGCCCTCAGGACTCTAATGTCTGAGTACTTTACCATCTGTAGCATATTGATTCTCACAAGACCTCTGTGATGTAGAGAAGGACTATTAAATCCATCTTAAGGAAAAGGAATGAGAGCGAGAACAATGCTGGGATCAAATTGGTGATCTGGGCTTCAGCAGGGTATGAATTGAATCCTTCCTGATCATAGACTAAAGCCTTAATTACTGTGTGTTTCCCCACCAGCACTGTCTTTGCTCGGAGCTTTTTCAAACTGGGGAATTCTGTAGAGCTGGCAAAAATTCTGTGAAAAAGATTTATTTATTTTTTTACAGTCTATAGGGCATTTTTCCCAGAAAAAAAGGTTGGAAGGAGCCGGAGAGTGAAATCTGAGATAAGCAGAATAGGTTTACAATCATAGCGTGAAGGTAACTTCCATGATATTGGTGACATTTAAATTCAAGTGAGGCCTCAAGGAGGGAGGGGATGGGAGAATTTCCTTATAGCAGTGGGCAAAAAATCCACAGGAGGGAAGCTTTTCACCTTTCAGATCATATCAAACTCAACAGCACTACATGACTATTACACAGCACAGTCAGCTCTCCTGTCAGAGCTGCAGATAGGCTTAGTTTTTCAACATGATTTGTAACCCAGACCCTGCTGCCCCTTACTGCCTTTGGTTGATCTGCTATGAGTGTCTAGCTCTGAAACATACTTTTTGTTTAGGCACTAGATCACATTACACATATCTAAACTGCTGTCTATTGTTACTACATTTTGGTTTTGCTAATTTCCAGAAATTCTAGATTCTCTAGTTATATTAGGTTGCATTTTTTTCAGGCTGAATCACAGTTTAGTACTTCCAACCCGTATTCCTTACCTCTCAGTGTGGACTTTATTATTACTTCTGGCCTTCTTCATATTGACTTCACTTCCCAAACCTAATTACTCTAGTTTTACTATCCTTTTCCATTGAATCAATATGAACACATATCAAGACTAATCTCTAGGACACTATATGAATAATTCACTGCCAGCTTAACCTACTGCCATTGACTGTTACTATTCATTTATAGCCCATCAGATAATGAATGCACAGATCGTGTGCTTGTTCACTTCCTGGTCAATTTACAATAATTTGCAATTTTTCAAGAAGCAATGAACAAATTTCTCTCTTATATCTCGCTAGATTTACTCCATATACAGTATCACACAAATCACTGATGCTGATTTACATGCTACAATAAGTATCAATAAAGACAGGATGCTATGATCCCTCTATCTCTCCCTAACTATGTTGATACGACTGTTTTCATTTTTCAATAATTCTTTGCAGCAAGAGCATACAGGTCAGTCTGTAAAGTGTGCAACACATCAAATGAGCCCACTGATTGGGAATGCTGTTAGCCCACAGCAAACAGACTTAATCTGCAAAGGAAAAAGTTTAAGTTCTTTTTAACAACTTTGCAACTAGTAAAGGCTGGGAGAACCCAGTTACCAAGGCTTGGAGGACTTACGGCAACTTAATTGTATTTTTGAAATGAAGAGTGCTAAATCTGTGCTGTAAATGCTTGTAGCTCACAGTTCCATCAGCTCTGACATTCTCAGTACCAATATATGCATATGTATCACGAACCATTAAGAGCAAATATAACATCAGTCTTGCCACTGCTAGCATTGTATTGCACTGAATGACGCCCTGACTCAAATTCTGACGTGAGAGGATTCCACCTGGACATACTCAAAATCCCTTTTTGTTTGAGTTACATCAGATGGAAGAGTTAGAATTGTCCAGTACTTTGGGAGAAAATGTGAGCATTCTGAAGACAGGTTTTAGTGACTGAATGGCATTTTATCCTTTGAGTAAATTTCAAAACAATCTTTATATATATATTTTTTTTTTTTCATTTTCTGCTGCTTAAGGTGCTGTTACTGAGAAAAGGCAAAATGAAGTCATAAGAACTTGTGGCAAATGAAGTATTTATGGATACCCATATCCCTATTACTGATTCATGTGTTTACAAGAAATCCTTTAAACACATTTACCAAATGCAAATGCTAGTAATTAGATCCGGCCTCCCCAAATATTCCCATTATTGTTTCATATGAAGACATTTTTCTTAACTTCCTGTAATCAAAAAAGCTGTAATTCCTGCATGTCATGGTTACCCTATTCTTCTCTAGCAGTAACTGCATTTCAGTGGTTGGTGAAGAATGATTTTTATGTGTACAGTCTGTAAAACTCTTTGGGATCTGTCATGATGAAAGGTGTTCTGTGTACAACGCTATTATTAACCTAGTGTATTTCATCAGGTTATTCTATTTCACATCATGTCACTCTACTGAAAAAGCCTTGCCAAAAATAAAAGCTGTGCAATGTCATCAACTGAGAAAACAGATTCCTTCAAGAGGCAATGTAGCATGCAGGTAGCATGGAAGTCCAAGGAGTTCAGGCTGGCATTGTTGTAGCATGTAGGGACATCTGTGGCTTCAGCATGCATTAGGTGTAAAATACTGTGTTTTCTAGTGTACAGTGAGATCAAGGATAAGAGCTGAATTAGATTGTGAAGAATGTTTAATCTATCAACTTTTGAATGAATATCTCTTCAGAACTACTGGAAATGATCATTTATATTTTATTAGTTTATGCAGATGGATGTAATTTGGCAAATTCTGAAAGAGTTTGTTAAGCTTTTTAGCAGTCCTAATAAAAAACATCTGAGTCTTCTTAAACGGAAAGCTTCTACTTAATTATTCATTACTTTAAGAGATAAAACAATTCCATTTATTATTTCAATTTATTTTACTGGAAAGTCAGTGCCTGTTACCTTTAATAATCCTTCTTTTTTCTTCCCCTATCTAGTTCTTTGTAGTGCTATAAATTGTATCATGTAATTTTTGTAAAATTTGGGGAAGACTGTTGCAGCTAAAGAACAAATACAATGAAGATCAAATTTAGGATCTGAATGACTTTTGATAAGACTTGCAACTGTGACTCCTGAAATCCTAATCACACTCAACCAACTCCTGGCTTCCTAGATGTATCCCAGAACAGCTCATTTTAAAGAAGGAAATTAGGTCCAGAACAAGATCTAATGGATTTCTAAGTTAAAAAAAAAAAAAAAATTCACATCAACACTTTATTACTTGTCTTGCAAATCTTTACACAAACAAACCAGTACTACTGTGATTAATTTATTGTATTCCCAAGGCCTCGTAAATCTACAGGCATTCTGTGAAAATATAATAACAAGTTTTGTTTTGAAGGTTGTAGCTAGTATTTTAGCTAACAAACTTTCCTTTCCTTAAAGTTGAAGGGCAGATTTATTTCAAGCTCTAAGCACGAGGCAGCGCACTGATGCACTGCCACCAGCAAAGATCAGGGCTGCGCTCGTGATTTTGGGAACACCTTCTGCTTTGGCCACCTCAGTGATGTGAGGAAGCAATGATTACAGCAGGTCTCTGTGCCTTAAAGGCTGTGTTTCAGGTGAGAACAGCCAGTGCAGCATACTGTCCCCTCTTCGCTTTGCACTTCCATACTTCCAAGCTGGCCCTAAATTATTACCCTTATTTTAACTGAGAGGAAAAGAAAAACTGTCAGAGATGGATCAGATTCTCTGGTAAATCACACTGTTCTGGGCATAAGGGAGTTAAAACTGAACAAAGGCGATTCTACTCTTCACCTTCCTAATTCTGACGTCTGCCTGAAAGTGGTCTTTCCTTAGCCCAACTTAAAACAGTCCAAAAATTGCTCAAAATTAGAGTAGACTGAAATGGCTCTTCATAGGCTGCTTTCTGGCAAAAGAACCAGCTAGTAAATGCACCATGGCCATGACCTCTGCAGCTGCAGATTCTTTAGCAGCAGTTTATCACCTGCATTGGAATAACAGTGGTGCCCAGATTAAAGCTGTTAACGTTGCTGTATGCTCAGGGGCAGGCTGGGCTCTCTTCACAGCTCTTCTTTAAATGCATAATAATGCAGTGTTAACACAGAAACAAAAACCGATGTTAAAGTAACATAGTATAAGTTAAATTAAAAACTAAAGTTTCTGATTTCAGAAACAGAGGCAGCTATACCAGAATATTTTTACCACACTTCTAGTAAAATCTCATAGGGTATTATTCTCAGCCCCCTGTGGCTGTAAGCACAATGGGTGGACTGAGCATTCGCTCTGCATATGCTGTTTGGCTTTAAGTCAGACTTCTTAACAGTATCTCAGTGGCATTTTCCGCAGGCCAATTCCCTTTGTTGTGTGTTGTTTTTTTTTTTTTTAACAGGAAAAAAAATCCATGTCGCTAGAACCACATGAGAAACAGTCTTAAAATTGTGACATATCCTTCATCTCAATGAAA
The DNA here is from genome assembly GCF_034619465.1 of Leptosomus discolor. Taxonomy (NCBI): domain Eukaryota; kingdom Metazoa; phylum Chordata; class Aves; order Leptosomiformes; family Leptosomidae; genus Leptosomus; species Leptosomus discolor. Next base: position 74,801,615 of record NC_141419.1, read on the forward strand.
ATGCCCCCAGTGTTTCATCTTATTGAAAATATTGTAAGGCTGCATTGAAATGTAACTTCTTATAAGTAATGCAAGCAAAACCAGAAAAAATACACTCACTACCCTAGAGTGAAGTATATTAAACTTCAGTGATTCACTTTGTTAGAAATGGCCAATGAAAGAGAAGATCAGCAGATTTACAGCAATAAGGAAGAAGGTGAGGAGGTATCAGCAGGAAGGGAATGCTGGGCAGAGGATGCTGAACAGCTGCCTGCTCCAATGCCTTGTATGGAGGCAATAAAGGTGGCTTTAAGATCTCTGTCCATTCAAGACCAGTAAAAGAAGAATCATGTATGACACACTTTATTTTCCAAAAAGTTGGGTTAAGCTAACCCACCACAAGCTTTTGCAAATTGCACTGACTGGGATCTTTTTGGTAAAAATTTGTGTTCTACTATTTTGCGGAACTGCCATAAAGAGTTAACAACTCTTCTACCTTTAAATCAAATAAATTAGTAACTGAGATTTAATAAATATAACTGACTAGCAAACATAATGGTAATAATAACATCAATAAATTCCATATATTCATGTTTATCAAGCCTCTTTCAGACCTTGAATGTACTTTTGGCTTAAGGCTTGATTACTCCACGCTACTTCTTACAAAGTTTTAGTCTTCCATGAATGTTCAGAAGTTTATTTTTTGTTACGACAAAATGGTTTTTATGGGTCAAGCAAGAGGCCTTAGGAAAAATGCTGGGATGGAAGGGAGGGGGAAGTGCTTCAAACGTCAGTGAAGAATTAATTCAGGAGTCAGTTCTTCCAGGCTTTTAATGATGTTTTCTTTCTGGAAAGACATTAGAGCTATTTAACTCATGTGACCTCTATGGCATTGAGGACGCTTTAATTTTTTTTTTCTTTGCTACGCTTTCTGTTCTATCTTTTTTATCTGTTATATTCAGAGGTCTTTTTTACTTATCAGATGTGATGTTTCAACTCAATTACCAGCTTTTTTCCTTTCTCACATTTAGTTTATTAATGTTGTTACTCACATCGGATTGTCTAAATATTTTGAGAACTCCTCGGGGATTGACAAAAGGCAATAATATCAACTGTTGATATTCTCTTTTCTTTTTCCCCGTGCTCCTAAGATCTTATCTTTAATTGAGATTAAAAGGATGGGAGAAGGACAGGAATTCAAGTCATTTGGACCAGGATTTAGAATATAAATGTCTTCAAAGTTGTGCTCAGCTGTTTTGGTTTAGCCTTCTGCAGTGACAGGGACCATCTGAGGACTTCGGATTTGGATCCAGGTTTGGATTCCTTGGAAATGAGCCTCACACACAGAGGCAAAGATAAACAGACAAATGTACACACAAATGTTCAGGCTGGACTGGGCCCACCTCTAGCTGCATATTTATAAAATTATTCTGGTATCATAACAAGGTTAATAGTGAAATAATCATAAGAGGTCAGAGACAAACTAGGAAACTTCTAAGACAAAAACCTAACCACTATTGCTAGATCCCATTCCCTCTTCTATTAGCCAGTCTGGCACAGAAAGCCAGGATATTAATTTCATGGCATTTTATGGATGAAGCAAAATGTCTTCTAGAAATTGCTAAAAGATGCTTTCTGTCTCTAACGAGATACAAGAAGGCCCTGAACATGGGCTCAGCAGTTAAAAAGGATTGCACTGGATCCACTGCACTTATTCATGCACACAAGCTCTTCAGTGGGAGAGAGTCCTAAACCATTGCAGGACTTGCTTTGCAGCAAATTAAAGTCTTTTCCTGGAAAAAAATGTGGGCAACATGTTATAAGGCTAACAGGAGCTAGACAAAGCTCTCTTTGACCCCAAAAGTGTGGGAGGCTAGCAAGATGCACCTGGTATTGACTAGTACATGATTATTAAATATTGACAAAATGACAGGTAGGTACACGATCTGGAAATACTTAACCAAGAAAGAAAAAAGAAATTCCTACCAAATCCAGGCCACATCAGCTGTAACTCCCCTTTCCCCTTTAGTCAACTTTGCATTTCTTCTTCTTAGCTTCTTCGCATTTCACCTTTTCTGTACTTCTAAACTAGTTCATCACTCAGTATTTGGGGGTGGTGAGATCAAATCCACACCAGGATCTGAATCTCGTGGATCATTTCTGAGCCACTGCTGGACTCCATTCTGCAACAGGGTGGAATGGCTAGAGCACAGGATGATGTGGAGAGCATTTGTGTGCACCAAGGCAGACCTCACAGCTCTGGCGCCTGCCAGGATTTAAGGGTTCTACATTCCTCCCAAAAGCACAGATGCATATTCTCCTAACTCAAGACTTCCTACCATCCTGTCACCTTCATCTGTTCATCTTTCTGTCTTTAACCTCCTCAGCTCAGCACCTCATTTTCTCTCCCCTCTGACTGCTGCTGTTCAGCCTCCCAAACCCACCCCATGCCTCTGTTCCCATCCTCTCTGATCTGTGGCACCTGCTTGCCAGGTTGCTTGCTGTTGCCAGCCTCGCTATAACAGAAGAATGAATTACGGTGAGGTAGGAGCCCACACATTGCTAGTAAGGACAGCGCCATTGGCAAATGATAATTGAAGGACAGAAGAAAGTAAAACAGGCCAGGTCTGAGGGGCTGCTAGGAAAATAAGAGTGTTGCTTGGACTATCTGTGATTAGTGCTGACCTTGTTAGCATTTGTAGTCTGGCTGGTTTGATCACACCTAACTCCAGGTAGCTGGCCTGATACTGTAATCAGGGATGTACTCATTGTTAGCTCCCTCTTGAAAGAGAAGGGAAAATTTTTCCAGAGTGTTATTCAGCTCTCCCCTAACTTCCTGAAATACCTGTCTTTCTTAACAGGCTTATTAAGATAGTCTAAGGCAAATATACTCCTAATTTAAGTTCCTCAGTTTAACTGAGTGAATCAGACCTCTGCATTCAGCTCATGCCCCACAAACCTTAACTCTAAAACTGAGGAAGAATGAGAGGAAAAAGTGTAGACCTACAGGCAAGAAAGTGATGCAGCTGGATCTTGTGTGACACTTTTATTCAGCCAGTAGCATAGCGCATGTCGTTGCATGAGCTGGCACCATGCATTTGCATGTTGGGACATATGGTAACCAGAGAAGCCACAGTGCTGCTCAGCGCTACAGGCAAAAAATGTGCCAGTATTTGTTTCTTACATCCCCAGAGACGCACCCAGCAAGAAACAACTGTTGAGAGGTCTGAAAGAAACCCACAAAAATGGGTCAAATAGTGGAACCAGGTCTCCTACTCTCCAAGGAAGATACATAAATAATAAATTTTCTGCAACTGAACAGTTTGCAACCTAATGGGTTGAGAAAAATTCTGGGTAGGAAGAGCCTTGAACGTTGGGCTAGTTCCAGCTGTGGATCAGCATTTTGTGGTCCAAACCCAACACCTGGATAGAAAGCAAAAATCTAGACCATGCCTCAGCTGAAGGAAAACATGAACTTGATGGTTTTTTTCTGTCTCAGGGCTGACTGCAAACATTTAATACCGCTGAGCATGTGAAAATGAAGTCAGAACACTGAGCACACAGAAGTATTTTGGCATTCAGGCTATTAAGAAACAATGACCTGGTTCTGATCTCAAGAATATACAGATTAGTGTTAATCCCATCCAAGAAAATGGTGTTACACTGCTATAACGGTAGTTTTTGTGAAAAGAAATTCACCTTCTATTATTAGTGACCAAGATTATTCAGTTCTTACCTAAGCTCTTAAGAAAAGTGTCCCACTTTTTAAACACTCATTTGATTTGTAAAAATCCTCCGGCTCTCTGATCTTCTCCTCCACAGTTATTTTATTTTACTGATTAATATGGACCCATTTATAGGCTGACAAGTTTGAATACATAATAAAAGTGTGGTCCTGAGCGCACGAATCTGTTGAGAACTAAAGTGCAGGAGTTGAAGAAATTAGCACTTTCTGTGGCAGTTCTCAAAATAATAGACTCATAGAAGAATTGACACTGGAAGGGAGCTTGGGACACCACCCAATCCAAGCACCTGCTCAGAGCAGAACTACTTTCAATGTCAGATGGGGCTGCTCAGTGCCTTGCTCAGCTGAATTTTGAATGGAGACCCCACATCCCTTCTGGACAACCTGATCCAATGCTTGCCCAACCCTGTTCTGAAAATATTTTCCTTAGCATCTTCAAGGGGTAATTCCCCGAGTAACTGTAGGTGTCCAGTTATTTTGAATGGATTCAGAGGTCCAGTGTTTGCTCCCCAAATAAATAAATACATAAACTAAAAATCAAGTCTTGCCTAAGACTTTCCTGGAAGAGATGAAAAAAGTAGCAATTTTTTTCTGAAAACCAAAAATGCATGTTACAGAATTATTCTTCTTCCTTTTAGCCCCTGAGAAAGTTGTTTTTGGAAGAGCAGCCTCTTTAGAAATTGATATAGCTGAAACTCTGGAGACGACGGAGCAAAATTAAAACAAAAGGGGCAGATAATGGAGCTACTAAGATCTTAATTTTCTTTGCATAAATCTGCGGCAAACTAACTTACAGTTTTGTGTTTTACACTCAACATTGTGTATTGGAATTAGGACAACAAACATCAAAAGAGACATCATTGCCATCTACAACTACACTCCTGGCAGTTCATTCTGTTTCAAGGCTGACAAAGTTTCAGTGTCTCAAAAACAGCAAGGAAAATAATTGATCATTCTAATGGGCCCTGGCTGCAGAGCCCTGTGATGAGACCACTTCATTGTCAGGGTCAGTTTAAATCAATTCTGCCATTGATCCCTGTTTCCCGAGACTGTTTACAGCAACTATCCTGTTCTTTCCCCGTGACTAAGTCTAACACTGATGCAATGGCCAACACTGTTTGTTACATGTCAACAGTTAAAGACAAGTGGTACAAGAATCACCCAGTTGCAAATTTTACCAAGCATAGGTACTGAACTTGAAATAATTGCGAAATTTGTAATATATATAATTGCATGTTATCAATACCTGCTATTTTCCTGTCATATACTCTGCAAATTCCTCTGTCCCATGAGAGGGATTCTAGTCCCCTGGGACTGCTCAGTGAAATGAAGCTGGGGAGCTCCATGGTCATCGCCTGCTCTGGGGAAGATTTTTGAATTCCCAGCACATCAGTGACTGTGGTGTGCAAGTTCTCGGGGAGTTTTGCAGCAGATGTCAGTGACAAGTACACATTGGTGAATATCCATCCAGATTTCTCACCTATAGACAGTGTTGTTATACTTACGTTTCTTCTGCAGAAATATATATGCTTTACTTAATAGTGTGGCCAAAATTATCTGAGTGATTTGCTTTCCCTTAGACGACCTCTCAATATCACACCCTCCGTGCTCTGTTCCTTGGGACTTTCGTGCTGTTATGCCCTCTTTCCAGCTTGATACGTTTTTAAGCTTTAAGATTACAGTGATCTAGTCTGCTTTAGTCTTCATGTCAATGAAATTATATAAAATGATCTTAAAAAGGATACTTACTAGCATCATTTTAAGTATTTTAATCATATTTAAAGTTTTCTCATGGGGTAGAAATACTGTGAAAACTCTCATATGCTGGGAAATATTTAGTTTAAGTGACTGTTACTCTATTTGAAGTACTTCAGTTCCTACAGAATGAAGTTCAGTCTGTTCTCGATAATTTACATTGGTTTCCCCCTATATATTCTAATAGAGCTGAGATACCTTCCTTTGCATTTACTAAACTGTAGTAATGTCTCCAGTAGTCTGACTTTAACAATAAACCACCTTTGACAGTGGTCAAGACAGAGTGGAAGAAGTTCCACGATGAATATGTAGAAACACATGAAAGAAAGATATTCTGCTTTTCCATCCCAGGTGTTACTTCTTGAAAGTGTTGCCCTGTCTCATTCATGGGCTGGTAATATGTGGCATATCTATATACAGTCCTTTCAAATAACTAGTCTTTGAATGTGGGGGCATGAATTTGTTTTCAGACCTGCCAAAAGCAGTGTGCTACAATTTGCCCTGGCCTCCTCAAGAGACCACAGAGAAGGATTTACAGTTGGAAGAGGAAGGAAGACAAATGTCTCTGGAGCAACGCACAATGGCAATGCCAAGGTGAAAAGTCTTCACAGATTGCATGTATATTTAAAGTGGTGCTGTAATATGCATCAAGTACTGTATTTTCTTTATCACTGCTGGGTCAAAGAGAATTGTGAAAAGCTAAAATGAGGTATAAATGATATTGACACCGGTCAGTAATTACTTGAACTTAACTTGGCCATTACCTTCAGTTTCACAATGTCTGAGATCCCAATAGAGTCTGCAAACCAGGGCTGTCACATACCAACAGAGTAAAAAATGGACAAGACAGTAGAAGTGATTCCCAAGCCACAGTTCCTCATGTGCACTGTATCTCTTGTCACACACACACTGGATGATAAAACATACTCTTTTAATTAACAACTCCTACTCCTCCGCAGAAGAAAAGTACAACTTTTTGAACAAGAAATCATAAACAGCTCCATTCTCTCTCTGTTCAAATCCAAGGGAAAGATCCAAAGCAAAAGTTTGCGTGTACTATAGGCTTGTAAGCTACAGGCTTCCATTAGCCATATCAATTTATGTGTGGATTACTGTATGCATCATTCAATCTTAGGAATAAAGAGGCTAAAACTAGACATGACCAGATTTAAATTGGACTGATGCTGGAGCTGTGTGAAAATGACATGGGGGTTCAGGAGGAGACATCTAAAAAGAGGCATTTTCCCTCAGTCTTGAGTATTCCCAAGACACTTTTATGAAAGGAAAAGTAGCAACTGAAGAAAAGAATAATTACTTTGGGGTCACTGAAGGAGGCTGTGGAGCATTTGAGCCTCTATTACGTTTGTTAAAGATCACATTCATTTCCCAGGTCTGAGATCTGAGTACTGAGCCCAAAGGAAATGCCCTATCAATTTCTACTTTGGAGAGTTTACTTCTACAGGGAAAGCTTTATTCCAGATTATTTAACTAATCCATAGGCCCTTACTTAATGGTAGGAGGTTACTTGATATTCTAGAGATTTCTCCTCGTAACTTCACATAACTTTTAGTTCAACTAATCACTTGTGAGTTTTTAATTTGATGAAGCAATCACAGGGTCTAGACTTATTCTCAAAATACAGGACAATTTTTACTTCCAAGGAACCACCCCTATGTCTGCCCACAATCATGGCCTGTGTCTGGGGCTACCACCACCCTGACCCTAGCTGTATAGGTCAGCTGATGTTGTGCATGGACAGCAAATGAAATGCACTCAACTTCATTAACTTGCACATTCATTTCTTTGACAAGAGCATGCCCATCTTTATGCACAATTTTTTAAAGTTTCTTTTTTGAATTTAATATTGAGAGAACAATTACATTCTGATATCGGACACCTGAAGTTCTTCTGAAATCTGGGTTCACTTTTCTGTTCCTAAATTTATGAATGACTAACAAAAGACTTTATCGGTGTTAGTTTCTACTTACATACCATTGTTATATTGGCAACCCTTAGTTAGTAGACCCATGAGCAGTTTATTTTGGCATAAACCCCACACTGCTGCTGAAATAAATGATCCCAACTTCCCACTGCTTGTTCCCACCCATACCTTCTCTCCTGAGCTGGCATGAATGCCTGTGCAGCTGCATAGTGAACCGATACACTTTCTTTGCAAAGTTTTTTTTGGCTGGGGCTAGATGGCTTTCAGCAGTTACCACATTTAATGGCGAGGCTGGCTACACTAGCTGAAAGCGCTTACAGAATTAGAAATGCTACACGTGTACATAGTATGGCAACAAATGCTTTTGTCAGACTTGTATTAAAAGACCAGTAATCATTAGCATCAGGTTGATTGAAATGTATCCACTCATCATCAAAAAAGGGGTAATCACTAACTGGTTATCTGCAATACTTCAAGGGCATTATGAATTTTGACAGGACTTGTAAGTACAATTTCTTCAAAAGGGACTGTAATTGTCCTCATTGCAGAAAGCACATGAAGCTGTGCTCAAGCCTACAGATATCATCCTGCATGTCAATAAGCAGACATGGTATGCTTCAAACTTTCCAGCTATTTTTACTTCTCAGTGTTTAGATATACAGGCTTAAGAGGAAGTGACAAGACTATTCTTAGGATTCTGATGAGCCAGGAAAACTTGAATTTCGGTAGTGGTTTTACCCCCACACCTAAAATGGAAAGGCAAAGAGACATTCCTTTATTTTAATCAATACCCATTTTCCCTTTGTATCAGTCCTGCAGAATTTGATTGAGGGACATTAGGTCTCTAAAAAAGACCCAGGTTTGCAATTCCTAGAGCCCTATAAAGTTGCTGTACATCAATACAGCATATGCTTCTCTCAGGCTGCTACAGGCAGCACTTTTATCACACTCTTGAAGAATTCTGCAGTGTATCTAAACTCATTGCAAAGGTGTGGAAAAAAGGGTTGCTGCTGTCTGTCCTTCAGAGTAAATATCAGCCAGGAGCAAGTGTGTCCAGGTTCTGCTGATGTCTGGAAAAAGAGGCTGCAGTTTCCTGGCTGTAGGTATACATATTTGTTAAATAAAAATGTATAAATATTTATTAAAAATGATAATTTGAAGAGGCTGGGAGAAGTTCAGAGTAAGAAAGGGGAGGTGAGAAAGCACTGCCTTGAGGCTGAAACGTGCTGGGTAAAACAAATGGGACATGCCCTGAAGTACAGGGGGAAAAAAAGTAATGCCATAATTCTACTCAAATATAATTTATACTAGCAAATGTTTGTCTTTACCTGTCAGCTGGAAAAAAATGGCCATAACTGCAGTTTGCCCTAATATCTTTATGCTTCATACTACTACTTGATCTCCATGGTAGAGATATCTGGTAAATCCATGAAAAACATGTTAGCGCATATGCTCACGGAAGGAATACTCTTTTAATAAACAGATTGGTCTTTTTTTCCTGTTTATTATAATTTTATTTATTGAATAGCATTATTCCAAATACACTACTGGAAAAGCAGGAGGTTTTTAGGAGACTTTAGGGCTTGTATCACACAAATTTCATGTTGTTAACACATTCGGATTCAGTTTGTGAAATGGTCCATTTGAACCAATTTATTCTATTTGTGAACTGAAGTGCTAAGGAAGAGAAACTCTTAAGTATGCAAGAAGATCCATGCTTTCATTGAATACTCATGAGCAAGAAAGAGCTGGTGAGGAAAACACCACACATGATCTCTGTAGTTACTTCTAATTTTTTTCCAGAGTTGCCGCTTCCCAGTACATGGACTCTTGTGTGTCACAGCCTGCACTCTTTGCTTGCACATGCATGACCATATATCTGGATTGCTCGTCTTCATCACTGCTTTCTCCTGTGCCACACTGATGTCATTATTTTGGTGTCATTTCTAGTATCGGGGTCTCCAGGTGCTAAATATGAGAAAGAATTCAGCTATTAAAACTGTCTTGTTTACAGTTAGTTACAAGCCATGCAGAAGTAATCATTATTCAGACATGAGCTGCAAATGCACAATACCGCCTACAAATTGATGCCACTATTTCACCTAGCTTTAGCTGTTTAAAAGTTAGGTGTCTAATCTAGTCCCAGATGATCCTTCTACAGTCAATGAAGCTCCACAATTGCCTCTAGACAACAGATATCTTGCCAAGGGAAGTATCAAAGTTATGCTGGTGTAAAAGACCTGAACCACTTTCTGAAGATGTCTCTACCTCTTCATTAACTACAGGAGAATCCTAGGCAACAAATTAAGGCTCATTAAATAACCCTTGGACAGCTAAAGTTAGGTCAAACAACTCCCATCCTTTCTGACAGACCTCAGCTCAGAAGATTCCCAAGAAATCGCTGCTACTCTAGCCAATGTTGCCACCACTCTTCACTACCACTTTAGTTCAGTCTTTTATTTTTCATCCTTATCTTAGTTCTTGTAGTTCCTGTGATGCCTTCAAAATCTCCTCTGAGTTGTCAGAACCATTTAGACTCAAGTGGCCGTGACTAACACACCAAATGGATCCTGGCACGCAGAGTGTTATCAGCTTCACAATTTCCCTCAGGTATGAACACTCCTATAGTGCTTAGGGTACCAGCCCTCTTAGGATTTCACTTGGCAACAAAGCTACATTTTTTGCAATATTTTTGTCATCTCAGTGTGCATGCTGAAGTCTCAAGTACCCTGTTATGCATCCTTAGCTTTGTCATCTTCTCTCAGGACATGAAAATTTTCTTTTCTCCTATATTATCAGCTACATTGAACTAAATTGAGGTCTGACCTATGTTAAAAACAGTTATCCAGTGTCTTGAGAAATCTACCAGCGTCTCCAAGGCATCAGGCTTTGCAGCTGATGAATATATATTCCCCTAATCTGGCCCTCTGGACAGCTGAAGAAGTACTTTATGGATAAACCAGAACGACTTGTAACACTTATACCGCTTACTCGCTGGGCTGATTACTTCTCCTTAGAAGTGCTCTGGAAAAAAAGCAATGCAAGAAGACAACCAAACAACCTTTATTCCCTTTTCCCTGACATACAGCTATCATTGAGATACCAGATATCACTTCTGGGGCCTATAACAAGGAAGTATCTATTAATCATCTCTTGGCTTTCTTTCGGCAATAACTGAAGAAAGGCAATAATCACTTAATGTAGCTCTGGTGCCACACAGTATCCCAAAAATACAGGTCCATATATGTAAATATCTTAATATTTCCTGGCATACACCTAATTCATATTCAGTGGGCACGAAACACTTAGGTGGAGAACTTTTCTTTTTCAGAGCACAGGTGATGCAGGGAGGGATCTTACAGATAGTAGTATCCTCTATCTGTTCTCTCAGAGAATATCTCTATTCTCTGTACTCTTCCTCTTTACCAAAAATAGTCACTTGAGGATTTTGAACCTATTTTGTAAATTTTGCAAGACTAAATTACTGTGTGAAAGGGTGGATATTGTCCTTCCAAATTAACATTATTTTTTCTTATAAAAAATACCCTAAAGATTCTTGAAGTCACTATTTTCCAGTAGATTCACATCTTCACAATTTTTTAATGTCTGCTCCAATGCTCAAGTTTGTTCTCATTCTATGAAACATGCTTCTGTCTACGTATCTGTGTTGCAATAAGGACTGAGGATAGCCCTCAGCTCAATGCCTTTTCTGACTTTTCCAACCTTGTGGCTTTCTGCTGAGAAAAATTTTTCCTAGGCTTTCTCCACTCCAGAAGGCTATACTATACCATGATACCTGATTTTTAAATAATGGTATTTTGTTTCTCTGTCACCAGGAGAGAGTATTCACTAACAGCAAGACCAGCCCTGAGACGCCAATTTCTCCAAACCACCCCTACAGTCAATAGAGAAACAAGCTTTGGCCAGTGGCAAGCAAGAGAAAAAGCTGGTTCTTCTGAATCACACTTTGGAGAAGTCTATGTGTTTCCACTGCTTAAGAGTCTAGGGAGATTAGCCTCACTAGGCTAAAACAGCTTTTGTGAATACCCTTCAAAGCATTCTGGAAGTTCCTGACAACCTTCTCTTGCCTTCAAAATGCTGTCCAGTTGATTTCAAAGAAAAATATCCTTTATAACACTTCATGTTGTGTGCAATCACCTCTTTCAAATAACTCTGCAGTCTGCTTGGGTAACCTTCCCTATTTAGATAATATATTGTTACATCCTCCTTACAGCATGCAGTCTGCTGGCCCCTGAAGAAAGCCTCAAGCCTTTGCAGTTTTGATTGCCCGCCCCTTTGGAGCTGGGAGAGGAAATGCAATCATTCCTGTACTGTATTTACATTGGTCAACGTACCTGGAGTTCAGCAGGGAAAGCAAGTGGACAATCCTTGTCCTGAATCCTCAGCCTAACCTAAAGCAGAGCACCAACTACTCTTTGTTTTGTTGGTTTTTTTTTTAAAGATGGTATAACTTCTACAAATGGAATGCATGTTGACTGCATGTTTTTGTGGACTTCATGAAAACGAGGCTAAAACCTTGGAATTTTTGTTCTCCTTTCAAAACTAAGAATTAATAAACTTCACCAATTTTAATGACTGTACACTTACATTCCACTATGCAATCAGGTTAAAAAAAAATACTTCTTTTAAAAACTTAACATCCCCACATCTCTATGTGATTAAAGTTTATTTCAAGAATTCCGTTGAATGTAGAATTTTGGGAAAGCAGAAATACTGCTGCCCTAAGAATTGAAAAAGAATAAAGCAAAATTTTGGAACTGTAACATTTAACAGTGCAGTCTTTACTCTAGCTCTGCATGTTTAAGGACAGAGTGACCATTGACTGACATGCTCATTTCAGAAACAAGATTACGCATTGAGAATAAGATGTCAGCTGGTGCCCTCATGTGGATATGTGTGCCATTATATATAATAGAAAATGAAACTTTTAATCAAAACAAAGCCATAGAAAATTCAGCATCTCAGTTTTGCACATAGAATTTGGGCAGCTTGTATAAAACAGGCTTTCATTATTTGCTTGCAGTGTGGGCAATCCCACATTAATTAGCTGTAAGCAGAATTTCCTAGTTGGATGCCAGGATATAGAATGGCTCTTAATGTAAATTTGAAGAACAAAACTGAACTCATTCTTAACTGCACCACCACAATATATCTCCCTCACAAAACCTATTTATTCATATTACTAAAACTTATCAAGTGACTGGAATTCAGAACTAATCACACAACCTTTTTCCAGGGTTTGGAAAAAACCCAACACAATATAATCTTTCTTGAAAAAATGTCTTTCTTATTTACAAAGAAAGCATTCCGGTTGTCAGCCAACAAAGAGAGCTGAATAAGCACAGGGCATACAGGCTGGTGGAAATAATCTCAGTTTGATCAACCTCAGTTGAAGACATTATCAGTCAAGACCTAGCCATGTTTTTCTCAAAATGTGTACAACAGATGAGTGAAATCATACAACACTTCCAATAAGAATACTCATTCAGTTTTATATATGGACTGTATGACGATGAACATCTGCAGACTGTCAGCAAGGGTGCTACATAGATGGCAAGGAAGCAGGTATGGGAACACAGCATGATGCAGTCAACCGCCCTGGCTAGGATCAGTGCAGATCTACTCCTAGTGTCTCTTATGCCATTGTCTCTTTGAAATGCTTATAAAAATGTATGCATTTTGGACTCTAGTAGTCAAAAATGCTAAACTCTAAGTGTAGAATGGAATCAGGATGCTTAAATACAAGTCCAGCATTCTACCGAATCAGCTATATAATCTTCACATCTTAAGTGTAAGGAAAAGATTGAAGGCAAACCAACTAGAATACTTTAACAGACATCAAAAGAATTAACTATACGATAAAAACCAGAATCTAAACCTACTACATTTTGGAGAATATCATATCACAATTGTGCTGTGTGTGCCCCCAGAGGTAGGTAAAGCTACTGAGCTGAAATACCGTAAAAACTTCAGCAAAACTTCCATTTTCAAGCTGAGCAAAGCAGCAACAATTATTATAAAGAATTGATAGGTAGGCCAGCTGCGATGTCTAATCTGATATGACAAGTGTCTACCTCAAAACCCAAATTCTGAACTGGTGGGTGTTATAAAGAGCCCAGGAAGGCATTCCCGCTGATTTGCGAGGTTCAGACTGGACCCCCTTGGTTTCTAAACTTCCTCTCAGAGAGAAGACTAGGTGCAGCTAGGTCTAGTTTTAGCCTTCGACTGCAAAGAAGAGTTCAGACTCTAGGTTCTGCCACAGAGTCGGTTTATTTCAGCTTGAGCTGGGACCCTCTGAGATGGACCCCAAACAAAGAAATCCCTAGGCAATGACACAAGTTCTCCTGCCCTCACACAACGGTTCAGTCCAACAACAATATGTGGGTCTGGGGTCTTTTTGTTCTTCACTGGATGCTTTTTCTGTCTCTAGCTTTTCTTATCTTGAGGATGCTGCTTCTATTGAGAATATGCACACCTTATTTTCCACAGGATGCAGTTCCACTGAGAATGAGGCTACTTTATTTTTCCCAGGATGTATCTGTCTTGTGGTCTCCCTTCGTATATTAAGTACAAGTTCAGCATAAGTTCACCACTTGTGTCCTAAGGCTTCAGCGAAGCTAGCTACTCAAGCTAAGCAAGATATGCTAAGTATTCTAGCACATCGCACAAAGACATTCATTCTATCTAAAGCTTACTTATTTGAGCTAAATGACTAGTATTCCTTAGCACGAGCTAAGCAAAGTCAGTCATGCTAATGAACACAAAACAAGTCTCAATTCAACCTAAATTTAAGCAATTACACAATTAATTCCAATATTCTACAAGTAAACTATTTTAATCACAAACAGTGGTTAAAGAGGCTGGTTTTATTTTCATCAGCCACCCACAGATCAGAGTAACTCCTGTGGGATTCCATTTGTTTCAGCAAATCTGTATTATGAAATGTTTCTTACCTTGTGCAATGTTTCAAATTCTTACACATTATGACAATTAGAAGCCCAACAATTTAATACAGAAATATAAACTAACATTGTACTATTTATCTGCAATCACTTCATGCCATTCTGTGCTAGGTGCTTTACAAAAGCATGACAGAAAATCATACAAGCCAAGCTAAATACTACAGACAAGAGCGAAATTTTGTCTTTTGAAACACAGTATCAGAGCTATGACTTGTAGATTTGATAGCATTCTAAATTCTTTGCCCTTACAACTTCTTTGTTAGATGAATTCAGGCCTTTTCAGAAAGTAATGTATTTTTGACATTACATTTTTTTTTTCCCACAATGACAGATAACACATTTGATATTTAAAATATTTAGATTATCCAGATCAAATATTAGCCAGGGAGTTCAGTGCCAGGTGCTTTAAAATATGAGGTTCTGTGGTTAACTTTAACATTTGTGCTTTCCCTTGGCATCAGAGATTGTAGAAACGGTTTTTACCTTAGCATCATCACTGAATGCCCTAATGTCCTTTCCCATCATTCTTCAGAGCATATGTTATACTGTTTAATGATCATCCAAAACTCCATAGCTAGCTTTATTTGAATGATGCTGGTGTACATGCTGGTTTAATATAACCTTTAGCTATCCTTTGTGGACAGGATGAACATGAAAGAGGTCACCTCTTTAAGAGGTAGCTGTCAACAGAAAAGGAAATGCTTTACACAAAACCTGAAAATTTATGGATTTTTAAAAATCTCCTTAAGAAGCTACATATTTCACTTACTGCTGTTGCTCATTGAAAATAAAAAGAAATTCTTGCAGAAAAGAGCTGCCTATAAATGAGACAGTTGAACAGAAAGAGTTGTGCCTATGAATTATAGTTTCAGACCACTTATACACTGCCTTAAAGCTGTGTATTCTTTCTCTGGACTTATGCAATACATTTCTATTGGAAGGCCCTCTTAAAACTGGGTGATCTATTGGTTTAGGGAGCTAAAGATTAATTCCAGATGTGGTCATCCTTTTCTAGCCCTTCAAAAAGTAACTACTGCACCATCTGTTTTGTAATAGACAATTTCAAAGAGTGCCAAGGAGAATGTTAAAAACATTGGTCAAACGGCCACATATACCTCACACAGAGGAATCCTAGAGGTCATAGTACCTCAGACAGATTCATATTTTCACTTTTTTCTCTCCATTGTTCCATCATGGAAACTCAAGGAACAGCTCTCCTTCCTCCCAAAATAGAAAGATATTTTCCAGCTTATTACCAGCATTGACATGTATGAGGCCAAATTCAGACCTGAATTCAGTGGAACGACTGGAATTCATGACATATCTCTTATACCTGCCCCACTTTCAGATCCTTGTAGATTATTCCAAGCAGCTTTGTTTTTTTTTTAAAGTGAACTCAGTAGCAGAAGCTTAATGCTAAACTGACTTCAGATCCGGCTGGTTGCCCAAGACAAATGAAGGGCACAATACGTAATGAAGGGTTATTCCAAATCATGGTAATTTTTATTTTTCCTGGTTATTTCAGGAAGCTCAAAGTAAAGGAACTGTGTTCGTTCTTCCAAATACAGTGTTATGCATCAATATCTTCATCTCAGGTGTAAAAAAAAGGTGCACTCAGGTCTGGCACCAGCATAACTTAAATTCTTCACAACATCAAAATTGGAGTAAAACAAGTTCTCTGAAGACTTCCTAAGTATAAATCTGAACTTTATATAGCAGTAAGTCATGATTTATACCGAACAGTCCTGAGAAAAGGTCTAAAATGAAAACAAAAGGAAACAGAAAATCTACTAGATGTTAAACAATCACAATCTTGTGCAGTCCCAGAGAACCATTTTCACTGCAGTGACATTAAGTAAATAATTGTTAAAAAGAAATAATGATTAACAAAATGTCTCCAGTTCATTCCTCTTTGTTTTTTCCAGTGCATCCAGTCATGTGTTGTATCAATTATTGTAGTAAGTTATTACAAAAATAGCTTAGGACTAGCAGCCTAGTGTACCTACTTAAGTTTCGTTGACTTTGCTGTGGTTCTCTCCATTCAACAGCACACTGCAGAATCAGTGCCTTAGACTATAAGCTTAGTGTTTGGGTATACTCCAGCTACATCTTCATGTTCAAAGTTTGCTGCTGGAAAGTAAGAAATAAATCAATAAGAATAATGGCTCCTCAGCATTTGCCTCTCCTCAGTACTGTTAGAATCTAATTTCTTAAGCCACAGCCTACTTGGGTGGTGTAAGGGGGTGTAAGGGAGTTCCATACAGTAAGATTTGCACTTTTTCAGTATCAAATATTATTAAACCAAATAAAGGTTGGAAAGCAGAATAGGAAATGTCTGCTTTGGAGGGTTTCATCACAGCTTTTAAAATTAAAGACATCGAAACCAAATAAATTCTGAGAGGCTAGTGTACATATTAGTGTGGAAGGATGCATACACACCTGGTAGTTAAAGCAAAGGCCCCATGGCCTAGGACAAGATTTAATTCAAAATATTAGACTCAATAATTAACGCTTAGAACTAGAGGTTATACATTGCAGCTACTCATAATTACACTCCAAACCAAAAGCTGCAAGAAGAAAATGGTGCCTGAAAGAAGGATCCAAAACTACAAAGATGATGAGGGGACTGGACCACCTCTCTTATGAGGAGAGGCTGAGAGACCTGGGGCTCTTTAGCCTGGAGAAGAGACTGAGAGGGACCTTTTCAATGCTTATAAATATCTAAAGGGTGGGTGTCAAGAGGATGGGGCCAGGCTCTTTTCAGTGGTGCCCAGTGACAGGACAAGGGGCAATGGGCAAAAACTGGAGCACAGGAAGTTCTACCTCAACATGAGGAAAAATTTTATTCTGAGGGTGTCAGAGCACTGGAACAGGCTGCCAAGGGGGGTTGTGGAGTCTCCTTTCCTGAAGATATTCAAAACCTGCCTGGATGCAGTCCTGTACAGCCTGCTGTAGGTGAACCTGCTTTAGCAGGGCGGTTGGACTAGATGATCTCCAGAGGTCCCTTCCAACCCCTGCCATTCTGTGATTCTGTGAAAACAAGAAATATTTTAAGGGAAAACCACACGGAGCTAGCCTATAGAAACCATAGAGAAGAGATGGTTTTGAAATTCCAGTCTCTACAGAAGTAACGTATCTCCTCCAGAGCTATAGAAACATCTCATGTCATCTGTGTATCTGCACCCCCCCCCCAAAAAAAAAAACAACCAAGTAAACAAAACAAAAAAAGCAGTCTGAATAAAACTCACTGTTGCAAACCAATCAGTGTAGTAGTCATAGCTCTTGCTGAGGCTGGTGCTCCTGGAAAAGATGACCTCCAAAATGAAGAGGTATTTAGGGAGAGTATTGTTTTAGACATTTGTATTACACCCCAGCTTAATTCCTGCTTTTGTTTAAGAACTTTTAACGTATTTTTATCCATTTTAGAACATAGTTAATAGATTATCAGTCAAAAATCCTGCTCTATTCCTATGCTTTCAAGCCACAAATTCTGCCTTTAAGTAAGTGAGGCAACACAGGGTCGAAGACTGACCTACCCTTTGAAAAATACTCAAGAGTTGGCTTGGGTGAGTCGTTAGTTGGAGCTCAAATAAAAAAGATCCAGAAATTCACTGCCAGTGACTCCTCTCTCCTTATTCCATAGTGGACCTAACTCGAAATTCAACCCTAAATGTATGGATGAATCTTTTAAAACTCAGTTTTCTGCGCTGAGAGGCTAATTTGCTCCAGCTGAGCTGAGTACTCACCTACTTCACTCTAGGGAGACACCTGTAATACATCTTTTGCACAGGAAAAATGTGCCAGCCACTTGCGAGCTACTGGCTGGGTCATACGCACCTTGTCAAAGCAATCGGTTTAATTTTATATAGATCCAAAATTACACAGCCCAGAGAAAAAAGAAAGCAATTTTTTTATTCACTTGACACATGCTGTCTTGATGAGAGTTCAATCTGTAACAGTAGTTAATAATTCACAAACAAAAAATACAGTTTTAAAAAATAATTTCTATTGCAGCAGATGATTAAGACATGGGGTACCAGATAACTGGTACAAAATACACGCTCCATGGAAATCATTGCATTTCTATTGCATATTTTTTGGAAAACTTTATCACTTTCATTGTACCTTAGTGGCAAGAATTATTACACAGAAGGTGTGTTTCCTTTCTCAGCCATCTTTTGAAATAACTGGATAGTAGCTCTTTATTTGAGGGCATTTTTTTTTTTTTTTGCTGACAGCGTTGCATCCAGCTAGGGCGGATGACCTAGCCATCTGACCACCTGCCCATAACATCATCACCAACCACAAACTCCATGTTGCCGGTAACAACTGCAGAATTCCCCTTGGTTTGCCTGACAGGAGGAGCTCCTCCTTTACTGTTGTGAGGTTACCTCTGTTACCAGGCGAACATCACAGAAATAACCCTGGCCACCCACAAGGGCACGGTTTTGGGGCACAGTTGTGCCTGACAGAACAATTGCCGCAGGTCTCCCCACAGCACCTGCCACATAGCCCAGCTGCTTTCCCCTTCTCCCCGGCACCACATTGCAGCAGTGCTCTTCCGTCATGCTATCTCTCCATGCATATAATTGTCCACGGGGAGACAGATGCCAAGGCAATCTCCGCACTGAAACAGGGCCTACCCCAGAAACCCTCTATCAGCACTAGGATGGATCTTTGGCTTTTATATGTTATGTATACCTATTATGTGTCTGTACAGTGGATGTATAACGCGTGCAAGCCAGCAGACGTGTAACTTTAGCAATCATTTGCAATCCCCATGCACTCTGGGGACTGTGCCGATGTGAGAATGTGCTGTCCCCAAAATTACAGGCTGCGTTTGGGGGGGCAGAGCCACGGCCTCTGGCCAGCTGCCCTCCCACCATCCTCCTCGGGCCGTCTCCCACCTCCGTTACCCACCCGTGCAGGGGAACGGCCTCGGAGCGCGGCTGCGCCACACGCCCGGCCCGGCCCGGCCTAACAACGGCGGAGCGCGGCCGCGCTGCGCTGCCGGCCCAGGCCGCAGGGGGCGGTCCAGGCCCGGCCCCTCTCGTCCGAGCGCAGGCGCCACCGTGAGCCCGCGGCGGAAGGCTGGCCGCCCGGGGACGGCGGCTCCATGCGCTGCCAGGTAGGTGTAGCCTGCTGGCGCCCCTGGGGAGCGGGCCCCGGCTGGAGGCGAGGCGGGTGCCGGGTGGGGCGGCGGGGCTCCCTCAGCCCCTGTCCTCGGCGGGCAGAGGTGCCGGGCGGGCGAGGCCTGGACCGCGGGAGCGGGACGCGGATCCGCCCCGACTTACACCCCCCCCCCCCCCCCCTCCGTCTCCCCACCCGCCCCCCGGCTCTCCTGACAGTCGGGGCAGGAAGAACGCGACAGAGCTTATCGGCATTAAAAAAAAGCCAGGGAAGGCTTTTCGTCATGCTTGCTTGGTTTCGGTTGTTTGGTATTTTCGGAGAAGTTGATGTGCAGTAGCGTTGTTTTTTTCAGTAGGCCCCGCTCCCCTGATCGGTGTTTGTTCCCCGAGCAGGTCTCGGTGCTCTATTTCGCCAGGAGCGCGGAGCTGGCGGGGCTGCGCTGCGAGGCCCTCTCGGTGCCGCGGCAGATCACCGCTCTGCAGCTCTGGGAGGAGATCGTCAAGGTTCACCCAAGGTATTCGGGAAAGTTACGGCTGAGGTGCACGAAGTTTAACGTGTTTGGGGTTTTTGTTTTGGTTGAGCTGGGACATGTATCAGTACTTTGATACCGTAAAACCAGTGTCGTGACCTTGTTCTTGTAACCTGCAGCAAGCATTTTGTGTTTGGGACGGTTGGAAGTACTGTAGCTTATGTATACACAAGGAAAGACTAGGTCCAGTGAATGTACCCACAAGTTGAGCCCGAGAGGCGCTTTAAGACGTGTGGCCCATTGTCCAGGAGGGCCATAGTGCGGTAACTCTGCTGCACGTGAAAACTGAGCTGTGTTATTAACCTGTGGAGAAGGTGAGATGTGTCAAGGAGAGATCAAGCACAGCTAGGGCAATAAATAAGAAATTCATGATAACATGAAGATGTTTTCGATCACTTATCTTTAACTGTAGTCTTAACCATTGGTCAGAGCTTATGGCACACTCAGGAAGGCAGATCAGGAAGGGAACTGAAGCCCTGCCTCAGGGTTCTAGCTACTTAGCCCTTACATAGGAAAGAGGCTTAGCCACTTTAAACCTCTGCTTTGAAAAAAACAGCCTGCTGTTGGTTGCACTTTACAGGGAGTCTGGTCCTGAGAGAGTGCTAGGTGTGTGCTGTAAGGATCCCTGCAGCACTGGTGCTCTTTGCAGGTGTCAGCAGAAATCCCCCCTCAGGTTAAGGCTGAGGGAAGGTGCTCACTCCTGTCAAGAGTGAGTCTGATGGACGAAGGTGCAACACCATTTTGGAGTGGCGAGTGAAAAAAAAAAAAAAAAAAAAAAAGTAAGGTATAACAGAGGTTGAGGTCCTCAGGATTTAGTGATGAATACACTGGAATTTCCATAACTTTGGACTTAGATGTCAAAGTCTTCCTTTAGGCACCACCCTTCTTTACAAGATCTACTCTCAAAGGCTGTGAAAAAAATTAACTATTTAGCAATAGCATCATTTCAAATGAGGAGCTCTAACCAAATGTTAGACGAGAGGCCTTTTCCTCACAGAGAATTGAGACAAAGCGTGTTTTGGGGGATGAGTGCGTGTTACTTTTCAGCCTATTAGTTGGTGTCAGAAGCAGCAGCAGCACCTTTGGTCGGTTTGCCACAGTTTGTCAGCTTTGTCCTTTCATGAACAATGACTTGGGGCAGTACATTTTGCATGTGTAGTTACTTCACAGCGGCCTTCTTAGAAAATGCTTCTGCTCCTAGTTTCTCTGGAAAAACTCAACATAATTGTGGGGCATTGACCACAGACTTCTATTCACATTGCTAATGGATATTCAAACTGCAGCTTGAACATACTTAACAATGCTCTTCTGTTCCACCCATTTTCCCCAATGAATTAACTTGCAAGTGACATTAATTAGAGCCCATCCTTCTAATGGGCACTTCAGTTTCATAGTTGCTCTCAGTTCCTCAGTGGCTTGCTTTACTTTAATATGATCCCTCCCTTCAGTCTGCCCTCGGTGCTACTGTGTTTTGCTCAGGCTGTGTCTTGCCTACTTTTGTCTATCTGGCTAGTAGGAAATGAGATGATTTTTACTTATCCCCTTTTGGCATGCTTACTTGTTTCTAGGGAATACAGCTTTTCACTGTCTGTGCCAGATTTTTATAGTCTCAAACAGTAACAGTTATCACACCTGCACCTTCTAAAGTAAAATGTTGGCATTCTGGTGTTGCCCTCATACTCAGTCTCTTATTGCACTTAGTCATGGAAGTGACTCCCAGCCTCATGGTATCCAGAGCTTTGGACTCTCACAACAACATCTCACAGATGTGAAATCAAAAAATAGGTAGAAGATCTGCCAGAAAATGCACTGTAATCTGCCATCCTAGTTCTGTTGCCACTCCTTATCAACAGCAAATTTCAGACCTGTAAGTACGAAAGAACTAAAGCCTCATAAACTATGAAGTTACACGACAAGAGCAATTCTTTGACCACTGAATGTTCTTGAGATCTCATGAGCAGCATCCTGGAATGCTTCTTGTTGTGTGAGAAAATTGCTCTGGTCCAACAAGACTGAATCAGGGGAACGCTTCCTTCCAATCCCAAATTGGATGGCTTTGTTAGAAGCTGCTGAAGTGGGTCTGGTATGTATTGATTTGTTCTGATGTAGGGCTATGACAAATCCAATTCCTGACTTCTGAAAATTATGCTGAGTTGATTTCTCCTTAGCCGCCACAGGAAAATCCAAGAGTAGGAGGTGGGTGTTTATTCTGTTTTTGAAAGTGTATTGGAAGCGAAGTTGCGTAAGTCTCAGTGATATTTACCTCAGCCTACCCTAGACTGTACACCAGTTTGTTCTTTAATGAAATCTCATGGTTAAATGCAAACATGCTATTTAGAAACCTGTTTCTGCTCCTGCCAATCCCCCTCAGGCTTGCTGTCATCCGGGATCAAGTAGTGTTTGCTGTTCGGCAAGAGTACGTCCTTCTTGGAGATCAGCTCCTGGTCCTGCAGCCTGGAGACGAGGTTGCCATCATCCCACCAATTAGTGGTGGCTGAATGTGCCCAGGCTCTGTTAGGTAGGTATCACTTCTTGCTTAGTTTCCTATGGAGTGTCATCCTGTGCTAAAATATTGTGTGGATTCTTTATAATGCTCCAATAACCTCTTTTTTGTTTAGGTCCAGAGATGTGATTGCAATTCTCTCTCTCCACGCCAGTGCTCTTTTGAGAGAGCATAACTTGCGTTTCCTGCTGGAAAGAACCATTGTACTGACCAGAAACTATAAGCTGGTGCAACAATAAATGGTTAACACATATGCAGTAAATGGAAGAAAGTTGCCAGTGGGGTCAGGCATTGTTTTGAATCTGGACTTTAGGTCCTGTTATTCTTTCATAGTTCTTTCTGGCTGCCAGTAGATACCCAGCTTGCTTAAATAAAATAATAATGAAAAACCTCTTGCCACTTTTTGACAGAAAAGATGATACAGAAAAAGAATTGACTGCTGCTTAAAATCCCCCTTTGTTTTGTTTTGTTTGTTTGTTGCTGTCAAAGGAACAGGTGTCTTTAGAATAGCTTCATTTCTTTGCATGCTTTCAAGTGCCAGTCTGTGTATTTACTGCAGTTTGTTCCATTGCTGCTGCTCAAAATACTTCTTTTCCTCCTCATTCTTAGATGAACTGATGACTGTTTTCTACTCAGAAAAGTTAGAAGTGTCTCTTGTGTCACTGAAACAGACTGATTGTATGAGGTCCTGAATGTCCTGGAGAGCATATTAAACTTCAGGATTAGAAGTCTTAGTCTGTGTTTATCAGAAATCTCTGTTTTAAACTATGTTTGATTTCAGGATAAGATCGGGAGGAGGGGCTGACAATCTTACCACGGATTTACTAGCACAGTGGTCCATGCTGGTTGGTATTACTGGGGCCTCAAACTAGTTCTGGTTTAGTCTTTCTGGACCAGACTTTCCTCCCAGGAAGGAATCTGATTGTGTTCAAAAACAGGTCATTGCATGATATTTGCAGTTAATATTCTCTTGGCAAGTCTGCTGAGAGGTGAATTTGCCATGGAGTCTGGCCTGTTCTGGTGAGGAAGTAGATGGTGCATGTTTTCTGCATAAATTGGGGCGTCAGCACTGGATGAAAAGCGGTTGGCCAATGCTAGTATCACCAAAACCAACAACAGCGTCTGTTTGTTTTCAGCTTTTCTGGTGAGCTATGGATGAAAGCGAAGATGTGCCGAAAGATCTTATCAAGCTCAAGTCTGAAAAGCTCTCTGTAGATGAAGTGTCAGAGCTGGTCATTTCACCGTACTGTGGGGCAGTGTCTCTCTTCATTGGTGAGTTTTAATATTTCTGAGCGCGATCTATGAGTGTGTTAATAGTCTAATAAACGGAACCTAGATTGTCCACCCCCCAAACTTGTGCTTCTCAAATAAATAAATTCCTGGACTGAAGCCAGGTTATTCTGAAAACATGTTCTGAATTATTTAGAAGAAGACCATGGCAGCTCTTAAACAGTTGCACTGGGACAAAGCGGTGAGAAGCTTCCACGCTGGTGAGGCTATCTTGGGGCTGAACAGAGCAGCAGCCCTGGAGTACAGAGCTCACCAATTCCCTTGGACACAGATTGTTAAAGGTGGCAAATGGGATGTTGTGGTTATGCAAACCACAGGTCCACGCCTGTGTGAAAGCTCCTACAACTCAGGTCTTGGTTGAAAGTAAAGTACTATTTTACCCGTGGGCTGGTGAGGGTCAAGGCTGATAGCTCTGTCCTGTTGCTTAATGTACATGGTACAGAACTTGAAAACCCTTTGTGCTTAAACCTTAGTGCTACTGGGCTCTTAAATACTGAGCACTTAAACATTGCGTGGGCAAATGCAGTAATAGCACCTCAGTAGTTATCACAGGAGATGTCCCAGCCTTGGGCATTACAGACTGCAGACTTTTATGATGTATAAATTAGATTCTTCTTGGTATATTAAAGATTTCTCTTTTTCAAAATAATCTCTTTATACAGCCATGATTAGGGGAGGTGATTTATATTTGCACAGTGCTGACTTTGACCATAGCAGGAGATCCTGGGTTTTACTCAGTATTTATAGATAATGCTGTAATGTAATAAATGTATATATTATAAATATTTATTTATTTACTCAGTGCTTTTGGTTGATAAACCATTTGTGTTTAGGTACTACAAGAAATAATTTTGAAGGGAAAAAAGTGATTAATTTAGAATATGAAGCATATACTTCAATGGCAGAGACTGAAATAAAGAAGATCTGCAGAGATGTTAGACAGAAATGGCCATCAGTCAAGCATATTGCAGTGCACCATAGACTTGGGTATGTAAGGCCAGACCCCATCCTTCTGCAAGTGGAATGTTAATTCTTGTCTGGTGCGTGGCTGTGCTTACATAGTTGCAGGACATAGAGGAGTCTTTATAAACTGTAATGCAGCGAAGGTGGCTGCAGGATCAAGCCCTCGCTATGAAGCTAAGTTTCAGAAATCATCTTGTCAAAAATGTATGTATTGGTAGTTTTTGCCCATGTCCACATTTAGCCTGCAGGATTCTTGGTGCTGGTGTGATGGTTTGAAAGCAGAGAGAAGAGATTGAGATTTCATTCCAGGAAGGGGGAGGGTATTGGTTTGTTTTGTCTTTTTTTAAAGATATGAAATTGGCGGCACTCTTTTCGTCTCTCTTCCATTGAGGTGCCACAGAATGTTCTTGTCAGATTTAAGTCAAATTATGCCATAGGGAACCTGAACGCTTAGACGATGGGGAGAGGAAAGGCATGGTAATTGCC
Organism: Leptosomus discolor; assembly: GCF_034619465.1. NCBI lineage: Eukaryota > Metazoa > Chordata > Aves > Leptosomiformes > Leptosomidae > Leptosomus > Leptosomus discolor. The sequence continues at coordinate 74,826,920 of NC_141419.1, forward strand.
CCCCATGCTTGCTAAAGAACCTCCTGTTGTTCCTTGAGTCTTGGATAAGCATTTTCTATTGGGTTCAAAGCATGGAATACCAGTGTCTGACATACTCTTGAGCTTTCAGTGTTCTTCAGATTTCTCACTGAAACTGGCTGGATTTGCAGAGTCTGTTGCAATTTTGCTTCCTTTTCTCTCAGCAGAAGGAACTTAGGAGGTGACTGCAAAGGGTAATACTAGCTCTGAGCGGTGGTTTCCTTCGATTTCCTCTATAGTCAACAGAGAGAGTGGTTCTCTTGAGGGCAGCTCAAAGCATTTAAGCTTAGATTTTTTCCTATGAACTGTTTGCCAGAGGAGGCTTACTATAGAGGGAGGATTGGGAGGCAGCTTCTGGGAATAGTACCCTTGTGAGGAATAAAGCAAAATCTTGTGCTACTTCTGTTAAGTTTGGAAAACAACACACCAAACAGGAAAAACTTTGTAATTTGAAATCAGAATTGGTCAAAAAAAAAATTTCATTGCAAAATCTGCATAGTTTGAGGCTCTTAATTTCTTCTTTCACAAATTATTTTGCAAACAGAGATGATTTCTTAGGTTTTCAGATAAGAACTGGCTGTTCCTAACTTGTTACTATTCATTATTAAGCCAGCTTCCAGTGAGTTTCCTATGCATTGTTGCAAGTTAGCAATTTTCCCCCCTTAATTCCATAGACTTTATTTAAAAAAAAGAAAGAATGGAAGAAAAAAGCTTATGTTTGGTGGGTTTATTTATTCTAAAGCATGGAATTCTCACATCTGGTACTGATTTTGGTTGTGGTTTTGTTTCTTTTTAAAAGTGTATAATCTTTTGGACATAGCTTGACACTTGCTCAGTATGAATGAGTCAGGAGAGCATGTGGCCAGAATACTGACGTGACATGGCCACAACTTTTGGGTGCTCTTGATGTTAAGCATTAGCTAAAGCTGCTGTTGTTCCTCTTCTCTCCCTAGTGTGGTTCCAGTAACTGAAGCAAGTGTAATTATTGCAGTCTCTGCTCCACACAGAGCAGAATCCCTTGAAGCTGTCATGTATTGCATCAACGCCTTAAAAGCATCCGTCCCAATATGGAAAAAGGTATGTTTGGGGACAGATTTGATTTTAGACCTGTGCCAATCTTAGACAGATGCGCTAAAGGCTGCAGCTGCTCTTAGGGGAAGCAGCTGAAGCATTATGGGCAGCAGTTGCTCCTAACAGGAAGCCAGTGTCTAGCACCAGTGAGTTTCTTCTAATGCAGCCAGGCCCATCTGTGGCAGGTAGGGCACCTGGAAGGCCCTCCCTTGCCTGTACCATCTCGCTCCTCTTCCTTTTAATGCCATTCTGGGGTCAAATTGAAGGAGCCCTGCGCTCTCCTGGGTGGCCAAACTCAGTTCTGCACAGGCTTGTGGAAGAGCTTTAAGTCAGCTTGGCTTTCAACAGCATTGCAGTTTGCACGTAAAAGTGGCATTTCTTGCCTTTCTGTTTTCCCCTCATCACCGTGGCCTTGAGAAAGGACAAAGCATTAAGCAACAGCGTGCAATGAAGGGAGGTGCAGACGTTCCAAAGCTGGTATGGGCACACAGCAACGTGTGGAGAGACCAGCCGGGGTCTAGAAAGAGCCTCGTTGCATAACCACAGTGTTACATGCAAGTAATGAGCATTACCTCTGCCTTCTGTCCCAGGCAGACTTTGGCATGTGGTAACAGTGACGTTCTTTGCGTTACTCCACTTTTCTGACACCTCTTTCAGGAGACTGGAGTTCTGTGGTCTCAAAAAGAATAATCGGGGGCTCAGAGCCCTACTGAATTTGCTGCTTGGGACTGGACTGCTGCTGGGTAGTCCAGTCTGTCCTGAAGATCTAATACATAGTGTATTTTGTATTGTTGTTGTTTTTGTTTTTTTAATACTGACATTTTGTATACAGTTAAATACTCTCCTAAAAATCATGGCACAGTAGGTTAACATGGCAAGATGTAAAAAGGGCAGTTTCAGACACGAGTGCTGTGTACTCTACATCTTTTACATAACTTCTTCTAGATCTCTTTCCTGAATTGACTTCAATATAGATGGGCCCTTGTAAATTTAATGGGGCTCAGCCCAGGGTTCAGCATCTGCCCACTTGTGAGTCAGTGTGGTGGTAAGGGTGCTGCTGTCTTTTCTGTTTGCCAGCCAAGGGCTGTGTAGTCCTGTTGTGATCGGTAAATAATAGCAGGATGGTTGTTGAGTTGTTTGGCCTGGTGTGTGGCTGTATGTAGCAGGCTCCCACAGTATTTCCCATTCTTTGTTTGTATTTGCAGGAGATTTATGAGGACGAATATTCTTGGAAAGAAAACAAGGAATGCTTTTGGGCAAATTCAGAAAAATAACTGTACTCTTTTAAAAATAAAGTGTTACTGTTCCTAATGAGCGTATTGGTTTAGCTTTGTGTTGTTTTTACAGAGAATCTATACGTTTTTAAGCAATTGTAACAGACATTTCAATCTGAATAATTTCATTAGGACTGAATGAAATGAATGAGTAATCACTAGGTTTTTTGAGTATTCTTTACTCTCCTTTGAATTCACATCTTTGTGCATTTTAACATGGAGTCAGTTTTTATAACAGTCTTCTCTGAAATTCTTGATTGCAAGCTGTTTAGTCCTCTGTGATAGATACTGCTTTAATTGCCTTTACATTGGTAGTCTGCATTCACTGTGTGCGTGGGAGGTCACAACAGGATGACTGGATTTTTTTAGAGCTTAAAGTCCTGAGTATTTTAGTTTTATGTGACTGTAGAATCAGTTTGCAAGCTTTATGCTATTTTGACATTCTTGTAACAGAAAAGCTACTTGAAGTAGATTAAACATTATGGTACAGACAGAGAAGAAAATATAAACTATACCCCAGAGTTACTAACTTGTTAGTAGAGGTTATGTTCCAGTAGCTGTGTAACACAGAATCGTTTTTACTGTGCAGCTGAAATTACAAGTCCATTACATGAAAAAAATATGGACAGACCTTGATTCAAAGTTAGATCTAATACTCTACCAGCAACAAACTTATATTAGCAACAAAACACAAACCTGTAACTACTTAATGATGTCTAGACATGATTAATTTTGAAGGAGCTTTTTTTTGTCTGTGTAATTGTGTGCTGCTGCAGGAAAAAAAAAAAAGCCAGCTATTATTACAAATAGACAATTATAAGTTTAATTAGTTTTAGTAGTTTGACTTTAGACATGTTAGGATTCAAAGTCATCAAAGCAGATTAGTTTTTCAAAGGAAAATGAGTCTGTTGAACTTTTTGCAGTTTATATATGCATTTAGATTCACATTTATGAATTCAGTACAGTTTTTCTCTTGTTACTGTTTTGAAACCTAGTTAAAAAAGACTGACCATAGTATCCCTGTGCTTCCACTGGAAACAATGGGCTGCTCATCTAAGTAAGATAATTTTATTTATGTTATTGTACTGTGCTGTGATAGTTTAGATGCTAAGAGTTCAAAGTCCCATTGGTATGGCATTTTTACTAATGGTGAGAGGCAGTTTTATCTAGTCATCGTTATCAATGTAGACAAGATAGATATAAAGGAAGGGAAATGAGGTAAAGTAAAATGATTTGCTTGGGTTGATGTATCATTACATCATGTGACACTTAAGCCTCAGCTGTATAATCCATTTAATTATGTCTGCAATAAAAATCTACAAACAGCTGCTAGCTGCATAAAATAAAGTGAGAAAAATAGGTGATGATCTTTTCTCCCCAGCGATCTCAAATCAGTTTTAATACTTAACGATGGTTACTGTATCTGGATCAAGTAACCCCCAGTGAAACATCTAACTTCAGGCAGAAGACTGTGCTTGTTAACTTACTGATGCACTTTCCTCAGCAGAAGTGAGCGAATCCTTCTGCTGCAGGACAGCAGCTGCTCCTTGCCTGCTTACACATATGCAGCCTCCAAATCATGTGGGCCCTGTTATCTAGGCAGAGCTTAGCATGTTCAAGGTTGAATTTTCCTTTGCTTTGGAGGTTGGAGAGAAGCCCTCTACTATTTGAATGTCATTTTTACCAGGAGTTGCACAGAATCTTGAGTACAAATTACTTCCTTTGTCAAATAATTCTTTTTGTTTTTAGAAAAGAAATACACAAACTTTCCCATTTTTGGTGTTCATTTTTCCATGTTCATGTTTGCTGTTCCGTGCGACTAATTAGTGTATTAATTTCACAAAAATAAAGAGGTAGCTTGCCCTGTAGTGGATGGTTTATGAATGAAGTAAAACTTGTGCAGTGCTTGCATACTGGTGCTGTGCTCTGATACAGAAAAGTAGTGGTGTTTACAACAGTTAAACAGTGCTGGGGTCCCTGCAATCAGGGCAATTCCTGTGTTGCACTGGTGCCTCTCTAGTGCTGCAGTCTCCTGGGACATTTCTGCAGGGTGACCTTAACTGCACCTTCCCCATCAGCAATGCATCTGGGAAGGAGGGTGCAGAAAAGAAGAGAAAGAATAATTGTGTACTTCCCCACAGTGACCAGGAACAATGAATGGAAGAGATGTTGTACTGAGTCACAGCTGAGTGTTACAATGTGTGTACACTGCCATGGTCAAAACAATGAAATGTCATTTTGTGTCCCTAGCTGTGCGTGAGGCAAGTACTGCTTTGTTCTGGAACAATGATGTATCAGTCTTGTGTAACATTGGGTTCCTCAGCTGGCATCTAAAAGCGAAATGGAAATGCCCCTAGGAGGGATGATGTGCATAATTAGAGGTAAAATGTATCTCACTGAAATTTAAGTCCGTACTCTGAGCTTGGTGCACAGGCTTCCTTTGTTGGGCTACCCTCTCTGCTAGGGCAGTATTATCGTAAGAGGACCAATTGCTGTGTTCTGAGACAGCTGCCTAAGGCTATGTCTGGAGTGACCCAGAAGTGCTTCCAAATTTCCAGGCCAGGGGATGAATCCCAGCTGTGTCTGACTTTGTGTCAGAGAACGATGTGGCTGCACATGTCCTGGTTTCTACACATGCAGGACTAGGCTGCCTGGATGAGGGCTGCCTCGTGTTCTGGTGAGGTCCGTGAGTGGCATGATAGGCAGCTGCAGATCAATATACAATGCAGTCCTAGTTTGTGGGATAAGTCCAGCTATTTCTCTGCCCTGGCTATAGGGGAAGGTAATTTCACCTGTCCATGGCTTTTCCAGCTGTCACAGCATGCTGCAGAGGTGGTGGCTCCAAGTACAGACAGATGTTCTGGGAACAGGCGCAACAGACTAGAGGGTCATTGTGTGATTCCTGTAGAGATCTGCCAGATGAGGGGTGTTTGTGGAAGGGAAGAGCATGTCTTCAGAGCAAGAATTTGTCCTTCAGAAAAGATGTCTTAGTCTTGGCTAGCAACATTTGTATACACTGATCCATCCCTTTGCCTGGCAAAACATCCATATACCAGCGTTGCTTAATTCTAAGAGTTTCCTTTCCTGATTTCGATATTTCGTTCTGCTCTGTTCTCAAGAGAAGCTCAGCCTGATGCGTACTATGAAAATACTAACTGATGAGTTGGCATGAAATGAACGGGGAGGGGGGCGGGACTGTGTTATACGGAGCCTACCCAGGAGATGGCAGCCGAGAGACAGCTGTGCGGGAGAAGCGGCTCCCAGCCTGCCCAGGTGCTGGTTGTGCGGGGAAATACAGGCTCTCTTTTCGGTTGTCACTCAGGAACGTGCTACTGTCACACTCAGGAATGAACCCATTAGGTTGCTCAACTTTAAAATAGATTTTTGGCTTTTCTCTCAGCTCACTTTTCCCATTGCTGTTCAAGGAATTTGTAGTTCAGTTGCTTCATCAAAAACATAAAAGGAAAAACTGCTAAAACTAGTTATTAACAAAGTGAAATTGTATGTGAAAGCACACACTGCTACCCCTTGCCTCCCCAAAAGCTCTGAAAACTGAATCTTGAGCTCTTCCAGTAAGTGTCCTGTAGAGGTACTTGAAGAAAGAGAGCTAAGAATAGGCTGATAACTATAAATCAGCAGTTTCTTTGAGTACTTTAGGCATGTTCTTCAAAAGCAAACCAACCATACACTGTGATCTTACCAAGAGTTACAAAAATTAGCATCTTGATTTATCTTTATAGCAGTGCTGTTCTTAAAGTTCCATTTCAACTATTTTAAGAGAAAGAGGCAAACACATTTTAAAAACTGCTAGCACACCAAAGCCTGTGATTGCATATGAGTAACTGATCATAAATGAGGACAGAAAAGTTAACTTAAAGATAGGTCTCAACTGTTCTAAGGCTGTGAAAATTATGTACAATTTATTGCCTTTAAAGGCAATAAAAAGTTGAGGCAATAAGCTATAGATTTTGAGATACATTTTCATGCCTTTGTTTTATTTAGTATTTAATTTGCAAGCTTTTGTTTTACCTCAGTTTTGGATATACAGGGTAATACACACAAGTCAGTATATAAGGAATCTGGCTTTCAGTTCTGTGGAACGCTGAGACTTGGTGAAAGATGGGAGTTTTGTGCCCTAAGATTAGGATCATCTGGTTCTGTGTTAAGGAAGTGTTGAAGTTGGTAGCCTGAATGTTTGTGTACTAGTGTTAAAAATACAGAGGAGTTGAAAGTGGGGGAAAAAAGGAAGCACAAAGTGGCTAGTTTTCAGGTGGTAGTTGCTGCCATGACTCTTCCTGTTGTCCTACTATTCACATTTAAGTGCCTCCCTCTCTTACTTTCCCACTGTGCTCCTGCTGAGATGTTATGTTCAGCTTTTCCAGTGTATGGTGGGTAGCAGCTAGAGCTGGTGTCAGGACGTGCCACTGCTGACCAATTCTGTACGTAGTATAAAGTGCAGGGCATGAGAGTGGCAGAATACGATGTAATTTTGGATGCCAACGATAATAACCTCATGTTTAGAGGAAGGCTTGAACATGCTAAGGTTTTAACACCAACTCTTCAACCAGAGCTATTCAAATGTAGGTATTTTGCACTAATGTGAACTGACTTACACTGCAATATGGCTTACTGATAGTGTTATAACTATAACCTACAAGACTTCAAGTGCAGCTTCTTTGTGGATCTAGCAGTCATCCCCTTAGGGTTTTTACTGTGTGCTATTGGAACAAAGGCATATTTGGCCCCATTTTTTGTAGTGCTTTTGCTGTAGCATTTCTTCTTTTTAGGGTGCTGTTTAAAAATAAATGAGTCCATGTTCAGCAGTATTCTTGTTTTTATTGTAGTAACGCTGTTAGGCCCTCAGGTAGGCATAACAGTGATAAAAGTCCCTGCTCCCATAGAGCTTACACACTAGCTTTCAGAAGTCAGTTTGATTAGAAACTTCTACATCCCCAATCTATACATAGGCTCATATGAAACTACCTCTGATTTTGGACTTGATTCTAGTACTTCAAGAAGTCAGCAGCTAGAGTTCAAGACCAGAATCAGATATAACTTGAGTTTGCTGAAAGTATTCCTGACTTTTCTTGCTGCAGACACAAATAGGAGCACATGCTGAAGCTCAGCATTTCAGAGTATTATTTCACCTGTAATGTGCTGTTTTAAGTAGGTAAAACAAAAAAGAAAACCAACCCCTTGTGCATAATACAAAATATACATAATATTTCCAGCATTATTTGCAGCTGTGCCAACTTAAAAGTGCAATAGACTCACTCATTACAAAAACTGAATTAGCCATTTAAGTATTAATAGTAAAAAAAAAAATAAACTAGTAACTTGAAGTGGTTAGGATACAAAAACCTTACCCATTGCTATGCCTTCCCTTTATTTTGGGAAAAAAGTATTATGTGGAGGCTGGGGGGAAAATCCTGTTGTCAGGCACAAAATAAAACCCAGTGAAGACTAGTGAATTGAATCACTGCTACCTGACTGATAAACAGTTAAATCCCCAAAGAAATTGGCCATCAGGTATTGACCTGTACCTCCCACTGAATGTGGAGGAAGGAAATTTGGCTGAATGCCTAAATTTCCCTTGCAAGCAGCACCAGAAATGAAAGATGCTATGATCTGCTGCATTGTGAAATTCCCCCTCTGGCCTGGAGTGCATGACCCTGGTTATGTAGGAGCTTCCCACACATATGGGTGTAGGGTTTTGTTTTCTTCCTTACAAGTTTATACAAGAATTTAGACAGATAAATTTTTATCTTTACTTTCAGAGTGTTTGCCCTCAGGGTTTATAATTACAAGTCAGGAGCTTATTCTTTAGCTTTATGCAATTACTACTTTTTTTTTTTTTTTTTTTTTTAAACTTTTTAAATAATTGTTTTGGTCACAAACTCAGCTGATGGCAACAATCTTGTTTGACAATCAAGATCGGAATCTGATTGTTTTTCGGAATGTTAAAAAAACCCCACCCCAAAACATAACATTTCATAGATACAAAATAAGGCCAAAACACACATAAAACTACACCGAGCACAATTCAGCTGTCACTGCAAATGAAGCTATTACTTGCCAAAGAGGTGGTTGGCTCCTGACCGATTACCGATTAAAAAAGACTGAGTAAAACTTTCAAACGTGCTCAAGCCTAGTTTTTGAAGAGTCCCTCAGAAATTAGTCTGAAAGGTGCCTAAGCATAATTACAATCTAGATTTGGGGGAAAGAAAACGTGACTTCGGTTTCTGAATCTGGCACATTTAAATGTTTTACTCTTCAAGTAAGTCACCTTGAGTTGGAAACAAATCTCCCTTGCACGGCAGTGTACATAAAAAAAACACATACATCTTCCCCCCCAGTCGATTATAAGCATAATTGCCAGCCATGAGAGAGAAAGGCAGCCAAAAGGCCAGTTCCCCGACTGTTACCAGTCTTATAGCATGGGCCTTTTAAAGACTGAACTTTCATTAAAACCAGGCAGCATAATGGTATGTGATAAACTTGAGGTGTGTAGCCAACACAAAGTCACCCAAGTGTTGTGCTCAGAGCTCCCTCCAGAGCACTACAGTACTTTACTGTATAAAACATAAGTTAACTTCATCAAGACATGAACATGTGTGACCAAATAAAATGTGACAGGTAAGGAAGTCATACTGAACTTTGGTCTCCTGGAGGGCACTAAGATGCTAAAGAAACAAGTGCAGTAAATTTACAGAGCTTAGATCTTCACTATCCTGGGTCCTAATGTGCATACTTCCTCAGTCATCATCCCCTTTAGTTCCACTTTGTACTCCTAGCAGTATCTTTCAGTACATAATTAAAAGCAAGATCTTGACTGTCTTCCCTATCTACATCAAAAGTCATATCAGAGGAACTGTGAGTGTAAAGCCCAGTGTAACAGTAGTGGTAGTGCTGCTCAAGATGAAATCTGAAAACCAAACATAACATTGCAGAGAACATGCTGTAGGTGATTATGAAATTCCTATTTTCTTCGCAGAGAGAAAGTATGCAGAAGGCAGTTATATATACCGTTTGTCAATATTGACACAAACCATTGTACTTCGGTAATTTAGTTGTGATCTTAGTGCAAGGAATATGGTGAACTTTTGGAACAGTTTGCCCATCCAGTTGTCCTGTAGCACCCAGATAGGCATCTTCATACGCTGTTCCCACTTTATAGATTAGTTAAGACAAAGGTTTGCTGGTACAAATTATTTCTCTAAAACAATAAGGATGGAGCTAGTCAATGAAAAAAAAAAAAAAAGTTTTCTTCTCCCAGTCTGGAAGCAGTATTCACCACACATTCATCATCAACTTAATAGAAAATGTCCTTTCCACATATGGTACTTGTCAACTGAATTATGAACTGATGCTGTTCCACAATGATCTGAAATAAATTGCTGTATTTCACTCTGCAGTGGGTCAGGAGAAGGGTTGCTGGCACAATATGTTACTGTAAACTCCGGACCTGCCAGTTCTAAGGGCTAAGTTTGTTTGAAAGCCAAACATTTACAAGAAAAGGCACTATAAATCATTTTTGAAAAAAAACAAACTGTCCTGCAGTTACTCTTAGAGTAGAATCTGTAAAATATTTTCACCTATAACAAGACACTTCCATTAAAAATGTTTAAATGTTACTAAGCTTTAAGGCACTCCAGCTGAAGAACCGACTGGATCACAACTACTGTTGGTGGCTCAGGTCTCCTCTCTTTATCCACATAACTCATCACCTTCAGTCTTTGTCCTTTGTGAGTTCTGTAATTTCATCGACATCTTCTATATCCTGTGTCATTTTCTCATACTGTCTCTTGAAGAAGCCAAGCTGTGAGAAGTATTAGAATACCACCACATCACAGTGAGTCATTGATAGTTACATTTCTCAGCTAAGCTAAAGAGTGCAATGGTAGAAATGCACACACATATAGTGTTTGATTTGTAGACAATTCCTGACTAAAATTGAGCTGGGCCTCAAACTCCTGCCTGGTGCAACTAAATGCCAAAACAGCAGTGCTGAGTAGTCGGTTGTCTCCATGCCAAGACACAGGCATCTCCATGCTGCCTTGGTGTGCCAAGGAGCCCTTCAAGCACCAATGCCCTGGCACACAGAAAAACTTTTCTCTCCCCTTAATCTACGTATCTTTTGTAAGTGACTTTTTGCCCTCACCCTTCTCTGTTCTCTTTTTGTCTGTTCAGTGTATATCCTCTTTCTCCTTGCTTCTAATCCCCAGCCTTGCCCACTGGGAGTATCATGGGAGTTCAGAGCCCAGCTGGGGAGTTATGGAAGGAGGCAAGCAGTGTCAAAAGGAAAAAAGTACATGCCACAGCCCCTGTTTTGAACCACTGGAAACTCATTTATCATTTTCATGTTGCCAGCTTCTATGGGAACCCATTTCAGAATTTTGATTTTTAAAGCCATTCTAAATGCTCCCATTAAGGGCACAATGCCAATGCAGTATTATTCATACCACCAAACTGCATGTGTGGTTTTGTTCAGCACCAGAGAAGAGAGATTCCAAAGAAAATAGCCCAAATGTATTTATCCCTTTCTGCTTTTCTTTTTAAGAATATAAACACCTACTTACTTTCCACAAAACGGCAACCAATACTAACAGCAAGAGGAGTCCAGCCAATATACTGCCAATCACAACACCAACTGGTATCTCAGCTTCCTCATCTGGCTTCATTATTGTAACTGGGATCTGAAAGCAGAGGGATTGTGCATTGGGGGTTAATGTTAACTGCATATAAAGTAGGATTTGTAAACCAAATACTTCACTAATCAAGAATAGCTTGACTGCCCACATTCCAGGATCAACAACTGCAACATACCAGGTAATTACAGCCCTTTCACTGGTGTCCACAGGTACCTGGTTGCACCACCATGCCACATGGCAGTGCCAGTTAAGGATTAGGGGCCCTCATCCCTCTTGGACTACAGGCAGAGAAGCAATCTCTTCCTGCCAGCTTTCTGCCTCTTCAGCAACAGGAGGTCTTTCAGAGTTGTTCCCATAGTACATAGACACACCATCAGTAGGTAAACCAGACATGCTTACGTGCAGGTGGGGAACAGCCTGGTGTAGAGCCCCATCTGCTCAAAACAGACTTCTGCTGCATCAGCTGGAGAAGAAGTACTTCAAACTGAGTTTTGTCAGAGCCTGTTATCTATGGTGGGCAGCTGTAGGAGGCGATACTAATTGTGGAGGCCAGACACCATCATGCAATTACTGCGTCTGCTGAAATTTCCCCCTTGCTGCTGGATAGGTACCTCTGTCTCCTTTGCCTGCTGTTCCTTACCTTCTGGGAGACCATTGACATCTTGTTGGATCTTCTCATGTTAACCTGTGTTCTCCTGACTCGACTGCATGAATTTGCTGTAAGATGTGTGGGCCAAACAGGGGTGTTTCTAGCACACCCACGCTTTCTGAACTACAAACAATACTAGAGGGCTCCCAGAACAGCATACAGTGTCTGGAAGTTAGTTTTCGGGTGATGTCCTATCTAGTTGGATTGGGTGTGACCAACTATATAGTTACGTATAACATGGTTGCTCAGGGAGACATTGCTGTAATATTTATGAACTGTCAAAACTTTGGATTTAATCTTGGAAGGACATGCATTTAGCATGAAGGTTTTTTCCTTCCTGAAACATGGTAGAAGAAGTCACGTCAGTTTACTTTCTCAGGGTTGCTTGCTCAGTGCATTTGTCTGGTGTAATTTAATCTTAAGCTTTCTGGGAAACTTGCACTGGCCTGACATTTCAGTGATTTAAGTAATTTCTGCTGGAAGGCTCCGATGTTGTGCAAGGTGTGGCTATGTATATTCATTTCACTGAGGCAGGATGGCTTTGTGTATTTTCTAACCAAATGGCCATAATGATGATTATAGCAGGTTAACGTTCTGTCCTCCAGCTGGCAGTCCTTTCAGACTTGGAAAAAATCTGAAAGCTTTTACGCAAAGATAGCTAAGCAGCTTCCCCACGTAGCATCACAAGGCAGTATTAATTCATTTGGCTACACAACGACCCAGCTCATCCAAACTAAAGACCCAATCTCATATGTATGAGCAGTTTGCCTGGTAATGCTTTCTCCATTAAATTAGCAGTGAAGTGGCACTGTTGGAGAAGTAAATTGATGCTTAGGAACAAATACCTTTCCTGAAGTCAAACTGTGGTTAGTAAGACACCACATCTAGTGTTATATCTACAATATAGTTCTTTGGCTTCCAGTGGAGAAGGATAGCCTCTTGTAGGGCCTAATTCACCCTACTTATTTTCAGGATCATCTTTAAGATGAGATTAATTGCATCTCAGAAATACCTATTCTTTCTACAGATTAGGGTTTATAGAAGGGCTAACTTGGATGTGGATGACTAACGTAGATATTAAGTTGGATGAATCCTACCACCCTCGTCTCAAATAATAGCATAAGTAGGGAAATAGATTGTTTCTGCACTGCCCTATTCCTAAGGAAGTGTGAAGGGCAAAGCTGGTTATCACTGCTGGCCTGCCAAGAAGTCTGTGCAGTGCTGAAAGCCGACTCCATCACTAAGTGTCAAAGCAAACTCTGCCTTAGAGAGAGTGTAACTGCACCAGCTGGCACATTTTCCAAGACTTCTCAGGGCAAGAGGTTATTGAGTAAGGATCAGGCTGTAAGCCGCACCAAACCCCACCATTCTTAGGATTGCTGTGGATAACATTCAGGGTCTGTTCAGCCACTGGCTTAGAGCTGCAGTTTCAATGGCTGGCTGAGGAATTACCTTTTATTTGTCAACTGACTTAATCAGCAATCATTTGAATAGTTAAATCCTGTTCTCCTGAAATCACCAACAGAACTTCTGGTCACGTAAATTTGGCAGTATCATGCTCCAACTGTGGAAAAATACCTAGTAATCTATTGTTTATGAGCTACCTAAAAAGCCTGTGCAATTAATTGGAATATTTGCACTGTGTATTAATGAGCTTCATCTACTAGCAGAAATAATACTGTGCCACAAAGCTGAGGCATTCAGCACACTTTAAAAATAGGCATGTAAGTTTTCTGCAAAAACATGGTATTATTTCCAGAACTACACATTTATTCCCTTTGCTTCTTCAGGCACTGGAGGTTTCCCTGAATACAAATGGGTCTTTTTAGAAGTTCTTTGCAAGAAGTGGAGTGATCCATGAGAAAACAACAGCCAAAAATAGTACTGAATTATGGTCTTATTCCCACATTCAGATAGATCAATCAATAACCAACTTTGTACATATTTAACTGAATTTTCCATTGCCTGCGAATGGGCTTATCCTACACATTCTCACAGATATTTGACTCCCTTACTAACTTGGCATTTTTGTCTTGAATGGCTTTGGTTATTTTTATGGATAAAACAGGCTGATAAATCCTGTAAAAATAAATCTAAACTTAATATTGCACATGGAAGAGTGTTTCTCCCTAGACAGGCCAAGAGAACAAGGTATCTTTTCTATTACAACAGCACCACAGCGCTTATGTATTCTTCAAGTGTTGTTTACGTTTGTATGTAGCAGATGGAAACCTTCAGAGAAGGATTCTACACTAATAAAGTGGTGGTTTGGAGACTTTTCTTGAGATAGCTGTATCCACATTGTCTATGACAGCCATTCCAAATGCAATAAATACTCCAAATTCTTTTACAAATGAAATGAAGTATATTTGCTGGAGATCTGTGTGAAACGTCTGTCTACAAACATCAAACCAAATATACTTACAGAAGTAAGACTATAAATCAGATTTGTGAAAATGTTTCCCAGTGCTCATTTATCTACAGCGATTCATTCTGTTGCAGAAAGAAGTCCAAATTTTGATCTTTTCATGAACAGGAAGCTAAATGAATTTCAGACATTTCTAACTGAGTTTTTCTGTCTACAATCTATTTAAGATCTACAGATTTTTACTAAGTCTGGTTTATATAGTAGTTGGCTGAAATAAAAACATTTTAGTAACTTAAGAGATGTTGTGTATAGCCAAAAGGATACATTAGTTCAACATAATCAACTGTCATCAGAGTTTGTAATTTGCTATGTACTCCTAAAGGACACTGAAAATTAAATATCACTTTAATAGAGTAGAAGGTAGAGAAGTTGAAAAAAATACATTTATCTGTCACTTACAGTTAGGGTATTCTCTCCAATTATAAATAACTCAGGGTTATGTGTATCGATTTTTGCCTCTACAGAGAGCTGTAATGTCTGGAAAGTTAACTGAAAGAGAAGATTAAAAAAAAAAGCTGTAAAGGTCAATTACAGGGCAAATTGATCAGAATGTAGACATCCTGAAATAATTCTCTTTGAAATTAAGAGCTTCAGAACCAGAGAAAAAAAATCACATTATTAAGAAAATTAAAATGATCTTTTATTTGTCCCAAGCTGAAACAAATAATGTATCAGTAATCCAGACTTAATTTTGCTGTTCTTACTTACTACCAATGAAACTGGAGGACTGGCTTTTTTCCTTTAATGTATGGTTCAAGTAAAACAGAAGGAGTTGATTATATATCCATTTTTATAGTTATTTTGTAGCTGTCACTGCTGTTAGCAGGGAAGAGATGGGGAGAAAATAACAGTGAGAAAGGGAGAAACAGCTCAGCAACAAAAGACGGATGGGGATGTATCTCTGGCCTTTGAAAGAAATGGAAACTGGATGTTCTTACCTTTTCTTCCCCCCCCCACCTCTATCCAATGCTTCTGTTTTTCCAGATTTATTTTTCCCTATCACTATCTGTTCCTATCCACTGCTCAAACTGTGACACCACTCCCTCAGCTTAAACAAAAAAGATGACAAAAATCTTAAGCCAACTCCTGTTTGAAAAAGGACCTTGTGCCAGATCCTACTTCCCTCTGTGCATGTCGAGAGGAGAGCAGCACGGCTGTGCAGACACTGCAAGCTCACCATTGCTCGTCTCCCTGTGCCACAGGCACAGAGACCCCCATTTCCTACAGCAACACTGGGAACGGCCTCAGGTTTGTGGGAGCATGGGAGCACTCACCAGCTGTATGAAATGCTATGCCTGCTCTGTCATTTTGCCTCCTCAGCAGTTTATCTGCAGCAGGGCCAGGTACGGTGGGCTTGACTCAGGAACCTGAGTGACTGTGGGTCCGCAGCAGCCCACGCACACCAAATTGACCGTCCCTGCAGCATATAGTTACTGCATATCTGCACTGTGGCCATCTGCCCAAGAGGTCTGTCCTGCGCTCCTAAATGTTTAGAAACCTGCCTAAGCACTATTCAAAGCACCTCCTTAATTCCTAAACGCATATTTCTTTACTTTGCTTAGCAGGTCCCAGCAAGCCTGCTGTTGCCTTCTTGGACAATGACTGATTGCCACTAAGTAAAAAGGCTGATTATGTACATTACTGAGCGCTTGCAAGATTATTTGCACTGAACATTGACAATCAGTTAGAAAATAACAAAATGCAAGATAAGAGGAAAACTGTGATATGCGATCTTTCCTTCCCATTGTCCAGTAGTAAACAAATGATTTCCACTCACTTTCTTGTGAGTGTAGCAACCTTTTGTTCAGGTCTCCACCTTCTGTGTACCTGACAGCGCTAACAAGTGGTCTTGACCCAGCTGGTTTGAAAAATACAAACTTTAAAGCCAGACAGATGCTTTCCTTCACATACTTGCATACGTTTATTACATTATCACCCTGACCTTTTCCTTTTAAGAGCTGAATGCTAAAGCTGCAAACAGTCCTGCTGTTAAATATCAATACCTGCCATAAGACTTGCCAGACAAACCAAGATGATTGCATCATGTTCCTTATGCTCTAGGCAAACCCAGGACTCCAAGACAGCTTGGTTGGTTGCCTAGCTAAGAAATAAATATGATCTTATTTCAACAGTTTGGTAATTGATGATGAGTTATATCCTGGAGGACACATGGTGATTTAAAATGGGGAAGTCAAGATATTATTGATGGAGATTTTTAAGCATCCTGCAGGTCTTTAAGCAAGGACTGTTTCCTTGACACCATCTCTAATAAAGACAAAAAAATCAATTAAAAAAAATTTCCACACCTTCTCTAATAAATATAACTGGCAGCACAAATAGGCTTTTGATCTTTCGATGCAACTTAAAATGATGGCTATGTAGGCTGTGACCTTCAAAAGCAAAAAGCAACATTATTTTCCAGGCTGTGATGATACGGTACTCTGCTGTCCTATGTTGAGTTTTGTGGAAGCTGTAGTTCCCCTTGTAATAATTCAACAGATGCAGAAAATGGTTTTTTTTTTTCAGCTGGGAAGACTGCATTATCACACTATTTTCTCAGGTTTTGTGCTGGTTACCAGGTTCATTATGCAGCCCCACTACTTAACTTTACTTTCAGATTCAAGTTTTCAATCTGGAAAAACACACCAAACAATGTAAAGGGAGGTCTTTCTAGATTGGAAGGTCTCTTCACTGAACTTTGAAAAATTTCAGGAGTTAGGAAATATTTGAGTATTGGATCCTTCATGAAGATGCAGCTGATACTCACAGCAGCAAAGGTTCCGTTCCAGATTCGGGTGGACACGTTCACAAAGTACTCTCCCTTCAGCATAATGTCTTCCAGTTTGCATGCGATGGTACTGCACTTTGCATTCTTACAGTTCTTCCAGGGGAAACAGCAAGGAAAGACAACAGCATGCATTAAAAGTATACTTTAAGAAATGTTCTTTTAATATCCAGAATTTTTGCCCTTGCCTTTGCCATTCTGTGCATTCAAATTAAGTGTTTGTAGGCCATGAAGAACATGCACCTTTCTTTCTATCTAAAGCAGATGTAGTATATGTGGGAGCATCCATAGGCTGCACTCCTGCATTGTGAATGAGAAATGCCACCCACACCACGGCTGTCCCCACAGGTAAAGCAGTGTGCTCCTAAGGATCCGCTCTGCATGCCTGTCCTGTGGTACTGCAGCCCTTAGTCTTACTCACCAGTTCTTTGGAAGCTCTGAAGTTCTCTTTTGTGAAGGACGCAGAATAAGGTCTTTTCCCTATTTGAAGTGGATTTATCTGAGCTTGACAAGTAACGCCTCTGGCCTAGGAAAGATCACAGAAATTAAACTGGATGACATCATACTCAGGATTTTATAGTCTTCATAACAATATATATTTCTGGGATGAGATGGTGACTGTGAAAGAATAGCTTGTGAATTACATAACACTGGATACTTCAGGAAACTAAGAGACTGTGTGGTTTTGGTCAGAATTAAGTGGCTCTTACGGTAATTTTTTTACCCTAGATTGACCTGAGGTGTTTGTCCTGGTCTAAAAATTCCATTTTTACTATACCTTTCCCAGGAACTTGAAGAGGAACCTAGCGGAAGAGTTCCAGAATCGTACGAAAAGTCAGCCATGGACCCTAAAGATAATCTACATCTGCCAGAGTGTCCTGCTGACATTGTGGTCCTCCACTTCCCTTTATGAGGAAGGGACAAGGAGAAAGGGCATAGATTCTCTGAATTTCAACCACGCTATGAGGGAAATAACTGTTCATGGTACTCATTAACCCCTAAAACACAGCAGTTTATGTAGTTCAGTTCTTCACCTGATCTGTGGTGACCGCAGTTATGTACATCAGTGGGTTATCTTTGTTGGTCTGTTCTGGAAGATAGATGTTTACAGATGCCATCTTTACTGGAATACTTCCTGTTGTTACCTGCAAAGCAAATAACTCACAATTAATTCAGGTAGCTGTACTTATGCATAAATTCTTTGCTATAGCAAGAAAATCAGAAATCATGGATGAGTGTGAAAGAACTATACTCCTTTTGCATCAATGTTTTTTGTACTCTGACACTTACTAAGGTAGTAATTACATTATGCCTATAGTAAAGCATACTATACTATACTATAAAGTGTACTGTATAGCTTCAGGTCCCTGTCTGTTTCCTTGGCAAAACTGGTATTAATTGCATGACATATGTTTTGAAAAGCAAATATTCTGCCACAGCCAATAGGCCTGTTACTTAGTCCCTTGGAGTAGCAGTTACAGTAATGTAAATGGAACATAATTTAAGTTTCTGCCATGTTGCATGTTTGGATTTAAGTTTTTCTGAGTTACATAATAAATGCTGTGATCTGGCTAGTTCTTGCATCTGGTTTGAGCACTTAACCCTTGCCAAACTTCAAGTTGCAAAGTCCAAGCCTGCAAATACTTGTTTTCCTTTATCAAGTTGGCAGAAGACAAATACGCTCTGTGAAAAAGCAGTCTATGGTGGCCTAAAGTTAAGCATTAACCAGTTTCTAAATACGTAAACAGTGCAGGACCAATCCCTCCCCCATTCCACCCGTGCAGTAAGTGCAAATTTCATCCTTAACCTCATAAAGAATGTAAGCATTTATCCCTCAGCTATTTCCAATTTCTTTTTTCTTACTTGACTGATTCAAAAGCATCAAAATCAGACAATGAAATCAGGAATGTCTTTTTCAACTATGTTTTCAGATCAGGCTACAGGAGGAGGTAAAGCAGCTTCTTGAACCAGAACCAGAAACATTTACCTTAACTGAGAAGTTGAATGTGGGGCCAATGTCTTCAAAGTTATTCACAGTGGAAGGAATGTTATGACCAGAGTATACTTCATAAAAGTTGATGTTGGCAAGCCTAGTTAACAACCATAAAACAATGTATTTCAATTTGGCAGCTGCTTTGAAAACATACGTTAGCCTTTGTGAAACAGGTAAGAAGTACAGTCAGAGGAAAAAATCAGTCACTTGTACTGCTGTTTGAATTTTGCAAAGTTGGTTAAGAAAATACATGGTATACGGAAGCCCGGAGGTGCAGCAAGCATGTGAAGTTAAGATGGGAGGGCTGTGTGAGACAGCCTCCTGCACTCCATGGTGTTTCAGTGCCATACTGCAAACTCCTCTCTTGGGCTAAAACTGCGACTTTTTAGCCTTACCATGATCTCCTTCCTCAGAAGGGGCCCCCTGATGGTTCTCTTTGATACATGTTTAACAGCAAATGCCATCAGACTCCTAGGAAGATCCTGGGCCCTAATGCCATAGACCACAGGCAGGCTTATTTCCACCCTGCCTGGGTGTGGAAACACACACACCACCCTGCTTGTGTGGATGGTACATATGTAGCCCTCAGTCTCCTCTGGGCCACTTTCTTTTGTATTTACGGCTGTCAAAATTCAAAATTTGTAAAGGAACATGAGGGTAGTTACAGCCCACCACAGCGTGAGGTTAGAGGTGTGTGATGGAAGGGCATGGTGTGAGGGCCCGTCGATGCTCAAGGTGCTCAGCAAGCTGGGGCCATGCTCAGAGACAACAAAAGCATCCGTGCGTAGTGCATTGCATCCATGTGCTACCCTTGAGTGGCTCCTCTGCTGAACCATCCCAAAAATGTGTCCACTCTTCATCATTAACTTTCATTAGGAGGCTAATTTGAGCAGTCAAAAAGTAAGCTAGGGAGTGAGTTAACAAGGAGCAGCAGCTATCATGATTCCTACATCAGCTCTTCCTGTGGCACAAGGTGCAAATCCATCCTCTTTACCGGTGCCACTTTCCTCATTTAATCTGGGTAACATCTGTGTGTACAATCCCAAATTAACATGTGCAGTCCCACAGAGGTGCTTCCTAATAATCAGTTGTGCTCCTCCATGCTGCATTGTGGATTCTTTAGAAGTCTCCATACTTCCTCCCATGGGCCCTTTCCTTGAAAGGCCTCCTCACAAGAACCCCTGGAAAAACTCATGTGATGCATTTTCTGCTTCCTTATTGCTCAAGCCTCCAGTCCTTCCAGGATGCACAGCCATCAGCTTCCTTGTCCTTGCAGGAGTCACTGGTAAATCTGATTCCCACCTCTTTTCCTGGAAACTGAGATTAGGAGATTTTTCCCTAGAAAGCCTTCACTTCAGCAAGACAACACTTTTTTTTCTCAAGCCTTGTATTTTAAGAGGTTGCTCCTCAGCTGTATTACTTTCCTCAAGAAGAAACTATCTCCAGATAGACATTTCCTAAGTGGAAGGGTGTAAAAATGAGCTAACTCCAAGGGAAGCATTTAAAATTGTACCTTGGCTTAATATCTGCTTCCTTTAGTTCTTTTAAATTGATTAATCTCCAAGAATAACTAATCCTGTTCTGGCAGTAGGAATTCCTTCATGCCTTGACTTGCATATGAAATTGCATTGTCTCATACTTGGGAGATGCATCTGAATTCAAACCTCTTGTTTTTCCTTGAGTAGTTCTTCTATAGACTCCATGCCAGGACTTTTCTGAGGCACTGAGTTTCTGTTCATGTTTCTCAGCTATTTAAATTTGCTGATTCAAGTTTGCACCACCTCAGTTTCCTAGGAGCCTGCTTAAGTTGCTGTGCTAGCCCCCTAGTCGGATGCTCCTGTAACCTCTGTGCCACTGCTGACATTACTAACATGCTCTGCTTTTGCTGAAGTCTTATGCAGCTTTCTCAGGGAGCTGAAAGAACTTGCATCACTGACTCAAATGCTTCTCTGCAATTAAAATAATCTGAAAAAATCTGCGTGACTGCAGAATTGGTGCACCTAGCCTCAGTGACTGCAGAGCCTCTGAATATTCTGAACCTGCTGCTGCAAAGCAGGTTATTAAACTAATCCTCTGTACTGTGGTCCTTATTCCAGCTCAGGTCATCCTACGCAGCCAACAGTTCTTGTAGTTATAGTGATCTTTGGATATTTGTTTCCTGGAGTCGTCGTTGCTGTCCATTTTTAAGCAGCTTCCTCTTTTTCAAATTTCTGTCATTCTTTGAATAATTACTATTTATTTTCTGTGAGTTCAGTTTATGTTTACAGGTTTTGGAATGCAAAAGCATTTTTTCACCAAGCATTGGTGACCAAGTGCATCAAATGTAACTACATGTAATTTATCCTAGAAATTCAGTAATTGGGAAAGATAAACAAATTTCTTCTTTGATGAAAAGTAAAACATTCTATCTTGATCCATGAGTCAAACGAGTGAATTTTTGTTTCCATTCTAATTTAAGTTCAACTGTAACTGAAATAATTTGTGTTTGGAACGGTAACGGACTAACTAGCATTTCAGTGCATCCCAAATGACCAGGGATTTCCAGGGCTGAAGACAGGAGGTTTCATGGGCATATGATATGATGATCAGTCTTCAAGGGATTTTTGTCTGTATCTCTCACCCTGCTCATCCAGCTGTCTCTCCTTCAAACTGCCCTTCCAGGGTAAAGGATTGCTCTTTCAACAGCACTGACCTGCCTTCTGCGGAGAGGGAAAAGGGCTGACACCAGGAGAGAAGGGGTAGGTGTAACCCAGAGTCTCTGAGCGGGCGTGTAGGAAAGCGGGGTGTGCTGCCCCCGATGCCAATGGAGCTGCAGCAAGGGGGAATCTACCATGTGCCACCGCAGGTTTTAGTTTAAACTATTACCCCAAACTGCTAACAAGAGTTTGTATTTTTGGTCCAAGTTTAGCAGGTATGTCCATAGTTATTCCCTCCCTCCCCCCACCCCCCTGCTTTTGCTGAGAGCCCAGAGGATCAGCCTTGATTTTTATACCACTTCCATTCACGTGAGCATCTGTAACCATCGTGCAGAGGTAAACATGGATCCACAATTTTTACTACACATCCCTAATTTCTTACATGTAAGATTATTGGAAGAACATAAAATTCTGCTACTGTTGATGAAGTGGGAATTTTTATTACTTCCAAAATGAAAACAGTTTCACTATCATTTCAGTGGCCTTTCAAGACTGTCACTATATTCAAATGCCATGGCAATACATTATTCAGCATACCTTGTGAAGTGAATTTCTGCATCATATCGCAAAGGAATTGATAAGCTGACATGATTGTCCAATTCTTGATCTTCCTTACTTTCACTGTTCATCAAAACACATTTAAGTCAGGTGTTATAATACTATTTTATACAAATAAGGGATTAATACCTAACTTGCTTTGGTACAATTACATACTTTACCTCAATGCCCAAAAACTTAGAACTGCCACATTCTGAAGATTTTTCATGTTAAAATCAAAGCTAATATCAAAGGATACCTATGGAAGAGGTGAGGAACACACAGTAAGTAAATTGATGGTACAACATCCAAAGGACTTCCCAATAGCAATGTAATTATTCATATGTGCAACAATCTAGAATTGCCCTCTGTATCTGAATTCACCAATTTCTGTGTAGTATTTCAGTAATTTCTGATACTCCAGAACTGCTTTGTTCTTGGTTTACCCTACAAATTGGCATTGTTATATAGACATGCGCTATTTATATTTTTAAATGGTGTATAACTAGCTACAAGCTGCATCAAAACCTGTTCAAGATTGCTTCAATTATATGCTTTTAAACATTAGGGCTAACACAAGCTTTGTATTAATTCTTTTCTTCCATTCATTCCAACAGGTCCACTCTTACCAATACTATTCAAAATTCAGAACAAACTTAACTTTTTGTATGTAACTAATTTTTTTGATTTTGCTCCCTCTGCCACAGAACGTCATGTTTCTATTATTTCTAGAAAGTTTCTTATTGCTGCAGTTGATTTTGTTAGAGACTGGAAGCCTATTTCTGTTCTGCTTTTGAGGAATAAGAGATTATGTTCCATTAAACCATGGATATTCTGAGATTTATGGTAGACATGAGAAAAAAGATACACATTCTATCCTAGGGCTGTGTGGGCTGCCCATCTCCTCTCAAAGGAATACTGCTTTCTTGGAGAGATGAGATTCACAGAGCAGGAAAGGAAGCTACCCCAGATTCACGCAGCAGGAAGGGTTTGATGGGAATTGTGCTCAGTTCTCAAAAGGCTATGCTTCTGCTCCCAGCCCTCACCCTCCAAGAGCTAGAAAGCTACTTTAGCATTTGAAAGCTGTGGGTAGGGACAAATGTCCTTGAAGAGCTTTTTTTTTTTCCTTCTAATCTGGTGAGGAGTCACAAAAGTTTAGCCCTTCATTTGCTTCTTCTGATCGCTCTGAAACCCAAAAGGAAGTTAACTGTTGTCAGATCTAAGAAATCCTCACTAGCAATAAATGCAGATTTAGGGGAAAACAACAAAGCTTTTGGGTATCATTTAAGGTTATTTAAACATGTTAGCTGTACCTGTTGTCCTGTTCTGAAAACAGGATAGTTCATTTGGCAAATGACTGTACTTTGTGCTGTTCCTGTCTGACACGAAACTTCAGTCCCATCACTCTGCAGAGGAAACAGAAAAGTCATCTTAGTATCAGGTTTTGATAAAGCAGAGAGGAAGTTCCCAGTCTGTATCTTCAACAGGACATGTATTACACTAAGGAGTTGTAAAAACATGTGTTATGGCTGTAATTTCTAGAGATGCAGTAGATGGGTGTGGCATAGGTAAGTCTAGGAGAAAGGCAGGAAAAAAGCGGGACAAGGACTAGTCTTGTGAGCTGTAATGATCTT
The DNA here is from genome assembly GCF_034619465.1 of Leptosomus discolor. Lineage (NCBI taxonomy): Eukaryota > Metazoa > Chordata > Aves > Leptosomiformes > Leptosomidae > Leptosomus > Leptosomus discolor. Next base: position 74,850,656 of record NC_141419.1, read on the forward strand.
GTCAGAATTTTGTGCTGAGCTTGGAAGAAGGAATACAGGCTAGGTAGTACAGGTCACTTCCGGCATTAATTCCTACAGGGCTTTTTTACAGCATTTTTACAGAACTGTTGCGAACATACACACGCAACCTGAGAACCAGTTAAGTAATCTCACTGTTGAAGTTAATGTGCAGAGGGGAACTCTATCGTACTTTTTGTAGGAAAATCTACAACACATGAGGGTTTATTTGCTACTTTGCAGAGTGTTTAGCATGTCATCATCCCACATCACAGACAAGCTCATAGACCATAGCCAGTTACCAACACTTTAAAAAGAATTTATTAAAGTGTGCTGTCTTTTGTTACAAGCGTCCTTAGCAGACACTTATCATTCATGAATTATGCTACACCACCACACCCGCCACAACACAACATGCATACATTCTCAGCTTATGCTGAGAAGCAAGCATATTTTTGGTGAAAAGCTTCATTTGCAGGCCGAAGTACTTCTAAGCAAATGGGCTTTTAAAGCAAAAGAAAATTCGAGCTCTGTTGCAGTCTTTTGGCATGAGTGGAATGATCAATTTTGCTGCACAACAGGATGGGGAGGTAGAGGGGTACCCTCAGTGCTGTGTGGAGTATTTCTGCCAGTTTGTTGTTCAGAAAAATGCTTCTCTCCAGCAGTGATAAGTGCTCCTATCCCTCCTCTCCCTCCAGTACAGGAATTGATCTGGATTTCACCCCTAGGATTATCATGCAACTCTCCAGTAGCAGCCTGACCACATAAGCCAAGCACTTGAAGTCTGGATTTCATCCTTCATGAATTGTTTGGGAGCAACAGTTGAGATTATAGATTTATTGTATTCCCAAAATAGTATTTATAATTCCTTTCTTTTCCCCTGCCTAAGACAAAATTCATTGGAAGAGCAGCTTCTGGTATAGCAATCATTTCAATCTGATTAACTATCTAGCTGGAACACACAGCCTTGGCAGTAAGAGCACTTCTAAATGCAAAGTCTGTGCTTGAAGGCTGCATCATTGATGCTGCATGCTTGATTTATCAAATACAAATTCCCTGTAGCACAGCAACTGCATTCAGGCATGTTGTTGGAAGTCAAACAGAAGATGTGGGTGCCAAGGCCTAAAGTGAGGAAAAGATGACTGAAATACTGAGGTGAGGTCAAACTCAACAGGTTGCCAACTTTTGTGCTGAGTTGGCAGTGTCTCTCCTTGACCTAAATAAACTGATATGCTGAAGGGATTAATTCTGGTATCCAGGAAAAGAGAGAGGTTTGCACACACATTCTTTCCTGGTATAGGCACTACTAGAAAGAAAAAAAAATTTCACTGAAAACCTTGAAAAAATTTGCAGATGACACTAAATTGGGTGGGAGTGTTGATCTGCTCAAGGGCAGGAAGGCTCTGCAGAGGGACCTGGACAGGCTGGATCGATGGGCTGAGGCCAATGCCATGAGGTTCAACCAGGCCAAGTGCCGGGTCCTGCGCTTGGGTCACAACAACCTCACACAGCGCTACAGGCTTGGGGAGGAGTGGCTGGAAAGCTGCCCAGCGGGAAAGGACCTGGGTGTGCTGGTTGACATAAGCCAGCTGAACATGAGCCAGCAGTGTGCCCAGGTGGCCAAGAAGGCCAACAGCATCCTGGCCCGTATCAGAAATGGTGTGGCCAGCAGGAGCAGGGAGGTGATCGTGCCCCTGTACTCGGCACTGGTGAGGCCGCACCTCGAATGCTGTGTGCAGTTTTGGGCCCCTCACTGCAAGAGGGACACTGAGGTGCTGGAGCGTGTCCAGAGAAGGGCAACGAAGCTGGTGAAGGGTGTGGAGAACAGGTCTTGTGAGGAGCGGCTGAGGGAACTGGGGCTGTTTAGCCTGGAGAAGAGGAGGCTGAGGGGAGAGCTTGTCACTTCTACAGCTGTCTTAAAGGAGGTTGTAGCAAGGTGGGGTTTGGGCTCTTCTCCCAAATAACATCTGATAGGACAAGAGGAAATGACTTCAAAGTTTTGCCAGGGGAGGTTTAGATTGGACACTAGGAAAAATTTCTTTCCTGAAAGAGTGGTCAAACATTGGAACAGGCTGCCCAGGGAAGTGGTGGAGTCACCATCCCTGGAGGTGTTCAAAAAACATGTAGATGTGGCACCTCAGGACATGGTTTAGTGGGCATGGTGGTATCAGGTCAACAGTTGGACTTGATGATCTCAGAGGTCTATTCCAACCTAATGGTTCTATGATTCTATGATCAGTGGCAATAACAGAAATCATGAGGTTTGGTGTCACATACCGGTAAAGACGATGAAGCAAAAAACAAATTGTCTGAAAATGTAGCCTGGATTCTGGTGTTATATGCATTTTCCTTTTTATTTCTCAATTTCACGTTGAATGTTAGTCTTCTGTTTTTGCTGCTGACAACAAACTGCTGATTGCTGTTGGAAAATAAAGTCCAAAGTTGTAAACAGAGGTATTGAACAGCTGCAGATCATGACAATGTATTGCCTTTAGCCAACAACAAATAAGACGCACAGCAAGACATTTCTTACATTCTACTCACTTAAACACTTTGCTTTCTAAATGCTTTGACATAAGAAACTCTGTACTGGTGTTTCTTAAAACCAAACAGGATTAGTGTCTTCTGAATGTGCAGGACCTTGATTATGTATGGTGAAAGTCACTTTACTGAGTTTTCAAGCAAAGAGGCAGCAGACCTGGATGGCAGCTCCAGGAAGAGGCAGCCTCATCTCTCTATGTACTGTACAAGTATGCATGTATCTGCATATGGACTTGGAATATGTGCTGCCCAAATGGCTGAACTCAGCTTCCCAGTGGGTCAACCTGCTGCAGGATCTTCACTGCTCCCCACAGGAGGGTCCAAGACAGGTGCTGCAGCCACTCCTGCTCTCCCAGTGTGCTCCCTGTCCTGACAGCAGGAAGCCAGCCACGATTCTTCTGAACGCTCACTGTGTCCTCACCCCTAAGGTACCAAAACTTGGGTTTGTCTAAACTGACAAGATCCCTATTTCTGTGTTCCTATCATACCTCTTTTTCCTTGATTAGTTATTTAGACAGCAATGCTATTGCTTTTTTTTTTAATCCCTGCTATTTCTAAGTACATGTTGAACTAGAAAGGCATTGTCATCTAGAAATTCATCCAAGGCCTACAGACAAAACAACTGGTGAAAACTTAACACCTGACGCCAACAATTCCACTGATTCAGCTCTTACCCATCATCTGCTTTCCGCTGAACATTCACAACAAGATCACAGATACAAAGTTCATCTTCACCACAGTCTTTAATAAAAGGAATCTATGAAAACCAAAAACATTTCCTTAATGACAGGACTCAACTTTAAAATTATCTGCAAACAGTACAGTGCAAACATCTTTGAGGTGAAGCACATTCTAGGTTTGCAGATAAGAAAATCCCTCTGAAGGGTAATAAAAACTGACACATGAACAAGGTTAACACTGAGTAACACTACAAGTCAACTGATCCATAAGAATGGTGCAGGCAGGTTATTGTTAACCCACAAAAATGTGATGTAATCAAAGGGGTTCTACTTCTCTTTTATGTACTCTTTTATTGTAGGATACGCTAACCTAAAATAGTTCATCTTTGCCATCAACTAGAAGTTCACATCAACATGTGACATGGCTCAACCACCATGCTTGTTGTCCCATGATGGCTGATGTGGGTGTGTGAGCAAGCCCACACAATACAGACAAAGGTATAAAAGGAACCAGGGGACACCCCGCCAGGTGCCTGTTTTCAGCACAGTGACTTAACTAGACTACACCAGTTTTCACTTGGATGTGCTTCTTTGGTGTTTATGGGGGCCACATACTATGGACATGTGTATAGCCATGCATTTATTGATACTAAGTCTGCATACTTACACTATAGGCCACAGATGCAGGAGAATATATATCAAGGACAGGGCTGGAGCCAGGATTAGCAAGGCCAATGTCAATGCGCAAACTAAGTGAATTCACTGCATCGGAAGGTTCCTATAAAACACGTGGTTGAGTTATGATAGCTGCCAGCACAGCAAACAGGATAAAATTGGTAATTCTGTTGTAAATTGACTGCCTAGTAAAACCATATTTGCTCTAAACAAAAGAATAACAGTACAAAGCTTCATTTCTTGACTGAAATAATTTTGTGAGATTGCTTAGTGTGGGCTCCTCTTGCTAAACAGCTTTTAGTTCCATTTGCATGATAAAACTTATTTCCTTAGGATTCCTGGAGACCCAATTAATCACAGTCACTTCTAGGGCTAAGGAACACACAGATTCTCTGTGGCTGCAGAAACTGGTCCTCAAAAGCTACCACACCAGGTGACGTTCATTCTCACCTGGCTGCAGAAGTCAAATTCCTGTTCCACTCTGCCTTACCATCACAAAGAGCAGCTGGGCCTGAGTGACACTAAAACATGATATACCTCATGGCTCCTCTGTTTCTTAATACTGGATGAATACTCTTCTAGCTCTATGGGTCATCATTCCACAGTGGCACTAAATGTGATCAACAAGTCTAAGGCATTTGAATTGCAGAGCAAAGCAGGAATCAAAGTCCTCTACCTGACCTAGCATCATCCAGGGGTCTCAAAGCAACTCTCAAGTCTGTGCTATGTCTTTGGTTCTAGAGAAAGATGGAGACTTGCTTATTTTTATTTTTTTCCTAGGTGTACATCTAGGGCTAGCGTACATCAGAAGTCTGCCTGAAATCATGTTTGAGAGAAAACATTTGCATGTACATCTTAGTTCTTACAGAATAATCTACTCAGAGGGAAATTAAAATCTATTGAAACTATGGACAATGGGCTTTGTGCTATGTCAGAGATGAATTACATAATTAAGAACTGCCTCTTCTATCCTAAAAAGCTATGCTGAATTTGACAGTTATTACTTTCTTTGAAATCAGAATCTTATTAAATATTGAGGTATTTGAGAAACGTAAATCATTGAGTACACCATGCATGAAATTAATTTTGCAGACATAAAATTCATCAGTGTCTTGCTCTGATCATTATTGTCACATATTGCACATATTGCAGTTGCACTTACCTGTACACTGAAGATGTCATGAACACAATTCTCATCACGTACCACAAGATCCCTCTGCATGTACCTTTCATTATTTTCTTTGAACAATCCTCTAGAAGTCACTCTAGAGGACTGGAGATCTGCATCCAACGTTGCATTGTACTTTATAGCTACAAAAAGAATAACAGTACATTTTTTGCTGAGTATGACTGCGCATGATCTCATTACTACACTCAGCATTAGTGTGACCAGGCTTTCCAAACCACGCCAAGTATTTTACCTTTTTTGTATCTTGCTAAGCACAGAGCAGTCTCAAAATGAAAAGATTTTCTCTTGTGTTTTCCAGAGCAGTCAAACAGGTTTAAATCCTGATATAACGTCTCCCACAGAGAGCACATTAAATGGCAATCAGTCCAGTCTCCACTGCAGATGCCTGAGCCTGCAGCTCAGGCAAGAAGCCAGTCAGCAGGGCCAGGATTATGCTAGATAAAGGGGCCTTGCAAAAATATTCCTGAACTCCAAGGACGCTATAAAAAAATCTGCATCTTCTCTTCAATCACATAATAATTTCTGTCGTCTTCTCCTGATACTATGACTAATATGCTGTGGAAGTTCACCATTATGTTATATCTCACAATCATGAGTTCCTAAAGGTACTACACATAGCACTGAAGCAGTCCAACTGGTGTTATCAATGATGTTTAATGAAATAGCTTCACAAGAGGCCAGTGCAAGTCTCAGAAGCGTTTGGTGCTCTCTTGTCCTCTGAAAAGAGCTTCTCCCCACTGACATCTGCACTGAGCCTATGAATATATTTTTTTTTTTCCTGAAGAGAGGAGGAAAGTGAAGTCTGCTGTTGAAATCAGCAGGTTGAAAAAAAGTCAGCTTCTTGCTAATGAAATTTTCTAGGGTTTGTTGAACAGCAAGGATACAGCTCTCCTTTATACAGTTAATTCCTCAGTTTTCAAAGATTATGGAGGCAGTGATGAAAGTAGGTCTTAAAAACACTTTCTCAAGCATGTAAGTTCTATACTGATTTTTCCTTTCTTGACATTCAATCTAATGTATCTTTAGAATTTCCACTACTCATTTGAATAATGGACTTTTGAAGAAATTAATTTAAGACAAGTCATTGAAATAGTCTTACCCACTTGATTGTTTCTCCTCGCAGGTCTAAATGTAGCCTGAAAACATATTTTAACAGTTATTTCTGTGTTCTTGTTCAGCAGACTGATTTTCTCAGGTTTAAATGAGGCAATTATGGACACATTTGCAATGCTTTGTGACCTGAAAAATATTTTTCAAAGGTTATGTGTGATTTTCAAGAGCACTGGATAACATAGAAGCTGTTACCTATTACTATCTGTAAACGTAACATTGATTTTTAGGTTACCAATATAAGCATTTTTAATGGTACCAGCAAAATTATTTTTCTTTGCCTATCAGTGTATTTGTTGATACAGTAGCTTTCAGTAATGACAATAAATAATTTATCATGTCAAATTAATGGATAATCAATGTATTTATCCTAATGTTCTAATCCTTCCCTTGAGATAACAGAGAACGAAGCCCTTTTTCTGTTTTCCCTGTAAATAACCTTCTTCTGCTCCTTTAGGGAAGTTACTGAGCTCCTCTGTGAAGGAAAAGAAGGGTAATTCGGTATTTAAATTAATAATCTTATTTTTTCAGAAAAAAAAAATCTTCATCAAGGTTTTGAAGAACAGTTTCAAAGGAATCCTGCATGTGAAAACAAACACTTTAATCAGAAGTGAAACTCATTAATCAGACCAAATGCCAGAGTGAAAGAAAATTTAGCGTCTTCATTAATCAATTCTAAATACATGCTGGTACTCCAAGGAGCATAATTTTCTTTAATGAAATTCCTACCAGCACCAGTTCTATTGTGGGTCAAAGGTCCAAACTGACCATTCATTTTTAATAGTCTTGTTTCATTATGAAATAAGTAGCAATTCAGTGATGCTTTTCTTCTTACAATGGGGAGCCTCAGGCAAGAAGACAGGCAACAAATAGGAAAGCAAGCTGCATTTTAATATAGCTCCTCAAACTAGTAGTGGAAAATACACAGTACTTAGGGAGACAGAAGATTTGGGTTCTGTGAAGCCTTTCTTCTTTATTTTGTGAAAGTACTCAGATTGCTCTGGCAAAGGCCACACATAAGAAAAGATGTGTTTCTTGGAAGTAGTAAGTGCCAACTCTCTCTCACTGTTCTCTGTCCTTCCCTGCAGGACAAGTCTCCCCCATATCAGCCTACCAGCCAGTAAAGGTCACACAGGTTATGCGGGAAGTGGTTTCATCTGTGTCAGGCTCTGCTATCAAAATCATACTGCGGCTACTGGAGTACAACCTGCTGTGTGTGACAAATACTCTCAAATAAGTCCCATTCCCTGCTGCTGCCCCTTCCCTTGTGACAACGTGTTTGCACAGCAGCAACAGGCAGAGGTGTCTCCTGGTCCTCCCCATCCCTGCACAGGTCTCTCCTGGCAGCCCCTGCCACCTGGCTTCCCCCCCACGTGCCCTGGCTCTAATCCCACACTGCCTTGGCTTTTGATGGTTTGGCGATACATGCTTAAAAAAGGTTTAGTCTAATGCTGTTTTTCAGATAGCTACAATAGCAGCGATGAGGCAGTAAGTGTGTTAGTTCTGAACGTATGGAAATAAAGAGCTTTTTTGTTTGGTTTGCTGTTTAATTAACTAAATGCTCAACTTGCATCTGAATCACTAAGCGCTTCCTTTTTAGAAGAGTTTACCAACCATAGCAGAACCACATTTCCATCAGCACCAACTGATACGTCAGTAATGTCATCATCATCTAAGTCTCTATGGCCATCTACTGATCTTCCAAAGAATTGGAGCCGTTGTCCAAAAGCAGAATCCAATCCTAAAATTTTCTGGGAAAGAGAGTTTGATTACTGAATTTGCCACAAGCATGCTTAAGTCTGTAGATAGCAGCCTAAGCAATAGATTTTCACTGATACTCCCTGTTTAAACAAAATGCTTTTGTGGATGTTTTCTCAGATCTTTTTAAGCACTTTTTCATCCCCTGTTGGAGCAGACAATAGACTAGATTTTTCTGTCTTGGGAGTAGATCAACTAACTGACTACTGCATGCCAGCTAGTACGTACTGGAAACTTTTTCCATCTCACATTGAGCAACTCAAAGAATAGGAATCTTAACAGGACTTCTAACAAATACTTTTTGCAACCAGAAAGCCTGCATGGAAAGTAACAGTAAAATTACCATTATATTAGCATATAGGATATGCAAAGACTCTTGCAAGTCTTTTCCTTTAATACTAGATATTTATAATTTACAGAGCTGGGGTTTATCTACTCTTCATTGCTGTACATCAGCCCTGAAAACCTGAATAATGGGTGTCAAAAATGTACAGGAAATTAGCTGACTTCATATGCAGGCATCAAAAGTTTTGAGAGGCTCAGACATCTTATCAGTCGTTTTCCTTTATATGCTTCAGTTATAAGCACCATGTCAACCTGGGCATGCTGACAGCTGAAGTAAGGAGAGGCACAAAACTTGAAATAAGCCATGAGAATAACAGAACTCCTTTAAGATGAAACAGTAGCCAATTAAAAGATATAAAATACTTCTGTTTTCCTCTGGCAGATCTAAAGGCACTGAGTACAGTATTATGCAACAAAGTTATTTACCTGAGAATATTTGGTACGTATAGTCTTTTGAAACCCATTGTAAATGTAAATTGCTCCGGAGTTTTGGTTTTCTAGTGGTGCACCTATGACAACATCATTAAAGCCATCCAAATCGATGTCTGCAAGCATTGCAATTGCTGATCCAAAGCGAGCGTTTTCTGACCCCTGTGGACCTTCCAAGAGTTCTTTTTGATCCAAAATTCCCTTTAAAAAAGGAAAAAGAAGAAATACAAAAAACACAGCTATCATTGCACCAGATTAGACATATGACCAGTATCTATGTGCATTGGTTTTTGTTTCTGTTTTCCAGTACATTCCCCTTGGACTGCTCAACCCTGAATTCCTTCCCCATTGTATTGCCCATTCAGTTTGCATTATGTCTCAGTCTTGGCAAGCATTACACAGCAAAATCAAAGCATGCTATGCAAAGCACTAACAGCAAATATAACCATATGTATGAAGCTTAAATACTCTCACTGTCCTCATCTGACTGTTCTGAAAGTTTCACAATACATTGAAAAGTACAGTTTCCAGTTTTGGATTACCAGTTTTTATGCAGAGGGAATGGAAATTATGTAACTGGACATAGTTCTTTGAAACAGAAATGGAATTTCCTAACTAAAGTAATGCAAAAAACATGTGTTCAAATGCTAAACTTCTGACCTCTCCAGTGCCAATGGAGAAAGAAAGACTGGAAATCTTTATAGTTAAATCATCACATTTACACTAGCTTAAATTCGAGACTCTGGCAAATATCATTCCAACTTTAACCTCAGTTATCACACTGTGCTTAAAATTTTAGAAATACCAGCCACATTAGTTATTAAAAATGACTAGAAAAGTATTATTTGTGCAACATGGACAAGTTGCACAAATCCAAGTTCTTTAAAAAAACCCAACAACAAAAAAAACCCAAATTATTCTTTTGTTATTCTTAACTTTGAAACCTAATATTTGACAAAGACTAAAAGTTGTAAGGATAGTCTTCCAATTCAGTTTTCAAAACAAGAAAAAGAAATCCTTTAATTTTCTTTTCTTCCATATTTCATGTCTAATTCCAGTCACGCAGATCAATGTCACCTGCCAGCAGTACTGCTTTCAGCACCTCCATCTATTGAAATTGCCTTAGGGTACAGTTTGCTTTTGCTCCAGGATGATCTGACTGTGAACTGCTGCTGAAGAGGATGGTCCTTTCTATTTAGTTGCTTGCAATTTACCTAGTTAAAAGGCCATGTTCTGTTTTCTCTGATGGATGGCAGGTATTAATTTACTTTGCATATCCAGACATCCAATGATTGATTGAGAGACTGTTCAAAAGTGCCAGAGGCTTCAGGACTGTTAATACAGAGATTCTGAAAACACCTACTACAGGTCTGAGTAAAAAACACAGTTAGTCGTCAAGCATCAGTCAAATAACATAGCTTCACTGAACAAAGGAGGCAACATGAGTAATAGCAATTATCCTGCAAGAAAGTCCACATAACAATGCAGAAAACTGGTAGAAAAGCACTTTTTGGAACTGTTTTGGGAGTACTGTTCAGTGTTGAACAGATTTGCCTAAATCAAATGGCAAACAATTAATTAGGAAAAGCCTCAAGCTAATTTTTGAGGGAAATGGTCAACCTTGTGTTATATTTGTGTACAGTGCCTAAAGCCAGGACCAGGGAGCCACCTAGAGCAGCAGGCCCCTGGTCACTAATAGCGCTTAGCTATTAACTTGCTTATTGACTCCATTTCGGTCTGTTCCAGCTAGCACATTCCCAGATTACATGCACAAGTGGTTCTGGGGAAATTTTGCAGCTGCTCCTCTAAAGCAGAATGGGCAAGATTGCAGTGGGCAGGGCTCCATCCGCAGTCCTCTAACCAGGCAGGCTTGGCACCATTTACCCCTGCCCTTAGGCCACACCCTGGGAAAACCACATGCTCCGTTTCTCATTACAAAAACACCACTCACAATATTTCCATCACTTTGAAAAAGATACACTAAATAGTAACTTAGAGGCCCTGAAAAGATCCTGGGCCAAAGGCTTTTTAGCATGCTGTGGCCAGTCTGCTTTGAAAGAAGCTAGCCCTACGCAATGCTGTCTTGAGCGAGTCTGCTGCAGCAGTTGGCTGTGGGGCTGGGGATTGCTCTTCTGATCACTCTCCGATGTAACAGAACAAACACTGTCATTAAGTGCTATTGCAGTTTGGACTGCTTTTTCCTTGGTAAAACTGTAGTCCAGAGAACAACAGTAAATCCCTCCAGCTGCAAATGAAAATATCAGCACTTCTCGTGGATGGAGAGGCAGGAAGCAGATTCCAGATTTGCTACAATGTCATTCTTACCTTTGTGATGGAAAACATGTATACTCTCCCTTCTTCTTTCTTCAGGTCGTTCATAAACATTGGTGCACCCACAAGCAGCACATCTGTCACAGAATCCCTGTTAACGTCCACTGAACACACCACACTGCCGAAGTAGGAACCAATCTGAAATCAGTAGTAAGAAAGTCACATTTATATGTGGATTTTGTAAAGCATAATGTTTCAGCACCTGACTCAGGAAAACTTACACCCAGAAATAGTCTGATACTGATGAATGAAACTGCCCATTGGAACGAAATTATATAAAATTCCAATGTTTGAAGAATCATATCCTTACCATGTGTCCACTGTTTCTGCCCAGTAGCTGCTGCTAGGGCTTTGCCACTCAGCAATAAGAATGGAAACACAGAATAAACTATGGGAGGTATATTTGTTTATATTAAACTGTGCATGTGAAACTACCCAATCGCTGATTTACTCATATTTATCTTACAAACAGACAGAACCAATAACATCTAAACACATTGCTCTTTTCCAAGTGGGCAAAAAGAGAATGAGCTTCCAAATCTCTTTTGAGAGATTTTGGCACCAGCTCTTTCACAACTTCTCAGGCAGAGTGGAGCTCACTGTGTCTCTGCCAATCAGAAGTGTTGACAGAATGATACATTAAGTAGCTTTCTATATTATCTTTCACCACTAATCGGATGACTCCCTAAAATAGTATGTAAGAGTTACAGTCAACCTCACTGAAATAGTCTAGTGATAGAGAAACGTTCAAGTGGCATCTAAATGGATTGCAAGAAACGTTCAAAACAAATGCATTGCAATTTACTGCTGTGTCAATAAAAACAAAATCTGGATTCATGACCAAAATATACTTGCCTGCTCGCCTCTCTGGGACTGCACAATTGCGATATTACCATTGCTGTCAACATTGTAAACCACTACTCTGCCAGTGTAGTTGGATCTTGGTGCACCAGCAACAAAATAGACAAAGCTCTGAGTTGAGAGAACAGCAACAGAATAACCTGGGGAGAAAAGGCAATATTTAACATGTGTGAGAGACCATTAACTACAAGCCGTCAGTTGGTAATCTATAAAGGCACAGAGAACAAGTCAATCTGGTATGTCAGTGGCAGAGAATGATGCTTTCAAATGGGAAGTTAAGCCGCCACATACGCATAAAATTTGGAGTAGTCTTTTGGAGAGATCAATGACACACAGATCAAGTTGAAGCAGGTTTGCAGAACAGCACGGGCAAGAGTTTAGCCTATTCAGTAAAACAGAGACCACAAAAATGTCATGCTTGTGAAGGAGATAGGAAAAAGAGTGTAAAGAATATCCTTGGAATGAAGAAATAGAAACATGAGATGAATGTTTAGGCCAGCCTTCAAACTGTGGAGGAACACCTAGCTTCTGCAAAGCTTGCAGTGCATTTTCCCACAGCTCACCAAACCACAGTCCAGTGCTTTGGCTGAATATAACAGGCTACGTTAATAGCTTGTCAGCTAAAAGGCTTAAGTTGACTGAATTTCTTTGAACATTTTTATCCTCATTCCCATTATTCTAACATTATTTGCTTTCAAGAAACATCTTTTAATACCTGCAAATACTTTAAATATGTATTAGCACTATAAATCTAGCATTAGTACATATTTTACATTTCTGTGCTTTAATTACAGCAATTTATTTTAACAGAAGAAAACAAAAATCATCCTTTATAAAGGCTATTGTTAAACTTAATAACAAAATTGCAGTGATTGGGTAGAATATGCAGGTCAATGTGAGGCACATAGTCTAAAAGGATTATGCCTTGGTCATTACATATACTAGTCTAATTCAAATTTGTGTTCAGACACTGTTTTTCTATGGTCACAACATCACTGGAGACTAGAAATTCAACAAGTAACAACAAAACAAGATTTTATTCTGCAAGTTAAGGCCATACATTCCTAATTAATACAGCATACAGCCATTTGAAGTGAGAGGGTGGAGTGCAGAACATGGGTCAATCTAGCAAGTTGTGACGTGCCAGCAGCCCTTTAGCTTGGGGTCCCCCAAGCTGGTGAGAGACAGCTGGTACAGAGAGCTCTTAGTAGGGGAGAGAAAGAGATGGAAGGCAAGTGAAGGGACAGAAAAGGCAACAACATGGTTTGCTCCAAAAAGATTATGGCCAATACTCTAAAAGTGCCTTGTGGAGAAGTTCTGAAAGGAAGTGACCTCACCTTTTAAGAATTATTGTAGAGAACAGAGGAATATAAAGTCTGAAGAGCTCACACTAGCAAAAGAGCTGCTGCCCATTAGGTTAGGTTTAGATTTATTCATTGTGTTGGAAATAAGTAACGCTAAGCCACAGGGAAAAGAGCGTGTTATTTGCAAAGATAACATTGCATTAAATAACTTCAGGGATAAGAAAGTCACAGGTGCTTAATGTAGTAGCATATTGAGGGATGAATTGCCAGAGCAGGCGTATTGCGGGTTTGCAGAAATTTCAATGAACTGAGAACACAAACTGCCTGGTTTTATTGGGTAACAAAAATATGCATCAGAAAGTATATAGGGGTTGTAAATAAGACCTCTGTTAAACTGCAGCAATATTTCTAAAACTATAAACTGAACTGTGAAAGGTCAAGAAAAGAGTGAGCATAGATGAAATGACAGCATCAATCAATTTCTCATTGACATGTAACTGGGGAAGTACATACAAATATTAAAATGGAAGGTACCTGTAATTATCCGTATGATATGCTAAGCAGCCTTTTCAAATCCCATGATTTCTTATGTCTCTGTGAAAAAGCCTAATTTATTTATTTTTTTCAGCTTACCACATTGATGTGAGTAGATTTTTAAAAACATAATAAAGATTTCATTCAATGAACTGTTGACAGGTAAATAAGATCTTTTTGGATGCAAAATTCTTCTCATATTCTCAGGTCAGTTCTTAACAGGTGTCTAGCTAAAGCAGACTTTTCCAAGTTCTTTAGTATCTTAATAAAGGTTTAATACAGGTCCAGATTTGTTTTTCAGCCCCTTACCTAGATAAGAGCTATGATTCCTGTCCTGTAGAATCTTCTCAAACACATGGCTTGGAAAGGTGGTGACCCTGTCAGAAGACTCCTGAACTACTGTTCCAGTCCAGTCATAGGCCCCAACAGCGCCCAGCAGCAGAACATCCTTTGAAAAATAAAAATTGACATTTTAGAACCACCTATTTTATAAAAAGTGTGAGCAAAGCTGAAGTTACCATATGTGATTTCTTACATCACTGTGTTTAAAGCAGTGATCACAGTTAATCAGTGCACGTAATTGGCTGGAGCTGCTTATAGTTACCACTTACATGCAGGACTTTACTGCCCTATTAAGAGGGATTATCACCCCTCTACTGCAAGAGAGTAAGTGACTGCTTTAGATCCCAGGGCACTACAACTTGAGATAAAATGGATTTATTTAAACACTGATAATTTCCTAAGCCTGTCCAACCTGGGGTTTGGCTTGCCAAGTCTATGCTTTTATGTACTCAGATCCTCAGAAGATTGAGGATCACACAAATAAAACGGTAAGAAAAAGCCAGAGCCCCCTTTTTGACAACAAAAGTGCCAACAACAGCACAAAAAAGCTGATGAAAAAAAGATAAAAAATTTCATTGTTAAAGTAAGGTCATGTCCTTGAAAGAAAGTTAAATCTAAACTCCACATTAATATAGTTCATTATACAGAATATTTAATACAGAAAAAATTAATCTTAGACTTGCATCCAGAAAACAAATATCTTTTAGATTATTCACATTATTAAAATTCTTTACCAAACTGAGATCCTGTTATAGAAAACTCCAATAAAATAGGATGTGTCATTTTCCTGGAGAAACCCCACATCTTTCTCATTTTTGCCATTTCCTTGCATCAGGTGCTTGGTAATTAAAACTTCATTTTTGCAAATACAGAGGACTTTATAAATTATTTCATTCGTCTTTAAGGGCTATGAGAAAGAGCCTTCCTGTATTTTCAGTTGAAAGCTGCTTGACCACAGTGGAATTTTACAAAGAGGACCTATTTGGTCAAGATAAACTTAAAATTGATTAGCATGAAAAATATATCTGATTTATTATTCTTTCTAATTAAGTGAAATATGCTTTGAACAAGTATTATTAACCTTATAAATATTAAATGTATTCTTTTCAGGCTTGATTTATTTATATCTTGGTGTCTGCCTAGAAATATATCGGCTTTGCAATATGGTTTCTTCTCAGTTATTCAACTGCAAAATATTAACTTGGAGCAATTGAATTTTTCATGCTATGTGAACTCAGAAATCACTGAAATCATTGGATTAACACATCTCAGAATCATTACAGGAAAAACTGTCACTCAGCTTCACTTATTAATGTATATTTTTTCGTGTTAGATATATACACCATCTATTGGAAGTAATTAGAAGTAAAAAAAAAAAAGAGGATAATTTGACATTCTCCTACTTGTAAAAAAAAATCTTAAAATTGGTTTTATTAGTCTTATTTTGTTGCACTTCTCAGCATTCATGCCTATGTAATTACATGTATTTGTACCATTAAATAATTAAATTCACATACCTTTTTTTGTGAGTAATAAGCACTGAAGCCCACCTGTGACATTTCCATTTGGAATGTATCACCTTGATCTGTACCTGGTAAAACGAATATTCATATACGGTTAACCCTTCAGTACCACACAAGAGATCCAATCTTGCTGCCTCTGAGTGTAGCTATATAGGGACTGTATGTTACTTTTTCCAAATCCACCAATTCTGCTAAAGCATTTCCAACATCTACAAACAACAGAAATCCAAGAGCTGATAAACTGTAGAATATTTGTAAAATTTAATGGCAAATTCATAAGATGGAGCCATGATGCTATAATTCTCTTCCAAAAAAAAGGCAGAAGAAGATGATAAAGGAGCCTTGAATTAGTCTGCACAGTTTTGTCACTGTGGCTAATCTCTCTGTTTCCTAGGAAGCACTAATAATACACTGAAATTAGGAGCTGTAATAACTGTATATTCACCATGTTCAAATAGAATATGAACGTTCATTGTCATATAGGACTTATAAAAACTGTTGTAGTTGGCTTAAAAAACTACTGTGACATCCAGGGGTATTTCCTAAGCTAGATGGATGGGACTGGAGTAAGGGGAATTCAACAGGAGTATTCAGCAAAACCCGAGGGGGAGCTCAACCAGTCACCTTGACTTAATTAGCAGCATGCACCTGGTAAAGAATAGACAGAGGTGAAAGAGAAGGGAAGATTTCATCCTGAGGACAGGAAGGTTGCAGCCATGAAAAGCTTCTTAGAGAGGGCTGAGGGCAGGTCACAAGTCTCCCAAGCAAGGTCTAAATTTGACTGAAAGACTGGCTTTTGGGAAGGAGCCTGTCAGGCATCACATAGTTTGCTTTCAGTTCTGATCTAGTCTTCTGATTTGCTTTTTAAATTTACACTTGCTTAGCATTCACACAGGTGAATCTGACAAACATAAAGGTACCTTTACTCCTCCACTGGTAATAGCCCCAAATACATTTGGATGCATACGGACAAACCCAAGTGGGTGCCTGAAACCCATGACTTGACTGAAATTTTCAGCAACTGGGGAATATTTCCCACAAACTGCAACTAACTTGAAGCTCAGGCTCATTAGAGGTGGATAGCTGGGGAACACCTGTGCAAACAAGAGCCCTCCTGGGGAGCAGCCCACAGCTCCAATTGCCCCTCATTTTCACAGCACTACACTAAGGTGAAGCTCAATAAAATCTTCAGCTCATCAGCTGGGAGAATCTGATCTAGTTTTTCAGAGACACCACGTATTTTACCTTCTATACTAAATATGCGCTCTCCAAGTGTTCCTGCTTCTTCCAGTAGCGCAGCCTCAGATGACACATTAAAGAAATACTTGTCTGTTGGATGACTAGCGATTCCTTTGATTTCTTTAATTAAGTTTTTAGTATCAAGTTCATGTCTAATTAGGTATCCCAAAACCTTGGGTAGAAAAGAACAAAAGAAGAAGCAGCAAGGAAATAACGGTGTTACTCCATTTCCTTCCATTTTATTTCAGAAAATTGCCTACATATTAAAAAAATTTAAAAGTTAACCTTCATTCATATTTCATTCATATTACTAAATTGCTTACCAGATTGTATTCATATACAAGGAAGCATTCAGACAGGAAAAATGTATAAACCAAGGCAAATGAGAAACCCACTGAAGTTGCTCAGGCAACATTGGTTTTGCTTTTTCAGCCAGTTAAAGATCACTAATATTTCACTAGTTCATAAAGATTAATTTCACCTAGTTTTGGTCTCACCAGTATAACAATGTACACATTATATACAGCTTATGTATGGAACATACACTTTTATACATACACAACCAAATGATCCTTCAAAAATTGAAATCACAGCATCACAGAATGTTAGGGGTTGGAAGAGACCTCGGAAGATCGTCTAGTCCAACCCCTCTGCCAGAGCAGGACCACCCAGAGTAGGTCACACAGGAATGCCTCCAGGTGGGTTTTGAATGTCTCCAGAGAAGAAGACTGCACGACCTCTCTGGGCAGCCTGTTCCAGTGCTCTATCGCCCTCACAGTGAAAAAGTTTTTCCTTATGTTAATGTGGAACCTCCTGTGCTCCAGCTTGCACCCACTGCCCCTTGTCCTGTCGTTGGCCATCACTGAGAAGAGCCCGGCTCCATCCTCCTGACACTTGCCCTATAAACATTAATGAGGTCACCCGAGTCTCCTCTTCTCCAAGCTAAAGAGCCCCAGCTCCCTCAGCCTTTCATCATGAGGGAGATGTTCCATCCCCTTAACTGTCTTTGTGGCTCTGTGCTGGACTCTCTCAAGCAGTTTCCTGTCTTTCTTGAACTGAGGGAATAATATATATAATTATAGTATTACTTACAGCAATGCCGAATCTGGTTATATTGTCTTCATTGCATTTACCTATCACTGTTTTCAAGTTTGAGCCATCGTGTGATTCACCATCTGTCACAACAACCATTACTTTTGTGGCTGTCGGACGTCCTCCCGATTCAGGTGAGAAGGCATACTGTCTGTTATAAAATATTAGATTTATCACATGTCAATTTATAATGGATGGAATTTGGTATATATACTGTAATGAATATGTCCATCACTGACGTGGAACAAGGTGCATCTGTAGTGCTTTTTTATATGTTAGCTAGCAATCTGCAATAAGAATTTTCAGTTATGCTGCTGATAGGTCTTTAAGCAGTGCTTTGAGAAGAAGCTATTAGAAATGTAATCAAGGAAGTAGGAAAAAAAAAACCCACCCAAGTAGGACTTGATAGTATTTCTGATAAAAATGTATGTTCCAGGGAAAACAATTTTTTTTTTCTACAAATGTTTCTAAATAAAAAGTGGGTTTTTTTTTGTCAGAACTATTAATGTTTTATAACACCAAAGTAGCCAGGAATTGGCTCCATTAAGTTCAAACAAAAGCGGAAGAGTATTAATAATAGTTTCTCAGAACTACTGCAAATACCAACTCCATTGAAGGCTGAGTCTGTTCCTAAACAAAATTTTGAAGGCCATTTGATTCGGCACGTATTTTGGACTAGAGTCTTGTCCTTGATTCAACTGCAAAATCTCGTCTTCCTATTGAGAAATAGACCTAGTTTGTAGATGCATTCAGAGTCATAGCACATTGTTTTAAGTTTTTGCCATTTTTCATACTGCTGGTGCTGCAGTGACAAACTGACAACAGACAAGAGATTTTATTTTTTTCTGCAATCAACCAAAGCCTGATCTGCAAACACTAATGTTACTGGTCCCATTGAATCCCTGGATAAGCTTTACTTCTTTCAATGGTTTTGTATCTTTCTTAAGTGGTTGTCCGTGGTGTTCAATGTACTGTTGTGTTTAGACACCTGTGACAGCCCAAACAGTTCTGTTGGGTACCAGATATACTTTAGTGTAGAGTTTAACCCAATGGTTAAAGACATGCTTTTCAGCAAGTCTAGTTTACACATGCCTGTGCTATTCTGCATGGCACATTGTAAGTGTACCTGAAGGATTCTGCTTGGCACTGGGAACCTCCTCAGAGGCTCCAGGCACATGCAGTCCCCATGGGAATGAAATTCAGGATGTGCTTGTTGTAAAGTACATTACAATAGTTGCATAGTAATCATCAATGTGTTTTACCTTGCATTGTCAATGGCTTTGAAAGTATTAGTGAGATCTCCTCCCTTCTGATACGTTCCCTCCATTGCTTTAACAACCTCATCCTTTGTTTGGTATGTATTCAAGTTGAACACTACACGGGGATCATTAGCATACTGAATTAAACCCACCTATGCAATAAAGAGATTATGTTATATAGCCATGCATTACAATCAATTACAGAGAGCCATGACATTTACTTATTTATCAAGTTGGAGTAAAAGATCTGCAGAGGCACATGAGGTTATAGTTTTCTTTCAACACATATAAACCCAATTAATATTAACACATTTGGAAAGCAAAGAAAGCTAAAATGTTCTTGCAACTTATGTCATTTATTATGGACTACAGTATGTTAATGCAAACAATCTGACATAATAGGCATTAAAATGTTTGCTTGGTTACTTCTGGAAGAGCTGAGGGATAGCAATAATACAGGTAGCTCTGGGAAAAAATGAGAAAATAGCAAAAAATCTAGAAGCTGACAATACCTCAATCTGATCTCACTTATGGAACGCCTAAAGGTTAGTTACTTGATAGCACTGCAAACCCTATTTATTTTTAATACAGGTAAAGCTAAAGACAGTATTACTAAGATGTACATTTAGTATTAAAGAAAAAAGAGAAGACGCTAAAGGTGAGGTTCATAAAGGACTGAGCAGGAAGCCTAGCTTTTAAGCACCTCACTTCCAAAGTAGCCCAAGGAAGAAGGCAGCCTTTGGGAGAGAGATTTCCAGTGCCCCAGTCTTTGTTCCCAGAACTGTTTATGGAAAATGGACAACTGTAAAGACAGAAAATGTTTTAAAAAAAAGGCAATAAAGTTTTCCTTACCATCATCAAACTAAAAGCAAAAAAGAAATCAAAGATCAGATAGCAACCAAGCAGGAAAAAGAAATCCTATTTTAATGATGCAGGAGTTGGAAAGTAAGAGTTGTATGAAAAGCCCCTAAAAAAAAAAAATCTATTCTACTTTTACCACATCCCCATAGGCTATATTTTAATTACTTTTACACCTAATGCATGAAAGAGATGTTTCCTCTAGATACAACTTAGACTTCTATTTCAGTTGGTTTATGTTTTGAATCAAATTTTTAATCCCTTTTGAAATAGGTTCACTGTGAGATTCAAAAAAAACCCCACCCAAACAGTACTGAAAGATACAGGACAACTGCGTAATCTGTGGCTTTGCGGGAGGTACTGTATTTACAGTAAGGCACACCTAGCTTGCTTTAAAATTGCTAATAAAAACCATTGCTTTTATTTTTTAGGTCTTTGTCAAAGACACCTTTGACTTACCTGGGTTTTGTTAAGGCCTATGTCTAAGCCTTGCACAAATTTTTTCAAAAATGCCCGCACTGCATCCCAGGGATAAATGCTGTTTGACTCATCACAAACTACCACAACATCTATGACAGAGGAACACTCTAAAACAAAAATAAATAGTGATTATTAAATGCACTTTCAATCTTGATACAACTCTGTTTAAATTCAGAGGTGCACATTTAGGTCTCACTCAGGCAACACTTCAGATCGGGAAGGTTTTGCCAGAATGAGGACTCAATACAAGCATATGCAGATGATGAACCAGTACTGGTGCAATACCTCCGAATTCATAGGACTGAGTCCATATTCATACCAGTATTGGATCATGATTTGTCAGTCCTTATGTCTGAATCACAGGACTTTGCTTCATGCACATACATTTTTTTTTAAAAATCCCCTGACACAATTTATCTTTATTTCATTTGATGTGTTTCTTTTTTTTAATTGAATCTCTTTTGCACATGTTGCCTTACTTTGAACAGCAGGAGAAAAGCTTCTTAGGATCTGGAAACTTGGACTGATTTCAGAACAGACTCCAGTTGCATAGTATTGGCTTCCGCACTGCTGTGCCCACAAAGGACCGCAAGTCTTAAAAATAACAACAAAACAACTCTAAAAGTAATGAATACTTGTCTCACCATATCCATCCACAAAAGCACAATAAGCAGGACTGCAAGCATATAGGATCAGAGGAGCCTTCTTGGGTTATCTGGCCAATCCCTTGCAATCACAGCGACAGTGTAATCACTTTCATAGACTATCTCATTGAAAGGATTTTCTATTCATGATCCTTCTAGTTCCTCCTTCTGCAAGATGACCCCTTCAGCCTATGCGCAGCTATAACATCTAGGGAGTGTGACTTGGTATGCAAGGATATTGTGGGGCTTTAAGCCACCTGCTCTACAAACTATTGCTTTAAAACTAGGGTAGGTATTTGCACATCGCTTATAACCGTGCAGAGAAGTACTTCCACTAACCAGGAGGTGGCATCAGAGCCAAGCGCATGCAGGTCGCTGCAAAGACGCAGAAGGGAGCTTTTCGCTTTTCTTGCGGTACAGCAGATTACGACCAACGGTGTGACCAGACCGCAGAGTTTTGTTATCAGTGGGCACGCGCACACACACATATTTATTAATTTGAGAAGCCCTGTTCATCATCATCTCCGCTGAGGGTGCAGCATCTCAGTATGCATTGTCCTATTTGGCTGCAGCTAGAAGCAGAAGTTTGGCCCTGGCCTCACATACCCCTCGTCTATCTGTTTTGTTGCCTTCCAGGGAAGATAATATCACTTCTTTGCTGGAAGTGATTTCTGTAAAAAGAAACGTTTTCTGTTGGATCAACCAGATGTTTGCATGACAGCCACACCTCTGATATTGGAAGGATAGGTACAAGAGTACCTAGATAAAAAAAACCCCACAGACACTAAGACAGTATTTTGTCAAGATGATATTTGCAGGGGGAGGATTTTTTGAAAGAAAATCATGTTAGGAACTCAAGGGAAAAACATAACCTCTTGCCATGAGGCTATTTGGGGGGGGAGGATTTTTTAAGAGAGAATCATGTTAGGAACTCAAGGAGAAAACATAACCTCTGCATAACCTCTGTCTAACAGTTCTGAAAGAAATGATAGCTTTATTACATATACTTTCTGATTGTCCTGCCCAGTTGGGAGAGCCTGGAAAACAGAAAATTGACCATCTCTATTTAGGAAGAGGAGACGAGAGTGAATAGCACTATTATCCTTTTCTCAAAAATATTGAAAAAAGGGTAATTAAAGGCAAAAATAAATAGAAAATGAGCTAAACCACACACTGGTTTACAAGCAGTAGATCACATCAAACCATCCTGATGTCTTGACAAGATGGGAGACTTTCTTGACAAGAAAAAGGAAGTATATGTGTGTTATCTGATCTTGAGGTAAGTGTCTTTTTAGCTGCTACATGGGGCATGATTATTTTTACTAGAAAAGAGATATTTACAGCGGTAAGTGGTATAAAATAAATCTTCTACATCAGTAAATATGAAGCTGGAGGAGAGTTACTAGTCTTTAATTGATCTAAAAAGAACTTTAAATAAAAAAAACTTTAAATCTCATTTGCCCATTTTCTAGTTTTCTTCTGCATTAGTGGTAACTCAACTTTGTGATGTTAATCTTGGAGCAAAAAATAGAAAAGTTCTAATAAACTTTGCTGATCTTCAAAAAAAAAATGCTCTAATGTTCTAGCATTGCTACAGTCAGAAATTTAAGATACATCAGTTAATGCAAGGGAAAACTGGGAGATCATATATAAAGAACTGATAAAGTTCAAAAGTGGAATATTAGAAAGGGGCATAGACTTGCCCTTAAGGACTGATGTTACAAAATATGGACATAAACTGGGAGCTCATTGAGTGGAAGAGCAAGTAGCAGATGGATCAGGCACTGGCTGGTTGCAGGGTGACCATAAGCATGCAACCAGCATGCAAAACAAATATGGCCGAAAGATAAATGACAAGAAGCACTTGCAGTTGAGACAGGGAAATACTCTGGAAACACATGGAATACAGCATAGATCTGGTCATTCATGTTTCAGAGACCTGTATTTTAAAAAGCACATTTGAGCCAAAAAACTGTTTAGCAAAGCAAAGGAAAAAGGAGAATGATCGCAGGGTGTTAAATACAGAAGGGAGATTTTACACTTAGGCATACGGGCACAGCACTACCCCAAGAATAAATTGACGGAAGCTTAGATAAGAAAACCGGAAAAAAGTTCTTAACCATCAGTGCAATTTTTAAGCATCTGTCCAACAGGACTAAGCATGGCTCAGAAAAACGTAATGAGCATGTGGAAATGATTGCCCTGTACTTTGGATACCTGTGGGAAGCAGTCACATGGCATCAAACAACTGAACCAGTAGGACTTCTTTGCCTCAGTCTTTAATAGTAAGATCAGTTTTTCTAAATGTGCCCAGACCTCTGAGCTGGAAGAAGCGGACAGGGAGCAGAATGAAGCCCCCATAATCAAAGGGGAAATGGTCAGCGACCTGCTACACCACCTAGACACACACAAGTCTATGGGGCCAGATGGGATCCACCCAAGGGTAGTGAGGGAGGTGGCAGAAGTGCTCACCAAGACGCCTTCCATCATTTACCAGCAGTCCTGGCTAACCAGGGAGGTCTCAGTTGACCGGAGGTTAGCAAATGTGACACCCATCTATGGGAAGGACCAGAAGTAGGATCTGGAAATTATGGGCCTGTCAGTCTGACCTCGGTGACAGGGAAGATTATGGAGAAGATCATCTTGAGTGCCATCATGTAGTCCTTACAGGAGAGATGATCAGGCCCAGGCAGTATGGGCTTATGAAAGGCAGGTCCTGCTTGACTAACCTCATCTCCTTCTATGACAAAGTGACCAGCTTGGTGGATGAGGGAAAGGATGTGGATGTCATCTACTTGGACTTCAGTAAAACTTTTGACACCATTTCCCACAGCATTCTCCTGGAGAAACGGTTTGCTTATAGCTTGGGCAGGTGTACTCTTCGCTGGGTAAAAAACTAGTACTGAAGGGTGTCTAAAGAAGAGCAATGAAGCTGGTGAAGGTTCTAAGGCACAAGTTTTATGAGGAGCATCTGAGGGAACTGGGGCTATTTAGTCTGGAGAAGAGGAGGCTGAAGGGAGACCTTATCGCTCTCTACAACTACCTGGAAGGAGGTTGTAGCCAGGTGGGTGCTGGTCTCTTCTCCCAAGTAGCAAGTGATAGGATGAGAGGAAATGACCCCAGGTTGCACCAGGGGAAGTTTAGATTGGAAATTAGGAAAAATTTCTTCACCGAAAGGGTTGTCAAGCATTGGAACAAGGAAGTGGTAGAGTCACCATCCCTGGAGGTATTTGAAAGAGATGCAGATGAGGCGTTTAGTGACATGGTTTAGTGGTGGACTTGGCAGTCTTAGGTTAATGGTTGGACTTAATGATCTTAAAGGTCTTTTCCAACCTAAATAGATTCTATGACTGGCAAGCTACAGCACAGGCACACCAGGCTGGGTCACGCTCCAGCCAAGCAGCCCAGGGATGCAGCACAGACCAGTGCAAGCAGATGGAGACTGAGAGTGAAGCAGCTGCAGGAGGAAGCAGCATTCTAAGCTGGGAGGAGGAAGCCCTTAGTATAATCCAAAGACCCCATCACAAAGACCAGCTGCCAGAGACAGTCTTGGAGCGAAGTCTTGGCTGGCAGCAGCTTGCAATTACGAGCAGAGAGTCTCCACTTGTTGTCCAGTTCTTGCCACCACGAAGTCATGGGGATTTTGATATTTGTCGAGGCTGAGTCACAGATAAGCACCTGTCTCCAGTATGTCATTCTCCTCATGTCAAAAAGAACTCCTGTCACCAAAGACATAGCTAACTGTTCATGTCTCAGCATTCAACTTTATTTTTTGTTACTTTATGCAGTTTAAGGAGCATCAATCAAGAATGTACTGATCAGAAAATCCTTTTTAACTGAGAAATGTTCAAGTATTATTACAAAATACAAGTTTTCCTGCATGAGATGTTTTAAATCATTGAAATTATCGATACTGATTAAAAGTGGTTACGCATGGGACAGTATTAACAGTAATTAAAGGTATTATCCAGGAGACAGAATATGATTCTTTTTAATCAAAATCTTCTCAAACCAATGATCAAGAAGAAGGCTGATGCTGTATTTTGAAGTTATGATTAGCTTTACTAACTCCAAGACAGCTGCTGGAAAGGTTGGAATTAGACTTACTTTTAAATACTTCACTGAACTGGGCTATGTGGTAATGAAGATAATAAACATTTGAATAATTTTGCAAGTACTAGGAATATGGAGCAAAAAAATACAAAGCTTAAAGTAAGCCTTAAAGCTCATTTGTCTGTAGTTTATTTCACTTAGTTACTGCACATGCTGACAATGCATGCATCAAACCGGAACACACCTACACTGCAACAGTCTACATGCTTACAGTTAAGATTGTATTAAACAGGCGTTAACTTCCTTTCAATTATGAAATGTTTTACAGGCCCCAAGGACAGTGGTTTGCAGAATATACCCATAGAAAATGCATCCTCTACCAGCTCACTAACAAATAAAATTTATCTCAGATCCATGGGACTAGAAATCCTAACATCTCAGGAGAACACTCACTATGTGCAAGTGCGTGTTGGGGAAGAGAGATCCCATATTGTCTTTTAAAAGCATAATCAGAATTATACAAGACAGACTTAAAGATGTCCATGGTGGAAATATTCTTGCCCGTGTGGTCTGACTTAAGTTACAGAGTCTTTAATTATGTGCCTTTCCATAGGGTATTTAGATAAATTATGAAGGAGAGAATTGGTAATTTTCCTGATTTTTTGACCCTAGGTAATGAAAGTGGGATGGAATATTTTGAAATATACAAAATATGTATTAAACTATGCTGCATAATAAAATACATTCAGCTTGGGCTTATTAAAAATGTGGAGAATTCTAGTTTCTTCATCCTCCTCAGGAATTTCTGTGTGTACTGAATAAGTCCTTGATACGTACCAAAAATCCTCCTGTTTTTGAGTTCTGTGTCAGAGTCAAGCCAAGGTTCATGTCTTCCTTTATCTCAGTCACATTTGGAATATTTATTAAAGCTGAAATAAAAAAAGATTAAGTAACGGCAAAATAGTAAGATTTAGATGTAATTTAGTAAGTTAGAACTCCTTTTCAAAAGCTTGATTTCTCAGAATCTATGATGCCTTTTCCAAATGGCTGCATACAATCCTGAGACGAACCAAAAGCTAACCTGTCAAAAATTTGCTAACCTTTAACTACAGACAGGAATTAAGTATGACCATTTAGAGTACTTGCCCTCAAGAGAGCTGAAGGCAAAAGAGAGGAAGAAACGGTCTGTATTGAGTATTTTTGGCTGGATGAGTAGCTTCAGCTGAGCAGTTACTGCTGCATTCCTCAGGACACCAGACTCCTCTGATCCAGTATCAGGCTTTAGACAAAAACCTGAAAGGAGCAGTGGAGGACAGAAATGTTCCACACCACAAATAAACATAAAGTAGGCATTTCAGCACACTCTGCTGCCCTATGTTTTCACTGTACCCAAAAGTGAATTCCATTTTGTACTTAGTTTGCAAAACACAGAGGCAATAAAGGCTTCATATCCATTCACTCATTTGCCCTTCCTGAACTCCACATTTGTGAGTCCCCCTGGGCATAGCAGCACAGACCCCCCCACCCGCTCTGGACCTGAGACTCCCCTAAGCTGGACAGTCCCACTGAAATTTTGCTAGTGAAAACACACACTCTCGCACACCTGGTTTGGGGGAGATACAGACACTCACCCCTGCAGCAGCCCGTACCAGGCCACCTGGGCTGTGCCCCGCAGTCCCGCTCCAGCCGCCAGTGTGCAGCCCCTCACAGACATGGAGCCCTGCTCCCCCCCAGCAGCTGGGTTTGGGAGACACAGCATTCCCACCCCATGGCCAGAGTTTAAAGACCTCGATTGCTCTGGCAGCCAACAGCTGAGACCCCAGTGGCTCCAGCAGCTGGCACCACAGGCTGAGGTGCCCACACCCCCAGCTGACCCCAGCTGCAGGCACCAACTTTCACTCACACACATGGGTCTCACCAGCAGCTGGCACTGAGTCCTTGCAGCACACTCACATATACACACACGCGACAGACTGAGACTATGCAGAAAGTTAAGAAACGTTTTAATAATATTTAACAAGATAGATTGGCTTGGCATAAAATCAAGGAAAAACTGAACAATTATAGCAAGACATTATTCACGACAACTTACCTTGTAAATTCAATTTTTTACATGCTGTTTTGGATGTACCAACAGGACACGCATAGATATCTCCAGTTCTGTTAGCGGGATAGCCACTCCAGGGTGAACTAACCAACAACCTAAAGTAATAGGAACTTCATTAGGTCTTTAGTGATACTGGAAAGGCCCAGCAGCATTATTACATAGCACATCGTAAGTAACAGATAAAGAGGCTTTTACCAGATGCAGCACATAAGGCACTCAGGAGTCTGCTCCAGAGCTGTTCATAAGCTTTACTTGGATGTTACTGGATTCAGCAGAGGGAACATCAGTGGAGAAGCCTCTGGCGATCAGGCTGCCTCAAATAAGTGAACTGTTCTTTATGTGATATCATGTCATATTGTCAGGATAAATACAGCAAAGATTTTAAGATATATAGATGCATACAAATTTAGAAATATATATGTTGGGGATTGAGAGCCAAAAAAATTATTGTCTTGTCAGTTAATTGTTAACTGATCCCTTTTAAGTTTTTCTTTTAACTGATACAAAGCATTTCCTAGAGGGTCTGCTCAGCAACAGACGAATGTTTATGTCTGAGCTTGAACACTAACACACCTTGACAACACTGAGTCAGAAAGAAAATACTATAGGTGATAAATGTGCTGCATGAAGTATGTAATCCTGAACAAGGAAGTCAAGGTAATTTGTGCCTACAGTACAAAGTGATTCACTTTCTCTGATTCAATAATTCTTCTGCTATAAGGTTTCCCCTCCAATATCTGCTCCTCAAGAACCCTTTAATTTTTATCTGAAAGCCTTCACAAAACTGGTTAATTCACCCACTGGGAATACTGCTTAAGAACACCTATTTTTCAGCAGAAGTCTCTGAGACAGTGAAATCACCTGACAGTATAGGGCTGTGTAGGTCTGGAAGAGAAGGACAATTCTTTACACAGTTTAACATGCAGTGAAATAAGGGCAAGGCACAATATGACCATAAGAAGATGATCTCAAGGCATATGAAAATATGAAACAGATTTTTAGAAAGCAGGGACTGTATTTGATCCAGCAGCAGTATGACTTTTTTTTTCCATACAGGATAGTCTACTGCAGTAATTAATGCATTTATGGGACAGTAGAAGGATAAGCAATGGGACCCCAGTGCAGAACATGGAATTTCATGAAAAAACCTCACATCTTTTTCAGTTGGTCAAGAGGTTGCTAAAAGCAAAATTGTCATCCTCTGAAGTTTTATAGGTAGCTAATGCAAGTACCTTGCACTATAAAAACACATTTTATGAAGTTATTCTGTTTCAAAGCAATTGCTATATATCATATATTCCAGGGATTATCTGATCTTACTATTGTAATTTTATAACTAGTTTGAATAAAATGGCTTTGATAAAAATATGTAGTTTTAGGTGCACAAGAAGAGTTTAAGTCCTTTTCAGCTTTCTCAAAGAAAACACTGCTAACTGCATTTTTTTAAGTTTGTTTCATCTCAAACACAAACTTAAGAGCACAAATAATGCTATTCTGTTTTACCAGTTCAGTTGGGGGTAACTTCAGATTCTATTTTCTGCATGTAGGAATATTTTAAAAATACCTACCTCCTTCCCAATTACTTTGTTGAAAAACAGTGATTACACTGGCAGCAGGAACAGGACTTTGTATACTTTTAGCATCTCTAAACCTGCAATTCAGGCTCATATAAATACCTCTCTACATAAAAACAGTGTATCTTATGCTAGGTGTGAGGAGGCCCCTGATCTTCTTGTTATTTTCTGAGGAATATAGCCTTTTCTGCACGGTGGAAACTAGAACCACCATAGCTCAGGACCAAATAACCACAGCTCATGAGGAACTTCTCCATCAGTCGTGTGCCAATAGACGATACAACCTGCAAACGCTTGCAGTGACACAGAGGCCTGGAGCCAGTCAATAGTCATTGACAGGAGGAAGACGTGGTGTTATAGTCTCCCCCCATACTAGGTGCTACAGAGTTAATTACAGAGTTAAAATGCTAACTGGGCTGATGCGAGAGAGAAATGGCTAACAGTTTTCATGGAATCAGAAAACAGTTTTAAAAAGGATGGTAACATACTGCATATGTAATACCTGAAACTGGAACAGCTTTTCAGCATTAACTGTCAAGCTGAACATCGCACTGTGCACATTTATAAATTTTGTATGTTTTTAAGTTTCCCAGAAGGCAAATATATTTCAGAATCACTGCAGGACGACAGCTACTGTTCAAAGAATGAGCTTAATGGATCTTGGAAATACCCCCTGCACTACTCCATTTGGTCATGAAACTCACTGTGAATCTCTGTACCGCACTGGCATCACTCTGCATCCATAGGTTATCATGAAGCCCAAAGCACATAGTTGCATTCACAAACAGAGTGAGAATGAGAAGAGGAGTAGAAGCATCCTTGAGCACTAGCTGTCCTCAAATCCAATCATAACTCCAATCCTCACCCCTGCCATTGGCATAAACTAGAGACAAACTTCATCCACAGACTTCAGAAAAAGCAGTTCTCTCCCTTTCAGCATGCATGTTTGCGCTCACTCCATAGGCTTTATGCTGCTCAGCTGTAAAGCTGGCTCTGAAACAACTTTTTCACCAATGTCAATGTCAATGCCAACCCAGACATCTATTTATACCCAGAAACTATCACTATACCAAATCCACTTTTGGAACTTAATATTCACAACTGTATTCTACTTTTGCTAGCCCTAAAACCAACCTTGTAGCTGTTGAATACTACAAACAGAAAAATGTAACCCAAACAAGCCAAACTCTTCTAATTGTAAACCCAAATCTAAATCTATGCCAACTGTGCCCAAAGCAGATTTTATTGTTTCATTTAGCTTGCACTCCTCATACTTTACTGGAAGTTATTATTCTACCCTCCCCTTTGCTGAATCTTCCTTGTAGATTCACAGGGTCCCTGAATCTCAAAGCTGTGATGATGCTATAGCACAAAAAAAGGTCATTCCATGCACAGAATTTAACACTTAGAACTGACGATTACTGACACAATGATTTTCAGAAATGAACAGAGCTATTAAACCCCATCCCTTATTTTACTTAACTAGTCTAACCTACCATCAATACACTCCTGAGAAAAAGTTATTGACCAATGTCTGCCAAGCCTAGGCCTCAACTTTTTTTTAATTGCCAATCTTAAAACGTCTTAGGAAATAACTTTATTACTTCTTGTATCCTGAGCCTTACTTAAGCTTAATACTAGCCTTAATCTATATTAGAAACCAGCAAGTCCTACTTGCCTTTGAAAATTAGCATAAACCATTACAGTAGAGAGTTACACAATACTGCTCTGGGACAAAGCATGTGCATCTTTCTGAAGTGAAGAAATCAAGAGAGTATCTGGCTAGCATCCTGCTAACTACAGAAATATTTTTTACTGTGATCAAACAGGATTCATACGAAGCAGAGTGAAACAGAACCTACCAGGAAAGACTACAAGAAGAGTTGCTGAAATGCTTGTTTCCAAATAAATTATATCATGTATAGTGTATTAGTTAAGGGTCTTTTTCAGTCATGAGTTAAATATTTATTTTTACAAAACTTCCTTATGTGTCCTTGTAGACTGTCTTTATACAACACTATACTGATTAGCATGTAATATTGCCACTGATTTTATTATTCAGCTCCTTAATCAGTCCCCCAACACTGTACACAAAGCAATGGAACTACATGAAGTCAAATAAAGTTCAGCGGCACTGCCATACCACACAGGCTGCAGGAGTGGCAGATCAAAGTGCAACAGGAATTATTTCTGGGAAATTACACCATGACAAAGCTAGTAACTGGCAAAGTGTGATGTAGCAGAAAACAAAATCAGAATTCACAGCAAAGGGCTGAATTCCCAGCTGTTGTTAGAGCACATTTTATATTTTCTAGGTTTTTTTTTTTTTTTCTCCGTTATTCATGCCTTGATCTTCAGTATGTTTTTGGGTTGTTTTTTTATTTATTTTTTTTATTTTATTTTTTTTTTAAACAGAAAGGAGGCTAACAGGAAATAGGAAAATAAAAGCAGAAAGCATCTCTTAAATCATCTGGTCCTATTCCCTAGAATTACAGGAAGTGATGAATAGATATGAAGACCAGAAAACTCTTCACTGTCATAGATGCTTCTCTGCACACCCTAAAACACTTATCACCATCTAAAACTTTTGACCCTTTGAACAAAAGACTCAAAAATTCAAACACTACAGTGAGCTATGACAAGACAGTTTGATTGACAAACTTAAAAGGCCTAGAAGACAGAAGGCAGGGCTGCTTCTCCAAGCAGGAAAAACGAAAACTACAGGGCATGCAGTCAGGGGAAGCAAAAGCTGGGCAAAGAACGCAACATTAGCAGTGGTGCTGGCACTGAAAAGACAGAGCTGCAACAATGGCAGCATTTTGTTCACAAAAAAAAAGAGTTGGCAGAAATTCCCCTCTTCATAAAAATCAGAAGGCTTTGAAAATTTATTGATTTCAACCGAATTTGCTACTGAAAGGTGTCTTTTCTGCAAAATATCTTATTGGTCTGAAGAGGCAACACATCATCTCAGGAGAAAGGTTGCTGGGCTTTGACAACTAGTGAGCAGAATGCCATGATTTTTAAAACTATTTAGTAGCGCAATGATTATATGATCCATCAGTAAGGCAGTGCATACTAAGGTATTGTTACTGACATGATAAAAAATGAAACAAAATATCCTAAGAAAGAAAAATCCCTTAATGTAAATTCCAAAACAAAAGTCAAAGACACCAAATCCTAAACACACAGACACAATTGAGCATGGTGGCTGCAGCTTGATACCAAAAAGTGTCTCAACAGTAGACTGAGATTTTTCTCTCTGTTGTGGAATGTATCCACAGACTGAACACACATAGGGGTAGGAAAAAGCATTTTAACAGCTATATACAACTATTCAATCTTCCTTACCCGAGACAGACATAAAACCAAATCTCAGCATGGAGTAGGTACTGTTATCGTTGCAGAATGTACTATCAGCTGCTGTTCAAGGAATGCACATTCAAGATGAACTTGACAGGGTACAATCTGCCTTTTTAAAAGATTTTGTTCATAAAATAACAAAGAATTTGGGCTCAATTTAAGGTTCAAATAAAGACGATCTCATGACAGGGAGAACCAGAGCGTAAACTGAATGATGTTTCTGTTGTGGCTAATTACTTGTGTGGTGGACTGCCTAAACTTTTCTAATTGATGAGTTTCTTTGGTGTTCACAATTTTCCTTGAGTTCATTAAAGAGCTCCTGTTCTGAAATTCCCACCAGACACTGTGAAAAGCTTGAGCTGTGCCTGACTTGCAAGTTTGTCCTTATTTACGAGCATCACATGCCATCAATGCCCAGCAGACCAGTGTCCAATTATCCTGGATCATCTGACTCTACACAAAAAGAGCTCCCTTGCTGGTTTGTGTCACAGCTCCCCAAGATGTACTAGCCCCCTCTATATCCATGTGCTCCTGGTTGGACTGTCTTCCCTCTTCTCTCTGCACTCTTCTCCAAGCAAAAACGATAACATACTGCTGCATGCAGTCCTAATTCCTCAAAAATTCTCCTCTCTATGATTTTCTACAGCCCTTATTGCCTCAGAAGCTGTACCTCCCAGAAGTACAGCTGAATAATATAACTAGCATCTGCTGTTTTTTCTGTACCTCTCCTTCCTGCTTTTTGAGGGAGTACAGGAGGATTTTTAAAACCATATTTAATATAGCACCACGTGATTTTATTAACAGAAGCAAGGTCTAGGAAGTGATGAAATTTCTGGTGGATCTCAGATTCTGGATAACCTCTCACTTGTACAGGGGTGCTACCCCAGCGGTGTTTGATGTGGTGAGCAGCCTCACTGTGCCTGAATAGAGTTTTGAAGTGCATCACACTCTTGCTGCACAACGATGACCTATTCATAAAAGCATACACTGATAAATGCTCCCCTCTGACAGAAAGCAGTGCCCCAATCTTTTATACAAAGCTCAGACTGTTAATCTCAAACCTAGTTCAGCCACATGAACAAGCGCTCTGCACATGGACTGCAGCCCCTGCATTGCTTATAAAAGATACTAACTCTACTGAACAGCTTGAGTGTTGTGTTTCGGTTTTTTTTTTTTTTTTTTAACTAATGCACACAGAAAAAATGCTCTACTGTCCCAAGAAAGAGAAAATAGCCTAGAAATGCAGATAACAAGACAGTAAACCATGACTGACTTTTTTTTTTTTTAAGCTTGTCTAATCATTTCTTGAGAGGGAGACGGAAAAAAGCTTTTCTTCACCAAAGAGTCTCTAACAAGTTATGTTTACTTGAACAAAAGCTTATAAAATTCCTGACTTTTGGAGCTAAACACTGTGCAGTGAATAAAAAAATGAAGTGCCTATCTACAGAAAATTTTCCCCGATTAATAATGTTCATATACTTGGCAGAAGACAGGAAAAGTTAAACCATAGCTACTTTCTTTCCCGAACTCCACCACATGTTATCCAAGAAAGCAGTAATGGAGCGGTTTTCATATCAGAAGCAAAAATAAAACAGGAAAATATAAAACCTAAATAGCTTAAGTGAGTCTGGAACCTAGTGCTCCTGTTGCAAAACTTACAAGGATAAAACACAAGATATAATTTCTCCATGTATGAGCCAAAACATTCAATTCACTTCAGGCTGATATTGTTGTTTTCCTTCAATGGCTTTACAAGGAAGATTTACAAAAAGAGAGCTCTGACCTATGGGTGGTGAAACACATAATTAAAGCAGGCAGAAATGCAGTGAGAAGCCACCTCAACATCAGGCAAGGAGTGGGGGTAGGTTGGAAGCCTACCCAACGGAGGGAGAGGAAATGCTGAGCTCTTAATTTGAAAGACACAGCTCTGCTCTCCTCTTACATTGCTTCCTGGTCACTGGTGGTAAACACAGTAACACAATGAGATCTAGGTAGTCTTACATCTTTGCATATGCAAAACTATTTCTCTGTGCAGGGCTATGCATAAATGTCTCAGCTAGCTTAATATTTTTGTATGGACTTGTCCTGGTTTGGGCTAAACCAGAACTAATTTTGTTTTAGTGCTTTAACTTTTCAGTTAAGTCTCCTCTAATGGCACTTTCCGAAACAGCAGCACGTTTTTCCAGACAGTGCCAGCTCCCAGCAGTGATCAGGCCTGATGTTTATAGTTCGTGCCAAGGAACGGTGTGCAGAGAGGCCCTTGCTTATACTTGTTCTTATGGCGACCAAGGTCACTGCTAAATCTTGTACCCCGTGTTGGGGTGCGGGAGTAAAAAGGGTCTCAAGCACGTAAAAGGTCGCACTGCAAGGAGGAGCGAACCGGACAGGGGACCCAAACCTGACCAACAGAGTGTTCCATCCCATACACGTCATATTCAGTATAAAGCTGAGGGATCACGAGGGTCAATCTCTCTTCTTCGATGGCCGACATCTGAGGAGGACTCTGCCTGTTCTTCTGTCATCGACCCTGATCCGTGGATCCCTGAATCCAATGCCTGAGTCCAGCTCCTGCATCCTGTCCCTGTCTGCTGCCCAGTCCAGCATGGGACTGCCCCAGTGCCAGCCCTGCAGCGTGGTGTTGACGTATCGTCATCAGGGTGGGGGGAGTTGGGTTCGGTATTGGTTTTGTATCTATTTGTATATATTTGTACATATTGTATATATTTCATTATTTCCTTATTCTTATCTTTTCTTTTATTGTTACTGTTTCATTAAAGCTCTTTTAGTTTCCTTTTCCAAACAGTAAAGTCTCTCTCCCTTGCTCTCTCTCCTTTTCCCTTTTGGGAGGAGAGAGGGGTTAATAGAGAGTGTCTGTCATTCGCTAGAGGCCGGCCCAGCCTCAACCTGTGACAGGGCTTTTTCAGACTTTAACTGTAAAATACGTTTTCATATGCATCTCCATGGATTTCAGATTTCGACATCTTATTTTCTTTATATCAAAAAAAGTTCAGTTACTTACTATCCATCCATCATCACTTAAGCAAACATGCCAGTTTGTAGCTATTTTGATTTTGACACTATTTCAATCTATGGAGAATGACACATCTAAAATGTTGTCTTGGCTTATGATAATATATATAAAATTTGTGTTACTTTCTGCTATAGAGTTAAAACTATATATCCACAAGTAACCACTTAAAGTAGTTGAGTACCACTGAACTATTTATAAACATACAGTCGCTGCCATGAAAGACACCTTAAGCTTTATGCTTGCTGAGGTGCAGAAGAGGAAACAATGTGTTCTATGCTAAATGGTTTTACTCTGGGTTAATATTTTGAAGTGCTTTTTGAAACCAACATTACTAGTAAAAAATTTTACTGATTACTCATCAAGCCAAATGTTGTGTTGACAGTGATTTCACATCAAATTTTATGGCTGAAGAGACGTATAGGTCCCAAGGCCTTTGCTAGGATTGTGTTATTACATATATCCAAATATGCCGTCCCTTGAGAAGCAGACACTTAAAATGATATATGTTCATTTAATTTTAATATTAATTATTCCAGCCTTAATAATTTGTTTTAACCTCAACAATGTTAAAATGGAAAGATATCCCACATGTGTAATGTGTAAGAAAAATGCTATTTGTACAGGAAGGAATTAAATAAGTTAAAATCCTACAGAAATCATGAGCCTGAGGAAACTTGTATATTGGAGATTAAAGTAAACTATTAACAGGAAGAAAGACCTCATATCGCATTGTGTAAAGAAAAAAAGCCTGAACTTTCACATGCATATATCTTCAGAATATTTCAACTTTTGTTTTAATAACATAATTATTTATTCTCAAAAGGACAACTCTAATGTAAAAAAGAATTAACTGGAATGCATTTAAATGAAACGTGGAATTACAAGAGAAAAAACAAGCTACAACATTTTTTCCTTAACCTTTTAACTGGACATACAAACTGTTCGATCTTCTTACCATTTGCCGCCTTCATTTATGAACTGTTGAACTGCATATCCAAACTGCTCTCTTGATGGGCCAGAAAATATTTTTGCTTCTAGGAGCCCAACATTGTAGGCTTCACAGCAGTTATGAAGGATGCCTGTTAACAGAAAGATTAGGATTATCACAGAAGCAATTAAAGAAGGAATTTGATCCCAATGAAAAAGGCTCTTCATGTGTGCCAGCTCTCTTTATAGAAGAAAATAAAATGTAGCCTTGACACGTGCGAGAAAAAAACAGCCTTTTTTCCTATAGTACCCATTTGCCCATGTGTAATGCCTGTCTAGCACTTTTTACATGTGTTATAATACTGTGGGCAGAGATCAACAACTCATTCACTGTTTGCCTTAACAAAAATTGCAGCATTACTGATGGGAATGTTTTGGCTGAAGGGATGCAAGAAATATGATTCAGAGATCTGTTATCCTCCTTTACCTTAAGGCATAAGTTAAGCTTATGGCAGAGCAGACATATCAAAGACCTGCTGAGGTGCATTAGAACCATAGAATTGTTTAGGCTGGAAAAGACCTTTAAGATTATCGAGTCCAATCATTAACCTCCCACTGTCAAGCCCACCACTAAACCATGCCCCTAAGCACCACATCCACCTGTCTTTCAAATACGTCCAGGGATGGTATCTCCACCACTTCCCTGGACAGCCTGTTCCAATGTTTGACCACTCTTTCAGGAAAGAAATTTTTCCTAATGTCCAATCTAAACCTCCCCTGGCAAAACTTTGAAGTCATTTCCTCTTGTCCTATCACATGTTACTTGGGAGAAGAGCCTGAACCCCATCTTGCTACAACCTCCTTTAAGACAGCTGTAGAAGTGACAAGCTCTCCCCTCAGACTCCTCTTCTCCAGGCTAAACAGCCCCAGTTCCCTTAGCCGCTCCTCACAAGACCTGTTCTCCAGGCCCTTCACCAGCTTCGTTGCCCTTCTCTGGACACGCTCCAGCACCTCAATGTCCCTCTTGCAGTGAGGGGCCCAAAACTGCACACAGCATTCGAGGTGCGGCCTCACCAGTGCCGAGTACAGGGGCACGATCACCTCCCTGCTCCTGCTGGCCACACCATTTCTGATACGGGCCAGGATGCTGTTGGCCTTCTTGGCCACCTGGGCACACTGCTGGCTCATGTTCAGCTGGCTTATGTCAACCAGCACACCCAGGTCCTTTCCCGCTGGGCAGCTTTCCAGCCACTCCTCCCCAAGCCTGTAGTGCTGCGTGGGGTTGTTGTGGCCCAAGTGCAGGACCCGGCAGAACCTCACACAGTTGGCCTCAGCCCATCGATCCAGCCTGTCCAGATCCCTTTGTAGAACCTTTCTACCCTCAAGCAGATCAACACTCCCACCTAACTTGGTGTCATCTGCAAACTTACTGAGGGTGCACCTGATCCCCCCATCCAGATCATTGATAAATTTACTAAAGACAACTGGCCTCAATCCTGAGCCCTGGGGAGCACCACTTGTGACTGGCCACCACCTGGATGTTCAGTACACACCACAATATTTTTGGCCCAGCCATCCAGCCACTTTTCATTAAAACAAAAATGCACTGACTGTAATTACTAATACTCTTTGTAGTCTAGTGTGTATCAGCAGCTTAATATTTGAAGCTGTGGAACAAAAATCAGTTTATCTACTGCATAAGAAAAACCTACATTTTTGAGTCATTTCATTACTACACCAGGAGCCTTTGTTTCCAGTCCAAACAGTCTGAACAGTTGTCCAAACAGGAAAACTTAGAAATAAAAACATGCAAGACAGAACTGTAGTAATAAATCATGACACTTAACACTGAAATTCCACTTTGCTTTGGTCATGGTATTAATTGCTTTTTCTTGGGCACCTGCATGCCTAGCAATAAGGTTATGCCACTCCATGTCATTTTGGGGGGAACTAGCAGTGTGGGCTGGGGACAAGGTCCTAAGTGTCATGGGTTTGTGGGGCATGGGGGCCCATTCGTCATTCATAAAGGACCTGATTTCTTTCTGATCAAGAGCTGTAGGTGGAGATCTAGGAGAATGTCCACTACAGAAGCTGCAGGAAAAGGGTAAAAGTCCACTAATAGCTGGGAGTAGATAACTCCTCCCTGAGCTTGGAGGTGGGAGGACTGAGACAATGGTGGGATCCCAGGAACAAGCTACAGCCCAGCTGAGGAACACCTTAGGGCTCCTGACAACCCCCCAAAAATGGCAGTGATTGAAGAAATCATGACCTGTGGTGCTCTGTATGCTTACTGCTCGAGGTTCCCAAGTGAGGCAGGTTCGTGGGTTTGTGGATTAAACAATATCCCTCAGGTTTCCCCTCCCTTCCTGTGTGCCCAGAGAGAATGAGTTTTATTGGCTCTACACACAAAATATGCCTCATCATAGTTATTTAGTATGAGTCACTGCGTAGTGAAGTGGCAGCCTTTATGATAATCCCTTAGAACAGGTGTTTCTCTAGTTTTGATAGGCAGAGAGCTCATTGTTGCTATCACTCTCTTCCAGGTCCCAAAACCAACTTTGGAAGAGAGGTTAACAGGGAGCATAAACCATCCCATCACAGTAGCTTAGCCATATAGTAATAACAGTAACAACATCATAATGAGAAGATCAAAATCACAACTGCAGATTTGCAGGCAAAGTTCACGACGTGTAAAAAATTTCAATTAATTTTGTACCTTTGCCCATAGAATAGAAAACACAAATGTTACTAGCAGAAGACAAACTACAACTCACACAGTTACTACTGTTTTAGCATGAACTCAAAACAGGAAATCATACATTAGTTACTTCAAAAAACCACTATCTACAGCTGGCCTCTGGAAAGCAAGCAATCACCCTTTGCTGAAAGTATAGTTCCTTGAGAAACATCCTTAGAGATAAATACATTTCCTGAGTCA
This sequence comes from Leptosomus discolor, assembly GCF_034619465.1. NCBI lineage: Eukaryota > Metazoa > Chordata > Aves > Leptosomiformes > Leptosomidae > Leptosomus > Leptosomus discolor. The sequence continues at coordinate 74,889,837 of NC_141419.1, forward strand.
TGTAATTTAAGACTGGAGAAGAGAATGTGTACAGACCTGTCACTCTGTGTTTTGCAGTCCTTTTGACACTAAACATAACCATACATATTCACAGTTCAAGTCTGGGTTTTGGAGAGAGGGAAAAGAGGAGTTGAGATAGACATTGACTATTGCCAGTAATTATTTTGTAATTTAATATACTTCTATTTTACCAAAATATTTTGCTCATGTCATGTCCTAGGTTTATTTTGGGGTCTGTTGTTTTCAAATATATTATCCTCAGTCAGAAATGAAGCACAATTTAGCAGTGCCCCATTCTCAGAAGCCACAAGAGACTATACTGCAATGTTATCCTGCATGTAAATACAGAAGAACACTCCAAGTTACATAGTGCACATGGAAATAAACCCTGGCTTTCGAATGAAGAGCCAAAAGTATCCTAGAACAATAAACATTTCGAGTCTGACCCCAAATCCAATGATATCTAGAGAAAAACTCTTGACTTACTGGATGCTGTTACACAGCAAATCACACCCCTAGCCAAATGGTAACTTTGCTAAATGTCTTCTGGTCAACTTTGGTGCAAATGCATGGAAGATCTTTTGAATTGTGTCCAAGGCAAGGGTTTTATTAAATGCTACAGCCAGGGCAAAAATTTACAGAACTGGATAAAACTACAGAGACCAGACGTCACAACCGACAGCCTGAAGGGAAGTCCCTGCGCTGGTTCAAATTCCCCTAGGGTGCTGTGACAAGTCAGACAGGGGTCAACAATGCATGTGCTGGGTTATGTGTCGCCTGTCCACCTCCCCCCTTGCCCTTTCACGGATGCTGCAGCATCCCTCCCTGGACCTTCCAGGGCCGCTTTTGTGGTCCTGCTTTCTCCAAGATGGGGGCTGATTTCAAGGAGCAAAGACACAGCTTGGCCTAGCCTGGGGATGTTTCAGCAACTTGTGGTTCCTCTGGGCCTCATCACAGCTTAGGGAAGCAATGCTCTTTTTTCTCCCCAGCCTCCCATCCCATCTCCTCACTGAAGCATTTCACCCACCCTTCCCATTTACCACTGGGACTTGATTTTATTCTTTTTAATCATTTGCACTACTGCAGCATCAGAGTGCTGCTCTTTGAGGGCAAGACTTTCTACCTGTAATAAAAGGAAGTGTCTGCCAGACCACAGGTCTCTTCTCAAAATTGCCTCTGTCATCCTCACTTTCTGGCCAGGCAGCCAGTCAAGGACAGTAAAAAGAAAAGAGCAAAAAGGCAACAAGAAAACCCTGCCTCTGAAGACATGCTGTCACCTGCAACATTCTTATTGATCAGCTTTGCCTCTCACTCATGACTGCTTTGCAGAATCAAAGTAGAAAAGCTAGCAAATACACTCCGACTCATCACGAGCATTATCAAGTGAACAATAGTTTCAGAATATTTCAATCACAGTCCTTTTAAATTACATGCGTTTATAATCGTTAGCAGGTTTTTGATTTTTAGATCTACTCCACACAAATCTTGGCTCATGCCTAGCATGTACATACTTGCAATAATTTATGAGGTATTTTCCTGCCATTTTCCTCCATCTTATACAGTGCTTACACTATAAGGACATCTTTTATCCATTTTTGTATACCTATCTAAATACAGTATTCAGAACAAAAAATTCAAGCATTTGTAGCCAAAAAAAGAGAAAATGCTAATTTTGCTTCAAACCTATTTTAAGCCTGTGCCAGAATAAGAGGGTTCTCTTACGCATTTAAAGGGTGCCAATAATTGAAGCACGTAGGTTCAAAGTACTGTATATTGTAGGCTGCAAAGATTCAGTATCTGTAGCTGCCTTCAGGCAATGAACTTTGATAATTTCAGAATTTTGAACTTAAGAAAACTAATTCACTATCTGGTTTTTAATAGCTTTTGGTGACAGACTACTACTTTGTGACATAACAATCATGATAAGAGATTAGTCAGGCAAGTAAAAATCCACTTCATAACTTCCGTTATATAGTAGATGTGCTGTAAATGGCATTTTTTTTTTTTTTTTAACAATCAAATAAACAGACTGCATAGAACAAAGGAAATCAGATACAAGCCTAAAGCTTCTGAAGGCCTATCTGAAGACTTCAAAAGCAGCAGTTCCTCTCCACCAACTGGGTAGGGGGCTTGGGCACTTTGGTTTAAAGAAGACAGCTTCACTGAGCAGAGTAGCTCACAACATAAAGGTCTAAACAAGAAAAGTTAGAAAAAATCCTTAATGGGATAAAAGGAACTGTATGCTTTTCAGTAAGCTTCAGTATCTCTTTGCATGGTATTTTCCTAGGAATTTCCGTATTTCAGCAACTGCGTTATTGCAGTGTATACCACAGGAGCTGCAGAGTAGGAGTACAGCTGCTTTTATACTTCTGTGTCACCATTTTCTTGCTCCTTTTAGGACAAAAAACAATACATGTTCTGACTGTGCACATTTAAGACTGAAAATGTGGGAATTCATCTGTAACTATGACATGTCTAACGATGGCTATAATGTCTTCTGTTAGTTGCCATCAAAGTACAAGCTGAAGCAAGTTTATTGAAGTAATAGCTCATCTTAGGTACAGCCACTTTAGAATTATTTTGATTTTGTAAGCAAAGCTCACAGCTTAAAGTGAGTAAAACAGAAAATGTCTGTTGGGTAATCAATCACTTAATGTTGTTGATCGTAACGCCTTATGCAGATTAATCAGTATAACAAAAAATTGTTTAACTGGATGAGAAAAAATAAATTAAATTTTGTGTGTTTGATTATTTGATTTGTGAAACAAGTTTATAGAAGTTTAATAAAATATACTAAAAATATTAGTCTGCATTTTGTGTCGTGTCATAATAAACATGTCATTTTGTTTTCAGTCTAAATAGTAAAATTGAACTTTCAATTACTTTATACTACACTGAAAAGGTAATGTTCCAATTTAAGATGGCAATGTGACAGAATCACATAATCATACAGACTCAGTTATGCCAAGTTTCATCTCTCATTAAGACATCCAGTCAGAGGCATTCACTGCTGCTGTTATTTATAGCTTGCATCAAACAGGTATAGCAATCACAGTATTAAGAAAAAAGACGACACAATGGAATTTGACCACTGAATCTGTAAGGAACCACCTCATGCTAAGCATTAGTTTTAAATTTATCTAGTATTAACCTTGCCAGTAGAAAACTTTACAATGAAGGAAAGTTCATCACTTTTTTTTTTCTTGGCAGTACGGTGTTTTATCTTCTTTTAGCTATAAACCAGAAAAAGTTTGTTATACAATCCAGCTAAGCACCATTTGTCTTTGTGAGTGAGCATTCCCACCAGTAAGGATGCCAGGAGAGGGAACAGAAAGAGCCCCTGTTGGCAGCTCCCCCCCGCCTGGTAGCATAGCCACAATTGCAAACACTGCCCCTTGTGCCACCTCCAACAGGGCAACGGACCCTGACAAACCCAAATCCAAAGTCATCAGCATACTGGGGATGTAGTTACTAAAGAAGAGCAAGGCCATGACCTGGCATCATGGTAAAACCAAGATAGTATTACACACATTCATGCATGGGTTTTTTAGTCCATTGTTTTGGAAAAAAGTATCAAGAAAATGCCACTGGATTGTCTGTTTCCTGAAGCATTTTCACAAATTGGCAGCCAGCAAGATGTATACAGCCTACATTGCCTTAATTGCTCAGTCTAGCATTGTTGAAAGTATATATTCTTTCCAGAAGAGGGCTTTACTTTGCCCTTTATGTTAGTCTGCTCCAAAAGAGGCACTACAAATTCCACAAAGAAAATTTTCTCCTTGGTCTCCAAGACATCTTCCTCCAAAGAACACACATCGGCAGGGCCCTGAAGCCTTTTGGACCCCACTGGGGACAAAGAGATGAAAAGGTGGGAGGGTTGAGAGAACTCATAACTCTTGCCTTCTGCTGGCTTAGTCTCACAGCAGGTTGCACACTCTGGTTCAAGCTTTCTCCATCACTGAAGTATTTCTAAGGGTTCTCTCTGGAGTGGATTTGCTGGTGTTTTGTATAGTGCAAGGTCACATTGGATCTTCTTAGCTGTCAGAGAACTTGTAAAAGCACTTGTCTCACTCCAGTACACAACTGCTTATTTTTTTCATTCCTCTGCAAAAATTTGCCGAAATTGGCTCACAGGTTTCAAAGTTATAAGGGAGTACAGGCACCTACAGATACCATTTGCACTATAATCACCTACTGTCCTTGAAATACTAGGCAGAAGGCAGCATGAAGGCAGGAAGAGAAAGTAATAAAGTTATGAAAGAGGGCAGTCAAGTAGTATTTGTTCCATATTAAATATATTCAGTGTTACTTTACTGATTTTTATTAAAAGGCAACAACATTTTGGTGTAAGAGTAGTTTACTTCCTTGTTATTCAGAACCTATGTTACCGGAGCAATAATCCAACTGGATTAGTCAACTATTCTTACAGAATGAACAACCCATAAATTGAATAGCTTTCACAACACATTGTGTTTTGAAGGCTTTACTGACAAGACTGTGAACACCTAAAGAATAAACCAAGCAGCACGCAGTTACTCTATTCTATCGAATTGCAGCAAAGAGTTTTCATTGCGGCTTTCAGAAGACACCAAGCAATTCCCACTGCAATAAGCATGTTCAGAGAGCAAATCTGCCCAAGAAAGGAACCCCTTTTTTTTTCATCCTGATCAGTACATGCATTGTGTGCATTCACAAGTAATGTCATCAAATCAAGGTGTTTTCATGTAAAGCAAGTGATTCTATATTGGTTGCACTATTTGGGGCTTTTCTGTAAATAAGCATAAATATAAACCAGCTTTTTGATATACCTTTAGTATACTCAGTCAGGGCTATGTTGGATCCAAGCCAGTTAATGCAGGGAAAAATAGATCACTACTTATAATTCAACCTGGAAAGATATAGTAACTTTTATCCAATACGGCCAATATAAGTCAAAAATATTTTCTCATTAGTTTTTGCCTGTATATCTACTTCTCTGTTTTCTGTATTTTTTCTTCAATATGCACCACCTCATCAGTATATACACACAATGGCAAGTGGGTATCTTCAACTCATGCACTGAAACAGCAGTTTTATAATCACAGTTAATCTGGTTTTATTTTAAATCTAATAGATTTCTTACTGAGAACAACCTCCTAAATTAAGTCAACATGAACCTTTGCCAGGAATCAAAAGGAGCAAAGAATGCAATTGGCAAGACACTGGATTTTTTTCTATTAAAAGTTGGAGTATCTTATAATGCTCACTTCAACTACTTTGTTGATATTTCATTATGTTTACAGAAGCCTTAAAAGGCAAGTCTTCATTTTACTGCTTCTTCTCTTTGTTTTACTTTCTTTTATTAAGACCAACATTTTCCTCACATTAGCTACAATATCTCCAACTATTTAATAATTAACATACTATAAAGTTTAATGTAGAAATTAATTATAGGCCACACAAAAAAAAACACCCACCCAGAAGGAAGGAAAAACAATGCCTCATTTAGTAACAAATCCTCCCTCCCTCCCCTCTTCCTCCCCCACTCTCCCTCCCTCCCTCCAACAAGTCTTCTTGGCCTCCTGCTTCTTCCTGGAAGTAGGTCAGCTTCCAGCCTGAAAGCCTCTGAGTGTGTGAAAGCCTGAGGCACTGCCTTTCAGTTACAGCTGTTTATGATCCAAGAAGCTGCACCAAAGTTACCCATAACCTGCTATAAAAGCAACTCAAACATGATGCGACACACAAATTGTGAGTGAAAAGCTGGAGAGACTGGGATAACACGACTAGGTGCTGTCTATTTTACTGTTCTGTCACAGCCGCAGAGTAAGAGGTCTAATAAATTTTACCCACATTGCATTAGTTCCTTTGAAAGACTTGTCTTTCTCCTGAAAAGTCCGTGTTTCTGGCCTACACGTTGCCCTCCTTAGCTCCCAGAGCAGACAGATAAACTGCTCTTCATCTGGAGCTAGGAAATCTCAACAACCTACTGTACACACAAGGACTGATTCCAAAGTAATTCTTAAGAGCAATTCTTGCAGGACTGACAACTTCCTATGTGTTTTTAATAAAGATAGCAAATATTCGAGCCTACTCAAATTTATTATCCTGGCATGTTTCCATCATTAAGTTCAGTGGTAAAAAATTTCTTCCAGAGAAAATTCATATAAATGGCATCTTTTTAATATGACCTGCAGGTTTTTTGCTTTTATCTTGGCACAACAAAGAGGATTGTTTCAACTCTGTCCTTACAGTATCATAATTTGTTCTCTATAATACCACAAAGAAATTAAAAGTACATGAGGCTAACAAGTTGTGTTATATATGCTGTTAGGTTGCTGGCTTCACAAGTAATGAAAAAAAACCCCTGACTTTGCATGCTTCCCTATGATAAAAAAATATTTTTCAAGTGGCCTTTAACTCTAGCAAATTCTCTTCCCTTGTGTCCACATTATCAGTTCCTGACCCTTTTTTTAAAACCAGCTATATTTCCAAATGTAGTCACAGAAGCTTGATCCACATTATGACTGTAAGAGAGGAAATGCATGTCATCACACAGAAACATATGTGACTGCTATCTCTATACCCTCTTTGCCACATTTGCTCATCTCAGCTGCTGTGAAAACATGTTTGTACACAGACAAAAATGTATATTTCCACTCAGGTATCAAGAAGATGTGAAAGCAGCCAAAGGCATCTGCATTTCCCTACCCATCTCACACTCTAGGCTAGACGAAAATTTCAGGGTATTATAACATATTAGTGTATTATATCATGTTATGTCACTGTTAAAGGTGACATGAAAAAGCCAAACTAGAAAAAGGCTGAGAGACTCCCATCACCATCAATGTCTCTGCTGTTCCAGCGTTGCAGCCTACAGTGTGAGGACTGGAATGGCTCAAGAGCAACCCTGCCACCACACTGTTGAGTTCACCATGTTTAGGACCCTGTTCCTCTCTCAGAGCTTCTTAAGAGCTAGTCAGGAGCTCAGCTTTCTGTGCTATACACAGACAGCCCCAGAAACAAGATCAGTCTCAGCTGTAAAAAGTTTGCTACATCAGCTTCCTGCAACAAGAAAACCTCCAAAGCAAGACAGGATATATAATACAATAGTTGGAAGAGCTATAATTATCAGAACTTTTGTTTTCCTACAGCAGACTTAACGACTGCTTCTCTCCCCTGATTGTAATGGGAGCTTATGACCTGGCAGCCTGAATGGCTGGTAGGTAGTCCCAATCACTCACCTGGAATTCCACCTTAATGCACATTGAAATGATCAATTCTGGTGCCAGATAGGTCCTAGGCAGAATTTGGTCTCATTAAAATCAGGAGAAAAATCCAGGAAGCCCAGACTTCAGTAGCTGCCTAACCCAGAATGAACTTAAAATTATCTGTCACCTAGGTTTCATAGCATAAAGCCACATAAAAATTTAGAATATGATATGGGTGTAGAAGCACTCCTGTCTAAGAGAAAGGTATCCTACCCTACTGTAGACTCCCTCTCATATCATGGCCAGAGGTGATCAATGCTTCCCGATCAAAAAATTTCTTCTCTAAATAATTAAATGATTTAACTAAATAGCTAAATAACTTCTTGCATGAGTGGTCCAACTCAGAGATCCTCTCCTCCCAGCTAAGTGCCCCAGACATCAGGCCACAGGCAAGATATGTCTTTGCTTGTCTGCCTGCGAACACGAATATGCATCCCAGGACGAGCTGAGACCTGGTTTCAATAGCAGAGGTAGAGAGCACTTCTCTGAATACTGTATTTCCTGGTAGCAAAGACACATCTGGAAAAGTTTGAGAGGCAAGTCTATGTTGCCATGAGCCTCAAGGAAGAACTAATCCCATGTTTCCCTGGTGACTATTACTATCACTTCTCAGGCACCTACTTCTTGAAAAGCTGAAGTAGACACCTACCTCCCAAAATTCTTCCCCACCCTTGACCTCAGGGGAAGGAGGCACCCCATGCAGGTGCCAGAGAAGGATGGAGTTCAAACACTCCCCTCTACCCACTGCTTAACTGCAGGAGCCTCCCTGCTTTGCAAGCAAATATTTTTCATGAGCAGTAAAGCACCTAAATATCTCTGCTGTGTCCAAGGCACCTAACTCTGCACTCTGGGGCACATGGAACAGGTTTCAGCTGAAGTAGGGCTGCAGCATGCACTCTCCCAGCCCTCAGCCCATACACCAGACTGGCACATCCAGATGCCTGTGGTCAGGTGGGTGACAGGCTATCTTTAGTCAGAGTTTGGAAAGAAGTTATCTTTTTTGTAAAATGCAGCCATTGTGTATTTTGGGGTCAGAAAGAAGGGCCCATGTACATTTAAGAAGAGTTTTCTGGAGATAATACTTGCTTCCACAAAACCAGAACAGTTGCTTTTTGTCTTCAGAGAAGTGGAGTCTATTGTTGCTGTCAATTTCTCACAAAGACAACTCCAGAGACTCTTAAAGCTTTTTTTTTTTTTTTATTGTTCAATAGGATGAACTGACTTTGGGCACTTCGGAAAAGAAAGCAAAAACAACATAAAAAGAGATAGTAGAGAAAGTGAAATGAAAGGATATTTGTCTAGAGTCAAATGGATAACTATTATTAGCAGAGCTACTGAAGGAGTACTATCCAAGCTGTGCTGCTGCATTTTCTCTGTTTATTGTTTTGCTCATCTTAAGAGAGTTACTTCATTTTCAGTCATTTCTGCTATTCTAAATTTGACCCATATGTATTTCACGCATATTTAAATGGGAACTCTATTTGGGGGTACAGTTACACACTGTCTGTGGCCACTTAAATTTTTTCCACTTCGGAAATATTAGTTAAACTCTCATGTGAGAAACTTCAGCTAAATCTGAGTTTAATAGCTTTAATCCAATCAGTTCTATGTGCATCTGAAGTACTGAATTTTATACTACACAGTAGGAATACTGGATTAAATTGCTCTCATGTTCATTATTAGAGCAGCACTCTTATTGTCTTATTACAATTTACAGTTAGAGTAAAAACGGTGAAAAACTATTTAATAAAATGTTGTGCCTTTCTTCAGTTAGCAATTATCATTCTCCTCAAATAGAAAATGCAAATAAGGATATGGGCACAGAAACATTTGAGTCACACACCGTTGCAATGATATTTGGTAACCATCTAGGACAAACTAGTTGCCTGGGGACAACATACCCCACTTGCTTCTGCTTCAGACAGGTGTCTATCCATGGGATTTTTCTGGTTTACTTTCCTTATTGTAGCATGTTGCTGCTAAGAAACTAGGCCACTAACTCTTGACACAGGTTGCCCTGACTGGGCACCTACATAGACACTTACCTAACTAAGAGAACAGGACCAGTCAAGAGTAAATTCAGGTTTAATTTAAATCTAATAGATTTCTTACTGAGAACAACCTCAGCTACAATATCTCTGAAGTATATGTATATGAAGTCCAGTAATTTACTGATTTGTTGTTTTAGCCAGTTATGTAATGAAATAGAATTTCTTACCCAGTGTGCTTTTGCAGTTGAAAGGAGATGTGAACATAACAGTCATAAGAACTGAAAAGTTATGAGACATGACTGCTGTGTATGTGGAAAAGGTAGACACCCTGTTAGCTAATCCGGCTCGTTTACCTGCAGGCAGCTGCCTTACTCCAGGCAGCATAGAGCGTCACCAAAAAAAAAAAAAAAAATCCTCAAAAAAGTGCTGGGTTCACAGCTTCTCGTAATGGCATGCATCACTGCACTAAGCTCGTATGAGCAGAGCGTGGGTTGACTATTCTTCATTCAGGTAAGAAGTCTGATCTTGCAGTCAGTTGAGGTATTTACTGGGTAATCCACTGGGTGAGGCAGCCTGGGCATCTGCAGTCTTTCCATACAGCTTTGTGTCACAGCCTTACACAGCATCAACTGCTGCCAGCTTTCCTGCTTAAGGGTCACTTATATTTGAGACAGCTAGCTAGCTAGCTAGACAGACAAAAGATAAAAACCTAATTCAATCTTTCCCCACCACTACCCCCATCCTCAAACCCAATTACTTCCTTAAGTATTTCCACTGTGCGATTCACTTCTTACAGAAGTGTGTTGTTAACAGTAATTTTCCTCAACGTTTCGTTATTATGTTCTTTAGAAATAACCAACCATATCAGCCAAGGAGATTTGTGTGATTAAAAAAATACCCTGTATGAAATAAAGGATGATGAACTTGGAAACAGGATTCAGAGAGCAAAACAAATCAGGAATAAGGCAAGAGAGTTCCACGGCTGTGCATAACTTCCAAGCTCTTCAGCGTGTCTACCAGTAATTTGAAAGGGACAAAAGAATCTGTGACATTCATCATGTGAGACATTCAACCATGCAGTTGCCATTCACTTATATATAAAATGTCTTTGCTCATCCTGCATTCAAAGAGTCTATGTCGATCTTATTTCTTTGCCTGTTTAATTCCTCTTTTAAGTCCTGAACAATATGCAAGTCTTAATAGATTTTTAAAGAATATGCATCTCTCGGAGAAAAAAAAAAAAAAAAAAAGAAAACTTAGTTCTCTGAAGATACTGAAACGTTATTCAGGGACTAATTCAAAGTAACAATTACTAGCACTCAGAATATTGAGTTTATTTGGTAACTCAGAATGCACAGCCTGATTTGGAAGCGATGGAAATGCTCACACAGCTTGTGATGCCACTAGATGCCTTAAGTATTCTCCACCTCCAGAAAATGAGTGCAGCATGAGCAGGAAGAATGTTATTGCGTATTGCTTTACAGGGATACACACACTTAGCTAATATAGACAGAAGGTATAATTTATCCCATGTAATTCACATTCATTTATTTTTATTATCCTTTTATCAGTGCCTTGAGAAGGGGTTATGTTCGTATAACCATTTAGCACAAATACGTGTCAGCCTTTCACCTAAAGGTTTATAAATAAAAACTCTTCTCCATTATCTTTTTTAACAGAAAGGAAAACCAAGGCTAAGACAGTTCTTTGGTGTCCTTGACCAGTTTGAATGAGAACAGTACAGCCAATTTATTTATATAAAAAATAAGCTTATCAACTTGCTTTCTCTCACTGTACAGGGTCTGAAATCCTAACACAGTGCAGTATCACAGGGCCAGAGATCACTATGTGAAAAAGAAGTCCTAAACATTAGAAGTGCTAATGGGTATGTCCCAAGCCAAGCAGATAACATGTGTTGGTATGCAAGTGCATGGCTACACGCATGAGAATCCAGCCTGTGTCCCGTCTGCATTTCAGCATGGTCACCATGGAAATGGGAACCAGCCTGCACAGAGCCTAACAAAGGAAACCTTTAAATGCAAACAACAACTGGATAGAGACTGCCCAAGATTTCTGATGGGGAAAATTACTTGCTTTACTCGGCTGAAGATGTAGAAACTCCCTTTTACCTGCATTAATCCTGAAGGAAAGTATTTTATCCACATTTAGCTGTTTCGCCATTAAGCTGTTACATTCAGAGTTACAGTTACTAGCCCTCATGAAAATATATTACATGAAGTACATGCAAAACCCACTTTCATTCATTCAAAACTAAAAATAGTGAAGAAAGACCAAAATGAATAACATTTATATAGTGACTAAGAAACACAATAAAACCGAGGAGTATCAGTACTTGCACTTCTTCGACTTCTTAAAGGAAAACTTTGTATCACTGAATCAAAAAAGCAGAGAACAATTCCAAAATTGTTACAGAGCCAGCCAGCACACAGTCAAAACTAGTTGGTAAGGTCTTATGTTCACTCTGCCCAAATTATGCACAAACAAATATTAACTGTTGATACGTTTAGGAGTGTGATGGTAATACCCTGTATGCTTTCTAAAATAAACATCATTTGTATAAAATACAAGTCCTGTAATACAGTATGAATGAAGCCTTACTTCAATGCACAAGCTGTGAACAGCAAACTCCAAAAATAATATATAATAACGCTTTTACTACTTGAAAAACTCTCTTAAAATAGGAAAAACTAGAGATAGTTTAAGAAGAGTTTACATTTGGGTCCTGCTTTCAAACAATCTCCAGATTTTAGAACGATTTTTTTTAACATTGATATTACTCACAAATGCAATAATAAACAGTAATGAAAGATGATCACAAGGAGGGAGAAAGGCAGAAATTAAGATGGGTTGCACAACTTTAAGTTGGTATGTGTGCATGTGTGTTACAGTTATACACTGCATTTTCACCTGAACTTCTGGCTTCATTTCTTGCACCAAATGTGCAATTTTCACTTGTTATTCAGTTTTCAGTTTAGTCCCTGCTGCTCCGTACATGGTCTTGTACTTTTTATGTACACATTTTTAACCTACTGAGTTAGCAGCTTCCTTGTGGATTAATCTCTACATATCTCAATGTAGAGCATTTAAGCATTTGCAAGTTACAGAGAATTTATTTTTCAACATTCAAGCGAAATGAGAGATCATCCTTAGCCCCATTAAAAAAAAAAAAAAAAAAAAAAGATTAAGTTCAAAAGTACTTACCACTTTTGGATATCTAGTGATACAGCTAAAACCTTATTTTTTCAGAATACTTAGCACATTCAAAATACAATTTCCATTGACTTCATTCACAGCTGTGAACACACAGCAGCTTTGCATGTCAAGATGAACTTCCACAACCAGCTCAAGCCAGTGGAAGTGCTGGCTACCAGTGAGAGGGACTTTTCCAGCTTCCCCCCCCCCTCCTCTGGCCACGAGTTCTGACTGTTGCCTATGACAGTGCTAACACTTAAATAAATTACTCAAGTGGTAGCTCATCTCCAAAACCAAGCTGGCCTAAAAAAGGGAAAAAATTACTCATGCAAATCGGTCCCTGACCTGTTCCCCAGATCAAGCCCCAGTGGTAGCACAGGGAAACTGGTGGGAACATGGAATCAGGAGTGGACAAAACGTCCTTGCAGTGTCAGCCCCACATTCAGGTCAGCTTAACCAGATCATGAAAATGCAGCTTCAGTTTTGAGAACCCCTGGCTGAGCAAAGAGAAAGAGAGGAACACAAAAGCTCCAACCACATGTCAAAGATTTGATTTAAATGACTCGCCTGAAATTGCACTCTGCTTTTGTGACAAAAAGGCAAGAAAGAATCCAAATTGGGTGAGGGCTGTGTGTATGTGGAATTCCTTTCTCTTCATCCTACCTTTCTTCCTCGTTCATAGACCACCTTCTAATCTCAAAACTAAGCAAGGCAGGAGTCCCACTCTCTTCTCTGATCGCACTACCTTCCTCTTTCCACAGGCAGTGACAACACGATGCACGGATGTGGAAAAGGGACAAATCCACGTTGCTGACTTATTTCGGGCACTTACTAACGTTGGCATGTTAACCTCTGTTCTTTTACAAGAACTTTCATCCCAATTTAAAGAGAAGAGAACTGAAGAAAAAGACTATGTTAGTGGGGTCTTCTTTTATCCCTTGACACAGCTCTACAACCCATTGCCAACAAGGTCCCCAAGACAACAGGATGTTTTTCATCAGCAAGGGTCAGATACGTACCAAATAGAAGAGAGGTTACATTTCTGGAATCTATCCGAAGTTTCAGAGAAACACGCCCCCCCCCCCCCCCCCCCCCCCCCCCAGTTTCAGAAAGGACTGCTTTCTCCTTCAGGCTGCCTGGGTCCCACAGGGAGGCTTGAGGACTTGTGAGGCATGCATGCTTCACAGAGTGGGGATTTTAACAATGTGTCAGAGTTACATCATACATGTCCTGGGTTGCTGGAGGAAGGTGCATCGTGGGCTTGAATGTGAAGGCCTGCTGAGATAGTATAGGTGAGGCCACACTAAATTTGATTCCCTCCACCTGTCATGGTCCTCCAACACTATAACTTGAAAATTGATTCTGAAGTGAATTATTCTCATAAAAAGGAAAACAAGCTGATTCACCCAGAGCCCAGTAATCAGCTAACAGCATGCAGCACAGATAATCACAGCAGACCAGTACCCAGAAGCAAAATGGAAAGCAGAGTACCTCAAACAACAAGGGATATTGTAAAAATACCAAATAACATGAGGACACAAGACAGAGTGTTTCTGTGTTTGCAGGTGTAGACCTAGACCTCACACAGAAACAGCTACACCCAACTACAACACCAATAGCAGAGGAAGTCCGACAGAACTCCACACCAAGAATGGACAGAATTCGTGTTAGAATCAAGTTGATAAAAACAGATTTCTTTTCAGAGGAATGCAGTTTTTCAAAGATTTGTTATTTGGCCAAATTTAGGTAGACTTTCAAGATAATGAAAATGGCACCTTCCTGCCAAATTTCAAATATCTTCTCTGAAGCATGAGGGCACTAGAGCTTTCCAAAGCAAAAGTTACCAGAATTTAGCCCAGGAAAGCTACTGTATTTTCCACTGGCCGAGCTCTCAGAAAGAGCTGGGCTATTTTGGCTTGGATTTTTAAGAACAGGCTAAGGAAAAAACTTAAATACTTCAAATGTAAATTTAAAGAAGTAGATGTGGCAAACCTATAAGAAGCTTTCTGTATGTTACAACAGAAAGAATCAGGCTTTGTTGTATAGATTGCCTTATTAAATCCTTCACTTATTGTTATTCCTCTTAATATATCTAGTTTTCTATGCTATATACTTTTTGGTCAATGAATAACAAGGTTGGTAGCAAAGTCATGTCATCAAAATGGTAGTTCTATTGCACTTCTCTTCCTCTGTTCTTGTAACACCTACAAAGTCTTAATGACTTCCCAAACACAAAAGTACACACCGACAGTGAATAACCCACACCTTTAGTAACCACTGCATAACTTTTACCTGAACTTGGAGACACAACAAAGCAATACCCCTATATGGTCCATTTAAAATAGCTGATAATTCAGAAGTGAATATACTGACATAAAATTAAAATAAACTTGGAATATTTTCTTGAACTACTGACTAATTCAGCTAAGCCAGCCCAATTAAATTCATGTATAACATCTCTGAAAGTAAAACAGTTCACCAGAATTCAATCAAATTGAAAATGATTATGGGAGAGCTACAACAGTACCACCACAGCAGGACTCCGAATCACCCAGGGAAAACGCTCCTGTCCTGAAACTTTCTTTTCCCTGCTACTTCTACAACATCAAAAAGGCCTAAGTGAGTATTAACTCAGCAATTACATCCACTAACATCAAATGTCACGACACATGTGAAACGGAAATTATGATAGCTTTCAACTGCATAAATAAAGAGAAATCATGGATTGTGCCTGAACAAAGTGGACCTATCCCACTTCTGTCAGTCTCATTGACAGGGGAATCCTCCTGTTGTGATCAGTCCTTATGTTCTGCTTTCAGCACCTCACTACAAACCTTTGCAAGTCCTAAGACCACCTGAATTTCAGGGCACGTTAACGGTCCTGGTGTGCAGTGACTGTAACCAGGAGAAAAGGAAAGATGGATTAAGCAAAAGTGCAGAGTGAATGTTTTGTCCATTGATACTTTTAAGAATTTTTCTTTTTAAAAAAATAACCAAGTTGTTTTTATACTGCATATCTCATCACAGGTTAATACTTTTGTATTTGCTTTCATACCCTGCAGCCGCACATTCCACTGCAGTGTTTGCTATAATTACTGGAAGAACAAGTTAGAACAGCTCATCGGTGAAAACTCATTTTTATGCTGCTTCTTCAGCAACTTGCTAATTAAGGGTTTGTGAGAGTACACGATAATATTAAAACTCTGAAAGTCTTGGAAATTTGCTCATGGCAAGTGAATCTGACAGCTTATAGTTCCCAGGAAAATATATGTAATGGTAATTTAGTCAGCCAAGAGAAGGAGGAGATGGTTTAAGTTTCCCTGTCCTTTTCCAAGGAGCGACATCTGCCCAACAGGGTGGGAGCAAACCTTGCCAATCATGAACAGCATTCACAATGAGAATATCATCTTCCCTCTAAAAAGGTATAATCACCATAAAACCGTAAATTCACACATCAAACTGCACCCGCACACGCACTTCCACTTCACGGAAAGGTGAACTTCATGCCAAGCCAGGCGTTTAGGGGTTGAACCCGCTTTAAAAGCGCCGCCGAACCACCGCACTCCACAGGCGGCCGCCGCCACACGCGTTTCTGGCCCAGAAGCCACAGAACCGCTCGCAGCCGGGCACTCACCGCCCGGCTCTGCCCCGTCCCCGGCGCCACGGTGAGAGACGGCGGCCGCAGCCGGAGGCCGCCCCCCGCCCCGCGCCCACGAGGGGACGGCCTTCCCGGGGCCGGGGGGACCCCCAGACCTACCCAGAGCGAGGAGCAGCGGCGGCAGAGCCGCGCCGGCGGAGCCCATGGCGCTGTGCTGTGCGGAGGCCGAGCCGTCGCCGCTCCCGAGCTGGCCGCTTCCCAGCGCGGCACTGAGCGCCACCTGCTCCTCGCTGCTCCGAAATACCCCTCCTCCTCCTCCTCCTCCTCCACGCCCCTGAGCGCCGCGGGCGCGGAGCGGCCGGAGGCAGCTCCCCCGCCCCGCCCCCGCGGTGCTGGCCGGCGGGGTCCCGGCAGTCCCCCTCGGTTGTCCCCCCGTTTCAGTCCCTAGAAGAGACGCCGGCCGTCCTCCCGGCGGGCGCTTGAAGGAGAGTTCCGGGGCCAGAAGCTGCCGCCGGCACGGCAGGAACCACCGCCCCGGCCCTGGGTACCCTGGGACGATGCTTTGGAGGGATGGGGGTGCCTCTTTCCAAGTTTTGGAGTCAGAAAAGTGTAGAATCGTGGTAAAATGTGATTTATGTAACAACGTAGCGTGGCTGTCTTCCCCGAGTATTAAATTGCACATTTAATGACATTGAGTCTGTATTTTCTCCTTTACACGAAATTCCTACAGGATATGCCCTCAGCTATGCAGTAGTGCAACAGGATCCGGGAGCCTGGCCACACAACTGATCCAAAGTTGGCAATGACGGTGAAGATGTATTGCCTATGCAAAACGCTGCCTACATTGGCTCAGGTGCCAGGCCAATATCCAAGCAGACAACAAAAATCAAAGCCAGTAAAAATAGGGAGGTGAGGATTTCAACTTGCTAAGAAATCAGAAGGAAGTGCGAAGTGCAGGGTACCTGAGTGCTGTGCAGCTTTCAGCCTATTTAGCCTTGTCAGCACTGTTTGAATACTGTGTATTCAGAGTATTTGAGAAACATTTCTTTGCTCCATCCCACAACGGTTATGGAAATATCGAAGTCTGTGGAGCTACCTTTTCATGTGGGAAGTATTCTATCTTGTAACGATTTCTGATTTCTGCTGAATAATTTTCAACTTCTTAGAATTCACACTGTGTAATGAGAAAGACAGTTTGTCTGGAAAATTGAAGCAGAAATACTTCGTTCCTTCCCCCTTCTCGGCATTTAGGTCATGGTCCTTTATGTGTGACACAGATCATAGCTTTTATTTCAGGAGTGCTATAAAAGTACATGTGTTCTCTCAGTTTCTTATTTCTTTTTAACATTCTGAATCTGAATTGTAAGTTACAATGAAGAAGCCTGTCACAAGTGGGATTGTTCAACAGGTATTTATTTGGACATTTGTTCTTTATGGACATCATCTAGTTCAAGAAAGGACATTAAAATCATTGATGGAAATAGAGCAGGGACCTGTCCCTATATAACTCACATTGGTTTCTTTTATCTATTTACTGTTTTATGACACTCAGACGTGTTACTCATCCTAATGCACAAACTTGCACATGGGCTCACTGTTCTTGAGCACTTCCCAAGACACTTGAACTTCCAAACTCTGAAACTGGTCAATCATTACCACAAATGACTCACATGTCTCTCATAGTAGTCCTTGAATTTCCTCTTCATGGTGTCAAAGAAGTCCTGCAAACAGACACTTCAAGGTGCAGCTACCTAAGGCAGAAATGTGAGCTTCAGTGACCAGTGGGCATGATCAGAGGAGCAGCTCTAGCTACATCTCTGCCCGTCTGCACTGAGTGTATAAATATATGTGCAGCTCTGGGACAAGGAAGAAAGTCTGTACTTCCACAGGGAAGGGGAAGAATGCTACCTAGTGAGTACTAATGAAAGGACAATAACAACAACAAAAAAACCCAACCCCCACAAAAACAAAAGAAAAAAGAAAAAAGAAAAAGAAAAAACCCAGAGCACAGAGAAAAGTGGTTTCTTAATAGATGAAATAAACATAGAATCCCCCTCTGCCCCACCCTAAAAATAACCTCCACACACTAAGATGTCTCGGTTTCATCAGGAACAATGTCTCTGATTCAATTACATCATTCTAATCATAAATACACCCTGAGGATACGAAACTTTCTTCCTCATCCAGTTAATGTTGAAAAACGGTTTCTCACACACAAAGGCTGTCTCCCAGGGTGTTGCTTCTCAGATCAACATTTGTCTGAACCTACAAAGAATAGGTCGTAGGAGAATAAATGCTGTGAGAATTATAGTATACTTCAACAATATTCCCTTAGATGAATACCTCTGTTTTAAATAGATTATAAGGCATTTGGTAACAACCCTCTAATATAATCCTAAACTATTATAAACACCAAGATTTTCTACATTGTGCAATATTTCACTATTTTTACTTTCTTCAGCTATTTTATACATACTATACTTATTCAGAAAAGTTATTATAGTTTACTTAGACTGATTAAAAGAAAAATAATTCAGAGAACAGTTTGGTTAGGGCTTTTTATCTCTGCAACTTAAGATGGGGCCTAATACGCATGCTTTGCTTTATATGTCTTTGTTGTTTAATGATATGTTTTATAGCACCCTGTTGTGTCTGCTGGTCAGTGATCACAGGGACACTTGCCAAAACCGCCATATCTGCCTGAGCTGGTTTGCAAAGTTTCAGGCTTGGTTCTGTGCAAATACGGATTACTTGCACATTAGAAGAAACTATTCTGCTGGCAAGGGCCAAACAAACTTTCTTCTTCACAGTATGGACTGTGGGAAGCAAGTTGCCTGATCAATTCCACTACAAAAAGATCATTATCGTTTTTGCATTTTCAAGAAAAATTAGAAGTTGCAGAGGGAAGATAGTGAGAAAGTATTTGATTTTTAAAAGATACTCTAGTGAACACACAATCAGTTTTGTTGTGGAATTTTACAACTGTGTGTTATCCTAGCTTTTTAATACGATGACAAAATGTACAACTAATGCCAGTGTTCCCAGAAAACTATTCAGGTATTTCCATTTTTGTCATCTCTGAGGGGTGACCACAAAATCAGAGTTTCTGTGGTATGCAAAAGTGAGGAGTTTTCTGTTAATGCATTTCTGGGAGGGGCTTTTGGGAAGGTGATGTAATTTACACACAGGAGGCCAAGGTGTATGGCTCCAGGTCACTCCTTTGATGTGATTTGTCTGAAGATGACAGAGGGAAGGTCTACCAAGTATCAGTTACTATTTTTGGCAGACATAGGATGTCTGTAACAAAAATGTTACATTAAGGGCTGTACTGAAGGAAAAAAAAAAGAATAAACTACTAAAAAAAATACAAGTCTAAGAAGGAAGTGATAAAATTAGCTGTGAGGATGTAGTTTAGACATTAGTAATCATTCAATTTTGGAATTAGACTGGAAAAGTTCAAAAATACACAAATGAGATTTTAGGAATTATTTAGGCAATGAGTAGAGAATAAACCAGCACTTTGCTATGCTACCATAAAAAACACATGTTTTTAACACCTTGTGCGATTTTAGTTCAGTCATCTCAAAATGCTGCAGTAGAACTGGAAAAAGTTATGTTGTCTTTTAAAATATGTGAGGGAGGGATGTCTGATGAAGCTACCACATAGCAATCAGTACAAACAGAAGATGTTTCTAGTCCCAGGGCGCATGCAGGTGCGGACTGCAGTGCTGTAGAATGGCGAATGTTTAAAGCTAACCTAGATTCCCAGTCAAGGTCAGGGAAGAGAAATCCACCAAGGACTGATAAACAGGTCAGAACCTTCCCAGCCTATGCAGACCTTGAGCTGCAAAAAGGCTGGAGGCTGGAAGAGTGCTTGTGGGAAGCTGGCTGCCTGCATGCCTTGGTCTTATGCTTTTCCCATGGTATCTGCTTTGGCTGACATGAGACAGGACTTGGTACTACTGCATAGACCTTTGATCTGACCCAATATTGCTTCTTTTATGTGTTTCTGCTATTGGGCCAATTTATAGTTTTCTATTAAATTGATTTAATCATAATGAATAATGAGGAAGGCAGACTTCTTAGTACGTATAAGGATTGGTTATTTTTAGTATTTAGCTCACCATGTGATTCAATTCCAAGCCATTATTGAGAATATCATGGCTGATTTGACTTCAATAGATACATTTCTGTATTCTTAATATTGTACTATTAACAAGATAGTTGCTTTCCCCTATTGGGAATCTGCATAGAGGGCATTTCAGTCATTTCATGTCATTTCAGTGACAGCTGAAAATATCCTGCAGTTTTGCTTCCCTTTCAAAGCCTCTGCATGCAAAGGGTGGGCAGCTAATTCAGGCAGCAAGTTTCCCTCTATGTAGATTTCAGAAATACCTACGCTGCTGACTTGAAGGGAAAAGCCATCATATAGTTCGGGAAGACTGGTGTGTCAGACACCTGAAATAGTATGTAATGTGTAAAGTGGTATGTTGAACCCCCTCCCCAGACACACACAGAAGTGCACACTGTGTGAGGAAAACTGAGCCCCAGGTTAAGTGCCCGTTCCCAAGCTCAGTGGTCGCAGTTGAAAAGTCACAAGGTACAGAAGTTAATGGATCACACCTGCCACAGGTGATGTATTCTTTCTGTCTCACTCTCTGGCTGTGCTTTTAAACAAAGATAAGTCTGAACGCAGTTTCCTCTTTGCCCACCTGTGCATTCCCTACTCCACTTCTTGTGATGTCACTAGCACTTGTACAAGGGTGTAAGGAGGCAGGCAGGGGGTTGGTGCAGCTGAAAACTAACATACACACACAGAGATAGACACAAAGGAATTTGCACATGGGTTACAAAAGCAGACAAAAGGCAGATCAGTTTAAAATCTGTGGAATCCCCTCCTTTACCTCCCTGTGCATTTCAAGCCATCTAAAAAATCATCTAAATCTGCTTTGGGAAGCTGTTTTTCTTACTTGGTGATCAAGAGTAACCTACCTTGTTACACAAAGGTAGGTAAAAATTTTAGAGTAAAAATTTTAAACCAGGTAACCTGTTTTCCACAAACACTGTCGAAAATTAACAAAAAAGGGTTAATAGAGATAACAAAGACTCAACATAAACCATAGCAAAATGTTTGAAAGTCCAGCTGGGTCAGTATGTAATTGGCTTCTTAACCTGATAATGTGAACCTTGCAGGGACTAAATGGGACAGAATATTGAAGAAGTCAGGATTTTAAAGAGGAAGCACAGCAGTCACAGGCAGTTTAATGCTCCTTTTCACTACAGGCAAAGACAAGTATGCCAGTATTCTGATCTGAAGAGCAGTCCTGCGGTAATAATATTCATGTCCTTTAACGTGAGGCTGTCCTCTGAAAAATAGATATGAATTGACATTCAAGACAGGGTTTGAAGTAAAATCTTCAGAAGATATATGGTGCAGGTGTCATAGCCTCAGCAACAGCAGTATCTCCAGTCTCGCTCCTGATGCACAGCACGGCTCCCTACTCTAGTTGTACCAGCACACATTTACCTATTTCATGCTGTTTTGACTGAACTATGTCCTACCTAGCACAGAGTATATACCTATTTTTATCGACTCTTTTCCAGGTGAGCAAAGCTTGTGCCTGTCATGGGGAAATTATATTAACAGGAAATAAGGTAGTCAGTGAAGAAATGTTCCCATTCACCTGTAATCCCCAAAAGTAAGGCTCTATACAGGAGCCTGCTAATGCAACCTGTGTAATTTTGCACTCTCTAGAGCAGTCAGTGTACTGCCCCAGCAACTTCAGTCCACTTACCAAAGCATTAACCTTGATACAGCTCCAATAAACACTTGAACTCACAAAAATAGTGGGTATCTTGAAAATACTTCCCAGACAGGAGTTACAAGGACACGATAAGAAGATGAGAACATCTAGCTCCTCAGAATATGCCTTTATTTACATTTTTGACCATTTCTATTTTGAAAACTGAAAACAGAGGAATTTTCTGGTTTGTGGGATTAAGATCTATCCATTCTTCCCTTTTATTTGCCTGTCACAAAAAGTTGCTCAATCGTTTGGTAGGCATTTTTTAGCAAACCTGACTCCTTTAACAATTCCCACTGAATCACACTGAATTTTAAATTAATAAGGTGAGAAAAATTTAAGTCTTAATGCATTGCTTTGTTGGTGGTTTTTTTCCTTTTCTTTTATTGTTTGCAGTTTAAATGTGTTAAGCTAATCAAAATCAATACTGAATATATATAAAAAACCTCCAACCTTTCAATATGTGCATAACTGCTGAATTGGACCTATTCTCAAGT
The DNA here is from genome assembly GCF_034619465.1 of Leptosomus discolor. Taxonomy (NCBI): domain Eukaryota; kingdom Metazoa; phylum Chordata; class Aves; order Leptosomiformes; family Leptosomidae; genus Leptosomus; species Leptosomus discolor. The sequence goes on from NC_141419.1 coordinate 74,912,187, forward strand.
GATCTTTCGGTACATTATCTGCCATTAGTTACTAAACCTTGAGTTAAAGTTGAAATATCAGACAGCTGGGTAGGGGATAAAATGTGGTAATGGGATCAAGAGTTGTCTAGTTGATCGGATGTGCAAAAGTGTTCCTTATCGGATTGCAGAAATCTTACTCAACCTGTAAGAAAAATTCTCTTAGCGGGGCAAACAGGCCAGCCATCAACAACTGGAACAAAATCTGAAGGTGCTTTGCACGAAGGGACAAACTATGTTGCAGCATAGTTTATAATATATCTTAGAAGACATATATTGCTCTCTAAATATACTTGCTAATGGCTGTTCGCTGAGACCTACAGGCATCTTTCCAAAACCTGGAAATTCATGACATAAAGGAGGCCAGAGAGTGTGAATTAATTTTGGCAGATCCCTCAAATAAACAGCAAAAAGCAACTCAGCAGTGTTTGTGGTTCCTGGGAGTCTCAAAACCTGCAACACCAATACCACCAGAATGTTTTTTTCTGGCTAACAGGGTAGTGGGAAGTTTCAGCTGAACCCTAGAAGTTTAGAGATGTAATAGCATCTGTTGTGGCATAGTGTAAAATGACTGAGGCCGGAGTAACAGGCTCTTGTCAGTGAGACTTTATGAGCTGGCAAACAAGAAATTGAGCTATTAATTTGGGCCAGGAGATAAGAATACTCAGCAAGGTTTGTGTATACAACTCCCTAAAAGGAAAGAAAATTAATTACTTTTCTCAGACTATATCTACTGTCACAAAATTGCAAAACTTCAAATGCTTTTCAGGGAAAACGGAGGATATCCTCTGTTTTTCATCTTATCTTCTCTGATAAGATGAAACGACTTTGTAATGGAAGATGATATAAAGAAACTTTCACTATTCTTTTACGCCAGCAGGAGGAACAACGGCATCCTTGACATGAATAAACCTTAAGGACCGTATGTAATACTGAACCGGATATGTGAAGCTTTGCAATAAATATTAACTTCCAGTTCTAAATCGAGTTGAACCATAACTGAGAAGTGGAATTTCACCACAGCCACTGTGAACAGAGAGTATGCAAAGGGGATGGACAAAGTGTGCCAAGACAACTGGCTCACTAGATCTAAATGTGCAATCCACTTTGAATACTTCTGCTCTCTCTCCTATTTCTTTGAAAATCCCTAGGAGGTGCAACATTCAGTGAGCCCTTGAGGAATGTCTGTCCTTTCTGAGAAGACTTACAACACTGAGAAAAGGAGAAGGATGGAAGGATAAGTGCACAAGAGGGGAAAAGCAGTAAAGGAGAACTATGCCCCACTGTACTAGTCAGAAGAAAAATCTGCCTGAGGGTCTTTTACTCACCCTTTCCTTTTTGACTGAATGAGCAAATCTCTGGTGTTTGTAATTAAAATGTGATTACATCGAGGATAGCTCACTTTATCATCCACTTCTTTAAACAGAACCCAGTTGTGCTGTCTATATTGCGGTACCAGCCAGTTATTATGAAAATTTCCTCAGTACTTTAATATTGATGACTCTTCATGCTTACAGAGCTCAAACCACACCCATTGCATGAACTGCTATTGCCTTTGAACTGCAAAGTGTTAGGGCTGCTTCTGCTAAATGCAATGAATTATAATCCACTTTTGTGCAAACGATACATAATACTACACTTCTTGCTATAAGAAAGTGATTCTAGTTCTTTTTCAGTTCCACTGAAGAGCAATTTAAAACAAATAAACAAGCTGAAATGGAAGTGGCCTCTTTTGTTGTGTGTTTTGGTTTTTTTTTTCCTGATTTTCTTAGAAATATTCCCATGGAATATGCCCAGCAAACTCTATTGATCACATGTATACAAAGTGGGACATTTTCTAAGCACTCCCCTATGACTAGACAGGATGTTGCTATTAGACAATTGTGATTCACCATCAAAGTAATTTCTGGTGAGATAATAGTTAAGTAATTACATGGTTTGTAATGTTTTCTAAAAGTTAACTGTGATATAAAAGGTGTAGTCTTTGTTATCTAAGAAGTTTTGATATAAACGTTTACTAGGCTTTAAGGAAATTGATGTGAATCATTCACAGGATTGCACGACAACAGACTATGTGGGTCACAGGAATAAGTTGTACAGAGAAATTACTGGGTAGGAAGAATGGTTAGCTGAATCAATGTGTCTTCAACTTTTATCTATGTAATGTCATGAAAACAAATCTGTGTCAGGAAGTCGTACAGTCCTCTGAAAAGCTTTCAAGTGTGGCTGTAAGTACAGAACCCACACAATTAATGACAATGTATTTCTGACAGCTTGGCTGCCTTCAGGCTTTCCTTGATGTTATGCAGTGCAAGAACACTTATTTCTACAATAGCTTTCTATTGACAGGCAGATGGATTTGTTTTTAGGTACTTAGATGCTTTTGTATTATTCTTATATGAATGAAAAGCAAACAAACTACAAAGGAGGCTCGCTAGACTCTTTAAATATTTTTTTATTCAATAAAACACATAAAATAATTTTACAGAAAAAATAAAATGCTGTGCAGAATGCAATTTTCTTAAAAATGATGCAAATTACCTCTTATTCCTGTTAAGTGGTATAATTGAACAACCATACATTCGGATTCTCTTGCTCTGCTTCTATTTTTGAATGGGATCATCATCTATACAACAGTTAATTCAAGAAATTAAAACAATTGGACTATGTGGAATTCATTAGATGAGTATGACCCTAACTCCAGCCTCTTGGTGCTAAGTGAGATGAAAACCCTTGGCTCCAGTTGAAGGTGGATTCCCCTGACTCAAGCTCTGCAGAAGAGGAACAACATGCTCAAAATGACTCAGCACAGGATATATACTGTAGGGCTCAGGTAAGGGGTCATGATACGCGGGTTGTATCTGTAGCAAGGGCTCATAATACAGACCTAGAGTGACACCAGACAAGCACGGGAACATAAGCAGTAGCCCAGAGAGATTGCTCTAATGTAGATGCTGTTTTCTAAGTCTTCTAAAACTACATACGGGCTCAATAACCTCTAGAACCTCAAACTGAAGCAGGAGTGATGGTTTAAAGCTCTTGCTCCTTTCCAGAGAAGTTCTGTGCTGCAGAAATGTAGCTTGTCCATTCCCTCTAAGATCAGCTACTTCAGTGCTGCAGTTAGGAACTGAGCTGGGCCAGACTCCCTCTGTTGCTTAAGCTCTGGTTATATACCAATTTTTTTATTATTATTATTTTTACAGGCTTTTATTTGAATGAAAAAAATGTTTAGCTTGTTGGTTATTAGAGTCACATTACAACCCTAATATGTCTTTTTGTAGGAAGAAAACAGATTACATGCTGCTCTGATATTTGTTGTGCCTGCCAAACTTCAGTGAGATGTTCCTGACGTTTGCAATATTACTTTCAGTAGGCTTTTCTGTTGTATATAGTGAAAAGAGGTAAAATACAGCTTTCACAGTGCTGTGTGGAAAGGCTCTTACAGACAAAAATAGTGATTTTACTAATTTAGCCTCTGTAAGAATAATGTGATATCCCCTTTAGATACTTATATTTTAAATATTTATTATAACTGAAAAGATGATAATAGGACAAATGTGAAAAGGGAGAAAGCATCATGAGAAAGAGGAAAGCAGCATGGTTATATGAAGCTTATTATTGTTTTTACAGTGCAAAGTCTAAAAAGAATGGAACATTGATCTCAAACAAACTGCATTGATAAAATACGTACTTTTGCATAGTCTTTATCTAGGGAAACAGACTGTTCTAATGACTTATATTTTTTCAGTTAGGCTGATGGTTTAAAATAAAACATGAAATGTCATCAGAAAAGTAAAAAGCTCTGGTTAACAGCTTATCATAACTAAAAAGTGAAACACTTAAACAAAATAAAAGTATGCTGTATAGAAATGAGTTGTGGCTTGAACAACTTCTGAGTAATTTTATGAAGCCAGGAAAAACGACCTCATGGTTAACAAACTGGCTGAATAATAACAAATATAAGTATTTCCTCTGCTGCCACAGACTTTCTATGTGTGCATAGGTGAGTCACAAGTCTTTCACAATTCTGTTCCTTTACAAAACCATAATAGGGTAACAGCACTGTTATGCCTTCACAGAGGCACTATAAGGAAAAAACATTTACAGTTCTGAGGCATTCAGATGCTATGGTGAATTTAAGTCTTTCAAACAAATTGGCAAAACAATATGTTTTCTTAAAATAAAATCTGCATCTGACATGGGACTGAAAACACCTCTGCAAATATTAGTTTATATTCACTGTTCAAGAAATGGATTTTTGCCTTCCTTCAAGGACTATTTAACTCACAGGATGAATAAAGCAGGGATTCTATCCACAACTACTCTACATAATTTTTTTTGCTTCCATTCAAGTATTCCTTCTGTACTCAGAACAAGCTCAACTCACCTTGTGCCCTTTCAGATAGGGTGAACTTTCAGGCATGCAGAAGAGCACAGCAAGCAAGTCTGCCCACTCAGTGGCTCTCCCAGGCTCCACAAAGCATAGCCACCCATGGCGTTCCCACAGAGGGCTTTGTCCTCTCCTCTGAGTCATGCTGCTACCTTCAGCAGAGTTATGGAATAACCACGTTTCCCACAGACACAAGGAGAAATTGCAATCACTTTCAAACTTAATCCTACTTGCTGCATTCACGTATGTCTCAACCTTTCCCAATAACTACTCTCTCTATTTTAGGAACTAAATAGAAGGGACTTAAGAGTGACAGCATCTTTCAAACAATAAAGAACCTTCTGGCACACTTTCAGAGTTGTACTTGCCAGCATGTTCAACCCAATCTGTGGTCTCTTGAAGAAAAAAAAAATCTTTATAAAATATATTACTGCTTTTTAAGCTATTACCATAAAGTCAGTGCTAAGTTAAAACCTTTTGGAATACTGCAATGATTTTTTTTTTCATTTCAGTCACATTTGTATCAAGAGGATGTGCAAATTTTCCTGGCTTCCTCGGCAAAGCAAAGCTTTTCTGCAAATAAATAAGTCTTATAGAACTCAGTAAGTCTCCTCTAAATTTTCTTATCTATTTGCAATCAATACCAAGTTGTCTCATGCTGAGGCAACATCGCACTTTGTCAGCACACCTCCATTTTCTTCCGTTAATTTTGTGTGGCTGCAAGTAATACAGGAAGCTCTCAAGGACAAGGCACAGCCCAAGAGCCCGGGTGAGAGAGATCCTTGTGGAAGGAAGGCAAGTGCATGAAAGAAAGGAGGAAACTGAGAAGTCTAAATAGAAAGAAAAAAATTCTTAAAGCGACCTTTTGCTATCTACATTTCAGTGTATTCTCATATAAACTTTTAATCTTTGACACAAAATAAACATCATTCGTTAAGTGCTTATTTAGTATGCAAATTATTCATCACTTCTTAAACTCATAAGTAATAAAGATGAGGTGTGATTTAATAATACTAGAAGAAGCTTGCCAGTGCTGAATTTCCTATCTGTGCTCTTTTGTTAATTATTATTTTATACACTTTAAACTCATTGGATTAAATAGCTACACAATAAATTTACAGTGACAGTTTATGAAGCACCCTCCTGGCTACTCCAAGATATACAACAAGAGTCAAACTTTCAGGGTACCTCTAAAGATTTTCTGCATAAATATGGACATTACAATTGGCAGATACAATTCTGCCCTGCTTATCTGAGTACAGTGTGCAATCAGATGGGCTTGAATGTTTTGTGCATACATTTTTAGGCCTGCCAAAAATCTGTTTCAAGTTCAAACAGTTATGTAATTTAATGGATCAATCCTTTATGATCCGTTTGACCATAAAAACCTCTTTCTTGGAGTATCCTGGGTTCAGCTGGACACACTAAAATGAGAGGAAAGAGAAGTCCAAGGTATTTCAGCAATTTTCACCCAAAATTCTGCAGGTGCTTCTATCTTCTGAATTGCATTACACTAGTTACCGTATATTATTTGGTGCATTTTTTAAAGTTTGCATGTTCTGCTTTGGGAACTGATAGTTTGTTTTCACAGAACTGACATAAGGAGGAAAGCTTGAAACTCGTAAAGTGATAAAAAAGACTAGGATTGCTACACACAAGCTGACTTGTTGTATAATTTGGAATGAAAAATGATTCCACATACATAGGTATATAAAAATATGATTATGCATTTTCCATATTAAAAAATGTTAGAATCTTTGAATTCAGTGACTCTCCAAAAATAAGTAACATTTGAAAGTATGTCCTTGAGTGTGACAAAATGCCATAAGGCTCTTTATACTTCCTTCACAGGTGTGACTTGATTTGCTTCTTGTTCTGCTTCTTGTTTTGTTAATGCACCAGAGTTTAGAAAACTTTGTGACCATTGCATCTAAGTTTATAATTCTACAGTAATATTTTTGAGGCAGACCTGAGCAAAAATTGCTTTTTTTTTTTTCTTCATTTCTCCATTTTCTTCTTTAGTGGTCTTTTGAAAAATCCAGCCTGCAGAAAACAAAAAGATGACTAAGAACTTTCCAAAGCGTACAACCCATATTGGTAGCATTCGTATGCTGGCCCTCAGCAGTGTTTTAATACTTTCAGTACAGTAAAAAGTCATTTAATATTTTATTGCTGAAGTACAACATTGTTTTTTGTGTAACAGAAAAACTAAAAAGACATGTCATGAAAGCAGAGAAAAGTAGTACAGTTAATATAGGGCAAGATTGCTGTATCATTGTTACACTCACATAATGTCAAAGGTTAAAACGTTCAATAATATTTGGTACTCAATTGAATAAATAATACTTTATTTTATACTTGTCAAAATTTTGAAGAGATTATGCATATTGAAATTTATAAACTGTAACCTAACACAAGTATGAACTAAATATTTAGCTTGGAGAAGAGTGCCCACTTGTGGCAATACTTACACCACAGGCCTAGCATCTCTTGCACAGAGAAAACCTGGTTGTCAAAGGCCATTGCCAAAGCTCATAAAAAAAACCCGCTTAATGAACCCTTATTCATACTAAAATATCTTTTTCTTTTCATAACATATTGGCAATACAGGTTTCAATTAGTCAGCACTGCATGTTACACACCAGAAAAATGTGGTGTTATTAGTTATTTTGTCATTTCTGCAAGATTTCCCTCTACTTATTAGATAATATTAGTACCTGTCAGGTTCTAGTTATGAGGAGGACATGGCAGAGAATTTAAGCATAGTTGTTTACTTTCATGAGGACAAGAACTTGCAGCTTACCTTCCACAAAGCAAATATAAGCAGTGCAAGAATCAAGAGTCCAGCGAAGATACTTAGGAGTATAACCCATAAGGGGACTGTACCCGGTGGGAGTTCTTTGGAAATCTTAATCATGGTCTGCAGAAGGTTCAGAATGTAAGCAATAAATAACCTGTCCTTCCTAGTTATCAGCAGAGCAGCACGAATTTTATCAGTATGTAGTGATTTTCTGGGGTACCGCTTAAATGCGAAGGATAGGAATTTGTAGGCAGGAATTGAGGAAATAATCTCCAACATGAAAACCTATATTTACATGTAAACTTCTTACACTTTCTAAGTGTATTAATGTCATGAGGGTAGGCCCTGCTATAGGTCAGCAGTCATTGATATAAAGGATACAGGACCAAAACCATGAGTAGTTGAAGTGTACGTTAGGGATCTTCTTTAGTGCATTCTTCAACACTCAATGCCTGCCTCCCTAAAAGGTGGCAGTGATTAACAAGCTTCTAAACCAATTAAAGGAAGTAAGTGTAAAAGGCTGTGTAGATACTAATTTGACTTTAAACCAGGCATATCTGGTGTCAACTAAACTGAAATAAGGAATATTCACATTTAAATAAATGTGACCATATAGGAGTTTGGATTATTCTATCTTAAGAATTTATTAGAGACACAACTTTATAGTTCAAAAAAGCATTGAAGAGCACTAAACATTCAACTTGAAATTATGTATTAAAAAAAGTTAATTCTGAAATTCCTCGGTTTGTAGAGGCAGTTCTCATTATCTGCAAGCTTTTCTGCTATGTTTTCACTCCTGGGTTGAATTTTGATCTATCACTTAAAATAAATGCATGAATGCAATACCAGCTAATAGTTGACCTGTGATGTTTGTATTTCCAAAAATATTTTGCACAAGATGTAATTCACACTGAATATTAGTTTGCTCTAAATTTTGGGGATATTAACAGTAATAACACATAATGAAACTTTTGCTTAAAAATGTATGTCACGGTAAATAAGCTCCTACATGTACAAGTTATCACAGGACAGCAATGCATTAACCAGTATAAACGTCTTGGAATAAAAAGTATTAAGGAATAATTAACAACTCTAACAAAACTAAAGACATTTCTCTTTATACCTGAACATCACTGCTATAATGTTATATACTATCTTATCTAAGAAAATGACAGGAAACCTCTGAAAAATAGAAGATCCTGTTTCAAATATATATCCTGGGTAATGAAGTGAAAGAAATTATAATAAGGAAATAATAAAGAAAGAAATAATAAAGAAAATACAAAGTACAAAGTAAGATCACTTCTAAATGACCCAGGACAATTCTTAAGCTACTATTGATCCCTTAAAAGACTTTTAAGTATGCTTTTAATTTACATAGGTGCAGGAAGAATTTATACTGCAGCAAGCAGAAATACTTCAGAGAGTACTTCTTCTCATCCAGTACACTGGTGGGTAATGGGATTTTGGTATCATCATCTGACTAATTCTGACACTTCTACAGTAATATGAAATCACTTACTTTTATTAGCAGTAGGATAATACATTGCAACAGGTAACAATCAGTTCACTAGTAACAGATGAAAATGAATGATTCAGTAGCACAGTAAATCTTATGAAAAGTAAATCCATGAATTATCATGTTCTCACCTCCAGTTTTTGATGGTCATTTCTCAAAATCAGTGATGAGTTCTCACTCCTAAGTAATGCTTTCACAACAAGGGTTAAGCTGTGAATACTGGCCTGGAAGATAGAGAAATGGCTATGGTTTGTAACAAGGTACTTTGAAGTAGAAAGTAAAACTTAATGCTAAAGATTTGGGAGATGCTGAAAAATGTGGAAGTCAGTGAAGCCGCTCACGTGTGTCACCTTCAGCACACACATCATTGCTTACAAGATAGCAATACGGCTTTGAAAAAGTAGAGAGCAGAGATTTCAAAGAAATGCCGATTAATCTTGGAATACTACTTTGGCCACAGGGACAGATTTGGGCTTTCTAAAATTCTATATCTCCGCTCCTTTCCTGTTATTTTCCAGAGAAAAAAAAAGGCAGAAAACAGGAACTCAGTATCAGAAATTTATCGACTGAGAAAAACAGATCACAGCCTGGTCATTGTTGTAACTATCAGACAATACTGAGGTGTGCTCTGAGGTGGATTCTCTCTCCTGTGCTCTTTTTGATCAAAAAGTCCTTTCTGGACCAGAGAATTCTTTCCAGATTAAAATGTGTTCAAAAATTATATGCTTCTATGTACCCCTCCTTAGATCTGCTGAATTAGAATTTGTGGATGCAGAAGTAGCTATTAAAAAAGAGACCATCAATACAGAATAAGTAAGCGGCATCCTCCTACTACGTTTTGAAATTCCTGTTAAGTTATAAGTATTTACTTTAAGGATAGTAAAATGGATGTAACTTAGTTTTGAGGAAATTTTAAAATAGTGAGAGAAACGATTTCAAATACTAGCGGACGGAGGAGACTTAAGAAAATGAAAGGTATAATTTTAATAGACATTAGAAACATTGGCTTAAGTTTCTCAAACCCAGGAGTATTCTGAATACAAATGAGATTTACTTACTTTTATGATGGTAGGTTTCCATACTCTTAAGGAAACATTCACTTGATATATGTCAGATGGGACCAGAGCACAATTAATAGATGCACAGCTGTATGTATCACAGTCCTATTTGAAAGTCACAAGCATGAATTAATAGGAAGAGACTTTTCACATTACTAAAATAAAAAACAAGTAAACTACTATATATCAGACCATAGACGTGCTATGACAGCAGTACTAAACTGATATTAACTACTGGGGCTTTTTATGTAAAAATGACGCTGCAGTACATAAAATGAGTTGAGATATTCATGCTGTAGTAAAATAGACTCAGTTTTCACAAGCTCACTTAGCCTTGAGGAAGCTCTGCTACTGTAGGTACGCAATGAAAAGCATCAGCAGAGTTTCTAAAGGAGGCAAGTGTTTTTCTGCCAACACAACTATGGTTTCTCTGCAGTGTTTCTTGATCCTTTCAAATTGAGGGCAGCAGAACTATGTTCAACACTTTGGAAACATTTGCTTAGCCTACATATTTATCACCTCTGTGAAGGACTAGGACAAACATGGCAAAATACTCTTCTCATGGCATAGTTTCATTTGCACCAGAAACTCAGTTCATACCTCTCCGCTGAGGAGGTAATATGACAGTTTTCCCCTTGACATGCCAGCATAACTACTGCAGCAAAATTACTTTGCAAGCCTTCCATCTAAATGTGAGAGACTAATCCTTTCCAAATAGGGTCATCAACTACGTTTCTACCAGTTGCACAGAAAATCTGTCAGATCAGAGTGCTAGCATTTGAAAGTATTTTCAATTGGATGTTTAAAAAAGTTGCAAGGGAGATAAGAAGCTTTAAAAATGTTACTATTTATTAATTACAATGGGAATATAAAAGGTGAAAATGTACTTAGATGTCAAATGTGTTACTGTTATTTATATATTTGCTAAATTTAAAAAAAACCCAACACCCCAAATTCAGTTGCACATACAGTTTTGTAGCCAAATAAAAAAGTACAGCTAGTCTACATAAGGCTATTAAGCCAAAGGGAATTTCCATAGGACACAGTTTGAGAGAAGCCTTTATATATTTATTGCAGAAGTACTGAGCTCCCAAATCTGGTTTAATATCTGGGATTACTATATATACTATATGTAGGCTTACCATAATTGTATCCTTTGTAGGTTCTTTTATTTTTGGCAACACAAATGGTTTCCCAGTGCTGATCTTTAAGGGATCTACAGGGTAACTAGTTTGGCAGATGGCATTCTGTTAGCAGAAATACAAATATTATTCATCTGAATATGCAATCTATTACAAAAAAGTGCTCTGGAAACAAGCCAACATTAATAATGTTTAATATTTAATAACATTAATAATATTTATCACTAAATGCAATAAAATTGCATATTGCAAGAGTGCAGAATAGGAAATTCAGATGGTGTAGGTATTGAGTACCATTATTCAAACAACAAATGAGCTGTTTATGAGATAATTTAACCTAAACTCTATCCAGCTACTTAAACATCTGTAGAAGTAAAGAGAGCTTCCTGCAAGGTGACCACTAGAGAAAAGTTTGCTATTAAAAGAGCTAAATAGCTTTTGCACGGGAATCCACAGAGGTTCTGCTTTAGCAAGCAGACAGGCAGTTTAGGTGCAAGATTCAGGAGCCTCTACTGCAGCGCCCAGGGAGGGTGAGTGGGTGCTGGAGCATTGATAGACCTCCATGGCTTCTTCAAAGGCAGCTGGGAAATTCCGTGGTGTCTTTAGCACAGAGGAATTTGTTTTTTCAGTCAGGTTCATTCACTTTCAGGTTTCTAGCATGTAGAGGATTGCAAATCCCCTGCAGTGCACTTTGGCACGCTACTTTCACCAGTGTGTAGGTAGTGGTAGGTAAATTACACACATAGAAAAAGCACAGATTTGACAAGTTTATGTGCAAACTTGGGTCAAATGTGATGACTGCCTAGGAATGAAAATAAACAGGGGAAGGAATTTAAGAACAGACACAATTTCTTTGTATTCCAAACATGAAGTATTTTGGGGTTTTTGAATTATTGTTTGTAGTCATTGTTTTAAAGTGAACCTTGAACTTTCATTTAGACCATTTGGTTTGTTTTTCAGTGGTGTAACACCTCAAAACTAAGTGAAATATTTGGAGAGGGGTGCATATGTGTGTTTGTCTGAGCGAAATATTTTAAAAAAGAAAAAAAAGAGGGTTTGGTCACCACTTAGTGATATTTGGGTTCTCCAGCCATCCAGTTATTGATATAGCTTGTTTTAATATTTACAGATTTGGAATCATGGGATTTGCTGGAATTCTGACCATCAGCTGCTCTGGTGGAGTGAAATGTGAAAACTCAAATGAGGGCTGCAGTGAAGAGCATTTGAAAGACACGACCTACCATCCCCTTCAAGATGTCTCAGTGCCTCAGAGAAGGAAGAAGCCAGAGAGAGAGAGAGCAGACATGCAGGAAGGCTAATTTCAGTAACAGAAAGGACTGAACAGGAGATTAAGCTCTAGCTGTACACAGCAGGACTACAGCATTTGCAACAAGGACTGCTGACAATGGAGATAATCCGAGGCTCAGCAGGCAAAACTTAGAAACTCCTGTCACTCTTATCTCATGCTGGACCTCTCATCACTTGGCAATATATCAAATTAAACTTGTTATAGACCATTTATTGTTCAACACCATCTTAAATTTGCTTGTTTCCTTTTGAGAAAATTTATCTCTCTGTCTTTTCATGCACATCTGCACATACGCTTGAAACATATATCTCGTCTTTTAGACTAAAAGCAGTACCTGCCTTGAAGCAGGGGATAGCCCCAAATGTTTGCATTTTGCTGTTCCTTCCAACAAAATTTTCAAATTTAAATTAATCATAAAAATACAAATTCCTAGCTTACTTGGGAATGTGACAATGCAGTAAGGTAGAGAAGAGTGTTCTTGGCTGCTGTTACATTGGGAAATAAGATCTGCAGTGTGAGGTTTGGCATTGGAAAGTGTTCACCTTTTTCAATCTAAAAAAAAAAAAAGAGAAATATTTTGATTAGTACTTTCCTTATTTTGTTGGTGTTTGACTATGAGTGTTTTCCTTTCCTGTGTTTTTATTTTCTTCTGTGTTTTTTTACTTTTCCACAGCCAGTTGTGCAAAAAGCGGTATGATGAACTCTTACTTCTTCCCAAAGAAGAGTCTGTTGTGAATTAGCAGACATATTCTTCTGTGGTCTTTGGCAATACAATGCTCTATTGAAGGAAATCAAACGAACAGGATGAAAGGGGACATTTTGACATAAATTTCTTCTTGTTATCTTGCTTACTGAATCCTCTTCCCATGTGGGACTTCTATGTAAGGTAATTTCATTTAGATTTTTAATAAAGCCTCTCCCCTGATTTCCCTGAGAAGATCACAGGACATATCTGTAAGCTGCTGCTCCTTCTGAACAGGACTGCTGTGGCTCAGGATGGAGAAAATGCCTAGGGAGAATTACTGATAGGGGAATTGGTGATCCTGTCTCTGAAGCAGATGAGCTTAATAAATACTGAAGAACCTGTTTAACATTTTTCTTCTGACTGCTTATTTGTGATAAGCTGCTTGCAGAGATGAGTTTTCATTACGAGCTCATAAATGCTATGCACTTTTACAGCAGTCCATCAGCTGTTACATTGAGAAAGCAAAGGTTTTGAAATGAGATTAATAATGTCTTAAACATCCACAAAAGCTTTGTGATTACTGGATTTGAACTTTTAGACTAAAAATAGCAGCTGAGTAAAACACAGTAGGTGGATAAAAAAACCCTTTGCCTTGGCTATTTAGTGAGAGTGACAACTTTCCTGTGGCCCATTTTTTACAGACAGAGGTCGATTCAGAGACTTTTATCCTTTTTAAATGAGCCCCTTGTTCAACTTTGAATTTGACACTGGGAAACAAGGATGCTCTCAAGATAACTAAATTTAGTCCTACTGAAACTTGAGGCTAGGTTTCTACTCCATTAAATATCTCTTCCAAGTGATTTTAGTTTGCAGTATTCATTCCACTAGGAAGATAACATTCTTGGAGCATAGCATTTGCCTTTTTCAAAGCTGACTGAATTTTGGAAACATCTGTTCCAAACCACAATGAATGTAGGTCTAATTCTCATTTACCAGGGTATACTCTCTTTCCCCTGCTGAGTATAGCAGCTCTAAACCCCACCAGAACTACTCCACAGAAGAGATGGACCAATCTGAGAACCTCTGAATCATCTTATTGTGAAGCAAGCAAGAAAAAAAGAGGTGTTACACACAAAATATCCATGTAGAAGGTTTAATATACTGCATAGCTGCTATTTAAGTAATAGGCTAGAACATTAAGTGATTCAAAATGAATGAAATAAAAAAAAAAAAAAAGATGAAGCCAATACCTGTATCATATAGTTTTAATTATTTCTTACCCTATAATGTAGAGTAACTTCATCCCCGATCTGTTCTGTTGTGTTAATAGCAGTAGGGACAGTATCATTTGCTGCAATTATAACATGGTGCTCTTTGAAAACACTGTGGGTTAAAAAAAAACACCACAAAAAACCCCAAATAAGCACACAAACTTCACAAATACTCCAGCAGTTAATAATATAGGTATTTTCTTATTTCATGAATCCCCCAGGACTAGTCTTGCAATTAAGGGCGCACTGCTACTTCCACTGAAGTTCAACTCACCCATTTTCTGAGTAGTACTCATTTTTTATTATGTATATTTAAAATGTTTTGTTCAGGCAAAACTACAAAATGAGCAAACACTTTTCCCAAATTGATACATCAGAGTCTGATTCTGCTGTTCCTATTCTAGCTGTGCAGTCCCTTATCCTGAGTATTGCCATGTGAAACAGGCAGGGTCTTATAAAAGACAGAACCAAGTAAAAAGAGAACAAAACAAGCATATTCTAAATTCAACATTAGTCCCTATGGGACAAATAAAGGCTGGATTTGAACCATGAAATTCATCCAAAATGAATTTGACTTAATTATTTACACCTGTGCACCATGCAATGTAGTCTACTAATAATACTTATAACGTTTTTCAGGGATGAAATTTAACTGAATGCTAGTTATTTCTGAAAGTAAAGTGTACTACAAGACCTGCATTAAATTTTGTGTCTGACTTGATAAAAACAAACCCCTGAGAATCTAAAATAAAGGTTAATTTTTAAAGCTGGAAATCAAACACCACATCATGGAATATTATAGTGATACAAACTTATGGCCATCAGGAAGCTGGAAGTATTTGCTTTTTTATGTACCTCAAATGCCTTTGAATGAATCGAGCAAAGCACAAGAATCAACAAAAGCTGCTGTTGTACTTGCAAACTGCAGATCAAATTTAAATAGATAAAATGGAGATACAGCAAGATAGTGACAGTAACTGCTTCACTATTTCACATAACTGCTCTTTTCAATGAAGCCTGTGCTTCCTCTTTGGGAGCCTAGAAGCTGTCACCTGTAGATACCGAGCACAGCTCAACAACAAAACAATACTATATTCTCTTTGAACACCTGCTATTTACTGTGCTAGCAAATAGAGTACAGAGAAGAACCAATACCTTACAAATATTAATCCTACTTCGTATTTTACTGGAATTGTAACGTGTCCTCTGTTGTCACTCAAGGTCTCAGGCGGTTCTTCACTGTCACTAAAATAAAACAATATATGCCACTCAAATCAGACTGTGCAGACGGAACATCACTACTAGGCGGGAAGGGATCTTAAGAAACTGAAATACTTACAGCTCTAGGTATGAAAATGCTTAACTTTAATTAACTTTGAGTTAACTACTGTCTCCTAAAAATAAATTCAAATTGCACTTTCCAGTAATTAAAACGTTAAGTCCTGCATCAGTCCCAGTTTAGAAATGCATCTTTGTTAAAATTACAGACTGCAGTTGACTGAATGAAAATGAACCAAACAAGAGCCACTACTCTCACACGATCCCTGGATTTTGCAAGGACAGCAAACAGAGGGCAAGTGCATTCCTTTATCACTGACAACTTCTGCAATTTCTGCAATGCTCTTGCTCTTTGAAGGCCAGACCTCTTTGTTTAGCATAAACTGTGATTCATCCTAAAGTATGCAATAATTTTGTAAGAGAATAAACCTTTTCTGAAGGTAAAACTACTGGAAATTATGACTCATTACTGACTCTCAGGCTCTAGATACAAACAGCTATTTATTAAGTCCACTCAGTCCACTGCTGGAACGAGTACGTCTGTAAAGCTGCCAGCTCTACAGAATGTTTAACTACTTCTGAGTTCAGAAAAGTCATCCTTGTTTTACTACAAAACACAGAGCTGTAGAGATTTCTAAGAAAAAAAAAAAAAAGAGAGAAGGTAAACAAGTAATGATTGCAACTAACCTTGTTGCATATACATAAACAGAAGCATTTTCCAAGAGATACGATGCATTGAATTGGAATGATATTTTGAAGGAAATCTGTTTGGAGAAATATGTTGCACATTTTAAAAGGAAAAAAAAATATAGTATGCTAATAAGGTTTGATCAGATGAAAAGTGAGTAAATTTTTGTTACTTTTATCTACGGAATCCTTATTCACATTTTAACATTTTTCTACAAATGAATCCAGTTTTTTGAATTTGTCCCAAGCAAGAAGGAAATCTAATAGTTACCACTTCATAAACATAAGCTTCAAATTTTCAGAATTGAGAAGCCTTAGTAAAACTTATTATACAGTATATTAGAAATACATAGCTAAATAATTCTTAATGGAAACCAACTGGTCTCACAAACAATTTATCAAAACCATTTTTTTTTTCTCTAATGAGGAAGAAACAAAGCTTATATTAAAAAAAAAAAAAAAAAAGAGCCAGGAAGAGGCTTTAAAAAGGAATCCACTGGGGATACAAATCAGAGATTAATTGTCCTCTGAATGCAAAGGAGAGTATGCAATTTCTAGATTTAGGGAACTACAGCTACAGACAAACTAACAATCAAAGCATGAAAGGAGAAGGCGAAAAATCCAGTAAAGCTGGGAAGGGAGCATTGTGGGCACTGGCATTGGGTAATACGCTTATATGGCTGCAAGACAGTAACAGCTGACTACGAGTCCAAGACACGAGGTAAAACATATATGTGTGAGGCAATGTAAGAGGACATCTCTCAGGATCCTCCCTCTGGTATGCATCCACAACACAGACCTGACATGACAGAGGAACAGACAAGACACTGCCAGGAAAGACAGTTGGTCTTATTTGCATGCAATTTGATATTTCTCAATTCAATATCAGAACTACTTAAGTGCGGCTTAGATGCATATTTTCAAAGGCTTAGTTTAGCCAAAGCTCCCTCTCTATCCCAGCAGGAGATATAGACTTACTACTGGAGCTGTTCAAGCTGGAGCTTGATTTTAAGTGGATTGATTGTTGGAAAGGCCTCTCACTCCCCACTGAGATGAAGTCTTGATGCCTGGCTTTGGCCGATCCAGGTTAGCATTTCCATGTACCAGCTTATTCTCTTTTCAACCAAATGACTAAATTTTATATACAAAATAGCCAAAGTTATAGGATCCAACCTGTGGAAAGCCACAGTATCTAATGTCTTATCCATATAGCCTAACCAATATCCCATACAGCTGGATACAGACCCTTTTGGCCAGGTGTGCCTCTTGCCTTCTGACAGTGTCAATGATGGCAATATGCACCTATTACCTCCCCTCATACCACAGCTGACTGCCCAGGTACTGAAGATCTGATTTTTTCCTATCTGGCTCAGTGCAGCTCACGTCAAGGATAGCTTGGGAGACATGCATGGACAGGTTTTGGCATGAACACAGGAGAAAAGAAATTCAGAAGTGATAGGGACTACCCTGGCCTTAGAACCAACAAGTAGGAAGGAGAACATGCATGCGGAGGGACTTTTTACCTCTTCTGCAGGTTTTAGAAATGGATATCCCACTTTACAGGTGATGTTGTGATTAGATTCACAGCTATCTTTCTGTATATCCTAAAGTAAAAAGAAAGTGAAATCATGACCTTGTGATAACTCTTTTTAAATTTTAAGTAAGCATCAAGGGCCTGTTGAACATATATAATATTGCCACTTTTCATTGTCAAAACATTGTAAAAGTCAAAGCGTTAATTGGACTGAAACAAAAATAGGAAGCCACAACTTCTGCAAAACAATTTCCACCTGTGGACATCTACATCAGTTAGTAGCCATTATTCCTTTCCAGTGAAAGTGTTTGGAACATTAGCAATTATATGCAAACTGGACATCATGCAAATTAGTCATAGTGACTAGCAGATTAACATATGTCTGAGTACACAGTTCTTACATGTAACTTTGTAAACATGTTCCTAACTTGGCAATAAAAGTGACATTCATTCTCCATAAGTTATTGCCACCAGGTCAGCAACAGTGCTATGGATCCCTGACTCCTAATGTGCAACATCAGGACTGTCAATAGAAAACAAACTTATAATGTTTCCCACTTGAACAGAGGTGAATTCATAGCATATCTGCTGAAGCAGGCAGAAAAAACAGCTACTTTGGAAATGCTGTCTGAGGTAGGTATGAGGCCGGGACTGATCTATGCTGCCCTAGCAAGACAGTGCTTTCTCTATACACATGCAAAAGGAGAATTCTAGAGGCTCAGGAGCTGTACTGACAAATAATGAGGAATTTCTGGCTCTACAGATGTACAGATGATTCATGGTGCTGATGTCATCTAAGATGCAGGCACTTACTGTCTATGTGTCATTGTGAAACTTGTGTCTGTAGTTAACGGAGGCTAGGCAAGAGTCCACTCAGGTCAAAGTAAATACACTCTTTTAGAGAGATAAGCGAGGACAGCATTCCCAGGGAATCTCCTTCAATCAACTGACATGATGCCAGGGCATGAAATTCAGGCTTAATAAAAAGGCTTCTTCAGATCTCTCTAGCAATACAAGTTATGATAAAGTGATAAAACCTACCTCAATTCCAGCAAAAATAATATTTGGAGAATACTGAACCAAAACTCTGGTATTATAGGCACTGTCTTTTTTATTCCTCACTGAGAGCTGGATGGTGAATTTATCATTGCGTGACTTTACAATGAATGGAGAAGAGCTGTAAAATAAAGTATGAATGTTGGACACCTTAACTTTTGAATCTGTTTTTAATATAAAGAGGAACTTCTTTCAGTGTCCAGACTATATTGTTTCTGATTTGGAAACTGTGCCACAGCATTATCTTATTAAGACTACAGATTTTATAATTTACATATAAATTTTGTACAGATATCAAGTGACACAATAAACCCAGTGTAGTTACCTGTCTCCAGCTATGCTTGCTTTTACATTCAGAACAAGATCTGAAATGCATTTATTTTTGGCTCCACAATCTTTTGTGAAAGGAATCTGCAACAATAGTATTTTAATTTTCAATTTTATTGCATTTATTATTATATATTATATTATTAAAAGTAAATATTTGCATATAATATATTATTAAAAGTAAATATTTGTATTTAAATAAATTATCTAATTTTATACAAGGTCTTCTGTTTGGCAGTCAAAGAAGTCTTCCCTAATATTTATCAGTGAAACATGCCAATATCCTGTAAAGTGCACAGGTGAAAGTCATGCACAGGTTTTCTACTCATTCCCTTCTAAGTGATTCATCTAGATTAGAAAAAAAGGCAATAGTAGAAGTATGAATGATGCCAACCACCATCAAAGTAAATGACTAACATTCCATTGCGCTCTCTATGTAAAAAACGACAATAAAATTGCTTGTACTCTCTTCTATCTTCAGTTAACTCTGGACAGCTTTAAAACCCCAGGCTGGGTCCCAAGCACATTCAATCAAGCTTTTCATTCCTGAAGACTCATTTAAAGGACACATCTTCTGGACAGACTCAACAATCCTCCCTCTTTAGCCAATTTGTCCATATTACTTTCAGCTCCTGTGTGGGCTATGAATTTAACCTTAACACATTGGTTATTAATACAGAATCTTGCTGACTTACATATTCAGATATTGAATTTGGCAGATTGCTATCAAGAACAGGTCCACTCTCTGGATCAGAAAAATTGAACTCTAGCAAAACCTTTACAGAGTCCTGAAAATCAGGCTTATCCTAGAACATAAAGAAAACAAAATTGCTGTTATGGACATTCATTTTAACATGTAAGGAGGTTAAAATACCCCAACAATGCTGAGATAAAAAATCATTCAGTCGCACTGTCGTCATCCTTGCTAGAGAAGCATTTGAATGCTACATAATGACAAAGCATTTAATGTGCAAGCCAATCCTTATAAATATCTACTACTGGTTTTGTGCATCTCATCTCATCATAAAAATGTCACATAGCCTGACCACATCCAACACAGTTAAAGATCATCAAAGCCCCATCCAACCTGGCCTTGAACACTTGCAGGGACTGAGCATTCACAACATCTCTAGGCATCATGTTCCAGTATCCCACCACACTCACAGTGAAGAATTTCTTCTGAATAGCTAATCTAAATCTACCTTCATTGTTGTGCTTAAAGGATCAGTATGATGAACAGCACGATCAGTACAATATCACCTTGGGTGAAGTCAAATGGAGGCCTGCTATTAGGAGATGTATGGCATATTCAAGCAAATTCTGGGCATCACTTATTATTAGTTTTGAATTATAATACAAGAGTGAAGTCACTAAACATTTTAAATGTGGGTAGTTTACAATATTCATCTCCATTAATTTGGCATGTTAGTTACAATCTGGGTGATTTCATACTCACAGATGCTAATTACATTTATGTTTTGCAGTGAATAAGTATTCTTTATCCCAAACATAATTTGTGAGTTCTTTTACTATATTTTAGCAGGGGGAACTGCACCAATATGCAAACTAGACAACCAGCTCACATGCTTCTGCTGAGTTTTGAATGCACCTAAACGGTTAACCACAACGATTTCACTGCTTGTTTCCACTAAGTGTATTATGCTCTTTCTTAAGACAGGCACAAACAAAGAGACAAAGATACATAGACTGTACACATAAGTAAATAGTTTATATCTACATACATATACAAAGATATAAATTCTAAGTAGTAAAAAAATTTTATATACGCTCCTTAAGTTTAGTTCTAGATGCAGGTTTTTTTGTCCAATTTACAATTATTGGAATACGTTTGGGTTACTATAATGTCAACATCACAAAAACACTTTAAATGATTTACTTGCCAACATGTAGAAGTTATGTTTAATACATTCTGACCCTTTGATAGTTATATTTTTTTGCATTTTCCTCTCATGGCTTTCTGTGAACAAGCTTCGAGATATTTGTCTTTGTGAGTCAAGAGTAATCCAATACTGCAGACCTGCAAAGGAAGTTGAGATCAATATTATGAACCAATTTGCCTCTACATATTCTTTTTTTCCCAAAGTATCTGAAATGCACTCTGAATAGTGAATGTAAAAAAGTTGCATTCCATTTTTGGAGAAATAAATGGATGCCAGCACAGCAGTTTTATAGTGTAAAGATTCCGTAGCTTAGTGCTTATCTACTTACTGGATTCAAATGTATCTTCCTTTGACTTTAGTCTGGTCTTAAAACAAATTGTGGTATTTATGCATATTGTTTTTCTTTTATTTATCTGACAATTTTGTTGTTGGATATTGATGCTTTTGGGTGTAAATTGCATGGAAACATTTACTTCAGCCACATCACGAGACCTTAACAAAAATACAGAGAGAAAGTGCCTTGAAAATAATAGCAGCAACTTTTTTTAACTTAAGAATGAACTTACAAAATGTGCAACATTCAACCTTAAAATACACATATATGATGGTCTAGACAAGTAATGAACTATACACTCTATACGTAGTACCAGTAAACAACAAATTACAGAGAAAATGGTCACAGGGTTTTTCCACAGTGCTGTACTTGTTTCAGAACAGACATCAGATGAAAGGAATTATTTTCAAAAGCGTTTAAGCAACACTATAAAGCCAGTCCCATTTTAAAAGAGACTGAAGGCCCAGACCTATCCTCAAGGATATCCACAGGTGAACATGTTATTCCACACAAACTGGAGGGTAGTGTGCCATCTCTTAGGCTGTGAGTAGATAAACAAGCTGAGATTCACTACCAATTTGCTTCACTTTAACACCCCTTTGCCCCTGTCCCCGCAGTGCATTCCTGCCTCTCCATTTGTTCTGGCTCAGTTTCCTTTTGGCCTTGGGATGGATTATGCCAGCATAGTAAACTAGCAGAAAACTTAGCTAGCAAAATAACTTTCTTTAGATTTGTGATCTAAACAATGCAGTGAAGGAGCATCTCATTGTATTCACACACAGAGCTTTTAGAAAGACACACTACCAGATGGTGAGGGGAAGCCAGCAGCTTGAGGATGGTAGCAAGAGCTGACAAACTTGTCACTTAGCAGGTGAGCTAGATGGAACAGCAGGACAGGGAAAGCAAGAAGCTGTCTTAGCAATTGCCTTACCAGAGAGAAGTAGCTTTAGTTGTGCTTTAGAAATAAGGGATTACACGCTACCTTGTTTATTTCTCTTACTGTTTTTTTTTCCCTCTTCTCCCATAAAAAATATATTGCTCATTATGCTGTCTGAATCATGCTCTTTTACGAAGAAAATGAATTCACTCTTAACCAGAGAGTTTAGTTAAATTTTTCCAAGATTTTCTGTGGGGAGTCAAACTAGAGTTTTCTCATTAGGAAGTCAAATGAGTTTTCTAACTGACCCCTTTACATTTGAACCTGTCCTTGATATTGCTAATAAGATAATATGCAATATAGTGTGAAAAAGAGAACACTTAGGGTTTTTTTCCTATTTTACTTAGTGCCACGAGTTAAATTGATTTCTACTTTGAATATGGTGTAGGAGGGTAAGGTCTTCATATTAGGCTAATAAGGTTTCTAAAACATTCCCATACTTATTGCTGTTGTCTATTAAGTTTTATACTCATTGCTCCAGAGACACACGAAAATATGAAGATTCACAGCCAGTGTCAAAGCATGAGATGAAACCAGTATCCTCACAACAGTCCAAAGAGTACTGCACACAAATTACATTGGTATCCCAAGACAAATGTTTATTTTCTGGCCTGACAGCTGCTGTGAGTATCCATACCAGAAGAGGGCAGCCCCACCAAGGCCTCCAATGGTGACATCAATCAGCCCGTCATTGTTTAAATCCATTTGTCCATGCACAGATTGGCCAAAAAATTTCACTTTTTCCCCATCTCCACCTGATGCAATACGCTGCGAAAAGCATTAAGAGGTTTATGCAGTCCACATTGAAGGATTTTATAAGAACATTCAAGATGCAGTTGTTGGCAGTTAGATGGCTTTTAGACTTTTTAAATAGATTATATTTTAATGTCAAAACTCCTAAAATGGTTACCATGGTGATGAACACACTACACATGTTCAGAATTGCAAAGTATCTACTTTTATGGCTGTACAGAACGTTTCAGAAGGTTTCTAATAAAAACATACAAATATATTTTCTAACAATGTTAGGGTCAAATTTGGTTAAACCCATATGAGTTTAAAAGTACAGAGCATTTTAAAAAAGAAGTTGTTATGACAGGTCAAGTCACAGTTTGATATTATGTTGGGAAGACATGGGAAAACAGGACTTGCGCTACATCACATACAGCGGCTACCAACCTGTAAAGATTTACTTCCTACCTGTGAGTATTTTTTACTGATTGTGTTGCCATGGCCATGATAAATATAAACAGCTCCCCGATGATCATCCTCTAAGGGAGAACCTATCACAATGTCATTATATCCATCAAGGTTGAGATCCTTCACTGCAGCAATTGCAGTCCCAAAGCGTGCACCACAAGGCTCATTCTTAAGAACTTTGCAGGTGTCCTGTTTTAATGGTGAACAGCATGTTTGCTTTATAGGTTCGAGACTCATCTGATATTCAAACTTTGTCTGTGAAAGAACAGATTTAGAGTTTGTGGATTTCCATCAACATTTTAGCAATGAAGGCTTTTAAGAGCTACTGTCCAGAAGACAAACTGATTAATTAAATGAAACAATTACATTCTATTCTTAGTCATCACGTTCACTGTAGAAACTGTGATTCTGTAACTACAATTCAAATGTTCTTTCTGAGCAGCGGGTGGGAAACACATTCTCGCTCCCTATTTTTCTGCATCTAGATGCTTCTACATATTTCTTGAAGTTATGTGTTCACAGGAAAGCATAGTATCATAACACCATTTATGTTATTGTAAGTAAACCGCTCCATTCTTAAGATAGCGTAGAGTTCTTCTAAAGGCATTCTCTTAATTTGAAAAGTAAGCAAAGTTTCTGAGATGGCAATACTGCCATTCCAGAACAAAAGACAGCATTTCTCTTACATAGATTGAATTCTGTCCTCAGTAGACACATAGTCCATGGGTTAGCATATATATCCTCCTGGTCCAGTGTGCATCCTAGACAAAAACCACACATGTAGTATGGTATGTAACCAACCTTTCCAAGAAATTGGTCCCATGAGTTCCATGTTAGAGATTAGCAGCAGCAAGCAATTGCTGCATCTCCTTTATTTGGAGACTGATAAAGGGAAGCACTAGAAAAACAAATTTCAAACCCTCATATTATTGGAGGACATAGAATTCTTGTTTTCTCACCAACCCTATTCACCAGCAATTTGTTGTTAGCCACTTGGAAGTAGAAACTGGAACAGTTCCTTGTTAAATAGATCCAGTCTCTTCAGGTCCTTTTCCTGCAACAGTATTTTAGGAGACCATCATTGCTAGGACATATTTTGATAACTGTTGAAATGATACACAATGGTTCTGGACTATAAGAAGAAAGCAAGAAGGAAAGGTATCCATAAACATTGGAAGGAGAGACTTATCAAATTAAGAGACTGAGGTGTAGCTGGTATATTCCTCAATCTACTTGTGACATGCTTAAAAGCTGTTGGATATATGTGGTTTAGCTCTAGGTTGGTAAGCAAGTAACAAGGATACTAGAGCACACACTTTTAGAATGGATGAGCCTTACTGTTCCTTAATGTGTGAAAGCAAAACCAAAATGTGATAGAAATTAATCCTATAGATTTGCATCTATGCCATATTGCAGCTTACAGGATATATTATCTATGTAATACACTCTTAGAAAAAAAAGTGAGAAAACAAGAGTCTGAAAAGAAAGTTTTCAAAAATAATCTGTATCATACTCAGTTGTCAGAATCATGTTTCTCTGTTTTCAACAGGTCATCTTCCCCAGTTTAAATTATCATATTTCTTTAAAATAAGTATATGAAGACAGTAAGGAACATGTTCTGTTCCTGGTCAATAAACATCATCCTTACCTTGTTCAGACCATAAACATATACTTTTCCTTGCTCTTCTTTCTCAGTTCCCATATACATAGGAGCTCCAACAAGAAGAAGGTCTGTAAATGAGTCCCTATCGACGTCAACTGTGGTAATAACACCCCCAAAGTATGACCCAATCTGGATGAAAATTTTAAGGCATAAATTAGAGACAGAGTCAGCAACATCATGCAACATTTCCTATTCAGAGACCTGTCCTATAGTTGCTTACAACAGTGCCAAATATTCACCATTAGGCAGAAATTTTCTTTGCTACCTAGGAGAACTTTTTGGTCTGTTTGTCTTCAAAGCTGTTTTCTGTTTTAGGGTCTTTTGTCAGATGTTTTTCTTCAAGAATGGTCCATTCAACTTTCAACTCTCCTGAGTTTGAAAGGTATAATGGTGCCTTCTACCTGCTAAGGGGAGTAGGACCTCTCAAGAAAGCATTTGAATAGATGTGTCTTGAGGAAGCTAGGTTTCTCTTCAGTCCCACAGTAATACATAGAAGGAGCAAAATCAATGGTCTTAGGCTTGTCAGCAGAAAAAGGTAGGCCAGTGGACAAAAGTTCCAAGACAACACAGCACAGGCAGTCTCCAAAATTCCCAGACTGACACTTAGAGGGACAAGATCTACACAAAGAGCTAGATACATTCACAGGCTGGGTACAAGGTGTGGGATTTATCTGATTACATTCACTTCACAGCTAAGCTAAACATCCTGTATTTCCTTTACAGTCAACATAAGAAGCAGTCTCTTCTAGTGCAAGATGCATCTCATCTCACAGGATATAAGAATATCTCACAGGATATTAAAAATGCCTACTTTCCTTCATTGACTCTAAAAGGCTTGATTGATAGCTGAGTTGCAGACATCAGCTACAGATGGAAATTAGGTGACCTGAATTCTCCTGAAAGAAGCTTGTACTGCAGCTTGGGGAGAAACAAGTAGGCAGGTCTTCCAACACTCACGTGCACAATATTATACTACCATCTTTAATTATGTGAGTACACGTTGGGTTTTTTCCTGTAGAAACAGCTCTTGGTGAGCTGCTACCCAGTATAACAAGCAGCTATTCAACATTTCATGCTACCCTAGCTGATATTCTTGCACAGAACCCTGGTTGTCATACTCATTTCTGCCAGTGACATGCCCCTGACTCAGCAGGCAGAGAAAATTGCAAGAAGTACAATTAATGCTACAACTACTTTGACACTGGTGAAAGTTTAACCCTCAAAGAGAAAAATTCCAAGCGTTTCTGACTACTGTCGAGTCCACTTTCCATTACTTACTATACCAGAGCACCTACCTAACCTTTTCTTTTGATCTTGCTAACAACTCCCATTTTCATTTGCTCTCCTGATGTAGAGTTCTCACTTGAAATCATTATTTCTATTTCTCATGCCATATTGATCTCATATGTTAATCATGAATGCATACTTACTTGTTCTCCATTTAACCTCTGAAGTACTTGTACCTCTCGTCCTTCCATTTTATAAATGATAACTTGGCCAGTGTGATTGTAGCGTGGCTGTCCTGCTATGTACAGTATGCCTCCAGGTGTCAATGCTGAATTCACAGCATATCCTAGGAAGCAGAAAAGAAGTTAAGATGCAGTACACACAGAATGCACTAGAAATACTTGCTATGATTCAGCACCTTTTTAAGGCTTATTCTACAACTAGATGTTTAGCCCTACCTATGCTAGAGAATAATAGCAGAGTTAATTAAAAGGGCTAGACCTGTATTTCCCTACAGCCATGAGCACCAGTGTGTTATTAAACCTGTTCACAGGCTGGTAAGTCATGTTCATTTTGCCATTCTGACACAGTGTAAGAATATGATGATAACCGATGAAATAACTTGTGAATAGCTGGTTGAAAAGCTACTTTCACACACAGAATCACAAAATGTTAGGGGTTGGAAGGGACCTCGAAAGATCATCTAGTCCAACCACCTGCCAGTCATTAAGTCACTGTCAAACTGATGGAGTCTTCCAAATATGATTCTGGGGGCATTTTGAAACTAGCTCTGTTTAATATTAACGAGAATTTAATAACTTTGGTGAAGGAAGACTTAATAAAATTGCAGATGAATCAAAACTGTGGCAGGGTTTCAAGTATTACATAGGATAGGAACTAAATTTAAAATTACCTTGCCAAATTTAAGATACAAAGAAAAGATAATGGCATGCTGCAAAGAAGATAAACAGTGTACTTAGGAAAAAAAAATCATTCTAGTTTTGACTCTTCATCAGTGAAAATGTGGCTTAAATGAGATAACAGAGCAAACAAAACCATAAGGTGTAGAAAGCAAGACCTAGAGGAGAGAGCAAGGCCACCAATGCTTTTTTGGTAGAAAAGGCTGAGAGGAAAACAATAGCCTGCCAATATGCAAAGCATTATTATAAAAAAGATAGTGGTAAACTGCTGTTCTTATCCATTGAGTGACAGAAATCAGCTTAATTTTAAGCAAAGATTTAGACTGAATATTGTATAAAACTTTTAAACTATCAAGACACAGAAAAACTTTATAAAAACTAGAGGAATTTGTGAAATCTCTCAACAGATTAGACATCTCTATTGGGGAAAGTCTAGATATACTTAGGTCTGTAAGTGTTTGGACTAGTGTTTTGATTGTAGAAGTAGGCTTTTTTTTTTCAAATAACAAGAAAATCATACAGTAGACATGTCAATAAATTATAAATTTTGCCAGGCTCCTAGAATATAAAGTAATATTCTGTAAGACACATTTTGTGAATTAGATTTGAGAGAGGTCTTGTAGCATTTGTTGGAAAGTGTTATAAGACAGGCTATTTCTCTTACCTAGATAGGCTGCAAGAGGTTCATTTCTTTCTGAAAGCCTGTCACGAAAAGTGTCATTATTTGGCATTGAAATACCACTGTCCTTCACCATGAGCACCGTGCCATTCCAGTCATATGCTCCAACTGCTCCAAGCATGATCCAATCCTTACGCAGAGAAAAACAAAAAGCCTGTTCTCTATGTGAACCATCTTTAGACGCTCATTGATCACGATGCCAGCATTTGGGTAATGCTTCCTGTATACTTACATATTTAACCCCACTTTTCCTATTACAGTATGGCAGCTACAATCATAACGTGTCTTGCACTTGTTAAAAATGCACCAAACTTAAAAAAAAATTAAAGAAAGGGCCATTCAGGAAAAGCAGCAGAATGAAACAGAGCTTCTACAACTTCAGACCACCATTCCAGGCCAAATAGAAAGACAAAAGTGATTTAGCAAAGCTAATCAGAGAATACAACACTTAAATGCATTTCCAGACAAACTTTCAGAAACTTGAACCTTTCTCTGTTGAATCCTTGAGTCTCATATATTGCACAAGAGCCTTTTGTCAATGAGCAATGGTTTGCTAACCTTTCTTGCCCAAAGGCATGAACGTAGACTTCTAGATAAAACAGACACCAGAGACCCTGAGTCTGTCAATGCGCCGAGGACTGAAGACCCACTTCTAAAGTGAGGTTCTGATGATACAGGTCGGTTGTTTGTGAACTCAAAGAATATGCTCTACCAAACAGGTAATCTTATAAACAATCCTCGCACTCCCTATCAGGATAATACTTGTTTCTAAGGTATAATACACCATCTGCAGCATCGTGTGTAATACAGTGCAGAGAGTAAAATGAGCAGAGAGTACTTCTGCAATAAATTATTTACTCTAAATCATACTGAAGGATTTTTATTCTTTTTTTTTTTTTTTTTTTAATCAGTGATATGCTGAGCTGTATACAAAGCTATGTGGAATGTTTTCCTCGGTGTTTGTTCAGTTCAGTTACTCCTATTGTGCTCTTTTTCACTGTCATTACTTTTTCACATCTTTAAAGCTTAACTCTTCCCAGTTCTTTTGATTGCATGTTAAATTTTAATTTCATTTGTGTGCACTAAGCAGATCATCACAATGGATACTTTATGATTTTTTAATAATACATAAAATATTTAGGGAGTGATTTTCTGCTAATACAAATTCCCAGGGGTTTTTGCATTCCAGTTTAATATTTACTCCCTGAGAACTGAGGTATTCAATGTGTTAATGGAACCAAGAATACGTTGTGTTACTAATAATGCAGATCATATCCATGACAAAAATATCCTTTTTATCTATCTTCTGTCTCAATTTCACCAGTACACTGCAGTATCAAATTACATATTAATATTTAGAAAGAACAGTTTTATAGTTCATAGAATCACAGAATGGTTTTGGTTGGAAGGAAGGGCCCTTAAAGATCATCTAGTTCCAACCCCCCTGCCATGGGCAGGGACACCTTCCGCTACACGAGGTTGCTCAAAGCCCCATCCAGCCTGGCGCTGAACACTTCAGGGAGGTGCAACCGACAACTTCTCTGGGCAACCTCACCACCCTCACAGGAAAAAACTTCTTCCTTATATCCAGTCTAAACCTATTCTCATTCAGTTTAAAACTGTTGCCCCTTGTCCCTCATTATAGGCACTGGTAAAAAGTCTTTTTTAACATATTAAAGACTATTCTTCTGATAGAAAGTGCTATGGAATCATTAAATTTAGAATTCATGTGAAGAAGATACTTATTCTCTTAAGCTTTCCTTGTTTATAATCATTCTTTACATACTTTCTACAAAACAACTGGATTACGGGAAATTCCAAAACTTCCAACAGCAAACAGGACTGTACAGAGAATCCTGAAACACTCATTCCAAATTCATGCTATCATCAACAAAAATCTACTTTGTAGGAGAACTTCTATTTTCAAACAGTTTGTTTACCTGAGAATAATGAGCACTGAAACCAGCTTGAGACATTTCCATCTCAAATGAGGCAGCCTGCTGGTCTGTTGTGGCTGTTAAACAAAAAAAATTAAGTTTCAAAAATAATTAAGTTTCAATCTAAAAAAGTGTTTGAATAGCGTAATCAAAGTACTTATATAATACTAAAGGATAGCATAATTAACTAGAATATTCAATGAATACAGTTTGCCATAGATTTTTATAATAAATACAGATATTAAGATCTATGTTAAATGCTACCATTAAGTACGAGAGTTTCCATTTTAAGACTATGTCTCAGAACTTGTCCAATAAATATTTCTGGACTAAAATTGACAAGATTTGACCTCAGGCTGATGGTAAATATGTTTGGAATGTTTGATTAATATGGTTAAGCCATTTTCCACTTGAACTAAGTGAACAATAAAACACCAGCCATGTAACTCTGGCCTTGTATTCCAGAAACCAAAAATTTGTAGGCAGCTGGAGGAACTTTAAATGAAAAACATTTGATGTTTGTATGAACCTTTGCAAAAAACAACATAGGAAAATCTGATCTGTCCAAGATTCATGAGCCTCAGGGAAGGGCTTGGGAACTGTAATCCTGCCCAGAACATTACATGAAAAATCTTCCTGATTCTCTTCAGTGACTTTGAATAAAAAAGGTATCAGGTGATTTAGTACTAGTTTCACTATCTTGTCAGGTAGTTATATGCTAGTTATTAAACTCTGATGGGCTGCTTTGCTCCCAGGTACACTTGAAATGTCATCAGGGAAGAGAAAAGCTCTGCCTCTTAAAAAAGTAATACTCAAGGACTATTTTGCCACCTTAACTGGCCAAGTAAGGTAATTATATTCTGCATACTGATTCCTCCTTGAGAGCAAGATACAGTAACACACAGTACAGGAGAACTATGAAATCTGCTCTGACGCTTGTCCAGGAAGAGTTCACAGTTTGCTACCAGCTGAGTGCTGAGGCAAACCTCCAACTGTGTGAATGAAACTGAGGCATAGCAAGCCATAGCTGCACGAATTTCAGGCATCTGGACTATTGAATAATACTGAACTTCTGATACTCAGCAACTAAACCACAGAGCTTGCTCCATGGGACATGATGTCTTTGCTAATTGTTGGGATTTATAGCCAGTCATAGGAAGGAGACATGATCTCAAACACAAAATGTTTGACACACAGATATAGGCCATGTTTCACAAGATGTAGGTCCTTTGTTAAGTTTAAAAAAGTCCTTTTTGAGCATAAAATGCTTAAGTTTCACATTTGCTGATAAACAATAATTTCATGCAGTAAAGGATGCTCCTTAATGAGCTGACAAAGAGGACTCTTGCAGTCTGAGGTACAGGTCAATGCTGGTACTATTGGTGTGTGCAGTTCTGAATGTTGCTTAGATAGCAGCCCTCTAACTTTCCACTGAGTTTCAAACTGCCAAGCATCCTACAAAGGATATTTTGTGAAAAAAACATTTGAGCCTTCCTATGGGTTGGATAAAACATAAAATTGCTGTTAAAACCAGAAGTCCATGCCTTGAGACAAAGGCATATGAAAAAGATTATTCATAAAAATCCATTGGCTGTCAAGTATGGGTTTTTGTTGGATTTGATTTTTCAACTCTCTGTCAATTTTTCTTTGCAATTTACAAAGGCCAAAACCAAAAAGAAAACAAGAAATCCAAGAATAAATTAAGATGCACTACTCTACTATCAAGGGGCTATTTAGATTGAGAATTAAATAGATTCAGATACAGAATTTCAAGAATCAATGTGACCTCTATGTTACGCATGGAAATTAATTCAGCTATGATGTATGGAGTTAATGATTATTTTCCACATTGCACACATCCAATAAGCTGGATTGTCACCAAAAAGCAGGGTGGGACAGAATTAATCTGCTTTTCTCCCCTGCCACAAAAATGCATCCATGGACACAGTTGCAAATCTGGAATGGCTCCTGAAATGCTTTTGGAGGAGACAGGAAACCATGCCTGAACAATCAACAGAAACTGATTTAGTCAGCATCTTCTAGCTCCAACTCATAGGAACAACTCAACCTTACTACGTTTTGACAAAAAGATAAGATACCATTTTCAGTTTCTATTTTTACGTGATTTCTGTGACTTTCACAGGTGGAGGAGGCAACATTTCTTGTCTCATATCACAGGTGTCTTATCTAGAAATCTTAGCGGATCTCTGAGTTCCCACTGAAAATCTGGAAATTAAGAAGCCTTTTGGGAGTGGTGAAATTACCTAGCTTGTCTTGCACAGTGTACCTGAAAATAATTTTCAACATTTTTCACTTCAAATATATATTTTTTGTAATACAGCCAAGTCTATTTAAAATAAAAATTGAAAATAAGGCAAATATACAGAGGCACAAATATTCTAACAGTTTATAATAGGTTTATGTTAAACAAAAAGTAATAATCTCCAAGAAGTACATATTTGTTACTGTGTCTTTTGCAGAAAATTAAAGCTCAGTTCAAGGAGTACTGCAGAACTTGTTGCTACTTAGAGAGGAACAAAATGCTTAAAGTACCAACATACTGAAGGACATGATGACAAGGATTAGTCATCTCAAGTGCTAACATATAAACAAGTAACGTTTACACCATTTAATTAAACAGTTCACCACCATCAACATAATTACATTTGTGTGCATATTTTATTAAGCTACAGAACTTGTTTAATATCAAATGTTTTTCTTATGATTAGAGGAATGAATTATTAAAGTCAATGGAAGTGTTAGAACTCCCACCAGCAGGGAGTTCAAGTCAGCATGATTTACTCCACTATTTGGAGGCTGAGGTTTCATGTGACAAGCGCTACCTAATGGCTATTGATTGCTAAAAGGGACAAGGTGGAGTGTGTCAGAGACCATCTCTTCCAGTGGCATGTTCAAAGCGTTGAGCTATGGCACGAAATCTTTAATTTGAGCACAGAGATGTCCAGCAACTCAGTCATGTTAGATCTCATATCCTTCATCTGTTGTCATGATTAACATTTGATCCTATATCCATTATATTTCATAGGTGTAACTAACAGATTTTACTCTACTAATAAGAGACAACGATTTTTCTCACTCTTTGAGAAGTACAAAGCACAAATTGAAGACTTTTTCAACTTCTGTTTGAACAACTGTTTTTTTCACTGAAAGTGTGTACTTCCTAGTAAACAGGGACTTAACAAAAGAGCCCTCTATTCAACAAACTTTGAAGTACTCAATGAGCTTAAGCAGGCTAAACTTTGGGCTTTAGAGAGATTAAATTCTCTTCAGATTAATTTGTTTCAAAATTCAGGAAATAAAATCTTCCAGAAAGTAAAAAGATAAGAACATATAAACTAGAAAAAAATATTTAGTAGTAATCAGCTGAAAATAGTATTTTTGATCAAGCTAAATGATACACTAAAAACCCCACCTAAATATGTCTGAGAAATATAATTTCAATTTAAAAAACTTTTAAATACTCTCTCATAGTTGTACTATTTTTCGACATTCCAGTCAACATTATCTTTTGTTCCATCTGTAAACTACACTATTCCAGCTACTTGGAAAGTTGAGATGTTGGAAAAAATAAGTCCAAATAGATGGATGTTTTCTTTGTATGACACAAATCCCTTCAGAGCTGGCCGATACAATTTATAAGAGATAAACTCAGTCTTCTGTTACTAGTAGTATGCTTGAAACAAACAGAGATTTGGACAGCATTGCCTAATCTGGATGGAGAATGTAAGCAGATGTTATGAGAGAATGATTTTCTGTGCTAAAATCTGAGTACCATCACCATTTCCAAATGTAAAATGTATCTTGTCAACTCCATATACGAAGTCTACGTTAACTTGTATAGCAAAGTAATATGCTGTAATTAACAACTAACCAAAAGGAGGACCCAAAGATACAGATGAACACGTCATCATGGGGTAATCAGGATATAGTCTGGCAATGCTTTTTTACCTAAGAGAAGGTAACTTCATGTTTATGCCAACTAAAACGGTAATGGTTACTTACACGTTTAGGCTATTGTCTCCATAGGCTTTAACCCATCTGAATATATTTGACATCATTATCTATGTTTTTGATGTCTAGTGTAAAATATTTTTATGATCAGCATGAAAAAAATATCTGCATAATACATTTTATGTGGCACAATACATTGCAAAGGAAGATAAAAGGGCGATCTTCTATTTTCTTCAGTTGTAATGCAGGCATGAAGTAAAATTTAAAATAATGTCATACCTTCCAGGGCAAATATTCTCTCTCCAAGTGCTTCAACAATAGTTAGAAGGGCTAATTCATCTGAGACATTGAAGAAATGCTTTTCAGTAGGCTTACTGGCAATAGATTTTATTTCCTCTACAAATTTTTCAGTACTTAAATTTCCTCTGCTGTAGCTGCCAAGTATCTAAAGAGAAAAAAAGAAGTCAAGGGTACATTTTATAACCAAAGGTTCTAAACGATACCTTTGAGGCAGGTTGTCAGAGAATACTGGGGAATCATTTCTAAACTTAATTTGTTCCGTGAAAACTTCCCTCAAATTGATTTGAAACCATTCCTTTCCATTGAGATCAGAACCGCATGAGGGCTCAGTTGTTTTTCCGAAAATATCAACAATAGCAAACAAAGCAACTGTATGGTGAAATGTCTGCCATCTTCAACTGTCCTTTTTTTCCCTTCTTCATACAACTCTATGATTTGTTGAAGTAGGCCTTAACTTAGGAAAAAACAGCACAATACCCAAACCAGAATACACAATTACACTGGCTTCTGCATAGATACCACCAGTTCTCATAACATGGTACGTATGCAATTAATGATGAGCTAATTAGTCATAGAATAATAATATTTTTTGTGTGCAGATTTGCCCTGTAAATACATATAACAACAACACTTGCATTCACTGTTAACAGCTCCATCACAGTACAAGACTAGATTTCATTTGCAGTTTAACACCACTACTGTAAAAATTCAGGATGCCTCAGAACAAAACGACTCACTTCTCCGATTCCCAGACCGACAATCTTTTTCATAGAAAAAAGTACTCTATACACTTAACTTGCTTACAGAGAGAAATAAGAAACAAACTCCCATGTTTTAGCATTCCTAGACACTGGGACAATTCAAATCTGGTTCTAGACAAGGACTTTATTGCTAGAAATTATTGCAGCTTCAAGGACAACTTTTTCTTTAATGATCTCTAGCTTTTGAAGGAAACTGTCTCATAACAAAACAAAGATGGATAGGAATGAAGAAGAAACAATCCAACATACCTTTGAAATTAACAACAGAAAATAGATTATTGTTGATGGTTTACATTTGCTTTTTTTTTTAAAGTAGGTAATGTGTCTATAGAAATTGCTCAGAAGGTTTTAACTAATCCACTCTGTTCAATATTGCTTTTACCATAAAGATTTGATTTTATATTGCCCCTCAAATGCTTTCTCCTTTTGCTTCACATGCAAACACACCTGTCATCACCAGGAAGACAGAGAGATTGCTTTTTTTTCTGTGCTATAAAATCAGAAAGCAAATTTAATGGTTTTTTTTCAGCTTTTTTCTTTTCCTCTCTGAAATGATTATATTTCCATAAAGATTCTGTGAAATGAATTTTTTAAACAGAAATTACATTTGGAAGATGAAACATGCTCTTAAGAATCTAAATTTTCCCATTTAATGTCACTTACAGCAATAGCAAATCTTTGAATGTTTTCATCTTCACAATTATCAATCACTTCTTTTAATCTGTAGTTGTCGTGTGACTCCCCATCAGTCACAATAACCATTACTTTTTGTACTCCTCTTCGGGCGCCATAAGCCTCAGTGAAAGCCTCTTTCCTAAAGGGAACATAAAGCATTTGGAGAAAGGCAATGTCAGCATTTAGCATACGCATTGTATTTGCAGAGACAACCATAAACTATAAGTCTTTATATTAACTAAGTGGCAGGTATTATAAATAAAATATTAACCATGAAAAAATACAAACAACAATTGGAACTTACACGACAGTTCACGCCCAAAGAGTTTCACAAGCATTCATTCATTATTCACTCATTTGAGAGCAATAGCAGAAAACACAGTACTGGACCTTAAAACAGCTTTTGGCAGCTCAAAAAAGATCCAACCAACATCCACCCATCCTGAAATCCACATACGAAACCCCCACCTATTTCCACCCTACAACAGCACTTCAAGTGATCAAAGTATGTACTCCTACCAGCACACATCTGCAAACCTACAGTAAAACTGGGTGTTGGGGATGTGGCAGAAATAGGTTGCAGGTGAGTGGAGGCAGTGGAGGTGACCAATTCAATTCTATAGCTGCAGATGACAGAATGGTAGGGGTTGGAAAGGACCTCTGGAAATCGAGTTCAACTCCCCTGCTAAAGCAGGTTCACCTACAGCAGTTCACCCAGGAACACAACCAGGTGGGTTCTAAATATCTCCAGGGAAGGTGACTCCACAACCTCTCTGAGCAGCCTGTTCCAGTGCTCTGCCACTCTCAGAGTAAAGAAATTTTTCCTCATGTTGAGCTGGAACTTCCTGTGCTCCAGTTTGTGCCTGTTGCCCTTTGTCCTGTCACTGGGCACCACTGAAAAGAGCCTGGCCCCATCCTCTTGACACCTGCCTTTTCAATATTTTAAGTGTTAATAAGGTCCCCTCTCAGTCTTCTCTTCTCCAGGCTAAAGAGCCCCAGGTCTCTCAGCCCTTCCCTGTAGGAGAGATGCTCCAGTCCCCTCATCATCTTTGTAGCCCTCTGCTGGACTCTCTCCAGTAGTTCCCTGTCTCTCTTGAACTAGAGGGCCCAGAACCAGACACAGTACTCCAGATGTTGCCTCATCAGGGCAGAGTAGAGGGGGAGAATAACCTCCCTCAACCTGCTGGCCCTACTCCTCTTGATGCACCACATGATACCACTGGCTTTCTTGGCCACAAGGACATGTCTCTGGCTCATGGCTAACTTGCTGTCCGCCAGAACTCCCAGGTCCTTCTCTGCAGAACTGCTCCCCAGCAGGTCAACTCCTAAACCTGTGCTGGTGCATGGGGTTATTCCTCCCCAAGTGCAGGACCCTACACTTGCCCTTGTTGAACCTCATTAGGTTCCTCTCTGCTTGGCTCTCCAGCCTGTCCAGGTCTCACTGAATGGCAGCACAGCCCTCTGGCATGTCAGCCACTCCTCCCAGTTTCATATCATCAGTTTTGTTCACTCTGTCCCTTCATCCAGGTCACTGATGAATATGTTGAACAAGACCAGACCCAGTACTGACCCCTGAGGAACACCGCTAGCCACAGGCCTCCAGCTGGACTCAGCACCACTGATCACAACCCTCTGAGCTCTGTCCTTCACCAGTTCTCAACCCACCTCACTGTCCACTCATCTATCCCACACTTCCTAAGCTTCCCTCTGAGGATGTGGTGGGAAACAGTGTCACAAGCACCCAGGTTTTGGGCAGCTGCTCACCCAGACTCTGAAGAGGACCAGAAAAGGTGAGGCTGGATTATGGGTCTGGAGAAGAAGGAAGGAAACAGGTCTTCCTCTTTTTAGAAAAATACCACAGATCTCTAAGACTGGCCACACGAGTGAAAGCTAAGATCTACTGCTGATGATGGCCAACAGTAGATGGATAGGAAGACTGCAAGAACAGAGGAAGCTTTTGCTGATAGTTTCTGTATAGATGAGCTTGCAGCAGTTTGTGGTGCACAGTGACTTTCTGAACCACCTGTGGTTTCTGAGTATTTGGCAATTCTCAACTGGTTCTGCTTTCATGAACTTGTTCAGACTCCCTCAAACTTCTACTTGTATCTAAGGAAAATAGTACTGGTGAATATGTAAGAATTTCATTGGATTTAAGACACAGTATCACCAAAACTTTGGTCAAATAGTTGATCAGAAAGATGCTGCATATTTCAATAAATGGTTGTTTGGAAAGGGCAAATGCAATCTTTTATGGAATAAAGTTAAGCTGTCATGCCAGAAAAAAATGTAGAAAAGAAAAAAGACACTAGGACAACACTGTACGGATTGAAAGTGTCTGAGAGACTTTGCATTTACTGTCTGTTCTACAGAAGTCAGATTTATTTTTCTCATAAAGGAAGCCTTTCTAAATAATGCTATTGCTACAACAGATCTTTAATCTCCCAATGATCCAGAACCTTCAAAGACTTTGTATATAAAATACCTAGGCTTTCTGATGTGTGGGCTCAAGCCCCACAATGATCTTAACCTCAGAATGAAGACAAGTTAACAAGAAAAAGTTCTATTTTTTCCTGTTTCCTCTGAAAAACTTTATTTCCTTCATCCCTCTGCACATACAGTTCCTACATGCTCTGTGTGGACATCAAAGATTGGCAGTCTATTGCTTAGGACTACAACCTTCCTCCATGTCTCTTCTCTTTCCCTATTTCTGCCATGCAAGAGACAGCTGCTTTTCCAGAGTGTCATATACCATTGCTCTAGATGCTGGAAAGACTTTATCTACCCTTCTAAATTTTGTTTGCTTAGCTAAAAAGGAAGACAGATGTCAGCCACATCATATTACTGCTTTATAAAATCAGAATTGTCACCATATCTGTTTATGCTTGCTTCTACCATATGTAGGATAATATTTTGTGAGGTACCTTGCTGTATCTATTCCCAGGGCTGTCATTGTTTGTGTGCCACCCCGCTGGCGTATTCTCGTGGCTGCAGCCATCACATCTTCTGTTGTTGAGTACGTATTCAGGAAAAATTCATGGACCACAGTCTGCCCATACTGAACAATTCCAACCTGAAACACACAGTTCATGTTAAAAATCAACTACCCTTAAAGAAAGCATCTCTGTCTCCTGCAGTGGGGTAAATGCCTGTCTGTACCTACAGCCAGGAAAAGGATCGAACTCTGTGTTTCCCTCACTATGAAACACTTGTAAGCATTTGAGCAAGACTGGCTAGAAGACAATTAATCTCATGAAACATGTTGAAGTTTCTAAATTGTTTTTATTAAAAATAGGAACAAAGCCAAAAGCAGGCTCAACTCCTTGCTCTTCCTGATGTGGCAATTTGTGCCACAGCTCTGCCCTCCTCTAGGTCAAGGCAGACCCGTTACAACTTCTCAAAATATTTTTCCTTATACCATATGAAGCCACAGTTCACTCACAACTCTCTTAATTCCATCCAAATATAATATTCCTATATCTGACAGTTTATTTACACTAAATCTAGCCTAGAAATGGCACTGCAATGACAAATTTAGGCCCTCAGGGTGGGAGGAAGATCAAAGTACCCTTATCTTGACGAAGACAGCTCTGGGCAGTCCAGGACATGGCTCTTCTCCTAGCAGGAGTTAAGCCAAAGTAAGACACCCGACAAGTGCCAGAGGGGACAATGTGAATAAAATGGTGGCTTCTGGAATGGGGGAGAATGATGTAAAGACTCTAGATGACCTCAGCAGGACAAGTCTTTGTGCAAAAGATCAACACATGGGATTGGAACCCAATCATAAATGTCTGAGGGAACCTGGTGCTAAACCAAGTGTGAAATAAAAAGATGAGCAATATTCTTAAATATTAATTAATTTCTCTCACCCATCTCTGTCAGTTTTAATGTTTTGGCAGGTTCCTGACAGCTTTTACCGGGAAGAATCTGCACAATGTTCCATTAGCATATTTCAATTTTATGTTACACACGGCAATTTATAGGTGTTATTTAGGATAATGCAGTATTACATGACATTTATGTCTCAC
Source organism: Leptosomus discolor (assembly GCF_034619465.1). NCBI lineage: Eukaryota > Metazoa > Chordata > Aves > Leptosomiformes > Leptosomidae > Leptosomus > Leptosomus discolor. Next base: position 74,951,792 of record NC_141419.1, read on the forward strand.
TCATGTATTATTAAAAGCACTATAGCATTTAGGTACTGCAAATCAGTAAGACCTCTGGGATGTTTATGCCATCATATCATTTTAGAAGTGGCTTAGTATGTACTTTGCAATTGCTTTATAGGTGGTTTTTCAGGTACTTTTATAGCCTCAGATTCTGTACAATGTTTGTTGCAGCATAAGGGTTAGAGTTGGATAAATATTTAATACTAAACATCAATATCACAATCATTATGAAAAGCTAGTTAAAAATGATTATGGGAGTATAATTATAATGGTATATGTTGCAAAATCTATCCCACTTCATTTCTGTATATTTTGAAAATACAATCAAATCTGGAAGAACTGATGTAAGTTCAAAGTTATGACAAGCTGCTCACTTTTAAGGTATTTTAATTCTCTCTTGGAGGCGTGCCCTCTTCCACCTGCAGCCAAGAGCATTCAGAGGCTGCATGTTCTTGTGGGCAGCAAACCATTAATCTTGTACAGTGTTTACACAACAGGCTGGGGCACACACTGTATTAGCACTCAGAGAAGTCATGTGGCATCTACTCAACCAGAAGCTGAAGATTAAATTTTTAACCCATTCCCTCCAAGGCAACTATTCTGTGGCAGGCATCTAAAGTGACACACAGCATAATCTGAACAGCATGCTGCTAGTAATTTAAAAAGACTGCCATTAACTGGTGATAAATAAGAGGTTTTCATTAGGTTTGGTCTTTTGGAGCAGGAGGAGTGCCTCAAGTATTCCAGGACCACGCACAAGTGTAGCCAGAGACTATTGTAGGCCAGGGAGACTGCTGCTGTGGATTCATGGGCTCTTTATCTGCAGCTTCGAGGATTTTATTGGTACCAAACAAACAAACAAACAAACGGTTGGCTGCTGCCAGTCTGAAATGTGGCTGCCAGTCTTTTATGATTCTAGAGACACAGGCTGGTGCTGTCGTTTTCCTAAAAAAGATTACAGGCTGACATCTAGTTGTCTCATTTCCTATTTGAAAGGAAATGTTGTCCACGATCACAGCAAGTAAACATTTTGAGCATTTCCTTCTCAGGAAGTGAACGGGAAGAACATCTGAGTCTGGAAAAGTGCACTGCGTTGCATAGCCTGTAAATCAGGAAGGAAGGGGTGCATGTGGTTATCTTATGGGATACAACTGTTCTGTGGGACCCTTCCTTAGCACTGGCTTTGAAAACACTAATCATCATGTTCTACATAGTTCATGGCATCAAAGATGAGCCACTCCTTAAAAAAGGGTAATGAACAGCTTCCCAGAACTGACAAAATACTACTAGGCCACATGTTCGAGTCTCCTATAGAATCACAGAATCAAGTCCACCTTGTAAAATTACAACTGTATTCCGTTAGATACCAATGAAGGTTTGAGCTTTTGCAGCCTTTTAATCTAATGGAAAACTATAAATGACACATCTACATGATGCATATGTGCATTTATGGGACAATAAACCTCTTAAAACTGCACCTCAGCAAGACCCTAAGAATGATGCTTACAGGCATTGTATGTTTTGATTTGCTTGTTTAATTTAAATCTGGAAAATGCAATAGTACTACACAGAAGCATGTAATTGTGCTCTAATCCAGAAAACCTAACATTTTTCCCAGCATTACTGGCCATAATCTATTGAACATCTTTGTAATTCCCATGTTTATGTTCCCTTCCCTAGCATTCCATGGATTCTATATTACTCAAGGGAATAATTCTTTAATTGTCCCCAGTTCCTGTGAAAAAGTGTTGTATGAGAGAACAGGCAAGTGAAGGACTGTTCTACTTTGGGACAAAACATTTCTGAAGGCAATTATTTATTTTTGTTCTACAAGTGAATACAGCCCCTTATTTGGAAAGTACATTCTGGCTTTCCCAATAAATTATTAAGCTAATCTCTTTGGTAAAAAACAACTACAACAACAACAAAGAAAACCAAAATGAAAGAAAAACCATTTAGTACATGGAAATTATATGTTACAATTTTCACCATTTGGATGTGAAGGAAAATCAGAAATATTTTTGATTGTACTTAAATCATATTTAACATAAAATAAAAGTAGAGATGCCTTGAGAAGCACATATGCAGAGCTTCCTAAAGATACCTGAATAAAAGCAAAACTGAATTAATTCTGCTACATTTTGTTTGTTCTCAGGGACTCAGACAGAAATTACTTGTGAACTATTGCAAAAGTCTTTCTTCATCCAGAAGTTAATAAACTTCTGTTCTTCTGAAGATAAAACTGATGGTAAGATATGACATGTCATGACTTATTAGTCCACTGATACAATCCCTTTGCAGATATAATACGGTACAGGTCAAACACCTAGAAATGCCTATGTCATATGTTAATGGATAAATAAAACATGTCCGAAAATTTCTGAAGGCCGTTCCAACATAGCTATAAAGCTGGAATTGAACATATCAAAGTACTCTGCTTTCTCTTTTGATATTCTTCTACCACAGAAGGTTGCTCATATGTAAACAATTAAAAAACACACCCTCATATTGAAAAGACAATTATCTTAGGAAAAGATAAAAAAAAGGGGAAAAAATCTTGCTTTGCAGGTACATTAAAACGTGGAATAAGGCCAGGAGAAATATTTCGTTCCTACTTGTACCATTTTTTCTCATTTAATTCCTTCTTCCTTTTCCACTTTTCTATCACCACTTCCCCTTTATTTCTTTTATCTCTAAGCTCAGGATATGCAGTTTAACCATCAGTATGGTGTTGTGGATTTTCTGGAGAATAGAAAGAGAAAGGGAAGGAAATACTTCAGAAAAAATTATACAGTCTTTGGTTTTTTGCATCTGAGTTGTCTGGCTTTCACTTTCAAATTTGCCAATGGGACACTGAGGAATTTTCTTCTGACTTGCTACAAATCTAATGACCATTGTTCATGGAGGGGAGAGTGGAAAAAAAAATCTTGCAAGCCACTAATCAAAATACAGTTTTGAACAAGTCACACCCAAGCTGCTAAGGAGTTATTCTGTAATAATCTCATTCCTTTCCTGTGCAAGTGGAAAACAATCTGAAGACAGTGAAAGTCCACTCATTTCTACGTGCTCACAATCCCCAAATGATGTACATGGAAAAATCAGTTTAAACAGACAGAAAATAAACTATTGTTCCTGTATTTCTACTCTGTGTCCCCAGAGGAGGGGAGAAATAAGGATCGTCTTCCCCATTCAACAGTCATTTAAACACAGTTTCTGAGAAAGGAGACGGTGCGGGTGAAGGAGACAGTATAAACTCATTACTACCTTTGGCTCTGCCAGGGTTCCCAAGCAGGAAGCTTGGAGAAGAGGAGAGAGATGGGATACGTTCCAGGCAGGGGAGAAGGTAAGAGGAACCAAGAAAATTCCACCTAGCTTTTGCCTTCCATTTCCATTCCATTTTTTCAGCCTCTCTCCTCCTTACTCTATTCTTATCACCCTCTCAAATGTTTCAGGTTTGTAGCAAACAGATGCCAAAGCTTACATTCTTGACTGAATACGTGTATGTATGAGAAGAGGGTAGCTATGCCAAGTTGCAGGTAGAATGGATTCTGTAGGTGGAGATGACAGGCCACTGGAGTGCAGGCCAGCAAGGGACCTTTTGTGAGTGAGCTGAGCCACACAGACAAGGCAGAACTCCAAAACCAAACATAACAGAGGTAGGCAATGTAAAAATTTAGGAACTGAAGGGTGAGGAAGAGGAGTGAGGGTGCAGTAGCGTTGATTGCCCTCTGGACTATTCCCACTGAGCCCTTTGGGCAGAAGTTAGTGATGATTTCCATGCAGCCATTGTCCTGTAGTGGGAAGTTCAGGTTTAAGTATTTTCCCAAGATGGCACATGTTTGAGTAATCACCACCTCAAGGGACCACGAAGAATTTTTAAACTTGTTTTGCTTTCTGTTAAATTTGACAAAGTGGTTTTTCTTTCTTCCTCACAATATCTGGAAGAACAGTGTGTTTAAAGTAACAGGACACAATTGCAAAGTTGACAGTTTATAGGTAATAATTTTATCAGCCAGTGTTCTGTACAGCCAACTAGGGAGCTGGGTGATAACTCACAAACCCCAATTAACTTGGAAAATGATGGGGATACTCTCTGCCGAGAGAGGTATCCTTTACACATCCTCACAGTCTGCTTTGTGAAGGCAGGAGCTGAACATGAGAAGCTAACGTGAAATAGCATAAAACTCTAAGTATTGACCTGCAGCATACCAAATACCATACAGAATCCCAGAAAATCCTTGATTTTGGAACACGGAAAAGGGAGAAATGAAAGGAAGACCCAATTTCTTCTGTTGCTGTTAATAAAGCTTTCTGTGTTAAAATGTATCCCAGTGTCCACGCTTCCCTCTTTCCCCAGTTCTGCTGGAATTGGTATTTACATACTCTGTTCAGCAGACTGTGAAACATGTCAGATCCTCAGCTGTGGTAATTGGTTGTAGCTCTGTTAATTGTGGTAGAACCACACTGATTTATAGCAGCTGGGAATCTGGCCCTCCCCACTTACATAAATGCAGCTTCTGCCATTAATAACATGCAACTTAACAGCCACTCGTTAATTATGATTTCAAATGTTTAAAAGCTGCGTGCTCAGTGCTTCACAGTACAAAATATTGAACGCTGCCCCAAAAAGCTTATAATCAAAGGTGGTCTGAATCACACATGTGTGCCTTGGAGAAGCAGAAATTACTTTTGTGCTAAGTACAAAAGAAGAAAAGAAGTGGTTGTGGAGAGGAAGGAAGTGGGAAAGGACAATGTTCAAATGGCCTCACTTAATGCACGTAACTTTTGTCTCTAGGTTAGCAAGTTGGATTCTCCAGACTGCCTGACTGGCGAGGGGAGAGAGAGCCTCCCTGACATCACTGCTTGGCGGCAGACATTGACTTAGTTGTGGTTTCAGCTATTCTGTTTCAGTACCCCATTGCTGTAAGTTCTTGGAACTGAAAAGCCCCATAGATGACACTCTCATCCCATTTCCTGTAAATCCTTTTTTTCCTCACAAATTAAATAACCATAAAATATCTACCATGTTACCTGTGTTTGCTGAGGACCTATATCCATGTTTTTCAGGAGGCTGTTTAGGAAGGCTGTGACACTCTCCCATGGATAAATGCTGTTGGACCCATCAAGGACTATGACAATGTCCAACTGGGTTTTACAAACTGCAACACAAATTGTCACGTAAGAATTGATACTAACAAGCATCAAATATTTCTCATAGCTCCAGTTACTTTTGTGATTAGTAACAAATGCATATCCTTCTGCAGTGGGGCTGAACTGATATGTTGGATACCAACTGTCATTCATCAATTTTGCATCATAGTTTCATGGTTTATGTTCCCTTTAGCAGCAAGGTACTCTCTTGTAAGCAGAACCTTAAGAATGCGATTAGGACATCACATAACTGGAGTATTTACCAGTGACCCCTACATTCTTCAATGTCAATCTGTTCCTTTTTGATTTTTCCAAAGGACCTGGTCTTTAAGATCTTTATCTATATTACTAAATTTGGTTTGTATTAGGTCTTAACATGACATCATTATTTAAAAAGAGTCTTTTGGTCATAAGTAAAAGACATAAGTAACTATTTTTAGCAATCGTGTTTGGATGTTACATAGCGCTTCAATGATTGTTTATACTGAGATAAATTCCAAAAGTAGCAAGAATTTAGGTTATATACGGACAATGAAAACATTTACTTAACTTGGTAATGCCAGTAAGTAAGTTAAGCAGTTCATATTTTTTGGTATGCCTATGTGTATACATTTGTCTTGTTTGGCACTTTAAATTTTTGGACACAAAAGAGAATTCCTGTGGCATGCATACCTTGAACAGACGGAGCAATCGCCTCGATGGTTTCAAAAGTGGAGCTGACATTAGAGCAAACTCCAGTTGTATAATGCAAACGCCCACATTTATAAGCATAAAGTGGTCCACATGCCTTTAAAAGATGAAAAAGGGTGAAATGTTTCTGTTATGGTACATGAGGAAAAAAGAGACTACTTTTAAATTTGCCAAAAAGTCCTTTCTTACCAGAAAACCTCCTTTTGGGTTAGTCACTAAGGTTGTTCCAAGAGTCATGTTTTCTTTTACTTCCACGACGTTAGGAACTGAAGTAGCAGCTATAAATAGATTAAAATGTTAAATATTTGAGAACATTAAACCAAAATGTTAAAGTATATATCCCCTGGCATGGAGCTTCCAGCTTCTAAAATAAAACCCAGACTGATACTGGTTTCATTAAATATTTTAGCACCCTTCCTCCTCCTTCAATTGCAACAATCAAGAAAAGTTTCTGAGACTGGCTTCTATCCCAGAAAATTTGTCTGGGTTGCTGTCTCAAATAGTTTTCTCGAACCACAGAAAAGAAAGTAAGTAAAAATAACAGCACAACGAAAGCAAGAGATTACTGTTCACACACTTTTGTTAATTAGAAAACAAACATTAATTTTTTACCCTGTCCCACTATAAATGACTTAACAGCTTTTAAATTTGTTACTGTTATGTTACATTACTAATATTTAGGTTTTCAAGGGAAAAGAGGAGACAAAAAATACCACAACAGGTGTATTTAGCAAAATTCATATTAACAGGAAATCTCTTCCTGTCTACATTGCATATCTCTTGACATGAGCAAGAAAATTATTAATATTTACCTGTATTATATTAAGATGCAACAACCTGGTTCTAGCTAGTTACATTCTCCTCAAAAGCTTACTGATGCCATTATGAAGGCTCTCGCTGGCTTTAGAGAGCTTTGGAAATAATAATCCATGAATCTATGCTCCATAGGTGTTCTAGCTCCATGGCCAGGACTGCCAACCACAGTCTATTAATGACAGTTTTGATAAAACAGCCAAATGCCCATTCTAAAATTATGAGCATTTTCTCCATAGGACAATGGGAAGCTTTAAAAGAAAATTATTTTTGATGCTACAAACACAACATCCTCCACATGTAGCTCTGGAATCCTAAGTAAATTTTCTCCATAGTAACAATCCTAATGTATATTTACTAGCTAAAGATCTCCTAAGACCTGACCTCTGTTATTCCTCCATGCGACACAGCTTTATTTTCTTTCATACCTGGTAAGTTCAGTTTTATGCAGGGTGATTGGTTGTCCCTTCCTACAGGGCATTTGTATACATCTCCTGTTCTTTTCTCAGGTTGGCCGACTAATGGTGAACCAATAAGTACCCTGCAAATGAAATAAGTTACCTGAAATGTCTTCTTTCTTAAAAGGCACATAAGTCAGCAAATAAAACTTACAGAGAGAGCACAGCTGCAGCAAGCTCCACACTAGGAGTACAGGATGGAGAGCAAGAAAAGTATCTATTTTGATAGTTTGGGTACAAGCAAAAGCAGCCATTCTGTCTCCTCTTTAATAAGGACACAGAAAGGAAATGTGCCTATATAGCAAATTACAAAATAGAGTAAGATTTTTTAAAATTCCATTGGAAAACAAAAGCAATATTACTGGATGACGAGTATTAGAAGTAATATAGAAGGAAATATCTGGGTTTTTTAATACCTCCTTGATCTTTAACGTATTTTAGAGGAAAATGTATTTTCAATGCTGAGAGACCAAATGACAAAGGAGAGGCTCACAAGCATCCCAAAGAATTCAGTCTTAACTAATGCGAGCCAGCAGTGTAAAATACATAATTTTTCCTCTAATTAATGAAAAATAATATTATTAAAAGGATTATTAAAAAAATCCAAATTTAAAAACTGTTAAGATTTAAATTCTTTAAAATTTTTTTTCAGAATTTGGTCTGATCAAAAATCACCATTCTTCTATAGTACTTTGTAAGCATCACAAATTAACATCCCCTCCTAAATCCAGTTTTCAGCAGGAAATGCTGTTTAGAGACAGACACTGATTTTGTTCTCAAATCTTCATTAGCTACAATAAACAGCCCAGCATTACCCAGCAGATAACAACTGGCTCCATTATATGTGTAAGGAAGAACTTGGATTAAATTAGAAATCACAGCACACACTGGAAACAGAAATCCTGCCATTAAAAGTAATATTGCAGTAAGATTTACTCCTGGGCACTTAGATGATTGTGAAGAGTTATTGAGAGAACCATTTCAACCTTTAATCATAAATTAATGAGTCCAGCCAGAATATATTTGAATAGAATGACATAACAGGCAAAAGGTAGCCTACAGATTTAATAAAGACGAAAAGTAGAATTTAAACCCACTACACAATCCAGCCTGTAAAAAAAACCATACTGGAATAGCTCATTGTAATCCAGTAAGATTTTTTCATTAATAATAAATAAATTATTTCTAAAGCAAAATAAAATTATCCAAGTATATCCTGAATCTGTTTTTTCAAGCTATATGCTGTAGTGTATGCATTTTTTACATGAAAACGTACAAACAGGCACCACAGCCTATCATGCATTCTTGACTTCCATTTAACTGCAGAGAAGCTGAGTGTGTTTGACATCCCACGGGAGATCAATGTTGATCAATGCTCAGCAGAATCACGTCCCTGTACTGTTCTTTCCTCAGAAAGGAGCCCCGTGAACAAAAAGAAGTAGTCTGAAAGGCTGTTTTGTCATTTTTTCATGGGAGATTTTTTAGGGGACACAAGTTTTATCGAGAAACAACCGCAGTCAGTTTCACAGCACACTTGTTCCTGAAAAGCTCTATCTGTGGCATGTAGGTAGTGTTATAGCAGTTGATAAAGCATCAAAAGGCTGCTTTATATATTTAACTGTTAACCTACAGATTTGCTACTCTGGATGTTACTAAGCTGAAAGCAACTTGAAAGCTTGACAATTTAACAGCAGCTCTGGAGTTTAATTTCAGAGATGTTCAGATCTAGCACACTAGTTTAGATTCCTTCAGCTACTGGAAGAGTATTATTTTTTGCTCTTGAAAGTTTTCAGGCCAGTTTACAACACTACAGCTTACTTTACAAGATCCCAGCTCATAGAGTGGATATCATTTCCTGAAGGCTTAAATTAGCTCAAAGGAGGTCATTATTATTCTCCCATGACCCTCATGCAGATGTATATTTAAACATCCCGTAAGGTGGGCAATCAAGAGATAGCATTTTCAAAAGCAGGCTCTGCAATTTAATTCCTGAACATCGCCTATGGTTAATGGTGAACACTGTGTTGCAGTGGTGGACAGACTCTCAGAGTCGGACAGCCCCAGCACTTGCAGAGGGCATTGCTCGGGCACTGCAGGACACTCTGACCTGGCTGTCATGCAGCCACATGCCTGTTGTTCCAGACTGCCCATTGGAGTCCCTGGGTTTACCGAGAATGTCAAATTACTGGCAAAGCTCTGGGAAAACCAGAGCAATCTGGAAAGAATGACCGAGAACTCAGGATTCCCAAACCTTTTAGCACTCAATTGGTAATTCAGTCCTTCAGCCAGGGGTCAGCCTATGAAGGTTGTTTTTATAAGGGAGAAGCATAAGCAGGTTCTTATCAAAAGACCAAGAAGCAATACCAGTAAGCATGCCAAAATGCAACTTCTAGTTCAGAACAACAAGAAGGAAAAGACAGGTTAAGAAGGCAGCTCCAAGTCCCAAATGTGAATATATTACCAATTGCAAGACATAATTAGCCCTCCAAAAGGGAAGGCGGAGTACCATATTAATACGTACTTTGATAAGGAAATCTTCCTACAAGTTAAAAAATTCAGTACAGACAAGCTCTGACAGAAAACTTTAGAAAAAAATGCATAATACATATTAGTAAGGTAAACCAAGACCAATTTCACTGCCAATACATTAACAAGGAAAAGATAAATATTTTATTTAGTAAAAGGAAAAAAGAGGGCTTAGGCACAACACAAAACTTTCTTGGCTCCATCAACTAAGGAACTTACCCACTTTGTGAACTCATTTATGTCTTTGAGGAAATAAATGCAGATATAAATTTGGATCTTTATCTTTCAGTCTCCCAGTCTTTCCAGGTTTCATTAGGACTAATTTAAGAAATTAAGTTTAAGAAATATGACTGACAGAATCTGATCCTTACTTATCGGGTATACTTACAAATAATAGTATAGCACCTGAGTCACTGAATACCTGATAATTTGGAGTTTCCATTAAAGAAAAGAAAAACAGCTTACCATTTCCCTTCCTCATTTTCATACTGTTGGACTGTGTACCCAAACATGTCTTCCAGGGGGCCACTGAAGGTCATTGCATTTTTCACATCAACATTGGAAGAGCCGACGAGGTGAAGGAGAGCTTGAAAAAAAAGCAATATGTAGCAATACAAATAAACCCCAAGACTTTTAAGAAACCAAGGTTCAATTATTACTTAACTGGAGGTATGACACAGGGGTTGAAAGTAGCATGTTGGGCATATTTATCATAGCTGGTAAGAGATTTAAAACATACTTCCTCACACACACATACATAGCTAAATTCAGAGATGTTAGCAACTGTATCCAAACCCTATTTTGCAAAGTCCACCACTTATTTATAAATCACAATTCAAATAACATTAAGCAAAATATTATTACCTTTAATAGTAAATAAAATAATGTTTTAGTGATTTTTACTGCTTTTAGCTCCATGCATTTCTAATGTAAGAATTTTACACAAAATATTCCCTTATTCAGGGTAGTAGTTCCCAGGTTTTCATAAATTTGAGAATTAACTAATTTTCAATGGTTTGCAGAAGACACACATAGGAATAGAATGAGGAAAAGGTTTTAATTATAATCTATATTAGAGAAAAAAAAGCATATAGTTTTCCCTTAATTTTATTCTAGAGTGCCTGTAAGCCTTTCATATTTGGAAAAGAACAGAATAAATCTTTAATGCAACCAGATGCAGCCATCTCAAAAGTACCCATATGTGACTATTTGCAGAAATCTTTTACCCAGTTAGGAAAAGTTGCTCTACAATAGTAGTGTGGGACTATGATCAGATCAGTCATGACAGCAGCTGCTTCTTCAGACCGATTTCCCATACCCTAAAGCTCAGTGATCATCATCAGGGAAAATACTGTAAAAATACGACTGTATAGCAAATTTCAGAAAAAAGAGGATAAAGGGTGAAAACTTAAAGTGATAATCATAAATCACTGTGAGGCTCATTAAGAAGACAAAATTACTATTTATGTATAAAAATGCTATTTATCTTTCCTTTATTTTTTATTTCTTACAGTGATCTCTTCCATCTTTGTCCTGTTGAAGTCAGTTTCAAAAGCAACCACTGACTCTGCTGCTGCAGAGCTGTGTATTTAATTCACAAGAGCCAAAAATTAGTTGAATTTGTAGAACATCAAGACTATTTAAAAACACAATTATAGACAACTTTCATTTAATTTCAAAGAAACATTTCATGAATATTTGCTGACATTTAACAGTCACACAAAAATACCCAAATCTATAATACTTGTTGCATGTCAAAGCACCTAAATAATGTCCAGTTACTAAAATACATCTGTTTTATTCACCATTGAGACAATGATATTCCTATAAAAAGCTTGTTACTATAATTAAGCTCTCAAGTGGTCAATGCTCATCTGTCTCTCTCAGCATCTCATTTCCTGCTTAATGCAGTAAAATTATCAAAGAAGGCTATTTATCACTTAGTAGGTATTTCCAGTTTCACTGGACAGCAAAAAAGGAAAAGTTTAATTTGTGTTATTTTAATTTTTCTTCCTCCAGTCAGAGTCAGGAAATATAAAGAAATGAACAAACTAAACCAGAGTTTATTTTTATTCTTCAGAAAAACTTAATTGGAAATTATAAGAAAAAAATAATGGCTGACGGTCTGATGGGAAGTAATTTGCTGGAAAAGCAATCCATGCATCTTCTGTCTTCCTTAAACATTTATGTTTAAAGAAATTCTGCTATGCCTGATTATGTGCAACAGGTGTTTTCCGCTCCTACTTTCGGTCAGCAAAGAACAATAAAAATCAACAAAATCGATTTTTAAAAATTCAGTCAAGTTAGCACTGGTTCAAAATTTCTTTTGTTAAATTTCAGAGTAAAAATAATATAACAATATAATAATATAATAATACAATAATAGCGTAATATCATAATATCTTAATATCATAATATAATAATATAAAAAACAATAACCTTCTAGACAACGATACGGTTCTAATCAGATTGCCTGCTAAAGTTAGGTGTCTAAGTTCATTATCTAGTTGAAGAATAAAGGTAGATAAAAAATCTATCCATGTCGACCTGCATGTTAAAGATGTCCAGAAGTCTATTCACTTTAACCTGAATAAGATGGACAGACTGTCCTTCTAGAGGTCTTCAGAGATGTGGTTTTCTCCCTTTCTCACCTTATGATATTTAAAACATACTACTATATGAAATATTAAAGGCCACAGATTCCAGCTTATCTCTTCCAATTTACCTTCTCCAAGCTACCAAAGGTTACACATGAACTCTGTGCTCTGTACACTCCATCATGATATCATCCATTATCATTCCATCATCTGATGATAAGTCAAGGAATTTCTTCACAATGATGCAGTATTGACAACTATTTTGATTTTTATTGAGTATTCACCATACTAAATGGTTTTGAAATTTCCTGGTCTGTTATGCGATATACTCAAATCTCATAATTTTAATGAATACACTTCCAATTCTCATAGCTATAACAGCAAGTTTGAAAATGTGAAATGCTAAAACAAGCAAACTAGAAGAAGAATAAAAAATGCCAGCTATTTGTTACTAACCCCCTAAATCCTTGTGCTTCTGAGTAAGGTCAAATTGGAACCAGCAATAATAATGTGTTCTTATGAAAAATAAAGCTAGAGGAATTAAAAGAAGCTAGATGGGCCAGACTGGTCAGAAATAAAAATGAGGTGACTCCACACAGCATGGAATAGTCCTGTAGACCTTGCTGACAAAGGATGTTTTGGATGCTAAATGTTATGTATTCAATGAGTAACTGAATAACTTAATGGAAGACAAAACCACTGCAGGTTAAGAACCATAGAGAATGCACATCTGGTTCAAGAAATCCCCTCAGCTGGAAATATTCGGAAACTGGAAGAGGAATATTATATATGCTTACTGAGTTAAGTTTTATCTCTAGCTATTGGCTTACATGTACTCCTGCAGACAAGATACTGGACGAAACACGGTCTTGATTTGATCCAGCACGGCTATCCTTTTGCTCTCTCATCTTCCCATTCTATCTTAGTTAGAAATCAGATGCTTTGAAGTTTGACTTCATACATAAACTGTGCGGCATATTTTAATATGCAGATATATTACATGACCTTCTGTGGCTTCCATCTGCTATGAAACATCACAAGCATAATGTTTTTGAATAAAAGTAAGGGTCATGGTAAGCAGTGTAAGATTAACTTATAAATGATTAAGAGTTATTAAATAATTAAAGGTTAGTAAGTTTTCCACAGATTCTGTAAAAGGAAGTCTTATAGTCAAAGACATGTTCAAACCTGCAGATTGAAAAGTGGATTTTACAGTGACCCACATTACACTGTTAACTAAATTATGGCAACCTTTCACAATTTATTTCATTTTTCAATATGAAGAACATTGTACACACGAGCTGATGATTCAGAACATTTAAAAATACCACTGATTGTGACTGAAAACGATACTCCACATTAATAACAATATCTAGCTTGCACTCTTCCAAAATTCCAGTTTCTAAGATGCACACATTCTCTTCTTTCTCATCTGTTTCTAGCAAACTTGTGTATTAGAATTACAAAGACTATTGGCAGAAGCAGTGGAAAAAGAAGAGCCACAGGGAAGTTAGAGAGGGTTATTTTGAGAGTTATGGGGATTAAGGAGAAAAAAACCATTTTTTGTAAGGTACATATACTTAATGACAATTAATATAGGTAAATTAAATTAAGATTTTGAATTACTTCGTGTTGTGTTAACAGAATGACTAAAAATACAGGTCAGAAATGCAGAATATAAATGTTTATCAAAAGATAAACCTGAAGTTTCAGCTTTTAAATTCATGTTCTACAAGAAATGAGGCAGTGTAGAAAACCTGGGACAACATCCCTCTCGCTATTGGTTTAAGCTGAGGAGAACACTAGCTGATGCATGCAGCATTCTTTGCTGAGCACAGTTTGTACCTATACGTGAAAGGTTAACACTCAGTCACCAAGACAACAACCCAAATATTATTTCTATTACAAACCTGAAGCAGTAGCTCATAGTTGTCCAGTAGCCACTAATAAATTTTTTTTGTGTTTTATTTAATGAGCTCTTTCAACCAAACATTCCTGCTGTCTGCCTGGTTATTCTGCTTCTGAACTGTGCAAAACTAGATTTCCTGGCACTTGTTCACAGGCATATTGCCCGACCACTCTAACCTTTGCAAACAGAAAGCTGCAGAATAGGGAACCTTATTTTCCTTGAACAGATGGATGTAAACATGATCTGAATGGTAGAACAAAGCCTAAGACCTGGCCCTTCACTGATGGAAAATACATCACCACAAATCAACCACAACAAATGACATCATGAAGACTGATTTAGCCAAGGGAACAGCAAAAATTCAGTTACGATATTTTATCTGTGTATATTCTCTAGTAGATAACAATTGCATCCTCTATAAAAGGTGGTTATTCTGAGAAATACAAATGTTTTTTTGTGAAAATGGGAAAGGACAAATTTGCACTTTGCATTGAACAGGGTTTACACGTTGGCTGCAGACTGCTTCTCCCCATCAGCTTGTGGTCAAAGTGTTATTTCTGTTTCATTTCACACTTACTGCTATAGCATTTTAAGTGTCCTTATCAATTCCTCTCCATTTTGCAAGAAGAGACTAAAACAAAGCAGGTCTAAGTGCAATCAAGGACAATAAACCAAGTAGAAACATCTTGCAAAAGTATGCACAACTGGAAAATACTGGGAAACTCAAAAAAAGTTATTATAAGGAAAAAAAAAATCAGATTTCTTTCATCCTGGAAAATAAAAGGGGACAGAGAAATTTAAGCTGAGGATTAAAATGAGATTAAGAACTTTTATGGAGTTCTCGTATACCTGGACCTCTTGCAAAAGTTAAAAAAAAAATAAAAATATTGCTTTAATGTCTTGTACAGCACTTATTAAAACCACTGATGCTGTAAGTATACTTTAAAGACCTGCAAACAACACAGGAGTCCAACACAGCAACACAGAACAGTGCATCTGATCAAAATGTATTGAAAGCTAAGTGATATTAGGAAGGATGTCCTAGTCTATAAGGCAATAACTGATTACCTTTAAAAGTATTTTATGATGATATTGCAAAAGACTACCTGTCTCTGTTGTGATCTCAGAAAACATATGAAGCAAATGGCATAAAAGGAAGCAATTGATGATAGTTACTCAGTGAGGGGGAGCTGGACTGGGAGCATTGGCTTGGCCTCCCACAAAAGCTTATTTTCAAAACTATGGCAAATAGTATCATCCTCTGCAATTAGAAAACTCTTTCACTTGAGGAAATTGATACCACTGCGCATTGGCATGTACAAGCCTGTGCTGCTGCTCTCAGCTAGCTAGAATCAAGCCAGTAGCAGAGAATAAATTGTGTCCTTCAGTTATGTGCAGCTCTGAGCCCCATCAAATAAAACTTCCTGAAAGCTGGATCTTTTGGCTGCATCAACTCTGTGGATTTGGGTTCAGGGCTGGACCGAATCTGGCTGGTAGCAAGTGAAGATTAAACAAATGTATGCTTGCAAAGACATATCTATGAAAATGCTATTTGTGAAATCATGGCTCAATGAAACAGGATTCTTGGACCAGCAAATGGGAGAATCTTCACATTTTATTTTTTTTGCTTCATTTGTGATAACGTCACTGCAGAATTATACAGTCTTGTCTTATGAAAAAGTGTTTTAGTCACAGACATCTCAAGTGGAAGGAAATACGACAGCATGGTACAATTGCCATCTGTGAGCTCAGGGGCCACAGTGCCCTGGCCTTATTGCAGAAGGCCAAGGAGTTTGCAGTAGGATTCCTGCTGCATTCAATTCTGGCTGGCTAAATATCAGCATATTTCAAATAAAGCTGTATATTAAAAAAAAGTTTAAACTTCTGAAACTTTTTCAGTACTGCTTAAATCAAGCCTTTTATTTTCAGGGCTACAAAAGAACCTTTGTATATTTTCGCCTCCAGCATTTTTTCTTTAATCTTTAACCTTTAAAGAGCAAAAGACTGACTTTCTGGAATGAGACCAAAAAATTTAAAAAAAGACCTCTTGTTAAAAGTAGATAAATATCCCCAAAAGACCAAGAAATATATATTTGAAAGTCGTTCCAGATTCAGTAGCCACATGCTTTTCAAAACCAATTAAATGCTTTGTACAACCCATTAAATAAAGCTTCCTCTGCTGGTTTTGTACTGAATAATTTGTACTGGAAAATAGCTTTATAATACAGCATCAAGCCTGAAAATATACTGAATCAACATTTTGTAATGTGGTCACAAATGAATAACACAATGTAATAGGCAAAACTTTTGGAAATACAATAGCAGATACCAGGAATATGTGCCCCACTCGACTGACAGTTATCAGGATAAAACTATTTTGTTCAAAGTTTGGAAATTAGTCCTCTCATTGGCACAATTCTCAGCATGTTGCAGTTTCTCACAGAAGGGAGAAAAAGCTTTAGAAATATGCAGTCACGTACAGAAAATCTCGTGAGATCAGCTGCTAGACTTGCACAGATGTACAGAGGCTGAGCAAATATAGCAGCTTGATGGAACTGAAACAACTCCTAGAAAATGTTTCAGCTTGTCCCAAGTGATCTCCAGTCCACCTTTTGGACGTATTTCTTCCATCAACACTTAACTCCATTCAAGTCCCTGCAATCTTTGTGTTCCCCTCTAGGCCCATCCTTCTTTGCTATCAAAGACCATTTCCTCCTGAACATCCCACTATAGCTTTTCTTTCCTACCATCTAGCTTTATCTATAAGCCCCGAGGTCCCTTTATGTCCTACCCTTATTTTTGACGATAGAAGATATTTATAGTCATCTATAATTAACTCTGATTTCACACAGAAAGGATCACCAAAATGAATGTGTAAGTTATTTTTTGAAAAAAAAAAAAAACAAACAGAAGCTTAAAAAGGAGGAAGGGATTAATTTAATGCAAAAAGTGAATAAACAAGGACTCTTTAAGCTAAAGAAAAACGTGTACTTCACAACACTCTCCAAAACTCATCATGGACCTGTATGTTTTCCTCTGCACAAAATTCCTCTAGGTTGATATGAAGAGTCAAGTATGATGTTTCAGGTAGTTTTCTACAAGTTTTGGATTTGCTCAGTTACGCTGAATCCCTGTTTTGCAGGCTGATGACCTGCTCCTGTAAGCTTTCTACTGTGTAGCCTTGTTGAAACCAGCATGGTAAGCCAGGCACAGCTATTGCTGTGGGAAACACAAATTAAAATCCTTAGCAAGCCCCAAAGTCAATTCTTCCATAGTGATTTTTCATTCGACTTCACATTACTAACTGGACTGCTTTTCCTACACTAACTAGCATCCTTTATGTATTTCCAACTAATTTTGTTGCTCTTAGGCTAAAAGAAAGGCCAAGTAGATCCAGTAAGAATCTTATGGTTGCTTTTAAACAATTATGATGCTAATTGAGAATTCAAGGTGTTATCATTCTTACAATATGAAATAAATCCTAAATATTTCATAGCATTCTTTTCAAATTTCCTAGGAAATTAAATTCTGTAACACTTAATGGGAGGAAGCAAAGCCAATCTTTTTTTCATTCATTCTTAAGCAAGTAGCTTCCATACCTTTTCTAGCCTATGTAATCACAGAAATCACTTCACTTCAAACAAGAGTTCCTTCTACATTATGCCTATGATTCAATCCAAATATATAGCTGGATTGTGCAATAGGTAGCACAACTGGTTAAGAAAGTCAACCAACACTACCTGGTTAAAAAAAATGGTACGATCATCCTTAAATAGTGCCACTCTATTACGGTTAACAACAGTTAACTTAAATGCATCTTTGAATCAGAGATGTATTCTACAATAACAGAGTTGAAGCTCATGATAAAAACATGTGAAAGCTTGTAGAAATACATCAGATATTTCGAGGCGGAGCTGTCAGTGTAATAGGTGTTCAACAGTACGTGTCACGCCTATTCTCCATCCAAAGGAGGTTTATTTTGAGAAAATGTAGACTAGTGACTTTTGTCATTATGCAACATGGCCTACACTTTTCATCATTTCAGTATACTAATATAGGATTAAGGAAAAGGAAAGCACTAAATACTCATCACACTGGAGAATCCTGTGAGTTGGGAGGAAATTACTACCTGTCAGTATTAATATGTGAATTACAAATGCCATTGTCTAAATATTTTTAAATTTCTTTTGAATCCATGCTTTGTACTTGTATTTTTCATTGTCAGCTAGCAAGCTAACTTTGAAAAATAAAATAAAAATATTCTGTCAAAAAAATCTGAGAAAACTCCCAAACACTGCAGGCAAATTACTGTACTTCTATGGGTGGATATATTGCCACTATGCTGTCATTTACACACTAAAAAGTGTATTTTCTTTTAAGAGAACGTGAACCATAGCACAGGGAAAAAAAAAAAAAAAAATCAGTCTAGACTTCATCAATCTACCCCATCAAACTTATAATCACCCATCTCCAAAATTCCCCAGGACAGAAACTCCTTTTGAACATTCTGGGAAATGTGATAATCTGAGAACTGATGCAAAAAATGATGCCTAGCTGAAAACCCATGTTACTATCTCCCTACCAGGATGAAGGACAATTATTATTCTTTTTGCCTTCCTGACTTTGTGTCATTATTTGTTAATTTCTGTGGAAATGCTCTAGCGGTAATAAAGGCTTTCTGAAAAGCAACAACTTTTTCCGTTTCTTTACTTCACAATGGCTACAAACTCCTGTCTTTCAGCACCTTATGCTGAACATAATCATTGGCTCACTCTCAACCGAATCACTCAGGGCTTCAGGAAGAAAAGAAATCCTCTAAAAGGAAGTGCAAATATCCTGCTATGACCCCTTCACACCCAGCTAAGCCAGAGTACCACAGAACTTAAATCCAAGCCATTTTTTATGTAGTACAACAAAAACATTTGCAGTCAACTTGCATGCTAAAAGCCAATAGCTCATATTTTATATCAATAAAACGTATCAATATCAACACAGCTGTGATCCAAGAAACTGTAATAAGTGCAGCAGAAGGGAAAAGATGGAGGGGATTTTGTGGGGAAAAAAAAAAATAAATCCAAAAGCAAGCAGGGAGCTTGACCAAGCAAAAATTCCAGAGCCAAGCAGGGATGGACACACTTCAGAATTAAATCTCAGATGTGTATATTAAAAGAAAAAAAAAATCAATTTGCAAACTATAGTCAAGTTGTATAGAGGACACTTTTCCTATTATTTCTGGTAAAACAGCATCTATGAAAATTTTCATTGGAATACCACAGAACATTTGTTTTCTTTGAGCCATCTTCCAGTAGAGTAAGAGGGAACAAATATGTTGCTCCAGCTTTTTATGTCATGGGTACATAAACAAGATTTCCACGTTTTCCTGTTTACAGCACATACTCTTGTACTTCAACAGGACTCGAAAACTCTTAAACTGCTTCTTAGCATGAAGACTTACATTATTTTTCAGACTAACTCATTATATGAAGCTAACAAGTTTCAACAAAATGTGAAGCAAAAGGATATTTACAAATCTGAACTTCATCTGAAGTGCACAAGGAAATGCTAAACAGTCTAAGATAGAAAAACTTTTACAAATTTAAGTATCCTAGTAAAGTTTAAACCAATCTTTTTTGTATTTAAATAATCACACTTGCAGTTTTCTGAGAGCAGAATCAGAGAGAAAGGGATGAAACCTACTATTGCTAAAAGCAAATTTTGAAAGGTTTAAAAGTGCTCGACACTGAGCTTAGACTGAAAAAAATGTACCATCATCCAAACAATTCCTCTTTCCTATTGCATATGTTAATTCTTTGCAATGAAACAACTCTATTGTCAATAATCTTGTTCAAGATTTTTCTAAACTTTTTCTCATATCAGTAACTAGAAAAATGACTACAGTGAGAATACAGTTGATAAGAGATTGCTACAGGCAGTAATGGAAAATAAGTCACATATTTTTTGAAATGCTGGAATTCTGCCTTGAATGGTCCCCAGATGCTAGTGCTCTCATGCCACGCGGTCAGATGGAAGTGCCTCTTCATCCCCAACTGCACAGCAGCAGAATGCCTGCAGGGAATGCCAGTTCTGTCCTGTAAGAGCACGGGGTAGCAGGCACTGCCTGTTTGCACAGATCAGCTCTGACTTGCTCATTAGCAAAATCCTGAGCCTGTCTCAAGCACGCACCAGCACATGTAATCACGGCACCAGCATTGTTAACCATGACAAGAAATCTTGTCTTGCACTGGACAGTTTAAAGAATATGGCTGTCTGATAATATGCATTTTACATTTTTAACTGAGAACTCCCAGCAGACAAGAATATGGGACTTCAAATGACTGCAGTGGTCATTAAATCCAATCTTCCATGAACATGAACAACCACAAAATAGCTGCCTAATCTAGTCTACAAAAAACACTACCACATACACATCACAAATGACACTGCACCCTAAGAAAAACTGTTTGATCATTTGGACAGAAAAACACCACGAGAAGAACTGGTATTGCACTAGGCAATTCATAGACTGCTGCTATGTGTACTTATGTACTCAAGCAGCTTTACTCATCTTATGGTCTAAGACAACCACAAGGACTTTCAGAGGCTTGCCATTTTAAACGTTAGTAGCTAATCTCCAGTCTACCTGTGAGGTGAACATAATTTACAGGCAACAGATAAACGCAAACTTTCTGTAAAGTTAAGTCATGTACCAGGAAGTCAAGAAGTGGCACACTGTTCATCAGAAATCAGACGATTCTGATCAGATGAATCATCAGAAAAACCAATAAAGCCACAATGCCAGCTTCACACTGGTATCACTCAGCTAAAAAGAGAACAAAAGATACCCTTCTAGTGCATGTTAGAAATTTATTCCCTGAAATAATGTGTGAAATGTTTGAAGTGGAATATGATCAAGATTGGTGCCTCTACCATTGCCATATCACAGCACAGTTTGGGAAACAAAGTAATTTTTGAAATTGCAGTAAATTTTTATGGGGATTTAATATTCTTCTTTTATGTGGTATATTTTTATAGTCAAGACACCTTTTTTTCAATTAAAAAGTTAATAAATTCTCCAGAAGCCAGTTTATGAACACGAATTATCAATACTGAATAGCAACGTACTGAAAACTTTAGCATAATTATATGCACCATCAACCCTATCTACTAAACACTAAGACACTCAAGTACCAGTAATAGCATAAGCACCTCATGTGTTGTACTGTTGGTGGACTTTACTGGTAAACCAGTTGAAAGGACTATGGAATTAATCCCAGGTCTTTTTACTGCAAATGTTCTTTTTTACTGGGCAATAAACAATTCAGGGAAATTTGGAACTAGCTGTGAAGAGATTATAAGAGGAAGGTTTGTTTCCCCTCCCCAAATTAAAGCTGGACTCTAGAGGTAGAAAAACATCCTGTTTTTTAGATGCAGTTTAAGATACAGCTTTCTACATGAATTACTGGTGCTAATAAATTAACATTTCCCACCCACAGCAGATAAAGTACACCCGTGATTTTAAGATATCTGTCTGGCCCAGACCTGTTCAGAAAGCATTCTGGTATTACCAGGAGTTTCACAAAGAACCCATTACTCTTTCTTTCAAACTTTTGCATCAACTTCACAAAAGTACCAAGGAAGTTTAAGTGAGGAAATTTCATTTTCTCTCCAGGCTAAACTGAAATTTGCAAAGCTAAGGTCAGTTTTACTGTTATTTAAGAGTGATTCAGTCTTCTAGTCAACAGGAGCTGCGAGTGTTAAAAAAGGACCACCTAAAAAGGCACAAAAGAACCTTGTGCCACCACCTTATGACCTGCAGTACTCCTTTTGCAAATACGTGCTACCTTATCACAGATTTAACATCAGCTTTATGGAGTAGCATCTCAACTGCAGTTTCAGCAGCAGAGACTAGCAATAGATCAGTCCCAACTTTTCCTTCCAGCCCAGCTAAAAGGTAGCACACCAGTGCTGATGCTGTGCTCTTTTTATTCTTCTTTGGTCTGTAGCTCTTTGGATACAGCAGTTGCCTTTGTCTGAATGAGATTTTTCTAATCTATGCTGATACACACAGAGGACCAACTCACAGCAGCTTGCTCCGAATCATCAGAGAAAACATGATTTCTAAAGGAAAAACATTTAATGACCAATGACTTGACTCTGATGCCTGTTTACGAATAAAACACTCAAAAATTATTTTTTTAACAGATCTTTAAAGCTCCTGGAGGACATCAGAGATGGCAGAGACCGAAAGTACTCATTAAACCTGTATCAGGTACCTAATCTAAACATCCTTGCGTCATCAGCTCAGTTGGCTAATCCCTGTCTGACAGGAGGTCAGCATTGCGGTGCAATCTGGTGCGTTTGTTCAGATGTGGTGCAAACATATGCACTAAGAATTGGACTGATATAAACGGGGCAACACAATGCTCTGCTAAAATAACAACAGCAAGCGCTCTGCTTCTGTTCAGAGCATAGGGTAGAGGACTGCTGAATTGATTCCTATCTATAGTTGGCAACCACATCATATCTTTCAGGGTAAACAAATTCCATATAAAAGTGACCTTTCGCTCTGATTTTTCTGACTGGAAGGTCGTTCCAACTTCTCATTTTTCCAGTAGTAGGAACTTTCTGCTCTCCAACATACATTTATTTCTTGCCAATTCTTGTGTAAAAATAAAAGTGCTTAAGCTAGGGAACAAAGTAGTTTTAAAAAAGTTCTCGAAGTAAAAGTGAAAACTTCAATTTTAAAATCCTAAATGCCTAAAGCCCTAAACATTTTTCAGTGACAATTTCAGTATTCTCCCCTGAAAAAAAGACGACTGTTATAAATTTACATAGCCTATTTAGGCTAGAAAGACAAGTCTTCAAAATTAGGAAAGGTTAGACTCATAGTTGTCAGCATTAATACATTGTTTACCGAGATCACAATGCCTGACTGTTACTAAATCAGTTATTAACATAGAGTTTTAATAGAGTTAAATAATAATCAGTTTTAATAACTGATTTCTGAGGCTTTCAAAAGTCTAAAAAATTGTCATTTGACTGACTTACTAGTTTGGTTATCTTAATAAAACAATGTTTTAGTTGAAACAACCTGAAACAATGCTAAAAAAACCCCAACAAACCTTTTAACTTTTTTTTTTTGGCCTTCTCTTACAGTTTCTTCTCACTAAGCACTCCCTCAAAAACTCTGGAATGTTTATTTCAATCACCTTCTGTTGGGTTTTTTTAGTGTCTAACTAGAAAATCTTCCTTTGCTTATCATGCCAATTGCCAGTGCAACACATTGAGGTGTTTGTTTGACAAAGCACTACATACTACTTTTGAAAAAGAAGGCGGCTTTCAGACAGGCATGAAAGGAAAACAACGACAGTCTTTCACAAGCCTCAGATACAGCAATGACTCTATGTGTGACATTTGTGTAGCAAGCTTGTCAGAAATTAGTCACTCCATAGTGACACTATTAGCAAGGTTTCAATATCTCAGTTTCAAGTCTCAGCCTCAGGCTTAAGGCTCTTGTCCCTCAGACATAAGCTTAATCACATCAACTGGCACCTTAGCTTCAACTGAGGATGAGCTGTTAGAACTGAGTACAGACACTTCAAACATCCACTGCAGCTCTCTTTGGGGAAGAAGTCGCATGCCCAACACAGCGTCTCATGTTTTCCATTGAACATAACTTTTCACCTTTCCTCATGGCTCTCGAACTTGGAAAAGTTCCCTCATGAGGCAGCTGCTCCTTTTCTGCTTCTCACCACCACCGTCCCAGCAGCTCCTAGGTACAGCCTTGGAGCAAGGCCAGCTGCTGCCCCAGGAGGCACAGCTGTCCAGGCAGACAGCCGACACTCTCCCAGCACCATATCTGAAGAAAGACCATTTCAGCTTCTCTCAGCCACCTTGTTGCAGAACAGCAATTTCCACTCAGGAAAGGAATAAATTATATGGGATAAACGAGTTCTTTTCACCAAAGGGAATGGAAGTGGTCTTATGGCAACTATTTGGGAAAGATAAACAAATGCAATCAATTAACTTCTCTCACACCTAAACTAAAGTACCTATACCAGTATTAAAAACTTGAAGTCACCAGGCTGAACACTGCAGGTCAAAGTAAAAGCAATTCTCTTCAGCAAAACCTGCTGCAGCTTTCAGAGCTGCTGAAAGACTGACTTGACTTACTAGTTTGCTTATCTTAGAAATCAATGTGTTAGTTGAAACAACCTGAAACACTGTTAAAAAAACCCAACAAACCTTTTAACTTTTTTTTTTTTTTTTTTTTTTTTTTTTTTTTTTTTTTGGCGCAGGGGGCTTTCTCTTACAGTTTCTTCTCACTAAGCACTCCCTCAAAAACTCTGGAAGGTTTATTTCAATCGGCTTCTGCTGTTTCTTTTTTAGTGTCTGACTGAAAGGAGACATTCATGAGCATCCAACACCCTAAATGTAGCACTTGCTCCTACTACTGTAAACAAATCTTGAGGCCTGAAGATAACTGTCAAGCCTCCATCCTGGGTCATTCCTTCAGTTACCAAAGCAACTACAAAAGTCAAGCTAGCTTTTTTTTTTCACATGAAGATACCACATTCTTTGAGGATACTGCATTTTATAGACACATACACACACACACACACATATATACCTTTACATACATTTTGTGTTTCTTTGTTCTGAAGTCCTTTCAATAAAAAGTCAGCTAAAAACATCTGTTCTAAGTAAATGTCTAAGGGTTTGTATTAAGGCTGCATGGGAAATAATCTGTCTTCAAAAGCAGATTTTCTCGGCTGCCAACAGGTCCAAAATCTTTTTGAAACATGGAACTCTGCACAGGGCTTTTTTCTGAAAGATGAAGAACACAGCTGGAGTGCATTAGGGAGGTCCCAGCTTTCAATCACTTTCCTGTCCCATTCAGACCAGAAATCTGAAAATTGTCTCCCACATCGCAAGAGATACCATACCTGAGTCAGCTGTGGTTTAGCTATCTCGGCCAAAATATATTTGCTTATACAATGTGGAACTGTATGTACCAAAGACACTGACAGAAAAGGAAGTGTCTTTAGCTTAGTGTTAACAATGACATAAAAAAGGGTCTTAAGCTTTGTATCTTCTGTCCCATATGAGTCTTTAAACCCCTAGACTCTTTCTTTGCTATTTTAGGCTTGGCTTCAATTAGAAATTCCATTTTGGACCAGAGAAAAAACTTCCCATCAAGTCTGGTATGTACATTCCTAAAAAGGAGGACTGGTTTCAACTAATTAACATTCTCTAATGGAACAGCTATTTTGTCAGAGTATTCATGATCACCTTTAATTTGACTTCTAAGTAATTATTAGAGCAGCATGACAGTAATTACATTAGCTGTGAACACAGCATTTCCCAAAAAGAGGGCAATAAATTATGGATCAATACAGCAAAATCTGACAAGAGCTGGCAGGGCCTGAAAGCTGCTGCTTCATGTAGCATTTCCCAGAAGACTCTGACTTGGAAGCAAGTACTGCTCTGGTATCAGCCCCCGCCTGTTTTTTGCACAGCCCTCAAGTCGGACAAGAGGAAGAATTCTTTTCAGACAACAGAATAAACAAGTATGATTTCAGAGACCTTTTCCTCACACTCTATTTTAGGCTAAGACACCTTGGGAGACAATTTTTTTCACAGAAAAGCTATACTGCATTTCTAAAACAGTCAAGTTCAGAAGTTTATAAAGAATATACACCACAGTTTGGGTGTTACACTCAAGACATTTCTTTCCTTTATATTCTGTATCATGCAAGCAGTTGTCCTCAAATCAAAGTCAATGCCCTACTTGAGTCAAACATAAAAAATGTGGCAGGACTAAGCATTAGGCTTATTAAGCAATTCTTTGGCCAACTGTCACATAAGAAGTTCCACAGCCTATGTTTACTCTTTCCACTGCTGAAAAAGCCCAGGCTCGACCCATGTCAGAGCCTGAATTAAGAATTATAACAGTACTCACAAGATGCAAATGGTTAGGCATTTTCCTAACTCTAAATTAGCAGAATAACGAGTTTGCAAAATACTGTTTTCCTACATGAAATATATGAATACAACAGTGTCTAAAAGCCAGTTGTGGTTGCTATAGGAGAAATACAGATTACTGCAAAATAATCTGCTGCAATGCCATGTCTCTCTTCTGTTCCCATCATTCGCTAAATAAAACCAAAAGTGAGAAATCCTAAGTTCTAACAGCATCAAAACTTTTTATCATTCACTTTGTAACAAGTTGCAGGGTATATTGAACAAGAATTGAGAAGGGAGTGATTCCCAGATCTGTATCATTCCCTGCAGTAGAACAGCTTGAAGAAGAAACTTTTTTTTGTTTCATAGTCACCACCTGAGCCACCTCAGTTGCACCTAGCTCTACATTTTAAGAACATTTCATCTTAAAAAAAAAAAAAAAAAAAAAAAAAGGAACTGATAAAAGCAACTGGTATTATCAGAAAGCAAGAAAAAAATTCAAGTCTGAAACATTGTCATATCGAAAATGTACACAGATAAGTAATTTTCTGAAGTCATTTTTTTCTTATTATGTGTCTTGCAGGAATTCAGATTTTGGGTTATAAACTAGGATTCCTAGATACAGACCTTCTAATTGCAGCTTCACATTTTAAAAATTGCTTAGATCTTTTGTAGAAGAAATAGACCACACGCTGCACAAATGTGGCTTCAGACAAAACAACAGCATGAACATTCTGAGAACATGTTTTTTCCTGCAAAACTAGGTATCTATTCCTTTATGATACAGGCTTGTTTTCTTTAAATGAAAGTCTAAGAGAAAAGTGAATGAACTGGGTGACTAAAAAAGATCACATCTTTTATCTCCACTTCGCCTTTAGGAAACAGAGCACATTTTCTGGATGGATAATGCAGCTTCCAGAAAGAAATTAGAGTCTCAAGCTAGAAATCAGTCAAATGAGATGGCAGATATAAGTACACCTTCACAGAAAAAGGCAAACCAAGGTCAGCAGCTCAGAAGTTAAACTAAGAATTTTTCAAAGGGCAAGATAATTTCAATATTCAGGGCTACTTAACCTTTGGGAGAACCGTAGCAAATGAAAATTACTTCGGACATTTACATGGCTTTAAAAACATCATGTTAAGTTAAACCACAATTTCTTCTGAAGAGGTGTGGGCACTTGTTACACTGGTGGTCAGGGAGTGGTCAAAAGATTATGTATTACTAGCATTTTTCTCATATGGTGTACAAGGATGAAGATAGGAGGAGGGAGACGAGGTATTCCTAGGTCAAATAGTGTTCAATGCTTTACAGTTACCTGAAAGATTTATCCTTTATTTTGCTTTACAATTAGCAGGATTAGTTTGGTCTCTTGCTGATGGTGACCTCATGTTTTGCACCAAACTTTGTTCAGTAAACAATCACAAAAAATTTATACAACAACCGTATTTAAATGCCAAAGGTGACAAAATGAACAAAACTGGGGCCTGCTCCAAAGTATGAGTTTGCAAGAGAGGCTTTATGACCTATATTGATGAATTTATTTCACTCCTTAAAGAGCATAGCAGGGTTCAGGATCAAGCTGATTTCGTGACACTTTTTAAAGCTTTCTTTCTACCAAACGTAACAAACATTAAGTCCTAAAATGTGCATTCATTTATTTTGAAAACAGAAAAACTTGAATATAAACCATGCTATTAATTCTCAGAATTATATCAGAACATAATCAGAAAGTAAACTGAGACACATTACTAAATTACTTTATCGTGCAAGAGAACAATTTTCACATTGTGACCAGTTTTTAGTTCATGTACGTTTAGTTCCAAAGAAGAGACAAAATCTTCTTTGGCTCTAGCACTTATTTGATCTGCAGATAACATGCATCTTCTGTGTAAGTGCTATCTACACACAGACATTAAGGTCTGTGTTAAGCAAGCATCTTTGTCAATATGTACTTTTCAACTATTCAAAATTCCTTTAGATGTAAAAAATACTACCAACCCTGGAACTTTGCCAGGTCAAGCATCTGTAACTACTGAACACAGCCTATTTTCAACATCAAGTCCTTAAGCTGTTTCCTGAAACAGGATGTATTTGTCTACACAGTGATCGTATATTTATTTCATTACAAAAATGCTTATCAAAAAAAAAAAAAAATCCCACCCTCCCATCCTTTGTGCAATGAGATGTGCATTTCTTTCAGAGACTTAATGCCATGATAGCAATAGCTAAAAAACCAAAAATACTTGTAAATTGTAAAGTCAGTGCAGAATTTTAATTCTAAGCGTAAATAATTCAAAGAATCACTATGAACATGTTTTCTTACCAGATGTTTGCTGTTATACCTTAAAAAAAACAAATAAGAAACCAAATGGCTGCTTGGTGATTCACTGCCACAAGCACAAAACACAGACTGGCAGAACTGCCATTGTAATCTTCTTACAGTACAGAGCAAAAACTCTTCGTAAGTTGTTTAAAATAGAATAATTGGGATCAATTTGGTCTAACAAAACAACAAACCATCCAACAATCAAGGAAAAAAACCACAAAAAACAAGGAACAGTTTGATTTATCTCTCAGTTTGCTGAGAATTAAAATAAGAATTTCCTGGCATGCTACAATTTTGAACGTAAGTATCATTTGTACACAATTGCAACAAATTGGCATTACTTATAAGACTGTATGGATGATGTGAAAAGGGTAGATGGCTTTTAACTCAAAAGTACTTCTCTATCAAGGAGTTTAGGCTAATGTTTCAGCTAGCAACAGATAATATCAAATTCACAGAGCTGGCACCCATCAACATATGGGAGTACCATTAAACATGCTTTTCCTAAAATTATTCTAGCCAGACTAGAAGTTTTGGTGTTTTTATTTTTAATCCCCTATTGTTACATCCCTTTCAGAAGTCTTCCATTGCTTTCTTAAGTGAAATTTGTTTTTGGAAAGTCTCTCCTGTTCCCCTCAATGTCAATTTATCAGAACACAGTCAATGACAAGATACATTATAGCTTGCTGGCCTTCAGAACAATCTCCCAAGATAAAAGCATTCAAAAAGATAACTGAAATGGGTGCACCGAGCTTCACAATTTATATTAGAGACATAATGGTTAATTTAAAGGGTCTGGTTTCTGAAAGATTGCTTCATGTGTTTCACAGAAATATTTAAGTCATTAGACTCGTAACTCCATAAAAACCCTAAGAGATGATGTTGATCCTACTCCTTTGCCACATCTTAAGAACGGTGAGTTCCTAAGAAGATCAAGCACAGTTTTGATCAGTTTTGCGTGAAGAGGTTTACATTTGTTTTGCAATACTCCTCTCAAGCATGTGAACAGAAATAGACAGACCAACACAATTTTCTCCCTCTTACTTTATTATCTTTTCACACACAATCCAAAACACTAAGCTGCCAGTCTGCTTTGACATGCATGAAGAGCAGCCCTGGGGATTCAAATTAGATTCTTGTACTGCTGGAGGTCCAGGATGTAACTTTCAAAACCAGTCAGCTCCAATGCACAGTATACCAATAATCATTACTGTGGAACAGATATCCATTAGTGTGCTGAGCAGAGCTACATACTGTAAGAAATACCATCAAAAACTTAAATTACATGTCATGGCACATCTGCACACAGTATTTAGGAAGGGAGGGCCTTTAATGTTATATCAACTTGGAAAAGAAACTGGAATGAAGTCACTGTTATCAATCCTCTTCAGAGCTAGATTCATCTTCCTGGTCAGAGAGCTCAGCAACAGGAAAGCGCAGGATGGCTGCCACCCCTGTCAGCTGGCCAAGCTGCTCCCCAGACACATGAAGGCTGGAGAAAATGCGTACTGTGCCCATGTTCTCCCGTACGCTATCTACCAATTTAACGTATCGGGCACGTGTAGCCACATCCTGGTGCCGGAAAAGCTCATCACTGATCAGCAAGGTATCGATGGCCATGGCTTCATTGGCCTTCTCCACATGTTTTAGACCATAAAAAGCCCGGTCAGGCTCATGCTGCAGCATTTTATAGAAGTCATCTAAGGCTTTAACCTCACTGGCTGCCTTAGTGTCAGAAAGACGACTAGTCACAGCTGGGTCGCAGAGAGCTTCCTTCAATGCATATTTATGTCCCGAGGAAGAGTGGACCTAGAGTAAAAAAAAAGTCAAAGGTTTGGGTTTTTTTAAATAAAAAGAACCATTTTCTTATTAGCCAATCACAAACAGCTTCTACTCTACATAATATTTATCTTGATAATTATTCAAAGACGTTATCTCTTTCTTGAAACCTACATGATTCTTTTCTTAAAGGATCTCTCCTGCAATTCCAAGTCTAGAGCAAATCCCTTAAATCATATTTTTAAGAAATGCAGGAAAGCTGTTTCTCTTATTCAAAGACCGGAATAAATACTCAAGCTGTTGCAGACAGTCCCCAAAGTAGGGCCTCTTAAAACTACTAAGAAACTAACACTTAAGCCTCTCCCTTTCAAAGCATTCAAGAAGAGGAAGACCTCTTAAGACTGCAGACAGATACTACAAAAGCATCAAGTCTCGCACGACTGCATAGCTACTACGCTTGCAAAGCTGCAATGTACATTAAAACTTTTCACACTTAGTATTACCATTTTTCTACAAACTCAAAAGGAGGCTTCTTGGTGCAATTTATCTCCCAAACGTTGTGACTATCAAGTGTTGGAACGTGCTTTCCTCCCTCTGCTCCCCCAGGCTTTTGCAAGCACAGATTACAGGCTTACTCCAATTAAAAAATGATACAAGTATCTTTATGAAAATGAAAACTTACCTTAGGTTCTGAGTTTGCCTATTTCAGTGAAAGGGAAAAAACCTCCACCCACTCAATCAATGTGATGACTAAAGAACAGGAAAAATGCTACAGTCTGCATAATATTTAACTATGCATTATAACACTAACAACAAAATTAACTAACCTATACCACATCTGGGTACTTTTTTTTTTTCCAAAAGCTTTAGAAAGCTGTTATTAAACAAGCATGCTATACAGTATGACAGATTAATGCTACAGTTAAATTATTTTCCAGCCTGTACTTCACATGAAGATTATGAAATATTTAAAACTTTTTCTACTCCACATTAAGTTATCCTGTGTCTTGCATAACTACCTTATAGTTTGGAAGGCACGAGAATAATTTCCTTATGATGCTCAGAGAGAAATTTTTTTTCTTAAGTGAATTACTTTCCATCATGCTTTTAATTATCTTCTACTGTCACAGATAGTTCTTAACCCTTCTTTTACCAAATCTGTAGACTGTTTAGCTCCTTACCTGTAGGAACTTGGACCTGTTCTCCAGCAAAAGCTTGTTGTCAGTCTTGACTGCCTGCTGGAACATGTAGTCACAGAACTGCTCCCGTACAAAGCCTGGGCTAGCCACCAGTACACACTTCACTACCTCAAAGTTGATATGCCGCTGGATGGCTTGCACCACTTGCTCGTAAAACCTTTCCAAGGCCCGGTCGTGCTGACTGCAGTTCCCCTTCCGCTTGCGGGGGATGTTCACCTCCACCTTGGCACGGGTAAGCGTCATGCTTGGAGTGACCAGGCAGACGTGAGCCAACCCTTCCTGCATGACCACGGCAGCCACATCGGCACTCC
The DNA here is from genome assembly GCF_034619465.1 of Leptosomus discolor. Classification (NCBI taxonomy): domain Eukaryota; kingdom Metazoa; phylum Chordata; class Aves; order Leptosomiformes; family Leptosomidae; genus Leptosomus; species Leptosomus discolor. The sequence goes on from NC_141419.1 coordinate 74,983,519, forward strand.
AGGCTGGGTCGCAAGCCTGCTCGATGCGCTCCAGCACCACGCTATCCCACTGCTTCTTTGCCAGCGTGAACTGCCGGTTGGGCTCCAGTTCGATGGTGTGGTAGGCCCCCATCTTAACATACTCATTCTCTTGGATGTTAGTGCCCTTGACCCGCAGCTGACAGGCCTGTGAGTCAAAGTCGATGGCCTCCACACAGAGGGTGAGGGTGGTGCGGATGCGGCTGCTGCCCACGCTACCCGTGGCCGACTCGGTCTGCACCTTCCGGATGGTGGAGGCCCGCAGGCTGTCACCCACCTGCAGCAGGTTGTAGGTGTGCCACATGTCCTCGGGCTCCTCTGGGATCAGCGTCACCTGCCCCGCATTATCCTTCTCCAGGTCCTTCCTCACCAGTTTCATCCTGGCGGTTCCTTGCGCCGCCGCGTCCCCCTCGGCTTCCCCTTAGCCGCGACGGTAGCGGCCGGGAGGCCTGCCCCGAGAGGCCTGGCGGCGGGAGTCGGCGGGCCGCGGGAGCCGCGCGCTCCTGGCCGGCCTACCTCGGGCCGCGACGAACGGCGCTTCCCGAACACCGGCCCGCGCCGGGCCCGCCGCGCCGGCCGGGGGCTCAGCCCAGGCTCCGCGAGCACTCACTGCCGGCTCCGCGCCCCGCTCGGCGCGCGTGCGTAGAGCCCGGCCGCCCCAAGGCGCATGCGCAGAGTCAGTCCTACAAGCCGCCGGGCGGACGCGCACCTCCCACGCGTCTTTCTCTCCCCCTGCGCCCGCTGCGCGGGCGCACGGTCCCTTCCTCCCCGCCACCTCCGCCTCAAGACCCCGCGCATGCGCGGGGTGCTATGCGCAGAAGTGGCGCGCGAGGCGCGAGTGCCCGGCAGCCTTGCCCGCGCCGCGCAGGCCGGAGGCGTCCGGAGGGAGACTCTTGGGGGGGCCCTGGGGGGCAGCCGCCGTGCTCCTGTGTGCTGCCAGGCAGGAGGGGGCCGTGAACGGGTGCGTGTCCCCGCTCTGGCCTCTCCGTGAGCGAGGCGGGAGGGGGCCCGGGCCCGCGGCCCGCGCGGGTCCTTTCCCTCTAGCTCTTAACAGCGACGATTCAAAAGTTCCAAAGGCTTCCAACACAGTCACTGACGTTTGAGAAGAGAAAAAAAAACAAACCCAAAACCGAAGTAGTTGTGGGAGGTTACGGTTACAGATCGAGAAAGAGGTGAGGAAGGTACGGCTAGGTAGCCAGTTCTCTGGCTACGAGGTCGCCCGCAGGGCGACAGGCATCGCTGCCTCAGCCGCTGCTGCCTGAGGGAGGCGGCCAGTCAGGCGGCCGTCACCGAGTGAAATGAAAACCAGACCCTGGCAGCATCAGAACTCAACTGTTAGTTTGACATTACTCTTGTACTGAACTTCATCTTAAAAGTTTTTGGTTGAACTTGCAAGTTACACTTCAGCCTATACTGAAACTTGATGTGCTTCCTGAATCTACTAGTTAGTCAGAATGAGACAGTTCTGAGAAGCTTCAGAGGCAGACGGGCACGTTTCAAATGAAGTTTGATGTTGACGAATGTAGGTAACATGCCTTGCAAAAACTTGCACAGATTAGTTCAATGATACTTGCACAGAAAAGGGACCTCAGCAATAACTACACAGCTCAAGTTGCAGCCTAGACAAATTTAACAAGCCACAAATAATATAAAAACCCCACAATGTCATTATGCAAGTACTGCAGCTTATTTTGAAATGGTATATGACACTGAAAACTGTTTCAGGATGAATGTTGCAAATTTAAAAAGAATGCGGTAAAGAATGGAGAATAGAAAAAATGCTTGTATGAAGAATGATTCAAAAAAAGTTTGAGAAAATAGACAAACTAATGTGCCATAAGTGTATCAGGGCAACTGGAACAGATGCAGTAAGTTTGGAATGTCCAAACACTGAGTCTGATAACATAAAAGCGAGGGGACATCCTCTTAGAGATGAGAAAGTGGCGAATTTAGAATTGTTAAAAGGAAGTTTCTGGTTTCTTTTACTTATTTCTTTTTTTGGAGAAAAACCCACTATGGATTATGGAATTTGCTGACTTAGAGAGGCTTTGGAGGCAAGGATTTAATGAGATGTGAGCAAGAATCATCCTGTATCTTCCATTATGGTGTACATATAAATTTCTCTCTATCTAGCACTAGTCAGTTGTGACAGGTCACTGAACTCAAATCTGGCCCACTAATATGCGTTCATTGTTTCTAAGCTTGATACTGATGTAAAAACAACCTTATCAGATATTACATAATAGGATTTATTTATGAGACCTCAGACTCTCTTCCTGTGAGTATACATGCTTAGCTCTATTAGCATGAATAGTTTCACAGAAGGAAGCTGGACCACCCAAGGGAATATAACATAAGCACACATATAAATAACAGTTTGTTTAATTTTGGCTTGTACATGCTCATAATTTTGTGTTAATGCTTTCTGGCTTAGGAAGAGTGTGTGCATTCAGCTTTTCTTTAGGAGTTCCTTTCACTTATCTATGCAAATGCTGCATTGTGAATTTATGGCGAATTTTCTTCTTTACATTCTTTGCAATTATAAAATTGTATGGGTTGACCTTATGCTATTCTTTCATGAAAAACTAGCTATAGCGCATATTTACCTTCCATGTTAATATATTTTTTAAAATTTTTTTTTATTATTATTTTGCTGCTGCTCTGTATTTACAAAAGTTTTCTCTGCTTGTTGGTTCCAGTCATAATTTTACAAGCAACCTCACATCCCTGGAGATGCGATATATTTTTATAGAAAGGTTGCAAGTTAGCATCCAGTACCATCCAGTAGAAAATAAGCATTCACTTCATGCAAAGAGGTGGCTTACTGCATTAAAAAAACCCCCACAAACAAAAACCCCCAACCCAAGACAAGGAACAACAACTTGAAACAGCTGCCACTCAACATATTGACTCTTGTAGAAAGAGACATCTTGAGACGTGCTGAAGTCCTTCCTCAAATGAAAAATAATGAGATTTTATACAGTTATGAACAGCAATCAACAAGTATTTAGTGGCAACTGGAAATTTCAGTGGTGTATCCACAATTAGCAAGACCATTGTCAACTTATAAAGGAAAACATTTACTAGTGATGATGCTTTGCCTACTCTGGTAAAAAGTAGGTACTGGGTCTTGTTATTTGTTTGAATACGTCAGAATGCGCAGTAAAAGAAAAACAGCATTTCCAAAAATTTAAGAATCAAATAACTGTAAGTTTGTAAGTTCATACTAATTTTGCTAATGTTGGGGGGAGAGAGATGAATTTGACCCAAGTAGAGCCAAAACAAGTGGATACTTTTAACTCTACATGCAGTTTTAACATAAAAGTTCAAAGTTACATGGTCTGTTCAGTCTTGGTAAAAGACTAAGACCAAGTTTAGAACCTGACAGTTCTTGCCGTTTATCACCTTTTAAAAACAATCGTATAGGACTAATAATGGCAGCAATTTGGCATGTTTTCAGACCTTCTTAAGTACAAGACAAGAGAAGATAAAAATGGCGATAGCATATATTCATAGGGATTTTGAAGCCATGCTGTTTTTGTAAGGGTATTATTTTAAAAAAATTGAGACACACTGCCCTACATCTTCAAGTTGTGATCAGCTGCTTTATGAAGTTGAGTTGTGTACAGATTTTAGAGAAGGAGAGGTCATGTTTATAGGAGACTCCCTTGCCCCCATATTATAGCCATTTTAGCCAGAATTCATGCAAGCACACTCAAGTCCAGGAATAGAAAAACTAGTGGGAAAGAATCTCAAATATAGGGTGAAATCTGCTGAGAAATGTTGGACGTGATTGTTGCAAGGGCAAAGAAAGATAAAAGATAAAGACAGAGAAACTGGGCAAAATGTTTTTTTCATGCTTTCCCTTTATCCTGTGTCCATCCTGCCATTGCAGGCTCTGGACAGAGACCACTTCACTTTCTGCATACAGTTCTGTCTTTGTAATTACCGGTCCTTTCTATTTCTAAATAGTACCAACAACATGATCAGCACCAATGAGGAGAGAAAATTCCAGGAGGGAACAGGCTATGTGTAAAACTACGTGAAGAAGCATTAAAAAGTAATGAAGCCCTTTGGATTGATTTCTTCCTTCCTCTTGTTGAAATGTAGGGCTGGAAGAAAACTTCAGCAGATGCCTAGTCAAACCACATACACTGAGGCCAGGTGGAGTAAAACTCAGCCATCCCTCACAGATGTTTATCCAGCTTCATCAAAACTGTCAGTGAAGGAGATTATGCAGGGATGGGTTTTTTTGGTAGCCTGTTCTAGGAATTCTAGGATTTTCTCTTGTCCTTTGTTGGACATGGAGAACCAACTATTTAACAATCTCTTTATAAACCAACATATGTGATGCAGAAAGTCATGACTGAGTGCTGTCACAAAACAAAGAAAACAATGACATTTGGAAGAATATTCTCACTAATAATACTTTGGTAACAACATATATTTCAAATGCCCAACACTTTGCCCTTAGTTTTCTGTCTTGTAGATAAACAAGCCTAACTCATTCCATCTTTCTTTGTAGACCATCTTCCTCTGCCCTACCAGGCTTGTCTCTTCTCTGTGCACTTCTGCCCATCTGTCTGCATCTGTCAGACTTTCTGTACGTAAGATTCTCAGATGCCTCACCAATACGAGGTTGAATTAAAAAAAAAAAAAAGTTGTATAAATACACAAACATACACCTCTATGCACCTCCTTTATTCTAGGTTGTTTTTGTCTGCTAATGCATGCCAGATTATTTGCCTTTTTTTTTTTTTTTTTTTTTCTTTTTAGGAAAGAGAAGCACATAATTAATTTGCATTTATTTTTTTATTCCACTGTAATTCTAACACTCTGTGTCTTTATTTTTCTGACATTTTGACTTGTTTATGTTCACTTATTTATCTGAGACAATTTGAATCCCATTCCTGGTATCTGTAATGCTGCTTCTTATTTCTAAGAGTATTCTATTTCATACCAACTTTTTAAAAAAGAAAAACCACCACAGCAAAAATTAGTAAGCCCCTGACAGATCTGGATAGGACCCACCCTTGAGATGTTTTCCTATCTGACAATAAACATTTTTGTCATTACCAGTGAATTACATGTTAGCAGTACCAGTGTCAACTTTGCAACTCTGACGGGAAGTTGTGGCACACTAAATTGTTGCCACTTTACAAAGCCTCCTTCTGTGAAGGAACACAAGCAAAAACGTATTTTGGAGAATGTCACTGTGTAATAAAAGTAATAAAAACAATCTATGAGCAAGGGCTAAATACGGCACACCAACGTACTACATTCAGGTTTTCACATTTTCCTGTATCTGTTCGTTCTTGTACACTAAGTGCAGAGAGAAGAGGGCAAAACCCTAGTCTTGCCTTTTCCCCACTTGCTGCCGCCTGCAATTTGATGATTCTTATGAAATTTATTTCTTCTCTGTACTGCCTCAGGTTCACTATGTGCTAGTCGCCAGCGCAAGAGCTGCTGAGGAGCTCAGTGTCAAAGTTTGCAAGCACATGAATCCCAGCATTGCCTTAGCCTCTTTCCCAGTTCTTGGATTCCCCTGATTTCGGATCCAAAATGTTACTACGGATTGACTAGCAAGGGGGATCGTTACTTGCTGTATTGTTTTACTAAAAAAGCAAGTAAGTCCCTAACAATAAATGAAACCCTAAAAGGAAATATTACATATTCCATCTCCGGATGAACTCATCTTTCTGAAGTTAGTTGGGTGCAGTTAACCGCTTCCTCACTTCCCCTTTTACCACTCAGAACATCTGAAAGCCACACGGAAGAAAACAGAAAAGCTACCCCGATTTAAAAAAAGTTGCCAGGTGCCCTTCTTTTCCCAAGACGGGTTCGGTTACAGTATTTCTTCTCAGCCATGACATCCTCATCTAGCAGCCTCCCCCCACCCCGCCGCGTTCCAGGACTAGTTTAGGGGTTAAAGTTCCCAGAGAGGAGCAAGCTGAAGGAGTCCCTCCAGAGCTCCTGCTGGAGGGCAGCTCCGGGCAGGGCATTCCCGCGGTAGGGGCAGGGGCAGGCGGACGGGTCGGAGAGGGGAGACGCCGTCCTTCTGTTGCCAGCCCCCAACAGATTCACCCCCCCCCTCCCGCAGGGAGCAGAGCTGCTTTCGGGACCTGGCTCTTCAAAGCGAAACAGAAAGGGGGCTTTCCTCACCTGTCAGCATCCAGTAGGAGGCAGCCATACCTGGGCTCCTGCGAGCCCGGGGCCGAGAGCCCGGGGCGAGGGCAGGGGTGGCGGGAGCCGTCCCGCCGCCGGCGCGCCCGGGGGTGCCGCGCCGCGCCGCGAGTGGAGCTCAGCGCTCTGCGCCGCCCGCCCGCCTCGCCGCCGAGTTAGGCATTTCCTGTTTGTCATTCAGTCTTTACGTTGTTTCTTCGCATCAAGAAGAATTTAGCTTCCTCCCCCCGCACGCAGCTTTCCTCCCACCCACCCCCCAAAGACCTCTGAGCTTTGGAAACCTCCCCGTAGAACTAGCCCAGCGCTAAGATGTACAAATAAAGCCAGATCTCCCCCCGACCAAGCCTCCGGCTTGCAGCCCTTGGAGAGAACTGCAGACCTTAAAGGGACATCTGCCCGCTCGTAATTAATGAATAAGTGTCTCCCGCCGGCCAGCCCACCTCCCAACAGGGCAGGAGAGAGCTGGGCGTGCTCCTTGGCCACCTCTCTCGCCCTTCTCAGCAGGAGAAACACATCCTTGAGGTAGGGGGTATGTTTGGCTGGTCGAGTTTAATTTCTCTTACATCACTCCTTAAAAACGCACTCTACGGTCGGTCATTTGCCTGCAGGAGGAAGCCAGCCACCCCCTCCTCAATTCTCAGCGGCCCTGGGCATGCAGTAACTCTTCAGACAGTGGACGATTTTCTCGAGTCTTTGCGTCTCCCTGTGCTTTGCTGCGTGGAGGAAACACCAGACAACTGTCTTTGCCCTCATCTACCGAACATTTGCACGGCATCCCTTCCCCCTCTTTCCCTGCCCACTGAATGACTTCACTAATAAATAACTGAATAAACCGCAGAGGTAATGATCAGCCAGATTCAGGCTTGGGAGTAGGGATTTTCAGGGTTCATTAAACACTCAGTGAAAGAGCAGGTTGCAAGACTTTCTGTGTTTACCAGAGTGCTGCTCAGGTGGAGTGACATCGCTTCAGCAGTGTATGAGTTCTCGCACTGGACCTGGTGAAAAATAATTTTGCTCATAAAACAAGAGAACCCATGGTACATCAAGCAAGAAAAAGAGAAATCAAAATACTCTATAAGGATTTGGAGTGCTACTGGGAAAATTGCCCATTTTTTCTTTGAATTGAAGCAAGGAATTTGGTGAATAAGGGGAAGTTAGTGGAGTTTTTGTAAGTTCCTCGGAGGCTAATAAACTACGGCTGTTAATCATCACTGTTGTAGTTAAATGCATCTCCCAACTTCTTTCTTAATTTTATGAGAACACTTTGAGTGTAGCTTTAATTGTAAATCTGTGGAAATTTTAGAAAACTGCACAATTTTAAAGCTGGGTTTAGGACCAAGGGTCCTCATTCAGTAGTGTTTTATGCATATGCTTGCCTTTGCACATTATAAAATATATTTAATTACAACAGTGGGACTACTTAAAGTTGATGAAATTAAGCACATGTGTAACTTTTGCTGAATGAGGATCTGAGCTCTGTTGGTACCAGTTTAAAAGACTAGACACATTTTTCCAGTTAAAGGTTTTGTGTATAAAATCAAAGGAAACCAAAATGGTATTCAAACTAAAAGAAGACGGAGATTTTGGAAAAAGCTGTCATTTCATTTTTGACAAGCGAGTTATATTACTACTGCTGTTTTTACCCCAAAGATGGCAATACCTTGCTGTGCTTTTTTTTTTAAAAAAACCCCAAACCCAGGTCTATGTATTTCATTTCCGTCACTGTACTTCAACTAAATGTACATGGAAGAGTTGAGCTTGCTTTCAAATCATAGTGGAGGATTTCTTTCTGTGATACAATTAACTATGCCAGGAGGAGAAACAGGGAAACTAAGGGCTTTCACATGTATTAAAATAATCAGTTCAAATCTGTTTGAAGTATATGTGGTGTTTGATACACGATGTGGGGAATGTACATCATGTTGGAAAATAAAACTTCTTGAGAATAAAAAGAAACATTCCCGATGTAGGTTTATTCCTAATTTCTTCTGAATTATTGTTGGTATTATTAATTTCTTTCTGTGGTAGTATCCTATGCATCTTGCATTACACAATGCCAAAAGGGAGACATTGGAAAAGATTAACTGCTGGACTGAGCTAGCATTTCTTATTAGTTTGCATACATTCAAAGAAGTAAGATACATTACAGACTTACAGACCATTATTTATTTTGGAATGCCAAACTAATTCAGAATAAGCAAACGCCTATTGCTTGTAGAATAGTTGCTTCATCTCTTCACAGTCTTTGTTGCTTTGGGTGCATTTTTTCAGGCAACTGTTCATAACATATCGCTAAATGCTCTTATTGAAGTTTAAAGCTTTATACATTGGTAGTAAGGAACGCATGTATATTAAGAAGGAATCCCTAGATGAGGTGTGCTCAGGCCCAGAAGTAGTTATGATATTAGGTAATTTCATATCTGCATAACAAATATTAGTTTCAGTGGATCATGATAGTATAGAAAATAATTACCTATAATGATGGATAAAACAAAAAGGTCAAACTAGTTTAGAGAATATAATTGTTTTACATATTCTTTTATGCCTTTCTAAAGTGTCACAGAATGCTGAGGAATGAATTTTTTTTTCTAGCGCTATAAATTAAACATGATTCGTCATTTTGAGCTCTGCCTCCCAATTCAGTTTCAGCAAAGTATTTTAGAATAAGCATTACAGAATAAGTACACTTGTAGGTCCATGGATCTGATAGAAGTCTTTGTGATTAAAGATGAAATTAAAGACTTTGAAAGATGAGACTTCGAAAAGACCACAAAAATTCTTCTCCCTTCAAGAAGTGTTATTCCTGGAAAAAACAGTGGAAGTGCATTCTGTCCCAAAGGTGAGAGGTGAAAGAACAGGAATCAAAGATTTTCAAATAGGTTCAAAGGCAGGCAGTCTTCTAAATAATGTGACTATAATTTACATAGAACTCATTTTCCATGGAAATTGTTCTTCCATTCTTATAGAGGATATGAGCAATTTTAATTTATTTTGATTGTTACTTAAAAGGATCTCTAACCTGTAGGACAAGAGAACGATGAGTAATGCAAGACCTTGACTTCAAATAGCCAGAAGTGTGCTTAACTTACTTCCATTAAAGGAATAGTGTGACATCAATAATTGTAAGAGAGACATAACATGTTTCTGCAATGTTCATGGTTGTTATTACACTGTGTTATTCACTGCATGGAAAATACTACAAAGCTCGTTCATATAGTTTCTAAGTGAAGATTTATCATTGAAAGCTCTTATTATCATCTTTGATGGCTTACATTGTACTGCAGATCAGTGATAATTTATGTTTACATTTTTTTCTTGCACTTGCTTATTCACAGTCTCCAAGATGTCTTTCACCTTGTTTACTCTGCTGTTCATTTTCATAGTCTCCGATTTTTCCTATTCTAGGACCATGCTAGAATTTACTTGGCAGAACTTGTGGGCCTGTAGTCTTATTTTTATTATGTCTGAGATACTCAAGGGCTCCTTCTTCAAGTACCAGAATTAGGACCTTGCGGGATTTGGAGTGGTTCCAGCAACACTCTATGCATAAATCTTTTCATGTTTTACAGCTCAGCTTTTAGCTGATACTTGATATTCTTGGAGAATGCCCATGTATCTGCTCCATGTGTATTAACCAGTGGTACAAATGTGCCAAAAATCCTTTTTACTGTACAATGGGATCTTCATAAAAATTTTGTTTTGCAGCTTGTGCTAGTTTAATTAATGTTGGTAGGAAATGTTATGGAAAATGCCCTTTGTGTTCTGTGTTAAATTTGTTCTCTACAACATCTTTTATGGCTTCTTCATTGGTCTTTTTTTGGATTATAAACCAACTATCATAGAGTAGTTGTGAACCAAACTAATATACAGTCTGTATTCTTACAAAGTAGTCTGATTTTCCTGCTTAACAGTTTTAAAGTATCTCATATCCTCTGTGACATCTGCTTTTCTTTCAGCATTTTCTCTGGATGTATTTTTTTTCAGTATTAATCCTAAGTTTCTAGAGATTGAAAGTATTCCTGTATCACAAAAATACGGGAAGACCAGGAAGAGATGAGTTTATACGGCATCATGTACTGTTATAAATCTTCCAACAATCTCTTTGTTTTATCATTGTTGCTTTATACTCATGTAGGAGAATTTCTGTATTAGAACAGAATTTAAGATTCTTGCAGATGATACCTCTACTCTTTTCATAATTTCTTATGCTATTTCTATTTCCTTTAAGTCAGCTTCTCACAATTTAAATCCTGACTCACAGTTTTCTCTTGCAACATGGGGGAGATTTTCTGCTTGCTTATCTGTTTATCTATTTACTGTGTCAACAATATATCTTTGAGCTCTGTGGTATATTACCAGGCTTTAACATGAATATATATTTCTTCAAACTGTATGCTACAAATAAGGCTAGAAAAACACAAGCCGGTTTATCTATCCAACTTGAATGAGGTACTGATCTCTCTGGCCTGAGTATTTCAGCCTTTTTTGTGCTGAAGCACCTTTTCTACAGCACTGGAGTAATTGGAGCTATGGCATTGAATCTGAGGGGAATGGAACTGGTAACTTCAAATGCGGGGAGATGAAAGAAATGAATTCATATTTCATTATACAAAATCAAGAAGCTGAACTAGCAATTGCAGTAGTTTATAAAGTTTTTGTAAAAGGTACATAATGACATCCCAGCTAATATTCGTTGATCAGTGCATTAGCTCCACTGCATTATACAAATGAAATTATTTGAAATGAGGCCAGAATTTAGAGGCAGAGGATGAATTGATTCTTATTATTAACCTGGGCTTTCTGCACTCCACCCACACTCCTTTGTATTACAGCTTCTTAACAATTAAATGTCTTTTTTTTAACATGCTGCTCATGGTATGCTGCATAACCAATATTATTATTCAGATAGCTTTCAGTTATGAAAATATATAGAAGAATAATTTGCTGAGAGAGTGCTGTGAAGGGAGACTAATAGATGATAATAATTTCTTAATTACATAGTCTGCAGAGTTTTACATTGTATTGCATTGCGCTGCATTCATTGCCTTTACAGCTAGTCTGCATAATATAATTACTTATAGGTAGCTGTAGCTGCAATAACCATGATGAAAACTCTCAGTTTATTCTATTTTTTTTCCTTCTAGTCTGTATAGAAAAAGATTAATTCTCTCATTTTTCCTTGATGCATGCACACATTCTTCTTCCATTTCTATTATTTTACTCAGTGCAAAAGCAACATTTAAATATAGATCACTGCCTAGGCTTTCCTTTAATCTTCAAGATCAGGAAAAAAATCTTGGTTTTTGCAGTAACATGAGCCTGGTCATGATGCTGGTATATGTTTTATAGCATACATTAAAAAAAAAAAAAAAAAAAAAGAGCAAAAAACCAGCACACACACAAGAAAAATATCCCTGTAGTGCAGAAACTTCATCTTTTGCAATTACCTTTTAATATTTTAACTGCATGACTTTAAGACAAATTACAAGTTTGCAACAATACTTCTGTAATGAGCACCACATTGCTACTTTTTTAGTGGATATTGCAAACCAGACTCCTGCGAGGATTCCAGCTTCTGTAGATTACTGTAACTCTTTGTTTCAGGGGTGCTACAATAATTTTTACCTTTAATCTAAAACCTCCTGCTCCAGCTACCTGTCCATGTGCATAATTAGTTTTTGTGTTCTGAAACCCTTCAATGGTTTTATTTCAGTGGTTAGGTCACTCTGGTAAGAAGACAGTCCCGGGGTTCATATAGAAGCCCATATTTGTTTTATTATCTTATATTGGGTTTTCCAGAAGTCAGATGATTATCAAACACATGGGTAAGTCTGAAATCCAATTTTTTTTTTTTTTTTTTTAGTGCAAGACACAGACAGATAGGCATCTCTAGCCACCTCTAGGCTGGAGTCTGGGACCTTCTGAATGTGAGTTATATTGAAAGAGTGGACAGCTGACAGAGAAGGTAATGTACATCATTTTGTTAGCAGACTAATAAAGCACTCAGCCTCAAAGTCAGACTTCTAAGTTGGTGTTCTTTTTCACATTGAAAGACTTTTTTTAAAAAGTATCTCCAGTCTCCCAGAATCATGTCAAAACCAGCGGGCTTTTGCCTAGTTGGCTACCATCCTGTTGAAATGAATAGTGTGCACTGAAGTACTAAGGCTTCTTCAGGCCAGAAAGGGGCAGCAGAACAGTAACTCTGGAAGTTACTGCACTGAGCCTTTTTTACCCGTGCAAGCTGTTTCATAGCTCTTTGTGTCACTCTCCCCAATTAATCAATATGTTAATGTCTGTCACATGACTGAATACACATATATATGCCATGTCAGATGAGTACAATGCAGATATTCTGTGACATTGTGCTTTTTGCATATCCTGCCTTTTATATATGATAGGCATGTGTGTGATCTTGTGATGAAAGAAGTGCTGCTAGGCCCTCATGAAAGAGGGCGACCAAAGACATGGCTACCAGGATAATCTGGGGTTTTTTAATTATTATTTTATTATTATATTGCCTACTCCATCACCATATCCAAACAGCTTACAGGTAGCCACGGGGAGGGCCTTAAATGTGCCTGGGTTGTTCTGGTGGTCTGGATCCAGGTTAGTTCACTTACATAGGACTGTTCTGAGCATCATCTAGAATGCATGTGGTCCTAGGAGAAGGAACCAGAGATCAGGACTCTCTCATCACCACAATGACAACTTAGCCATCTTGTCAAAGGTCTCAAAAGTTAGGACATTTTCCTTGGGGTGTAAGACATTGAGAATATGTCCAGTCTGGGAAGGGAAATGAATCCAATGAATGCTGTAAACATTAAGCTATTACAGAAAATGTGGACACAGTCTTTTCTTCCACCCATGCCTTAAAAGGAGGGGTGGCAATGGCATTTTGTGAGGAGACCAACCCTATCAATCTGTGCTAAGCATACTCTGAGTGTGTCTACAGGATCTGGCTCTTTAGGAAAATTGTGGGGAATAATGTCCTGTCTGGAGGTCTGATCCAGACACCAAACTGCTTTGGAAGCACAGTTCTAGCTGTGCAAAACAAAAATGCTAAATATCTGGAGAACCTTACAGACGCAAACAAGTTAGTGCCCAAACATAGTAGCTATCTCCAAGTTTGTAGGAGAGGTGAAAGAAGAATTTTTAGATCACAGTTTTGGATTTAAGTACCCAGTTTAATTTAGGAATTGCTTTACTAGTGTCAATGGATCATGCGGCAAGCATAGCTTTGGGTTTAAGAATAGAGAGATTTCTTACAGTATTTTAAACAAATGGTGGCAATATTTGCTGATTTGAAAACTAAGATGTGTTACATTTCTGTAAAATGATTCTTGGGTATAGCAAATATAACTTTAGCACTTCAGAGAAATTGTTTAATGTATATAGTCATAATGAAAGAGGAAGTTCTGCTCTGACAATAGGAGTTTGTGGTTAGTAGATTTTTCTTAGTCTGAAAACTCATCTTCCATGAAACACAGTGAAGGTGCTCATGCTGTATTATTCTCCTTTGTAGTTTTATCAGCAACAGAGCTAGAATTGGTAGAAGTTATACATGTGTCATTGTTGTGCCATTTGTGTGATGTCTGAACATTTTCTGTTTGTTGTAAAAATATAATCTGAAAAAAAGAAAGATGCAAATATTTCCTCCAGCACACAGGAAATTGTAACAGGTTTTAGAGACCAGAACTAACTTAAGAGGCAATGAGGAAGTTAGCTCTTAGGTAGAAATTTTCAGAATTGATGGTTATCACTGTCATAAACCGGGAATCCCCTGGACTGATAAACCGGGAATCCCGTGGACTGATGTGGAATGTTCTACTGTGGGCTAGTGTTGACTGATACAGCATTAATAGATGCAGCTTCAGAGTGATCTGGGTTTCGTACACAGGTGGAAGTAAAAAAAAAATCTTATTTCATACACATAAGGAAATTAGTTTTTTTCATCCTCAATGTATTATCCAGTGGAACAAGCATGAACAAATCAACCTATTTCTCCAGACGATGTAATATGCTTTCTCTTTAAAGAAATTGTGTCACCTTCATCAAAGGTGTTTTATCAGAGTATAGGAGAGTCTAAGCATCAAATGACCATAATGGGGTTGTTAAAATAACCAACATATTTGCCAGAGGTAGAGTTATTTTTATTAGTAATAGTGTACTTATTGGTGAGTCACTGGATAAGACTGATGTGCCTGGATTAGTGTTTACTGTCTATGGAAATCTTGTTTCTCCAATAGGGCTGGACTCAGAGCCAAGACCTCGGTTCAGGTCAGCACACTTTGCGGAGAGTTTAAAGCTAGCTCAGCAATCCAAATACTCCCTGTGGAACAATTCAGGAGAAAATTTCCCCCAAACTCTACAACCAAACTAGCCTTTTGACCTTGTCCAGAACTCACAGGTTGCAGCTTCTTTATTAACTCAGTGCGGCACCATTTTCAAATACATGTGCACCTAACATGTGTTTATCTGTCTGGGATCTTCAACTGTTTTAGAAGCCTTCCAGATGCTAATGTAAGGTCTTGTGTCACCAGGACATAGTTTAGTTTTGACTGCTAGAAGAACAGCATTTGTTTGCTTTCATGAGTGCGCTTATTAAAGTAACATGAATGGTTATATCCTCGACCGTGTTTGTTCTCATTCCCATTTCCTCTCCTGTTTAGAGTCTCATGGCCTTTTCTGAAAGTATTTTTCTCAGCCAGGGCGGAATACGTATCTCAAAGAATATATGTCAAAACTTCATTTTTTCTGGGAATCTTTTTTATTAACTATTGCCTTAGTTCTCAGCTAAGTCATTATGTCTGCTGTAAAGGTGATTGAAAAAGCTAGAAGAAAAATATATTTTGGTATGTCTTTGCTGAGATTTTGATGTATTCTGCAGATGAGATTTTTTTTCAGGAGTGGTTCAAAGTTGGTATCTTGCCAACTTGTCGACCTGACATTTGCATACCACTTTGTAAGCTGATTTGAGGCCAGCCACCAGCTTCAGGAGCTGTATTTTGTAGATTTACAGCACCTTATCAGATGTGGTTCCTAGGCTGCTGGATTATTGGTCTGACAAGGAGCTAAAAACGTTAATCCCAGCTTCCAGGTTTATAGTTTCTTGAATAAATGGATACTGGTGTATATAGATCTAAGTAGGCTGCTAGGTCGACTGTACCAATTAGGAAAGTGAGGCCTGTGGTGGTATGGAGATATGGGCTGGTCCACCCAAAGTGTTTCACTTGCTTTGTGGAGGAGGATAACAACTGGGTGGTGAATTTGAACAAGCACAAATTATACAGGTTAAAAATCATGTTTTCACATAGAGTTGAGTAGATTACACTGTCTATACTGTAGCCATTCCTATAAGTTATGTAGACACACTTGGAATTATTTTATAGCTAGTTTTATAGTTGCATTTAAACTAGCTATATTGGTGTGTTTGAGCTGTGTAACCAGCTAGTACTTAGAGCAGCATGGCGACTCTCCTAAGTAGCAAGATAAAGAAAGAGGTGCAGAAAGAGAGGAATTTAGACCACAGTGATCACCACACTGCTGTACCTTGTTGTCACCATATCCAATTTAAGATAAGACAGCCATCTTAGCTGCAGGTCTGGCAACAATATTCACAGTAGTGATTACAATGCTGAATCAGCGTTGTGTGTTTCATGTGGGAAATAGTAAAGCCGTGGAGAAGACAGTCTTGAATAGTCACAGGTTTTCTATTTGTCAAAACAAAGTCACTCCAACTAGAATAGAAAGAAACTTCTTTTACTGTTATTAGTCATATGTACAATGCCAAAGGAATTTATGCAGCTAGATACATAGTAGCAGTGTGGTATATAGTAAGATTTTCTAAAAAGATTGAGCTTTCCAGTTAATGAAACTCAGTTTGCTATTTGAAATTTTGCACATGGTATCAGTATGTGTTTTTTTTGTGAACCAGTAAAGCTGTGAACCAATGTGAAGAACATGCTGGACTTGGTGATTTTTTAATATTTTTTTTTTAGTTACTGACTCTTCCAAAATTTGTCTGCATACAGACCTTAATTGGCAAATTTGTAAGGGATTGTTCTGCGGATCAGATTAGTAGAAAACTCATGCATTTAGTAGAATTAAAATTACAGTAAGTAGCATAATGATGTAAGATGTGTAATGATACAAGCTCTATAATGCTAACATTATATAATAAAACTGGCTTCTTATAATTTGATTTAACCTTTCTTGCTTCATTAGATAAACTTTTTACACTTTTTTTAGTACTCTTTGAACTTCAGAGATATTTTGTGGGGGAAAGAAGCTTTTAAATTCAGATAAATGCTCAGTTTTGTGTTTTCTTTAAACATTCAAAATCCAATATATAATATAATTTTAAAATACTCCAAGTTATTCAATCAGTTTGATTTGATATTTTGCATATCATGTTGTCTGCAGTTCTGAGATGCTGTTGTTTTATGTTACAAAAGTAATTTACTGCATGCATTTCAAGACAGATTTTATTGACTTTCTCCAAATCTCTAGGCTTGCAAAATGCGTAAGAAAACCTGTCACAGTGGAGGAATTGTTTTCCAGTGGGATGGCCAAAAATTTATTTCAGAGTGAACAGACTTTAAGGCCAAGGGAATTATTAAGTTTGTTTACTGTGACCTACTGTAGAGCACAGCATTCTGGTTTAGTATTCTCTTTAGGTCAGATAAAAGTATGAAATACATTTCTATAGTATTAGACAACATATGATTCCACCAGTTCAATGGACAAATTTGAATTCTGTTACTTTAGATCTATTTAACACATTTATTGTTGCTTTTTCCAACAGAGCTGAGAATTTTCAGATGGGGCTTCAACTCAAGCCAGTGGTGTTGAGGGAGAAGTTAGAGAACCAAAAAAGGAACAGAATTAGAACTGATATGCATTTATATCCATTTGTTAAAATCCTTACTCTGAACATTGCTAATAACTTCTGTTGAAGTAGGCAGCGGCCAAGCTTGATTTCAGTCTATTATTTAACTTTTTCTTGGACTTCAGAAGGCAAGATCAGCCGGTTTATGATAGCAAATATATGCTTAAAAGGATAAGAAGGCATGGTATGTTGTTGAAATGCAGATTTTTACATGAAAATATTACAACCAGTCCATAAGCTAGCTCAGCATGTTTCATGCTATTAAAAATTGAGTTGAGTCATGACTGCAGTTTGACTGCTTAAAGGATAAGTTCTGGAATATCTTCAGAATATAAGGAATATTGTGAAGAAAAGGACAAAGCACTATCATCTTACAGAGCAGGAGGTAAAGACTTAAGCTATGAACAGTAACATCGTTAGTCCTGTGTTTATTATGAAGTGAACCTAGTTTCCTGTTAACAAACAGTTTTCTATCCACTCCCCTGTATAAAAAAAAATAAAATACCACAACTGTAGACATTAGCTTAACCCCTGTTAACGTTTGTCAGAGTTTCACTTTTAAAAGAATCCTGTTAAAGCAGATGAGGAAATAGATTAGCAGGCATGCATGTAATAGAGAATAATTCTGACATTTTGTCATGTCATGGCCTTGCAAAATGAGTTCACAAAAAATGGAGTCTGAACTTTTATTTAGTCATAGCATGCAACAGAAAGGATCTTTAGTCCCTGTGAACTAGAATTCTATTTGTTTTTTCTTTTATTGGTTTGTTTGAATGACAAAGTTTGTTTTGGAATGACATTTAAAATGATGTTGCAAGAGGAAACCAGTGACCGTTTTGCCTGTAGCAGGGAAGTATGGCTACAAAGAAATATACACTTTACATTGATAGATGCTATTTGTAGTTCACAAAGAACTTATTACCATTGGATGTCTTTATCTGTAGCTGAACTAAGTCCTGTGAGTAAAATTTATCTGAGTAAATGGATATATCTTTACCTGAACCAGGCATTTTAGGCTTTTCTTATAATCAGTGAAGAGAACAAGGCTTTCCCAGTGTGTGAAAGTTGTCATATTGTAACCTCTAAAAAAGGTTAGATAACTCATGACCTGAAACACTCTCTTCCTCTTTATTTTCTCTAAGGCACCCAGGTGGGTAGCTGTGATGTAGAAGTCTACAGTGTAGACATATAAACTGAAAAGTTTAATTCATCCTGGGAATCAAGTCCTTAATTTAGAAAAAAAATCTTTTGATGGCTTCATTACAGGCCGAATGTCAAACGTGTGTTCTGAATGGGATGTTCACACTATATGAAACATAGCTAGGATTACTAAGACTGGTTCTCTGCTTCTAATTGTCCACCTACATAATTGCTGTAGCTGCCAAGCATTCATTGTGGCCGATATAATAAATACATGGAGATTTCCTTGTTCGTGAAATTGTGAAAAGAGAAAGAAACCACTTCTGACATGGTTTATTCAGAGAATGCCAGTGAGTGTTTTCAGAGAAGTAAGTCAGAGTTAAAATGTGCTTGATGTGTATCTGTAGTAGTTACCAATCTTTTCTGCATATGTTGATGACAAAGGAAGATTTGTCACCATAATTAGGAAGAGAGAAAAAAATCTACTTGCTTTAAGACAGGCTACAAAAAAGTACTGTTTTCACATATCTTCATCATGGCTGATAGTATCAGTGTTCATTGTTTGGAATATGTGGGTGTTGGTCAAATGTTGCTTTGCAGTGAGCTCTTCTGTCACAGAAAAAACAAAAAAGAAGAATGAATAAGGAAGAGGAATAAAGGGTGTCATGATATGTAAAAGGCATTGGAAATCCACCAGATAGATTTTCCTTCTTTTACATGTTTATTTGATCTATATTGCTAGACTAGAATACATGGCATACATAGAATTCACAGTCATGTGCCTAGTCTTTGGTTGTATCCCTTAAAGAAGATT
Organism: Leptosomus discolor; assembly: GCF_034619465.1. NCBI lineage: Eukaryota > Metazoa > Chordata > Aves > Leptosomiformes > Leptosomidae > Leptosomus > Leptosomus discolor. Next base: position 75,002,562 of record NC_141419.1, read on the forward strand.
TTTTCCATTTTCATTTCTTTGTCCTTACAAGGCCCTGATAAAATGCAAGAGAATAATTTTGAGTAGCAGTGGTGAACCCATTTGGTCAAGAAAATGGTGTTTTCAAAAGATAACAAGCATATTCCTTTTTTAGCTTTTAATTTTTGGATTTTAGTCACACTTCTAGAGTTGAAGATTGTGCAATTATGCTGTCAGTTTATCAGTTCGATTGCATATGTGCCATTTTGCCAAGTAATCTTTGAACGTAGCAGTCAGTTTCAGCTGATTCCATTTGAGGGAGAAGCAGAGGACTGAGTATGGTCTCACAAGTCTGGGGAAGTGTGAGTGTTAGTCAGATGAGCAGGGGTAAATTAGAGCCTCATCTTTTCCACCAGTTCCTCTGTAGGATGGTGTTAGAGCCTCAACCAAGCAGTATATATTATACCAGATAGCTAATTATCATGCTTAAAAGTTCAGTGTAGCAATAGCACTGTTGTCCCATGTGTGAGGAAAGTTGTTTGATAGACGTTGTAGGTGAAGGTAAGGAAGAAGAATTTGAGATTGTAACAATAGGGGAAGAGATTTACAAGACAAACTCACAGAAAAATAGCTATTTTTCTTTAGTTTCGTTATTTACTGATTTTTTTTTTAGATTACAAATAATTCACTTAATTTGTGTTTAAAAATATAATTCAAAACCAATAAACCTTTTTGGTCTTAAATCAACTTTCAGTTAGATATTGAAAGTGAAAGACTTTTGTTCCCTTTACAAGAAACCAAATTAAAAGACTGAAACTTGTGGTAAATTTACTGGAATTCTGTGGCAACATCTGGAAATTGACTGGGCACAGCTGTTTATTCAAAGTTACCAAACAGTTTGGTAGACGAATGAAAAAAAGGTGTTGCAACTTTCCAGCCACTGTTGTGGGAAACAAGAATATATTGTAAAATTTTGAAGACGTACTGAACTCCTGTTCTTTATACATATAAAGAAAAATCAGATACTTCGAATGCTTAATTCCATCTAATAAGATTTTTAAAATGCTATTTTGATATAACAGACATTAACTGATATATGATTGAAGATTTTTTTCTGGTTTTATCTCTGCTGATTTTTTCTCACCATGAAATAGGGAGCAAAACACTATGAAGTAAAAAATGTAAGAGAGAATCTATAATCAAAAGAATAGGATAACTTCAACAATATGATTATAGTTTTTTTTTTTTTTAAATAATTACACAATTTGAATTTGAAGTACTTTTACTATTGAAGTACAACATTTATAATTAGAGGTATAACTGTAATATGTATTTTTTGTTGTGAGTCAAATACACAGTTATATATATGATGAAGAGTTGTATTTTTAAACAACATTTGTGTACTATTTGCTTACCAAAATAAGCTGATGAAGTAGTTTTGTAAAGTTAATTTTTGGGTCCAGCTTAACAGCTTCTTTCTCCAGCAACTTGCACAAAACCACACAGATTTCCTCCAGTGTCTTTCTGCAGTGGTACTGGGCAAGTTATATTTTGACATAGGCCATCCAGAACTACAGAAAAACCAACACAATAACAAGAATGCAAGATGTTATTTATATCTTTCATCACCAGTTTTATTGGGTCACTTGTGCTCTGTTTCCTGTTACAGAGGTCAGTATAAAAGCAGATGCTATAATAATTATTAGATTATATTTTCCCACCTATGAAAAGCAATGCAAATCTTTGTACCAGCTTAAGTTCTATCTAGGACAGAAATATTTGAGGTAAAACCACACACTATATTTTGCCATAGGAAGCCAAAACACTGGGACATGTATATTCCCAAAAGAACAGTGTTCAATAAGGGGAATGGATTTAAAAGCTTTATAACAAAGCAAATTCCTTGTAAACACACTTTTCAGGAAATTTCGTGTGCAAGCTATCCACGCCTTTTCCTGACAAAGCATTGTATGATATCTCTGAAACCACAGTTCTTTATCCCAGGTCTAACACTTACAAGGATTTTAGTTATCTTAGAGAAATGGAGGGTCAAGGTTTAGTCTTTTTTGTTTAAATAAAAACTGCTGAGGAGTTTTACATGAAAGATAGGTGAATTTAAAAGAATATGTAGCAGTTAGTGCAGAGAGTGCCTTGAAGCTTCATGGAATTTGTTTTCTCAAACAGACCACTGAACAATTGTATTTGCATCCCATGTCCTCATATACTGGATAGTTCAAGCTTTTCATACTGCTTGGAATATAAAAACTGATTTCCTGAATTAAGTTTGTACAATATCTCCCATAGGAGTTAAAATCAGTTTAATGACATTTCCCTGACTTTGTTTTTACTGTCAGGTAACATTTTTTATCTTATTTCCCCAAAATGACAGTTTAGCTTTAAAAAGCCCTCATTCTATTGAACCGTTAAATAATTCTTTACCTTTTAACAATCAATTATCTCCAAATGTGCACTGTTTGACTGTTATAAAGTCTCATCTAGGTTAGTTTTTATCTGACACGATAAAACTATTTGACAAAACCAGAATTCTCATGTGGAACCAAGTGAAATAAAAATATGATCCTTTGAAGGCTGGAAAAGGGACATAAAATCTGCACACCAGGCACAAATAAATTACATTCAGCGTTGGATGAAATCTAATGCCAGTACAGTGTATATCAATACATTGTTTTTGTTCTTCTTTTCTGTCACATTTCTAAACAGCTCTGACCCTGAAATTCAGTATTGAAGAGGATTTCTTAGTAGTCATGCCACTGTATCTTGTGGTAAGACAGATCTTCTGCATTTAAAATGTGTCTGTCTAATCTCAGCCATTTGTCAAGGCTTGTTTTACATTCAATGAAATGAAGTACCCCCCTAGCCATGTCTAGACTAATTTTCCTAGAAGAGCTACCGTAGCTTTCCTGTACCTACTTTTCCCCATCAGCTAGAGGGACCTTATATGCCATCTTAGGCTGAGTATGACATTTCAATGGTTAAAGGTAAGGGAAGTGAAGTCTACCTTTTGTTAATTTTCTATGTCTACATATAATATGGAAGTATTACTATTGTTATTAGGAAAATACCCGTTAGTATCAGCTAAATCATGATTTGATAGGTATGGGCATTCTTGTTCATTGCTTGTTTCCTCCTCCTCTAGTTCTCCAGCTTTGGAGTACTTTTTTTTCTCAAATAATTTTTTCAGTATCAAAATTTGATTAATGCTTTATTGGAAATTGTTTGTAAGTTTGGGTGTGTTTCTTTTTGTTCAAGTTAATTAAATTGGAAGTGAAAGTAGCTAAACAATGCATGACCTTGAATAAACTAACATGATTTTAACACAATGTGAGTGAACCTCCCATCCAAAATAAACAATGTGGCAAGTTCTTGAAATGGTACAACACAAACTGTTAACCATTAAAAAAGCCCAGTGTGAATAACTCTACATTTGAGCATTCAGGGTAAAAATGTTTCACACCTTTTCTCAGGTGCTTCAACATTCAGGGATGCAAAAAGACATCTCATTGCTTATTTTCCAGGAGGACAGCTGCAGTGATTTATAAAATGAAAACAGAGCTCTTATTACTGTCAAGGTTCTAGCTGGCAAATAGACTGAAGATAAGACAAGAGAAAAAGTGTATCTGTTGAGGTTTTGCCTGAAACTATAATTTAATCCATTGGTGGTTAGATGCTGTATTGCCCAAGAACTGTAGGAGAGCTTGAGAGGTTTTCAAGCAGCTAAGCAGGAAAATCTGAACTGAAATTAAAGTAATTTCTTAATTTAAGAATTTGCCATATTGTCTTTTCTGTTTCAGTTCTTGGATAGATCTGAAAAGATTTTTCTGACACTGATATGGTAAAATACTACATTCTTTGACCACCAGGTTTGTTCAGTCTCAAACTGACTCAATGATTCTATATATTTTGCCAAAAATGGGATTGATTGTATGTAATTTTTCACATCTGAGAATGTGGTTAAAGCTATTTTTTTAGGCTTCCTCTATGGATACAGAAGAGGGAGAGTTTCTCCAGGAACTTATTCTTCCTGTCTTACAATAGATATTATGAGAACGTATGCTCTGGAGAAGCTCTTTCTTGGAAGTGTATGCAGAAGGAGCGTAAATAGTGAATTGGACTAGCTGTCTAATGTATAGATGGCTACACTTAGTTATAGCCCAAAGCTCTAGCCCAAATTATAACTTGACAGTATGAATCTTCTCCTTGCCTTCAGGAAACAAGTCTGTTTCACATGTAAATATTGTCCTCAGACTAACTCAGTCCCTAAGAGGAGTTCTACTCAGAGATGAAGGAATCTTATCAGAGATAGCAATATCATAGAATCATGGAACGGTTTCAGTTGAAAGGAACCTTAAACATCACCTAGTTCCAACCCCCCTGCCATGGGCAGGGACACCTTCTACTACATGAGGTTGCTCAAAGCCCCATCCAGCCTGGCCTTGAGCACTTCCAGGGAGGGGGCAGACACAGCTTCTCTGGGCAACCTCTTCCAGGGTCTCACCACCCTCACAGTGAAGAATTTCTTCCTAACATCTAATCTAAATTTACCCTCTTTCAGTTTGAAACCATTACCCCTCGTCCTATCACTACACTCCCTGATCAAGTGTCCCTCCTCACCTTCCTTCTAGGCCCCCTTTAAGTACTGGAAGGCCACTATAAGGTCTCCCCAGAGCCTTCTCTTCTCCAGGCTGAACAATCCCAGCTCTCTCAGCCTGTCCTCACAAGGGAGGTGCTTCAGCCCTGCGAGCATCTTCATGGCCTCCTCTGGACTCACTCAAGCAGGTCCGTGTCTTTCTTCTGCTGGGGGCCCCAGAGCTGGATGCAGCACTGCAGGTGGGGTCTCACCAGAGCAGAGCAGAAGGGGAGAATCACCTCCCTTGACCTGCTGGCCACACTTCTTTTGATGCAGCCCAGGATATGATTGGATTTCTGGGCTGCAAGCACACATTGCTGGCTCATATTCAGTTTTTCATCCAGCAGCATCCCCAAGTCCTTCTCCGCAGGGCTGCTCTCAATCCGCTCATCACCCAGACTGTATCTGTGCTTGGGATTGCCCTGACCCAGGTGCAGGCCCTTGCACTTGGCCTTGTTGAAATTCATGAAGTTTGCGCAGGCCCATCTCTCAAGCCTGTCCAGGTCCCTCTGGATGTCCTCTCTTCCCTTCAGCATGTTGACCGCACCGCACGGCTTGGTGTTGGCAAACTTGCTGAGGGTGCACTCGATCCCACTGTCCATGTCGCCAACACAGAAGTTAAACAGCACTGGTTCCAATACCAGCTCTTGAGGAATGCCACTCATCACTGGTCTCCACTTGGACAACAAGATGTCGACTGTGACTCACTGAGTGTGACCATCCAGCCAATTTCTGATCCAACAAATGATACATCCATCAAATCCATGTCTGATTTAGAGACAAGGATGTCAGGCAGGACAGTGTTGAATGGTTTGCACAAATCCAGGTAAATGATGTCATTTGCTCTTCCCTTATCCACCAATGCTGTAACCCCATTGTAGAAGGCCACCAAATTTTTCAGGCTTGATTTGCCCCTAGTGAAGCCATGTTGTCTGTCCTTATTTTCCATGTGCCCTAGCATAGTTTCTAGGAGGATCCGCTCCATGATCTTGACGGGCACAGAGGTGAGACTGACTGGCCTGCGGTTCCCTGGATCTTCCTTTTTTTACTTTTTAAAAATGGGGATTATGTTTACCTTTTTCCAGTCAGCAGAAACTTCACCAGACTGACATGACTTCTCTAATATGATGGATAGTGGCTTAGCCACTTCATCTGCCAGTTCCCTCAGGATTCCTGCAGATGCATCTCACGAGGTCCCACGGACTTGTACACCTTCAGGTTCCTTAGATGTTCTTGAACCTGACGTTCTCCTACAGTGGGCACTTCTTCATTCTCCCAGTCCCTGTCTTTGCCTTCTGCAACTTGGGTGGTGTGACTGGAGCACTTGCTAGTGAAGACTGAGGCAAAAAAGTGGTTGAGTAGCTCAACCTTCTCCATATCCCAGGTAACCAGGTCTCCCGTTTCCTTCTGGAGAGGGCCTACATTTTCCCTAGTCTTCCTATTATCACCAATGTACCTATAGAAGTTTTTCTTGTTGGCCATACTCTTCCTGGCCAGATTTGTTTCTCTCAGGGCCTTGGCTTTCCTGACCTGATCCCTGGCTGCTCGGACAATTTCTCTGTATTCCTCCCAGGCTACCTGTCCTTACTTCCACCCTCTGTAGGTTTCCTTTTTGTGTTTGGGCTTGTTCAGGAGCTCTTTGTTCCTCCATGCGGGCCTCCTGGTATTTTTGCCTGACTTTATCTTTGTCGGGATGCATTGCTCCTGAGCTTGGAGGAGGTGATCCTTGAATGTCCTTTGTCTTCCTTAAAAAGTGCCAACAGTTCTGCTACAGTATTATTTTTAGATTGGTAAATACTTTCTTACTCCCACTCAGTAAATAATTCCATAGAGAAATATAGAGTAGGAAACTCCTATTAATGTGTTCATCATATCACTCTCTGACTGGAGTACAGGGATTCATGGTCAACCCATGTAGCATTACAGTCTTTAGCAGATCTTCAGAAATCAGTGTGCATATTCAGAAAAAATGCACATTTCAGAGACGGAATACTTATCTGTATGGATTCTTACCCAATAGAACAGAAAACTATTGACCCTGAACACATGTTTCAGAGAAACATCTATTTCCGTCTTAAAATAAGTAGGGTTTCAGCACTGGCATCATAGACAATACTTCTTCCAGGAAATCACTATTTGCTTCCACTCTGGCGACCAAGCGTGGGCTGTGCGCCATGTTCAGAAGCTGTGTCAGATACTCTTGTAATATTGTTGAAAAGAAAGACATGCTCTAGGTTTTATTTCAATGACTGGCATTGGTATCACAGATTCAGGTAGGCTTCCTTACAAAAGTGGAGGAAAAAGCATCTAGGTTTGTTACAGCTTGGCTGATGATTACCTGATGATTTCTTCTGGGGCTTGACAGGAAATTCCAGTGGTTTTAAGCAACACTGCAATACAAATTACAGGGATTTTTTAAAATTATTATTCCTTTATTTTTCATTTGTTTATGACTGAAAAAAACCCCACCACAACCCCAAACCAGTCCCAAAACCCCTTCAAAATCTGGTCTTTTTCTGCCAATATTACTACAGATCTGAAAACGAAGCAATGGGACCACTAGCCTTCAGTCTTCCTGTTAAGTGACATCCTTAGGAGCATGGGTATGCTAATAAACAGAGATTTTGTTTCAGCCCTAAGTGGACTTTTATTCTAGAGAATTGTAAAAATAATTCAGTAATATCTTTCTACGTAGTTGAAAATAATAATTTGAAATAGCATATGAACTTTATAAAGCAACAATAACATTTTAGCTGACTGCTGACGGCTGACTGCAGCATGGGAATCCTCTTTGCTGACTCAAGCAATGACCTCTAGTTTCCTTTTAACAAGAAAGTTCATAATAGGTCAAGGTAAATTTTGCAATGCTAGTGTGGAAAAGACCATTTGGCCTTCAAGCTTTCAACAACAATATACTTCCTTGTCATTTCTGTCATTTAATTAACAAATATTTGTTCTCAGAGCATTTATACTTGGAAGAATTATTTCTTGGTTATGCAAATAGTCCTTTCAGACAAATTGGATTTATTCACTTAATAATAAACTAACCAAATATAAAATATTTTTTCTTAGTTTGGATCTCTACATGATATAAATCAATGACTAATTTAAGAATTGAAGCAACCTAACATTTTATAATTTCTGGATTTTAAACCAGATTTTCTCACATTTCCATATTTAATTGTGTGTTTGCTACAAAGACTTTCATATATTGTTGTTTTCATCCAAAAGAAACAAAACAATTTATAATGTGACTTGATACCTATTAACTTCATCCCATAAAAGTATATCCATATTTAAGGTAGAGGGCAACATTATAAGCAATGGGATAAATTTTAACTCTTCAAGTGGCTATGAAGACTACTATGAAATTCTTTTATACTGAGTGAAATTTCCATTTATGTGGCACTCAGGTATTAGCACAAAGATTAATTTCATTGTCTGTAAATTGCGTCTTTGAGCTTATGAAGGATGAAGGAGCAAAGCTGTAGCCAAATACTGTAGTAAATCTCTTTTTAGAGTGTCACACTTTTATAGAACGGCTTAGATTCATGTCCTGTTTCATGGTTTCAGTATATATGAAGCCTGGACTTTCCTTGTCCCATGACAATTTCTTTGATATATCACCCAAAAGCACCATGTCTGTTCAGGCTACCTTTATCCCACATCTTGACTAGGACATGCATGTGGAAGGGCCTTCCATTTCTTCGATTCTGGCTATTCTCCACCTCAGTTCCATTAACAAACAGCTGGAACAGCTGGATTCAACAATGCTGACAAAAATCCCATTGCTGCTCAGCTGGAGCTGAAGTCTGATCTGTATGACATTGCAGAAGAGTAAGTTGCATTTCGCAAGTGTTTTTCGTGATCCCAGCTGGGGACAATAGATATAATTAAATGTGGGCAGGAATACCTGTATGTAAAGTCATTTTTAGGAACACATGTCATTTTGTGGTCTAACTGAAATAGTATATTTTGGAGATATTTGGTATCTGAATCAACTCATCCCTGTGTTGAGAAGAAAGCCTAAGGCAACAGGGAACACTCTGGAATCAAAAGAGACCCCTTCTACCAGGAAGGGCAGCCACACCTGGGAGAGTGAGTTAATTGAGTACAACACAGCTTCTGTGAGGAAGAATGTGGGATGATCTCTTGAGAGCAATTTTCATGTGCTGGGTATACTGAAAAAAACTAGAATGAGAAATATCTGTAGCAGAAGTGTCAAAAGGAGTAAAGTCTAGGTAAGAGGTAGGAGAGCTTCTGGGAGCCAGGAACCTTAAAAAAAGATGTCCAGAATCTATGCAGTAACCTGGCTGCCACAACAGACACTTCTGTGGACACATTCTTGCCTCTCCATTTCTTCTTTTACCTTCTTTATTTTTGCAGCTTTATGGCAGATTTTTCATATGAAACTTTTTTGATGGGAGTGTGCTTCCAGTTCCTTGGAAGCTGAACTTTGTCAGTCGTCACTTGCATTATGCTTTCTGGAGCTCCCTAGTCACCTCTGCTATAGTGTCCAAATCACACAACAGCAAGTTGAAGGGAGCAAGTGGAACCACAGATGTTTTTGGCTGACCCAAAGCAGAATTTGTCTGAGAGTGAAGCACCATCAGACACAGTTAACCTAAATTAAGAAGTATCCAAACAGCAGAGGTTGCTTTTTAATTGTGATGCTCACTGTCAACTTTTTGACCCCAAATGAGCTTGTAATGAAGTGGGATGAATACAGATTGCGAGATTCTGAGTAATTAAACCACCTTTTTAATGCCCATTGGCACGTTGGTTTCATGCCCCTCCAGGTAAAGACAGTGCTTAGGGGCAATCTTCAAATGTCGCATCTCCTCTCCCTCAGTTTTTCCTACTCTGGTGATCTTCCCACTTTTGTAGCCTTTGTTCTGATTTCTTTGCTCAGCTTTGCTCTTAGGATTAGAGTTGATAGCTATGGGCAACAATACAGCATGCTAAGGGTATACAGGACCTCGACTACTGTCAGAATAGTTACCTTCTTTCCCAAGTCCTTGTATACAGCCACTTCCAAAATGTGATTTCAGCCTAGAAACTGAAGGAACCAAGGAATACCAAAGCGCATGATGTGGAGAATCCTATGTCAGACACAGGTGGATCTGGAGTAGCTTATGAACACAGACTAACAGTAGGCCTTCCACTATAAAAGACTGCTGCAATTCCACCAAGACCATGCCTTCTGCAGGTACAAGACCTACGCAAGGGTATGTTACTCCTGATGCAGGTATACTGAGAAGCTAGAAAGTGAGAGATGGGATAATGGAACTGGGTATTTCATTTGGGATGTCTTCAGTTCTGAACCTCCAACTCGTATTTCTTGCTGTAGGCACTGTCAACAAGGATCAGTCTAAGCAACAGGCAACACGGTCACTCCTCCAAGAGGCAGGACTAGCTGATTTTGCTAGCTATGCAATTCTGACCAAATTTGTATTGACATGTGATCTAGTAATGGACAGAACTGATACAACAGTTCTCTGAGTGTTGCCTGAGCCAAGTTCACCATAAGCTACCTGAGGGATATGTACCACAAAGCTGCATGAAACTCTCATTTGTATTTAAAAACTGATTACTGGAAAAAGAACAGAGAAAGTAAGCCTGCTGGAGTTCTCTGTGTGCAACAGCCTTGCAATGCAGGATGCTGGTTCCTCTTTGTTTATTCTGAGGGTAATATACTTGCTAGGCTTTTTTTTTTTGTGTGAGTCATTTACTTCGTTGGTAATCCTCTTTGCTGTTTTAACACTGAATTTTATTTCTGGCAGGACACTGGCAGAAATAACACAGCAGCAGTTGAAAGTGTGTAGTAGTGTTACTACACAAGGCTGTGTAGTAACTCGAAACAATCCCTGTCTTCCCAACTCTTTTCTCATAGCATTGAAAAATTTTCAGACCTGGATACGCAGCTCTAGATATTGCTGATAAAAAACAAAGAGCTATTTCAATGAGAAGAAATCATGAATCTAGGATTTATCTCCCAAGGTAACAGATCAGGAGCTAAAGGACAGCCAGGCTGTTTCTAGTTTAGATACTCTAACAGAAAAAAATATGTAAAGCTATTCTACCTCTGTACTTTGCCTCTGTCAAGAAAATACCACTCTATTCTGAATAGATGAGAGAGTGTTTTGTCTGTCATGAGGAACTCTGCAGGTACCAAGCCTGAAGACAGCCATTGTGTCAATAGTGGTGGAAGCCCAGGTCCATTGCTTTGGGCGGAGTCTGTTCCAGAATTTTCACCGTAAATTTCTGGGTAGGGGTTTTAGATAGGCTGTTTGTGCCCTCTCCTTTTCTCTCCTTCAACTCACAGATGATTAGTGGTTTCATCCTTTGCCTTTAGCCTAAAGTAACCTGTTACAGTTCAAGAAATCAGACATTTCTGTTCGATGTTATGACACAGAGATATTAAGAAGTGCCTCAATGTCTAAATCTACTATGAACTGACAAGGCTGTTATATGTGCCTACAAAAGTCAATCATTAAGCCTTATAATTGCCCAATCTAGAGTGAATGCCTTGGGACAACAGATGGCTAAAGATTTGGTTAACTAGACCAACCATGTTTCTCTGCAAAGCATTAGTTTTGCAGAACGGAAAATCCCCAAGTCAGGCAAAAAGGGCTGACGTAAGGCTTTCTGAACCAAAGACTGGTTGGGTCAGCAGTGACTCTGTGATCCATAGTACATGCTTGGGTCAGGAAAGGGAAGAGGTGGGGATGTTATATGATGTAAATGTGCAGAAGTTCCTCTTCGACAGATGGAGAGCTGAGGAAGAAATGGGAGGGGGTGGGGAGGTAGGGGTGGCAGGGAGCAGGGAAGACAGAGAGAGAGAGAGGAGGGACCCAGAATTCTGGGGAGATGCCACACTCGTGGTGCTTCACATCATTTTATTGATTTGTTTTGTTTTGTTTTGTTTTTTTCCTCTGTTTCATTTTAGGATGGTGTTGAAAGAAGGCAGAGAAATGGGCTGCCGTGATATTTTAAAAATGTAAATGAAATGTAATTTATTTATAGATATATTTTGTTTTAAAATCCTAGACTAAGTTTGTTCTGTACTTATCTCATGCCCCTGCTTATTACATTGTAAACACAAAATGCTGTCATAGTGGACTGTATTAGGAAGGGCATGTTTCAGTTGACTGGGGAGGCAAGCACTGACTGAGAATTGTGGAGTCCTCATTCTGTGAAGGAACATGTGCCAGGCTGCTAGGAGAAACAGCAATGCTTCCTTTCTGGGCCCAGGGAAGCTTCAGAGCCGAGGGGCCCTATAAACCAAAAAACCCCGAAACCTGCCTCCCCCAGTATGTGGATTGTGCAGCAGGAGAAATATAACAAGTGCTTTAATCTGTCAGAAGGACAATATCTTTTAACCTAAGCAGGACCATTGCTGCTAATAAGAGTAATGACAACTCACATAAGCTGGAGTAACAAGATTTAGTACTGAATGCTGGGCTTTTTTAATAGAAGTATCTATTTTTAGCTGTTTTAAAACATGTATGTACTACTTATGACTACATAATGTCATTTAAAATGTAGATACCAATGAAGCAGAGCATTACGGGACAAAAATCCATTAAACAAATTGAGGAAAATGACTCTATTATCATCACTGTTAGAATGACAATAGTGTCTATAGCAAGTCAAATATTTTTGACACTTCTAGGTGGTCTCAGGCCATATTCTTAGACAACTTTAATTATCAGTGACATTAATGGGGGCTATATTGTTTGATGGCCTCTATGGGTTTGTCTCTCTCCAGTTTTGCTGTGAATATCTAAGTATGTCTCCAGGTAAACCAACACAGTAGCCAAACTTCCTTTTTGGGTACTTCTTCTTCACTCTTTGTTGTCAGTAGGATTCCCAGAAAAATAAAACAATATAGTGTGCCTGATATCAAGATTGCTGACATCTAGGGAATCTGCCCCTTCCCTCTCCTCCCTGCCCCAACCTGGCTTTTGGGTCAAGCCTCTAACTTAGGAGAGGAATATAATGTAACTGTGAATACCAGCTGAGTTGTAGTAACTCTTGTTTTGGTTGCTAGCAGGAGAGTTGGCTTTTATAAACAAAGATATTTTTCATTACTTAGTTGTATTCATTTGCACATAAAGCTTCTTTTTCCTTTAGCCTCAGTTATAAAATCTAGGAGTTTCTATGCTCACCTGCTAGATAATGTTCAATTCCAATATGAACAACAAATGTGTTAGGAAAACAATGAGGAAACATCTTGAACACCAACATTAGTTTTAGCGCATTATTGCTCAAAGTAATGTATTATCTAATTCACACCTTTTGTCCCTCTGAGGGACACACTGAGGCACCAGTGAGTAATGCTGAACATTAAATGATGCCTGCAGTATTCTTTGAAATCCCTAACAAAGCCCTCTTTATTCTCTGAAACTCCAATTCTCTTGTTTCTGCTCTTCCCCATCCTTCTAGGGAGACATTCTCAAATCCTGCTGTCCGCTATCAGTATCTTGAGCACCCAGAAGCTCCCTCAAGCTTTCCCAGCCCTTTTCTTTGCCCTGACCTCCACTGAACTATTCCAATCTGCTAAAAGTCTCACTGACATTTCCCAGGCTCCCTCCCACTTTCAGAACTTCCTGAACACTTCCGGCTACTTTTACAAAAATATTACGCTGCTGAGCAGGAGACTGGCTCTGTTCAGGTAGACCATTACCAAGGTTTAAACAGCAATATACTGGAAAGTAATACTTGGATTCAATAACAGTTCACAGACTGCAGGAAATGCTACAAGTTCTTCCTGGCTTCCATTAGTTGGAAAGCATAAGACAAGGGAATTCTGTCAGGAGTTATAACAGCTATTGCCGTACCCCAAATCTAAAAAATAGAATTTGTTTTAGTGTTCAATGGAACATATATATTTCTCTGCATCAGTGAAGCCTCATTTCTTAAAGGTTCATAGCCATAATCACTCTAAGGAATAGCAGTCAGTATCCAGCTATACTTCAAAATACCTTACTTAAGAAGCAGTCCCTTTTGGGTCAGATCTCCAGTCCCTGACATGACTGCATGAAGCAACTGCAGAGCTTCTTTAATGTAGAAGCTGAGAGAATTCTTCCTGATGTGAAAGAACAGAAAGCCCTTGAGGCTTGTCCTGTATGTTGTCTGCTCTGCTACATGCTGTGGCAAGCTGAACATAAGATTGGGAGATAAGATCTTACATGCACTTCTCTTACTGTGGCACTAATACAGGTAGGGGAACATTAATGCACTTTCCGTAGAAGACAATCATTTGCACCCTGTAGAGAATTGGAAAAGAGGAAGAAATATAAGAGTGGTCAGAAACTATTCATCAGCTGGACAGTAAAGTGTTTTAAGCACATGTCCACTAAATATTGTCCTTATTAGAGAAATATTTTTTTGAGATACAAAATCTCTTCAAGATATATACTGGTAATAAAAGCAACCATTCTTGATTTATAGTGGATAAAGTAATTCAAATATTGAACTATTAAAACAGATTGTTAGCTAAGGAGAAGAGTAGTAAAGGCTTCATTTAAACTAGCATGGGAACAGGATAAAAGAATAGAATGTGAGATAATGAAGCATAGGCAGAATAGGTGTTTTAAAACTACAAAGCTGTGTGAAACATTGTCAAAATTAAACAGATCTGGAGTATTGAGTAAAATATTTTAAGATATATGAAAACACTCCAGCAACATCTCCTTGTTTCTTCTAAATTATTCCTGAACCTAAAACTCAGAGCAAATGAACTACAGAAAAAATAGATCTTGCTTGGATTGTAATCATAGATAAGATTGTATAATGACAGTGGTTAAAGCAAATATTTCCATTTATAAAAAATGAATCAATAAAAAAAATGAAAAAGCAATATAGTACAGTGTTCTTCTGTGTTGTTAAAAAGCTGCTAAAAGCTGAGAGTTTGCTGCCTTTCTGCGATGAATGAAATTAGTCCTTCACATATTCCTCCACCTGTATCACTTTGTTAATGGAGCAGTAGGGCAAAATGATGTTACCACAGCTTGAAGACACATTGTGTCATTGAGGCTTAAGGCTACCATTTGACTTCTCATTTGCCTTGTTCATGAGCATTTACATGGTCAAGTGGTGCATCCCTTACAACATTAAACCAAAAAATCTAGATCACATGTTCAGTTGTCAAGCGGTGAGGCTGATGAAACGTGTTTCCTCTGTAACAGAATGCTTAGAAGCAAGAATACTGTTAAGATAACACTGACATCAAGCCCTAGCTTACATAATTTCCAAACTTCATATCATATTCCTACATTGTCATTTTCAACCATGATGACCCTACAATAGCGATGCATGCATCACATGTACTTTGACATGAGCTTCAAAATGCAAAATCTCATATCAGATCTGCTTGTGTTATTTTAAGTAATTTATTGATTTTTTTTTTATTTTAACATGGAAATGTTAGCATTTTTGCTAATATTTACTTGTGGTCTTCTAACCACTCCAAAGTAAGTGTGACCAGCTTTGCCACACATGATCAGCTTTGCACACCAGCCAGAAAAAGCAAGCAAAGATAGTTGGTGTCCTCTGTTACCTTTTGAAACACGTTATGTGTAACATTATTCCAGTGTATATGGACACAGTTGTTCAGTATTATCTGGGCTTTGAAGAGATCAACAGATGAATGCAAAGGGTCAATTTTTCACCATGATGGATCCAAAGACTGTATGCTTACATTTTAAAAATGGCAAGGAAAGGAAGGACAGAGAAGACCAATGCTATAAGGGAGGCAATGTGTACTGTGGAAGTTTAGGATTATGCTAGTCACTTGTCATGAGTTATGAGTGAATTTTGGCATGAAGAGGAACAGAAGAGAGTGTGAGCTAATACAGTGTGAGCTAACATCAGCCTATTGGGCATTTCATTCAAGGAGGAGGAAAAGAATCAACAGGTTATTCAAGTTACTTAATGTTTTGTCTATAATTCATGAAAACATTGGGTTTATGTTTTTACTCCGTGTAAGTTTGTCCTGCTTCAGAGACAGACTCAGCTATGGTCCTAATCAAGAGAAACTGAGTCATTTTTTCTGTCTTTAATATAATTGCATTCTGTTTCCTAGAACCTTGACTGATGTTATGGTAACAGTAAGATTCTCAGAAGTCTGTGTTGGCAGCGAATAACATGCAATCTAAATACTAAATTTTTCTGCATGTGAAAAGGCCAATTAATTGCACTGTGCTAACAGGCATCACAATGTTAAGTCAAGGCAACATGTCTAGAGTTTGTCTGGGATGATATGCATTTGTTTCAGGCAATGGCCTGTCCTCACTCCCATGTTCTTGGTACCTATTCTAAATCTCATTAAAATAACTGGAAATTAATGGGATTTTTTTGACATTTTCTTCACCAGACACATCAAAATACGTCTCCTTGAGATATGAGTTAAACTGTAATATAAAAGTGGAGAGCTATATTGCAAATAGCCAGGCCCAGTTAGTTCTTTTCATGTCAGTTCCTGTACAACCTATAGCAGAAAAGAGTGTTCAGAAGTATGTTTATTTTTAACTGGTTTTCTCCCATATTTACATCAGAGAAACTGATTACAGTTACAGCAGTTTGTGCTTCCTCTTCTCTATCTGTTGCAACAAACTTTCTGAGTTGTAGATTTAAAAACCAAACCAAATCAAACAGTGGAATGGCACTTCAATAGCATTGCATTACCCTAGAATGGCAGTGGGGGAACTGAGGCCTACCATAAACCTCAGTTGTGTATATATTAGAATGTGTGGATGTCAGCCTTGCTAACTTAGTATTCTGCCTGTATTTTTCAACAACCTCAGTGCTCCAATTCCAACTGCATCATGTGCCTTGTATGCAGGAAAGTACTTAGATAGGAATTCAAGTTTCATTTTGTGAGAATGTAAAGAAAATACACATAGGAAACTACCTAGAAGAATAGTATGATGGATTCTCCTTTTGCCTTTAAATGCCTTTGTATAAATGTATCCTCCTTAGGATAAGAGGAACCTCAGTGGCTCTAAGGGGATAGTCTTTTTTTTTGTAGAAAATGTGACTTTAGATATTTCCCTATCCTGCCTCCCATACCTATTTTTATACATTGAACTGCTGATGCAAGGCATGGGCAGCAGCAGGCTTTTCAGATGGAAAAGTGCACGAACCAACCTGGTGTAGGATTTTCAGGTACTGTTGTGTAATGGTTGGTATGATTTTATTTGCTTTTGATTTGTCTTTTGTTCACATAAATAATATATTCAGAAATTATGCTGATCATTCTATGAAAATGTCAACCCAGAGATGACAGATACGACACAATTACTTACTGGTCTTTCAGCTTTACACGATTGTCTAGTTACTTGCAACTTTGAACAAGGAATAGTGTAAAGAACACCCTGAATAGAAGTATTCTGGTCAACTATTGAATATATCTAGGCTTCATATTGATGCCTGGTATATATCTAAAAGACTTAATATAGTGGAACAATTACTAATGATCTTGCAGTAGTCTTTTTTCATACTGACATCAATTTCAACAGGGATTTTTTTGGATGAAGGTGTTAGAATCTTACAAAAAATGTCTCTTGCTGGTCTAATGGAAGTGCTAGACCATTGCTATTACCATATGGTTTATTTTTTGAAGTATTTTTTAATATCTCTAAAAATACCCTAGTATTTCTTAGATTCTGTTTGATCTCTTGTATTCTACACAGGAATCCTATTCTGCAAGAAAAATGACACTAATGCAATTATTTTTGAAATGGTAGAAGGAGCCCTCGTTTGCCATGTCATACATCATTGTGTTTGCTTTTATGCAGATTCCCAGGAACTATTACGATTTTCATTCTCAGCCTTTCAATAAATCAGGAAAATGGATGTTGAAACCATCATGCTAAACCAGACCAGTGCTCAACCGAATCCATGTCACTGTCCAATCTCTAGCTAAAACCAACCGCTTCAGTAGGATACCTAAAACCTACAGAAGGTTGGTGATTAAGTCTGTCCACATCTTCTTGACTATTTAGGCCTGATCACACCTTAAAACTCATTGTTAACATTAGTGGTCTCTACTTTACATCTGACAGTTGTATTTCAAACACTCACTCTCTATAATGCACTGGTTTCTTCAGCTTTTCCAAAATGGGAGACATTAAAAATAAAGTGAGAATTGAAGTGGTGAAGAAATCAAGATAGCATTAAGTTTATTGTGTTTTGCTTAGACTTAGGAAATAGTTATCAAATATAGGTGCTCTCAGGAGCAGTGAAATATTCTAGACTATACTATCAGACCAGCAACAGTAAAATGCTGTGCTGTTTTTCTCTTTAAACACGTTCTTCCCTGATTATGGTTAAGTTTAATCTAGCTAAAGTGTTTCACGTGACTTATACAGGATTAGATATGTAACTGATTTTGTTAAGGTTTTAGTAAGCTTACATGGGATACAAAACTTCCAAGAATGTCCACAAGATTTTGAGTGGAACTTCTACAGTTAGTGCCTGGGCAAATGGTAACTGTTTGAATAGTTCTAACATCCATGTTTGTGGTACACCTTGTTATGTATATCACAGCAGTACAAAATAGCTTGTCCAGCAGAACTGAACATTTCTGGTCACGCTGAAGTGACATGTCAGCTCTTGCTAGACCAGAAGGTAATTTATGTATCTCCAAGGAATTGAGTTAAAAATCAAATGAAGATTCTTTATTTCTTCAGATACATAGGTCCATGTAATATCTTCGCAGACAAAGATACAGATAATACAGATGCTTATTTTGCCATCTGCTGGTTCTCTTTCTGACTTATGAAGAACAAAAAAAAAATAGTTACTTTTTCAGTATGTTTTCTATGCAATAACTTTCAGAAGTTGTAAGTAGAAAACAGTTGTCACTTTTACTATATCTATAATCTATATCTATACTATATATTTAAACTGGGCTATAAGATTGTGCAACATTTTATTTTTAGTCACTCCATTATAGGTATTTATAATGGTGTCCTGCTAGTCAATTAAATATTAATTTCACTCTTTCTTATGTATACACTGCTGGTACTTACCAGATATCTTTATACGGTTATGAGTTTGGAAAGGTTGCCATGCTGTTTCTTAACAGAAAAGGGATCAGCAATTCTGTAATATCAAATAATGTAGTAGAAAACCTACTTTCTGACCTGGCTGAAATGCTAATTTATGCAGTGTTCTGACTGTATCAATAGGCCTAAGAAGAGAGAGAAAAAAGGGGAGAGGGAGGGAAGGAAAGAAACCAAAGCCTATTCCAACCATCAAATGCTAATTGCAGCTGAAGACAAGCACCTGAATTTCTGCCACAAAGGGAGAATAGTCTTGCCTTGAGCATTGCAGTGGCCGTTTGGTGTTTCAGCTGTCGGCCCTACAGCATATAATCACAGGGTGTATTTAAGTTCTCCAGCAATTGCAAGTCTACTAAAAATGTAGTATTCTGTCATCCATCAAGTTGAAGGAATGACAGGTAAAAAATACATATGAATATAAATTGCATTCTTCCTGAGGGTGCTTTTTGTATAAAAAGTGGTAGAGCTTGCATTTGAGTAAGGTTTCTTCATTATTCATTGCAATCCTTGAAGTCACTTGGTAACAATAACACAGTGTAATTGTTCTATGAAGCTATTATGAGCATTTAGCTACATAACGACTACCTGTGCACTATGCAGAGAAAGATTTTCCACTGCTGCAGTATGAGAGTCTCTGTGCCTTTGAAATGTGCATGCAATTTCCCTGAACATGTAAAACAGTTTTAGGGATGATGGTGAAGGATTTGGAAACCACAGCTGTCTGTCTTTCCTGCTTCTTTGGAAACTATCTATGCTAACAGCAACAATCTCTGCACCCTTCATGTGATGACATTCCCAGAAGAAAGGTCTTTTATGCAATGGTTTCCAGGTCATAGAATATAAAACTCGCTGGATGGCCAATGTGGAAAAACCTAAAGAAATGGAATGTAATACCAGCTTGATGGTGGCACAGGGTAGAAACCCCGTATCATAGACAAGTAACAGTTAAGCCCTTGCTTACCTCTATCGTTGTGGGCTTCTGGTTGAAAGCTTATCTTCAAGAGCTAAGATATTAAGGTCCCTGCCCAACAAAGCATTGATACATAGGCTTAATATTAAGTATATTGGTAATTCTACTTAGTCAACAATGGTCTTCGTGTCATACCAGAACTTTCCAGTTAAAAGTCTCAAGTAGATAGTGCTATACAGGCAGAATGTTGAAGAATTGAATGAAAAACATAGTTTTAAGGCCACTAAATTTGGAACATCTTTTCCATTGTAGACTGAAAAATTAATTTTATTTCTCTTCTGGAAATACCTTCCTTGAAACATATTTTCTTCAGCTCCATCTTCAGTAGTAGCAAAGGGACAAGTTTGAAGGTCAGATCTTAAGAAGAACCTTTATTTCAATACTTACAAAAGTATTGAACAACACAAAGCTGTGCTGCCATTCAGTCTCCAATTTGGAGCAGTGTAGACATAGCTAAATGGCATTATTGACAGCAGCTTAAATTCATTAATGTATTCATTCTCTCAGACCGAATACACCGCTTACCTGGATATAATAGCTTGATTTTTTCTTCATGGCACTTTCTTGCATCTTGGAGATGTAGTTACACAGCAAAACCTGAATTTATTTTTTATTTTTTTTGGAAGTTGTGTCTAAATAATGACACAAAAATGAACCTTCTGCATCTAGATTGTTCACGCAATTGAAAAAGCACAAAAACACTCCTCCCTGCCTGTAAACCTGTTTCAGCAATACACACATTTACCTGAGTTTACAAGCAAATGTACAGTTAAAATAATGTCTCCATAGTAAACTACTTCTGCAAGCATTATGAGAATATCTGCATAAAGGCATGCCAAAATGATGACTCAGGGCCATCTACTGTAACATTTTTCTTGAATAGCAGAGGATAATAAAAGTGCCCAGCCTACACTTTACCCTTCATGATTTGTCTGATAGCAGGAGTACTTGAAGGCTTAACAAATTTTAGGATTAAGTACAGTGTGAATGTAAGCAGGGACATCTGGGGTTCTGATGTGCATAGAATCTTGAGAGCAGTCATAGCTACCAGAGACCCAGGCTAAGGCCAGACTCTAGGCTTGACTGGGGTAAGGGATGTGTTAATCCAGTGTAATAGCTACAAAGCCTCTACAAGCAAGAATATATAAATTTAAAGATACTTCTCTGATAAAAACAATAAGAAGATGTTAAATGCAGGGCAAGAGGCCACTTACAATCCCATAGCTGAATATTCCTGAGGGGAAAAAGAGGAACGAAAACAGGCCCGCATGAAAAGGTGCCCTTAAATTAGTCTTGAAGCAAAAATCTGTGGTGACCACTGATCTGAGATGGTTTAGTCCCCATCTCTAGCTGTTAAGATTACAGATGTCAGCTGGGTCCATTTGGTATTTATCCTTTCTCTAGGGAAAGAAGGGAAAAAACAGTGTACAGACTTCCCAGTCTTTGAAAGCCCAAAATAATAGCTGTTACACTTCACATTGGCTGACCTTTGTGAGTAAGGACATGCCTCCAACTGGCTCAGCTATTTTCTCAGTGGAGATGTCAGCGTGCTGCACATACTCCACATTACCGAAGGAAACTTTAGGCACATCTTAGCAATCAGGATTCCAATGAAAGCAGTTTTCATTTTCATGAGAAGATTCCTTCCAAACTGCATCAGGCAAATTAAGAATTGATGTGAGTTCACTGTGTTTAGATTGTGTGACACTGCTAAACCTAACAAATGGTATTACTTCATAAACTAAACATGTGTTTTATTGTAGTAATGCATCAAGAGATGATGCCCTAAGATAGTTCTTCAGGTAGCTCTGCAGGCATTATAAAATGATTACTTCACAATATGAAAACACAAGAAAGACTGTTCTTTGTATCCTGTGCTATAGATTTTACAACCAAGATTTTAGCTGCGTCTGGTCTAGCCATTTTCTTTGAACTTCAGAACTGTGACAATGAATGTGGCTTAAAAACTAAGATTGATTTTTGTTGTGATAGTATGGCTGCCTAAGAACTCTATTCTCCTTGATAGTGCATCAGCCACTATAGCAGGGTCTGGAATCAAGTTTAATAAGGCTGTGTCATAAAAAAAAGAGGTAAAAAAGCATGATAAAAATGAAATCAGCTTCAAAAACTTCTTACTCTAAAATGCTCCACTGCCTGGGCCATAAAAAGAGCTGAAGAGAAAAGGAGAGCAAATAAAAGAGATGTTTTCTTGTTCTTCTGTGCATGATACCAAACACTTTACTATTTAGGTAGTAACTTCACAAGAAAACAGAGCTCTGAGAACATGTGAAGCACCTAAACTTGTGGATGGATTTCAAAGTGTGGAGAGTGGTGGAAAAGGCGTTCCCAGTATTGGCTTTGTTACAGGTTATATTTTAGGCCCCAGCCCACAGGAAGTTAAGAGGGGCTTGGAAGCTCCATTTACATTTGCATATGGTATGGCTGGTCTTTAGATAAAAGTGCTGGGAGCAGAATGAATCAAGTGGAGCCTCTTGCGCTTGAGGTTGTGAATTATTGGTCTTTCACAGTTACTGGTCAGATGAATAAGTTCTAGTTTGCAGCTGTCATATGGCCACCTCATACACATTTCCTAAGTACTGACAGCAGCTGGTGTGAGGTTTAAAATTATTTTTGTTCAAGACTTTCTCTATTCCAGTTGAGATTTTAGGGCCAGAATTAGAGGGTGCTGATTTTTTTCAACTCCAACCAAACACAGCAAAAGTTGAAAGCACGCAGATTAGACCTCTTGAAGATACCATTTGAACATCTTGTGGGAAAACTGTTTGTGCTTACATGATCATGCTGCTCTGTGTATTACACATCTTAGAAACATAATATTAACGTTGTGCAGGAAATACTGTGACAGGCCAGAAAAGTAAACAAACAGCAGTCATTCCCCACTCTCAGCTATTTCATCAACTTTCTGCTGTTGTTACAGATGGTTTGACTAAAAACAGAGAAAAGTGAGTCTGAACACCCCTCCTACAGGAAGACCTGCAATGCAACATAATAGGTAAGGAAATCTCTGCAAACTTCATTATAGGGTTCTTCTCAGTCATTCCAAATGGGGAGGGGAGGAGGCAAGTTTTGCTTTCCTGTAAAGGGACACAGCAAATTCCTTTGGATATCAGCTACAGTCTGCCAGTTAGAGTGATCCCAGGCAATCAACAGCAGAGTAAACCATTCAGCCATGGAGGTGTCTAAAAAACTTGCATGAAAGATAATACCTTGAGAGAAGCCTCAAAGGAATATACGCATAATACTATTATGAAAGAAGTTCCTTGTAAGCTTTAAAGGTTAAATGACATCAAGGCCCTCCCAAATTAAAAACAAAACAGATCATCAGAGAAATTGTTTCTGATTGTTAGAATATCAGAGCAGCGTTGCCAGTTCAAACACTCTAAAGGACATTTGTCTGAGAAACCGTATGATACAATTCATCGGACAATGACCTGCACACACAGCAAGCTGCTGCCTGGCTGCTAATACTGGGGCCATGAGGAGGGGAAGAAAAAAAATACTATGAAGAGAACCACCATAGGATTGCAGGCAGAAAATTGAGCAAATGAGCTGAACTCTTGTGGAACTGTGATTCTGTGCCCGTTTTGGCTGGGATAGGGTTAATTTTCTTCGTAGTAGCTGGTACAGGGCTATGTTTTGGATTTGTGCTGAAAACAGTATTGATAATACAGGGATGTTTTAGTTATGGCTGAGCAGTGCTTACACAGAGTCAAGGCCTTTTCTGCTTCTCACACCACCCTACTAGCAAGTAGGCTGGGGGTGCACTTCTTCACAGTTTAATGAGGATGAAGAATACTCACGGTATTCCTAACCAGTCATGGTTTGGTGTGTGTATCGGGTTTTTGTGGCAAGGTTTTAGTAGCAGGGGGGGCTACAGGGGTGACTTCTGTGAGAAGCTGCTAGAGGCTGTGACAAGCTTCCCTCATGTCCCCTAGAGCCAATGCCAGTCAGCTCCAAGACGAACCCACTGCTGGCAAAGGCTGAGCTTATCACTGACAGTGGTAGGGGCTCTGTGGTAACATTTAAAAAGGGGTAAAAAAACCCTGTGCGACACAGCAGCAGTCAGAAGAGAAAGAATATGTGAGAGAAACAACTCTGCAGACACCAAGTCAGTGAAGAAGGAGGGGAAGGAGGTGCTCCAGGTACCAGGGCAGAGATTCCCCTGGAGCACATGGTGAAGATCATGGTGAGGCAGGCTGTCCCTCTGTAGCAAATGGAGGTTAGGAGTGGAGCAGATATCCACCTACAGTCCATGGAGGAACCCATGCTAGAGCAGTGGATGCCTGAAGGAAGCTGCGACCCTGTGAGAAGCCCATGCTAGAGCAGGCTCCTGGCTGGACCTGTGGCCCTGTGCAGAGAAGAGAGGACCCCAGGCTGGAGCAGGTTTGCTGTCAGGACTTGTAACCCCTCAGGGAACCCACACTGGAGCAGTCAGTACCTGAAGGACTGCACCCAATGGGAAGGACCCATGCTGCAGCAGTTCATGAAGAACTGAAGCCTGTGGGAAGGACTCACATTGTAGTAGTTCGTGGAAGACTATATCTTGTGGGAGGGACCCCGTGCTCGAGCAGTGAAGAGTGTGAGGAATCCTTCACCTGAGGAGGAAGGAGCAGCAGAAACAATGTGTGATGAACTGACCACAACCCCCATTCCCTGCCCCCTGCACTGCTGCAAGGGAGGAGGTAGAGAAAATTTGGAGCAGAGCTGAGCCCGGGAAGAAGGGAGGGGTGGGAGGAAGATGTTTTAAGATTTGGTTTTTTATTTTCTTATTATCCTACTCTGACTTGATTGGTAATAAATTAAAATAATTTTCCCCAAGTTGAGTCTGTTTTGCCCATGATGGTAATTTGTGAGTGATCTCTCCCTGTCCTTATCATAACCCATGAGTCTTTTGTATTTTCTCTCCCCTGTCCACTTGAGGAGGGGAGGGATAGAGCTGCTTTGGTGGGCACCTGGCGTGCAGCCAGGGTTAACCCATAACGGTGCATCTCAAGCAGGGTGAAACTGTATGTCTTTGTTTAGAATGAAATATAAAATGCTGCAGTGTGTCAGGCAGTTAAAAAAGAAAGAGGAAACATAAAAATACTTACTTGAAAAGGGCGGTCATGAGAAACACGCAAGCACTTTGTGAAACAAGTGAAAGCGAATGTATTCTGAAAGAAATGGCTGGCTGAAACATAAAGACTTTTACTTTTATGACATGCAGCACTGGACTGTGATAAACCCAGTGTTATTTGCCAGTGTTGTTTCTGCCTCTTTGATGTGTATATTAAATTTATATACAATTGAGTTCTTCAAGTTGTGACAGAAGCCTTGAGACTGTAAATTTTGAACGTGTGGATCTAGAACATGTGAACTGTCATAATTATCACCTTGCTTATTTAACTAGCACGTACACCCTCCAGATGAAAACCAGAACAATATAAGTTGGTCATCAGGCATTTGAGTTTCTGCTGATAGAATGGCAGATTGATCCACTTGCAACACTTTATGGCAGTTTATCCATTATTTTATCTGTTTTGCAGTTGAGGTGCGTCTGTCTACCTTTGGTAGCGCCAGGATTTCAGCTGCCATTATCCTATTGCTGACATTTCAAACAAGCACTGTTAGATCTTTTCCAATACTGCTGTTTGAGTTTGGAAGAAGATTCCCAAGAATGCCTCTATCTCAAGCCAACTCATCCTATTTTTTTTCTCTATGATGTCCACAAAAGCTTCTGCAATTGTTATGTTACTGACATGCAGACCATTGCTTAAGATGGTAAGACAGTATTTTTGTTGCCTTTGTGGCTCTTTCCATCTGTCGATTCCTGTAGACTGCAAGACATTTTCAGCCAGGATCATAATTTTCTTCTGTGTTTGTAAACAATGTGGGGCTGGGACTCCAGCAGGGCTTTTAAGAGCCCTGGTAAAGAGCAACAGCACCAAGCAACAACAAAATAATGCATGTAGTAGAAATGCTTTTGTTGGATGTCTATATGTTTAATGGAGAAGACAGCAAATATTTTTGTTAATATTTTTTGCATGGTTTTTTATGAAGTGAATGACATTACCAACATGAGTAAATTAAAAGAGCTGCACTGGAAGGATTTATGGCCAACTTGACCATACATTACAGACATGAAATTTAGGAGTTACTTGAATTATTTTAAGGGAAATAGCTAAATGGAAATCATGGTTTTTATAGTGAATTAAATGATAGCTGGAATCCGTGCAGGTAATCTTTAATGAATGGGAAAGGAAGTGAAGATACAAGGGGGTAATATATACAATGAGTGAACACAGGAATGACGAATTGTCTGAAGTAAGCAAATGGTTGACAGATGGAAAATTACATTAAGTAGTGAAACAGACAGATTTAGCAAGAAAGAAAAAAAGACAGCAGTTTTAAGGGAAGAACAATCAGAAAGTACAGACAGGTATTGGGCAGTTAAGAGCATCAATATTTGAAAATGTTTAAGATGCCTGTCTTTCAAAAGAAAACAAATGAAATTCAATAAATTGAAGGAGTACTTTAGCAATCAATTGAAACACAGCATAAATAAAATAAAATAATAATAATAATAATAATAATAATAATAATAATAGATGGGTTTTTTAAAACAAAACAGTCAGAAGGGTTTGCAAAGAAAAAGGTGGAAAACCCAAAGATTTTAAACCATTATTACTGTAGCTTGGTATGAAAAATAAGAGAAGCAAACTGATCATACTTTACAGCATTGTAATCTGGAAAACCATGTTCAGCAGCTAAACTTAAAAGACATAAAGATGGTAAATTATTGGTGAGAACTGAGGCACACTGAACAAGTGTGAACCGTGGTACACAGAGGACTATTTTTCAAGTTATAAACCTACCCAGTTTGGTGGCATACATATGTTAAGATGCAGTTATTCAAATACCCTCCTTTGGAAACATTTGTCTGAGATTTGATTGATCATTTCTGTAAGGGATCTTAACTTGATATATAAGAGGAGAGTAACAACAGAGTCAGTATTCTGCATCAGGCCCATGATCCATGTAACTCAGATCTCTCTGACTGGCCACCAAAGACATTTAGTTCAGGAATATTAGAATTAAAGCAAGCACTGAGCAATGCTTATTGTATGTGGATACAGCATTCATTTATTCACTAACATAATGATGCTTCTTCTTCACACTCCATTTCTTTCCTAACTTTGTTTTTATTTTGTTTGTGTGTTTGTTTGTTTTAATTTTATTTCATGCCTCAGCCAATCATTGAATAGACATTTTTCAGAGAATTTAAATTGGTGGTTCCCTTTTCTGAGCATTAAAAACTAATTCAAAGGCCAGCTGTTTTTTCCTGGTTACCTTTAGAAAGAACTGGGAAATGAACACTCATAGGAATGCTTATAATTTCCCCCAGTATCTTTGTGAAGATTCTTGTAGAACACTCCCAGACGTTTTTGGCTTATTTTTGGTTTTGTTTTTCTTTGTTTGAGGAAACCTTGTTAGAAGTGAGTTTGTGACAAAGGGCCCCCCAAAAGTAGGAATGAATCCAGCAGGCTTACTACGTGGAAGGTGCACTGTATGTGACACAATGCTGACAAGAAGTATATACAGTTTATGACGTGTCCCTGTGGTCTACCATGTAGTGCCTATTCTTGCTTTCTTGATGAAACAGCTGGGGAGGACATGTTTCAAAGAGTTTTGCTCCCTTACCCTGAATTTTGCAGCTGAAAAGGTCAACTGAACCTTTAGCACTGTCAATAATAGACACGAAAATTTATTTTCAAATACAAAGAAAATAGGGATGTAAGTCCAGAGTAATTTGTACATTTTCACAGGGACAAATTCTGCTCTCAGTTATAGCCGAGACACAGCCCTGCTGACCCAATTAACATTACCCAAGTGCCAAATTCACCTGAATATGAGTTGGCCCCTTCCTTTTTGAGTGACATGATTATTTGGAGAGGCAGCTGTAGGGTAGTCTTAAAGCAGAGGTTAATAATCTAATTGTGTTACATTTTGGACTAATAAAACTGTAGCATCTGAGTGTGGTGAATTATTGAAGAAGACAGAAGATCCTGGGTGAAGTAATAAGAAAGACATGATAAAAACAAACTTATTACAATTAGTAGGTATCACTGAAGTGATACATGTCAGCTTATGCTTAGTTTTCTGCAAGGGAAAATGGAACAGTTACAGTCAGTAAAAAAGAAAAGTAACGAACTGAAAAAGAAGCACGCTGGATATAAATGAACACAGAAGGTGAATACAAATAATAAGGTCATTTATCGAAAATTGCTTTGGTTGTTTTTAGTGGTGTCACAGAGAACACTAAGAATTCATATTGGAGTTGAGGGTTTCTAGAGAGACACTATAATTTCTGCTAAAAAGTTGAGCATTTACTTCCATTTATAAAAGCAATAGGTGCATAGGTATCACTTGCAGTGCCTTCACATTAATTAGTTTCACAGGAACAGGTTTCAAAATTGCACAGCAATAAAAGAATGTAGTAAACAAACTGAAATGCTTCCATGAGACAACAGACAGTACTGTATATAAGCCTGAATAATTCAGAATATAGTATTATTTTGTAATACAAAAGGTACTAAAAAGTGAAATGGGAATTTTGAGGAGAACTCAGGTGTTTGTTTCATTAGCTTTAGAGGGTTTGTGATAGGCCAAGATAAAAAAAATCTCATTGTGAAGGTAACTACATGCTAATAAAAAAATAACAGAAGCAATTAATAGAAATAGAAAAGGTTTTGAATGACAGTAATTCTGTCTAAGATATCCGGTCCTTTAAAGACTGTTGAGAATTGTGTACTTCTATCTGTGGGGAGAATTTGGTCAGATTTCAGCTTCAGAGACATTCTTCTCATCATGAATTCATATTTAGGCACAGATTCCCAAGCTGATGATTTACTTGAGAGAAAAGTTTATCTCCAGCTGAAGCAATTTGAACTGTTCCCATTGGCTCCAAACGGGATTTGGAGCAGTCTGTGTCTAAGACAGTAGCCTCTAATCTCTCTAGCAGACTAACTCATTGTTGCTGCTTTTTAAATCAAGTTTTCTAGCACTGCCAGATCAACCAGTTTCAGTTGCTGAACATGCTGTCAAACCAAGAGATTTCTACGCTAGATGTGCCAGAATAAGGCAACTTGGTTTAAATAGTGACTACTAAGCAAAATATAGTAAAACAGACAAAACTGTACAAACAAAATAAAATTAGCCCCAAATCCTATCTTGCGGTTGTTCAAAGTAGCACGTTGGCAGATGCTAATGGAAGCTGATTTCTATCAGTATAGGTGTCAAACCGTGTTTCACTCTTAACGGTGTGACAAATTTCCTTTTTGTGCCTCCCCTGCTCAGTTCTTGTGCATAATGCTATCCTTTCCCCACTTACACTGTTAATGCTGTTTTCTGGAACAGATTTGTTGGCCTTCTAAACAATGGAGAATATTTCCAGACATTAGGAAAATTGTGTGTTAAACACATTTTGTAGTTGAAATGGCCTCAGTACGTTTATTTGTTGTGCAACAGTACTGTAAAAATCTTCATGCAAATAGCAACACAAAGTTATGGGGAAACAAAACAAATGGTCATAGATCCTTGGCTGGTACGCTTTGGCTCGGTGTCCTACTGTTTGCAGGATCCAACTTCTGTAGTGGCTATCAAGCTTTGTAATTCTGGGTTTGGGATTTTCCCACTTCACCACGTTAATTAATATGTCTCAAGCTTCTGTTTCATACATTGCTGTTTCTAGGAATGATTGAGGTGGCAGAGTAAGATATTCATTCACAGAATTGCTATGCTTTTGCAGAATGAATTCTCAGATGGTATTTTCATTTGCATTTCTGTTGAAATAAGTGAAGAAGAGTCGGAAGGTTTCCTGACAATGGGGATGTGTCATTTTTTTCATTATAAACTACAAATTGATATATATTCATAGACTAAGAAGCAGCAATTTTAGGGGTAGTTACAGTGCTCATATATTTACATTGGCATAAAGTTTAGCTATATTGTTTTCTAGCTCTGAAAAATGAGAGCAATCAGTCCTTAACAGCTGACACGTGTAATGAGATACTGTGCTGCATCTATGTTATGTATTATTAATTCAGTTTTGATAATGCTGTAGACTGTAGATAATGCTGTAGGATATAGGGGGTATGATGGAAGCACGGAGAGAAGATAACTGAAAACCAATTTGAATCAGTTTCAAAACAAGTAAAAGACACAGTTCTTCATGCAATATGTAGCTGATTAGTGCAACTACCTGCCAAAGGATGCTCTGAATAGTAAAAATCTACATAGGTTCAAGAGAAAAATGGAAAATTCAATGCAATAGAAATTCAATGAAGATTATGAAATGTATAGAAAACATTTCTAGCTCATGAAGAGATGAAAATACTTGAAGGCTGGAAGGTTTTAGGGAGAGAAAATGTGTATGCTTGCCCTGTTCTTACTCATACTTAGGCATCTGCCTGTGATCCCTGCCAGAGACGAGGGGCTTGACAGACTTTTGCTGTCATCTGGGATGGCTTTAGAATGTTCCTATGTTTTAAGGATCAAAGATTAATATTTACTGATTCCAGTAAATAATTTTAATTTACTATACATTATATATAAAATATAAATAAATAAATATTACTTATCTGAAAAAGAAATATACATCACAAATATGTGTAGTCCCTCATTTTCTTCTGATGTAATATTCCATGAAAGAGTAGTGATCTCATTGTATCACTGTCTGTCTTCCTATGAACAATAATTTAATTAGCAGGAAAGCTTAAACTGAAGGTGCTTAGAAGTAAGATTTTTCTACGGTAATTTGAATGCTCTGCTTTGTAGTGGCTTCATTTGCCCAGAGTGGCTTCATTTGCCCAGAGTGGCTAATTACAGTTCTCTGAATATCAGGTGTCTTCACTGGGGCATTTAAAATAGAAGCATTAGAGAATTTTGGTGACATGACATATGCTTTTTATAAAATAAAACATTTATCCAACTTAAAATTAAATACACATGGACAAACCCCAAATGCATTACAGTGAAATCAGTGCAGTCAGAGGGTCCATCCTTACAGATTAAATTGTGGGATTGGATTCCAAATATGTAACCCCTGCCAGCTCCATGTATAGCACACTGAAGTTTTTCCAAACATGAAACGTGGTCAGTGATATATCATTTTGGATGCCTTTCTGATAGCATCCCTTTAGCACTTTTTCTGCCTTATATAATAAACAGTGCCATGCGTTATGGACTGAGAACTCTTTGATTTATGAGCATTTCAAAGGAGCAATGTGTACTTGTTCATTTGGTATATGCAAGAACAAATTCTAGAAAAGCTCATGTGTCTTTTGCTTTGGTTTGTTTTGCTGAAATATTACAAAATTGTGGTTTAATATTTAAAACTTACAAGAAAAAATTGCAGAATTTAATTATTTTCTGAAGCCTTGTTCAGACTCCTTGATTTAATTTTGGTTGGTCTTGGATAAGCAATTTAATCATCTCAAAATAAAGATAGATTCTTAGCACAAAACTTTATGTTTAACTCTGTACTTTGTTATTATGTTGATCTCTTTTAAAATATATTTTATTTTAATGCTTATTCTGCATTCTACATGTTTAAATGGATTCTTTTTATTCTCTTTTCAATTATTCACCTTTAATGTCTACTAGGGTTCTGCTGCTTCATGACCCTAATTCCTCTCTTTGTGATTTATTCTCTTCTTACAAATAGTTATTTTATTTTATCCTTGTAATATCCTGCTTGTGTGTAGAAATATTTGTAGAAGACTGAAATTATTTCACTATAGTATTTATGCATGAGGAATTATGTGGCAGTAAAGTAAATGGTGAGTGGATGGAGGTCGTGTCTTTACTTTTTCCCTCTTTAAAGCAGAATCCAGTGGGTGTGATTAGCAGCAACTTTTAGTTCAGCATCTGCATTTAATCAGAAGTTACTTCCCCATTTTCCTAGACTGCTTAGTGTAACAATTCACCACTTCATCTCTCTTCCCTGTCAACCAGGCAATAAAAGAAGGGTTTCTAACTTTCTCTTCTTTTTTTGGCTAACATTAATAGAACTTACATATCTGATTTTCTGTAAATAAGTGATAGCCTAAGTAAAGTAAATCACTAGACAAAACTTTTCAGCTCTTTCTGAAGTGCAGGAGTGACTCAGCAACACAGAAGAAGATAAAAATGTTTAAATAATTACCTACATTTAACTTTAAGTTCAAGTATTACTTTCAGCTTATGGTAATTAGAGGTGCAAAACAGCAGTGTTTTCCTGTTTTCTGGCACATCAGTGACATTTACCATGTATTAAGATGCATGAGTTTGCATTAAGCAATCATTAGCCTTGAATTTCCACCTCCCTACCTCAGACAAAAGTGCTTAATCTGCTTTTCCATGCAAGAAATGGATCAAAAGCAATTCACATATCTGTGGGAAATCACATGAAGAAACAAAAGTTTAACTATATAAAGTTGAAAGAATTTTTTGCCTTTTTTTTTTTTTAATTTAGAGAAAAAGAAGCCTTCCTTTTCCTGTGTAAGGTTTACAGCCACAAAAATATTGACCTTCGTATTCAAATGTAGGTAATTCTTTATAAGGTAGAAATGTAATTTTCTTTTTTTTTTTTTTTATTTTGTTTGTTTTATTTTGTAATCAGAGACCAGAAATTATTGTAGTTATATTGAAAGCAAAGATGGATAAAATATCTTTTAAAATGATCTCTTGCATGTAAATCTATCTAATTAGTATTAGACAATTAATAAATTAAAAATTCATTTCCTATTACTTTTCTTTGAGCTAATCTCACATGAGATTTGTAATTACACTCTGTTGCCCTTCTGCTTCCCATGTCTTTGGTTGCCATCATGCCCAAATATTATGCAAAGATTTTTGTGCTATATATAATACATTTAAAATATCATTACCACAAGGATCAGATTGGATGGGCCCATCTGGCTGTGCCCAGAATCTGCAGATAAGAAATAATCAGTAAAAAAATCTCAGCAATGCTACTTTCTGGAGGTGAGGGGTTCGTGTGATCCTGTGTAGATTGATACCAGACTGAAGCTAATTGCCTGTTCACTTCCAGATCATGGGAACTGGGGGAGAATCCAAGGAGTTAATAAAATACGGAAAAAAATGTTTAACAACTTTACAAGTTAAAAGTACAGAATCTTATATCAAATGTTACAATTTTAATAGATTTGTTGCAGAACTGTCCTCTGCCCATGAAAGTGAAGGATTTTAAAGTGTTCTGTGTGGGGGCTAAAATCTGTCTCTAAATACTTAGAGAATGTGATGGCTGTCATCAACGATTTGAATTGACTCAGAGCTTAGACCCTTTAAGAAGCCTACCCTTGAAGTGCAATAGTAATATGAGGTAAAATACGAACTAATAGAGAGAAAAAAATATGTCAACTTAAATAGAAGTATTTTTCACTCTGCAGGATATTGAACGAGCACAGACAGTAAGGCAGCTAGCATTCCTTAAAAGTCTAGAATGAATTGATTGATAATGATATTCAGCTTCCAAAATTTTTGTTTCTCTCTTAAGAGTTTAAAGATAGAAAAAGAACTGTAGCTAATGTGTTGTGAAATATACATTCTAAGTCTTTGTCTTTAATGATATTGTGTCACACATTACCCAGATTTTCCCATCACTGAAGTTCCAGGCACAGCTGAATGTTACCATTTATGTCATTAAGGAAAGTCTGAGGGCTGTTTTTTAAAGCTGGGAGGAGAGCTCTATGTGTGGGTGTTTATATATTTTTTTTTAATATATTCTTTTCTTATCTGTCCTGACATCCATTACCTTATATAAGTGACTCAAATTAAAGTTATTCTGCTACCTTGTGGCGTAACTTGAAATACCATATCCTCAGTGGTTTAATTTATAAAATTCCCCAATAATACTGATATTTGACTTGGACTTTGTTAAGCTGCATCCAGCATACTGTATTTGGGTTTAGACCCCTCCCCAGTAGAATAGATAACTCTTTTGTACCAGAGGGTGAGGGCAGAGATGATATTCTTTTTTCCTCACCCTTCTTCTGTCTTCCTTTGAAGCATAGAAAGAGAACATGGAGGGGAAATCTGCAATGCTGCTCTTCTTGTGCTTGAACATATTTCAAACTTTGGTGAGAGCAGTCCAGGGATGATGGAGAATATAATACATAATCCTGGAGAACTAAACAAAAGTGACAACTTTAATTTTTAGATAACAGGGAAACTGTACATCTTCAGGATCAGAATTTTTTGTGTCTCAGCATTGTACAGATCCCACCTTAGACACCCTTTTTTAGCTCTTCTTACATACCCTCCTTTTGAGTATTTTTTTACTTTTCTTGAAATGAAAAAAGCATTTATTTTGGAGGAATCATCTACTAGGCACTTGCAGTGACTATGTCTGTCATACTTTTTTGTCAGTGGTGGGCAATGCACAGTGTAAAGCATTTGTGAATAATTGAGACACTTCTAGAAATGTCTTCCTGTGGATCTTTAGACATGAGAAAGACGTAATTTCAGAAAGATGAACTCTTCCTGTAGCCTCTTCTCTATTTTCCTGAGGGCTTTGTGGTGTGGCATCCTCATGTGCTCAGACCTACATTTGTCTGTGCAACCGATTTTAAGTGAAACTTTTCCTATCCAGACAATTAAAATAAATATAAATGGCTTATTGTAAGAATTACTATGCTGAGACTTTGAATTTCTGGGCCTTTCTAATTACCTACTTTTAAACAGGTTATGCGAATGTTATTTAAATTCCTGAGTGTTCAGAATTCCTGATTTGTGGTGTCTGATTGTAGATATGCTGACATTAAAGCATTGCTGACTTAAATAGCATAGAAATAGTGAGATAGTCTCTAGCCTCAGTCTAACCATAATAATAACAACAGTAAGATAATTTAAATATCTAGGATCCCCTTCTGTGGCAGGTACATTGAGAAATACTTTATATAGCTCTATTTGCTAGTCCATCTTCAGGTGACCTCAAAAAACCAATTCTCATTGAAATCAGCTTTAGATCTGTCCTGGTATTTGTAGTTATTCTTAGCAGGAGCAGTATGAATAACTCAATTAGCCTTAGTGTAGAACAGAGTCTTAATAACATTAAATTTCAACCCATATTCTAGAGCAATAATTTGTGCTAATATTGACAATAATCACAAATTACCACAATAAATCATTATTATTTTTATATACCAAATATGCAGAGAAACCATTCCTTCATAATCCCCAAATTATGTTGCACTGAATCAGATTTGCTGTATGAAATGGCTTCACCATTTTATTTTATATGAAACACATTAACTAAACTTCTCAACAGTATTTTCCTGCAAATGTTTATTATTATGTTAAGAGATATCAAGGGTGATGTTGGATAAAAAGAGAGCTTTAGAAGGTCTCTGTTTAACATAAGAGAAGAAACAAGCCTTAGTTTTTGAGTTATCAATTCAAACTTTCATTAGAGGCCCAAAATACTAATTTCAGTACTATTTTGTATTTTAAACATTTAACTTATTTTTGCTTTGGAACTGAAGGGAAAAGTCCCACACTCTATTGACAGAAGCACATCTAACACAGAAGTAAGTACAGACCAATGTCAGACAGTGGGAAATTAAGTAAACATTATGCAGCATAAGTTGCTTCAGGAAGTGGTTGTGTCTGGGGAAGCTGATGATAGAAAAGGAAACAATCTTCCATTCATGTTATAACTAAGTCATTTAGGTATGGAATGATAATATCGTGTAAAACAGAAGCCAAATAATTGTGGATTTGTATGGGCAGACCCTGAACACCATATTTGTACAAGAATATAAATTTGTAAACATTTTCATACATTTTTATACCAATGAGATATTCAGCTGACATAAAATCTATTGTTTCATCTTACTGTAGGAGACAAACACCCAGTATAGGCTTTAACTTGCTATGGAATCTCATTCACAATTTACCTCACTGCTTCCTCTTGGTGGCAAAATACTTCTGCAGTATAGAAGACAAATCTTCTTAGAGGGAAGGGGCATGTACATTATTTAGTACAAAACCAACATACGCTTTTACTGCCATTGATCAAATTGCATACCACATCTTCCTTAATAGCTAAATCATATTGGCAAAGAAACTTATTTATTATCAGTAATGTTGAAAAAGGCCAAAACTTTACAATTAAAAAACCTTATTTATTTTTCTACCTTTATTCATAATGGCAGGGTACCAAAAATACTCAGACTGGAATGATAACACAGCAAATACATCTATTTTTTCAAAACTTTCAAAATAAATATCTTCCTTAAAACATGGCTGCTGGATGGCTTGGATTAAAAACTGCTTACTATGTCTATTAATCCCATTTAGGATGATGGTGTATGTTAGTACATAAGCTTATGTGCCTTGTTAATTTTTGTCACAGCATTATAACTTCTCTTCAGTCTGCAGCAAGAGTTCCTTAAAGTGGAGACAGGAAATTATTTTTTATGGATGGCATAGGATGATAATAGGTCAAAGCTTGAGACTGTGACTAGATATGAAAGTTACGTATTCCAAAAGAGAAGACCAAATGGTTTTCCTTTGGATGCAAATCTCAAATCACAGATTAAAATTTTGCCACTACAAGAGTGACCTAGAAAATGCTCTCACGGAAACTTTCCCATACATCTTATTTTAAGTAGCTGAACAGCAGTTCCATTCAGATGTTCCTTCATACCTAGAATCATCTTTACATGGTTGAGTGAATGCTTTTTTATTTTTAGCTCCCATTATTTTAATTACGTATGTATTCTGTTGTGAAGACTGGGTTTGTTTCTTTATTACAACATCTTTGGGACTATCTGGTGCTTGGAGCATTCTCTGTGATTATTTTATTTTCATCAGTAGACCACTTAAAGCAGCTAAAATCAATTAAGATTCAAAGTTTTCCAAATGGAGGCAATTTGATTGTAATTATTTTTTGATGCAAAATGTGAATTCACTTCAGACTTGTGACTGTCTTTCTATAGGTCATAGGCTTCTCCTCAAGTTAGTTCTCATTCTTCAGCATGGGGAAAAAACACAACTGCTACTAAAAATTCCCATCCTTCTCATCAGAAAGACCTGCTCCCATGAAAGATGGATGAAACCAGCTGTACTGGTGAGTTTGAGAGAAGAAAGCTGAAATAGGGACTGGATGCTTCCGTTCCACTGCTCTGGAATATCCCAGACTCAGATACAGACTAGTCTGGGCAACCTTGGACATCATTGTGAAATTGGGACCCAAGAAAATGCTCTCAGTCTGGCAGATATTGGAAAGAAACAGCAGGTAGGAGCCAAGCAGAAAATGAAGCTGGCAAAGCAACTGTTAACGTAGGTTAAACAGAACAGAAACAGATCCTAATAGTGTTTTCTAGAGTTGACTAGTTGCTTTTGTCTCTTAGCAGATCAGCTAGGTGACTCGGTCCCTTCATAGCTTTCTTTCTTCTCATCTGTTTAGTCCACCTTCAGTTGTCTAGGTTCTCCCTCCTGTACCTAACTGCTGAACTGTAAAGTGTATATGCAGTCTGCAGTGTTACAGTGCATATTGCTTGTATTTATTTATTTGTTTTTCTCCAGCTTTTCATTTGTCTTGCTTGTGTGGACTTGGTGTTTATATAGTGTCATCTTGACTGTGGATTGTCCTGATTTTGTTCCTATATAGGCACTGCCATAAATGCAATTAACAACAATGCAGAAATTACACAGTATGATTTGCCACAGATGGCATAAGGGTAGAACAGTGCAAACTGTCATTTTTTCAGTTCAAAGGCTCAGATGGGCAGTAATAAAACCAGACATTTAGTGTATGGTAATAATAGCCCCATTACTACATTGAATAATGTAAAATTTCACATGGATAATGGAAATTATTAGCCAAAGTTTCCTTAGCTTGAAGGGTTTATCTGGGTACAGGTAGATATATTTGCATCTATGCTACCCTGAGCTCTGTGAAATGACCACAGAGGAATGCGGTGGTTAATGGCATTCTAAAACAGGTGCCTACAACTGGTCAGATGGATCATGTCTTGAAAGTGTCTGCTTCTCTTCACTGACTACATGGAGAGCCTACAAGGACAGGCTCAGATGTAAAATCTATGTTACAGAAATCTGAAGTGAGGTTAAATGAGTCACACCTGAAAGATTTTGTTTCTATTACTGTTAACAAACAGAAAGCCATGCAGATGAAAAGCTAAATTTATATATCTGTCAAAAACCAAAAGTCGAAAGAGAAGTTACAATCATGACTTGGTAAGAAAACAAAGCTAAAATACCGAACAGTCAATTGTTAGGATGCCACCCTCTTAGGCTACTCATTTCAGTCCATTGCTGGAAATCTTCCCGCTTTCCAAGAAATATCTCCGTTAGTAGGCTGTAAGCAATATGTAGTGGAAAACTGCTTCCAGTTTTGTTGTTGACTCTCTGCCACTGTGAGTGACATACTTAAAAATGAGTTGCTGGATCCTTAACATCTGATAGACTGAAACTTCTTGACCTAGGGAACACTGGCCTAGTGCGATTATGAAAGACAGGTATGGCATACTGCTCCACACTCTCAGCACCTAAATTATCCTGTCTCTGATAAGCAAATGGGCATACAGGTTTTCATTTCATTTCTTCTGAAATGTCAGGCCAAACAGTGAAAATCCCTGATAACATGTTGGGGAGGAGCAAACACTGACACTTGTCAGTTCAAGTTCTATCAAATACACTTGTTTCCTCCTCTGGGGGGGGCAAAAAAACCCCAACCCCAAACCAAAATAAAAACACCTATGTGAGGAGAACACAGACATGAAGATTTCACCAAACGCCGAACTTTTTCTTGCAATTATTAAGAGCCTGATTTCACAACTGATAAGAAAAAGGCAGGTGGTCTAGTAACTGGATCGGGTTTGCTTCCATGTTTTGCATGGAAGCACAATCTAGCTCTTTATGATTAATGTAAACTTTTGTAATAATTATTTTAACTCTGTGTATCAGTATCAACGCTCCTGTTTAGTAATGTAGAATTCATGTTGCACTTGACGATCTGAAACCTTATGGTATTACTTAGAAATTAAATTCAATTTCTATTCTTAGCATAAGAAGTTAGTAACGTAATTCAGCAAATTTGAAGCCTTTTGGAATTCTGTACTTGTAGGAAGCAGTTGTGTGCTAATTTGGTGATTATGTATATCGCCCACTTGGTATCTATATTTCAGTAGCTGGAGTAGAAAGTCATGCACATAAATTTTGAAGATACAACCCCAGGAGCTGCCTCAGGCTGAAGACCATTATATCTATTGCACTGTTACAGAAGTAGCACACTTACTACCTTTAACAACAGTTACACCTGAAAAGATCTATTTATCTGTGGCACATATAGCTGCACAATATTTTTCTGGTGTAAAGTTTTCAATAAGAAGAACTTCTTATGAAAATCTGTTTTCTTAAGGAATATATTAATCTAACAAAAAATGTTGTAAAAATTGCTTGGAGGGAGTTAAAACATTCAGACTTTTTCAGCTCTTTCAGTATTTCCTAGCTATACGAAAATGAAACACAGTCTTCTTCAGTTTAAATTACTTGTCACAATAAATGGCAGGCTATAAATAGAGCTTGTCTGACCCAAAGTAATATTTTGAAAAATTCTGTTTCATGGCAGAATTGTTTTCTGTTCTGATTTCTAATGGGGGAAAAAAAAATCGTGGTCAGAATTCATTCTCAGTTGTCTTTTACATGCCTCTATTACATGAATGCTATGATTAAAATTAATAAATATATTAATAGAAATATTTGTATTGAGCCTAGAAAACAAGGCTTACGTAATCAACAGTTTGCTCATACAAGGATTTGAACTTGCTAGCTAATTTCAATCACATTTAGAAGAGGGAAGAAGTCTTAACAATAAGTGAATGTCTATAAATTTTACATATACAGCAGCTGGATGGGGGAGTGGAACTCAGGTCATTGTGTCCCCAGAACAAAGTGGAGGTAGAACTGAACTGTTACACATTTTATTTGGCAGCAGATGGCTGCTGGCTAGTCCTTCAGACTAGCCACAGTACTGCTGATTCTTTCCCTGGTGAGCATATGGGAGATGTGTGTTGAATAATATGAGGGAGCAAAGGACACAAATTCTTCTAAAACAAAGCTTCACTAGTTCGGCAGACCACAAAAACATTTTTTAGTTGTTAAGGTAGCATTCTTAGCCTATAGTCAGCAAGTAAATGATTAGTCTCAGTTTATCTTTGATACCTATCATGTTGGACTGAAGTTACCATGTCAGATTGAGATATGGTCAATGTGATTTCTGATAATCTTACATGAGACTAGAACAGACTGGCAGAGAAGCTGTGCAAATTGCCTTTGAGGATGCTGTATCTATGTTCTAAGAAAATCAATGACTTCTATTTCAGTGCTCCTGATATGACTTACGCTGTATTCTATTTACAATATTTCTTATAGCATTATGGTTAAGCTCTTAAAATATGCAGCCATAGAAAAATTTAGGTGAAAGGGACCTCCACAGGTCTTCTACTTTGGCCTCTTGCTCAGTGCAGAACTTAGGTCAGGCCTCAATGCAAGACTCCCATCACTTTAGGCTCTTGCTCAAAGCAGGACTAATACCAAAGTTAGACCAGGTTGATCAGGGCCTTGTCCAATTGAGTTTTGCAACCCCCAAGAATGGATGTTCCACACACTCTCCAAGCAACATTTTCCAGTCCTTCCACACTATCACAGAGAAGAATTTTTTCTTCATGTACAATTACAATTTCCCTTGTTGCACCTTCTCACCATTATCTCTTCTCCTTATGCATCTTTCAGAAGGGAAAGCTAGAATGCACCTTCCAATAGTGGAATCTGAAGTTAGGTCTCCTCTTCTTTAGGCACACAGACACAGCCCCCCTCAGCTTCTCTAACAACATGTTCTCCAGTCCTGATCATCTTAGTGGCTGTCTCTCTACTAGATTCTCTCAGGTCTACCAATACATCTTTTGTACAGGGTGAGGTGACTAAATGTAACCCCAGTATTCCACATGCAGCCTCACGAGTGTCTAGTACTGCAGCATGGTCACTTCCATCAGTTTGTTTGCCACACTGTTGTTAATACAGCTCAGCATGTTTCATCCTCATATTGCAAGGGTGCACTCTTCACTCATGTTTAAATATGGTGAACATCCCTCATGCCCAGTTTAGTTACGAGACACAATTTTCAATAAGCACTGAACAGCTTCCATCTCAAAGGGAGACTCTTTTTTTTTTACTCAAACTAAAATATACAAACAAACTGAAACACTAACTGCAGTTGCTAATCCCTTTGAGGTGTTTTTGCCTGCATACTTACAGAATAGTGTAGAGTTGACGATGTTGTTATTGTTGCTTCTCTTCTCATGTCTTTTCTCCCTTTTTACAGTCTGTATCCTATGAACATGGCATTTTATTATTCTGAAGCTGACATGCCCTGACTTCATTCTTGTCCTCCCTCATAATTTCACACTGCTTTGGGGGTCTGGTTTATAAGCAGATTTGCAGAGAGAACATTCGCCTGAGTTGTAATTCCTGGGTTAGGAACCTTAGCTGGGCACTTCTGTTGAGAAATTTTGCCAGCAGGCTTGTTAGCAAACAATTAGACCCCTCCTGACTGGTTGTTGCTGTCTTTGAGAATGCACTTCATGAATCTTCTGCTTTGAAACGTTACATCTCCCCAATGTTGAGCATTGAGCTTGCTCTCAAGGCCAGCTTCACCTGCTGTCAATACTGTTAACCTCCAGAAGAGCTTGCTATATTTCACCCTTTCCACTTTGATAAGACAGAACCCCTTACTACATGCACAGTGCACATATTTCCAAGTAATCCCATTTCTAAGTCAATAGACTGAGCCTTGGCCTCATTTCAGTCACACGAAGCAATAGGTGAGAACAAAATATTGTGTTTATGAGCTCAAGCCTTAATGTTCCCTAAATCTTCCCATTCTGTATATTTAGTTGTATTATGTGACCCAGTATATTTAAATGATGTTCAAGCTTCTTTAGAAAGTTATTTTGCTTCCATATTTGATTCTTTTTATTAAGATGATACTACCTGACTCATCATCTCTGTAATCGTCATCCATTCCAAGTTTACAACCATGCTTCCAGCTGTGTTTCCACCGAGAGCATTATCTTCTGTTACTGCATTTTTCCCAGTAACTGGCTATGTCCAAACATTAAAGCAAATAGCCCAGTGTCAGTGTCTTCCAAACAGAGCAGAGGTAATCTCACATTGGTATTGGCATCAGCACACATTATCAGTTATCACTGTTTTTACTTTGAGATGCTAGTCAGGTACATGCTATCTTAGGACTTGTATGAACACAGTGAAATGATAGAGGAAACAAGTTTATCCAGCAATGATAAGTAGGATATATGTGTGCTTAACATAGGACCTATATAGGACTTTCAACAAGGCACATCAGCCACATGCCCTTCATTTCTGCCTTATGCAGATAGCTAACAAATCAAGAATGAAAAACCTTTGAATTCCTAGGAAAAGCGAGACTTGCCTCTGCTTCTGAGGTTTATAGAATTGTAGAAATCAGAGATTTATCAATTGCATCCAGGTGACCTGAAGGACCTGCTTCTTTCTGCTCCATCATGTATCCTGAACTGCTAGTACTACCTACTGCCCCAGTGGCCTGTGGACTTCCACAACATCCCTGCCTTCATTCAGGAGCCACTGAATTAGAAGTATGGCAAAAGTGGATTTCATCCTCTCAACTTCCTGCAATCAGGAATTTGCTACAGAAAATCCATGTCTTGTGGCTAAGGACGGATGAAAAAATTCCACATCCTTCCTTATCTGAATACAACATTGACAGTTCCAAGATCCACATGGAAGAAAAATTCTATTCAAGTAAATTCTTACTTATAAACTATCTGCATGAAACTCATTTTTTTGTCTTTACTTAGATATGTGCGTTTTCTTTGTGAGCCACAAGATGGGAGTATTGACCTGTAAGGCTGTGGTTTAGGTTTTTGTTTTTCTTTTTTTCCCTTGTGCTGTGCAGAGCAAAGACTTTGAGAAAATGTTTTGTTTCGTCCTGAACAATTTCTCTGCAATGAATTAAACTGGAAAGAGTTTCTGGAGTGTTTAGAAAATGTTAGTCAGCCTTCTTCCCAATATGAATCCAGGGCGCAAATATCACGTGTACATTAAAAGAATTTCTTGTGACTAAGCATCACATTTCTCTGATAGAGTTTCAGAGCAGTTCTTTTTCAGTTCTGGACTGACCTGACACCTTTTCAGATAATGGTTTCCCTTTAGCACTCTCACTAGTCTGCAAAGATAAGTGGAGTAACAGATCAAAATACTTCATGCTGCATTTACAGGTCACCATCTGCAAGTCTGATAGAGTGTACCTTGCTTGATAAAAAGACCAGCTCTGAATAATTTCAGGAATGAGAACTCATGTTAAGAAAACATTAAGAAAGTCTCACAGTTAAATTTTACTACATAGGCAATTGGAGGACTACTTGTTCTGCTTTAGGCTTATTTTTGAAGGTGAGAGCATGCAGTGATGTCCTGTTTGTTATGTGACACATAGTGTCTATGAAACCTGGACCAATCCCAAACTATTGATTATAAAATTTCTAAGCATTGAGGAAGTTCAGATATGAACCTCCTTGGCCTGTACTCAAAGCATTCATGGCTTTGGGGAAGCTTTTATCTGCACACATGCTATGTGACCCATACCCCTTTTACATCTGAAAGACAGCATCAACCAAGCTGCCTTTTTTTGTTTGTTCAGTATTTTTTTCTTGACATAGCAATCCTCTCCTTGTCCTTCAGTTAAAGGGGGAAGCATTTTACTAAGGAGTGTGTAGGAGGTACTTGCATACATTGTTACCTGTTAATGGAGTTTGTATTTGTATACAGATACCTGTGAACAGCTCTGAGAAACTGTGAAGAGTAATCAGGCATGTGTTTATTTCGAACCAGCTGGTGCAAAGAAGAGAGGGAATGACTTAACATGCTGTGTGCAGGTATTAAAGCAAGGGTATTCAGGCAAAATATCGTTTCCAGTTTGGCTTATCAGATGAATTCTATGAACAAGAGTTGATTACTGCTTTTGAAAAGTAATATCCTAATACATTTTCCAAAGAATTTGGGTCCTATTTGAATACTGAAAAGAAAAAGCAGATTTTTTCAGAAGCCCAGTACTTGCCATCGAGAAATTTTAGTTCAGACTATATTGTGCACTGTTGCTTTTTAAAGTAGTATGCTAAAGGTTCATTCTGTTTTATTCTTTTCCATTAAAAACTCTTAAAACTGATGCTGGATTTAAACTAGTTTATTGATAGCAGGAAAGAAGAACCCCTTATTTGGTATAGATGATACTAATAAAAAATGAATTAGCCATTACATTCTACATTGGTAAACCCCATCTTTTCAGGGTTTGTCAACTGTACTGAGCTGTAACTTGTTAGCCAAATTTTGGCTGCATTTTAACAAGCTGAAAACTTGAATCTCCTTGCTCCTGTATTG
Organism: Leptosomus discolor; assembly: GCF_034619465.1. Lineage (NCBI taxonomy): Eukaryota > Metazoa > Chordata > Aves > Leptosomiformes > Leptosomidae > Leptosomus > Leptosomus discolor. The sequence goes on from NC_141419.1 coordinate 75,046,729, forward strand.
AAGGCATGCTGAAAAATTTTGTGCTTCTGTTCCTTCCATGCCTAGAATAAGTAACTGAAAGGCTGAGCTGGCTTGTGGCAAGCAGTTACAAAACTGCAGCAAACATATTTGTGCTCTTCCCGTATGCCTGGGCCTCCTGTTAAACCGGAAACCTTGTCTTCCTTTACTGTGATCCTGCTAGGAACTTGATATTGTGGCCTCTCCAAGGGTAAAAGAGACTAATAGACATATACAAATAGCTGAGGAAATATGCCTTAGACATAGTGGTACATTTAAAGAAATAAAAAGGAGTCTCACTAAGAAAGGAAAAAAGGAAGTTCAGCACTTCCATGTCAAAACCCATGCTGTTCCTTTGGCAGAAGTGAGCTTGGAAAAAAAGGCTCTCTGCCTTTATTCTCTAGTTGTCTGTTTACTCCCCGAGAGTGTTTGTACTATGAAATACGGCTGATGACTTTTTGTACCATGTCTTTACTCTTTCTGTATATTCAGAGTCAGACCTGTTTGCCTTCAGGTCAGCAAAAAGTTTATTCTTGTTTTGTATTTCTGTTAACAATGTAACTGTATAGCTATGTCAGAATCTTTCCTTTAACGTCTATTCACAACATAGTATACTGACTTGCAGTCAATGTAATCCTTTCCAGTCTCCCACACAGCATTAAGGTAGTTTCTGAAAGAAAAGCCCAGAAACAGTAGGTTTCGCAAAGGAGTACTCAGGGCGTCCTGAATGTGACACTGCAGTTTGTCTGTAGTATGCCCTTTCAGGCTTTCCTAAGGCCCACCTGATGCATATTTATCGAAGAGAAGAAGGATTAATTCCCAGGTGGGAGGTAGACCTAGCTCAAGAAGTACAGAAAATTTAAAACTAATTGTTCACTGGGTTACTCCCTTAGCTGGGAACTCCTGAAGAAAAATAGATCTGGTTTTCTTTCCTTTCCTGGTACATTTTAATGGGGATTTGGAGATTCTGGATGTTAAACTGTCTTGTAGGAAGGCAGCCAAAGACCTTTGCCAGCCATGGATTTTTTTAATTAAATGAGAACTCCTTTGAAGTAGAGGTAGGAAGAATGAATCAGACAATATAATAATGAAGATGCCACTTTATTTTAAAATGTTTTCTGAGTGAAAGAACCACCTTACAGTACCAGACTGTGCTACTTCTGTAGCAGTTTCATGTAGGATCAATGGTTTCCACATTAAGATTGAAGGTAATCATGAAAATCACGCTCCTACGTGCTCCAGGCCAGAAAGGCTGAATTCAAGTCTCTTTCCACCTTCTGTTATAAGATGGCAGCAAAAGGAAAATCACAAGCTGGGTAAGACAGGAGTTACAAGTATCTAGGCAATGCCATGTTTGGATCAAGATATAGCCCTGAGAGACTTCAATGCGCATCTTATCCTTTGAGGATTTATTAAGGTGTTTCTCATTGCCTCACATAGGAGACTTTCCACTGGATAAGTTGACTTTTGTGCATTGTATTATAAGGAAAACTATTCAACGCAAGTATTTTATAGATGTCCCTCAGCACCTGCCTCAGAGCTCATGAGACAATTCAGTCAGGTATTAGTTGACTTCCATCTTTTTGCCCTGTCTCATTTACAACCCATTGAGTTCATTTACAATTAAGGAACTCATTAAGTTCATTAATTTCAGATGCATGGGCAGTCCCAAGGAAGCCAATGGTCCTTGTCACATGTACTTATAGACTTAGTGTCTAAAAGGGCTTTCTTTCTGTATTGCTAAGATGTTACCCAAATGTAAGATATCATGTTATTGCAATGACAACATTGAGATATAAGACTCCTTACTGCAGTTGAATTCACCTCTTTTTGTTTAGGTATCTTACCACAGCAGACTTCTTTTGAGTAGTATTTGTCCGTGGATATTTTTTTTTCAGCATGGTGACAGAGTATGTTAACAAAGCAGCATCACAAAGGTGTGAAAGAGAAAAGCATAATCGCATGAAGAGCTCTAGAGGCATTTAATTTTTTTATCTGCAATAGTGATTAAAAAGTATCAAAAAGGAATTTTCTTTAAAGGTCTAACAAGAACTGTGGGGTAAATGCTGGTAGCATTTTTAATTCGCTGAAGTCTGTGGGCAAACAAAAATATTTCCCATATTTTGTGCAAGTTCAGAAAGTATTGTGGAACAAATCTATGAAACAAACCTTGTAGAGGTGGAACAGCAATACAAGGCATTTCTGGTCTTAGTGTCTCCTTTACAATGCTGTTTTGTTTTTGTTCTGTCCTCAGGTTGCCATCTGGGTGTAGCCGCACTGCCCAAGAAGCTCATCTGTATGCATAGAGATCACATGTGTCCTGCATCACTGCCTGTTGTCTCTGCACACTCGGGAACAGTCAAGGCAGAGCAGGGAAGGCACAGGGAGAATTGGGGCTGGAGTGGAACTGGAATTCAATTACATGTCTGCTGTAGACCCATCTTCATCATAAAATCTGGCCTGAAAATTTTAGCTTTAATCATCTCTATCTGAATTCTCTTTGATGTTAAAGATGGGTTACTCTCATCCCCCTTTCTTGTCACATTGTGGGCAAGCATCACTAAATCAGGTAGCAAGATGCAGACCATTCAGGAAAGCCAGACATGGAGCAAACAGTTTTCTCCAGCCCTTGAAAGTACATGGGATTGATCTGTTTGCTGTACAATCCCCAAGCCTCAGGCTAGGGATAAAATTTCTTAGAAGAGAGGCAAACTAAATCAATTCTCTTCTGTTGCTTGGTAAAGTTGGTCAATAGCTGATATTTTAAAACACCTCCATCAACAATTTATGAGATTTATTCAGTTTATGCGAAAGAGCACTCCATAATCATCACTACACAGTGATGGCCCAACAGGGTGTTGCTAACTGGATATCATTTAATAAAAGTTTTTCAAGTGCTCAGCATGCTTTCATCAGAGGGTGATTTTTGTTTTTATCCTTGTTTTGTATGAACATTAGGAGGTAATCAAGAAGTTATAAAAGTTGATGATTTATGAAGCTTTTGAAGTGGTGGGTGAAATTGTAGGCTAGATATAATGCTCATATTGATCACACTGTTGGTAAAAGCATGATAAGACTGTTGACTAAAAGTACTATTAAAATAAATTTTATGATGGGCTGTTAAATAGAGATTTAGTATTATTTTCATAACTTGATTTTGGTTAATAGTGGTCTTGGTAAACACTGGGCTGTATAGTGTTCATAAGGGCACAAACCTCACAAATATTACCAAAACTGGTGGATAGTCCTGGTTTGTTTTCAGAATTGGGAATGTAGTTACATGGTTAACAAATCTTTCCTACACTAGCTCTCCAATTTCTTAGTTTGCCAGCAGTATTCTTGTCTCTTACACTAACCTTTTGAGATTTTTGTTCCATGCTCATGGGTTCCACCCAGTCTGCTCCTTTGATATTCAATCTTCTCTTGCTTTGTTTATAATTTTATATACAATTCTTCTACTTTTTCTTCCTTTTCCTTTTCTCATATCCTGAGACTACTTTGTTAGCTTTCTTGTTCCAGTTTTGAAAGCACAAGGGAAAACAAAGTCATGATTTATCTTTTTGCATATGTAGTCCCATCCCATTAGTTCCTATCACACATTATCCACCATTTAAAAAGAATTCTGAGAATTTATTTTTAAAGTTCATGAAGTGGAAGCCATAAAGTTTCATTTAGTCTTCCTTTTTAGCTCTTTTTTTTCCCACTGCTACGTTTTTTAATTTCAATCTACTTTCATTCTGAAGTTTCAGAATTTACATTTCTGCTTCTGATAAATCACCACCAAAAAACAGAAGAAAATTTGGGGCAAATTTTGGGTTCTTATTTTGACATATTTTATCTTTACTTCTCCTTCTCTACTTTATTTACATTCTGTGTCACTGCATCTTGTTGAAAAGCTGATATCTTCATATTTTTTCATTGCCTTTTCAGTTTGCTAGTTGTTAGTTAGGTGAAGAGATGTGTACAAACCCTAAGTTGGGCAAACAATCCAGTGCAAGCCTTTAGGACTGTGCAGCTCCCCTCTCTGTCTTTTTTGTGTGCAGATTTTTATTTCTTTGGTTTTCTCACACTGGTGCTGACCATCATTTTTCCAGATAAAAATACTGATTCATAGACTATTGGAATGAGATCTAGCTTCTTTGGCTCATTTAGTTTATTGTACATCTGATCTGTAATCTAGCCGTGATATGAGAATGTTCAATGCTATTATGAGAAAACGGCAATATCCATTTTATACTAATACAGAAACATGTTTTCAAAGTGAACAAAGGTATATAATGAAAAACACTTGTCGAAGACCTTATCTGAGAACATAGCTACCCTCGTCTGTATTTGTAGGTGATCTGAGGCTGCATAGTACAGATCTCTGCAGGATGTGCTGAGCTCCTCTTGAGGAATTACTCTCCTTCAGTCTAATACACACAAGCTGCTTATGTTCATATATGGTCGCCTTTCCTCTTTCACATATAAGTAAATGAGGTAAAAATCACTAGAATTATCAGTATCACAAAACCAATCTGAAAAGGACTCATTTACTCATTTAAAGTTAGACTGGATATTTTGTTATTCTTCTACATTCTTCTTTTGACAAAGAATAAAACTTAATTTTAGTTTTGCTTCTCTTCTGAAGCATTTCAGAGGCAGAGATTCACTGATGTTAGTTATTGTGTTCCTGTTTGTTACAGTAGCTAAGCAAATGTTTTAAGAGTAAAATTGATGAAGAGACAGCGCTGGAATTTTTTTTCAAATTCATTTAGAAAACATTGGCAACAGTAGAGGTTTTTTTATTGTTCATACGGCCAAAGATACCAAGATACCTATGACAAAATCTTAGCAAACCAAGAAGTGCTGTCAAATCTGGATGTAGTTTTCATTTCTCTTGCAAATATGGTGAGTTACCTCTGAAGAATCTCTGAAGCTGGGAAATTCTAGGACATATTGGAAAGACTTTCCAAACCAACAGGTGTTGGTATCTCTCTATTCAAAGTTTTTGTTGCAAAATCATGGAAAACCAAATTGCAAGGACTTTCTGTGAGCCTGTTATATATACAGAAATTGTATCAGATATTAAAACTAGAGTATATTTATGACTAAAAAATAAAAAAAAAAATTGTCTTTGCTGTCATACTTTAAATATATTATATAGCCTTTCCTGAAGCATGTAAAGTAGTACAGAAGATAAAAAAAAAAATGTCAATAATGTGGGACTAGATTTTCCACAAAATAAAAATTAATGAACATTATTCATATGATAAAAAATAAGTTGCTTGTTCAATAATTATTGCTCTTTCAAAATGCTTAATTTACCTATCATCTTTTCTGAAATTTGAGATAGTAATAAACTACGATTTGCTTATGTTTAACGTTAACTCATTCCTCTTTTGATAATGAAGAAATTATAATGAAGAGGAATTGAACTTGTAAAGACAGTAGATGTTCTGGGGTTTGTCAGGCACATGCATGTAATGTCAGTTTGAGAGCAAGAGAGTGGTTAATTAAAAATGTTTCAATCCTTGTGTTTTCTGTGAGACATACAGTGAAACACTGACAACACAGAGAAAAATATTGTAGACATTAGACATTAGGAAAAAAATTGTGAAAAAGAACACAAAGGATTGGGGAATGGTTGGCTTAAGAATGACCTTACATTATAGTCACATATGTGAACTTTAAATGGCTGGTTGTATTTATGGACATTAGACAAGTATGCAATTGTTCGGAAACTTGTCTAAGCAATATGGGAGTTCTCATGTCTTCATTTATGATGCCATAAATGACAACAACAGTGATAAGCCTAAATATTGAAAACTAGGAGAGAAGATTATATCGTTGTTATATTACATTGTTAACAATGTATATTACTTTGTTAATAACAATTAACAGAACCATCCTGTATAAACCAGCTAAGCCTTGCCTGCTGAATTGTTGGTTTGGCTTGAATCTTTACAGGTAGAACACCATGTGAGAGATTTGTATAATGTTCTCCTAAAAGTCCTTATTTTCATCTGGACAGAAGTGAGAAAAATGTTTTGTGGTGTGTTAGAAAATTGTCAAAAACTTATTCTAAGTTTATGCACTGGACACTGATCTTTTTTAGCCTGGTTTCTCACATGCTACAAATCACAACAGCTCTGTTGAAGTCAGCGGAGCAAATCAATCAATACTGGCTAAGGTTTTTTTGTCCCCAGTCGGTGTTTTGATGGGAAGACAGAAAAGGGACACTTTTCACTGTCATGTACTGGAAAACATCATGTGTCTTACTGGGTCAGGCTGAAGGCTGCCCTTTGGAAAAAAAAAAAATCGCTGCCTCTTGGCTAAGCAAAAGAATTGTGCAGTTTTGAGTACAAACAATAGAGCCTTTGAACTTAAGATGTGCAGGCATGAAAGTGTTTATTTACAGGGAAAAATGACCCACTTCTCTAGGAACATGACCTAATTTAATCTGCTAGAAAAAAATTGAAAAGCTGTTTGACCTAAATTTTCTGAAGCAAAAGGTGTGTGACAAACAGAGAACTGTCCATAGAGTTCACGGGGCAGCATCGTTTACAGGTCACTTGCTCCATGAGTCAGACAGGATTTTGTTTCTTTTAATAGGCTGTGATTAGGAACATTACCTGAAGAACTTTCACAGAGCTTTGATGTGTCCTGTCACTCTTTTGCAGATGTCTTAGGGATGCAACTACACTAGAAACGACAGTATCACTTGAGTACACTCAGAGTCTCAGGACAGGCTAAGATAACATTTGGTGATAATAAAGTACCTTCCTCAGACAGATGTGTGGAAACAGGAAGACCTGATCATTGAATTGTCAGATCTGAGATAACTTGGTTAAAGTATTAATCTCAGTATCGTTGTCCCAAGAGGTCAGCCTACAATACCACTGCTTTTAGAAATGGGCACAAAAATTTTAATTTGATCAGTTCAGATGGTCAGTATGGTGGAAATATCACATGCTTATTTGGTCTGAAGAAATTTGTGCTCTCTTGTCCATGCTGGAGTCTTCCAGGGAACAGACCTGCTTTGACTTTGACCTATTTCTTATTTTCTACGTATCCATCAATGTACTGAATCATCAGAGACAGTCAAAACTGAGTCACTGCAGAAATATTTATTCATAATATTTCAACAGAAAGTCTTTCCATGCACTCTCCTCAATGTGAATATCAATCCTGAAATTTTAGAGAACTGTATGTGTAGCATATGATATTCAAATCATGTCGGCATTTTTATTAAAAGACCAGATATGTCCATTCGTCTTCTCAAATAAATCAAAAGATGGGTAGAGAATGCTTGATAGAGATTTCTTCTTTCTGTCTACAAAACTGCAAAGGGAAAATGACTCATAGCTGCTTCCTATTATTTTGCTTGCAGAATTATGAAGGGACCACTAATTTGGAACAAAGAACAACATCAGCACACTATCATCCAAGTTTTTTGTAAAACTATGTGAGATAGCAATAGCAAAAAAAAGTTGTTTGAGACTGTGTCCTTCAGTCACACTGAGATGAGCAAAATTAGTTGAGGTGTGAGATACTTTTCATCATGGGGATTTCAGCATTTACTCCATAGTAATTTCTTCTTGTATATAGACAATGTGTGGCAAATAGGAGATTGGATTTTTTAATTAATGTTTTTGTTCATTTGTTATTTTGTAGGTACTTTGTATTACCTCTCTTTGATACTTTGTACTGCCTCTGGATGGGCAGCAAAAAGTCCCGTGTGAACTTGGGAAGCAACTGAAATGCGCTGGAAAGTAAAATAAGACAGGAGAATACTCTCAAAGGATATGGTGGCCAGAGGTAGGCTGACATTAAAACATTTTATTAGGTCCCATTAATTCTACCTTTCTCTGTACATTTACTTTACTACAGGTAATTCTTGTGGTGTCATAAAACTTCAGCTTTAACAGCTTGATTCAGTGGATATTACTGCTAGGATTTTCATTGCTGTCACGATATACAAAATGATAACATCTTTTGTGGAAGGCATATAATAAAATATAGCAGCATGCTGGAGAACAACAGATTTTCACTCTGCGCAAATACTGGTTTTCTCTACTTTCTTTAACAGTGGATGCACTATGTGGGTCTCTCGGGCACTGAACATGACTTAACATAAATGTGCAACTGCGGTTATGTGGCAAGTACAGGGCCTGAACTGGCCTTTACAGTTACCCCTACTCAGCTCTGTCTATATCACAGAAACTCTAATAAAAGTCAAATCAGCCTGTTGAGCAATCTAGGAATAAGTATCATATCTTTAAAAATTAGTAGGATTGGCAGAAGAAGGTAGCAGTTATCTCAAGCACAAAAACGGAGCAAATGGCAAAATTCTCCCAGCCCAGGTGTGCATATGTCATAAATAAAAAGGACTCATTAATATCATCATATCAAATTCACTCCTTCCATTTTCAAAGATTTCAGATACAAAATACATTTCAGTATCTGTCCAATCTGTCCAACTGAAATGCTTGCTCATTCTGAGGAGATAATTATCTACCAGTATCAATTTTGACAGTGATTCTCAACAGACAAATGGTTTGTCTCATAATTTTTTACTATCTGTACTGAATCCAACTTGGTAGTTTTCACATGCAGCGTTTAACTCCCCTAAACTAATCACAGTTCTACAAATAGTGTTTGGAATGATTTGCTTGTTTTCTTCACAATACTCATCTTTACGTTTTCCACTTCCATATTTGTCCCTGTACTAAGTGTGGTGCTAAGCACTACTTGTATGTCACAATGACAGATTTACAGCCTTGATTACCCGTAGCTTTCCTAGTCATCAACAGTGTGCATTTGAATATGAACCTTTCACAACAGACTCATCTTATTTACAGACATCATGTGGCTTACCATGGCCTTTTTAATCCAATGCAGGAATTTAACATTAGAAATTGAAGCTAATTAAGTAAAGATAAGAGCATTGCCAGTTGTACAATTGGAAATAAATAACTGAGATTGGTGACTGAAATTAGTGGAGTACTCGATTGTTGGGACTAAGTTTTTAGTTTTTAAAGGAATACTTTAAAACTATGAATTTAGCCAATGTAACTACTAAAAACATGTTCAGAATTTCTTCTGCAGACACTATAAAGAAAGAGAGCCTTTTGGTTTTAGGGAATCTAAATCTTTCTTTTGTATCAAAGGATTGTCAGGAGTGCTGTCTGAAGTCCCCATCTTCAAGGTCACCTGCAGATCCATCCTACTTTCCTCTTCTGTCTCCCTGCCAGCAGTTCTGCTCTGAGTGGTGCTGTCACGGTGGTACAACTACTAGAAGTTATGGGTGAGGAAAACTTCTTATGAGCATTTTTAATATCAGGCATAATGGTACAGCTATTAATTTCCTTGAATATTAAGTGTATTTTAAATCAGAGTTCTTTCTTTACAGTTAATAGATTTTTTTCCCGCTCACAAACTTCCAGTGTCTACATTTCAAAAATCAGAATTCTGGCAGTTTGTTTACATATGGTTATTTAAAAAGGATTATTTAAAAATTATCTGTTTTTTTTTTCTTTGAAGAGTACTTATGATCTATACAGTTATTAGTCAGTAAAATGTACTTTTCTTTTTTTTTTTTTAACTATTTCTTGTGTTTATTAGCAGCTGATTTCTCTTCCAAATCCTGCTCTGCAGAATTTATTTAAATGTAATTTCTATCAGTGAAGCATAGAAGGTTGTTTTTGTTTAACAGAAAAAAAAATTGATTTATGCATGTACCAAGTGCTTCTGGAATAGAGTTTGCTGATTCAGTCTTACAATGCTGCAGAATTTGTGACAGAGCTGTTATTCAGACCTTGGCTTGGGAGTAAGGAATGAAATAAAAAAATATAAAAAAGGAGACCTTTCTCTCCCCAAATATAGAAAAGATATAAAATAAATTAACGTTTACCATGTTTTCTAAATTGCCTTCTAGACTCTAATACCTCTTTAGTAGACATAACAGCATGACTGCTTAAGAGCACTTATTTTCCATTGTTGCTTTAGTGTCTTATTTCTGGCCAAATCCTGGTTCCAGGAGAGCCCAAACACCACCACATAGTATGAAAGTGCAGCACCTTCCCAGTTTGCCATTTAGGAAGAGAAGTGTTATAGAAGTTGAAATAGTCTTATGGCCTGCATCTTGCTCAATTTGTTTCAGGCACTTTGCCATTCATCCTCTTGAATGAAGCCATTCCCTGTATTCTTTTACTTGAAATAATCTCCTGTCTTATGTAGTTAATTTGGTGATGCAGATTTTGTTCCGCCTGTTTTTGGAGCTACAGCCTCCCTGAACTCTTCAACATCCATTCATCATCATCATCCATTCCCCACAACTCCTTCTTTTCCATGCAAAGGTGTGTAACATGTAAACATGCTTCTAACATGGGGTGTGTATTCAGAGCAGTGCACCCCCATTCAGCAGTCAAGAGGTCTGTCCACCAAACATCCCATCTGAGTCTTCATGACCAGTTATAATGCAGCCATTCACCCCAAATTCAGCTTGCTCCAGTCCACCTTCCCAAAGTACTCCTTCCAACACCTGGCTATCTTTATTCCAGACCCTTATCCCAAGCTTTTCCTCTCCAGAATTAATTTTTGCCAAATTCTGGTTCCAGGACAGAGTCCAGAAAATCAACAATTCTGGCCATTGTTTACTGGGGAGGAAATAGGATCCTTTCCTCAATTTCCATCTGGGAGGAGAGGTGCTATTGGCCCAAGAAACTTTCTTCGTCATTTGATGACCCTACCAGCAGGTTATGTGCTCTGCAGATTTCCCTCTCAGAGGGAAAACCCATTTTCTTTTAACTAACTGTCTTCCTCCTTTCCAGTCAGCCTCACTATCATCCTACAGTTCTTTTTGGCAGCTCTCCCAGAATGCTGGGCTGAAAGCAGAAAGAAACCACACTGATTCTGTGGTTTCCAGAAGAGACCAAGGCTCCTTACTACATATTTCATGCAGCTGTGCTTTCTTGGCCATCTCTCTCACTTCCCCAGCTAAATCCCAGTCTTTTTTCTCCATTAGCACATACAGGTTTCTGAGATGATCAGGTCAATGACTTATTGTACACACTTGTTAGAGGGGATAATTTTGGAGGTGCTTTGCACTGAAATGTAATTCAGTTTGGGTGTACTGGAATGCAGAATTGCTTCTCTTGACATTGGAAAGAATAGGTGCTGCTGGTTTACGTCTTCTGGAATATTGATAGGCAGCTTTTCACAACAAAATATGCTAATTTATCAATATCCATCCAATTTATCAATATCCAAACGCACATATCACTATTAAATATGTTCACTTTTAGTAAACCTGTACTTGCTTCTGGGCTCTGTCAAGCAGATTATGGAAATATAGATTTCATCCATGTAACTGTGTATTTATGTGGCAGTATAAATGTATATTTGCATACATATGTGTATATAAAGAAAATACTGATGCTTTCATATATCGTTTTTTCAAAATACAGAAGTACAAAACCAATCTTTGCAATATAAATTCCAAAAAGAACTTAAACCACTGTTAGAATATGTATCAGTTAGAGAAATGATACACACATACACTCACAGACAATACAATTTTTTAGATGGGTAATCCAAGTTTTATTTGTATTGTACAGTCCAAGGAGACAAAAAGAGAGGCTCTCAAATCTGTCCATTTATACTGTAGTAATTTCACACTTCTTAGTAGATTTTGGGAGAAAATGAGACATTTTACTATCATTAACATCCAAAGATAAATATTTACCTTCAGAACTCTTATGGAAAAGAAAAAAGTAATTGGACAAGTCCACATTTGGAATAGGAAGAGTGTATATATTATTGAAAGTTAATGAAATGTAGTTTTAGGTTCATAAATACAATTTTCTGTGGTATTCTCTTTATTATAATCACCCTGTTTGCATAAAGGAAAGGCATGGTTAGAACCCCTTACCCTGTATTTGGAGGTGCACAGAGAGCAACAGAAGAAACGTGTTAAAGGAGCCCTGTGAATTATCAGACCTGGCTACTTGTGCAGCTCTTCAGATTCTATAGAGGTGAAGTGCTTTCTTTGTGGTAATTATAAACATGTGCTTTAGAAATTAGAAGTCAGATCTCACCACACTTGGTGCACTGAGGCATTGTAAGTGTGACTCAGCATCACAGGTTTTTGTACAAAAAACGAAATGGCTCTTCCTGTCCAGATGGCTGCCTTCATCTCATTCCTACCTTCCAGTCTGTTTTGTGTGCAGGTGTCAGTCCAATTACATTTCCTGACACCTGATAGCTCTGCTTAGCTGTGGCTTCTAGATCACGGATTTTTCAGTGGATCCAGTGAAAATGGCAGGGAAGTGATTGCAACTTCAGTTACACCCAAAGTTTGCATTCTAGTTGTAAGGAGAACACTTTTGCTCTGAATAATACTGCATTATGAGAAACAGGAAAATAAACAATAACAAAACCAGAATTTCTAACAGAGACCGGGGCGCATAGGTTCCTTTTGTACCATAAAGAATGGACTCTTCCTCACACGCAGCAGTGGTTTGAACAGATCAGGGTATTTTAAGAAGGCTCCACGCAGGAAAAAATAGGAACTGCTGCACTGCAACTCTGTGGTTTGTGAAATTTGAACAACTTGCTGGCCTCATGTATTTTTTAATCCCCGGAATTAAGATATGCTGAGAGAATTAACTAAGGGCTTTGCAGAACTAATCGCTCATCCTGAATTTGTTTTGAAAGAATGGTAGAAAGATGCAGCTGGGTTGAAGACGTTGTGTTTAATTTGGCTGACCTCTTCTCTCTCTGTTTCCCTGACTAGTCTGGTAGTTCATCTCATACCTTTTCCTAGCCTTTTTTTATGGGCATGAATCTCACTGTATCACTGCAAGAATCTCACTGTATCATTTTTGTAAATGCTAAAATTCACTTCAGCATGCGGCTCTTTTATACCTCATCTTGAGGGTATGATATGGGAGCATTCCAACATAGGATTAAAAAAGAGAGTGAAAATGAAAAAATCCTTGAGCACAAAAATATATACAGCAAAACTGTGCATTCTTACTTGGTATGGGCTTTCCTGACACTGTGATACACCAGGGAAGATACCCTTCTTTAGATTCAGGCTGCTGTTTCTTGCAGCTGTGCTCTAATATGAATTTGTGGAAGGGTTATATGAACTGTGGATGAACTTTTCTTGGCTACCTCACTGCTAGAAATTTTCCTCCATCACAAAACTCCCAAATAAGGTTTAGTTCATAAATGCCCCACTCATATCAACTACATGGTTACTGCATGCAGCTGCATGTGTTAATGACTTATGAAGTATAATACTTTAATGATACATTTTTAATGGATTAAAACATTATTACAACAGAAAGGAAACAAGTATCTTGCTTTCATTTATAGTATGATAGCCTACAAGAGTTGTGAAGAAATTTTTCTTCCTTCGTGTAATTATCTAGTTACTTTGGAAAGGTGAAAGGGGATTTGATTTCCACTGAAATCTCAGGTGCTAGCCTCTACTGGAAATATGATGATGAGTAGATGAAGTAGCAGTCTATGCTAGGATGGAGACACTGATTATTCATAGATTTTAAGACCCAGAAGGGACCATTATGATAATTTAGTCTGACCTCCTGTATAACATAAGCCTTATAATTTCACACAGTAATTCTTGCTCTAAGTTCCTAACACATTCCTGTGCATTAGTAGAACAGTTTTAATAAAACAAATCCTGAAGTCTTACTTTGGCACAGAACAGAAAGTGGAAGTCAGTAAGAGGTAAGAATATCACTGTCCTTTCTCTGTCCAAGTGAAATCAATGACAGCTTCACCTGAGTACATAATAACACAGTCAGTAAAGGATTTCAGAGCACAGGCCCATATTAATATCCTGAAATGTCAGTAGTGTAGAAGGTATATACTAAGTTTAAATATTGCAATTTATTTTAAATTGGTAAAGAGCATTATAGAATATTATAGCTCAGACTAATTGTAAATAGTTCATTAATAATTCTGAATTTTATTTCTATATCACCTTTAGTACCATGGGGACAGTTAGAGCACACCCAGTTTGCTGTTAGTGTGCTCCTTCTGCTCTTAGCTTGTGCTTCTATTTTGACATTGTTTTTCTGTGCCAGAGGAGGTCTTTTAACGCACACAGTGTCACCAGCCTGTAACACTGAGAGCTGCTGCAGCTTATCTGCAGGGTAATGTTACTCTTCTTGAGCCTGATGTTCTCTGTGTTTTTTCTTGTCTTCTGTCACTCACCTATTTGTCAGCTCAGTTAACTGATTTGTGTTCATCCAGCCATGCCTAAACTTTCATAAAATGTCTTTTTCATGTGTTTTCCCTCTGTTTTCATCTTCTTAGTTCTTTCATCTTTATTCTGGGGCAGGGAGGTAGGGGAACAGAAGACTTGCATTACAGTCTCGCAATGCAGGCAAACAGCTTTTCAATCTAGTACTTTTTATTGCTGGTTGGCAAATGTGGTGAATACATGTGTCTTAGTTGCTCCTGGGACAGCATAAGCAATGCAAAAGATAATTTAGACAGTTTCAGAGGAAGTGTTGTTTGTATTCCTCCTCTTTTACTTTCTGTGCTTGTATCACAGTCATATCTTCCCTTCAGTAAAGCTAAGTTCTTAAAAGGCACTATCAAGTACATTCAACATCCTATATTGCTTTTCAGTCTTTTTAGAAGGTGTCAAGACTGAACACATGGAAGATTATTCTGGCAAAAGGAATTGGGTTGTAAATTTTCATAGGAGTCTGTACTGGGCAGAATCAGCTGGTGTGATGCTGACACACGCTTGTGAATGAAGAAGCAGTATAAACTTCAGTCCTTAGGCAGATCTGCAAATTGAATCAGGGGAAATGTGATCTGGATTTTAAGTTCACAGAATGCATTAAAAATAGCATTAGAAAACCGTTATGTAATGGGAAGTTTGATTATTCACTTCAGTAGTGTTCCAGCTTTCTTGATTCTTTTCTAAAATATTTACGAGCTGAATCCCATGGCTTTCTGGAAATATTGGCATGTGTTCTCAGTATTACAGATCAAATAACAGGCTGTTGATGATAGTACCCATATTTGTATACTAATTGAAGGTCTGACCTGCTACTTTAAAATAACATATTAAATGAAGTAAATGAGCAATGAACAGTATATTCACTCATTTTTAACAATGAATTCTAAAACTTGGTTTCCAAAATGTATGCAAAAAATATTTTGTATATACTGGTTAGCTGAGGCAATTAATGTATAGTACAGTATTGTTAGCTAGATCAGTAGCACCAAACCTGAAAACAGACGTTATCTATATCTGTATTTATATCTATAGCTATATTTATAGCTGTCTATATCTATATCTAATTATCTCTATCTATCTAATCTCTATCTCTGTAATCTATATCTACATCTAGCTATATCTATATCTATAATCATTAAGTTATACTGCAGTTTAGCCTGCGTTGCAATGGTAAAATATGAATAAAGTGTAAAAAGACTAGATTGTCAGTTTAAGGTGGATCAGAGTAGCAACACTCAGCAACTTAGCCCACAGCTACTTTTGTCTTTCTTTCTGTACTCAGCATCTTTAGAAAGAAACGGGGGGGGGGCGGGGGGCAAATCTGTTCTTCGTGTCATCTATCTTAGGTTTCTTTTTTTTTTTTCCTATGTGTTGTTTTGCCTGGAAAGTAAGGTAACCCCAACCTGACAATTTCATTCCTGTTTCTCAAGTACTCATTTCTCTGTGTGTGTGTACGTGTTCAGATGTTTGAAGCATCAAGGAAATGCATATGTTCCTCTTTTGCACTTAGTGCTTTTTATTTGAGCTCTATGGAAAACATAAAAGTGTATTCAGGGCCTCATTTCCTTCAAAATATGTACAAAGTTGCATTAAAGTATCTTTTGACCATCCTGCTCAGATAAAGAGGTCTCAGAAATATCCTGACTGAGTTACTAATGCTAGAATAAAATGCAAGAGCAAAAAGGGAGTATATACAGCTTTTATTTTGATTTATGTTCCTGCTTCTTGGGTGACCACTATAGAAACTACACAAGGTAACCTGAGGAAAGAGGTAGGATTTAATCTACTTCATCATTAGTTCCTAACATCTTCCTTTTGTTCCACTGATACACAGCTATCTGTCAAATGTGCCAGGGCAGTCTGTATCTGAACTTTATCCAAACACAAGCAAAATTAAAGAGAGATTTGGCAGATTGACACATAGTCCTGACACCTATACTTCTCTATCATGAAAAAATGTAAGTGTGGATAAGTTCCCCTGTGGGGGACCAGGTTGTAAGCAGGTCTGCAGAGAGAACAGCAGAGAAATAGTTATATTTGTAGATGACTGAAAGTTTCAGGAACCTTGAATGCACAGTTTTAGAAATGGGACTGTGCTCTGGAGCAGCAATTCTCAGCTTACAGGGTGAGTTCCTCAGGAAATTTGTCAGGAGAATTAATGTGGTCATCTACTTCCTGGGAAATTTTGAGCTCTGATGTAGGCCATGCAGCAGATAGCAGTGCTATTAGCCTTCTCTTGATCAGTGTCTTTCCTGGATCCACCACTTTGCATTGTTACACAAGCACAGAACAAATAAAATGTATATGAACTGTGCTATCCGTCATTGAATAGACTAAATTCTTTTATTAGCTAGACTAAATTTGCACAGGCAGGCACAGAACTGAAGGCCTGTGTGATATCATGAGAAAAGGACTTGGGAATAAGTCCCAGAAGGACAAGATGGCCATTACCATGTAATTGCACCATTTCAGAATGGTTCTATTATTATCTTCAGATATTTTCATTGTCATTAATTCACATCACCATGAGGATAAAAGAAACGCCAACTGTAATTACTCTTTCCACCTAACAATTAATATACAGATATTCTGACATTATGGTACCTTAGCTTCATGATAATACAGCTATTATTTCTGAGTTCCTATTTCTGATATAAGTAACTGCAAAGGGGGGCAATAACAGGCTTAATTTTGTGGCTGGATTTCTTTATTTCCTCATCAGTCCAGGTTCTTATCTCTGCAAATGAACACTAATATGCTATATTTGTGCCTAAGAAATACCAGATTTTACTGAATATTCATCGTAATTACTTGTTCTTGCATTTGCTTTTTAGGAATATAAGCTCATTTGTCCTGTAGTTAGCTGGGCCTGCAAACATATATAAACAACATGCAACATAAGAGGTAAAGTTCAGAATTCTGCCTCAGTCTTTATTGCTTCTTAAGAAGAGAATGAAATGTGAAGATGAGATATTTTTGAAACTGTAGCCTCCTTCTGGATTTAACTCAGAAGCATATAAAAACAGGATGTAGCAAGTATTTGGAACTATAAATAATAATTCCCAGTAGTTCTTACTCCTAACTCCTCAGCAATTAGTGTAAATGTAATATGAAATGTATTTGTTCAAAAGGAAAAAAAAAACACAGTACCCCACACAGCCAAATCCTCCCCAAGCAGAAGAGAAGGAGAACCTAAAAATTAACCTTTAAATAAAGAAGGTTTAAGGTTTAGATATCTCTAGGCTAATGCTTTCAGAGAAACAGAATTATGAGCCAAACAATTTCCCGTTTCGTCCTCACTCATAATCTGTGCATGGTTAGCTACCAAAAGGAAATACCAGTCTGCTGAGACAATGAAACTGAGGATGGGCTGTGTGAATATTGTAGATGCTTCAAGATGCTTCCTCCAATTTACTACAATTATGCCCCTGCTGACACATTGTCTATCTTCCAGTGATTCTTCTTACTCTGAAATGAAACACTCAAAACTGTGATGATCCAAAGGAGCCCTGGGCTTCTGGAATGATGAGAAGTAGATCTTTATTTTTCTTGGGTGGTTTTTTTTTTTTTTTTTTTTTTTTTTTTCAGATGTCCCTCTCTAGAATGGGAAAAAGCCATCCTCTGTATGCCTGAATTGTCCATGTGCCTGGCGTTTCCTCTGAAAGCTCAGTTAGGGTAGCAGATGGGTGGACGCCTTAAACTGCATGATAAGAGTTTTATGAAAGGCCAGTCTGGGCCAGAACACCAAAGGATAAATGTAATCACATTATAAAGCATGACAGTACTGGAAAACAAAGAAGAGGGATAAAAGTCTGTAAAATACAGGTGCATTCTAATGGAAATTAATAAAAAAGTATGGATTCATTGAAACTGGTTAGTGCAAGAGTAAGGCAAAATGAGGTGCCTTCAAAGATCAAAAAAAAATTTCCTGTTACCAAAAAGTGTAGCTTGATTTTAGGGGTTTACTCTGTGTGTGTGTGTGTGTTTGTGTGGTGGTTGTGGTTTGTTTGTTGTCGTGTTGGTTTTTTTTTTTTAAATCTTTTACATTGATTTAATAATAACATTTTTTAAAAGTGGGAAGAAAAGGAAAGCAGAAGCTGCACAAAGTTTTAAAATTAATTTTTTCAGCATTTACTCAAAAGCAGTTTCCTCTTAGTTTAATTAAACTTTGAAATCTAAAACTTTGCTACTAATATAACATCCATATTCAGGCTACATGGTTCACCTTCTGTTGGGAGAAGATGAATTTTAAATTATATAGCATATTGTAAAATATCCTCATTTGTTTAATGTCTCTTATGATTGTATCATCCCTGTTTCAATTAGCTCAGTGGTGACTCCTGGGTTTTCTTCAGATTTACTGCGATAGGTTTTCTCTTTCTGGTGTATCTGATAATGCAGAGGAGTTACCTCCTGTCATTTCATTCAGAGACGGATGGAAATGCTAATTTTCTAGGGAGGAAATCTTTGTCTGCAGTTTTATTAGTAATATGACTCCAAATTATCTTACAGGTGTTTTTCAGTGGTGAGGTTAGACTCTATCTCAATCTGATAAGGCATTCCTAATAAGGGGAAATTAGGCCAGTGGTCGCAGAAAGAATAAAGTGCCATATGTCCTGACTTTTCATAGTGATCATTAAATCCCAGGAGCATATGTACACAGTGTACTCAATTCTGAGAAAACAAAGAAAGTTTTCATGAAGCAGTTACAATTTTCTAACAAATAGCTAATTAGGATCAAGATATTAGGTACTCTGGTTAATATAAGAAGAGAAAGAACGTGTCTGTAAGCATACAACTCTGCAAACTGATCTGTTTTTTCAAACTTGACAGCTTACTTTTAGGCATGAGCATAATCAAATATGATCTGAGTTGCTATATGCTGAAATATAACTTGGGAAAAAAAAGGAATTCTACTTCCGTGCCATTTAATCACATCCCCCTGTTTATAAACATTTCATGAAGATTGCCTTCTTTAAAAAAATAAAAAAATTACTTGTGTATTAAAGCCTTCCAAGTCTCACAGACCTTATTTATAAGCAACATGACATAAGCAGTTCAGAGACTGTAAGCCATCCATTATAATTTATAATCTAAACCTGAATAATTAAATATTTTAAGTATATCTTATACTTTCACATTTATGAAATTATAAACCACAAAGGCATTGTCACTGTAGTCAATGTGAAATTTTCTACCAGGTTTTAATGATATATAGATTTGGGATCAGATACTGCTGCCCCTTAGTGGCCCATCTGTGAAATAGAGAATCTCCAACGGCTCCGTTACCCCAGCTAGTGTTCAGCCGGTGTCTCTTATGTAACATTTGTATACATGTTACAGTTTAATTTTAAAAGAATGACTAGAACTCTGTGCTTCGAAATGCAATTTGGTTTTGGCCTTTATATTGACTACTACAAAAAGGCACCACATTTCAACCTAGTAACGATATATAAAGGGGTAGACAGAACATGGGAAGATATGTTTTTAGAGAAATTCTATTCCATTGAGTTCTCCCAAGCAGCACAAAACAGTACATTGTGGAAAATTTTTTAATACAATTAAATGAAAAAGCTCTACAAACACTGGGAATATTTGTTATTTTCAGACTGCAGTGAAGCTCAGACTGCAGAATGTGCTATAAATATAACTTCAGAAAAAGCTAAATGCAAGCTGCAAAAGTCAATTACTTTAGTTTTCATCAGGGGTACAATTTACTAACACAAGCATTAAAAACCCAAATGTTCTATGGAAATAGAACACATTTTGGAAGGCTAAGGTCTAATGCAGATGCTTAAATTCAGACCAAATATCTCAGAAGCACAGGAAAACATGGTAGTTTTCTGAAAGCAAAGGCTTCCTTTCTTTTTGGCAGACCCGTTTTCTTGGAAAATAAAACATACATTTAAAAGAAGTATGATGGTGCCATTTATCTTTGATTTATTTTATTTTGAAAGCAATATTCAGAGAGAGATTTATTAATAAAAAGAATTGCATTTTCTCCCCCCTAACTAGCTCTAGGGACAAATTAAAGCTTCAGTTTATAGCTTCCGGGAAAGTGCAGCATATATGAGAGTTAGTACGATCCAGTGGTGCCATTATTATGGCTATTTAGATAATTGCTTACTTCTAGTTAGGGTCCAAATTTTGAAAACTTTCTGGTTAGATTCAAGTGTGATACAGGTCAATTTTCTGAGGTTTATATTTTCATCGCCTTAGAAAAACCAAGCAGTTTACTGAGTTCTTTAGCACTGAAGTGCCTAATTTTAATTTTGAAGAAATGGAGATTGTATTTACACTGGTCCTGAGCACCTGGAAGAGAAATTTAGATACAGATATCAGTCAAACAAAAAAGATATCAATCAGCTGAGAACTTTGGTTTTGACTATGGCGCTCTGGCTTGGTTCATTCTCAGCATTGTCTTTTGCAGACTTCAGCAGTTGCATTAGGGAGAGACTTCAAGACAAATTGACATTTCATGTGCTCAATTAGATGTGCTTGTAGAGGAAAAAAAAATATTGCCAGTACTGCAGGAAACCTGCAGATTCTTGAGGAAAACTATAGGTAAAACCTGAAGTTCTCTTAAACTTCACAAGATTCCAGACTGTGGAGAACTACACAATTATTATCTATTTCTAAGTAAAGACTTTTTTCACACTGTCTAAAACCAGCAGTGCTGGAAGCACGGTTTATTCATGTACTGGAGAACTGAAGCCTGATGATTACAGTACGCAATGTAGCCAGAGAGCTAAAAAGATGTAGCAGGAGATTTACTGCTTTAAACAGCCATCACATTGTATGAGTGGAAATTTTATCAATGCTGACAGGTTTACTAAATTCTAAAAGTTGCTCAAGAGAACAGCAGTAGCACCAACGCCATCACACTGAACTCAGTGTGCTGCTCTCTGTTCACCCCCTGTGGCACGTTATTGGATGAACTTTCTCTGACTGTGAGCAATTTTTGCACTTTGGAGCATACTGATGTAAGCCCCAGCTTCTGTCATTGATTTGAACTTAATCTGCATGTTGCATCTTTATTGTATTGCCATGATTCATTTAAAAGCAAATGCTTTTGAGCATGGCTGGCTGGCTTTCCAATAGGGTGGGCAGCCACAGTTCAGTGCTGGGTTTTTTTGGCTTATGTCTGGAAGGGAAAATGGCTGAAAACATTAGTCTCTCTACTATTCCGAGTTTTGACTGCTTTTAGCTAGGGGGTCTGGATTCATGATCCATTTACCGTTTCCTGTCCAGCATCTAGTTGGTGCATTATGTTGCATGTCTCTTTCCATTAGCTGAGCCCTATATGATGTCAATTCAGAAAAGCAGTAGCTGTACATTATAAAATCCTTGTAATGGTATGACAATGGCAGTGTTAGAGTGGCCTTTTACTTGCTTCCAACGTACATTTTACCATTATATTTCATGCCTTCAGTTCAGCTTCAGTGATAGAAAAAGGTTCAGCTATAGCCCAGCTGGAGTTTTAAAATTTTCCCCGAAACATTACATAAGGGAGCACTTGATAGATGAAAAACACCGGTATTCCTTTCAGTTTACCAAATGTAGGACAGTAATCTCAGTAACAGGCCTGACATCATCATAGATACTTACTTCCCTTTAGGAAAAAAAAAAAGAAAAGGCAAACCAAAAAATATCTTAGTAAAGTAGAAATTATATATTGTCAGAATATGTTTTACTTTAACCCTTCATGTCACAGAGAAAGCATTGCTGATGATGGTAAATTCAAGGAAGGTAAATGAAACCAAAAGTTTTATAAAAGACATGGTTACACTTAGATTATAAAAGGAGTTATTGTAATGCGATTTGGAAGACTGGAGCAGTAGGAAGGCAGTCTCTTTTTTCGTAAGCATTGGGTACTCATTCAGAGTTGGATTGCTCCTACACCGATCATTTACTAAAAGCAGAATCACAGCAGCTGTGCAATTTGACATCTTATTTCATGCCCAGATTTATGTTAAAGATATGTATGTCAATTTGTTACACTAAGAAAGCAATCATTGGTTGACTTAAAAGCTACTTTCAATAATGATGGCAAAAGTTTTACACAAATCTGAAAGAGCAGAGAGAATAATTGGGACAAAATCTTCAAGCCCATCAGTAGCCTATGCCCAAAGTGTGCTCCATTTCTACGCAGAGTTCCCTGTTTGCCTATATATTGCATGGGTAAAACACAACTATATACACGGCTGCAGGGCAGCTCTGGCTCTGCCTGTGGAGACATACTTAGAAGGATCATGAGATTGCAACCACAAGTGTTTTTTACTAACCAAATCCAACGTACGCCATGAGGTTTATTAGATTTGAAGTATAGCAATGTGTGGTTAGTGTTAAAAAAATGTTTCCATTCTGAAGGCCAATTTCAATTCACTGTAGTTTTTGTCAGTCCTTTATCTTGCAAGCTGATATTTTGTAGGTTCACGTGCAGGAGGAAACAATTTTGCTCCAAAAATGGAAGCTGGGGTGTGCATGTGTAGATATTTCTCACTATATGAAAAGAAATCAAACATTTGTTAGAGAAATGCACAGTGGCAGAAAGTGCATGACTAGAAGGAGAGACTCTGGAAGCAGATAATCTGAAGAAAAGAAGACAAAACATGGATGGCTTACTGGACTGCATTCTCTTTGCTGTACATAAACACATACTGTCTTGAGCATATATGTATTTTTACAAAAGGTCGTGATAAGGAAATGTTTAGCACACATCACAACAAAGCTTGCTTAATTTATTGTACCATCAGTGATAGAAAAATAATGTGTTCCTAAGGAGTTCAGCCCCCAAAATCGTTCAAAGAATCCTTTTGATACCTTTTTCAGTGCTTTTCATTTGAAAAAGGAATGGGATTTCTATTGTCTCCAAACAGACTAGATGCACACAATTGTTCACTTTTTTTCCTTCCCTGAAGGTTGCTTTACTGCTAACTCATTACAGATTTACATCTCCAGTCCTTTTGTCCAGTCTTCTCGGTTCATAGCATGGCATTTTTTTATTTCTCTGCATGTTGATCTACCCTGTCCATCCCAAGTCCCTGATTCTTTACACAAGTAAGACTGTGGGTTTCATGTCCGGACTAGAGCTCATGAGAATCATAGAAGCAGCTGAAATTATTCTGTACCATTGTATAGATTACTAACATCTGAGGCTGTCAAAAGAAATCAGAGAACTATGCTTGTACCATGGTGTCTAGCTATTATCTCGTGGTAATGCTAGTAATCCAGAAGTAGATTATTACAGAAGGCAAACTACTAATATCAGAAAAGATCCTAGAGGTCGTCTAGGAAGATTTAAAGCAAAGACAAGAAATGAACAACACTAGAATATAGTGAAGCCTTGAAGATCCTGAAAACTGTGAAATTGCTATATGCACAGCATCTGAAAGAATGTTTAAATCCCAAAGAGAATAAATGTTTATTTTACAGAACGTATTCCCATCATATAATTAGTTAAAAGTGGTTATGCATTTCTTCCTTCCAGCTTTTCCCTATCTTTAGTAAGAAATCATTCTTAACTGTACGGTATTTTGTAAAAGTAGTGGACAAATGAAGATTTAAGAACAGTTAGCTGCCTTGTTGCCATGGTTACAAAGAGTAATCGACACTGATTGCTGAATACAGTAAAATAGAAACAGAACATACCATTTTAAAGAGGGTATGTCTAGAATATTTAAAAGTAAATTAACACTCAAGAAAAGAAAAACAACACAATTTATTTTAGACTGAGTTGCCTACTCAATATAGTCCTGTGCACAAAGCATATTTTATAGATGTCAGGGTGATTAAAAATACACCTCTATCACTTGGAAGTGGTTTTAAATAATGTGTCTCTGCAGTTCTGTAGCTGGAAGTGTGTGTGTGTGTGTGCAGACATAAATACCTGTTATAGGGCAGTAGACAATATTTCTGGAAGAACACAGTATCTCTGAATTTTTGTAAAAACAGCATTGGTTTTGCTCTTTTATTATCATGTTTCCTCAACAAAAGGCTTGGACAGAAACCAAGTCTTTATATATTTTATCCTCGAATGTGTGTTTAGCCCTTAGGATTTATGCATAATGAACCAAGTTACACTTGATCACGGTTTAAGGCTGGGAGATGGACAGGTCTGATGAACTTACACCTCATTTCTCTATGATTTTCTTCCATTAGAAAAGGTTTCGTAGGAGGCAATTATCCCTTAAGCCTGAATGCAGAAAACAGTGAGATTGTTTTCATACTTGGTTAGTGCAGAAGGCAGGTTTCTATAACACTGTAGATTTTTATTAACTTTTTAATTTCCTTGCAACACTTACAGGCTACATAGAAATAGTATTAGGTCCAATGACTCTCACTAAGGAAATTGAGGCAGATTTTCTAACTATGTGTGACTGCATTTAGACACTGAATGCCATCAGTTTCAAAATAAGCTCAGCTCCTCGTAAGCTGCATTTTTAAAAGCTTGCTGGTTATTGGGCACTTTTGAAAATCTAGTTTCTTATTTAGATGCCCCAAATTGGGCTACAACATTAGCAGATAGAGAAGCAAAATCCTCAGGGTTCTATTGAATCGAAAGCATAATCTATTTGCATATTGAACTGCACCATTTTCTCATGGTAACTCATGCATGCAGTTTAGTTGGCAACCAGTTAAAAATGTAGTCTTGGCAAAATATTTGAAATCATCACCAATGAATCTAGAAAAGAGAAAATAATTTTGATCAGTAAAAAGCAGCTATTCAAAGACAAAAAAACCAACCTGGATGCAACTTAATGTTAGTAAAAAGGAAACATTTCAACAAAACCAGGGACTTTCACATGAGATCCCAGTGAAACAATTAAGAATTAAAACTATGGATTACTCTGTCAGTAAGAAATATCTATCATTAAGGTACCTCTATGGTAATGACTTACGCTGGTAACATCCTCGGTGCAGCTAAACTGGGATGGTACACCCAGACTGTAGTGACAGAATCATAAAATTATTTAGGTTGGAAAAGACCTTTATGATCATTGAGTCCAACCGTTAACCCACCACTGCCAAGCCCACCACTAAACCATGTCCCTAAGCACCACATCTACATGTCTTTCAAATACCTCCAGGGATGGTGACTCCATTGCTTCCCTGGGCAGCCTGTCCCAGTGTTTGACAAACCTCTGGGTGAAGAAATTTTTCCTAATATCCAATCTAAACCTCCCCTGGCAAATCTTGAGGACATTTCCTCTCGTCCTATCACTTGTTACTTGAGAGAAGAGACCAACACCCACCCCACTGCAACCTCCTTTCAGGTAGCTGTAGAGAGCCATGAGGTCTCCCCTCAGCCTCCTCTTCTCCAGGCTAAACAGCCCCAGTTCCCTCAACCACTCCTCACCAGACCTGTTCTCCAGGCCCTTCACCAGCTTCGCTGCCCTTCTCTGGACACGCTCCAGCACCTCAGTGTCCCTCTTGCAGTGAGGGGCCCAAAACTGCACACAGCGTTCAAGGTGCAGCCTCACCAGTGCCCAGTACAGGGGCACGATCACCTCCCTGCTCCTGCTGGCCACTCTATTTCTGATACAGGCCAGGATGTTGTTGGCCTTCTTGGCCACCTGGGCACACTGCCGGCTTGTGTTCAGCCAGCTCATGTGGAGCAGCACCCCCAGGTCCTTTCCCATCAGGCAGCTTTCCAGCCACTCCTCCCCAAGCCTGTAGCGCTGCGTGGGGTTGTTGTGACCCAAGTGCAGGACCCGGCACTTGGCCTGGTTGAACCTCACAGCATTGGCCTCAGCCCATCAATCCAGCCTGTCCAGGTCCCTCTGTGGAGCCTTCCTGCCCTTGAGCAGATCAACACTCCCACCCAACTCGGTGTAATCTGCGAACCTACTGAGGGAGCACTCAATCCACTTGTCCAGATCATTGACAAAGACACTAAACAGAACCAGCCCCAATACCGGTCCCTGGGGAACACCACTTGTGGCTGGCCGCTGGCTGAATTTAACTCCATTCACTACAACTTTTGGGGCCTGGCCATCCAGCCAGATTTTTACTCAGTGAAGAGGACACCCATCCAAGCCATGGGCAGCCAGTTTCTTGAGAAGAATGCTGTGGGAAATGGTGTCAAAGTCTTTACTGAAGTCAGGTAAACAAGATCCACAGCCTTTCCCTCATCCACCAAGCCGGTCACCTTGTCATAGAAGGAGATGTGGTTAGTCAAGCAGGACCTGCCTTTCATAAACCTATGCTGGCTGTGCCTGATCACCTGGTTGACCTGTACATGCTTCATGATGACACTCAAGACGATCTGCTCCATTACCTTCCCCAACATTGAGGTCAGGCTGACAGGCCTGTAGTTCCCCAGATCCTCCTTCTGGCCCTTCTTGTAGCTGGGCATCACATTTTCTAACCTCTGCCCAACTGGGACCTCCCCAGTTAGCCAGGACTGCTGGTACATGATGGAAAGTGGCTTGGTGAGCACTTCTGCCAGATCCCTCACTACCCTTGGGTGGATCCCATCTGGTTCCATAGACTTGTGTGTGTCTAGGTGGTGTGGCAGGTCACTAACCATTTCCCTTGGATTACGGGGGCTTCATTCTGCTCCCTGTCCCTGTCTTCCAGCTTGGCAGACTGGGTACCCTGAGAACAACTGGTCTTACTGTGAAAGACTGAGGCAAAGAAGGCATTAGGTACCTCAGCCTGTTCCTCATCCTTTGTCACTCTCTTTCCTCCCATATCCAATAAAGGATGGAGAGTCTCCTCAGTCCTCCTTTTGTTGTTAACGTATTTATAAAAACATTTTTTTATTCTCTTTTACCACAGTAGCCAGCTTAAGTTCTAGTTGGGCTTTGGCCCTTCTCATTTTCTCCACGCATAACCTCACAACACCCTTGTAGGCCTCCTGAGTGGCCTGCCCCTTCTTCCAAAGGTCATAAACTCTTCTTTCCCTGAGTTGTGGCCAAACTTTCTGTTCACCTAGGCCAGTCTTCTTCCCTGCTAGCTCAACTTTTGGCCCACAGGGACAGCCTGCTCCTGTGCCTTTAGGATTTCCTTTTTGAAGAATGTCCAGCCTTTCTGGGCTCCTTTGCCCTTCAGGACTGCCTCCCAAGAGACTCTGTCAACCACTCTCCTAAACAGGCCAAAGTCTGCCCTCTGAAACTCGGAGGTAGCAGTTCTGCTGACCCTCCTCCTTCACCAAGAACTGAAAACTCTTATCATTTCACGATCACTATGTCCAAGATGGCCTCCAACCATCACATCACCCACAAGCCCTTCTTTGTTCACAAACAGGTCCAGTGGGGTGCCTGCCCTAGTTGGCTCACTGACCAGCTAAGTCAGGAAGTTATCTTCTGCACACTCCAGGAAGCTCCGAGACTGCTTCCTCTTTGCTCTATTTGATTTCCTGCAGACATCTGGTAAGTTGAAGTCCACCATGAGAACAAGGGCTAGCGATTGTGAGACTTTTTCTAGCTACTTATACAGTATTTCATCTGCCTCTTCATCCTGGTAAGGTGGCTATAACAGACTCCCACTGGCCTTGTTGGCTTTCCTCAATTCTTATCCAATAAACACTCAACTGTAACATCACCATCATTTAAGCTCTAGACAATCAAAACCACTCCCTTAGAGGGCTACCCCACCACCTCTCCTTCCTTGCCTATCTTTTCATGGTTTGAGCCCACGCAGCTGGCAGCAAAGCACCATGCAGCCACTTGCTCACCCCTACCCCGTCCCCTGAGGGATGGGGAGGAAAAAATATAACCAGAAAGGCTCGAGGTTTGAGACACAGGACAGGGAGGGCTCACTCACCAGTTATGGTCACGGGCAAAAGACAGACTCAACCTGAGGATAACAACATACACTTAATACAAACAACCACCATGTTCAAGGATAATGAGAGATACAAACAGGTCTTAAATACAACACTCCTTCCCCCTTAACCCTTCTGGTCTTCCTGGGCTCAGCTCTGCTCCCTCTTCCCCCGTACCAGCACAGGGGGCAGGGAATGGGGGTCACAGCCTGTTCGGCACAAGGTGTCTCCGCGGCTCCTTCCCCCTCAGGCCGAGGGGCCCTCGCAGCCCTCCCCGGCCCCACCGCGGGGTCCCTCTCCCGGCAGACAGCCCTCCACCCACCGCCCCAACGGGCGTCCTTCCCGCGGGGCCGCAGCTCCCCAGAACCCCCCGGGGCGGGTCCCTCCCGGGGCTGCCGCCCTCCCACCGACGGGCGGCTCCAGCGCGGGCTGCCTCGGAGCCGCGGCTGCTCCGGGCCCGGGCCCTGCCCCTCCGGCCCGGGGCCCTCCGCGGGCTGCAGGGCGACCTCTGGGCCACCGCGGGGCTCCAGGGGCTGCAGGGGCTCAGCCGCCACCCCCCCGCGGGCCGCAGGGGAACCCCTGCTCCGGCACAGCTGCCCCTCTCCTGCCTCGCTGACCCGGGTGACCGCAGGGCTGTTGCTCTCACATCCCCCTGCTCTCTCCCGCTCACCAACACAGACAGACAAAACAAAAGAACTCAACGAACAGCTTCTTTCTCTCTTAAATAGTTATTTGCAGAGGTGCGATTGGTCTGACCTTGGCCAGAGGTGGGTCCGAAATTAGAGCCAGGAGAGCTTCTCAAAGCTTTTACAGGAGCCACCTCTGTAGCCCCTTCCTCTGCTACCAAAACCCCTACCAAAACCCCACCAGACAGCAAACCACCGCATTTATGAAGAGTTTATAGCCATCCATTGCAGACCTCCAGTGTGCGAGCCATCGCACCATGTTTCCATGATGACAACTATACCATAGTTTTCCAGCTGCACAATGGCTTCCAGCTCCTCCTGTTTGCTACCCATGCTGTGTGCATTGGTGTAGATTCACTTCAGTCGGACTAATGATCCTGCCACCTTTCTAGGAGAAGCCCTAATTCCTACGTGACCATTCTCAGGTGCTTCTGTGGTTTCTAAGACATCAATAACCCTTGTGTCTTTGCTGCTGCATATATCTCCATTCCCTACTTCTGCTGAAATGGCAGACTGAAGGACATTGCTAGCACACCATGCCTCAAACACTGGTGTGATGCCCCTAGGCTTATCTCTAGTAAGCCTGGTTTTATCCCCTTCCCTCTTCTAATCTAGTTAAAAGCTCTTTCAATGAGCCCTGCCAATTCCTGCACAAAGACCATTTTTCCCACTTCGAGACAAGTGTACCCCATCCATCACCAGCAGGCCTGTGATCAAAAACCCCAAAATTCTGTCGGTGACACTAGTCTCAGAGCCTGGTCTTGATCAGCTAGGTCTTCTTCCCTCATCATTCCCTGCACCTGGAAGGACAGAGGAGAGCACTACTTGTACTCCTGGTCCCTCAACCAGCCGTCCCAAGGCCCTGAAGTCTCTCTCGATTGCCCTTGGACTCCTTGTTGCAACTTCATCGCTGCCCACCTGACAACGCAATGATGGGTAGTAATCCGAGGGCCGTACCAGGGTAGGAAGGTTTCTCTTCCCCCCTCCAGCCCGGGCCCCGGGAGGCAGCGGGCTTCCCTAAGAGGTGGGGCCGGTCTGCACGCCGGGCCTCCTGCTCCTCGCAGAAGGTAACTCTCCCGTGGCAGTGACCCGCCTTTTTTTCTCTACGGAAGCGGGTCTGACGCGGGGCATAGGCCGGCGTCGCCTCCGTGGCACCTCCAGCCGAGACGGACCGTCGTCCTCGCCACCGCCCGGCTCCCCTCGCAGAGGCCGGTCCCTGCCGTACGGGCCCCGGACACCCGGGGCCCTCCCAGAGGAGACGCGCCCGCTCCGCCGGGCAGGGGCTCCCCGCCGCCCCCGTCCCCCGAGTCGCTGCGTCCGGCCCGGCGGAGCCCGGCCAGGGAACCCGGCCCGCAGGGCGCGGCGAGGCCGAGGCTTTCCGCCGGGCGGGGCGAGGCCGAGGCTTTCCGCCGGGCGGCCGCCATCGCTCCCTGGCGGCGCCGGCAGCGCCCGCGCGCCCGCTCGGCGCCCACCGCCGGCGCCGCCCCGCTGGCGGCGCTGCCCAGGGCGGGCGCGCGGCCGCCGTCGCTCCCGGCCCCGCCCCGGTGCCCTGAGCCGCTGCGGCGGGAGCCGCGGGCGGGCGGGCGGCGGGTCTTGGGGTCCGCGCGGGTTCCCCGGCCGGGGCGGGGCGGGGCGGCCCCCGGGCCCGAGCGCTCCCGCCGGCACCGCCGCTGCTCCACTCGTACCACCCTCCCAAGCGCCGGGACTGAACGTCTTTGCTTTGTCTCTTTCTGTAGAACTGTGATAGTGCTCACAACGCAGACGGACTTTGCGCACCTCTTTGTTTCGCCGACAGCATTAAGCAGGAGCCATCACTGGGATGTGTATTGACCCCTTTTAGATTGGGATCGAAAGAGCAGCTTTGAAAGTTAGGGGACTGCATGGTGGGTCTAGTTTTGCCTGTAAACCGGCCTAGTGAAGCAAAGCGTTTCTGAGCATGGAAGGCACCTCTCACCCGACTTTTGTGAGTTACTTAGCTAAGTAAGTGCGAGTTCCCAAGGTGCTTTCTACAGCACCTTGCTCTAGGCGAGTGGTACTTGAATAATAGGGAGATTAGAGTGAGTCCTCTGCGAAAACTGAGAAGGGGATTTTCTAGAGCTGTTTCTAGCAAGGGAAGGAACTATTTCAGTTGCTGGGGTTAAAAAAGATGAAGGTGATAATCCTATATCTTCTCCTTCTATTGCAGTTTGACTTTGATGCTTTCTTTGTCAATATAGCACTCTTCCTGTCTTCCAGGGCTGGTTGCAGAACAGATTTGCTTTGTGTGGGCCTGAAGTTTACTCCTGACTGTAATAGTACTGCGGTAGCTATGACTATTTCACCAGCCAAACGATTGGCAACGATTTACCTAGAAGTGAGGTGAGCTGGCTTGGGGTCCTAGGCACTAATGTAGGATGAAGGCTCCGGAGGCTGCTGCTCTGGAGTGGGAAGCTGTGTGAGAAACCTTCCCCATTCAGCAGCTACTGCACCCCACCAATCCCCTCAGGGTATGCCTATGCCTGCAGTCGTAAGTGATTGCAATGCAAACACACCTTAGCTAGGTTTAGAGGTGGAAAACATACCCCAGAAGCAGGGTAAATAAGCTTAGCAAGTGTGTTCAGTGTACCTGATCAGGGCTGTTAGTAACAGCTCTTGTGCACAGACAAAGCGGCATTGAATTGCTGCTGTGACAGCTGCATAGACAGATTGCTAGCTGTTAAGAGGGCCACAGACTTCACAGTCCTGTTCTGAAGTTGTGTGTATGTGGTGGCCTGGTTTTGTTTTGTTTTGTTTTGTTTTTAATACATATAACTGTGTTTTCCCTTAGTTGTTTTCCTAATACTCTGATGTGGTAAAATTACATTTGTCTATAATACTGCCCCATCATATAACTAGAAAATGAGATTTTTAGTTTGAAAAAGAAATGCTACCCCTGGTGGTAGGTAAATTGGCAAGGAACATCCTGTAGCAGTGACTGTTTCACTCCAGATAACAAAGCATTATCCACAGCTTTAATTTTATTATTGCTTTTAGTTTTCTGCCAAGGATGCCTAATAAGAAAGGTCAAGGTATCATCCAACATAGACGGATTTTTGCTGAATGACATAAAACTGTCAGAGATGCTGAGCTTTGATGTTCCATTAAGTGATCGATGTAGATTACTGACTTTTGGCTAAATGCTGCTCAACTCTATAAGGTCAATATTTGTTAGTTCATTGGTGGAATAATTAATCAATCAATACAGGATGCTTGAAGTCAGGGAAAAAATATTGCCAAGACTATATGTCTGGCATTAGTAACTAAAATTATTTCACAGCGTCTTTGGAGTGTTATTAACTCCCTGTGTACAGAATTTATTTGTAACCATCACATTTCTATTGGAGGGAGGAAAAAAAAAAAAAGAGTAATCCAAGTGAAGAGCACTTCTTGTAACCTTGAGCTCCTGGAAGGAAAAACCTCTAACAAGCAGAGTGCATCATCATTAGTTCTTCCCTTTCACATCATACACTCAGCTTGGGAAATAATTACATGCAATTTTTCTATTTTACAGTTGGGCCACATGACACAATGTTCTTTCTTTAGGGCTTCTACTCCAGTTCTCCCATTTTGCCTTTTATTGTAGTCTATAGCGTGTTGCCAGTAGCCTCTCACATGTCTCCACTGGAAGCTTTTACAGCACTGCATGTACAGTGCCTTGCACAACGAGGCTCTAAACCATCAGCTGGGACTTTTAGGCCACAGACTACTCCAGTAATATTAATGAATAGGGATAAAGGGCTTCCATAGGTACCCTGGGTATTTTCCAGCATTAATAGCTTTAAACTTCACAGTTCCATTAGAATTTATCCTCTAATGCACCTCACAGTGCTTTCACCTTACATGCAAAAAGTGCATATAGACGACTTCTTGTCTAAAATGCTAAGATGAGCACTTCTTCACTCACTTCACGTGTCCAGAATGCTTTCAGACTGTGAGAATTGAAAGGAAGACCTCTTGCTCAGAGGATTACAAAAGGGGATGTGTAATTGAGGATTTTGAGTAAGTTTAAAACCAAATACCTTCTTTATGTATGTTGTAGTTATGCATGCAAATGTGTCATCTTTTTTGTGGTAAATTTCTGCAGTCCCAGGCACAGTGATATCGTGATCTGCCTATGACACCAAAAAAATAATAAATCATAATAAAAGAATGCTTTAAAAATAATTGCATGTAATTGATGGTTGCATTCAATACTGAGATCCAAATGTGTTCTTGAAAATTAAGGAAATGTCATGCTGAGTGTTTGAAGAATAAATAACTGACCGCCTCCATAAAGAAAGAAGAAATAGTATTTTTTCCTTGTGTTTTTCTTCTTAACAAATGTAAATATCAAGCTCCAATTAATCAATATCAAAATTAATTAATAAAAGTGGGAAAGAAGGGAATTGCAATACAGACACTAGCTTTGCTACGATCAATCACTTAGGACTTGGAAAGAGTAGAAGAACAGCTTCATAGTGTTTTCAATGGTGAGAGACACAGCTGTATTTTGTCAGTGCTTAAGATCTCCATGCCAGCTGGTTTGCAAGTGCTAGACCTAAATAAGGGCATCTGCCTGGCTTTGATTTTTAAGTAGGCCACGCTATGGTTTTCTGTAAGTCCCTTAACCATGCAGTCTGGTGGAAAGATTCTGCAAGGGAGAGGCTGAGCACTGCTGTGCTGTAGTCCATTCCTTGCCGTCTGACACTGGGAGCACATTGTTCAGAGCAATTGGAGCTGCACCAAGGAGGATGGTGAAGAAATGATGATCCTTTAGACCCTGCTTTTCTTAACAACAACAGAAGAGACTTTTACTTCCATTGTAACAATGGAGAACCTATATATCTTGAGTTTAGAGCAGGGGAGGAAACTGTGCCCAGATTTACCAAGTCATAGATTTATTTTGAATCAAGGGAAAACATGTAAGCCCCTTGGTAATTTATTAAAATTGCTAGAAGTTTGATATAGTCTCGGAAGAAGTTTGATTCAAAGAATATGACAGTTATGGCGTTCATTTCTCACACAGTTACCTCAAAGCTATGGATTTCTGAGGCCTCATTAATTGGTGACTACATCATTTGATTGTTTTTTTTAAAGAGGTATTACAGAAATATATGTTTGTGATTTACTATGATGGAGCCCAGGAAAGACAGGCTCAGAGTTTTTCTCTCATGTTATGAGTTAGTCTGAAGGTTGTATAAAGTCAGTCTAAGACCACAAATGATAAGAAAATTCTCTGACATAACTTCTTGAACAAGGTGAGTTTTACAGTTTGGCTGTTCAACATAATACCTCATGGTTTAATGTTTCTGGATGTCTATGTAGAATTAGAGGAATGTACTTACCTTTTCAAATGCTGTGACAACGTTGGAGATCCATTTACCTTGCACTGTCTACTCATTCAAGTTGAGATGGCTTAAGGTGTCAGATGGTCTGAGCTTTGTAACAGGGAAAAGGAGTGCTTCAGTGAAGTTTCCTTTGTACCATGTTTCACTGGATTGTACTAGGTTGTTTTGCCACAACTTGTTATATCACAACTAACATGTCATGACAGAAATAAGTTAATAAGGATACAAGGTACCACAACACTTAGCTGTAGCAAATGCATACAAACCAGAAAATCAAATGTCTTTGAAATAAACATTGTACCTCAATTACCATAAATTCCTTTTCACCAATAGTTTTCACACAGTGATTCTAGGATTCTTACTCTGACAAAAGGCCATCATGACCTGAACTGTGGTTCCAAGCAGGTGTTAAGCATCTCTGAAATGGGAAAGCCTGCTCTGTTTGAGTAACAATTACTCTGGAAATTCGAAGTCTGAAGAACAGTTTTGTTCCCTAATAGGGTACTGCAAAAATAATCTCTAAATTTACATGTTACTGTTGTTATGCTCTGCATTGTACTGTATCAGGTTGTAAATATCTCAGTACTGGGTGCTGTACAGACATACAGAAAGACACATTACCTGCTTCAGCTTAAGTAACTTGAAATTTGAAAGAATGTTGGAAAGACAGCTGGAAGTCCCAAACAGTTACTTTCACTGTGAATCAATAAAAAATTAATCTGGGTTCTGATGAGGGTGTAAGTTACAACATAACAATCACTTTGCCATCAGGAGATGCTGGAGAGCTTCCCAAAGATGGTAATGTTGTTGTTGCTGTTTTACAGAAAAGCAGGAGAACAATTAAATGACTCGTTCATAATGACCCAGGAAATGGGTAACCAAGGCTAGACCACTGGTAATGCCATCAGAGAAATGAATAAATGCTACTTTGTCTGCTCCGTGGGGTGCATGTTCTATGGCTTCTGATGAAGAAGCTTTCCAAGGAATAACAACATAGTCAACATGTACTCAAAAGTCACCTGGAGTACAAGCACGTTAAAACTGACAGCCTTTAATTTTCTCATTTTAAAAATTTTTTCAAAGAAGGTTCTTCCAAACAATTATGATATTGGTAAAAGGTTATATCCTTTCAAGAGTTTTACCTATTGGAAGTCATCTTTTTCTGAAGAATTTTGTGCAGATGAAATTCTTGATATTAGTCTTTTTCTCTTGTTTTTTCCCTCTACCTGAAAGCATTTATGTCAAAGGCAAATGAAAACTTTTGCTTTCCGGGAATATTGTCCTAAAACCATTTTTTTTTCTGACAGTGGTAAAGAAACATAAGCCAAAAAACCCAAGAGATGATCAATCTTTTCCTACTTACCCATCTTTCTTGTTTTGTCTTTGGTTGCAGTAAAAGAACACAGATAGATGATTTGCCACTATTTAAATGTGAGTTTTGTCTTGAACCCTGTCAAAGTAGCACTCAGTATAAAACTGAAAAATCAACAACTATTAGGAAGGGTTCTTACAAACAGCATTAGCAAATGTCTCAGAGGTTTTGTCCTGTAACATGCCTGGATGGCATCTTTAGCATAAGCTATGATTTATATCCCGATACAGCTTGATATGGATAATTATGTTTCAAAGCAGGACAGTCAGCAGATAAGTTTTCTAAGCCAGACAGGTTGCCAGTAT
The DNA here is from genome assembly GCF_034619465.1 of Leptosomus discolor. NCBI lineage: Eukaryota > Metazoa > Chordata > Aves > Leptosomiformes > Leptosomidae > Leptosomus > Leptosomus discolor. Next base: position 75,082,474 of record NC_141419.1, read on the forward strand.
AGAGGGACTGGAAGAGCAACCAATGTTGTGGGCAAAATTGTTTCCTGGATCAGAGGAACATACGGTCCTGTGAAGTTTCCTTTGCAGACTGCAGCTGGACAAAACTGGACATTTGGAGGTTATGTACATGTAAATGGTATTCCTCAGTACACTGGCATGTATTTTCACACATTTTTGTTGGGAACATATAGAAGGAAGGTTTGTAGGAAACCTAATGGCATACACATTCGCTAATACCTGTTAAACCCAATGAGGAAATGCTGCAATGTTGGAAGTGATAGGTAACCTCTATATTATGAATTCTGGGAGGAGGCACTAAACATGAAAGTGTTGTTCTCCTTTGACTGCCTGGGGGCTGTCTTAAGTGCTAGGCTTTTGATCACAGTGACAGTTTTAAACCCCTTAAGAAAACTAGAACTGAGAATAAAAACGCTGACAGCAGTGGTTCACCTCTCTCTGTCTCTCTTTGCCTTCCTATTATCCTAAACCCTTGAAGATCTCTGGAGAGAGATACAGCTCATACTGCACATATGATGAAACAGCACTCATCATGTATTCCCTGCAAGTGCACAATATACGTCGTTTTTACTTCTGTCGGGTTATGGAGGCTACTAAAAGGCGTGACCCTCAAGATACGAACACGTTATTCAAAGAGCTAAGGTGGTGCAAATTAATAGTATATATGGTATCCTTACGTCTGCATGAATTACGGAGTCTGGTTGCTATTGAATAGTAATCAGGCAGCAAGCAGTCTATGGTTTAAGTAAATTAAACTGTGAAGCGAATTGATGTCTTTGGGGAAAAAAAAACCCAAACCCAAGCTCTTGATAGGAACAAGAGAAAGCTTAAAAACAGGCTATGTAAATAGAAACATAATTTTATGGTACAGTAGTTATTACATGTTAAAAAAGTTTCATGTTATATTTGGCCAGTGGAGGAAAGGAGATAAAATCCTAACATGTCAGGTTAATAGTATGTCTGTTCTAGCTGTAGATGCTGTTGCTGTAATTATGACATTCATCATCACTCTAGGAAAAAGCACAAATCCGTAAGTGTATAAGTACATACACTCAGATTTTATGTGCAAACACAAAAGTAGGCTTTTTACAAATGCAGCTGTGTAACTGAATTTTGCAGGTAAAGCTGGCAAGATCTGTTGAAAATCGGTTTAGTAACAGCCACTGTAACATAAGCTATTAAGATCTTTTATGGAAACTCTAATGCCACCTATGCAAATTCTTTATCACAATCAGTTCAGCTGAATAGCTACATAGGGAATTGTAGAGACAGCAGATGAGACATTCCATTGATGTCTTTGAAGGACATGGTAATGATCTGTTGTCCAAGATCGTCAATGCTGGGGCTTATAAACTCTCTTCTCCATATACCACTTTCTAAAGTCATCATATTTTATGAATTACAATGACTGATTGCGTATTTGGAAGCACCACTGGTAGAAATTACCCTCTAGTTATGGCTGAGAAAGTTTTAAAATTCCTGTACTGCAGGTGACGTGGAAGTTAAAGATAAATAAAAATTGTCTTCTATAATAGAGTCTGATATATCTGCTTCGGTAGAATTCTAATCTTGGCTGCTGACAGACTGATAAATCATTGCAGGCTCCACTTAAAACAAGTTGGATTTCCCTTAATGTAGGGAAATTTTCTGTTGTCTTCAAGGCTTAGATCAGAATCAGACAGAACTGTGTTTGTGGTAGGTGAAAGGCACTTTTTTTACTTAGTAAACTTAGATTAACATTATTCACTGAGTTTCTAAGGACAGTTAGTAAAGAAAGTTATTCTGTGAGTAACAGGCCTGACCTTGGGTTACCAGACTAAACCAAACTGAAACAGCCTCCCTTTAAAAAAATTATTCAGTCTGAAATACATACTTTTTTTTTTTTTCCTTGGTTCAAGATAGAAAAAAAATCCCAGTGCATGAAGAAGATGCCACGTGTAGTGTCATCTGTAGTAGACACATTGGATTTTTCGACATGAATCTATGGAGGAATTTCTCTAGAGAGTTTTTTGAGGGGGTTCCAGTGCTGATGTGGAAACACTGTGTAAGAAGTACAAGAACCCACTGATTTGTTAAAGCCCTGGGCTGTTGATGGTCTTTTATATTTTGGTCAGGATTGCTTCTGCTCCTGTATTTATGCACACAATACCAAGAACTGTAAATAAGCACGTTTAACAGTGATGTAGCAGGCAATAAAAATATGCTTCAGGTTTCCCAAAATAACATTGTAGGGATATTCTCAATTTGGAGATGGGTATTGAAGTTTTGAAGTTTAACTAAGCCTGTTAACTGAGAAAAAAAAATGGCAAAAAACAAAATATGGAAGGCACAAAATGGTTCAAAATTTTTAAGGTGGACAGAAGAATACACTGTTAATCCCACTAAGTCCAGAATCAGGAAGAAAAATGACATAGTAATTGTAAGGGTTGATCTGGCTCCTAGGTCCTTCTGAGCAATGAGAAATACATTTACACTGTGAAAACATGTAATGTATCACTGTAATTTTGTATTTTACAGCCAAAAGCTTTCTAAGGTTGAAAGCTTAATAAACAGGTAAGGAATGGAGAAGAAATACTTCGACACTGTATATAATCCAAGCAAGCTTTAAAGTCCTATGTATCTGTGTAACTTCCTCTCTACGAAGTAAGCCCTGTTTTGGAAAGGTACTATATAAGTGCTTTGCTTAATGATACTTCACTGAATTGGGGCTGTAGAGCCATTGTATTGAATGCGTCAAATTTGTCACCACACAGTTACCTTCTAAAAGATACAGTCACTTAAAGTCCTCTTCTTCATATTTGATGATGTTGATAAAACATTATCTAAATTACTTTAGTAGTCTCAATGATGGAAATCACACCAAGCAATATAATCCATTCTAGTCTCTCACAGTGCAGTAACTGTGTTCTCTAACTCTGCATCAGCCGGATCACGAATGAGGTACAAATTTTAAGCTCCTATCAGAATTTGAATTTGGAGCTTGATAGACCCTGTTCTAGACATAAAGCAGGCATTGCATGAAAGTCCAATAGTTACTACCTAAACACGGAGAATACCTGACTCAGGATCTGGTTTCAGGGGTGAGACCTGTCATTTAGCATAGAGAATTGATTTTAGTGAAGTCTATTCAGAATTGCCTTTATAGAGAGTTTGATAACAATAGGAATTGCCATATTCTGTTTTTATCACATAGCATGTTCATTAAAGCATAGCGTTGAAACAATTATCATTTATAAAAATGGGACAGTACTTATTAAGACTAAAAATGGGTCATTTAATTTGCTTGATTAAATTTGTTTGATTTAGTGTATTAAATTTAAATGATAGTGAAAATGGTATCTGTCTTTTACAATCATGATTTAAAAAAGAATCCAGGAAAAAATATTGGTACAGATTAACCTATGTGTACAGTGATTGTTTGTAGTGTAAATGGACTTTTCTTTGTGCATACAATAATGTTATCTTTAGCAACCTGTCCTGCTTAGCAGAAGCTCCTTAATTTAGCAACATAAATGCTTCAAAGCACTGCTACTTGCTTTCTTTTCAAACAGCCGTTTTTTCTAGTACGGTTCTGATGACCTTGATGAGTATTATATCCTGTTTCTATTGTCCTAATGCCCCAGTTAGGGTCTGTGATAGCTTGCTGATAATTTCCTTACTGTGTTTGTAGGTGATGACCATTTTGGTAAGCTACTTGGAATGCTGTAGTATTTCAGGTTAAAATTTTATGCTTCATCTTGTTTGATTCTTAGTTTATTAGTTCTAATATTCAGTGACATGTCTGTCAGGTCAAAGTGAAGGCAGAATAAATAAAGAAATCCATCTTGGTAAATATTTTTTGCTTTGGTGGAAGTTCAAGTGCCTAACCAAACAATGAATTTTAATTCAATAAGCCAAGTAGTTGACTAAAAATCCATTGATTGCAAGCAATGTAGCAAAGGGAAACATCTGACAAAAACAAAACCACATTGAATCATCTGCTGAATCGTCACTTACGTGTTCCAAAAGAGGGCAGCAAATGTCTGCCTATCTGATGCTTTTCAGTTCTGGTCAGCAGTGGTCACTGATGGCAGACTGATGCTAACCTTTCCTATATTTGCATCTTAAAGCATTTGTTATGATCAGAAAGGATTTTTTGGGGCAGGGAACTAAGCCTGATTGGCTCATCTTTACCATATGTAACTTTCAAAATATTAACAGGAGGAAGAGACTGCATGCTGGACTTTATCTTGTCTGGTGAAACACAATTCAGAATAGGCACAACAAAATAATCTGTGCAGTGCAGAATAAAATCTCTCATAAATTCTTTAACACCCATATTCAATTTCATCCTTCTTTCTCTCCTTTAATAGTGAAAACTTTGTATAAAAATAAATAGCCAACCCTCCCCGACGCAAAGATACATGCAGGAAACAAAGAAAGGAAACTTGCAGTATGGAATTGGATTTCTTACAGTACAGTAGGGTGGTTGTAGAACCATTGTACATCTTCAGAAAGGCCAAGTAGAAAAAACAGGGATGAAAGGAACACTTTCTTCTGAAAGATTAATACACTAGGTCCAAAATGCTGCTTCTTCTCATAGAACAAGCTGATAAATAGGGATATACATACAATTCATTGAGTATTTTACTGTTCACATTACTATTCCTCCTGAAGATGGATTACTAAGTCTCATCACTGCGAATGTGTATTCTTATGTTCACACTTGCACACACTTACACATGCTTTTGTGAATTTCCTTTCAGCTACTAAATTTTACACTTGTTTGCCTGGATGCTCATTACCAAAGCAGCGAGTCTTTAAACACAGGAAAATAAGGAAGGAAAATAATTCAATTACTACATAAAAGCAAAAAAGTAATTAAAAAATCTCTCTTTCTCTTTAATAGGGTGAATAAAACTGGGATTTTTAACAACTCTAAGGTATTTGTGATTTTTTTTTTTTTTCATATCCAGGGTGATTTTTAAAAAATAGAATCTTGAAAATAATGACACAATAAGTTGAAGGGGTTTTGGCTCACTTTTGCAGAATTGGAAGACGTTCCATAGAAAAGTGGGTAGGAATGGCTTGCAAGGATAGAAGGTACATCTGTAAACAGATATTAAAAGGCACATTGTGCATTATCAATAAAATACCTTGAAATATGTATATGTTGGTAAACTCTTGTAGTGCTGAAGTATTTGAGTTCTGTGTATTTGTTCATCATGTTAGAAGGCTCTCAGCCTATCCATTTTTAGTCTGCTTTCCAGTGTATTAATATTATGGTTCTGCTTTAAAAGCATTCGGATTTTCTGGATGTTAATTCACTTATTACTAGTTCGCTAAAGGTTGTTGTTAGAACTTCATATTTGAAATGCTTAGAGCAGGGCTAAAATCAGACTTAAAGCAAGTCACGTGGGGCCTTGTCCAGCTGAGGTTTCAAAACCTGCAGGAATGGAGATTTCACAGCCTCTCTGGATAATATGTTCCGGTGTCTTCTCATGGGGAAGAATTGTCTGTATGTCTTGCTGGGATTTCCGTTGTTTGACTTCAAATCTGTTACCCCTTCTTCTTCCACTGTGCATCTCCCAAAATATTCATCTATGTCTTCTCAATAACGCCTTTTCATTCCTGAACACATCTCAAGAAAAAGTTGACGAGAAAGACAAAGGATGAACTCATTTTCAAGGAATTATCCACCAGCACTGCCAAGTCCCATTCTGTATAGTTGCTACCTAGCCAGCTGGGCCCCAGCCTGCACTGATATATGAAGGTACTCTCCCTCAGGGGCAGGACATTGCATTTGTCTTTGTTGAGCTTCATGAGGTTATTGTCTGCCCATTCCATCATTTGAGCCTGATGACCTTCAAATATGCACAAAGAAAGGAGAAATGTACTCTCCATAACCACGATGGACAGAAAAAGATGTCATGAATAAACTGTAATGAGAGAGATCTAGGCTAATTAGGGAGACAAGTCAAGTAGTAACGAGGATGAAGGACCAAAACTGGTTGCCTCACAAGACTGTGGAATCTGTATCGTTAAAGGTTGTTTCAAATGGATTAGCAAACATCTGGCAGGAAAGAGGTAGGGCTGGATGCACCTATCATGGTATAAAGAGATTCAGTAAAGCGAAGCAGAGATGAGATCCCCCCTAGTACAGCTGGTTTTGTAAATGAGACTTGGGCATTTGCCATGAGGTTGATTCCCCAAATGATGGAAAACTTCAGATTTCCTTGTTCCACACAATTCTTTAATGGATTGTTTCTGATAAATGTAACTTGAAAAGAAATGCATGTATTTAATTTATGCAGAGCAGCAAAAAGTCCCATTTTCTAGTAACTAGGGTAGAGTTATAGACAGCACCTAAGTTAGAAGCAAATGGAACTTAGTCCCGTTAGTTAGAAATTGAAATTGTTTTGTTTCCTCCTCCATTTTTTTTCATTTATAAAACAATTCCTCTTGATATTTCCTTCAACATTTTTAATTTTCACTCAGTAGCTAAATAAATGTAAACAATTACAATGCTTATGTTGCTACTGCAACTAATTGTAATATTAAATTCCCCCTGTGAATGGAATTTTAATGTCTTGGTGGCATTTTGTCAGCAATTTTCCTGCTGTTTAAAAGATCAGTGTCTAATGGAATTAAGGTGGATAATCAAATCTCAAACTGGAATCAGGGTATGAGGTTTGGATGCCTGGGGAGTACTTCCTTACTGAATATGAATGAAAGATGTTCAGTGCTTAGAGTGGAGGAAAATAAACAGAAGGCCATATTTTCACACTATGGTGTTACCTCAGACTTCTTGGCAAGGAACGTCGATTCCTTTTCTGACAGTTGGACCATTAGACAACATGAAGAATAAATCATCTTCTTCACCTTTGGGATTGAAATAATATTTAAAGGGATTTTATAGTACATTACATTATTCAGAGGATGTTGAAACGTGGTTTTGCCTACAATTTTTAGTGCAGCATTGAACCTATTGCTGTTTTTTAAAAAAATCTTAAACTTTATTTATGGGCATACAGAATTGTTGGTAATGATTTTAATTCTCCCATCTCAGACATAATTCTGGGCTCTGTGCATGTGTGTGTGTGTGCAGGTGAGAGAGTTGGGGCAAAAGAGTATGCCTGGTATTAGGTGGTGATTACTTCCTGCGTGTGATCTGTGTGGGAGCTATGAAACTTACTTTGTAAACTGTAAAAAATAAGTGGTAGTAACTAATTTCCATATGGGAGTGTTATCTATGCAAGTTGAGATAATAAAAGGAGACAAAAAGAATGACATAGCTAGGTGTCAGTTGCTATCAGATCTGCTCTGAATACTGTATGTAAGCTGGAACATAGTGATAGAAGGCAACCTGTAGGAAAGTGTAGGCATCAGGAAATTATCTTGCGTGTTTACTTTGATATGGTCTATGGGTCTAACTCCTGTAAGGTGTCTTCCACCCCCGCTTCCCTTGCTTTGCTGTTTTACCCAAGGAAAATAATATTCTCCCATCAGAAATAAAATAATAATAGTGTTTATTTAGATGATTGTTGTCATAGTGGTTGACACAGATATTGAATGAAAGACAATATGAGACATCTGTAGAAAAACCTTGAGCTGAATGTTCATGGTCTATAGCTAAGATCAGTAGCAGAGAGGTGTCCCTGTAGTTTCCGTGGAGAGATGCATGTATAACACATGTTTGCCGTTGCTTAAATGCATATGTGCCAGAATATTTCTGATTTATTCAATGCCATTTTCTTATTTTCTAAACTAGGAACTGTCCTGCAGCAGTAGAGACCATCTTCCCAGAGGTAAACATTTTAATCTAATGATTTCTGAAGCTATACTAACATATAGCAACATACATCCTGGCAGTAGTACATCTGTAAGTGACTGTGAAAATCAATCTAATTTATGTGTATTTAAACTGTGAATATATGCTGACTTTTAAACATATTTTATCAGGCTGTTTCACAACTGACTGAATTCCAGTCAGAGTTGGTAATTTCATGTATTTCAATTTCAGTGTATTTATTCTTAACTTCTAGATGATTTTTGTTTCACAACTGTTTAATACTTATATGACTCCTCTAATGCAACAACTTTATGCCTGTCATGCATTCCTATAAGAAAGCAGAATGTAAGACCTTATATATTTGTTACTCTTAAACTTGTTTCTAAATATTCCTTAGAGACACTTTAGAAGATATCTTTAGAAAACTGTAAATGACCCGTAAATGGGGCACATTCTGATTATATGTACTACACTTGTTTAATATGTTTTCTCTATATTTAATGTGTTTTAATTAATTCCTTTTCAGTTGAAATTATGTAATAGTTAAGTTTCCCTTTTACTGAAGAATAGAATTGTGTTCCACATCTGGAGGCATTTGAATTAAATACATTTTTCTACTGATGTTTTTCCCTAATCAAACTTCCTGGGAATTATTTGTAAACGTAAATCCAAATTCAACTCCGCTTGATACTAGTGGGAGTTTTTCAGGTACCTCTGCAGCAGCTGAGTAATATTCTCAGAATAAACTACTTTGCTCAGTTCCTTTAGAATGTCTCTTTGTGGAGCTGTCCCTGTGCCAAAGCTGTCTTGCATTCTTGTTTCCTTGACTGGAAGAGGAAATCGTTCCTTTTTTTTCCTATGGAAAAGAATAATTGATCTCAAATTCTTTTATATGAAAATACATATTCCAATGCTAACAACAGACTTTCTTCCCACATTTCTCATTTTAACTCTTGAAATTTTGATTTTAAGAAAACTCTGACTAAACATATGATTTTAAGGCTTTCATACTGAACAGATCTGCAGGCATATTACTAAATAAGAAATAATATTTATAGATGTATTCAGACATAATTTCCTGACACCAAAGCCTAAAATACCAAATAATTACAGAAAAAAAAAAATGTTTTGGGCTGTGCATAATTATTCACTTAGATGTGGGCCTGATTTTTACAAATTAGGAGGAACTATACTAATGTTCTCAGACTGTCCTGTGTCCTCTTAAGACATGTCATAAAACATAATTTCCACAAGAATAGTTTACTGAGGCAGAATAAAGGAAGGAACAAATCAATAATAGAAATGGCAGCTGCCAGTGTTTAAAATTGTAAGGATACACTTATATGCGATTTAAGAATGGCTAGGTCTTAAAGGAAGAAAAACTGAGTAGAAGTCATTGCTGTCAATTTAGAAATCACAGTTCACATGCTACAGGTTTTGGATAAGGTGTAGTGCTCTCTGGTGAAATAGGTTTTGCTTAATGACTTCTCTAGAACTATGCTGATGTATATTGTCTGAGGTTATAACCACTGCTTCCAGACTTCAACACTTCAATGCTGCAAACCGTGTGCAACAGAACGGTGCAGGAATAAAATGCATTGACCGGCCCATTTTTTATGTGGCCACATTAATTCAGAATGAAAATTGATCTACGAAAAAGAGGTGGAAATGCTCGGCAGCACTGAAGTGTCAGCAGCATCAAAGGCTTTGCATTTGAACACTGCCCTTTACATAGAGGGTTATACTCTGCAAAATATATTTGCTCTGCATACATGTTTACCAAGCACAGAAGGGACAATGAGTACAGAAGGACTCATTCTATATCTTACATTATTTAGCATGTTCTTATATACACAAAGCCAGGGCATTAAAAATACAGAGTAAAATGGTCTTGCAGGAGATGGACATCCAGGGCCTGAAAGGCTGTTTAGTGCTGTGGCCTGAAAGCTCAGACAGACATAAGTAAGCCTGTCACTAGAAGAAGCTGAAATCTCAGTCCCGGAAATATCAAGTCAACTATCCCACACAGTGATGTTCTGCAGCTTTCTGTCGATCATCCCAGTATCACATGCATATGGTAGTAATTTGAAACACTGTGTGCCTGGTCCTGTCTGTTCTGCATTTTCCAACACAGTATATTATACGCAGTATCCTTTGGGCACCTGTTGGGATTGAGTATAACTGCACTGTAGTCATGGTTTCTGTGGGTATTCCCCTGCTGATGTACACAAGACAACTGATGACAACTGTATTATTGCACCTTTTGCTGGTGATATTGCTGATTGAACCATCTCTTTCAGTTGTTCATCTCCACCATTTTCCTAGTCATTTTTCTGGCCTTCTCCCGTATTCCTGTTTTGCATACCAGCTGAGCAATCTCTGATTGCCGATTAACTCTGGTGAGTCTTCTGAAACATAAGCAATTTGCTGAACTTGGAATGTCATGTGTTCAGATTCCAAGTTATGATGATGATTGCACATTTAGTTTAAAAGTGTTTTGCACCCACTTTCATTGCTTATTCAAGTCCTATAAATAAAATTTGAAATGCAGCTCTTCTCTATTGCTGTTGATTGACTGAGCCCCCTGAGGCATAACTGTCTCCAAAGGGCTTAATGAGATGACAAATCATTCAGCCTTTAGCTTGTAGGAGAGATGTTATGAACATCAGCACTGGATGTATAGTTAAGAGCTGTAGATGCGATAACATTTACCATCTGTACAAAGAAACAGTGTGATTTATTGAAACGATGCAGGTAACAAGGCATTGTAAGTAGCTCTTCTCTCCCTTTAATTTCTCGCTTAATGCTGATTGCAAGATTTCACCTATCCATTGGGCCAACAGTAAGTCTGACACATGCTCTGTGTCCTTTTTGGGAAGATAGTTAATGACAGTTCCTAGCTGTCCTGATTTCAAGAGCTCAGTTCCTTTTTTGCTTCGTGACTGACAAGTCTGCTTCTTTTATCCACATAGACAGCAATGTGGAAAGTCTCAACAGCTGAGTGTGATCGTTTCTTTGCTTCCTTGAAGGCTGCATACCCAAAGATAAGAATGCAAGTACAAGTGAGGGGCCATTGATGTCTGTTCCTCCACAGAACCTGTCAAGAAGAGTAACACAAGTGCCACATTCTCCAGCATTACCCCCTGAAGGGGTTGACTCTTGACCAGGCACAGAAGCATAGTCTTCATGTTAATAAGAGATAGCATTATTAGGGCCTCTGATGAAAGGAATATACCACTCTAGAAACTAAATTAAACCAGGAGTTAATTGTGATGACTGAGAAAGCAGCCATCAGCTGAAAGTGAATTCTAATCGTCAGCGTGACCCAAATTCAGGCCAGCACTAGTGAAGAGCAAATATATGATGAAACAAAGAATCAGAATCACTGTACACAGATCTGTAGCGTTGCATTCCCCTTGATGACACCACTTAAATAGAGTAACAGATTTTGCTGATGGTTATGTTTCTTTCTTACTTGATTATAAAAATCAATTCTAAAGTGCAGTTTCATAAACTGCTTAGAGATAAGTTATGCTATGTAGTGATTGCCCTATCACTACAGTGCAAGGGAGTCATTAACATTAACTATCTTTGCCACTCCAAAGACTTATTATTTTATATCAGTTACAGACAAAGAGCAAAACAAGGCATCAGGATAAACTAACATTATAGATTCTAATACTAGAAAAGTAAGCTTTGTGAGTATCTTTAGGTTGAAGGAATTACTAGGTGTCATTTTAAGGTACACATCCTTTAAATTTCCCCTAGAAATATCCGTAATGACCTTTAGTTTATAACATACTTCTGTGAAACTAATTCCTGCTCCCCTTTCATGCCACGCCACCCCCCATCCAACAGTGAGAAAAAGGGATAGAATTTGAAATATAATATCTTGGAGAATTATACTTTCTATATACTTGTTGATCTTCTATATAATAAAAATGCCACTTCTATAAGAAAGATCTTCAATTCACAGAATCACAGAATCATAGAATCACAGAATGTTAGGGGTTGGAACTCATTCTTAGGACATCCAAGGCAGCACAAATTTGACTTAACTTTCTGTCTGCTTCTTTTTTTTACTCTTCATGCATTTCACTAGGTTACAAATGCTGCAGGATATTGGAGAAAAGTAATAATAATAATAAAAAAATCACACCACCTATTTTTAATTCAATATAGGATGTCTGAAAGCATTTATGAAACCTAAGTGTTGGGATCCTTTATTGACCTTTAATAACATTTTTTAATCTTCAATAAGCAGTCATTTTACACAAGTGGAAAGTAGAGTACTTCGCTGTACTAAAGTTACTGATCTGGGAAAAAAATCATAATTGTTCAAAATCCTTAGGAATCCCCAGCAAACTACACTCAGTGGGCCAAATGCTGTGCTTACTTACACTTTTATGTACACAAAACTGCTTCACTGAAAACCACTTCATTCCTTACACCACACTGTAAGAAAGGGGCTTACTTTGCCCAAAGGTTTTATATCCAGTTTAAAGTATTAAATAGTGATGTTTGCAGCTCAGTATTTCTATTAACAAAACAAGGGCATGGATTATCTAAGAATAGAACAAATTCCTTTTACTTTTATGAACTAATATCAATAAGTGCAGCACTGAAGGAATTGATTCCTTCCACAATTGACTGCAATTTCAGTCTGTGCCATGGCCTGTTTCACCTTTGTTGCACAATATAAACTGACCCCAGCTGCATTTCTTCATCACTATTGGATTTGCTGTCTCCATTCTTTTTGTCAGCGTTTCTCATGAGTCCATTTGGTCTTGAAGAAAGTGTTTTTTCTCTCCCTGGATTGTTTGGTGATGGAAGTTCTGTCTAAAATTTATTCTGTTTTGCCTACCCATGCATTTGTTATATTTTCGACACCCCTTTGTACCCTTTCCTCTCCAAGGCTTTGCATGACAAGTTACTGATCTTCTGTGTGTTATGCTGAGCCTCCTGGTAAGCTGTGAGTACTCCTCCTTAGAGAGCTGCTAGAGGCGCTTTTCAGAGACTCTGGAATCTCATCTCAGTACAGGCAATGCTGCCTCTTCTCCATTCAAAAGGGCTGGAGAATGCTTCTGTGCTATTCAAATACATTAGCCATGACCCAGATTTTTACCCACCTTGTATCTGAGAGTTTAACATCAAACCTTCTTATGAAAGTTATGCAAATAACAATTACTGTGAAAGGCAAAAGGAAGTTTCTCAAGGGAATATGCAACAGCTCAAACTCACTATAATCCATTCATACTGAGGCAAATATCAGGGAATTTTTGTGTGACACAAGAGGAATTACCAGCTCCGTACACAGATACAGTACTAAGAAACCTTGTGATCCTTGGTGCTTCCTCAAGCAAGGGAAACAGTCACTTCTTAAAAATATATAATCTAAGAAAATATAATCTATATTTTTCTCTGGTGGAAGCTGTGAAGGGACTATTTGAGATGAACAACACTGCAATAGAACACATTGGGAGAGACTTGAGTCTTGTGTCCTTTATTTAATATTTTTCCTCTGTCCACTTAAGGACAAAAATATTTTGATTCTTTTGAATGTCAAACACATCTTGATTAACTGTGCTGAAATGTAATTTTTTAAATACTAGTATGTTTTCACAAGGAATAAACTTTCACACCCTGACTTTTCCGTTCAGCATACTTAACCTTGCAAATTGCTCTGCAGTGCAAGCCCTCATCTAAGCAAATAAAATCACATTGTGAAAACAGCTGCTTTAGGGCAAAAAACCAAACAAACAAGAAACCAAACTGGTGGAAAATAATTTCTGTCTTCCCGGAATGGACTTTCAATGAATCACTCTTCATTCTGGATCACTTATGGAACCAACACAGTTTACTAATGATCTTAGCTATTATTCCTATTGCAGATTTTAGTGTTAACTACTAGACTTTTGCACATTGCTAGTACCTGTTTGAGTATCATATACAGCTCAGTTACACTTGAGCATTTGTGTTTTAATATATGCTTGTCAAAAGGAAGCAAAAGCATCATATGACTATTACAGCATCTTCATAGCAATGTTTTACTGAACCTGTTTCCTAATTTTTTGAGGCAACTATCCGTAAGAGAGCCTAACACATTGATCAAGCTGTGAAAAATAAAAATGGGTAGATAGGTATAAATCCTTCTACTTCTGACCTTGCCACGGACTTGTGTGATTCATAGCTTAAATCCCTTGCTGCAGAACTGGCTACAGCTAGTTGATGCATCTTTGTGACCAGAGAGTTAATGCCATAGGCTCAACAGATGTCACAGGAAATCCTGCAGATTTCAGGTGGAATAGGGAGTACTTAGCTCGCCTAGAAAGCAGGACTATTATAAGTCAGACGCTGGGTACCTAAAAGCTACAGTATCCAAAAATTATGATTGCTTTTGAAAAGTTGTCCTCTGTTGCCCTCATGCATCAATAAAGGATTACTATGTAGTGCTGTGAGGGCTCTCACACCTTGGTCAAGTTTATGAAGAATATTTTGATCATATGAATAGGATAGTAGAATATATGAAAATAATTATAATCAACGCTGTAGCTCTTATGACTAGTTATATTTTTCATTCTAATAGGCTGTATTTTGTTTTCTCTGATGTCTTCCAGAATTAGTGTCTTTGAAAGGTATTTTTCTTCAAGTCCATTCTCTTTATTCTTAGGCGTTTGGAGTTTATAACATTAATTTAGTCTCTTTCTCTCATGTTTTTCTCATCTTAGTAGTAACAAATTTTCCTCAGGAATGAAGCTTTAATGTCTTTTAACGATGTATCATTTACAGAAGAGTGCTGTGGTTGTAGCCTATCCACTTCTGGTTTAATTAGACTGCTGCTCTTCTAGGTTCCTTTCATCTTTCAAAATATATCCTGCCATTCTCTATTTTTCCCTTGCATTTCTTCTATCTGCTTTCTAATTTTCATGGGAGTTGAAGAGCTTGCCCACTCTTAATGTTCTTTGGCTTCAGAGAGCTTGTATACTTGCTGACAGATAAATGCTGGTAGCAAACACACATGCTCAGCAAGCTCAGCTATTTGTTTTTCCTCAGAACAAAAGAAAATGAAATGTCCATCAGGAATAAAGGAGAGGTTCTTTACAAGAAAAGGGAGAGACAGTTTGAATTAATTGAATTATTTATTTGATAGTCCACTTGTATCTGCACTAACATAAACTTGATCATGTTTCTTCAACCCTGGAGAGTAGTCATATACTATAACATTAATGAGTTTCTCCACATATTTGAATGTGCTTTGAACACAGTGTTTATGCTAATCTCCCAAGTGTCTGTTGATCATGATCTTCATTTTCTTAAGAACATTCAGGGTCACACTTTTCCCTCTCTTTCATGGTCAAGATGAAGCATCTGCTGCCTGCCATCTTCATTATCATCGTAAAGATGAGAGTTTAAAAGCTAGAAGGCTGGTGAAAGTGTGCAGCATGCACTTGAGAGATAATTGTCCTGGAAAACTAGCAACCCATGTGTATGCAGTTTTTTTCTGGGATATCTTTCCTTATCTCCCGTCTTTTTTTTTTTTTTTTTTTTTTTTTTTTTCCATGGAATTGGCTTTGGCAGCAGTATTGTACAACTGATTATGTGCATGACAGATTGTTCATTTGTTTGTATTTTGAAACCGAGAACTTTTATTACATCTTCATTTTTTGAGAAAACCAAAATTGTCCAAGGAAGAGGGGAGAAGGAGTGATTTTTAGGTTCTGAGTCTTCCAAATTTCAGTTCTCTGTGATCTAGGTGAAAAAATTGATCATGCACATTTCAAAGATTGTTAGCATTTCTTAAAGTTTTGATGGTTTCACTTCACAAATTGGAGGGGGCTGACTAAAGGAAGGTTAATACTCTTTCAGTAGTGGAAAATGTAAATCTATTCGTTCCTACAACACTGTTAATCAATGGCTAATATTCTGTTGAAGGCAATTTATTCTAACCTTATAAGTTTTTATGGCAGAATAAGTAAGGTAAAACACCTAAAGAACCACGTTTCTTAAAAATTTAAAATTATTGACAAATAATCTGAGATTAATCTCTACCTCTTTTTTTTTTTTTTAATCTGTATTATTGACACAGCTCTAAATTACTGAATTGAAACTGGCAAATCTGGACAGCTATGTGATTTGTGATCAGTGAATCCAAACTGTCCAGTTAAAGCCAGGGTTTTACTGCATTTTGTATAAAGATGCAGTAGGAGATTATTTAAGAATAAACACTTTCTATGGGGGAAGAAAAGTGGAAGCAGTCTCTGCTTCACACAAAGGGAACTGAAGCAGAAATGTGGTGATTTACTTAGAGTTATTCAGTAGTTAGCAAGAGAATGCAGCAACATCTTGCATCTCAGTGTGCTCCACCCTATAGGCTACCTTTACAGAATTATTCATGGTACATAGAAAGAAAACAAAAGTAAAAAAAATGTGGAAAGCACAGTTTTGCCCAGGCTTTAAAGAAAGTAAAATGTTTCCTAACACTTTTTCTCACTTTTTGTTGTTTGTAATTCTGGAATGAACTCTACATGGGACTTCTATCCTTCATAGCAATTCTTCAAATTATATGTCACCAGTCTCTGGCCAGATTTTTTCCCCTGTTTCTATGCACAATTATAGAAGAAATAATTGTTAAGACATTTTATGAAATACTTCCATCAGTTTGGATGATCCTTTCATAGCTGCAACATCACAGCAATTTGTTTCTGATAAAAGACATAGAATAGGGTTATTGCTTTCCAAATGCAGTCTGTTTCCAACTATAAATGGCTACCTGAATTGAGGTGGTTGCTGTCCTCAGATTTCAATTTTAGTGAGAAAACTGTCATACTATTTTTTACATATGAGCTAGGTATAAAAAATCCCTTCTTTAAGTTAATTTTTGAATTATTAACAGTGGGGCTTTGCACAGCTTTTAAAAGTCACACTATAAACCAGCAAATCATACACAATTCAGTCTCATCAGTGCTATAAGTTTTCAGAGGCATTGTGAATAATTAATTTTTAACAAAAAAAACCCAAACCACACCTGTATCATTTCAACTGATGAAGTGAAAGTTAATACTTGGATTCAAGGTTGTTTCTGAAATCTTAATGAGTAGATTGGAATTGAGTAGGAATATATCTTTTCTAATGTTACTTGTGTTATATACATTTTCTTCAATATTTGGAGGCTAGATGATCCCTTCAGTAGAGCTATGCCAATTTACAACAGTCAGGCCACAGAACAACTTTATACTGTATGTTCTACACTGTAGACAATTACTGGTCATAAAAAGTCATTTTTACTAGTCCAGTTGCAAGGTGCAAATGAAGACAGAATGTGTTCCTGTGTATACTGTATTCAGCCAAGAGAAGAGTGACTTAAAATAAACAGATAAGCTACATTAATATGACCTGAACAAATAAGAAGAAATTATTCCAAATGTGATATATATTAACAAACCATTCCTTGATTTTTCAAGTGCTTTTCTTTCAAAGTGCTGGATGACAGGATGATGGCAGATGGGTCGGTATGAAATGTCCAGCATCCATTACTCTTTTCTGATAGCAGCCGCTCAGTGTCACATGATACTTGTACATCAACAGAATATTAATAATCAACTTTATCCCCGCCCGTGGCAGGGGATGGAACTAGATGATCTTTAAGGTCTCTTGCAACCCAAACCGTTCTGTAAGTCTATGATTCTAACTTTGTCTATGAATTTTTATCTAAATGAACACTTTTAATTTGGCTACTCATGATTCAGGAGCACTGTCTCAAGTAAACAACTTCTGTGCTGACGTAGAGGCTAAAAGGACTTCAGCTACTGCCATCAATACTGCCCAGTTCTGTTCGATTGCCTGAGATTTCCAGATCTTTGGCATGAACAAGTCTCAAAAACGCGGTCACTCCACATATGGAGGTAATGTGTTCAGATATAGTAAATCCAAGACAACATGTGGAGTTCACATGACTATTTCCTATTCAGAAAGAAATATAGAGACTCTAAATAGCTCTACATCCTCCCCTGCTTTTAGTATATTTAAAAAAATGCAAGAAGAAATGTCATCGTTTGGAAATCAATACCAAATATTGTTATGCCTAAGTCTAGGAACTGTCTTTTCCCTCTTTTGAAGTGAGGCAAAAGAATATTGTTTTGATAAATTTTACATGTTTTAAAGAAATTTCAATTCTTTCATGGTATCTGCAAATATGAAGATGATGTAAAGAAGCATGAGGACTACACGTAAAACTCTTTACTTGATAAGTCTGTTTCTGAAGTTGATTGATGTTTTATTTATATACAGAGTCTAGGACTGAGGAAAAAAGAACTATTTATGAAGTCATTCAGTACATCTCATTAGGAAAAGATCATTGCTTAGAGGTATTTTCTAAGTGCCTGATTTTCCGTGAATATAATTATATTTAGAAAACTATTAGTTTTCTACTTTGTAGCCTCATATGCCTGCTGAAAGTTTACCTCACAACCTTCAGTACAGTGTTTTCTCGGGTTTTCTCCTTTAGCATAGTTTTAAATATTGTCAAAGTAGCAGATAAAAAGTACCTAAGAGGAAGCTGAGTGACCTAGAAAATAATTTCAATGGGAACAATTTTTTTACAGAAATAAGAAAAACAGGTATCGCACATCCTGGTCTTCATCAGTTTTGCAGTCAGTGGAAAACTGTTAATTTTGGTGGGAAAGGATCTGTTCCGTTGTGTTAATGTATTTCAGCTAAGCTCGTTAGCACAGGTAGTGATGACTCTGCGATCGGTGCTTTTCATAAACTGACTGAAGGGTGGAAACTAAGGAAAATTCTAGAAATTTTCTTGAATCCTATTGCAGTATAGCACTGTATGCATAAAAATTTAAATCCCATGGGAGAAATACAGAATCATTTTACTAATCTAATATGCAGAAAATGTATATTACATTTACACAAGAGTATAGATGTTTGTCAAAATAGTGACAAATGCTTTGAAAAAAAGGATAAAAGCAAATGTTATAAATTTTATCAGAAAACTGGTGAATAATGGATTCAAACTTAATTAATTATTTTTTGTCATTTTTTTTGTAAACCCCTTTTTCTTATTTTGATCATATTTCCTGCGTAGTCTTAGTCACGTTTCTGCTCCAGACAGTGTTCAAATTCTTGCATAACAGTGCATGTAAAGTGGCAGCAAAGTTAATTGAAGGACTAGAGTCCTTTTCACTGGACCAACCAAAAAACTTGGTCAGTTCTTCTACTTGTGTGATTTCTATATAATGCTGTGCAAATGAGACAGTTTTCAATGTTTGAATCAAATGCCAGTTTCCTGGTGGTCAGTGTTTCCTTCTACAGTTTTGAACCCTCATGCTGAGAAAGAAATTGGACCTGCTGCTACCGAAGTCCAACAATTAAGCCCCTGACTCGTGCTAGATGCTTCTGTGGCCATGTCGCAACTGCATTTTTTTAGACTATACAATGTATTCTGAGCACATCTCTCATATGAAGACTTGTGAGAGCACAAAGGTTTGTTCATCTTTAGATTCTAACAGGGCTTGAGGTATTTAATTCCGCTAATCACAGAGGTGTCGAGGCTGAAACCTCCTAAAGTAAGTGCCGAAGTTGTAGTTACATGCTGAAAATTCTGACAACTTCAGACTTTATTTGCTTTTAGGATAAGATGGCAGCTTGGAGATTTTAAATTTACGTCATCTAATTAGAGTGCTATTTAGTTATTTAAGCATGATTTAGTTACTAGGGGCAAATGAAAGGTGGAAGGAAGCAGGGAGAAGAACTTTTTCTAGGAACAAATGGTGGGTTACAAGCTTTGCAAAACAAAAATATAAATATATTTCTACACTTCACAATGTGACTATCTGTAAGAGAGAAGTGCTTACATAAAGTGCGTACATCAAAGGACTGTGTATACTCTAGAATGCATTTCCCTCCTCTCACAAATGCTGCTGGAGTGCGAGCCTCTCTGTTTTCTTCTCACTCCTTTCTTTCTCCCTTTTGTCTGTCACTTCTTTCTACCTTCATACCTATCTTTAGCCTTCGTTTTTCTGCTCACTTGATTGTTTCTGTTTCTTTATAAGGTCAGTGACTGGAATATGAAGGGAAGGGACCTTGCCTATGGGATTGTGGTGTTCTGAAATAATCGTCATTGCTCTTGTAGATGGAACCATAGCAGTCCTTGCCTTATGTATAAACCAACTAGGCCTGATACGTGCCCTGGTTAACCCACAAAGCTGATTACAATAAGCAGAAGCAGCTAATTAGCTCGTCTTGAGTTAAGAAATAATTTTGTTTCCTCCTGTCTAAATCTTTGCAAAATGCAAAATGATAAGCAGGCTTACAGGCACTGGTGCTTCAATCCATTGATCTCTTGTTAAAGGTTGTAAAATCAAAACTAATGGAAGTGCAGAAGGGCACAAAGCAAAACAGGCTATTATTTCATGAGTAGCTGTATGCAGTGGAAAGTTTCACTGATTTCTGACTTATGGGAGATTCAGAAGGGTAAGCTCAAGGGCAAAAAACCCAGTAAAACCCTACCAAACAAGCAATGTGCTACAGCAAACGTCGAAGTCCTGATGTAGCAGAAAAATCATTCTAAATATCACAACAAAAACATGCAACAAAGAAATCTATCAGAACTTTTGTACAAGGCATAGGCATTTCAGCTCAGAGATTGCAACCAGGGGTAATCTGGATTTAGGATTCGTCTCTTGAATAGCAAGAGACTATAGTCTTGCAAATGGTTTTGATAGGGAGCAGTACATATCTGAACTGTCCCAACAACTCGTCTGGTAAGGAATTTTTACAGACACAAAGATTCATCGCTTCTTCTACTGCTGTGACAGACGGCTACCCTTGTGCCATTTTGGAAGAGCGGCTCAGAGCATCTCTTCTTGGCCAGTGAGAGAGAGAAATTGAGCGAGAAATTGAGCTTTCTATCCACTTGGCTGCTGCGGGCAAGACTAGGCAAACAATCACCGCAGACTTGGTGAAAGAGTAAACAAAAGACTGTAGTCCTTATTGACAGTACTGAATAAAAGTTGTCATATAGGTTGATAGATAGATAGATCTTGTACTAGATCTGAGCATAACACTGACCAGTAAAGGTTATTTTTGTACTACTGAGTTGGAAACACCTCATTTTGCAGCAGCATGCTAGTCACCTGCACTGCACACCCTTTCCTCTGGATGAGTTAAACAGTTCCCTTGAATGAGAAATTGGCAATTATATTTCATCCTACCAAACCCTACACTTCAAATGGCTATAAATAGAGGCAGGTGCAGCTCTCAGCACGGCCCAGCCCAGTAGCATACCTTCCAGCCCCACTGCAGTGGCAATCTAGACATCATTAGCAGCAAGAGGTGGATGAAATTTTGTGCTGTGGATAAAAGGCAGACCTGGAGTTGGTAGTTGTGTGTGCCTCATGAACATGTTCATCAGGTGCAAGATGTGTATGGTGCAGTCAGACTCGGGGCTGAAGATGTAGCCTGTCTGCCAAAGCCCAAGGAATAACTATAAGAGTCTTGTGCCATGGCTTGCTTCTTCCAAAATGCAGAGTGACGTGAACACTGTGACTGTTGTTCACAGGAGATACAGCACTGAATATGTTCCTAGGTATACTGAAATGAGAGGGTTGATCCACACATATAAATCAGGTTGAGCTTCTCCATAACGTCCTCCTGAAGGCTGTTCATTTAGTTGTGCTAAAGTGCATGCTTCTTTGCTCTGAAGGCGAAGTTGCTGTTAAATTAGAAACAATGTAATTTTATGGTAGTTGTGATTCCTTTTCACTATAATTATTAAAGAACAATGATTCCAAGGAGTTTCTCTAGCAAATAAAACTATCTCTGGCTTGTCAAATGGCTACAAACGATTGGCAAATTGGTAACATTCATTGGATAAAACTTAAAAAACTTAAAAATAGTGGATTGTACAACTAGAATGAAATTGAAATCAGTAATTCAGTCAATCTTATTAGCACAGGAGAAAACAAACAAAAAAATCTTGCAAACTAAAAGCAATTCAATTAGATCCGGCAACCAGTCTATGTGATTTAGTTTGTCAATCTTAATTGCAAACCATTAGTCTTAATTTTCGTGTCTTACTCTGTCATGCTACAGGAGATCCCTCACATAGTCAAGAATGCCACAGTGATCAAATAAATTAAAAATACCCTAGATACACAGATGCCACTGCTGACATAAACTGTTAAGATATGGACCAACAAAGGAAACACACTGATGTAGTATCTGTCTGAAAGCATACTGATTCACCACTACATTAATCCTTTACGCTGAAGAATTATTGTCAAAGAATGAGTCACAGGACAAAATGTAAGATGTATTTTTCACTGTTCTCATTTACAATATTTTTTAAAAGCTATTCATTTATTTTTGATTTATAATGTTTTAATTTAAGGCAGTTAAGTCCAAAGCATGGGATCTTTCTCAGAGAATATTACAAACCACCTGATCACAGTGGTATTTGGTAAAGAAAATTTAGCACAATATTTATATACTCATATACCTGTATCTATAAATAGATATGTGTAAAAGACAGAAAGGCAGTAAACTCATCTAATTATACAGGAGTGTTCAGATACTAGAGGCAAAGAGGGTTTTTTTGAAAGTAGAGAATGAAAGACTTGTCTAGAAGAGGAAGTTGCACATGGATTAGCTTATAAATTGGCACAAAAAGAAAACCACAAAGAAAGGCTCTGTGTGTCATCTGAGTTTATGTCTTTCAGTTTAGTTCTTCTTCTTCCTTACTAAATTAACTTAAAATAAGACTGATTGTGTGATGCCACTGTGGACTATCCTTTGCAAAGATTTAATGAAAACTGCTAAAATTCACACCTTACATCATTGCCATTTTCACACGGGAAAAAGTTCCCATGCTGAATTAGGATTGGTAATTCTATTTAATAGAAATAATGTGAGTGGTGGTTTTGCAGAAAAAACAATAATTAGCTTAGTAAAAGTGCAAACATAAAAGATGTTATGATATGTCAAAAAATACTTGAGAAGTCTGCGGGTTCGAGTGATTTCCTCAAAGTATTACTGTATTCCAGAGATCTTTCCCAATGATAAGCACTGACAGAAGATACTTCTTCTTTCTTTGATTTCTGAGATACTAGCTCTCTATATGGCTCAGACAGCTGAAATAGAAAGACCTCATATCTTTGCCATACTTTGGAAAGGCTGGATGCTTGCTGAAGGATCACAATGCTCTCATTTCTAATTTCTCCATACAACTATTTGGGAAATAATTTGTAATCCAGTAACCTTGAAGTCTGAATTAAGATTAAAAAAAATAATAATTATTACAAACATTAAAACCAGAGAACACCACTGAAAAAATGTAAATTTTGCTTTGTCTACTTTTGTGAGATAAAATTGGAAAAAACTTTTTATTTCCTTCTCTTGTCTGTTTCCATTGGACCTGCAATTGACTCACAGACTTCTGTTTTCTGGCATACTGGTGCATCTATGGCTACTCATGCTGGGGAGACTCTTTCCCTGGTAGAGCACATAGCTTTTGAACACTTCTGCAGTATTTTAAGATACCAAGATAGATTTATTCCTTTCTCTGTGGTATGGCTCAAAGTGGCAAGGCGAAGACTTTATTTTCATTGGCGGCTTAGCTGATCCTATGGCTCTCCATGGCTGAAAGGTAGGAGTCTTGCTCCTCTGCAGCCCCGACCACTGTTCCTGGGCTGTGGTTCCAGTCTCCCCCTCAGGCTGGGTCCTTCTATGAGCTGACTGGACTCAGCTTCTTAACTCAAAGGACTTGATCTGGTTTCCTGAAGTCTAGATCTCTCCAGTGCATCTTCTGTTATGATTAATGGTTAATTGTAGCTAGGTGCTTTGGTTCTCTTTTTAATGTTAGTTCATTTCTGTCATGGTCTTGACTGCAGAGTCAGAGTTGTTGACAAATGCCAGAGTTAAATCACTTCAGCCTCTAAATAAGGGGGTTCTAGCCTGTTTTTGGTGGTGTTTTTGTGTTCACTCTTTCTCTGATTTAGTAATAGATGACAAGAAATAAATTTCCTAAGAACAGTGCATCTCTTATTGTCCCAATTTTCCGGTTGTCTGTGCTAAATTAAATGAATTGGGTAAGTTAATGGTACTCCATAGTCATCTTCAATTCATACAGTTTTTATTTCTCATGTTTGAACAGTGATGCAGTTTTCCTGTGGCGATTCACAAGTCTTTGTACATTTTACAAGGGGAGTAACTGTGAGTCTCTTAACAGGAACTGTTCTTAGTTGCTAGCTGGGTTTTACATATGAGATTACACGTCCTCATGGGCCCACTGTAGTTTTGCTCATATTTTTGTGGTCTATCCAGCACTACAGAATTCCTGTACTAAGTAACATAACAAATGATGTTCTTCGTTAGCTGAAGAAGCTGAGAAAGCGTGGGCAGTATATAATGACGCATTACTGAGGGATGATGAAAATGAAGTCTTGAAACCCGACTGGTCTTTATTAAAGGCAATCTGGCTCAGGTACTGGACATGAATGTGCACTATGAACATAAACCCTCTGTGTTCTCAAACATGGCTGTCAAGAAAATGTATGAAAACAAGCAGATTAAGATTTGAAGAACCAGCAAAGTCATAAAATATTTCAGTTTCTGTGGTGGCACTAAGGGAAATTAGTGTTTGGCTAGTTACACCTTCTTGACAGTCTTGAGCCTCACAAAGACCGTAGCAAATTGAGTAACAAAACTTTTTAGCTATGACCGTTTAGTTTTTATTATGGATGTGATAAACGTATTTTCAGTTATTGGATGAATGGATAGTGATGGCTACATTGAGAATGGGGATTATTAATGAGAATATTTGTTAATTTTATGGTGGTGTTACAACAACCATTCACACTGTTTTGGACAGCTCATTTTTAATATCCTGAACCATGTTCCCCAGTGGGGTTCATCAATTAGAGCAAACATATTTCCTTGCTGGCTCCTACCAGATATCCTGAATTAATCAAGGAATCTCCAGCCCAGTTTAGCAAACACCATGCTTCTGATAACAGCACCTAGTTATTTGTATCACTAGGTCAGACCAAATCACAATAATGGATCTTCTGGATGTTATCCAAAGGCTGTGCCCAGTGGCAGAAAATAAGGTACATGTGGTGCTATACCCCACCACATAACTTATCAGAGCTCCATGGATGAACAGAAAGGGCTAATCCACTGTGGCTGAACAGAAACGGAATCAGTGGTTTGATATAATCACATATGTTAATATTCTATGTTTCTAAAGTTTCTCGCACGTATCGGATACTATTATCTAATATTTTTAGATCTCTTTGGTTTGCCTGGAATTTGGTTTTCAGTACAGAGTGAGAGATGTTGGAAGAACTGATAGTCCCACTCATGGTGTGGAATGCTTAGAAATTCAGTAATAGAGTCATCATCATCACTGAAAAGGTTGTGTTGATCCCAGGAAGGATATTATTATTCCTCCATTTTGCTCCTGAGAGGTGCTGTCCTATAACCCCCAAATAATATTTTGGTTTTATTTTTGTGAGAAATAAAATCCAATCTGCATTCTGAAGTATCAGGCAGCAGCTTGCAAATATTGTAATACCTTTTTTATTTACAAATTCTGTAGGTAATAGGTACTTCAGGTTTCCTAAAGTTCATAATTGCTTTTTAAACTGAGATTTCTTCATAATAATGCATTGTAAATAAATTGCTGTACTGTAAAACATCACCACTCTCTCACAAGCCTCTAAAGTCCTTAAAAGCACTCACTGTTATTTGGCTTTTAAAAACTAGCTATTTATATTTGCATTTGTGACTGTGCACAAATACATAAAATCATCGTAAAAGCCAGAGGTTTAAGTGCCTGCCCTTCCATTCACCAGGTCAGAAAGAACTTTTAGATCTGTCTCAGAGGATTTCTTGCTATTACAAATATGAAACTAGGATGTTAAAATGAAAAAGAAGCAAATTTAATAATAATAATAAAAAATACTTGCAAGGGACAGAGCTCAGCTTGATGGCTCCAGAGAGTGGAAGGAGATTATGTTAAAGCATAAATGGAGTTTTAACATTTTTAAATCCAGAAGGTCTAATCTAATCTAATCCTTTTCAATCCAATTTTTTTAATGCAGCCTAGACATCAGATTAAAGCTTGCACTTTTCTTTTTTAGGCCATTGCAAACAGAATCAGCATCTGTGCTGCCTTTCTAATACTCAACATTTGAAAAGGGATTTTAAATTAATCAAAAGTATAATTATGAATAATAAACGAAGGAAAAGCTATAAATTGGATACCAGGTATCTTATTTTTATTTTAAAGTGGAACAAATTATAGTTCCTCTTGGTAAATATGCCATTTCTGGTAAACAAAAAGAATAAGAAGATCCTATTTGTGAGCTCACAGAACACTATAAATGGAATAGTTACACAGGAAGAGGGTTTTTTTTGTGCAAGAATTCCTTTTTTTGGTAACTGATTTGATGCCAATAGCTCTACACAGTCAATAATTTGAATTTTATCTGAGTCTGAGTTTTCTAAGACTGATGCTAATAAAATACAGTAATCAGATAGAAAGCCTTACTTTCTTTCAATTGTTTTTCTGTTCTATCGATGCTGCTGCATTATTGTATATTTTGAATTTCAAACGAATCTTAAGTCCTTGCAAAGTGAAAAATAATATACTCTAGATTACCATGTCCCATAGTAAATATAGCATCTTTTCTGCCAGTACAAAGATTTTCAAGCTCTTGCTTGCCTACTGCACTGGTCACATGGCAAACTGCTTATTGTTGATGCAACAAATCTGTCTTGTTGAATTATCCTTCCTTTAACACTTGTCTCTCCAAAGCAAATCTGCAATATTCTGTGAGAACTTTTCAGTTAGATTAGCAAATTCTTTTTGGGGTAAAAAAGTTAAAACACTGATAGAAAGATGATCACCATGTATATATATTAGAATATAATTCTTGAAACACTCAGGCCTGGCTCTGCTCCTGGTAAAGTCAATGACAAAAATCACAGTGGGATTGTGTCAAGCAGGAAGTCAATTAAGTTAGCAGAGAATATTTTGAAAATCCCCCATGTAAATGCTCAAGTTTTCCTACTGTTTTAAGATTTATGGACCCCCTCGAATGTTTGTGATGATAGGGCATAATCCTTTAGAAATGTTATGCATGTATATAAGAAATTTTTTCTTACACGTCTTTAGTAGATCTCCTACACATAATCTTGGGGCTCCTTCTACAGGTCAAGAGTCTAGTGGATTGGATTCCACTGAGTGGAATCAGAAGTCCACCAAAAAGAAGCAGAAAAGCTCAAGAATTTTTGTTATCTTTATGATAATATTTTAATTTTATTTTATTGACATTTTCTCAGACTAGCTATGTTTGAAGCAGCATCAATGAACTGTGTCAGACAGAGTCACAGAAATTATTTCTATTATTCTGAGTTAGTTATTCAAAAACAATGAGCACGGATGTGGACTGCAAGTGTAAAGAGCTATGAATAAGCATGTTGAGAAGGGCCCGAGTGGTCTAAACATCTGCATAAGTAGCTTTAAGCCTTAATGTTGTTGACAAAAAAAAATAATAAGCAGCAGTTTGGCATATTGTAAAGCATTTTCTTTTACAAAGAGCACAGATTTTGACTGCTTGGAATTGCATTTTGGACTCAGGAACCCTTTTTATGTCAAAATTTAAGATAATGACGAATGATTAAAACACACTATGAGTCACCACAAACTCTTGGCTCTAAAGACAGCCTGAAATAAACCTTCAGTGTCTAATTCTGAAGCCAGTCAGGATCAGTCTGATGACTACCCAAAGCACTGCCTAATTCAGGATCCATTTATCCTTTCTGCCTTTTGTATAACACCCTGTAATTAATCAGGTTCAGGATCAAATAAACAGTGTACAAGACAAAAGAAGTGCTGAGCAATGTTTAGAAGTGCATATGCAGCAATTAATCAGGATGTACCATATTCCACACCCTGTTTTTTTGTGCATGAGGAGAACTGCAGATGAGCAGAATTTAACCCAAGCTTATACTCTGAGAAAAGCTTTCATATCACTTGCAAAATCTCAGAGGTTCTCTTCCAGTTCTCTCCACAGAGGAGATTTTCACTTAGTGATGTTGAGTGCAGTTTTAAGATTGTTTCATGAAGGACCATTTTCTGCTATGTTCCCATGAAATGTGTGCACCTACCTAGACAGGTGAGGAAGTCAAACATCCATCCAGCTGCTCTTAGTACTAAGTTATTCTAACAGTGATATTGCTGTGCACATGAGGACACTTATAGCAAATGCATCTTTTAAACCTTCCAGTATTTCAGACCTTTTCTACAATGAATGCCAAAATGTCAGTGCAGTTTGTTTAGTGACAGATAGGAAAAGCAGGTGGCCCTTGATGTTTTTCAATATTATGTGTGATTTTTGCACATTGGCAGCCCATGCTGACTCTGCTGTTCTTTTGGAGGAGTTGTTTTCGTGGATACTACCAAGTGACACCAAGGAGAGAGAAGCAGGGCTGGGGGAAGAGATGATGGGTACACTGAAATAAGTGGTATCTAAACTTTAAGAGAAGCCAAATTCTTAGAAAGGTTTTGGCAAAAGGCCTTTTGTGGTCTCATCTGTCTTTCTTTTTTTGTCTTCTCCTTCTTTCCATATGCTTTCTGTAAACTTTGCAGTAATTTTAAGATAAAGTTAACAAGAAGACACACTTAAGGCTTGAAGAAATATCTCACTGCTGATAAGGGTAGCACAGAGGTTGGGTTCCATGTTATCTGTGATAGCTATGCAACAAAAATCCTGCCCTGTCTCTGCTGTGCAGCCTGGACAACACAAGGAATTTTTTTTTTTTTTTTTTTAATTGCAAATATTTCTTCGCTTTGCTTGAGCTGTCCATGTAATAGCCTGATCTAGATGAGAGAAAGGTATAAGGTTCAAAGAGAAGAACAAGTTCAAAAACTGTAATGCAACTATGTCATTTATCTCCAGTTTTCTCTGAAGGGACTTAAAGACATCAAACTATATAGTAACTACTGCAGAGGAACTTTATCATTTGGCTGCTTGTTGTCCTTCATGTCTTTCCTGTCCTTAAACGTTCCCTGCAGCACCAGTTTTGCTATCTGGGATAAGAGCTAAAACCTACCAGATGCAGTTTTCCAAGAACATACTGAGAACATATCTATTTCTCTGACTTTTCTTCCCAGCTTTTTGCTAGATGCTGTTTTGAATGTTTTTGTTTTGTGCTAAATATATTTGTGAATAGAGCTAGGAAAATTCTTTACCTGAAGTTTTTTACTAGTAGCTAAAAAATGCAAAGTCATTCCTGTAAAAAGAATCTGAACTTGTGCCAAGTTAGTTGAGTCCTTTCATCCAAAAAACCACTTGGAAATAATAAAAAAATTCCTTCCCCCTCAGCACCCTAGTACATTCTAGACTGGCATCACTGGAATTGTGTCAGCTTAAAGCCAGTCATAAAAGCAGGCGTAGCAGAACATCGTCACTTTGGCAAGCTCTGAATGCACACACCTAAGCTGGAGGAACTGAGAAAGCTTCCTGTATCTCACTCCAGAGGTATGCACACTGGCCATGTTAAAACTCTTTTCTGGAATGAGTGTATGTGCACCACAACCTGATTTAACTGGAAGGAGACCTAAGTAAACAACAAAACAGAGACTTTTATGCATTTGAATTGTCCCTCTGCTTGGGGGAATCAAAGGACCGAGAGTTTGAACTGCACCTGGGAACATAAATCCAGCTTATACTTTCGCCAAAGCTCTTAAAAAGGAGAATGCTGTAATGCTGTCATAGCACTAACAGTTATTACTACTGAAGCTTCTCAAAAGCCGGATAAAATGCAGACTTACCTGTTCCCGTTTATGCAGTATGGTTTTTTTTGCTAACATGCTTTTAAAAACAGTACAGATAAGCTCTAAAACATTTTAGTTCATACATGAGAGATATACTATACACTATGAGTCATGAGAAATACACTATGAGTCAGATAATATAAGAAAAAAAAGGTGCAGCAGTTTAGATTATACACTTAAATTATCAAAATAAAATTCAGTTAATGTTTGGATGATTCCCTAACATGGGTGCATGTGTATTGAAAGTGCCTGGTGGAGTAGACAAGATCTGGATATATTTTGACCTTTCTATGAGGTAAAGTAACAAAGAACAGTTTTGTATTTTTTCTAAATTACATTATACAGAGGCATAGCAGCCTCAGATTTAGAGGAAAATAAACTCTCATAGTCAATAACTTGTTTATATCTATGTTTTCCTCATTTCATGTGAATAAATGGCTGCACAGAATACTGAATAACAGTGAATCCAGATATTCATTTTACATAATGACTCTTTCTCTGTAAGTTGGCCTTTCCACTTCCAAAATTACACTCTAGACCACACTCTCAACCTGCGGAAATAAAACTCTGTTGACTTGAAATAAGCGTAGGATATTCAGTCCAAATCTCCCCCTAAGCCGTGAACATTTTATCTGTTTGCACATCTGGACACAGAAGGTCTTATGTGTGCCATGGTTTGGATCTGCCCAGACGTCTATTAGTTCGTAAAAAAGCTTCTTTCATGTACCAGAAACTGCAGACATTGGAAAAGGAGCAATTGCAGTATTAATTTTCTTTATGCCCATTCCTTTTGGCAGCAACACATGATCGTTCCAGCTGCATTGCCCGTACTGTACACACCATCTAACAATGCCTCCTTTTTAGGCCATGGGTTGTGGGACACAAGCAGAAAAGAACACCAAGTTTCTTCTGCTAAAATGGGTTAATAAGGCTTCCTTCCACCCTTACAAAATGACTGAAATATTCCTGATTGCATCTACTTTTGCATACTAGTGTAGTCAAGTGCATGATATAACCCTAAACAATTAAATAATTAATGAAAGACAAACTTCATTGATGATGCAGAAAGTTTTTATTTTACCATGTTGTGATAGCTTTTTTCCCCTCGCTTCTGACTTTCTGTTGACATTGGTGTTGCTTATCTTTTCCAACCTCCCACACATATTGATTACCTCTCAAGCTGATGCCCTATGTTCTCCCTTGACTTGCTGCTTTATCTGGCTCTGTAACACTTGTACATTTTTAGTTACTTCTGTTTGTACACATTGGCCAAATTTATCCTTGGTTTGCTGCCAAGGATTTACATCAAATATAAATTTGACCCTCTCGGTCTTCCTTACTGCTTCTGAATTCAAGATTCCAAACACAGACGGACTGGGTCCCCATGATGAAGTAAGTATTTATAGCATAGGGCCTGACCCTGCACACAGAGAGAAACAACAGGCCTCTGATCAAAGCTACAGCTTCTTCACAAGCACAAGCAAATGATTTTAAGTCTGTATCAGACTTCCTCACTCTCTGTTCCTTCGTCTCTACTTTTTATTTCACTGACCCGTGAAAGGATATCAAAAGGCTCTACTAGACTAATAAACGTGTCTGTGTAGCGTGATCACCTACATGAGATCTGTCCTAGAGGAACTTCTTCACAAAAATTAAACCTGCACGTGGAAGATTAGAACCAGTGAGAATCTCAGTATGTACTATGATTCCTTAATCAGTCTGTTTAAACTCATAACTGCAAATCATGAACCTTTGAAATTTTGATGCTTTCATCCTACGCCACAGAGTCCAACCCTAGCATATGTTATCCAATATGCAAACAGAAAAACATAATTTAGTATTTATTGTTCTTACATACCATTTTATTTCCTTTTATTTGCTGTAATGTGTTTTCAAAATTTTCATTTTAAAAAGAATGAAAATGGTGATTCACTGCTTAAAAAAAAGCTAAGCAGTGCTATATTGCTTAATATTTAGGATACTGGGGAATCATAAGAGGAATGGCCCTCAGCAGTGGAGAGGCTCACATGCTTTCACAAAGTGACATCTTGTACTGTGTCATCTGACTGAATACTGGGCCCGAAGAAGGGTAACTGGTCTGACCCAGCAGGATGTTTTTCTTCTTTATGAACGTGGCACTCCAGGATCTTTTCTGCATGCATGACATCTACCCTCGGCTACAGCCTGTCATGCTATTTTCATGGAAGACCAGTATTAGTCTTCCTGTCTAGCCTTGCTTGAAGTGCCAATTAGTCTAAGAGAGCAACCTCCAGTAGGTTGTCCTGTCTGAGGCTGATCAAATCACAGCAACTGGAAGTACTAAGGATGCATGGTGACAAGTGAGAGCCAAGCATGAACCGCCACATCTGCAAGTGCTTGCATGGTTAGGTATGTTCTGAGAACTTCATTTCAAACTGCCTCTACTTCCATACTAATGACCTTCTCTAAGTCTTAACCCTTTGTGAATGTAGGACTACTTTGAATACTAAACACTTTTTAGCTGCAGATTTATGCCACTGGCTGATGTTTACTCACACAGATTTTTATCACACTAGTGACAATTTCTGCTGGAGAAGATCAAACTCTGTACTTCTCATGCCACTCTTTGCCCATGGATTGCTACAGTTACACTGCTAAGCACATAGCTTTTGGTGTGTGTAACTACTGTACTGTGTGTGTACCTCTAAAGCTGATTTGAAGCCTTCCTTGTGACCCTGTGATCTTGAGCTGTCTGTATGCCACTGAGTCCTCCAGCATAAGTTTGAGGAGGAGAATCTCCCCAAGGAACAGCTGAGGACTATGCCAGGTTCCAGTGACACTTCAGTGGTGCCCTGCTTCTCCTGGGAGTGATATGGAAACCTCTGTGACAGCTTTACACAGAGGTGAGTCTTCTGTGACTACCCAGAAAGTGTCACATCCAAGAACACACATCTCTTGTGTCATAATGTAACATAAATGATAGAATATAATTTATTTTTAAGGTGCAATTCTTATTTTTTATATGCAGAAAATATTGTAGTCTTTATTAGCAGAAGCAACAGAGTTTACTCAGTTTTACTCTCATAGTGTAGAAACACTAAATTTGAAAGCATCTAAAGCATGCAGCAATGATTTTCAGATGAGATATACTTTTTAATAAGTTTCCTATATAGTTTTGCCTTCAGTGTTTTCCTTGAACTTTTCCTGTCTTTGGGGAAGACTGGCAAAAATGAACTGACAGTGAATTTTTTTTCAGGTTGTGCATCTTCCTCTGCACAATTTTGCACATGGATTTTACTTCCGGATAATAGAAAACTGTTTCATTAACATTTATTGTAGTGGGAAAGAAATAGTAAAAAATTTTAATCAGTTCACCAATAGAGTAGCAGGTTCTGTGCAGTGAATTCTTTCAGTTGTTCTGTTCAGTTGCTTTGTCTCTGAATAGGATAGAACATAACATTAAGAAATACTGATATAATCACAGTAAAGGTTGTAAAAAATTAAATGTGACTTATCTTTTGTACAACAGAGTGTCTTATACAACATAACATTGAGGACAGCTTATTAATGCTCATATTTTTAAAGATGTGGAGCATTTCTCATCTTCTTACTATGGTATTCACTGTGATGCAATTTCCCATTTTCATTTGTTTTTCCTGAAGTAATCAGTATAAAATTTTTCTCACAGTAATTATAAATATCACACATTTTATATATATGGCTACATTGGGATTTGTATATATTTTCAACTGTTTAATGTAAAGTTGTAAAATTAGGGGAGTTTTGGGTGAAAAATTTGACTTTATTATATAATTCTTACTGCAATCATTGAGAAACGTATCTTTTCTGATTAACAGACATAGCAGGCAGAAAATAGAAAGCACCTTTTAAAGCCATCTTGAATCATACCATGCAATAATCTAATGAAGATTTTGTTCATTTGTGGTGCAAAAACCCACAAGTGAATATTCCTTGTTTTCTTTAGGAGATTTATTCTCATATCATAAAACACTTCACTGGCAGAAATCCTTCCTCGTATTTATCTTGCATTTCCACTTTTTAAAACGTAATTTTATTACATCACTGTGTAACCTTGATTTGTTGTACTATATGCTTTCAATTATACTTCAAGTCCTTTTTATCAATTGCTGTGAGAATCTGACTTTTATGGTGTTTGTGAAATGTCTTGATTCCTAGAGAAGTTTGGGAGCTAAGAGTAATCAAAAAAAATCTAGATGAGAAACAGAATTTATTGAAAGCATTACATTCTGGTACACAGTGTAATAAATTTTATATTGCATTTACTACTAGTAAAGTAATTATACATTGAATGTAGCCTGCAAAGAAGCAAGGCAGTTTGGAGACTTAATAACAGCATCACACAGAGTCACAGAATGTTAGGGGTTGGAAGGGACCTTGAAAGTCTATCCAGTCCAACCCCCCTGCCAGAGCAGGACCACCTAGAGTAGGTCACACAGGAATGCATCCAGGTGGGTTTTGGACGTCTCCAGAGAAGTAGACTCCACAACCTCTCTGGGCAGCCTGTTCCAGTGCTCTGTCGCTAGTGGTTTTCCATATTCAAGTGAAATTTAGCTGTTATTTGCCAGACAGGTGTGATTTTCATTAGTTTATCAAGTAAATTAATGAAGATATTAAATGAATATATCAGTAATTACATGAGAAACACAAGACCTGAAACCTTGACTATTTTACAGGTTTCTTTCTTTTTCCAGTAGGGATTCAGAAATAAGATATTTTTTGTTATAATCCTTCTTGTTGACAGATGACCTTCTCAGAAGTGTTGTCAGTAGGTACTCGGCATTTACATGGTGTTTCACAAGCTGTCTAACCATCCCATTTTTAGAGCAAAGAACTGGAGCACAGAGATGTGATCAGGGAGTGTCTCAGGTCTCTGACCTTAAAATTAGGTGAGCTTTCCACTACTGGCCTAATGCTTCACCATTATGCAGAGGAATGAGGGTATTTGTGACATAGAAAAAGTACATGGAAACATAATCATCATTAATAGAGCCTTGATCTGAAGAATAGACCTCTGATATGAAACATTTTCACTGTGCTGGTGTCCTTCCTGGGATCTCCTGTGGCTGATCACTAAAGAATAAATGGGAGAGCATTTGCCATGACCTGGGACATGCTTTGTTGTTGCTTGCTGTTTCCTTGTCAAACATACTCTATATCCAGTTTAAAATGCTAGGGAGTTTGAGTCTACCTCTGGGAGTAAAGTGGGCCTAAACCTGTTCTCTGTCATCCTCTTAGCCACTGTAAAGGTTGAGTGTGAATATAGTATTACACTTGTATATTGTAGATGCTGTATAAACTTGGGCTCAAGAGGGTGACCTGTGAAATGGCTTGGACCTTGGTCCAAGAATGTATAATAAACTCCTAAATTAGTTAGACTACCCTCACCAGATATGTGTCCTATATGCTCACAGAACTCATATTCTTGCCTGGCAGTTACAAGCTGAAAGTCACACCAGCAAAACAGTGTGAACAGCAATGATATTAAAAAGGCAAGTACTGGAGGTTGTCTGTCAGCAAAAGTTTTTTGTTTTCTTCTCTACAACACACACAGTTTGAGAGTGTTCTTTCAACTCATGCAACACAAGGATTTTGTCAGTTACGTCCTTTTATGTACAGGTTTACCACTGTCCAGTCTCTTTTACAGAAGAAAATCGGATACCTGTTTATTTCCAAAAAAGTGATCTTATGCTCATTTTGTGTGAAATACTCTGGAAGATTACAAAGGAATACTTCATAACCAAAGGAGGTGTTTTCTTAAAGCCTGCATGAAAAGAACTGCAGCAATTAAAATAGTCAGTCGTGCATTGAGTATTATCAATCCCGAACATCTAAACAGCAATAAGCGTTGGCTGGAATTCACACTCAAGCCCGTATGACGGGAAATTTTATGTTGAGAATTGATGGTACCAGAAACCCCATGAATAATCACCATTAGATATTGACTAAACACTTAGGTTCTTTTGAAATCAATTTGTCTGGAGAGATTGATATACCCCTGGGCCACATTTAAACCAAACATAAGAAATTAGCCTCCATCTGGTTTTGTACATAAGCTAAAACCAAATCAAGATGAAGGGATGAAGACTTTCTAAAAAATCCTGAGATGACATATAAGGGTTTGATTAGGGTCATCTGCTTTTCATAGCCCAGACAAGAATTTTTGGGACTAATTCTAAAGGGTAACAGTTTGAGTGCAACTGTTCAACATATAAAATGTTTCAGGTGCAACTAATTTTATTTACAATTATGCTAATTGAGTTGCGTAAGATCCTCATATTTGAATATCATTGGATGATCAGGAGCCTTAAATTATGTATTTTCGTGCTTTTCCCTTATATGCATATCTGCCTGTACTTGACACTGTTTATCTCCATACCCTTTGAAAATCTAATTTTTGAGATTTCTGTGGACTTCTGAGTCCCAGTGCTCTACAGAAGCAAAAGTGTAAGACAGAAGCAGCAGAAATACCCGTGGAATGGTGAAAGCATCAGAAAATTACAAGTTGCAGAGCATTTCAGGGAAGAAGAGACCAAAGGTTCAAAGGCACAGTGTCTTATCAGCTCACACAGAAACACTAAGAGAAGAGGAAGGGAGGGAATTTGTGGACAGCTTGTGCTGACACAAGTAGGATATATCTAAAAAGAAGTCATCAGACTTTCTTGAAGTGTTTTAAGTTTTGGTTACACCACTGAGCCTCCTGCTGGCAGAATTGACACCTTCTTATTAATTCAAATTAATCTATGTTTGGAAGGATAGCTAATGAGTTGATGCTAGTCCAAATGCTAAAGCATAGGTGCTGTTTTGGATGTGTTGATTTCTTGAGCCCCACTGAACCCCTACAGCATGGCCCCAGACCAGACTGAGGGCCCTAGCTGGGGCTGCCATGGAACAAGGGGAAGGTGGGCCCCTGGTGGGGCTGGTCATGGTGTGGAGTCACAGAATCACAGAATGTTAGGGGTTGGAAGGGACCTCGAAAGATCATCCAGTCCAAGCCCCCTGCCAGAGCAGGACCGCCTAGAGTAGGTCACACAGGAACGCATCCAGGCGGGTTTTGAATGTCTCCAGAGAAGGAGACTCCACAACCTCCCTGGGCAGCCTGTTCCAGTGCTCTGTCACCCTCACAGTGAAAAAGGTTTTCCTTATGTTAATGTGGAACCTCCTATGCTCCAGCTTGCACCCGTTGCCCCTTGTCCTGTCACTGGCCATCACTGAGAAGAGCCCGGCTCCATCCTCCTGACACTCGCCCTTTATGTATTTATAAACATTGATGAGGTCACGCCTCAGTCTCCTCTTCTCCAAGCTAAAGAGCCCCAGCTCCCTCAGCCTTTCATCATAAGGCAGGTGTTCCACCCCCTTAACCATCTCTGTGGCTCTGTGCTGGACTCCTTCAGGCAGTTCCCTGTCCTTCTTGAACTGAGGAGCCCAGAGCTGGACACACTATTTCAGATGTGGCCTCACCAGGGCAGAGTAGAGGGGGAGGAGAACCTCTCTTGACATACTGACCACACCGCTTCTCAGGGGTGTCTCAGTGATGACCTCTGGACCCTGCCGAGAGGGTACGTGGGAGCCAGCAGGACCTCAGCAGGAATCCAGTCTCCCAGGAGGATTTCTTTCTACACCCAGACTGTCCCTGGCCATCTGACTTTGCTGCAATTCAAGTCAGCACGTGCTTCCCTTCATGCTCTACTAATACTTCTGCATGGTGTACAGCAGCCTAGCGATCCTCATGTATTACTTTACCATCCAGACTGGTCACTGCATCCCACAAAAAGTTAAGGACAATATGACTGTTGTCCTTCCTCCTTTAGCTGTAGAAAGCCCCTCACTGGTGGCACAGGAACTGGCAAGGGGAAGGTAGGAAGTTCTATGCAGGTAAATGCTGTTATCCTTGTATTTTGTGTTGGCTACCTGCAGCAGAGAGATGCTAAGCAATTTGCTGGTATTGTGGTTCCACAAGGTGAATGAGCCTAGTGAGCCTGGCACCAGGTATAGCTGAAGGACGAAATAGACTGAGTTTGGACAAGCTTCTTCTGCTGACATGCACTCATTAAACAGCTATCCTGATCCTGCAGCACGAGACAGAACTTGTTTACCTTTCTGTTCTGTCCTCCTCCCTCCATCCCAAATGATCATCACCCTTGGGAGGGTGCATCATCCTACATCAGACCCGCTCCCCAAAGGGCTGCAGCTGAGATTTCTCAGCTTCTCCGCTTGTTTTCACTGCTTCCTTCTCAGTCCAGGAATCCCCACCAGATACAGCCAGTCAGAGACGAAGTGGTGGAGAAAAGGGGACACAGTACTACTGCATATGAAGGATTTGCCCATGACATACGATTGCATGGAAGAAGTGTCAGAGACTGGCATTTCTGACCCCTCAACCTTGTGAGAGAAGAGCTTTCCTAATGGAGAAGTGGTGTTCCTCTTTTCCACCTCCACATAGGGCAAATCATCAGACTTTGTAACATCTGTAAACTGACTTTTACTATCAGGAAGAAGAAAACCCTGAATGTCTATATATTTTCCTTGCTGCATGGGTAGGCAGTGGGAAAAGAAAAAAAAAAAAGAAAAACAAGGCCTTGTGTTAATTAAAGTTTATAGTCAAGATATTAAAATACAGATGTTATGAAAATAAATAATGTTTTCTTTGCATTTTTAACCCAGTTCAATGTGTACTGTCACCTTAAAAATGTTAGAACATATTAGCATTGGTTTAAAAAGCTTGTGTTATAGCTGAGGGGAAGAATATGCTTAGTGAAGAATATAGGAGATTTTAAAATCTGTAGTGCCATGTACAAGCCAAGTGCCATTTCTGATTTAGCATTGTATTCAGCCTTTAATACTTCTGGCTGAAAAGTACCACTGGTTGGCAGAATCCCGAAGTAGGAATAATAAAGAAATTAACAAAATATTCCACCAAAAAAAGGGGAAGAGATCTTTTACTTGGGGAAAATGTCAATACAAGAAAGGCAAAAAATGTATACTAAAATAATGAACAGTGGCAAGGCACTCAAGTAGTGTTCTTTGACCTTTCTTATAAATGTAAAATGAATGAATGAATTAAAGAAAGATGTCATTCCAAGATAAGAGAAGGAAATAATCTTCACTCTAAGCAAAACAAGTTAGCAGAACTTGTGGCATCCTGCTAATATATAAAAGCCACTGAGCTGACTGAAATGCTCTGTTTAAGTATTGAAAACTTCTTATTGCAGGATAGTTTCTTCTAAACTTGGTATTTCTACAGTAAGAGTCTTTTCCCAAGATGGACTACCAGTCTGATCTGACACAGTAATTTACATATTTGCAATCTGGTATTCTGGGATGTTACAGGACCTACATGATCTGAAAGTTAAGAACTTCATGGATGTGTCTAGGGGTTGCCAAGAGACAGCTCAACCCAAGGTTTAGCCTTGTCCAATGTGCCTAGCCAGCTCTGCACATAACACTGTTTCTGCCCCTGTTCCCTATGCCAAACAAAATTCATAGGCAGGAGGACAATAGGTTATGTACTGGGTACATAACTAGCAGCACCAAATGATGAGCAGTAGAGACAATTTGGTATGTTTCTAGCATAGGTACGTTGCAACTAATCAAAAGTATAGAAGTGGTACAAATATTTAAGAAAGAGTTTAGCTACAATATGTGTAAGGAGACATCAACAGCAGAAGCATGGGGATGAACTGCACACACAAAGCCATGTAAGCAAAAGACCTGTGAAGGGAAGAGGCAGTAGGTCAAAAGCAGTTGAACAAAACAGTTTTTCAGGGTTCAGATGCTCATGAGAAAGACATATGGAACAAAGACGGAGGAAGCCAGCCCAACAGTTGAATACATCTTTGTCACTTCCTGCTCAATTGCCTGTCCCGGAGGTCATGTCACATAGGAGTATCCACGTTACTCTGCATATCGTCTGTCTAGATTTCACTGGATCCACCAAGTGATAAAACACTATTTTTGGTATGTTTAAGTAGCTAAACAAAGAGTTTTGGCAGAAAGATGGTGGTTCTGTGAGACAACCTGAGACGACAGGGCATGAGATTCAGGCTGGTGAGGAAGGAATGTCAGGAGAAACAGCATCTTCAAGCTGACCAAATTCCTTAGACTTTAAACCTAACCCAGAGACTGCAGCTTCATTCTTTGTCCTGGTACAATATTCAAGTTGTTACTGATGTTTGCAAAAGGGCCACAACCTATTTGTCTCTTCAAAACCTCTCATTTCCCTGTATTTGCCTTGGCTAACGTGTGGTAAATGTGGCATGGTAATAGCACATAGAGACTGTAAAACATGCTTCCTTTTCAGCCTGCACATTTGTACTCTACAGAGGATTTAGGCCTTATCACCCACTCACTGGAGTCACACGTGAATGCACAGCAGAGATTTGTCACTCAGTTAACCATTAACTGAAAACCCTTATAAACCTGGACACCAAAACTTGTGGCTTTTACAGCTTAGTCATCACCCACCTTGAAGGAAGCGAGGGGGACCTATAAATCACTCCAATTAATCACCCTCTCTCCCTAAAAAATGTAGTCAAAGCACTCCAGAAATAAAACCATATGGCACAATCATGTCAGATCTGTTTATATAAGCTGTTCCTAGAAACAGCAGTAGTGTAATACCAGATTTCCATATACTGAATCAATATTTGAGCGTTTGAGAGCAGATGTTTTATAAGATGCCATTAAGTGAGCAGAGCACATTAGCAGGTTCAAAACAGGCTATGGAGGGCTCCTCAGATCCTGTGCCTCCACTTGCATTCCTCAGTCTCGCAGCACCAACATGCACTCTCCAAGTCCTTTTGATTAGATTCAGCAGACCCAAACAGATTGTGACTATCGTGCCTTGTTTTTTCTCAAAGAGTTTTATACATTTAGGACCCGCAATAACAAACTAATGAACTGCTTGTTTGTTTGAATAACAGCTTCTGGTAGAGATGTGCTCATGGGGTTACACAGGCTTTCTGAAGTCCCATTTTTGCATTGCATTGTTTCTAGGTTGCGATGTGATGGCTTTAGCTGTACATTAATGAACACCGGCATGGTTGATGATATTTGTCTGTCATTCTGCTTAAGACAGAAAAGCATAGGCTGTCTTGACTGGCTTAACATGCAGTTTGTGCAACCGTAGATGTGGGGTTTAAAATAGAAGGTATAAAGTTTTACTGCATTCTTATCAGTATGGAGTTTGGCTTGTTTGGCAAGAAAATATCAGATGCAGAGTCAAAATTATATATAAGTTATTCTGTGTGTTGTAACTGCATTGTGTCATATTGTATATGACTGTGTATTTTTGCATTATTCAGCATTTTAAGCCACTATCTGAAAACCAGAATGCTTTAGTGTCTACTGAGAATTTTATATCTTCCTAAAATACAGGAAAATAAACTAAAGGAGGGTATATTTAGACAAGATATAAGGAAGAAATTTTTTATAGTGAGGGTGGTGAAACACTGGAACAGCCTGCCCAGAGAGGTGGTAGAAGCCCAGTCTCTGGGAACATTCAAGGTCAGGTTGGATGGGGCTCTGGGCAACCTGATCTAGCTGAAGATGTCCCTGCTGATTGCAGGGGAGTTGGACTAAATAACCTTTAAATGTCCCTTCCAACCCAAACTATTTAAGATTCTATGATTCTATATGGTGCTTTTATGAATAAAATTCAAGTTACCTATATATATCCTTTCCTTATGCAGCAGGCGGGATTCGTTCAGAGAGAGCAAATGTTAACTCTTTCAATATTTTTCCGAGGGAAGAGTAAACTTAATGTCTACCAGGAGCTCTTTAAAGCTCTCAGGCTGCTGAGATGATGGATGACATAAGTATACCTTTCTGCTTTGGTTTTTCCCACTCTCCGTTGCCTACTCCCAAGTCAGCTGTAGCTTGCTACTTGAAGAAGAATATTGGAGCCTCTTGCTATTCAGACAGATTTGTGGCTTCCAGTCTATTTGATGATATACTGTGTAAGTGCTCTGTATTATTAATAATATTAATTTATATATAATAATTATTATCAATTAATTATTATTAATTGTTAACATGTAATTAATTTAAGCAAATTATTAACATGTTTATGACAACTTTCTATGTGAAGAGAGTTTTCTTTGGAAGACAGTTAATTCTCGTGGTCAGAATATGGATTTACATGGACAGTAACTCAAATTTTGCTTTGTTTGTTTCCTTTTCAAGTGGATGCAAAGACTGAAAATGACATACCTGGAAAAATGTGGTTAAATGTCTCTTTAGGCTTTATATATCAAGAAAATACTCCTCACCTTCAACCTTAGCTGAAGAGACTGAGGTTAAACCTGACTTTCTGTTTTGGATAATAATCCAATCCACTAGAGACCACTCTAGTGCCTCAGTGCCATCTTTTTGAAACCTGATTTCTTTTTAGCATTCTTCACTGTAATACAAACTTGATTCCACCTTTGGAAAATTCTGCAAGAAAATAACTGGCTCAGGGTCTTCTGGTGATGCATGCAATACTCTGCAGTTCCCAGCCAGCACTCTTGAAGGGTAACAGAGTTAACACCACTTTATTAAATCAGCTAAGACCTAGTACATGTGGGCTCCAACAGCATGCATTTTTGCAGAGTAATTTCCTAAAGTTGAACTGCAATCAGTGTCTCTTTGTTCTTTCTTTTCTTTGTGGAGAAATCCATCACTATATTTTCAAATGAGACTGAATAATATTTCGGTTACAGCTAGCTGGCACCATTTAGTAGGATGCTTTTCCTGCAGATTTATCGTGATAATCAGACTTTTTTTTTTGTTTTCTGAGATATTAGAAACTGCTTGTGAAATCACTTAATATTCTTTCCTTTACAGGTCTTTTAGGAGTGATACTGCATCACGGAATGAAAATAAAAATTAATGTTCAGTGGTTCATATGGCATTCAGATGTTGCAACAATACTGTACAAGTATCCGAATAAAAGAAAATGTGAAAACTGAGAAATTTGCTTTTTTTTTTTTTTCAGAAGATGAAGTGTACAAAAAATGTGTCTATTCACATTTTTTTTTAATAGAACTTAAACTTTAATATATATATATTA
This sequence comes from Leptosomus discolor, assembly GCF_034619465.1. Taxonomy (NCBI): domain Eukaryota; kingdom Metazoa; phylum Chordata; class Aves; order Leptosomiformes; family Leptosomidae; genus Leptosomus; species Leptosomus discolor. The sequence goes on from NC_141419.1 coordinate 75,125,182, forward strand.
TTTTTTAGTAAATATTTCAGTTTTGGAGAAAAGAATAACTTTTTTCATGAAAATATAGTATAATTTCAATACAGTCTTTCCCATATTCTCTCTCCAAAACCCCAGACCATCACATTTCCATTTCAGGCAGATTTTACACAGTCCTCAGTAAAGAAACAATGTTTTGTGTGTTTTGTATGTTTTGTCACATTCCACTGCAGACTCTAGATGGAAATTTTGCTGGGCTAGAAGCTAGATACCAATAATATTGTAGGGAATTGACAGTTATCCAAAAATCATTAGAAATGAAACACTGTTTTATCTCTGTATCAGATATATAGCAACATGATTACTATGGCAATTGACAGAAAATGTATGCTTTGATCAGCTAATGCAGAACAGGCAGAAGATCGAACAACTATTTCATTTGCTAGCATTTTACAATACTCTAATAAATCTGAAATTAAATATTCCAATTTCTTTTGAAAATTAAAAAGAACACATTTACTTTCAAGGCAGTTGAAATTTTAGGCAATTTTAATATATTTTGTTTATATTCTCATTCTCTTCTGTGACCGAAAATTAAGCATGATGCATCAAGCCTCCTCTCGTTAAAACTAAGGCAGTCCCTCACAGGGGTTCTACAACCACACTCTGTCTTGGAAGGCCTGATCCAGAGTGGACCTGTGTTTTAATAAAGAAATGGGATGTAAGGAACCTGGGCAAGGCCCTAACTAAGAGATCACTTCCAAAATAGAAAAGTACAGATATATTTTGATCAAAATAAAATACTTCAGCATGGTGATGAAAAGTCACTTTCAATTCTAAACTGAAAAACTGCTTTTACTGTGAAAAGTTTTGTGAACTGGTAGTTCTGAAAAAGAATCCCCATCTTTCATAGTAAAATTCTTCCAGTTGATTAATGATGCATTTTGATAAGACCTTATTAGAAGCTGAGACTGCTGTTAATGTGATATATTGTGAGACTGAGTAAGGTAAATGTCAACATTTAATGTAGAACCATTGAGTAACACCCTGGCTGGTCATTTCAAATTTTTTCACCTACACTGAATTCATTCTTTCATGTACACACAGATATGCATGTGAGCATTTGGCTGCACATGTAAAATGTTTTCATTTCAAATGTACTTTCTGCTAAGGCACACTTTTTAAGGCAAAAAAGCTAAAGATGCTTGTATTCATTTGCAGGAAGACTTTTTACATTTCTACTTTAATGATGCATTTTTGTATCATCTAGCAATTTAACCTGTTACATATCTTTAACAATTAATCTAGATGATTGTTTTGACCAAAATTTCACAGAATGAATTTTGTTGAAACGTGAGTTCAATTAGATATGAATAAATCACTCTTACTGTGTTTAACTAAATACAGAAATCAAAAATGAGTACTTAAGAAAAATCCAAAATACCTTTAGGGCAATTCTACTAAAGTGTGAGAATGGGAAAAGGAGATTTTGAAAAGATAATATCTAACAAAATCCTACAGGTATTTTAGCTATCTGTAAAAGTAATGACTTTCTAACTTAAACGCAGTTATAATGCTCAGACTATGAATCTAGGGCTTTTCCTGTCAATAGCAAATAGTGGTTCAAAACAGCCCAGTTAAAAAAATAAAAGTAAATCTTTTTTAAAAGGCTAAAGACTGGCTTACTAGTGGAAAAAAAAAAAAAAGTAATTAAACTTGTAAGTGTGCCTGCCCCCATATCCAAACTAATTTCCTATACATATTGTGATTGCACTCAGGAGTCAACATATCGAAAGTCTTCTGAGTTTTTAGTAATAATACTTAGGTTTTTGCTTCTTCGCTGTCAGTATAGGTTGCTTAGTAGGGGAGAGGTAGAAAAGTAGTTTCCTGACCACTCTTATTACAGTTTAGTACATCTGCAGAATTTTATTTTCTCTCCTTGACAGGAAATATGTCTTACACCCTGTCTATCATAACTTCACCTTATTAAGCTCTGAGTGAGCCATATTTTAATAAAAATGTCTTCTAAGCAACTTCTATGCCTGTCTGTTCTCCTCATGTTGGCAGCAAAAGCTGGGAGTGATCCAGTCATTTCTTCCCTTTATTAGGAGTTTACTAATAAAAGACAAAGTAACACCGGAGCATACCGAAAGATGTTTTGAGATCCCTGACATATCAGGTTCACAAATGTGAATGCACAAATGTTCATTCCCATTCATTTTCCTTAAGATTAATCCAGTCCTGAATAAGTTTTCAAATCCACAGGAGTTTAGCTGTTGAATTTCATTTCATAGTCATCGAATAATTAAGGTTGGAAGGGATCTCAAGATGTCATTCCTTCAATCTGTGTTCACCTAAGTTGCTTGTGCTTAATTGGAAAGAAAAAAAAGTTTACAGTCCATTTCAGAATTCACCCTTTGCCCTACTGGCTTTTACTGACTCCAGTAAAAGCTTCAGTTCAGAAGGGAACTAAAAAGAGAATTTAAAAGATGTAATTAAGCTGCTAATAATGACTGTAAAATGTTTATTGAACAAAAAACCTCATCTCTAGCCAAGAATATATTCTGCTGTTCAGGCCAACAGGGTCATCTGAAAATGTAAAAAGATTTTGCTTTCCTCTGTGGATTTGAAATGCGTATCTTTTGTACCAGTATTTTCTTTTTTATATTTTCAAGAAATACAAAGACAAAAGAAGTACACTGACAGGAAGAATGTGCTACAGGTTTATATTTGGGTTTGATTACTCATTAGTGATTAACTGCTTGTTCGTTACTGACTAACAACTTTCCTCTCTAAAACTATAGCCAGCAAAAAAATAGTGTTTTTTGTTTGCTTTAAAATCCAGTTGTAAAATAGTTAAGACATCTTCTTTACCTCTGGCATCACAATTTTTACTTTATTCCTTTCTTTTTTGTAGTGATAGGAAAAGGTAATTTGTGCTTGCAGATGTAGTTCACAACAGGGGAAAGGGAAAAAAAATCCAACAAACCAACAGCGAAAGCAGAAAGGAAGAATCCATGAGGTCACTCTCCAAAAGCTTTAAGCAGTTCAAGCCCCAGTTTGCAGGAACTCTGCAGAATCCCTTGGCTAAAATATGTAGGTACTTTCCATAAGAAAGAGCAAGACTTCTTAAGAACACTGTCACTAAAAAATGCATGATGCTCAGGACATTTACAGTAGGCAGTCTTGGAGAGGTGTGTTTCCAAAGACTTACCTCAAAATTAACCTCCTAAATGTGCTACAGATTTTTAATTTCACAGCCCCCAAAGCTAACCAACATCTTGACCTCTAGACCAATTCTTTAAGGAGGCAACTGTGAGTCAGATCATCCATTTATTTTTCAACACACTCAAGGGTGGACCATAGGTTTTTGTTTGTTGGCTGGTTTGTTTTTTTTTTTTTAGCACAGTATGGCATGCTCGGAAACTCCTCTGGGTTGGACAAGAAGAAAAAAATATTAGTTTTGTGGATACTGATGCCTTCCAGGCACCTCTTTTACATAGAAAGTGATACAAAAATTTATATTCTTCATCATTTGAGGCTTTTTAGAAAAGGCTAGACACATCTGTCCAGGATGACATAAGAATATCTGATTCTACCATTTGGCTAAGGAGTGAACTAGATGAATTTCTGGAGTCTTTTCCAACCTTATATTGCCATAAGTCTGTTACATGAGGTCTCTGCAAGTACAATAAAAAATAATGCTTTTTGGCATATGCTTGATAAATTACATACCAGGTATAAATCATGCATATTATTTTGCCAAGAAAATAATATTTCTCTATTGTGAGATGACAGTGAATTGAACATTATCAGTGTAAAACCCTACACAAGTACGAAAAGCTGTCTCAAAACTGCTTCTACATCTAACAGTATTAGAATGCTCTCTATTCCTCTGTTCTTATGTTCTTATGATAAATCATAGTTTTAGGAAAATAGGCAATTATTCATGCATCCTCATTTGTAGAAAGATCTGCTTTGGAGTGCTGGTATGACATAATGGAAAATTCCATTTCAGAATTCAGAAGTTTTGTTTTGAATGTTATTTTATGCCTTTCTATAGTTTTATATTTTGGGTGTACCAAGTCACATTAATGACCACAGGCCACTCAGTCTCACTTCTGTGCCCGACAGGATCATGGGGCAAATCTCCTGGAAAATATGCTGGGGTCCGTGGCAAATAAGGGGGGATTGATGACAGCCAACATGGCTTTGCTAAGGGTAAATCATGCCTGACAAATTTGGTGGTCTTCTACACTGGGGTTACAGCGTAGAAGGGGAAGAGCAACTGACATAATCGACCTGGACTTGTGCAAAGAGTTTGATGCTCTCCCATTATGACATCCTTGTCTATAAACTGGAGACATGGATTTGATGGATGGACCACTTGGTGGATTAGGAATTGGCTGGATGGTCACACTGAAAGTGTTTAGTCAGTGGCTCAAGGTCAAAGTGGAGACCAGTGACAAATGGTGTTCCTCAGGGGTCAGTATTGGGACCAGTGCTGTTTGACATCTTTGTCAGCAACATGGTCAGTGGGATTGAGTGCACCCTCAGCAAGTTTGCCAATGACACCAAGCTGTGTGGTGCAGTTGATTTGAAGCAGCAGCCATTCTGATGATAAAAGTAGTTTGATATGTTGCATTTATATCTTGGTCTGGCCTGTAAGTAGTGCTGCTGTGGCTTTAGTGAGGTTCTTGAGAATATTACAAGGCCGTATAATTGCGTACTAACTGTACCTATGATTCAGCATCTGAAATCATTGTCATTATTTGATATAAGAAGCTTTTTGGATTATTTTGGAAATAAAATGCACATATGGTCTTTTGGTGATAATATGTTCCTTAGTGAAGAGTGCCTTAGAGAAGAATAATGTGAGTAATATGTACCATTTTATGGTGCAGTTAATTTAGGGATTGAGCCAAAATTATCAGAGTGGTTAGGGATATCTCTCTGGATTAGATTATGTGCATGCTCATCAGTCACCTGAACCCTGAGTTTCATTTGGAAAAGTTTAGAAAGTGGGAGAAAGTTCTTGTGGGTAGCATGAATGATCAGAGATACACAGGCTTGGAATGAAACTAGAAGTGAGCAAAATTCACAGTGTATCTATACTTTTGAATCATCATGTAAAGGTTCTTTTACTGCCCAAGTCACACTCAGTTAGGTGAAAGTAAGTATCCATTTGAAATGATTGGTTTTTTAAGAGATGACAATTTTAGACTGTAGAGTGTACTACGCTCTTTTTTAGTATTGAAAGGTGTTTATCCAGATTGCCTGTGGTTCCACAAATACACGTCCATTGTCACATCAGACGTGAGTAGGTGCCTTGGTGTTGCTTTTCAGTCCACACAAAGAAATCTCTACTGATCTCAACAGTTAGTTTTGTTAGTATCTCAAACACTTAGAAGTGTCTCTTCAATTCAAGTTCTGTTATTCACACAGAGGAATTCATATATACATGTATATATAAACCTGGTACAAAGCAATGTGTTATTTAAAAGTTTTTTTCTTCTAATGTTTATTATTATGAAGTGACATATTTACTCCTTTTAGGGCAATGACTGCAACTTTTACTTGTTTTTATTTCCTGAGAGTTAAAATAATTACTATGTGAGTTCTAGGAATAAACTATATTATGAAACATTTCAAGAATATTGAAATGAAAGACTTCAGACTACTACATATTGTAAAAAAACTCCAAAACTTAGAATTCACTTTGAACCAAAATTCATGGAAAAAATGCCCAAACTTAGAAATCCTGTAACTCAAAAATGCAAACTTCCAAGAGGTAAAACAATCCATTGTATTTGTCGAGAGAGTAACCAAACTGATTATATATTTGTCGGTTGTCTGACTGTTCAAAACTGTAAGGTTTAGAGAGACAATAACTCTCATATTAAGTCATACCTTTTTAGGTTTTTAAAATTTCTTCCACCTTACGTTCTTTATAGAAACATAACTGGGCTTTACTAAAAATTTCCTTTGAATTGAAGTTTGAAGTTCACATATTGACCACTCACGTGAATTGAGAAAGAAAAGTTAAGGCAGAAAGCTAAAGCATATGGTCTCTTCTAGTAATAATTCATGGTTTATCAAAGTTAATAATCTTTGTACTGTTCCGTCATAAAGTTGGTTCAAAGTAGAGAAGAAAAAAATCATGTTTTTCAAAACTTTAATCTTTGTTTGCAGCTTGATGCACATACTGAATATGATCTTCAGTCAAACATAGTCAAAGAGATCACATCTTCGTCTTAAGAGGTCCCTTGGGTTTCTCCATGTCTTGCTTTTTTAGAGGAACTCCTCTTTTTTTTTTAAAAAAAAAAAAAAAATCAAGTTTGTCTTGTACTTTAATCCTTAATTAAGAATTACTTTAATTAAGAATTTGCAACATCCTTTTATGTCCTCTCTTTTTAATGCCAACTCTTTGAAGATCAAGATAAGGAAGTGTGCACATTTGTGCCAGTGTAGCTAGTATATTTTTTATCAACTCTGTCCTACTTGACTTCTGGGTTAAACAAGGACCCTTCCTTTCAGGGAACCCTTATGATGTAAAGAAATTAATTTTCTGGAAAATTAACATTCAGAAAAAGAAAAATATTTGTTTCTTTCCTGAATTTCTTTCATGTACTGTATAATCCTACTTCATCCTCAGTTAAGAATTCATTATCTTTCATCATTGTCGTCAAGATAATGAACTAAAAGGACACGTATAACAGTGAAAAGGTACTGATACTGAATCTTCTACTATAACATCATTGTTTCCATAGTGTTCTGACCCACCAGACTGGAGAAAAGAAAGCTTCCCTGACTTTTAACTCATGTATGTCTAATTTTGCTTCACCATTGGTAGAAAAAGTCCCTGACTTGTTAAAACTCTTTCCTAAATGTTAATTTATGATCAGAGTTGGAAACATTACTGGGATTGATGAATCTATGGATATTTTTCACTTTAAAGGTCCTTCTCAGCCCAGGATTCACAGTGTGTGGAAGCTGCTGAAATTCAATGTATGAACCTCTTCTCTTTCCCCTTCCAAATAGCTATGAACTGTCTTTTTTGTAAGCTATGACTTTGCTCAAAATAGTAAATATGTCCATCCTTCTAATTTCCTGCGATATTAAAAAGCTTAAAGGAAAAAAAAAGTTAGATTCAACATATGCAACAATGTTTTCTCTGTGCCATCCTGACTGAAGTTTTACAGACATACTCAGTTTGAGACACATGAATGACATGGACAATCTTACAGCCAAATATACAAAACTGAGTAACTGTAACAATAAAGCTTCTGACAGTTTCCATTGTAAAAATGAAATGTTTCACCGATTTTGAAGTTGCAAATCCCAAAAGCAGATTTTTATTTCAGTAAGACATGAAACACAATTTAAATTGTCTCTTTAGCTTTACTTCATCTAAATTTGAGCAATGTTTTTACCTACACTTCTCATTTAAGAGCTCTTTTGCTTATTAAATCCTTATTAGCAAGTACATTTCTGTCCTGTAAAAAACCTATTTTTTCTCCAATATCTACCATCATTTAATTCCTATGAAAATGCTGCAATAATTTTTTCACTTTTTGTCTCATATTAAAAAAGACTGTCTTAAGAAAAAACCTACTGCAAGTAGTGAGGGAAAGTCATGCCATTTGCATGCACAGGTAACTCTATTTTTCTCATCTAAAATGGCACTGACTACTCAATAGTGAGTGGTCCTAAGCAGCAGTCAATAGACAGTACGATTTATTTCAGTCTTCAAAACATAAACTGAGGTTCCAAAAATGTGTTTATTAACTGGGATGAGAAGATTTTAAAAATATTTTTAAATTACTTTATCTGAAACCATTATTGTTTCATGTTAGAAAGATACTTTCCAGTTACCAAATTCTTTCTCAAAAGTTTGGCTTAGTTATAAAATATCGTATTTTGTTAGTTCAAACTTCTGGGTTATTTATCTGCAAATTTTAACTTTGACAGTCCAACAGGTAGGTCAGAATCAGTAGGACAATGTTTTTTCCTTCACAAGAACAGGAATCCAGAGTTCGGTTAGCGTTATTCAAGTCCGAACAACAGTAATGGTGCAAGATTGTAACATTGATTTTTCTTAATTGCTGAAATCCCTAATTTTGCAGAAAAACAGTGTATGTTTTAAGCACTTCATGGTGCTTACAGAAAGACTCAGCAAGCCACTGGAGACATCCTGAGTAAAGTGATCTGAATGAATTGGATTCATATGTGCATAATGATAGTGATATCTATATATAGATAGTGATATCTATATATCTCAAAGGGCATGAACATCTTTAATTTGTGGACTTTTTTACTTCTAAAACTAAGACCAAAGTCTAGGGAAACACACTGAGGTACAGTAACAAATGGATCAGACAAAGTAGTAGTAACCTGGAAGTTCTGTAATCTTGACAAGAAAACTCTGCACTACATGTTTTGGTTATTTATTTGCACAAAACCTTTCTTAGCAATCACTAGTATTCTTTAAAAACAATCTTTGAGAATTCTTCAGAAATGAGAATACAGATTGCTGCTTGGAACTGGTTGGTTACTTATGGATGCCAAGTAATCTCTTATGTATTGCACAGAGGCCTGGGAAAACTCAGAGCTGACATATACTTGTAAAGTTGCCAAAGTCAGTGCTCTTCTGCCAAAAGTCTCTGTAAATGTTTACTATATATTGAAGCAACCTGAAAATGGTCATAGACTAAGACTAAGATGGAAAACAGTGGGCTACAGGTGTTACTTTTCTGTTCTGTCTCAGTGAGCACATTGAACTATGTTTAGACTGTTTTCTTCCTGCTTCACCATTTCTATTTCCTACAGTATTGTTTTGTCTAGAAGGCTGGACAATGAACAAGTGAATAAGAGCAAAATTTAGCTGCACTTGTCAAAGCAGATGTGGCTTGTTTTATATATGGTCAGTTGAAGGTTAATGAAACTAAATTATTCTGGAGACCCAGATATTGCAATGATCAGCAGTATGGAAATGTCTATACAAATAATTAGACAGCGTAATGCATAATTCACAAACATAGGCTACATTTGCATTAGAGGGGACTTCAGTATCATGAGGATAGATATGTCAAGAAATCTAAAAAGACAAATAGATATTTTGATAGATGACCATTCCCGCCCTCTTCTGCTGGTACCCCCTGTGAACATGGTACTATTTCTGTGATAGAGCTTTTTTATGCTTGGAATTCATTCCCTTGCTCTGGTGAAATGTATTAACCTCCAGGAATCACTGCCAAGCCAAAATTTATGTCATCAGACTGCTGAGACAGACAATTAAATTACTGACACCTACTGTGAAAGAACTAAGCACTCTGGAAGAGAAACCTCCTCAGTGGTTCCTTTTACAAGACTTACCTCCTACATACGTCCTTATGTGTCCTACATTGGCTTCATCTAGCCTCAGGAGTAGTTTAATTTTATGCTTAAAACTAGACCTCATCTACACCAGACTGTACTAGTCAAACCACCCTAATATTTTCCTTCCGTGCCACGCACATAGGTCCTTTCCCCATGAAAACCAGGAAAAAAAGGGGAAAGAGATACAAGCCAGATTATACACTCGTCTGTATTTTAGTCCCTCATATTTTTAAACTTACTTTAATAAATGTATTTTTAAACTAAAATAGGGTAGGTTCAGACTAGGTATAACGAATAAAGTTTTTAAGATGAAGGTGGTGAGACACTGGACAGGTTGCCCAGATTGGTGGCAAATGCAACCATCCCTGGAAACGTTCAAGGTCAGGTTGGACGGGACTCTGAACAACCTGATCTAGCTAAAGATGAAGATGAAGATGTCCCTGCTGATTGCAGGGGGGTGGACTAGATGACTTTTAAAGGTCCCTTCCAACCCAAACTGTTCTATGGTTCCATATAGCCTAGACATAGGAAATCAAGATAAATAGTAGAAATTAAATTTACCGTTAACCAGGAATCTACTTCCTATCTTCTCTTTTCATCTGAAGAAATGGGAAGAGAAGGAAAATATGTACTCCTACGCTGTCACGTCACACAGGGACGTACTGCAGAAACTAATACTAATGTGTATGGGGGAGATAACACCTCCTTAACTTTTGCCCTTTGCCAGTGAGTCTGTGCCTACCACACAACTCTTCAGATAAAAGCAGTAGATAAGAATGAAGCCCAGGATGCTAGGCAATTGCTGCTATGGAAATTATGAGCATTTTGTCACTACTTTCAGAGCAAAATAGAATAATGCAAAATTTAGGGTTTTTTTTAATTTACAAAGAAGTAGGAAAACAGAATAAACTATCAGAAGATTTTCCATTTCTTCAGCTGAGCGATAGACGTCAGCTACATGCAAGAAGGAAGCCACATGGGTTGTATCACTAAATAGAAACATAACAGCAAAACTATAAACATCATTTAGACACTACAGATTTCCCAGTCCACTGATTTTGATGCTGATAGAGACAGACTTCCTTTGAAAGTGCAATGATCTGCATGCCTTTTGATCAATGTCTTGGGACAGTCTAATATTATTTCACTTTAGGGTAACAACTAGTCTTTGCATCTGTTTCTTTGTAGAATACTTGCGTATAGGAGAACTGTCAAACAGATTAATATATGGGATGCTAATGAACTGTGACTGAGATTGCATACATGTACACATCTGTGTGTCAGAAGGTGTGTTTACAAGTATCCATGGGAGGAAGATTTCATTTTTGTCCTTGGTCATTCAAGCCAATCTTCAGAAGGTGCTGTGAGGATATATTTCTTCCTTCGGAGACACTAGTATTGATGTTGTGCTGCACCTTTTGGATTTGAAACTTACAACTAACTGGTCATGCATAAATGTTACTTCCTGACTTATATGTGTGCGTATATAAATTATCTGCAAGCTAAAATGTGAGCCTAGCTGTGCAGAGCACTTCCTTATACCTGGTAGAGGAAGCACATTCTAGGCAAAGATATTTTTCTACATAAAGTGTTGCTAAAGCACTTACATGTGCATAGAGAAATGCATGCGGTAAATCATAGTGTTGCAGCTGCTATTTCATGTTTAAACTTTGGTCATAGGAATTACAGATGCAGGAAGTACCTTTTGACTTCAGCTGGTGTAAACCAAAGTTTCAGTAGTGGTTGTGCACCACTTTGCATCAGCTAATCTGGGTTTATTCTGAGCTCCACCAACCATGTGACAGGTATAGTCACAGTAACTGTAACATTCGTGGCTCAGTTATGAGACTTTCCCTGCTTATCTTGGAAGAGAAATCTGTAGTATCAGCGTTCACAGAAAGAAGGAAAAGCTGATGGCTTTCCAGTTCATTTAAAGAAGAAGATTTAAACTACACAAACTAACATGGTGCAGAAATAGAAATGTCACTTTTTTCTAGTTTCCTTAAGGCACAGGATATTACCCGATATTACAGTATAAGGTGAAAAATTTTTGTGAGCAGGTAAGTTAGTCAAAACATATCTTTGTGGTAATAAACTCTATGGCTTTGTACAAAATCTGACATTTGTTTTTGCTGGATGAAATGAAATTCATACATCTCAAACTTTAGTTATGTTGCTTTTACATTTTCCAGTGAAGATGCTTAATTTCTTATGGAAAGTTCCAAGATAAGGCTTAGCTATATTTAATTTTTAAAAAAGGAAGAAAAGGTATGAAAATGAAAAGGAGTGCTTCGTTTCATTTTGAAAGATTCCTTCATCTTGATATACTTATTTTCTTAAGAGTTTTGGTTTAATGAGCAAGCTAAAAACAGGTGTTTTCACAATTTTGATGCAAAATCTAGTCCCACATATAAATGTGTAGACATTTTAAAAAAACTGTGATGAGATTTCTCAGATAAAAATACTATAGAACTATTCCAACATTTTAGAATTTTAAATCATTAACATTACTGAGGAAAATAATTTTTGGTCATTGCATAAGCAGTAACTATTTATTTTTGAATATCTACACCTCAGAAAAGTTATATGTCAGATGCTGGATTACATTATCATAGAATAGAATGAAAATGAGCATGAATTCTTGTCAGCAATAGGACTGTATGGACTTTTTCAGTTTAAGGAGTGATTAAAAAATAAATACTTGGTTTCTGCTCCTTCTGAAAACGAGCAGTATTTTTTTGTGTTTTCTCTTCATGGGGAAAGGACTGGGCACTCTAGGAACTTGACATTTTGGTTTATCAGGATGGCTGGATCTCAGTTTTCATGCATAAATTTACCAGGAGAAGTACTACTATAATTCCAGAGTAAAACGATGGTGTTTACTCCTAGCTAAGTGAATACAGCCCAGGAGAGAGCATATTGCTAACAAGAAACCAGGATTGTGTATAAGGGAAGAAGTCTTTTTTGGGAAATTCCTCTCATGTTCTCCTATTGCTTGGTCCACAACTGTCAGAGTCTGGCCACAGATAGCAGAGATACCAAATTGCTACTAGCTAGGACTGCTGTCCTAGTTCAGTTTGAAGAAGCAACCTGCATCAGATTTTCTGGCAACCAATCTTTCCTGTTAGCTGGAAAACTCATCTCTTCTGAAACAACTTTCTGATTCCACTCAATAATCATGGCTAATGCTTCAAAACTATGTGAAAGGAAGATGAAGTATCAGATAAGGTTATTCTGCAGCATTGACAATGTTGCAGGAGTTTGGCCAAGACCAGAAAATGAAATTATATTTAATAAATGAAAACTTATTTAATATTCAACTGATTTTTCTCTACCCATTCCTGCGGTATATTTTACAATTATTCTTTCCCTGTAATGATCTATAAACTTCCTGTCCGTGATCTGTCTTTGATATCTGCATGCTGGTCCGTGTATTTTTCCACCAAGATCCAAGTGAAGGTGGCATAGAATACTTGGCAAAATTAGTAGGTATTTACCTCTTTATACTTTCCTCTTTTCAAAAATTTTGGCTTTTCTGTAATTGTAAAAATAGAAAAATGAGAACCTTATCGACTCTGAAAATTAAATATTAACATAAAAAAAAGGAAAGGAAGAAATTAAAACTATTTGGATGAATGAAAACATTTCATCTGTCTCTCAGAACAATTATAGATCCATCTGCAATATTACAGTTTTGGCAATAGCTAGGAGCCTATGGTAGGGAGAAAACTGACCTGAATATGACAATAGATTCACCTCTCCATGTAAGAAATCCTTCTTTGAGTAAGTTATATTAAACCCAGAACTAGGAAAAGTTTCTAGTGGTAGTTTTGCATCTGCTTTATTTAGGAATCAGGATCCAGATATGGAACAGCTCTCCACCTACGTTTTCTGTCCTGTACCTTGTGCCTTTTACCTTGTGTACCTCTACATGGGCCTAATACAGTTTTGGTAATGCCAGCAACATTGACAAGAAGAAAGGAACATGAGAGGTGTGGCAAAAAGGAAATTACAATAATACAACTTCGTGATTACGGACTCTCTGCCGTATCAATGACTTTTCACCTAAATAGGTTAAATTTTCAATTATGATGATTAGAAATCATAATTCTTTCATTACCAACAGTTGTTCTTTGGGTAATTTATATGACTAGTATAAGCCGTGCAAACTGAATCTGCCAGGAAACCTGTCTATAACAGAGTACTGCCAATATTCTCAGTCCAGGTTACAAACTCTTAGCAAGGTGTTTTTTCCTTGTAGATGTGCACACAGGAAAAACCTTTTTAGAAAGAGTGTTTGGACCAAACACTTTGCGTCACAGATAGGTTGCAATGACCTTCTTTGCTGTCTGGCAGGGATGATAAAAACGCAAGGTTTTGTACATTAGAATACTGGAATTCTTGCTGAGCTTCTGTTTGTTAAGCAAGGAGCTGCAAGATTAAGTCATAATAATCACATTTTTATAGCAATTTAAAATAAATATTCTTGCAATTTTGATAACAAAATGATGCTTAACTAGTAAAAACATACTTTAATTTATTAAGAGTATTTGATTAAGAAGTACTTAGAAATTGCATATGAAAAATCTAGTTAGGTAAAATAAATCAGCCAGTATTCAAGGAGATGTAAGATCTTCTGTCAGAGTTATGTTTCCAAATACCGGGCCATGACCTGTGCTGACCATACAGTGGCAAGTATAAACAAGCCTCCGACCTACATATTTTATAGGTGAGGAGTTGCTTGGTTGCTGTTTATTTAAGCTGTGTTCTTTCTATACTCATTTTAGTTCATATCTGAAGTATGAATCTATAAAAAATGAGCAGCATTGAACAGATTTTGCTGAATGAACATATGAAGAAGCAGCAAACTTCTGTGAGTACCTTCAAATAAGTATAAAAAAGAACAGTCATCACAGAATTTGGCCATTAGTTTTGACCATTCTGTCTAAATGAGGATGGGAGGTTTGCTTTGTTTTTATTATATTGCCAAAAATCACAACTTACATCTAGCAATTACAAAGCAGCTTAATGCCAGTAATTATTTGACTTCTGATACAAATTTTGTACAGGCTCAGTGGACTTTAAGGAGCTTAACACTTGCATGATAGCATGGAAATGTCTTTAAGCAATATTCTGTCACACTGAATATATTACAGTTACATTTATTTAGAAAATAAATGATAGTTCAGGCTTTACCTTTAAGCAAAGAAATCCAGTGGGAAGTAAAATCTCAGATGAAAAAGCTCTTCAGGTCTTCCCTTGGTGAATCTTTGCACTATAATGACAGGAATGATGTAGTTATTTTGTACACTTTGCTACCTGACAGTTCCAGAGTTCTTGAAAAAACAGCAAGGTAGAGAAATCCTATTTCTTCAAGGTAAATATGGCATTACCTGTCTTAGCATCGCTTTCATAGGTAACTCTTCCACAGCTTAATTAATACATCCCTCTGTCCCCCAAAGTATCCATTTTAGCCAGTTTTCACACATGTTCATGACAATGAGCTTTGGAAACCAGTGATTTACTCATTCAATCTTCAACAAACTGAAGTTGCTGGCTCTGAGAGATCAGCTGAAGTGAAGACTGTATGAAGGCAGCAACCTTCCCCTCTGAGGAAACAAGATGTCGCCACCACAATGGCAGAAAGCTCTTTGGAAGACAGGATTAGTTTGTCTGGTCTGTTTAGTGTGATATGTTGAGACAGTTGAGGCAGGTCATTGTCAAATCTTTAAAATTAATGTTTATTAAACTTGGAGGGAAAAGACCGAGGCATTATGGTATAACTGCACCTGAAGATATTGCGAAAGAGAAACTGAAAACTAAAATACTTAACCTACTAAAGTATGTATTTCCATATTGGTGGGAGCTGTCTCAGATAATGGTCGTTAAAAAAAGGAACAGATGAATTGTAGACATTGTGTGTTTTACTGGTTGTTGATCTGGAAAACCTAATCCACAAAGGAGTCACTGATGTGACTGCCAAGCGGAGCTAGCCAATGCACTCCCAGACCTATACAGTCCTGGTTGATGCAACTGCATAGCTGAAATGTTCCATATTCTGAGGCAAAGTATTTCTTTTGAAAACCTACTTACATATGCAAAATGCTCTTTTGAGCTATTTCTTATGTTTGAGGTCTGACCTGGCTGATATTTGCAGTTTTTGAAATTGTACTATTTGTTTTGTTTAGAAAACAAGAGTTCCAGATGCCACATGTTAGAATTCACTTTGAAATGTAGAACTGAAGGTGAAGTGTCTCTTAGAGACATTTGTCTCCATAAAAGAGTAAAAAAGACAAAGATTAATTCAAAGTTAGATGTTGCTTTGTAGGTACAAATACTAAACAGACCCATTAGTCATCAGACCTTACAATGCCATCTCCCTACTGTCCTTACCTCCTTTTCTGTCCTTGAATGCATGATGCCGTATGCTGTTTTCATTACAGATTTTCAAAGATGGGATTATGTTATGAAGAAATATCTAGAAATTATTTTTTTTAATGTAATTTATATATTTCTGCATGAGGCCTCACAAGTGGGATTAGAAGACTTTATAATTGCAGGCTGTGAATGTTCATTGACTTCTTAGTCAATTCTACAGCTGATGTTGGTTTAGAAGTGTCAGTGCCTAACACCCCTCAAGTAGACTTCTGAAACAATTTTCAATATTCATTGTTAAGTCAGTGATTTTGACAGATTATAAATTATGCAACAGAGCTACATTACTCATGTTTTTGTTAATGGAAACTATTTTTTCTCAATGTTCCTTTAATGACCTTATTGTGGATGTAATAGCAAAAGTCTTTGCAAGATGAAGGACATTCAGATAGTGGAAATTAAGGAAAATACATCTAGAATTAATAAGCCATAAAGTGAGATGAACACATATGTAAGATTTTATTTTAAGGAGATTTTTACTAATAGGCATGTCATAACAAAGATTTATCACTCAAAAGTCTAAGCTTTCTAAATCTTATCTACATAGTTTGTTGCTATTTTCTTGGTGCTGCACTGTCTTTGCTTGCAGCTGAATATATTTGCTTTTAGAGGGAATTTGGCACTGTGTTTTGAAAGTATGAATGAGAAAGAAATAGGTAACCTTAGCTTCCATAGGTGATTTGCTTCTGGAAGTTTTACAAATCATACATTTTTTCACCAGAATCTTTAAACAGCTTTTAGCTAACCTGTCAAAACAAAATATTTTAAGCAGAAAACAGGATCCTACAGAAAAATAAAAAATCCCACTGTTCAGAATTATTTGTGCTAGTACAAATGATCCTAATGTTGCTTCTAGAATCCTCTCTGATTGCAGTATCTACAAATTGGATCATTTCTTCCAAAGGCAGTATGATTTCTCCTCAAACATTAGAAGTTATATTATAATCCAGGTATCTTTATGAAATGGCAAAGGAAATAATAATTCTACATTAATTCTATATTTCTAGTCTCTATTAAAATTGAAGCAATGGTCTTTTCAATTACAAATAATTTTGTTTATTACTAGACTAAATTCTGCACATTCTAAATTCTGTGTGTGATTTCTTTTTTTTTGTTTCTAGCTCTGGAGTTACTCTAAAGTAACCAAACTCATGATCTAGCTCTTGCAAGTTATTATGTAGCTCTCAAGACTAGAGAAAATGTTTTCCAAATTAATTTTAGGAAAAGCAGACACTTATTAGGAAATAATACTCATGTCTAGGAGGAGAAAAGTGTAAATATTGTTAGCAAGAGACAGTGATTTTATTGCTGCAAGAAATGCGTACACCTCGTTGTAAACAAGACACCCTTTTTCCATAATTATTGCTGAAAAAGATGACATTTTCCCTAGGTAGATTTGATAAACGACAGAGCATTCTGGAAAGCAATAAGCGACATTGTTGACATACTTGATGAGTGGTTAAACCTATTAACTCTCAAGGAGAGCTAATTCAACATCTAACTGTAAATCATCCTTTTAGCTTCCCGCTCTTCTGAACCTGAATAATCAACCACATTACAAGAAGGAGGATATGATTTTAGATTTGCTTAGATACCTGCAAATGAAAGGTTGTTCTAACTTGCACTGGGTATCAGTCCTCCCCCCCCAGCCCCTCTTCCATGGCCCTATCCAGTCCTAGAGTGACTACAATCACATATAGTATATATTTTATGATCATTCATTTAAGATTGAGTACATATGAAAACGCTTCATATTCCCATAATATCAGTCCCTCACTTCTGCTTACTCTGTGTGTGAAATCAGATAGGTTGAAGTAGGAACTTGGTACTGCTGAATGCCAATGGAAAAAGTAGTAGCAGGCCACACTTTGCCCAATTCTATCTTTGTAATCCATTTTGGCTCAAAATATCATGAACTTCATAAAGAGCCTCTGATTTGCATGCCCATTCTTAAAAATGCTGATCAGATGAAGTATCAAATCCTAGAAAAACAGTACTGTGAAAATTAAATTTCTCACAAAGACAATGGAAACAAACCCCTATAAACCTTTAGGAAAATATTTACAACATGATACTGAAGTTTTTTAATGGAAAAAAAAAAAAAAAAAGAACCTACCAGTCTACACATTAAAACATAAACTTCTCTTTTGCAAGAATAGTGAGAATTATATATTCCCACAAAAGGAGAGAAACATGTATCACACGTTCAAAAAAAAAAAGTAAAACAACCCAAATCTAAGACTAAAAAGAGAAAACTAAACTACCTCTTAAGAAAATTGCTTTGAAGAAAAGATTGATCCAACACAACTTTCCTACCCTTGAGTGAGAATTCCACAGCGGTGGAGCCAAAACAACTCCGTCACCCCACCCCATTTCAATCCTGCAGTGTTCCTTATAACAGGATTCCTCAGTTTAGGATTTATTTTTTCTTTCTTCCACCTTTTGCTGCATAGATAATTGTCCCATTAAAACGCTGAGTTAGCAGAATAGGGGAAAGCTCTGCTTGTGTTTTAAGGTCTTTGTATCTTTGAATATACGTGTCCTTTGCCACTGTCTTCTTAAAAGCACACAGGAAGGAATCTTTGATTAGTTTCTCTGGTATTTTATTTTGACTTGGTTCTTCTCCCTTCGAACAATGTTATAAGAAATCTAGCATCCTGGAACAGATAGACATTTCATTTAACTTAGACATGTGACTTTGAGTGGAGTCTCTAATTCTTGATAAATTACCTAAGGTTTCTGCGTAGTGACTGGGGAAGAGTGGACAGCTAAGAAAGAGCTATGAAATGCTGAGTGAAAACTACTTAAAGCTATCCACCAGTCAGCGATACATACAAAATTGCATTTCTCTGCAGGTCTCAATATGTCCCTTACTTTGTGGGATCACAGCTTCTGTTGAGCAGAGGTGCCTCCATCACTAAATTGCTATGACCCTTTTATAGGCAGAGTGAGTTTCCCCACTGGAAGTGGGAGATGCTGTTTTCTGGGAAAATCCCTGTCAACTCCAGTTTGGTCAACTGGTTTTATAGAAAAAAGTTTCAATTATCCTGAAGTTTTTCTACAAAAATAAACTAATGTGGTACTGGTCCTCCTTTCTAAATGACTCAGGGTGTTAGTTTTCTGATGATGGCTTTGCCATGGGCCTTTTGGAAATAATGGAGCTCATTATTTCTGTGATGATTGTAGTCAATTACTGGTAATTGTCTAAGGTAATTCTTCAGCTCACCTTCCCTGTCATACTTTCTCTCTTCTTTTGACATGCTAGAAAAGAAATGGAGGCTGCAAAATTTTGTAAAAGCATATTCCCAGTCTACTGCCTGAAATGATTTATTGTACTTCCACATTGTAATGGCTTGCAGCTGACAAAAGTAATGCATCTTTCCAGAGGGAAACACTAGAAAATGTGTAGTTCTTCGACAACATGAAAGCTTATCAACTTCAGGTACCTGCTAGACTGTAGTTTCTTTCAATAAGGCTAGGTGCCTTAATTATGTTTGTGTGGTTTATATACACACACACTGAGTACAATCAAACAGGACACCACAGAGGGAAGTGAAATCAGTAACAATTATTGTATAAATGGGAAGCTAAAGTAGCTTCGTTGTTTCATAATTTTCATCTAAAATAGATATGATTGACTACATTGAAGGAAAATACCTTGCCGTAGCTCTGCATTCTTATGATTTCAGTTGTGAAACATAAGAAGACATTAAAAGGAAAATATTTCTATGTCATCCATTGAATTGATGCTACTGTGAAATTAAAAATTCCTTCTTGCAATGGCCAGGATTTTTTTCTCACAACATTTAGTCAAATGTTATGTCAATATACGAAATTCAGACTGATATTCTGAACGTATTCAAAACAAGCTGATTGCAAAAGTCAGAATCATAGAATCATAGAACAGTTCTTGTTGGAAGAGACCTTCAAGATCATCGAGTCCAGCCTTTGTCCTAGCTCTACCAACACCACTAAACCATGCCCGTAAGTACAACATCTACCTGTCTCTTAAACACCTCCAGGGATGATGACTCCACCACCTCACTGAGCAGGCTGTTCCAATGCCTGACAGCCCTTTCAGTAAAGAAATTCTTCCTAATATCCAGCCTGAACCTCCCCTGGTGCAGCTTATGGCCATTTCCCCTTGTTCTATCATTTGTTACTAGGGAGAAGAGATCGACCCCTGCCTCGCTACAACCTCCTTTCAGGCAGTTGTAGAGAGCAATAAGGTCTCCCCTCAGCCTCCTCTTGTCCAGGCTAAACACCCCCAGATCCCTCAGCCCTTCCCCATATAAGACATGCTCCAAATCCTTTACTAGCCTGGTAGCCCACCTCTGTACCCTCTCCAGCACCTCAGTGTCCTTCTTGCAGTGAGGGGCCCAAAACTGGATGCAGTACTTGAGGTGCAGCCTCACCAAAGCCGAGTACAGGGGCACGATCACCTCCCTGCTCCTGCTGGCCACACTATTGCTGACACAGGCCAGGATGCTGTAGGCCTTCTTGGCCACCTGGGCACACTGCTGGCTCACGTTCAGCCAGGTGTCAACCAACACCCCCAGGTCCCTCTGCCTGGCAGCTCACCAGCCACTCCCCCCCACGCCTGTAGCGCTGCTGGGGGTCGTTGTGGCTGAAGTGCAGGACCCGGCACTTGGCCTTATTGAAACTCATGGAACTGGCCTTGGCTCAGCGATCCAGCCTATCTAGATCCCTCTGTAGATCTTCCCTACAGTACTAATACCAATTCATGTCCAATCCAGTTATGATTTAGGCTGTGGCAATTACAGCACAAGGCTGCCAGGAGCAACTGGTAGTGAACCTGATGAGAAAAAAATTCTGCACAATTTTTGAGTTCTAACTTTGTTTTAATAGGTGAATGTGTAGTGGTAGGACAAAGTCTGTACAGAATTTACAACTGAATAATGCCTCTGATATTTACTGCTGTATTTGAAGACCAACCTTGTTGATCATTATAGTTCATATCACTCTCCAAATACTGACAGGTCAAACCTCTAATCCTGAACTATGGATGACAAAACTGGTCTCCAGCTAGAAGTTGAATAAGAAATTAAGGCCAGAAAGGATTCCTTTCTTCCCTTTTGATATTTTTATAGGATATCTGTTTTGTGAATGTTCCACATGCTCAAACTAGTGTCAACCTGTTCATTTAAAAACTTAAATGAACTTGTTTTATATTTATAAAGATTTCATCATTCTTTATGAACTAACTTATTGGAAAGAAATTTTGCAGGTAATTAAAAAAATAAGAAGACAAAGTTCATGGTATTCCTTTTACTGAACTAGTTCAAAGATGCATACCTTGGTGAAGGATGAAAGAGTAAAATAGGAATGTCAAGTCAATGAAAATTATGCATCCAGTTATTCTTTAAGTGTTCAAGCCTAAATATTACATGACAATTAAATTAGTATTTGTTGAATGACTAGAGGTTTAGCACAACTGCTGATGACAATTACCAGAAATTATCTCTATAGTGAATATTTATTTTAAAAGAGGACTGGATTACTAAATTTTCTGTGGTTTCCACAGAATAACTATAGATTAATATAGGACTGTGCAATTGTGTGAAATATTAGAGTGCCTCAATAAGAAAAACTTCTATTGGTTATTTTTAGGGCTAAGGGTAAGCATAGACTCTGGAAGAAAAGTTTCACAGATGAAAAATAATGGATCAAAACTATTAAGATTCCTATTGCTTTTTTTTTTTTTTTCTTATTTTCTATACTTTATCAAATTCTTAGATGAATATGGAATTTTATTTGTGAAAACCTTCACTTCATTGGCAAAGCCATTGGGACTAAGAAGAAACACAGATAAGCTTAAACGTATGCTTTCATCATGCTAAAATTAATTGCATGTTGTTAATCATGACACTTTTGAAATCAATGCAAAATCTGACTTATACTTCAGGGGAGAAAAAGCTCTACCAAGTAAGTTTCCAAAGGTCAGATACACAAGAGTGTACTCATTGGTTCTGCGTTGGAAGAATATTCATTATTTTAGTCTAATACTAAAACTGGAGGTAAGTAGCAGGGATAGAATAGTAAATGCAGTAGAACAGAGAGCAAACTTATCTGATATTCCCACACAGGCAATAAAAGGGAAATCTTCTATACTGTCCACACAAAAAAATCAATACACTGTACTGGTCTGCATTCAGTCTAGCTACCTAAGATAAATAGGAACAGAGGCAGAAGGTTTGGGTTCTAGAATCTTACAAAAATTTAAAGTATAAAGAGACAGCTGAATGCAGTAGCATAGTTCTTGCCTCTATGTAGCAAATGCGTAGCATTTTAATTTTTTTCCCATATTTTAAATGTGCTGAAGATCTTGCTAGGCACCAGTCTCCTCAGGACTTTTCAGAAAACATTTCAAAGTTGAACACCCCTCTATGGAACCTAAAAATATGCTAAAAAGCTTCTAATATTTTTAGTCAATTCTAATAGTCAATTTTAATAAATATATATTTTTATCAATGCATTTAATATAAACTTTGTTAAAAGGCCTGTTTGGCAGCAAAACCACTGCAGTGCTTTAAAGGTATTTGCCACTGTTTTGTAATATACTTACATTTGAATGCCATACAGGTGAAAAATTACTGTACTGTGCACTTTTCACTTTCTTCTCCTTTCAGAGATAGTATCTCGGTCTAGTTTGGCCATAAAATGTACTGATTGTGTAAGACTGTATTTCTGATTATGTTGTGGATTCTTCAGGAGTTGCAAACGGTAGTATTTCAGGAATTTCAAGAGACCAGAGGAACCTGTCAACAACCAGTTCATCGTGACAGCTGGCTGCAGTCACTGAACCTGGGAGGTGTCCCAGATCTGGGGGGTGACCTCAGAAGGTCATTGGATCTATCCCAGTTGCCCAAGGCAGGATCAGCTGTGTCTATGTTACTCCTTTCTGACATTGTTTAATTTTTTCTTAAAGAAGAGAGTCCCCTCTCTCATGGAGGAGATGCCAGCATCTTCCCAGAAAACTCATTCATTTGCTTTGCTACTCTCATGGTTAGAAAATATTTCCTAGTAATCAACCTAAATCTTCCCTTCTACCTTTCTATCTTCCACAGGCAGGAGGAATAATCTGTTCTGTTTTGTAGCAGCTATGGAGTATATTTGAAGACTCAAAAAGCATTATGTCTCAGTCCTTTTCTTTTCTAAACTAAACAGTCGTATTCTCTCAGCTCTTTCCTTGCAGGACCATTTTTCCTAGATATCTGATCATTCATGCTGCCATTCTCTGGATTCTTTCCATTTGAGTATGTTTGTCTCAACATTGCTTGGTAAGCCTAGCACTCCAGTGCTAAACTGAATGCAAAATACATTTGTTTTGTTGAAGGCCACGTTCCTGTTTATCATAGTAAGCTGTTTGCCTCTTGAGCGATGCCATGAGCTGTTGATTTACATTTAGTTTATTTCTCAGTCTGCTCTTGTGCAAGTTTTTATTCATGCCAAGTGCAATGCTTTGTTTTCATCAGTTTGATTGAATTAACATTTTTCAGTTTCCTAGTTACTAAGGAAAATAAAGGTAAAACCGTGTAAAGCAGTGTAAAAATATCAGCCCCTAAATCTTGATCTTGTAAGACTGGCACTGAGTTTCCATGGCTGGGCTCCCTTGCCATGTTTCTACAGAAAAAGAACCTTGCCTGGTACTTTCCAACAGTAGGACATGCTTTACGCAGTATTAGAAGGAACACATAACTACATAACTTGCACCCCTTGTTCCTGGAAGTCTGTACTGCCTAGAAAATATTCTTCAGAGGTTTCAATTATAACATGTTTTTCTCCTCCTGCCTCAATGACTTTCCTTTGGCTAACCAGTACCAAAGGGTGGATATAGGGTTGTACAAGGGTAAAAATACATGGGTTGATGTCATAACCATACCTTGCTGTGGTAGATTATTCCCCCTCCTCTGTCATTTCATGTCCAACCTAACATCTTATCCAGTTTATCCAAGTTTATCCAACTCAACATAATTAGTGAGATCAGACAATTTTGTGGGAGACTGAGTGTATTTGAGCACTATTTTGTGCACTTTTTCCACGATGGTTTTGATTTATAATGAAAAATAAGCTAATTGAAGAATATTTATTCTTTCTATGTTACTTTAATGTTAAATATATATATAGTACTTAGATATATATAACTGCATTATCTTTCATTTACACTAACCTCGAAACTTCCTAGCTGAAACAAGAACAAAGTCAAATCATTGTCAGAATGATTTATTTAAAAATGAAATGACTAGAAACTCTGTCTTAGAAAATATCAGAATTATTTTCTTAAATATGCAAATAGCCCCTATGCTAAAGTGACAGACATGTTAGAAGTCCTAGCTTAGCTCTTAATGAATAGATGTCAAAAATCATGTAAATTACATTACTCCTGGCAGCATTAATATGAGTGTGCTGGTTCTACCAACTGCCTTGCCTAAGCTCACACCACCACCCATGTAGGAAACAAAGAAATATTAGCAGTCTTAACCATATACATTTACATGCTACAGGTAAACACTGAATTATAAAGCAGTGGTGGAAGTGATCCAACTTGGAAATGAAACGTTAGATTAGTGTTAAAGCCATGCATCTCCCTCCCTTGTAGGTTCAAAGACTGTAAGCTTCTCTGTTATTCAGATACAGAACAGCATAGAAGCCAACTGAAAAATGATCCAATGCATCCATTCTTTAAGAGAAATTATTTCCAAAGGAGACCTTTAAATTTTTTAGGCTTAAAATAAATCTTGAAAAAGCTGCCCACAAACTCTCTGTGTGTAGAGTAACCCGGCTAGTTCTGGGAAGGTCTGGACACACTGTGTGGTTTTTTGTGTTTTCTTAGATGTGACCTTAGGTTTACTGCTGTGTCAAGGCTCAGGGATATGATAATTGGCAGTGTTTAACAATTACCACACTCATTGCTGTGTATCTGCCTCAGTCCATTTAAAACACTTGGCCAATATCTGGGCTTAATAACAGTGCTAGGGTCAGACATGGGCTGTTCCCAGTAGCCAGGATAAGGTGGCTCTGTTTTAGAAGGGGACAGTTAAGCTAGAAGATAGATAGAGATTTCACATAAGATTTCATATGAGGTATAGATTGTTTATATCAACTCACTGAACCCACAAGGGGTTACTGATATAGATATAGATTTGTATGAGGAAAGAGAACAAATGAACAGCTTTTATAAGAATGCAAAACACTTTTGATTATTTACTCAGACTGAAATTTTTGATTGTTTTAGCAGGCTAGGTACTTGGCTGCAAAGGGCAGGGTCAAGCAAAGAAACAACAAACACAAAAAGGGAGAGATGAATGGAGGCCTTAAGCCAAGCTATACTCAGGCAGACTAGGCATTGCAGCTACTTCTGTAGCTTTACATACAACAGCCTTATATGCCATTGTGAGTGCAAGTGTGTGTGTTTAGACACAATATGTTTCATCTGTTATTTTTACTTGTTGCAAAGGATATTCAGTCTTGATTCTGTAATGGCTAGTGTGATAGCCCCAAATATTTTACCTGGGAACTGTGGTAGAGTTTCGTTTGTTGTTTAAGAATACCTACCATCTTGCTTTAGAAAACCAAAGTTCTTGTGATATGCAAATTACTGGAAGGTATGTGGTATCACTTCTAAGTGACCATGTTATAAACCCCTTTATGATTGCCACTAGTGTTGTTATAAGTCTATTTTGCATAATAATTAAATAGTATCACTCCAACCCTGAGAAGTCATAGACCTTTTGTCATCATTAGACAAAATCAGGCTGAGTGTAAACACAGCCTAGTTTCCTCCATGTTTTTGTATTTGTATGCAGCAATTGTCAGCATGTCGGCAGTGGACGGTGATAAAGTGCATTTTTCTGCTTGGGTGGTTAGCCCTTTCATTTTTACAAGTGACAAAATAAAAATCTGTTGAAGAGTGAACATGCTGCTTTCACTGTGTCATCTCAGCCCTGCGGGTCATTTTATTATAAAAATGTAAAAATCCAGTCAATTTTATTTAATCAGCTGAAAAGGAAAAGTGTTTCCAGGTCATTAATCAAGTGCTCCTTCTCTGTGGGACTTGTCTCTTCAGAAACTGCCATCTGAATCATTAATAAAGCTGAAAAGATTTTGTGCCAGCAGGTTTTTGAGAAACTAGATGTTATCAATATAACTGGAGTAAAGTAATTTGAGGTCAACAAATAAAGCTTTGTATATTCATTGCTTCAAAAGCTGCATCTTGCCTATTAAAAACAATTAATTATTTATTTTAAAAGCATTTAATTGTTCGAAAACATACAACTGTTTAGAAGGTATTTGATTATATATTCCATAATTACATGTTTTCTTTAATGTTACCTAACCATATATTTACAGTAAACTTTTATGTGAATTGATCAAAACATAATGAGACAGTAAGAAGAGATAATTACTACTGTATCTATAATAATAATGATAGTAATTAAACCACAGAGAACTACATTCAAATAACGTCAAACTTGAGACTTAAACCTCTATTAACAAAGACACTGAAGGCACTTACTGCATTGTTAACACATTCAGCTCCACACACGCCTCGATGCGGCAGCTTGCACTACCTGTGGCCGAATCTCTGTGTACTTTTTGTGGCAGGCAAGAAGAATATGCTTTCTCATCCTGCGAATGTGTGAGATGAAAAGTGGTTCCATCCCACATGATGGGCAAGGTGAAAACATTACAAAATGTTGGGATTGGTAGATTAAAGGGAGAGAGGTAGAGCGCGATGTAGAAGAAGAGTGATTGCAGGAATTAGGGCACTCCAATGGCCATTCATGTTCTCACCTGATCTTGGGAGACTGAGCTCTAATTCCCCATCCTTTCATATGTTTCTCTGGAAAGAGAGTAGGAACAAATTAAGGTTAATGAATGAATAGCGTAATGTTTTAGGTTTTCGTTTTGCATGGGCAGGGTAGATTCAGGTATCTGCTTTTCATCAAAGACAGCAAACATTTGAATCCAGATTCTCGACTGTTTGGTCAGTTTTCTTTTCCTCTGGCTTCCCCTGAAAACAGCTCATTTGGGTTTGACAAATCTTAACATGTGAAGTGAAAAACTCTTTCCACCAGGATCTTCGTATTCAATCTACTTATGAATACCCTGTTATGTTTGCGTTTACACCGGTGGGATTTGGAGTTAGGATGATAGGAGGTGCTTGCTTGATTTACATTTTTTTGGTTTGCATTGCATCTTTTGTAATACATTGGATTGCCCCCAATGAATTGATTAACTAGAATTTCCTAATTACATCTAATATTTTTATAGGTAATGGATTAATTTTGCTCTCTGAAAATTGCAAAAGCTACATAAATCCATTTCTATTCAGGAAGGCAGCAGTTCAAATTATGTGTACATGTGTGTGCTTTTACTCATGTATATCCTAATCTGAAAAGATAAAATAAAAAATAGATCCCATACCCCTTTTTCTCTGATATTTTAAAGATATCTTTACTCTCATACACAGTATCCTATGTGTGAATTAAGATGATTACTTCACAGTGAAAGTTCATGGGCTGTTACAATGTAATCCTGAATTCACATGTCTATCGATACAACTCAGATTGTGTTTTATTCTTCTGAACAGTGTGCACATAAAAGCTGACGCTATCCACCATCATCCTCATTACATGTTGTAGATTGTGAAGACTCCTCCTAGACTGTCTTGTAGCTTTGTAGCAAGATTACAAACAATGTAAATTCTGCATAGCACTGTGGACATCCTTGCTTACATTGGGCTTTGCTTAGTGTGGGCAACTGCATGCAACTTGGCACACAGGCTTCCAACAGGCCACCAAAGAGACGGAATCTAATTGCATTTACACTAGTTCAGTTCACTTGGAGTTACTTGTTTGTACCTGTGTAACAGAGTGAAAAAGAGCCTGCAGGTCAGCAGCAGCAGTAATTACTTGTCCACTAGGAACTGAACTGAGGCCACCAATTCATTTCACACAGTTGACCAAACAGTCATTGGATGGTAATGACGTCTTGTTCTGAGCAACTCAAGCTATTCATAACAGGAATTTAGTAGTAGAGGGCTTCAGAGTCCATTTACCAATCCCCAGGACTCAATGGCTCATGAGACCAGTAATGTGTTATGAAGTCTCTCACCACCACCAAGTTACAGTTTTAAGAGTGTGTGTGTGTGCCTATATGTGTGTATACGCAGTTTTTTCTCTTCCCATAGAAAATTGCCTAAGGTGCCCTGCTAGCTTTGGGAAAGAGTATATTTATCCTGCTGTGATAATTTGAGATGTGACAGAATTTTTTGATTCGAAGCAGGTTTTCTTTTTTATGTTTTGTATGTTATTTTACCTTAGAACAAAATTTCAGAGATGTTTTAGTCTTAATATAGAGTAATCATTATAACGGTTATTTAAAAAAACAGGAGCCATATAAATAATTTCATTTTATCCCTTGATTTCCTCCAAAATCACCATTACTATGATTAGTCTATACTAAGAAAAAATATCTATGAAATTTTGTTTGAAGATAAGAGTATAGGAAAAAAGCTGTCTTGAATCACAGAGCTCTGCCAAGTCCTAAATTATCACAGCAGGAGTAAAGATGGTATAAGAATGATAAAACAGCTACCAAAGAAGCTTAGTCCTGATACAAATTAAAATTCCTACAATATTTCTGTAACAGAAGTAGTAATTTTTCAGTAATTGTTATTTGTTATTTTTGGCAATAACGTATCAACAGTTCTCCTTTAACAATGTCAGTTGCCATTAATATAAATATTTCAGAATTCATTTTTATGCACACATATACTTTGCACATCAGACAACTAGAGACTTGCAGTTGTAAAACAGATTAAGCAGGGATTAGGAAATGTGGAATGACGTCTACTTCCAAATTCACTCATTTTCTGGTTTTACACCATTATACAGACCTTTACTCAGCCTGTAACATTTCTGGCTAACTGGTTTGTCAGTAATAAAACTGAAGGAAATAGAGAAAACAAGTTGATTTTTAAAAATACATAACCATATTGACTTATGTACAAGGAAAGTTAAAGATACTGTATATACAGACTCTTATGGGACTACGATAACAATAGACATCTAGGTGCTGTACGTATGAATTCAGTTAAGTACTTCAGAAATTGTCATTTATACTTCAACAAGATTTTTGCCATATTTTAACTTTTTCTTACTCTTTAATATCAGAAATGTGAAGCTATTTCTCTTCCTATCTCACTCTCGTTCAATACATTTGCCAAAATAAAATGTAATTAGTATCTTTACATCTTTATTACCACAGTGATCAGGATATTATTCTCCATGTGACATGGGACTTAAGACTGAAACTGGCCTGTTTTGATCACTTCAGACCGATCTCATACTACTGCAAGAACATACTAAATTTCTCGCCTTCATTATGTTTTCTAGAATCATATGTTTCTGCATGTTTGATTTTATTTTTTTTTTTTCTAATTCCTAAATATATCTCAGCACTACTCTTTTAGCTTAGTAACTTCTCACTGGAGCTTACTGGTAATGAAAAATTTCCCCAGCTTTCACTCTGCTAGGCTGAACCAACTATGCTATTTTACCACTTCCCTCTGCTCTGAGCAGATATTCCTTTGCACCTCCTCTAGTTTAATCTTTCCATTTTTTACCTATTCTCCTCCTCCTGCAGGCCCAAGTGACTAGAATTTACCCAGTACTTCAGATGACGCCACATTCAGTCCTCAGAAACTAATTGTTAACATTAGTATTTTTTCTACAATTTTATAGAGCTTTTCCTCTTGCTGCATGTTTCTTCTTTCAGTACAATCATCACCATCTCCCTTGTTCACAACCAGAGTTCTGCTACCGATTTCCATCTACTCCTGTTTAGCTAATGATTTCTCCTCTAACATTGCAGCAAATGCTTGACTGAACTTCAAATAGATAAGATCAGCTAAAAGTGACTTTACTGATGACAGCGATCAGCTGATTGATGCAAGATGCATTTTTATCCCTTTTACTTCCCAGTTCCTTAGAACACTTCGTGGAATACTTTTCTTACCTGTTTTGAATCTCATTAAGGTATCTCCTTTTAATTTTGTGTTGAAATTTGCCTGTTTTTTATTTTTGCTGACTCAGTGGCTTTGTAGGAAAATGAATATAAATATTTTACACTTGGTAAAACGTGTAATATACACAGCTACAGCATGTAGGATGAAATATTACAGTAGGGCTGCTCGGACAGATTTACTTGGCTCTTTGCTAAATGTTCTGCATGCTCTAGTCCTATAACCTTTGACCATGTATATTGATTTGTATATGCACTTTTTTTTTTTTTTTTTTTTTTAAATGAGCACTTACCATGCAGGGATTTTCTGCGGTATACACTGAGAAAGTGGAAGATGCCCCCAAAAGTGATATAGGTGTCTTTGAGAACTAATTTCTTAAATTTCTGCTTTGGTTCATAACTACAGGATTTTCTCTCTCCTGATAAAACACATATTAATGATTTTACCGTATCTGTTCTACACCTCTGCAGTTTGAACTATTTTAAGATTAGTCAGTTTCCTAAAGGTTTTGGTTCCTGAAAGATACAGATACAGATAAACCCTGCGTTTTTGCTTTGGTAAAGTTATCATGAAGCTATGATGTCTCACTGGAATTCATAAAAACATGAATAATTATTTGGGTTCCAATTTTAGAAGTTGAAATGAAAAAGCCCGTTGTTGTCTGAAGGCCTTTCCCCCCTGCTTTCTCATATATTTGACTTTGAGAAAAACGAGAGAGTTATAGATCCTTTCTTCAGGATAGATAGCACGGAGCTGATATTCTGCAAGCACCAATATGTTAGTTTTTTTCATGATTAGGAGACCAGTTGATTAA
Source organism: Leptosomus discolor (assembly GCF_034619465.1). NCBI lineage: Eukaryota > Metazoa > Chordata > Aves > Leptosomiformes > Leptosomidae > Leptosomus > Leptosomus discolor. The sequence continues at coordinate 75,155,826 of NC_141419.1, forward strand.
TTTTCTCTTCTGAATTTTTTATTGAGTCTCATCGGAATGATGAATATTCTCAGGATTTCTGAAAGCCAATCTTAATCTTTTGTGGAGTTTTTCCTTCTGCTTTTTTGCTCCTCAGTTCCCTTGTTCCAACCCAATGCAGCAGAAATGTGATTCATGTCCTTCATATAATACTAAAAATTTATTCTGATTTATACACACCTCCTGGCAGCAAATCCAGAGATGCAAAAAGTATCATGCACTTTCTGTGAGTCTGACTTTTGTCTAAATGTCTCAGAAGCGTTCAGCAGCTTGTCAGAAAACTATTCCTTTTTCTCTCTGCTCCAGGGAATAACACTGACTTGTCAGTAAAAAACTTGAATCCCAAAATCACAGATTTACCTCTAAAAATGATTCTTTGGGTGCCTCAGCACCAATTCTTCTTTTAGGAATTAATTTCATGAGCTGTTACCTTCGGCTTTTGTGAAGAAGCCATTCCTTATGTGCAAGTCACCCCTGTGCAGGGAGTGCAGAGATAAGGGAAGCACTATTGCCCTGTTCCATGCATTTGCAGAAGAGACTTAATTGATGTGGCAATGAAACGTTTTCACTTTAAGGGCAACAAGCTATGTGCTGAGAAACTGTGAAGATGCCCTACTGGCACATTAAATAACACCTGCATGGTTAATAATGGGAAAAGAAAAAATGATCTTGAAGGTCAGTTGTCATAGCTACAAGTTGCCAGTTTGGACAGACACTCAGTGATTGTCACCCAGGAATAGGAGCTCTCACTTGTGGTCTTACCCAAACAACAGAAAGGCTCCCATTACAGCATGAATGCAGCTGAACATTAAAATAGCTGACAAACTCACTGCTATTGTTCATTTAGTTTAGTATGGTTAGGAAGCTGAAAAACAGCAGCCTATTTTTTTGTATATACATATGTAGTTGTTTAGTGAACTGTAGTGCTTTATAGGATGACAAAAATATAAAACCAGAATGCATATACAACAATAATGTAATGGCTTTTCTTTTGCCAGCAGTTTTCCCATTTACGCACATGGAGGATTTGTTCTGAAAAACTGTCACTGGCCCACTGAGTTGTTAGTGATCTTGGAGCTCCTGTTCTGACAAGTCTAATCACAAAAGGAAAGAGGTGTATTAAAAATGCATTAATGCATAAAGCTATAAGATGCATGGGAGACTTAAGGTTTTGCCAGAGCAGATTTTTGCATTTCATGTTCTATTTATCATATTGGTCCTTCAGTAGGATAATCTTACTAATAGCAAATCATTAATAAGTTTAGTTGTCTGCAGAACTCTAAAAGCCACTTGAGAATGTTGTGGAGAAGTTACTCTTGTTTCGTTTCTGGAACAGAGAAAAGAGGAAAAAAGTCTTTACAACACAATCCTTTTTTTTATGGTGATTACTTAAAATGGGAGATGATTCCATGAGAAACAGAAAGAAACAAAATTTTTTTCAATTTTACAATATAGCACTCTATGATCTCTATATCACATGATGAAATATATATGATTTCCTGAAAAATGTAGTATCATATGCATGGTTTTAACTCAGTCTATTTCAGTCCATTTTTTTGCCTTTCTTCCAAAAGTTGAATAATTTATTAGTTACTGATAATATATGCTTATGTGTACTGTGTAGACTTCGTCTGTTTAATTTCCCAGTACATTTATCAATGGTTTTGACTAATCTTTCTGCTTTTTGTGGCCTGACTGACAAGTGATTTTTATTCGCCAATATGTTTATTCTTTATAAGAACAAACTTTTTCTTCTGTAGTATCAGGTCGAACTCTGAGGCTCTTCTGTGGACAGTTGTGTTGGCCACAGAATCTTTGTTGCACAAAGTAAATAATAAGCATTGTGTTTTCGTGTGCAGTGTATTTAACATCAGTACTTATTTCACATGTTGTTATATCTCAGAAATCATTTGTTGGTAACTAGTAGTAGTAACGGATCTCTTAATATCTGAAAGCACGAAAGAAAATATTTCATTTTACAGGAATCGTAAGTGAATATGTGATGTGAGTAAATACTTTCTCTGTGACCAGATCTGCCACAGGTTATCAAGATTTTCAATCACTTTTTTTCCAGACTAGATGTCTTGATAGAATTCTCAGTGTTTTTAATGAAGTTAATTATATACTAGATGTTATGCAGAAAAGTGGGATATGGCTTTTTGATCTCTTATGTAAGTTGCTGTGTTTGGAGAAACAAAGTTCTGTTTTTCAGGCTATTTGAAAAACTCAAGACACTTGAATTGTGGAGAATAAAATAAAGGTGAGACAAATTTCATGACTTATCTTGGATGCATTACTTTATAAAAGGAGTATTAATACCATTGTTTATGCTTTTGTAACTTATAAAGAAATACCTCCATTTCATGAAAATTATAAAGGAACCAGTGCACTTTTTGAGATAAGTTTTGTTTTGGTGTTAGGAAAAAACATGGCTTTGACATGGTTGTGCTTTGGAGATCATAATAAGAAACACCACTGAATAAAGCCCAGCTGAAGTAAGTACCCAGAAGCTTACCCAATTTCCTTTCCAGAAGCACATTTTCTTCCCAAGTGACAGTGATATTGGCCTCTTCCTCTTAAGCAGAAGTAAAAATGTTTTGTCTTCTATATGTGTGTCTGGATCACTATTTGATGTCTTATTCAGTAAGTCACTGCACAGAAGAGGCTTTTATAAGGTGTGTGCATCTGTGTCTGGGGCATAACAGAGCCCTATGTGACTTCAGTGCTTTTTAGAAGTCCTGAAAGGTTCAGATAAACAATAGAAAACAAAGTATATACATTCTATGCCCCCTGCAATTATGCTGGCTTAACATACCTTCGGAAATTCATTAGAAACAATATCGTCTGGCCAGACCTCAGCGATATTCTTTCTCTTGTCAATTCTAAGAAGATAATCTAGTTTCAAACCCCCTTGGTCCTCTACTGTAGAAGTACTTTCAGAAAAGATACACTGTATCAGTGATGCCCTCCAAGGTTGGTCTGAGAGTTTGCAAACCTGTTTTAAGGAGTAGGGCTGAGAGTTTGGGAAAACTAACCCAATGGGCAAGCTCTCATTTCTTACATGATGCCATAAGTTGACATGTTTACTCACTCCTAGCAACAATGCAGTGAAGGCATACCTCCTGACATCCCACTGTCAGAAGAGGAGAACCTCTCACCTAACTGCTCATTCCCTGCCATCAGGATGTTTTATTGAAACACAGGGCTTGTAATCCATCTCAACATAACTCTGTGGCAACTTCCTCTCTTGCCATCTAGTTGTTGCTTTGTTATCTAAATTATTATAAAAACAATCCAGTTTGAAGCAGAACTGTTACCAGTATTTGATCACATCTGCTGTTGCACAGAGATATTAAAAAAAATATTGTGATGTTGGCATAGAACAGTGCTTGCCTGGGGAATGAAATCTCTCAGAGAGACAGGATGGTTGGCTGTGGACCAGATGGTGATGGGGATCTCCATGAGTCTTCATCTGGATCAGGTGATATTCCCCAAACTGTTTTCTGACCAGTTCTTAAAACCTATCTGGCCTGTGGTTCTGCATGACCATACCAGCACATGCATGATTCATCTCTACTGGTTACAATAAACTACATACAAAACATTTATCTTAACAATGTACAAAATGCTGTCCTATGTGATCACTTCTACATCCACATGAACAGTTTTTACTGAATAATCACAAGTGTCTTCTCTGGGTGCAGTTCACTCAGTTCTGCACTAGCAGATACCTGGGGAGTCTCTTTGTCTCGTGTAAAAGATACATACATTGGAGAGACGTATTAGCAGCATATAGACAAATCATCTACCTGCTCCATTAAATCAGATGTAGCCTTTTATCTGCTGGCTTTTTTACACAACCTTGTTATTGTTTTTGTTTCTTTTTGATTATCATTAGTTAGAATTTTAATACTGGAGGCTCTTCAGACTGATTATGCTGTGGACACCTTAGGATGTCGATCATCTCCTCAGGCAGCCTGGTGTATACCAGGGAGCCAAGAGGAAATACCTTGATTGTAAAGTTATCCAGATTATTTTCAAATAATTGCAAGAAAATAAAGCAGTGAACTGATATTCTCAAATGCAAAACAGCAATCTTATTTTTATACTGATTTACAAAGATGCTGTATTTCTTATTGAAGTCTTCTTGTGTTTGTTCATTTTTTTCAGATACTTCTGTATTTCTCTTCAGTGACATTTTGTCTTTTATGTTAGATATTTGTACATTCTCTGAAATTGTAAATACCATGCACTCTTCAGACTCCTGTCACTAAGTTATAACCTTTACAAATTCAATAATATTTCTGCAAATAGATCATCTTAAAGAAAGTTGAAGAAATAGAAACAAATTCAGCTATGAGTAGGATTTTTTTTTTTCTGTCCTTAGCGGTGTGTTTTTACATTTTGGAACTCAACTATGAACCAGTTCATACCAGTTCAACTCAACTCTTGTTCCACACTGTAGATGAACCGAATTAGAAAGTAGGTTGTAGGATTTTAACATCAGCTATGTGTATGTTCTTGCTTTTTAGGATGTAGCTGTTTGTTGTTGCTTTCTGAAAAGGTTTTGTTACAAATGATAGTGTTCAGCAAAGACTCATCTTATATTGAGGCATCCTCATAGCTGCGCAGGCTACTGATCTGCCTGGCTCAGTTTTCTGTCTTAGATAACATACAGTGTGACATATGTTAAAAGACTGCTAATTTCCTGCTATGTAGCTGTGGAGAACAAACAGAACTTTTTTAATTAATAGGAGACTTATAAAATACTATTAGCAGGAATAATTGTATTTATTTATTTATTCATTCATTCACTAATTTAAAATTGGGGCTTAGTTCTCTGAATATCTTCATTATAAAATAAAATTTAAAAATTAATGGAAAAATTTTGTGCATCACACTTACTATGACCTTCATATCCTCAGTTGTTATTGCTTATATATCATTTTAATTTTTTTTTTTTTTCTCCAATACATGGAACTATTTACCTTGAGGACAGTCTAATTGGAGAGGAGAGTTCATGCCATGAATGTATGGAGCTGTTGACAGAGTGCTGCAGCACAGCACTGGCATGAACTGGATTGCTTAACCATAACATTTTCCAATGAATGGCACTAATGTAATCTGTAGTGGGAAGCAGTATTGACTACAAAAATGAAAAAAATCAAGACTGAATTTTAAAATAAAATTTTGAAACTTCAAAAAAATTGTTTTTTCAATGAAAATCCATCAAGTCTCCCAACTTAAGAAGCCTTCTTTAATTTTACTCCAAAATCACCCCATCACTAGGTTGTTCATGTCTATATAAGAACTAGTTCCTCCTCATGTGATCTCTTTCATGTGGTGGAGATACATCATAAAGTGACATTATCGTGGTGTTGGTCTTACAGTCTTCATTGCTATCGTACAGTTAACTTGCCAGTTCACATAACACTCTGCTAATCTCTATGAAGTAAGGGCCAGATCCAAAGCCAAGTCTTGTGGTTCTTGACTTTAGCATGTGTTAGATCAGGCCTTAACAAAATCAATTATTCACATTTGTAGCCACTAACTTTGCTGTGTTTTTAACATAAGAAGCACTTAGTGTATGACAGCATAACAGATTATAAGAGGGTGACAGATTTATACTAATCGGTATATGGTTTTTTTTTCCTAAATTCAGGAGCTCAGAATAAAAGCATGCACTATAATCTTTTTTAAAATTGCGGAAGAGTTGAGAAAAATGGATGGAGGTGCAAATAATGATTCTAATAATGTAATATAATAGTGCTTAAAGGAAGCTGTTAGTGTTAACAAATAATAAGAGTATATTATAGTTTTGACTGTAGTAATACTGTGTCTCTTCATGAAAATAACAATAAATGGAAGCACCCTACTCTTTTGTGAAATAAAGGAACATACAGCAATAGGATTCATATGTTAAAATATGGTTGCAGATAGAAAAGGAAGCGTTACCAAAAGTCACAGATTGTGGGTTCGTGGGAAAAAGGGCTTGAGATAGGGTATGAGGAAAGCCAAAAATCAGAATGCTTTGGGGGTCTCACATGAAGGTCAGATGCACTGAGTGTGTAATAAGCGGGAAGCAATGCAGCAGCCATTATCTTCCCTCTGACAAAAGAGCAGCTCACTGACCTGGCATGCTGACAAATGGAGAGGAAAACTCTGCACTGAGATGTAAATTCCCCACACAGGTCCCTCATGAATATCTTGTCTCCAGAATTCAAGCCAGTGACCTGGAAAACAAGGTTCCTCCCCAATCAAAATGACAGGCAGAGCTGGTTTCCTGTTAGGAAGACTACTAGGTGTGTAAAAAAATTATGATTTCTGAGGAGAAAAAAATGAGATGTCACACAGAGCAAAATATTGCTTTCAAATGGTCCTCTGCAGCTCCCTTGAATGGCAGCTGTTAAGAATTCAATTGTGTGTATGACACACTGCAATGCAAGATGGAAGTTCTGTTGGGGAGCAAAAATGAATAGAAATTTTCAATTCAAATACTCATTTGAGAATATTTGAATATCTGTCATTCTTTATAGCCTAAAGGTTAATTCTTGAAAAGAATTTCCATTAGTAACACAAATTGTAACCTTGTCAAATCCTCTTATGTAATGCATCAATGCTGAAAGACATACTCTGCAAAACTGTACTATTAAATACATAACCTTGGTTCATAGTGAATTTATACTTTTAGCAGTTTCCTTGATTTGTCAGTTATTTGTTTAAGATTTTATGGTTTTGTATATGTACGTGTGTCAGCACGCAGAGAACATTTCGTAAACGTTACTATACTCTTTTTGCGTATGTATGTTCTGTTGCTATGCACTCTTTATTTCACAGATAGTAATTAAGAAAATTGTATGATGCCATTGCCCCCACACAAGACAGGTGGCTGTCTAAGGAATTCTCTTCTTTATGAGAGGGCTCTTGTCATTCTGTGGATGTATGCCTACTTTATAGGATCTCTATACTTATATTTCTGTAGTTCTGAATTCTTGTAGAGGGAAAAAGCAATTACGATTTTTCTTTCTGGATGACAATTCAGCTCTTAATTCACCGATAGTCCTGAAGCAGAGCTATATGTGTATCTTGATGAATGCTACAAAGTTTTGTATTTAAAAGGTGACCAAATTTCCTGCATGAACTCTGTGCATGGTGAAGATAAACTTTTGCTTAACCATACACTTAGGAGACTGACAGACTAAAGGTACTGTGGTTCTCCAAATGACAACTTCATTTAATTTTTTATAAATTTAAAAAGTACAGTGGTTCATTGTGTAGTTGTTTTTACTCTTGTGGCTAGGTTGGTTTTGGTGTGAACACTTCAGACAAAGCCATTAAAAGTTTTGCAGAATTATGAAGTAATTTGCCACTTATCATGATAATAAAAACTGTTTTCCATAAAATATTTTCAAAAACTTTTCACTCCATTGTATGGTGAATTTAAATAATTGTCTTTGCACTTCACTGTGATCTCTTCCTGAGTTGCACCATGCACTGATCTGATGTTCACGCTATTTGTGCTGCCTGGGACAATCTTTGTTAAAAGACAGCATGGTTTGAATTTGCACACAGAGCTTAGACAGAATAAATATGTTAATAAGCTCCAACCTCAGGTTGCACACTCAAATTACTATCAATTGTGCATGCAATTTTTCCAAGCTATTTATTCTGAAAATAAGTACTAAATTATGCATTCTATGTAGTGTCATGTATGAGTACAAACCATGAACTTGCTCAAATATTTCCAAAAATATGATGCAATTCAGCTATTCGATGTGCCCACTCTATCAATTTGAAAACAGGGAGACAAAATACTTATTGTATTGGAGGGAGGAATCAAATGCTTCAGAGTCAGGCAACTGAGCCTGTGACTAATAGTGAATATATGTATTTCAGTTACCTGGCACTAGTCATCAGCAGGCCCTTTCAAATCCCTTAGGCTGGATAGAGCCCTGAACAACAGTAGAAAACAATTAGAAAAACATTATTGTGAGCTGGTGTGGTGAGGGATACATTGTCAAGAACTATTGCTCGTAGCTGCTGCTCATGATCCTGCCTAAGACTGTCTGCAAACTCAGGCAGATTTGCTAGGAGAATACACTTTGTCACAATTCCAAGATTGCCTGGTGCTGAAAAAAGTTCACATTTGCCCAAGTGAGAGACCATGTTTAGGCAGTATATCTACTCTTTTGATTTGGCTCTTCTCTTTCGTGATCTTGGCTTCCTTATCCGCTTGTTCAGATATGTCACTTCATTTTTTGGAGTAGCAGATATGGAGAAAGACAAATAGACATGTGACAAGAATATGGGACATATTTGATAGGATGTGTTTTCAATAGTCTATGACCCACACATATTCTTTAGGTTTGTAGCTCTACACATTTTTTACACTATAGCTGGCAAACCTATATGCTCTGCCTCATGTACTCCAAGGCACATTCTGGATACCATCAGTGTTGTTCTAAGACACTGAAACTTTCCAAGCTGTAAAGAAGCTCTTCCAAAGTAAACCACATGGATAAACAACAAAAAGCAACTATATATTTATGTACATATATATATATATATATATATACACACACACACACACATAATAGCCAACCCCACACTTTCAGCACAGTGGGAGATGAATGAGAGAGGTATGAGAAAGCCTTTGCATGGACACAGACACAGCTGTGGAAGAAGGATGATGGTTTTGCAACCAGTTGGATAACCTGAGAAGAAAAGAAACAATATTTTGGTTCCTCCTGGAGCAAGATCATCAGGAAAGTTCACTTCTAGAAACAGAGGCAGCAGCTCCAGATCTCCACTGACTAGAGTGATATGGTTTGAAACCATAAGGCTGAAGAAGAAAATAGCTTTTTGATCAATACTGGAACAGATTCCTATTGAACAGCTTTCAATATTTGCCCCTAATGCAAAGCTATGGACTCATTGCTGGCCATCCAAGTGACCCCTTCATGATACTGGCTTCCCAAGCCCAAAATCTTTTCTCAGTGATTTAAAAATTGCTCTGAGTTGTGGTTGCAGAGGTCCCCAGATCAGTGTTGCTAGTAAAAGTCAGGACCAGACATCTGCGCTATAACTTTGTAGTACTATAGCAACAGTTCTTGGAGTGATGAAATCTGGCTGTACAGGTGGGATCTTGTCTCCTCAGTGAAAAATGGCACTGGTCTGAAACGGACCTTAGGTTATATAAAGGTCTCATGAGTACAGGATGCAAAGTGCTAAATCAGATTGCATGGAGTGCAAATGGATAGCTGTGAGGAGAAGGGGGACAGGCATCAGGCCAGAGATCATTCAGTTATCACAGTATATGGAATGCAGATGGCCAGTCTGGTCCTGGCTGCTCCAGTTGTGATGGTGTGCACAGAAGTCAGTTGAGATTCTGTGACTCTGGAAACAAGGTTTGTTCACAATCCACTGGACCCTGAACACACCATAGGACTTCAGGACTGTTGCCTGTCTATTATCCTGTAATCATAATTTACTACAGTCTTCTTTTTGTTGTGGTGGTGAAAGCAAGGAAAAGTTGTTATGTTTTGAAAGCTGTAAGTGCTAAAGTTTGAATATCTGCAGTTAAAAAAAAATATATCTGCATAAGTTAAAGTCATTGTTCAAAGAGAAGGGGAATTTCCCCCATACCCTGGGAAAGTCTTCTAAATGAGTTTGCATAAAGAATTAAGATGGATTTGATGAAACTTCCACTTTGAGCTGGGACATCCACTTCCAGACTGAGAAGGGGAAGTAAGAGCTGTTTGCTGAGAGAAGGATCTATAACTAAAAATTGCTTTCAATTTTGTTATACTCAATTAGATTAAACCTCAGCCAGAGTAGTCCTGCCTGGATTTTTTCGGTAGGAAAATTCTCTTTAAAATTGTTTTCAATAAATTACATTTATCATGTACGTTCTGATCCACACACCCAGGTTATTGGAACCAGGGTCTGAACTAGAGTTGCTGAGAAGAACAAAGTAACTGTCAGGAACTTGAAATGTGGAGGAGTGGCATGGTACTACCAAGACACATGAACTGGTTTGTTGGGTTTTTTTTCTCTTTTAACTAGTGTTGTATTTTCAAGCAGAATAAAACCAAATATTTCTGTGCCCACAAATGTTTGTACTATTTTTTCCAAAGATGTCTGGTAAATAGATATTTATTTTAGGTGATAATCTGAAACATGTAAGTAAAAGATGCTGAATTTGACCTGCAGTAGCTTTCACGTCAATCACCAGTTCACTTCTATAGAAAGCTGTTGAGGGTTAACTCAGTGAATGCTACCAGGAGTAATATTAACTGTATTTAAGAAGAGAGAGTGTGAGAGAAAGACTTACCTTGCAGTATATTCTAGTGGTTTTGAACGGTAGCTGCCTACAGAGAAGCACTCACACTGAGATCACCTTGAGGACACTTACTGAACAAGAACTATTCTGAATTTTTTTTTCCTCAGAAGAAAACTACATTAAATATCTTATTTATTACTAAAACAATAATTGCCCACCTTCATAATGTGTACACATCCAGGTTGTTTGAACACAACTATTTGACTAAGAAACTGAAAGGCCAGATACAAAAGAGAACTTTTGTGCGATTGTGAATAAAATGCTTGCAGTTGATGCACAAAACAGCATAATTTGTCCCATAGTTGTGACTACTGCACACTAGGTTAAGTAAAATTAAAAAGTGAATACACTGAAAATTGCTCTTTTAGTATAATTATGCTTGAGCTCGTTTTTTTTAAATCAGATATAGCAACACCTGTCTTCATTGACTATATCTTGCTAATTTAAAAGTGTTAAGGCAGCAAGCACTCACAGGCTGTTTTTAGAAGAAGGTTTAAAGGGAGTTGCACTCCTTGTGCTCTCACTTACAGCTTTGCTGGAACATGCAGCCCTGTGCATCCCTCCATGTTCCTCCAAACACTTTCACTCTGATGTGTTAATGTAAATAAGTGCATGTGAGTTTCTGGTTGTTCTAATAATAGAAAGGCAAAGACTCCAGGTGAAATATTATGTCCATACATAGCTATTCACGTCAGGATACATTAATGTGGATCTAGATAGAACGAGTTTTCTGTGACATACCTACAGTTTTCTCTGAGGCTTCCTCTATGCGTTAGGAGATTATGATTGTAGATCTCTTCAAATTTTGTAGCCAGCAATTTGATGGAGAATGGCCTATGGACTGAAACCCTGTCATGTATGTGCCGCATTTGTAGAAAAAGACAGGAAAACTGTTTTAAGAATTGGGAAATTATGGAATATTTGCCATATGAAGTTTTATTTCAAAGTTAACTATCTATAGGTTGTCAAAACCCATTGGTGTAAAGCTATACCGGAAACATGATTTTCTTACCTGCTTGGGTTACACTTATTTCTTGTAGGAGTTACTGTAACTATACATAATTGTACATATAATAACAAGTTTGTGATGCGTATTCATATTTGCCACAGACTTGAAGCAGCCACCAAAAAGCCACATAAACTTACTGTTCTATGTATATGTTTCTTAGACAGTCATGGGAAGCAGCTTTGCAAAAATGATACTGCAGAGTGTGGGTTCCTATAAAGAAATACAATAATATATATAGATATAATAGCTTGATGACAATCTCACTGCAGCTGCTCTTAGATTTAGAAAATAATATGGGGAAAAATCTTTACAGCATGCTTTGCAGTGCATACAAGTAAGTCTGCTTTGAGACTGGCAGGTAATGTGGCCATTGCATTCCATTGACCCTATGTTGATCCACATGTTTAAATACATGAACTCAATGTTATTCACTGCTCTGATGCTCTTTGATTTTCTACAAACTTTCAGTCCAATAATTTCATTATTTAAAAGTATTTACTGTGTCTTTCAACATGAATTAAGGCCTTGTGAACTTCATATTAGCTACCTATTATAACAGTAAACTGAAAATGAAAATGATACAAGAAGAAAAGTACTTGTATACAGAATATTTTACTTATGGGACTAGGTTGCCTCAACAGAAAATACAAGACATCTGTTTCTCTGTGGTCTGCATGCATCAGACACACTGAAAGATGGGAAGGGCTCATTTTCACCCTGAAATATGTTAAAAAACATCTTTTTTTTTTTTTTTTTTTTTTTTTTTGCTACTGTGTATACACCATATGCAGTGTAACAAAAACTTAGGTTGCTACATAACAATCTGACCAGTTCACCCTTATCGTATATGAAGTGACCAGGGGATGCCCTGTGGGGTGCTTTTATTTTCTGAGCCTTCACTATGACGGTGACATAGCAGTGGACAGACCTCCCTCTTTGAAGTAGGTTTTGGCCTTTGACAAGGAGCACTGACTCAAGATGGTGATGATGATTTGAAGGGCAGGAGGAATTCTGCTTTCCTAAGGACTTTGCCACATCGTGTCATCTGTTAGACAAGCTTGTTCCATGCGGAAAGAGAAAGCAAAGAAGTTGTGAAAATTTTCCAGACAGAGTGGAAAATTTCCTTGACTGTGTCCCGAAGTCAGGTATTCTGTGGAATTTCCCATGTTTAAAACAAAGTCCTGTGCACTGAGGGGAGTGAGGTCATGGCTTTCATGAGAAACCTGCCAAAGCAAGTGGACTAAAAAGAAATCTGATTCTGAATACAGTTATCAGCTATCCATCTGGTGTTGTCAGCTGCCTGCCATCTTCTAGAGACTTTTGACATTACTTTTCTTGATCAATGGAGCTGCCTCACGTAGATTTATCAATCATCCAAATTTTTTGCATACACCTTTCACTTTTGACTGCTTTCCATTTTTTGTTTGTTAAAGCATGACTTTTCTGTGCAAACCCAAGAACTTTATTTTGAATTTTTTTTGTACTAGACATAAGCCTCAAGCAAACAACATGACAGGTTCAATGATGACAGAGTTCGAGGCTTGTGTTCTTTGTTTGCTGCCTTGTGACAGGTCAAGCAGAATGACAAAATTCTGATGCAACATTATCACAATCTGGGGGTTACTCTAATGATGCTATAGCCGCCTATATTTAGTAGTTTAAAAAAATTTGGTGTAATACAAAACTTCCCATATTATATCTCTTTCCATGTCATATGTGAAAAAAAATAATTGTGCTTGCTTTTTTCTTCCCTAGACTAAAAAAGTCTTTTGAGACTAATTAAATCAGTCATATACGCTGCTATACTTACATTTTTATTTTGATGCCGTATTATCTGTGATTATCATAAATGTCACTGCAGAAGATATCTTGTTATGTTGAAACTAAGAAACTCTGAATGATTAAAAAATGTTAGATTTGACTACAGTTAACTTCCTACATTGAAAATTTATAATCAAATGAGAGGCTAACAAATGATGGAAACTGAAATCTCTAAAATATCCTCACAGAAATACCTCTGATACTTGCTTAAATAGAGCAATTCCTCAAAATGCTGAATGTTCAGTTTTGTTCTGTTTGTTGTTTTTGAAAAAAAATATGAAAAAAGGAGCAGAATCCTCTCAGATGTTTGAGCGTAAAGTAAATAGGATTGAATCTCTGCATGTTTACAGTAGTTAATATGTAGACAGAGCACTTTTATAGAATTAGTTTGGCTCCTGTTCAGGATTTAGCAATATCCATATTAAATTTCCATTTAAATCTCTTGTACAGATGAATAAGTAGAGGATTAACGTATTTTTCTACTGTGTTCTTAATATTTATCTTGACGGTTGACTTCTCTACACAGACAAAAAAAATGAATAATATTCTCAATTTGGGACACAAACAAATTATTTTCTAGATAAATAATGAAACCTTTGGTTTTAGGGATAAATATAGGCACATTTTTCTAAATATTTTCATAATATTGTAAGGTTAAAGAGGAAAATTTGGCTGGATACAGAGGATTTGATACAGTTTTTGTCTCATGTAAGGTATTTCAGAAGAGCCAAAGGGGTTTTCCTGCGCATTCTGCAGTCAAGATGGGAAAAGATATCTCAATAACATCATCAGGAATGGGATTTGGCCCTAATACAGAAAAAAAAAAAAAAAAAAAATCCGTTTTTGCGGCAGAGAGGAGGGCAAGACTACTAACAACTTTCAGGGATGAGTTGCACTCCTGGAGGGAGCCTCATTCAGAGACAAAGTTTGAAATTTTTTATTTCTGAAAAGGGTGAGGATAAGGAGATGAAAATATTTATCCATGAAGCGGCCAGTTGTTGGAGTAGCTTAGATTTCACTGTGTTTCTTTTCTCCCCATTTTCCAGATATTTTTTTTAATCTAGCAGTCACTAAATTGAGGGGAAACAGGGTTTGGTTTCATAGGTTTTCCTTTCTCTATTCTGTTATTTTAATTTTGTGTCAGAATTCTGGTGGAATACCCAATTTACCATACACTTTGCACTTATTATAAGTCTTATGTTAAAATAGGCTTATTACATTGTTCCACAAAAGTTGCAGATTTGTAATCTCCCACATGAGGACAGGGTGAAATACTGATAGCTCCAGGAATTTTATAAACATTATTGTTTTAACTTAGTGTGATTTTAAAGAAAAGTCATTAGTGGTTGAAACACATAAAAAAGAGCTTTATTCCACAGCATAGGTATGCAGCAGTCTATGAATCGGACCTTTAAAGTGTCTCATGATGAAAAATAGCTACCGAGATATTGGAAAATCACTACCTTCTTTTCTTTTCTTAGTTTGTTTTATCAAAAAATATAAGACATATTGTTGTGTCCTTCAGATATCGTGCTGTAGAATTCTGCAACAGATGTAATTCCCTGTTTAATACTGTACTCAGTTTCTTTAAGGAAATTCATTATTTTTTGACAGGTGAAAGGGTATTTCACTACAGAGAATTTAGTAGGCTTATGAATATTTATAAGCATACTTTTCAAAACTGTACAGCAGACAACCAATTTCAGCGATTTTCATATACTGTGGATTATAATGTTTTCTGGGTTTTTGTCCTTTCCCCATTAAATGTTCTATTATTTTTTTTTTCTTTAAAATAAATAAATAAAAAAATAATACGTTCCTCTAGTGTTCTAGAGGCTGCCAAATACCACCCACAATTAGAAAAATACCAGGGTCTTTGCAGACCACCCTTCAGCCATCACAATGACAAAATAATTGTAGAACTTGTAAGATTAGACAAACTGCATGGGAACAGGACACTCAGCCTTTGACAGAAGCTGGCGGGCTATTAAGGAAGTAGCCAAGTAGCAGCATGCTGTTCTGACAGTTTTCTTGCTGCCGATGAATACAGAGCGAGTCCTCTGAGTGAATGTCAAGCCATCATGATTAGCATAATTAGAGCATACCTTTGTGGCACAGTTATATCTGTACGAAGTTCCAGAAAGTGAGGCTTGGTTGCAATTGGTGATATGCCGTATTATCCAAATACACAGCTTCTGAATTCAAAGGCTGTCAAGGGAGACGAAGTAAAACTGTGCTTTACTTGCCCTGATGTTGCCTGATTAAAAACTTAAATACATCTTTCTTTCTCATCAGCTTAGAAGATAAGTTGTGCTTTGCACTGACTTTATATTAGCAGCTGAGCCAGATAAAACATTTTTCCTCTACAAATTTCCAGCAATTGCCAACTGCCTAAACAATAACACATGTAAGAAAATCACACTAATTACTACCCTATTGTAGGTCTAACTGAAGGAGCAGAGCACCCTTCAGTTCATGGCCCATTGTGACTTTTCAAATGTACCAATACATTAAAGTGTGATACAGCATAGGTATGATGCCTGAAACCCAGGAGTCTTTAAAAGCCATCACCAGAAAGTCTATTTAAAGAAAAGTAGTCTAATCCATTATATAGTAATAACAGTTCTTTTCCTCCTGAAGAGAACCTTTCAGCAGAGCTAAAAAACTTTTCTACTGATATCTTTCTGCGTCATGGTTCGTATTGTTTCCATTCCTCAGCTCTCTCTGGGTCTTTCTTGGCTTCTCTAGTGCACCTGCATACCTCAGACAAAAACATGACTAAGGCTTCGTTTCCTGAGCTGGAGTTCTTCCATTCTTTATGTCACAAAACAAATTTAAATCAGTGTCTGCAGAAGACTAAATCAGGGAGTAAATACACAGTTACCTGCTAAAAGTAAACCTGATAAGACTGGATTAGATGGGGTACAAGGCTAGCTCCCTTTTAGGTATCTCAGCTCATTCTACATGGCAAGAGATGATGCATGGTCAGTCTATTAACTAGTCATGGTCAGTCCTCCTCTGAGCATCACAGGAGCAGGAGCAAAGCCTTGATTCGTCTGTTATTGGTGTGAGGAACTGCAGCTTATCAAAAGTCTTCATCTCTGCTCCAAATACTAGCTGTTGCCACCACTATCTTTGCTGACATCTTCCACTTTGCTCCATATTATCCTTCAGGTCACATATAGATGTTGCCATTTCTCATGATATTTGTAAGAAGTATCACTGTTCTTCCTTTATCAGCCCGTTCAACTCCTTCCTGTCTATTTTATACACTATACAATGAGCTTTTTCTTAAATCAGCTCTTTGAGAAAGGGATTATCTTCTGCTATATACTATACAGCAAAGGCATAACAGACCTTCACAATGCTTTTAGATAGCCTTGTGAACTGGAACTGGTAAAAAACCCTGGAAATCCGTTATTTGTTGTTCAAAAAATTGTGGTTGAAATTGCCCTCACTTTGCATAGATCCGAAATAATTAATTCTTTTTTTTTTTTTTTTCAAAATCACTACAAAAACTATTGATTTGTAGCAAGAAATTGTTTATCAAAGTCTGAAAATTATATAAAGTATTTTTCATTACAAGGATTTTTTCCTACTTCTCAGATGAAACATATTTTATCCACAAATTCCTTTTTTCTGCTTTCCTCAAAAAAACCCCTCTTCCAAATAAAAAAACTGTCCACAAACCATTACTGATCTCTCAGCAAGAAATGCCTTGTGACTTTTGAACTAATTATCCATGTGCTGTGTTTTTCAGGGTTCATACCTGTTCTAGTGAGCTTCTCCCTTTACATATAAAAAACTTGAAAAAGCATGAAAATCCATTCTGAGACTGAAGTCCCGGTCCTGTGATGACCCTTTTGTGGTTAGATGAAATTATATGTCAAAACCTAATGTTGCAAAAAACCTGCTGAAATCCTGTTTTAACTTTGTATAATAGCAGGGACTGCTTGTTATGATGGTTATTGTTTTCAAGTCACGCTTTTTAGAGGCAGGGAGGGAAAAAGTGAATGCAAATCACATCTTCTGTCCTCCCACACACATGCTTATGAAGGTATTTTAGGCTAAAGAAAAAACCCTACTTTCCATTCATAAATCTCTGTTGCAATTAATGTTTGGTAAAGATAATGATAAAAATCACTAAGAATTAGTTCCAGATAGTCAGAACTCGAATATCCTTATGTAAGAAAAAGAAGGGAGAGAACATAAATTAATTCATGTAATTTCAAGGAATGATTCTAGGCTTGCTAAGTAAGATTTTTTAAAAGAATCTTATATAGAGCATAGATAAGTATCGTGATTAAGGCTGGAAAGAGTTCTTCAGACTTTAATCTTATGCAACAACTATTAAAGTAAGTGTAGGAGTGTTACCCTCTTCTCACTGAAATCTCTAGAAAGATTGTCATTGATTCAATGGTATCAAGTTTGCAGCCTTCATCGGCCACTAACAGTTGCTTTCTGTAAGATCCTAACGCTGAAAATCCAGTTTTCCTCAACCTCTTGTAATTCTGTTTAGTTATGGTAAAAAAGTCTAAATCTTACTCCAGTCTAGTTTTAAAAATCCGTTTTTCCTTAGGGCCAGATACTGAAATGTAGATAGTGTCTAGAAGTCCAAACATCACGTTTAATAATGATATTTACATTGTGTTTAGTTGGAGCTATTGTCAAGAGAAGATCGCTGTGAACTATGCTGTCTCAAGAGGAAAATTTGGGTGATCCCCGTTGCCTGTTTTCCAGAGGCTATAATGCAGCACTTGCCCCTTGGGATTTGGTCTAAGGAAAGATGGAACTGAAGAGTTGCTCCACATAAACTGAGTACTTAGAATGCTTTCTTGTTCCTCTTGCTAAAGCCTGTGGATATCTAATTTCATTAGTTGCTTCTGTGTTTTAGAATTTTCCACATACTCTGGAGTTTTTCTGAGTCTTCCTACAATTGCTGTCATCCAGGGCATTTGGCACATGAGCCCGCGTAGCTTTCCAGATCTGGATGTGTCTCCATCTGTTTTTGTTCCCAAGGTGTGTAAAGAAGAAAGATGATGGCATTGTACCTGTAATGATATAGAAGAGACCTCTCACCCCTGGATTTCAGAAGCGGACTCCAAGCCTATAGCTTCTCTTCAGGGGCATAGCTTTGCTCTGACTCCATGGTCATAGTCCTCCCATGCCCCTGGAGAGCTACCACCTCTGTCAGAGCTGGAGACCTGTTCCTAAACCGCCTTCAATTTTTCCTGGGAAGAACTAAGCAACTTTCAGCTCAGTTGATACAGCTCAGCTCAGTACATGCTGGGAGTGCTGAACTCTTCCCACATCCTCTGAAAGGTGTCCTCCAAAGCATACTTCACATTTAGAGAAAAATAAACATCATCTTTCCCAGTGCTGTCATAGTGGTTTCCAGTTATATACAATGGCAACAGAAAGAGTTAAGCTTTGAGTGTTTGTTTATTCTATGCATAGTTATTATAATAATAACAAATTAGCATATGTTCAGGAATGTAAATGGTTTGTCCTGAGCACCTAACAAATGTTTTGCAGGAAAAGAAATGCTGCTTTCTGGACTGCAGTCTTAAAATGGGACAGATTTCTAAACAAAATAATACCACTCAAAAAGAAAGGGGCCTTCTGAAGTGAAGGATGTCCAACAAAATGTTCACAATGAACATAAATTTTGCCAATCCAATTCCTGGGAAGCCAGGGGAAATTAAGCCAATGATAGATTTTGTCCCTTTCCTAATTTTCATAGGGATATGCTAATGTTCCTGACATAGTATTACTGATATACGTTTTCCAAATAAGATGAATTTAAAATATGTGGAGAAAGAGAAGATCAAAAACAGAAGTTGTGCACTGATTGTGTATCAGTCTGAAGTACCAGGATCAGTCTCTTGGCAAAAACCAGAACAATAAGCAAAATTTAATCTTCTCTGCCAGAAGTCATTGGACTTTCCATCTAACTTCAACATCCCATAATGTTATTGGTTGTTCTGATGCCATTAGCAAAGTGATACAACAAATTGATGCGTTGAGTTCTGTGAGAGGTTTCAGGTAGAAAAGTTATATTTCTACAGTAGTAAAACTTGTCATAGCCTTCATCAGTTCATCAAGGTTTATATAAACATTTCTGCACAGAATTATTCATAACATTCTCCATTCTCCGGGGTTGCCCGGGACATTGTGTAAGTTGAGAAATATTTAATAACATTTGAAAATCGCTGTTTTTTTTGGGAGAATACACGCACTTTTATTAGTTCACGAAGAGCCCTTTGAACTAGACATCTACTTCACACTTGGCATGAACTCAAGTTTAGTATAAACACCCATACAGCCACTCTTCTATATTAACCTGTTTCTTTATCCTCACAGGTTTTATAACTTGTGTGTTTGAACTACTTTTAAGTATTCCAGATCCAAACTGGAGGTCACTTTCAACAGAATAAATTGTATCTAAATCTTTTCAGTAATAAGAGGAACAACTTGTAAAAAGGCATTATTGTAAGCAAAGATCTTTTTTAGCAATTTGTCATACACTTGAATAGACAACTGAACAAAATACAGAATTCTGGGTTTTTTTGTTTGGTGGATTTTTTTCAAGACTGGAGTGCATGAAATGCCTGATGTACTGGGGAGTGATTTTGAAGTGGAGGACCTAGTGCTGTGCCACTGCTTGCACTTGGAGACCAGCTGTGCCAGTTGCTGTATTGGAAGAAATGCCTGCTGTGAATCTAGTCTGCATGTGTTACTTAATTTCCTGAATTATCATATTCTCCTAATCAGCTTCTGAGTTAAGGACCAAAATTGAGGATCCAGGTGAGCAGCAAGGATTTAACGTCTAGAATGAAATAGCCTGTTTTGTCATTTTGTTGTGGTGCAATCTACTGGTACATTTACTCCATGTTATCTTGTCTTAGCCACTGAATACTTCTTTTGATTCCACTTCATCTAATTGATCTAAATGATATTTCACAAGCTCAAGAGACTTAAGCAGTTTTATAAGAATCAGATGAGGGTACATCTACCAGGGATCTGCAAAATAAATACATTTGTCAGCCTCACTAAGTGGAGACAGTTGAATTGTTCAGTATGAACAATGCATTTACTGCTTTTCTCAGTACATGCACTGTCCTTGAATTGGCCACAACTGTGATGAATTTTTACATATATGTAACTGCTTACATACAGATGCTTTGAAAATTAGACCTTGATTTGGCACTATTAAATAACACTCACTGATTTCTTGAGCACAAGATCAAGGCTGGATTAGGCCTGTAGGTTTTCACTTGTTGCTTTCTATATGCCATAAAATATGCAAAAAGTTTTGAAATTCATGCTGTAAGGTTGTTCACAAAATCACAAAACTCTTTTCTTGTCTATTTGACTCAGTTTACGCAAAAAACTGCAGGAGAAAGAAATTGCAAGACCAGAATCAGGTTTTCCTGTGCTTGAGGAAGCCACATAGGACAATATTTTTGTGGAAAACCAATAATGTGACCTGATGGCTGTGAATTAAATCCTTGTGGTTTTGCCTATGAACATCTCATAAGACATAGTGCAAATCCACAAATCTAAGAAGGACTCGTTCAATTAAATTGCTTGTGGATCATTGTATTTTTTTAATGATAAATGAATCGTAAGATTGGATGGGCATGAATGCTTAACAATCTAATTACTCCAGTATGGATAGTAGCATACAATAAACTGACACTACTTCTTCCTGGCTGTACAAATGTTTTAAAGTACTTCTGGTAATACGCTGCAGTAGCATACTGAAAATAATTGAATGGTCTCTGATCTTATCTCAAATCTTCTTTCAGAGGAACTCCGGCTGTTAAAAGAATGTTCCTATTTAAGGGACTACATCCACTGCCTGTCAGCACTAAGTGTCATTGAAATGCTAGAGTAAGCTTAAGTGGGAAGTTTTAGGTACAGCATGCATGCAGTCCGTCTGCACCATATTTACTCCAAGTCCTGACTTTCTCTGGTGTTGGATTGCTTCACATATCTGGTTTAATCAGCCAGTGTGTGTGTATGGTGCTCAGGTATGTGAGGCCTTGCACTCCTGCGGTTTTCACTGTGCATGGAAATAAGGATGAAGGGGGTAGAGGACTTCATAAAACAAAACCCTTACATGAGTGCTGAAGGAGACAAATCAGCAGCAGCTTAGGCTGCACTTGGGTTTATTCTCTGCTTTCAGTGTTCTATGAAAGAAAAGGACAGTGCTGAGGTGGTAACACTTTTATAGTCTCTCTAGTGGAGTAGTAAACTTTACCAGGAGAGCAGCAGACAGGTCCTCTCATTTCCCACTGATAAATTTGTTTCTGCAGTAATGCCAGTGATGACCTTCCCTCTCCCACTTTCAGAAGGCATCAGAAGCTCCAAGCTTCTAAAAACTGGAAAACATGTCTTGAAAGACCAAGGCTCATTTAGATATTGTTGTTTGCGACTGTTTTTATTTATATCTTTGTAGACAAAAATAAAACTATGCCTCCATGATAGGAGGGTTAGTAACCGAGTTCTCAAAAAACAAAACAAAACAAAACATGTCAATGTTTCTAGGAGCCAAATGATGAGAGATCCTCTCCCATGAAACGATTTTTATGATATATTTGAAAATTGACTATTCAGAATTTTTTCATATTTAAAAATTATATATTTGGTCTTGATATTTGGGAATTCGATTTTTTATGCACTAGCATAGAACGTCTTTGGCTGTGCTTTAGTGTTCACTTAGAATGGAGGAGCAAGCAATCAAGTTCCGAACCAAAATGACTCTGGCAAACGCACTTGGCTGGACTGTCAAGAGCGTACTAAGCAAGTTGAGAGAAATGATTCTTCACCTCTGGTACTTATGAGATCGCATCTAGTGTCATCTGTCCAGATTTGGGTTCCCCAACACAAGGACACTGACATAGTGGTGTGAGTCCAGTGGAGGGCCACCAGGATAACTGAGGAGCTGGACTACATTACATATGAGGAGAAGTTGAGAGATCTTGTACTGAGGAACCCAGGACTGGATGCAGTACTCCAGGTGTGGCCTCTCCAATGCTGAGTAGAGGGGAAAGATCATCTTCCTCAGCCTGCTGGCAGTACTTTGCCTAGTGCAGCCCAGGATACCATTAGTCTTCTTTACAGCAAGGGCATATTGCTGGCTCAAGTCCTGCTTGCTGTCCACCAGGACCCTAAGGCCCTTTTCTGCCAAGCAGCTTTCCAGCTGGGTGGCCCTCCCCAGCTGGGGTTCCTGGGATTATTCTTTACCAGGTGCAGGACTTTGCACTTCTCCCTGTTGAACTGCATGAGGTTCCTGGCAAGCCATTTCCCTGCCCTGCCAAGGTCCCTCTGATTGGCAGCACAAACCTCTGTAATATCAGCCACTCCTCTCAGTTTTGTGTCATAGAATCACAGAATGATAGAATCATTCAGGTTGGAAAAGACCTTTGAGATCATCAAGTCCAACCATCAACTCTGCTCCACCAAGCACATCCCTAAACCGTATCTCCAAGTATCACATCTAAACGACCTTTAAACATATTAAGGGATGGTGACTCAACCACCTCCCTGGGCAGCCTACTCCAATGCCTGACAACCCTTTCAGTGAAAAAATTTTTCCTAATGTCTATTCTAGACCTACCCTGGTGCAGCTTGAGTCTGTTCCCTCTTGTTCAATCATTAATCACCTGTGAGAAGAGACCAGCACCTACTTCTCTACCATGTCCTCTCAGGTAGTTGTAGAGAGCAATAAGGTCTCCCCTCAGCCTCCTTTTCTTAAGAATAAATAGCTTCAGTTACCTCAGCCGCTCTTCATAAGACATACTCTCTAGGCTTTTCACCATCTTTGTTGTCCTTCTCTGCGCTCTCTCCAGCACCTCAATGTCTTTCTTGCAGTGAGGGGCCCAAAACTGCACACAGCATTCGAGGTGCGGACCCACCAGTGCCGAGTACAGAGGCACGATCACCTCCTTACTCCTGCTGGCCACACTATTTCTGATACAGGCCAGGATGCTGTTGGCCTTCTTGGCCACCTGGGTATACTGCCGGCTCATGTTCAGCCGGCTCATGTTGACCAGCACCCCCAGGTCCTTTTCCGCCGGGCAGCTTTCCAGCCACTCCTCCCCAAGCCTGTAGTGCTGCATGGGGTTGTTGTGACCCAAGTACAGGACCCGGCACTTGGCCATGTTGAACCTCATATAGTTGGCCTCAGCCCATTGATCCAGCCTGTCCAGGTCCCTCTGTAGAGCCTCCCTACTCTCAAGCTGATCAACAACTGATGATATGCTTTGCCCATCATCCAGATCGTTACTGAAGATGTTAAATAGAACTGAACCCAGTACCGACCCCTTGGGGTACACAGTTAGTTACTGGCCTCCAACTAGAGTTCTAGCCACTGCTCACCATCCTCTGGGCCTAGCCATTCAGCCAGTTTTCAATGCACCTCACTGTCCGCTTAACCAACCCAAACATCGACAGCTTGTCTATGAGAATCTTATGGGAGACAGTGTCAAAAGCCTTACTGAAGACCAGGTACCCACTGGACTTCAGTAAGTCCACTCCTCTCCCCTCATCTACAAGGGCAGTCACTTTATCGTAGAAGTTTATTGAGTTAGTCAAGCAAAACTTCCCAGTGGTGAAGACATGCTGACTGCTCGTGGTGATTTTCTTGTCCTTAATGTGCCTGGAAATGGTTTTGAGAATTTTAGAGGAACTTCAGCTTCCGGGATTTGTTCAAAGACTAGGTTAAGAAGTTATTGCTGTTTCTAATTGCTTCTTATTATTCCTGTTAGACAGGATGACGTCCATACATCTCTTCCAATCTAAATTGCTCTGTTTTTCTATGCAATGGCTGGCAGCTAGTGGCGGCTAGCAGGGCAAGACTAGTAGTAGTGTCAAGCACATTCATTCAGGGACTTTGCGTAACCATAAGATCAGTGGATCTGTGTATGTCAGATTATAAATCCAGAGTACACACTTCTGTTTTGTAATGTCGCTGTAGGGGAGTGGGCCTGTACTCTTTTTCTCTTTTTGACATGGTGTAGACCTCCCCCAAACAAACAGCTGTTATACCCGTTTCCCTGTGCAGTGGACAACTGGAAGCTGACTTCAGCGTAGGTGATGTCATGCTCATTTCTCTGCTGCTGTAGTGTGTGTCTTTTATATTCAGCAAATTTCTTACATTCATATTTTTTTTTGCCTTTATAAGATCAAAATAACTCCTTTGGAGCTACTGCAGACTTACCTCAACAGAACAGCAGAACCTTCTCTTTCCACACAGTATAGTGAGCAATGCCATGTATCTCAGCTTGATAGCAACTGTGTTCCAAATACCAGAGCCTGATAAAGAAAGCTCATAACATTCTGCTCCAGCACATACGCTGCCACTGATTCTCAGGTAACAGTACCCCCCTACCATGTATACTGTGGCTGCAGAGTTGAAGTAATTATTCACAGTAGAACTTAAGTTCCATATGTCATCTGTAATCCTCCTCCTATTTATTGTCCATTGCATTTTGGCCATACATACCTAACTTCCCTCCCTCTGCCCTTTGTAATTGGCTTGGATCAAGACCATAACACAAATTTAAATTTTTAGTACTTTGTAAATTGAGACAACTGTCAAGGAAAGTAGGACCGCACTACTGAAATACACAGCCACTAAAGAGCATGTAGTTTAGCCCTATTGAAAACAGTTACTGTGAAAAACAAACCCTGGTGGATTAACTCTCTGGGGTCTGCTCAGTGTCCATTTCACTCAACCATCCGTAGTACAGAAGCCCTTGCATAGCATTAGAGATTAACCCGGATGAAATTATTCACTCCCTGCAATTTTAGCAGCCTGCTTATAGTCATGATTTCATATGAATTCTGCCAGTGGCATACATGCATTTTGCTTTTTAAAAAGAAGTTTGCTATTTTAATCAGCCAATATCTATTTCAAATGAAGGAATAACAGAGATTACATGGCAACTCTTCACATATTTGATAATTAGAATACCTGACAATGTTTTTGAACACTTCTTTTTATACTGTTTTAGTATTAGGTAGAACAGCAGATCACTGTGATAATCAATGTTATTTTCTTGTATTATGGCTGAATACAACCTCAAATCACAAATTTGACATTTTTTTAGTTTTCTAATATGCATTTTATGGGTAAACTCTCACTCTGCAAAACAATGAGTCGTTTAAGTATTAATAATGAGTTAGGCTAAAACTGGCCTGACTATTATACCATTAAAAGACAGATTTCACCTGCTTGGGTAACTGTTCCATGGGCTGTTGATAAGATAAGGTATCATTAGGTAATATTACCAAGCTTTAATCAGAAAAAATGGAGGTGTTGGTGCAATTTATAGTAATTTTAAGAGGCATAAGATATAAATGCTTATGCTATATTTACATTAAAATCCACTTATCTTTTCTGTGTTTTCCATGATTATGTTTGACATTTTGGTTTAATTATGAAAGAAGTCTCTGTTCAAATCATTGTGTTATACTCAGCCCAACTTATCCTAGTCCATCTCCTTCTCCTATATAATCCGGAAGTCAAAATGCCAAGGTGTAAAATCTCTACAATTTCCATGGCAACAGAGATATGATTTAGTGAATACAGGATTTTATTGTCTAGAAACAATCCTTCTTCATTCAAATTTTATTTCATTCTGTTTCAAGGTATGGAGCTCAATACAAAGCTTTAAGTTACATCATTGAGGTATGAAATCTTGTTGGACAAAGCAGAATAACAACTTACATGTTCAACACCCAAATGAAAATTTTCCCTGGAGAAACTAATAGGTTCAAGAAAGGAGGGTCAGTGACTCTTAGCAGCTGATGTGTTTCTTTCTGAATCTTCACCGAATCCCTGCCTCTGCAAGAATATATGGAGGAGATGGTAGAAAGCCTGCTCCCCAGGCATCTAGTGACATCTAAAAATGTGGGTTTAGGCGTACAGGATTGACTTGCTTTAAAAAGGAGCCTTATCATGCTTGGCTTTTTTATGACTTACATAAGCAGTGCTGGGCTAAATCCTTCCTGTAAGTCTAATTCTGAAAAAAATGCAATAATTCTATCTAAAATATGTTTAACATCATGCACTGGAGTTTTCCCAATATCGTGCAGCTGAGGAAAACACATGGGCCTTGCAGTTCAATAAACTGAGAGTGTTATTGACCAAGGGGATGGCAAGCGAATTCCAAAGATGAGGCTATTTTAAGCTAATTAAAGGTCCCATGGTACTATATGCAAGAGTAGGAACATCTGCTACTGTGTCCTAGTCAAATTACAGGTTTGGTAATTACTTTCTGCCTAATTGAGCTCCTGATTAATTTTAGCTGGATTTGAGTATTCATCGTGCCTTTCTGTGTTTTGTTGCTGCTGTCAGTATGGTGGAGTGAGCCACTGATGAGAGAATGGTTCCTCTGCTTTGGCTTGTGCTGTATGTGGATGGTAGTTCAGGGAAGCACATGGGGATTATGAAAATCAATTTGTGTTGGATTGTTGTAGGCAGTAGATAAAAGTGCAGCCTTAAACGCTTTACTTGGCTGAGATCTGAATACTACAGAAGGCCAACAGCATTTTTCCTGGAGAAAAATGGGACTCTACTCAATAAATCTCTTCTGCCTCACTACTCTCCACTGCCTCCCATTTACAAACGATCTAGTTATATGAAATATTTTAACTGTTACTATGTACAGATGCAACAGTTCTATTTGCCTTAAAAGTCATCATTAAAGCATGTTCCAGATGACTGCATAGTGTATTCCTTATAATGAATTTAAAATTCCATTTACAAGTAGGTGTAATCCAAACTTCATATAACATCTGATGGAAAAATGATAGGGATATTTACTAGATTATCTGCCAAAACTAGATTATCTCCAGTTGCTTAGTATATTCCATATTGAATTTTGAAAAGGATGCTCATGTGATGAATTTTATAATAGTAGATATCAGTATATATATATATTTACACATAAATATTGACATATTTTAGAAGGAAAAAAATGAAACCTGTATACGGTATGATAATCACTTATGGGATTATGTGAGAAATGTGGCAGACTGACAGAATGCAAGTAATTTGGTGTGATCACTGTACCCCTGATAGTATGTTTAAGGGGACTTCTGTTGCACTAAACTGAGTGAGTATCAGATTTCACCAACTGTGCCTGACAATAGATTGTGGCTAAATCTGACAAGGCCCCTGGGAAAGAGTGCTGCCTTCTATCACCATATGGCCTAGAAAGGGTTTCATACCTGTTACAATATCCTGAGGATGGGGATTCATTGCTAAATCTATGCAGGCTCATTCCTAATCCCATGAAGCTAATGATCTGTGAAGGATATCTTAAAGATGCTTACTGTGAATAAGCATATTATTCAGACTGTCATATGTAAGGTTTTTTCCTTGTATTAATGTTCATTATGCAATGATTACACTCCTCCACTGAAAATACGTTACCAAAAACATTGAAAGAATTGCTTAATCTCTTTGTGATTCATAAATATTAGTTTATTAAATATTTTATTAAATATTTAACAAACTTACTGGTATTTTAAGGCAAGTTACTTATCACACAATAGATATGTTATTTCCCAAATTGAAAGTAATTCCCATGGCAATTTTTTTTTTCTGGTTTCTAACACTTTCAAATTTGCACATAATGCAGAATGATATTAAATTTTTTTAACCAGAAATTTTCCCCTTGTGGCATGTGTAATTTTGATCACTTGCCCAAATAATCCCCTTAATCCCCATATCACTGTGAAGTATTTAACTTCATGTAATTACCAGTTTTCAAGATATTTGATCCCCTGTAACTTTAATACGGCTGAAGAAAATAGTTTACAATTCACTATTCTGCTTACACATCAGTAGAAACTCTTCAAGTTTTTACCTCTATACCTGGAACAGTTTATGGGTAAATAAACTGTTATTCAGTAAAGGTTTAGATTAATGTATATATTCAAACTCTTGAATTTATTTGTAGATACCATAACCACACACAGGACAAAAGGTTCAGATGTGAATTTATAAGGAATCCAGAGAGATACTAAGCTTCTCTCCCACACTTGCTATACTGCTTGATGTAATATTTCTATTCCTGCCTAGGGAACATGTCCACATGGCTATCCTGCCCCTATGTTCCCCTTCCCAGTCCCCTACTTCATATATGAAGAACCTGAAATATCTGAAAATCTGCTCTTGAAGATAAGCATTTGAATAAAGAAATTTAAGAACAGGATGTATATGTATGTCTGCTTGAAACAAACGCGACCGAGCCTATTATCCTGCAAAAAGGCATAGTTGGAGCTTACCTTCTCTTTCTCTTTGCCAGCTGGGCACAGTTGTTAGATGTTTTTGTTATACAGTGTTATTCAATGGAAAAATATTTCCTGCAGAGAAGCTGGAGTTAGCAGCAGCAGGAGCTTATTATCTAGTCCTTAATTCTTGGTGTGGCTGCTTTTAATTCCCTGAAATCTGTCTTGGGACATTGTCCTTTACTGGGCAGGGAGGAAATGCTAGTATCAAATCACGGCACTGGAGCTGGATAACAGAGCAATTCTATACACTTGTGATCCTTGGGAGGAAAAATGCTTGCAGAGTAATATGGTTGTAATGCCCCTGACTAGAGAAATTGAACTTGTCTTTTAAAACTGTAAAAGTTAAAGGAGAGTATCATAACTAAGCAAAGAGAGTGCTTCTTGGTTAGAAGGAGTACCTTGGAGAAATACTGATTACAGTGGCTGCAGTCTGAGAAATATTTTGCCAAAGGTCTATCAACTAGATGAAAGTAAGATCTAATTATTAGATAAGTGCTTTTTTGACACTTCTGTGTCAGAGATGTGCTTGGATGTTCTCTTTATGGCAACTCAAGAACTGGAGCTCTTAGGGAATAGAGTAATTGAAGAACCTCTATTTGAGTGAATGAGAAAATGAAAATCCTCAAATCACCTTGACCTTCAAGCAATACTCCACCTGTGTGACTCTTCCCCTCATTGTCACTTTGGATGTCTGTGAGTGGGTCAGAGGGAAGAGAAGAAAGAAAAGCCCAGTTATCTGTACAAAGACTACCAGGTTCAAGAGGATGAGATTTGATGGGAGATGAGGAGCCTTCCAGGAACAGGTCTTTACAGCAATTCCTTCGTGTACACACTGCTGGCCCACTTAACTCACATTGCTTCCCATGGATCACCAGGAGATACATTTTTTCCCTCCCTAACTCACTGAAAGCATTAAAAATTGTGGATGCAAAACCTATTCTGGCCTGATACGTAATAAGTATAGCACGCTCTGAAGTAATGGATTAGCCAGGACAGGAGCCCGCCTTTCAGAATTCTAATCTTTTTAATAATGATCTTCCAACGCCATTGGTTTATATCGAAAGAATCAGATGATCACAATACCAGCTTAAAACTCCCTGTGTACATGTTGCTCTATCTTCCAGCCCTTGTATATGTCCAACGAAATGGTAGCATTTGGAGAAATCTGCGGAACCTGGTTTTCTGCTCACTCACCTATGCAGTGGCTGGAGCTCTGCTGCTATCAAAACTAAATTTATCCAGCAACCTTTGCTGCATGCAGCTGTCATACATAATGTGAGCCACCACAGAGAAAGTCCTGCTGTGTTGTGAATTATGGTGCACTCAATCAGGATTTAGAAGGTTATGGGATGAAAAAGATAACTCTACAGATGAGTTGTTCTTTGGCTCTATCCAGTTGATAAAGTCAATGGACAGTCAGCACCCTTGAGAGCCTATTTTTAGACAGCAGCACAAAAGAGGTCCCAAACTTCTCTCTGCCATTCTGGAGCATATACTACACTGACAAAAGCCTCAGACATAAATACCCTTCTCAAGGCATGCAGGGCTGAATCAGGCACCTAATCAAGTAGACAAAACCCCCTAACACCCATCACAATATGAGAAAAAGAATGTAATTGATTAAACTGAGATATTTCTAATCTTGATTTGTACTCACTTATACATCACATTATAGTTTGAAATAAAAAGATTATGTTGATATAACAGCCCCATAGGTGTTTCTAGAGGATGACAAAAATGTGTTTATTATGATCCCTCACCTGCATGTTTATAATGCCCCAGCTGAGAAGTCCTAGTCTGGTTTTAATGCAAAGTGACACAATTTGCTTAACAACCTGCCTCCAAAAAATCACACACAGGCCGAGAGCTGGGACATGAAGAAGCAGAATTAAGAAAAGAACATGAATTCCAGGAGTACTTTCTGTGGAGTTTCACATGATTTAGGACAAATGAGCAGAGAGAACCAGTCCATAAAATAAGCAATGAAAAAATTTATTTTCAAAATGCTAATACAGTCGTCTGTGAACCTGTGTACCATGGTAGCATGGTACAGCAAAGACTGCTCTGCTGCACAGAGGCATCTGTGTGTTCAGGCAGATACACAGTGCTCTGGGAGCCCAGGGCTGCTTTTGCATTAGAGAATCAGAAGTGAAAGTCAGGTCTAGGTGGTTTTCACCCTTGGTGTTTTTAATCTATATTTCCTGCAAATAAACAGATTACAGAAACAGAAACAGAAATTCCAGCACTGATGTATGAAAGCCTTTGGTTTTCCTTTCTATTTTCTGTTCACCTGTTTTAAACAGTCAAACCTTTTCTTAACATGCTGCTGGAATACTATGTATTCGCGTTCTTGTATCTCTTCTGTCTTCATTTTTCATTTGTTACTCCTTCTGTTATTCCTATTAATTCAGCTCCTCAGTCACCTCTGGTATTAACTTGTGCTCCCCCCTGCCCCCAAGTAAGTTTAGATATCACACTATAAGGTGTGCTGTACCTAGAAGTTTGATTTGGTAGACAAAAAAGTCATTAAACTATAAGTTAAATGACAAAGTCTGCAATTTATTGTACTTTTTTTTTTCATCAGAGACAATTACAGATTTTGTGTTATGTGTTAAAGATAAATTATGCTGTGGAAAATTGATAGGTGAATGACGTCTCAGTTTTAAACAGGATAACCATGATAGCTGAAATATATCTAATAATGAAAAAAATATGACTACAGAATTAGAGAACGAGTACAAATACCAGATTGTGCTTTCCTTAAAAACCTATCTGCCTAAGGTATACCTCCCTATATTGTAATACCCTAAACAATAGTGTGATATTTAGTAAGTAAGTAAGAGTATGCCATCAATACTGGTGTGTATTAAGATAGTTTTAAAATTAATGCATTTCATGTGTTGATAGTGGTAAGTTTGTGCCACTGCCCTGCATGTGTAAGAAGGAGCATCATTGCACATGTAGGGTGGCACAGACGAGCAGTTAGCCCATTGCTTCACAGTGCCAGGAGAAGCAAAGCAAGGGCCTGAAAGACTTGCATGTGAGGGGTTTGTCTTTTATTCATTGCTTCCCTTTTCTTTCTAAGTTTTTGAAGGATGCGAGACTGAAGATAAGAAATCCACCAGAGGCCTTTAGAGGTTATAGTGGTTTCAGTGGGAGTCATGACAGTTGTTGATTGGTGTAGGAAACCACTGTCTTAGAAGACATTTCAGTTGAGCCTTGTTGTCCTTCCAGACCTTTAAATAGCTGTTGCATGTCTGCATAACTCATAAGCTAAACTGCATTCATTCAGTGAGACTGCAAAGTGTAGACCCTTTCTAAACGTAACAAGAAACATTATTAAAAAAATACACTTTTAAATGTTGATGTTAAGATGATTGTTTTATGTATCTACTACACAAAGTGAAAAGTAATATCTTTATATAGATTATGGCATTTATATGTCTGTGTGGATACACATATGTATGCAAAGTTTACAAAAGCATTAAGCATTCACTTATACATTTAAAATTCCTTCCAAATATTCCCCGTCTTAATTTGTAAGACTATAATATTTACAGGCTAAATACAATCCTTAGTACTGCTTATGTTCCTAGCATCTGAAGTACAGCTAATTTTACACACACAGAATCATGTTATTCAGTGGATGCTTTTAGTATTTACAAATATGTAGTATTTACAAATATTTAGTATTTACAAAACTCTATTGGGAAAAACCATTTGTCAGTTCTGGTTCTGAAATAGTAATTTAGATTAGATTTTCAAAGCCTTTTCTTAACATCTAGTAGATAGAAGTTACTCTAATTTTTGAGAATACTACGATTAGATATTTCTCCACATTGGGCATAAGAAAATAGGAATAGAACAAACCCATGGTTTCACACCACCAAAGACAGTGCAGCAAATAGAGCAATCATATACACAGAGTTAAAGCCATTATAAAAGGTCCAGGAAGAGAAAGGGCAGTGGAACGAGATAAAAAGGCTAATTGTTTTGCAAGAAATGTGATTTATTGTTTTCTATGCACAGAGAATTTTTGTCACAACTGTTTTGACTAACTTTTGAAAAAAGTGAATGCTTATATAACAGGAAAATGGGCACAAAATCATGAAGTAACCTGTAAAGCCAAAAATAATTTCACTACTTCACAAAACTTCAAACTCCATTGGTCATTGGTTTCCAGACTCTGTTGTACAGTAGTTTCAAGTCTGGTTTTGGTTAAGAAATAGTGCTTGTCATAATACTTGCTGGGTTTCTTGTAATCATCCAAGTATCATAAAATGTAAACTTTTAAATTATGTGCAGTAGTTTTGCAAGAGTATTAGACCTTTCATGAATCATTTTTCTTCTTTGGAGTTTTGGCCGTAAAGTTAAGTTTCCCAAAAGCATGGGAGAATAAGTTACAAGTGACTTTCATTTGCAATTTACACATGCCATATGGAGAATTTACCTTTTACTACTGTGTATGTCTGAACATTCTGCATTTCAGTTTATAAGAGAGGAGATTTTACAAAGACCTTGATTCTGTGCATCAAAGTCTAGATTGTTATTACTGAATCTTGCAATCTGCATTTGTTTCTCTGTAAAGAATAATTTTTGTAACCTTCCTCCCCTATCTTTCCCCACTCCCCTCCATTCCTGAAGATCTGTTGTCTGTAGAATAATATGACAGTGTTTTAGGTAATTTCTGTTATCTTTCTCCAGAATTTCTGAAAATCCTAGGCTTACAGGAAGATTACTGCTTTGCTACCATATTTGTTACCTGCTCAAACTTCTTTCTGAGATTCAGCTGAAGAAATATTTCCTTCTCACGTTAGCATAGAGTTTCCCAAGTAGCAGCAACTACTCATTTATTCAGTTCATCCCGTTGATGTTGTTCCAAAAACACTCTGGAATTTAGTGAATTTCATTTTTTTAGAAGATATTTCTTTACAAATGTTGTAAAAAATGGTTCCTGGGCAGAGATACAGACGCAAACTAATGAACATGCTATCCAAAGGAAAGACTTATAGAACTCATAGGCTACACACTCTTTGTTAGCAGCTGGATGACTGATCAACCTGTGTGTTCCTATGAAGGGGTCTCAGGCTGTGCTGCTGCTTATTAAATAGTTTGGGGGTTTTTTTTGGCATTTCTGATAGATACAAGCAGTCAGCTGACTACAAGACATTTTCTCTGTCTAGGTAAGAGGTATCTAATTGCACTGAAGTCAGATTTTGGGTCATACATGGGCTGTGTTATGCATATGTCTGTCTTGTATTTTGAAGTAGAAAAGTTATCTACTGATAACTCTGAGGACCTTTACGTAATTTAAACATTGGTGTAGACAGCATACTTAGGAGTGACCAACATCAGCCTTAAGCAACATCCTCTGGTCTGGGATAAATTAGATGTACCTTTTATTACCACTCCCTCTGGCAAGAGCCTGAGAATACAAATGAGCTTCTACCAGGGCCCTGAAGATAAACAGATTCGTGTACCACCATTTTTGCAGGGAAACAGTTTCAGAGGCTGTACAACTTAACTGATATTGTGCTGACACTCTCATTTAAAGTTCATTAGTCAGATGCAGTTCTACTGCTTTTCCACTGGAATTGAGATGGATCTGTGAATAGATGTCCATCAAGTCACAGGATGTTTTAAAAATCCAAATATGGATTTTGCATGTTGCTAATAACCTGTGTACGACCTGCTAGCTGACTGACTTCCTATAAGCCCTTTGGAAGGGGTTGGTGAAGAAAAAGCCAATATATATCATGTGCAGTCAGCACCTATTTTTTCTCCCAAAACTTATATGCATCAAATAAATTTAAAACATTGCGGACAACCATGTTTTCCCATCTAAACAGCAGCTCTTTCTTCACCTTTAGGATTCTACAGATGTAGTCCTTTGGATGTGGCTGTAACACTTTGCAAAGATATTGTCCTCAGTCTTCTTCCAAGTCAACGGGTTAAAAACATTTCCCAATTACTGAGTCCATAACTGATCACAGCACTGATCTTGTTTCATTTAAGACAAATTAGTTTAAATTAACATCCATGTGAGTGAACAGCTGTAGATAGTAACATTCAGAATTGCCAAGATAAAATCAGGAGCTGTCCGTCCCTCAACCAGCTTACTTTCTTTTACACCCCTAATTTAGACAAATATTGAGAGGACAGAAAATTTTCTGAATAGTAAGGAAAAAAGCACATGAGAAAATTATCCTAGGGTAGTTAAAAGACTGTCTGAAACAACTTCAGTATCTTAAGAACTATCTTTGAGAACTGATAGAAGACAGTCAATATTGGAATAGTTGCAAAAGACAAAAACAGGGTATAGATGTATAATGGAAGAAGAAAATAGAGTTATAAGCTTAGTCTGCATCTCTGGAAAAATTCTAGAAACAGCTGGAGAATAATAAAAAATGCTGTTAACAGCTGGAGAATAATAAAGCCACAGTTGTTATATAGCCTTCTGTGAGGCTTTTTATGCTCATATAGTATCATCAACTGTCAAGAAAATCTCAGCCTGTATGCAACTTCTGGAGTGCAATTTAATGTGGCCTAAAAATATTGACTGGCTGTTGCAGTCAAGATGGGTTTCATGAAGTTATATCCTGCAAGTAGCTCTGTTTAGTGTTTTCTGTATTTCATTAATGAAATAGAAAAGGAACATGTTATGTCTTCTAATGCCACAAAGGTAGAAGTGCCAATTATGTTAGAAGCTATTAGTGTTCAAAATGATTTTGCAAACTGGAAAAACGGTCAGGTGAATTTCAGAAAGGAAAAATGTGAAGTGTTACCCTTAAGCAGGAATAACCAGCTGCTAAAACACTAAGTATTAACAATCTGATAGCAGATTTTCAGGGAAAGATCTGAGATTTATGAGAGTGTGAGTCAGTGAGCCATGCGGTTGTGAAATAGGCAGAGCCCCTGCAACATGCTCAGCAGCTCCTCCAGCTTGCCTCTGCATTGCCTAGGTCTCACGGAGTATCGTGTGTCCTTTGGGGTCTGCATTTCAGAAAGACATGGAAAAAACAAAGAAGACCCAGAGGAGAATTGAGAGAATAATCAGAAGGCAAGAAAACATGACATGAGGAAAAAAATTATTGTCTTGGGGTTGTTTCATGTACGTGAGAGAAGAACTGGGGGAGGGGGATGATTGAAGTCTTCAAGGATAAAAAACACTACTGTAAAGAAGAAGAGAACAAACTATTGTCCATTTCCATAGCAGAGAGACCCAGAAGTAATGGGTCTAAGTTATAGTGAAAAATATTCATTTTAGGTACCTGAAAGGTTTTGGGGGACTAGGATAGTGAAACACTGAAATGGATTGTCTGGGGAGGCTGAAATGTCCCCATCACTGGAAGATGTAACAAATGGGTTAAACAAGCAACTGTGTGCAATGGTGTATCTTCAGTTGATCCCACTGTTGAGGAAGAGAATGAATTTTGGCTATTTCTTTAAGTCTCTTCCATATGTTACTATATCAGATACTGGGATATATGCAAGTTTTGTCCTAACATCACTATAACACAGCTAATAGCACAGCATTAGTTTCTGTAGCTTTCACATTGCTTAGGAAATGTTTATGCTTTTCCTAGAAAATACAAATTTGTTAACATTTTAAACTACCTTCAGGAAGTAGTTAGCTTGAATTACGTCCCTGTTTTTGATTTTCCCCAAAAATATCATATTTCTGTAATTTCGGAAATTCTGGATTCAAGATTTTTTTTTTTTTTTTCCTTTTTCCTCTGCCTGCATTCATGGGAATGGTCCTAGGAAGTATTTTCAATTTTTTTACTTTATGAGGCAGAGAAAATTTCACGATTGAAGTATTTAAATAGAACAAATTATGCTCATGTACACTGCTTATGTAGAAACAGCAAGGACTAAAAAAAAAGTTGCTTGTAACAGGTGGAAAAAGAATTATCACTAGAGAAAAATCCTTACTTGACTCGAGACCCACACAGCCTGATTCTTCATAAGTTAAATGGTACAAGATTAAATGACCGTCCAGAAAATCCATGTTAGGCGTTCGAACCAGCGAACATATCAATTAATGGACTGCACCTTTGCAAGCAGAGAGAAAGATGGCTTTTAGAAAGAAAGCTTTCACTAACATGAGTTCTACTGCCTTCAGGAATACCGTGAATATTTCTTGCCAGAAGTGCTGACTGTGAGAAACTTGGAAGGAAGGAAATTACAAATTAAGCATGGTACCATGGTATGTGTATGTGTACTTATTCTCTGTGATGATGGTACTCCCTAGGTAGAGAAGAGCACAACTGTGAAAAAAATTGGGATAAAAGAAGGCCAAAGAAAAAGTCTTTCGTTAATAATACCAGTCCTGGGAAAGCGCTTTTTAGCATTGTGTTTGAAATTCAGATGTTTAGTGTTACTAGTCACAGCTAGTATGTATTTTGGGACACGGATCTTCTATTACATGTATTTTTCATTCAATTTATTCTCACCAGGTCTATGGATTGTTTGAAATTAAGGACAACAATCTAGAGAGAGACAGCTGCTGATCATAGGCTACAGGTTATAATATCAAAGCCAACACTGCAGAGAGAGATGGACTGTAAAGTGTTTGTGTGATGAAAAAGATTGTAATATATGAGAGAAGGTATCATTTGTTAAATATTGAGAGGCAACAAGGAAGCACATTTTAAAAGGAGGTGGAGACTGTTCTAGAGATTTCTATTTCTAGAGATGTTCTGACAGATTTTTGTTTGACATACTTGGATCGGATTTGGTTTTCTCTTTCGAACTTAAAGTCTAGACAGTGAGTAATGTCATGGATGGCAAAATAAACATACAAGTTCAGTCACGACCAGTGTTCACAAGGAAATAAAAAGTTTATTACAGAAGAGCACCAACATTTTCATTAATAAAATACATTTTCTATGAGTAAGTCCCAAATTAGGAATTTGACAATATGCAGAAGAAAAATAAGTGGAAAAATGTATATGTGAAAGCTGGCACGCTCTTTTCCTTCGTAGCTTACTTTCACCATGTCATTCGTATTTTTAGGTCTTAGTAACAGAACAAACTCTTTCCAGATTTAGACTCACTATGTATCCCTGTAGATATAGAAAAAAAAAATAGACTTCCTTCAGTCTTGTACAGCTATGACGTCGATTTTTTTTTTGTTGTTCTCACTGGCTCCTTTGTTAAATTACAATATTTAATATTGATTTCACACAGAGTAGTCGAAAAATGACACCTTTCAAGTACCCCACCTCTTCTGACATAAAGGTTCATTTTCAGATTAGAGTTAGAATTAGAATCGATGTTGAGTCCTTGCCTATTCTAGACAGAAAACTTAAGTGAAATGACTAACGTATAAGTGACATTCAGCTCAGCTGGTACAATAACTTGAATAGCCTATAGATGATAGAGTGGCACAGGCAGGCAGCGTGTTAATTCTGTGACAAGTGTTGATTACACCTGGAGAAAATACAGTTATAAAGAGAATCAACTATTATTCAAGTATTTATTTAAGAATACACATGTCCCACTGGTGAAGTGAGTTGATTGTGAATATAATTTAAGTTCACAAGAATTTCCTAAGAATTCATGATACAACTTCCAAGTTCATATGGATTTGGAATATTAAAGGAAAAAAACCCATACATTAGGAGAGGTTTGAAAGCTGCAACTTCAATGAGTCCTAGTTTCCAAAGGACTGCATCCTCATATCAGTCTTTAATTCAGTCTCAGTATCAGATACTAATATTTGCATGTGAAATCAGACCACCTCTGTAATATTTAATTGTCTTCTTTCACTTTTCTGTGAACATGGGTATCTCTTTTTAAACAGCTGGAGACAGTTTTCCGGTGTTTTCACCTGCCTCAGTCAGCATCCAGGGAACTCTGCTCTGTGGAAGAGATGTTGTGTTGTGGAGGAGCGTAAAGGTGGCAGGAACTCTCTAGCAGTGACACAGAGAGAACCTAACAATTCAGGAAAGCATCCAACTTTCTTAACCTAGAGTTGTCCTGACCCACCCTGGTTTCCTTATTTCATTCTTGAATGGCAATGATGGGGGTGCTATGTGCTGTTAACATAATTCTTTGAATTAAAATTTCCACATCTAACCATAAACCTCACACAGGTTCAGAGGCAAGCACAGGAGTACAGTTAAAGCCTAGCTAAGAAGTTTATGTGAAGATTAAGGATTCTGGGTCATACAAAAATGGAGACACTGCTAGGAAAAGGGGAACCTAAATAGAAGGAAATTATTTCATTGGATCCGTAAGGGAATCAAACTGTGAGTAATCTTCTGTACCAAAGAGTGTGGAGAGACAGCAATGGAAAAACACATGGTTCAGGGTTATGTCTCTGATGCAGATATGAGAAGGACATGCAGGACAAATTGGAGGGTGAAATTAGTCAAATGAGAAATAGAAAATAAAGTGCCATTTGAAATTTGATTGCAGGAATGGAGAAACAAACTTCTTTGGTACAGATGCTTTTACATGAATGATAGAAAATTAAGAAATAAGACAAAAGGACTAGAATGTCTAGCTTTTCATGAGGACATCACTATACATACAAGAAGCCTGATCAAGGAAGACAATCAATGAAAACCTGCAATACTAAATGTGAAGTAAACTGAAAATACAGAATAGGCAATAATAAGAGTGAATTAGTGCTGTATGGCAAGGGATCATAGAATCAAGTGATATTAAAAAACTATTTGCCTGAATAAGCAAAAAAGAATCTATTTGTTAAAATTTCATCTTTTTTGGAGAAGCTAGGGAGTGGGATGGTGACGTTATCTGTGATATGCCAAGGTAGGTAAGAGAGGTTAAAAAGGGAAAGAAGTAACTGTGATGAGAGACTTTAATCACACCCATGATGGCTGTCCAAATGTCACAGCAAGACTCAGGGTTGACTCAGGTTGATGACGATGTCACTACAGTTGTCTTATGGAACGGCTGATTAGGGAGCTCATGAAGAAAAAGGCGGCTCTCAATGTAGTGGTTAATACCATGCAAGATGTCATTACAGATGAAAATTCAAAATTAAATTCTGTGTGCCTTCTCTAAAGAAAAGTCTTTTCTTACCTACTGAAAGGTATAATCAAGGAAGAAAAAGGGTGATCCATTTGATATAGTCCTTTCAGATTTTTGAAAGGTTTTTGACCAAGTCTCCCCCAAAAAAAGAATTTTAAGGAAAGTAAGGAGTTATGGAGTGAGAGGGAAGGTCCTGGCCTTGATGGTTAACTGGAAGTTAGGAAGTGGGAGGCAGAAACAAACACTCACTTGTCGCAGTGGAGAAAATAACTAGCTCCATGGGGATCTGTGCCAGTCAGGTTCACGACAGTGAGACAAATTCTTCCCAGGGACCTTTCATGACTCAATGCTGCTGAAAGTATCTGATCTTCCCTTTCTTTTCCTCATGGTTTAAAAAAGCAAAATTTGGGGGTTTAGATATAGGTGAACTATGAAGACAAATTAATACTTTGTGAACAGCTCAAGTGTGGTACTGAGGAGCTTTATGTAGTTAATTTGTTTTTTAAGAAATCAGAACATTTCTGTTTGAGTTGAGAGGTGTTAGTGTTTGGTGATGATGGTGGCCTGATGTAGTGTGCTTTCTTCCCTAAGAATTTCACTAATACCAAAACCCACCGACAGTTCTTGAGGATGTTCATAATTCTGAAATCAAAACATAATTTGAGCAGTATGTATTAAATAAAATCTAAAGCAAATCATTGAAAGATGAGGAAAAACCTGATTCTTTAGTCAAGAATCACATATCTTACACAGTGATGGAGAATTCATAAGGGACAGAGAAATTAAAGTACATATGATATAATGAGTGCATCATAGTACACAACTAAGGAATTATTCCCATATTCCCATGTTTTAGATGTTGTATTTTGAACTTCTTCTTCTCTTATAGTATTTTCTATGCACGATTTCATTAGTAAGGAACAAATGTGCAGTAGAAAGATGACCGGTGCCAAATCATGATACTAAAAAATCTCAGCACAGTTGTTGCTTTTTTCTAGAGGTGTCTAAAGTCCATGAATGCCTTTCTTTTTATTTTCCCATTTTTTTCCTATGCCAAACAGGAAAATAAAGCTGTACCCTTGCATGAGCTTAGCACCTTTTGAGATCTGTCTAGACTGAACAGCTCGCAAGATAAGACATGGCTACATTTCTTTTACATTAAACACAATTAGTTAAAACAGTTGAAATTGAGAACAGAATCAAAACTGCCACAAATGCTCACAACCACTAAGTACTAATCAAATTTTCTTACCTTTCTTTTTTCTCTTTGTATCTTCTCCACCTCTTCTGCTCATGGGATCCTGAATTATTTTGTTTCTTTTCAGTAAATATAAATGATTCATTTAGCCAAAATAACAAATAACTTAATGAAGAAACTTAATTTCTGGGAGATGGGAAACACAAATTTAAGTCTCCTTAGGCTGAAGAGGAGGCCTAAACTTCTTGGTTAGTCACCATTAGTCTAGCTTGAAAGATGTGAGCACAATGTCCATGAACCGTTTTCATTTCTCTGAATGAAATGCTGCAGTCAACTATCTTCAGAGAGGTCACTGGGATCTGGATCAAGACAGGCAGAGATGCACACATCACCTCTGAAAGAAGGTGTTATCTTCCACCAGACACAGGTTGCTCTGTGAAGTTCCTGATGGAGTCTGCTGTGTCTTGTGTGTCCTATATTTCACTGGAGTCTGTATCCTCTCTATATATGCTATATAGATTTATATTGCCAAAGTAAACCTATGATTTTAATACTTGCACCATGCTTGGAAGAGAAATTTAGCAGAATTATCAAGCATTCACCTGCCTAATTTCAATTTAATAGGATAATGAACTGTATTTAAATCTTAGGTATTGCAGTGTGAACTTTCAGTTACTTAAAATCTTAATTAGATCTAGCTCTAAATCAGGACTGATCATGCTTCTAATTTAACCACGGGTTCTTGAGATAGATGCTAGTTTTACGTAACGCTGTTGAACGCATGTAGAGTTGATGACTAGCCTGGAAAAGATGTTTCAGCCCAATGTTTTTGTGGACCTGTGAGTAAAATATCCAGTGTATACTGCACAACAGCATAATAAACACACTAATAAACTGTGAATCATTTAATCCAGAGGTATAAAAAGACCATTCTCAAGAAAAAAAAAGAAGATGCATCCTGCAGCAATGGGGGAAACAGTAATTTGTCCTAATCCAATGGCAATTTCTTGGAGAATGTCCAGGAAAGTGAAATATGAAATATGCATCACAGGAAAATATCCAGGTTTTTTTCAGTTTCCAGTACAATCCAATAGAGATGAAACCAGTGCTGATCTTCAAATTTCTTAGTAGTTAAATTTTAATAGAATTTTCTTATTTGTTTCAATGCTGTAATGATTCTGTATATTTGGAATGAATTTTATTCATATATTTTGAAGTCCTGTACCAAATTTTTTGTCAACTCTTATAGAAAATCTTTAGAGTGCTTAAAATAATCAGGATCACAGCAAGCAGTTTATGAAGAAATTGTTAGAGTAATAGTACTTAACAAGGGAACTTGCTATATCAAATCAAACAACTTCAGGAAATAATAAATAACTTTAAACATGACATATTAGGGATTTGCAATGGTTTAGTGACATCAGTGTTAAACAGAATCGACTAAATTAGCTAAACCTTTCTGCAATAGGCAGGTTAATTATGTACTAAATTGAGAAGATAGGTTTTACTGAATGCTTTATTTTGTTTTGTTTCCTGTATCTCCTGTTGTCTCTTCCATCTAACACTTGACACAAGCACAGGCAAAATCTGAGCTACCAGAAAGTTTATTAAAGGAATACATAATCCCGTTTTGAGTTAAAACCATATTTGTGGTGGGCATGTGGTATGACTGCAGCAAGATGAACTGCAGCAAAAAACTGAAAAAGCAATTATGAATCCTTTTACAAGCACTCTCATGAGGCCTGTTATTTTACAAAAGGAAAGCTACAATCCTATCCCACAAATTCCCTTCCATTTGAAAAAGTGCCGTTTTCCATACTGTAACAAAAGCAGGTGCCCTGTTAGACCAACACAGTGTTGGTATGTGTTTTGGCAGGTACAATGAGCAATACTCTATCATGAAAGATTACCTCCTGACTAATGATAATCACTATAAACAGTTGGGTGCTATTTGACTGCGTGGA
This sequence comes from Leptosomus discolor, assembly GCF_034619465.1. Classification (NCBI taxonomy): domain Eukaryota; kingdom Metazoa; phylum Chordata; class Aves; order Leptosomiformes; family Leptosomidae; genus Leptosomus; species Leptosomus discolor. Next base: position 75,198,494 of record NC_141419.1, read on the forward strand.
TGGTGGTCCCACCTAGCTGACAGCCCATGCATATGTTTTATCTCATCTTGCCTTTCAAACTGTGCACGGAGTTAGACGGAGAGTTGGAAGAAGCTTCAGAAAGTTATGAGGAAGGAAATGATGAATAGTGGGTTATTAAATGATATTGCAACAAATAAAGCATAAATACAAGCCTTTATCGTCGGCTGAGTTTATCTATGACAGAGAAGACCTTTTTGAAGCTGTATTTAGGAGCTAAAAAATGAACTGCTTGACACATAAAGATAACAAGAGGCTTCATGCAGATTCTTATTCTTCGGCCTGTTGAGACTGCACCAAATATCCAGCTGAAATCTTGATGGGTGTTGTAGGAGGTTTTGAGTGTAATTTTTCAGTGTTTTCACCTGCATGCAACAGATTCTGTCCAACGACTCCCTACCTTGCCTTCACTGAGAATTTTGAAACAATATTACCTTTTAGGGTTTTTTCCGACAACTTGAAAATGGGACAAGAATCTACAACTTCTGATTCTAGTATCAATTTTACAACTTTACCCAGGCTAACTATTTGACAAAAATGTCCAAAGTGCAAGAAATAGTTATTAGATACAGTTTTCTTTCTTTGTACCTCATTTGATTGCAACAATTCACGTTATTTGCATACTTAAGCCAAAGTCTTGGAGCAGATGTCATCTGTTTACCGGAGTCAGTGTATTTGTATTTCAGGACAGAGGTGTAAACTGCTACTATCACTGTTAGTTAGAGTGAAACAGTATTTCCAACTGTTAAATCCAGAAGTTTTAGCATGTAAAATGTTTTGTGAAAATCAAAGACTTTTCAGAGTATTTCCATTGTGATGTGTATTCTGGGGCTCAAATCAATGTCTTGTTTTGTTTGGGTTTTTTGTACTGTGAAACCAAATTACACCACCAGTTTTTTGCAAAAGTAAAAATTATTTTTATAATTGACGTCCCATTTTTATCTAATCTTGTATATAGTTATTGTGGGAACTTTTTATCATCTTACAAATGTAGCAGCCTCTTAAAATTACCAACAGAAGGTAGTTTAATAAAAATCCCCGTATATTTAAAGCAGATTATTTTGGTAGACTTAAAATGTTATAGTGTATTTTCTGAGCCTACTATATGTAATTGGAAAAGTAAATTCTCTTCGGTAGGCTCAATTAAATGGTTAACATACTAAGTTGACTTGACATACGCAAGAGTGAAATTCTAGATCTTTTAAAAAAATTAGATTAAGGATTAATATTTATCTCTGGACTGAAACTTCTAAAATGAAAAAATCTGTTTGTTCTACACACAGAAAGCAGCAGATTAGTCACTATTAAAAAAAAATGAAAGCCTCTCTAATTTATGTACCTGAGTATGGGCTATTAGATATATATATATAGAATCGTAGATTCACAGAATGGTTTGGGTTGGAAGGGACCTCAAAGATCATCTAGTTCCAACCCCCCTGCCATGGGCAGGGACACCTTTTTCCAGACCACGTTGTTCAAAGCTCCATCCAGCCTGGCCTTGAACACCGCCAGGGAGGGGGCAGCAACAACTGCTCTGGGCAACTTCTTCTAGTGCCTCAACACCTTCATAGTAAAGAATTTCTTCCTAACATCTAATCTAAATAATTGTGGGTTTTTTCCCTGGGTAACAAAAAGTTCTGTAAGCACCATTTTTGAAAACTCTCCTTTACACTTGCAAGAAATTTTTCTTTCAGTCAAGATATGAACACAGTTCTGCACCAAACAGCAATTAATTCATTCAGACTGTCATCTGTGTGTTTTATAATCACCTTGCCAAGCACATTTCTGGAGGCTTATATGAGTGAGCAAATGCCTTCCTGAAAGTTGAAAGCTGGGTGTATAGAAATTTTTACATTTCCCAGGACATACATAAAATGATTCTTAAAGCCTCATCGATTTTGATGTACAGTCAAACTTATTGATGGTAACACCAACCAAATACCTAATCTTTGTTCTAAATTTCCTTTTCCTTCCAACTGGTACTCTGTAGATCTATTTGGTGAAGAAATGCAAATGTGGGAAAAAAGTCTCATTTTGGCTTCTTGGTCCTAATAGCTGTCATCTTTGTGACACCTTAAATTGTTTAGATCAATGTACAGTAATCAGGCATCTAGTTTTACACACGAGCAGATTGACACATGCTCTCTCTCTCTTGTTTTCTAGCTTCCTTAATGACTTTCTTTTTTTTTTGTCTTCTGCATTCAAGGAAGATCTTGGCATAAAAAGATTAGATTATTAGATTAATTAGATTACATCATGAACTCTGAAACTATGCTGATTTTATGAGTCTCTTTATTTCCCACAACTCGCTGGCATTATTAACTTCATTCGTTTCTGACAAACTAAATTGAGAGATCAATTTTATTTGCAGGTTCACAACAAAGAATAAAATTGGGGAGCAGAAATCTTGGAAATTAAGAAGCCTGTTTGTTTTTCTAGGAGTCTTATGCTCTACAGATAGTAAGAAATCAGTACTAAAGAGCCAGAACATAAACCAAGATTTTTCCCCACAGTAAAACTGGCATGTTGGCTAGTAATACAATTACATGTCCTTCATGAAGAAGTGAGTGGTCTTTTTCATGTAGTTATTGAAAACTGATGCAAAGCTTTCTGCTCTTTGACTTTCACTGTTTTTCTTCCATCTATTAAATAGCTCCTCTTAGAAGACAGAAAAAATCTTTAGTTGTTTCATACACATACACATACACATAAGTGGAAGCATCTGCCAAGTATTCGAGGTCCTCTTGGACACATTATACAAGTAGAATCATAGAGACTCCTGCAATTAGTTCTATGGTTACAATGTCTTTCCAAAAATATAAGAGGCTGAAATCTATTTTTCATAAACCTCAGATTTGTAAAATATCTACGAACTGAAACTTACTTGGGCAAACCTTTGTCCACCCATGCTTTTGTCTGTCATGTTACCTTCTTCTCCCTCACAAAGCACAAAGTAGTGAGAAAGGATAAATGGTACCAGCAACAGCATTCACAGAGAGCTGACTGAAATTCAGTGTATCTAACATGTGATTGATCTTAACCTTTGGGGATTTGTCTTACAAGTTAGTCTAAATTGCAGACCTTAAAAGAAAATTCTTACATTGAAAAGTTATATTTTATCATATTCTATATTTTAGACTTTTCTGAATGATACAAACATAAAATCTTGCACTAGTTTCTGTCTGAAATAGCCTTATTCAGAAGCATATAAAATGACAGTTCTCCATTAAAAAAAGGCAAATCCTATAGATTCTCAAGAAAAAGTACTACAAATCTTCTTGCTTTTAAATTATAAGCCTGTCTGATATTGTAAAACATTTTAAAGCTGAAGTTCATCAGAGAAATTGTAAGCTTTTAATATTCTCATTAGATTCAGATATCTCTGTAGACAGTATCCATCCTACAAAGCTATTATGCCTTCTGAGGAAGTGGATGAATTTCAGAGGGAAAATGCATCAAAATGCAGTTGATTCAAGTCAAAATCTCGAGTGGGTTTTAAGTAGGTCCAGCTCATAGAGACAATATCATTGAATTAATCTCCTCATAGTCATGTTTAATATTAAGGGTTGTGAAGAAACGTGTAGGTCTCACAGACACTCAGGTGAAATTTTGTCAGCTCCTTCAAAAGACATCTCTGCAAACTATTACATACTTCCTACTATGGTTATGGTTTCAAATATCACAGTAGTGAAGGTAACCATGATGTATGGTCACTCATCATTTCCTTGCCTGTCTTCATTGTTGTTTTTTTTTCCTTTTTATTGGGAGCATAATCTGTTTTGATAATAGTACCTGTAATGCAATTTATAAATATGTATGCTTTTTAAAGTGGAACTAATAACTGGGAACAACAATAAAGTCTAGAAACTCTAACCCAACTCCTCAGAATTTTTTTTTTATTTTAGCATTGTAAACACCAGAAAGTGGAAAAGTTGGAGCTTTGCTTTGAAAACCAGTTTGAATTATTTTGTTCCAAATGAATATAGACATGCAAAACGGCTTATCTGCACAGGTGGTTCATGTACAGGAAGCAGAATTATACACAGTTTGACAAAAGGTCACAAAGGAATAAATGCAATTCTTTTTGAACTTGACAATAATTTATTAGAGCTTTGCTTATTTTAAGTAACAAAATGGCACACTAAAGCTTCAGAATTCTCTTTTGTATACATTCATTTCACCATCTTGACTCGTCTGAGAATAAACTGCCCAGAGTGAAAAAGAAGGAAGTCAGTGTTGAAAGACAGTTAACCCTTTGGGCAAAATTTTGAGGTGAAGTTGCAAGACGTGATAAATTGTTGTATTCTCTTTTCCTTTCTTTCTCTTTCTAAAGTCTCAGTAAGAGAAGCCATATGTTCAATGGGTGTTTTCCTCCAGCCTGAAAGTCTTGTACTTTTATATGCTATTGGCATATGAGTATAATCCAATGTGAGGAAATTAAAGTACTGCTTTTTAATCCACCATCATTATTTATAGTTGACTTGCAAATTTTTATTTTTTTTTTTAAATTCCAATATGCAGTAGAGAGAAGAAACTGGCCTAATATTAGAACAGATGTCAGAAATCTTATTTTGACTGTTTATAATGGCTGCATGCCAGCCAAGATTAATCACTTCCACAATTACTTCTACTGGATGATTTACTCACATAAGTACAGGTTGTAGAACTGAGCTCTATCACATTTAAGTTTGGACACAGGACACAAAGTATGCAACTAGATTTGGAAGAATGTGAAGGTGTGAGGAACTGTAAAGCTACAGTCACTCATTCCTGCTCATGATTATGCCGTGTACTGTAAGCTTTATAAACAAGCAAGGGCTTTAGGATTTTGCCTTGGTATACATGGGCTACTTCTATACCACCCTGTTAAGCTACCCAGTAAAGATGCCAGGCCAAGAGTACATAGTCTCCATCTAAATTTCACTAGCAATGTCTAGCAATGGAAATATCCTCAAAGTATCGGAGAGGTGGAACTTTTGGAAATCCCAGCCATCCCAAAAGCTCCTGCCTCAAATATTTGCTATGTGGTCTACACTCCATCTATCAGCTGACGCACAGCCTTCTGGTCAGGGCAGCCCTGCCATAGACAGCTTAGCACCATGCTGTATTTCTGTTAAGAGTATGATGCAACAGGATGGTAGCAATAAATGAGAAGCTGCTGAAGCACATCATGTAGATTGTGACACCTTTGCATGGCAATCAAACCCAGGCTCCCCTTGTTTTTTACATTGGTAGAACCCACTGCAGAGATCACAGGTTCTTGCACAGATTCAGTTGATCAGATGGAAAATTCAGATTCAAAGGTAATTTTTGTTTGCCTATGCAAGGAAACTGTGTTCCAACATATTTTGAAAAATTAGCTTGCTAGTTCCCAGAAAAGAAGCCAATGGCACACACCCTCTGGATGCTGGGCACAATGCCTGTGGCACATTGATTCATGACATAGCAGTTTGGTATCTGCAAGTTCATCATTGATGTGACTTTAACAGAACTTCAGAACCATTCACTTTTCCTGTACATTTATTTCTGTCATGCAGCATACATCACGCCACAGGAACCCTGCAGGTCTGTGCTGATAACCTTTTCTTCTGACTCCTTTGTCCCATTTCCTGTCTTTTAGTCAACTCTTAATCTGTACGAGCCCATGACAACTTAATTCCTTTTAAGAATCTTTTATAATAAACTGTATCAAAAGATGTGTGGCTATTCAAAAGGAGTTGATTTTCAGCTATGAAAACAGCCCACTTTCCTTTTTACACCTCAGTCATCTATTGGCCCTACAGATTCTCTGTTAAGCTTCCTACTTCTGAAGTGTTACTTCTGACCTATGTCATTAAAACTCTATGTTTAACCCATCAGGATTAATGGTGTCCCCCTGCCCCTCCTCTTGTTTTGACGTGATTTCTGCTTTTTGAAGATTTTTTTATTTCTGAATACCTCCTTCACTCTGCTTTAAACACATCAGCACATCACAAGAGGTTAGCATCAGCATAAATCTTGGAAATATTTCTCCACAGCCAATGGAAAAAATGGTTTGGTTTTAGCTAAAATCCTTTATATTTCACAGAGGGACAAGGCATGACTTATCTCCAGCATGTACAGACAGTCTCCTAATAGCAGAAATGATTCACCTGATAGAAGCAAGGAGGGAGTGGCTCCGAATTTACAAGTTGCATAGAGCTGCAAAGCTGAGCTTTGGGCAAATGTCAGAGGGAGGAAGCCTTCTCCAAAAATCACCACAGCACAGTTCACCTGAACTCTTCCACTGAAGCATGACCTTCCCCCTTTCCTAAGACTTCCCTCCTCTTCTTTGTTCTGCATTGTAACATCTTTTTTTTTCTTTTGTTAATCTGGGCCCTTCTTTTTTGTGGTGCTTGAAACTGGTGGAGTACACGTTTGATTTGCACTTGCTGTCTACTCTCCTCAGTCAGCTGTCACACAGAGTTGTGGTAATCATCGTGTTTCATGATATGTATCTGAAAAACAGACTGAAAGCGGTTAAATATCACTCACACCTGCAATATGTTTTGTTTAGGAATCTGCAAAAGGTTGGGGGTTTGCTCTAATTTTTTAATAATTCAGTAGTTTTCATGATCTCTGCGAGTGTAGGTACAAAAGAAACGTTTCTTTACCCTAAGTTTCTTTTGGTCCAACTGAGGAGCAGAGATTTCCCTTCAAATTTGCTGTCCTCTGCTCCCTAATTCTCCAGCATCCTAGCACTTCCCAGGATGGCCCATGGGTTGCTTGTCGTGTGGCCTTGCAGCCGTGAGGATGTCCGAGGAGCACAACGTCCTGCAAAGATAACTGTGCAGAATGACAACTTGCAGTTCAGGTACAGCATCTACAGCGCGATTGATCTTTCCATAGAGTCTCTTCCTGGTGAAAGAACATCTTCCATGACAAAGATTCATGTTGTATTTCACATAAGTTATTTCAGGACTAAAACAAGAACTTCTCTTTGCTTCAGTGATAGTGGAAAGCAGTCAGTGTCTTTCTCCAGACAGTTGAACAACTTTGTCTTTCTTTGATTTAAATTCATTGGTTGACTCATAGTTGGGACAATTCACCCTGCATAACAGAGTTCCCTGGCCTCACAGATCAAATAGGCAAAGAACCACGCTTTACACCAAAACAGGTTTTCCAAACACCAGTGAGTTACGTATTACAGTTGTTTTTTAGACCTCAGTTGTGAATTGTAAAAAATACAGAAATGACACTCATACTGGCCAGCCTTTCTAGCATGCATATGTGAAAGACTTCCAAAAGTATTAGCATTAGAAACATCCACAGAGGTATTTTTTTCTTCCGTGATTCTCTCAAAGCTTCCAGAATGTTCTTAATTTTGCTTTACCATTTAAAATGCTTATATTCTGTAAAGAAAATTGAAAAAAAGTCCAATCAAACCTTTACTCAAGAACACTTTTTTGAAGTTTCTGTAGTAAAATGCGCAAGTGTAAGTAGTCTCCCCCACACTCCTCTTTTTCTTTGTCCCTGCCCAAGGGCTGCTCCCCCAGCTTGTGCTGCTCATGCAGCTGCGCCGTGACCTGGACCACTTCCCTAAGCTGACAGCAACAGGGTTGATTTTAGCTAAATTATGTTTAACCTGGCTCAGCCCCAGTTCAGCTCACTGCTTTGGCTCATTACATGGAAATGAACACCCACGGGTGGAGGGAACCATACTGCTCAAGCTGCTGCTTCCAACAAGAGAAATCATCGTGAAACCACCATCTCAACATCAGATTTAATTGTGTCAAAGTGAGTAGTTTGACAAGATAACTGAAGTACTAGACTGCTAATCAACTTGAAAAACTAATCGACTAATGCTGAGGAATGTACCTGAGTATAATATATTAGTATTCAGCATTCTCTGTGTACCACGATGAGCCTGTAAAGCAAAAAGTCATGCAAGTAAAATTCTTTCATATCACAAAACGAGAAACCTTCCCAGTATCAAATCAGAAGTGAGATGCTGCTCTGACAGATGATCAAAAGAGGGATACTAAAATGAAAATGAGCTGCAGATAACAAAAAAAGTGCTCACTAACATCCAAATGAATTTTTTATTAATTAAATTATGTATTTATTCATGCTAGAGGTTTAAAGTAAAATTGCAATCTGTTTTAGCTATTTTAATTATTTGCTATCCAGAAATTCTTGGAATAAGCTAATTTAGAAAAAGATTAAAATAGTTTGATTGAAAATACAGAGTTCAATGGACATGATTGAGCTGTAGCAGTAAAATCCATTCTTTCTATTTGGCTGTGCAAATGGTACTGGAGTACCAACCAGTGTTTTGCTGCGCTGGATATATAGCTGACTGAGTCTTGCATCAGTGTGAACAGAAGGGGGTGATGTTACCTCAGCTTGTGCAAGGATCTGCGCTTCCTAAGAACGGAACAAAAAAATTATCCCTAACTTCATTAGCTCCACAGAGAGAAGAAAAATACCTAGGAAAAGAAATGGACTGACATAATTTACATTAAATGAGACCACTAAAATATTTTGTTGTGGTTTAGTATGGCTTTTTTCCCCCTACTCAGCATTGTGGGTTAAGCTGATTTACAAAAGACACAGGAAGTGCACGGAGATATTTAGAACACAGTTCTGCAGCATCACTACACAATGCCCCTTCATGCTGTCTTACTGTTGAAAATCTGTTCTATGCATTGCACAATGATGCAGCCACAAGTGGCACACAATTTGGGATTCAGAAGGCCCTCTTTTTGTGCCCAGCTTGTTGGAGTCAGGTGGGAAGTGAGAGAAGATGAGGCAATATCCCACAACTGTGGGAAAGAAGTAACAGGTGGGTACCCAGCAGAGATGTCCATGGTAATGAAAAGTCACAAGGAAAAACCCTCTAGAGGAAGATTTTGATGAGCTAGTGTTAGCAAGGGCAGCCATGCTGTGCCATTGAGACTAGGAAGCATACTGGGAGCTGCTGTACAAAAGGCCCAAGCTAAAAAGGTTTTTAGATTTTGGTTGCTTTTGTGTGCGTGTGTGATGCATGTCTGTGCAAAAGATAGAAAAGCCTTCTGCTAATCATTTGGCAGTAGCAATTCGTCCTTGGGAGTGGTTATTCAGTCAAAATGTAATGCTGTAACTCATGAACACAACAAAGCTTACGTATGCAAAACTTACCATGTAAAATATATTCACAGCTAGATTTTACTAAAAGGGACAAAGGCTTACGGGGTAAACACATTCTGCTGCAGAAAAGTTACTAAAGTATTGTGTATCAGCTGAGGAGAACACATTTAGGAATGTTATGACAAAGAAAAAAGATCCACTGTTATTCTATCAGCTATTTAAAGTCTAGCTAGAATAGTTAATCTAAAGATTACTTTGAACCTGATTCAAAAAGCATGCTCCACATCCAAATATCTTGAAACAGTGGACAAAAAGGCTCTCATCCAAAAGCTTCCTCTGATGAGGGAAAGCACCTTTCCATAGCCATCATTTCTCAGAAAGATTTGCTTGTATCTCTCTGTCTTCTGCACTCTTGATAATTTGGATTCACAAGAATGTGAAGATTTTAAAAGGTTGTATTCATTTCCGAAGGTGAAGCTAAGTGTTCCTAACATCATGCAAAGTGGTCTGTGGAGAATTTTGAAAACATTTATTTATGACTCTTTGAAACTGTGATATCTACTTGGAGACTTGGCAGTGTATCATCACTGACCTTTTCTTGTGAGCACTTGTAATTGCAGAGAGATTAATTAATTAAGTTTTGCTACTATGTTTTGAAGATGTAAGATTCCAGATACTGTAAGTATGACAGAAACTCTTATATGCTGTCTCCTTATCTCCAGAACAGTCTGCTTAGGGGAATACATATGCACAGTAAAAGACTGCAAACCGCAGAAGTCATACTAGCAGCATGAGATCTTAAGGTAGGAAGGAAAAAGATGCAACCAGTAATATATTTACCTGTAGATATCTCCTTTTATGCAACAGGGCTTTCAGTGTCACCAGTACAATACGTACATTGAATTTGTTTCTACTAGCATCCCAGAAATGCCACATGCTGCCTGGAGGAAAGTCCACAGTCACTACTCAGAAAAAGGTAGTCTTAAAGTACTTGGTTTGCAAGCCCACCTGGTCTCATTTTGCTTATCATGAAAATCTTAGGTTTGCTTGATGTTGCAATTAACATGGCAAAATGTCACTGAAGTAGCCAAATCACAGTATTGGATGAGGAATCCACTTCAATTTCTTATTCCCAATTTACTAGTGAAATTAAGCATGTGCTTAATATTAAGCATATGTGTAAATCCCGTTGAAATCAGTAGGATTTATGCACATACTTAAGTGCTTCGCTGAATTTGGGCCAGTAAAGAAATATGACTAATCTCATTAATAAAGGACACAGGAGTTAGTCCAAGTTACTTAATCACAAACAGTCTGTTTATGGGGAAAGGGCTGTGCTTTTTACATCTTCACCGTTTTACACTTTGAAAAATAAATACAAGCCAAAAAGGGAAATTCAACTTTCTGTAATACAATGATACTATACTTTGTGCAGTAACACCTTCATGATTGTTCTTTTCCTTCTTTGAGCTGCTGATATTTCCTACCCTCCAGTCAGTCTGTGCTCAGTTTGGCAATCCCTTCTAAATGTGTTCTGGTTCTGCTTTCTTCCTCCTCTTGACTCCACCAAATTTGTTCTATTTTGAGTTTGGCAAAACTATACAGATTAGTGCTGAATAACCAACACAAAGGAAAATTGTAATTTGAGAGATTTAGGGCCAAGTTTACTGATGTAAATCCTCACAGCTCCACAGCAGTGATTGAAGCAACATTAGCTGAATGCTGGCTGAGGTTTTGGAACTCAGGGTTGGGAGTTTTTTTCCTCCTTGCAGAATGTCTAGAGAAGAGTTAAAGCAGTTTTCTTAGATTTACTATTACAAATTGTTCAGCTACTCAGTTTGTGTTTTTTTTTTCCTGTGGATTGCAAAAAGCATACATAATCTTGATAAGTCCTAAGTAATCTGCAGGTGAGTAGTTATGATTTGGCCCTATAAATCAGGTAATACCTTTTTTGATGAGTGTGGGTGCACTTATCAAAAAGTGATTACATGGAAACTCCTAAAAATTATTTCTTCAGGCCTCGATTCAGAAATTCCATTCTGTGGAGGTTTTCATCTATTGATGTTAAAAGAGTGCAGAAAGCCAATACAAGGAACATGATGTCAACTAAGAAATAAATTTTTTTTGGGGGTAGGGAAAACTTGGTTTATAGATAATAAATAAACTAGAAGTTCAAATCACACAGTTCACATTTTGTAACTCATTACACACACAAAAAAGAAGGCAACTATTAGATTCGTGTTATGTGTGCAAAAATCTGTCAAAACCCAAGAAGATAAGGAAGAGTGAGAAGGCAAAGAAAAGTAAGGACATTGCCATGGAATATAAAAGACAACAAAAGGAAAACCTCAGCTAGAAGAATATAAAAGTTTTAATGTAAAGATAGAAGCAACGGTTATAAAACCAAGTTTCCTCTTCATCTCTTTAGTTGAAGGAGTCGATAAATTTTGTGTCTCCTAAAGTTTACCAAAGTGATTTATAGAAGCTGAAATTCAAAAATGCCTATTTTCCCTTTCAGCATGGGTGGCTTTCCTGAGGTGTGAAAAAGGTAAAATGTAATTCCATAATAGTTTCCAAATGATATTCTCTTGGTCTTACATTGCCAGCCTATGAACAGTGTTTGATTTCTGCTTTTTAGCATGACCCTCCATGGTTGTTTATATCCTGTAGGTAAAAGTGACGAAAAACTACCACAAGAATATTTTTGTCTATCTACGGAGTTCATGAATTATCTAATTTATGGTGGCGTGCTAGCTGCCCATTTTATCTTTTTCTCTGCCTGAATTTGCTATATGGTGGGATGCTAAGAATGTAATTGAATATATTTTCTGTAGCTTTTATGTTTAGAAGGCCTTCTTAGAGGAGTCCTAGAGAATAAAGTATGATGTTGTTAAGCACCACCAACACAGCAAGTCTTTAGTAAACATCTGTTTCTCTGGTGTTGTTTACATCTGTGAATTTGCCTGAATTAATTGTACTGCTGCACATGGCACTAAAATTAACCAGCTGCTAACATTTCTGTTGCAAGCATCAAGTTTCAGAGATCTATAAATTAGGTGTAAAATTTTCTCTGAACTTAAATGCCCAGAATTAATTATTCAAAGCACTGTCCTGCTTGAAAGGAAATGAGCTTAAGCTATGAGTTCCAGCTGATGTTCAAGAAGTTATAACTGTTTGATGTGTATTCAAATTGAGACATAATTTACACTTTTTGTGCACCTCATTGATCTTTCCACAGCTCTCCACAAAAGTAAGTGGAGACAGGATAACCTGCAAACCATATGCATAAATTAAATATGTGAAGAGTAACATAGGAACAACTTCTAGACTGGGCAAGCAGCCTCCAATGACAGAAACCTGTAACAGGTGATGACAAGTCTGAATCAATTCTAACATTTTGTCATTTTTCTGACCATCATAAAATTTGAGACCAGGAATATTCCCACCAGTGTAACTGGACAGCAGAAGAGAATGGAGCTAACAGGAAAGGCTTCAGGAAATAAACCCTGTCAGTTCTTGTGTTACATCCTTTAGAGAAGTACAGTTTTACAGACAAAAAATTCCAAAGCCTGTGAAGTTTTTCTTAAATAAACATTACTGGGTTAAAAATTGCTCTAATTCCCTGTTAGTCAGCTGGTTAGGTGCAAGAGCCATTTGATGAGTATTTATTCTGTAACTCAGATCACAACGGCTTGTTTGTCTGGGAAATCTTTCATTCTTGTTTTTGCTTATGACAAGGTAGTAATCAAACAGTAACTGTCAACTGAAGGTGAATTCATAATCTTCTACAGCACCCACAAAAGGAAGGATTTTGTGGCAGCCATCTGTATCATAAGCAAAAGTACAGCTTGAATTGAGAAAACAAGGGCAGATTGATTCTGCACACTGCACCATAAATTCATCTAATTGCCGCCTAAATCTAGATGCACCAGGGCATTGTGAGGATCGAGTTCACAAACAAGGACAAGTGAATCACAGTAGAATATAATTTGGAGGGAATGGAGGGAAAAGAAAAAAAATATTTAAAACCTGAATTTTCTGAAACTTCTGAAATATTAGTGCATCAATAGAAAAAATTTAATTAGGTCTCATCAACTTTGCTCCAGTTATAGACTAAAGAAAGAGGAGAGAAAGAGAAAGGTTGCAATCATTTTCTAAAAGATGTCAGGAATGTCTGTAATAGCTCATATGAGCTGTTGAACTGACTCCTGAGACATGGATTAGTTTAAATACTCCTACAAAGTTCAGGAAGACAGGTTGCCACTTAAAACAATGTGCTGTATTCTCAGTTGGTGTTGCAGGAGCCTTTGATACTCACTTAGCCTTCCCTTTTCTCTTGGCATAAATGATTACAGAGATTAAATGGGAATTCATGGCTTCTGTTTTCATACTGCTATGACATCTATGAGTGATTTTGGTTTTTGCAGCCTGCATAGCGCAGATTGATGGTACAGTATCGTTAGAACTGGCCTTGATGAAAGCGATAAAATAGTGAGGTTTTTTTCAGCAAACTGCTAACACGGGCTCTTGTTTCCTCTCAGTCTTCCTAACTTGGCATATGGGTCCCTCAGACCCAAAAGCAGTGGTGCTGTCATGCAGTCTGCAAGTTTGAAAACTGTGCTACTGGCTCAGTTTTAGTCTCTCTTTAAACAAATAACTCTGTGAACAGCTGAAAGTTTGGAAGGCCAGTTACTCACGGCTCTTTGCCATGATTAATGGTCTGGTGTCTAATCTAAGTTTTGAACTCAAGCTACAGGCTTTCCCTCAGTGGGGACTGATTTGTGTCCTTTTCTTCTAACCAGCTATCCATTTTTGTGAAAGTGGTATCGCTGCCTTTATCGTAATTGATTGAAATTGGCAAATATATTCCAATACTCACGAATTTGCATAAGTAATTTTATTGGACTCATTTGCTACAACTGTCATTTTTTAAACTCAATGATTCTGGCAACTGCATAGCTCTGTTCCAGACCTCCTAAAGACAAGACACAAATTTAAGTCACAAATAATGGGAAAGAGGAGATTAGTGTAATAAGATATAATAAGAGAAGCAGGAGCAGATTAAAGCCTTCTTCTATTAAATGCTACTTTTCTTTAATATTTGAGCAAAGGAGGAAAATGACAAAAGAGCATGCAAAGGGATTTTGCACGTAGTGATTGTGCTCCTCTGTCTGCTGAAAAAAAAGATATATATTTCTGCTTTTCACAGAGGGCAAAAAGGAGAAAATTCCCAGAATTCAGGTTGATCCTCACACACTTCCCTGCTTCCCTGATAATTTTTTTCTGGAGGGACAGACTCTTCCAAAGGCCTATCAGAGTCCTCTATCAATATGGGTAGATTAGATATTGAAAGTGTTTTTTCTGTCAAGATTTTGACCAGATTTTTGTTATATTCTTATCCTCTGGAAATTCTTACAGCTTGGGAGCACAGCACCCAAGCAGACGAGCAGGCGCTGGCACATATTATTAGTTCATAAATTCCAAACATACACATATACCCTGCAGTATGTTACACTGTTGTCTTTTCAGGGCAGGCCTGAAGGGGGGATAATACACAATGCCATGTCACATTTCTTCCATTTAATCTAATCCAGAGCTAGAAATAATCCTCCTGTTCCTCTCAGTGCAAGGGAAACATTCAGCTTCCTCACGTTTGCCACAAAAGCAGTGAATAGACTGTGCAGGATTTGTACTTCGAGATCCACCCAACTTTATGAACACATCTAAATTCTTAAGCCTCAAAGTTAACTGCATTTTCCCTTCACACAGTAAGGGATTAAATCCTTCCACTCCCATGCAGTGGATGCAGCATGCATCAGACTTGCAGAAATTCCAGGAAATTTCTTTCAAATTATCTATTTCCACTCACTGAAAAACTTCAAACAGCAATTTTACCTTTTAGTTGGCATCACTTACCCAAGACTATGTACCTCTATTTACCACATTTTCTTCTCTATTTAAAACGGGAAGACACTATTTCTGATCTAAGAATGTGTTCTGAAATATATTCACCTTTCAAAGTAATTTATTTCCTAACAGCTAAAATTAGTAATTTCAGTAGCTGTTTCTTAATGTCATGGGTATACATTTTAGAGAATTTCATCCCGTTGTTTTAATCTTAGCTGGCAAATATAAACAACAAAAAATACCACAGACCCTGGCAGGACTACAGTAATCAGTTATTGCACATGAAATGACTATGAAAAAATGGCAATAAATTTGGCATGACCTATACATGAGTTTTCACGAGTCAAAGGTACAGGCAGACAACTATCAAAAAATGGATTTGAATGACAGAGCTTCTCATTTATTAGGCAATTGCAGGGTATTCTGGTATAATATACACTAACTATTCTTAATTTCTTTTTGTCTTAAATAGAATGCAGAGATTTTATTGGGGTTTTTTTGTTGAAAAGGTTATTCATCATTCTGTTTTATAGGACGTTGACATAATACAATGAAGTTAGTTCTTGTATGTGGCTATCCTGGGAATGTAAATATTTATCACTGCTGATGACCATCAGACCATAATACAAACTCTAACAATCAGTGGAAAACTATTCACTTAAGTTGTCTCACCAATTGGTCATAGATCAAAATAAGCCACAAGCTGGCCTTCAGCTGGAATCTTTACTCAAATCTGGTGAAGTCCTCTTATGGCTTTACGGGACCAAATTCTTATTATTACAAAAAAAAAAAAAAAAAAAAAAAAAGAAGTGTGCGTCTATAGGTTAACAAGGCACAAAATATTCTACCTTGTTAAAAAAAACAGTACTAAATCCCTTCCTCTGCATTTACCTGTGCAGTGGGCTGTGACCCATCTGAACTCATTATAACAACTAAGCACTGTTTAAGAATACATTTCTTTACTAGTCCGATAGAACCTTCTTATTTTTTCAACAAGATATAATGGAGCATATATTGTCTGCATATTAGAATACTCATACGAATACATTTTTACCTAATCGCCATAGCAGCAAGAGGCAATATTATTGCCGAAGTTGTTTTTTCACAACCTTTTTTGAAAGATGTTGCACTTGTTAGTGAACAAGAGACATGAGGTCTTGAATCAAAACTTGAGGTCTTGACTACTTTGACTGCCCCTCTGCCTGTTGAATATTGCTGGGAATATGATAGAACTGATTTTCCATCAGTTTCCTTATAAGAAAAGTATCCTTGCAAAAAGCTGTAAATAACATTGTAGGTGACAGTTGTGTTTTTTTCTCTAACTTCAGACTGAGTTTCAGACTGAACCTCAAGAAAATCAGGGCCATGGAGTATTACAGCAGAGCCGTTACCTTCCATGGTGTGTAGGAGTTTTAGGGACATAATGGCCATATGGTCATTTTTTGGCCAAACATTGTACAGCAATGGAAGTGAAGCAATGTTCATTCTGATCTGGGAAGTATCCATTGACAGACTGCAGACAGGACAGATAGTGAGTCAGAAACTATCAACACAAATGAAAGGAAATCATAGAAGGAGGAAGAAGCTAATATTTCATCTTCAAAAAGTGATAAACATTCCCATGTGAAAAAGACATTTATTCAGCTAATGAATAATTAGGATATTCAAAACAATGATGTTTTCTTAAGCAGTTAAGGTCACTGGCAACAGTTGCATTAAGCTGACTTCCCATTTAAATCACAGTCATGAAGAGAGGTCCACTAAATTATTTTCTTCCAACCCACATAACACATCTGTTAGGTGTATGAGAGAGATCAAAACATATGATGGCAGGAGTATTGACATTTTGAAGTCTTTTCTAACATTTTGAGGTATTGGAACTTATTTAATTAGAACACGTCTTGAATATAAGAAATCACGGTGTGATTGACACTGAGGGGGAATGCAAGCTGGCGTACACTGACTGCTATTATTGCTTGCTTCCAAAAACATCTGACCAGACTTCCATTTTAAACTAAATACCTATGACGCTTTTCGCCTCTCCAAGATACATATCTATCTATGCTTATATTTGTATAGCACATATATCTTTGTATTATGTTTATATTTATGTTAATAAAATGCCTGGATTGGACGAAGAATTCAAAACAGCATCATTGGACAGGATTTGTGATATAAGGAAAGGCCACAGCTAATAATGCAAATACAAATTTGGGGATCTTAAATGCCCAGGGGTTAACTCTGAGCAATGCAATAATGTAAATAACAACATCATACTCCAGTGAAGTGCAGCCACTTGTGGATCTGCTGGCTTGTCCCTCACTTCAACCACAAATCAGGAGTGGAAAGGTCTCCTAAAAAGAGAAATATGTTCAACCATCTCCAAGAAACTTGTCCTTTCTTCAACTGGTTGTGGCCAGAACTGTGGGGAGTGAAAAGAGAAGGCAAAGAAATTCCACATTGGCATTTTAGAAAGTGAAGTAAATTGCAATGAGTGGCAAAGAGGGCTGGAGGAAGTACTTGTCTGAAGCCCTGGAACACGGCCAAGCATCTGAGAGAAGCAATGGTGTCAAAGGCAGGGAGGCATGTATTGAGTTATTTTACTCAAACAGGGAAGGAAAATTCTCTCTGCTGAGGAACATCTCCAGAATTTTTTTTCTTCATTTTTTTTCAATCAGTAAATCTTCATATCTGTTCTGGGCACAGAATTTATGTCAGGAAAGAAACACAATGTGAACAAGTGTAGGTTATTCTTTTTTACCTCTACAGACCTTCAGAGTAAGACTAATAGATGTTTTAACAAGAACTTATTGTTTAATTTTTTCACTGTCTTTAGACTCGTCTGAATGTGTTGGAAATATAAGCCACCTGTCGTTCTACTTTAATTATTAATATTGGTAACCAGGATGAGCAGCGTAAAAAGGGATTATCCTTTTATTCAGAGAAGTCCAGCAGTTAAGAGGTTAATCTGTTAAATCTGTTAATTCTGCCCATATACATAATCAGTTGTTGAAATGAACAGTGTTGCAATTCCATTGTATGAAATCAAAATCATGACTAAGGTCACATGAATAATCCTTGAGCATAACAGCTTTAAAGAGAGAGATGCATTTGTAATAAAATGCCCATTATTTGCTTCCACCCATTGGGTATCCTGCTTTTACCCTCGACCCACCAATCTGCCATGCTGAAATGCCTGTGAGAGGCAGTGCTTCTGGGAATGACACATCAGAGCCAGTGAATCTGCCCGGCCAGTGCTGAAATGTCATTTCTGGATCCCTCCTCCTGAATCAGCAGCATTCCCATGAGCAGTGATCCTCAGGGTTGCAGCACAGCCTGCTTCACAGAGACAGCTGATGGCAGGGACAGAGGAAAGCTCCTATGTCTGTAGGTTAACAGATATACAGGAAAATTCCCAGGTGCCAAGGGACTTATCTGTTTAAAAAGACAATTATTAGCCTCTTTCATGACAAGATAATTTGGCACACTGTACCTTGGTGTCTGCCTGAAGTCTGTGCGTATTCCTTGAGCATGATGTCTGCTGGAAAGGTGATGTTCATTCTTCTCAGGCATTTCTATGGAAGTTAGTTCCTTCATACATATTCAGTCCAGTGTTTCAGGGTTCGTGGCCATACAAACACCATTTTCATTGGTACCACTCTTAGCTCTGAATTTGAAGAAAGTGAAGCTTCTTTGATCACGTTATGTGTCTATCTTTCCTTCCTCATCTTTCAACTGAGAGTGACTTTGACAGTTGAATATGGATTTTTATAATAAAAAAGTTTTTGCAAGTTGCCCCATACAAGAGAACAGGCAGAGGAGTAAAAGCGTAAAATACCCAAACTGTTGGAAAAGCCAGCTTGTCAACTCCTGTTTATGGACACAAGAGAACCTGCAGGCAAGAGGGGCCATGTAAATACCCTAATTAGAGGGAAAGCCTTAATCAGAGCCTTCAATCAATCATGAGAGAAAAATCTTAGAAAATGAGGCATTATTAGTTCTGGTTTGTGGACATATTGTTTAACATAACTGACAGTGATAAAACTCATTGCTTACACAGGGAAAAGCATAGATTTAGTCAAACCTGAGCTCTGTGGAGAGCTTCCTATTCCTCTCTGTACCTGTATGGTAGATTGTACACGTCCATGATTCACTAGGATAAATGAATCACATGATTCATCCAATTAAATTTACCACAATCTTATGAGATCACAAAATACAAAGTTATTTAAACTCTTTAACACTGAGAAGCATCAGCTGCAATTTTGGATTTCAAGGAAATATTTGGGATTGTTTTTGAATGCACATTACATTTTCCATCATGAATTACAATTTTGAAAGTGTAACTCAAGTTGACCGGTTAACCTCTGGCCTCTCCTATGGGCCAGCATGACATGTAGGCACCCCACAACACAGACAGGAGCTTACTGGGATTTTTCAAAAAGGATAATGTGCGTGACTCCCTTTGTGAAAGTGTCTTGAAGACAAAAATTGACACAGTCTAAGAAATGTAAACAGCTCTTAAAGATAATAGTGTTCTATGTCTTAAGAAAATCAACTATAATGTGGACTACAACAGTACTGTTAAAATATATCAGTAAAACAGAAAAATGGATGTAAAATGTTAAGTATCTTCATCCATTATGAAAATGACTTTCCTAGAAACATGGTCATGCTTCAGTGTGGTGTGAGTTCAAGGGAATAAATGCTGCCTTATAAAATTTAATGGATTAATGGGCAATTTGAAGTTCACCATTATTCTTGCTCAAGTCAGCTTTTCCTTCCTGCCACAGTTTTTGGTGCAAAGTGAGACACAATTCAATTTTTTGCTTT
Organism: Leptosomus discolor; assembly: GCF_034619465.1. Lineage (NCBI taxonomy): Eukaryota > Metazoa > Chordata > Aves > Leptosomiformes > Leptosomidae > Leptosomus > Leptosomus discolor. Next base: position 75,218,339 of record NC_141419.1, read on the forward strand.
TTCAAGTATTAGAAATATTAGAATAGAAATACTCGGGTCCAGTAAGTGCTCCAGTAAGAGCAAAAATTTACATGAAACCACACTGAACATACAATAACATTTTGAAATACAGTGTGTGAATTTAGAAAGAAAAGTATTTGGAAGAAATATAGTTACAGAAAAGGACACTGTAACTTATTAAGAAAAAGCAAAAATTGAATTAAATCAGGACGTTACAAGTATATATTATGTTGCATATTTATATCTACCTGTGCATTTTGTACAATCTATCTGAATATGACTGTATCTATAACCCAGAAACGAGTTCTATTTCAACTCAGTCACTGACACACACAGATATCCAGTGTGTCTGTGTACGCTAGTGCTGATATCTACAACTTTATGCCATTTGAAATAAATTGCACCTTAAATTTGAAGGCAATTTTAGGTAGTTTGGTGTGCAGTACAGATCCCATCTTTGATATTTAGCAAGCCTGAGATCTTTCTAACTTGGAAGTCTTCATGTCTACAAACTGGTATGGATGTGTTTGTGTTTATTACATTTTTCCATGCATGCCTTGAAATGACTAAATTACAGGTATTTTACATGTGTTTTGTGGTACAAGACACATACCGTCCAATAGTATAATTTATCTTGAAACACCCTGTTTTACAAAATTACAGAAAAGCACAGCAATTTGCTCTTTTTTTTTTTTTTTGTTTGTTTTCCCTAAGACTATGGCAAAATCTTCAAAGCCCAGAAGATGCCTTCTAGCTAAGAACTTAGCCATGTAATAAACAATTTTCATCAAAGCACTGGGTTTGTGGAAATAGAGTACAATTGTGGATTTAAAATTTTGATAATGTTCCTTATTTATTAGCAATTTTGTCTTTTGTATTTTGACCTATTTCAGCCAGCAAAGAGATCAACCCTTATGTAAGATTAGATACACATACGTACACATACAGCAGGCCAAATCAGATTAGCTGCAATCAAGGTAATTGTGTTGAACAAAATTGTTCATCTGTGCTTTGCAGCTGTGTTTTGGATCTAGTGTTTGATCCCAAGAGACTGAGTTATACATATATTCTTCCTTAATCCTAGATAACTTAGGTTTTATTTTGATACACAATCACCTCTTCAAAACTCAAGACTGAACGTACAGCATATTTAGTTTTGCATATAAATGAATTCATATTTTATTTTATTATTTTTATTTGGTATAATCCAAAGTTCTTTAATGAAGACTATGTGGAATTGAGGTTCCCAAAATCTGGGGCAGTTATCTTGACTGCCTGTTCTCCAGCACCATTACCAGTAATCAAAAGCTACTTCCTTGGACAGTCTTCGTGTTCCTTCAGCAGTTAAAATTAGACTCTGACCATGCTTAGAGTGCTAAATACGATACAGTGAGAAAGCAGGTGTGTTTCCTGCTTATTACTCCTACACTCTTACAGTCTCAATGTAAGAAGGCAGTATAGCTTCTCATAAGCTCCAGTAGTTGTGTTTAGAAAAAAAAAAAAAAAGAAAAAAAGTCAAAAAAAGAACAACAGCTCTGGACAACTCAGGATCAGGATCACAGTCATTGGTAAAGTGGTCACTCAGTTCTGCAAGTATCTAGAATTTGGTCACTTTCCTGGAAATTGGAGTTGTGATTTCAGGTTTTCTCAAGTCTGAGAGTGTTTGAAGCCACAATAGAAAGTACCTGAACTCACAGCTCAGATAACTTACAGTTGTAGTTATACCATAATTTATAACCTTAACTTATGATTATGGTGACGTCTGAGTTCTAGCAGCTGCTACTCTTCATCGTATTGAAACTAAGGTGCTGTCAATCCAGAAAGGCAATGGTTCGGAGGGCAAGAAAAATAAGCCCTACTTTTTCCTAGGATTTAAACTCTTAACTGCTTCTTGAACAATTATTGTTACTACTATCTGTCCAGCTCGACTTCACAAACCTTTACTTTTTCACATGCTGTAATGTAAATTTCCTATTTTTGTAAGATAATGAGTTGCATTATTTGGTGGACAAACAGAAGACTTTTACAGTTATATTGAAAAGATGCAGCCTTCTCACCTTGTCCCTCAGAGAAAAAAAAGTAATTTCCTAAAAAAAAAAAATGGTTGTGTAGTTGTGAGCTATTTTTCTTCCACAAAAACTAAACCAAATGATAGGAAGAAAAATTAGCATTTGCTATATAGGGCACATATTGACACTGAACTCAGATATCATGCTTCTAGGCACAAGAGATAAAACTGGATCAATACATAGATTTTTTTCAAAACTTTTGAGGTTCATCATTTGTTTTTGATGTTGATCAGTCTTTGTGCAGAGCCAAAAAGGCTTTTTGTGCTGTTATTTATAGTAGTTATTAAGAAAGGAGAAAATATTACTTTAAAAAAAGAGCTGGATTTGAACTCTGGATTATACATAAGAAAGGTACCCAACTTATCCAAACATTATCTTTGTAAAGATCTTTGCAGAAGCAAGAGGAAGCAAAAAGATTAGGAAGTACTAAGTGAGAAGCTCATTGTTAAGCCTATTATCTACAAGCTTTTGTCCTTGCGTAAGTCAAAGGGGCTGCAATATCTGGAGCAATCTCTAACAAGTATGGAGTCTGGGAGAGGGGAGAGGGGATTTGCCTAATTCTCCTTTTACTTTGAAAATACCAGAGTTTCTGCTTTTCCCTTGAGAAAATGAGCTATGAATAAATCTATGCAGCCATATGCCATAGTAGAGTCTTCTCCTGTAGGTCCACTTTATGAGTAAATATAGCCATTCCTAGGAACTCTCCATCCCACAATTGCTGTTCTATTGCCCCAGGACTGGAATTCCTTGCTTATGACCACAAAAAAGCTCTAGCATTATATGTTTATACACATATGTACATGGATATGTTATATATATATATATACTTTTCATGTATATGTATTTATATATATATATATATATATATGCAGCAACAGTTTTTACAGTTGTTGCTACTTCTCAGTAGCAACTCAGTTACGAAACAACCAACACACAACATATATATCTCTTTTGTTGAAGGAGTTTCTGTGGAAGGAAAGCTGGATTGCAGAGTTTTACACTGTTAATCCGTTCACAGCAGAGTTGTTTATACAGCATGTTCCTGTAGTTGGGTTCTGACTGCTTGGTTTAAATGAAGTTACTCAAAGTAGGCTGCACAACCTCTGTGTTTTTACTGCCTCCTTTATGCTTTTTATTGGCTTGTTAGATTGTAAGCGTTGATCTCGTTAAAGGAAGTGGGTTATTCTTGGTCTCCCTGTAAAGATTGCTGCTCATGTGTTGGAAACACCACGTTTTTACTGTTGTACTGGACTTAATCTCTGTGATTTTGCCATGTTTGACATGATCTTAACCAAATCAATCTAATCTTGGGCTTGGATACTAAGTAGCACAGAGCTCAATATAAACTGCTTGCTAAGACTCTTGGGCAGACTTTGGGACAGACAGTCAAGTAACATTATCTGCAGTCTCTTATTTAAAGAGAGTACAGGTTTATCCACAATATACAGAATGACTGAGATCTGTTTTCAGATACTAATGATTTGTTATGCAACCTTGGATAAGTCCTATAATCTGTTTTCCTATCTGCCTTCTTTATACTATTACTAGAGCTAACCAGGAAATGGAACGTATTTCTTATGAAAAAATTAGATGATTTTAAAATTCCCAATTTGGGAAAAATAAATTAAAAGCGGATTTTCTTTAATTGTGATAAGTTTCTGAACAAAATCCTTCTGTGGCTTTTATTACATGTTGTGATGAAAAGAAGCTTGCACAACCATTTCCTAGTAAGTGCTAATTTTCTATCAAGAAATAAGTGAGTAGTGCTTATGTAATCAAGATGATATCTCAGGAATCTAAATATATGGTTTAGTAATATGTGAAATTATGAACAGATTAAAGCATTTAAATGTTTCAGCAGCTCTAGAAGTTGTTTGCTGTCTAAATAGACAAAGGGTCTGTATGAAATTAAATGAAGCTTACAAAAGAGCTAGAATTAAATAAGAATATTGAAAATGTTGTAAAGGTTTATGTTAATGAGGCTTCAGTAGAGGATAAACCAGCCTGGGTCTAAGCCCTTTTCACCTCATTCCAGTGAATTAACTATGTGGTGGCAGGAAATTTAAAACCTTTCTCGTATAGAAAATGTTTAAAAAATAAATACAGAGAGTCATATCTGCAATGGCAAATTATATACATTTTGCCAAGTTTCCTCCATGATTTGATAACTCTTACTGTAGCTGTCCCTGTAAATTTGACAATAAATTTTTAAATCTCCAGAGAACTGGTAAATACAGGCAGATGCACTTAGCTGCTGGTGAGCAACAAAAGTCAGTCTGCAGGAAACTGTGGCACTAATGCAGCTCTTGATTAATCTCTAATTACACTTTTGTCATCTTAGCAGGGAGACAAAACTATAGCAGTTCCTAAATAGGCAGGCAGCATTTTGGCACCTAGCAACCAGCATTTCTTTCATATTAGCTGCAGTGGACTCTGTGCTCTTACATGGAAGGTGGTTATGGATCACTGCTCTATTATTTATAGAGCAGCATTTACAGAGGCCTTCACAACAGTATATAAATTAGCAGCTTAATAGGCCACTGCTAACTAAAAACATGGCATGAGCTGAAGCATCAAGTATGAAATTAGAATGTGACTTGGAGATGATAATGTTTGTAACATACATAGGAAGGAATGTAATTTTATTTCCCTGTTAACCATTTCGCAGGCAGATTACAGTATGGACTTCAAGCATTTTCATGCAGATGTGTGTGTGCCTGTCTCTCATTTCTCATGTACGTATGTATGTGAATATATAGACATAGGTATTTAGACATAATAAATCATTATATTTCCTTACTTATGCTTTTTAAAGATTAGTATAAAACCTTGTCTGTATTTTTTTTTGCAGTAGGCTAATGTAGCACTGAGGTGGGTGAGCTAGGAGAGTGGTGCTAAAAGGGATCTGCTAATTGGACAGCAGGCTGCAACAACACTCCAAGTGTCTTCGTGAAAGGGCCTTATTAGCTATCAATCAGACAAATAGCACTGACTTTCCTCTGCCTCCTGTTCTTTGGTAACTTGTCAGTGAGAAGACCCACTCCAAAGAAAGATCTCACACCTCTATTTAGTGTCAGTCAGAGTGAATAAGATTCAAAAGTGATTAAATACAGTAAATGACTGCTGGCCAGCTGCAGCTGATTCCTTATTTAATCAACTAAATAAAGACACAAAATAATGCTTAAATATTAGGGATTCTGGAAAAAGAGAATAGGATTTTTAGGAATGCAGAGGAACTGCAAACCCATAAAACTTTCATTTACGGTGCTTGCTTAACTAAACCAATGCTTCGCAATGAAAGCAGCCTATAGGTTCTAACCTATACCACGGCCCTGAAGCTCCTGAATCTTCTGCTGGACTGGGTCCCATTTTGCTTCCCCGTTCTCAAACGTATCATCAGAGAAAGTTCAGTAGGAGAGAGCCCATAGCCTGGCAAGACATAGCAGATGATGGAGCTGAAGGAACTTAGATGCATTCACTCCCCATTTTCAATTTTCATGCGTCTGGCTGGTGAAAGAGTCAGAAAATGGAGGCTGCATCGGCACTTCCATCCACTGAAATCAATAGCAAAATTGGTGTTATCTTCAATGGAAGAGGAAATTTTCTTCAATTTTGTATTATAGAACCCGTTGCTAGATGTGCTTTATGAAGCCGCCTGTCTTGACTAGCTCTTGGTTATTGGATATTTCTAGGAATATTTTAAAGGACTTATAATTTAAATGTGATATATCTTCCTTTATGAAGGTAATGGTGTTCTATTTTATGTCAGTAGCTTAGAAAGTCATTCCCCCTCAAGGTTAGTCTACAGATGATACACTCTTTGCATGTAGAGATCATCCAGCAATGTGTTTTGCAATTATAAACCAAAGGTCCAGTGAAAGGTCACATCATACAGTCATGGCATAAATAAAATTAATTTTTGAAAATTTGAGTTCAAAAGTTTTCAAAATGTCCCAGATTACTGTGCTGTAGAGTTTCTCCCATCTGGACAGGCTGCCCACTTCTACAGTGCTGTACAGAGGCAGTCTTATGCGGTAATGCACACAGAACTGAAGACCAGGGGCTTAGTCCAAGCAGATAACTACTCCTCTAAAACTATGTTTTCTGTAATATTCTGTGCCCTGTTTTAAGATTAACAAAAACAATAGCCAAAAAGAGAGTAGATAATCTGCCCCTCATTCACTGAGGTTTGCTTTCTCCTGAGCAACTTTGTGAGAGATACTGCTAATGCTGGTTCATCCACTGGGGACATCCAAAAATGTAGTTGTCCCCCCTGCAACCAATACTGTGTCGTGACAGAGCCTGATGTGGGATTTAAGGTACTAAGGGAATACAAATCACAGTACATATATAACATATATTTGGGCTGTTTAAAGGCAGAATAGGAAGTCAGAGACCTAAGCAGGTGACTTCTGAGAAATATTTTCTTTGTTTTTTCCTACTTTATCGTGGGTGAAAGTGCATAAGAGTGTGCATCAGGGTGATGAGAAGGATTTCTTACAAAATATCCTATCTCTGCTAAAAATAAAGGAGTAATTATCAAGCTATTTTCATCATAATGCTACAAGATGACTTAATTAGTTATGATGAAGCTCAGAGATAGAGTCTGAAATGCATTTGAAACAGGAATTATGAATTGATATGACACAAAGAGGCTGATAAATTGTTCTCATTGGCTAGTGTGGTGGCTACAACTGTTTCAACAGGAAAAGCAAACCTGTTCATTGTGGATCCTGCAGTTGCATCTCCGTGGGGTCACATTGCAAGTAATCCAAACCCCATGTGAGAGAGCTTTGCTTAGATGCGGATTTCACCCGACTTTAATCTGACTGTGGGGCTTGTTTTGTATTTTTGCTAATGCTAGCTATTGGGAAGGAAGTTACTTTTAACAGTGGAGAAGCAACTCCATTGATTAGGAATTTTAACTTAATTTTTTAGACTTCAGGTCACCAGTGCTTTCAAACTGAGTCTCTGCAGTAGTTAAAGATAGTGTGCAAATGTACCTTGTAATTCAGAGATCTGTAATCTGTAACCAGAATAAGGAAAGCAAAAAAAAAAATGTGGAATTTTGTGAACTCATGGTCATTTTTATTACTGCATGAATTTGCAGCTGCACATAATTAAGACTGTTAATACATTTTAAGTATTCACTTCCGTATCTTAATATGTTTGATTTTACTAAAGTATTATTGTCACCCAGAGTGATCTATGATTTCACATACTCATTTGGGAAAAAAAAAAGTAAAGAACCCAGAATGAAGTTTTTTAGCTTAAGTCTATACATATTTCTAATACATATCTTCAATATTAAATCGAAGTTATTTTAGCCATAAATCTGATAAACATTTTATTTTTCGTTTATTTTATTTTACTGAAGTGTAAGACATATTCAATGCTTGTTGTAGGAAAAGGGAGCTGAATTTATTATACTCAACATACAAGAATTCGGAAACTTTTAGTTAAATGGATTTTTAGTTAAAAAATTACCTCAAAAGAAGGACAGAAAAGAGATCACAAATGAAATTAAAAAGATATATTGTCGATTACCTCTGATGATACAATTTCCAGCAATTTGCCTAAAGATGACACCTTGGTTTTAATGAATCACTTTCAAGCAGTATTTTTCAATGAAATGTCTCTCTCTGGTGAGTAATTTAGAGTAAATAAATCCATACTTGTATCAATACAAAAAATAAAGTCCTTTTATTAGCCTTCTGGATTTATTAGACATGGATGTTTAAGGATTAGAAAGAACTTCTGACACCAAGGTTTAGGGTCACTAAACAGGTCACTGGAGCTTTGAATAGTAAATCTGCGCAAGACAGCTTCAGCTGATGACTTCAATTAGGCAATTTGTTTACCAAACTTTATAAATTTCATTTCATAAAATACGTAGTCTCAAATAACCTTTATCATATCTAAAGTAATCTTCAGATTCTGCTCTGGTTTTTGTCAGCGTTCAATAGATTCTTCATAGTAGTATCTTTCCTTGCATTTTAAATGCTAGATATGAAGTCCATTTTTTTTTAATTTGAAAAAAACCCCGTGTGAAAATACTTGTCCTTTGTGAATTTAGCTTAAATGATGAAAATAACATCCCTGTGAATCTTTGGAATGACACACTCCAAAAGAGTGATATTTGTTGAAATGGAAACTAATTTTGTATTTTCAGAAAATAACTAATAGTGTTTCTGTGGGATTGTTAAGCACATAAATGATATACAGTTAGGAATATATAAATTATATTTACTCATGAAAAAAAAATTATACTGATATTTCCTATTTATGACAAGCAGGAAAAGAGCAGTCTTCCTTTTTTTTTTTTTTTTTTAATTTCTGTTTTGTAATTATTAGGTGGTTCTAAGGTTTTTATGTACTTTTATTGCATGCATAAAACTTCTCAAGTAACTGATTCATCCTGAATCATCTAATTTCAAATAAGAAAAAGAATATACTGGGCTTTAAGTATCAGAACTTGAAAATTACAGGTAATGAAATGTGTGTGTAAGTATCTGAAATTTTATGTAATTGGTTTTGCATTCCTGTTGATTAAAGTAGTTCCCACTTTCTGTGTGCATCCCTTTTAAAAGTTGCATTTTCTATTTATACAGCATTTCTAACAGAAAATTCTCTACATACAAGCTTTTAACATAAACTAATTATTTTGTTATACTATTTTGTTTATTTCTGTTATATCATTTTGTTTATTTCTGTCATATACATCAGTATACGTATATGAATTTTTCTCAAAATTAAAAATGTGTTCCTTCTATAGTTCATATTATTGAGATAATTAGTTCTACTTGCAGTCTCCAATATCAAAAAAGGAAAAGATTCTCTCCAAATATAAGATAAAAGTTTGGAAGAGCTTTGTCATTTAATTTTTACAGTTTTGGGTAAAACAGTGTTAAGAATAAGATTCAATCAACAATTTATGCTATTTCAGAGCTCTGTGTGAAGGATTTTACATGGAAACTAGGGAGTTCTCTTAGAGAAAATAAGATGTAGATTTGTCTCTTTATTCAGCAAAACAGTGAAAGTATGGACTTAAAGTCGTGATGTTGTAAGCATGTGAGGAAAGCTGAGAACATGATGAAAAGTTTTCTCTGAGGATGGACTTGGGTCACTTTTAAGCCAGCTTTACTTTGCCTGTTCATTTATATTTAGTCACACTAATCCAAACCAAACAATCCACATTTAAAATACATTGTCATCTTGCGTGTTTTTATAATATGAGTGCTTAAGGCCCTAAATGTCACAATAATATTTGAATACCTAGCAAATAAATACAAGCCATAAATTAGAAAATCTGACTATGAAAGTTTTTGTCATAGCGCACGAAGGGATTTTTGCTACACTAGCACATAAGCTAAAACAAAAGGTTACCTAAGTCTCATGACTGTTGGTGGAAGCATTTTTTGTTTGTGTTTTGCTTTGGCTGACATAAGTAAGCTGAAAACTGTTTCACTACATTTGCAGTCATTTACATAACAAACCAGAAATTTGACTTTCCGTTAATAGATACAGAGAACATGTTATCTCCTGTGCTGCTTAATTTTGTCTGTGAAAATTAAATTTAAACCCACTTGCCAACTTTAATATTTTGTAGATAAAAAATTAAACAGCACAAAATAGGAAATATAAGCATACTCTAAAAAAAGTGTACAATAATTCTTACAAAGGAGAATTTATATATCTGCCCTCACCTATACGCAACATAACTCTAATTCACTATAGGTTTCAAGAAAGAGGAAGATTTTCAAAGTTATAAAGTGTAACTGAGATACTGATACTCCTGTTGCAAGAAATAGGAATTCTGTCCACACATTTAAGATTGTCTTTGATTAGTCTAGCGTTTGAATACACAGGCAATGGCTATGAATGGAGAATTGTCCCGTTTTCCTCCATACAGTGTGGTGCTGTTATGATAAATGGAGGCTTTACTATTGTAATAAAAATGCTGGGTTTTTTGCTTTTGTGAATTTCAGAAGATCTGGACCCCAAGATAAGAAGAGCTCCAATATGCTCTTCCATAAACGGGCAGATTTAAAAACCTGCTTGGAAGAAAAGTAGACAAAAGCACTTTTTGTTGCTGAAACTTTTCATAGTTAAAGGTAGCTTTAGGAATACCATTTTTGTGAATATATGTTCACACTGTAGATAGGTTATAAATAAGAAAAAGAAAAAAATGCAAAATTAAAAAAAAATGATCATATTTTAATGTTTCAAAATTAATTTTCTACTAAACCGTTCACTTCAACGCTTCTTTCAATTTTACATATCTAAATATACTTAAATGAAAATGGAATATTTGTTTCCCATCGAAAGAGACTGACATTTCTGGCAAGAACTTAGAGGGAGCCAGTTTTATACATGATTAGTTCTTCTGACTTTAGTGGACTTACTTATCCAAGTATATGGCTAAGTTTTTGTCTGCTCACAGCCTAATTGATAACGTGTAGGACTACAGATGGACTTGTCCACTGTGTTTAATTTGTGTAGATTTGGTTTCTTATGTCTTCTTTTCACATACATTAAATGTCTTACAAAGGATTTATTTTACATCTGCCACTCTGTTAGCCTGCAGTCAGTGGTTTTCCTCCTACTGCAGATGAAACCTCAGAAGAGCAGCTCTGAAAGGGAGTGCTGTTTTCACAGAGAAAAAAGAAACACATGACAACAGAACTATCACACACAAAAATGTCTCTGCTTTATCATTCTAATCGAATCCAATTTTCATTTTTGTAAGTGTAACCCTAACACTCCACCTGGGAATACCTGGTCTTCAAAGCTGAACCTGGCCCAGTAGCATGTACAGTAGGCTTTTCTGAACACCATGGAACAGATCTTTGGCTGGCATATATAAGGATTGCTGCATTTGAATGCAGTAGAGCTATGCTGATTTACGTCAGCTCTGGGACTAGTTCTGTGAGTTGATTTATTGCAACCAGTCTGAACCCATTAGACTTACGCCAGTGTAAACCTGAAGAAACCCAGTGGTGAATCAGCCCAAAAAGAAAGAAATCTTTAGATAACTACTTAATGACTGTGGAAATATTGGCTGGCTCTCGAAGGACTTCATTACCACATCTGATGAGAATGCTGATTTATGGAGATCAGTAAACAAATCTCAGCAAAAAGGGTGTCACAGAAAAAACCAGAAATGTGCCCATTGTATGAACAGACTATCTCAAGGACTATATTTGCTTGTACTGTCTGAGCCAGGCTGAGATTTAATGGAATAAGTTTCTAACTAACACTGTGGATTTAAAGGCAGCTGAAAGGACCAACACAAAGCCCCTGTGGCCTGTTGATATAAAGGGCTAGGGGCAAGGAGGATCCTAGTGCTTTTGGTTCATTCAATGACTCATCGTGCAACACTGGGCTCGTCATTTGACCCTTTCTTGCCTCAGTGAACTCAACTGGAGATTAGGGTGAAAAATGTAGGTTTGTATTGGAAAACAGATGATTTATAGTAGACTTCTTTGAGTAAATACATTACAAAGAAGTGGTAAATCCATAAATTTTACACGCACAATCATAAACAATGGAGTTGATGTCTGTAACAACCCCAATTTCTCCTTACTTCTTCAGGTTGCTTTCTTGTCTTTCTGCATTATTCTCACCATAAAACCATGCACATTCATAACAGATCAGCAAATGAGGGTAACTTTGTTAGCTTCTGAATTTGTGGTCTGGTAAGAGATGCAAGAGTAAAAACAGATTCCCAGTCCTCCCATAAATCAGTGAAGGCAATGACGCCAGTTATATCTACTCTGATATTAAAAGTAAGTTTAAAAAAAATTGTTTTGGACAGCTGTCTAGACCAAGCAATTGCAATTTCAGGCAGTATGTGCATATGTGTGTGTGGAGATGTAGAGCAAAACCTGTTCACAATCTGTTTTGCAAGCATTGGTACATTTTGTATTTTCCCAAGTGAGCATGTGGCCCACAAACTGTCTTGTACTGAAGGTCATTTTGTTCAGTAATGAATTGTATGCTCCTCATCTTGAATTGCTTTCAAGGTTAAAAAAAACAAAACAAAACAAAAAAGGCTTCATTTTATAATCAAATCTCTATGAAGATCAAAATCAAACGTTAGAAAAAAGAAATGGACTAAAAGTCTGAGCAGCCTTTATTATCTTAATTTTACATTTTAATGATTTGGACAGCTTGCCTCACTACTATTTTTCTCATCAAAATGGTCACGAAAGCTTTGACTATGATCAACAAAAATATACAAGTGTTCTGCTGGTGTATCAGAGAAAAAAATCTATAGATTACTTTGACAGACTGGCCACATACAGGGCTAATGGTATAAGAAATGTGAAATGATGGAAGGGTTATGAAATACAGTAAAAAACCCACATCCCATAAGAATTAGGATTCTTTCAAAGTTCAAATGTCAGCCAATTAAATCCACCATTTAAATGTTGAGACAAAAAGCCACAAAGATCCCAGTGCTATCTCATCAGAAGAAGGTTTTTTTTCTCCCCTGCTGGCAGCTTGTAGATGCGAAAGGTCTTGATATAGAGAAGGGTGCAAGCATAGCAGCAGCTAAGGACTCTCAATCAGATAAACTGACATCTGTGACAGATAGCTCTCTTACACAGGAGTCACTAAGCCTTGCTTGCCTTTCTCACGGGAATGATCCACAACTATTACAGTATCTCTAATGCAGCTACTAACATGCAGTTTTAGACGCATTCACAGTTTGAAACAAGATCACATTTTCAGTGAAAAGCCAAAGTCTTAAGTAGCATGGAAACTCAGTTCTGTTTTCCTTATCACTTCTCTTCTATAGTTTTAATCAGGTGTTTTATTTATTAGGGGTTCAAAAATAGTCTCAGTGAATGGCCATTCATTTCTCCTGTCCATTCTGTAACTTTTTATGCAACAAGTATCTGCAACATGTCATAAAATAGAAGTTTAAAAAAGATGTTTTTAAAGTTAAAATAAGTTGTTCTTTCATGTTATAAATAACACTGCTTGCAGAAATATTGAAATAAAAGGTACTTAAAATTAAGCCTTGCATGCATTTTTTGTAGGGAATATTCCCCTGACACAAGGAAGAGGTACAATACAAAGTCAATACTCTGCAAATACTCTACAAATCAAAATTTATTTATACTACAATAAGAAATGATCAAATATGATTTCCTAATATGTTTTGCATAGAAAATCAGGTCACTAGATATTCCTCTTTGCGCCAAACAGAAAAAAGGAAATGAAAAAGTATTTTCAGAAAAATTTCACTGTTTTGGAGGATTAGGAGAATGTAATAAAGATATTTGGAAAATTCTTGGACAGGTACAGAAGATGACACATTTTGTAGAAAGGATTCAGGGATTTTTGTATGAAATATGCAAACTTCAGGAAAAGAAAGAAAAAAATTGCATACTGGACCAAAGAAAAGGATACACCAGTAATAGGAGACAAATAAGTAATCTACAGTGTCAGAGTAAAAGAATGTCATTATTTCTTTCTGGAAAATCACACCAAGCAGAAAGTGATACAAAAGTGTAAAAAGCATCCAGGAAAGGATACTTTCACCAAGTGAATATTAAACTGAAATTTAAATCAGGTTCCTAAAAGGAAATGTCTGATGTCACATTGCAAATACTAACAAATACAGAGGAGGAAGAGATACTAATTTTGAACACAAGTTCCTCTTGACTCCGTTTTAACAAATCTGTGCTTGGATTCTGATTTTCTCTTCAGTTATGTTCAATATTTTTTTTCTAATTAAAAGAACTTTATTTCATAACTGAAACAAATGAGCTGTACCTACTCTAAATGTATCCTGGTGTGTTCCTAAGTGATACACCTCTCACACGCTGTGCATGTACTTAAGTTCTTATCAGGGTTACTTTCTGTGAATTTTGAGTATCAGTGGAGCAAACCCTCTAGTGTCTTTTAATTTAAAGTTGCCATTTACCTGTGAAGACCCTGGAAAAGTCAATGTTGTGATACGAACAAGTATCACTAAAAGCACAAATAGTAGTAGGATTATGAAAAATATTTATACTTTTCTGAAATAAGAATGCCATTAAATACTAGTTGTAAGGTTAAAAATGTCTAATCTTCACAGAAGGATATATATATTAACAAAATCCAGTTTTCTTTTTATTCCCTAGAGCTCTTACAAATGCACAAGACACAGTCTCAATATCTTCAAGAGCTCCTTCAAAACAGATTATTGATATTCTGGCCCACAGCTCTCTTGGAGGATATTGAGTATCAGCTGCCTCAAAGGTTGGCGCCAACCTTCCTCTTCTATGCACCACAAACCAGAGTTAATTGCAAATCAATCGAACAAACTACAACTGATCAGTAAACCAATTAGTAATTTTAGCTGTTCATCCTGTCTTCATTTACTAAGGGGAAAGATGTGGGATGAATTAAAGTGATTTCTAGTTAACATTTAGGATTTTTTTTCACCCTTGTAACAAGGATGCCCTGATAAAAACATTTCAAGCAGGAACATATCCAAGCTAGGCAATTCCAGCAGGTCCTTTACATTCTTCTTCTGGTTCTTTTTATTTCTTATGGTTCTTTTTCTTTCCTGTGTTCCTTTGGATAATAGGCAAAAGATCATGCACCTTTTGCTGTTCTGGTTGCTGTTTTTTTTCTCAATCCATGATTGAGAAACAAAGGAACAGTGCAAATTGTGTATACATCATCTCCATGGCACACAAAATTTCCCCTTAATTGCACAGAAGTGGGGCTACAGCCAAGGCAGAGGGAAATCCTATTAAATATTGGCTGTTAGACTTGATTCACCAAAGGACCTAGGGAAATGCCTTGTACTGTATGGGCCTTTGTATTGTACCTCTTCCTTGTGTCAGGGGAATGTCTCTACAAAATGTGTAAAAGAAGCCCATCATTGCAGCTCTTAATGACTACATCCTCTGGTGAAAATGTGCAGTCCTGAGGGCTGGACTTCCTAGTCTTCTGTGGCATATTTACCCAAATATTTATTCAGTGGAAGTTCTACAAAGAGCATTTCAGAATGTTTTCTGCTCCCGATTCCTTGTTGATTTGTGCGTGCAAGCAGAAATCAAGAGAAATATAAAGAGAAAACATGTAGAAAGCATTCGGTCTCTGCAAATGTATAAAGTGAACGTGACGCTTTAAAAAAATATGTGTACGCTCTGTAGATACAACAGACACATAAATTATTTTATAGAAAACCTGAAAGAATCCATAATTTAATACATTATTTGACCAGATCTGAGGAAAGATGATAGAAAGAAATGACAGATTTTTTTTAATGTATGTCAATATATTACCTTGTTAAGGGTATGATAATAATCATAACTGGTAAGGATCAGATTTTTAAATGTTTTTTATTATGGAATAAAAATAGAGGTAGCTATAGAGGTTCTCTAGATGACTTAAAACCAAAGGAGACAGCAGTGTTCCAGCTGCCTGTGCTATGGTGGTTACCCAGCATGCTGGGAGATTAGTACTGAGGCTTTCTTCTGTTGTCACTGAAGCAAGATTTTGCATCCAAATTTTCCATGCCATACCCATGAGTTGACCGGTTTCAGTATCAACTCAGAGGATTTGGAGTGCAAATACCTCCCCCTATGTCCCTTAACTACTATCCTGACTCTCACTGGGTTACTTCATTGCTGTTTCTAAAAGGGGAGGAATCTGTGGCCGCCTCTGGAGAACCTGTACCTATACTTTAAAAAGGCAGCTTTAGTTTTCCAATTTCTGCTCTGAACTGTGAATGAAGGAGAAAGAGACTGAAACGTGTGTCTTCCATGTTCTAGATAAGCGTCCTGCTCCTCTGAATTTCAGTTGAATAAGTTTATTAAAACTTTTATGTTGCTTAAAAGTGGATTTTTTCTGAAATGAATCTATTTGTAAGTGTCTACATATCACCTCACTACAAGTACTTTACAGTTTTAACAACTAACAATGCAGGTTGCATCTATGCTGACTTAGTCTTTCCCCTTATACCAAAGTAGGTTATCCCACTGTATGTCTATTCAATTGAATGTATTTTGTGTGGTATACAGCAGATTTTATTTCATGTAGCAGTATGTCTTGGGAAGAAACACAGTTACATGAAAACAATTAAGTGCTTTAAGTGAGGAAGCCAAAGGCAAAAAAAAAATCTCAACCCAGGTACATTTCAAGGTCTCAAAAATCAGTTCCTGGAACTAGTAGATTACTCAGTAGGCTTTGTTAGAAAATATTTTTTCAGAAAAGCACAATTATTTTCTGCATAGGTTGTTTTGCTACAAAACTGCATTTCTGACCGATAAAACAAAGAAACTTTATCTAGAAAAAAACCCAAGTTTTAACAGACATTCTGGGCTTATAACACTATAAATAGTCTCCAATTAAAAAAAAAAAAAAAATTACACATTTATCCAGGGAAGCAGTATATTTTGTGTAAGACTGTCTATTACTTAAAGAAGTTGAAAACTGAACTCCAAAAGCCTGACTGATTGTGACAGCAGCACTTTTCACAAGCTGATTGAAATTAACAGTTTCTTTCAGTTGTTCTAATTAAGACCAATGAGAGTTCTGGAATTCACCAAAGGTGTCTCAGATTGCTCTCTTGCTTAGGTGTTGTTGATATCAACTTCTACTTATTAAACAAACTGTTTAGTCTAACTTGCAAACAACTTCTTTCTTAGGGTGTTGTTTCAAGAAGTTCTCATTGATACCTTCTATGACAGTTTCTTAATACAGAGCACTGCAATTAGCGACGAAAATGAAATAATTTATGGTGAAAGACTAACACATAGCGGCGGTGACTCTGATAATGTGAATACAGAAATGTCACTGAACAAACAGTGACTAAGGACTCCCAGACATTACTGTTTGCATTTAATAATGACCACACTTTTCTACCAAGAAAGGGCCAGATCTGGAACATAGCCAATGTAGGTATGCCGTAACTTTCAGTGCTGGGTCCTACAGGAGTAGGAGATTTGAAGTTTGTAAGCTGGATGCCTGGGGCCTGAGACCAGGCTGTATTAGAAAGGAGCCCACAGCTGGTGTGAGGATCGTAATGGCTACAGTTACAGAAATTCTGTGCAAGGGAGATGTCTGGATCTTCACATGCTCTTGGGCTTAGCGGCGCCATTTGATCAACACAGAAGTACCCTACCCTTCCTGAAGACACTTACTCAAAACAGCTGCCTTTAAAACATGGTCAAATGAGGAAAGCCCATTCTTTTGTTTCGTGATACAGCAGATACAACATGCACCCAAGGATGGCAGACATGGGCATTCCTAGAGCATCCTGGGATTTCCTGAATCCCTTTTACTGTATTTAAACTCACATCCATCATGAAAATGGTATAATCACCAGACTGGTTGCAACTATGCATTTGCAAATACACACACCAGGCTGTGTT
This sequence comes from Leptosomus discolor, assembly GCF_034619465.1. NCBI lineage: Eukaryota > Metazoa > Chordata > Aves > Leptosomiformes > Leptosomidae > Leptosomus > Leptosomus discolor. Next base: position 75,235,791 of record NC_141419.1, read on the forward strand.
TGCTGACTATCAGTACACACCTGCAAAAGGACTGAGGAATACTAGCATATGGCTAAACGGTGCTGTACTGTGAAACGCAGTGCAACCTGCAGCCCTGGTCCACAGACTCCCCAGGTCAGGAACCTGGCTGCATTTTGATGTGAGTTCTTCTTCACTAAACACTCATAGATGAGGTCTGGAAAGTGAGCAAATACTTCAAGATCCCACAGTTTAGGGTTGTGCAAGGTTATTACATATGATGCATCTGCTGCATAACTAATTTTACAGCTATTATATATGACAGTTCTTCCATACTCAGAGTTTAATCTGGTTATTATATATATGCCCATAAATTTCAGATGTTCTTTTTAAATGGATTGCAAGCACATTAGGAAGGTATAAATTAAATGCTACTGTATTTGAGAGAAAACTTTAGTATTGAAGTTTTATTGTAAAGTATTTAAAACCTACTAATTTTAGCTTCATTGCTGTGAAATAAGTGGTTGTAGAATCATAGGTCATTTCAGACAGTCTTTTATACAGTGCCATTCAGAAAATGATGTATTATCTGACTTTCATTGAAGAAGGGAAAAAAATTCTTGAAATGAAAGTTAAAAAATGATTGGTGTTTTTTTTTTTCTTCAGGGATTAATGGGCCATTTAACCGAAAGATGTGTGTGAGGTATTTAATCTTTTTTGACGTAATTATTACAAAGAAGGTGCTTCAAATGTACTTGCAATAGCAATGAATTTGGTTCAATTTACTAATGTACTTGGGCTACTTGAACAGTGAAGGTACTTGGGCAACTTGTATAGTGATTGTTTTATTCCTGTTAAGATTAGGTTATGTAGTGCATATATATATAATATTGGCGGACATATTCCTTCTTGGAATATTTCGTATGTCACTATGCTCTTATTTTAACAGTGACTATGTAGAGGAGGGATAGTTTACAATGATTACTGAGCCTAATTCCCACAATCCAGGTTCTCTTCCCAGAATTTCCTGTCTTAGAGTTCCTGTGGCACCTTTAGCAAGACAGTTCTGTGTCTGTGCCTTCTGTTTGTGTCTCTGGTGCTTCTTGGTGTTGTCTGTCTCCAATTTTTGCATCTGCCTTTTCATTGTCCCTGCGATTGTCTTCACTTCTGCAGGTATGCATTTATGCATTAAAAGCATCAGCGCTCTACCCAAGAAAACTGTTACATGCTTTGATCCTTCGGAATTTCTGATGTCTTTAAAGCTGGAGCTCATGGTTTCTGAACTGTGTATTTGTGCTCTGCTTCACTCTCGTTCACTCCCTGTCCCTCAGTGAAGGTGGCTAGGCAGTGGCACAGCTGTGGGTGTACCACTTGGTGCTAGAGGCAGCCCAAGCACACATCTGCACTTGGTTCAGGCACACCAGCAGCCAGGAGAAAGTGTTTGGATCTACCATGAGTGGACACACTGCATAGCTTCTTTCCAGATCTTTACAAGTAAAACCTGGAAGTGAGGAAAAGTAGATTATGGCTGTACATGTAAACACTGTGGTCAGTGACTGTTTTCTGGCCCAGAAACCAAATGTCATGACTTGTATCTATACCTAAATTCTGTTGCACTGTAACATAGGTAGTTTTGCCCATGATGCTTATTGGGAACAAGCCCCCCCTCTGAATCACCATCCAGAGCTTGCCCAGGTATGAGCAGGAGCTGGGCCAAACTACAACTCTTCCAGAAGGTTTACTAGCAGTTAACTCTTACGGGACTGGGCTGAGTTGAAGCCCATGTCCTATCTAGTTTACTTAAGCAGGCAGACAAGCAGCTGCTGCAGCAAAGTAGTGGAACACATAAGCTGCCAACATAGCAGCAGCGGAGTGGGGAAGGGATGGAGAGAGAGGAAGGACACTCGGTTATCCCCACATTTGAACTTAGCACAATGGCACTACTGACAATGATGATAAAATGTATATTGATCCTGACCTATTAGGAATCCTCATAAGAATTTAAATATATTTACAATAACAAAATTAAGTGCCTGGAATGCTTTGGGTTTGATATAATTTGGTATGAATCATGACTGGTTTTTAGAGTAACCGCTCAGAACTGGCTTGTCATCTCAAAAAATAATCCATGCTCATAAATACTATAAAATTTTTGTGTTATTAACTAATTTTTCCCTGCTCCCAAAAAAGTATGTTCCTTTCCTATCTTTTTTGCACGAACACTCTGTGTGAGGCACTTCCCAACTGAAAACCCTTCAGAAGAGAGTTGTTAATCAAAAACCTGATTCTCTGAAGAGGTCAGTTCATCTTCCCGCTATATGTGTGTTGATAAAATGGTGTTCCTTCACCCTGACTGACATTCTTTTCCCGAAGTGAGAGGACAAGAAGTGGCCTAGGCCACAGAGGCATTACCTTCCCCATAGGAGGATTGTATATCTATATCTGTATAGAGAGATATATAGATATATAGGTACATATGATACTAATATCAGAACTGCTGTTAAAAAAAGCTGGATTAACATGGAGTCAGCTTTCTTCAGCAATGGGTGAAAGAAATCTTAAAGAGACAAAATATTTCAAGGCAAGTTCAAAAATACTGAAAATCTCCAGACTTACTGGTACTGTCACATTTAATTTAACTGATGACATAAACACTAAGCAGAGTTACATGAAATTATTTTTTCTTTTTTGGTGAAGCACAATTTTTTTTTTTTTATCACATGCTACAGAACTTTCCATTGCCTTGTGAACTGAGGTGAAATGCATCATTAAAGCCCCAGAAAGCACCTTGTGTTTAATTATTTAGACATATAGGGAGATTAAGCCTCTTAAGACGAAAATTCTTTTCAAATATCACAGTTTAAATTTGCATCTATTTTCTCCTGTTCCTTCTTTCTATTGTCAGGTTTTGGAGGTTTTTACAGTGATATTTTTATACTATTCTGCATTATTATTAAATTCACAGTGGGTCTTAAAACATCCTTGTAATGAAATGTATATTTGAAGGCACTTAATGGAAACTCTCAAAAAAAAATCTAACCTTTTCTCAAGTACGTCATAGTCTTTTCTCCTTTTCTTTCAAAGAGTGGAATGAATTGTAGCAGTTTTGTAAAGTTCTTTCATTTACCAAGAACAGATAACAACCACATAACTAGAGTAGGCTGGAAATCATCCAAGTTTCCACAATTCTTCTGAAAACATTAATTCATGATCATGAGTGTATTTTATTGACTGTTCATTAAAAAATACTTCAGAACGGATTTCACATTTTTAAAGCAAAAGAATTTTCTCAGTCTGTTTCAAAATAACTATTTTGTATTTAATTTTAGAAAATTTTAGTGGGAGAAGGGCTTAAACTTCAGGAATTAAAAGACAGTATTTTTTAATGGATAGAAGTATTATCCAGTATTAACTTATTTCAACTGGTCAATTCCTACAAACAAATTTTGCAATTTAATTTTATTTTGATTCAAGATAAAATAGAATGTTCGTATTTTGAACAATTTCCATGAATGAGAATATCGTTTCCTGACAAGCCTATCAAATTAAAAATTTAGTAAGATTTTAAAATAGTTTATTTGAAAGGATTCTTGTTCATATGCTGTTTTGCCTGATCTTGATCTCAATCTTCATATGAAGCTGCTTATGCATACTCTTATGCAATCTATAATTTAGTATCTTGGCACTCACTCGCTCTGTCTGTGTCTTCTTGGCTTTTCACAAGACATTTTGAAAACCTTTGGTGATATCCTGATTCTTTGAAGAATCTTGTTCATTTTTACAGCATAGTAGCACTTTTTCCCCACTCAGCATCTGTATCTGGTGCTGAGTGTATTCACTTACATCATGAAGTAGTCATACTATGCCACGTATCAGGAAAGTCACCAGTCTACACCTTCCCACTTACTGGGAGAGAGAAACAGGATTTGTGAGGCAGATCTCTGAAAGACTTAAGGACCTGATTTCATTGTACATATCTCTGTGCTAATGTACAGATGGCTATTTGTCTCTCCAGTGTGAATGACTCCCAGGAGGTCATCCACAGTGCTGGACGAAGGGACTCCAGTGCTAATTCCCATTCCAGAACTGAATGTCCCAGGGCTTGATTTCAGTCAATTTTCCTGACTGACTTATTGATCTGATTTTTAAACTATTTGTCTACACAAACATTCAGTATTACAAGATTAGGCCAAAGCCACAAAAAAAACCCACCCCAAAACAACTCTACAAAATTCTGATATAGCTTCTGATTTGAGTTTTGTTATTTCCTTTTGAAAACTACCAACTTGATTACATACTGCAGATCATTAAAATTTTGCCACTGGCTAGTTGGCCTTGTTGTTTCAAATTTTACTGCAAAAAGACTACAGATTTAATATTTTTCTCTCCATATCCTAGCAAATCACAGAATCACAGAATTACACAGAATGTTAGGGGTTGGAAGGGACCTCAAAAGGCCATCTAGTCCAACCACCCTGACAGAGCAGGACCACTTAGAGTAGATCACACAGGAATGCATCCAGGCGGGTTTTGGATGTCCCCAGAGAAGGAGACTCCACAACCTCTCTGGGCAGCCTGTTCCAGTGCTCTGTCACCCCCACAGTGAAAAAGTGAAACCTTGCTTTGCAGCAACCTTATTTACTACAGCAGGTATTTCTGCAGACTGCTGTAACCAAGCTGAAGGAAAATGCAATAAGGAAGATGAAGAAAAGTAACAAGATGAATAGTAATATAAATATTTATAGATCCTTTCATATGATCCTTTCAGCTCGTAATTCTAAGCATTGTTACTATATCAGGTAGAAAGGCTAGGCTTCTTGACCTGTGGATGGAGCTTTTCCTCACATTTGAATGACATTTCAGTCTCACTTACTAAATTTTGGTCTTTAGTTCATGCTGTGGGGAGAGACTGAAATGCGTAAAAATCGTCCAAGCTACTGCAGAGATAGATAAGAAGAACTGCCACAGTGTAAGGAGTTTCTCTCCTTTTGTGTTTCTGATACAGGATCCAGAAGCGGCATAGTAGAACTTTACCATTCCTCCAATTCCATGTTTCATTCTTTCAGAAAAAAATTCTTTATATTTTGGTCCATGGCTTCTCTTGGGGAAATTATTTCTGTTTCCATTAATGTTTTTGCTCCCATAGTCTTCCTGCATCCTGCCTGTCCCTAAATTCGTACACAGGTCTTCTTCCCACATCCAGAGGTAGCCTTAGTCTCCTCTTCATACCTTCTAGAGCATATCTTCAAACTTCCTTGTGTTTGATAGTGCCACTGCCTTGTCTACAGGGTCTCAGCACAAATTATCCCTGGGGACAGTTTGTGCATCCCATTCCCTCTTTCAAGTCCTCTAAAAGGAAAGTAGTCTTCTGACCCTGTGAAGGGCTGTGGGAATTCTTCAAGGTGACCACAGAAGGACTGCACAAGCAGCGAATATACAAGAATAAGTACCATGGAAGCTGTATCCAGACTACAAACTGCACATCCTGTGGAAGACAACATGCCATAACAAGTAAAAATAAATTTTCTGTTTTCATTTATAGTAACTGTTTTGTTCCTACTACTGGAAAAAGAGGAATGCTTAAGAAATAACTTTGAATTGCAACAAATACAACACACTACATATTTATCCTTGGTGCTTTCACATTTGATGTTTGTTCTTCTCTTATCTTCTTTGTCTTATTTAAGAAGCATCCCACACTGCAAAAGTGATGTTCTTGAACCAGTCTCTTGCTTTTTCACCACTAGAAATTCCAGTTGGCACATCAATTTATGTGGGTTGAAGAGGTGATGTGGAAGGAGATATTTCAGAAAACATTAGAGGATATAACATACATTCACAAGTTATCAAACTTTCTAAATTCTGTATATCAGAAAGGGCTGCTGAGTTACTCCTAGGACTGAAAGTCTAAATTTTACTGTGTTCGTTACTTGATGAAGAATTGGTACATTCCAGTGAGCTTCTCTGCCATGATATCTCAGAGCTGACAGGGTATCGGTATGCTAGATCAAGTGACATGAAAAGTTGAAGAGAGATTCAATTAAAGAAGGATTAAAGAACTGTCATACAGTTAATGCTTGTTAACATGAGAGTGGTTTGGCTTTTTTTCTTTTAAATAGGGCCTGTCAGACAAATATGATATTCTTTTTTGATAAGATTCCAGTTTGGTTGATAAAGATAATCACAGAGATGTAATAGGTCTAGACTTTTAACAATGTTTGTGGTAATATCACATGACATTCTGTTTGAGACACTAGCACTACACAGTATAAATAAAATACATATTAAATACGTTAAAAGTTGTCTATTAGATGGTTTTCAAAAAGGATTTGTCAATGGAGAATCATTCTCAAATGTGGATTTGTCACTGGGATTCCACAAAGACCTGGTGCTGCTCAACATTTTAACAAACGATCTGCAAGTAAATGTAAAATCACTGCTGCTAAAATTTGAAGATAACACAATAATGATAGACATTTAATATTTATGAGGACAGGGAGCCATAATCAGTCATCAAAGTAAACTGGGGCAACTGATCCAGAATATGTTTTAATACAGCCAAATATAAAATAATCTGCCAATGAATAATGAACACAGGCAGCACCTACTGGAGATAAACTTTTATTCTAAATAATTGTGACTGTGAAAAAAAACTAGGTTCTATGGTAGATTAAATGTGAGACCTGAACATGACTATAAAAAGACTTAATTCTTGAACACCTACATGAAAAAAGTAGCTAATAGGGGTAGGAAAGGGATACTACCTCTCATTTCTGAGACTGCATTTGAGATTCTGTCTAGACTAATGTCACATTGTGAAAAGATCTTTAAGTGTTGGAGAGGATACAGAAAAGATTATTTACCATAGAAGATACTGTAGAAGAGAAAGACTCTAAAAGCTCTGTCTGTTTAACTTATCAGCAAGAACATTGAATGGTAACTCAATTACAGAGTAGAAACCAGATATTAGTGATATCTTAATCTAGGTGGTAGAAGTACAATAAAAACCAGTAGCTGGAAGCTGAAACCAGATATGTAAAGTAGAAAGAAAGCCATAAAGGTAAAAAAGACTTAAGCCATTGGAAAAACCACAATGGCGGACATTCCATCTCTTGAATTTTCCATTAAAGTCTGATGGAAGAGATTACTGAATTTTCTCCGACATCAGTGGATAGTACGTTGTACTCCAAAATAAATTTTAGACTGTCATTTATTATGTGTTCTTGCTATACAAATCATGAACTTCACATGATCACACCCATTAGGTCTTATCTTACTATGTGTAACGGAATTTCTGATGTGCTTAAAACACTGAAACAGAACCTAGGAATCTGATTGAAGTCTTAAATCTGAGACCAGTTTACCCTCACTACTTCTTCTAGAACAGAAATGATATCTAACAGAATAGCTGTACTGGATATATACTTCAATGTTCATGAATTACTCAGTTATTAAAGGTGAGGATCACAGACATGCATAGTGTAAAGCGTCATAAATTTAAATGGGACATCTCAAACACTTAGGAAATGAAACTGAAAAAAATTATGTATGAACACAGAGGGCCTGCCAGTCCCCAGCTGGGGTGTCTAGGAAAAACATTGGCTACCTTTGATGTTTGTAGAAAAATAAGTTCTTTATTAGCTTAATAAAAAAAATGCTGTATGGAGGCCTTGATTTGAATAATAATTCAGATCTATGATGACAGAATTCAAAAGGGTTGAGGCAAGTCTAAAATGTATTAATTCCTTTTGCTTCCCTATCTTGTTAATCTACATTTGGTCTGTCTGGCAACATATCACAGAAGTTTGCATGCTTATGTGAAGAGCTGAGACAGCAGAACCTCTAAATTTGGGTGATTTTCAATAGCTTCCAACCCAGGCTAGCAAGGAGCATCTGGAGGAAGAGCTGGGATACTGTGTATTTACAAGACCTATGCATTCATTGATTATACTGCACTTGGCTTAAGATGAGAATATTAGCTTGCTACTTACATAAGGACTGAAACAAAGGAAAAAAATTGTAAAGGAAAAGAATTAGGTGTTACCAAAAATCAGGTTGCTTTAGCCACTGCATGCATAGTACAGGATGTAGCACAGAAGGTTTGGAGAGGAATTTGTGCTGAGACAGATGGAGATCTCCTGAAAAGTGTCTGATGGATTCCTGTAGGTGTTCTGCAAAGTCATTTTTGTCCTGGTCACTTGTGGCCTACAGGGTGCATTTAAATCTCCAGCAGATCTTTCTACTGAGCTTGCACAAGAAATACTAGTTTAGTTTCTGAGCAAGTCAGAAAAAGGCTTCTCAGCAGTTACAGATGAAGTTTCTCCACTTGGTATAAAATACATAAATACTTTCTGAAGCAATGATGCCAACACATTCTTGAATCATGGATTTTCTCTCCCCAGGTGCTTTTCCTCTTCCAGTGAACTTTTAGATATTTTACAGAAAGTGATGTGTGTTCTGTCAAAAATTTTGAAGAAGGGTCAGGTATTATCCAGAATGACATTTCAGGTTGAGTGGTAAGATTTTAGTTCAGAAAGAGAAGCAACTTGCATTGTCTCCTTTCCAAGTTCTAAAGAGCATGAATAGTTAGAATGTTCTCTAAGCTGTGGGAGAGAGATTAAAATACACAAAACAGGAAAAGTGCTTCCATCTGGCAGTGTTTCCTCTGAAAAAGGCATACCTGGCACAATTTTCTATTTTTCTGGTGGATTTCATGGGTATGAATGCCAAATACAAGAAGCTTTAAAGTTAGTTGCCACCTCCTGCCGTTCTCAGCATAAGAGGGACTTGATTCTGTGTGTCAGTTTTCTGTTGTGTCTATTCATCCCCTTCTATCAGTATCCCCCTAAAGGAAGCCACAGGAATTTGTTGCCTGTTACTGTACCTGTTCTTGTTGACCTCTTTCCCTGCTTATGTTGATCTTTCTCCCCTCTTCAGAAGCACAGTGGCAACATCAGGGAATAATCAGAGAAACAGTAGCAGAGGCAGCAGCAGGCAGGTTCTGGAGTGCAAGAACAGTCTTATGCTGTTCTTTTTTTGAAAGTAAAAAAAAACAAACCAAAGAATTACACCCCACCCCCCCCCCCACCCCCCCGCCAAATTATATTTTATATTTTAATTTTTTTATAGTTACAATGGAAAGACACTAAAGGTATATTCTCATTGATTTTCTGTCAGTTGTTAAATTCAGCAAATAGTAAGTGATGAGGCAGTAGAAGGCAGCTGAGATTCAGTGTATTAATTGCTGACTGACAAATGAAGGAGCTCTCTCCCACCATTTCAGGTTGAACCACCAGTGAAAGCCATAAGGTCTGCACCTGTCACCACTGAACCAAGATTACTTAGCATGTGAAACCAGGCCAGTGTAGGATGTTGTTTCACACCAGGCAATCTGAATACATTCTCTGTTTAGAAAATATAAAGTTTCTGTTGTCAATTACCATTGGATTTAGACCCTTACGCCTTCCCTCCTATGGAGGATTTTTCCATGTCAGTCCCCTATACTTTGTCACATCCAGAAACATTTCACACAAAGTGTATTCCCTTTTGATTCATTAAGATAAAACAGTATAAGATGTTAATTTTCTTCCAGGTTTTCTATGCCTCTAAAAGGAATTTTGTAACAGGATCCAGTATCAGGCCTCAAGTAACTGTAACGGTCAGGGTTTTCGTTCTTTGGGCCTAGAATATGTGCAATAAAATTACTCATAATAGTGTTGGGGTACATTACTTTATTAAAAGCAGCTTTAACTATTTTAGTTCCTTATTGTTTCTGTTTAACGTTGGGTACTTACCTGAGAGAAGATGAATCTTTTCTCCTCTTCCTATCTGTCACAGTTAAATTATATATAATTATTACATAATTACAGATGTGCTGTCTTCCTTTGCAGGATAATCATAGGTGTAACTTAAAAAACCTGCAGGTATTTAGGTTAAACAACCTTGCAGGTCAAGTGCTAGTACACCACAAGAAATTATCCCCAAAACATGCTGAACAGTCTTGTCAGCCTTTAACATAACAGCTATAGCTCCAAAGATAGAAAGATCTCTTGGCTTAAAGATGTTTGCTAGCACCCAACAAAAAAAAGATATGAAAAGACCTTTTGTTTATAGTTTATCTGCTAAGTATCTGTCTTCTCTTGAAACTACTAGGACTACACTATTGACATTTCTTGACTAAGAGATATCTTCATCCACCAATAAGCTTATTGGGTTTAACATTGCTAGTCATTACACCTGTCACATTGGTGCCAGACGGATAGCAGAAAGAAGGTGGTGTCATATTGTGTAAGATGTCAAACTGACAATCCAAAACCGAGTCTCTTGTACTAAGTTTCCAGACTTAATAACTTTGCTTTCATATATGGTGTGTGAGGATAATTAAGTTCCTTCATGTGCATAAGATTCCACTACTCAAAAATCTAGTCAAACTCTTACCTAGTTTTTAAGTTTCAAAGCCAATATTAGGCTGCTTAGACTTAATATGCACGCAGTTCAGAAAAAAAGAAGCAGAAACAGCGCTTTTACTATCACTTGAGATTTCTAGGTATCTGCTACCTGTCCAATGTGTAACTGCTACCAGTCCTTGAGCAACTTGTCTTATTGGTGATGCATGCTTGTATATCATCTGATTTTACTACAGTCCTTTTCAAAAGCACTTGCCTCAGGAGGACTGTCAGAATCTGAATCCCGTATTCCCAGTCCTTTTAATTTTGCTTGTATTTCACGTACAATAGGTTTTACCTCGCATCATGCTTGCTTTTTTTGTATTAAGGACTTAAGAGGTTTTCATTTAAAGGACTGGGTTCATTTTTAAATACTGGATTTTTCTTCTTTCTTTTTTCTTTCAGAATGCTATACAATTTCATTTTTTAAAGACACCAACAGGATTTGCCAATGAGGTTAAAAATTGCTGGTGTTGGAAGGCTACTCAGTCCTAATGGTGAAAAAATGAACCTAGAAAATATCCTTCCATAATTCAAAATAACTTTATCATCAGGAAAATACTTGAATAAAACGAACAAACAAAAAGATAGAGTGAGTTCAAAATTAAAACCTGCTATATTTTAGCAGCTGTTACCACCTGTACCTACCTCATTCTAATTCAATACCTCTACCACTGAGTTGTTGAAAGGGTGGATAACTTGATACTGTCTCGGTCTGCAGGAAAGAAGGAGTAGTGGCTGTAGCCCAAACACAGAGCCTAGTATGGGAGAGAGAATGTTAGTGCCAGAGGTTATGTCATTTTTCTGCGAAATAAGTATGTGGATCCTCTAATAAATCTGGCTTTGGTATTGGCAAGCAGTTAAATAAAACCACAAATACCTGTGTGCCAGATATGCACAGCTGTATGAGTCTCACTCCAGATCCATTGCATTTTCCTATCCTAATCCTTTCTACATCACAATTACAGCTATGGCAGGGGATCCCATTACAACCCAGATGACCCCTCATGGTTAAAAGCACAGTTCAAGCTGTCCAGTTTCTTATTATCTATTGTTTTTATTGAGGTGAACCAGCAGAGCCTTGAGTACAAATTCTTTGCAACAGGAATGAAAAAGGATCTATCTGTCCTAAAAAAAAAAAAAGAAATATTTGCCTTAGGTCTGTCTCCACAATGACTCTGTGGCACTTCAAGACCTTAAACCTTGCACTGTGCACAAAGCTGTAACTGTGACCATTCATCAAAACTTTTTGTCTCTGTAGTCACTCTTACTTGCAGCTGCCCAGATTTTTGAACTTACTGGACACTGATATCCTACCTACACTGCAATGTGAAGCATGCTTTAACCATGTCAGACAACTGAATAGTATATTTTCTCACCCAGTACTCAAAGAGGCTGCTTTTGCACTAAGGATAGAGACTGAAAAGGGAGCTCAAAAGTGTGTAAAGGAAGATATAACTATTTGGATTTGCAGTTAAGGGAGGTTATGGTGTGGTAGCAAAATTATGATGTAAAATTATATTGGACAAGAACAGCCTGGTTCAGGGACAGATTTAGATTTAGGTACAAAACAAGTCCATACACAAGATAAGTGGTTGCCCAGTTTTCTTGAAGAGCTTAGGAAACAGTGGAGGGCAAGAAAATAGCAACGACACAGCGAGTTCACTTGGGTAGACGCATAGTTGTATAACGCTTATGTTTTCCCACTGATGGTACAATAAACCTGGAGGCCCAGTGGTGTACCTAACAGTCTCTTACAGATATTTTGGGTACCACTGCCAGTGGACTAGCACTTAAGTTTAAGCAAATGTGTTCTAAGCAGTGTCAGCTCCATAATGACAGCACAATCCTGGTTAGTGTTTTGTCTAGTAACTTTAAGCTATTGTCTGCAGAAACCTGGCCAGATACTCAGTTGATTTAAGTGGCTGTCACACTGCTTATTTGTATAAGCATTTGCACCAACTGAAAAGCTTGACATTATTATACATTATCTGTATAGTAAAACATGGGTAGTTTTGCGTGAGCGCGTGTGTGGTTTATTTGTATTAGGTATAGTTTCTAACTATGAGAGAGATTATACATAGTCAAAAATTATTTATAAAATATATGCCAAAAGAAAAATGTGTCCATGTTTTCAAACACTTATAAGCTTAGTAGAGTATGAAAATGTAACTAGTAAACACGTATGTGTAAATGCACAAAAATAAGTATTTATATGCACGTGTGCATATAGAGATACATCTATAACATTGTACGTTGAATATGCCTCCTACATCTATTTACATAAGGAAATGATTTAGGCTAAGTACAAGATCACAATCCACAGTACCATTTGGAGGTTATACTTCAGGAGCTACCTGGTTTAGAATTGCTCTTTATAATTCTCTTCTTATTTAGGACTGAATCCCACAAAAAAACTTAGCACCTTCACGATAATGTAATAAACTGGTTTGTCAGTCATACTTCTGTGGTTCCTTGACACAGAGCTCTACTCAGAAGTTAAAACTTCTTTCAGTGGTTACTCTACATTCAGAAAGTATTAACCTCCTTTGAATGAGCCAGAAAAACATATAAGCAAAATTAATTCCACTTACAATTCCTTTTATGTTCTTTTTAATGCCTTCCATAGACCAGTATCAAATTTGTACAAAGAAAGACAAGACTTCAGTGTATCACAAAAATGTTACACCTGTTCTGATGGCTGACAGATTTCTTGGTGTCAATTTAGTGATCTCAGGGAACTTGGAAGTGGAATTAAATTTCAATTCTTTTTTTTTTTTTTTTAAGGAATGGAGTAGTAGCAAGCACAACAAGGAAGACACAGGTTTATTAAATAATGGATTCTTGGAGAACCTCTCTGCTTGGGAGTCTGTACCAGAGTTTTAAGATGACAGAAGTCATCTAATAATAAACCAAGCCTCCAAAACAATCATGAACATTTTTTGTAGGATGTGAGTCTAGTTTAGGGAGTTAACCAATCACTAGAGGCAGGAGGTGAATATTAAGATATCAACCACACAGGTATTTTCCTTTTCTTTAAACATACACTAAATCTTATAGATATGGCATTATTTGCATGATACAGCACTAAGGTTTTCATTAAATAAAATAGTAATGCAGAAGTTTTAGTTAACAAACTGTTGGAGAAAAGGCTATTTAGATGAAAAATACATGAAGGGATGAAAATGTGAAAATTAAAAACCTGGAGGGATAATTGGCTCAAAGAAACATGCGAAACCAAGACCCATTTATGAACTCAAGTCATTATTTCAGTATTTTCCCCTACTTGCTTTTATTTATTAGTGTAAGTAATGCTAAAAAAAATTTAAAACATGCAATAGCAACAAGAAAGTTTCCAGCAGCACTTGCAAACGTCTCCTGGAAACAAGTGGCACTTCTGGAAATGGCTGCCAAGGAAAACAAGTACATGGTGAATCAACGATTTGCACAGGGTAGGAATAAAAACAAGGCGGCAATCCAAGCTGCCAGCCCTGCCACACACCATTCCAAGGCAAATATCATCAGGAAACACACAATTCTATGTAGTAAAGGTTTTGAAAAAGGCCACACTGGTCTCAGCCTGGTCAGGAATGCCATCTGAATTGTAGTTTAGCCCACGCCTCACAGTCCTGGATTTAGTCTTCCAGTTAGAGTTAGAACACAGTCCTCATGAAACAGTGAGTGTTTTTGTCCCTGACTGGTGGCCTTCTATATGATAACCCTTGTACTGGCAGCAGAGAGAACAGCTAGGTTTTGTAAAAGTTGGAAAAATCTAGACTTGCTAAAATACACATACACACAAAAATCTCTCGTCCAAAGATAATGAGTCATGTCCTAAGAATTTTAAGACTGGCTTCCAGACAGATACTTAAAATAATAACGCATCCTTATTTTCTTTTAGCTGTTATCTGTATTTTTGAATCATTGAGAAGGAGGACTGTGGTAGCATTTTTCAAGCTTCTTACCACAAGGGCACTAGCAACAACGTTGTTTAAATGAGAGAATAAAATGGAGACTTTTGTTATCCCTGTAATTCTGACTAGCACACAGCATCCAGTAAAACTGTGCAACACTGCAAAGAGTAGATTCCAGCATCTATATTATTCTTTGTCTTGACGATGTCCTAAACATGTTTAAGCCCATTGAAGGCAATACCAAGTTTTAGGAGTATTACTATTGTGCTAGAGACTGTTCTTGTGTTTATTGCAAACAGACACAATGAGTATTTTGGGCTACTTGAGTTTGTACATCTATGTGTCAGTGAGGGTCTGAAGTTCCCTATTTAATTATTTTCTCAGCCATCTGAGTGTAAAGTTTGCAGAAAGCTTTATACAGTTTGTATATGTGTGATGTTGGACATTTTTTCAGTTTTCTTCTCTTGTAGTAAAGGGGAAGATGAAGAACTATATCAAAGGGAAAGATTTTTATTTTGCCTGAATAATATCACAAACGAGCCAGGTAAATACAATAGGAAAGTCAGTATTTCCACAGGCCACAAGGACAAAAACACAAGTGATTTTGTTTTTGTCATTGAACAGGCAAAATCACAGTGCCCTAGGTTTCAAAAAACCCAAAACAAATACAGAATCTGTGTCCTGGAAGGTTATTATGTCAATATCAGAACGTTTTGCCTCCAAAGACAAAATAGCCTGTGCAAAAAATTCATGCCAGGAATTGGCTCTTTCCTCACTACTAGATGCAATGCTATGCTCACAGTATTAATCATAGAGCAGCACCAGCTAGGCACTACACCACACACAAAGTACAAGCATCAGTTGTTGCTGTGAACACAGTATTACATCATTAGATCTAGGATGTTCTATTCCTACCCTACCTTGAGTTGTCTGAAAATATACAAAGGTGGGATAATAAAAGCAGAGATTTTAAGGATTTTCGACCTACAAAGGCTGCAAGATATATATAGTTTGACCTTGGTTATAGTTTCATCTTGAGACTGAGCAGTACAGACAGTACTGCATCAGGTTTGGCCCCCTCCACTCTAGCAATTCTTCCAAGCTATCCTCAAAGTCCCTGTCCTCAAGACCCTGGAATCTTCACCATGCTATGCTGTAGCATATGCAATCTCAAGTACTCCTGTTGCAAAAGTCTATACGGTGTCTTTTCATGTTGTTTCATCTAGTTGAAGCTGAAAAACTACATGTGGTTGTGGATGCACATGCACATGCATATCATAGTCACAGGGGCAACACACGGAACCCGTAGAAGATCTAGGTCAGCTGCTCTATGGATTTAGTCTAGGCCTCAGGGCTCAGCCTGAGCAGATTGGAGCTGATCCACCCTGCATACCTGTCTTGGGGGCCAGAGATCATTCTCGGGGAAGGATGCCTCTATTAGTGCATTTACAGGCAAAGTTATCATGTAATGAAAAATTAATGTCTGGAAAAATTGTGCTACTGATGCTGTATAGAGATTGATTGCTGTGTAGCTCACAGATTCTGGTCTGCAAGACCTCTCCTTCTGCAAGGAACAGCATACAGATGGGACATTATTTGCATTTATGTGCATTTACAGTTTTCAGTATGCCTATGCTGCAAGAATGGACTGTTTTTACCACAGCTATGTAGTGATATTTAATGGAAGTCTTTTGAAGGCCAGTACTGCATGTTTGTACTTTTCATTAAAAGGTATTGTTCCAATTATAATGTATGAAATTGTCATTTCACTAAAAATTGCCATTATATTTTAACAACTCAGTAAGACTGTATTTGACTCTTTCCCTCTCATTGTACACAAATGTTCTCTATTCATGTACATGCAGTTTGCAGTCAAATCTTTAAATTAAAATTACTATATTCTTTTTTTCAAAACCTAGGGCAAAAAGTAATTATAAATCAGCGCATGATTCTCAGTAAGAGACTTAGTATTCAACTAAATAATCAGTGTCACTTCAACAGCAGAATCATAAAGACCATTTAATTTTTTAAAACAAAATTTTCTTTAAGAAAAGGACAAAATTATTAAGACTAGAACCATATGAATGAAAGCTAATGCCTGTGTCTGCTGTGAACCTGCTATTTAGCCTTGGGCAAGTATTAAATTTTTCTTCACCTCTGTCTATGCTACAATAGATTGTCTGTTGTATTCTAAGTATGAAACTTTTCAATTAGATACTTTTAAAACATTTTTTTCTTCCTTTTTACCACGAAGGGGTTAATGGTGCCAAGATGAATAATTTTTTGTAAAGACAACAGAAGAGCTGACATTATATGCAATATAATTATCTTTTTATTTATTGAATTGAAACACTGAACATTAGTGATACTTAGTTATATAATCGTTTGCAATTACATATGCTACAAATAACCAAATTTCAATTAAATTTTATTACAAGTCTAAACTTCAAACACCACCCATCTTTACAACAGAAGTGGTCAATGCCTAAGCCTTTAGAAATTAAGAGCAAACTGAAAAAAATGGTCAATATTTTGTCATTTTAGAATTACATTTGCCCACCAAATCCTACACAGATGGAGATAAAAGCTCCTCCAAGAGCAAAAAGCGCATCTTTTTTTCTTTTGCTACAAAATATTGATGAAGTGCTCTATTGAGGTAGAGATCTCATTAATTATTTGATTTACAGAAAAAGAAGACAGAGGGAAATGAGTGCCCTGGCTAATGCCATGATGTACCATCTTGAGACTTAAGATCTTTTTAATGTATTCGGCAGTGATGCAGCTGAAAGAGGAAAGAGGGAGTTGAATGGATCCATTAATTTAATTGAAGTGAGCTCTGACAAGAGATAAAACATCTTAGGCCCTGCATCTCTTCAGGATGCATCAGCACTATCGTAAACAGTCAATGATCCACAGACACAGACACACACAGAAAGCTAAAGGTATACCTAGATTCTAGAGACCTCAAGGCCAGAGAATAGCTATAGAGGCGGAGGTGAATAGACTGAATAGGCCCTCCCTTCATGCAGCATCACAAAGTATTCAGCACCTACTGCATTTGTTCAACTGCATCCCCATGAGCAACTCCTGGATCAGCTATAAGTGACTCAGACTTCTTACAGAAAAGTTGCATTTGTTCATTTTTTTCATGCTTCAGGGAAATGCACTCTGTCTCATGGTCTCTTGAAAGACAGAGAGGAAAAACAGACTTCTACTGCTCTTTAAAGAAATTCTGCTGCTGCTGCTGTCTTTCAGATGTCTTACTCTTGTTCCCCTCATGGCTGACAGAAACTTGTTTTAAAAGTATGGTATCATTTCGAAATACGTAAGTTTTGCTTAGTTAATTGTTACCATGAGCATACTCAGATAATACTGTAAACAATTTTCACTAATAATACATTACCATGACTTTTTACCAATGACATGGAATACCTGGGTTCATATCCCATAATTGCTTTCTATTAAGTCAGATTTTACAAAAAATTAAGAATTAGATTTTTGATCTTGATAGAGAACAATGTGATTGATACCACATGGTAAATACAGCTGGCCAGTCCTAAAGTGACATAAACATGCAGTTTTCCTGACCGCAGATTTATAATGGTGACTTGCTCCCTGAGTTCTGGGTTAATACCTGGAAAACTGAGTAAGATCAGAAGAAGGAGTTTATGACAGATATTGCCTTTAAATACTAGTCCTGAACATTCTGAATTTCTTGGGAAATTTAATAATTGGCTCTTCAGCCCCAGAAAATACTTAACATCAGTATCTGAACTGCCTGGTTTACAGCTAGCTCAGCTGAGTCTGTGTAAATACCTCCTGTCTGTGATGTGAAGAAACTTAAATTCCTTTCAAAGAGAGAAGAATATTCCAGGAAAGGGACACTGTGAAGTTACAGGCCTGAGTATTTCAAAGTTTTCTGAGCTGCTTTGCATCCCAACAGTCTTTCTGTAAGCTTAGGTTGTTTGAAAGATAATAATTTAATGGTGTTCTTGACAAGTAATTAGACTAATACATATACACAGAGAACATAGGTTCCATTTTATTGAAATATAAAAAAGTTGTATTCAAAGAACAAAAATTTACTTTTCCTGCTCTATGAACACTATATTCATGTTTTCCTGTGTGCACTGATTTGCCCTATGAATTCACAGTAAAGCAAGGACAATATTTTACCCGTGCTGACTCATCACAATCATGTTTATGATCAATAATTTGAAACAATTCTTCATTAAAAAAAAAATAATATGAAAAGGAAAGACTTCAACAAGTGAAAGAAAAGTGAATACAGTTCCTTAAAGCAGGAGATGCAAGTGAGAGAACTCATGGATCTGGGGACAATGAGGAATAAAAGTGTTCTAGCAAGATTTTAAAAATTCAGGCACTACTTTGGGAGCCACACAGAGACTCATCCACGCATCTGGACTCAACCAGTTAATATTCTAGAGCAGCCAGCCAGAGTGGCCATTTTAATATCTTCACAGCTGCTTCACATCACAGTAGCTGAAATTCTCATAACATTAAGCAAAGACAGTACAACTCAACGCAGAAGGAAATCGTGTCTAGCCCTATATTCCTGTCTATCTAGACATGCAAATCAGAGGCCCTATTTCCTATCCAGCTTCAAATATTCAGGCAAAGTTGTTTTGTTTAGTGGCTTTTACATATTAATTTATGTCTATATATTTTTTTGTTTTGTACACTCCAGTAACATCATCCACACACAATGATATTCATCAGAATAAATAAGCAAGTAGAAAAATACAACAGAGCAGTCATATTGAAACCTGTTCTTGGAAAAACACTAAAGCTACATCAGCAAGTATGAGACTTTGACAATTCTGGCATTGGATTTGACTGGAGTATCAACAGGTAATTACTTAAAAGGCATGTTGCAAAATAAGCTGGACTTGTTTATTTCTCATTTATCCTTAAGACATTGAAAATTACAAAATTCAATAGATCTAATATAATATTCACCTTAAATGTTAGCTGGATTGCTGGCATTTAACCAATAGTGCATTTAAATTGTTAAAAAAAAAGATGCAAGTGAAACAATCTCTGTCTCCTTAAAGGAAGTAATTTGAGCTGATTATACAGAGTGCAACGATGCATTAATACATCACTGGATGTGAAATGTGTACAATGTATCACATAATTCTTTATTTAGAGTTTATTAAACAAGCATTGACCTTCAGTCTTATCATACACAAAGCTGTATCCTCATAGTTCGATAAAGCGGGTTGTCAAAGTAAATATTTACAGCAGCTAGTAAAATAAAATCAGGTTATTTTCACTAATGGTCTATAGTGATCATTTATTTTTGGGCAGCTATATTCTTGCTGTCAAGCTGAAGCCCTCTTTGGCATTAGAGATCCCATCCAAAGAGAGTCCCTGAAGGCAGGCTACTGATTCAGGGTGGTATCCTGTAGCTATTAAAATTGAAATTTCCAGGATAAGGCTACCAGAAGCTTTAATAACTTCACTTACAATGGCTCAGATTTTCTGACTGATTTAGAAACCAAACAGCAAACTTGGCCTGATGCTATGCTGCTGAACATGAAAGAATACCACTCTCCTGGCCCAAAAGAGGATTGTGTTTAGTTATACTATCATCAGTATAAGCAACAGCATCAAATAACCAGAGAATACAAATAAAGTAATTATCTATTACTAAGTATCATTGTGATTTCTTTTCTCAGGGGAGGGCATCACATAATAAAAACATGAGTGATAATTATTGTGTCAAGTAAGGCTATTTATTTATTTCTAGTATAAACTGAGGTTTCCTATTACTTAAAACTTCCTTTGTTAAAAATATGCTTTAAAAAACCTCTCAATGTTCCAGGTGAATAGAATAAAACTTCTGTACAAAGACTTTTCCATTGCAAACCAAAGCAGTTAAAATAGTGGTTCACAATATGGTTTGTATGTATACTTATTGCTGTTTTAAGTATTATATCAGTTGTTTGTTTTTCCCAAGTTTGTTCCATTTACTCTGTTGTTCCTCGAACAGTGCAGTAGTGGGTGCTGGGTAGCAGTTACACGGGCAGACTGTATTTTCTTATAGCACAAGACATGCATGGCAGCATAACTTGCTTTAAAGAACCTGAACAATAAATAGAATTTTTTCCTACTTCTTATTTCATACTGCAAACCAGTCTTTATAGTAGGATTTCAGGTATTTAGCAATAAAAATAAAGAATATTTTATAAACTTCAATCAAAGCAGTTCCGGAGAGGTACCAGCATTTTTGTAATTTCTGTCAATTTAAATATTTAGAAAAACATGATTAGAGATTGTATACTAAGAGTACTATTTAGACATCAGTGTCCTGAAAGCAAAGTCATTAAATCCAGAATCTGTGCAATTAAACACATCCAGTGAAGTACTGTAACATGTTAATGTGTGTGTGCGCAACACCTTCTCCTTCATCAAATTATAGCCTTGCTTGTGAAATTTTAACTGTGCTCTTAGGTATCCGGATAATGAGACATCGTCTCCAGCAATGTAAGCTGTCCCTAAAGATAAGGTGGAAGCTGGAGAAGCGTTCCTTACTTGTGATATATTTAGAAACGATTTCTTCTTTTAGGCACAATATTTTTCTTACTTACGACATATTTTAGTCACTAACATTAGAAGAGTAAAAAAACTTAATCAATTCCAAACTAAAAGAAGGACAATTCACACAGTCCCTAGTTTGCCACTGAAAGAGTGGCGTTGGCAGGAGGCAGCCTATACACTTGAAAACCACATCTGATTATATTTGGATGGTCTTCAGTATAAACAGGGAAAGTAGCACTTTAAATCAGAGTGAATCTACAGTCACTCTGCTTTTATTAGTAAGTGTATTCTGGGTTGTGTGGCAGCTTACCCAATGCATAGCAAACTCTGGTAACGCTGGTTTCTGGGACAGCACTTTTAAAGGCATTAGGTATTAACTCACATGAAATACAGTTCAAAACAGAGGTGATAAAATTGCTGGGGATACATATCCTCTAAATACTGTCATGCAATATCCAGAGATCCATTCCAAAATATAGAGTTTAGCTTTATTAGTGTATTCATGGGCACACCAAATAACTTTTTCAGCTACTATAACAACAGTTTACATAGATAAGATGTTGTTATTCCAAATAATTTTGCAAGAAAATTAAAATGGCACAGTGATCATAATGTAAGGTATTGTGAAAAGTCCCGGATTTTTTCTTGTAGTAAAGTGGTATTTTGTCATGGCCAAGGCAAAGAAAATTGTTTCTAATTGCAATAATACCTTCCATGAGAAGGTATCTTTTTATTTTTAACATCTAACAGCAATACATGATAGTCTGTTGTTAATATCTGTTCTCAAATTTTTAATTTTTTTTTATTTCATTTCTAAGGTCTGGTCCCAGCTATCCAGTTTTTTTAAATAGAGTGTTACTCAACACATACATATCTTCTAAGTAAAGCAGCTGAGAAAAACACAATTAAAAACAAATAAATAAATCACAAATCTTTGGCACAGCTGTGTTTCACTAGTACTCTGGAATAGCAAATTGACATTTTCAATTCTGTTTGTTCCATTCAGTGTTTAGTAAAGAACCTTTAATACAGCACCAACTATACAGTAATTGAATAAAATATATAGCAACATGACAAAGTCACCTGATTTATAGCAAAATCTTTTCTTTTCTTTAATACCATGCAGATCTGGAAGGGGAAAAAAGCTAGTTCTCTTTCTCACCACTGGTTTTTCGTGTTCTCTTTATTTCAGTTTAACTTGTATTGCCACAAGTTCTTCTATTTTCTCTGTTTCCCCTTTTGCATTCCCTTTACAAAATTAAGAGTTAGAGTGCATTTTCTGCAGGACAGCTCCTTAGAAAACATTTCTTCTTCACCTCCAGCCTCAGTGGAGAATGAGGGAAGGGACTGAGTACAAACTATGACTCCTGTCCCAGGCCAATAAGTGTAGTTGAAAGTCTTGAGAGGGAAAAGTGTGGTGTCCACCAAAAATATTCTATTGCCAGTTTATGACAGGAGAAATCAAAGGTCAAAATTTAATTTCATAATGCTGTTTGGTCCTCTGATCCAAAAGCAATGACACGCCATGTCACAGATTTGCATTTCTCTGAGATTTTGCAAAGTGACATATAATTGATACAGAAATACTTGAATAAAGAGGACAATGCAGTCTTTTGAAAATGATTATGATATAAAAGCTGTGTAAATATATAATAAAATGCAACAATAACATAACAGTGATTCTTTTTGTCACAGACTCCTAATTATAGAAATTGTTTTAAGATTTGCTTTTCTTCCTGTTTTTGAATTGTAACTTAATTCCGTTATAAATGTGTTCAATAAAAGATGTTAATGCCCAGAAATACAGAATTTCAAAATTTACTTTTGTTTTATAACAATAGTCTGACATTTTCAGATCCTTTTGGAATATGCAAAGGTTCAGAATTCTCTAAAATACTTCCAGATGGCAAAAGTACCTGCTATGGCAGTGGTAAGATTAAAGGAGAATCGAGGTTAAGAGGGATGTGGGATGTCCTGGAAATAAGAATGCTGCTACAGCAGGCTTCGAGACAAACTTGAGGACACAGGATTTTGGAGGCTGATGAGACTCTCTCAAGAGCAACAATGGGTGCTATAAGCTTTGCAGCTGTATGTTATTTAATCTAGAACAGCCGAAACTGGTATTCTCAGGCATAAACTACTTCCTGCTTTCCTGTGCCTTAAGTCTTTTTAAAAGAATCAATCCATTGTTATTCAATGTTACATGCCTTTTAAACTTACATGTGAAGGGTGATCTATTAGCTGCTTCACCAAGCTTTCTGAAGAATGCAAGTGAGCAGTGATGCTGCTGTGTACTCAGCGCTGGTACAGTTATTTTTTGCTCTAGGTATTCCTCTACCATTTCCTTATCCATCCCATCCTCCCTATGTACCCCAGCCCTCATCTCTCAGAATCACTGTACAGCATGAAAATTTTTCTTCATAAATATGGAGCTACTTTACGGGGAAATCATTATGAGAGGGGCTTCTAAATACTTACTGATTATCTTGCTGTTTAAAAAATAAAAAAAAATAATCTGTTTTGATAGATTTACAGTTGATTGTTTTGCTATATTAGAGACTGGACAAAACTAAACTATCAACTAATTTATATTTGAAATTATGGAATAAAACTTCTATTCATTGGAGACAGAGTAAACTAGCTGCTCAGATCTAAAGCAAAATCTTAGTATATGGTCTATAAGATACATAAGAATGAATGATCTGATAGACTCATGGATGACTCAGATGCAGATGATCATACAATACAGATGATCACAGTAACTGCTCGTGTGTTTGCTTGTATATTCAGTAAGTGTCTGGCAAGTAGATAACTTAAAAATAAGGATAAAAATAGTGAACGTAGGTAGTTACCACTGCAGCAGCTGAAACATGGTAACCTCAGGCCATATTTTATTCAGTGCTAACTTGTTCATGAGTCTAGATTTGCTTTGAATGGTGTATGAAACCAGGTATTTCTCAGGTTTCACAGTAGTGTCATAGCCACAGGAAAAAAAAACAATGATAACATAGTAAGTAAGCAGTGCTATCTTGGACTTATGTTATTGTCTTCTGTCGCAGGATACAAATTTGCAATTAGTCCTCAGCCCTGCCAAGAAGTCAAAACCTGCACCTTAATTACCCAGAGCAAAGCCAAACCTGTGACCATATGTATCCATGAAAAAACTTACAAATATTTTGGTGAGTGCTTGGAATTTTACCTTCTATGAAGGTAAAAAATACTAAATACATTATGTTCTTACAACATAATTTACTTATGTTTTGCATTATTTCTATCACTTCTTTATTTGGATTACCCCACTTTTTGTTATCTTGGAAAATAAGGAATCGCCTTTGTGTCAGGGTTATTGCTCTTCCACTTATTAAAAAGCCACTGTTTGAGTGACAAACTCTAGCTATATGAAGGATCTTAGAAAGTGCTCAACATACAGCAAAAAAAAAAAAATCAAGCTGAATCCACTGCTCCCAGAACCAGTCACTTTTGAAAAGGGACTAATTTTTCTTTAAATACCCTAATAATTTGTGCTTGGCAGAACTGTACATAGGTATTCATTGCTCTGTGTTACGGATTCCTTCATGAATAAATGACTTGACATTGAGAGAGCTACAAACCCAGCCCCGCTGTTGGTCGTTCCTCTTTTTATTTTCTCCATACTGGCCTTCTTCCAAAAAAGAATATTATTTGGTTGCCTTGTGAAAGACTTTCTTACTTAGCTGGACCTGTTCTTGCACTGTTCTCTAACATTATGTAAACCTCAGCTGTACTATCAGACACTTGGATCTCTTTTACTTCACTTGCGCTTGCTGTCAGCCACTCTTTCTTGCCAAACATGGATCCTAGCCCAAAACAAATCACTGCTCATGTTTTGGATTCAGTGCTCTAACCAGTGTGATTTCCAGCTCTCTTCAATTTTGGACAACTGCCAAGTGCACCAGCCCTATTACAAACTCCTGAAAATTGGGGTTTGTAATAGAAGTGCTGACACATCCCTAAATATTGGCACGAACAGCACAGCTATAATTATGCAAGGACAGATGGGCAAGAAGAACACGATTGTTGAATGCAGAAAAAAGCTGCTTTCATTAATTATCTCATACTTTTGAGAAAATGACTTTGGAAAAGGAAAGGTTAAAATGCTGAAGTACTGAAAGAAGACCACAGTTCATCCCAGCATTCCCACTGTAGCATCCACTACTAATGTGGAGATTAAATTTCTCTGAATAAGGACTGTGCTAAGTAGAATCGCTGTTTCCTGAGGGTCCAATATTAAGTACTGTAGAAAAACAAAACAGAAGAAATTGGAGCCAAAATCTGAGAGAAGCTGATATGGATACTCTGCTTCAGGTATTTTTTTGTAGGCTGTTGCATAGTTTCTAATTTTACACTGGCTTTCAGCAAGCCATTATTTTATTAGAATTAGACTAGTCACACCTTGTGACTAGTCCTTTCAGCCCATTAGATTGAGTTGGAAATATGTAGATAGATAAACAGATAGAGTTGTGCTTGTATGTGCACATAGGCAAACACACAAGCATATTTCTTTAGTTTTTTGGGTATTTGTGTATGTACATTCAGTCACATAGAATCACAGAATCACAGAATGGTAGGGGTTGGAAGTGACCTCTGGAGATCATCTAGTCCAACCCCCTGCTAAAGCAGGTTCACCTACAGCAAATTACACAAGACTGTGTCCAGGTTTTGCATATCTCCAGGGAAGGAGACTCCACAACCCCCCTGGGCAGCCTGTTCCAGTGCTCTGCCACCCTCAGAGTAAAGAATTTTTTCCTCACGTTCAGGTGGAACTTCCCCTTTCCTAGTTTGTGTCTGTTGCCCCTTGTCCTGTCACAGGACACCACTGAAAAGAGCCTGACCCCATCTTTTTGACACCTACCTTTTAGATATTTATAAGTGTTGATGTGATCCCCTCTCAGTCTTCTCTTCTCCAGCCTAAAGAGCCCCAGGCCTCTCAGCCTTCCTCATAGGAGATATGCTCCAGCCATCTAATCATCTTTGTAGCTTTTTTCTGTACCCTCTTCAGTAGCACCCTGTCCTTGAACTGGAGAGCCCAGAACTGGGCACAGTACTCCAGATGTGGCCTCGCCAGGGCAGACTAGAGAGGGAGGAGAACCTCCCTTGACCTCCTGGCCACACTCTTCTTAATGCACCCCAGGATACCACTGGCCTTCTTGGCCACAAGAACACATTGCTGGCTCATGGCCAACTTGATGTCCACCAGAACTCCCAGGTCCTTCTCTGCAGATCTGCTCTCCAGCAGGTTGACCCCCAGCCTATACTGGTACATGGGGTTATTCCTCCCCAGGTGCAGGACCCTACACTTGCCCTTGTTGAACCTCATTAGGTTCCTCTCTGCTCGGCTCTCCAGCCTGTCCAGGTCTCGCTGAATGGCAGCACAGCCCTCTGGTGTGTCAGCCACTCCTTCCAGTTTTGTGTCATCAGCAAACTTGCTGAGGGTGCACTATGTTCCTTCATCCAGGTCGTTGATGAATATGTTGAATGAGACCAGGCCCAGTACTGACCCCTGGGGAACACCGCTAGCCGCAAGCCTCCAGCTGGTCTCAGCACCACTGATCACAACCCTCTGAGCTCTGTCCTTCAGCCAGTTCTCAATCCACCTCACTGTCCACTCATCTATCCCACACTTCATAAGCTTACATATGAGGATGAGATGGGAGACAGTGTCAAAAGGCTTTCTAAAGTTGAGGTAGACAACATCCACTGCTTTCCCCTCATCCACCCAGCCAGTCATGCCATCACAGAAGGCTATCAGGTTGGTCAAGCATAATTTCCCCTTGGTGAATCCACGCTGACTACTCCCAATAATCGTCTTTTCCTCCATCTGTTTAGAGGTAACAGCCAGAACGTGCTGTTCCACCACCTTTCCAGGGATGGAGGTGAGGCTGACTGGTCTGTAGTTCCCCAGATCTTCCTTCTTGCCCTTTTTCAAGACTGGAGTGACATTATGTGTGGAGACTTACAGTGTCCTCTAAACTTATTTAAAAAGTCATGTATGTGGAAGTGCCAAAAAAGAATACCTCTCCCAAAATCTGAAGTTTGTTAGCCCATGTGTTTTTGTACAGGTTTTCTGCACGAAGCTACCACGAATCCCCTTGCCCTTAGTAAATCAAAAGCCCTGAAAAAGAAAAGGGAACTGAAAAGAACTTTTTGAAAGAACATTGAGTCAGTCTTTAAACAGGAATTGAAATTCTGATTTCCTTCCCTTCTTTCTCAATAATTTGTATGTTAAGTAACTACAATTTCCTGGGGGGGGGGGGGGGGGTGGGGGGGTGACATTTAAAAATGAATAAATAACTACATACATAAATACATACATAACATCAGGTGAACAGTTGTATGGGTTTTAGTAAATAAATCAAAAAGCTACCACAAAAATTAGTGAGAGAGATTTCCAGTCCTGACCTAATGATTTGTTTAAGAGATGTTCACATCTGTTACAATGGCTAGATGGTTTGTTATGATGTGATCATGAGTGAACAGTGTTAAGAGAAACATTAACTTTTCATCTTGGTCAAAAAATTAAGCTGAACTGATTTCACTGTTTTCTACTGCCTGTTTCATAGCCGTCCTCTTTAAATGAAGGTTACTTTATTTTTGTGCCCATGCAGTCCTGACCTCAGCGAACCACATTTTTACTGGGAGTGGAGCTGTAGTCATTGTCCTGGGATGGCCAATGCAAACTGCTAAAGCTGCATCTTTCATCCTAGATGACCACAATGGTCTAGACTAATGGCTAGAATCAAAAAAGATCATTATATGATAAAACGGAGTTGCCACCATCTTACTTGTCAATGAATGGATGCTAGTACTCAGAATACATATCCCTACCTAACCCAGTCTAAAGATGATGAATTAATATTTCATGTAACAATATTCTCATGTGAAAGAAAGGGTCATAATTATCAGAGCTGATAATTAAACAATGGCTAAATTTGCTCCTAAGTTAAACTCCTTACACACTTATAATTTCAATGAAATTGCACAGATATTGAAGCAAGACAGAAACTCCTCTGTTTTCAAACACATCTATAAAAAACATGCAGTAGTACCCAGCCTGTCATAAACAGATAAAATTCCCAGTGCAGTTAGTGGTCAATGTGCTTCTCTATACCGGAATTCAATTCTTAAATCATTACATCTCTAGATTTTTAAAATATACTTGTGTGGTAGTTTTATACCTGTTGGCAGATAGATTTCTTATGGCCACACAGTCACAGGGTAGCCTGGATAGGTCTGGAATATTAATAAAATCAGCAGGCAGAAAGAATGACTCCACATTGATAGACTGCAAAATCATTAAATAGTTGGTAACTCAGCTGTAGAATGAAAAATACCAGCTGCTGTGTGAGAAATTAAAAGACTCAGAGAAAGAAATGGAGAGTAGAAGCAGAAGTTCAAGATGTTTACCCGACAAAGAATCCCTCTACTGCTGTCTGTGTGTTGCTGTGTCTTAAACTAAGAGATTTCATAGTTACCGCTTACTTTAGACCTTTTGCAAGAAAAGATACCCTTGATAGTGCAGTGCAGCACAAATCAGGAGGAGTAATCTATCTGGCTGCTGCACACTGAAAAGGACAGAAGAAAATGTGTAAAACCAAGAAAACTGCAGAGTAGCCCTCATCTCTTTCAACCAGCCTCATTGCACAGCAATGTAAAAATTTGTACGTGAAAGCAGCAAGCTTCCGCTTGCCAGATGGGCAGGCTGTGGACATGAAAATGAATAATATGTATAGCATAATACTTCAACAGTCATGCCTCTGTAATTCTAGTTCCATTGTCTTTAGGAAGATGCTCTATGATTTACCCATACGTGCATGTATGGCCTGTGGTCTCTTTGTTAATACCATTTACTGTTATCCTGGGATCAATGATCCGTCCAAAGATACTACATCAAAAATTGTCCTTTACGCAAAAGCTAATCAAATGGCAGAGGTCTCTTGCCAGACAGCTAACTCTAAGCTCAATAAAATAAATGCAAAAATGAAAACTAGGGTGGCATGAAGTTTCAGCTTGTTATTGGAAGTGTCAGCAAAAGAACTAGAAAGTGTTTAATTGGCTTATTTAGTGTTCCGATTAAGATGAAAGAGGGGAGGAAAAAGGCTGTTTCGGGCTAGAGACCAGTGCCTGGGCTGCCACTTTTATTTCAGAGGGCTACAGTGTAGCAGAATGAAACAGTGCTGCTGAAATTGGGAAGAGTTTGTCTCAGCCTCTGAGGTTCATGTTCAGAAACTGCCGTGACACAAATCTGTACATAGAATCCTGTCAGCCATGTTCATAACATCCTTCCAAGACAACAATTTAGGCAAAAATAGGCAAATTGCAAGCATAATATATTTTAAATGATAAAGGTCTTTAACTTTGGCTGTGAGGGTCATAGAAAAGAATATGACAGGTAGGCAAAAAAAAAAGAAAAAAGAATCACACCATTTTGAAAAGAACACAGTTGCTTGCATAACTTTTATAATGTTAAGCTTTATATATTATTCAAAATACATAGAAATAAGTCAATGGACTGCAAGTTTTACTGTATCTTAGTATTTTTACTGAGACAGTAACTGCTATGCTTTATCGCAGATCCATAGTACACTGACAGAACACAAACAGGCACAATGTTTCCTGCCTGTCACAATTTATAAATATTCAAATAACCTT
Source organism: Leptosomus discolor (assembly GCF_034619465.1). Lineage (NCBI taxonomy): Eukaryota > Metazoa > Chordata > Aves > Leptosomiformes > Leptosomidae > Leptosomus > Leptosomus discolor. Next base: position 75,265,360 of record NC_141419.1, read on the forward strand.
TAAAGCAATTGAGTTACCTTTATCATGCAGATTAATAAAGACTAATTCTGAGATCACAGATTGCTGTTCACACCGTTTCCGTTGTTGAGGTCAACTAAGGTCTAAACACTGAGAGGAAATAGCTTGCTACTTGATTACGACAAGATCTCAACAGTATCCCAGAACCAGAGATTTCTCCAGGATCTATAGCTGAAACTTACTCTTTTTAAGCTGAACATCTGGGCTTTTAAATGTTTATATATCACTGAGAGAGTATGTATTCTAATTTAATAATCATATATGCAATGGTCTTTATGTCGGAGGTAGGCAGACAAAATTTCTGTATTTAGAAGTATACACAGAATATTTCATGAATATGTGTATAAATGTAGGTTATTACTTCATGTATAGACTACATTATTTAATATTTAGGTCCAAATGATGATAGCCCTGTCTAGACTGAACAGTTTCATACCCCATCAGTGGCAGTGGACAAATGAAATCACAGTAGAATGGAGTGCTATCAGCATGAATATCTCAAAAAGACATAGTTAGACTGTACATACAATCAATGCCTATCTTAATTTCTACCAGATTGATACAGATGATCATTTGTAGTCTAGTGATGTTTTTCTTCCTATTGTAAATTCACTTTGTGCCTTTTTTATTTATTTAGGAAATTGTGAGATGCTGGTTTTACATGCAACTCTGTTGCTGACCTACTGTGTGCCAGTGGACCAAATAATTTACTAGCATGGCCATTTAAAATGGAAATACTACAAAAAACCCACCCAACTGCACAATTTTTTAAATTAACCTTAAGCTGTCAAAGATTGCAGAGTACTGAAGCTGATGTAATAACATTATTTGTTTTCTAAAACACATTTTCAAGGTGTTTGTTAGGGTTTTTTTTTTTTCTATTTTCTACTGTGTTATCCGGTTAGAAACATTTTTCTCACTCAGCGTTGCTATCAGATAACCTCCATAGATATGAGCTTTGGCAGAAGTAAGTGGTCAATTTTTTTACATAAAGTTGAATTGTTCTTATAATTGCTAACATAAATATTTTCCATTAATATCAAATGTGGAAAAGTGACATTTTCCTAGCTTTCTTCACTGTATAGATTTCACAGTTGAAAAGGAAGAAAAAAAATCTCTTTCTGCTTTCCTTTTTGTTACTAAATTCCTGCCCTTTCTTCCTTCTCACTATTACAAAATTCTTCTGTGAACTTGAATTTTTTGCCTTCCTGTCAGGACTCATATTAATTACAACGCCTGAACATGAGGATATTTATAACACATTCCAAAACTATTCTGTTCTGTGTCTTGTATGGGATGGACACACAGCTCAAAAAGGGTGATGAGTATGTGTGTCGACAGGCAAACAGAAAAATCTTTCAAAAGAATCTAAATGCATTCACTACTAATTATTTTAAGGAGTCTTATGAATCTAACTGTCAGAAGTTTACGTATCAGCTTGAGAACAAAGCCATAGAATGAATAATAAACAATACTTGACTATGAGTGTTACAAAATACTGACTATGGAGTATAAACTATCTATTAGAATTGCCTAAGGTTAAAAAGATAGATGTCCACTGTGGTGTACATTTCAAGAAGAAATTATGGCAGGGTTTAAGATACACAGACTAGAAATTCTGAATTTTTTATAGGTCACATTAGTAGTAATTGCATAAAAATAAGCTTAGTAAATGCATAGGGAAATTCTATGATGTCAAATGGGGATGTTATAATGACTATAACTGCAAAAAGAAAAGAAAGATTTTGTGGGAAAGAAGTGCTTTGCATACCGGCCTTCTTTGAAGTCTGATTATAAAATAAAACAAAAGTAATTAATTTGCTCAATGGATTGACAATTTCGTGTAGTTCATGTCTCACAATGTCGAAATAACATGATAAATCTAGAAAATGTTCCAAAGAAGGATGATTGGATCATCAGAGGTGTGTGGCAGCTTGTAGATGTGGAGAGGTTAAACATAAAACTCTTCAAACTGGGAAAATATAAGACTCAGAAACAACAAGAGAGAGATCTATAGAATCAAGGAATGTGAACAGAGAATAATTAAATTCTGTTTCCCATAACAGGAAAATAGGGACACCTATTGTAATTGCCCGGCAAACAGATTTAAACCAAACAAAACTGCAGTTTTTCATAAAATCAAAAGTTTTATTGAACATATTGACATAAATTGCATTGCATGCTAGAACTTTTATAAAAGTGCTTAAAAGTAATTAGATAAAGTAAAGGAAGAACAGTCCATGAAAAGCTGTTAAATATGGTGACATAAATTTAATTTGTGTTAGAAGAAGCTGGGATGGTAATGAATTTTGATTTTTCTTACAAATGAAATTTTTGTTCTTTGCTTGCCCTGTTCTTATTTTTGTTTCTTCGTCATCCTCTGCTGGTCATGACCCAGGGAGGCAATTCTTAAGTTAAGGTATGTCTGCTTGTTTCTGCACATGGCTATATAATGTATCCTTGAATCCAGTCCCAATCTTTATTTTTTTTAAAATGAAAAATAGCAGTGTGAATTTGTTCCTACCAAATCTCTGAATTACTTCAGATGTCTTTTTGGATGGTGGCTGAATTCAGTCTGCAGTATAGGAATTTGCACTTTCTTGATTCCTATTGCCATTAACATTTTAATGTTTAATGACACAGTCATCCTATCTGTCACATAATTCTTGCCCACATTTATACTATTCTTTTCTTCTCTTAGTCCACCTTATGGAGTAATGTGAATAAATTGCTATAGGACTAGACATTTTTAAGCCTTTTTATCAGGTCACAAAACTCTTGAGCACTTTCTACACAACACTCTATTTCTTAAATGCATTACTCCATTAAAAATATATGTATTTTTGGAGCAATAGCATAAATTATGAAGGGGCAGAGAAGGAGGTTAAAACTTTTCACTTTAACTATTTCATCATTATGTAGATATCAGTGTTAACATTAAAATGTTTCAACCTAACAGTGTAAGAAGACAGATGGCTGATGAGAATACACTTTTCCGTATGAGTTGTCATCAAAATACACTGCAGGTAGAAAGGAATTACATTCTTTTCTTCTTTTTTAAGGAAATTGTGTGTGAGAGGGCACACTCAAGTGCTAAATTCTGCCCTGAGTCACAATGATATACAACCATTCATTAAAGATTTATTCTGCATTCACGTAGGAACAGTGTGGCAAATTAAATTTCATGTTATGAATACATCTCTGAATGTCCTATGAATTCAAAAATGCCTTTGTCTAATTTTTTTTAAGAGATGTGTGACATGCTCCTTTTTGGAATTAAATAGGCATGATGTCAAAAACATTTTTTGGAAGGCCACTCTAAAGCCGTGAATGTAGATAGCTCTACACTGTGAATTATTTTCGTATTGTTTTACACTTCACATAATGTTCATATTTTTGCATTGAATACATCTCCTGCTCAAATATCTCCATTCATGAAACAAGCCAGAGGCTCTTCCATATGCTTCTCAATGTATTTGACTACTAAGTGTAGTAAAATATTTAGAAGTGTAGTAAGATATTTAAAGATGGTGATCAAATTTCAAAAACAGTACCAGGAAGTATATTTATAATAGATAAACTAAGCAAGAAATTCACGGGTTTTTTTCAACCATTTTCTTTTTTCTTCAAGAGCTGTCTAAGTACAAATCCATATTTTCTCAGAACTCATGTTTTCACAAAGGTAGCTGACAAAAATTTATTCAAAGATCATTCAAAATATGTATTACAAACATAGATTATTAAAATTGAGCAGAAGTGTCAGCATTTGTAGCATATAAAATATGTAACCAATTCATGTCAATAACCAAAGCAGGATGTCATCAATTTTAATTCTGTTATACTTTCTGCTTTTGTTTTTGTTTTGCATTAATTTTGTAGTATTTTCTATCCTTTTTTTAGACAAACATTTAATTTATTGAACCTATATTCTCATTTTTACTGCTTTTATTAACGAGGAAATTATTTTATTAGACCAACATAAAACAAGTCCATGAACATTTTTGGAGAAAAAATGTTAATTATTCTTCATCTAACCTTTAAAAAAAAGGGAGAAAGAGAACAGTTCATATGAACAACATCTTCTGGGATATATTTGGCAATCTGTAAACACTTGGTAGTTATACTGGGAATGTTTATTTATATAAAATTGTATGTATGGCTTGCCATCATCAATCTGTGCTCCTACAATTAAATCAAACATGTTTAGTTGACAGGGTCCTGGAGGCAAATACAGTGTCTATATGTTGAAGTTTGATATTTATTCTAATCACATTTAAAAGACTGCTAGTTTTGCTAGGAAAGAAAGGTCTCATCCTATCTAATCCTGAATTATTATACCAATTTCCCTGTCTTTCCTCAGTACCATATCAGACTTCCCCTGGCTTTGAAATAGCTTCAGGTTTTGTTTATGTCTTCCTGACAGGACCCTCATCTTTCTTTAGATACCCAGTACATGGACTTTGTCGAGTTAAGCTAATGACATGACCTCACTGCCCAGAAATTCATCACTAAAGAAAAGGAAATGTTTTCACCTGGAAATGCTCTCACCTGGAGCAGACCAGGATCCAATCTCAGAAAATACAGTTAAATTATTTATAGTGAAAACAAATTATCAAAATAGAAGCCTCTTTCAAAGATGTTGTAGTACCTACCCATTAATAGAGCCTTTTGGCACTATTTAAACATTGAATAGCTGTCTTCTAGTTCCAAACCCATTTGCACTTGGAAAAAGATTCACTTATTTTAATGCCACTTCTTATTTTTCTTTCACTTGGATGAACAGTGTCAACTCATTAGCTTTCTAATGGATTGACACTTTTAATTCAAAAAGTATATGTTTCGAGCAGTGGTGTTCCAGGTGATAATGGCAGAAATTAAATTCCTCTCTCTGCTTGTAACATACCATTTATGGTAGCTACAACTTTATTTTATATCAACCAAAATTGCCACCAGCATATTCTTTTGGTGTAAGGAGGTGTATTTCCACATTTTCTTCTGGCTTTATTCTTTATGTGATTTTTACTCTCTATTTTAATTTAATCCAATGACTTCAATTACTTTTGTTACCACTGTATATTTGCACGAACTGATTTCTATCATTGGTTTGTCATTCATTGTCAATAGTGAAAACCAACAGATGGATCTTTTCCAACTTTGCAGAAATAAAGATTTTTCATTTAATCACCAAACTTGATCACAGCTGTATTCCACCTGGACTGAATCATAGATCTCAGATATGATAAATATTGAAATATGAGCATTTGTAGTTTAAAACAGTCTATTTCTAGAGGTGCTATATATTTTTCTGCTAATATTTGAGTAATTCAGTTATTTATCCAAGACATTTTATACCTTTGTGGTGTCTTGATACACTGAAGGGATGGATTTTCTCCCTGATAGACAAACAGGTAAACTTTTCTGAACTCCAAACATTCAAGTCTTTTCTGACACAATTTTTTTTGAGGTTATCCTGCAGCCAAGGGATTTGTGCAACACAGCACCAATCTGAAGGCCACCCTGAACCAGTGCCTGCTTAGGGTGATTGTAACATGCATCACTATCTCCTTGACGCACAGTGGACTTATGGTCAGGCTCATGACACAAGATCAGTACTGATTCCAAGAGAGCAGAAGACAACACTGGGTTCTCTTCACATTGAGCAGGGCAGAGATTATCTTGGTTGTTTACCTAATTGAAATATACAGTCTGTGGACAATAAATCAGGAAAAGATCCCAATTGTACAGAGATTAGCTTATATAAAAACAATAAAGTAATTGGCTATATAAGAAGACAGAACCCCTGTAAAGGTGTAAGAGAAGACTTTTGTAATTCTGACCCTGGGTAACCATAAGTAAATTGATGACAGAAGAGTGGGGTTTTTAAACAGGTATTGTAGGAACGAGGAAATAGAAGAAAACACTTTTTTGTTGTTAGGCTAAGACAAGAGAACAGATGATCAATTGAGAATTTATCTCAGATTTTAGAAAAAAATGGCTAAAGCTGGTAACCTAGAAGTTGCGAGAAAAGAATGAAAACCCATGAGAACCTGGAAGCAGATAAGTCTGGTTTTGTTTCTAAATTTATTTGGGCTTTTGAGAGGTTGATAATGGTGCTATTTAAGGAATGATAGGAGACCTGGTTACATTCATTAATTTCTAGCATGAACTGGTTTGCCTAGAGTGAAAGTGGAATGTCTGCAGACTTGCAGCACTGTTTTTTTATTTCTGTCTGATATTTAAAGCACCACTTTAAGCTAGATAATTATGCTGTGATCATAGTATATTAGAGAATTTCAAATACTATTGCTGGTTTTTTTTATCTTAAGAAGAGAGAAAAAAAAGGGTGGAAAGTACCTGTAACTTAAAATAATTTAATATGGTGGACTGGAATACATAGTGTTTGCTTGCTTATTTCTGATGTTGTTTTTTTACTTCTCAGAAATACCTGTGCTATTAAGGTCATTTACATCTTGAATGCTGGTTTGAATGCCGTCACTTAAAGCTTTAATGGTTTAGAGCTGCATCCTTTTGAACCCTCTACTTATTAACTTTAAGCTTTGTCTTCCAAGGAACAAGTTTCATGGTAAAACATAATGAAAAGTGTAGGAGTGTGAGAACTGTCCAATAAAACAGCAATGCATTTACACCACACTGGTTTGCTTTTCCTATGACTCTACCTAGAAGGTGTCCACACTGTCAGCTTTTTAAACAGGTGCTCGCCTTGAGCAGGAAGCCACCTTCGTGCCCCAAGAGGGTCCTTCTCTCTGATTATTTTTACAGGAATGCCAGAAGCATATTTTTCTGGGATGTTGTATTAGACTGCTGAGGTACAGAAAGAGTGGAAGCAAAAGAAAAAGATATTCTCTTAAAACATATCGCCCCTCGATGAGTATCTACCACACTGGACCTCTTTTGTCTTTGAAAAGATGGTTGTCTTCTCAGCACACTTCAGTTGGGAGGCTGTGATAGTTTGAGATTAAAATGATGATGTGTGACTAAATGGGCTCAGATACCAAAGCACTCTCAGTCACAAATATATTTCATGTGTTAATGAGCTACATAACCTTCTTGCTTCATGGGAGACTTGGCACACTCAAGGAGAGAAGGTTGGGAGTCAACACAGCAGCCCCAGCTGGCAGCATGCAGGCTACAGGGCTTCCCCACCCCACCATTAGCCCTCCCACACTCCAGCAACTCTCACATATCCAGCAGCCCCAGTACTTATAGGGTCGGGTGGAGAATACTTAGTCCTGGTAGGCTTAAATCCCACAGCCCCTGCTGGGTTGGCTGTTGCTGCACAGGTATACGCTTTCTGGAAAGTTCTCCACATGTTAGTTGAGCACACCTGCACATTGTTGCACCAGTTTAGCTGCAGACAATTAAGTGGAAAGCACCATTCGTCTTTCTCCCTTTCATCCCCAGCCTAGAAGCAGTGGTGTATCAGGACATACATGTAGTTTTAAACATCTAGGGCCTCTGTGGGGAAACACAGTCAGCAGGAATGGTGGATGTTGCTGCTACTGACTCATTTGCATCTTACTCACCAAGTTCAGCTCAGAATGATATAGCTAGCAAGTAAATTAAACCACAATTGACAGCGAAAACACCTATGTTGTGACATATGCTGTAGTTGCAAAATGTTGTTGAGGAAGTTACAGAGTATTGTGGAGTTTAATAATCGGAAACAGATTTAGAGATTGATGATGAGATAATGATTAGCTGCTGCTTGTATAATCTCATTATGAGGATCATTGTCTTGTTGATTAATAAAACCTGCATACTCTGCCAGCAATGCAATTAAAGTAATCATTAGAAAGACATTCTGGAAAATAACCACAGCCAATAAATTTCACTTTTTTTATAAAACAGTAAAATTTAAAAAACACAGCGATTTCCTTGACATTCTTTCACAATTTTCACCTATCTTTTCTGTGCCAAAAAAGAGAAGACAGTGGTAAAAATTTTTGAACTAATGTCTGGCCAAGTCTAGAGCAAGTGTTACACTAACACATGTTGCCAGATATTCTCTAGTTCTAGGCATGCAACTAAAATCTCTATCTTTTTTTTTCACTGAATGTGTCTCTTTTTATGCTTCTCACTGAAGGTGCACCAATCACTCCATCGTAGGATGTCAAAGACTTCTGAACAGAGTAAATATTTTCCAGAGTACATACATGGTATCATCACCCAGTGAAAGTTTAGAAAATAATATTGTGCTCCTAATGGAAGCTGTCTGAGGTGGTTTTTTTTTTCTGTCAAAGATATAATAACATTTGGCTTACTGAAAGAGGAAGGAAGAAGACAAATACTGTCATCAAACTGGCACCCAAGGCAGTAGTGCAACCCTGAGTGTTTGATCAATCTGGATGCTTAATAGAAAGTCTTATTACAGCAGTAGCCTTAGTGCTGCCTAACAGAAAGAAGGATCAACTCTAGGAATAGCTCTTGGAAATAAAATGAGGAAAAAACAGCAGAAAGTATCGGTCACAGGAGGAAGAATGAGAGGACATATGCTCTCTGATTCAGATTGTCCTCTAATCTGATGGATTTCATAATTTCAGTTGGTTTATTTATTGAGTCCAAATTTCAAGGGCTTGAAGAGTCAAGTAGCATAAATGATGACTTCAAAAATTACTAGCACAGTATGTATGCACTAAGTATTTACATGTAAAGAAAAATAATAGTAGAATAAAAGAAAAATTGTTCAAAGTATGAACAACTGTCTAGGTGTAAAAAGGGATAATGTATTGGAGATTCTTTACCTGAAAATCAAGTTCTAGGAAGATTCATTGGAAGGACTGAGCAACTACACTATGGATAAGACTTTTTATTCTCTTTGAAACTCCCGTTCTAAAGATTTAAAGTCTGTGGGACTTGCCTCTCATGTGCATTTAGTTGTCCTTATATATAAGATTATATGTGAGCCAGTTGCCTAATCTCCTCTTTCAGTCAGGGAACCCTGATAAATAAAGTCATTGGAGTTCAGCGGGGTCGCATTTTCTGTGAAGTGAGAACAAATGATAATTATACAGAGGGTATTCTACCTGAGATAAGGGCTCACTCAAGTTGTGGAGCCTAACATGTAGAAAAATATTTCAGGGAGAACTAAAAAGGGCAGACGCAAGTAACCTTTAGTCTGAGAGACTTCGTGGTGCATTGTGCAATACTGTGCTCAAGCTACCCAGCCTTATCAACCAACAGAGCACACTAGCTTTACCACAGTGCCAACTACATGGCCTCCAAAATGAAGTTTTTTTAAAGATGGCCAAGTTGGATCTTTGTACTAGCTTCCACGTTCTTCCGCTGCTGAGATTCGTGTAGGAGGAGCAGTCCTACACAAAATAATCTCAGTCTGTACTTGCACAAGTAGACATGGCAAAGTATATGCACACTCTCTCACACGCTCTTTGTTTCAAAACCAAAATGGACATAGTTTGGTGAACTTCATAGGGCAAATAAATTGCTAGAAACGAATAGTACCTGAGGCCACAGACTATTTCCTTCTTGCTATAGCCAACAGATAGTTGCTAAGTCTTCAAACTACTGAGGTGTCTTAAAGCGGACGCACATCAGTAGTTCAAGAGTGCTATTTGGAGGAAGGCGTTAGGAGAGCCTGCATCTCGGGCTTCTTTGTGCTTCATTTCTTTCTTTTGTCTTTCTCTCTTTGTAGGAGGAAACCACATGATTAAGCAAGTGTAACTGCCCCTAAAGTGCTGGTTTTGTTTGATTGTCCTACAGTAGGTGGTATATTACTGCCAAGGCTGGTTTCACAAGATAGATTTCTAAAGCTAAGAACAAGTGAGCATCACTGAAGACTATAAAGTTATTACTCTGTCACTATACTCAAAGTCTTTCAAACAACAAGGAAAAAATATTAAAGGCAGAGAAGGAAAGCAGTTTAAAATATAAATGAAGAATTCTTTTTTGGTGAGACTATCATCATTGGTATTATACCTGTAGGGAAAAAATTTTCAAGTGATTTCATGATTAGCAGAAAAATAATAATCTTTAACTTTCAAGCACCTAAAATATATAATTTGAAATATCTAAATGTTGTAAATTTTCTTTGTCTTCTGTAACAGTCTAAAAATTCTGTAATGATCCTGAGACTGTAGCATAATTCCTTGATGCCTCGATGACTTTAAAGTAAGGTGATCCTCAGTCTTCAGCAGGCATCCCAGTGAATATGCAAAACAGTAAAAAAATGTGGTTTATCAATGAAATTTACCTCTTATTCATGCACATATACCACGTGAAACCACAATACAATTTACTAAAATTATTTTCATAACATTATCAGTTCACACTTAGAATAAATGAGCTTCTTAGGAAGATTTTTGGCACAGCTTTTCTCCATGCCAACAGTTTACAAAATGGCAGAAAATGGGTAGAAAACAGAACCAGATATTTGAAACTCCTGAAAAGCTTCTATCAAGTAACTTTTCCTCTAGACATGCTTCATACCTATTTTAAAATTATCGTTGGGCAAGAAGTGCTCGTATGTATTCTCTCGATATAGGCAACAACTAGAGGCTTTGAGTCGGTGAGCTAAGTTCAACCTATTTTATCCTAAGTATTAATGGCATTTGTTTCTCTTTCTAGATACTTTCACCGTAATTTCCAAACATTAGCAATAACAATATCAATTTTTAGTGGTATTTTATTAGGAATTAAAAGGTCAAACACAATAACTTTCCTTTCTTTGGCACTATAGACCCTCTCAGCTCTTTTCCCAACATTGTAGTTTTTGTTCAAGCTATGCATATTACATTGGACTACTCAGAGGAACAACTGCTTTAGAATATTTTGAGATCTGAAGGGAATTAATTGTTTAGAAACATAATTCCTGCTAAGTCTTGTAATTCATTAGAAATAATACCATATTTTCTCTTTTCATGGGTCTTTCTTGAAATTGTGTGCTTGAGAATATCAGGTCTCATTTAAAAAGAAGCAAATCAGTAAAAGAATTAGACTTAAAGCTGTCATGTTTGTGAGTAAATCTTGAAAATTATGAACTCCAGGCACTGAAAATAAATAGAAATATTATTAAAAGAAAATGAAAAGCACTATTTTAGAATATCCAGTTTTGTAATCAATTAATATGAATTTGTGAACCAGACTCATAGTATGTATAACATTAATCTAGCAATATAGAGTGGGTTCTATACTCTCCATTCAGGCTTGAGAAAGTTTGGTGGGTTGGCTCTTTTTAAGCTGTTTAAGGAGAAGTTTCTTGAAAATATATACTTTGTTTTCCATAGCAATTATTATGCAGAAATAATTAAATGATAGTTCTTGGTGAACACATTTTTTCCCATGTCAAGACTAAACTTTATCATGTGACTCTGGATGTTCATGTATTCCAGTAAGCTGAAAATCAGCTTGCAACTCATGCAGAACCAAATGAATTAATGTAATTGACTATAAAAATATTCATCAAAGCTGACTAACTTAAGTGGGAAGAGTTTCGGACACCACCATATTGCAAAAAAAGATTTCTCTGAGGTTTTAAAATTCCATAGCCTAGGACATCAGAAAATCATTATGTATAATAGAAAAAATCCCAATGTATTCAAGTTGGGCAATGCATTACTGTGATTTTTAAAGGATATTTATCCATTACAACTTTGTCATCAAATATTGCCTGTGGCCTATAGTTATAGTCACTGTGCATTTACATTTCAATTGGAAAAAAAGCCACTTTCTTTTTGTCTTCTCTGATTAACATTTTGAAGCTCTGTAATTTTCTTGCTGCTCAGACAAACAAAGCACCCAGGCTCACAGAGAAAACCCATTCAGCAAGATATAAATATTTGCTATTCAGAAAATCTCAATGAGGGTTTAGTTATTTTAAACTAAAAAAAGAAAATTACTAATAATGATTGGTTTCAGCTAATGAAATGCTTTTATGCAAATATGTGAACCCTAAATATGACCTGGAAACAAAAGACTGCTTAACAGTTACTATTAAGCAATACATTAGGAGATCAATTAAACAGAACTCTTTCTAATGAATAAGCTGTACAAGAGTTGCTATGGAAACCTGGAAAGAGAAAGCCCTAGAATGCTAATTTGCAATTTTAAGAACATAAGGTACTGAAGATGTGCTAGCGGCTGGCTGGAAAGTCCTATCCAAAGTTAAAAATGTCTAACAAACTCTCTCTCAAAAAAAGAGAAAGGACGTAAAGGAACGCAGCCCTGATATACATATCCAAGAATGGCTTATGAAAAAATTATATATGAAATACTGTATCTGAATGGGTAGTTATGAGTATATCATTCCGAAGTGGATCATTAGAGGGAGCCAGAAATTGCAGTTTCTCCATGTAAGATCATTAATGATAGTCTGGTGAACACTGAGAGTGAATAGACACTTACTTCCAAAAGAAAGGACAGAGACAATGGTTGAAGAAATGTTATCAATGTTCTTGGGCTCTTCAACATGCTTACAGCATTTCTTTAGTTTTAAAACACATATTATGGACAGTTACAAGATAGCAGATCCAAAAAATGAGTGAAATAACTTGAAAAGTTGAGATGGAAGAACATGAGGTCCAAAAAATTTTATTTAAAAAATTAATTATATTTATTTTTAAACATAAATTACTTTTATTTTAAAACATAAAGAAAAAACTTCCAATTTCTGAGATAAAGGATTTTTAGAAAATAATCCCAGTTACCACTGTTCTCCCTCAATGTATGTGTTAAGTAAAAATTAAGATTATATTCAATTTCTTTGAATTCAAGATCCTACAACAGCAATGATCCTCTTTAAGTCTGATCATGTGAAAAAAACTGTTTAGTTTTTCATGATGAATCAGTGGCAATCTTTCCAGACTAGGCTTAGATTTGGAACAATAAATGGTTTTTTGTTGTTGTTTTAATACAGTTCTAAATACTTAGTCAGAAGTTGGAAACGTACTGTTTCTAATCCTGATGTTGAAGCTACGCCTACATTGACTTTTAAGAGGCAGGAGGAGCTTATGCTGGTGTCTACATTGAGTGAACATAGTAGTACAGAAAAACTTGGGCTTAGGGAACTCTAGAACAACTCTAGAGCTGAAACTCCCACCTTAGATGCCTCTGGTACTTAATTGTTTTGTGGTTGGAAAGGCCATGCCATGGCATACTCTAGAATTCCCACCTACCTACATATTCACACAAAGCGACTGCAGGCTCATTCAACATTGCCTTCTGCAACAGCAGATAGGATTTATAAGTGGTAGTAGTGCTGGAAGAGAAACCACAAATATTCTGCCCACAGTGATGTGGATTTTGGTCCAGCCAACACAAGAAATAGTCTGATCTTATCTCTATTATGACCCTGGTTTGTCACTGAAAAACTGAAATAAAAATATACGCACAAGCAGTTAGAGTAATTACAATGTATTTAAGACCTGAGGATGAATTCAGGCTCTGCTTCGTTTTTCAGTACCAGCAGAAGGGAGAAAATTGGTGTATTTCACAAACAATTTGTGAGATATAAATAGTTACTCTTTGTTTTACTATCCCAAATTCGACAGAAGCTTTTCCTAACTAATCTATAAACCATCTCAAAAGTTGCATGGCTAATCCTAGTGCTCAATGACTGCCTCTTTACTGTTCAAATTTATGTGATATCTTTAAATGAAGCAGACTGCTTAAATAGCGCCTCTATTACTTTAGGACTACTACCTAGGTAATATAATGGTGTGTTAGAGGTGACAATTACATTGCTGTTAAACACTTTCTTTATAAAATTATTACATATATGTTTGTTTGGAATCCAGGAGCATAACATACACCAGATATCCCAATCTTTAGAAAGACTAGACTGGGCTATGGGAAAACTTCATATTGATCAAAGACTTCAGATTCATATTATATCCTTCTATATTCTACTTTTCTTTAAGGTAATTCAAAGAAATAACATTAGGTTTCTATCTAAACAATGTTTGTCTATGATAGGTAATTTAAAAATATATATAATGGAGAAGAAAAATATTGTTATCAGAATTTCTAAGGACTGGATGATTTATACAAATCTTTTAGGAGAGAGATGTTATTCAGTAGATTATAATGGTTGCATTTATTCCTGTCTTTTCACATGTCTGAAGGAGATCACACAATACATAATCTCACAGAAAGCACTGTTTACAATGACATACATTTTCTTCCTGAACTCTTTTCATACTGCACTGACAATTTCTCCTTTCAACAGAATAGATTTCTTCATGTCTACAGCCACTGGAATTACTCTCTGATATTATGATAGATGTTATATTTACTGTAGTTGAGTGTATACTAGCACGGAAATCCCTCTATGCAGGTAGAAAGATAGTTTATCAGATAGTGTATGGAAAAGATTCATAGACTGACCGCTTTCAATGTAGTTTTCCCAAAAGTTAGGAGGTTGATATCTTATCTATGTGAATCTGTAAAATTTGGCTAAATGTCCTAGTAAATTTCAGAGCAAACTTGTATCTTGGATACTCTCAGCCTTTTAGCCTTTTTTTTCTGAATAGAAATATGAGCATCTTCTATTTGTATCTTTACGGAGAGTTATCTACTGAGATTACTGGGGCCAATATTTTTCATGAAGTGGTGCAGAATGACCCACAGTGCTGATTAACAGGGAATGCAAACAAGGTTATACATTGAGTACGGAAAAAAAAAGGCACAAAGTAAATTATTGCTCAAGCTGAACTCCTGGTGAAGTTTAGCTACACCTGACATAAACTCAGCAGTACTATAAATATGAACACTGCTGTAAGTGATGGCTTTTGGCTGCCTGGGAAATTTTATTGCTTTGTAATATTATGTTTCTTCAGTGACACTGCTAAGAAGCCTTGGAGCATGTACGAAAATACATCTCTAGATCTGCTTGGTAGTGACAGGCAGGACTCAGTAATAGCTGAAAAAGTCCACACAAATGTGGTTATGAGTTTAGATACTCCTAATAGCTCTGCATAGCCCCAAAGCACGAAAAGTAGAGGGAGGAGAAAGGACCATCATTCCACACTCCAGTACCTCACTGAGGCACGACTGCCTGCTGGAGCAGCTTGTACTCCCCTCAAAGGACCCCAGTGGGAAGCTTTGTTTAAGTGACCAAATTTAGTCATTAACAGCAGTGTTAGCAGCAGAGATGATGAGGAATTTTTTAGTGAAACACGTTTTAAAAAAATCATCATTTCATCAAAACAGAAACCTCTCTGTGAAAGAATTGTTCTTTGATAGATTTCAGAAAAAAAATGAAAGGAAAAAAACTTCCCTGATATTGAATAGTATTTTCTAAGCAATGTATGTTATTATGAAATCAAAATTACTGTTTCTTTGAAAATGTAAGATATAATTTTAAATTGTTTAGTCTCTTTCAAATATTTCTAAAAATTGTTGACAAATTAAAAAAAAAAAAAAACGACCTTTATAAAATACATATGACCCTGGTTTTCAAAAATCATAAAAGATTTAACAATAGTAGAAGACCTTTCCATTGCAATTTTTGTGAACAGTCATTTCCTAGCTGTCTTTTCATAACATACTTGACAATCTAAAACAGTTTTCTACAAATTCTGTTGTCGGACAAAGAAAGTTCTACACTGGCATTATTTCTTCTCTTTTACGGTGCCTTTTTACTCTCAGAGAACTTGGCCTCTAATTCTAGCCCTACATGACTACCAAAGGAAGACCAGACTCATATTTAAGCATGCAAATATCTGAGGAATCACTTTTTGCTTAGCTTGACCAGGGATTTATTTGTCTAATGAAGTTACCTGACCCTGAAAAATTTTGGCTCAGATCTTGACCAACCGTTTGAATCATTACTTTCATTGATATTTTCCTCAGGGATTTCCTTCCTTCTAGATATTAAAAAATAATAATAAAAGAATGTCAAATATACCAGGAACAAAAGTCCTACAACAAGATTTATAATGGCTGTGAACTAGGAGCAGTAACTGTAGTAAACTGTCTTCTTTTCTAAAATTTCTTTAATTACCATTCTCTTCAGCTTCCCATTGACTCCATGCACTCAGAAGGAGCAATATGAACAGACCCCTGATTAATACATGTCACTTTGCCTAGCAAGTGACACAGGCCTTTTATTTAAGCCAAACTGTGGTAAATGAGTTGTTTTAACATTATGTCTATGGTGACCATAGGGTGAGATATAAGGTTAAAAAAAAAAAAAAAAATTTCAAAGGCATACACCAAGTAACAGAGAAAGGATTAATGATTCATGAAACAGATAGAAAATAGAGAAAAATTGTTTCACTTCACTTTTTTCAAAATATTTTAAAGCCACTAATGAAAGTTATGTGTTTCCTATTTACTGAAAATTATTCCTTCTCAGACTCAAGCTGCCAGTCAATCATGGTTTCTGTTTAGTAGAGGCAGTACGATGCAGTAGGTGTATCATTATAGCTTGACATTTTTTTTCCAGATGTGGAAATGTCATATTTAATGACACAACAAAGCCAGAAATGCTGAATGAGTTGAAGTAAAAATGAGGCATTCAGTTGATTAATTAAAGGGTGGGCTAAATGTGTCTATATAAAAGCACACCTTTTTACGGTTCTGTCTTCGACTTTCTGAGTACAAGCTTGCATGTGTGTGCTTTGTCTGAGAAGGGAAGAAAATCGCAGAAAGAGTGTATTGTTTACCATCACAGTAAACCTAAAGTTTTTCATGGTCCATTTCTCCTACTGGCTTATTTTTTCCTGCTTTTAGCAGGTTGAGATGCTAATTAAATAATCACTGGTGTTTTGAAACAGTGTCCTGATGTCATTTAATTAAAGACTGGGCAACCTTTTCTCCCGTTTCCTGTTTTTATCTCAGTTTGTCTCTTAACCGTAGCACCCTCCCATGACAGGAAAAAAATTAAACATGTTTGATACCTGTAGAATTTGGAATGAACTTGCAAGGAGATGCTGTGTGTGCTTGCTGGAATTTTTAGTGGCTTTGGGGAGGAAAGACTGTAACCTGATTGAGGGTAAACACAATAATGATAACAGTTTTGCCGTGGCTGCTGGCGCTAAGGTATCGATTCTTTACTACCAGGACTGTTTGAAGTCACCTATGAGCATTCAGGAAGGAAAAAAAAAAATCGAACAATTATTGACCGCTTTCACCAGGCGTACAACACATGGTGGAAAAGACATGAAGAAGTGGTCTTTCTCTCTTATTTGGGTATCAGACAGTAACCTGACACAGGAGCCAGTACAGCTGCCTTCATTTACTGCCCTTCCCATTTCATGAAATGTGATAAATAATTGACTATCTGTGCTAGCCTAAAAAATTTAACCCTCTCCATACATATTTCCGTTGTCTTTTTCATCCAAAACTGCAACTAAATCCAGCCTTTGCGATAACGGCATTACAGGAGCAGAAGTTGTACAAACACTTCTAATGTCCTTTGAGAGAAAGTATTGTTCAAAAAGATGCTGACAAGGGTATCTCCCAAGGATAAATTATATACAAGACAACTTTCTTGTCCAGAGTTCATCTAATTGAGAAGCTTAAGAGTTCTGAAAGGGATTAGGATACTTGACTTGTTTATGTTAATAAAGTTCTTTTTACTGCTTCTAGTATAAATTTTACTGTCAAGCGTACACCTATAATTTTACATTTCTCAGAAAATGTTTTGTCAGAAGATCTTGAGATTTTATTTATTAACTACTTTCCACAGAGGAGTTAAATCTAACTGATATGCCCTGCCTCTCAGGATGCCATTAACTCTATGACATTTCACATCCTTTGTTAATCAAAATTGGTTTAGCTGACTTGTAGTAAAACAGGGGCAAATACAGCCTTGTCAGTACAAGCTCAAGGTACACAGATTTACATTTTCTTGTGCTGAAGCCAGTTTGGAAACTTCATATATTTAGAAATTTCATATATTTAAATTTATTTCTTACTTCTTCCAATATATTCCAGCTACAGTTTGTGTCTCAACAGGAAGCTTTTCTGTATATCTGTTAGTTCCAAAATACAACTACTGAAACAGAAATGTTGCACTTGGTTTTCACTATCAGCTTGTTCTATCCTATTTCCAAAAGAGTAGCACCTAAAATAATAACAAATCTCCATGAAATATGAAAATGTAGGAGATAATTTAAACTTGCTGCCCTGGAAGCAAAATCTGGCTACTGTGGAAAACATTTCATTACCTCTATGCTTTCCTGACTATCAGTTAGCTGTGTCTTGACAGTATGTTCACCATTGTCCAGACACCTAAACCTCATTCCGGCAACACTCACATCCCTGTCTTAGTCTAGCCAAAGTCCCCAGAGAGATTATCTTTTACTAGGCAACCATATTTTAAAAATAAAATCTGTGCACTCCCTTGACATTTTATATTCCAATAAGTATACTAAAATACTCATTACCTGGGAAAGGCAAATCAAAAAGTTCAAGTTTTGCATACAGCTTGTTCCTGACTTTGATTGATGCTAATATAGGGGAACAGGCTAGGAAAGAGTCAATTAAATACCTTGCTGTTTGTCCCTAGTGTTTACAGACATTTCATTCACCTCACCAAGCTTTGGGTATTTTTTAAAACTAGACTTGGTCTGACTTCTAAATCTACATTCAAATATTCATGCTTTGTTCCAAATCTTATTCAATCTATGTTCTTGGACTATATAACTTATTACACCATTAAAGCTTGCAAATTAGTTTTACAGACGTTCTGAGAGTCAACACTACATACACCAACTACACAGAATTATAAAGTTACAAAATATACTCAGAGCTACCAAGGGAAGGCCTTTTTTAATAAAAGTAAATAAATTGCTCAAAATGGCATTACTAGTGGTCAGTCTGACAGAGGGCAAGGCCAATGCCTGGGAAAGGGAAAGAGGAACCTTCTACTTTTTTCTCCCATCAGAAGCCAATTACAGGCTTTTAGATCTCCCTGAGATCTGTCTTGTTATCTGTCATCTCACCTGCATCACGTTTTGTTTCTCTTCTGTCCAAATGTACAGCAATCCCAGCATTCAGGCTCTCCTCCCTCCAACTTTAACTGATGGAGTCAAAGCAGTCGCAACTCACGCTGCCACTTCCTCCCAGTGGAGGAACCTCACCAGTCTCCTGACTCTGGTCTCAGTCTGCTGTCTAGATCATCTCCCTTTCAAAGCTATAGGTAGAAAGAGAAGCTTTCACTGTCTCTCAGATATATGCAGTTACGGAAGATAGGACTATTTTACTCCGCTGTGTGAATCAGGAAAATATGCTTTTTGCTCTTCTCAGCCAAAACAAGGAGTCACAACAAGACAGATATACCTTTAAGCAAGTCTAAATAACTGGCTGTTATTTTTTCCAATGTAAACAAACTGTAATTAATCAGAGAACAAATGCCAGTTTCTTCAGTACCTGGTCCTACAGTGCCAAATGCTGCTAGCTCCAGGGTAGCTCCTGTGCAGCTTGCTGTCTCTCAAGGGCCCCAGGGACTTTTCTGCAGAGGTGCTGCCCAGGCAAGGAGTGTTTAATCTGGACCAATGCCTAGGACCACTGCCCGGGGCTCTGCTTTTCCAGGGGCAGAGCTCAGTGTTTGTCCAGGCTGAACTGCACAAGGTCCATTCCTCCAGCATGGCTGGGTTCCTCTGGATAGCAGCCCTGCTCTTCAGCACGTCAGTCAGTTCCTCCAGCTTGGTGTCACCTGCCAGCCTGAGAGGCAAGTGTTCCCTCATCTTCCCCTGGCCATTGACGAAAATGTTAAACAAGACACATCACAGTATAGACCACTATTTCTTACCAGTTTTTAGGCAGCATAAAACCCGCTTACCACCACTCCATGAGACCAGTCATCCAATTAGGTTTTTTTCTAGCTGGTTGGTCTTCCATTCAGATTGTGGCATTTTAAGTTGCATATAATATTGTGGAAAATAAGCATCAAAAGCCTGGCTAAAATAAAGGTAGGTCATATCGTCTACTCTCTCCTTGTCCCAAAATCTAGTCATCTGTCATAGAAAGCAATCACTTTAGTCAGACATGATTTAGACTTGGTGAATTCATGGTAACTTCCAAATTACTTCCTTCTTCCCTGTGTAACAAGAAATGTGACTCCGACTTCCGTCCTCCGTGTGTTTTATACATAGTCCGCTCATGCAGTAGGTGCTGAGCTCTGTCAAGACAGGTCTCCAAGCCAGTGTGACTGCATAAATTCAGAATTCTTCTTATAAAAGCAGCTGTTGTGTAGAGATTGATGGCAGCCTTTCAATGGGAGCTACAGGTTCTCGGCACTTCTCAAAAATTGAGTTATAAGTGGCTTTTCTATGCACACTGCCTCCAGGCAAGCTGGGAATGAAGCCAAGATCTCTTCAGGATTCATGTTCATCAGTATAGCACAGCCTTTTCTCTCTGCACCATGATGTAATACGGACGTGGGTGTTGCGACTAGTTGCAAAAATGCTAATGCACCCATATGTAACAAGGAGAGGTGTGGAACCAAGGAATGCGTTCAGTGTCACCAATCAAACTGCAAATTATCTGTCAGTAAACTGAAATTGGAGGGCATCTCAGTTAATAATAGAGACAAGTATAGCCAGAGCTAGCTCCCTTGACAGGCTAATTAGCCAAGAGCTGACTGTGCTGAACAGCCTACACAAAGACTCTCCTGAGTATTCTCTGTCTCCTACCACATGTCAGAACTGATATCCTCTGGACCATGATCTGCTGCTAGTCACAGGACCCCAGTTCTCCACACTACCAGCCAGGCACCAGCAGCTTATATGTGCTGCTGCCTGTATGAGAATCAGAAGTCTATTTTCAGCCTTCTTCCATAATGCCAGCCATGAATGTTTGATACCTGCTACCACTTAGGTTGGAAGAATGGTTATGAGATATTTATTAAGAATGCATTGTTGACATCTCTTATTCCTTTTACTGCGAAATTCATGTTCTGTGGCATTTTCTGAGAGCATCAGTTGCTGAGAACAGAGAAAAATTCTCAGTTTTCACTTGAGAGAAATTGATGTGTTAGCACTTACGGTAGCAGAAAAACTCTGTGATTTATCTATGAGGACTTGTACAAATACAGGATTGGTACAATGTGCATTTGTAAATTGTTTTGAGCTAATACTCAGAAAGCAATTAAAGAAGAATCTACCTTGTCTTTACTACATTAAAATGATGATTTTAGATTGTGTTAATAATTGGGCATTAAAATTTCCATGTGACTTTCTATTAAACGAAATCATGGCCTATGTCTGTTTCCTGAGAAAACATCTGGAGTCTGATTACAAAATCTGGAGCTCATTTTTCCCATGTTGATTTTAACAGTTTTATTCAAGCTTGGATTTGAACTCAGTGCCTGTGAGTCAGATCTGAGACTCTACCTAACTTCTCTAGCTAGTGAGAGAATTGAACCAGTCCAGATTCATGGCACCGGTTGAAGGGCTATGCCGTGGGTTGAGCCCAGCCAGCTGGCAACAAAGCACCCCACAGAAGCTTGCTCACCCCTACTTGTTCCCTGAGGGATGGGGAGGAGAGAAATAGAACCAAAAGACCTGAGGGTTGAGACAAAGGACAGGGAGGGCTCACTCACCAGTTATGGTCATGGACAAAAGACAGATTCAACTTGGGGATAACAACATCAATTTAATTTAAACAGCCACCACCACCAAGGAATCCCCACCCCTTCGGTCTTCCCGAGCTCAGCTCTGCTCCCTCTTCCCCCCAGCAGGGGTCAGGGAATGGGGGTCACAGCCCGGCCGGCACAAGGTGTCTCCGCGGCTCCTTCCCCCTCAGGCAGAGGGGCCCTCGCAGCCCTCCCCGGCCCCACCGCGGGGTCCCTCTCCCGGCAGACAGCCCTCCACCCACCGCCCCAACGGGCGTCCTTCCCGCGGGGCCGCAGCTCCCCAGAACCCCCCGGGGCGGGACCCTCCCGGGGCTGCCGCCCTCCCACCGACGGGCGGCTCCAGCGCGGGCTGCCTCGGAGCCGCGGCTGCTCCGGGCCCGGGCCCTGCCCCTCCGGCCCGGGGCCCTCCGCGGGCTGCAGGGCGACCTCTGGGCCACCGCGGGGCTCCAGGGGCTGCAGGGGCTCAGCCGCCACCCCCCCGCGGGCCGCAGGGGAACCTCTGCTCCGGCACAGCTGCCCCTCTCCTGCCTCGCTGACCCGGGTGACCGCAGGGCTGTTGCTCTCACATCCCCCTGCTCTCTCCCGCTCACCAACACAGACAGACAAAACAAAAGAACTCAACGAACAGCTTCTTTCTCTCTTAAATAGTTATTTGCAGAGGTGCGATTGGTCTGACCTTGGCCAGAGGTGGGTCCGAAATTAGACCCGGGGGAGCTTCTCGAAGCCGCTTCCAAGAACCACCTCTGTAGCTAGCTCCCGTGCTACCAAAACCCCATCAGACACCATACCACCACAGGCTGGTAACAAAAGACAGTGATGGAATAAATGTCAAAGAAACAATCATACATTGAAAACGATTTAATAGATATTAGATAGTCACAAAAATGTAAGATAACTGAAAATCAGCCTAGCTGTTTTACAAAAGAGTCATGTGTGACATTTTGTTTCCATAGAAAATGAGATTAGCAGAATCCCAATGGTTTAGTTTAGGTAAGAGAGTAAAATGAGATCAGAGAGAAACAAATGATGAAGAAATTAGACCGTGACCTGTAAAAGGAGACATTCTGTGAAATTTAGTTCAAAATTTAAATTACAGCAAATCCTTTCAAACAACTCTATTAAGTAAGTCTCCAAACTGCCAGACTCTAGAAGCAGCATGTCCAATTAAAAAACGAACAGCAGGAATCAGACATGGAGAATATTGATTTTATCAGCGACAATACACTTACCAGCCATAAACATAAATTCTCATTCTTCAGAGCACAAACTTTGCACTAACTGAAAGGAATAAGGAAGAAACTGTTTACAAGCTTATTGACATACTTTTTCTGTGCTAAGGATTTCTTTCAAATATGTCTGAAGTATCCTACTACTAAACAGTATCGAAGATCTAACATTGCCTTATTAAATTAATATCTACTGTGACAATTCCTAATTGCTGTAATGTGCTCAATATGCTGGCACATGCACTGAGCATGGACATGTCAAACAGTATTGGTATTTGTCAAACACTATGTCAAACAGTATTGCAGAAGACGACAGATAGAAACTGTATACGTCTAGATATAAACCACCTTTGCTTTACTATGATATTGTTACAGTTGCACAGTAATTTATTAGTAAAAGCTGTAAAGGTGGAATCATTGAAGCATCAACATGGCTGTATGGCAAAAATCAGGGTGCATGCTAGCAATCAGTACCGTCTGCAGAGCAAAGAGCAAGAAAGGCAGCACTGCAACAAAACTGTTTAACATAACACTGAATCAGTCAGCCTGAGTGAGACAGGGTCTGGAGAGAAAGGATCTAAAATGGGACAGAGCAAACAGGGAAGGCTGTGGAAGCGCTGACTGCTCAGCACCTGATAGTTGTTAAATGCTTCAAAATAGACGTTCACAGATCTGAGAATCAAGGTAGTTTGAACAAAAGTGGATAGCAAGCATTTAAACTGAAACTATTCTAAATTGCATATTGTGATCACAACTAAAAGGGCAATTAAAATGTATATAGTAACCCTAAATTATAAGGTGGCTATGCTGTAAAATGCAACAGAAAATGATACAGTTTTTAAAGTTCAACTCTATCCTGAAAAAAAGAAACTGTAGACAAGTCTGCTCCGATTTAACTGACCTGTGATTTTCTGGTAAGATTTTTTTGCGGTGGAGGTGGGTGAGGAGCTGGTTTTTGTTGGTTTGTGTTTGGTTTTTTTTTTTCATTTACACACATTGTTTTGAAGCACATATACTTTTAATTCTGTAAATATCTGGGCTCTGCACCAACCATGTCAACACCAAAGTCAACTGGTTTGGTAAATTCAGGACAAATTTATTCATAATGATTGCACAGTTGCCTTCAAGTAGGATAGATGAGGAAGGAAAACAAAGATGTTAAGACAACAGAGTAACTGCCAAGAAAAAAGTTCAAGTATATTTTGGTTATCATAAATTTGGATTTTCATAATTAGTCTGTTTTTGTGTAGCAACTCTCAAATTAATTAATTTTTTTAAATCACTCTCTTTACTCTCTGAGGCTAAGATTTCACTGCCTAAAACTGCAATCATTAAGTGATTTTCAACAACGTTTACTGGATGAATTTTAAAGTCTGTATTTATGTTTGGGGTTTTTTTCCACCTGGGCTTTATGACCTCTTTGCTACAGCAGCCAAAGATTTATATCACATGAATTCTGGAAAGATTTTTTTTTTTCAAGACAAAACAAATTGTATTTTTCCATGAATCCTTCAACAGTTTTTTGAAACTGTCATCTGCAAGTAGTAGCAAAGTATTTATTATTTTATATTGATTTCATCAATACCCATGATAAACTTTTCCCAGTCATACTTCATTTCTTAGGAAGTCCCCAACTTCCAGCAACTGTCTTTGTGCGTGAAAAGTGTATTGAAGTCCTTGTGTTTAGATGAAAATGAACTATTTACATATTTATTGCTTGTGATTTTTGTGCTAGCTGAACCATCAGCAATATTCATAGAATGCTATGTGAACTGGAAGGGGAGTGATTCATGTGATTGTGAATGGGACCAAAAGGGCAAAGAACAAGTACAAGTATAAAGAGATTATCAGCTGAATATTGTTCTGAAGAGGGAAGAATGAGTATGTACGTAGAAAGATTATCAGGGAAACAGTGTATAGCAAAGTCTATCTACCATATTTCCAAGGTGCTTATCACAATGTCACCTAATTACCATATATATCAGATCATTTATCTCCCTGGACTTCATCTCTTCATGATTCTACAATTTCTTTTCATCTAGAATTCCTGAATAGAACTGAAGTAATTTAATTTGTAGATATGTGCAATATCAACATCCTTCTTTTATCAGGAAATGGTGTTTTAACTGTGTTAGTTATACAATGGTATACAGTCCCAAATAAACAGAAAAAAGTATCAGTTACATCATATACTGATTCTCATTTATGTAGTCATATTTTCATAAGTAACATATTTAATCTGATGAAAGGAATTCACAAGCAAAAATTTCTATGCATTTGTAGAAATCACAGATAAAATAGGCCCTGAGATTTTTGCACTTTGAATGTAGAGAAAAAAATAATAGGACAGTTCAGTAAATGAACTTCAGTACACAATCTAAGGTAACTTGCATCTATCCCTCGTGTGTAACATAGTGGAGTAGGGGTATGTTATACTAATAATTTGGTTTTGAGTGGAGGGTGTAAGAGAATGTGACAATATGACTTATGGCTGTTGGCTTTTGTTGTGTATCTTTTTTTAAGTTAGTTATCCAGAGGCAAAGGTTGTTTATCTAGAGAAGAGTTCTTTCATTTCCTTTAGAGCACTTGCACTGGTCCGCACTGGGATCAGAAGACTGGACATTGCAGATCTTATACCATGCTTTATTGTTTGCAATATAAAGAACCACTTTTTCACATGGAGAGCAATTACATAGTGAGAATTATTGCTGCTAGATGTTGTATATTAGAGAATTTGTGGAAGCTTTTAGCTTAGATATCCCAAATAGGGCTGTTGTTATGCTGATTTTCCTATGTCATAATGATTGGGATGATTTTATAAGGGTTTTAATTTGGTCGTTTTCATCCTTTGGTTTTCACTGCAAACAACCTTGTGATACCAAAACTAATGCAGGTTTGGCATTCTTTTCAATAAAAGGGACTGAGATTTCATCTGAACCCAAGCCAGCAGAGCTAGTTTAAAAGCAAGGGATTCACGCAATGATCCAAGCCTCATACCTAGGGCGAAAAGCACAGTGGAAATTTCATTAGGATAACAGTGCAAGTCATCTAGTGTACATTCAGAAGATGGAAGCTGTCTCAGTGTGAAGGCTTCTTAAATTGCTCCAACTGCCAGTGTACACATAGACAATAAACACTTACACGTATGGAACTCATTTGTCCTGTATATTGCACGTAATACAATCAACACATAATAAATGTTATCACCCTGTGCGATAACTGCTTTATGAATTTACTGATTCCTATTCCTCCCTTACGGGAGGGATTTGTTTCAGATAACTCTCCTTTGTGCCATGTGTAGGACTGACAAAGTGTGTACACAGCGTGCACCATCGATTCTTGTTGAAAGTTCATTCGTTTTACCAGATTGATAATGATTGTACTTTATCACTTGGCACAAAAGACTTGTATTTAAAAAGCGTATTAGCTTACTGGGCACTCATTTATAAAAATTGCATTGTTAGTGGTCCTGCTGGTGACTTCACTGTGGCAGACTCCTTTGAAGTGCAGACTTCCTTTTAGCGTGTTTGCACTTTTAAATGGCCGTATCACCAGCCTCTGCTTACATTTTGCTTCACGTATCTCCTGGGGCTGGTAGTCATAGTGGTAAATATTGGCACCAAGAAACTGGCAGGCTGCGGTTGTGTGTGTGAAGGGTGTATGTTTGATAGGTTTTTACTATCTGCTCTTTGTTTAGGGCTAAATTCTGCTATCTCTACTGCTGTGGATTAGTGGTCTATAACCCAAGCAGCACTGTAAAATTATTGAAAAATTTCAAATACAGAGATAATACTCATCTGGAGTAAAGGCAGCAAGTTGGCAAGTTTGCCCCAGATGAATTGTTTTGTTCTAGAAAATTTTTCAGCCTTGTTATGGAAGATCAGATGTATGCCAATCTTACAGGCTAAATTCTTCAAATTTGTTATAGGATATCGTAAACGTGTCAATGTTAGCTACTCGCCTGACTCTCTTTAACAGTGTCTGAGTACATTTTAGGCATTTCTGGACAGCGTTGTTAAACTAGCTTCAGAAACAGGAGATTTGGGTAGCAGGATGCTAATCTCTACATTTTTAAATATTTGGAGTATGTCTGCTTCAGATGCAGAAGATCAGATTCAGAAACCACAGTGCAGAGATCCTAAACTAGTTGAAGACAAAAAGGTAATTTCACAGGACAGTGTCTTCTTTCCAGATTTGAAAACAAAAGCATAGGAAATTTCATCTGGAATAGTGTTTATGTTGTGTCTGAGTGAATATTCCCGAGGAACAGGATTTATTACCTTGAATGGAGGATTTCATGAGCATGGCTTTGTTGCTGCTAGACCTGATATACTCAGAGCTGAAAGATTCTCCAGCACGTCGAATTCTAGAGTTGCCTTAGGCAAATTTTGCATGCAGTGTGTAGATTTGTCCTTTAGACCTTCAAGATAGAAACACCCTTGTCTCCTAACTATCTGTGTGGTTAACTACATACATTCAAAAATTTCATCTGAAGTCACTTGTTCAAGATCAAGTAAGAGGTGGAACAGGAACAAAAATTCAAGTCCCTTAAGCCAACTTAATAGGATCCTAAATACCACTATTCTTTCTTTGTAGACTTCATAAAATAGTGAGAAGATACTGAGATTTTGAACAGACAATATTGAGAATACTTTGATTCATCTAAACAATTTCTGGGGTATCCTCTCATTCTAGAGATTCATGCCATTATATTGTTACCCAGTACCATGCTATAAGGATCCTATTCCAAGCAGTTTGAAGAAGGCTATCTCCGTAATAAAACTGTTGTGTGGGAAGCAGTGATGCACAAGGTTTTATAAAGGACTTCTGCAGTCTCCTTAGCCTGACATTATTTTATAATCTTTCATAAACACTATTTTTTCTCCTGTTGTAGCTATGTCTGATATCACTTGTGTCCCATATTTCTAATTTTCAAAGACAAAGTGGCTGATGTTTTTAAGAAAAAAAAAATCACAAGATTTTATTCCAAAGGAAAAATGTAAAAGAAATTTAATCGGTCAGATTAAAAAAATCTGAGAAGACATTTTAAGGAAATAAAAAATACAATAAATTAATGCTGGAGAGTGCAATGCAATACTGCAGTCAAAAGTACTCTAGGAAATATAAATAAAATAATAATAAAAAAGGAAGTGTGGCAGGAAAAAAGCTATTCATCTGCAAACACTGTATCAGGGGTGGATCCTTCATAATTCTTTGATCTGTTGATTTTGCTTATCCACTGTATGCTGCATGTCTCTACATACTTGGAGGGGGCAGGTAGGTATGCTTGGTAAAATATATGCAGTCTGTCTCCTTTTTGGCTGCTGTTTCCTGTTTCTCAGTGATCCCTTCCCGTTATTTTCATTTCTATTTATTTGTCTTCCCTTATAAAACTGGGTGGCATATATTTTAATGATGTCATTTCACCTAGCATTATGGATGTCAGTACATCTGTTTTTGTCTTTCAAAACCTCTGTTCAGATAGACAAGAGTATTTTACTTTACTACGACTATACAATAAAAAATCTATCACTATAATTTTTCATTTAGACAGCAATTAGAATGATATTTTCTACATTTTGCAGACTTAATTTGTAATTTTCAATTTATTACAGCTTCTTCATTCCTCACTAATGAACAATTTATAGCAAGCTTCCTAAGTGCCTCTCACAAATAAAACACAAAATTAGTAAGAAAATAAAGATTTACACATATTTACATTCTATAGACAGATGATTTATAGTTTTACTTCCCTTTGAGCTGAGTGAGTATTATTATTCCTATTTTATAATGAAGAAAACCCAAACAGGAAGAAGTCACTTATTGTCCCAGAGATACTAAGGAAAAGCCAGGACCAGACCTCAGGCACTCCTTGCTACTTCTAACTATATATTTGTTTTTCTAGACAGTTGTGGAGACAAAGTTTTGGAGGTGTAGAAAGATACCCTGCTATTACTGAAGTGCCCTAAGTAAGGAGCAAAGAAGAGTTTAGCAAGCTCCAGTTGTGACACTCATGGAAGACTGGTAGACAATCTGCTGCACCCTGAATCTTCTCATGCATTTAAAGAGTAAGAAGATGATCGATAAGAAGAGAATGATGTTCTCCATTTGGAGATTTCTAGACAACAGATGTTTAAAAGATGTTACATGTCCAAAAATGTCTTGAAGTTTTCTTGCCATTCAAACTTACCTTCATTTATTGTAATACATCCCAATTGTCACTCTATCTACAAACACACCTCTTCTTAAGTATGAACAACTTCATAGCGGTTTTGTGACAGTTTGAGAAACACAAAAAAGATTTTGAGGAAAGAGAAGGCAGCTGGAGAATAATAGAACTTCCCTCTGAAAGCATTACAGCTTCTGAGAGCACCTTAGCTCAGGCCTCAGGCAGAGGCAACTGTGTCAAGGATTCAGTGTGGATACGTACAGCCAACAAAGTAGCAACAGCTGCCTGTAAAAGCCAAGGCTAAGCTCTGAGCAGATCAGATACTGAGTCTAGAAATACAGATCCGAAAGCATTAAGGGAGAAAAATAATTAATGGTGCTCATAAATAATAAAATAATACCTTTGCATAATAGCCTTATCTTTCAGGTTTCATGGATATTGAAGTGGCTAGGGTATTTGCAGATGTTGGAAACAAATGACGCAAATATGCCCCTAGACAAGTACAAATCCATCCCATACATCTTGATAAACCATTAACAAAAAGATGGAGATAGTCTAGTCCTATGTTTTCATTACTTTATACACCTAACATCATCCATCAGCTAAATAATTTGAGCATGAAAAGTCAAATCAATAAACGAGTGATCTCAGCTTTTTTGATTCACATTCTTATATTACATCATCTATAAAACCACTCTTAGTACAGCTTGTAAGCTTGTAGTGCGGATGTCTGAATCTGAAGAAATTGGGGAGAATATCTGTTGAAGTGATAAACAGCTATTGGTTCATATATCTACATTAAGTGATCTTGATAAGTAAGCTTTCCAAATGGACTAGTACAATCATTCAGCACCATGGAGTGAGTGCATTACCTCATCAAATCTTTTGGCTTGTCACAATATCATGTTAACTCAGATTCAAGATCATTCTGCATTCCATGTCTGATTTTTCTTGCATGTCCCTTCCACCCCTGTTTCTTAAAAAGGAATATACAGCTACTTAAAAAAACAAAAGTCAAGGTCAATCTGATTTCACAATTGCAGTATATAAAAAAAGTTTTGTTATATGGGTTTATATTCTCATTAGCCCAAAGGAAGAAGAAACAGAGTGCCACAAAGTCAGAAAAAATAAAGCTGCAGTAATGTAGTAGCGCAAAAGGAAATAACATATATATTATTTTTCTAGACTTTTTATTATACCTTTCAGGACTGTATTATAGTCCTCTAACACCTTATAAGCCTAAAGCCACAGAAATAGATATCTTATCTAGGTAATATCTGATACACATATCTCGTCTACTGTGAAGCTTAAAAGGTTGTCTGTTTTGCATGTGCTTGCAAGAAGTTCAGTTACAAGGTCTAATTGTTATGTGATTAAGTCCAAACAACAATGAACAAAGAAGATGAGCATCATCACAGTATTCAAATTCATTCATTAAGTGCTTTCAGAAGCTGTTATAAGTGAGACTGAAAACTAGTAAGATAGCATACAGAGGAGCACATAGAACCTCCAGCGCTTAAGTGCTCTAACCTGCCCTATAAACAAGCCGAAGCCTGTCTGGCCAAAAGGTGGAGAATGGTAAACTGCATTACAAATAAAAGGACTTACACTCAAGTTCATGATCCTCTTCTCAGGGAGCTTGCAAACTAGCACTGTAAAATTAGGATAGTTATTTAGTGAGCATGCCATACTCTTTTTTTTTTTTTTTTTTTTTTTTTTCCTGAGACAAGGCTAAATAGAAGGAACTGGGACCGTAAGAAAACAGCTAGTGTCCAAGTTCCTTGTCTCACCTCAGTATGTGTGTGGATCCAGGCTTTCTTCAACTCAGAATACCCATTTCTGTGAGCTTCATTAGACTAAATATTCTTAAGGCAGTATCCGAATTTTGTGTGTCTTTGGCATCTGGAAGAGCCAAGAATACAGGTGTCTCTCAGACCATACAGAGATTTTAGCAGTTACAACAGTCCCAAGCCATCCTAATAAAATGCAGTACCCTGACTCATGTAGAAAGTATGTGTAAAACTGGATGATAAGGAATAGGTTTATTTGGCAAGGAACTGAGTAGCAAAGTCACTGGAACATCCTGTTTGTGGTATTTTTTACATGTAATCAGTATGTACTGTTTGTCTGGACTTTAAGGTACACAATAACACACATTTTTTATAGTGATCACTCTACTGCAAGGCAAATAACATGTTCTGCTAAGCCTTTCAATAGTCTACTGATCGTGTTGTTATTTCACTCTTTGGGAAAAAAAAGTTAATAAAAGATAAGGGGCTTTTGAAGAAGGTGTGATTACATTATTTAAAAATTATACATTTTATAGGATAAGGTTTAAACACATGTCAGTAGAAATCAACATTGCATTATGAATGGTAGTGATTAACTTATCTGTAAACTTTGAAGCTTTACATACTGATGTGAACAATTAACTCTGTTGTTTTGTCATTACCATCAGCATTCCTCTTTCGGAGCTGCTGAACTGACTGCTGTTTGCATAGTAAGAAGTAAGGAAAGTTTGTTTTCCCACTAATATTTAATTGGCTGTTGTTTAGCCTGAGTTGATAGTGACTTTTCACCTTCCTGTCTGCTGGATTTTTCTGCCTGGATCTTAAAATTGTCTTGATAGTCGACTTCTTCACCTGAATAATTCAGAAGTTGATTTGGAAGAAAATTTTACCTAAAGTATCAAAATCAGCTCCTAAAATAGCTAGAGCTTATAGACATTATTGTTACTTCTTAAACCTCATTTCTTTATTCTATTATGTTGGATTGAAGCACATGGCAAATATTTGGCCATCAGTTCAATGTCTATTAGCTAAAATACATGAAGAAATATTTATTATTTTAATTGATATATAGATTTTGCCTGAAAATTATAAGTACTTCTATAATTTATTCTACAAAATGCATTATTTTAAGGGTTGCTCAAAATAAAAATTGCATTTCTTTTTCTTTATATGTCTGATTAAGTGTATTAGAAAGCACATGATAACCATTTTTCCTTCCTACTCTGCCAGCCCTTCTCCAAGCCTAGCCTTCCTGCATCATTGCTCAATGAACAGAAAGAAAATTTTCTCTTCCACTGTTCAATCGCATTTCAAACAGAAGTGTAGAATGAGAGTAGGAAAAGTGGGAAATTCTTTGGCTGAAATTGAGCTTTTTTCTTGTTTCCTCAAATTTTAAATTTTTACAATGTAATCTGTAAAGAATCTTTTTTTTTTTTCTGGAGGTATCTAAATATATCGCCGTTTAACTACAGATTTTACATTCTAAGTGCTCAGTCCTCAACAGTTAGCCTGGATTTAATTCTTAACATTAAAAAATCATAGAATCACAGAATGGTTTGGGTTGGAAGGGGCCTCAAAGATTGTCTAGTTACAACTCCCCTGCCACAGCAGGGACACCTCCCACTAGTCTAGGTTGCTCAAGGTTCCATCCAACCTGGTCTTGAACACTTACAGGGATGGAGCATCAACAACTTAGGCAACCTGTTCCTGTGTCTCACCACCCTCAGGGTGAAGAACTTCTCCCTTGTATTTAATCTAAACCTGCCCTCTCCCAGCTTCCAAACATTATCCCTCAGTATTGGGGAAAAAAGTGCTGATGAAAGTTCCTTTATAAAAATCCTGTGGATTCACTGTAGGTATTGTCAGAAAAATACAACTTGCTTGCTTTTCCATAAAGAGAACCCTGAGACTTAATAAGCCAAGGAAGGCCCTCAAATGAATTCCACTATGCTGTTATTTTGTCGTCCATAATAACAGAATGTATTTTTCACTGACGTACAACAATTTCTTTCTGGTAAAAATTAAAATACAACAGGAAAACAAGGCAGAACCTTCCCCTTCCTGCCACAGGACTAGTTCAAAGTTTTCCTGTCAAAAGCACTGAATTCGTATGGTACAGCAAAATATAAATTCAAGCTCATTACATAAACAAACATATTTCAAATAGTTTCAATATTTTGAAGTAAATGAACTTCTGAATGGACTAAAAGTATGAAATAATGTCATCAAAGTTCTATTATTACTTTTATTATCTGCTGCTGTCAATTTGATTTGCAGTCAAAGAGTTTCTAGGGACCAATTATTTGTAGTTCTAAGAAAATCAAGAGAATTAACTCCCTTCCTCAAGAACGCACAACAATATTACCATTCTATTTCAAAAATATATTTTACAAAATAAAGAATTTCTGTAGTCATGAATATTTTTTTTCCTTATCCATTAAAGAGATGGTATTTACTTTACTCGTAAAAAATCATATAGATTTTCTTTAAAAGAAGAAGGAAAATACAAGTTAAAAAGCCGTAACAGGTCATGACCCAACATTAAGCTTAGAATATTTTTACAGGAGTAAGCCATGCCAGTGAGATCAAGATTACCAGCAAGTTTTATTTCAAGAAAGTGTTTGTTTCTGCAGGAATAACATCTACCACTGTTGTTACTGTATTTGTTTTGTCCTGTTTTTTCCTTCATATGAAATTCATGGCCAGAAGGAAAAGATGTACATG
Organism: Leptosomus discolor; assembly: GCF_034619465.1. NCBI lineage: Eukaryota > Metazoa > Chordata > Aves > Leptosomiformes > Leptosomidae > Leptosomus > Leptosomus discolor. The sequence goes on from NC_141419.1 coordinate 75,298,843, forward strand.
AGCAGATTTGATATTGCATATAACCCATATGTCAAAATGTGGAATTGTAGAGCAGGACCCTGAACTTTGGAAACCACGAGAACTTCTGCCAACTTCAGGCTTGTGGTATTCTGTCAGTGAGGATTAAAAGTGTTTTTTTTCAGAATGAGAACAGAAAGGTGAAGTTCTCGTGACAGGGCTTGCGGTTTTGGCATACTGTAGGGTCAAGCTGAAGTAAAGTAATTCTGCTTTTTATTGCAGTGGCCGTTTGCCTCAATCATGTGATTGGATGACAATGACAACTAGGAAAGAGCAAAAGGCAGCAGTGAGTGCTGATCTAGATGAATTAATACAGCTATGGGAGAATGTATAGGAAATCAAAATTTCTTTCTTCCTTTCAGCCTTATCTCCAGCAGCTTTGAGAAATCCCATGCACCTAAGTACATGGGAACTATCTTTTATGGGAACTGCTACATTGCTCTCCTTGTGATTATAGTTACAGGAAGTTGGAAGCTTGTTTGTGATAGAAAAGCTTGCATAAATACCCACCTGCTGTAAGGAAACTGGATTAGCACAAACGTCTGCTGATTATTCTAGCACTCTATGTAGCAGTTAGCATCGGTAGATAATTCTAAATGTTGCTTAAACTGGGACTAGGTTGTGCGGGGAGTGCAGAATCAGACGGATGCAACAAGTTCATTTTCAGGACCCCTACAGTTCCCAAATTTGTAAAGTTGATAATTCAGTTGAAAGAATCCATTCAGGCATGCTAGTGAAACAGAGAAACATGGTTATAGTAGGTGATAGCTACTGTTGTATCAAAGTACCTATATGGCAAGTTTTAAGACCCTGTAAACTAGTTTTTGTATTAGGCCACTTTGGTACACAAATGTTACACTGAGGCCGGATATTGCTAAGCAGTTTCAGCACAAAATCTATCTCACTCCAGAAGTATTAGAAGTGCCTTTAAATAGAAAGGGAATCATAGAATCATAGAATGGTTTGGGTTGGAAGGGACCTTAAAGATCGTCTCGTTCCAACCCTCACACCATGGGCAGGGACACTTTCTACTAGACCAGGTTGCTCAAAGCCCCATCCAGCCTGGCCTTGGACACTTCCAGGGAGGGGGCAACCACAGCTGCTCTGGGCAACCTCTTACAATGTCTCACCACCCTCACAGGAAAGAAATTCTTCCTAATATCTAATCTAAATCTACCTTCTTTCAGTTTGAAACCGTTACCCCTCATCCTATTACTACACTCCCTGATCAAGAGACCCTCCCCACCTTTCCTGTAGGCCCCCTTTAAGTACCAGAAGGCCGATAGGAGGTCTCCCCAGAGCCTTCTCTTCTCCAGGCTGAACAACGCCAACTCTCTCAGCCTGTCTTCACTGGGGAGGTGCTCCAGAATCTGATTAGCTTTGTGGCCCTTCTCTGGACCTGCTCAAGCAGGTCCATGTCTTTCTTATGCTGGGGGCCCCAGAGCTGGATGCAGTACTCCAGGTGGGGTCTCACCAGAGCAGAGCAGAGGGGGAGAATCACCTCCCTCGACCTGCTGGCCGGACTTCTTTTGATGCAACCCAGTATGTGACTGGCCTTCTTGGCTTCGAGCACACACTGCCAGCTCATATTCAGTTTTTCATCCACCAGCACCCCCAAGTTCTTCTCCGCAGAGCTGCTCTCAATCCACTCATCACCCAGCCTGTATCTGTGCTTGGGATTGCCCCTACTCCGCTGCAGGACCTTGTACTCGGTCTTGTTGAACTTCACGAGGTTTGCATAGGCCCATCTCTCAAGCCTCTCCACGTGTCCTGCCCTCCAGTGCGTCGACCTCACCACACAACTTGGTGCTGTCCACAAACTTGCTGAGAGTGCACCCAATTCCACTGTCCGTGTTGACAAAAAAGACGTTAAATAGTACTGGTATAACAGTATAAAAAGATTGTGAACTGGAGGGTATCCTTTGTGGTTCACAAATTTTTAACTATAAACATGGTGCAGATTCTATGATACACACAATTCAATATTTTTTTTTTACCACAAAATCAGAAAAAAATGTGTGCTGTGTTTTATGAATTATAGTTGTTAGGAATTTTCTTTTATTTGAAGCTAATCTCTGGTGATTGTTGATGAGCTATACTTCATAATTTAAAACCCCTAAGTATCCTGAATTACAATCTAAAAGTATTTAGTTTTTATCTAATTTTATTGGGAACACTGCTTCAGGGTCGGTGTTAGGAACATTCTCTTGGACTGTTGAATCCAACCTTCTGCATCCAATCTTAGCACATGGTCACTTTTATATACAGATCCAAGTTTACATCTTCATATGATTTTGCGATCAGTAGTCTAACCAGAAAGGTTGGTCAAGGATGTCTTGATTCTTTGTGAAAATTTCCTTCTAATTTTTGTCTGCTTATTCCTGATCAGTTTATAAATATCTTTTGCTAATTTTAGCCCTTAATTTAAGCAGTCCTTTTTCCTCTCCAACATTCATTTTCCTGGTGCATTTATTTGGAGAAGTCAAATTTCTTTTCAGTTTTTGTTTTATTTGACTAATCAAGCTATTTTGTTTTGGTTTGGTTGAGTTTTTTGTTTGTGCATGTGTTCTAGTTTTTTTTGCGAACAAGAAGCCTTTTTATTTTCCTAATCGTTCCAGTTGGCCTTCTTTTCATTCCTTCCAAATTTTCTCTTGAAACTGTATGAGAGGTTCCTGTTCCCTCCAGGAGTCCTGACCAAGATCTCTGTGGGCTGTGTTTTCTCATTTCTATTCTGCAACTGCATTTTAGTCAAATTTGTCTCTTACCATCAGCTCAGATACATTACGATATTACAGTGTCATATCACTAGGATTCTTGCCTCCACTGTCCTGTCTTAACAGGTGACATTTCTCAGTTTCTTGCATTTTGTACTGTTGAATTTCATTTTATGTTACTCACAGATATCCTGTAAAATATTCCCATCCTCTCTTTAGTGATGATCCTTCCTTGTCATCTCTCTGTCATCATCATGTGCCTACCTTTTGTGCAATTGCCATTAACAAAGATATAAAGACAAAAGCCGTTTGAAGATTATTCCCTGAGGAATACCACTAACAGGCCAGTAATTACTTTATCAACACAAGTTGTTTCCTTTTCACCATAACTTATCCTTTCTCCTAAAAGTAGCTTTTAACTCAACTTGTAATTTCCTCTTGTGTGCATGACCTCAAAATTTCCCCCACAACACTATGTCAAATGCTTTACTGAATTTCAGATTAAAATGAGTGTATTTCCTCTGTTTAGATTAATTTATCTTATCAAAGAAGTATACCTAGTTATTCTGGCACAATAAAACCTCAGTAAATCATTTTCCATTTACTGATGTATCCTTAATTATTTTTTAATTCAAAATCTGCTCAGGAACTTTGATATTATACTCAGTGATTCAGTTTCTCCACTTATGAAATGGCAGTCATAACTTCCATTTTCAGATATTAGATGACAATGCATTTGCATTGTTAAAATGCTGTTAAAATGCTTTGAGATCCTTAGTAGAAAATGGTCTGAAGTGCAAAGTACTCCTATCAATTTTGTCATATGCTACGTTCAAACAGGTACATCTAACAGTTATGTGCAAATATCACTTCTATAGATCAAAGAATTCTTCTAGGAATGGATGCTTTCATTTGTGAATCCTCTTTAAATTCAAATAATGTTTTCCTATTTGTCAAACTATGTCACTTTTATAAGCTGTCAATCAAGATAAAATAAACTCACGCTTGTGTTGTATGTAAGATAACAGATTTTGATCCAAAAGTTATGTCAAACATTATCATTGGCATAACCACTTCAGATGCTTATCACTCTGATATTTGGTATTTTCTGACTAAATTGCAAAGGTATAATTCTTTCTAGTTTTAAACATAAATAAAACTCCTTCTAACTGTTTAATATATCCATCCATTCATATGTCTGTGTAGAAAAGAGCAAAGTAAGTTTTATCTTTTCTTTATTAATGGGACATTTTTAATTAGTCTCGGATATGCTTAGAAGAAATGAATGCAATTAATGTGGAAGATTTGTTGTAAATTCACGTAATTTTTTTTTAAATTATTATCTTGGGGAAAAAAAAATAAAATAAAATTTCAAGTCATATTAGTCAATGCACCATGTGCAATTACTTGTACTTTCTTTTTTTCTGGATTACGTATGAAGCCTAAATGGAATGTCCGTTCTTTGCCTGTCTATGTGCCCAAGAGAGAAGATGAAAGCAAATTACTGAAAAAGAGGAAGCTTTGCATGATGAAGTTTTCTCTTGAACTGCCATGTATTCAATAAATTCCTGTAGATTCTAAGAAGAACTACATGGAAAAGTATTATATAAGAACTGTTTTAAAAATCCATAGAACTGAAGAAGACACTGTCTTTCTAACTCTTGCATACATTTTGAACTATTGCAAAAGCTCAACTAGAACTCAGTCTGGCCACTGTTGCAAGAGATAATAATAAGTGTTTTTACAAATACATTAACAACAAAAAAGAGAACAGGTAGAATCTCCATCCTCTATTGACTGTGAGGGGGAACATTGTCACCGAGGATGAGGAAAAGGCTGAGGTACTTGATGTCTTCTTTGCCTCAGTCTTGAATAATCAGGTCAGATGTCCTCAAGGTAATCAGCCCCCTGAGATGGAGGACAGAAATGGAGACTAGAAGGACTCCCTCACAATCCAGGAAGTAGTAGTTATGACCTGCTATGCCAATTGGACACTGACAACTCTATGGAGCTGGATGAGATCCACCCAAGAATACTGAGAGAGCTGCCAAGCCACTCTCCATTATTTATCAGCAATCCTGGTTAACAGGAGAAGTCCAAGAAGACTGGAGGCTGGTCAACATGACGTGCATCTGCAAGAAGGACCAGAAGGAGGATCTGGGGAACTACAGACCTGTCAGCCTGACCTCGGTACCATGCAAGAACATGGAGCAGTTCATCTTAGGTGTGCTTACAGGCAAGTGCAGGACATCCAGGGAATCAGGCCCATCCAGCATGGGTTCATGAAAAGCAGGTCCTGTTTGATGAACCTGATCTCCTTCTACTCTCAGGTAACCCATGCAGTGGATGAGGGAAAAGCTGTGGATGTCATCTACCTGGACTTCAGTAAGACATTTGATGCAGTCTACCACAGCACCCTATTGAACAAGCTGGTGGCTCATCACTTAAACAAGTGTACTCTTTGCTGGGTTAGAAACTGGCCTAATGGCCAAGCCCAGAGAATTGTAGTAAATGGAGTTAAATCCACTTGGTGACCAGTCACAAGCGGTGTTCCCCAGTGCTCAGTATTGGGGCCGGTCTTCTTTAATATGTTTATCTATGACCTGGATGAGGGGATCTGGTGCACACTCAGCAAGTTTGCAGATGACACTAAATTGGGTGGGAGTGTTGATCTGCTCGAGGGCAGGAAGACTCTGCAGAGGGATGTGGACAGGCCGGATCAATGGGCTGAGGCCAATGCCATGAGGTTCAACAAGGCCAAGTGCTGGGTCCTGCACTTGGGTCACAACAACCCCGTGCAGCGCTACAGGCTTGGGGAGGAGTGGCTGGAAAGCTGCCCGGCGGGAAAGGACCTGGGGGTGCTGGTTGACATGAGCCGGCTGAACATGAGCCAGCATGGTGCCCAGGTGGCCAAGAAGGCCAACAGCACCCTGGCCTGTGTCAGAAATAGTGTGGCCAGCAAGAGTAGAGTGGTGATCATGCCCCTGTACTCAGCACTGGTGAAGCATCACATTGAATACTGTGTGCAGTTTTGTGTGGCATAGTATAAGAAAGACATTGAGATGCTGGAGAGTGTCCAGAGAAAGGCAACAAAGCTGGTGAGGGGTCTCAAAAACATGACTTATGAGGAGCGACTGAGGGAACTGGGATGTTTATCCTGGAGAAGAGGAGGCTGAGAGGAGACCTTATCACTCTCTACAACTGCCTGAAAGGAGGCAGTTTTAGTGATGATCTTAAAGCTCTTCTCCAACAGAAATGATTCTATGATTCTATGACTCTATGATTCCATGAATTAATTTTATAATAATTTTTATTTATAGTAATTATTTTTATAATTTTATTTTTTAAAAATACAGTATATAAATGCATTTGTGTCATCTAAACCCCTACCATTTTAAGTATATAATGTGAAAAGTTGGGAAAAAAGCATAATATTTCTTTATAATTTAATAGTCTTTAATTTAATTATGTAATAATGGTGAAGAGCGTTGTCTGGAGATAATTTAGAAGCAAACTACTGCTCTGATTGAGTGATGTAAATAAATATGAGCCTAATGAAACTCCTCAGTAGTTCCACTGAAAACTTTTGAGCTTGCACTGTCTCTTAAGGATTCTGAGAGCTCATTTGGTGCTCGTTAGGTCCATAGCAATGAATTTGGTCCTAAGACTACCTAATAAGAATGTACAGGCTTCACAGTAAATCAGAGACACTCTGAGATCATTCTTACCATGACATTACCTGAATTGTTTATTCAGATAAAACTCTCTTTCAAAGTTATTTTTTTTTAAATGTCCTACCAAAAAAAAAAAAAAAAAAAAATGTGCCTACAGTCTGTATTTGTGTCTGTATAATATCTCTAAATGTCTTCATATCTCGTGGGTTCCTGTTTTTCTCATGCCCTGTAAACCTCAGAAATGTTTGCCTTGAGCCATTTCTTTGAAAGGCATACAACAACATTTTTCTAATATGATAATAGCTATTCCTACTTCGATTGTCAGAGTTATTTACAGAAGAACCAAAGTTCTGTTTCAAGCCCTAGAAACTTGTCATATATTTATAGGTGATCATGAGAGGAAGGCAGTGCAAAAATGCAACTATAATTGAATAACCCAATATTTAAAATCCTATATACAATCAGATTACAATTTTAAAGGAATATAACCGTTATTCTCTGAATTAAAAATTATGAGTAACAGTAGAGGCCAGACTGTAGCATTTCTCACTTGCTAATCTGTCTTACTTCTCAGTTTGGGTTTGTCTAGGAAATTTTTTGCGGAGGAATCAAATGGGGTTTTCTCTGTAGAATGTGTGGATGTAGTTTCTAACTCCTTCCAGTCTGAAAAGGTTCCTATGAGTAGCACATAACATTGCGGTGTTTTCGAAAGTTCTGTGTATTGGTGACCTACCCCAGGTGACCTACACCTACTCCAGACCTACCACCTGGCAAATGGCCTTTCTTAGAGGGTCTCTTCTGAATGAAGTATTACTAGGAAACTTAAAATTACATTTTCTGGTACTTTTTTTTTTTTTTACTTTTTAGTGTTTTTGACTGGGCTGGACTGATTTTTTTTTCACTTTTGTTCCATGTTTCTTATATATGCTTAAGTTCAGATTCATAATGTTCCTGATGTTTCCCCCTGTCTCCACAAGGCTTCCATTGTGAATACTCTTTTCCCTTGACTGCCCTTTCATTTGTTGCTTACTTGCAGGCAGTATTCATGAAGAAATTCTTAAAGTATGAACATTTTAAGGAATTTTTCTTTTAGGGATGATTTTCTTTCCCACGTCACTTTTTTGAATTGTACACACGAACATAGTGTGCTTAATGGACTTGGTTCTAAAAGCAATTAATAATAAAACTGTTGTGAATTAGTACTCATTCCTGTTTCAACACTTTTCTACAAATTATTTTTGTGGGATAGTAGTTACATAATTAACTTTTGCCAGTATCTCTTGTTCACCATCTTTTATTTCTCAGATGCTAATCAATAAGATCAGTTACAAAGTGGGGAAAGTTGTTATGAAATTGAAATTTGAGAGTGATTTGGCACTTTTGACAGTTGCTGCTGAAAAGTGTAAACCCAAATGGACTCTACTTCAGACACTAAAATGCAGCAGACAAAACTATTATTTCATCCCCTGTGGGCCACTGTCTCTGTTCACTCTTACTTTTATGTCATCATGTTGGTTTGACACCTATAATAGGTTTAATAGGTTTTTCTCTGATGTTATTATTGGCTAATGATTCTGCTTTTCTCTGGGGATGGCAAAAATGAGAAGTCACGCTGTTCTCCTGTTTTATGTAGCTCCACAGGGACAGCCTTAACCATAGCAGTCTATGGGAGTATGTCATCTTAAATCAATAGGTAGCAAGTTAGCCTTTAACATTTGGATTGCTTGCTTCAGTTTTATAAATCAGGCTAGCAATCATAAGACTGTCCCTGATGATCCAGTAGTTCAATATTTATCTTAATTCATATATTTTATACTTTCAGTGTTTAAAGGAAACTAAAACAAGAAATAATTTATGAAACATTATCAATGTCCTTTACACAGGAATTTATGTTTTTTAACAGAATAAACTGTTGTCATATGATAATTATAACAGTAGATTGTGTGAGATCTTTTTTCATTGGATCAACTGTTTTAACTACACCTGAATCATCATGTTTCTTTCCAAAATCACAGGCAGGCACAACAGAGTGGCAACATGTTTTACATTTCGCAGGAAAGATAAAAACATTACTACAAGATGAATGGCTTCCAAACTTGCTACCTAAGTCACCAGTAAAACGTGCATGTTTTAAGGAGCTCTTCAGCGGCCTTATATTTTTAATTAATTTTCACTTAGAGATCAAGTGATAACAAATTTAGTTAACTTGACATAATTTGAGCAAAAGAAAAGCTGTTCTAGACATTTTATGCATTTGATCTTCACTGCAAACTCCATTCATCTCACTTCAAAGGATCCCTCTTTGTGTTGAAATGTTTTCCTTTCAGCAAACATAGAGGGAAAAAAGAAAAAATTATTACTGAAATCTTAAGAAATATATTTTGGCAGCCCATATGTGGGATTACCTAGAAGAACTGAACTGGGATACCATGGTTACTTAGTTTTGCTCCCATGATTTTGCTCCTCCATCAGTCACAGCTGCTTTCTGAGGTGGATGCAAAGTTTCTTCACTTATAAATTAAACAACTGAACATTGTCGGAGCTATTCACCACTGTTAAAAAGCTATTTATTATTTTCAAGTTTAGAACTTTAGTTACTCAAAATTGAGACTGTCTCAATAAATAACTCATGTTTTTCAGAGAAAATGAGAGCATTTCACCCTGTATGTTAGCATTATCTGAAAAATAGCTGGGAAGTGAAAAAATTGAACCAAAAAGTTTCTGGATTGATTGCTCATAAACTAAATTAGTTTATAAAAATAATATTTAGTAATAGCAAACATTTGGTTAACCAAAGAAATCTGTTTCAAATATGTTTCAATTCAACATTTTCAATCAATAAAAATACAAGAATACGTATAAATTTTCCTTCAAAGCAGCAAGAACGCAACAGATAATTGAATCTGAACTTTCTGGCTCCTCACACTGGGAAATTTCAGATAGGAAGGTGTTCAAGGAAAAGTATAATAGTATGACAGCCCATCAGATTTGGCCTTGTGTAGCTTTTATACAGCCGAAGTATATAGAATCATAGAATTAGGCTGGAAAAGACCTCCAAGGTCTTCAAGTCCAACTGTCGACCCAGCACCACCATGCCCACTAAACCATGTCCCGAGGTGCCACATCTACACATTTTTTAAACATTTCCAGGGGTGGTGACTCCACCACTTTCCTGGGCATCCTGTTCCAATGTTTGACCACTCTTTCAGTAAAGAATTTTTTCCTAATACCCAATCTAAACCTCCCCTGGTGCAACCAGAGGCCATTTCCTGCCATTCTATATGAGTGTCTGTGCATTTCATAGGTGAGAGACAGTGATGAGAAAATTGGGGTGTAGTAGATACCCACTGAAATATCTGAGTTTACAGAAAACTGTGGATATTGATCTTTACCATACATGCCTTTCCACGTAACATTTAGACATTATCTCCCTCCTTTCTTTTCATATGTGCTTTTCCTTTCAGTAGTTGTACCTTTTCTTTCCTGTATTTCAAGTCCATATACCTGAACGTGAACTGGATACTCAGTAGTAGATACATAAGGCTACTTACTGTAGCCTTATGCTACAGATCACTACCATGCATTTCCTTCTAGGTTTCTTCCTTCTCCTTTTTAGTTACTCCTTCCAGATTTACTAGCACATTTGCTAGCCAGGAGTGATCCAGCTGGTAGTTACAAACACTGTCAAAAAAATTGTATTCACTATGCATATGTGGAAACTTTTTTCCGAGACTGAGACCACCACCATGGAAACTGCTAGTGAGAATAAGAAACAGAAAGGAAAGCAAACAAGCAATGGTGAAACTTTGATTTGCCAGATATCTAACAAAATGTAGACACTTCTATAGTGTCATTAATACATTATTCACTCTTACCAGAACTGTATAAGAAAACTGCATCATCTTGGATAAGAGCCTGAGACACCTGCAGCTAAAAGCTTGCTTCTGCCAGTACAATGTAGAAGAAAATTAGGTGCCTAAATTAGGAAGAGGTGGCAACTAACCTTTAGCTTCTGTGAGACTTAATGTCATTATACTGAGTGTCTATTTTTACACTTAAGCCATACTCTTTAGTGAAGACTATTTGATTTATTTTCTGTAGCTCTTCTAAGAAGAGCAAAACTTAAATTAATTCAGAGACAGCAAATCTGCACTGATCTGTGATGTTTGATCTTGATCAATTGTGGAAGAAAGTCAAAAGTTGTAAACTGAAGAACTGAGCACAGAACTGTAGCTGAGATCAAAAAAACCTATTTTTTCTTCCTGAGACTTCCATGCTTCTCCATTGTCAGAGTCTGTAACACCATACTAAGCATCGAAGTACTTAAGAAAAAAAATACAATTGCAAATTGATTTGTGAAGACAACATCAGTTACAATCAGAAGAAAACAAACAATAAAACCAAACTTTCTGAGTCAAACGGTGTGTTGGCTTCTTCATTTTGTTCCAGGGTTTTACTTCTTGTTTCCTTAGGGTAAAAGAAATGCACAATCCTGTTTAACTTCCAGGTTCTTTCACCCTTTTAAGTGCCAGGTTACATCTTGAATCAGGGAAAACATGCTAAAGAAGATCCTTGGTGATCTCAAGTGAACAACAGAATCTTAAAATATCTTTCTGCTGAACAGCAATAATATCCAAGTTTGAGATGTTCCAAAAATAGATTTAAAAAACAAAATAAACCAAAAACAAACAAACAAAAAAAGGGTAAAATTACAACTAATCATTTTTCTGCCCCACAATGTTTGATATTGCATAGTGGATTTCTAAGTAAAATGATGGACAGTAAAGAGACATCAGATGGGGTGCCAGACCATTTTATACTCCCTTTTAAAATAGACCTTTGATATTTTTATGTTCTTGTCCTACACCTTCTTGTGAAGCATTTGGTAATGACTCCTGCTTCAGAATGAACACAGTGCAGGTGTGATGACTTCTGTGTTTCTATGGTTATCTGCAGTTTCATCAGAGTCCCAGTGGTGTTCACGGGCTGTTTGCTTCTGGCTTCTTTGTGAGTCCTCATTGTGTTAGTTCAAGATTTAGTCAGTGGAACATTTAAAGTCACATTTTCAAGTATTCCCAAAAGAAAAGTGAAATATTTGCTTCCACTTAATTATTGCAGGTCTTCATGATGAACAACTAGAGTAACAGAGGAGAAACCTGGAAAATCAGTGGGTAGAGAATTTGCCCTGAGCCTACCTGTGCCAGGCCTTTCTGATTCACCTGATATAAAGATGGTCGAGACAAAGATACATTTTTCTGATCTGCAACATCAAAACAAAAATTATAGGAATGATGAAAAAATAAAAAATATCTGAGAGAATGCTGGTCATAAAACTGATTTTCTGAGTCTAGTTATACTCAGGTTGTGTTTTGCACACTAAACCTTGAGTAGTGCCTCATCCTAAAAATAACTCCATTAACCTGTCCTGCAATAAGCACCTTCGAGAAAATCTTTCCAGATTCCTTCCTTGCCGGTGCTAACATAAGCTGTTTATTTTATATCTTTAATGTATATTTTTTTAAGAGTTTCAGCTTAAGGTCATATCTCTCATGTTTTGCCCAGTTTTCAACTTATTTCCATTCGTTAACATTCCTATCTAGGCACTTAAATACAGATAGAATTCAGGTGGACTGACTGAAGTTAAATCTACCAGCTTTTGGCACGTTTACATACATGAAAGTTCCTGAAAGAAACCAAAAGCAAATTTAGTGGTAAATGGGAGTTAGAAAAGAGCTAACAGAGAGTTGGTTCAACTCTGTCCACTTTTATTCCTGACCAGAATATTTCATGTCATTTGGCAGAAAAGGTCTGGGTTGTTACGTACTCTGAAGGTAGCCTCTCACCCTTTATGAAAGCCAGAAAGATCATGAAAGAAATGCTGAGGAAGATTCACAGAAATCTTAAGTGGATGTTAGACTCCTAAATTGTTCCCCTGAGGAAAAAAAAAAAAAATTACACCCAAGGGCTCAAAATTTATAAACCATCGAATGCAAGAGGTGGGTTTTTTTTTAAGATTTCCAATATTTTGCATTATTTTCACTAAGTAAGTGTAATCCATTTGAAGAAATGAAAGTTCAGCATTCATGTTCTTTTTCATGCAAATCGCAGCAAAAGATCTCAGAAATGCCCCTAACAAGAGGAAAAGGAAAAAGTGCTACACAGAATGGCTTGGTCTCCCTCTGGCTATGTTGCTGATACAGCTATTCATCACCGAAAAGTACTCGGTCGTAAATTTTAATAGAAGGACAGAAGTGACTCTTTGGGCTGCTTGCAGTCTCCACTGAAGCCAAAAGGCTTCTCAGCAGAATTTGGTTTCTTCCTTCTATTCAGTAATAGTGTGCTGCTTTCTTTTAGCATACCAGTGCTAGGCTAAAAATAGACAGAGAGAAAAGGCTTCAGCCGTTTTAAAGAGCACAAGCGACATGGAGGCTGACCTCTTGACTGCATTTGTGACAGTTATAGGCAACCCAAATCATGCCAGGTGGGGATTACTCAGGGCAGAGCAACATCTGCTTCACTATCACAAGTGTAAATGATAGTTCCTTGTGTTATGCCTTAAACAGCCTGAGGTAAGAAAGACTGGTGGAGTTTCTGTCACAAATTAAACCCTTGCCAGCAGGTAGGATTCCAGTCCATCTGTCCATGAGGGTAGCTCAAACAGAATAAAAAGCTTTAAAAAATATTATCCAGAGAGATAAAAGGCAAATAATGCAATTTATTTGTGGGCTGGAGCCAGAAATGAAAGCAAAACTAAATAGAAAGAGTAGATGTGTTTTCCCTATGATGAATGAAAAGTGCTATTATATAATCTGTTTCCAGAGCTAGGGGGCAATTTTTTTTTTTTTTTAATTTTTTTTTTTTTTTTTTTTTGCGAACTTCATTTACAGGCAAACGAAGCCATACAGGCACAAAGTATGTATCTTGGACATACACAATGCATAGCTCTCAAAACTGGATCCCAAAGGTTTACTTGGTCACCCCCTTTTTTTCTTTTGTTTCTGCTTTAAGATATTGATAAGACACTCAATAATTGTGGTTATTCAGACCAAAGATAATTTTGTGAGGAAAGCAATGTAAAATGCTTAATACCAAGTGACTCCTTAATGCCTCAAACAAATGCCTAAGAAATAAATGTAAGGTCCAAGTGCCTTAGGCTCCCAGTTTCTTAACCTTCACTCAAAGCAGAAAGAACTTTCAAGAATGATTAGCAGAAGTCAATTTTTAAGGTATCTGGTTTTCTAAGGTGTAAAACAGTCCTAATGGGATTTTCAAGACTGTTGTTATATCCTATCGCAACAGTTATGTCTAATAGTTAAAAAAAATCCTACCTTTAATGAATTATTTTTAAAATTAAACATGTAACTATCTGAATCACTTAAACCATTTTGGAAAATGTTTCCCTTTATTTGTCACAATAATAAAACATGCTTAAGATTTTTCAGTCCTTCAGTTTCTGAGTAAATTTATAAAAAAGTCTGCTTATGAAATGCATATATATATTATTTATTTATTTATGTATTTATTTAGAATGATAATAAATCTACTTTCAGAGATATCTTAAAATTTTAGTTTTGAAAAACTCAATGTGTCTCACCACATATTCTTAAATGACTTTCTGAAACAACAAACTGCATTTGTTCTCAAACTCATCTTGTGTTCCCCTTAAAACATTACACTGCAAAACCTGACCTATACATTCCTTATGTGCTTTTTAAGCCATCCATGAATTAAAATATTTTAAAAAATTATCATTTTGGTCAGCTTTGCTGAGATTAAAATACCAATAATTATTGTAGAACATGTGCATGGAGTCATAATTTATGCCACTGTTATAAGTAAATAGCAGTTTTTAGCAGAAAAGTGTCATGGGAATTGTTTTACTCAAGTAAAAGAGGAGTCCAATGCAACTGCAGGAACCACGAATTATTGAGAAAACATGGAATTTAAGGTCTGATTGTCTTTTGGTAAGAAGGCCACAAGTTGGAGCTATTTAAATGGAGTTAAACATAAGATTGAGTCAGTTATATTTTGGAAGATAATCCCAAAAGACAAAGCAATAAAAAGACCAGAAAACTAAGGAAGAAAAATGATGTATTCAAAACCAAACCAAAGCATGACGCTCACTAAGCTTTCTGTATTGTAACCCACAAGTACGTACAGTAATAGAAATGAAAAGTGAATGTAAGATTAATTTGCTTTTGGTGCCATTAATTGTATTGTTATTAGTGTGAATACCCAACAAATGAGAAACTTTCATTACAACCCACTGCTGCCATGGCAGCCTGCTATTGATCCATCAACGTCTTCATAATGCAACAGTAATGGTTATTGTAGGATATCTGATAACACCTAAGATGATGTATGGCAGTTATACTTTCAAGACCTTAAAGAGCACATCTGCATTTATTGCTGGGTTATTGGTCCCAAAGCACAGGAGGAAGAGGAGGAGAGAGAAGAGCTTAAAATGAGAACTTTGAAATTAATTTTTGAAGTGTTGAACATATCTATGCACAAGGGAGAAAAGAAAGTCAAGTAGAATTTTTGAAATTAAATACCAGACCAAAGAAGATGTAAGTAATCTAATGAGCTCAGAACAACTTTTGAATGTGACTACCTAATAAAGGCCTAGCCATGTGCAGCTAGGCAGTAGGTGGAGCCCCTGGGATATTCACTGGGTTTGGAAGCAGTAGATTGCTACTTTAGTATTTAAAAAATTGTCAAGTTTTATTCAGGTGTCAAAAGACAGAAAATATGAATTCTTAATGATAATGACTCACCCAAACATGGTTAGAGGGGCCTAGAAGAAATTATTATAACAGGTTTGCGAATAGAAGGAGTAGGTGTAGACCACTGAGGACTGGAGAGAGAGAAGAGCATTTCAATAATGATCACAGGGCCACAGGGCAAGACTGTGCCTATGCTACTCAGCGGGATGGAGCTTCAAGTTCTGGCTCCGGAGCAAATGAATAAAGACCTGCCAGCCATCCGTTACATCTCTACCTGTTAAAGGAAGTTCTGTGGTCTGTTTTTATGGAAAAAACCTGCCTGGACTGGTTAAGATGTGTAGATCCAAGAGAGCAGCAAAGTTAAAGGACATCCAGCACTGAAACACACCTATTTTCAATCTGGTTAATTTTCAATAAGTTTGCTCTTTTCCTTTGCAGCTTATTCCTGTGCAGGTTACATTGTTCCCTCTACTCTGCTGACTTCAGGTGATGATTTTCCTCAGAGGTCTATTCCCATAAATGTAGTAAGATTTCTGCTTGTCCAAAGTGCACATGCCTTCTGTATGTTGCAGTATGCCATGTGCAGTCTGTATGATGCTTTGAAGACCGCCGTCTCAATGCCTCCTCAACACAATATAATAAGCATTACATTTCTTTCACAAAACATGCACTGAGGGGACACACTGTTGTTATTGACAGAAAAAAATTAAGTTATTGGTAAGCCATTTGTTTTAAGAGTAACTAAAGCAAATACATATTCATTTGAGCCCTGATTTCAGAAGAAACAAAGTCTGTAGAGCAACTAATAAGTAGATGGACAATATTATTGTTTTAAATGAAAATTTATTTTTTATGTAGCGAATGTTATACTTTAGCTGGGCATATGCTTGCTGAACTGACTAATTATAAATTCTCTCAGTGTTTCTTCAACATAATTCACATTTCATGTTACCTGGTCAATCAAATATTCGCATCCTAACTTAGCAATGTACTGCGTTTGTTTATACTTTCAGCTGTCCTTGTTCAGAGACATCAATGGACATCTTGCTAGAAATGCATGGCTGTTTCGAACAGAAATTTTTGACTAGGTATCTACATATAGTGTAAAATATTAATTATACATCAGATGTCTAGAATATGAAACTGGGTTATTTCTTTATTTCTCTTGGTCACCTTAAATCTAGATATGTGTTCCCAGCAATAATACCTCTGATCTTTGGTCTCTTTGGTCTTGGATTGCCAAAAAAAATCCCTCTATTCATTAAATATCTGTGGATTAAACACCAAAATAGGGGTTTTTTTGATCATTTCCCAGGCATCAGCTCCTTATTATTTTTGTTTAAGAAATATTTTGCTTTACTGTCCGATAAACACGTGCTGGGATCTTGTTAGAGCTTCAAGAGACAAAAGAAATTCTGATATATATTTTATGTTTAAACTTAACAGGAATTATTTTATTACTCAAGTGTTGAAATGAAACATGGTAACAGTTAAAAAAAAGAAAAATATTAAGCATCATTTAATTAGTTAGTTATAAGTTAATAATGACACTTACACTTGCATTCTATTATTTACAGACACTAACAGGGCTCTGCAGCCATAGATAAGTAGGTGGCTGCCAGCAGGGAACCAGTCTTCTGCTTTCCATATATGCAGGCTCCGGCAGCCCCCAGGCAGCTTGTCTAGGTTGGCTCCCCTGTGTCCTGAAGTCTGCTCCCTCAGCACTCCTGGACTCTGCTTTCACATTCACTGTCCATTTGAACAGCAAATCTTGTTGTAAGGATGGCCTTGGGGGCTATTCTCAGAGGACAGTCTAGACATACATTATTGTGTACAGTCCATCTCTTTTGTATACAAGAGAGAAAAAGTTCAATGAATCTTTTTTCCTAATCCCCATGTAGCATCACGCCAGGGACCAAGCTGGGGAAGGATGGCTGTATATATTTTATATAGGAGCTAAGAGCATGCAGTGATTACTTCTATATCTCCATCTCACTTGCTTTCATAACATTCACATGCTCTGTGCTCAGTTGCTTCCATTCACTAGGATGGAACTTCCATGAAAAGACAGTACTGCTTTTTTGTTAACTGCAGTGTTTATTAGAAAATAATATTAACATTTCTTCTTCATCCAAAACCGTTAGTAAGCAAAAGTGACATATACTTACTCTGTGGAGAAATGTAAAAATAAGAACCCAACCTCTTATGCTTATAATACACAAAACATCTTTTCTAGGAAAACATTAATTCTCAGCCACATTTGTGTGTCAGAAATCATATTTTGTTGCCCAGTCTACTCATATATGTGTATGTTGATAGATAGAGAGGCCACATACTTCTGCTGAGCTGTTGCAGAGTTGCTGTGCTTTATAAAGCAATTGTCATGTTTTGTGAAGTGATATCTGTGTTTTCAAGTGACAGGAAGAGTTGTCTGCTTTGAGATTTTATAGCGTCTAAGGATTAGAAAGAATTTTGTGAGGAAAGATTTTTTTTATAAATACATCTTTGGGGTCAAAAAGATAATATAAAGGGAAATCATTGTCAGTATGGTAAAGAAAAGATAGCCATATACTATAAATATAATAACTGAAACACTGGAAGAGTAAGAATTCTAGTTACCAAGAAATTTGAGTAAAAAATTACAAATTTTAAAGTAATAAATTATATGCACATTCGTTTTTATCAAAAAGCTGTAGACAATTCCACAGTAGCAAACTTTTTTCTTCTTTATTCTTAGGTATCTGTAAAACAGTCCTTGAATTAAGTTATATAGTCTTTAGTTATACTTGTGAAGATAATTTTTTCAGCTGGAACAGTTTTAGGTCCTTCTTTCATTGCTGCTTGGTATACAGTCCTTCACTGTACGTTACCTATAGATAATAAGTGTTAGACAAATTTTATCTCTGACAAGATATTACTATTTCTGCAACGTACCTCTGAGTAATGGCACACATATATCTGTACTCTCCATTTAGAAAAGTCTTAGTAAGAAAAACTGTTAATTAACTATTCTTCTTGAAACAAGCACACAATTATTCTTTAAGTGTGAAACCTACTTTGGAAAACTCAATGTTAATGAATAGAAGAGATAACAAGTTGGCAAAGCACACGATGTCCGTACCTCCCCAATCTGAGCATAAGAAAAAATGAGTCCAAAATCCATGATCAAAGGCAAATGAGTGGCTTCAGAAAGCATCTTCATTTCCTGATCCTGCATTCACCAACCTATAGTTCCTTTCAAAAATAAGAGGAGGCCCAACATACAGTAAGAAATTACCCCATGGTGAAAAGTACTGCACATGTAATGTATAAATACTGGAGACAGACGGCTAAGAGGTACTAAATAATAAGTGCTCAGCTTTACTTTCAGATGCCTGCTTGAGTTTGAAATGTTAGTGCCTAGGAAGAACAACCAATTCAAGCTTTATAGCAATTCTAAATTGAGCAGATATAGTATCAGGGCAGAACCTGCAAAGTTTGAATCTTTATGGCTCCATTTGGGACCTTAGTCTGTTCAGCTGCCGTCTAAATTTGACAACATACAAATTCCCAAAGCATCTAAGATTTTGCCAGTAAAGTTTCTTACTCAGCTCAAGTACTTCTGGGAATGTGTGCAACCATTTGAGTGGTGATTCTAACAGGCAGCTTGACACTTAAATTCTGAGAAGATTCTTGAAATAGACACCCACCTATCTATTGACTGTGTTCTCAAACTCGGTACGGAAATTGTTCTAGAACAAGTTTAATGGAGCAATCATCACAGAAAGGAGGAAGATGGAGATGATTTCTATTTTTGTCCAATGCATTAGTTCAGAGGTGAAAGACCCACTTCTTTCCTTTTCCACTGGCTGATTTGCATTTGGGTTTTGAAGTCAGCTATTGTCTTTTGTCCTCAAAACTGTAAGATGTTCTGAGTTGGGGCCTGTTCCTGAAGATCTGCCCTATCCAATGTACATTCTGGGTCAGGTCTCTTAATCTCTCCCGGGTTAGATATTTCGCTTCATAGTAAATCCTTGATTATGTAGAACCTTTTTCTAGGTCTCCCATATATGTGCCCAGGCACAAGGAAAAGGTGTTCTCGTGGTTTATTTGGGCTGCTGAATGTTCAATTGTTTTATACAGATTAACTCAGGGGCAGCAAAAGCAGACTTTATACACCCAATAGTCTCCTGGCTACAATTTTCCTATGGTAAATACCTTTGATATGGTAAATGCAAGACATAAACCCCTGACTTTGAAATTTAGTGTCGAATATCTTCTCTTTCATGTGTAGAAGGAAAAAAAGTCTCCAAGAAAATATTAAAAAAAATAATCTCACTGGCTTTGCATAGGCAGCTAACTTCTGATCAGGGGTTTCAGTTGTGAATCCCCCCCCATGCCAAACGAGACACTTCTATGCTGTCTGAACAATGAGCAGAACTGAAGAATGATGTGGTGTCCTCAGAGCAGAAAGAAGGTCTGAGAGTTTCTCTGCAACTGCCTCAGAGCTCTCCAAGCTCTAAAAACTCCACCAGTAACTGTCATCTCCTCCTCACCCACTGTGTATATTTTTCCTTGTGGTTCTTCCCACTCACAGAAGAAATTCAGAAATCAAAGCTTCACCACTTCCAGCTGTAACTCAAGTCCCTGGGAGCACATGGTACCCTCATACCCCATGTTCAGTGCTGCAGAGTTAAATAGGTCAGCTATATTATTTGATTCTTTGTACTTTGATTCAGGGCAGGTTGAGCACGTGCTTACCACAAGCTGTGCTTTATATTAAAAAAACCCCAAATAACTCATATACAGTGATGGAAACAGAAGAAACAGCCATCTATTTACTATTGAAGGTATAGTAGGGCAAATAAGGTACTGTCTTGAAAAATTCAGAGGGTATTTGATAAGCTATTAATATGCATGGAATTTTGTAATACAAAGCAGCTAAAATGTTAAGATCTTAGGAGAATTAAAACCTCTGACAGTGTCTCTGTCAGTGACTGAAAAATGAACTTGGGTTTCTACTTTTTATTAAAGTTCTAACTTTGGCACTTCAGATCCTGAATGGAGGTCTGATGAACATGGGCTTTGGTGTAATCTCTTTTTTTTTTCTTTTCTTTTGATGGTTTTCTTCACAGGCATGGATATTGTTAACATAGTGAATTACAGCATAATGTAATTATGGTATTTTAAGGCTACCTGCAAGGTATTATTTACAAACCTACTTGTTAGGTAACTTGGTTATAAAACCCTCTTAAAATTCTGCAGTTATACAAAAGGGTGTTACGATGCAAACAGGGTTAACTCAGCAGCAATAATAAATCAGAAGCTTAGGCAGCATCTGCATTTAACTTAGGCTGCCATAACCACTTTAGACTGATATTTAATTAATATTAGGTTATTTATATTTCTCTCTACTGTACCAATCTCATCTGAAATGTCATTGGTACTGATCCGCTACTGTAGTTTCACTGGAAGCAGAGCTGTACCCAACAGCATCAAATGAGGTTAAGGTCTATCATATCTACAACCACCTTAATAATGAAAGTTAGATTTTTATTAAGTTTGATAAGGCAAACATACATGAATCTCTACTTTTGTAGCAAATTCTTGTACAAATTATTTGCTGCTGTTTAACTAACTTAAATATACTTAAGGCTCCCCCATTTGGTTAGTTAGATAGTAATTGCACACTTTTGGTTCAACTTGATTTCATTGATAATCATTTCATTCTAGATATATTATGAACCCATAAGCGCTCAGTTTCCCAGGCTGAACCAAAGAGCTTTCAATGGCATTAAAATATTTTATTTTGAATATACAAAAAAGATATTTCTTAAATTAAGGGATCACTTTCAATCCTGGGGGAGTTTCTTTTTGAAACTCATATGAGAAGGAGAAAAAATGTTAATTGATCTTCTCATTTACACCTTCCATCTGTTTTCATTCCAGCTGCATCTGCTTAGATACTTGAGAAGCAAGTCAAGCTAACACTTAATGGGTCTCAGCTGATTACTGTAGTAATTTAATAAAATTGCTACAAGTAAGAAGTAGAACTGGGAAGAGAGATGACACCTTTATATTAAATAGAGAAGTTTTAAAGCTATTTTTCTTGGATTTCAGTTTATCAGAATAAATTGAGGAAAAAAATACATAATTCTTTTTCCACAGGGGATTTAGTCTCTTTTTTTGAGCTATATAGTACTTTGGTCATCGTATTCAAATACTGCTTCTTATTGAGAATTTGCTGGTTTGCATATTGGGACTTTTTAACTAATATTATGCCTATTTTAGTTTCTTTTCTTCTAGAGCTGACAGTTCTGTGTAGTTTTCTGTCTTTTTTTTTTGTTTTCTTTTTTAATTCTGTAAATTAGTGTATTTTGTCTTTTAAATGCACTTTTGCAGTCTGCAGGGTCCATCTGAACATATATGATAGTTCAGGGTTTTTTTATATGGTGTTTAACATCTGCCTTTCAAAAACTAACCTTCTTTTCAGTGCGTTGATTTAATGTTGTAACTGCAGTAGCTTAACAATGTAAGCAAAACATATTGTTTAGACTTAATAAAGGATATTTCTTCCTTTCTAAATCTTCCTCCTTTTAAAAATGTTATTTTCCTATGAAGATAACCTTTCTGCTCTGTATCCCCTCCATTATATCTCTAGGAAAAAAATATAGTTCCCTAAGGAAGAAATTCACTGGTAAGATTTATCTTATCCAACTTCACCATCTAACAGCTAGTTTTGTTGACTCTTCTTTCAGCAGATGGTGAGAGACAGCCACCATTAGAAATCAACTCATTCCACCAACGGTAACTCATTCCACCTGTGGTGAACACTAACCACAGAATAAAATATTTATGTGTACGTATGTGTTAATTATAACAAATATACCAGCTAAGTCTTTCTGGAAGCATTAACCCTTTTTCTATCCTGTGAGAATGTCTAAGATCAAAACTACGTCATGTCCAACATGAAGAGGACTTTTGTAAATGTGCTGAAGGTCTGCTGCCTAGCTCTTGCTCACTACGATACCACACTGTGCTAATGAAAAGCTTGCTACACTTGATGGAGGGAATTTTGCTCCACAAAGCCGTGGGTGATCTTACAGAACATCCTGTGTGAGTAACAGAGGGAGGAGAAATCGTGGGAGAGTCAGAGATCATAAAGAAGTCAACAGAGGGGTCAGTGAGGTAAGCAATACCAGGTGCATGCATAGTGAAAACTAATTATGGCTGTTCTGAACACACTTATCAAATTAGACATGTAGGTGTGCAAAAATGGAAACATGTATGTCTTAACGGTCTGGTGAAGGTGGACAGGGGCATCCTTCATTTGTTGGGGCTCAGAGGTCTATAAACTGAAGGAGACCATAAAGAATCCAGGCATGGAATTAAGCTAAAATAAAATTAATAAACTAGTCACTTTAACGGACTTTCTATCAAAAGTTGATAATGTGAAAAAAATACTGTGGTGAAATCTTAAAGATCAAGATTGTCCTGGTTTGGACTAAACCAGAACTAATTTTCTTTTAGTGCTTTAACTTTTCAGTTAAGTCTCCTCTAACTAACGGCACTTTCTGAAACAGCAGCATGTTTTTCCAGACAGTGACTGCTCCCAGCAGCGATCAGGCCTGATGTTTATAGTTCCTGCCAAGGAATGGTGTGCAGAGAGGCCCTTGCTTGTACTTGTTCTTGTAGCGACCAAGGTCACTGCTAAATCTTGTACCCCGTGTTGGGGTGCCGGGAGTGAAAAGGGTCTCAAGCACGTAAAAGGTTGCAGCTGCAGGGAGGAGCGAACCGGATAGGGGACCCAAACCTGACCAACAGAATATTCCATCCCATAGACGTCATATTCAGTATAAAGCTGAGGGATCACGAGGGTCAATCTCTCTTCGACATCTGAGGAGGACTCTGTCTGTTCTTCTGTTGTCGATTCCCATCCGTGCATCCCTGAATCCAGTGTCTGAGTCCAGCTCCTGCATCTGGTTCCATTTGCTGCCGAGTCCCGCCTGGGACTGCTCCAGTGCCAGCCCTGCAGTGTGGTGTTGATGTATCGTCATCAGGATGGGTAGAGTTGGGTTTGGTATTGGTTTTGTATCAATTTGTATATATTTGTACATATTGTATATATTTCATTATTTCCCTATTCTTCTTATTATCTTTTCTTTTATCGTTACTGTTTCATTAAAGCTCTTTTAGTTTTCTTTTCCAAAGCGTAAAGTCTCTCTCCCTTGTTCTCTCTCCTTTTCCCTTTTGGGAGGGGAATGGGGTTAATAGAGAGAGTCTGTCATTTGTTAGGGGCTGGCCCAGCCTCAACCGGTGACAAAGGTTCTTGTCAGGGTTACAGGAAGCAAGGAGATGAGGCAGAGGTGACAGAACTGCAAATGAGGATACTTTTCTTGCACTTCTGTTGCAGACATTTAGCTGAATGATTTGAAAGTCACAGGCTCTGCCTAAGGTAGAACAAGAGGAATGTTGTCAAATTATGAAAAATATCAAATGAGATACAGTGTTAATATTGTTGGTATTAGACTGGAAGTTAATGTTAACAGTATAGTGTAGATAAGATGAGTAAGGAGGACCACAAGACAGATGAGTGTCAAGGAATCCATGTGTAATAATTCTCTTTCTTTTCTCCTTACCGTTTTCTTTAAAACTAAGTTCTATGGCTTCATCTGGCAATAATGACTGTTCTCTATATTTTATCCTGTTCTGATAACTCATCCCTCAATTACATGTACTGAAGCATTCCTATTTATTCTATAAACATTTTAGGCAGATGTTTTTCTAAACAAATGCATTTTTAAATTTCTTTGCATTAGTGTGATATTTAGTTCATAGTACATAATTTGTTACAATGCTAAATGCATAACATAAATCTGTAGAAGAGTTTGAGACTGACTGAATATAAAGGATCAGAATGATGAATGGAGTTGCAATCAAATCATGATTTATAGGGGAAAGAAGGTTTTAAAAAGATTAAGGGGTTTGCTTCAGAAAAATTTTGAAAGCTAGTAGCTGAACTATTGAAACAGCACGAACACCAAAATTTAAATGAGAGTATATTCTGGTCACAGCTCAAATTCTGTTGTTTTGTGGGGTTTTTTTAAACATTATTCACATAAATTAAAATGGCATTCCTTCAGAGCGTCAAAACATCTATACAAGTGAAACTCTGACATACTTTGAACGCTTCTGTTGTCTGATAGTGTGCAGGCTTCCTCCCTGCACTTGGAGGCAGGTGAGTCAGGAAAGGAAGACAGATAGAAAGCACATGTGGACACATTTAGTGAAGGGTATATGGGAAGGAAAGACAAAGATAGGGGCAAAAAGGAAAACAAAGGAAAAAAAAAAAAAAAAAAGGAGTTGAAAGAGAAGCCAGGGTTTATTCTTTCTGATTACTAACAACTCCCTCTTTTGCCATATCTCTGCCTTGTTTAGACTTCCATGAGGAGACGTGTCAACTTTGATGTTCTACATAAATGCTGCAGAAGGCCTGTCTTTTCACATAGATACTTTGCTCCTGTTTATTGAAGCGTAGTCTTTGTCTGACTGATGGAGAAGTAGCAATGAACTGATAAAGCTTAGCAGAAGAGTCCTGCTGCAGCACTTCTGATGTTACTTAAATGTTAAGGTCACTCTTAGAAACCTCCATTATTCTTCTCACCAGGTATATCAATGTTGAATGCAGAGAAGCACCTCTCAAACCAGCTGTCCCTTTTGCTTTTTGTCCTTTGCAATCACCTTTATTAAAAGGTGCATCAGAAGAGGGAAAAAATAGAGGGTTAAATTAATTCATAGTGGAATTTTGAGATTCAGAGTCATGCTCATAATTAATTTGATGACTATTTTACATATCAAATATTCATCAATACACACACAGAGTAGGAGTCACAAAGATAATCTTTGGGACTGTAAATAAAACATGTTACCAATGAAGCACTCTGGTAATATCTAGCAGAGATCTTGAGATATTTTTCTCATTATTTTCAAATGTTGTAATCCATTCATACACCCTCTTTCAAGGCTTCTTTGGTATCTGAAAAACCTAAATGCATCTTTTAAATATCTGTTGTTCCTGATAACAATAATCAGAGATATCAACATTTTGAAACTGATAGTTAGCTTCCTACTAAGGATCAGCCTCTCACACCTTCAAAATTAACACAGACAATATACATTATTATAATGATCTTGCATCACAGGAAGAAGTTGTTCATAATAGCTTTTATAATCAGGATATACCCAGTAGAGTTTTGATGTCTAGTTGAAAGAAAAGGAAATCAGCTGTTCCAGAACTGACATTGCAGAATCAGTGCATATTATATTTTTTATACTTGCTATACTTATACACATATTTATTAAGAAATATATAAGAAATATATTTTTTTATGGCTAATTTAAAGCTCAGACTTCCATGCACAAGTACCAGAACAACACAGAAAAGTTATTTCTATGACAACTTCTGTCAGCAATAAGGCTGGTCTTTACTTCCTCGTTGCTCATTTTTGTTGGTTGAATTTATTACATTTAAGAACATGATCTTTCCTTTTCATGGTTTACAGTAATATGTCAAGAAATTTTAATCAGTACCAGGATTTCAGTAAGGCTGTTTTGTGAAAACTAAGGGTTAAATACATTTGCAATAACGATGAAAAGCTTTAACACTCAGCTTTCTCTTGTAGCTGCAAAAAGAAGTGTTTGAGAGGTACAAAATATCATGATCACTTTTCTGTTTCGGTTATGTCTCACCTGGAGTGGCGAAGAGGCGATAGTCGTGCTCCATCACTGTGCAAAGCAGAAATGAGACTTCTGAGAGGGCTCTGAGCTTCCATCCTCCTCCCTGGCATTTGGTCTCTTCCCCACTTCAGAATTTTTTCTTTTTTCAGTGCAGGGCCTCACCCTCTCTTTCTGAACAATTGTATTTCAAAGCAGTCAGTGGGAATTTTCTCAAGGTGTGTATTAGTCTTGGCTGGCACCTCACTAGCAAATAACCCATTCTCTCCTTGGGATGTTATATTGCTGCTGCTTTTATTATTCACATTATTATAGCACTTTATGTGCTAGGTGTTTACAAGTATGTTAAAAAACCCCAAACAAATCCAAAGGTATTGTTTTTCCCGAAATCATTCCCCTGTGCCCAGCTGCTCTACTTTCCTTAGTGCCTCAAATGCTCTCATGCAGGGCCTGCAGAGACATCTGACATGAGAGCACAAGAAAATATAGGAGTACTGTGAGTTGTTTTCTGAAGGTGCCAGTGCTGACCAGAAACACTGAGGTAAAAAAGGGGTTTGAAACAAACCCAGAAATTTCTTGCTCATCTACCTTATGATGCACAGCATAAACTAACAATTTATCTTCACTTGCTTCCTGAATGTTTTCTTTTCTGGGATTTTTTCTCTGTTGCTTTTTTTGATTAAAATATAGTAAGAATTCCAGAATGTCATGTCTTTAATTTAACATTTCAGTTTCATTAATGTTCTTTGGCACTGCCTTAATTTCTTACGTGTGGCTGTAATGTTTAACTTCAAATGGATCTGATAAAAATGTGTGAAGGGAGAAGTCATTTGCAGAGAGACTGGGTTTGAAACAAACCCCAAATAAACATGTCCTGAAAACATGCTTTGAATCTTTCTCCAAATGTCGTATTTTGTATCTCGCCTCAGTGTAACATCCCACACATCCTGCTCATCCCGCTCCAGTGACATAACAGGAGAAAGCTGCCAGGATGAGGACATACTTCTCTAACTTGTGGGGCAGGTCAGGCTATGGCAGCTAAATTACTCTGAAGGTTGCTTCTCAAAGTAGACACTAGTCAGCCCAGTATTTTGGCACATACTTAATATTATAGGTGTCCTTAAACTCAACCTCATTCACTCAAGCACTTACAGACTAACTGATAGTGGAGCACATGTTTGTCTTTCTTTGACATGAAGTATCACTACAGTTGGGCTATGGTCCTGTTCTTACATGGCTGGAATTTTTAGGAGTGTATGGACATGCTGAAATAGTCATTTAAAATGACAAATGAATTAAAGAAAGAAAGTTCATATTATTTGACAGACTGAGAAAATTTTGTAGAGCAATGCTACTTGCAAAAATACATTAGCTAGGTCATACGAATAAATGTCCATATTGTGTGATCTGAGTCTGCTGGTGAGTGGAAGGACAAATTAAACCAAAATAACTAATTTTAAAGAAATATTTACTACTTCTAAGTAGTTTTCATGCTATGCTCAGCTATTCATAAGGTGATTGAACCTGCATTACTGCTGTTAAACAGAATTAATTAATCATTAATGTTTTGCTCAATTTCCTTTTGATTTGTCTGGCATTTTTTGAGCATCTTGTGCCTTATGAATGTCAAACACCTGCTACACACTTAACTGGTAAACTGAATGTAGTGATATGATGTTATACATGTACTGCTTTCCAAAATCAAATAAACTCTTTCCTTTGAAACCTCCCTGCCACACAACCCTGTCATTTGTCTTGGAATAAAATCATATTATTTTATTTCTGTGATATATTCTTAGTAATGCTATTATGGCCTGATAGTATGCTCGCAAGCCAAGCAGAGACGGATTACATCAGGACGCTGACTCATTACTAGATGCACTTCTTCAGCACAGTCCGGTTCAGAAAGCTTGCTGGTTTGTGGGACTGAGCTTCTGCTGGCAAAGTCTTCATACCCTGAACACTGTAGAAGTCCTTCCTTACTCTTTGACTCATGTGGGTGGGGGTGCCAAGACAGAGATCTGCTAGGTCTTAGTGTGGTCAGAAAATGATACTTTTACCTATTTGAGTCTTTGGCTTGATGTGGTAACAGTCTTGCTGTACTGCTTGGGGTTTAGCATTATTTGAGGAAACTGGTTTTGTTTTGCTCAGCTTTGCAGTTCTAGAAGCAGTTCTTCCTGTACATTTGCTTTTAACATAAATAAACAGGAATAAACCAAAATTCTTTGAGACCTAAAATAAGGCAGGTCTGGAATGCTAGCAAGGTTCTTTGAAGACTGTTCTGGTATAATCTCTTTGCATTGAACCAAAGACTCAGTCACAAGGCATGCAGCTGCTGAAATGATCAGTCCTGTGGCTAAGCGTGAGGTCAAGTTGTACAGGAGGGTTCTTGGAGCCAGGGGCACCCAAGAAAGAGCAGAAACCCCTGCCAGGAGCTAGCAGCTCCCGCAAGAGAGGCTGTCAGCAGCAACCATGGGAGATTTAAATGACCCTAGGGAGCACCAGTGACCAGGAGCGCTGAGAACAGAGCTGGCAAACAGGGGTCGAGAGGGAGCAGAGAGGATGCCACAGTTTGCACAGCAGTTCACACATAAGGGTGCATGAGAAGGGCTGTGCACACAGTTTGTAGGCTCACAGTCCAGGGAGATGCTCTAGGTCTCTGCCAGGATGGTGAGCACTCACCTCAGAGATAAAGCCGGTGTTCCTGCAGAGAAATCCCCTGACGTGTCTGACATTTCCACTCAGACAGAGCTAGTAAGGAAGGAGACAGTGGGTTGCAACGAGAGCCCAGACCCTTTCCCTGGAGAAAAGGTAAATACCTGCAAAAGATGTACACAGGTTGATGATCTGTTTTTTCAGGAAGCCAAGTTGCAGGAAACAGTTAAAAAGCTGTGCAGTATTAGAGGGACTGAGAGGGAGATAGATAAGTGTTTTCAGAACTGTGTTCCTGTGGCAGACACCACAGACAAATGAGGCACCTTGGACCCTGGTGACCCACAAAAGCAGGACTCTGCTTTAGTCCCCACCCTCCAGCATTACAACCAAAACCAGATATGAAGCTTTAACAGCTGTAGACACCCAGGAGCAAGGTCTGCAAGGAGAAACTGTACCAGCAGCACACAGTGGGTACTGCAAAAAGAAATTATGAGTGCTCATAGTTGGTGACTCTCTGTTGAGGGGCACTGAGGCACTCATCTGCCAGGCTGGCGGAGACTCACGAGAAGTATGCTGCTTTTTGGGAGCTAAGGTCCAAGATGTTGCTAAGAGGATGCCACAACTCATCAACAGCACAGGCTGCTATCCATTGCTACTTTTTCATGTGGGCATGAATAACATCGCAAGATGGAACTGGGCAGAATCAAGGAAGACTAAAAAGTCCTGAGGTTGCAAGTGAAAAGTATTGGTGCTCAAGTTACCTTTTCTTCCATTTTACCAGTTAGAGGAAAGGGTGCAGCCAGAAATAAATGTGTAATGCAAATCAACTTCTGGCTTTGTGGCTGGTGCTGTCATCAGGATTTTGGCTTTTACGACAATGGGACATTCCTCAACGACTATAGCCTGTGAGGGAGGATGGGATCCACCTCTTTGGAAAAGGCAAGGGAATCTTTGGTACCAGTCTGGCCAGCCTGGTGAGGTGGGCTTTAAACTGAAGGATTCAGGGGATGGGGTCCAAAGTGGCAACACTCACGCCATTGCAAACACTGGGGAATAAACCAGGCCAACCAGAGTAGCAACAAGTGTTCCTTAGCTGCCTCCCAAGATAAGAACCAGAACACCAACCACCTCAAGTGTATGTATACCAATGCATGCAGCCTGTGGATCAAACAGGAGGAACCGGAGCTCCATGCTCAGTTAGAAAGTTATGGTATCATAAGAATAACTGAAACATGGTGGGACGACTCACACGACTGGAGGATCACAATACATAGCTGTAGGCTGCTTCATAAAGGCAGGCAGAGAAGAGGAGGAGGTGGAGTCATGTTCTATGTTAAGGAGAACCTTGAATGCATAGAAGTCAACTATGGCAATTGTGGAAGCCTTGCTGAATGCCTCTGGTCAAGATCACAGGGGTCATCTCTAAGGGTGATCTCACAGTAGGCATCTGTTACTGACCCCCAAACCAAGACAGTAAGGCCAACAAAACAGTATTTAGGTCACTTAAACAAGCTTCAAGTCAACAGAACCTGGTTCTTATGGGTGATTTCAACTACCTAGACATTTGTTGGAAAAACAACACAGCAGTTCATGCCATCCATCAAGTTCCTGTAATGCGCAGGGGACTGCTTCCTCATACAAATGTTAAATAGCAGGAACAAGGCACTACTGGACTTGCTACTCACAAATCAAGAAAACCTGCTTTGTAATACCTCGGTTAGTGATAGCCTTGGTTGCAGTAATCACAATATTGTGGAGTTTGAGGTACTGCTGAGCATGCTGAAGGTTAGTATTCAGAGCTCAGTTGGGAAGGATTCCGTGGGAAGCTTCCATAGAGGATAAAGGAGCTAGCAGGTGCCAAGAGTTTTCCAAGAACCCTCTGCTGGAAGCATAAAAACAGTTCATCACGTTTAAAGGGAAGGGAAGTATGCAGAGCAAGAGACACCCTTGGCTTAACTGTGAGCTTCTGAGTCTGCTCAAAATGAAAAGAGAAGCATAACAGAGATGGAAAATCAGCTGAATACCTGTTGAGAACTACAAGGGCATTGCCAGGGCGTGCAGAGATGCAGATAGAAAAGCAAAAGGTCAGCTCGAATCGAAATTGGCCAGAGATGTCAAAAACTACAGGAAATGGTTCTTCGGGCATATAAACAAGCAGAAACAGAAGGAAAATACTGGCACACTGTTAAATGAGAGGTGAATTGGTCACCAAAACCACTGAAGGGGCAGAGATGCTCAACACTTTCTTCACCTTTGTCTTTACCAGCACTGTTGGGCCCAGCCCTTGGGAACAAATCAGAATCACAGAATGGTTTGGCTTGGAAGGGACCTCAAAGATCATCTAGTTCCAACCCCCCTGCCATGGCAGGGACACCTCCCACTAGACCAGGTTGCTCAAGGCTCCATCCAAC
The DNA here is from genome assembly GCF_034619465.1 of Leptosomus discolor. NCBI lineage: Eukaryota > Metazoa > Chordata > Aves > Leptosomiformes > Leptosomidae > Leptosomus > Leptosomus discolor. The sequence goes on from NC_141419.1 coordinate 75,329,754, forward strand.
CTGGCCTGGAGCACTTCCAGGGATGGAGCATCCCCAGCGTCCTTAGGGAACCTGTTCCAGCGTCTCACCACCCTCAGGGTGAAGACCTTCTTCCTCATATCTAGTGTAAACCTGCCCTCTCCCAACTTCCAGCCATTACCCCTCGTCCGATCACTGCAGGCCCTTGTAAAAAGTCCCTGCCCTGCCTTCTTGTTGGGCCCCCTCAGGTACTGGAAGGCCGCTAGACGGTCTTCCCGGAGCCTTCTGTTTCTCAGGCTACACAAGCACAACTGTCTCAGCCTGTCCTCCTAGGAAAGGTGTTTCAACCCTCTGACCATCTTGGTAGCCCTCCTCTGCACTCGCTCCATCAGCTCAATGTCTTTCTTGTGTTGGAGGCTCCAGAGGTGGATGCAGTATTCCAGGTGAGGTCTCATGAGGGCAGAGCAGAGGGACTGAACTACCTCTCTTAATCTGCTGGCCACACATAGAATCATAAAATCATAGAATCATTAAGTTGGAATAGACCTCTGAGATCATCAAGTCCAACCGTTGACCTAATACCACCATGCCCACTAAACCTCAAAAGGAATAATCACGTAGAGAGCATGTTTTCAATTTCTTCTCATGCCTTTAGAAAAGAGCATCCAATTATTGGAAATATTTTTGTATGTAAATATGTAAACTGCAAATTTTGCATATTTTTATAGAGATATATGTTGACTGAAAAGTTGTAGCTGGATTTTTTTGGATTTTTTTTTTCTTTACAGAATCTTTTGAGATTAACTGGGCAAATTCTGAATGCAAATTCAGATTAAAATATTTAATATAATTCAAAACCATGGCTTTTTTTCTCACTCATATTTCTCACTTATAAGTAGCAATTTCCCTCTTCTAGTTTTTTTAAAAGATACTATTTATTAAAAAGAAAATAAATCATTCAGAAAACATGTGAACTTGCACTTGAGCTCTTGCTTCTCCTTGATAAGCTTAACTTGCTGTAGAGATTTAGATTTTTTTTCAAACTTTCCTCGAGTTTTTAACTTCCTGCCTGGCAACTGCTGGCTCCTGAAATGCCGAGCACAGCACTTGCTGAGAACCAATAAAAAGTCAAAGACTTGATGTCAGGCTCTCTTAGACTTATTTAATCACTATGAGTGGAAAGGAAGACAGATTTTGATTAAGACCAGCTAAACCGATCAATAAAGTCCTTGAACTTGCATAAGTCACTACTGGCTACTTTCAATAACAGTGATAGCCTGTACTTAGGAAGAAATATCCTTACATTAGTACCTTTATATATGAGACATACGTGTGGACAACCACTGAATATGTATGTATGCTTCTTCAAGAGGGTGCATTGTAATTCTTAACATTGCATTACTATTGCTGTTGGAAACTATAACTCTAGCTAATCTTCTTTTTCACTGAACCTGTGGGAAAGCTGAATTCTAAAATGACACTCAGATAGCTATATATATACATGAAAGGAGACTTAATGTATAGTGAGAAACATGACAACTTTCCAATGTGCAATTTTCACTAATTCAGTTCTTGATATACTAGTCCAAGTTCAAAAAGGGGAGAAGGTCAGGATGGAGGTACACTACTTCAGGGCCCTCTAGATCCATTGGATATGCGACTTAAACAAACAAGAAATTACTTTCATTGATTAAATGTAGATTGAATTAGTAGGAAAAAATGACAGACCCTGCTAAGGTTGTGTCCCCTAGTCATTGTTTAACTCAGCATGACAGATTCAATCTGCTCAGCCCAAAGGAAGGCCAAAGATGTCACTCACAGACCCTGTACAATGCTAGAGCCATAGAAGAGCAAAATCGAAAAGTTGCACTTTATCAACTCACAGCCTGGAGCCACTGTTCTCATTCGGGTTGTGTTAGCAGAACAATGAGCTACAGCAGGCGCAAGGCTGCTCCACATAATAATTATAGGTATCCCACAGGCAAAGTTCTTGTTGCTTTTAAGACTTGACAGAATGTGTCTTGTAGGCATGACCTAGCAGATGGGGGACTTCTTTCTTTCATTTTTTCCAAAAAGCCGCCTAAGAGAAACATATAAAGAATCCTGATAAGCGACGTATTTTCTCCCAAAAGGGTAGGCTGATTACTATAAACTGCTCTTCTTTTTCATTCACCTTAAAAATAATTGCTGGTTACCTTAGTGGAAAGAAGTCAAGTATAGCAACAGAAGCAAGGATAGACCTTTTGCTCTATCCTGCTAATTTGTGTCACCTATTGCACTGCCTTATGTATTGATGGTAGAAAAAATGAAGCAGAAAATTAAGTCTGAAAGGCGTTTTTGTCCTGCTGTCACTTTGTACAACATTTAGTTCAGTTGACATGACACTGTGCCTTTTGTTACATAAAACTGTCACATTGTCCCCTTCTGGTTAGCCACAGTTGTGGGCCAAATCAATAATGTCTGTCAAAACTGTCAAATAATGAAGACAGTCTAAAAATATCTGTTATAATAGATAATATTTTTAATGACCTTAAAAATACAACAAAATTGTGTCACCAATAATATAAGCAAAGAAAAGAGATAAACTTAACTGTTAGCCCAGACAAACTGAACAAAGATGTTCACAGATGTATTGTAATTACCGGATATTTTAATTACTTCATAAAATTTTTTGATGGTCTGGCATGCTACTAACATTTGAAGACACTGAGGGACACCTAAAACACATTAGTAACGTATTTAGTGTATTTTGTTAGTGTTGTTAGGTACTATTGCTTTGTTCCGCTTCAGTTTTTCAAGAAAAAACGTAAAACGCAGGCAGCCTTAAAGAATACAGAAGGAAGCCAATGGAAAAATCAGGAGACTGATTGCCTTTTCCACGTTTCCACTCTTTTGCTTGGACGATAGTGTGATACAGAAACTTAAGGTAAAGGACAGAGATTTACAAACCATGGTTAGTGTCTTACAGTGGGATTCTCTTTTTAACGCCCATCATTTCAGACTGAAATTCTCCAGATACTTTTTTGTTTATAGTTTCCACTAGAAGCTCTGGTAAACATATAATTTATCTAGAATGTGGGAAAAAAAAAGGATTAGTGCCCCAAAAGGACATGGATTTTCCAAAAAATGCCACAGTGCTGGCCTGTAAGATTGTGCTTCCTGGCTGGATACTACAAGAAGATGCACAGCCAAATTTGCCTCTGTTCTCCCAAACAATCAGATCAATATCAGCGCTATCCCTCTGTCTTCCCAAACACTGTCCTTTCATTTAAGATATTTTTAAAAGTCATTTGGACTTCAGATTTAGAAAACTGTGGGTTCTGAAGTTATTTCAGACTATTTCTGGAAGGCCCAGCAGGAAATACAGGATGGTGTAAATGTTCTCAATTATGTCCTGTTTTTCAGGGAGGAAAGGAAAACATAGATTTGCAAGTTTTATGTATTTTTTTTATCTGGACAAAGACACCTCTTCTTCTGAATGTTGTGCCTTCTGTGTCTTCAGAAATGTGATTTCAGCCCCATCCTAGCTGATGTTTTACCTAGTCAGGCAAATCCATGAGTGCTTTTTATAGATACTTTGACCATGTACAATTTGAAGGGGAAAGGAAAGATTAAGAAAAAACAGGAGCCACCACATCCAAGAACCAATCGTTCTTTCAAGAAAAGTGCAACCTATTTATAGGTTGTCCTGTGTCTATAGGTGTCAAAAATATGGGAATTCCATTTTGCCATTTCTCAGCTCAGAAGACTTCCTTCTGTAGATCTTGATCTTCATATGTTTCACCTGCTTGAAATAAAAGTATTGAAGATCTACCAGGATGAAGACCATAAAAGACTTAAAGAAACTGAATTTTTGGTAGAAAAATTACATTGCAGTCATTCTTTCTTTTTGTGACAATCAATTATACCTAGGTATTGCACATGAGAAAAATATCCTGTAATAACAGTCATATAGATGGAATATCCCAGGGACTTCAGACATATCCAAGTGATTTGAACAGATTTTCCCATTTTCTCTCCCCTTCCCAAGAAAATAAAATTTTAAATAATAAGAATGAGGGATTGATACCCTCACAATTTTCTATGTATTTTAAAAATATAACCTCTGAATACAGAGGTTTAAAAGAAATATCAGTATTTTCTAGCCAGGAACATACGTTTCCATATATTTTGCTTTGTGTGGGTTTTATTTTGAGCTGGAGTTTGGTGGGTTTTTTCTGATCCCAGATACCTGTATCTTCTCCAATAACCTCATCTACTGTTTAACCATTCTCATGTAGGAATGTTTAAGAGGAATTTCCATTGTTTGTCCTCATTCCTCCAGCCTGTTGGGATTCCTCTGAGCAGCAATCCTGTTGTTCTGGGTACCAAACCCCCCCTCAGCTTGGTGCTATTCACAAACTTGCTGAGGGTGCCTTTGATCCCATCTTCCCAGTTAAAGATACAGATGTTAAAACGTATTGGCTCCCTCAGCCCCTAAGTAATACAACTTTTATGTGATTTCCAGGTGGTATTTGGACTGTGTGCCACAGCCCTTAATGCCTGACAGTCAAGCTGGTTTTTAGCCATGTTACACTCCACCATCCAGTTCATATCTTTTTTGTTTGGCTAACAGGGTACAATGGGGTATTGTGTTAAAAACCTCATCACAGACAGGAGTCACATTCTGCCCTAGTCTACAAAGCCAATCATGCCATCATTAGAATGCCATCAATTTAATTAAACAGAGTTTGCCCCTTGCTGAATCAGTGCTGCCCGTCTCAGACACATTCACTTTCACTTTAAATTTAATGACATTTCAAGTCAATATGAGGCAAAAGTATTTTCTGTGGGGGTAGTCAAATGTTGCAATGTGATCTCAGAGTGGTTGTGGAAACTCCACCTTTGGCAATATTCAAAACTCAACTAGAAGTGGCCATGGGCAAAACTGATTCAACTGGCCCTGCTCTGTAGTTTCCTAGATCCTCTTCCCTTCCTTTTTAAAGATCTGCTTTTCTGGCCTTGTGTAACTCCACCTTACTTACGTAGGCTTTGTTTGATCCTCCATTTCTGTGGCAAGTACATCTTTCCCCAAAATTCTCTGCTAGGCATGAAGACTGGGAGGCTGGGGACCCAACCTTGCTGTTAAGGACTGAGGCCCCTTAGTCCTCAGCCTTCTCCATTTTCTCCTCATGACCTGACTGCAACAGATGCCCACCATAATATCCCTTGGCTCTGATTCCAACCTATAGGATTTTCCATTCTGTAGCAGAGTTCCAAGTATTTAAGCTCTTGTTTGAACTGCAACTCCAAGCGTCTTCCCACGCCTGCCTCCCCCAGGCTCTAGCTCATATCCATCATTGTAACACTCCTCATGCAAGCTAATCCTGAGGCCTGCAAACCTATCACGTGAGTGTTGTGCTACATGCTAGTAACACATCTCATTAGTGAGTGACAACAGCCAAGGGAGATGCTAGTCAAGAAATCATTGCTTATTCTGGTGATAAATCCTTGCTAACAAATAAGAAATAATGTCTGTAACAGAATTTTTTCTAATTATTGTTTTGAACAAGGAGTATCTAAGAAAATGGCATTTTAACTCTTGGAAATGATCTTATCAGTTATAATCTTATCAAAGACATAATAAATGAACTCAATATATAGCTATGTATTTAATATTTTGATTTATAGTGTATTTTATAATAATTCTGAAAGAACTTCCTTTTGTCAGTTCTAAATTATTCTTTCAGTTAGATATATAGCATAAACTGAAGACTGGAACAGGAACTTATTTTGGACTTCAATGTGGGAAAAAATCATTCGTATATATTGACAGGTTTCTAAAGGATGAATCAGAAATATACTGATTATGAATATTTTTCTTAGTAATTACTTCTTGTACAGTTGGTTGTGGTTTTGTGAAGAGACTATTTTATTCAAATGAAAAGTAAACTAAAACTAAACTTTTTTTATCACCAAGATGTAGAGTTCAATGTCTTGAATGGCGATCTTATATAACATTAATTAAATACAATGAAGAGAGTTAGCACCTGACCCCTAGACGGAAAATTCACATACTGCCTTTATGATTCAAATTTTTGTCCTATATCTTTCTGTACGCTTAAACCCAGAAGTCTAGGAGCTCCTTTCACTATGTTTCAGTGCTGTGCAAGTAGTTTTTTTCAACTTGTACACTCAAAATTTAGAAAAATGCAAATACCTTTGGTTTATACCAAGTAAAAGTAGAATAGTAGTTTAATTTTAAAATATTTCTTTAGTTTTGAGGATGTTCAATGTATCATTTAGATGGAATTACAGTTTTAATAAATTCCTTGATTTTATTCATAAACTGTAAGATTCCTCAATATAGAGTAAGTTAATTGGAATGTCTCAGTCTGTCATGTCATAGTTTATGTTTGTAAACTCATAAAATAGAATAAAGTCTTGAAGTCCTTGTATTCTGTTTGAGATCTTTAATATACTGTGATAAAAGGCCTGTATATTTCACAAAATTAATTAGACTTTTTTTTTAGATGATAGATTTTGTTCATACTTTCTCAAGGTTTAAGGCAGCATAAAGTCAGAGATTTAATTCTTGTGAACTAATTTCTGTTATTTCTCTGTGCAATAGGACAATAAAGCCCTATGAGAATAAAACAACAAGTGACAAGATTTTCTCTCCCCTGATTTGATCTAGGATTTGTTTTGTGGTGTTACAGGGTATTTGCAACATATTCTAACTAATGTAGCTGCAAAAAAAGGATAATGTATTTTAGCATGTATCATGGAGAATTAAAATTCTGAAAGATTAGTAGGCTACTCATACAACTGAAGTGTGTTCAGGAAAATTGAGATTGTTCTCTTCCAGATGGCAAAATCTGTAGCTTTCTCTGCTAGTAGCTTGGAATACTAACTCGGGAAGTGACTCAATATTTTGCCTCAATTTTTTTTTATCCCTGAAGAAAAACCCTGCTTATGTTGTCAAGTTAGTTTCCCACAGTGTTTGAAAAAAAAAACCCAAACTTCTGTATTCTCACAGAATATAATTTTTCTGGATCATTTTGTGTAGACTGATCTCTACAAAAATAGGCAGAAATTTTGGCCTACAAATTTCCCAGTTTTCATACACATTTTTTGGACATCCATTCTCTACAGTTGCTACCTCCAGGTCTTTGCCACTCTTCCCTGCCACGATTTTTCTTTCAGTGTAGCTTCAAAATTAAGTATTAGCAGCAGTTCCAGGAAACATTTTCACCCAGATATGAAAAAAATTTGAGAGAATCTCTGCAGAATTTGTATTACTAAAAGTAAGTTAAGTACTTATTTTTAGTTACTCTTTTTTTAAAGTTCTTCCAGAGCTTTTTTTCTTTAGTGGTTTTTTTTTTTCTTTCTTTCTTTCTTTCTTTCTTTCTTTTTAACTACAGGATGAGCAAATTGAGTTCTCTTTCACCCTCAAAAAATTTAACTGACAGGAATGACTCTGTTTATGAGTTGAATTAAGTCTTCAAGTCTCATCAGTGTACTTGTGATAATTTGTCTTGTGGTGAGAGTTGTCTGAACTGAGTCTTCATTCAGTCCTACTTATTGATGATTACAATAAATTTTCAATAATATAGGGTACTTTGACTCTTTGACCACTTACGCTGCCATTAAAAGACACCATCAGTCACCCAGGAAACTTCCACACTGAAAACACACATTCACATTGATCAGATACTTTCTTATGGCCTTCTGAGGAAATCTAAATAGGGTATGTGGCCAAAAGACCTATGACTTTTGCACAAGGTACTAAAGAAGAGTTGAATTGTCTCTAGGACTGACACAGCCAGAGAGGGAAAGAATGTTTCCCACTTAACAACATTGTGGTTCTGGACACCAGTGAAGAATTAATCAAAGACTTAATGAACAATATTCTTCCCCCAGCATCAGATGGATGGGGAATATGTGAATGGCTCTACATAGCAAACAGGAATCTCCAGGTGAAAATCAAGGATTAATCTACAGCTTCCAAAAGGGTTTAAACAATATCCTCTTTCCTGCCTATCTGCCAGATATGGAGAGAGGGAAAAAAACCAAGAACAACAAGAATATCTCTAAAAAATGAATTATGTTTCCATTTTGAATTATGATAGTCTTTATCCCTTCTTCTCTCCCAAAATAAATCAGAACTGGACAGGGGGAAATTATTGATAATTTTTGATTTACTAGTTGAAATACAACCTCTTAAGTTCACATTTACTTCCCCAATAGATCATTTAGCGATTATTATAGTTTAAAACCATTATTTTTAAGCCTTGAAGTCTGTATGGGTGAGTAGTAACAGAAACTGCTAAAGACTATCCCTAAGGTCTAAGAAAAAGCCTAATATCCTTAAAGAAACCAATGTACAGCTCTTTAATACACTGTTTGAATATTCTGTACAATTAATAGTATGCTAAATCATATTGACATTTAACTTGCAGCAAATGGCCAATACAATGCAAATATTCCAAGTAAAAACCTTTCAACCAGCAACAGAGGACTAGAATTTTCTGAATTTGAACTTCTATTGAGAGTTTAGATTTGGTAAAAAGGGATGCAATTTTTTTCCCAAAAAGAAAAAGATACTATTTCTTTAGCAGGTTTTGTTGAGTGACTTTTGTATTGCAAGGGAAGAGTTCTAGACTTATGCGAATGATTGTATTTCCATTCCCTACCAAGAACATGTGAGAAAGTCACCTTCAGACTGCCGACTTATTTGTTACTATTCAATTATCATTCAAGTAAGATGTCCATCTTAATATTTTTAATTCTGCTTTGCTCTAACTATGTCATCTTGATACTATTATTTATTACAGTAGATCTTAAACAATGGTAAATTTTATCGCTATAGAGATTAGCAGCTAGTCGTGCCTCAAAAAGTTTGGCAAAAGAGTAACAAGCTTAACTAAAAGGAAATTAATGTATAATAAGCAGAATCAAGTATGAGGAATGTAACAAATGTTATAGAAATCATCTCAGCTTGGGAAAAAGTGGGCAGTTTTGAATAATAGAAATAAACTAAATGACATAAACCTAATATGAGTAAAACAACCATAAAAGGCAAACAGTGTAGGTATCTAGGGTGTAAAAGGAGCAACTGTAGAGGGAGGCTGGGATGCCAAGAATATTCATCCTTTTATTTATTAAAAGTTGTGGTGTTCTTGGTTCTTCTGAGTATTTCACATTGGCAGTAGAGATGAAAGGATGCTTTTAAAATGTTTGATCTGTTCTTCAGCTACAGCAATCTCCCTGACCTCTGTGGTGCCAGAGATCTGCAGCTGTCAGGTTCATTTGGAATGAGCTGGCAGTTCAAAACATCAAGTCACAGCCCATGTCAAATGTTGAGCACCAGCAAAAAGCCATTTATGAATCAGTTCAGGCCAAATAATTACGCATATAATTATGAATAACAAACGTACCCAAGAAAATTGCAATTAATTCACAAATTTCACAACTTACAAACAGAACAAAAAGCAAAAATTCTCATACACTTTTTTCATTTTGAACTACACAATGCGCTCAATTTACAATCTGTACAAATACAGTCTACCTAAAACAAAATTATTCTCATATTTTCTTTTTCATCTTTGGAAGCGTTAGGTGTCTGCAATATGGCAACGTTTTGTTTTAGAGCTTTCTGTCATATAGCAATTTGAGACTGGAACTGAGGTCATTTTATTGCATGGGTTTGGTTGGAGAAATCTACTATTTTTGTACATTAGGCAAATTATTTATTTAAGATAACATCTGGAAGCACAGTGAGGATTTTTTGTTTGCTTTTTTTTTTTTTAATAGACCTTTTTTAATAGGTTTTCCATTATGGTCTTCTTTTCACTAACAGCCTTAGATATTCAACACGTAATCCTGTTGGGATGATGATTCATCAGTACTCTACCTCTACAAAAGAGGAGATGAAACAGGAGTTTTGCAGTAACGCTGTTTCAGACATAGCTGAAAATTCTTGCCCAAGATAGCATGCCGTACTGTTCAATATTTTTTTCAAAGATATTTACTTCTTATTAACAAAACATACCTCCTTTTCCAAAATTAGAATGATAGCTGTCTTTCTCCTTATTCTGTTGTTAGTAAAAAGGTGAATCAAATACTTGAATCACTTTCTATCACCTATGTACTCAGGGGAAGATACAGACTTTATCATATAATTATTTCTGAACTGTTGCTTGCATGATTACATAGTTTGTGAATTTGGATGTATTAAGCTTTCATTTGGATTTTAGAGTGAAAATATTTTTCCAAAAGATATAGTATATTTAAAGGGGAGGTAGTTTTAGGGCCAGAAGTGGAATGTCTTTTTCCAAACCATTTGAGGGTTAGATTTAACGAAGTTTTAGCTGACTAACCTGTGGACCAAAACTGCATCTCAAAGAACTCCTGTCTATGTTTCATAGCCCCAGAGACTACAGAACATACAAAGTATCTTTATTTTTACTGGAACGGTCCCTACCTCTCAGCAGATTGGCACCGAACTCCAGTTAATGCCACAACTGTGAACCTGAACTCAGGCACTTCTCTCTCTTTTCCAGTGAATAAAGAGAAGTTTCAGAGTATGCCTACTGTGCATTGACTTCCAAGGTAGTTGCTGCTCAGAGACTGTTGACACCAGTCGACTTGTGGGAGGTGGTGACTGTCCAACTTTACATCACTTTTTTTTACCTCTCCATTTCACCTTCACTTATTAAACTGTATTTATCTTGACACATGATTTTTTTTTCACTTTTGCTTTTCCTATTCTCTCCTCTGTCCCACCATGGAGGGGTAGTAAGCGAGTGAATGGTTGTGTGGGTGTTCATCTGCTGGCTGGGGTCAACTCACAACACTGCCCTAGCAGAGCAGTTGGCCTCAAAAAGCAAGCCCATCCAGCTGCTATGTGGATTTTAGATCAAAGGACCTCAAGGCTTGGTGGCTCAGACCTCAGCCAGAGCTAACTGAAACCCATAGTATTACCATGTTTTGTCCTGCAGAGGTTAGAGAGAAAGCAGTAAATTTGTTAAATGTGTACCTACATTAAAGTTATGTACAACTTTAAGTTGTGCGAACACGGAGTCCTTTGTGTCAGAGAAGACTGCTACTTTCTTGCTTCATTGTCTGGTCAAGGTATCTTCATTGATATGCTTTTGACATTTTGTTTACTGACTTCAAATGGCTTTGAGGAAGTGCTAACGGGAACCAGGCATACTTATCTTTTCCACCTTATTTAAATGTTCTTGCATTAACTCTCATAACACCTACCTGAATGTCTGGAATTTGGCTTGCTTGTTCATTAGACTATAATTGTCTTTTCCACTTATGTTTGTAACTTTTCTACATCTGCTGTACTTTGTAAGAAAAAACATCTATTTCCAGTTCTATCCTGCTCATTGGTATGCTGGAGATTGGACAACCTCTGTAGAAATATATACCTTCATGAGATTAGCAAGCCTCCATACCTTGAGGCTCTGAACTACTATACTGATCCACACCCAACCTACATATTATGGTGCTTCTTTAGCAGCTGAAAATTCCCACACTGTCATTTTTATCAACTCCATTTGATGAAAATGTAAAGAAGAAAACAACCTATACAGAGGAGGAATTATAAAGGCCAGAAGACATTATAAACAGAACAGCCTTTTTCAGCTTCAGAACTGAATCTTTTCCATCAAAAGCACAAACATGTTAAACCTTTTAGTTGTCTTCTCTCTAGTTATTAAAAAAGATTTTGTAATTTGTGTCTCTAGAGCAGTGAACAGATGGCACTTGAATCTAGTCTAAGCTTGTTTAACTAATTTCTGCCAATCAGGAGGGCCCATTTCCTTCAGTTATGATGAGCAGTAATGATAAGAAAGTACCTTTCTAATTGACTGTGACATACAGACATCCTAATAATTTTATCTCTTTCTGCTCAGAGATTTTTTTCAAGATACAGTTCTCCTAAGTTTTATTCAGCACCAAAAGAACAATGAATGGACTTAGTTATTTGTCTTAACTATTTACAGTGTGACTGAAGAATAATTGTTTTTTCTGAAATTAATATTTTTTCTTCTACACTTACCTTTCCTGTTTAAGCTATGCAAAAACTCTGGGAGAGGTGTGGGTGTTTGAGTAAGCAATCTTCCATTGCCGTGTGGTTATGCCATTCACATAAACATGGAGCTCTACTGGGACAAACTTCTACTCCCTTTACTATTTATGGTTCTTGTGGGTGGCTGGTTTTCCTCAGTGGTTATGTCACTTAAAATACACAAGAGAACCTGAGGGCAGGGATCAGAGGCAAGGTCTTCCTCTTCCCATAACAAAACCCTCCAGTGTAAAGAGTAACACTCATTGGCCTGCTAAATCCTGAAGGTTTTCATGCAGAGCTATAAATGCAAGAAGACAGGTAGGGAACAACCTTCCAACTACAAGGGCTATTATCCGGGTTTCAGCCTTAGAAATGGAAGATGTAGGTAAAACTTGCTCAGATATGGTCTCCTACAGGCTAAATGTGTACTTCAACCACTGTGTATGTATGTAACTACATAAAAGGAGTCTCTTTATCATTATGCTCTAAAAGCAATCTGTGGTTGTACTTGTCCTTTGTGGAAGCCCCGGGGATATATGAATGGTACATTTGCAGAACACTGACAGGTGGAGCACTTCAGGCACTTCCTGTGGAGGTGTGCCTACATTTTTACTCTAAATAAACTTTAGGTCACAGGAAAGCTGATCAGCTGCTCAGTCCTATCAAAAGTGTAGCACTGTAAGGAGAACTAGAACTTCAAATCTGGGGCATAAACTGAATTTAGGCTTGCAGTACCAAGTAATGGTCGAATGAAGGATTTTTCAAAACTGGATTTTGGATGCAAGCACTCAAATTCTTTCTTACATCTTGCCCTTGCTATGCATGAAATACATAATCGAATCATCAAGGAATACATCCTTAATTTGAAAAATTTTTTTGGCTGATTGTTTTCTCAGTAAAATGGCCAATGAGTTAGAGACCTTGAGTTTTGTACAAAGTTTTAAAGGCACATGAAACTCACTGTTTTTGAGTATGATCCTTTGATAATGCCAAACTTTTCTAAAAATATTTCACATTTGAAAAGTGATGCAAGTGAGTCTGCAAGGAAGAAAATCTTAATTGGGCATGTTCCTTGCAAACTTGTATTTTTTTGTCTGTAAGTTGCTAAATTCACTATTTTTGTGTGCTTTGAATTGGCTATTACAACCTTGTTATTTGCTAATGAATCTCTCTTTACACTAGTTCCCACCCTCAACATTTGTTTTTATCCACTTTCAAAAATTGTATCTGCAAGCTTATGTATAATTTGACTCTTTCTCACTGTGCTACTTGTACTGTGTTAACTTTAATTTTATACTTTAAAAATAAAAGGATATTTTGAGCTACAGCTTTAGTTGTCAATAATGAAACACCTACAGAAACAATTTTTAGGCCTATTTGTTTTGTGCATTTTTCCTTTTCAAAATGGATATAATAAGATGCATCTTATCTGTATTATTGCATCCATGCAGTCATGGATTTTATTACTTCCTCCTGTGGAATTGAGCCATTATGAACATCCTGATCTTAAAAGGAGCTCAATACTCAGAGCTCCCAAGGGACTGAACAGGAAATGCTCAGCATCTCTCAGAACCAGCCCCTCCAATATAAATTGTCATATCTGCAAGAACTTAACGGCACTATAAGAATTAATTCCAGTTTTCATATCTGCTCTTTTCTTTATTTACTTAACTACAAAATTTTGCTTATCTGCAATCCGTTGTGGCTGTTTCTGTATAAAAATAACTCACCAAACTGAGATGCTTTGAGTGGTTTGGGTCATTTGTTTTGTTTGTCAAAATGCTCTGTCTTGATGTTTTGTATTTTTACTAGTTCATCATTATTCATATAATCTTGTACACAGTGTTGTCTTGAGTTAGGTTCCACATTTCTTATACAGCTTTAACTATGTTGATCTTAATGTTATTCTAGTCTGGCTCACTTTCCTAGAACCTTAATATTAGCTTAGTAAAGGAAGAGTATTTCTAACGCATGCGCACACAAGGAAGAAAAACTACTAGTTGATTTAACAAATTAACTGTATATTCCTTGTATCCGGTTCCACACCACACTATAACATTAGGAAAAATTAAGTCTTTTAAAAAAAACTTGCTGAATCACTTGTACCCTCTCTCAGTTTATAGACAAACGTGTTTCAGGATATCAGGTGTTTCCCTCACAGTCTGGGCATTCTTTTGTGTACATTTTATGTGTATTTGTATTTGAATATATTTGTGTGTGTACACACACACACACACGCACCTGCATTACAAAACATACAAGCACAGTCCATTGGGTATTGTTATATTGATACAGTAATGAGCACACATACTATACAGGTACTGCACTGCTTCCGAATAATATTTGTCATGTTCCAGATGCTTGAAATGACAGTCTTTGTGTATAATATATCTCCAGCACAATTTAGACCACCGTACGCTCATTTGCCCTCAAGTAGGCCTATTTAAAGTATAATTGACTACCCTGGCAATTATTGTGAACAGCAGCTGTCTGCCAGTAAGAAAAAAAGGCATATATATAATGAGAGAGAAAGGATCAAATACAAGCAGTAGAAAAAAAAAAAAAAAGCATAAAGAAAATATCTATATAAGGTATTTTAGACCAGATTTTATAGTGGAAAGCCACAAGGCTTATTAGCCATTTCCAATTAGGGACTATCAAAAAATGAATGAAAGTACTCATCTATTTATGAAAAGCAGCTGGGTCTACCCTAAATATAAAACTGGCAAAAGTTTATTTGTTCTAAAATTGTTACAGCTTACAGCACTTCATTTATTTTCATTAACTGTGTTAGGTTTTGTTGAAATCTTTGTTGTATCATGTACCTTCTGTATCAGACAAAAACACCTTGCTTTGTTTTTCTCCTAAATAGCTACATAATTAGATGGATTATTTCATGTGTCTGTGCTTATGTTTGCTGAAGAGAACAAGCCAGATAAATTAGCACTTAGCAGAACACACAATAGCACATAATATGCCCTTGTGTTTCGTATAAAGCTTTATTTGTCATTCATGGCTGGTTGGCAAAACTGACTTTGCTTTTGAAAATGACAGGTGGTACTCTGGTGCTTTCTGTATGAAAAAGAGAAACAACCTTCACCAAGACGGCATCTGTCAATAGCTCCTGTGATTTAGTATTCAACCCTGGGCTTGTGTTTCCTCTAAAGTTGTGTTTCATTTGCATCTCTTAGGTCTGACATCACCAAGCCAGTTTAATAGTTGAGATTCTATGCCACAAGTTACATTCAGTCCCCAAAAGACCTTCCTATTTCCTCAAGGCCTGATTATAAGACAGGTGAAGTTCAGCATATTTCAATAAGCTCCGCATTCCATGTCAGGAATCAATAGCCCTCCTCCTTTCTTTAGAGGTTATTAAATTGCAGCTGTAACATTAGCCTTCTTTATCTAATTGATTGTCTTTTCACAGGGCTAAGAAAATCAATAGCAGTCAATGGGACTGCCCTGTTTTTCCTTAATAGATGTTTTCTCCTAATTGGCTGCCTGGGTGGCTTCAGTGAGCTCAGTATGTTTTCAGAAGTCCACAATATGCTGCAGCTCTTGTAAACTATTTTACCATGTGCAACAGTTATTGATTTTATAATGAAATCTAGAAAATTCAATAGCAATCAGGAATATAGATCAGGATTCCTAGGTACATTAAGGCAAAGGGCAAACTCAGTTTGCTACCACTCCAAGCTGTGATACAATTAAATATGTCCTTAAAATATTACGTTAACTAAAGACTTTCTACACAGTTCAGTTGATCAACTCTTCAAAATTTCATATGAAGGAAAAAGCATCAAAAAGTTTCAAAGTTTTTGACCATGCAGTTGATTTTAAACAACAGATGAAAGTATGTGACATTTTCAAAACTGTGCTGGTCATTGAATTTTGTCCACCTTGACCTCTTGAAATATTCATTCAAATAAGATGGTTACTAGAAAATCAAGTTAGAAAGAGAAAGGGTGACTTAGGTGAGGAGAAACAGCGCTAGCAAAATTATGCATTTGACCTTTGTTGAAAAGGTCAGCGTGTCAAATGCCTTATTCTCAGAGTCCTCTCAACGCTTAGAAGCTCAGTTCTGCTTATGGAGAAGCTTTGGAGGTGGCTAAATCTCACAAGCGTTTACTTAATGTCATTTCCCTCTACAGTATTGCTGCCCCAATTCTGTTCTATACCTTGATGGGATATCTTTACTTTGCATGAGTGTCAGGCAGAACAGTAGCATCAGCAGCACATCAATCACAGTCTGACCAGATCAGCAGTCAGTGATGTGAATAGTAGATACTAAGATGCAGCCCACGTTATATAAATTTGTCACTGACTTAAGATTTGCTCTGCATTAGGGCACTGCATCTGCATTAAAGCTCTCCCTCAATCATATACCATGATAGAGTGACAGCAGCCTAAAATCCTCTGATAGTGAAAAGACCTCAAAATTTCTCCCATGAGGAGAAGCAGATAGAGATACCTCACTGTCTATTATCACCCTTTAAAAATTAAAAAAAAAAAACAACATAAAAACTAACCTAAAACCAAAAAAAACCCACCCCAGGTCTGATTCTGTCTTTTAGAGGACAAGAAGTGTTTCATGTATCTTCATTTCCTAATTAGTAAAGGGAATAAGAAGAATAAATGAGAAAGAAAATTCCATGTCATTTAAATGAGAAATAGAATAAGACATTCTCTGACTTTCTTCCTTTGAGGCATCTTTGTTGTCATTATTGTAGTTCTAATGAACAAACCAAACCTTCTGCTTGTTCCCCATCTTTAGTGGAGGACTCTTAAGTGGATGGGTCATCAAGACATAGCAAGTTTCTTTTTAAAATAAGCACGGGATTATTGTTTGCTTGAACACATGATGAGATTTGTATATGCAGAAGACAATGGCTTATATGAAAAGGTATAGTAATGAAAGAAGTTTATCACTCTCTGTGCACAAAATAGTGATCAAATAATACGGCATTAAAGGGAACTGACTTTAACAAACGTAAGAACCATAAACATAAATTGCCAGTCTATTCTAAATTCACAGGGAACGCTTTCTTATTCGCATGCTTTTGTCACAAACATTAATAGAAATCTGTAATTAGAAGTAGTGAGTTCCATATAAATTTTCGTGTTTTGCATGAGTGTGTTGACACTGTTAAAACAAATGAGAATTTGTATATGTTCTGTAATTTGTATTCAGCCATAATGCAGAACCATATGCACAGTTTAACACATTCTATGATCCTTGAGAAAACTCAAACCAAATGTGTATCTATACTAAATCTGATAACTGCCTGGCCTGTATCATAAGAGGAATCAGGAATCTGCAAAAGATTATCCCATGAACACACTTTAACTGGAAGGAAAATATTTGTAAACATGCAGTAAAATCTTTGATTTTACCCCAGATTTACTCTTTACACAGTTTAACCAATTGACAGACCATCTGCCTATATAAAATAGCTCTCTTATGCCTGTCACTGTCTTCTTTGCACTACTACTTTCTTCTTACTAAGCCAGTACACAAACTCTTTGTGTATCTTGCAGTCGTTGGGAAGCAGTGTCTGTCCCCAGGCCCATCCTGAACTTTTTGGGCACACCAAACATCCACTCACTCAACTGCATAGACTGAAAAAGTTCTAGTGGAGGCATTGTTCCTTTGCATTCCTGTTATGTTTGGATTACATGTAATGAAGAAACTTAGGCCCTGATCTGGTGAGGTATTGGATAGATGTTAAGACTTTTCAACATTTGTGTCATGACAAGCCCTTATGTCCTGGCCAACAGCACACAGAAGCAGAAACTTGCCTTACTGCTTTGTAGCTTTATGGTCTAAAACAAGAGCCCCAGTCTCGCAAAAGCACATGGTAATTCTTGGCATAACTTTCTCTGTTATTCCTGGAGGAAATTTCATTCTAAAACCAGCATCAGGTTTTGGTGCTAGAATATGGAAATATAAGACTGATAAGAGAATATTGGCATAACAAATTTTCTTCTTTTTAAAACCCAGTCCAGCCCCTGGAAAAAAAAAAAAAATAGTTCACTATTCATTGTAAATTGGATTATGCATGTTGTTAGAGGTCAAAGCAAGAACAACAAATATGAATCAGATTTGTGTTCTCTCCAGCCCATGACGTAACTCACCGAATGTAGGCCAGACCTTGTCTAGATTGTTCCTAGTGCTGAGCAGCACTTTTAGCCAGTCTGAAACACACGCAGAAACAGCTCTTTCTTTGTTTAGTACTTGCTGTATTTAATTATGGATTATGACGCTTTCAATCTCATTGGAGACTTGAAAGATCTCAAGTCAAAACCAGGTTCATTTCATTTGAATGAATTTGTATCTTGGATTGCTATATTTCAACATTTCATAATTTTATAGCCTCAACTTTTTTTATTTTTTTAAGGCATGTTATTTTCACAGAAATGCTTGGAATCGATATCTAAAGAGATACTTTAATTAAATTTAGTGATTTCCTGTGATTTAAATAATTGCCTTTAGATTTTCCTAAAATCTGGAATTCCTGAACTCCTGGTAAGACAGGTAGGAAGCATCACAGAAATGGAAAGGAAAAATATGTAAAATGACGGCAGCAAGCTGTTTTTTATTCTACCAGTAGAGGGACACAACCAACACTTAAGCAGATACCCAAAAAATATACAGTTTTTGTCATAGTATCAGTTACAGTTTTGGCCAATAGTTTGCCAGGAACAAAGCAATAATAAAAATAGATCTTTCTTACATGTAGGGTAAATGTGAAGAGTAGAGATCAAATACATTTCATTACCTGACATTTTCAGGAATTTTATCTACAGTCTTGCAGTAAGGATATAATTTTCCCTTCATTGAGACCTACCTGAACTTCAGCAGAAGCATCCATTCACTAGCAGAAACGTTACGAGGAGCACAGCTCTGCTGCTGGCATTCATTAAGTTTCCCTACATATTTGTGTTAATATGACATAACAATGAGGATTGGAAATAGTGAAATATAAAGATGTGAGGTAGCTATGTAAAAGAATATAAATTTATGCTTGGAAATGTGGTTTTTCTGGAACATTAGGTGTATCCATTCAGTATTTTAGCACTGTGACTACACTTGACTTGGAACCTATTCTGTCTGCCAAATCAGTAAACATATAGCAGGTTACAAGATGAGTCCTAAAATTAGCATGATAACAATAATAGTGTTTACAACAATCTAACCTTTACAGGTAAAATACCTTTTTATTGCAGCTCAATGAAAAAGAAGCCTTAGTTTAAGAAAAAATCTATCAGGTAGGATCTTGCAATATTGGAGGTGGCAATGCTAATTTTTTTTCCCCACTTGACTCGCACCTTTCTGCATGTTCTCCTGATAAAAATACCTATTTCAGCAAGATGCCAGAGTATATAGTTCTTTATAAAGTGCCTTCACATGCACAAATAAGCTCTATACATCTTTTTCTTTTAGTAGACTTCTTAAAACTGCTAATGGAATCAGAACAAGATGCTATTGAAAAAATTTCCTTAATTTTTAGTGAAATTACATTAAATAAAGAGTATGAGAAAGTTCTAAATCACTATTAATGTGAAAATGTGGTATTGTTAAATACTTAAATTAATTTTTAAATACCTTTTATATAGTTATTCTGATTATTTGGTTAAGAAATAAACGCTAAGCATTTGCTAACCTTTTCTGGCAGTGAGACATTATCTTTTTTTCTCATATAATTGTAAGAACTAATTAACAAATAGTACATATTCTACTCCAGTAGTTTTACAATTACACTTTTCAGATAATACTCTATTTCCTAATGTTCTCAATCTCTGTTTCAAAGACATCTCTGCTAAATAACAGAATTTCTCACTCAAATCTGCAATTCATATGATATGTCAGGGTGAATATCTGTTTTCAATCGCAATCATTAATCTACCTGATTCTATTTCTTCTGAGTATATTTATGTATCAGGCACATTTTTCTAAAACGAAGATAAGAATGCAAATATTGCATAATTTAAACCAGAGACCTTGTTACATTCAACTACATTTTTCATTCAAATTGCATAGTGTATTTAAGTCATGGCAGAACATGATTCATTTAATCTTGGTCATTGTGTTTCTAGAGTAGGCTATAGAAGAAAATTATAATCAGGTTGGAGCTTTAATAGGAAAAGATTGTTCCAACTAGCTATTTTCATCTGGAGGGAATATAAGTTTAAGTATCTGCCAATTTGCTATACTCCTACTACAAAGTCATACTGGTCCTTAAAGGAGGCCCAGACTGTGTTAGGGCCAAATCCAAGAAAGGATTTAAAGCAAGCAAGACTAGGGTAGAAGTTAGTCGCTGAAGTCCTAAATTATGACCCTATTCTCAGTTGCTAGCTAACTCTGAAGGAGTCTAGGCCTCATAAACTACACTGTGAGTTTGAAGTTTCCCAGTCATCTAGCTTTCCCTTAGAGAGGCTCAAGCTTGTGTCCACCTTTAGTTAGTGAGCCTTATACACCCCAACAGGACTTGCATCTTTGCAAAGTACTGTTGCATCAGACACTTTGATCTAAAGTACAGCAAAAGCAAAATGTGGTTTTGCAGCTCGGTGAATCAAGTTATTATTTTTTTGAAAAAAGGTGAGACACAGAGATTCAATCCCACATACTGACGTAGGTGTTCATATTTCTATTAAAGCCATCAGAATACAAGCTGTCTGCGGAGGCAAGGCAGGCATACCCCTTCTGCTGAATATATGCCACTGTGCAGAAGGAATTCAAGATTTATTCGGCCAGAAAGAGCTCAGAAGAACAAGTGTGATGCTCTAGCCCTATGATTAGGGCACTCACATGTGAGGTAAGGGACCACACGGACTGCTTCTGTATTTTATCCAGTGACTACTTAATGGATGTACAAGCCCAGGAGAGCAGGTAAGGAAGCAGATCTTCCCCTCGTCAGATGGAGTCTGGCTTTTATGTTCTCTATGTAAAGATAGTGAGGTGGTTTTTTAGCCCTTACATCCCCACGTAGAATGCTCATAGTCAGGAAAGAATATGGACAATAATAATTGTACGCAATAGCACTCTTTTTAGTCTACACCGCTTCAGACTCCAGCATGAACCACATTATAAATAATAGAATCTAATAAAGCAAGACAGAGAGAAAGAAAACAATTCTCCTGTCCTGTGGGAAGATCCTGCAAGCTTGTGTCTTAATAATGGCATACTAGTGCCTGTACACAAACTGCATAAAATGTCTTCCCTGGAAAAAGGGCTCTCTAGGGTGATTTTATGAAGCAAACCTGAAAACACATGCTGCTTCATGTGTGAATTTGATTTATTATTTCTTTAATCTAGAATAAAAAAGTCCAGACCTTGCTAAACTAAAAAAATACATGTGTTTACTGTGAAGTTGACTTTAGATGAGGATAAATCAATTTAAAAATGACTAGCACATTGCTAGCTGGAACAAAGTACTCATGAATGCAACAATAATTACTTTAGAGTCATTTCAGCAGGAGATTCAGAGCAGGGTCATTTCATGACTCTGTATTGCCTTGTACAGCTATCCAATCTGAATCACAGAGTGGCTCCTTCTCTGTTTTCCCTTGGTACTATGTTGAATGCCTGCCTACTGCTCTGAAATAGAGTACCAGAGAAATAAAGCTAGCCATATGTGCCAAGTAAATGACCCTAGTCCATCACTGCGATATCGTTCTTGCCTCTTTCTTTTATTTCTTTTTCAGTCTGTCATTGTCTCTTAGGAGGTGCATTTATTCAGATGTAAATGTTCACTAACTCCCGAAATTCATCTAACCAGATTGCTGGTGAACTCTAGCAGGAGAAGCCCAGTCCTGAATACTTCCAATTTATTCACACAGGTGAAAAATAACTTATAGGAACTGCTTTGCAGGGGCTGTCAAACAGGATTAGCAGTCCTCTCTCTTGATGGGAACAGCCCTCACCCCAGCCTTTCCTATGCCACAACAGGTCAGTACCCCCTTCCTCCATCATTAGGATTATCCCACACAGCCCAGAAAGGTCGACATGCCACATGCCTGTATCCCACCTCTATCTCTGCCAGCAGATGACAGCTTTCATGGCCTGCAGCACAGTGGGCAAAGAAGATGTCTCAGTGCTTGGACTTTGCTGTGCTGTGGGTCCTGATAGTCTTGCCAACTTCTCTTGCTGCCACATTCTTACTAATTCACTGTGTTGTCTCCCTACTCTGCAAAGAAACTGCTCAGTCTAGACTTAATTCGGTTTAATCTGAATTATAGGTGCATAGGTTATAAAATCAGAAGGCACTGTCTAGTCATCTCATCTGATCAACTAAATCGATGTAAACCACAAGAGCTTTCTGCATTAAATTCTTGTTTAAACAGGAATTACCACTTACTTAAATGGGCTGGTGAGGTCCCGCATTCTGAGAAAACTTATGCAGCATGAGCACCCTGAAACACAGTATCTCAAGAAGAGATTGATGTCGGCATAGGGAAGTAAACCAAGCCTGGGAAGATATGGCCCCTTTGTGGAAATCCCTAAAAAACTTTCCACATCTAATGGCAAAGGAATATTTTTATATGTTGAAAGGAGATGACACAATAAAATACCAGTCATAAAATGTCAACACATGTGAAATTATGATTGTTTTGAATAAAAAATAGACTGATCACAAACAAGGGTAAAGCATAGCTATGCATTAGAATATTTAACTTGCCTGTTTTCTCTGGTCGGAGTAGTGAAATACAAGTAATGAAATTTTAGTATCAGGCTTTTGTATGGTCTCTTTACAACTAGTTGTAACAGGAATAGATCTATAAAGCAAATTCAGCTCATTAAAAGCAAATTTCTTTTTCTGACCTAAAACTGAGATCATTCCTTTTGCCTAAATATTGGCTTCCCAAAATACTACTTGGTGCACACCTGTGGTATATTAGCCGCTACTGTTTTTAGGAGTTAAAAGCAATACATATTTCAGATACTTGAGTTATAGCATAGACAAACTTTCAGTGAGATGCACTTTCTGTTGTTCACAGCTGTTCTGCCTGCAAGCACCTGGCAGAACACAGAGTGTGTGTGGGAGGGAGGGAGAATCTGGGCTGCACAGCCTGAGCATGGCTATTAGAATAACAATGGAAACTGCAGAAAATCGTTCCTAGCAAGTTTATTTCAATAGTGCTGGAAGCTGTGTGCATGCACATGTGTGTGGGGTGGTCTTTATCACTGAAAGGACAGTTGGAGGTTTTTGAAGACCAGTTTAAAAAGCTGTTGAAAAAAAAATAAATTGTGAAAAACTGTTGAAAAACTGCTGAAGAAAATGTAATTCTAAAACTCTTATGACCTAAAACTGGGCTTGTTAGATAGGTATGTGAGAAGAAAAGCATATACATCTTAAGCAAAGGACCTGAAGAAGTCAACTGATGTTCTAGAGTCCTGGCTGGGTATGTGTCTCAGAGGGGCAGAGGGCATCTGTAAGCTCTCTTGTGGGTCCTTTCTTCCAAGAGCCCGGCAGGAGGTGAACTCTGGTTTCTCATTAGCAGATATGCTAATATAATTTGTCTGAAGGAAAATTTAGGTATTTCTCACTCCACCTTCTCACGACCTGCTGACTCCTATCAGCAGCTGAGCCCCCACCATAAAGGCTGTGGATGGCCAGCAGAAAGTGTGTGAAATCATACTGCTCTCTGAGCCACAGAGGCTGGAGAGCCATGCAGTAAGTTGAGCTTAGATGTTTCAATGGGCTGTCCTGCACTGGTATTGCAGAACTGTCCATCACATACTCATACTCCGTGAGGAAAAGCTGTGATAATCATCTCAGTAAAACAGAAAATAACATTTATGGAAGACTTACCTTGCAAGTCACATGGCTTGCATGGGCTCTTTCTTTTTTATTGTTTGAGGAGGTGCCTCAAAACAAGACATAACTAGCTCCATTCCTTCTCAGATTTAATATTCTAGAAAACTGGATAGTTATTTGTTATATTAGGTGTTTTTTCATTCACTGTAAAGCAAAAGATGTAAGCAGAGCTACATTAATATTAATGTACATATACTTAGAAATGAGACTTACGCTGAATTAATATCAGCATCATTAAGCAACCAGTAATTTCCTTATTGAGAAAGAACAATAATGAGGCTCTCAGTAAATCTCAAACACCACCAGAAAGACTTGTACTCGTGTATCCTTCATATTCACAGGAGAGCTGGCAGCCTACCTGAGCCTTCCCTCCCATATATGCTTCCTGCAATAAGGTCAGTTGTAACAGTGCAATGTATGTATTGCTTATGTGGCTGCCAAGTTTTAATTGAAATGTCATGATAAATTTCACTGCCAAGGTCAGATGTTTTTTTCTGGTTAAGGAGGGTTCAAGTCGGTCTCTTAAAAAACCACTCCTGATTTTTATAGTGTCCAGTGATCTGTTCCTGGAAGTTGATTTACCACAGATATGACCTGCTTACTCTAGGTTGACCTCTTCCAAAATTGTCAAGACTTGGTTTTACTTACAGACATTGGCTAAAAGTGTATTTTAGTAAACTGGGTTCCATTTTATTAGTGTGAAAATAGGCCTCACCAAATCAATAAGACAGGAAGCCTTCATTTTATTGCTTTAGACTGGAGACTTAAAGGTCACTTAATATAAACAGAGTTGGGCACATAGCAAAGACAGCAGTAAATGCTAGAAACCTCAACACAGATAATCTTGGTGGCCTTTTGTTGGAGAAAAAAAAAAGTCAAAGGCATCTTTATATCTTCTCTTCACAAAAAGACATATTTTCAATGCTCCAATATCAGTTTGGTTATAAAACATTTACGGAGCTAGTGTACATTTATGAACATATAAACTAAAGGGAGGATTTCAATTACTATGTTATTTAGGAGGCAGCTTGTAAATTATGAGTTTCATAAATAAACTGTGTGTATGAGTAGAATTAAAATAGAAGCAGTAAGTGTATAAAATATCTTTGTAAAGTAACTGTAGTCACAAGAATTCTGTCCATCAAAGAATTTTCTAATACACAATTTGAATGTATTTTTTATATATACTTACAATAGACCTATTAAATGTCTATAGTATTGTATGTGTGTGCTCAACAACATAACTGTTTCAAATTACATGAGTTTCCATGTAACAAAACCACGTCTCACTAAAACTACACTGCATTTGGTAAATTAAGGTTATTTCGAAATGGCAACTTTTTGCCAGCTCAAGAGATGAAATATATAATTGAAATCTTTTGATAACAAAACTAAAGTAGAATGAAATATACCAGGCTAATCATACAGAATCATTACCAGCCACACAAAATAAACTGGAAACAAAATTGTATTTATTATCCAGTGCTGCTGTCTGTTTACTCAAGAACACTTTGGAAAAGTAAACAAGCAGGTTTATGAGAAAAAGCTCCTGTAACAAGATCTTCCATATATTCCAATGCCCACACCCTCCCGATGGCAAGAAGGCTGGAACTAGATGATCTCTAAGGTCCCTTCCAACCCAAACCATTCTATGACTCTATGGTTATTTCTTCTGATAATAAAAAAGAACAGAATTATGAGTTCCTTAATTAACAAACACAGATAAATTATCTTCATCATGTAATTCACATGAACTGTAATCAGACTTGAAATTTAAAACAAAGGTTTAAATTTCTGTCTTTAATAAAAAATCAAGCCAATTCTAAAGCTTGCAATTGGATATTGCGACCATTTTCAAGGCAATATTTTCCCAAAAAATAACATTTGCAAGTGTGACACTCTATGAGTATAAAGATTTTTTTTCTTTAAAAACTGTGTAAAAATATATATGGACATGTCTGATTAAGCAGCTTAAGAATTTTGCTTTGCAAATTTTTTTGTTCTTATAATGTAAAATTTAATTGCTGCAGATGCAAATGCTAGCTTCTACCTTTCAAGATAAACTTGCTGTGTTTATCTGAGCTGTGATCATGCCTTTACGGCCTTTCTACCCCATGTTTTATCCAACTTGCCCAGTCTGGGCATATCCCATAACCCTCTGGCATATTATGTGCAAGAGATTTCTTACAAGGTCCCAAAATATCCAAACTTGCTTGGCTATTTGTGCATGGTGTCTCCTGCTGCTTGCAAATCTCCTCTGCGGCATTTGCACTTTAATCCCTAATCGGTGCACTAGGAAATGTTCCTGTCTGATGGGCTGGCCTCTTTTTACCCTCATATGCCTAGCTGTCAAAGCCTTGAGTCCCTTGCAAGGACAACGTCGAGCATCACAGGTCTTAGAGCTGGACCTTGCCACTTGCAGGCTGCTAAAGACTGTGTGTTGAGGTGGCTAACAACCATGCAGAGGTCCTTGAGTACTCCACAGTGCTCAGAGGAAAAATGCTGGGATGAACAGAGAAGAGCACCAACATTCATTTATACAGACCCAAAAAATCCTTGCCATCAAGCTTGACATTTATGGAAGAACATTACAAGCCAGATACATCAATATTTCTCCTGATCATTCCTATCCACAGTCTCCTCACTCATTCTCCCTTCCCTCCCAATTACTACCTATAGCTGTCCATCCTCTTCCACAGTCCTTACTACTGTTTTCCACAATACCATGCATGAGCTAGTATTGTGATGTGGTAGGTGCTCAGGCCTTGCCAGTGTGGTCCTTTGCTGATATTTCAGTAAAGTTTCATGACTGTTCCCTTGTGCATATCCCATCCTTCTGTTCTCTGGGCATCTCCTACAAACCTCCTGCACTCCTACAGCCACAGCACTCAAGGCTTTCCCTTTGCTCTAGTCGCCATGTGGCCCCAGGGTGGGAATAGGGAGAGGGCCTTTTGTTCCGTGATGATCCTTGTCCTTAAAAGCATTCAGACTTGATATGTTGCTTGTCCTTAATTCCACAGCTGGAGTATACTCCACCTGGTCTTTTAGCATGCCCCTCTGTCCCGTGAGGCAGTTACACAAAACTACCTCAATGGAGTTTGCCTCCTGGGGTCCAGTCCCATGGGACCCTTCCAGGTTTAAACACAAAAGGGACTGCAGATCAGGCTAGGGGAATGCCTTGGCTTCTTTGTTCTTCCTCACAATTTCACTGTGCCATCAGGATCTCTGTGGAAGTTTTCCAGACTTTTAACAGGAAGAATAATACATTCCCTGATTTTTGAGCAGAAAATCAAAATATTGGTTTCTGTTGGAGCACCCAAACATGCTTCTGTGTTAACAAATTGATTTTGTATCAAATAACCTTTCTCCTAATAGTCATGGAGAACTGGCATAACAATCAGAAGTATAAATCCTAGTTGCATTCATTTTTGTAGGGCACTGCAAAGACATGGTGGCATAGTGTAGTACAACAGAGGAGCAGCTTTGGTCACCCACTGAGGACTGGGAGAAAGGCAGAGAGTACTACATCCATAATTCCCAAAGGGGATTAGCTGAAGCTTAAGCCACTACTCCAGTTATGTCCATGTTTCTCTAGGTGAGCTAGACCCAGGCTTGACCCAGAGTTCAGCCACAGTACAAGTTAATGGATGCACAGTGGGTGCAATCTAAGAACTGCAGTTTGGGTGCAAGCTCATATCTAAGCAAACTGGGTCATTTAGATGTACTTACTCCAGTTGTGATTTGGTAATAGTTTAAAGCCAGATGCACCTTCATTAAAGCACTGTAGCATCAGGATATAAAGCTCTGACCTGCTATACTCAAACACACTATCCTGTCTTTATGTTTACCTGGCATCCCCTGCCTTCCTGCAGCCAGGATGAGTCCAATATGAAAACTTCACGCTACTATAATCTTTGACATAATTATGTGTCCATACTCAATGCAGATCAAAGATGTGCTACTGTGTAACCCAGTAGAGAACGAATCCTCTGTTATCAGTCATCAGAATATGGCTTCCCCAAAATCCGTATCTACTCGGTGGCAACTTATTAATCCAGGCTTGTATGCAAAATAATTGCCTTCACAAAGTTTGATTGATTCCAGAAAGGCAAAGTGATATTCCACAGGAGAAAGGCTGACAGAACCTAATACTTGTGACAGCAAACCAAAATTTTAAAAAATATTATTATTAAATATTTTTTACTTTCCAAAGCTAGTTTCATCTGATAACTAAAAATACAAACGGGCTTTTCCTTTTGTGTATGGTTCACTTATAATCTTTTATACAAGGTAGGGCCTGAGTTGTTCTTTCACAAAGGGTTTTCATCATAATTCTGAATTAACACTCTTCAGTTGTCACTTGGCTTTTTTATTCCTGGAGTAGTTTTAAATGCAAAGAAGGTAGGCTCTGCTCCTGTGTGATACTGAGCAGATGCCAGCTGTTTACAAGGCATGGGTTGTTTATTGCAAACACATGTAAACAGTTCTTCAGAGCACATTTACTTTAGATCTTTATGGGGGGCTGATCACATCACAAAACACTTATCAAAGTAGGACCAACTCTCTTTTGCTGTATCAGCTCCTTCATAGGTATTTTGCCATTGAAAATCCTTCTCTTTTTTACTGGGTAATAAATGGCAATTATGTCTTGTTGGTGTTGTTTCAGAGGATAAGTTCCTTTCTTTCAGCTTTAGGTGGGCTTGAACTCTAAATATTACCTATCTTCTTGTGCTTAGGTGGTGATATGTTTATCATATGTACTTGAAGGTAATTTAGTTCTTTATTACTTCTGTACTTTCTTCTCTCTGCTAGGCAGCGAATGTTGAGTGGAAGTATAAGTTCATTCCCCCTGTGAGAGGAAAACTTACAATGAAATGTTAGATTGGCAGGTAAAAGTCTTCAGCCTTCAGAAGTTCAGATTTCATTCTAAGGCCACATTTCTAGGCAAAGTTTATTCAAATGAATACTTGTCAAGCAGCCAAGCTATCTAAATGTAAAATATTGAGGAAAAACTATCCAGTGTTATACAGAGAAGTAGCTTTCTTCCTCTCTTTGTCCAGTCATCATCAATTTTACTTTTTATATAAATCATATACAACTAAATAAAAATGTCTTCAAGCCAGCATCTAAGTGGCAAGATTTTTACAAGTGCTAGTTCATGAGATATGTTTTTAGCAACTGTACACTGTCATTTCTAAAATGTTATTTTATTGACCTTTCAAACCAGCACATATATAGATAAAAATCACAGCATTGAAGACCCTGTGTGTGTGTATGTGTGTATGCACAAATCTGTCTCTATGAGAAAGGAAAAGAAAAGAGATAGGAAATAAATGGAAAGAGTCATATGTTTAAGGGAATAAAGTCTGAGAAAATAATTTAAATTATAATATAATTTATATTTCTGGACCAGTGGTATTTTCTTTAAAGTACCACAATATTAACAAAAATTTTGGCTTGCAGACATTTACCAACATAAATGTTTCCTTTAATTAAGTCTCTTCACAAGGGAATCATGCCAAGAGGTATTTTTAGTACTGGTTATCAGCCTGTCTTTTGGTGTGGTTTAGAGACATGAGTCGCTTTTCCTCAACAGTGCAGGTTTCTGTCCTTCATCTCCTAGTGCCTGATGTGTGGGTGGAAACTTCAAAATATCAGAGCTGGAGGGACTAAATGATATTTAGAACAAGAAATACTGAGCCCTTGAACCTAATGTTGCCACAAATATTAAAAAAATCTCAAAAATAAGTAGTTGAAAGTTTGATAGCATTGGTTTCTAGATGTATTCATATATATGACATCTTTGTCTGAAGTGAATTTTCCATGTAGTCATTACAAGCCAATGTGCATTATCTACTTAGCTGTCTTGATCCTGAAGATTTGTCTCCATAACATAGCTAAAAAGTTACAGAGCATTGTTCCGTGGAAGATCCAGCTTTTCCCTTGGAGACTGCTTTTGTCTTTGGACAACAAAATACAGAAAAACTCAGAGCTATCAACAAAGCAGTAATCATTTCTATAAAATGTTAAAGAATAATTTGTAAGAACTACCCTCGTAAGAAAACCTCCAAAATCCCACTTTCAGCTCTATACCGTAGTGGGAAAGCAAGTCCAGGTAGCAGCACAATAAATATTTGCAAAAAGGTAAGTATTTGTTTCTGGATTAACCAAAGATAGAGAGGTTAGTTTGGTGGCCAGGATATTAAGTGAACAAATCTATGTATTTGAAGGGGAATATCCTCCTCCAAAGACCTGATGTCTGAAATACTAAACCTGCAGCTATCACCTTTTAAAAACAAGTAAATTATCTGTAAAAGGTGTCATAAGGGATCTGTGTTTTTAAATGCAGCAGAGCACATGTTAACACTTTTAACTGTATTCTTGGTAATCAGTCCCATTGAAATCCATGATGAAATGGTTCATGGGACTGTTCAGTGCCTTACAGAACTGTATTGTGCGAAGTAGTTAAGTTAATATGCAGCCTAAAATACTTTCAACAGGTTAGTGATAACTCGTAGCAGATATCTTTTTACAATGTCAGACATCACAAAATTCTCACTTAAACAACTTTGAGGAAAGCAGAAGTATAGCCAGCCTGATAATTAACATAGAGGACACTTGGGTGCTGTGAAAATCACCAGGGGCTGAAGATCTGTTCATAGTTTACATTCATCATCAGAACTGTTGGAAAGTTACCAGGACTTTGATAACTTACAGTGGATAAAGACAAAAGGGAGTGAAAAAGAGTTATTGAAAAATAAAAATTAAATGCAAATTATCACTTGTGAGAAACTCCAGGAGCAACACTTTTTAACACAATGTAAATTGACAAATCATACATATCTTCATAATTTCTAGATGCAGCTGCAGTAAGAGACATATACTTCAGTGTTTACAAAAGTTATTTCATGTTTCTACAAAATAGTTTTAACACCAGGTGTATGTGTGTTCGTTCTAAGATTTGTAGAGAAAGGATAAATGTTTCCAACTGAAGCACACTATTTAATGGATTTATACACTTCCATTTTAAAATTTATAATTTATCCTTTATAACTTATTATTTTATTAAAATATAAATTATATCTTATATACCATATATTTTTACGTTCCAAAACTAGTGTATAATATATAGTATAAATCAGTGCAATCACTGTTGCATTAATGTAAATTATAATGATGATTAGCATTATGCTAATCATCTATAACTATTTTCATGTATTTGTAGTAGATGCAAATGTATATATGTACAGTATTTATGGTTTATGAGCGCTTATATGCGCATCCCAGTATCTTTACACACACATACTATTTAAATATTGACATTTACAAATACCAGTAAGATTACGGAACATGCAAAGCAGTCATGCTCGTTATTTTGGGGAGGGGTTGTTTCTTTATCTTGTATTTTCTTACGAACGGGTCTCAGCTGCTCCCTTCCACAATTTTACTCTGAGGCAATAAATAATTCAGTGTGCTAATTTGACAGATGACTCTCCAGGAGCCTCCTACCATTACTAGCACCATTAGACCATAATATGCATGATGGGCATAGACCATTCAGCAAATGTCCTTCACTTGTTTACCCCTAAAGAGCTGTGCTCTGCGCAATTAACTAATGAAGCATTATGGGCTTTTTTCCCCTTCCCTGCTATTTCAATATATCAATGCAGATTGTCCAAAGGCAAAATATATTTTGTTTGCTTTTGGCAAATGAGTATTTATGGGGAAGCTGTAGACTTGTATCAAGTTCCACCTCTAGGAATAAAGATAAAATAATAAGGTGCTAAAAAAGGAAATCATTATTATTTAATTTTCTTTAATGATTTGCATAGCACATGTGTAAGAAATGCCTTATATAATGATGACAGAAAAATACGAAGGTAGGTTTAGTATTATGTCAACTGAGAAACACTGAGTATATAGTTCAGGGCTTTACGCTACCTTTGTGCTGGCTGGACTCTGGATATCTGCAAGAAGCAGAAGGAGATTTTGTTAAAGTTGTAAAAATCAAGTTTTTATTAAATCACTTAGGGATAAATAATGGTCTTAGAGTATGCATTTGAGATGAATACTAGTATCGCACAGTATATTTTAATCCAATATATAGATCAGAGCATCCAAATAGTATTAAATATATTTGTTACAAAGAGGGGAAAAAAAATGTGTAAAGATAAATTAAAAAAAAAAAAAAAAAAAAAGAAAGCTACAAGAGCACATATTTTTTTGGTCATCTTATGGTATTGAAGTTTTTGTTCTATGGCAGCTATTGTTAGAGCCACACTCGGTACCGGACAAATGTGGGTACACACAAAGAAGCCCACAAGAGAATCTTCTGAACTGTTACTGCATTTTTCTGTAATATATGTGTTTAAATGCATCATGAAGGCAACTTTAAAACTGGATTTTCCATAGAAGAAAAGTTCAGTTTCACTCGGAATTCCTTTTTTTGTTTAATGTCTCCAATTCCTCACTTGTACATCTCAATTCTCTCTTCTTCTTAACACTTCTCGCTCTTGCTTTCCATGACAAAACCCCTCCATTTTATTCTGTGTTACAACTTTAGTTCATTCTTACCTTCAGAGCATGACTCTCTTTTTTTTTCCCACGTTCTTATTCCGATGTGTGCAGGATAAATGCAGTTATCACTGAGCTGCTTTGGCTCACACGACCCACGACTGGCTATGAAATCTTTATGTGACATTGTACACAGCATCAGTAAAATTTTTCATAGTAAAGGAGGAGATGCAGTTGCAAGCCTGAACTGAATCCTGTAATGAGAATTTATTATTATTATTCATTATTATTGTTTATTATTATTATCGAACCTTTTCTTTTCCACACTTTAATAAGGCCTCCTTTTTTGTAGTATTTTCTGAAGTTTTATGGGTTGTCTATTTTTTAAAACAAAAATGTTGATATCAGAAATTAAATGTGACAACATTCTTGTTATTTGTTCTGTAAAATAATTTTCTATTAAAATCTGTCTGTTTATTCATTTCCATAAGGCACACTAGCTATTCTGAGCTTATGTGAAAACACATTAACTTCTTGCTGTCCTAAATAAGTTTTGTTTCTGTCCTATTTCTCAGGCTACTTTCTCCATTTTACACTAAGCTGCCATTGGAGGAAAAATGTCCTAACCTGACTAGTGAGCTATCAGAGTGGAACAGGGGGTGTAACTACGTATACTGGGAAAGTAGAGGTCTATGCAGGAGGATCCAGTCTGTTTCAGTTATGCAAACTCCCTTCCTCTCAGGGTGCAGAGAATGAGGACAGAAGGTTATATACCCTTCCCTGTACCCAGGTTTATCTGCCTACAGTTAACATAAAAATTATGCAAATAGTCTCTGTAGTATCCCAAGCAGATCTGCTCTCCATTTCTTTTGAACTACTAATCTGATCTTTGAGAAGTCATAGAGCCAGAGGAAAGAAGATGAGGTGGACTCCAGGGAGTGAAACAACCAATCTGTGACAACAAGAGGAAAAGAAGGCTCATCCTCCTCCTGGGGTTGATCTGGCACATGAGTCCTACACTTTTCAAGGAACTGTCATTAAGCAGGATTAGCAAATTAAAGTTCATGATGTGTTCAAATGCTCTATTAATGAGAACTGTGCAAAAGGCCAAAAACTATTCCAGTTTTTCCTTACTTATTCCAACTTTTGAATGCATGTCTGCGCTGATCCTGTATTTATTTTGCTTAATGTACAAAACCTAATAATTTTCACAGTATTTGTTCATTTATATCACTCACAACTATAAATAATTATTCTCTTTCTGCTAAACAAATGTAGTAAGTCCACTAGAAATACTGATTCTCAGAAACAATGCAGTTACTTACTTCTGATGCAAAGTGTTCTTATAGGAGAAATACGTAAATGCTTGTGTTAGGTATTAATAATATAAGTGATTAGAAAATATGCAAATAAATATGCCCATATAAAATTTCCTATTTCCATATAAAATTGCTCACAGGAGCATGTGGCTTTGGGTAACATTTTCAAAAGCCTGATTAAGGTATTAATATGTAATAAAATAAAATAAAATCTAATATTAAAAAATTAGACATTCTTCTCTTAATTTTTGTAAGAAAAGTTGGCTTCAATGAAACTTTCCTGCCCTACATTAAACAAGATTTATGATTCAAATACAGCATACTGTGGCAGGCAGGTAGTAATAAAAAGACAAGGGACACAGGGGACTAAGAATAAAAGCAAACAATTTTCACGGAAAACAAGGTTTATATGGTTGTAGTGTGTGCTTTATTGTGCCAAACAATGGTATTAACACCCCCTTAGGCCTCATGGTAAGCACTGGACATGTGGCTTTAGAAAAAAGAAACTTCTCTCATCCCACTTTCTCCCAGTGGTGCTTTGTTCACAGCAAGGGTCTGACTTCATGTCCTGATCCCACTTTAAGAGGAAGTCCAGCTCAATTCAATTTGCCTCTCTGCCTTTTAGTAATGAGACAACCTGCATGTGAGCAAGCCCCATGATAATGCAGAACAGATGGGCAGATTTTGGTCTAATTAGATTCTGGACAGCTTGTTTGCTTGTAGTAAATGTGCGTGTATTTAGAGATTTCACACTTATTATAGAGACAACAAATCAGTCAAAGACAAGGACAGAACACTTTGGGGTTTTTTCTGCTTAGCATAGGTATAGGTCTACTAAAGAGAGTTGTTTGATAAAATCTGCAAGTGTAACTGAATTGTTCTTGGCTATCATTCTCTTCATGGATCGACTGTTGTGCAGTTTGATTCTGGAAGACAATGTACCATACACAAACTCTTCTTTTTGGATAGACCACTAGTAAACTAAAGATTTCCAATATTTGTGTCACTTACATTTTACAAAAATTTGCTAATCTCTTTCAATTACTACACAAAGACAATGACTCCAAAGAACATTTCATTAGTCACTTAGTTATTCTCTTAATACATATTTACCAGTCTGCATTTTTCAGTGTTTCCGTTAGTATTCCCAAAGCATTTTGAAAGTTGGTTAGCAAAGCACTGATATGCTTTTGGAGGAAAATCACTGTTATCTGTGGTGTCATTTTGACTTATGGACAGAGAGCACAAAGTATATTAAATGCAAAATAATATTGGAAGACAAAATATACTGTATCCAAGGAAATACAAGGTGCTGGCATTCCCATTGAAGCTAGTGAGGTTTCTCTACTTGTTACTTATTCACCTAGAGTTCGTATTCAATTCACATTAAAATGTAATTTAAGACAAAAAATGTGATTGCTACTTCAAAATGTACTGTGAGTTTGCACATGTTCTACATGAGCCTGTTTTCCAGTCCTTGTGGATCTGCAACTGACTTTGATTTTGAAGTTGAGACGATAGGAAATGTGCCAGATCTTTCCAGTATTAATAATGTATTTTAAAAAGGAATTCAAAGAACAGTGGTGTATAGATGTCCATCATCCTCATGAATCAACTCTTAGAGCATCTCAAGTGGATTCATCCTGTTTTCCTTTCAGTCCATGATTTAGATGTGGAGACGTGACAAGATGAGACCAGTTGTCTTGATGTGGATATACTCCGTGTCTTGTTTTTCACTACCTCTGCTATGAGGATCTCAGTGTCCAGATAACAACAGCTGGTATGACACCCACCATCTTGTTTCTCATTAGCTCAGAATTAAACTGTGTAAATTGAAGCAATGCTGGTCAGAAGGAAGTGTTGCTTTGAAACATAAATTGTCTTCCTTTAGCATTTCTCTTATTCTTATATATTAGTCTGCTCCAATAAGAGAATTGATGCCTAAATTTGAACTTTTGGGGAATTAGGCTATTCTCCCCTAGAGATGGAGGTCCTTAAAATCAGGATCTGCAACATTTAGCCAATGTTCCTGCTGTTGGTATGAGGCAAACTTGCAGATTGTTAACAGAGCAGATTGTACTTCCATTGGTTACTGAGCCTGCATCTGTGACCCATCTGGACCGCTGCACTTCTTTAGAGGTTACAGTTTGCAAAAGCCCCCAAAATGGTGGAGTTAAAAGTATGCTGTAGGTTCAAAGCAGAAGACATTTGATTCACCCAGAATTTGATAATTACTAGGGACTGTTCCTACAGTGCTTTGACAAGACTTTCTTGTTGATATCATAGTGAAAATAGAAAGAAAATACAGCAAGATTTATTTGCTCTTCAAATATCCAGCCTTTTATAATAAAGACTTATTCTATATTCTTCCTTACTGACTCTATAAAGTCACAAAGGTCTCTTGACATAGATTTCACATTTTCACCAAGACTCTGCATCATTTAGGAAAACATGATTAGTTTAAGCCACTGTTTTATGGAATTAAATACTCATTGGGTTTTTCAAGAAGGAGCTAATAGTAGCTTTTATCTCATTTTCAGTGTTAAAAAAAAAAAAATAGATGTTTTAAACTCAGCTCCCTGGTATCCCAGCATTGTTTGTGTTACAGTTCAGAATTTTGTGAAGTGCTTCCTCCAATCAAGATTTTCTGTTTGTTTACTAAAGAAAATGTCCTGTAGTAAGTAGAAAAGTAGTGCTCCTCTTCCTGTAGCATATACTGGTTCCAGGTGTGTGATTGTATGCTTACTCTATAATTTATCAATAGCTAAGTCTCGCAGGAAGAGCTGGTTTCTTATATTATGTGAGAAAGTGGGTTTAAAGAAATATTAATTATAATAGTAATCTTGCTGAGCCTGTGCTTTTCTTTTGCCTTTACTCATTTATTACTCTGGACCTTCTTCCTGCAAGTGTTCACTTCCTTCTGAAACGCACGTAAGAAACGTTCTCCTACGTGTTCTTTTTGTTGCCTCCTAGCTTCATAATTCTGTCTTTATAAGCCCACAGTCTTGCTAAGGAAATTCTGTTCAAACACCTCAGTAGAAGGAGTGCAAAAGATGACAGTGCCGACTTGAGTCAGTGGCTGTTGAGCACCTGTCACTTTGGATAAGGCTAGCAAATGTGTTTGTTTCAAACGAACAATTTTGAGAAAAATAACAGCTAGATGGAAATATCAGTTTTGTGGGTTTGGTGCAAGCCAGGTGGATAGGCCATCTGACTCCTACCAGTTTATATGCTAACCTCATAAGGTTTCTGTTTTCCTGACAACCATGGACTTCCTATCTCCCTGCCTCCTGACATCTTGCTCGTCCTTCTCCAGCTCGCCCATTCCCTATTCCAAATATTTTCTGGGTAGGCAGCAGGGAGAGAGATCTGACTGGTGCTTGGATTATGGCTCTTTTGTCCCAGCTGTCAGGGCTTCCTCAGTGAATGACCTTCGCAGGCCTGGTGGGCAGGCTGCTTGTTCCCAGTCTCCCAAGCTCTGTAACAGATAGCTGGTGAATCTGTTGAGCACCTTTAGAACTAGCTGGGGGGGCCTATGCACTATTTCAAAAGCACCATAACATAGCTTTTTATCCCAGTTTGTAATTTCTTCTTTTAAAGGAGAATTTTCCACTTCTCTCACAATTACTATTGTTCTTTATCATTCCAAATGAAGTAATTTTACTAAAGTATATAAAGAAAAGACACTCCTTACAGCTGAAGTCTCATTTCAAATGTAGCATAGATTAGATCTGGAAGCTATGCTCAGAAGCAAAAGATATGGCAAAGACTCATGAAACATGGAGATGACAGAGAAGTAAATAATAGTAAAAATACTGGATTGTGGTAGTACTGCTAAAGCAGGAACATTTACTAAATTGTAAAATGTTATTATCGTCCAGATAAGGGTTGCCCTAGATGAACTTTTAAGGCTGTATTTCACTCAGAAGAGATCTGTTTTATATCCTTGCGTGAATTGTCCAGCTTGAACAGAATCACTTGTGACTTATGATTAAAGTGTAATTTTTAACCACTTTTTTTCTTTTTCTGGATGATCCAAATAAACTTTCTAAGCATTTTCCCCTTTTATTTGTATTATATATTTCAGCTACTACATCTCCTTCTCTAGTGTATTTTGCATTTAATACCAGTTGATCGGGATAAGTGACATGAGAAAACTCTTTTGGTACTTTGTATACATCCTGATTTTCTTCTTTCTCTGCATATGACAAAACAGGTTACACTAACTGACTTCCCAGAATCTAGAGATTTAATTTTATTTGATCTTTTTATTTCTTTGGGATGGTGTTATCAATGCTTGAGTGACTTGAACATATTAGTGCCTGACATTTAAATTTTAGACTATATTTATGAATTGCTTACTTTTTATATTATGAAACATTTCAGTCTAAAGCAGTGGCTCTTCCAAGTAGTCAGGATATAACCTTTTCTTCTCACTGTAACTAGTCTGGGACTTCACTAAACCTTGTACAACATAGACAGCAGGAACCTTGTGCTGCTGCAATCATTATCATACTGTTTTTGTGGAAGAAAATTGTAATTCAGGAATGAACACAGAGTAGCTCTGAATGTGGGGATGATACAAACTGCACCAAGACAACTGTGTGAGCATGAGCTAAAGGAATCCAAAAGTGATGGAGAGGGGAAGAAATAATTAGGAGCTGAATTATAGGGTCCTTAATGGAGCAGTTTCAGTCACAGCTAATCTTATATGTGAGAAGGTGTTACAACTTTGAACGCTTGGGAAACTCTGTACAAACATCACAGTCAGTTAATTAACACCAACCAAAAAACATGTTGTGATACACTGTGAATGATTCCATGTTGTTCCATCGCAGAATTAGCCTGCTTCTGATTGGAATATGAATAAGCCCTGGTCTTAACAGAAGAAAGCCTGATACAAAACAAACTCTTTTACAATGGGGAGCTCTGGAGTTTCTTTTCGAAATAAGCACCCTCATTTTTAATAACCAACACAGTATTTGTCCCCTGAATCCTATGATAATTGAAGCCTTGGGAAATACTATAGATTTAGAGCAGCAGAGACACACAAGGAAAAGTACAGTATTTGTCGACTATACCACTAGTGAACTAGTCAAATATAGAGAGCTGGAAATTGCTTCTGGATGGTGAAGCTTTATATAATTGTATCTCACATTAATCTTATTTTATTTTACCGTTCACAATTAGGAATTTTGCAGCCTTAAACATGTGAAATTAAAACCATGGATGATTTCTTAATTGTGCAACTCCTCAGTACTCAATTAGCATTGCTCTCCTTTCCCCTAACAACCGTGTAATACTGTACTAATGAAAAACAGGGCTTCTTTATTTGCTATGGCCTTGGGGTCAATTATCAATTTATCATTGTGTCCTGCAGGTTTAAAATAAAATACTCTGTGCAGTGTAACCATTGTACAAAATTGACATTAAGTAGATTCTGCAAGTATGGACTTAATAAAAAATACAAAGAGTGCTGCCTAAAAGGTTTCTACTTCTATAAATTCTATTAGGTTGCCTTTAACATAGGACAGTAGGAAACTGCAAAACTAATTTAGGGTTTTTTTTTTTCTCTTACTATCTTTGTATATTCAGCATGAGAATAATCAAGAAGGCTAAATTAAAAATAGCTTCGGTTGTATTTTAAAGATTCTTATTTCAAACTTAGCTATGGTAATAAAAATGTTTCTGTTGCTCTCAGCGAATTAAGAATTTAGAGTCTGTCTTATGACTGTCAAATATTGTATTAATATAGTATGTTATATTAATATAGTAATATGTTAAGATTTATTATATTAATGTACTCATAATTCAATGAAAATACTTCACTTAGAGATGTGGAGTATTAAAAACATTCTATTTAAATTAGACAAGCAGAAAGTAATTAATTAGAAATATAGTTTCTTACTAAAATGAACACCTGGTTAGGAAGTTCACATGTAGTTCACTTACTGTAAAAACTCCATCCCTGTAAGCTTCAGAATTGCCCTTTCTTTGTCAAGCTCCTGTCTAGGAAGGTGGATTGACATATGCTACTGCAAGGAACTTGGGAAAAGCAAATGAAAAATTCACCACATTCCTCATTCCCACCACTTGGGTGCCTCTTCCACAAAGAGGAGTTCCCAGAACTAGGTCTTAGTCTTGTTGGCCAATGCTGAATCTTTGTGGGAATTCTCTCTTAATTACGACAGCAAGACTGAGGCCCCATATTTCTGCACCTAGCTTGTTGCTGCGTATCCGCGTCCCAAATTCTTCTCATCTTTGCTTGATCTGGGAAAAATAATCGAATTTCAGCCCTCTTAAATCTTAGGACAACCCATATTTCCTTTCTATTTCACAAGATAGCAGCAAAACCTGATTGTCACCTTAGAGAAGTACGAGGGATTTTGGCTCGGGACTATACCTTTAGACCTGACCCTTTTAGCAGTTCCCCTCTGCTCTTCTCTCACGTTGACAAGCCCCTGCCATATGATCCAGCCTGTCTTCACACATTTGCATAAAATACTCAGGTAGTCATGCTTAAATAGCTGGTGAAATACCAGCACAGCTTTGCCACCAGTGTGAGTGTCACTGCCTCTCTCTTCGCTGCACTCCAAGCCATTTACTTGTGACGGTGTTTTTGTGTCTGTCAGGGGTGCTCTCCCAGATATGTAGGAGTTGAAAGACAATAGCTAAAAGAACTTCATCACACTTTTCTTTCTTTTCCACTTTCCTATTTTTAATCTTGGAGGTACATTTAATTAATCCTGCTTTCTTCATACTCTCCTGGGATGCTTCTCTGCCCCTCCATTATGCTATGCCTAACTGAATAAACACAACAGCAGCCACACATGTACAAAGAGGTAGTGGCAGATAGACAATGCTGAGAAGTAGTTTTTCACACCAGACAGGTTTTCCCACCATACACTCATAGATCTAATTCAAGCCTATTGTGGCAACAAGAGCTCGAAATGTATATCAATATTTTCATTCCTGAAACTAAACCAGCAAATATCACAAGAGGAGAGTAATTTTTCAACTGGCGCCTTCTTCTGTGGCAGCACACAGGGTGGCATGACTGAGATACAGCCTGTTTAATTGATTAGTGCACTTGAGAGAGGGCTGGGTATGGTCCAGTACAGATCATTCTAAACATTGATAAATTACCACCTTTGTGTGAAATGGTTGAGGTGGGACCAGTGCCCTTTGACAAACCAGAAAATGAAATGATTACTATTGGATTCTATTGACTTGTCTGGTTAGAGCAGTTGTGCTTCTTCCCAAAGGTTAATTGGACTTGAACTCAAGAAATTAAGAGGTCAGCTGGGGTCACAGTGACAGCAGGCAAACTTTTAACTTACCGCTAATAATATTTGTCAGGGAAAGGACATGCTGGAGTTCTTTAACCATGGCTCTGCTCAAGGATTTGCTATTAAAAATAATTGTTTCTGTACATTATTTTATAAGCTGTAGGTGTATGTGGTAAATAAGCTCATTAACATTCCAGTTTTCATCAGATGATACAGTAGCTCAAAGATCAAATGTATGACTCTAGGCTCAAGACAATTTGTTGTCATAACATGCACGGATATATCAAAGTGGATCACAAAAATTTCCTTTTAGAAATGTTAAGAAATTCAATATAAAATGGACTGAAAAATGTTTCAGTAATTGTAGTGTCTGTGACACAACTTCAGAATTCTTTACTTTGGGAATTCTTATACTGACTTTGTTATTGACTTGATTTTGTGTGTTTGATTCTTTCTGATTTTGTAGGTGCAGGTGAAGAGTAATTTTTTGGTTATTAAAAAAATCCGAGCATTAGTGACGAGAAGATTGAGCTCTATATAATGTAAAGGAGGAAAGAAGGCCAAAATATCTTCTTGGATTTCCTTCTAGTTATTGCAAAGATTAGACCATATGTTCTTCTTTCACATATTTTCACTGTTTTTAAATAATATCATATTATTCACACACACTTCTACATCTACATCTCTTACTCTCTGTGTATATATATGGGATATGTGCATATATATACATACACTTCTTTTTCAAAAGACATTATATATTGTTTATATTTTAGGATAAATAAGCATTAATACCATTTAATTAAAGGCCAGAATTATACTCTGATGTGATATGCATGTATTTTATTTTATCAGACTAATGGGCCAGATTTTTTACTTCATTAACTTTACCCTTAGTACAAGAAGAGAATAGTATAACTCAGTTTTGTGGTCTTCACATGCTGGAATTTGCTGTGAACCGGAATAGTTCTAAGGCTTTTGGCTTGCATATGTTCTACATATAACTGTAGAACATTTTCTTTGTATGTACAGCTGATCTAGAGAATGGAGGAAAGATTATGATTGGGACAGTAACTGACAATTTTTATTGTCAGAAAAAAACAAATTTATTTTGGGTTCAGGAGCACAAGTAGTGTTCTCCTCTATCCCACCAGTTGCAGGGACTGATGAGGGTTTTGTAGGAAGAGCCATCAGACGAATTCTTGGCTTCAAGCCTGGTGTCACCAGTAGAACTTTGGGTTCTTTGACCATGGTCAGTATATAAGACACCTGGCCTGCTAGCCATAGATGGGGTTAACTTGTCTCAAAGGGGGAAAAAGATCCTGGGACAAGAACTAGCAGGGCTTATAGGAATAGCTTTAAAATAGCTTTGAAGGGGGATGGGGATGAAACCAGGCTTGCCAGAGAGGAGACGGGATGCGGCATATAGGTGCTCATGGGTCAGTGCGCTGGTGTGTTCTTTCAATCTGACATCTCAGTTGAGGTGGGGGATGGTGACCCATGCAGCAGCAAAACCACCAGGCTTGTTGGTAAGTTAGTAACCGTGGAAGAAGCTGAGAATGGTCAGCTAGCAGTTAGGGCTTCTCCTCCCAAAAGTGTGGCAGGATCATTAGCCCAGCTGAAGTGCATCTATAGTAACACACGCAGCATGGGCAATGAACAGGAGGAGTTGGAGACCATTCTGCAGCAAGAAAACTATCTAGATATAGCTGCCATCACAGAAACCTGGTGGAATGACTCTCACAACAGAAGCGCTGCAATCAATGGCTACTAACTTTTCAGAAGGGATAGGCAAGGAAGAAGAGGTGGTGGAATTATATTAGGGAAACATATAAATGCATACAAATTAATGACAGTCATGATAAGGTCGAGTGACTATGGGTAGGAATCAGAGGAAAGACAAACAAGGCTGATAACGTGGTGGGAATCTATTACAGACCACCCAATCAGGATGAAGAGGTGGATGGAATATTTTATAAGCAATTGGGAGAAGTTTCATGATCATTACACCTTGTTCCCATGGGGGACTTTAATTTTCCAGATATCTGCTGGAAATACAATACATCAGAGAGAGAACAGTCCCAGAGGTTCCTGGAGTGTGTGGAAGATAACTTCCTGACACAACTGGCAAGGGAGCCAACCAGGGAAGGTGCCCTCCTAGACCTGCTCCTTGTGAACAGAGAAGGTCTTGTGGGGGAAGTAAAAGTTAGAGCTGTGTAGGGCACAGCAATCATGAAATGATAAAGTTTTCAATCTTTGGGGAAGTAAGGAGGGGGGGTCAGTAAAACTGCCATCTTGGACTTCCAGAGGGCAGACTTTGGCCTGTTCAGAAGACTGATTGACAAAGTTCCTTGGAAGGCAGCCCTGAAGGGTAAAGATGTCCAGTAAGGCTGGACATACTTCAAGAAGGAAGTCTTAAAGGCACAAGAGCAGGCTGTCCCCATGTGCCAAAAAATGAGTCGGCGGGGAAGAAGACTGGCCTAGCTCTATAGGGACCTTTGGCATGACCTCGGGAACAAAAGGAGAATTTATGACCTTTGGAAGACAGTGCAGGTCTCTCATGAGGACTGTAAAGAAGTAGTGAGGCTATGCAGGGAGAAAATTAGGAGAGCCAAAGACCACTTAGAACTTAAACTAGCTACAACTGTTAAGGACAACAAAAAATATTTCTATAAATATATCAACAACAAAAGGAGGGCTAGGGAAAATCTTCCTTCTTTGCTAGGTAGAAGGAGAAACATGGTAACAAAGGATGGGGAAAAGGCTGAGGTGCTCAATGCCTTCTTTGCCTCAGTCTTTAATAGTAGAACAAGTTGTTCCCTAGACACCCAGCCCCTTGAGCTGGAAGACAGGGAGCGGGGGCAGAATGTGGCTTTCACAATTAAAGAGGAAGCGGT
Organism: Leptosomus discolor; assembly: GCF_034619465.1. Lineage (NCBI taxonomy): Eukaryota > Metazoa > Chordata > Aves > Leptosomiformes > Leptosomidae > Leptosomus > Leptosomus discolor. The sequence goes on from NC_141419.1 coordinate 75,373,608, forward strand.
CAGTGACCTGCTACACCACTTAGATGCACACAAGTCTGTGGGGTCAGATGGGCTACATCCCAGAGTACTGAAAGAGCTGGCGGATGTGCTCACCAAGCCTCTTTCCATCATCTACCAGAAGTCCTGGCTAAATATGAAGGTCCCAGTTGACTGAAGAATAGCAAGTATGACACCCGTCTGCAAGAAAGGCTGAAAGGAGGATCTGGGAAACTACAGACCTGTCAGTCTGACCTCAGTGGCAGGCAAGGTCATGGAGCAGATCATCCTGAGTGCCATCATGAGTCATTTACAGAACAACCAGGTGAGCGGGCCCAGTCAGCATGGGTTTATGAAAGGCAGGTCCTGCTTAATGAACCAGATCTTCTTCTATGACAAGAAACCCGCGTAATGGATGACAGAAAGGCTGTGGATATTATTTACCTCGACCTCCATAAAGACTTTGGCACTGTTTCCCATGGAATTCTAGTGAAGAACCTGGCTGCTCTTAGCTTAGATGAGCACACGCTCTGCTGGGTAAAACACTGGCTGGACAGCCAGGCCCAGAGAGTGGTGATCAAGGGAGCTAAATCCAGCCGGCGGCCGGTCACAAGTGATGTTGTGCAGGGGTCAGTACTAGGGCCACTCCTGTTTAACGTATTTATCAATGACCTCGATGAAGGGATAGAATGCACCCTTAGTAAGTTTGCAGATGACACCAAGTTGAGTGGGAGTGTTGATTGGCTTGAGGGTAGGGAGGCTCTGCAGAAGGTCTTGGATAGACAGGATTGATGGGTTGAGGCCAACTGTATGAGCTTCAACAAGGCCAAGTGCTGGGTCCTGCACTGCTGGGTCACAACAACTCCATGCAGCGCTACAGGCTTGGGGAGCAGTGGCTGGAAAGCTGCCCAGCAGAAAAGGACCTTGGGGTGCTGCTCAATACGAGCCAGCTGAACATGAGCCAGCAGTGTGCCCAGGTGGCCAAGAAGGCCAACAGTATCCTGGCCTGTATCAGGAATAGTGTGGCCAGCAAAAGTAGGGAGGTGACCATCCCCCCTGTACTCAGCATTGATGAGGCCACACCTTGAGTACTATGTTCAGTTCTGGGCACCTCACTACAAGAAATACATTGAGGTGCTGGAGAGAGTGCAGAGAAGGACAACAAAGATGATGAAAGGCCTAGAGAGTAAGTCTTATGAAGAGCGGCTGAGGGAACTGAGGCTATTTATTGTTAAGAAAAGGAGTCTGATGGGAGACCTTATCGCTCTATACAACTACCTGAGAGGACACTGTAGAGAGGTAGAGAGGTAGGTGCTGGTCTCTTCTCACAGGTAATTAGTGATATAACAAGAGGGAATGGACTCAAGCTGCACCAGGGTAGGTTTAGGCTTGACATTAGAAAAAATTTTTCACTGAAAGGGTTGTCAGGCATTGGAATAGGCTGCCCAGGGTGGTGATTAAGTCGCTATCCTTTAATGTGTTTAAGGGTTTTTTAGATGTGGTACTTAGAGGTTTAGGGGTGTGCTTGGTAGAGTAGGGCTGATGGTTGGACTTGATGATCTCAAAGGTCTTTTCCAGCCTGAATGATTCTATGATTCTATGATGCTCTTGAATATATATTTCACTGCTTTTAAGTGTGTGGACATGGTAAATGGCAAGGTATGAAACAATATTCTATTGTGTAGAAAATAACGTGATACTGTGCTGCCTAATTCTCCTGGCTATACATGTACCATAGGAAATGAAATGATGAGTTGAATCTGGTGCAATCTGACACTATTCTATTGAGGATGTTTTTCCAGAGATTCTCAGATAATTCTCTCAGAGATAAAAATATTTTAAGATTATGTTAATTAAGGAAGAGTATGACGCTCACCTCCAGAGGTTGCTTCGTTGTATATACAGCCAAGGAAGCATCTGCATTTTGAGGGCTGATTGTTTTTTTTTTTCTTCATATAGCAAGCCTTTTTCTCCATGACTGATACAGGCAGACGTTACTAAAATCAACAAGAGCTGGGGACAAAGCAGGTGGAGATCCTAACAACGAGCCACTCAATCTCCTTCTTTCAAATTGAATATTATCATATCCACAGTTTTACTTTATACATACATCCAGAAATATTACGAAACAAAGCAGATAAAGGAAAAAAAAATGCTTAAAAAGAAATAACCAGAAAGGTGTAGATTGAATTTGAACACTTGTAGTGACTGCTGTGATACTGATTATAATTGACATTCTTGGAAATCTAAAGGTGGCAGAAGAATTAGTCTATTAACACTTGGCCTTTACTTATTTACCTAAGGAAAAGCTTTGTTTTCAATTAATGGTTCTAATGCCTTTTTCAGCAAAGGTTTTTCAAATGTGGGAAACAAGGACCTGTAAAACAGGCAGAGACAATCAAGTCTGAAGATACTGTTGGAGAGGCAGTTGCAGGCCTCTCATGTACCCAGACTTGAGTTGATAAAGTGTAGACTAAATGAAACAGCTGATTTGGTGAAAAGGCCTTAATGTCAAACTAAAATGTGTGCAACCCTTTCTTCAACTAGATACAGACGGGGGAGCAGGCCACATGCAAGAATTACAAAAACAGAGATAGAAGGAACAAGAGAAATGTTTTACAGATTCTGAGACAAGTTCACTTAGGAGCAACATTCCTGGGAAAAAAGATTTTAAAGAAAAAAAAAAAAAAAAACACCGCTTTAAAAACAGTGCTCATAGACCAGAAGAGGATTGACTTCAGCATGAAAAAACAGGAGCCTTACTAAATCATTTATGAAGAGACACAAAACTAACAAATGATCAGATAATAATCATAATACGACAAATATTTTTAGTCAGTGAGTAGGTACCAAATGGATTAGTCCTTTGGTTTTTGACTTCTAGCATTACTTATGAATCAGAAAACTCGAATTAAAAAATTGAATTTAAAAAGTCTTTGCAACTGCAATAACCCTATTGGAGTGGCTAATGTTACTCACATTATACAATATACCATAAGAAATCATAAAGGAGAACATGCAACACCACTTCTGAATAATGTTTTATATTACCAGAATGACAAATAAATTATCTGTCTTGAATTTTGTCATTTATAATTATGCACTGTTTATTTAATAGAGAAGGCTTATTTGGGCATATTCAATATTGTCAAACTTTCAACACGTTTTATTTGCCTCTGTTTCTGATATCACACCACAGAACTTAATCTCTTCAAAGCATCATACAAAGGACCTAACTCAGCATCTATCTTCGTTCCTCTGAATAAAGCTTTAAAAGTGTCTTATATTCTCTCCACAGTATTTATGATGAGATGACCTATGCACTTCAGTTTCATTCCTAAAGTAGTAAATAGGGGTATTCCTCCTTTTTTTTCCTGTGGAATTATTCGCATAGAAAGGTGCTGAACATCAAAGGAAAAAATGGGCAATATATGTAGCTTTTTGCTAGCTCTATACAGTAACATTAAATTTGAAAAAAACCCCTATGTTAAAAGGGTTAGTACTTCAGTTCCTGAGTTATAACTTCGGTTTCTCTGTGTTTAGAGAAAAATCAGGTTATGGCTACATGGGGGAAAAGTTACAAAAATGTTCTTATTATATCAAATTTTCTCTGGGTCAGCACTTAATGTAATTTACCTTTGGACAGAAGTAGAGTTCCTTCAACCTAATTTTCTATTTGGGAAGTGCAGTAAACAGCCCTACTGGAACTGGTATAATAAAGAGTGGAAGAAAACTGTGGAGCAGCAATGAAAGCGAGCAGAAATTTGGTTACAGATTTAACTTGTCAAAGTAAAACAACATATTGCATCATACGGAATGTGTTTTAGTGACCAAATTATATCACCCAGTGTTGACCTAGAAAATAAAATCAATTTGCATGCACATAGAAAAAAAATCTGGTTATACATAGTTTAATTATTTTTGCAAATCATCAGTAAGCAGCAACAAAAAAAATCATTGGTTTTAATCTTTATACAATTTAACTGTAGAAGCAGGCTTGAATTAAAGAAAGATAAAATAATCGTAGCAGGTTGTGAGTATTCTGCTCATGGTTTTTTTCTGACTGAAACAACATTGCTAGCAATGAATAGTAATTAAGTATTTATGTATGTATTTATTTAATAAAAAAAAATTTTGACTTCTACTACTGTCATTTTTTGATAAAAATAGAAGCCTTCACTGTAAAAGAACTTTTCTTCACACTTTCATGAAGAAAGTTTGGAGATACTTTTTGAAGAAGTGACTTCCTTATTTCCATCTTTTCCCTTTTTTACGTCCTGTCTTCTTTTCTAAGTTCCTGTTGTCTCACACTTTCCTGAGTTTCGGTTTTGTGTTCAGATACAGGTTTAGACACATAAGAAATAGGTTGTTCCCCTAGTTTCTGTTTGTCCATTCAGAATAAACATTTCTTACTGCACTTAAACGAAATAAAACTGTTATATCAGGGATTACGTTGTGAGCAGTGGAAGTGTAGATGGAGAGGAAAGATAAGTGGTGGAAATATAGTTAGAAAGGAAAGATAAATCAAGATCTTAATCCTGCTGTTCTTGTTATGTCTCTGGACATCTTTTATAATTTTGACCTTGCAAATCTGATTTCCAAGTTATAGTTTTAAGAGTGTTTTCATAGACAAATACCATTAACACATAAGACACCGAGATGCACAGGAAAGAAATTACTAAAATTGTTAATAAATATAGCAGTAGCCATGGGCCTACTGTCCAATTTAGAGCAGTAAGGACAGATATATGTGTTCATCAAACCTATCTACTGCAAACATCTCATGCAATATTTTTAAATCTAGAGTGAGATTATTAGTATTACATAAAAATCAAAATACAGCTGTGGTGTTATATCACAGTGATACACTACATCTATGTGTCCATAGTGGCTCAGGTTCTCCTAGCTGTTTCTAGCCTAGCCACACGTTCGGGGCAGAGCATGGGGTTTGCTTCCTGCTGAAGAATGTGGGACTGATTGAAGTATACACAAGGGGCAGGCCTGTGCCACATCCTGGCACATAGGAAACTGCTTTAACCATTTTGATTTGATATACATAGCAATTACCACTGTAAGGATATCATGAACATAGACCAATGAAATAAGGAGAGAAATAAACTTCATAACTGAGCCCGTTCTGATAATATTGTAGAGCTATTCTTTCGTATTGTTCAAGAACAGATTTAAGTATTGGTGTTGTAATTGCAATTCAAAAAAGAAAAGAAAAAGGAAAGCAGTAGGGATGTGCTTCTCTTCAAGAACGTATAAAAACTTACTGGCGCCTATGGTTTACTGAAGCGAAAAGATAAACCCTTGCTTAAATGCTTTGTTGTAGTCAAGATGTTACTGACAATTTATAAGTTAACCTTAACAAGACTAAAGATATTCTTGACAGTGAATTTCTATCAGCCTGACAGAGCATACGTCATTGTATAATTTGTCTTATTCTCTCAACAATTTCTTTACTGGTTTAGTTGGATAGTTTCCCTCTCTACTTACAGCTAAAATGCAGTATTTGGAGCAGTTATTTTTATACAGAGTAGTAAATATTTTAGTGCCCTTGCATAACATCCATCTGAATGAGTTATTTCTAATGAGGTTTAAAATGTAAAAGCATTTCAGGCTGAATATTTTAAAAGTCTCTAGATGTTAGATGTATGTTCCATGTGTAATGCAACTGAACTTCAGCCTGGAGTAGAGCTTCTTAAGAGTCTGTGAAATGCTAATATTAAAGACAAAAACACAAGGATGGTTATACTGATTCAGACCATACGTTCAGGTAGTCTGGTACTCTCCAAAACTGGATGGGCAGTCCTGGTGTCTATGACAGTAGCTACAAGGTAGTTGTGTGAGGGGTGACCTTTGTACAAGAATAAATGGGGTCTCTGGCATTTGGATGCTTTGTTATTGTGCTCTGGCTTATGCTAGTTGGTAGTGGTGCCCTAAAATCTGTTTGTCTGCTGAAGCATAATGTGGCTATTTCCCTCTTTTTTATTTATCCCTAGTCCTGGCTGCAGGACTCTTTTGAAGGTAGACAGAGTAGCACTCCTTCTTGGTGCTGAATCCTTCTTGTCCCCCATCATGAAAATCTCTAATAGAAGAACTTCCTTGGTATTTGCTCCTTTTCCCTTGCTAAGTAGCAGAGCCAAAGAACAGGGGTTTGTGTCTATCTTCTCAAACACTGGATTCAGTTGAAGTTGGAAAAACATTTTTACACATTTTCAAACAATCTTTTATTTTCCTACTCCCATTTTCCAAACGAATGTTTTCCAAAAGAAACGCTTTTTGAAAACTACATAGAAAGTGAAAATAATATTTGGAGTACTTTTAGACACTTGCATTGTTTGAGTATTGTACTCAGCTTGGATCAAGTTTGATTTTTTTTAAGTATGGGTGACGAGACCCTTTATAGATTCATAAATATCTGAGCAAAGCACTGGTAAAGTTGCTAGACATCAACAAAATGAAGATGTTATCACTATTCAAAGTATTTTCTGAAGGGTTGAACACTCAGTAAACCCCACCAAAAAATTAGTGTGTAGCACTGTGGTCAAAAATTTCTGAATACCATGTCACTTATTAGAAGATCAGTGTGCGTATGGAAATCTTAGCTTAGAATGCAGGAAATACAAACTGAGTTTACTGACTCAGAGACGAAGCATACTCCAGTCTTTTCTTCTTAGAATAAAAACTTCTCTGGTCTATAAATCTCCCTTCGCTTTTGCAACAAAACACGTCACAGTCCGTCTGGAAAGGTCATAGACAATTCACTGGTGTTAATGGCTTTTCTTCCTGAGAAAGAACTTCCAAACCTGGGTATTATGTATATGCCTAAGTAGTATCTGCGGCAAAATTTGTGGGGTTTGATCTGTTCTCACTCTAAACAGAGGTTTACTGACTTTCCCATTCCCAAGAGAGAAAAAGATTAAAAAATTAAGAGCCATATTAAAAGTTTTTATTTTTTTCCAACAGCACTTCAGCACCTCCACAGCAAAGTGTTTGTTGCAGTGTTGCCAGTCCTGGTGTCAGCCACACAGTTCCCTTCTTAGCACAGGGAGAGACAGACAGAGCTGGCAGGAGGGTCAGCAGATACTTCATGTTTGCTCTAAGTCTTCTGTTGGTGTCATGTGCAATCAGATTGGTGGCATGTCATTTCAATCTGTCAGCATCCCCTGAGTGCTACTCAGTCAGCCATAAGAAAATACCTTGTGTGTTGGCAGAGGATGTCCTTTAACAACACCCAGTCGCTCAGTCAAGCAGCCTAAATGGGGCAGCAGGCAGCACCTTCACACCAGTGTATGCTAACTGAGCTCTCTGTCGATGTGTCTTGACCTCATAAGACACAGCAAAAAGACCAGGGTGAAGAGCAGAGAAAGGCTAACCTTGCCTTGTCTGCTAAAAATGGCAGCTTCCTTTACTCCACTCAGTCAGAAACAAACATATTTTGTATATGTGTGTGTTGACTTTAGTGTAAATATATGAAAAAATAAAACTACACACACAATTTCTTTTTTGCAGTATGGGAATGTAACCACTAGATGACACCAAGAGATAGTTCCTATAGACCTGATTTTTTATTCTTTATTCATCTGACTGTTCAAAAGGTGACATTCTTGCTGAGATTGTAATTAAGATTACAGAAGTACGCAAATTAAGTGATCTGGCAAGTATTAATAGTTACCTTATTTTAATATTACCAATTACTGTCCTAGAGTGCAAAGGGCTTGGAATTTATGATCATTTGGACAGTGGATCTCAAACATTACCTCTCCTTCCCTGCTGTGCATACCTTTAATTGGTTATTACAGAAACATCATTTGTATTGCCACAGCCAGGACTCCGCCAGTGCTTCTACAGAAAATTTCCCAGTTGCAGTGGCTTACAATTCATTTGTGAGAATCCACCCAAGGTGAAAACCTTGTATCATCAAACCTTGGTGCAAGATCACGTATTTATATCAGGCCAGAATTAACTGTTTTGCCCTTCTCTGCTGCTTTCATTGTTCTCTCAAAATGAGCTAAAGATACAGGGTTTGATAATAAGAACTAACAAATGTTTTTCCTTGCTCAAAAAAATGTCAAAATGGACAATTTGATATGAATTTCTGAGATTTAGGTTTTGGTAATGGAAAAGAAGAAGCAGGTCTGAAATTATCCTCTTATGTTATTTTAATAATTGACAGTTACAGCACTGTTTCAACAAAAAAAAAAAAAAAAAAAAGTATAAGTATCCAAGGCTGACAAATCTGCGTGGATGTTACATTAACACAAAATGGCCTAAATTTCTAAGTGGTGGACAGAAATTTAGTCGCATGTGCCTGTGTATAAATTTATAAAAGCAACATAGTATGACTAATGTCATCCATTAATGTCAGTTAAGAGATATAGAACCTGCTTGAGAATGCAGACAGTGGGTTTGGTCATACAAAAAAAAGGAAAGTCTTAGGGAAACAACGTTCTTCAAATCTTTTTAGCAACTCCTTCTACCTCCTCCACCCATCCCCAGGTACTAATATAACCAAGCAATAACCTTTCACCAAAAGCAATCATTCATAAGCATTCGCTAGCTTACAAAAACAACAAAAAAAATTGAATAGTTTGTCTCATATGAACATGTTTCATCTATGCCCACATGTTTCATACACCTCAATATTATTACTGAGAAATTTGAACTAAGGGTGTTTGTCATTAAAACCTTAGGAATTCTCTGTGGTGTTTATTGTGGTGATCGTGATAGTGACAACAACGGGAAGACAGTACTTACAAAGATCCTACCAGTGAACTCTACATATGTAAGCAACAAAAACTCGTTTTGAACACAATAACAGTAATTAGAATTTTTAACAGTAATTTGGATTTTTAAGTGTGTTTGCAATGAGGTAACAAATTTAAATCTCACTGACACAACCTTTCATTCACAGCTTGCCTGAGTGGCTCAAAGCAATTGCTGTCAACAGTGCTCTGTGGCAATGTCTGAGCTGGGAGATATACAAACATCCGCCCAGTGCTTTGCCCCAGCTCAGGAGACAACTGCCATGGAGGCAGCTCCAAGAAGTGAGCACTGGAGAGGGACCCACCACCTGGCCCAGATCAGGAGTTACAGGGAGACACCCACTCCCTACAGGTGCATGGCCCTGCAGAAATCCCGGTGCCACCCATGCCATGGGTCTAGGTGCTGCTGTGAGACGAGCAGCCTGCCCAGTTGGCTGCTGTGGTGGGGTCACCAGCACAGGGCTAAAACAAGGGCAAGTAGAAATAATAAATCAATGAGTGTCTGAAAAGGAGAGAAAGAATGTCAAGTCATTGCGCAAGGAAATTGTAAGTCTTATGAGGAGGGATCACATGGCTCTTGGATGTGATTGAAGAAATAAAGTCCTATTGTCCAGCATGAGCTCCTCCTGTAAGACAGTGACCTTACTTTGGGACCGTGATTTCTGAGAACACATGAAATACACCATCAGCTTTGGTGCTACCATCAGCTTTGGTGCTACCATCAGCTTTGGTGCTACACTGAAGAAAACTTTCTTTTCCAAGGACTTTATGAAAGTGTGGCATGTAAAATGTCTTAAGATTCTTCAGAAGAAAGTGGACAGTGCATGTGAAATATCGTTTCTGTGTCATTGCTATAGCTACAATGACAGGGACTCTGCAACTATTAATTTGTGAATACTTGAATAGAAATATTGACACTTTAATTAATTCCTTATAGGTAAAGCAGATTTGACCTGAACTTTGCTTTATATTTTTGCAAAAACCACATTGAAATACATGCAAAAAAAGTCTTGGAGGTCATGATTTTCATACAAATAGAATAAATATTATATTTGTTTTCTATTTGATTTTATTTTCACTTGTGGAAATCAGGTCCTATTTTTATGTAGAGCAATGACAATTGTCAGTGAAAACACCATATATTCTGTTTGACTCTGAATTGTTAAAAATCTGACTAGTTTTACCCCCATCAGTTTTCCAGGCAGTTCAAATCACCTCACAAAACTCTAATGGTTTTCCTCACACACAAAATGTATTGTGTGGCAGGCGCAGAAAACACAGCTTCTGCTAGGTAAAATATATATATAATCATATTACCCCTCCACCTTTAACAATTTTTAATTGTAAAGAAGTTGTGAGCAATATAGTATCAGGTAAGACCCACTTTTTTAACTGTTGCCTTTTTTAAGTAAATTATGGAAATTATCTTATACTTAAACCTTTCTTTTTTTGGAGGAATAAACTTAGTGTTAAAATTTTTTAACTTCTATGATATTGCTAGATATGAAAATTTTAAGAGCCTGAGAAAACCACAACAGATACATGTTTTAATTGTCAGAGGTCTTATTTTGGCAGAGAAATAAAACTCGTTATTTTGAGGGGTTTTATACATAAGCATGAGTATTAACAGACTTCTTATGGTGTGCTATTACTTGTATTCAGGAGGGGTACATAGGTCATAACTTTTTCTAACACCTTACAATAGATGTAGGAGAGACACCTAAATGAGAATTCTCTCAGACACTTTCATTTTTTTGCTTTCTAAGTATGATAAATAAATACTGGTATCAACAATCTAAAGTGCTCAAAATTTGAAAGTTATTTCTCAGAAATCAAGACACCTGTGTAGAAGTCACAAAGTTTCTGGTAGTGTTGTTAAATTATCATATTTGCCAGATTCTTCTCCTCTGCTGCCTACACTCTTCATTTTAAAGGACATTCATTTCACAGTTTCAATATTTTTGTAGAATTGTGAGCTTTAAGCATCTACATGTTTTTAAATCTGGAGTTTTTATTAAATCTTATCAGTCCAGTAGCTATGACTGTTACGCATATAATCTAAAATACAAATTTCTGACACAAGTACAATAGTTGGGTCAGTGGAGCAAAAAACATTTTTATAATTTTCCTGTGAGCTGAGACATCTGGGGTAGGATTAATCAGTCTTAGAAGGCCGAGGAGGTTTTAGTTTACTTTTGTGGTTTAATTCCATTAAACTGCCTGGATGTGTTGCAGAGTTGTTCACTCACATCATTCTTACCCTGCCTGGGGTTGGCTTTCCTTGCCTAAGAAAAAACCTACGACTTTGAATGTACAGTTCCTCATACAAAGTATGTAGCTCCAAAACCGACACGTCATGTTTACCCCTAGGCCTGCAGGTTTAACCACAGTCAGCTCCCTAAAGCCATGTAACATCCATTCTAGTATTCATCTAAATATTATTAAGTGTATTTGTAGCATTAATTATGTTAGAGATTATAATTAATAATTGTTATTATCATAACAGCTGTTGATAGTCTAAGGATATAAACAGTGCAAGATTCATGGGGAGAAATATTATCCTTTTTAGGAGCCAGATAATACAGTTGGAAAAAACAAACCAGCCTTTATTAGACCTGAAATAGAAGCAACAAACTTCAAAGCTAAACTGAGTTTATCTTGATCGTATTTTGTATTAGCACCTACAGACAGGCATAGTGGAGATCCATTGTGCAGAGCACTGCACAAACAGAAAATAAGAGACAGTTCCTGCTCCATTGAGTTCACAAGCCAAACACTGACCAGAAGCAGAGCAGAAGAGCAAACACGCACACAAAGGTGAAGCTTTAACAGCTCAATAACAAAGCCAGAGAGGAACTCACATATGCTGATCTGCCATCCAGGCACAAATTTCCCAGACACAATTTGAAACACAAATGGAAAGTTACATTTCCTCCCTCATAACCCTCAACAGGAGAGACTCACATATATGAAGATGTATGAAGGTCAAGGTGGACCCTATGTATGTCACGTATGCATGAGGCACAGATCTGCAAATCACTTGTCTGAGTTGCAAAATTCCTCCCTTGGAAACTCATGGAAACCCACCAGTGGAAATCCAGTGTTGGAAACACAGCAAGATCCAAGGAAACGAAACAACTGATGGATGCAGCACTTAAACTGGAGGTCCTCATTTTACTTGTTTTATAAACACATATCATAGTTCTGAAAGATACTCAGCCAGCATTTTTACTTGTTGCTTATTAATAGATCATTTAAAATAAGCAATTTGTGGGACTTGATATATCAGGAAGTAGGATAAAAATAATGTAATCATCTAATTTCCTTTTTTCCCCATTTTCTGATAGAGATATTTCTTTTTTTCCCCTCCATTTACAGGTGCAGAATTAAAGAACATGTTCACTCACTATATTATTGATGCACTTAAGTGGAGTGTTCCAAAGCATATAATTACCGTGTAGGCTTATGGCCCTGAAGTAGATTGGGATAGTGGTGCTGCATATCCATGATTTGAAGGACATACAGTGATGATTATAGAGGCAGTACTCTACATCCATTCCAGGCCTTTTGTGTTTAGCTGGTTGCCATGGCAAATAATTGGATAGAATTTAAGCCACTTTCTTCCAAGTGGGAAATTCATAATTTTACCCTTCACTTAATTTTGAACATACTTTTAAAGAATCTTAAAGTTTCTGAGGAATGGAACATAGACCTGGTAGAAAAAAATCAGATTTCTACACGTGGAAAAACACTTCATTTGGAGTAGTCGGGGTTTTTTTTTTTAAATCCTAAAAAATCAAGGTTTTTGACAACATTATAGAGCAAAATGTGAGCCTGTGGAAAGCTCAAAAACATTTGACACTAGAGGGATGGGAAACTTGAAAGTGAATGATCAAATACAGCTTGCTCTAGCAGTTGGTATCAATTAGAAACAGAGGGATAATTTTACCCACTGCAATTTTGCAAATTTATTTAGCCCAACCCTTTTTTAAGCCTTGAAGATATTTATCATGTTTAGTTATGGTTCATGGTAAACATCTATCACATCCCCTTTTCAGTTTGCTTCTTTTTTCTGAAGATATGGATAAACTTCTCAAAATATCCACCATCAGTGTTCAATATATATAGTCCCAGATCTACTAAGGGTTTATTGCATTATAGACTGCGCTCCTCAACTATAAAATGTCAGCAAGCATTGCACAACCTATGGCAATCCAGGAAAATCCAGTTTCACTGCTCACTGTAGTATTTTACAGGAGTGATCTCTGGAGGAACACAGAATACAAGAACTGGGCCTTGTCCCATTACATTAATTCTGAGCCAGGCAAGAGCCATTATTGCCTTCTTGCCTTTAAAGCAGGCAAGAAAGTGCACCTATCCCTGTAACACATACATGGGGAAGGCCATGGCTGGATTCATCCCATTTTCCTTAGGCAGATAATTTGTGCTTACTTTTTTAAAGAAGCACAACTCCTGAAATAAGCAACTACTTGGACATTAAAGCAGATGACTTTAATCCCTCTGCAGAGGGTGATACCTGCCTACATTTTCCATGCCTAATACAGGTGGACAGGATAGGTCCAGAGGTCTTCAGAATGAAACCTACATCTTCATTGGTTACATAGGAAACTTAAGCTCTTCTTTACTTTGTTATATGTTTAAAACTTAAACATAACCATTTTCCGTAGCAGTACTGAGTGAGGTGGACTGTAATTGTGCTTGTGATGTGGGGGTCAGGATGGTATGCCTGACCTTTCTGTCTTTCTAACTCTTATCAGCTTTCATAGTAATAACATTCTCATCTTCACAAAAATTAGAAAATTACTTTCATGCTTTTGATTTGTACTCCTACATTTCAAACTTCCCTACAAACTAGATCGTGATTTTATTATACCTTTGACAGGAGTATTAAATCCAAGATTAGAGAATTAAACTCTGATACTGACACTGAGTAAACCTGGGGGGTTTAGGAATTAAGTCTTTAAGGCTAGTTCTGGTCAGCAAGGTTATTTCTTTAATTTTCTTTTTACAGTCTTCATTCTGCACATTCAGTATCGAAACTCAGACCCGGCATTGGCTTTATTTTTAGATTCCCCAATACTGAGCACCTACTGCAGGATATAAAAAAGGAGATAAAATTTTTTAACAGAGTGCTCAAAATGCATTTGTTTTTTGCAATGCTCTTCCTGAAAGGTTTATCCATTACTGAAAGATTCCGTATTGAATCACTTAGTTATTATTAGTAGCATATTATCAACAAGTAGTTAACAGTAGGCTTAATTCTTTCAGTCTGGAACTTAGCAATAAATTCTATTTTCAAAATGATGGCCTGCCTAGAATATAAAATAAGGAGAGTGTCTAGTTCACCTGTGAACTAACCAGCTTTGGGACATCTTCTTTGAGTCTCTTGTGTGTGCAGAAGTCAATCCAGATTTTCCTTTCTTCTACATAGCCCAGAGTACATGACAACAAATTTGTTGTGCCCATATGTCTTTACCAAGGACAGTTCACTACCTTTAAATTTGCTATATAGAGAAATCAAAAGAGAAAATGTGGAGTACTCTTTGACCTCTCAGTTACAAAATTTCAAAACTTCTTTTTTAATGAGTTTGTAATTATTTCATTGCTGCCCTTCTGAAGATGTATCGCAGTTTCAGTGGGATCACTAGTAGCCTCTTTTTGTTGAGCAGGAGAACTATGACTATATTCTGTAAACATGTTGTGCCATCTTTAACCACATACTGAGACAGTCTGAAGTGAAATTTGAGTTAACTGCATTTTTATTAATCAGAGACAAAAGTGGCTAAAGGATATTACTTTAGGTGAACAAGGTCACTGATATTCTTCCTGAAGAAATGCAGAAGCAATAGAAAGTCTGTTATTCTGGCAAAAAAAAAAAATTATTTCTTCAAGAAGTAAATGTCTATGAAGAGAGTCATTTTTAACATCAAATTTTAGATAGTGGGAGAGATGGAAAACTAACACACTAAAATGGAAAGCGCATAAAGGATGAGAGGAAGAAAAGAAAATATTTGTACCATTACTAGTAACATACTAAACTTCTCTGTGAATGACAAAGCTCAAGGCATGGGGTGCATAAAACAGCCAGACTAGCAGTGCCTTGTCGTATTACACATCTTTCTCTTCTGAGTGGGTTAGGAAAGGTCATTTCATCTCTTACCTCTTGAGTGAACCTCCGCATTGAACACTGCCACAGAGTAAGAGAAGACTCCAAAGGAGGGCAGCTGTGTCCATGCCACAGAAAACTAATCTAAATGTTCCCACTATTTTCTGTACCACCATAACAAGAAAATATTTGCAATTAGCAGAGTTCATGACCAGGGGAAAACCTGGCAGACAGGAGCAGGAGGCTTACCTTGTATGCACGTGAAAGAGACATAGAAAAAAAAAACTCTACTGATACCTACATAAATTCTATCTAAAGGACAGCTTGAGAATTAAACTGGAAGCTGGATGTAGACTGGAAAAAGAATTGCTGAGCGAAGTCACTGAGTTTCCAAGCAGCATAAAACTGTAAGTGCAAAGCATGCTGGAGATTCTCCCCTGTCAAAGTTTAGAAAAAATAATGACATCTGGTCATACTTAGATCTTAGATCAGTGAAGTGTTTTATTCCTTATGCCCCACCAAACAATGGCTGTACTGATTGGAAACAGCTCTTTTCTCCCTACCCGCTTCAACAATAGCCAAAGAGCTTCTCTTGCTGCAGCTCTCTGTCTTGCTTCTCGTTTTAAGTCTGAACAGACCTCATCTATATCTTCTGCTGTTTTTTAAAAAATAAATGAGAAATCAGTGTGATATTCCAGCCCCCTAATGCTCAAATCAGATACAGTTGACCTGAGTTTCCTCCCAGACACCTCTTGCTTATGTTCTCTTCCACAGGACCGTTTCATCGCAGCTTCATAGAATCACAGAATACCAGGTTGGAAGGGACATCAAGGATCATCTAGTCCAACCTTTTGAGTAAAAGTATAGTTTAAATGATACAGCCCAGCACCCTGTCAAGCTGAGTCTTAAAACTGCCCAATGTAGGGGAATCCACCACTTCCCTTGGGAGATTATTCCAATGTCTAATTGTCCTCATGGTGAAAAAGTTTCTTCTGGAGTCCAATCAGAATCTCCCCAGGAGTAATCTGTATCCATTACCCCTTGTCTTTTCCACGTGACTTCTCCTAAAAAGGGAGTCTCCATCTTCTTGGTAGCCACCCCTTATGTACTGGTACACGGTAATAAGGTCTCCCCTAAGTCTTCTGTTCTCAAGGCTGAACAAACCCAGTTTTCTCAGGCTTTCTTCATACGGCAGGTCTTTTGGTCCTCTGATCATCTTCGTTGTCCTTCTCTGGATCCTCTCCAGCTTGTCTGCATCTTTTTTGTATAGCAGGGACCAAAACTGAATGCAGTACTCAAGGTGTGGTCTGACCAGCTCTGAGTAGAGCGGGATAATGACTTCTTTATCTCTGCTGGTGGTGCCCTTGTTAATGCAACCCAGCATCCTGTTGGCTTTCTTTGCCACTGTGGCACACTGTTCACTCATGTTGAGCTTGTCATCCACCAAGACCCCCAGGTCACTTTCCACAGGGCTGCTTTCCAGCCAGGCGGATCCCAAACTGAACTGCATTCCTGGGTTATGTATTCCCAGGTGCAAGACCTTACACTCGTCCACGTTGAACATCATAAGGTCCTTGTTAGCCCACTCCTCCAGCCTGTCCAGGTCTTCCTGAAGGTGGCTCTCCCTTCTGGACTGTCAACTACCCCACTCATTTTGATGTCATCTGCAAAATTCATCAGGGTGCTCTTGATCCCAACATCGAAAACTCTTATGAAGATATGAAACAACATTGGGACCAACACCGATCCCTGGGGTTCCTCACTTGTGACTGGTTGCCAGTTTGAGAATGAACTATTCACTGCCACCCTCTGGGTACAGCCCGTCAGCCAGTTCCCTACCCACCGCACAGACCACTTGTCTAGGCCGTAATGGGTCAGTTTTTCAAGGAGGAGGCTATTGGGGACCATGTCAAAAGCCTTGGAGAAGTCCAGGTAGACAATGTCACCCTGCATCAACCAAGCAGGTTACTTTGTCATACAAAGTGATCTGGTTTGTTAAGCACAATTTGCCCCTGGTGAATCCATGTTGGCTTTTCCCAAACACATGATTCAGTTTACTTGTGATAGCCCCCTGGAGGATTTGCTCCCTAACTTTCCCAGGGGTTGATGTGAGGCTAATGAATCTATAATTAGCTGAGTCCTCCCTGGAAACCTTCTTGTAGATAGGGGTGGCATTAGCCCACCTCCAGTCTTCAGACTCGTCTCCCGATCTCCATGACTTCTCAAAGATTATGGAGCGCAGCGTCACAACATCAGACAGCTCTCCCAACACCCTTGGGTGGATGGCATCCGGGCCCATCGATTTGTACGGGCCAAGCTCCTGTAGCAGTTGATACATCAACTCTTCCTTCACTGACAGCAGGTCTGTGTCTGTATCAATTTGGATTTTTGTTCCTGTGGCTTGGGACCCAGTAGTGTTGACCACTGTATCTATTTTGCGAAGATTAGAAAAGACACTTAGGTATATGTGAGCTTAAAGTTTTAATAATTTGATTTTGAAATATCCAGTATGGGAGCCATATACTGTCTCTATTTTCATCAAGATTTCTTCTAATTGGAGAGATTATCTGATTTTTGCAGTGTAAATTATCTCCAAAATCAGAAGGAACCATTATAAACTCCTCCTTTTCTTCAGAAATAGTTACGTTTGGCATGTGAGCTGCGAGTCCTTAGTAGGCCCAGTAGTATCTAATATTGGTTTATTTCAGGGTAATAGCTTGGCATCAGAATTTTTTATTTTTTAAAAATAAAAGCTTAATTTACAGTAAAAGATATTTTACTTTATTTTGCACAATAAAATGATGTTTCATCACATCTACTTGACAAAAATGTCATCATTTAATTGAGCCATTGTTTTTATATTTAACTTATTTTAAAGGCTTTGGGATGACATGGGGTTTTGTTATGACAGTCTCAATCTACAGAGGCTTCAGTGCTTGGTTGAACGTAACTGAGCTATCTGTTAAAGGAAGCCTGGACATGAATGGACTGTCCATGGTGTCTCAAAGCACTAAAAATAACCTTTTAATTTCACACAACATTTACAGCTTGCTGCAATGTGGCTCTGTTCCTGTTGGCATCTGCAATACAAAGTGAAAAAAATAATACAAACAAAAAACAACTCAGTCCTCAGTGGAAGTGGGCACAAGTTTTATTGTACAAAGCACGAGCTCCGGTGGACAGCGACAAAGTTGCATTTACTATATTTAATGCAAGGCAAACAGGAGGAGATTTTTTGTATCTTTACATTCCATATTGTTTCTTATGGAACAAGATGTCTCAATGAACACACCTGTTTAATGACTGACTGTTCTTAATAAAAATCGCTCCAGACTTACAAGTCTCCATCAATGAGGTTTGTCTACGCAGACTCATAGGGCTTGGCTGGCAAACACACCACAAAACAAAGAGGTGGATCACATCTACATGTATTGCACATTTATCCTCACCTGTGTTAGAGTATGAGAAGTGGCATAAAGACAGAAGTGCTGGCCTGAGGTTCTAGAGACTTCATCCAGTTTCCACAGATACAAAATTACTGATAGGAAAATTTCTTTGGATAAAAAGAACATGTATTCTCAGTCAACAATTTACTCAGTGCTATTCAGACTTCTGAAAGAGCCCTGTCCTACTCCTGGACAGTACGTCACATTGAGGCCAGGCATCCCATGGCTCTGGGGTGACAAATCCTGGGCAGACACCCTGCAGTATCTCAGGGCTCAGTGGAGACTATCGGGGAATGGATGTGCTTGGCATGGGCTCCACAGGCTAAACCTGAGTGTCCTGAATGAAGCTACCAGCTTTGTTGAAACACAGACTGAAAGCCCTTGTGCAGCCCGTAAATGTAAATTAGTCTGCACGTTGGTCCAAAGAGAATGTTTTCTTCAGAAGTGTCATGTTTCTGTGCCTTCAAATATATATTTTTTCCACAGTTTCATGTACATTGAGAACTCTGCTATTTAGCCTCTGTAAATGTAAGAGAGATTTTCACCAGTTTCCAAGAAATGCTCACAGAGGCAGTCTCTGAGGAAAATTATCTCCTGAGCCTTCTCATGCTGTGGTGTAAGTTGTCCATCTTTCCGTGCTTCAGCCTTTGCTCACAAGCAAAATATATGCACCAGATTTGTGCTCTGCAGCCTGCCAGTGAAAGCTAAAGAAAGCATTTCTTCAAGGGATTACCTGGGTGTTGAGCTAGTTGTTTACTCTTTTTTCCTACCATGAAATAGTCAGAGACAATTAAATATATTTTTATATTACAAATACGTATTTTGTAAGTACTAAATGAACCTTTAAATTACTCTGTAACATGCTAGAATATAGACAAATAAACTCGTTATAGCCTAATCTAAATAAACCACAATATATATGTACATCAAAACAATTATATCATTTAGCAGCTTGAAAATCTATTTTGATTCAGTTTAATTAAATATTATGAACTTGCAGATTCCAAGACATAAATAATTAAGCCAATTACATAAAATTAAAGAAGGTATTCCTTTCTCATTGGGGAAGTTTTCCTCCTTGGCAAATCATTAAACGTCTAATTTGAAGTGCCAGTATCTGGCCTAATTACCCAGTAATCTTGAATCATGAATGGGGATATTAATGACCAAAGCCAATTTAACAGTTATAAATGCTTTGCTAGTTTCCTTATTCTTTTTTTTTTTTTTTTTAAATTATAGGGATTTCTTGGTTTGTTTGACGTAAATGCAAAGAAGCAGGATCATGAATTCAGTACATGGGTTCTGCAAATAGCTGTAGTCACGGTGTACTTTGATAATTCAAGTTAATCACTTTGCTGCTGTTTACAGAATTGCTGATCAATTAAGTCCAAAGCTAGAGACAATTAAGGAGTTGCATTTTTGTTATATTTTGCAATAAGATGACATAGCAAGAAAACAAGTGCATTATCACTTTAATCAAGTTCCTGATGAAACACATATATGTATCAAATAACATTATTACAGCAAGTATGCTGGATTTGGAATCTTCAAGATGCATGAGGAATGTTTCTTGGTCATGCTCCATTTCTTATAAAAAGACAGTACAAACGGACTAGGGAGCACTTGCCATCCAATGGTGAGGATTATTCTGTCATGAGGAAGATGCTTGCAAGTGTGTACGTACAGTTAGCATAGCTTCACTGCTCCAGAGGAAAGCCCCATCCCATCTACCCTTTCCTACATCACTGCACTTCAGAGGGCCCATGGGGCAGAACACAGGGCAAGGGCACGCTGTACTTTGGTTACGTCCATCTTAACACAAATTCAGACTGCAGGCTCCTCCAAGAACAATCTGGTGGCTGTGGACTGGAAGAATGGGGAGCTGGAGCTATGTCCAGTGTAGATGGCCTGCTACACTGTGCTCAGGCACAAAGAAGTAAAGATATATCCCATTGTAGGCTCTTATCTCCATTTTCTTTCTTTCAGGTGATGACAAGATTATAACAAACATTTCAGGAATTCTAGCTGCCATCAGCCTATTCCTTCGCATATTAGCTTAGTTTAATTATGCCATGTACCCTTGACATGTCATGAGGATGGTTCCAATTCTGAAACAATCTTCAGGGCAAGACACCCTGCCCTGCCTGTCTAAGCTTCAAAATATCACATTAAATTGGTCTCCAGTTTCCATCTCACTGCAATTCCATATCCATTACACTTGTGCAGATTAGGAGGCCAAAAAGGAATGTCATAATCAACAGATCACAAATGTATTTTCACATTAAGTTCTACACATTGCTGCTGATATCCTAAATATACCTGAAACTCCTGTCAGTACCCAGAGTGCTGCTCTACTGATGATCTTTCTCTTGAAGGGAATAGTGCCTTTAATCCAGATGCAGCAGTTCTTTGTACCAGACTCTTTGTTTGTGCACGTGTTAAAGGAAGTTACCTTTTGTGGGCCTGTTTGCTGGGTGGACTCTGTGCCTGGCTTCACTGGCCCGTGGCAGGGGCTGTAGCTGCTCAAAGGCTCTGCCTTTGGTGCTGAATCCTGGAGGTTCACTCCTGACTAATCTTCATTCAGATGGTGGCTCCTCCTCGACAATGAAGGTTAAGGTGGGCCCCTTGGTAGCTTGATGAGCTGAGTGAGCACCCTGTGCTCCTTCAGGCTGCATATGCTTGGCCTTTAACCCTTCTCAAATGCCTCCGTCTGCTCATGCATCCTCCCGTCTTGTGGGAGTACAGAATGGGGCCATTGTTCCCACCCACTCCGCAGCCATTTGACATCCTACTTGGTGTCACTGTGGCACATTTGAGTCCATTGTATATTACAGGCATGGAGCCCAGTGCTGTTAGCACAGCCTCAGTATGAACCTGTCTTTTGCAGCCAAAACCCAAACAAACAAAAAAACCCTTTTAGATCTGATTCTTTTACATCAAATGTCAGAGGTGTGATGTAATAACGAGGCAAGCTCAGGAGGGAAAAAGGAGAATCCATGGTTTTCCTGAGGCTCTCAAGTAGTGACACACTGGACACTGTTAGGGGAATCTGCCATGCTTGAAGGTGAAAATTTAACACATACGTTACCTTGTCTTAAGC
This sequence comes from Leptosomus discolor, assembly GCF_034619465.1. Classification (NCBI taxonomy): domain Eukaryota; kingdom Metazoa; phylum Chordata; class Aves; order Leptosomiformes; family Leptosomidae; genus Leptosomus; species Leptosomus discolor. Next base: position 75,395,028 of record NC_141419.1, read on the forward strand.
TGCTTTTCTTAAACGTAGGGCTTTGGATGAAGCTTGGAGATCTGGCAATGAAGACAGGGACATTATTTCAAAAGCTTTTTTGCTGCAGACATCCAAATACTGTGAAGCCTTAGCTGGGCTGAGCGTGGAAAATGTCTATAAAAATATGACAATGATCACAAAACTTGCATTAGCTTCAGTGGGTCCTAGGCTGAATTTCTTCTCATCTAGCAGAGAAAATATATTGGCCAAACCTATTAGTTGATGACTTTTGGATGCCCTGTGTGATGGTAAAGTCAGCTAGTTCATTCCCTTTCGTGGGTGCACCTCACCCACCAAAGTCTGTGTTTTATCAGACCTCTGGGGTGGAATTACCATTGTGAGGCTTTCTTTTGCTAGGAATAATGCAGGTTTAATTTGGAATTGTAAGAGGTTTCATTACCCTTTATTTCATTAATATCACCTTAATTCCAGTTAGCAATATGCAGAAATCAGTGTGAACAAACACTAAGGAGGAACAGACAGCTATATTGTATGGCCAAAACATCCTTCTTTGTTTTAGGCACTGCTGTGTTACAGCTGTTGGTTAATACGTGTCTAATCAGCTAGGAAGTACTTCATATATTTTTAATCAATTTCTACAAATATGACCAGCTCTAGAACATTAAAATGATAAATAAATACAAACAGTTAGAAAAAAAAAATGTGCAGTAGAAATTTAACATGCACAATAGGATATATCTCATTTCCTGACTAGAACAGTACAAATCTTAAAGGTGCTCCACTTCTTGTTTTATAATCTTGTCTGAAAAGACTTCTTTTTCTTTTATATTTTTTCCTTTAGCACTACAGTCATCTAAGTAACACTTTAATATTACACCATTTAAAACATTGCAGGTTTTTTTATATTTTAATATATGAACCTAATGCATTTACCCGCTTTAATGGTTCTCTTCTTGTGAAAAGAGAAAAAAATATACGTCCTTTAAAATTTTCTATTGGCCTTACTACAATAGATGTGAGAATCATGCTTTATGTTAATTAACATGTACAAAGCCTTTAAATGACCATAGGACCTTATGTGCAGTTATGGTGTCATTTGTATAAACCTCGAGTACAGTGGGGGTACGAGGTTGACAATGTGCACCCTGTAGTGTATTACTGCTTTTATAAAAATCATACTTCTTTCAATTACTTCAGTAATGGACTCCAACCTGTGCAGATGTGGTTGCGTAATTACACATCTGAGAATCCTCATTAACCAATCGGGGTTGTCACTACTCAGCAAGTCACGCATGTTGGGCAATCAATCCCATCAGGAGCAGTTCTCCTTGGGCAACCACAGAATTTGCAAAAGTGTACTATCAAAATTATTCTAAAATATACGACTAAGAGAAGAAAAGCAAGGAAAATAAAATCAACTCTAACATAAAGAGTGTATTACATTTGCCCGTTTCATTCCTTCTTTCTGTGTATTTCATTGTCTTGATAATAAGAGATGGTCTCAATGAAAGCAGCACCATGTCCAGGAGCAGCTGACAAATTAGCCACTAACAGTCTCTCCAAACCTTGTAAAATAAGGACAGAAAATCTTTGATTCAAAGAAGTTACAAAGACATTACTTTTTTGTTTCATCTTCATCCTGTATTTGATATTTCCCTTCCAAACATAAGCTGTAGCAATATTTTCATGTCATTTGCATTCCTGCACCAAAAGATTTTATGTTCTAACTGGTGATGGAAGAAAATAATAAAAAGTGTGGTTAAAGCAGGTGCTGTTTGTAGTGTTTATATAAACACATTAGCACTCTTTTGACACAGCATGACCTGAACAAGTAGTTCATCCTACTAGTAGCAGAGAAACAATAACTGAGCGTGCCAGAGCGAGTTCATTCAGACACTGCAAAATTAACACCAGATTATGATGCCACTGGTAATTAATCGTGAAAATTGCTGGAGGAGTTCCCCTACTGTGAGGGATATTGGCAGAAGTATTTACTGCTAATAGGCCTTGTTTAAGCTTTTTTTTTTTTCTTCCACCCCCTTAGAGATAAAACTTACAATAGACTGCACAGGAACTGGTAGATTATTACATATTCCTTTAGCTTGCTTTCTTATTAGCATTTCTGAATATCCCCAGTGTTTTTCTCTCTGTTATTAGAAATGTGCATTGTGTGCTCACATTCAGACCATTAAAATGTCCCTTACAGAGGATAATTTCACAATCTGGTTGCTGTTTTTCTATATTCCACAGTGATCTAACATTATCCCATATTTTGCAGCAGTAATTTGGAGACATCATAAGAAGAGTTTTGTGTATTTCAAATAATATACAAGCTTTTATAACCTTAGGTAGTGGTTACATGATCTAGAAAATCTTTGATGTGCCTATCATTTTAACCAATTTTCCTTATATATGCCTTTTATTATGTGCTTTTAAAGTGTAAAAAATGACCAAGAGTTTTCAATCTACTATGTTTTTAAATACAGTAAAGGTATACGAGCATGACTATATTAACTAATTAAAAATAAAAACAGAATAAATTAACTTACAGTAGGTTACATACTGTCCTCTACATTTTCCTAAAATAGATTATGCTATATAGTGTAACCATATTGTATGTTTCCTCCTTTAAAAAAAAAAAAAGAAAAAAAAATCCATTATGACTGGGTTTTAATAGATGTGTTACTGGATAGAAACAAAGGCGATTTTCTTAGTGAAATGAATGAAAGGTTTGCTATTGAGTTTAATGAAAATGAGGCTGAGTCCCACATCTGTTAAAATTTTATTATTCTACAATATGGGGATTATGGAGGCATTTATTGCTGATTTTATGATGAACACTAATGATTCTTGACCTGTATATGCCAATATTTGATTAAGTCCCTATATAGCATGTTCTTCAGACAATGTAGTCAATAATTACAACCGTTTGACTTTTATAAGACTTTTGAGATTGATCTTTTTCCAAAAACATTTAACTTTTTCTTTTGAGAATTTGTTCAATATTTTCCATTTATTTTAATAGGAATGAAACTTTACTCCTTAAATATTTAATACCCAAGCTCTATATCTTGTATTTCTTTATTAAAGATAGGTAGCTTCTGTCTGTTCAGAACTACTCAGAATTCGAACTTCATTTCTTTAAGCTTTTTTCTCTTATAAAACACATACTCTTGATCTTTCCTCGCTCCTTTCCAAGTGAAAGAGTACTGTCAGCTTGAACATGATCACAACCTTATGTTTTTGTGGAGGTTAGGTGTATATTTTATAGCCCATGCTTTAGTCCAGTGCAAACAATGGAGACAATGTAGACAATGGACACACCGTCATTGAATTCAACCATACAGATTGAGAATGTTATTAAGTAACTAACATTTGAAAATATACTATGTTTATTGGACTTTTACTCTCTGTGGCTTTGATAGTTTCAAATAAATGGAGGTGCTTTCATTAACATTGCTTTTATATTTTGTTCATCTAAAGAGAGGGGTTTTTGCCTAGCTGGCATAATTTAGTGTGAAAGATCACAGAGTCAAATGTAGGATACATTGCTCTAAACAGCTACGCTTTATAGTGAGGATGCCTTGCAAATATTTATTCATGATAGAACACTGTGTAACCTTCCCTGTCTTCCCCTCAAATTGTCTGAGGATTTTTTTTTTTTAAGCTGATCCCTCAGGCAACAAAAAACAACAGCTAACAATTAGTAGCTGTCACACTGTTCTGACACAGAACAATAAAACATTGCAGAGGTTAAACTGACTCTGGTTTGTGTTAAGAGTAACAACTCTGGTCATTTATATGCCTCTAGCATAAGAGTTTTTTATATAATTTGATTTTTTTTACCTTAAATTTGTTGTAGTACCAAAGCACATTATGTTTCATTTATGTAAAGAACACAAGCCACCATGCAACAAATGGCTTTTGATTTGAGTGAGATTGCAATTGTAGTTTTAGGTATCTGAGGGCTGTATTCAAAAAAAGAAAAATGTCTTCAAAGAGCAGCTTTCCTAGGTATCATACCTGTCTAGTATTAGCATTTTGTTGCTCTGAGAAAGGAAATGTTCGAGTGTCTACAGACTGCATACATAAAGATAGTCACATGCTGAATTATTCAGGGTGTCCTTTGTATCATTCCAACTTCATTATCCATTTAATGTAATATATTTTAGTTTAATCAATGTTTACAAAATGCATTCTATGCTACCCAAATAATAATGAATTTTAGAAAAAACTAAACCTTGTGTTGCAAAGGACATCTGAGGTCAGGTACTCCAGTTTACAATGAATAGTAATTTACCCACGTTACTTCTGATCCTACATAGAATGAAAAGGCATGTCTGATTGCTGTTAACATAAAAATATAAGTGTTTGTTGAGGTAATAGTTGTTGTTAACCATTAATATTCTTATGGGCCCTAATAGCTTCCTTTCTCAAATATCTTACAGCTTTTACAAAGTGACATTCCCAATAATTGTATTTTGGTTTTTTTAACCTTAAAAATGTCTGTATTTGCATGACAAGGAAGCTATGATTTTGGCTGAGCAAATAATGTTGCTTTAATTTAACTGAGTAAGTGCTAATTTTAATTTTCCCAATCAAAGTGTTTAACTTGGACATAGCTCACTTACAATTTGTTTATGTACTGTGGAAATTAAATACTGAAAAGAAAAACAATAATAAAATAGATGTCTCCACACATTTAATGTAGGAACCAAATTTCTTTTTGGTTTATACAGAAAAAAGGTAAAGAGTCAAGTGTATTCCCGCAAGGCTGTGTCATAATTGACTGTGAACAGATCTGTGTCCCCAGCAGCAGCATGACACAAAAAAAAACCCAAAATAATCAAAATTGATGATGTTTATGTAAAAAAATGGCACACATCCAGACCCAAAACATTCACATACACGTACCAGCTGGACCATAGAGGGTTTCCGTTTCACCAAAAGCAGTCATTTTTGTTTGTGAAGCTCTCCTTTGAAGAAAGGGAAAAAAAAGCTAATTTAGCCATATATTCTATATGGACTGCATTGGACTCTGGAGACCCTCAGAGGTATCTCCATTTCTCTATTGATCATTTAGCAACTTCCCGTGTGGGCAAACTGTTCTGCACATCTAAAATGCTGGTGTATGCACATAGAAGTAAACTATCTGAGTTAATAGTGCTGGATCAGGGTCTCAGGGCCCTTCAGGCAGAACTCTGCACTGGCCATTTTGCTAACACTTTGGACAAGGACATATGCCACCCTTGAATACCAAGTCAGGCTTTAACAAACAAGCAGTTTGGCACTTTGTCACAGACATATCATACTTACTCCTAGTACTACTTCCTCGTAGTGTTGCCTATTTTCTAGTCTCTTTAAAATCCAAAGCAGACTAAGCATTCCCAGCACCCCCAAACACAAATAAGTAAAAGAGGCTGAAGATTATTAATTTATCATCTAAGTACTTTCTTTACATGGCAGACATAAGTATTCTGAAGGAACTCTTACAAATCATCTTGACAAAAATCCATTTAAGAAGTGTGCCTTTCTATACATATATACAGTAGGCTGTGTAATTACAGCATATGGGGTAAATAGTATATGTTGTTAAAATTAGTATGCATGCCAAAACACGTTTACCTTAAAGATTGTAGCAGCTTTGAGGCAGTTATTTTAGTCCATCAGGTAAATAACACGTATTTCCTAAATGCTTCACAAATGTATGCTATTAAGCAGTATGTGTGTTATTATACAATAGACTACAGTGGCTTTGAAAAAGATTAACCATTCTGTTGTGTCAATACTTCTAAAAATTCATTACATCATATTTTTGATTCCCTGTGTTGGGAATAAAATAATAAAAGGCAAAATAATATAAAGAAATGAACAAAGGTATCTCTGAAATAGTAATTAAATCCCTCACCCCTGTGACTGTCCAAGCAATCATTAAGGGTTTCATTTTTAACTTTCACCATTTCAGAGCATTTTCAGGTGGGACATAAAATTCTTCTTAGCATAATAGGAAAGGGAGAAAAAGTTACAATTTTGCATATTGCTGATGTCCTATTTCTTTTTGCTGGAGTAAAAGAAGAGAATTTTCTTAGCCTTGACATCAAAATTTCTTTTGCAAATATTTTCTGCTATGATACATATTTTTTCTTCTTACACTCGAATGCTGTTTGTGTTGGAAGTATCAGAGTTACTGTGCTGTCTATGGGCCATGAAGAACTGAAATTGCATTTGAAGATGAAAATATTAAATGCAGTAGGACAAACAGGAAAAGTTTCAGAAAAAAAGATAACAAAAACAACGAAAGGATTTAGAATAAATAGCTTATAAGGAGAGATAAGAAAAGAACAAACCAAGTTTAAAAAGTGAGTTCTGAGGGTATAAGGGTGTTAGTTAGGGTGTCATGGCCAAAAGATTGAAGGTCAAAGATCCTTTTCCATTTGTCACCCATCCTATGCCTTGCAAATAGATCAAGTAGTCTCAGAGTCTATGCTTACAAATTCTAAGGAATGATGGTGTGCAATCATGGTTCTATACTTGTACAAGAGAAAAGGAAGAAACAAGACCAAGGCTGAAAACCTGAGCAAAGTCTTCTAATCTTGGCAGTCATGGATAAAAAACAGGGTTTGGGAATCTTCACACTTCTTTGTGGATCTGCCATTACTCATATTTCACCCTGTGAAAGGCATCTCTTGCCTCCTGTAATCTCTGCCCCATACAGTCATCCTGTACCCACCTGCAGAGCAGCCAGCCTGCACTCAGAAGCAGGAGCCACAGCACCCTTACACCATCATCCTCTAGTGCCACTGGGGCAGCAACCAGTAAAAGGAGTGTAGCTATAATCCTGGTGGTCTACCCCCAGCTCAGATATGGGAGTCTGATCCTGTAGGTGGTGGGTTTGGTTTTTTCTTACCCCTTTGGAATAACTCTCTCAGAAGCTTCTTGAATCTTCCTTTTTTCATCCAAACACCTGGGTGTGTAAAGGATCACAAACAATTTGATATTGATCTGCATGGGCAGGAGGTGAAATTACATAGTTCAAGTGGTGTTCAATACCTGAATAAGTGATCCCAAATACTCTAATAGAAAGAGTTTGGTTTAAAAGTCATGAAGTTGCTCACACTGTACTCTGTACTGAATAATATACTTACAGAATTCAGGAGGAGCTATGGGACATCCATACCTCTTGGACTTCCAGTTTTCAGGGGGAGTGCTATTGTCTTCTGTTGTTGAAGTGATACAGTGCAAAGTCTTGTTTACATGTACATGTTGGTTTTTCTTTTTCTTTTGTTTAAAGACTACCTCCATGCTTGGGGAAATACAGAAACAAAATGTGAATGCAGCAGTTTTGGATGAATCAGGTTTTACTTCACTCACCGGAATTTCTGTTTCTTTTTCTAGAACCAACAGAGAGAAAAAGCTGAAATAATCTATCCAGACTTATTCATTTTTTAGTCATAACAATCTCTCTTTGGAAAGATATGGACTAATCTTTCACAAAGGAGCATCACCATTGTAGTGTTGACAGTAGGTGACAATTTCTGCAGAAGTTCCAAGAGTTCACAGAATATGAATTGTCTTTCTGTCCCTAATAGTAGTCCCTCTGGATGGGGTCTGACATTAATTTGCTGGATAACCTGGTTTCTACTTTCTAACCTGGAGCAAGGTGGTATCTGCTGCAGGAATGACATCCTTATATTTCCATTTGGAGGTAGAGTCAGGCATGAGTCAATATATGCAGTATTTTACTAAAAGGGCATACGTTTAGAGCTACTTGCATTTTAATTAACATTATATTTGGGAGCAAACTGGAAAATGAAACTGTTGCAGAAATAACCAGATTTAGGATTTTAGGATACTGATTAGAAATCCCCTTATTTTCCCATCTTGATTTGAATATCAAGAATTCTAATTAGTGGATATTAGTAGGAGAGACTAATAATTATTTTGGGAAGATAAGTCTCAAATGGAATAAATGATCAAATATAATCTGTATTGCCAATGCTGTTAGGATACTGCTGTAGAGTCCCAGACCCAGGGTATTTATTAACCAATGGCCTGTTAATGGTTAGAAATAAGGGTAATACGTTATTGTCCAAAATGTCTGCTAGATAGGATTTATTATGCTACTCATTGTGTATAAACTTTGAAATATGACCAAAGTAGGTACGAGCCAAGAGCCTACGAGCCAAGGACATGTTCCTTGACAATAGATGGTCAATTCAAGGAGTGGCTGAGACCTCAGACTCATGGACCACCTGCCCAATTATACCACCTACTCAAAAGGGAACAATAGAAGACTATGACAGAGGCTACGTGCTAAGTTGCATCAGAAGCAAGAAAAGAACCAATCGTCAAGAGGATGATAATGAATATGCATTGTATAGACTGAATATGTATGAGTTTAATATATAAATATTTGTTGATTGCAATGTGCAGGTGGACATCTTTGGGAAGGATCCCATGTCCCTGGTGCGCACGGTGCACATCGTTAATAAAGGATATCTCTACTTATCTAACTTTGTGTAGATGAGTTTTTCTTAACACTGCAGGTTTGCAACAAAACCATTTAAGTAGGTAGCCAATTAAACAAAAATTTAAGTACCTAATTTGTATCACTCTCAGGTTGAAAATTCTTACTTGTGTGATATAACTAAATTGCTCCAAATTACAAAAGTGAGGCATTTTAGCTGACACAGATGGGAGGAAGAAGTTCAGGACAGTTCTCATAATTATGATATCTTGTCCTGATTTCAGAGTAGTTACAAAATTTTAGTGACTAGGAAAATTATTTTGCTCCATTCTTGAGAGATTCCTCCTAGTGTATCGCTGAATTATTATCCATACCACTGCCTTGTACCCAGTGGTTTCACAGTCAGGAGAACGTCTAGACTCAAAGTTTTACTTTCATCAAAGTGAACTTCAGCTTCAAAGATGAAATTTATTAGCAAATATTTTTACCCTGGGTATAAAGGTGCTGTTTTTCACATTTGTATGTTTCTAATGTGAGACTTGGAATTTTGAAAACTAATGCCCTGCAAATTGCAGTGATGAACAAAGTTTTTTTGTTTTGAACTGAAAAGACTCTTTAGCTCTTCCAGTATAGTCAGTCTGAAACGAGGAGCCCATTTATTGCATTTATATATGTGGAAGATTTTTTATTTTTATATTTTCACATTTATTCTTATTTAAAGCAATATTTATTTCTTCAACTTGCACAATGAGGGAACACAATGGAAACACAACACATCTTCACAGATAACAATTCCCTAGCTCACAGGAATCCTTTGGTATTTTAGCCCCAATGATGGAGCAAAAGCATTTTGTTATAAGCGCTGAATTGCTTTTCTTTTCACATGTAGTAGCACTTAAGTGTCATGTTAAGCCTGAGGCAGGAAAGACTTTAAACGACCTGTTCTGACTGGAATTGTGTTTACTGTAGTTTTTTTCACAATGCAGTGCAGGATCCCTTCCCTTATCAGTACCTAAAGTCTAACAGCTTGCAGACTCAAATTTCCCCTTCCAGGCAATGTTGGATTTGTCTGTTGCTTTTCACAACAAAGGCTTTCATGAATTCTGCAGTTTGGATATCTGCCTTGTATTACCTAGTGTCACCCTCTAGGCTAGGAATCAGCATTTTTCAGCTCTCAGAAATTGCCCAAAAGGCTGCTAGAAGCGTTGCATATCGAGATGTGTAGGTACACATCTTTCTAACTGTTTGCATGGGGAATTCTGGCAGAGAAGTTGTAGAAGTACTCTCTATGGGACTAAACTGGTGAACAATTAAACAGCGTCTGTAGGGGATGATTGCCCTTGGCGTTCGTGACTGCAGGTGTGGCATGCAGGGTTTACTCATTCGAACCTTCAGTGACTCCATATGGCAGAAGAACCTTGTAAACATAATGAATGTGGGAAAACCTCCCACTGGAGTTTAACACTACTGCTCTCCCGAGTCACTTACTGTGCTCTGCACTGGTTTTCCATCATCCAGGCTGAACCTTGTGTTTCCCCCTGCCTTGTCTTACACTTGGAACAACTAGATGATGCTTTCCCATCCACTCTCCTTCACAAAGATAAACCTCCCAGAGCTGAATTATTTGTTGAAGCAAACTTCCTTCACTCCTTCTGCTATGTCCTATAAACATCTTGTGAGTTTATGTTTGCATGGTCCGTCAGTGCCTGTAGGTTGTAAAAAGAAATCTTTACATTGCCTCATTTCATGCTATGTACAGTGCTAGGTATATCAGGGATGTTAGCGGCATACTAACACGTACCATGCTTGCTGGAGAGTAAAATGCAAAAGATAGAGGTCGTTGGGGCTTTTTTAGCTCTATAGCAGCAACTATCTTGGGCCAGCACAACTATATGTACATACAGTTTGGTTTCTTGCTGGCCGTGACCAAAGACCTCAGTGGCTTCAGAGTCCCTCCATGACAAGAGGAAGGACGGTAGCTCCGTAGGTTTTGATATAGTTTTTTAGCAATGGGCCACGGGTGCCACAGGAGCTCTCCAAACAATTCACATTCCCAACATGCTAACCCCAAAGGGGCTCAAAATTGGGCATCCCTCAAGAGTACCTTCCCCTTGTGTTTTTGTCTCTTCCTGTTATCTATATATTGCACATTCTTCAGGGAAGATATCAGGGCTGTACTGCGAAGGATGTATGAATTACAGAGGTAAAATCTAACAGAAACTCCATGGACCGAGGGACATACTGGACAAAGGCAGCCCAGCAGGAGAACTCAGGATCCTTAGGGGCTTTGCTGATAGTAACTAGCGTGAAACAAATCCACGTGTACATACAGAGAGTGCTGACCGCTGAGCACTATCTTACAGTATAGTGAGATCCAAAGGTATGTGCAGGGCCATTAAGAATTAGCATCTACCTTCAAGACTGAAGTAAAAATAGGTATGCCATAAATGGGATTTTCCAAGACTCGTTTTTGTCTCTTCTGGAATGTGTTGCCTCTGGATGAATCAAGTGTGTAGATTTGTAGTGCTACAATAATGCAGAATACACTATTGGCTGAAATCCAGGTTGTTTTCCCTGGTTAGGTAAAAGGCATCTATAATCAAAACGTTAGTTAATTAAATTAATCCTGATATTTTTTTGATGTTCAGTCCTGTTAAAAACAAACTAAATAAATAAATATTTAAAAGAGATTTAAAATAATTAATTAACTATAAAAAATGTAAGTCTGGCTGAATCACACTATGACACTGGAATTGCTGCTCAGCTTCCGTGCTGGTCACTGAAAATTTGTTTTTATTTTTGAAGTAAAATTTAGATTTTCAGACTATTTTAGGAATCCAAGAGTGTGCCTTTTTAAAAAAAAAAAAAAAAACTATAATCAAAAACTAGTAATAGTGAAAGGTTTAAAATATTTGATTTCTTTCTAGTATTGCAGGATGTTCGAGCAGTATGTTGTCAATAATGCAAATAATTTTAATATTAAAACATCAAACGGTAAAAAAAACAGCAAACTTTCAAATCAAGCATCACAAGCATTACTCTTCTGAAAAGTTGAGATCATTAGAAAATAATTTATTGTGTAAATCCAAATCCTCTTAAAGAAGATTAATCACCCTATAACTCAACCACTATTTTTATGTCATAACTCCTAAAACTTAAAGTAGGAACACGAAAAAATATGAAGATGAGCAGGTCATATTAAAACCATCTTTAACTTAATTCTATTTTCCTGCTGCTTTAATATAGGGAAGGAAGCTGTTTCAAAGAAATTTCATGCTTTTCAAAGTCAGTCTGTGGGAATCTTCCTCTTAAGTTAAATACCTGCATTCTTTCCAATAAAAATGCCCCCCAAAACACCAGAATTAGGTTATAGAATAGGGTAAAATAAGTTATTATATTAGAGGAAAAAACAAAATAAACAAAATATTTGACTGACCTGGGAAGGTATCTGAAGTACACAAGTAAAAGCCTCCTATTAAATAAGTTACTTCTGAAGTTCAAAAAATATTTAGAAGAAATAATAGAGGATCACACTCTAAAATAAAACTAATACATTATGCTTGTTTAGCATCTGATCTTGTAATATTTACATCTGTGTTTGCCTTTACATTTTGAGAATAGTTCCAGACCTTCTTATACATAAAGAAGGGTAAGAACACATCTTTGAATGTTTAGCTGCTCTGTTAGAGAAGCAGGGATGAGTGAACCAAATATGAACTCTGATTTTACCTTTTTCTTTTAGCTGCTGATAAAGACAAAATTACAGGACTTTATAAAGTTCTATATGTTTCTTAAAATATATGCCAAATATGGCACATCAATGAGATCAAATTTTGAAAAATGTGAGAATATTGCTGCTGTTCTGGTATCATTCCCTGCTGTCTTGTCTTCCACAAAAAAACAGACACACCTGGAGCAAATCAAGAAGGTGGTAGAAAACACCTGAGAACAAGTCAGTCTACTGAAACTCAGTTATAGTATAGTATCATTCATAAACATCACCATTGGACTTATTAGGAAGATTACTTTCTTCCATTTGTGTAATATAACCCACTAAGGGCAAAATAAAAGAAAAAGAATAAAAGAAAAAAGGAAAACCCAAACCCAAAACCTCAGAAAACCCCAACCTACTGTGGCTTTAATTAATCACAACACTACTTCCTGTGTCACAAAGATATTTTTTGATTGCTGTCAAAGTTACATTACTGTGAAGCTAAGGAAATACAAAGATGAATTGTGCTGTATTTCTGTAATATAAAGTACCTGATATCTAAGTCATACAATACTCAGTCTCTCTTCTGTACTAGGAATTAGTTTAAGAAGTGTGAAAGGAATTGCAGAATATAAACAAAGTTTCCAATCTAAGCTTTCTCCATCCTTTTTGTAGGAGATGGTTTATGGGCGCTTTTGATCTTCACTATGAACGTCAACTAATGTTTACTTCTTAGGCTTGGGTTTTTCTCTCCTCCATATGGTTCCAATTCATTGCAGATCATGCTTTGTTTCTAGAAGTCTTCAGATACTCAGTCCTTACTTTTACAAAGCGAAGTCATTCTATATTGTCTTCTTGATCTTTTATCAACAGTGCAAAGTTAATCCCTCTGTAAAACTTTTAGTAGCATAAAGTTTTTGAAACAGTAGCAAATAAATCCAATCAAAACAAGTTTGCTTTTGTATGTTGACTGTCCGTATTCCCTTTATTAAAGACACCTCATCTGAAAGGTGTTTTCTTTTGAGTTCAAAAAGATAATTTCTTCTGTTTCAATCCACTTATATTAATACATTTAATTCTTTTTCAACTGCACTAGACTACACAGTCACAATCAGAAAATGAGTTATTGGTTTGAGGGGGATGAGGGGAAGAGAAGCACTCCTTTCATGAAGCCAACTTTCACCATCTCCTTCAGTTTAAAACTTTTGTTCTTCTATTTTAGGGGATACGGTTCAATGGCATAACTTTTCCAGCACAAACTATATAAAAAAAGGAACTGTGGCTCTTTAATCTAAAAAAGCTGTAGTGAAACCTGTTCATTAAGAAAGTGCATGAGTATCCTAAAAAAAGCGTATACCAGAAATGAGGAAACATCAAGGCATCAAATACAAATATGTCCTCCATTTGAGTATGACTAAATGAGACTTGTATTCCAATATTTTTGAAAGCCTTCTTTGTTTATGAGGAGCCAAATACAAAATACTAACTTCTCCCAGAATTTAGGTGTTCGGGATTGGAATTTGAATTTTTCTGTGTTGCATCTTATCCATTGAAGCATTACACCTGAATCTCTATTACCTAAGTGTAAGAAAAAGAAAAATACAGCACTTTTTTGTTCTTTCCTTAGCAGCCTTCCTACAGCCCATAGTTTCGGTAAGCAGAAGCTGGCTCTGCAGGTACACAAGTTTAATTCAGTACAACCTCACACAGGTTTTCACTTCAAACAGTAAAAAGAGCTGCTATTTTTCTTTAAAACCTGCAGTGAAATTAATTCACTGAAAAAAATTGGACACATATTCCAGTTAAATACATTCTAAAAATGAGGCAGTGTCCAAATCCCAGAGGTACAGAGTATTCCTGATTTTAATTACGGACTTCCCTACATGCAAAAAAGAAAAATTTGAATGCCTGATTAACTGGCCCCCATCTATCTTCAGTACAATTCAAGTACAATTTTAATTCTTCTTATAGATTTACACTCATTTTTGAATCGGGATCTGACTACCATGAATTATTCGAGTTGTCATTCAGCTGTCACGATTTTATTGCCTCTTATTCTTTGGATCTAACCTAAAATAAATGTTCTTGCAATGGAAAACAGAGCACACAATGAAACGTAACTCACTGAAATACCCTCCTTCTGGTCTCCTCAAGGTGCTCCAATCTTACTGTTAATGCTCCTTTGGATTAAAACATGTTGCTAATGGACTTCCATGTTATATGCAGAACTAATCGTAGGTGCAACGCTAAGCAAATAAGTAGTATATAAAAATATATTTCAACAGTATGACCACCTTCATCAACTATACTGAGACTTCAGAAACTTTATGCAGATAACTGCCTTTTCAAGTAAGCTGAGAAAACTTCCAGTTGCTCTGAGGAAAACTTAAACAAATATTAAGGATGTTTCTTTCTTTTAACAAATGAGAAAGGAAAGGCACAAAAGCATTCTCAGTCACTCATATCAACTAGGACAATGCAGAATTAAGTATAAAATATGTCTTCCAAACAAAATCAGTGATCATTTCATACTGAAAAGTTTTTTTAAAATATTACACTTACAATGATTAAAAGCAGAATGTGAAGAAGATAATATTTATCAGAAACATTTTCATTCCTTGACTGATTATCTCTGGTCATGAAACAGTGCTGGAAAGTGAAGTTCTTTGTTTCATGAAGAGCAGTCTGTTTCAAAGTAAAATTAGTGCCTTCTCTGTCCTGCTATTGACCTAGACTTTGACCTGGCTGGACCACCCTTGCTGGAATGGGAGGTAATAAAGTCCCAAGGCTGGCTCAGCCCTAGGTCTCAGTTAAGCAGAGACTATCAATCATCCAAAATTAAGTGTAGTGGTTTTGTGATGTGGACATTTACTAGGAACTAAACTGAGATCACCAAACACTATTCATTTATGTTTCCAAGGAACACTCAGACAAACATCAAGACATTGAAGTAACATTTCTGACGTTTTTAACAATTGTTGGATGATACAGCAATTTAATTTAAGAAATCAGTAACATTATATTCTACTGAAATTTAGTGTTGGAAAATTAAAAAGATGTTTTGCTTTAAAACAAGTTTTATTATCCTATATGCAACAAGGAAACACAACATTTACATGAAAATTTCAGTAATGAATTATCTATATTTTTTATATTTACATTGGCATGAAAAATTGAAGAAGAAAAAGAAAATTCAAAACATTATGCAAAATGAATACTATTAAAATTCAAATTTTAAAGCTTTTGCTATTTATATTCCACATATGATATAGCAAAATACAGAGGACTATTCACACATCACCTGACATTATTACATTCAGCCTTCATTTTTTGCCCATTAAAAACTCTCAGAGAGCTGATAAGTTCCCTGGAAGTCAAGAAGTGGAGGAGTGCTTTTTTCTGTCCCCCAGTGATTCAGATCCTGTTGCTTTCAGTACTATTTAAAGTTTAATAACTTGTCCTTCTCAAAGAGTTTATCCTTCCACATAGAAAATTAAACCTACAAAGTGAGGAGGACGGAGAGAGGAAAAAAGGAAAGAAAAATGTGGTTACTTTGCAGAGCTAGCAACATGAGGCAACACTGTGCAGTGCCCTCACTGTCAGAGGACACTGCCTCCCTCGAAAGAGGCGGTTATAAAATGTTTTGCTGTAAGACAGCACAGGTTAACCTGTGTCTAAAGTAGGCATGCTGGCATGCCTGGACGCAGCATATGTTTCCAACATTGGCAAGTCAGCGGAGGACTGGGAGAAGATTTTGGCCTTTTGAAAGGAAGCCTTGGTTACTTCCTTTTGTTGGCAGAGGACCTCTCACAGGAATACCATTTCTTCTGTGCTCTCTCAGGATCATACATTCATTAGTCAGGGAAACAGTTCCTACAGCTTATCTTCTCAGTCAGAAAATCTATAAACAGATTTAAATAGATGCTTAGTTTCTGAAAGAAATTTTTGCATTGCCCAGAAAATAGCCTCACTATCCACCATGGTGTCATGACCCTCACTTTGGGAATCAGTGATACCAAAGATATCCTGTGTTGGTCCTCTGTGGCTCAGCACTGCTGAAGGCTTCTGTCTTATTATTCCCACGCCTTCAGTGGAGAGATGGATGAGTCTCCTGATATTGATTAGCATGCCTCATTTCACTGCTAGGAATCCTAAATTCTATTTGCAGAGAAAATTTGAATTGTTGAAGTGCAGAAGTGGTTCCATGTAGGAATTCCTTCTCAGGGATGTCACCCAGGTTTCGTTCCTATCGCCATGCATGATATGAAGAGTTTTATTAATGATGGAAATCAGATCATTCTGTCTTTGCCGTAAAAACAACTGACTTGATCCCACACTGTCCTGTGTACTCCTACAAAAACTGTTTTTCCTCAAGCTTTGATTCATCTTTAAGTTTAAACAAAAAAGAAAACAATCAAGCAGCCCTTCTCTGATATCTAAAATTTCCCATTTAACATTTTCAGGCATTCAAGCCAAAAGAATAAAATTGCACCATAGTTTCTTTCTTTTGAAAAAGAAGTAGGTGAAGGAGGCTGCTGTTGAATTTAACAAAGCAGTGTGTGATTTGGCAGCCAAAAAGCTGATGCCATCAGGAGCTTTTCAAACTTGTCTGCTGAGAAATCAAGATGATACCCCTTTGGCAGGCTGCCTTCCTGACAGAGTGAATGCACAACTTGATTTCAGGGCTTGGTCGGTTTTGTTGCACTAGTACCTTCATTCTGTATTTTCTAATGCTCTGCTGACACTAGAAAAATATTTTTTAAAAAATTCCTAGTTTTGTTAAACATATTCAACTCTATTGACTCCGTTGACTATCAGCATTCTAGTGTAATTATCCTGCTGGTTTTCCTTAACATTTGGCCTTTTCATTAGTGCTGCTGTGACCAATCCCATACTGAGTCAGTTAAAACAACAGTGGTAACAATGGTGAGTATCAAATTTTACTAATCTAGTTTCCTTTTAATATTTTCTGTGTGTAATTTCATACACTGAAAAAGCAAGCCAAACACCTAAACAGACAAATTGCATGGCCTTATGCTGCCAACTCTGTGCTTTGTAAGTAAGGCTGGAAAACTCAGGTCCATGGGGCCAATTACGGACTTAGTTTGACTGGATGTGTCAGTCCAGATGTTACTGCATTGCAGGACTGGGGAGTATTCATTTCATTGATTGATGCTGATGGGAAGGAGGAAAGGAGATTAAACCCCCTCCAATCCCTTCTCACCAAAACTATATCCAATCTACACTATAGGCAGACTTAAATTTCTCAAATTAAGGAAATATAGCTAACAACATTTAAGTGGCCCTATCACTACAGGTGAATGAAAGCACAAATTTTCTCAATGGATTCCAGAGATCTTTCTTGACAGTAGCATAATGCAGAGCTAGAAATCTTGGATTCCTTTCCATCCTGTAAGTCTGAACCACCATCTCTGAGTCTTGTCTAGTCTTTATAAATAATTTTTCTCTTTCTCTCTTGGTTGCTCATCAGAGTCTGCCTTCCCCCCACTCATAATCCAGACATTCTTATTCTACTTATGCTTATGGCTCCGATCTTCATCCCAGTACTACGTAAATAAAATAGACAGATAAATGGGTATATTGTTATGCCCTGATACATGAATGTTAAATGTATTTACTAAAGACAGGAAGGCTTAGTATCACAGCCAGAAACTGAAGTTTTAAAACTGGATATTTTGAGACTCAACCAGATTAATTGTGTTTATTATGGGTAATTCTTAATTGTTCCTGTCTGACAACCTAAGGAAAATTGAAAGTACTCTCTGTTTGAGTTTGGTCGTGAGAAGTTAGAGGAATCAGTTCTTGAATGGTGTCCCTACATCTTTTAACCCTGAATCAAAAAATGACACTTCTTATAATCAACATGTTGTCTTGTAAATTCTTTCTACATTTGATATTAAATTGTGTTCATAAAGTTGATAATGTAAAATTTAGATTTTGAAAATTTCTTCTAGACCTGAGTCATATTCCTCCATTGTTCATATTCTCATTTGCAAATCCCAGTCCTTCAACTGTCTCAGAGAAAATGAAGCTACTAACAGATGATAATAGATAGATCTGACTGATGTGGATATGCCTTTACAAGAATATACATTTCGTTCATATGACCTCACTACAATGAACAATAAAGACTCTTTGCAACCCTCCTCCATTGATTTCAAGAAGGAGAAGCATTATAAAATTCTAGATTATTCTGCCCTGCATTCCCTCCTCACCCTGCTCTGGTGCAGTGCCTATGCATGCATACAATAGAACTTAGAGGCAATGTAAACAAAGAGTAACTTTTTATGATGTGGTGCGGTTGACATGCTGGAGGGAAGAGAGGCCATCCAGAGGGACCTTGACAGGCTGGAGAGGTGGGCCTGTGCAAACCTCATGAAGTTCAACAAGGCCAAATGCAAGGTTCTGCAGCTGAGTAGGGGCAATCCCAAGCACAGATAGAGGCTGGGCGACGAGTGGATTGAGAGCAGCCCTGCGAAGAAGGACTTGGGATGCTGGTGGATGAAAAAATGAATATAAGCCTGGAACGTGCACCTTCCAGTACTTAGAGGGGGGGGTCTCAAGGAATGGTGGGGAAGGCCTTTTTACCAGTGAGTGTAGTGATAGGATGAGGAGTAGCGGTTTCAAACTGAAAAAGGGTAGATCTGGATTAGGTAGAAGGAAGAAGTTCTTTACTGTGAGGGTGCTGAGGTACTGGAACACGTTGCCCAGAGAAGCTGTGGCTGCCACCTCCCTGGCAGTGTTCAAGGCCAGGTTGGATGGGGTTTTGAGCAACCTGGTCTGGTGGAAGTTGTCCCTTCCCATGGCAGGGGGGTTGGAACTAGATGATTTTTAATGTCCCTCCCAAACTAAACCATTCTACGATTCTATAAGGGCATTCAGCATTTCATGGGTCCAATATCATAAAAAGCTTGACTTTCAGATAGGAAGATAGAATGTTCACCAGTATTGTGTAATTGATAGATGTGGAAGCTGCAATGTGCAATCGGCAATCTTGGACTGAGTCCAGAATATTAAAGTTAAAAAAAAAATCAAGCAATCTATTTTCAAGCATTTTCTGCTTTACCACTGTTCAGTACATGGGAGTGAAAAGTGTCACCCATTGCACATACCGTATACATTCACTGTGCTCATCAGGTCTTTCTTCTCAGGGAACAATGAGAAAAATACCACAATAGGAAACCCTCTAAAGTAAAACTACGCTCAATAACATCAAGCTGAGATTTAGCACTTTCATTGCTTTTATTTTCCTCCATGCTTAGTAATGTAATAACACTAGGCATTTCAGAACTCACATGTTATGGAGCATGATTGAAAAGCTCTGGGTATATGAGAATTAATCTTCCTTTATCATGACAGACTAGCATATTAAAAATGGTCCCACTTGTATAACTACTGAAAATTGCTTTTGGAATTCAGTCAAATAAAAGAGATTCAAAAATTCTTCTGGAAAACTGCATGAGAACAGAAAATTTGAAATGTGTGCAAAGTACCACAAGAAAGATATTTCAAATGTATTTTAAATATCAGGAATAGATTCTGTGGCAAAGATATGGCAAAAAAATGTGGTACTGCACTGCATCTAAATGGGTGGTTACCAACTTATCTAGTAAAATAAATATATGTGGCAAATGACACATACCTATTTAATGACACTTTGAGTTCATGTGAAGTTTGGCAGTGTAATAAAAGTCTTATCTCTTGCCTCCACTGTTATTGCACAGATTTAAACTGCTGTCTCAGAGGCAGTTTTACTATCTTTTTCAATCTCTCCCATAAAAGTGAGACTTGATTTGCTCAGCATGAGAACAGATCAATAAAAGCTGAGTTACACAGCAGATTAGATCACTAACTCAGAGATCAAAGATGTTAAATACGAGTTGTATAGGAACAATTAGATCAAAAGTTCAGTTCAAATGTACTGTACTTGTTTGTAAGGCTCAAAAGAAATATCATCCTGATACGGAAAAAAATTACTGAAATATTGTCAGTTTTGTTTGTTTTATTTAGAAAAACAACATTGTTTCTGAAAAGCCGAAGACACAATTTATAATGATAGAATAAGATTATTTAGGGTTTGATTATTCTAGGTAATTTTTCTCGTTACTATAGCAGAAATCTATTTGCATCTAATCTTCTAGATTCTAAAAAGGCATTCAAATTGAAAGATGATCGTGCTCATTGAAGAAGAATGATCAATGACATCTGAAATATCTTCGAGGTACTGACAATATTCTGAACAAGAATCTCTAGACTTCTATAAGCTTTAAATATACCTTTTTTTAGATGAGGAGTCTATTTAAGAAATGTTTTTCCTGTTCAACAAGGAGGTATTAGTTTGCTTATACAGGTAAGATTCACAAGCAGTTAATTAATAGAGAAGTTACAGTTAGGAACTAGAAAACAAATGCATCCATATCTTACACAAGGACACATGCAATGGGTGGTATGTTACCCATAACATAAATTCATGTTAACAGATGTTTTGGATTGAACTGCTCTATCTGTTTATCTATATCATGGAGGTATAAATTTTGTGAAATGTCTCACATTGTAATGGTCATTTTAGTTTAAAGAGTTGCCACAGTATTATAGCATAGAAGTTCACTCTTACATAATTTCAACTCACGCTAATGTAAGGTTCATTTCGGGCAGAACAGCTCTTTTTATTTCCAATATAGTGTAATACCATTACTACATGAAAAATGAAAACACAAAAAACTTTCTTCTTTGCTTGGGATGCCTTTTTGATTTTTAAATAAACAAGTGGCTGTGTCAGGTAACTCTGTAAAGATTCAGACTATGTGATTAAAATATTCTAACTAGTACTGTCATAAATTGCTGGAAAACAATAATTTAAAAAAAGAAAAAAAAATGATCTCTGTAACTAAAAATATCATGGTCACTACAAGGCAGGGTCCTGGGGCCAATCTGCGGCTTCTCTTGTCACACAATTATACTGCAGAAGTTTGAAAAGCAGAGTGGGAATATCATGATTTCTGAGCCTTTAAAATTCTTTGACATGGTGTAGACAAACTATAATTTAAGAGAAACAATAATTTATAATAGTTGCTTTAAGTTAAGGAATTTATGTATCAATTCTTTTCTATAATTATTGTTAATCAGATAGCTTATTGACTTATACAAACCTGTTTCAGTTCCCTAATATAAAAATCAGAAAGATAACATTTTCTTAATAGGAACAAGTTTCATGATTTGTATTATTTAATTAATATTAAACTGAATATAACACATACTATTCAGTTTACGAGTTAAACCATAGAAAAAGTGTTCCCTGGATTGCTTTGTTTGACTCCTGTGAATTATTGCTTCCCTTTCCACATTTTTTTAGGTTTTGTCTACAGTCATTCACTTTAAGAAGCACATAAGAACGAAGGCACTTAATGGACCCAATCCTAGAAAGATTCTTCTGATGTAAAGGAAAAAAATTTTATCATGCTTTTTCTAGTATACATGGCAGATGATGAATGCCAGGGCACAACTGAAAACAAAGCAATTTCTAAATGAGATACATTTGTCTGTTTTTTTGAAAACTACATTTGATTTATTTAATTCCTCTGTGGTTTTAGTTTGTCATGAAAGAAAGCCCCCCAACAAACCCCTTCTCCCCAAGATGATTAATGGTGGACATATTCATGAAATCACAGAATGGCAGGGGTTGGAAGGGACCTCTGGAGATCATCTGGTCCAACCCCTTGCTGAAGCAGGTTCACCTACAGCAGGTTGCATAGGACTGCATCCAGGCAGGTTTTGAATTCTGTTACATGGTATATGTCCATTCTACCACAGCCCCCAAGGCAAGTCAAGGTCACTAGGAAAATATTGAATGCCTCACACAGGAAGACTGCAACATCTCTCTTACAAGTGCTAATCTTATTGTTTTTAGGGAAAGAAACAAATCATCAAAGGAGGCTGATGATCTTTCAAATATCAACTAGCTTTCATTTTTTTAGCATTTTCAGGTAAAGCTTCTAATGATAAAAACCCCCTGCTTTCTAGGTGCTAGCAATCATCTCCCTGGTTTTGTCTGCTTTCTGCTTTGACCAAGATATAACAAAAACAAACATCAAGCTGATAAGTTTTGTTGATTTCTTCCTGTTGGTAGGCATAGATTCAATGTCTGTTTCATAATTCTTAGATACCTCAGTTGTTTGCAATACCGTAAAACATGTCTTGCTGATGTTTGGATGCCCTAAAAGGATGGGACAGTGATGGTGTTCAATATCTGGGCAAACTTGGTAAGATTGAGGTTATAATAGATTTTGAGGAAGTGCCTTGTGGCATGGTGGAGGTAATTAAACATTGAAAGAGCTTATCCACCATTAAGCGTCTCAGGGTGAATTAAGGAATATAGCAGTATCTGAGTCAGTTTTCTGTCATCTGCATCTGCCCAGAAGTTTGTTGAATGTCCAACTGGAAATTATTTCTGAAAGTGGATCTTGCCATTATGGCAAGAACTTAAATGCCTTCTATATGGGGCTACAATTTCAAATCCCATAGAATAAGACAATGTAACACCTAGCAAATTATTGAGAAAGGTAACTTGCTGATAATATACAAAAATCAATACTTCATAACCTAAATAAGTAGCCCATACTAATGGGACAGATAAAGTTCAATGAAGCATTTTCCATTCTCAGCCAGTCAGAGAGGTGAAACTCTTGCATGTTTTTGTAACCAGCAAGGTTTTTGAGGACTAAACGCTGCAGGGTTTGCAGCATTGTGCTCAGCTGAAGGTGCCAATTCTACCACAGACCTCCTTTCTCCAGCCAAGAAATATGCAGCATCAGTTCTCAATTTCATCAGTCTACTGACAGGGTAGTAGGTCACCTGGTCATAAACTCACATCACAGGATTCACAAAACAATTTTGGGTCCTGGAAGACTGGTTAATCATTCCTGGTTTCCACAGCTGAGGAATGCTATGCTCATTGTAAACTTGGTTTCGACTTGACTGACCAGGTTACTAATGAAGAGTGAAAGAGGGTCAGTTTCCCAGTGGCAGAGAGAATAGGTGATTGGCCTGCCATTGGAACACCTGTGACAGTAATCACAGTTCTTCTGAGGTTTAACCAAATTGTACGTGCTCTAATGATCAATTATGATAATTACATTAAATCTAAAGTTTTTATTAAAATATTTATATTTCTATTAAATAAATAATTAATTATTAAAGTATTTATATTTTATTTAAATAAGAATTTTGTAAAGAATAACTAAGATGCAAGAATTATCACCAAATCATAGTAAATGGAAAATGAATGTGCATAGGCACCCACAGAATGCAATGGCTGAGATCATCCTATTATTCCTTCCTACAGAAGAAATTTTCTACTCATGTGTTTCTAGGTTTTTTTACCTAGGTAGAGGACAATGTTATTACACAGTTTCACTGATTAGATAAATGTGAGAGAAGGTGGTGGTAGGAAAGGTGGTAGAGGGAATGTTCATTTAAGGAATGACAAATTGCAAGGAAGTTATTGTCCCAGAGGAAACCAAAGGCAGGGCTGTTGGTATCCCACCTTCCTCTGTCAGAATGCTGAATGCTCTTGATCAAATCCAGTGTGAAAGAAGGTGAAGAAAAAGAAGTCTCATGCTAGAACAGATGCCATGATGTCAGTTTTCTGGAAGTTATGCAAAAGAAATGGAAAGGCAAACTCTCAGCTACTTTAGTAATTAATATTATAACACATTCCATACATTTGAAGTGAATTGCTGAAAACGCATCTCAAATTGGTAAAAGAAACTGAAACTGATACACCTTGTATGGAGAAATAAGAATCAAAGTAACTGTTTGTGAAACACAAATTAAGTCACAAGTGTACAAAAATAAGGGTATCGAATATTGAGCTAATTGCCACAAAAGAAAAGTTCATGTTAAATGTGATATTTGCCAAACACAGAGAATTTAGTTATGTAATTAGAACTGACAGAAAATGACTGAACTAATTAAACTAGAGCTCTGTGAGCAATTTACCTTATTAAATATTTTACAGTTCTACATCTGCATCAAAGTTATTTTGTGTTTAGTTTAAATAATAATAAAGGAGGGAAAATCAAGGTTAATTGGCATTTTAATAATGAGTATCTCAATTAAAATTATCTTATCTACAGAAAAGACCTGTAAATAATTACAACATGTTCTATATTTATTCTGCAGTTTAAAGAACAGAATGAAAGCAAATTTGGTAGATTACTTCAGTGTGAGTTCCATCATGTGTATTGATGGAAGTATACAATCCACATTTGTTATTAACCTCTTATCAACTCAATAATTGTTATTAGTGGGGAAGTCTGCTCTCATGCAATTATTTATGAAGACAGCTGTGTGATTCCAGATGGATATTCCACTGGATGGGAGAAAAATCCATGATCTCTGCCTGAACATTAGGTGAAAAAGGTAAAAGGTAAGGCTAAAAATGTGCAGAACATATTTCCAAACCTGCTTAAACAGAAAGGTTCACTGTCTTGGTCCTGTGACTTGCCATGACAATTACCAAAGATGTTTTGGGTCAGATGCAGAATCCACATTTTGATATCTTTATATTTTCTGTGAAAGGCAATGCTTGCTTTTCAGTATCTTCTGACTGGTCATGGATTATAGACAGAAATGCACACAGAAGCCATGTGTTTCGCTTTACCGGTCAGATGCAGAGGAACTTACTACAGCAATTTGCCAAGCAGATTTCCATTGTTTCATATTGTTAACAGCAACTGGGAAAAAAAAAAAAAATATAATTCAGATATACAAAATGGACTCAGATTTCCACTCATGTCCTATCTGCTGTCACTCATAATTTTATTTCTGTGCTTTTTCCCCTCTACTGTTGTATGTTACAAATATACCTCCTCAGGCCTTTTTCTAAATACAACTGTGGGGATGGGGATGGGGGATGAACCCTCCTAAATTTCGCTTTTTCACTGAAGGACTTCTCAATGTAAGAACTGCAGTAAAGTCAATTTTTCAAGACACAAAAAATAATGAAAAATGTAATCCCCCATCAATTGTCTGTCTTTCCAGTTTGTTGACAATTCCTCTCATACTTTGTTTAATTTTTACTAAATCATCTTGCTCTTTGAAGCCAAGACCTCATCTTCATATATACATACAAAGCACCATTAGGAAACTACTGTAAAAGAAGCTAAACGTTGGTGAGCAATCACGTATCTATAAATGCATTGGCTAAATGTTCATTTTAAGGGGGATCTTCATTTATAGCAATTGTTCAGGCCATTCCTCTCTAGGTCAGAAGAAATAGTATATGGAAAATGAAGACTTATGGTTTTCAATTCTTCCTTTCACTCATCCTTCTTCTCCTATCAAATTCCAGTTTTCTGTCATTTTAGAGCAATTTTTTTTTCTTTAAAAAGAAAGCACAAAACCAAAATGTAGCACTGATTTAATTCATGTTTAATATAAGGTATGGAAGTAAATCATCACTCTTAATGGAAGAACTTTCCTAAATGTGAAAACAAAAGAGGCAGGCTTTTTTGAAAAAGAATATGGTGAGATACCATCTGCAGTGACCCATGAGCCAGATATGGGCTTCCTTCTTAAGGATGCTGCTAGATAGACCTAATGGGAATGAAATAATGGGAATTATTTAATATTCTGAAGAATCTTTGAACTCTGTTTGTTATTTGAAAAGTCTTGCTTCAAGGTAAGAAGCAACAGAATGATTCAGAGGAACTTCTCTCTTTGTAGAAAAATTGATAGATTTCAAAGACACCTTTTATTATTTTTAGATTTGACACAGGTAGTCATTGTTTTTATTTAAAAAAAAATCTATTAAAAATAAGAAATAACCGAACATTCAACAATCCTTTTAATGTTATGGTACTGGAATCTGCTTCTGTAGACGAGACAAACAGAAACAGCAAAAATGCAGCTATATTCAACAAGATATTCAGACCAGATCTTTCAGAAATGTTGAAAACCTTTGGAGTGACAGTCCTACCTTTAAGTGTATTGACTTCACCTCCAAGCTCAGAGTTATTCACAGATTTGCTGAGGGTGTAGTTTCTCTCCTCCTCCAGGTCATTGATAAAGGTATTAAAGTGGATGGGTGCTAGAATAGAGTCCTCACTACTACGCTGTGACAGGCTGCTCGCGAGAGTAGAAGCTGTTAACCCCTGCCCTTGAGCCTGATGAATCAGTTATTCGCATGCCAAGCAGTCCACCTGTCTGAAGATAAGTTTTATTAGAAATCATATTAAAATAAGGTGACTTCTGAAGCAACCAAAAAGACATGTATATTAAGTGAGCATGATAAAGGAGCTTGAACTGAACTGCAAACAATTCCTAACTCCCATTTCCATTAAGAGGCAGGTCCTTGTCTTCATTATTCTCACAGTTCAGCAGCTTTAAGCAATATTCTGCATTGTAAAGAAATATGTATACATGCGTATATATATTATATATAATGTATAATGCAATAAAGACCTTTTTATATATATATATATATATAAATTCATCTGTCTTTCATTCACTTCCAAAGCTTGGCTTTGACTTTTGTTTCTATCAGAAATCCCCTCCCCCACATGTCTTTCACTATGGTCTCAATCTCTGTCCTGGAAGTCTGTCCATTTTCCTTCTCCTAGGTGTATCCAGAGAGGTGTGATTGATCACTTTATTTTGCGGTAAATAGCTGCTTAATAGTTTTTCATAACAACTTGATGCAAATGGCAAAATTTCTAGTATAAGTACTGTGATGAATTCCAGGTGACATGTGCCTAGGCTTGGGTGTGTGTTTGGAAGATGAGGCTGATGTTAATGAAGGGAAGTTAAATGTTCTGTTTGCTCATTGAGCTAAATTTTGAATTTAGAAACACTAGGCTGCAAGACTGACTCCATGACAGTCTGAAAGCAAATGCAGTACCTGGCTAGTTACCTACTTTCCTGAGAATGAAATCCTGGAGAGAGCTTGTAATTGTCTTTCTCTCTCACTGTTTCCCCGCACCAACTATTTTGAGAACAATAGAAGGATGATGTCTCTAGGCAGACTGGTGGCAAGAGAAAGTCTCTATTGCTTAATGAAATTCCTATTGCTTGATGAATACATGAAAAGAAGAGTAGTTTCTAATGGTAAGGCATTCTGGTCAACTGCCTGGCAAATGGCTAACATCACGTACTCCACTTGGGAAGGAGAGCCACTAGCAGCGATGTTTCTTCTCTCCAGTATCTGTTCTTGTAAGGGGAAACTACTCTTGAAGTCATGTTTCCAGGTTTCACTGAACAACTCGGAAAGGTAAGGTAACATCTTGCACTAATATATCTGATATAATAATTATTGATGCAACTGGAAGATGACAGAATTAATTCCTAGTTCTGTGAATCCAATTCATGATTATCCTATGATTAGCCAGAAAACTGTCTTCTAGCACAGTATGCAGACATCCTCGGAACAGCACACGTAATGTGAGTCTTAGCTTGCTTTTGCCTCATGCATCCTGAACATCTTGGAGATAGGCAGTGCAACACCCCAGCCTCTCTCCCACCTTATCCCCCGGTTTGTGCAATGCAGTTCATTCCATGCTCGGCTGAGAAGGTGTGTGCAGTACTTGGGGCACAGAGCAAGAGGTGGTCCCAGATGCTGTGCAGGACATGCAGTGCTCAAAGGTACTTCCTCGTGTGGTCCCTGGATTTTATCCTGAGCTGCAGTCTCCAAAACAACATATGACCAAGGCAGTGAGGAAGTGCCCAATTTTTTTGCTGTTTGGTCTGCAGCATTATCTCATGCACTGGAGAAAGAAATACTAGAGTGTTATGAGATACTTCATTTCTTATTAGCCATGTTAAGTTTGGTTTTTCAGCTTTTATTGTTCATGAGTCAGAATTTGACAGTAATGTTTGCGATCTGTGCAAGAGGAAAAACTCTGTGCTACATGGTTCCCTTGAGAGAAACCAAGGCGGGATTTATGCCAGTAAATGAGGCTCAGCAGGGTCAAGGGTGAAGCATCAAATGAAATCTCTGAAGAACGTTTTTCAAGAATCCCTGTTTCTATGGATCAGGCTTTTGAGCAACGTGAGTGCCTTTCACAGGCTGTCCAGAGAGATTGTGGAGTCTCCTTCTCTGGAGACATTCAAAACCCACCTGGACATGTTCCTGTGTGATCTACTCTGGGTGGTCCTGCTCTGGCAGAGAAGTTGGACTAGATGATCTTTTGAGGTCCCTTCCAACCCCTAACATTCTGTGATTCTGTGTGGTAGAGCTGAAGTTGAGTAGAACTATGTGATCTGTTTTTTTCCATAAAAAGTGATCATTAGCGTCCTTTGTGTATTTTAAGTAAGTATACTGAAAAAAACCTCAGTTTTGAAACTCACATATCTCTAACTGATTTTTTTAGTGTCAATGCAATCTTATAACTAATCTACAAATAATAAAGACAGTAAATTTTTTGTTTTTCTTCCCAAATGACTTGTTGATAAACACCTGTGATAAGACTTCAAAATATGAATGCCAAGGACTGAGATGTTTCCTTTGGCTGAGCAAAAAGACCTTAAGAAATCTTAAGAAATCTTGAAGAATAATGTTGTTATTCTTCACCATCAATCACGAAGTACAAAAGTGACTCTTGTGAAAAGAAAAGAAAGCCATGTTTAAAGCACAAACTAAGATTATGTAGTCATTATCATACGAACGCACACACATGTATGCTGCATTACATAAAAACAGTAGAGTAGAAGTTTATTAATAATTGCAGGAAATAAAATCAAATGGTGGGTGGCAAAAAAATGCAAGTTTTTTCTCATTTCTTTTCTGAAGGAGTGCTCTCTTTCATTGAGGAAAAAGCAGGACCTGCTCCCCACGCCCCTAATCACAATTGGGATCTCTCCATCTTGTCATCACCCACAGTCCATGACCTCTCACTGATGGATCTGCAGAGCTTTTAATTCACTGCAAATGGGGGAGATGCTATTTCTAGAACCTAAATTTCTCATGAGAGAAACTTTCCACACACTGAAGCTGCTGGGTGTGAGCAACCTCTGGTGGAAAACTAATCACAGCTACATCAGAATTTCTATTTAAAAAGTAAAAAGAATCTAAAGCTTATGTAATCTTATTTTGAAGTGAAATCTGTAGTCATGTACAGTGAAATTTAAATTATATAAATGCTCTTTTACAGACATATACACACAAACAATAATCTTTTAATCTATTACATTTCCCTATCATTACAGAGAATGAATTTGATATGTGACTTTAAAGAAGACCAGTTTTATGTCAAATCAAAACAGACATAGTTAAGATTCCCTCTCCATTTCTTCAGTTTTCT
This sequence comes from Leptosomus discolor, assembly GCF_034619465.1. Lineage (NCBI taxonomy): Eukaryota > Metazoa > Chordata > Aves > Leptosomiformes > Leptosomidae > Leptosomus > Leptosomus discolor. Next base: position 75,424,507 of record NC_141419.1, read on the forward strand.
TGTCTTATTTTGTGAGAGGTATGTTCATCTTCTAGGTTATTCACATAATTGAGAGAAACGATGAATAGCAAATTAAAACATATCAACTGTTGCTGCCTGTTTCACAGGCATCTGTTTGTGAGTGTGTGTATACAGAAAAAAAAATGATGGCATGTTAAGACTTGGTGCTACTTAGTTAAAATCAAGGATATTTGCAATTGGCTTGATAGTAAACAGGTTCTAGTCCTCAGCAGAACATAACCTGTGTAAATAGGAAGAATTTGGCATTTTCAAGGATTTTAAGTATTGCTTCCCTTTGACATAGTGGGGTTCTGCTTCTAGTGGGTTTGTTTGTAAGCTCTGTGTGTAAAACAACACGAGATTTTTGAATTCACAATGCTGGTATCTATTCATATTAAAGCACAGGAAATTTTCTGAAGACTTTTTGGAAAATCTGTTTCAACAGTTTCCCGTATAGTAATTTAAAAATAAACAAACACATGCTAAAGAAACCAACATCTATAAACAAAGCATTACCTATACCTAATTGTGTCTTGTGTTTAAGAATAAGCAGTGTCTTTTGATAGTGATCTCCAATACTACAGGGATAGGTATTTGTGTACAACAAAGATAACTTTCTCGCAGCAGCTTCAGTAGGACTGCTGGCATTTGCGCAATTAGACCTTAAGACCCTATCTGTACTAGTAAAGATAGGGTGCCTAAAGACATCCCAGGAGCTGGAATGCAAACTTCTGTGTTTCCAGACTCTTAGAGAGGTTCCAAATTCATGCTTGGCCTTGGCCAGCTGGCATTCTCCCAAACCAGATACAAGTTGGGCTACTCCAGGAACTATTCTAAATACCTAAATATTGTCTTGTGTGTGGTTATCTTACTTTACTGAAGAGAACAGCTAGCTGACGTAGACATGAGCTATTCTGTGTTGACATTCCTCCTGCATAAATGCAGCCTATGATTTGCTTCAGTTTACAAGAGAATTGTTCTTAAGGCAATAAAAAATGAAAATTTTTTGAATGGAAAGCAAGTATCAAACTTTGCTAGTCTTCTCCCTACTAAGTCTCTCTGTCCATTAAGTGCATTAGCAATATGGGCTACAGACCAGTCACAGTCACAGTGTGGTACTCCATCAGACCAGTGTGCTAGTGACCTGCTGTTATCAAAGGATAAATTCTAAGAAAGTAAGTATCTGGATTAAAAATACATAGCATGAAAAATGATTAAGTGCAAGGAAGGACACATTAAATTGTTGCTTTTGCCTAAAAACATATGAAAAGCATCCAAGTTACCTAATATTCTTTATAAAAAACAAAATGAATGCCAAATTACACAGACTAATAGTTCACGCATTTCAGAATGGAGAGGAAAAACTTGGTTCCAGACAGTTTCCCAGCTCTGTTTATGCATTTTAGATGAAACAGCTCAAAAGTCGTGAGCAACTTTGAAGTACAATGGCATTAGTGTTAGGACATACATGCTGTGATTATGAGGATAAGCTACATCTATATCTCAAAGCTGTAGCTTGCTGCTACAAGAATTTATATATAAATATATATATATGATTGAAAATATGAACATGTACATATATATACAAGTATTTCCTGTTTACTCTGTCTTCACCGTTTGATTCATCTCATCTCACTAACCAAAATTTTGATTTCTGTGAGTTTCCCTATTAGGAGATAAAATTGCAGTAACTGGGTTTTTCTTTTACGAGATGCTTGTGCTTGTGCAAACTCACAGCATGTTGGAGAAACAAAGCACAAAACTAATTAATATCCCCCTTTTGAAGCAGCACCAAAAACTTTCTTCATAAGTCTTTAAAGGCATGTCCTACCTGAGGTTGTGTCTAATGTTTTTCACTGCCTTCTTTATTTTCTCAACAACATAGTTTAGACATGTAAACCATCACTGAATCATAACCAATAGAAAATTGTGAACTTCCGTGAGCTTCCATTTTGGACAACAGCATGTGCCTTTGTTTCCCAAAAGAGTGTAAATTCATTAACTGACTAGACGAAAAGCTGTGCTGATGCACCCCTTTCTTTCCAGAGATGCTTTGTGCAATCTATAGCAGGAAACAAAAAAAACTTGATATTGCATGTTTTCTGTGGCTTTAGATTAAGTTCCTGTGTGAGTTTTCTGCCATCTGTTAAAGGTGCCATTTTTGCAGTGAGAGTGTGCCTCTGACAAACATTGTAAAACTCTGATAATTTGTTCTATCTGTATATAATACGATTTTAGGCACACAACCAACATCTCAAACAAGCACATCTTGATTTATAAGGAAAAAATACTTGAACAAGTCAGATTAAAAATGCATTGTCAGGTGACAAACATTCAAATATTCTCTTTTTAACATTGTCTTTAAGACTATTTGGACAGATTACCTGCCAGCAGATCTGATACTAATACAAATTCACCACTATAAAAAAAGTACGTAATCTTCCAGAAATTACAACTGCCTACAAGGAGAGTCAGACTTGCTCTGATTCACTAGAGGGGATAAAAAAAAAAAGACAGAGAAACATGAAGCTTGTTAAGGTTTTTCTGAAAGAAACACTAAAAATGCTTTTGCTTTTGCCCTTGTCCCTTCTATGGAATTGTGCACTGTTCATGTACACCACTGAGGAAAAATATGTTAACATAAAGAGGGCTGGTGAATCACAAAGGGGAATTCTTTATGTAGCTTGTTTCCATATGAAAGTAGCAACATTTGTGCATAAATGGCTTGCAGCATTTTTTATGAATTGGGCCCTAAGTGCTCATGATTGTCCTTGGTATTCAGTTTTCAGTCATTAGGTACCGTTGAAACAACAGGAGGAAAAAAAGGAAACATTTTGTACCTGTGGTACTCACTTGGACAACACAGTTTTACTAAAATAGCTACACTTTTTTCCTTTTTGTTATAAATTATGCAGGGACAAAATGATGTGTGAATCAATGAAAAGGCAAATAATATATTTTTGAAACATTAACAGTCAGTGCCATACTCCAGATAAGGTGGAAAAAATTTTACACTGATTTTTCTATGTGATTTAAATTCACTTTCCCATCTTCACTAATCTGGCTGCTGCCATGATAGAAACAGATTGTGTATGGAAAAAGAGACAATACTTCTCTCATCTCCAGGTTAATAGTGTTTCTCTTTCTTTTCTTTCTTTTCTTTCTTTCTTTCTTTCTTTCTTTCTTTCTTTCTTTCTTTCTTTCTTTCTTTCTTTCTTTCTTTCTTTCTTTCTTTCTTTCTTTCTTTCTTTCTTTCTTTCTTTCTTTCTTTCTTTCTTTCTTTCTTTTCTTTCTTTTCTTTCTTCACTGCTTGTTTTTTGTTGTGGAGTGGGATTTTTTTTTTTAACTCACTATGCAGTCTTTTTGCATAGAGTTTATTCTGATTCTTTCTCTTCCACCCAGGAAGGAGAATATTAGATGAAAACAAAAGCATTTTTAAGATGCATTACAAGAGCTGGGGGCAGAGAGGAGGAATAAAGAGCTCATGGTTTTGCTTCTTTCGAACACTGTCAAGACCCTGAACGTAAAACATATATGTTTGAACAAAGTAGAAGGCTTTTATTTGACATGATCCAAATAAGCACCAGTGGTCATTCATATACTTAGTAACCAATATCTGAGTTTAAATGAGACAAGAAAATTTTGGTTTTGTAAATGTTACTTTCTATGTATTTTATCTTTTCTTGTGTTACTTCTAATTGTATGGTGCAGGAAGTCACAGACTTTAAGTGGAAATGAGGTTTTTAATAGTACTTCTGCGGTATCTTTCCTCACTTTTGCTTTTGACTTCCTTTCCCTTTTAATTTTTTTAATTTTCCTTTCTGCTTTGCTAAAAGGACCGTGATGAAAATAGAAATAAATCACTGTAGTGTTTCTAAACTACAGCTGTTTGTTAGCTGCTGCAATCCTGCGGAACCACAGCAGTTAATGATCAAATTAATATTATCTTTAGTGTACTAAACATTAACATCTTCAGGGAAAGCTAGGTAGATCCACTTGGTTCTTATACTAGGACTAATTCGTCTCTGATGGTGATAGTGGTTTCTACTGAATTGTTAATATTGCAGTAAGTGAACTTTCTTTGGGGGACATGTATCCAAGTACTGATAGTGATAAACTGATCTTAATTCAGATCATGCGATGAGATCAGAGATAGCATCATTTACTTGTGTATTTGTGTAACAGCCAATTCTGCTTGAGTTTGTGCATTTAATATATAAACTGGTGTTAGCAGCCTCCCACAAAAGAAGTCTTTTTAAAGACTATACTTGCAAAAAGAGGTGCCTATAGTTAACTTTTTTAGGTTGAAGGAAAAAGAAATTATGGTGATAGCTATCACTGGCAGGTGTAACCACTAAAATAATCTTAAACTTTAAGCAGTTTTCTTCAGATTAAGATTTTATTCTAGACTGAGATTAATCCAAGTTTTAAAGATTACCTGTGTAACGATCCTTGCCTGTAAACTTTCAAATTAATATCATAACAAACAAATTTATTACTTGTTTCTAGTGGCAGAAGTCACAAATTGTCATATGTGTCCCTCAGCCCATTGTCAGCTTGTCTAGTAATGATGAGAGTGAACCAGACTGGCAGGTAATGTAGCTGGCTTTGTAATGGGACTGGACAAAAGAAATCCTGTCCCCGATCTGTGCATTCTCATAAGTTCAGAAGCACAAGCAGGATATTTCAAGGCTTTTCTTTTTTCTTCGTGCCTTCCTTTCTCTCCCAGCCCAGTCCAGACAACTTACAAGCAGTCCATCAATAGGAGATTCTCCAGCAGGTTTGGGAGACAATTGTGTGTAAAGTGAAACAATCAACCTGATCTTCTGTGCTTCCAGCCTGGGTGTGATAGTAGGGCTTAGAGCAGACAAGTGTTTCCTTGGTCATCTTGGGGAACTGTGCAGCATGGTACGCTCCGCCCTTCCATGTGGCATTACCAGTAGCCCCTGTGTGGAGTTGAGCTGGGTAAACTGGCATTATTTAGCGCAATCTCACTAACAAATCTGATCGTTAGAGTGTTCTGAAACTCAGTGCTTTGGGCTGCTGCTCCAAAACGGCTGCATGGTGGAAGGGAAGGCGGACATGGCAGCAAGCAAATGACAGACACAACTGTAGATCAATGTGGTAATTGTATCAATTTCAGATTCTCTACTAACAATAGGTGTCTGATTGGACACCACTGACTTTATTGGGAAGTAGATGGGATATAATACACCTTCCAGTGCATTAGTTGTTTCTGCTGATTGGATGAAGGATAAATTTCACATGGAGGACAGTTTGAGTCCCATCATTCTCACAATTACGTTTAACACCAGCTAAAAGTGTCCTGTTGCTGCTGCACTTTACAGCAGCAAATTAGAAGGATTTTCCTAATGCATTTCCTCATCATAGTCTGTGCAGCATCATTCTTCTATAAACTGAGATCTGGGTCAAAATGTCTCACTGTTCTTAATTTCAATAATTCCATTTATAGGGTAATCACTTTCTCTAGAAAAGGAAAAGGACAATAGAAAGAATAAACAGAACAGTGGGACTCATAGAAAGGGAACAAGTAAATTGAATGTTAAGAAGCTTTTATTACTGTAAAACTTGTTTTTTTCCAAAAGACAACAATGTAAAGTATGTGGTGAAAATAGCCATAAAACAAATCATCACCCTTTTAATCCCATAACCCTCCACCCCCATATGAATTTTAACAGTACTAGATTATCTGGACCACCTCCCTTTTTTTAAACCACTGATTTTATGCAGAAAAAAAATGTGTGAGTTCTTTCATTACTATTTCGAAGTTTCAGCTCTGTAAAATTTTCCAGTGAAGGGAAGGAGGAGGGGAGAAATCCCACAGTTTGCTGAAGAACATGTTATTTGTCTTCCACAGACTTAAAGCTTTGCAAGTTACCTCTGCTGGCTTAGGGCCAGACTGCACAGTACCATTTAGAGTCACACTCTAAGACCCCAGTTCATCAAGGTACTTAAGCATTTGTCTGATGTTCAGTATATGAAGAATACAAGTTAAATTTCAGTTTAGTTATGTGATTAACTCAATTTATTTAACAATCTAAGGAGGGCGTATAAACAGACCATGTAAATAAAGGGTGGAAGAGTTACTTTCAAGGGTAATTCAATAGCTGTTAAATATTTTCTATATGGTTCATGAATTGTATGGCCTCATGTATTTACCTTGTATTTGTTCAAGACTATTGGGATTCTAAAAACAAACAACTGAGAACTAATCTGATCCAAGGAGCTTTCCAAGGAACATTTTTATCATTTATCAAGCCCCCTTTGCTCTGTTAGACTTCACTGAATGACAAGGCTATTTTCAAGCCGTAAACCCCCATGCCCCATGCAGTTATGGCATGCAACCAAAGAAGTCTGGAAGAGAAAATGAAGTCATAATTAACAACATCTGCTCACGCCTAACATTTCCAAATAACATCCAAAGAGACATATATATCTTTTTTTTTTTTTTTTTTTTTTCAAAGTCCAGAATCAACCAAGACCTTAATGATTTATCCTCAAGGTAAAAAGAGGAAGCCTCACATGAGTCTCTGGGGGTCTCTTTGTTGTCCAAGCCACACAGGAACCTCTCATCACAGTCTGCTTGATAGAGGTTTCACTGTTGTTTGCTTATTATATTGTGACCAAAATCAAAGCAGAATGACAGTAATTCGCTTTACTAATATGCTGTTATTAGCTTGGTGCAAGGCTTTGTCATCAAAGCGTATGGGAGTTTTCTGTCCTTTAGACGCTAATATTAAAATATAGAATGGAATGATCATGTTTTATTGGCTTAGCCTTTCCCTGCACTGCTTATAAAAACAGACAGTGCTTTAAAATGTCTCACTAATGCTCATTTTCCTGAGGGTGGAGTTGACCTCAAGTAGTTTACAACTTGGCTGTTAGTTAAGACTAATTAACTTTGACTTTGTTTTCAGAATAGCTTAATCAGCAATTTCGTGTTAAAGAAGTCAAAGAAATAATATATTCAAACGAAACAACGGAAATAGTGAGTGTTTTTATGTTGGCTATAAAGGGGGGTCTTTTCCTCTACAGTCTTCATCTCTATCTTTCTAAAAATGATTGTGGTTTTACACACTTTTACAATTCTTTTTAACCTGGTCCGGAACTCTTCAACAGTGAAAAACACTCTTTATACCTTGCATACCTTATCTGCTTGTTTCCAGTTCTTGTGAGTAAGCAATACACATTCATTTTTAAGCAGCGGTATTACGAAACAGTAATTTTTCTTAAACTGCTACAGTTTAATGCTTCTAAACACAAAGCATTGCACTAAGGACTACATTTGCAATATTTTTTAATTGTGTCATTAGTCCTTGATGTATTGTATTTGAGGGGCCTTCCTTATAACATTATCACTTTGTAAGAGTAAACCATACTTTATTTATACATAACATTATTTTAATTTAAGCCAGAGGAACGAAGAGTCTCATGTTTTAATTATGCTAAAATTACAGAAGTGACCTTATCATACCACTTTTACGAAGAAATAATTTGCATTAGACAATCATTTTTGAGTAAATAGTTGTCTTCAATAGTAAAAATAACATAGGCTGAGTTTGTATAATAGCCAGGAAAGTAGTCTTAATGTAATGTTTGGCTTTAATATATCAATTAGATCAATACATTAAGGATTACTTTAACTTAAGTAAAAGTTAAATAATTCAGTTTTAGAGAAATAATGGCAATGAAGTCTAAATTGCTCTCTTTAAAAGTTTTTTTCCTTAATTTGGATTTGCATCTTTACAATTAACATAAAGTGAAAAACAATTTAGGATCTTATTGCCATGACATTAGTATTCCAGATTAATTCCTTTTCTTTTATTGCAGTGGAAACAAAAAAAAAAAAAAAAGAAACTTCTAAAGTTCTGTGTTTATAACTGGATCCCACAAAGACTTTGGGTTTGATGTTGATTGTTACTTCACCACTTTATTACACAGAGTGAAGACTCAAAAGCTAGAACTCCTGGAAAAACATGGCAGTTTTATCCAACAGACTGTCTCCCTGCACAAGCAGTGATGCTCAAAAATCTTCCCCTTTTCTGCGCAGCTGTTGCAATTAGTCTCCCTAGGATCTCTATCTCCTCTCAGCTAAGGTTAAGTACATACTTTAATGTCTGTGCATATTTGTGAAGTAGGAGTATATACCTTCTGCCCCAAAAGAAAGGGGAGCAAGGGTAATGTCAGCAGTGGGGTGAGAGGTACGTATAATCAGGCAAATGTGCTCGAGTCACACTGGCTGCTACTACTCTGCCATTAACAGGGAGCTAAAAGAGGAGGTCTGGGAAGGAGTGGCTGGCTGGCTCTCCTCCTTCCTCACAGGTTGCTCTAGTGCTGCAGTGACATTACTGTTATGCAGTTCACAAGGACACTGACTGTGCTGCTCTACCGCAACCCTCATCCTGACTGTGAGACGTAGTCTCTTTAAGGCAAGAAGAGCTAAGCGAGCATTGGTTTGTTGCACAGGCTGAAACAAGAAAGCGCTCTGGCTTAGCCTCTCTTCTCAGGAGAAAATTTGTTCTGATCCACCTGATGAATATCAAGCAAATCCTAAAACTTTGCCCTCTTGCTTAAACGGGATTTTAGTGTACAAGACAAGAAGCTCACTTTTGCATAAATCTGCATTACATTTTTTGCAGTAAGACATTCCATGCAATGTTTTTGATCAATGCATGCTATTCCTTAATATCTTTGCCTGCTTGAAGGGTGGCATGTAGATGTGTTTAAGCTTACCTAATTTAACGCTCTTGCGGTTTAATTTTTCACTTTGTCTTACTGTCTGGCTTTGTGGGTTTTTGACAGTGTGCCTCCAGGAATAATTTCCTGTTGCATACATTTTGACATCCCCAGCGATCTGTTATACCGTCAGCAGCTGGAACTAGTCATGAATTCTCTTTTTTTTTTCTCATTCCTGTTCTTCAGGTAGTCTTTTCTGCTTGTAACACGTTTCTCGACAAGCGTGATCAGGCCTTCACCAAAAGAAGGTGCAATGCCTGCTCCCTAAAGCCAAAGTCTTCTCATTTAAACCACTGAAACTCTGTAGTTCTGTTGAATTTTATTGAGTTATTTCATTTATTTTTTTTAAGTGGAACAAAGCAGAACTGACACTGTGGTAAATGCAATAGGAAAAGTATTGCACGGGAAGGTGTCTCTGCTCTTTCAGCTTCCTATTTAAACAATTATAACTGTGTTTTACAGAGAGGCGATAACCTCCTTCTCAGTGAGAATGCACAAGCTTGACAAAGAGGAAATATTGTGGTTGTTCCTATTGCCTGAGAAAGTTTAGTTGCAACATGTTTCTCATTCAAGCCAACAGAGGTAAGTGCTGCTTACCAAAATTCAGGGAGACCGAGTGCCATTGTGGACACCTCTGAAATAGATTTTGTAAGGTCAAAAAAAAAAAAAAAAAGTATTGCATTGTGATTCTAGGAAACAGATTCAGTGAATGTACATTTGAGAGACAAATGTTACTGATTGCATTTGTGATTACCTTTTCTATTTTTTAAAGAAGAAAATACTATTAGGGAACTTCTACTGGATTTTTAGTCTCTTTGTTCCAGATTTCCACTGGAGAATGAGACATACAAGTTATTTTCTTACCTGGGCATTTCATTTGCCTAGGTGCCAAAGTAAGTAGTCTGGATATAACCCCAGTTTTAACACTTGAAGTTGCTTCACCTTTCTGAATACTTTATTTTAAGAAAAAAAAAAGTTGCTTTTCTGAGGTAGATTAGAAGCTAGACCTGCATTGCAGAGAGGAAGCTAGAACTGTTTGCATGTCATTAATGTGCAAGTGACATAGAAGAATAACTACAGAATCCTATATGCAAAATACACCTTCAAGTTTGCTGAATAGGCTAAAGTTGCTTCTGCAACCATACTAACTTTCTGCTGAATACGTGAAAAGGGTTCCTGCTCCTTAGTCCTGAATCAAAGACAGAGAAATGAAGCTTACTCTCTGCCAACAGCATAGAATAAAGCCTTTCAGTTTACTACTTTAATGTGGCCTACTTCCAGTCAGACACCAAATTTTTCTGGCTATTTTATCATTAACATTATTTCCACAAAACACTCAGAAATAATTGTGGTGCTTGACAGTGAAGAAATTTTTCAGTGACCATCTCCCAAAATAGTCTTGTACAACAGGAGATAATTATCATCCAAAATTTCAGTATTTACTAGACTTTTAATGCTTCACTGTGAAACTCCTAGTGAGTCTCATTATGGTGGCTTCATAGAATACTGTAATTGGGGAAAAAAATTTAGTTGTGATTCATCATCTGCAACACTTGGGGGAAAAATTTATTCCAAAGTCTTGCTAGTTTTTGTTATTTTACAAGCATCTCACTTGCATTATTTTTTTATATCAGCTCAGGAAGATGACTATAATTCTTTAAATCTATAAATTAAAATCTGTGAATATTTTTCCTCTTAACCCATCTAAACACATAAGGCAATTCCCAGTTTGAAATTTTTAAATGATCGTTTACCACCATGCTAATAAGCAAAATTAGACTGTAACCCTCTCCTGAACTTCTAAATAAAGTTACCATTAAACTTATCTTAAATAAACTTAACTTAAACTAAACTCAAACACCCTTCAAATTGCAGTCATGGTCCATGGAAACAATTAATTATTGTGAGTAAAGAGAAAATACTATCAACAAATCACATATATTTAACTGTAAAAGTACCTTGATAAATTTGTAGAAAGAATCTTGGATACATCTTATAAAACCCCAAATGGTCACATAAAATCCAATCTGACAGGACGGCCCCATGTCTAACTGTTCCCTGCTTTTGCACTTTACTGTTAGTTTTTTCATCCAGGGATATGAACTACACTTAAAGACAATGTAGGGATTGCACAGAAAGCATCCATTGCTGTGTGAACAGTGTTTTTATTTAGCCTCTATGATTTAGAGAATCACAGCTCACAACTGTGCTTGCAGGTAATGGTCTAGTTGACACTAAAGGCAGAAATACCAGTATACTCCTGAATACCACCTATTCAAAATGTTTAATTCCTTTTTCTGGTGTAAATTTAACTGGAAGTTGAAGATGGCTGTCATTCACAGTATAAGTGTCCTGCATTATATTATTTGTGTTATAGTCAAGTGTGATAGGGTACAACTGTATGGGCTACCGTCTTCTCAGGCCTTCTTGGAGACAAAATATGTACCACCTGAGCCTACGCTACTGAGCGAATTTTTAAAGAAATAGATAGTGTGTGTGCCAAGAGTGCTTTGTGTGGGCAAGTTTATTGATCCGTTGGTTTGGGAAACCCACCCTGAGAGTAGATAAGAGGAATAGCTATATAACACCACTGCAGCAGGCACAAGAACAGAAAACAGTCCCAAGCCCGTATTTGATTACAAACTTTGTAAAGTATTTAGAGATCAGTTAAAATGCTCAGTCAGTGTAGAATTGGGCTTTAACTTAGAAATGTTTTGAAGGAAATTATTCTGTCTCAGGGCTGCACAGTTCTCCCTGTGACACCTTTACAGCTGACCTATATCTTTCTTGTGAAAAATGGTAAAATTAAACAGGTAGGAAAAGAACTCAAAAGGCTGTCACTAAGGTGGGAAAAGAGAAAATCTGACTTATTAAATCCTAATCACAGTGGACTTGGAGTGGGTTTTAAACTGACTTCAGTAAGTTGTAGGATTTCTCAGTGTCTATAGATCAGACTCAAGGCTACAGGGAGAGAGCATAAGAGAGCATGTCAAGTGACTTCGTGTTGCTCTGTGGTGATACAGCATCACAGAGCAGCAGGGAAGCTACTGAAAGTCAAAGGTATTAAAAAAATAACTATAGTGTAACTTTTCATAAACTTGTTTTGCTGTTTGAGTTCTTAAGAAAGATACTGTGCACCCTAATTAAATTCACTTAAAGGTATATAACAAGTTCTCTACATGCACATAACCCATCTTACTGGTACTGACTTCTTCAAAACTTCTAGGCATATCATCTTCAAGGTGTCTAAATCTAAAAAGAGTTTCACTTTTAAATAGGTCTTAATATGTTAATAGAAAATATATATATTGTTTGTTTATTGTCAAGTTACACATAATCTTGTAATCACATTTTTTATGCAGACAGGGATGTAGGTGTGGGCAGGCAAATTAACACCCCTGATGCAAAAGTTTCTGTATGATGTGCTTCAAATAAGCTGAAAGCTAGTGTTTGACCTTCCATTTACAGAAACCTTGAAAATTAAAAACAATTATGACTGCCACATCTGTAGCCTCGGATCTCTGCCTCTTCTCTCTAGGTGAACATCCTGGCTCTCATCTTCAGGCTCTACCTGTCAAAAGTAGAATTTCTGTTCTTCCAACTTTTAGAAGCAGGTCTGTCTGTACAACAGCCCACTTATGCTAAGTGTTTCTTCCTGTAGGTACTGGAGATATCGTTGTTTGATTTTTTTCTACTTAGAGAGCTGTGTTGCTGCTAGTGCTATAAGCTGGCTAACAAACTCCTCTGAAAAAAATAAACAAAAAAAAATTTTGGAAAATTAAATTTAACATTAATTTTGGTCCACAGAATGATGAGACAAATGGAATATCTGGATAGGGATTACTAACAGTTCTCAGTGTAAAATGTAAAGGGTATCAAATTAGTTTAACAGAAAGTTGGCTCAGAACAAGTTATCAGTTTTTTTCATGCAATGTATAAGGACTCCTTGCTTACAGATGTTATAGATGCGAAAAGTCTGTGTAGTTTCACAGGAATGTAGGAGGGCTGCTGGACAAGCAATGGAAGACAAACCTGTGGAAGGTCATGACACCTGACCTTGTCCATAAGCTGCTTGTGTTTGCAAGATGCTTAGGCAAAATATCATGTATATTTGCACTCTTACATTCTCTCCTAATTGTCCCTAGGCAAAGTCTACTGGCTTAAACAGTACATTGGACTCAGAATTCACATTACTGTTATGTTTTATAACATCTTCAGTATGATTAGGAAAATGCAAGTTAAGGTTTAGCTTATTGTCAAGATTATGACATATATATGATGTACACATGCTTATGCTTCACATCATGTTTATGCATGTGAAGCATAAGCAGCTAGGCTTTTTCAAACACAAAAAAGCAAAAACGTTGTATCCAGGGTACTGTCAAAAGTTCCCTCATCACAACCGTCTTTGGTAGAAATTAAATCATGCTTTTTACATGTACACTTCTTTTTCATGTCATATTTTTTCTAGAAGAAGAAAAATATTGGCTAGTTTTTATACAAGATTTATTTTTTTATACAAGATCTTCTTTCTTTGTGGGAAACAAGGGCTAGGGCTTGGAGTTTTCCTTGAAAGGATGCAATGCTACCTCCCTGATACCTGTTACTTCATAAATTGGGTAGTTTTCCTCAAATGCATATGGAGTTGAAATGCCTTCAGGGAGTGGTCTAATCCACATTAGATATTCACCTAGTTCAGTATAAAGAGTCAGCAGGTACTATTAGATGCCAACTATATACTCAGAGTCCAGCAAAAGAAGCTTTCTTCTCTGGGTGGAACTGGTGATGCAGATAACATGGCCGAGCCCAGAGTGCCAGAGTAGTGAAGTAGGGAGGTTGGTACAAGAGGTACTGTCTTGGTGCATAGGGTCCTTCAGCAGGTCAGGAGGCATTTAAATGGGAACAATGTCCCTACCTTGCCTGCTACCTCTGAACTTTATAGCAAGGTACTGCAGTTATATGTGCAAGCAATGTGGAGCTAGAAGAAAAGCAGGGAAGAGCACTTGCACTCTGGTGAGGGCTCTCAGTTGGCCAGGTGGATATGTAGGCACTAAAGCATTTGGTATGGCTTAGATGTGTGCTTAGCCTTTTGATCTCTATGCTTTGTTGCTGCAAGGTTTGGGATCAGAATCGACTGTATGTTTAGGGATTGATTTTTTGTACGTGGGACTCTTTCCATTACATAGTTAACTAATTTGATTGGAACAATTTTTCACTTTAGGTTTACGTTGTAACTTCCTAAAACTGAGGAAATTAAGAGACCCTGGAAAACATTTAATGATATTCATACTTATGTCTAAAGTCATAAAATTATTCCTAATATGGAAACACATTATAGCTACAAAACAAGACTTAACCTTATGCGTGTGTGTTTTTAATGGGTTTGCCTCCTGAGAATACTAAATTTACATGATCAACCAGCAAAGAACCATACCGTTGCTCTAAGAAGATAACAAAACATATTCTCCATGATACCTTTTTCCTGAAGTAAAAGAAGACTCAGCAGTAGCCTGATGGATCTGATACATTTCAGAGAGGAAATGTGAGAGTTGCACACTGTTGAAGAAAAGCAGCTCTTCAAGCTCCCCGCTTCTCCCAGAAACCTTGGCCTACTCACACCCTATTTGTGCAAACTGTTGTGGAGCAGGTTTCTGCTTTGTCCTACTGGTCAGTCGTGGGCCTTCCTGTGGTCCTGCAAACACTGTACAGTCCTCCTGAACCTGATCTACAGATGGAGGCCATTGCCCTTGAAAGTCCTTTCTCTGGATAGCCTTTTCTTTGTGTAAAATTCTCTAATAGAAGAACAGCTCTTTGGCATAGAAAGATTTCTATTTTCTGTGTATGCATGTCTAGTATACAAGATATGAGAAAGCAGCGGCAGAAACTCATTATGATCTTGGAACAGTTTTAAATATTTCTGAATCCAAAGGAACTCAGCATTCATGACCCAGCTTTCCACAGATGCCTCCAGATAGTAATTCTAACTATATAGTTTCTTGGTTTATTGAAATATCTAATAGTCAGCAAAATTGCAATTGCAATTCAGTCTAATAAAGTTCTTGAAGGACGCACCAAAACTCTGACAAATGGAAAAATATGATCTCTTCTTCAAATATGTCTGTCAGTGTATAATCCAGTAGCCCATAAGAAACCAAAGGCTTTTGCTCCCTTTTTTCTGGAAGATGCACCACAGGTCGTGCGCTATCTTTAAGTGTCTGATGCAGAATATGGTGTGCCTGCCATGATTTTAAGAGAGATTTTTCTTGAGAAATGTTGTCATTGGTTGATTGCCATATTCGAGGGCTTTTCACTTCTTATTTCTGAGACTGGAAAAGTCCTTTTTTTTCCTTTAAAGACTGACTCTAGGAGTCCCCTCTACTCTTCTGCATGTATGAAGAAGTTGCTGACCTGTCCATCCAACTGATCTTTCTCTAGCTGCAAGTGATGGACCTGCAAACTATTCAAGCATATTTCTGTCACAGTCACATTTGGCAAGAAATGAGGATAGAAAGTTAATTAAGCGTTCCAGCAATCAGAGGTCTTCACAGCTTGTGTAACAACAATCTTTCTGCTAAAGGGTGAAGATTGAACTGGAGTCATCACAATCACGAATGCTCAAGCAGCAGCAACTGTCTCACACTGTTAAAAGATAAGTGGAGGCAAGCAAGGGTTGCTCTCCAGCTGTAAATAGGGCAGTCATCAAGCAAACATCTTGGTCACCCTAATGAACTCTGTGACTGGGAGGGGGTTAAACATAAACATTTATAGGATGTAACATACAGACAACTTCCATGAGGACTGGAAGATTTGATCTTTTAGTATGATTTGTTTCTGATACTCTGCTTCCATATCTGGTATTGTAGAAGCAGAAAGTCCACTCTGAGGCAGTGGCATGTCAATATATTAGCACCTCTCTTGTTCATATGAGAATGTCTTCCTGATGGCTCTTTTCGTTATTCCTCAGCAGAGGTTACTCATGCACTTGTCTCCTTTTTACTCATTAAAGAGCATCTTGCCTAGATTTCAGGTCTTTTCTCAAGACTTAGGTCTTTCATGTGTTGTTTGTAACACTATTTAGGAATTTTCTTGTACCAAGTGGTATCATAGTTTAAACATGAGTTTGGTAAAACACTTGTGCAGAGGAAGATGGCTTAAAACACTATTTTTTATTTGAATGCTAATCTTGATTCATGTCAACAACTACAGCATTGAAAAGTCCATCACTTCTGTAGCAAATCTATAGTATTTTACAATAAAATACCCCATAAAATATATTTGGGAGGTTGTTTACTACCTTCTCTAGTTAATGAGGGGAGAGCATAGTGCAGATGATACTTATCATATGCGTATGTCTTTACAGAACTAGAACATTTTTAACTGATCTCTTTAAATGTGAAGAACAGAAACCTGCCTGGGGCTCATGCATGATATTGACATTCAAGATGCAGGAATTTACTTATTATTCTACTTTCTTTTGTTTTTTGAACTTACATTGCTCTACATTTGTATGATCAGATTAAGGCATCATCTATGTGTAAAGTGGTGTTTATTGTCACTGATGGCACTAGTATGAGGGAAGAGGGGCTACAGCTTTCTTCCCCTCTGGTGGTTAATCTGCATTTGATTAAGGTTATGTTTATGCAACTTCTTAAAATCCATTTACCTGTAGTAAGCCACACTTCCCTTTTGGATAACTTTTTTTTTTTTTTTAATAATTTCTTTCCTTTGTGCTCTGTGCTGTGTTTTCATCATGAATTTCTCGAGCTTCATTTTTTAAAAAAAAAACCAAACAATTTCTGGTCACAAATAATCCTGGAATGGAATCAGAGGGTCATGTTAACATCCTACTCTCATATCAATACTGCTTAAGGGGGTGTAGTTAAACTGTAATTCCATACTTCATTCCGTCTACAGTGGTTCAGTGTGTGGTTGGAGCAGTGCACTCTACAGCTTGCAGATACAGCTATTTCTTGCTACAGTGCCACAAGTCTGTGGAGGAATATCAAGACAGCATCTCTAAATTACGGCACAGACCTCTACTGTTAAAAAATTTTAACTGCCAGGGGGTGTAGTCACAAGGAAGTTAAAAAGTGTTAATGTACTTCGTTATGCCTGCCAGTAGAAACATATTAGTTGGCAGATTAATATAATATAACACAACAACTAAACCACTTAACATAGAAAATACAGTAACGCACATACATGCATTAGTGCAGTATAGGAAACTTCTATTTATAGCTTTACACTTAGACAGTTTCTATGTACTGCAGTAGGTAGGACCATAATATATCTCAACATAACCTCCACAGGTGTGGGCTTTAAAAAGAGCTTTCTAAAAGTTTTTTTTTTATTCTTCAACAGTGCTGAAAGACCAGTTTATCGAGGGCCTTTTTTCAGAAGCAGAAACCTGGGCTTATGGAAGTCATGTGCTTTAATTTCTTCCCATGACAATATTTGGACTTCTGCATGTGCTTATTTTGGGGTTTGTGCCTGATGTGTTGAGAGTATATGAATATTTTTCAGATAAAATAGTTATTAGTATCAAAGCAGCACTTGTGCTGCTTCTGAAATGTATCCATTTTCTGTAGTAAGCCTGTTTGGGCACAGTTTCTGCATTTGATTTCTCTGAATTTTACTTCCAGATATGTAGTCATTTAGGAAGGGTGCAAGTTTTGTCCTATGTCTGAATTGTTATTTTTTTCCAGAACAAAGAATTTTCAAGGATTTCTCGCATTGCTAAACCTGCAGTTTGTGGAAAATAGAATCTGGAACATTTAAATTTAGCCAACAAGAAGCCAGATAACTCTACTAGATAAAATTTTATGGGTGAACAGCTAGGTGAGTAAATATTGGATTAAATGCAGAAGGTAATGATTAATGGGTCATACTCTACCTGGAAACTGTTAACAAGTGGAGAACCATGTGTCTGTCCCGGTATCTATCCCACTTCACAACTTTTTCCATGACCAGGAAGAGGCAAGAGAACACTTGCTCCTCACGCTGTCAGGTAACACCAAACTGAGGGGACCAACCAACAAGCTGGAGAGCAGGGCTGCCATGCAGAGGGACCTGGGCAGGGTGGAGGAATGGGCTTTATGCAGTTCAGCCCAGAGAAACACCAAGCCCTGGCCCTGGGAAGGTAAAGCCCCAGGCAGCAGTCTGGGCTGGACACTGTCTGCTTGGACAGCAGCTCTGCAGAAAAGTCCCCAGGGCTCTGAGGACCGCTGCACAGAAGCCAACTTGGGACTAGCAGCAGCAAAGGCCAGCAGCATTCAGTGCTGTGGGAGTAGGAGCACAGCCAGGAGATGGAGAGATGTGAAGATCTCCCTTGACTCTGCACATCATAGACCACATGCAGATACTGCATCCTCTGGTTTGGGCTCCCCAGTCCAGGAGAGACATTACCAAACTGATGTGAGCCCATCAGAGGCCCACCAGGATGCTCAGGGGCTGGAGCACCTGCCCGGTGAGGGGACCCTGAGGGATGGGGCTGCTTCTACTTGGAGAAAGGAAGGCTTTGGAGGCACCTCAGAGCAGCTTTCTTCTACCTATGACCTGCATGTTAGGAAGAGGGAGCAAGACTCTCGACATCACGAGAGACTGGGCATACATTAAAACAAGGTAAGTTCAGAGTGGAGATAAAGGGAAATTTTTTTCCTCATGAGAACAATCCAGAGTGGAACAGGTTTCCCAGAGAGGCTGTGTGGTTTGCATCCTCACAGGTTTTCAAGACCAAGCTTGAGAAAGCCCTGAGCCACATGATTCAACCTCCTTAGTGATGGTGTTCTCAGCAGAAGGTTGAATTGGAGACCTCCTGACATTCTTTCCAACTTGAATTACTCCATGTTAGAAGGACAATAGTAAGAGACTTTCCTCCTCCCAAAAGGTGCAGTGATGTAAGGAATTAAGTAGAAGGAACAATTTCACATGGTAGGTACCACACCTCCTTAACAGCCAACACAGAGCTTTCACATCAATCCTTTTCT
This sequence comes from Leptosomus discolor, assembly GCF_034619465.1. Taxonomy (NCBI): domain Eukaryota; kingdom Metazoa; phylum Chordata; class Aves; order Leptosomiformes; family Leptosomidae; genus Leptosomus; species Leptosomus discolor. Next base: position 75,443,250 of record NC_141419.1, read on the forward strand.
GTGAACACTCAGATGAGATAGAAGGCTCCACAACTGTACTTTCTGCTTCAGCCTAGTTCCCTGGACTAGTGCAATTTCCAAAGGAAAACTTTACACATAAGAGTGTACTTTGATCCTTTGGGCTATACTGGCAATTCTAAGCATCACTTTTATGGAACAATATAATTGGATGTTGGACTGATGTTTATTGAATGATGGATATTTGTATTGAGTACAGATAAATAATGTAATATAGAATAAAAGTTACCACTGAGAATTTGTGTGTGTACAAGACTGGTATGAAAGAAAAACACTTGAGGAAAAACAAATACATAAAATAGGAATGCAGTATTACTTTACTTTTTAAAGCCAATTGAATTAATAATATCATAGAATAGTTTGGGCTGGAAAGGACCTCAAAGATCATCTAGTTCCAACCCTCTTGCCATGACAGGGACACTGCCCACTAAACCAGCTCAAGGCTCCATCCAACCTTGCCTTGAACACTTCCAGGGATGGACCATCCACAACTTCCTTAGGCAACCTGTTCCAGTGTCTCACCACCCTTAGGGTGAAGAACTTCTCTCTTATATCTAGTCTAAACCCACCATCTCCCAGCTTCCAACCATTACCCCTTGTCCTATCACTGCAAGCCCTTGTAAAAAGTGTGTTCCCCTCACATTCTTGTAGGCCCTCTTTGGCTACCAGAAGGCTGCTATAAGTCTCCCTGGACCATTCTCTTTTCCAGGCTGAACAAGCCCAACTCTCTCAGCCTGTCTTTGTAGGAAAGGTGTTCCAACCCTCTGACCGTCTTTGTAGCCCTCCTCTGGACTCCCTCCAGCAGCTCCATGTCTTTCATGTGTGGGGGCTCCAGAGGTGGACGCACTATTCCAGGTGGAGTCTCACGAGGGCAGGGCAGAGCAGAGGGGCAGAATCACCTCCCTCGACCTGCTGGCCACACTGCTTTTGATGCAGCCCAGGACGTTATTGGCTTTCTGCGCTGCAAGTGCATGCTGTTGGCTCATGTTCATCTTATCATCCACCAATACCCCCAAGTCCTTCTCCGCAGGGCTGCTCTTGATGCACTCATTGCCCAGCCTGTATCTGTGCTTGGGATTGCCTCGATCCAGGTGCAGGACCTTGCACTTGGTCTTGTTAAACTTCATGAGGTTGGCTTCGGCCCATCTCTCAAGCCTGTCAAGGTCCCTCTGGACAGCCTCCCTTCCCTCCACCACATCGACCTCACCACACAACTTGGTGTCATCAGCAAACTTGCTGAGGGTGCACTCGATGCCACTGTCCATGTCACTGACAAAGATGTTAAATAACACCGTTCTCAGTATTGATCCCTGAGGATCACCACTTGACACTGATCTCCACTCAGACATTGAGCCATTGATAGCAACTTTTTGAGTGCAGAATTCCAGCACAAGCTTCCAGACAATGTCTTATCCACCAAGCGGTCCACCTGTCAAACCAGTGTCTTTCCAATTTTGAGATCAGGATGTCATGTGGGACAGTGCCCAAGGCTTTGCACAAGTCCAGATAGATGACATCAGCTGCTCTTCCCTTTTCCACTGATGCTGTAACTCCATCATAAAAGGCCACCAGATTCATCAGGCAGGATTCTCCCTTGGTGAAGCCATGTTGGTTGCCACCAATCACCTCTACATTTTGCATGCGCCATAGCACAGCATTCAGGAGGATCTGCTCCATGATCTTGACATGTACAGAGGTGAGACCAACTGGCCTGTAGTTGCCCAGGTCCTCCTTCTTTCCCTTTTCGAAAATGGGGGTGATGTTTCCCCTTTTCCAGTCAGTGGACACTTCACCAGACTGCCACGACTTCTCAAATGTGATGGAAAGTGGCGTAGCAACTTGGTCTGCTAGTTCTCTTAGGACCCATGGATGGATCTCATCAGGTCCCATGGACTTGTACACCTTCAGGTTCTTTAGATAGTCACAAACCTGATCTTCACTTACAGTGGGTGGATCTTCCTTCTCCCAGTCCCTGCCTTCAGCTTCTGCAGCTTGGACAGTGCTGCTAGAGCCCTTGCTGGTGAAGACTGAGGCAAAGAAGTCATTGAGAACCTCAGCCTTCTCCATATCCCTTGTGACCAGTTCTGTTTCCTTCCAAAGAGGGTCCAGAGCATCCCCAATCTTTTTATCACTGACATACCTATAAAAGTTTTTCTTGTTACCCTTGATGTTCCTGGGCATATTTAATTCTATGTGGGCTTTAGCTTTCCTTACCTGATCCCTGGCTGCTCGGACAACTTCTTTGTATTCTTCCCAGTCTACCTGTCCTTTCTTCCACTTTCTGTAAATTTTGTCTCCAAGTGTGTCCCGGAGTTCCATGTTCATCCACACAGGCCTCCTGGCATTCTTGCCTGCCTTCCTCTTTTCTGGAATGTATTGCTCCTGGACTCAGAGGAGGTGGTCCTTGAATATGAACCAGCTTTTTGGGCCCCTGTACCCTTCAGGGCTTCATCCTATGGCACTTCACTAAGCAGATTCTTGAAGAGGTCAAAGTCTGCTCTCCTGAAGTCCAGGGCAGTGAGCTTGTTGCACACTCTTCTTGTTGCCCTGAGGATCTTGAATTCTAACATTTCATGGTCACTGCAGCCAAGGCTTCCCTTGAGCTTCACGTTAGCCACCAGCCCCTCCTTGCTGATGAGAACAAGGTCCAGCAAGACACCCCTTCTCATCAGTTCCTCTACCACCTGGAGAAGGAAACTGTCATCAATGCATTCCAGGAACCTCCTGGATTGCTGGTGCTCTGCTGTGCCTTACTTCCAACAGATGTCTGGGTGATTGAAGTCCCCCATGAGGACCAGGGCTTGTGAACATGAACCTGCTCCTATCTGTCTATAGAGGTCCTCATCCACTCGGTCATCCTGGTCAGGTGGTCTGTAGCAGACCCCCACTATGATGTCATCTTCCCCTGCCTTTCCTCTAACCCTGACCTGTAAGCTCTCAGTCACCTCCTCATCCACCCCCAGGCCAAGCTCCATGGACTGCAGCTGGTCCTTGACACAAAGGGCAACACCCCCTCCTTGACTCCCCTGCCTGTCTTTCCTAAAGAGCCTATACCCATCTATCCCTACACTCCAGTCATAGGGGCTATCCCAGCATGTCTCAGTGATGCCTGTAACATCATAGCCTTGTAGACGTGCACACATCTATAACTCCTCTTTGTTCCCCATGCTTCGTACATTTGCATAGAGGCATTTAAGTGGGGCCCCCATTGAAGCCAGCTTACCGCTAGAATGCTTACTGGCTGGAATTCATTATCCTGCACTTCATGTATTCTCTCTCTGGCCTGTGATCCATATCCGGGGCCAGGGCACCTATTTCTAGCACTGGCCTTGAAGTGGGATGTATTGAGGATCCACTCTCCCAGTAAATCTAGTTTAAAGCCCTCCTTACTAGATTGGCTAGCCTTTGTCCAAGGTGTTCTCCCCCTTCTCTGAAAGATGTACCCCATCAGCCCCCAGGAGACCAGGTTTCTCAAAGGGAGTCCCATGTCCAAGTAGCCAAAGCCCTGGCTGTGGCACCACTCCTTCAGCCATTCTTTGGTTTTCCTGACTGTTGTCTCTTTCAAACCCCTTGCCTTTGATTGGAAAGGTTGATGAAAAGATTACCTGGGCCCCTGAGTCCTTCACTGCCTCTCCTAGGGCTCTGTAATCCCTTTTTGATGCTCTTGAGATTGCTTTTGGCTGAATCACTGGTGCCCACATGAAACAGCAGCAATTGATAGTAATGCATGGGACGTACTAGGTTTGGTAGTCTCTCTGTGACATTCCTAATCCTTGTCCCTGGTAACCATCAAACCTCTCCAGGCAGCAGGTCAGGTCGACAAATGGGTGCCTCAGTACCCCTCAAAAGAGTCTCCCACTGCTATTACCTGTCACTGTTTTTTGGTTGCGCTTGTTGTAATTCAGAGAGCCGCCTTCCCCAGCTCCGAGGCATTGTCTATTTCAGCCTTTTTTCCTTCTTCATTCCGCAAAGCCATGAATCAGTTCTGCAGGGGCACCTCAGGCTTTGAGGGAGGCTTCTTCCTATCTTACTTGCATCAGTTCCCAATCTGCAGTATTATTGGCTTCCTCCTTTTTTGGGTGGGCCAGTGGAAGAGTTTTTGGCTCTTCGGCCAGAGGCTGTGGTTCCACTGCTGCGTTTCCATGGATGCAGCTATCTCCTTTTCTGCCTCTCTGATGTTATGCAGCCTCTCCTGCAGCTCAGCCACCTGTACAGTGTTACTTCTTGTACAGCCACTATGTTAGAAAAATCCAAACAAAACAGAACTTAAAGCTGAAATATTAGATCATTAGGAAATACATTTTTGTGTTTCCATACTACCCCTCCAAAGAATGATAGTATATTGCATAGATATATTTGGTGTCTGAGGTAGGGATAGAAAATCACAAAGCAGCTGATACAGTGTTTATTATCTTAACACTTTTCTAGTTGAAATAACAAAATTTTTTAAATTTTTTTTTCCTTCAAAAGACCAATATTTAAAGAGTGTTGATTTATGTAGATCAATAATTTATCAACTTGTTCACTTTCTCTACTGCCAACCAGATGCTTCTAGCTTTGCACTGCCAGACAATGTCAGCTGCAAAGCATAACAGCCTTGTGCTTCATGTAGAAATAAGAACATAAATATTTTAAAAATCCTGCTACAGGAAGTGAGAGGGAGTTAGGGTGGGGGTGAGAGATTTTGCTGGTTTACTGTGAGAGCAATGAAGGTCTACATATTTTATGGGCTGGTTTTGTCAGAAGCGGAGGCAGGGACATTTCAGTCTGATTTTTACCTCCTAACAAGACTGACAGACCCAAGTCTTTTCATGGCAATTTGTTGAAGACATCTGGTGAAGCTTTCTAGGGGATGAACACACAGCAGAGTGTTCCTCTGGTATCAGTTGGCATGGCAACTAGTAAAAGACTATTCAACATCCATAGGTTTCAAAAAGGTTGAAGCCTAGTTGAAAATCCATTTGGGCTCCTATCTGCAAAATTCTCCTTTTGAAAATGCACTAAACCTTTTTTTCAGGGAACCAGGCTGAACCAGTAAGTACAATTGTGGAGCCTTCTGTCTCAAACAATTTCCAAAGCATAGTATTAATGATTCCAGGAAGCGGAGGCCTGAGATGATAGACAGTATTACTGGCATTGTACAAAACAGAGTATTACCAGAAGGCTGGTAAAGACTGCTGAAGCCTGGGGGTAGTGCAGCGAAAGATGAGATGAGACAGAGGGGAGGGAAAAATGCTGTTATCAAAGTTTAATACAGTAATTATCATGAGTCACCACAGGCAGATGACTGATTATGCTTCATCATTATATATTTTTAAGTAATATAGTTTATTCTGTACAAGGCACTCCACTCATTACTTGTCAAGGTCATATCACTCAAACACACCCAACAGCTACAAAATATAGGTTGCTGATTTTAAAAGACTGACATAGGAAAAAAATGTCTTGAAAAGTGGTGTTCATATCTCCTGCACAAAAAAAAAAAAAAAACCCACAACCAAAAAAACCCACAAACCAAAAACCAAGTACATTGTCTTTGATGGATAACTTCGTGAATATTGAGAGGAGAAAGAATTTACCACCCTGGCTGTTGTCCTCTCATAGTCATTAGTCTAATCTCTGCAATGCCCATGCAAGATATGCATTTTGGGGATAAATTCATTTGGAGTTTGCTTTTCTTTCAGCAACCTGTCCCTTCACAAACACAGTGGATTAACAGCCATACCAGCTCTGTAGAGTTACTTTCCAGTCTTAAAGTGGTATTCACTATATCCATTATATTCATTCCATATAATGGAATTCAAGGGCTGATTAACTGGGAGCACACTATAGCTGGAGCTGTAACCATAGAACCATGTGGAAGACAAGTGTGGATCATCACAAGATGCAAGCTCAGTTATGGAAACATGATATTCCTTTACTTCTTTCATGTTGATGTATACAAAATAGAGAAAGAAACTAGTTAAGAGAGTCAGTCTAGGATTTTTCTAGACAGAAAACCCCTGTCTATACCCTTTGCAACTAATACAACAGGACTATAGAGAGGCCTTTTCATAGGGCAGAGGACTGTGGAGTATATACTGTCTACAGCTTGTGCCTTTTCAGGAGAACAAAATATGGTGATATACCTCCGAAATCTGGGATAATCACACTGTTGATGGCTGGCGATTCCATTGTGCTTGGGACCATACACTAAAGCAGTAAAATAAGAATTGCTGTAGGGAGAGTGTGTGTGTGCATGTGTGTGTATCTGCGCCTGTATTTGCTTTTTATGCATGTATTTTTATCTGTTACTAAATTATATAGGATATGTGGGACTTTATTATTTTGATACGCTTTCTCCTTGAGTATAAACTTAAACCAAAAGAAATTGATTACTAGGTCTGTGTTCAAAATGCTAAGCTTGACCATACTCTTTACCTAGACCTCCTTAGGAAACCAGATGTAAACCTTAACAAGGGTTATCTGGGTTAAATACAATTGCAGTAAACTGTACAGCAGTGGTAACCTGGCTCTAATTAAATGTAAAACTTTTTCCTCTTCCCCACCCCCAAATATTTCCCTGTGACCTTTTCAAATTTATAGCAGGGAATAAAAGAGAATTCCTACTCAACCTGTTCCTCCTTACCCCCAAATTACGTTTATATATTCTTCTTGGCTATGATAAAATGACGAATATGGATTCATTTATGAATGACTTCAAAACTTGCAGTTGAAACTCAAAGTTCACCCTTTTTTCCACTAAAGAAGTGACATTTGCTATCCTAATATTGTTGTTCTGTGAGTTAATATGGATTGCTCCAGTGAGATCCCTCTTCAATCAGACATCCAATCTCCAGTGTTTCACTCCACATTTTTGGATCTGTGTAGGTGGTTCAGAAGAGATGGGTTCAGTCTATAACTACTTGTTACTGAAGGAGTTCTCTAGCAGTGTGTTCCCTTATTAACCATAAAGTTGGCAGAAATGGTTATTTTGGTGCTCTCTTACTTGAATCAACCACTTACATACAAGATCATGTTTGTATGAGTGGAACAGTTAAGGGCTGGTGCCACCCTGATGTCCTATTGACATATATTTTAGAAGCAAAAGAACAACAGCTGTGGGTACTGTTTGGATCAGGCTCTAGGACACTTCATTTAAGGAGAGAGTGAAGACTGGCATAGGCATTCTCAGAATCACAGAATGTTTGAGGTTGGAAGGGACCTCTAGATGTCATCTGATCCAACCTGTCTTCTCGCACAGTGGCCCCTAGAGGCAGTTGCCCAGGACCATGTCCAGATGACTTTTGAAGATCTTCGAGAATGGAAATTCTGCGGCCTTTCTGGGTAACCTGCTCCAGCTCTCAGTCACACTCACAGCAAAAAAAGTCTACCCTGACATTCCGATGGAACCTCCCATGTTTCATTTTGTGCCCATTGTCTCTTGTCCTGTCACTGGAAACCACTGAAAAGAGCCTGGCCCCATCCTCTTTTCACTCTCCCTTCAGGTTTTTGAATACATTTGTAAGATTCCCTCTTTCATATTCACTGCTCCAGGAGCCTGTGATCCTCCGTTCTTCTGAGAGCATGCGTCTTCTTGCTTTTTAATTCAGTAAGAAACCTGTTTGTGTTTACATTATTTAGTTATTTTTAGTGTCAAATACTTAGCAAGCGCTCTGTATGCATACTGAGTTCAATACGGCTGAAGTTAGCCCTGTCATAGATCCAGGAGAAGCTGACAACGAGAACTTCAAAATGTTTAGTCACTATATTATAGGAATGACCATAGAGGTGTTTTTCGTTTGGGGTGTTAAAATTTCTTTTAGGCAGGAATGGGTTTGAGTCTTGAACAGGTCCTCATGTGCCATAGCATTTCCAGTAAACGGATAGGTGGTGATCTAAAGGGAATCCAATTAAATGTAATTTTACAGGTTTTTTTTCTGGTCCCTTTAGCATGTATCTGCCTAGATTATATATCAAGGAGAAAATACCTTATTTTCCCACTGTATACCTGCTTTTTTGGTCAGATAAATCAATTTATATGTCTTTGCAAGACGTGTTTTGAAGAAACAAGCACTTTATTCCAAATTGAAACATCAACACTGAAGGTAGCCTATGGGCTTCAGGCTCCACAGATATGTAGACAGTCCACCTACAATAACTAGTTTGCAGTGCCTAAAGGTAGGTCATCTGTTCAGTTACAGTTCATTTCTTGATCATATCTTGTCCTCTGTATGAAAATATCAATATGTTGTTGTGGGCATAGGTGTAAGGAGTCTCTTACACCAATTTGAACTTCTTGTTAGCCCCAAAAATACTAAAACTTTGGGAAGACCCTAATTAAAGTGAAAAAAAAAAAAATACACAGGACCATCTAGTTCCATGTTTGATTTTATGATTAAACTTTTCTCCACTTCTGTTGTTCTGCAATGTCAAGCTGTTGACTGCACTTCAGAAAAGGGATCCTAGTTTTATTCTTTCTACCTGCAGTGTACATTGAAGTATTAGATTAAATTTTTATGAAAACTTTCTTTCAAGATATGCCTACCGCAATACGTGAGCTGGATCCACCAAGTGAAAAATTATACTCAGTATTAAATATGTATACTTTTTGGATATTTCTTATTATTTTCATATGTCTGATTCTAAGAGTCCATCTAATTTTCATTTGATACATAAATAAATGGGACCTTTAAACTACTCATGTCTGTTGCTAGGAGTCTTCTCTACCAATGTATGCAAACAGATTCCTCTGTCTTGGACTCTCTCTTTTTCAAGGAGCACGAAATGCCATAGATATCAAACAATTTGAGTGACCTGTTATGTTATTACTGCATAACCTTAATAAATCACCTGTAGGGTGTTGCCTATCTTTACCTTGGTTTCCCCAGTTGTAAGTAATGCTGTTTTATCACTAAAGAAACAACAGAAGTTTTATTATTTAATTATTTAAACATTTCTGACTTTATAAATATTTTACAGAAACATTAAAATTATATATCATCTTTAGACAGCTTAATTTTGACTGGCTACTTATTAATAACTAAATAAGTAACTGGCCTTCAACATAAAGTACACAGGTTACTTAAAATAAATTCTATTTACAGAATTTCCATTATCTAATCGCGTGTGACTTAAAAAAATTGTCTAGAAGAGCAACAAGACACAAACAAGAATGACCCCTAAAAAAATCCTTCCACTACAGATGGTGACTTCCAACAATCAATGCAGAGAGAAGCTATTATTTTATTCTACAAGAAAAGGAATACTTTGAAGGTTAAAGAAAAATGAATGGTATAACTCACCCCAGTGACTTCTTTCCAGCTTACTCCCCCAGATGCAACTGCTCTCCATTTTAAACTCAGACTTCATTTTTAATTAATACATATCAAGCTGTCCTTAACCTGTTTTTAACATAGTACTCCCAGTCACACTTAAAACTTCAGTTATCCTTTAATAAAAATAAGCTGTGTTAAGATCTCAGCCAGCTCAAGCAGTCACATACACTCATTGTTTTCTGTTCCAAATCAGAAAACTGTGCTATATAATAAATCTTTTTTCACTGTGATCCTTTGTAAAATGTTAACTGAAAAGCTTAGGACCGACGGACTCAAAGTGCTGTGTGATAACTTAGGCTATGTTGTAGCTCTGAGGCTTACAATCAGACCTAGCATCAGAAAGAGTTTAAAGTCAAATTTTGCTTTGGAGCCTGATGGCCTTTGTTCAGCTAGATCACATCGAAAACAGGCAGAGCCAAAGCCTTCAGTCCATCTGTGGATTTAGCTTTAAAGCTAGGTCGAAGGAAGGCTTGGACCTCTAAAGCAGAACTGAAATATTCAAACTCAAACTTTCAAACTAAAAAAAAAAATCGCCCTGGGTAGTCATAGAAATGGTTAAACTAACCAGATTTCTTTTTTATATTTTTAATTGATGATTCCTGCTCATAACTAGAAATTCAATACCTGTATTCTGATTAGGACCCAGTATCTATGTCTTCTTTAGGTTAATGTTTATGTATAAAGGTAAAACTGCCAGCTGAAGCCCTTTGGCTATATCACTTAATCAGCCTATAGTAATGCTAAACACTTATTCAGAACTACCCCAAGTACACCACTTTTTGATATACTGGCCTGCCCCTCAGGGAGCTAAAAGTCAGACAAGTAGACATCTGAAACTTTTAGAAACCTGGAATAGTGGAGGCGAAATTTTACACCAGTCTTGAGTCAAATTTCTTAGCTTCACCAAAAGCCTGCTCAGACACTGAAGTCCTTTACTGGGTATTTTAGCAACTTCTTGACCTAGAAATTTGGGCTTTCAAAATTAAGATGTTATAAGGTAACCTTTGTTACTATCATTGCTATTGACATCAGTAATATATTTTGCTTAGTTATGCAGATATGCTATATTTTATACACAGTGCAACTTGATTTGAAGCATCTGGTTCTAATTCTTGCAAATGCATGAAATACAACTTATCATAATAATATACTATATTATAAAATTATGTTAAAATTACATATTCTTCCCCAATTTTTATCATCAGTATCATTCTACTCTTTTTAACACTCAATGCTTCAAGTTATGCTCAAAGTATAATAGTTTATGACTAGAAAAATATAGTTTAATTAATATAATACCTAATTTTAGGTGCCTGTGGTGCTATTTGAGCCATGTATTTTAGCTCTTAATTTGGACCCAGATGCCTATTTTGGCAATGAAGTTCCAGAGTGATGAGTAATTCAGTTACAGTTCTAGGGCTGCCAGAGACCAAGAGATATTGTAATTAAGATTAAAGATGGTGTAGGTTATTCCTCAGATTAAATAAATATGTGAATGAAATTTTCAGTGAAGGTATTGATAAGATTAAGGAGGGTCTGGGAGAAAGAAATTGGTTCATCTCAAAGCTCTTTGAATTTTACTTTACCTTCAGTAGCAGCAATCTTTGTGCCTGAATCCTGAAAGAACTGGCATTACATATTCAGCAATGTAAAGTGTTAAATAATTTCATTAACTTCAAGACGATATTTTTTACTAGAGAGAAGTAAACACCATGTTTATGAAGAGGAAGTAATTCAAGTAACAACAAAATTTATAGCCTGACCTCAACAATGTGCAAAGCTTTTCAAAGTCAAAAAAAAAAAAAAAAAAAAAAACACCAAAAAAACAAGTAGGGCAATAAATGGAAAATGGGATGAAATGTCAAACATTTTTGTCAAAGTTAGATTGTGTTAGATTAACCCTGCTATCCTTGGTTTTAAATGGCAGTTGACAGAGGAAATATGTTCTGTGTAGTCAGTTTAGATTTCACTAAAACATTTGATTGGGTGGCACATGGGAAATTACCAATTTAACTTGATAATATGGGGCTAGTACAAGAACTTTTAAAGTGGATAAGAAGAGCTAAGTGGGAGATGATAATGGATTATGCGCTAAAGGGAATTACTAGTATAACCTAATGACCTATTTTGATACCAATCTTTTTAATACTTCCTTTAATGCCATGGGCAAAAACAGATGCTAATGATGGTTTCTGACTGTAATTTTGCAGGGCATCCTCAATACAGGACTCGACTGGACGATTATATGGGAAAAATAACATGATGAATAGTATGATGGAGATGGAATTAGTTGCATTGTCACAGGAAATCTGAGGACATATATTTTCAGAAAGGTGATTGCCCTGAAGAAGGTGTAGAGAACAGCAGATAATACTGTATGTATTTAAAAAAGATGGGAAGTGCAGTACAGGTGGACATAGAGACCAGCAAGGCTGATCATGAGGACCTGGTGGCATCTGTTGATCTTCAGTGCAACGTGGTCTCAGATGTCTCTAGTCTGGTCTCACAGACTGAATGTTCATTATTGTTAGAGAACGCTAGATGTTCTCATGAGTGCGTATTTGGGTTTGCTTTCAACCTCAAAATCATCCAGTCTGCACACTCCAGAACAGCCCTGCAATACAAACCAAAGCACAATAAGCAAGGACAATGAGTTTGTTTCAAATGAGTGTTCCTGGTCTACAAAAATACTAAATGAATTTATCTTATTTATACACAGAGGATTATATCTAAATCCTTTAAATCCAATGGAAAGTGAATGCAGCAATTTAGTTTAAAAAAATGTAGTACAAAGTGGATAAAACCAGCAGTCTTAAAGTAGGTGGAATTTGCTAATTATCTGCCTGAAAAAAATTAGGTTAAAAGAAATTCAGAAGACATAGAGACGGTTCAAAATCATTTCAGATCATGAACGACAAATCCTGCTTTAAAGTTCTGTGAAGTTTATCAGTCATAACCTCTGGAAAATGGAAACAGAAATTCCAGTGACTTCATCAAAGCAGGAAGACACCAAAGCAAGCCTGTCTCAGATGTTTCTTGACTTTAATTTTTTTTTTCTTAGAGTTAATACAGAAGAATTTGAGGGTGAGTGAAAATTAGTAATTAAACAGCTGTAGTTACTCAATTTTTCTCCATCTGAAAATGTTCAGGTTTGTGTTCAGCTCCAATGGGGCACAGGTTCAAGTGAGATCATACTGATCTATATTGAAACATTTGTTCTCAAAAGGAATTTTTTTTAAGAAATAAAGAGTGCTGTGACCAAACTGCTGAATTGTTTGGTCTGTTGAACTCTGTATTTTAAATTTAAAAAAAAAAAAAAATTAGCTGTTACTTTGCTTACATTATTTTGAAAAATCTAAGTTTGATATGTTGGAGGAGCAAGATCTGTAAGATAAAAAAAGGTAGACCAGATTCATTGTACTGTCACTCAAGAGAGGAAGGATGCTTTGGCTGCTGAGAAAAGTAACAAAATTTTGTTCATAGAGCATATTTGAAACATCTGAAGGAGAACTTATTAATAAGAGACCATGCACAGAATTTGTCTGTGCTGTCTGAAATGTAGACGTGTCCAGAAGTAAATCTACTTTCCCAGTATGTTAACAATACACAATAAATGCATGTATCCTCATATCGTGCATAATAACTGTATACATCTACTATGCATATTATTGCTATGCACTCTTTTTGCTGTGGTCAATTAATATTTCATATCTTTTACCTAGGGATTTGTTCTTGGGAGGAAAGGACTACCCAGTCCATTAGCTGATCTGAATTTATGATGATAAATCCCTTGATGTTCAGCCATGACAGGAATTACTTTACTCTAATGAGTAATAAATGTGGATAAGTCATGTGTCCCTATGGATTTCTTGGCCAGAAATTACATTTAGAAGAAGGCTAATTGTCTAAAATTTATCCAAATTCAATACAAATTCTATTGCTGTTAATTGCCTTTCCAGGTTTTGCAGCATTAAAGATATTTAAATGTATCTGTCATAGCACTTGTGTGCTTGTGTAATGCTTCAGAATAGTACCAACTGCCATCTTACTTAGGCTTTTCATCTAGTTCTGTATTTCAGTACTAAATCATTATGACTTGGAACACAATTTTCCATTTGTAATATCCTAGCAGACCATGTTTTTGAAATTATGTTAATGTTTCTGTCATAAAATGTGTTTTTACTACACTTGTTTTGTAGTTCTGACATGCTTTAATTACCATGGCAGTGTTATAAGCAGGAGATACCATAATCAAATGACACCTGCTAGTACCACTAGAGTTAAGGTTGTGTCAACATTACCATGATAGACCACACTTTTCAGGTGTTTTCATGTCAAATGGTATAAAACACTCTAAGTTTGAACTATAGCACGGAAGGACTCATAGTTTTAAGCTTTGCATAAGTATTATTCAAGGTGGAGAAGAGATTATTATTATAGCGCTCACAATACATGCAGGATTGATAGGAGGTGCTGCTGTACCTGAGTCTCAGTTCCCAATACACAACTCCCAAGGCCCTTGCAAACACTGTATTTCACATAAGTGCTATCGTTTAGGACTACTATTCATTGTAAAAAATAAAAACTATGATGTGCTTAAGAAAGATGTTTCTATTAGGATGTAGGATCGTCTGTTCCACAAGTATGTTCACTGCATACTAGAGATAATGTGGAAAACCTATTGCGGAAAGTCTGTTACAATTAGGGTCACAAATGTTCTGGAATACACTGAACTTAAAATTTATGCTTTTGAAATCATGCTTTCACTCAGTCTTACAGCTATTTCTGTGCAGTCAAAGGAAATATGAAAACTTTCAAATACATGGATTTTTACTGCACTGAAAACGTCAATGCACCAAATTCAATTAGTTAATATTTTTACTACTATTATTGTTATTCTCTTAAAATCTGGTAGGATTGGGGATTGTTTCTTTGAGTTGGCAGCCTTTGACCTTGCTGTAAAAATGATTGTTATGAGACAGAACTGACCAATTTGCTGAAAGAATTTTCTTGCACCTGTCAGAATTACCTCAATTTCTTGGTATTCTGATGTCCTAAACCAAGAGCAAGGGATGCAGAACTTCAGGCATTGAGAACAGGCAATGAGTTACTAGAAGGGACACACCTTTTTTTGACACGTTGATGTTGTATGTCAAGATTTCACTAGTCCCAGTCTCAATTATGATCAAAGTCTATGTGGTTAAGTGAAACTGGAGATGATAAAGAGAAAGAAATAAAGGATGACTTACAAAGTGTTGAAGAATTGTGTGAAACAGGAGGGCAGAGGTAAAGCCATCAATAGACCCTTCCATTCCAACTCTCAAGTGCTCACACCTTGATGAGTGGCATCCCAAACTTCTCATCTTCTAGTGCATCTGGCCCTTTGGGGTGTCATCTAATATTCACTTATGCCCCTATTTGGGGATGGGACTGACTGTATTGTTTAGGTATTTTTGAGATGTCATCTCCTTTGGCCTGTTCTCATAACTTCTCAACTGACTTTGAACTGAAGACCTAAGTTGTCTCACCACTAGCTTTGCCAAGCTATATTTCCTTTCCTGCTGATTGTGGAGTGCTTGACTGAGCTTTGTTTCAACCAATGAATAAAGTTTAATTCAAAGCATGGGAGAGCCCTTATCTGGTTGTTCCATTGAGGTAAACAGTACTTGCTTGCACGCTTAAGGATTGGAGTTGTTTAATCTAGAGAACGAAAGACGGAAAGGAAACATGATAACAGTCTTCAAGTATGCAAACGGCATTGTGGAAAGGAAGGGACTAATCTGTTTGCTATGTCTGTAACATATAACACAAAGAGTAATAGGTTTACATTTCAGTGAGAAAGAATGTTGGATGTGAAGAGAAGCTTTTAAATACTAAGAATAGTGAAGCATACGGTTAGACAGAGGAGGCTGTGGGGTCTTCATCATCTGACTACACTAGTGTGAGATGATCCTATTTTAGGGAAAAGGAGATGGCCTAGATAATCCCTTCAGGCTTCTTTTGCTCTTGTAATCAATCTTTCTCTCTTCAGAGTGAAGTGTATGCAACAAATGGTACCTAAAATTTCGTGAAACATGGGCATTTGAACCAAATATACACAAAGCACCATGTTTTCCTGGTACCTTCATTCCCAAATTCTTCCGTTCTTTCCATTGATGAAAAGCGATGCTGCTCACATTGGTTAATCACTGACAATGTGCAGTAAAAAAATTAGTTAGAAATAATTGTCAAAATGTCTTAATCACAGTGATGAAAAAGGGACAGGTGTGCTTGGTGTAACTATGAGATGAGTAATAACTATCCTATTTATAGCCTATTTTTAGACTTGTTTAGAATTTTTCAACCAAGATTCTATATCAAACCACAGTTATTTCTAACAATAATGAACTTCTTGTAGTCCTATTCCTTTCGCCTTCTGTTTGCAATCTGTTCAAAATTCTGCCTTTTGTGTAATTTATTGCTGTTTCTGCTACTCTCATATTACCCTTTACTCAGGCAACTGCATTGGCTACTTCTAAAGCTGAGAATCAACTTCAAAATTTTATTGTTAACATTAAAGGCTCTTCAAACCTTTTCCCCTTTCTATTTGTGAAATCTGGTTCATGTTTATGGCCCCTCTTGTAATTTATGTTTGGCTTCTGACCTGTTTCTCCTCAATCCCTACCATTTGCTGTGTCTAAATACCAGGCTTCTCCTCAATTAACACTGTTATTTTGGAAGTTTTTCCCTTTGTAGAACTCTACAGATTAATCTTTTGGACTGTTTACCTTAAAAGTAAACCTTTTTCTGTTGCTTTCTGTGGGAATACTTTTGAGAGGTATATTTTATGCCCTATTGTGCCATTTTCCTTTGTTATTTTGCTTTACTCCAATATGTAAGGGTCAGATGTTACTGCACAGCAAAGCAGTTATGTTTTTGAATATTCAGCTTATGCTGTTGCAGGTTTTGTCACCCATAATTGTAATTTAATGCCCAGGTATGATAGATATGTATACAAAAACATAAATATTATCCTGGAGTTCCAAATGTCCTATCATGAGACAATACTTACAAAATTGAGAATTCAGGGACCAACATAATCTCGAAAGGGCAGATGAAGGAAGCCAAGCACAGAGTTAGGGAGAATTATAACAAAGAAGGACTATCATTTTAAAAAATAGAAGTCTCATTTATCATTGGTAACCATAAGCACACAGTGAAAACCAAAAAATGAAGTAGTGTTTAATTTCTAAGTGATGACAACATAGCAAAGCAGAACCAAAACAGAATGCTAAGAAATCTTATGATATATGTTTTTTGGTTTTTTTCATAAATTTCCAGGTTACTTCATATATCAGTTTACATTCTACCTGGTTACCAGTCAATATGGAAAGTTGCACTGGCCAGTTCTGAGCTGGATGCAGCTCTCAGAAAGCGAGATTTGTGTGCTTTCTTCAAGGACATGAGCAAAGATAGTTGAGTACTGTAAAAAGGCTGTGTCAGCTGCACACTTCACTCATGTGCCTCCGCCTGCCTTGCCTGTGCCTGTTCCTTCAAAATGTAACCCAATGTGCCTACATGCTCACAGCAGTCATAGTGGCTTCTCCTGATCCTCCATCCTATCTCTTTTCTGGCATTTTTGGGGTTTTTTTTTAGGTGGCAACAACATCGAATCCTACGGTGTTATCTTCAGAATGGCAAAATTCAGGTTTGTTTTCATTACTAAAAAGTTGTCATATAGCGGCAACTGGTTTGAATTATTTTTCCTCCTCTTTTTCAAAAAAATATTTTTTTTAAGGACTTCACCATGCATTATTTTCAAGTCATGGAGAGCTTTAATTGTGCAGGGGATTAACTCCAACAGGACCTCATCCCATGCATTACACTGAAGCCACTTCAGGTTCAGTATCTTAAAAATATTTGGTACCATTTTGTCCCTGAGGGTATTTGGCACAGAGGAGCAGTGTAATTCAGACTAGTCCAAAACACACTGGCCCCATGTAAAAAAACTAAAGGGGCAGTGCATAGTGTAACTCCTGATCCACAACGGGAATTGTTTGGGAGAATGATAGCTTTTCTGGGCCAGCTTTTCTGTCACTGTGTCTGTCAGGCAGTCATGCAGTGCATTAGGCAGATCCATGGGGTGCAATTGGTAATGCCGAGTGTCCCATGCCCTCAGTCCCTGCACACCTGTGCATTAT
The DNA here is from genome assembly GCF_034619465.1 of Leptosomus discolor. Lineage (NCBI taxonomy): Eukaryota > Metazoa > Chordata > Aves > Leptosomiformes > Leptosomidae > Leptosomus > Leptosomus discolor. Next base: position 75,460,765 of record NC_141419.1, read on the forward strand.
TGCAGATTCATCATGGTTTGGTCCCATGAGCTTGCATGTAAGTCCAGGATTAAAGAGCATAAGATTGCCTTCTGGGGGTTTGCTTTTGCCCGAAGAGTTCAGCTTGCATGCCCTGAGACAGATCTGCGATGCAAACAAGGGCACAGCCAATGGGAAAGACTGGAACAGTCTATTCAAAAGTTTGCTCCCCATCCATACTAAAACTAACTTAGACAATCCCAAACCAGGGATGATTTCAATATTTTAACTGGGTAAGTGATCAAATTTCAGTTCTTGGAAGTACTTCCTGGCACACTGAGTTTGCTAGATTTTGGGTTAGTTTTCTAAATTTCTCCTCTATTTTATGATGTCCCAAGCTGTACCACAGGCGAATATATTAGGAAGCAAGCTGCACATTGGAAATCCCACGGCATCTGAAGATTTAATAGCCAGTAAAACTTACAGCTGCATGGCAACAGGGTCGCTGGGTGGTCCATCTAAACTTGTTGGAAATGCACTGAAGCTGAGGAATGCATCAGAGTCTTTCTTTAAATGAGTCACAGTTCCTCATTCAGAGCACAGGAGCAACACACACTTCTTTTCTTGATAGTGAGGTTATGTTTATATGAACATTCACTGGAGGAAAGATTGAGAGCACAAGAAATTTTCTGAAACTGTTGATAAATTTACAGAATAGAACAGGTATATAAAAAAAGTACTGAATATGTGAACAAATAAAGTCTTCTTTGTTATCTCTTAAATTATCTTGGACAGGTAACAGTAAAGCAAATGTTTAATCTTTTTTTTCCATTTTTTTTCAATAATTTGATCACATTCAAAGATTTTTTGGTGCTCTCATTACTCAGAATCTAAGTAGTGATTTTTTTGTATACAGAAAAAATGTTGATTAATGTTATAGTTTAGTTGCTCAATGTTATGCATAATTCAGGTCTCTAACTTGAGTTATATGTTACATAATCCAAGTATATTTTTTCTGAATCTTCCAATAGATGCATTTAAATTGACATATTTTGAAAATTATTCTGCTTTCTTAAGATATGCGTTGTAGTTTTCCCACAATCCCCAGACTGATTGTGCAAAATACAGTCTTTAAAAAAAAATGGTTGAAGGAAAGAAGTCAGAGAGTTGTGGTCAATGGGACAGAGTCTAGTTGGAGGCCTGTATCTAGAGGAGTCCCTCAGGGGTCTGTACTGGGACCAGTACTATTCAATATATTCAACCATGACCTGGATGAGGGAACTGAGTGCACTGGCAGCAAGTTTGCTGATGACACAAAACTGGGAGGAGTGGCTGACACACCAGAAGGCTGTGCTGCCATTCAGTGAGACCTGGACAGACTGGAGAGCTGGGCGGGGAGAAACTTCATGAAATACAGCAAGGGCAAGTGTAGAGTCTTGCCTCTGGGAAAGAACAACCCCATGTACCAGTATAGGTTGGGGACTGAGCTGTTAGAGAGAAGCATAGGGGAAAGGGACCGGGGGTCCTGGTGGACAGCAGGATGGCCATGAGCCAGCAAGGTGCCCTTGTGGCCAAGAAGGCCAATGGCATCCTGGGGGGTATTAGAAGGGGTGTGGTCAGCAGGTCGAGAGAGGTTCTCCTCCCCCTCTGTTCTGCCCTGGTGAGACCCCATCGGGAATACTGTGTCCAGTTCTGGGCCCCTCAGTTCAAGAAGGACAGGGAACTGCCTGAAAGAGTCCAGCACAGAGCCACAGAGGTGGTTAAGGGGGTGGAACATCTCCCTTCTGATGAAAGGCTGAGGGAGCTGGGGCTCTTCAGCTTGGGGAAGAGGAAACTGAGGGGTGACCTCATTAATGTTTATCAATATGTATAGGGCAAGTGTCAGGAGGATGGAGCCGGGCTCTTCTCAGTGATGGCCAATGACAGGACAAGTGGCAACAGGTGCAAGCTGGAGCATAGGAGGTTCCACATGAACATAAGGAAAAACTTTTTCACTGTGAGGGTGACAGAGCACTGGAACAGGCTGCCCAGAGAGGCTGTGGAGTCTCCTTCTCTGGAGACATTCAAAACCCTCCTGGACACGTTCCTGTGTGACCTACTCTAGGTGGTTCTGCTCTGGCAGGGGGCTTGGACTAGATGGCCTTTTGAGGTCCTTTCCAACCCCTGACATTCTGTGTGATTCTGTGATTCTGTGAAAATCATGCAAGCGGGTCAAAGCATATTTATATAAGTTTTGAAAATTTTGTGTAAATTAGAGTGATTACTTACCAAAACTCTTCATAGTTTGAAAAACAAATTTAAAATATTTCTAATTCATATTACATAAAATAATATAAACAGGTCAGAATTAATATCTTAAATGAGAATTCTGGTCTCGTTTAACATATATTTCCCTTTAATCTCTGCAATGTACTTAATCTATACATTGCAGGCTTGCAAAGAATTTCTTAAAAGTAATTTAAATATACTAAAGTAATGTGAGGTCTGATCCTGAGTTCAAAAGGAGGACATCTGGTCTCTTGTACTGAAATATACTGGTATTGTTTGGCCTGATTATGTTTGTTCACAAGTAGAAATCTGGTAAGGTAAGAGGACTGTCAAAACTATGGTAGTGGGTTTGAAACATGACTATACACTTTGAAGCTGTTGCATGTGCTGAGTAGGTGCATAGATACAAAAGGTTGAGTAGATACAACAATTTACCTGATATGGACAAGAATATTTTAGCTTTATAGTGCTGCAGGTGGTGCTGTGAACATGTATCTGTCACAGAGAATTTGTAAGAATATGCAGTGATTGACAAAGAAAATATTATTGTTATTATTAGATTTAGCATGAAAGGGTGGCTTTGAGTATAAGTCTCCAGTGCAACAGTTAAGTAAAAACAAATACACAATCAAGTTGCTTGAAACATATTCTGGCTCCCTGTCATTTTCCACTTTAATCAAAAGATGAACTAAATAAGTACTTGAATCGAGTCTGAGGCTGCAGATAAGCCCTTGTTTTTGATAAAATCTGGGGCACAACATTGAATTTGAAACCATATTGTTCAGTATATTTGACAGAACCTTGGCCATTGACATCATGCATGCTTATCTGTGTCCCAGTTTTCTAATCTGTTCACTAAGCAACTATTTACCTGTTTTACAAAACATTAAGTCTGAATTAATTGAGACAGGATTTTGGCCTTTCCTCATATGGTTATGAGATTAGAAAGAGAAAACAACGAGTTCCCCTGGTCTCCACCCTATCACCTCTGAAACCAAAGTACAAGTTTAAAAATCCTCAACATGAAGTTCACATCACCAGAAGAAGAATGATGCCAAAGGCTGTCTGGGAACCTTTCAGGCCTCCATTCCTGCATGCTCCAGGCAGCTGTGGAGGTCTAGGGACTTTGGAGCAACTCAGTATCTGCCAAATCCATAGTGATCTTCAATTAAAAACACTATGTTCGATATATCTTCTACAGTTATCCATATGCACAGCTCTGCATGTGCTGAGAATTTAATCTTTAAATAAAGATTTGGAGAAGAGAAATGTTGCATGCACAATGAGTACAGTGGGTCCTTCCTGGCATGCAGTGGACAGCAGGTTGGCATGCTCCCCAGTGAGCCCCTGTTACAGCTCCAATCTCATCATCTCTACCTCCCTATCGGATTTCAGTAGTTTGATTTATGATCCGGAGGGAGTTTTATGTGAGTAGTGAAGGAATTATTCCTACAAATGGAAAATAATATAGATAATTTTGTCAGCTACCTGCTTTACAAGACAGATTTTCCAGAGGTGCTGGAGAAGTATTGTGAGAACAAGTCCCACATTTGGCAGGATCTGTTAGTCCCCTTTGAGACTCTTCCCTCCTGCCTATGTCATTACAGCATCCTCACTTCTTAGTGTTCAGTACCTAAATGGATGATATGCATGACTTAAAATTGCTCATCTAATCTTTTATTTTCCATATGTATAAGAACATCCAATAGCTTAAAAAATGCTATTGATATCTGGGACTAGGAAAAATTTTGTCTTTTCCAAAATGCATAGATGTTTTTTGAAAAAATATTTGTATTTTATAGAATGTTCTTCTAAATTAAAAACAATGTATTCTGATATACCACATGATCATTTTTTATCTTTGATCTGAGGCCTTTGAACGTCAGTCTGCAAAGTCAGTGCAGTAATTTTTGTGTGGCACAAGAGTCCTTGTTGTGCAGGAAGGTAATAATGAATCTTGTTACACCCACAATTACTATCACCAATGGAAAAGAGCTTGGCCGGGGAGCTGAAGCATGGCTGATGTGTCCCTGAGGTGTCTGATTGCAATAATGGCTCCAGGTGACAGTTAGCAGATGGCATGAGTTAAAGAAATATTCCAGTTGCTGAATCAACTGCTTGCAGCACAGTGGTGTAGAAGAGCCTGTACTTTCAGCTGCATTAGGTGTTATTGTTGCTAATTAAATCTTTCACACTTGAGTCAGATAACAGACTGCTATCTTCCTGAGTCTGCAGACAGTTTCATTCAGTAGCTCAGAGGGGTGAGATGTTCTGTTAGAAAAGGAAGAAAAAAAATTTAAATTCTGATTATTTAAAAGTCATTATTATCTGTTTCAGTATTGATCTACCTAAAACCAGCAAGCTGACATGCTCATTTTGCAGTTCTAAATTACTGCTAAAAAATAGTATAGATTATAAATGCCTCTGCCTGGCTGCCAGACCTTCCATTTTTTCTCTTTCAGTTTGTAGCGCACTCACGCTGAATACAAAAAAAATTCTATATATCATATCATACACATTAAGCATATTCGTAGTGACATAAAGCCTATTAAAGAAGGTACATTCACTACATGTGGACTCTGAGTTGAATGTGAGGTCCTGTGCAGCTCGCAATAAAAGGCAGAGAGGCAGGAAGGGGTGGAAAATGAGAGGTTTCTTAAGTCCAGAACTTGTCATTGAATAAGAAGGGAGGCTCTGCAGCCTTCACCTCCTTCCCAGGTAGAGTCTGTTCTCAGGACTGAAAGAGATCAAGTGTGTTACCTACTGTGAACCCAGTAAGACACAGGACCTTGTGCACCCAAGAGACTGTCCTGCTCCTCTCTAGAGCATCTTTGAGTCATGCTGTGCAGAAGGGACTCGATTTCCTGGAAAAAAGGTGTATTCGACGCAACTCCATGGAAGATGGGTGTTTCAGCTGGGTGCTACCTTCACTTACTCTAATAAATTTTAGGTGCTGGACCATGGCATTGTTTTTGGGGGGTCAGTAGAGGGAGGTTCATTGAAACTTAAAAAAATGAGTACCCTGAGTTGTCAGTCTGAATTTGGTCCATACTCCCTAACAAAAAAAAAAAAATTATATTGTACCATTTTTCATCCATTTGTAAATTCTGAATAGTTTAATGGTTTCCAGTGAAGTGAATCTAGACAGCTTGCTCTTGGCTAGTATCTTTTTATAGTAATGCCTGCAAAAATACTCACAAATATCACAACTGGATTAGCCAAAAAACATTGAATTCTTCTGGACAATTTGTTGAAAATTATATGGCAGAGAGACAAAAATAGTTTATTGATGATTCACAGTAACTTTTTACGTGCTTAATTTAGCCTGTGGTTTTTACCTAAGCCCTGGGCTGACCTTGTGTTTGCCATGTATGTGTAGACTGCTGACATATAGTAACTGAACCCTTCATGGCTTCTGTTTGATTTAGTTTACGTCACTTTGGGGGTGAAGTAACCTAACTAAACTACGACCACCTTAGGTGCGTGTACACATATTATTTCAGTTCAACTAATTAATTTTAATGTGATTTCACTTATTTTCTTAAATCAGACTATTTCCCAAATGTCTCCACACAGACAACGCTTAAGCAAAACTGAGCCTTACGTTACTCATAGTTCTGGGTTTTCAGTGTTGTGTTTTGGGGTTTTTTCCCCACATTTTGTCTCTATATTTCCTCTTCCCAACTGTGGATAGTTTCTTTGTCACAAGGTTGAGCTCCTTGCATAAATCACTCAGGTCTCTCTTTTATCTTGAACAAGCAGGGCATGAAGTCTCTACTGGTTTTGAATTAGTGTAAAAAGAAAGGTTACATTGTTAATTTGGAATGTTTTTGTAAATGTTCTTGATGAGGCCATGTCAGGCTCAGTAATATGTAATCTATAAGGTATATATTGCTCAGCTGAGTTACATGGGGAAAAAATTCTTTCATTTTAAAACTGAATTCCACTTTAACACTTACTAGCTTTCAATATTTGAGTCTGTAAGCGGTGACCCCACATAGTTGTACATCTGTGATCTTTCGCATGCTTGCACAAATATGTATGTCCGTATGTAATAACTCTCAGAAAATAATGCAACATTTATCTAGAATTTACTACCATATGATAACAGATGCTGTACCACTCATTAAATTTCCTTTGCTATGCTCACACACTCCAATACATCACAAACTTTCTCTTCTCTTGAAATTCTGCTATTGACCTCCCTTTAAAAGCATTCACAAATTTTTATGTATCTCTAATGACTGCAGATGAGGAAATGTGGGCTGCTGCCTGATGAAATTTAAGGTCATTTAAAAGAAAAAAAAAATTAAAGAGAGTGAACAAAATAAATTATAAGTGCTAATAATAGTTGCACAATTTTTCATATTTTCCTGATACTCCAGATGTAAGTATATCTGAGCAAGATTAGACATTTGTCAGTGAGACCTCATTATATATTAACCAAATCTTTTGTTGAAAAATATATTCAATTAATAACATAGCTCTTCAGTATCAAATCGTCCCAGTGAGTCTGAGGTTCTAATATACTTCACAAACTGTTCCACCTCAAGTATCCACTAGCATAAAGCTGTCTGTGCAGAAAACTTTGGAAGAATGGGTCTGCTTGAAGGGACCACAAGCACCAAGCTCCCGCGCTGCCACCCTGTGTGCTCCTGCATGCTCTCAATGGCACTCCAGCACTGATGAGTCTCCCAGGGCTCTTCAAGCACTGATAATTTACCCAGCCACTTGAGGCACTGACGCAGAGTTACCTGCTTGACATGTCTACAGGACAAATGCACTTCAAAGACTGAACAAAATAACAAGAAACAAGCTTATTAGCCATGCTTTACCTCATACGTATAGCACCAGAAAGATTTAAAAAAAAAAAAAAAAAACAAGAAAAGAATAAATAAATAAATAAATAAATAAATAATTATTTTGTCACTGAATTGCAAGAATAGTGTCAAAAGATTCTAGATATAAACTAGGTGTGAAAGGAAAGTCCCAAATTGCGAGCGGAGAAATGACAAGGACCTCCATTTTCCTGACAACTTCCTTGGGGAAAGGGAATTGTTCTAAGGATGGGTTAGGCAGCTCTGACAGCTTGTCTGTCTGATTTGTGCACAGCACAGTGCCTCATTCATTTTGATTTTCTCTACAATTTTTTTCTCAGCGAAGTAATTAGCAGAAATGCTTATTTCCATATAGTAGCGGTCAGACGACTTGTAAGAAAAAGAAGGAAGGAATTATCATTTTAAAAGCAAGACATCAAGTACTGTTAGCAGAATATAGCATAAAATCATCCCTAGATAATATAGTGTTGCAGTTCATATTGCTTGGAAAATTAGTTTGTTTATTCAAATCTATGATCTTGTCATATTTGTTTTCTTTCCTGAACACTTACAGAAGCTTACCAGAACTGAACTCTGGCATCTCAATATGCATTGGAATCAAGCAATCAACTGAAGATAGACAATTAAATTCTGAAAGTTTTTTTGTTAAAAAACAAGGTTTGAGGCTGTAGACGTACTACAATAACTGCTTGTGTCGTCATGACAGCCACAACTTTTGATTATAACATATGATATGGATATCGGACTGCACTAATTTAATCTGAATATGTAATACTCAAAAGACTGTATGTACAAATAACCCATGAAGTTAGTTCAGCAAATGAGTACATTTGAATTAATTTCAGAGTTTTTTGAAAAATTAAAGAAATTATGAGTGGTATTTATTAAGAACCCCTGACTTCAGAACTTGATTCTTCTATTGATCCCAAAGTTAGTTGGCCCTAGGTCACTCTGCAAGACAAATTTATTGTCTTCTCCTGTTTGAAGAAATCTCTTAGGAGTGAGGTGAAGTCTGTACTCTCATTGTGAAGGATTACTGCATTCACACTAGATTTCACCGATTTTTGCATCCAATTTTAAACATAAAGTTTAAGTATATGAATCTAAGAGCTCAGTAGCACACTTCACAAATTAGTCAATGAAACACTATACTGATTAACATCTTTCTTTTTTAGCGAGCTGCGACTTATTGTCAGGAACTTTGATCTGACAAGTGGTTGGAATTTTTTTTTTAGTTACTTTCTAGCTGAATTCTTCTAAGTCTACTCTCATTAGCAGGATACAATTCTTTTCAGTAGGTGTAATTTAATAGTATTTTGTTTGGTTGTGCTGTAGGCTATGTGTTCTTTGGTGAGAACAGATTTGTAACTTCTCTATAGAGCTAATTGGATTTTTTTATTATCATGTTGAAGCTAACCAAAACGACCTTCCCACAAAGTGGATGCCCGAAAGATTTTCTTTCAGAAATAATACTCCTTTCTTCCTGATAACTGCATACTGCTTCAAGTTGGCTAAATATTCTTTTTTTATTATTATTTGTTCCCTGAAGTGTATCTATCGTCTATTCAGAGGTACATCTCTACAGTCACACTTTCAAAAACATGAAAGAAGTATGTCTGGATTACAAATCATTTGAAACAAGAAGTAAACTAGTGTACATATGAAGCAGATACTTTAAACAGGTTTTAGTCTAGAAGACATTTTAAAAAAAGGCTTAAACAAGACTCACATAACATTTATAAGGCAGGAAAATATTCTTAGTTGATGTTGCACATGAAGTGAGACACAGGGAAAAGGATAGAAGAGGATTTTTGAAATTACTTATTTACATTGGCCTGTTTCCACTGAAATTAATCATTAATCTTGGTATATGTAGAATCAGGTTACTTTGTTAGTCCAATCATACATGACTGTAGCAGGATTATACCATAGAGTGAGTCCTGGGAAAAAACTCCATTTTTTTCCTGAAAAAGACAATCAGACACCCTCTGTTCTACCTCTGCGATACCAGTGACAATGTTTTAATTCATTTTTCATGAATGTTTCCTATGGATATTTTTTATGTTACTTGTTTAATTCACTTTTTTCAAGTTCCACATAAAAGAGTTTTTCAAATTCACTGTCAAATGTGCTCATTCATGTGCCTACTTCAGAAACATCCACATGAATGTGTTGCTTGGAACAGGGTGAGATGAAAGTTGGTAAATATAGGCATGGGATAACTTGCCAGAGAAAACAGTACTTAATGAGCCTGCAGTCCCTTGCTGGTTTGATTTCTACAAACCTATAAGTATCAATTTCCTTCCTGTTTATAAATGTCAGTTGACGATTGAAAATTGTGATTTTGGTCATATATATTTGCATTCAAGACTGTCAGAAGTGTACAGGTATTGTCTAAAAAACCACTTGAATGTGTATCCTCATAGGTAAGCTTAGGAAGTATGGGTTAGATGAATGGACAGTGAGGTGGATTGGAAATTGGCTGAAAGATAGAGCTCAGAAGGTTGTGGTCAGTGGCATAGAGTCTAATTGGAGGTTGTCCTGGTTTGGGCTAAACCAGAACTAATTCTGGTTTAGTGCTTTAACTTTTCATTTAATTCTCCTCTAACTAACGGCACTTTCTGAAACAGCAGCACATTTTTTCCAGACAGTGCCAGTTCCCAGCAGTGATTAGGCCTGATGTTTATAGTTCGTGCCAAGGAATGGTGTGCAGAGAGGCCCTTGCTTGTACTTGTTCTTGTAGCGACCAAGGTCACTGCTAAATCTTGTACCCCGTGTTGGGGTGCGGGAGTGAAAAGGGTCTCAAGCACGTAAAAGGTCGCACCTGCAGGGAGGAGCGAACCGGACAGGTGACCCAAACCTGACCAACAGAGTGTTCCATCCCATACACGTCGTATTCAGTATAAAGCTGAGGGATCACAAGGGTCTCTCTCTCTTCTTCTATGGATGACATCTGAGGAGGACTCTGTCTGTTCTTTTGTTGTTGTTCCCAATTGGTGCACCCCTGAATCCAGTGCCTGAGTCCAGCTCCTGCATCCCATCCCTGTCTGCTGCCCAGTCCAGCCTGGGACTGCCCCAGTGCCAGCCCTGCAGCGTGGTGGTGACGTATCGTCATCAGGGTGGGGGGAGTTGGGTTCAGTATTGGTTTTGTATATATTTGTACATATTGTGTATATTTCATTATTTCCTTATTCTTATTATTATATTTTCTTTTACTGTTATTGTTTCATTAAAGCTGTTTTAGTTTTCTTTTCCAAACTGTAAAGTCTCTCTCCCTTGTCCCCTCTCCTTTTCCCTTTTGGGAGAGGAGTGGGGTTAATAGAGAGCATCTGTCATTCATTAGTGGCCGGCCCAGCCTCAACCTGTGACAGAGGACTGTAACAGGTTGATCCCTAGGGGTCAGTACTGGATCCAGTCTTGTTCAATACATTCATCAACAGCCTGGATGAAGGGACAGAGTGCACCCACAGCAAGTTTGCCAATGATACAAAATGGGGAGGAGTGGCTGACACACCAGAGAGCTGTGCTGCCATTCAGCGAGACCTGGACAGGCTGGAAAGCTGAGCAGAGAGGAACCTAATGAGGTTCAACAACGGTAAGTGTAGGGTCCTGCACCTGGGGAAGAATAACCACCAGTGCAGGTTAGGGGCTGACCTGCTGGAAAGCAGCTCTGTGGGAAAAGATCTGGGACTCTTGGTGAACAGGTTAACCCTGAGCCAGAAATGTGCCCTTGTGGCCAAGAAGGCAAATGGTATCCTAGGGTGTATCAAGAAGAGTGTGGCCAGCAGGTCAAGGGAGGTTCTCCTCCCCCTCTACTCTGCCCTGGTGAGGCCTCATCTGGAGTTCTGTGTCCACTTCTGGGCTCTACAGTTCAAGAAGGACAAGGAGTTACTGGAGACAGTACAGCAAAGGGCTACAAAGATGATTAGGGAGCTGGAGCATCTCTCTTACGAAAAGAGGCTGAGGGACTTAGGGCTTTTTAGCCTAGAGAAGAGAAGACTGAGAGGAGATCTTGTCAATGCTTACAGATACTTAAAGGGTGTGTGTCAGGAGGATAGGGCCAGCCCCTTTTCAGCGGTGCCCAGTGACAGGACAAGAAGTAACGGGCACAAACTTGAACATAGGAGGTTCCATCTAAACATAAGGAGGAACATCTTTACTTTGAGGATGGCAGATCACTAGAACACACTGCCCAGAGAAGGTGTGGAGTCTCAGGCCCTGGAGACATTCAAAACACACCTGGATGCTGTTCTGTGAAACCTGCTTTAGGTGATCCTGCTCTAGCAGAGGGTTGGGCTAGATGATCTCCAGAGGTTCCTTCTAACCCCCATCGTTCCCTGATTCTGTGATTTTGTAATGCTAGGAGCCTGCTCACATGCTCAGATTGTATCACTAATGTTAGCTGACATACAGTTACAGAGATTGCCAGCTGAGTAATATTTAAATATCCCAGAAAAGAAGTCACATTATAGCACATAAACCTGAGTTGTGACATTGGAGCTGGTGGTAGGTGTTTCTGGGACTGGTTTCCTCTGGGCTCAGGATCTCCTTGTGCGTAATGTGGATCAGAGGAGCTGGCTGCAGATTCTTCTCTGCCAGATCCAGATACTTCCTGGTGATTTTTCACTGCCAAAGAGGCTGAATCATTTAAATCATTGAAGCCATGGATAATTTTCAAATGGGAGGAGAGGGAATGTGCCTACTCCAGTATATCAGGTTTTTTTTGCAAGAAGGTCCCTGGATCTTTACAGGAAATCACATTCACCAACCCTATTTGGAATATTTCTCTGTGTATATATTGGCAAGATATATTCTGTATACTGGAAAACTTGATTGTGTGTATTTGTTCCTTCTGCAATATGTGCTGAAAAAGACATACCCAGTGACAGAACGTAAATTTTTAACACAAAATGTTATTTAACAGTATTTTCATATGGATGTTACGGATGTTCAGGAATTGTTCAAGATACAGGTGCAAAAAAAAAACAGAATGAAAAAATACAAAGCAGCCAACAGCCTTCTCACAAGACAATCTGAGTATTTTTATGCTTCTTCTGATATAAGTACCAGTTTATTTTAAGGTATGGGGAAAGAATTAATGTTGTTTTTTTCTTTGCCAGAAATTTGTAATGACATGACTGTACAATTATTAGAGACCTTTAAAGTAATCCTGTCTTTCTATACCATATTGTAATTTAGGGAAATGCCATTGATTACATAAACATTATCTTGGCATTGCCTTCCTTCATGGCATCAAAACATGGACTAAACTGGTGCCTTCATACAGAAAAGTGCCCTTCTTCCAGACATATTGAGCTGGAAAATAATTTAATCAGCCTTTAATACTTAACTGATTATACACATTGTACAATAATTGTTTACAAATTTTTTTTTGTTTTGTTTCTGTAGCTATTTTACATTCTGAATCTCTCTCTTTCCAGGTTTCCATAGCAACTCTTGTACAGCTTGATCATTAGAAAGGAGTTCTCTTTAATTGATCTCCTAATGTATAGCTTAATAGTAACTGTTAAGCAGTCTTTTGTTTCCAGGTCATATTTAAGGTTCATATATTTGCATAAAAACATTTCATTAGCTGAAACCAATCATTATTAGCAATTTTCTTCTTTTAGCTTTTTAATAACTAAACCGTCATTGAGGTTTTACAAATAGCAAATATTTATAGCTTGTAGAAAGAGCTTTCTCTGTGAGCCTGGGTGCTTTGTTTCTACGAGCAGCAAGAAAATTACAGAGCTTCAATATTTGATCACATAATACAAAAAGGTTTCTTTTTCTCCAATTGAAATTTAAATAGACTGTGCTAACTATAGGCCAGAGGCAATATTTAACGGTAAAGTTGTAGTGTATTAGAAGCTTCTACAAGTATGAATAACAATGTAAAAAATAACTAAGAATAACAGAACTTCCCAGCCCCCACTGGCAGCACAAAAGCCACAAAATTCTTGCACTAAGTAGCAGTGTTTTCAATGGCATCCTCACCTGAAACAGTCAGGTGGAGACATGCAAAACTAAGTGAAAATAGCATTTAGACATTACCATTTATTTGACAATAAGACAGCTAATTTGATATCTATGATTGTTAGATGAAGAACTGAAATTAACCACGTGCTTCTCAGCACACACAGTTGCAAATTTATATGGGTATGAAATGAGTTTTACTGAACAAGATCTATTGTAAACACCTACCTCTATAAATACACAGTTTGTTTCATATTTTTGTGTATGGAAGAATTGACATGTAAATTTGGATAAACTGAAAAGGGGAGATTTTCCAGTTAGAGGAACTGGGGGGAACAGCTTTCACCAGTATAAGGATCCCATATTTTCGCCTGCTATTCTATGACAGACTTTATACCCTACTCTAGAACCAGTCAGTATTGAAACAGTACTTTTAAAATAATATCACCAGGCTAAAATGCACAAATATAGGTCACACCATCACGCTAAGCTCCAGAAAATGTAATTAGCACATTTCTTTTTTCCCCTTTTCTTTTTTTTTTCACTCTTGCATCCTTGACCTCTGTGTGTCTTTATAGAAACTCTAATAGCATTAAGATTATGCTACGATTAAAAAGCTAGACAGCACAACAATGCTCCTTGACAAGATATTTTTACAATCCTTTTTGATGTCATTCTGTTGGGATTTAATGTCCTTTGAACTTTTGCAAATTAAGTGGATGTTCAGTGGATGTAGTCTCATATGCTGTTTCTTTGTGTTATCTGTTAGGTCTCTTCCGCTGTTTGGAATGAAGGATTGGTTTCCATTTATCCTAGCACCTATAATTTTGTTAAACAGTAATTATTCATGCATAACACGGATTTCAGAATTAGGTTTAAAGACTGGATTTACTATTGCTTTTCAATATGATAAAAGTATGTTTTAAATTGTATAAAGTCTATGCAAGCTAAGCTGATAAAAATGCATTAGCTTTTGTTTCCTGAACTATTTTCATCAACTAACATCACAGTTTAACCATAAACATGAACCCATCTCCCAACATACCGGTAGTGTAATATCATTACTGGTTGTATTGTACTGTGTATGCTCTAGCCACATTATACAAGCATAACAAGAGAAAAGGGGTTGAGACTGAACAGTTCTGTGTAAACCAAGAGCATGTTGTCTGGAAAAAGAATTGAAGCCTTTAACGAGGCAAAAAGAAGGGCTTTATCATAGCATGAATCATCCATAACCAGGATAGTGCAGAATTGCAAAGTGTAAGTTGTATATTTTCAGCAGGAAATAAAATCTATTTAATTTTCCTTAAATCTCTCTGTATTTTTAAGTACAGTAAGATTTACAAGAATCATCAATAGTTCAAGACCCTTTCCTCTGAAAGAACCAAACCAAAATACTGCAAGCATGTGAATGTTTATTATGTAGATTTGCAACTGAACCACCTTCACAGGAGGGAAAAGCCAGGAAGGAATAAAGATGGAATTCCTGAGGAATGTCACAGGGAGAGACATCGTGGAGTGGTTTGACACAAACAGGTTCCAACAAGTCAAGAAGCATTGACTCGGATTAAAGTAGATAATAAAGGAACCAAGCACCCCAGTGACATTTAGATTTATGAACCAAGAACAGGAGGCCTGAAGCTGAGCTGCGAGCAGATTTCTTTACTTAAGAAAAAGATGGAGGGACTGAAACAGGAGCTGAAAATGCTGATAGAAAGCAGTAAACTCAAGTTAAGCTCTGGTGACTGTACTGTTTCATTTTGCCATGCCATCAGAGACATGACAAATCCAGATAACAGGATAGCTGTGCAAAAGGCTGAAAGAAAATGGGAGAATGTGGAAACTAAGGGCATCACGACAAACTGAAGGGAAACAGAGGGAGATGTTTACCTGCAATAGGTATTTTGCTGTTGAGAAGTATAAGAAATGGATTTAGACTGATCAACTAATGCAGAATATTAGAAAGTAGCAGCTCTCAGAAAAATACACTAGGTCTTGTTATGTATGAAAGGTACCTATTAACAGTATGTTATTAATCATTCAAAAAGAAAGGTTTATATTCTCTTCCTTTGGTCTAGGTTTGTGCACCTGTATTGGGATAAAGTTTTCAACTGGTGAGCTCAGACTGCTCTTTTATTCCTTGAAACGGTTGCCTATTTGTACATAAGATGGAAATTTTAGTTTCTTCTCACTGTTGTATGTGATATCTTGTGTTTTTCCAGTGCACAATTCATTCCCTGCATTGAAAACAGACCTTCTAACTCAGACTTTCTCCAAGAGTCATCAGTTTAAGTGCATCACAAACTACTGACTTAATTTGTCAGGTGAAGGGCTATTATTTCCATTGTACAGATGCTAAGGCCTAAAGAATTTTTTTCCTCAGGCAGATTTATATTTCGAGAGAGCTGAAAAAAGATTAGTTCAAGCATGTTGACTTGATTTCAAGCTCTGAAAGACCAATCTGTAGTGGGCACAGAGGTTTTTTTCTGTCCATTTCCTCTTGCATTGCACCTTCTGCTTCATCCGCCCCAAATGATCCCTCTTCCATTTTTTTCTCTATTTTAACACTTCCTCTTCACTCTAATCTCATCTGCCCCTTTCAGCATTTCTCAGGCTTCAGATTTCACTTAAAATCTCCTTCCTCACTGAGTTTTCTCTTAGCCTAGTTTCACCACTGAAGCACCCCACTGCCTCCCCAGGCTTCATGAAGTCTGCTGAATAGCCTTTGTTTCTTTCCTTGGGTCACTCTTTGAGGCTGCACTGTGAGGGAAAGCACTGCACAGCCTACCCAGCAATTCAAGGCAAATAAGCTGTGATGGGAAGATTACAAGACAGTGTGCGAGGCTCCTTGCAAAGTGGGAAACTTCATGGAAGTCGTAGCTTTTGGTGATGCATGTGTGGGCAGTCACTCATCTCCCAGTCATACCCTCTGGAATGTGCCAACCAAAATTGCTGGGATTAGTAACATTTTGTCGTGGTTTCAGCCTACCCAGCTGGCTCCAAAAGCACCATGCAGCTGCTTGCTCACCCCTACCCCATCCCCTGAGGAACTGGGAGGACAAAATGCAACCAAAAAGACTTGAGGGTCGAGACAAAGGACAGGGAGGGC
This sequence comes from Leptosomus discolor, assembly GCF_034619465.1. Taxonomy (NCBI): domain Eukaryota; kingdom Metazoa; phylum Chordata; class Aves; order Leptosomiformes; family Leptosomidae; genus Leptosomus; species Leptosomus discolor. Next base: position 75,476,914 of record NC_141419.1, read on the forward strand.
TCACTCACCAGTTATGGTCATGAGCAAAAGTCAGACTCAACTTGGGGATAACAACCTACATTTAATACAAAAAAACTCCACCATCAAGGATAATCAGAGATACAACCAGGTCTTAAATACAACACACCTTCCCACCCCCCAGCAGGGGGCAGGGAATGGGGGTCACAGCCCGGCCGGCACAAGGTGTCTCCGCGGCTCCTTCCCCCTCAGGCAGAGGGGCCCTCGCAGCCCTCCCCGGCCCCACCGCGGGGTCCCTCTCCCGGCAGACAGCCCTCCACCCACCGCCCCAACGGGCGTCCTTCCCGCGGGGCCGCAGCTCCCCAGAACCCCCCGGGGCGGGTCCCTCCCGGGGCTGCCGCCCTCCCACCGACGGGCGGCTCCAGCGCGGGCTGCCTCGGAGCCGCGGCTGCTCCGGGCCCGGGCCCTGCCCCTCCGGCCCGGGGCCCTCCGCGGGCTGCAGGGCGACCTCTGGGCCACCGCGGGGCTCCAGGGGCTGCAGGGGCTCAGCCGCCACCCCCCCGCTATGGGCCGCAGGGGAACCTCTGCTCCGGCACAGCTGCCCCTCTCCTGCCTCGCTGACCCGGGGGTCCGCAGGGCTGTTGCTCTGACACCCTCCTTCGCTCAACAACACACACAAAACAAAAAGACAGTAATCAACCCCTTCTTTCACTCTTAAATAGTTATTCTCAGAGGCGCCATTGGTCTGGCCTTGCCCAGAGGTGGGTCCGAAATTGGAGCCAGGGAGAGCTTTTTGAAGCCCCTCACAGGAGCCGCCCTGTAGCCCCCTCCCCCACTGCCAAAACCCATGCCAAAACCCCGCCAGACACCAAACCACCACACTCTTGGATCTTCTTTTAATGATGAAGTACACATGAACAGCTAGGAAAATGTGGATTCATCTTTCAGAATATTTGCTTAGATAAGCTGGCTGTCTACAAATACTGAGAGTTATACTGCATGGACCGTGAAGCATAAGGGAATGGAAATAGCTACCCAACTATCAATTACCCATATTTGCTAACAGCAACAGACAACTGGAGACAACTAGAGAAAAGCGAGCATAGTATGAAGAATCCAAAAGCTGTCCTTCAGTAACATAACTACCATTCCTGAAATAAATACTATGAGAGAGGCACATTTTTATATGTGTTTAGGACCAATAGCATGGATTATTAAGATGAGGTATTAGCTGTTGACACAATTGCAAAGTTAGTGTGTAAAACTAATACAAAAAGTTATAAGTAAATTGTCAAATACAACTGCTACACTTTGTTCCAGCACAATTTGGTTGTAAAGCCTGTCTAAATTCCTCCCAGTAAATTGTTGCACAGCAAGAATGATCTAGTAATTATACAAAGCCGGAACAGTCTTACGCATCTTTCTTGCCATTTTCTTCCCAATTTAGTGAGACAACTGTGTTTTAGTGAAAAGTTGGCACTCGAGATAGCTCTGATCCCAGGCTCTGCTTTCTCAACAATCTGTGATCTGAAGTCCCTGCCTCTGGGATGGAAACTGTAAGTCACATAGCCAGTTGCACACAGGTTAAAACATGTCACAACAAAAGGTAGGAGGGAACCTCAGTCAAGGGTGTTTGTAGTTTCTACTTCTCTTCAGAAATTTATTTTCAGAATCTTCTCATCATTCATCCTTCCTGGGAAAAGCCTTTGGGCATCCTGCTTCCCTGTAACTCAGTTGCATTGCAACTTCGTTCTCTTAGTCTTTCTACGTCAGAGTTTTGCAAAATATATATCCAAATGAACAAAATAAAGGGAGGAAATAGTTGGCATTCACTTTAGCATGACATATCCATCTAGAGGAGGATTTCTGTATTTGAATGTCATCTATGTCATACCATTCAGCTTAAGGCTGACGGATGGGTCGGCTTTAGTAATACAGATGTAGCTGGGTAGGTATAACATGAATTGGTTACGACATACCTTGATGCTATATATTTTGAGGGACACAGTGCAGTGTGCCTGTGTGTGACCCTTGGTCAACTGGTAGGTTACTTCTTGCTGTATCATTTGGCTTACTGAACTTACAGGGTGTTTTCTTGAAGTTTAGGAATAGGAGAATGGAGTAACAGAAGTATGTGAGGGTATTGCCACAAAATGGTTGGAATGACACTGAAGTTCCTCCATCCTTCCTTTTGAAACTCAGAAGAGGGTACAAAATTGAAAAGCCAGAAGCAGGACACCATCCCTGTCAGATAGGGGAGGAAAGATAGACTGTTCAAAGGATCATACTCAAATCATGAAAGTTGCAGGAGGTGTTTTATAGTGTATCAAACTACACTAAGCTTTGCAAAGCTGGATAGTCCAAAGAGGTAACTTACCTAATACACATTTTTGTACTCTTGCTTCACTATTGTGATGTATTTTAGGTGCACTTAGTTAATTTTATTCAAATTATTACCCAAAACAATGAAAAAAGAAAAGAAAAATAAATAAATGTCTTCATTCGTAACAAAAAGAAATATGTAAGTTCCTCATTATCTTGAGTGAGAGCACAATAACATGCTGGAAAGAAAATTAAAAAACCTCAATTCAATAGATCTAATGCTCAAAAAAAGGAAAAACAAATATATTGAGAAGTAGTTTTAAAAGCTGGAGAATATCAAAGCGGACAATAAAAACCAAGAAAGAAGCATAGCTAGAAGCATAAAAAAGTATCATAATTATAAATTGTAAGTTTGAGTATAATGTAACAGTTCTGAAAGACTGAATGAGAACAAAAAATGAGAATAAAAGGAGCAGGATGGTGGGAAAGAGTCAGTGATCACGTTAAATGCCACAGTGAGAATTTCGAAATGAGAGCACAGATGAACCAGAAGTCTGAAGTGAACAAAAGAAAGGTGAGAGATGTCAATGGAAGCAAGGCTAAAATTACATTGCCTGTGAAGGTTTGGACATAGTGATACTGCTTAAGGGAACAGCTTGGAAGACCATCGTATTCAAAACCCAAGACTGATAATGCCCAATGCATTCAATGCGTATTTTAAAAACCACGGCAAATATATTGCGTATTGTGCAAGAAAGGTATGTGGAATACCATTTTATACACTTCTGTATTTCTTCAGAAAACCAAAGATAGTCTGTGGTGAGAGCAAGTTGTACAACCACGGATTCTGAAGTCAGAAAAAATGGTTAGATTATAGCTCATACCACTTGTGAAACGCAAGCTGCAAAATGGCATATTTTCAGGCCTGTTTTTAGTCTAGTAACTCATAAGGTCATCACATAGCCTGGTAGGGTTGAATTTGCAGACTACCAGAATATTGCAATAATCAATAGTTTAAATAATTATTTAGTACTTAACTAATTAGACTTGTTATTGCCTGGAGAGCCTTAAATAAAAGTATTTACCAGTTAGACAGAAAACTGTTACATCAGCTTCTGTACAAAACCTTTTGAGATAAATAAATGGAGAACTATGCTTTGACTCAGCCTGCCTTATAGACATCTGATTTATTAGAAAACATGCTAGTACAGACTGTCCCTGAGTTCAGTTGTTACTGGTCACGCAGAAATGAATTCACCTCACCAGGAGCACGGTTCAGACAGAAGAAAAACAGTAGATTGACAAAAAGTTTTTTTCCAAATACAGTGAAGTATTCAGGGCATAATGCTTAAGTAATGCAATGAATCTATACTGACTTGAAGGATTTTACAAAATCCTAGGGAGTCCAAGATCGATAATACAGAGATGTTTTTAAATTCTAAGTCAGGATTAAATTGAATGGAATCTGAAATGAAGGTATCTCACTGAGATTGTTCAGTTAAAGCCTTCAGAGTTGAACTTTTGCCTAAACTGAGGTCTTATTTTTCTTGCTGTCTGAAAGCATTGTGAAAAGAACCTAAAAGATCATATGCTTTGCAGGAGCAGGTAGCTGCTTAAATTATCATAATCAGGAACAATTAATGCAGCAAGTCAAAACAATAGGTAATAGCCATGTAATCAAAAGCTTTGTAAACTGTTCACGGAGTATAGTAAGGACAAAAGATGCATTTCTGTAAGTTTAAAAAACATTGATTCTCTATATAAATATGTATGCCAAACTCGGACACCTAATATCAGGAAGAAATCAGGTTTGTTCAGCAGTCAAGCCCTAAAAGTCTATTGCTGTCAAACTGTAAGTGAAACATAAATATATGTATAATGTAAGTCCTTAATGTCATTGAAAATATGAATGTGGCATTGAGTCTCATCTAACAAGGTTTTTGACTGACAGCTCAAGCCAGAGTTACCAATCTGAAACAAAAGAAGAAGGAGAAGAAAGAAAATCTAGATTGATGGAGCAATCTTGCTCCTATTCAAGTCAATGAAACACTCTCATTCAAGCATGATCAGACTCCTTTTGTGCTATATACTAAGTACATAGGACTCTCCATCTTTGTCCGAAGGTGCTTACCTGAGGAGAAGGTGAAATTTAAAATTTCTCTTGATCATTAGACTTAAGCTGATGATCAATATGGTCATTATGATTGTGTTTATGTTATCAGTACAAGGGATTTTAACATCAATTAACTGTCTAAAACCTGAGGATATTTATTTTTTCCTGAAATTTTTCAAAATTGCAAACTGAACTGTATTTTCTTGTATTTGAAGTCTTTCACTACTTATTTTACTGATATTTTATTGCTTACTACTACTCATTCTGAAATTAATAAAACCTATTTTTTAATTAGAATATTTCCTGGGATCTGTGTAAACAAACATCTAATCAAACATGATTTTCTGGTTTTGGTAACAGCTTCATATTTCTTTCACAGAGAAAAAAAAAGGTGTGCATCCTTACAAAAATTTCTTATTTTATAAAGAAAAGATTGATCTAGCAGGATGCAAGTATGTATCTAGGAATGAAAAGAATAAGAATGTAGGTATGTTATAATTACCTGTATCTAAAACCATGATATAAGGAAATTTTCTCCTTTATGCCTTCTAATGTTAGGAAAAAAAGTGCAGTTCATACTTGCCTCTCAGTACTTGTTAACAGTCTTCATGACAAACATTAAAACCCTTTTGATTGTTTCTTAAAACGTTTTCAGTTCTGCTTTGGGCATGCACAGAACAATGCCAGTTTGTACATCTATTTCGTGTTTAAACTAACAAAAGCTAAAAATAGAAAGCACTACATACCCTGACTAATCTGACCCACTCAATATGCTCAGAATGCAGTTAAACCCTTTTTTTTTAAGATGTATTGGATATGTTTTGGTAATTTTAACAGAAAGGCTCAACAGGGTGTTTAGTTCAGGGTTAACCCCCAAATTTACAAGCTGTTTCTCAGTCTTTACTCGTGCCACCTCAGCAGTTATCATAGCTTGCCAAAACAAAACAGAGCCTTTGCATTATAGGTTTAGGAATGGAGGGCTGAATGCAGCAGGTAGCTCCTAACCTGCAGATAAAACATTGGGCTATTCCTCTTCTCCATTCTTAAAGGTTTTAGTCTTTAAAGTAATGAAATAATCCTACAGGAAGCTACTCTTGGCCAAGTGTACTTGCAGTTCAACTCTCCTTTTTTTCCCTCCTGCTATTTTTTTGCCACCTAATTGTTTCATAACCCTTTTTCAGCTGCATTACAACTGCAGCAGGAAGAGGTGAAGGGATGCAGTGGTGCCCTCCTACGCTACCCTGCATGTTGGTGGAAGACAAAAGAGAATTGAGTCTAACTAGGCTGAGGAATTTTAATGTAAATTACCATCTGAGAGCAAACAAATGTATTAACAAGTAAGCTATGATGGCTGAGGCTGGCTGGTAACTGTACTAGGGAAATAAAAGTGCATATCTTTATGTCCGACTTAGATACCTAAGCTGTTGAGAGGAATGTTTTAAGAACTCCCTTTGGTTTGTACTTTTCTAATATAAAAACAGCTCCCTTTCCATGCTTTTATGAAATTACAACTTTTAACTATTATTTTCTTCTCATGAACTGCATAACAAGTATGAAATTCCAGTTTGATATTTATACTTTCATCGTCAGGGCCAGGCACTGAGAAGTTGGACACTGGTGGGTAATTCTATTGCTGGAGGCCACAGGCACTGCCTCCATGAATACTGCAGCTCTGTTGTGTTACTGCTTTAGAACAGTTGCTCGTCTGCTCAAGGAGGTATACAGATTCTTATGTTCAGTGCAATGATGGTTAGTTTCACAAACGATCAAAAAGCCGAATTTTCACTGCCCAGTCAGATTTTTCGTTGAATGTCTCATAGCCGGACTTTCAGTCATGCTCAGCAAAGAGTGTGGTCCTTTACTTCAGATGCAGTGTGCAGCATGGGCTTCTCCCATGATTTTCTTCCACGCACAAATACCAGGACCTCAAATGTTAGTCATTTAAAGGGAGAGTGAGTCGTTATCTACATACATTGAAGTTAGGAAGAATTAGAGTTTCACGGCAATTTTGTCACTGAGGTGGTGGTCTTAAAAAATAACAGATGTTCCAGCACAAAAAGTGAAGTTCTCTTTCAAATCCAATTTGGAAACAGCTGTGAAGCTCTAATGATTTAATTAGTGTTGAATGCATGAAATTTCATTAAAATAAATAAATAAAATTTAATTAATGACATTCATCCATTTAAATTCATAAAATGCGTTTGATACAAAACCCCATATCATATTATTTTAAGTATATATTTTCATACTTCGAGACTGATTCTTACGTGGTATAAAGTATTATGCTGATTTACCCAGGATACCAGCTTAGAATCTGGCTGATATAATTTGCTCTAAGTCCTATGCTCTAAATCTAGACAAATCCTATGAAGACCAGAGCATGAAGCAGTAAGTGCTTCCCATGCACATATAGTAGTGCTAAGAATCTCCTTTCAGGTGGGATCTGGGCTTTCCTCTAAACTAGACAACTCACACACATTGTGTAAAAAATTGGACTGTAAAAGCATTAAGCACTCTGAAATTACAGCAGCTGACCTTATGAAAGACTCAATTTTCCCAAGATTTATTTTAAGTAAACAGGTTTCCTTATATGTAAATTAATACTAGTCGAATTTAAGAAAGTCTCAATCTCCAGATTTCATATTTTCAGGCACCCTTAACTGGAAAAGCCATTTCAACACATTTGTAAAATGTATCATTTAGTTAAAATCTATTGTAAGCTAAAGGAACTTGAATACTTTAGGAACACTTTAAGTCATTATGTTGTCATTAGGAAAGTATTAATAATTGTTGTTTATAACTGTTATAACTACAGTCAAAGACAGTTCAGCAGCTCAGGTCACCCTCAAGTAGTCCCAGAGGGATTCAGGGCAGCTCAGTGAGCCTGGCAGCCCTGGTAATTTGCCTGCTCTCAGAGATGCTGTCTGGTCGCACACAAGTGGGGGCATAACACGCAGACTGACTTTGCTGCAGCACCCTCGGCCGCGTGCTCTAGGGTGGACTAATGCACAAGGCAGCTGGAACTTTTTCTAAGGAAGCCTGTGTCAGTCAGTGTCAGGCCTGTGTTTTTACAAAACAGAAAAAACTTTTCTCCATTTATTTCTCGCATTTGCTTTAGCTTAGAAAAAAGTTCTGCTCAGAGCAGGTGGAGGAAGATGTTCCGTTCACTGGAGCACCAAATTCCCCTCTTGATTTTTTTCCATCCTAGTTGTGAAAGGCACCCTGTATTGGACCCAAACAATTCACCGTTTCTAATGCCAGGGGCTAAAGCATACCTTTCAAATGGGTTGTTACAACTGATTCACATTGTTTACTTTCTCTTCAAGCATTTAGTCCCTTAACAGCACCTGGTAAAAAGTGCATTCAATTTCTTATGTAAAGGAGATATAGGACTGTAATCTTTCTTTAAAATGTGTGCTCAATATTTATTTTATCAGCCCAGTCAGTGTTGGTTTAAATCCAGAAAAACAAAATAAAAATTACTGAAGTTCTTTCAACCTAAATCATCACATAGTAAAAATTATTTTCATTTTTATCTGCATCTGTACAGACATTTTACCCTACCAGACTGCTTGTGTTTTTGCTTCTAGTGTGTAAGCACAGGACTGGAAAGACTTTCTGGGCCACTGAGTCCAGTTGTCTATCATAACAGACATGGCTTCTTCACAGTTGTCTTACGATTTATCATAAATGTGGGGGTTTTCTATTATTTAAACCTTTTAACACTGAAGAGTTCACATATTTTCTTCACCCTTCATTTGACTTGTTAGAAGAAAATACTCTTGAATCCATTTGAAAAAATTATGATTTCCTCTGATAGTAAAGTCCTGCTCCTTGGTGTTAACGAGTAAAGAAAATACACATTTTAAAATAGACTTATAGAATCATTTTGGTTGGAAAAGACCTTTAAGATCATCAAGTCCAACCATTAACCTAACACTGCCAAGCCCATCACTAAACCATGTCCCTAAGCACCACATCTACACATCTTTTGAATACCTCCAGGGATGGTGATTCCACCACTTCCCTGGGCAGCCTGTTCTAATGCCTAATCACTCTTTCAGCGAAGAAATTTTTCCTAATATTCAGTCTAAATCATCCTAATAGCTCAGTCATCCTGTGAATGATCAAAACCTCCGGGTCTATGACTCTTTCACTTCTTTTCAGCTGATGTTATCCTTGCATAGAATGGGCGTTTGTTACTAATCCCAAATTCAATGAGCTTCCATTTTGCAATATTTTGTCCTATTTCTGATGGTTTAGTCCCTCTAGATCACTCAGATGTTCACAGATGATATCTACATACACCTTTTGATTTGATAACTCAATTTTCCTCATCAATAAGTTTTACTCATGCTCCTTTTTGGAACATACTTTTTTTTTTTTTTCCTTTTTTTTCCTTTAGTATCATTATCAGAAATAAACCAATCAGCCCAAGATTTATCCTTGAACTCCCCAAATAACCTCTACAGAACCCAGCAGTTCCTTTCCAGTAAGCTTTTGTTGTCTTCTGCAGTTCTTTATCCACCTTACAATTCTTGTCTTAATCCCTGCATTCTACAGGTGAAGTAGTAATTTCCTGTGTGGCACCATATCAAATACTTAGTAAACCTAGTTTATATTTCCCTTGTGTAGAAAAAAAATCATTATCAAAAAAGGATATCAGACTAGTCCAGCATAATCTGGACTAATCTTCAGCAAACCTGTGTTGCATTTTCTATTTTATCTCAGTGTCTTTTTATTCAATTCTTTAAAAGCTAAAGCCTAGCATACTATTGAGATCAGACTAATCTCCTCTTACCCTTCTTTTGCACCCCTACTCCTTTATACCAAGTCTTGCATTTCCTATCTTGTAATCTTATGGCGCTACCACTGACTTGATAGATTTCTTTCAAATACTTACCTTCTCCACATTCACATCTCAGAGCTCACTGTAGCCAACAACATTACTAATGAGTTCCCTCAATTTATTAAGGTTAGCCCTTTTGAAGCCCAAAAGCCCAAGCTCTCATTACAAACCTACTATAATTTAATTTAAACTAAATCAGTTCACAATCACTCAATCAGATATTATTTGTACTTTCAGCCTTTTTTATAGGAACTTGCTGTAGACTCATTTTCATATAAAGTAGCACCACCTTTTGCGGGTTCAAGGTTCAATGGATAAAGAATGTAATAACAGTTAAACCCAGAAAGTCTTGACCCCATTACTGTAGTGAGAATGCTACATGCTCAAGCCCACAAGGACTTTAATAAAGGAATTTAAAATGACTGACACAACTCTGAGAGTGTCCAGCTTAGGGCTGAAATAATGTCGGAGTGAAAGGACTGTGATGTGAAATGGTTTTGGAATAAGCAGATTGTAAATGAAGGTTTTCTCTTGAGATACAACAGAAAGAGAGAAGAATGCACTTGAGTCTGGAAGGGAAACAGAAAGGGCAAGGGCAACTTTGAGGCAATTATTTTTTCCAGATTTTTCTCCTGTGTTCTATGACTAGGTAGAGATAGAAATGCTCCTGTCTGCTTTCAGTCTTCTGTTTAAAACTGCTCAGTTGTAACAATTCTGGATTGATTTTACCAAATATAAGCATGTTTCTCCAGAATGTTCCTCCAGACTCCTGCTTAGGACATTCTGATCCAAAAGCAGAGTTCTGAATTTAGTATCCCATGGTGGATTTTACTCCCTTGGATTTGTCCAGTCAATTTTTCAATCTGTGTACACTGATAGAACCTGTAGTCTTCTGTTGCAAGGGGTTTTACAGCTCAATTATGTTGCATGATGAAACATTTCCTTTCTTTGAACACGCGCCGTCATAGTTGCATTTGATAGCTGTATTTGATACCTGCTAGTTCTTGCCTGGGGGGATACAGTAGGCAGCCTCATTCTTACTGTCTTCCCAGTGTCACATGTAATTTTTTAGACTATCATATCTCTCTGCGGTCATCCTTTTTCTAGCATGAAGATATCTCATCTTAGTTATTTTCTGCTGCAGAAATTATTACATATTCTTGAGTGGTAGTAGATATGTACTGCATTTAAAGAACCATGTGTGAAATTTCAAAAAGAAGAGAAATAAAAAATATCTTCTACTAAAGCCATGGAACACTACAGGCAATCTTCGTTCTTTTCTCAGTAAGCAAAGGGACGTTTGAAGAAACCAATTATGACTGGTATTTTTTTGTTACATCATATACCCTTATTACTGTTATATCGGTCAGTTTGAAAATCTAGTTCAAGCAAAAGCCATGGCAGATCAGCTGTTTTTCTGAAAGGTGTAAACAGAGATGACTTGCAGGTGCAGTGCCTCTCTGCAAGCAGAATCACAGTAGCAATCAAACACGACCAGCTCATCCTCTAAATGGCTAAAGTCATTCCAGTTCACCAAGGCTGGCATAATCAAACCATTCTTTACTAGGCTCATCTTTTTTTGGCCTAAGATTTGTACCTCAGTAACACACAATAATCACCAATGACATCAAGGAACTCAATACACTGCCATTAATACCCATGTGTTTGCCTACCTGCGTCCTTCAGAATTGTCATGGTATTTTTCATCTCAAACTACACCTTTTCCTTTGACCAAAACAATGCCACAATAGCGAAAAGACTCAGGAGAATATGGAGCAAAAGTCCCCAGGAGAAGCCCTGTGTAGCATTACATGAATAATTCTCAGCACAAGTTTTTAACTGATCTGAAACTAAAGCAAATGAACAGGCAAATGGCCCCAAGCATCTTATTTCATGCAATCATGAGATCAGATCATGGTACACACGCATAATCCTGAATTTAAATCAAAAACATCTATCAGACAATTTGCCTAGGCCCATCTTTGTGGCTATAGGTTGGAATTTGAGATACCAAGAGTATGAAATTTAACACATACATTTGAATAACAATATTAACAAGTGAAAAGGAAATAGAAGTACACTTTATTGTCAATGAACAAGTAATCTGCATTTGGAAGGTTACCCTGTTCTTCAGTAGTGCCATGCATAAGAAAGAAAAGGTGGTATATGAAGGACTTTGCTCACGGTAGCAGGGCAATTCTTAAACTGATGACATGAAGCTAATTTTGAGTGCTGGATTTAGCAGGAGTGATTTGTTACCTTTCAGTATAAAATATTCATTTGTTAACTATGAGCAATAATTAGCTCAAAGTACAATTAGTACAATAACTTCCAGTAATTTTGGTCAGTTAAGCCCACATTTTGCTCATAATATTTAATAAAATATTAAAAAGTGTGACTACTTTTATATCATCATCCTTAAAACCACACTAAGTTATTTTAATCAATATACTTGTTTTAAGTAAAAGCCATTTAATCTTCTGACTTATACATTAACCTTCCATTAAGTATTAGTGAAGAAGTTAAATGCACCTTAGTCAATAATGCTAATGCAGGAACTGTTGTATTACCTATGGAGAAATGCGTATTCATATTATGTTAAAGTGGCTATCCTTAACGATTAGCTATTATATGTCAGGAAACTGATCATAAATTTGAAATACTTTGCAGGAAAATGAATTATAATGTTGAAACTGAGTTCTCAGTACTGTAATAATTCTGAAATGAGGTCATCTACTTCTCCTGGTCAGTGCTTTTTAAGGCAATGATATTGAAGTGATGAAGATACCCTTGATGATACTTTAACCTCACCTTGTGGTTTCACATCTTGGTGGCTAATAAACGAGACTGGTAATTGAACTATACTAAAATGAAATATATGAATTTACCTGCAGGTGTATGGTGAAGTTGTTTCAGCATAAACTCTCATAGCTCTGTTTCTACCTAGAAATGCCTACATGTAGCACTGAGCAAAATGCTATAGTTATGCCAAAACTTTTCTCTTAAGTTTTAGACTAAATTACAGCATCAAACTACCTGCTAATAGATTTTCTTCTATATGACTTTTTCTACCTTTTATTTCCTAGAACAGATTTTTGTTCTAAACCAATTTGTCCTCCAAGATACATTTTTTACATTAATAAAACAAGCTGCCTCCACTGTGGGATACAGAGGCTGCACAATCCTGCTGTTTTCCTTCTGTTAGGTCTGGTATCTGTGTGGATATTTTTTTTAAGAATAGTTTTCTATTGGGTCAGCCATAAAAATCCATTTGTCGTTTAGTTGCATTATAGCTAAAGCTAACATGAGGCAAGAGAACCTGTGGATGGGGAAGCAGACCATGTCCTTTGTCAGTAGTTAGTTGTTACATTAGTTTTGCTGTGATGCAAAACGATGTCTACATAATACATAGTGTAGATAACCATGAAAGAGACAACAAGAATTTGCTCAGGTGCTCAGTCAAGTGATCTACAAAAATGTGTTGTAATACAGACTGTATCTTTCAAAACAGAAAGAAGAAAAAGAGAAAGGGAAAGTAAATGGTGTACACCTGTAAGTAAAAAGCATTTTGCCTGTCTTTTGAGGATGGGCATGAGTAGTTTTCAGGATAATACTTTTTTTAAATTGTTGATTTTTTTTCTCCCATAGTATAGTTCTTGTTTTTTCTGGCCCTTTTCTAATCTTTATTTCAGCACTGTAAATGATTATTCTGCTCGGATTCACCTCTGCTTGTCCTTGCTGTATCATTTGAGTGCCTTCTGCTGACTTTACAGAATTTTGTCCCCAAATCCTTGAAGATCCATCTGGTGTCCTAAAGATGAAGTACATTTGAAAAAGGCCAACATTTCAAAGGTAGAATTTAATTGGTTGTTATATAGTTAAATTATAAACATAAACTAGCATTCATATAGCAATATAATAATACAATAATTCATATAACAACTCTAAGATGTCTCTCTTGTGAATTCTAAAAAAACATCTTTTTTACATATTTCTGAATTTTGTGGGTCTATTTTTCTATCCCATATCCTGGTCCCATTTTTTTCTCAGTACATTCACATCTATACTTTAAACTAGAAAGAGATTTAAATGATATGGGATGTTTATGCAATGGATTGAAGATTAAAAGTACGTTCAGACTCTCCACAAAATCTGAAGATTTTCACTCAGTAATCACTAAAATAAAAAGCTGGGCAAGTATTTCCGTATCTTCCTTTTTCAAATAACTAGTATTTCCTTTCATCTGAGAGCTTGTACTGCTTCAAAAGTCTGGAATTGGCAATGTTGAATGATATGATTAAAGATGTGCTTACTATCTATGGCCACTAGACAACAGCAGCTGTATGCTGCTTGAAAATGCTATTACTTTCTTATAAAATATAGAACTTGCTTATGAAAGGTACTAGCTTGACATTTTGTAAGTGAGACAGTACTATGAAGTGCTCTATCATATTATAATTTTACTCCCTCTTCCGTATGGGAGTTGTTTTATTACTAACAATGGTTGAAGAAGAGAAGCATTGGATTCTCAGTGTCTTCACAGCTATTGAGAAGTATTATTTTGAAAAAAGTAGATTGTTTTAAAAGGAAGTTAATGTGAAATAACTTACTAGTATTACCTGATCTTAAACTGTGGTTCTGAAAAAGCTACAATTTCTTTTTTTCTGTGTAAAATCTGCTTTATCGTGGAGGGCTACAAGACAAAGCACATTTGTTTAAAAGAAGTGAAAAAAAAATCCTGAATGCAAAATTTCCTGTATTGAAAAGTAGCATGAACTGACACTGTGACATCGTAATAAAATCTCCATTTTTCTGTAGTACTGGATTTCTTTACTAACTCGGCATTCACTTTAAGTTATCGGTTTTGGCACCAAAGATGTAGCGTTTGAATGCTTACGGTAAATACTCTCTTCACCCAATTGTGTGCTTCTTGCTGATTCACTTTATCCCAGTTCAATCCCTTTGTTACAGTTCTTACACTTCTTCAAATGCTGTTTGCATTTGTTTCTACAGATGATAACGTTCAGATTCAGGATTAATGACAAGCAAACCATCATCTACTCCAGTTCTCCTCTTGCCCACTTTCTGGCTTTTGCTTTATGGTCCTTTTTCCTGACTTCTAGTCTAATGCAGTTTCTAACTTTTAATGTTCTAGTAATCCACATTTAAATTCAATACACTATTTAGGAGGCCTCAGACTTCGGGCACCCTTTCCAGCTTCTCCTTTCTTAATTTCTTCATGGGTGTTCACAGACGTTTTATAAAAGTCTCTGTTTCGTTCCTTCAGCTTTTGTTTCCAAGTTCTCTTTATGTATCTCACTTCCTAAAAATCTTCCACATATTCTTGTTTAGGAACTCTTTCTCCAACAGAAGTTTCTTGAGAATCTGCAACCCTCTTTTCCACTCACATTATATGTGATGATGATTGATGCACCAGTGAAAGATACCACTGTATCTGCCTTTTCCCTTGCTTTTAGATTACTCACTTTCCCCATTATGAGGTCTCCCACTGCTAGCTCGTATTGAGTATAGTCTTATTTCATACAGGAACACATCCATCTCCTGTAATAGCGGGCAACTTGTTGGTAACAGTTTTGGTCTACAAAGTCCATAGAATAGGCATCTGTCTCTCCTACAACCACCACATGTTGCAAAGCATTTCTTTGCTACCAATAATAAATGTGTTATTACAAAAACCTAAAGCCACCATTCATAATGTATGACAGAAAAAGATCAGAACTTTCAAGGGAACTGCTAATGTCTCATATTCCTTCAATAGTAGGAAATTTGCTACATTAAATGCCTCTGTGATCATGTGTTGTACAGCACGAGACACAAAACACAGCCAAGTGAAGAATACAGCCTTATTCTACAATCCTGAACTAGTGAGAATTCAGTCCTGGGGATTTGATTTAATCCTGAACCTATAAAGAAAACATAACAGATCGGAAGATTTTATCTGTCAGCATCCACTTCCAATTAACTGTCTTCCCTGATGCTCCCAAATTTTCTGTCTTTACATGCAGACTTTCTCCTCTTGCCCTTCCCAATACTCAAGCCCCTAGCTGAAAAAACACTTTCAGCTTCTCCCCATTCTTCACACCACTCATGCAGTCCTTTAAATCTTAGTATTTATTTTTTCAACTTTTTAAGGTATCTTTGTTTTGCTGTCCATACAATCGAGTCTTCTATCTGGCCCCTCATTCATGTCTTAAAAAACTAAACATGCTTCACTTTGGTGTTCTCAGGGAAAACTTTTGAGTATACTTCAACCCTTGAAAAGAAGTGTAGTATATTATTTCTCTATTAGTTGTATTATTTTAACTAGGATCTCTTGTCTCTCTTCTAAAACATATACAATTTAAGAATATTTTATTCCCATATTTAAATAATAACTTGTATAGTAATGTGCCTTCCACTTGCTTGAAATTGATCTTACCTTTTGATTTATCAGTTATTCCAGCCTCAAAACTTCACTTGCCTGCTTGCCTACTTTTTCCTCCACATCACTTTTTAACTACTAACTACCTTGTCTGCATGGTATTTACGGTTCTTTCTTCAGTCCAGTAGCTGGCTTACAACTATTTCGGTAACATTGCCTCCAAGAAATGGATTTAATATTAAAGTGGTTATGGCTGTGATGATCTTACCGTTAAAAAAAAAACTACACAAATAGAGACATGGCCTCTTTCTATAACTACATCAGCTAATGTAGCTGAGAGCTAAGGCCAAGGTTTCAAGAACATGAGGACATGTGTCCCTGAAAGCTCATCTGCTTATTGTTTTTCTCTATTTTAAGTTTGAAAGGAACACTAGTGTACCTTCAGAGAACTCCTATCAAACACTTTCAAAATGTGCATATGATTGCCACGGTCTGACCCATTTATGAGTTTACTTACTGCAAAACAACATACCCCAGGAAACTACTAGAGATAGTTTTTAAAAGTGACCTTGACAAAGTGCTTTAATTACAGAATTTTGTAACTTCACTTGAATCTTGTTTGCTGTTGTTGTTGGGCGGGAATGAAAGAAAAGAGTATAGGAAGGTAGGAGGTGCTGCTTAGTTTAAATTAGTGTTTACTATGTATTAAATTTCATTGAAATCTAAATCAGAAAATACATTTTTGGGGGAGAAATCATGTAAAATATATTTATTTTTTCATTCCACTCTGATGAGACAATTTTCATGCCACTCAGAATTGTGCAGCTGTTTGCATTGAAAACCTGGAAGTTTATACCAACATGCCTTGAACAGGATGAACCCAAATTCTGCCTTGATATGCAATTGCTTAAAACAGGACATTTAACTTAATGTTAATGGTAACCTTCTAGAGGCTAAACCATTCTAGATGACAGGCAGCAATGAAGTTTTGTCAATTAATTTCCTATTCCATTTCCACAAGGAAAGACTAAAAAAGTAGTCCTAATGTAGACTTACTGTTGTGCAAATACTTTCAGTTCTTGCCTGTGCAGTCCTATATTCATAAGAGGTAGTCAAGGAGCAGTGAGAAGTGAGTGAAGACCAACCCAAGCAGTTGGTTAAATCATTTGCTAATACCTTCTCCCAGAGTCCCTCCCAGTGCCAAGTTTCCCATGACTACTTTTTTGGCTCTTAATTTGGTGGCCGTCCAACCTGGAGGGATGAGCAATCAGAACATAGCCAACTGATCTGAAAAAAAATTTGGATGCTTGAGTTGTTTACTTAAATGGCTGGGAAATCTGTGGGGATTAGGCAGAGTAATTTACCTGCACAATTTTAGTTCCTAAGCCTTGCTGTCAAAATTCTGAACATTCATCCTTACTGTAATTCCTTTCACTTTTTATATTTTTGCCATTACTTCATTGACATACTTTGCATGAGTTCTAGTGACATTTCAGAATATACCAAAATAATATTTGAAATGTCTTAATGTAACTTTTAGTGTACAGTTTGGATAGATTTCTTACCTTATGTATAAGCCTTCCAAAGGTATCCAGTGAACAAGCTCCCTCAAAAGTCCGTCTGCCTTAGACGCCTATTTCAGGACCAGCTTAAACATCCTTTGGAGGTTCACAGTTACAACAGACATGCTAGAAAAATGTGCAATAACACATAGCATAGAAAAATACATGTTTTGAAAATATATATTGAAATACTAAAGTAAGGGATTTCATTATCAGAATCAAAATAGTTTCAAGGAATCCAACTCAAAGTTTTAAAAAATTTGGTTTTATCGAAACTGAAAATCATAAGAAAATTTGAAATATAATTTGTATAATCACACTGTTATAAATTTTGTCCAATTTAAGGATATGAATAAAGGAAAAGAATTCTTCCAAGACAGCATATATCACCAAAGAGCTAGGAATAGCTTCTACATGCACAGTGCTGTAAAATTTTTTGTTCTCATCTGGTATTTTCTCCTTAGTGATGGTTATTTTTGTTCTCTCGCAACAGAACTGGATACAATGATTGAAATAGCAGAGAAAATTTGAGTTTAACTAATGAGATGCAAAGTATATGATGTGAATGGAAATTTTTTCTGTATCTCAGTGCAACTTTGTAGAATTACTAGGAAAATAATTACAATTGTGAAAATTAATTAGGACATGGCATAAGGTGTTCTGTTTCCACAAAACTTACAGTGCCGATACAGATAAAACTTAAAAATATCATGCATTTTTTCTTTATTTACAAACACTTTCTCTTCCTGACTTTGCCCCTAGCCTCTGCCGCCTAAGTAGGCTTTTCTTGTCAATGTCTCTAAATTACTTTGCTCATATAGAGCTCCAAAACCTCAAATAAATCTCTGTTTCTGTTTAATTTTGATTGATTTAATGGATGATCTAAAGAAATAATTTTCTGTGTATGCCATAGTATTAAGGTGAAGACAAAGGCACTATTCAACTTTCATAAAATCAGTTTGTGTGCCAGATGTAAAATCAATTAACTCTAGTGAAGTATAACCTTGTATTTTAAAGACAGAGGTATCATAATTGCTATAGTTTTCCTTCTCAGCAAGATGAGCCTGGCCAATGTTTCTGTTTCAGGAAAGTGTTAATAATAAAGTTATAAAACTCAAATGATGAGGGATTCCCCAGAAGTTTGAGTTCAGACAGATATTCACAGGGTCAGATGTTTATGACACTTCTCCAGTTTAGGAAAACCTTGTTTGAATTAATAGCTCATCATTTCCTCATAGCTTAAATCTCCATGAAGAATCTTCATTGTTCACCTTTTGTGTCATTTTCTGTTCTTTGAGATTTTGGGGATGGAAAGTCCCATGCCGACAGCATCCCTCTCAAAATCAGTGTATAAATATCTTCAGCACTTTGATCACATACTCCCTGTCACTCTTACCTACCCTTTAAGAAAGCAGTTACTCCTTGCTGCCTTTTAAAATTGACTTTTTGTTGTTCAAGTATTTCTGTTAGAAGGAAAATTACGCTGAATCCAGCGTAACAACATTTTCTAAATTACAAATAGTTTCATTTGATCATAATTTTCTTATCTGTAAAATGTCTGGATCTGAAATATTTTGAAAGAATATCAGTAATAACAGTCATCATCTCCTCCTACTTGCATGTTCATACTGTGAGATTACTTAGGATGTCTTATATGTAAAATATATAATTTTCAGGCCTTGGTTCAATATGTGTCTAACCTGAAGTCTGTGAATTTTCCCACTGAAGATAATGGAAAGCATTAGTGTTCTTGTTTTCTTAAAGATAAGTACGTCCATAGACCCTTCCTTGAACTTTGCTTCCGTTAAAATCGCGGTACTGATTTCAGGGAGGGCAGAATCAGGTTTATTACCTGGACGTGCCATTATGAAAAAAAATGTGCTTGCTTTTTCTAGAATAAGCAGAGAGTGAAAATGTTTGCAGAACCATAACTTTTCTTGTAAAGAAGTCTTTAAAAAGTTGACTGGCAGTGATAGAATTATTTGGTTTGCTTTTGTTTTATGAAGGAGAACAGGCTTCTGGGCAGTAAAGGTGATTTATGCCCAGGATTTACCCCTTCTGTTGTACATGTTGGAAATACCATTGACACCCAGAAAAGGATTGTCCATATTGCATATTTTCTCCAAATTAATTAG
Source organism: Leptosomus discolor (assembly GCF_034619465.1). Lineage (NCBI taxonomy): Eukaryota > Metazoa > Chordata > Aves > Leptosomiformes > Leptosomidae > Leptosomus > Leptosomus discolor. Next base: position 75,496,235 of record NC_141419.1, read on the forward strand.
AGTAGATAACACAATGAAGGTTATAACTGTCTCTTTAGGAAACAAGGCAAATTACTCTCATCTAAACTTTAACAGAAGAAGATGTATTGCACTTTTAAGCATATCTGAAGATACTAGAACAAACTTGTTAAGAAATTAGTGCAAATATTTATCAGAATGCAGCTTGTATGTTTTCCTGTAAATTTAAGTTCTAATTTTTCTAATAGCTGTCTGAATTATAAGAGAAGCAGGAACCAATCTTTTTTAAAATGGAGGCATTTCTGGGGAGTTCTTTAGGATTTTAGTCAATAGATCTAGGAAAGAATACGTTCTCCTTGTCTGGCAAAAGTCATAGAGATACAAGAAGCATTCCTCCTTGGGAAAATAATAATTCCTTCTTCTTTTATTTAAAATTAGAACAAAAAGATCCACCTACCATGTTATCTTGTACCAAGGGCTTCTGCAAAACTACAATTCAAGTTTCTGCTTGATCATTTGTCCTTTTTTTAAGTTAGACAAATAGCTACTGGACAAACGGAAATTCCACCTAGCATCCCTTGTTCCTCCTTATCACTTTTGTTGCAGTAAGAAATACTTTCTTCAGTTCAAGAAATACTTTCTTTATTCCAAGAAATACTTCCCAATTACATTTTGACAGAATTATGTTTGACAATGTGTTTGATAGTTCAAAACTGACAAAAACTTTGATTTTTTTTTCTTGACAGCTGTGCTCAGCAGATACTGTTCTGATATGAGGTCAATATATTATGGCTCTTAAGGATGATTCAGAATACAAAACTGTCTGAATAGTCAGACCATAGACTTTTTTTACATTTCTTTCACTGAAAGAAAAAAAAAAAAAAAAAAAGCATTTTAGTGTTCAATTTGGCATCTGTATTAATTTTACATTAGATGTGTGGAAGTAGCTCTGCAAAGCGATGGTAAACCAACCTACAGATTTCTTCCACCAATTTAAGAGTCCTTACATACACAAATAGATTTTCCATTGACTTCAATGGGACCACAAAAGACCTGCCAGCTCATCCAATTTTACTGTGAAAAGAGAAAAAGCAGAGAAAATACTGATGCAACAAACAGTCATGGGCAGGGTATAAGCAAGGAAGAAAGGAGGAATATGGAAATGTTTATGCTGACAAGTTCAGGAGGAATTTGTGTGTAATGTACTTGGGCACATGAGCTAAATATCAAAGGAAAGTACCAGTGCCTATGAGAGAGATAAATCTTTCTTTGTGAAAGAAGTCCAAATATTAAAGGCAGATTTTGTTAAAAATATTATAAAAGTGTGGCTTTGGAGACAAGAATAAGTTTATACACTCTTACTTTGATTGTCGCATCCGATAAAGGGAATGATAAAGGGAACTATGATCCTTTTTTTGTTAAGAAATTTATAGTTTCCATCAAGAGAAACTAACTCTGCTTTGTAGGGGTGTTTCCTGTTAACATCTTTAACCTCATAATATATAAAAAGCAGTCAGAAGGCCTCCTTATATACAAGTGTGTATTTACCATATTAGTATATACACTAATAATTACACTCATCCTGCATATAGGACACTTCACAAGGAAGTATTTTGGAAGGAAAAAGTACAAAAATTCTTCTCAATATATAAATCAATCATATTCATTTAAGTTTTGACTTTAGAAATAAAACCATGTCCCTGCCCATGGCAAGGGTGTTGGACCAGATGATCTTAAAAAATCCTTTCCAATCCAAAACATTCCATGATTTTATGTGAATTAATGTATGTATATTTTATTATTGAATATGGCATGTATATTAGTAATAGCTCATCTGCTTTTAGAATTGTTATGGGTTTGGTATTCAAAAAAAAAGGCAACCAAAACCATAATCTAAAATTGTCACAAATATGTAAATTTAGTCTCATTATGGTCATGCTATTTATATGTTGACTGTATGGAGTCTGTTTAACAATTTATGTTTGTTGATTGTATTAGAATTCCCCATTTCTAACACAAGTAACTGGCATTCAGAATGCCTAAATACTTTATTAAAACATATCATGATATGTAAAGATTTCAGAATTCGTTATTGTGTGTCATAATTCCACAGTGAACCAAGGAAAATTGTATGTTTTAGTATGCTCACTATTATAGTTGCGGAATTATCCAGATAATGAGGAATGATGCCTTTAATGTGGTAGTCAATAATAACACCAAGTCATATTGATTTTTCTTGAACAATCAGCTGCAGCTTGTATGTATTTCTCATACTAATAAAACTGTTCCACAGCATACAAAATGAAAGAAATGGTTCATTTATTTTTTTACCTGGGTAATATTTATGTATGCTAAAAAATAGAACAGAACTATGCCTACAAGTGAATCCATCTTTCAGACTAAATCTTAATTAAAGAAGTGTGTGGACATGCAGGTCTTTGTGCTGGTGTCATGCATACCTCTCTCTAAGAAAAGCTTAGATATAGAACTGTTATGTGTCTATATACATATTTTTTATAGATCAACTTTTTCCATTTTTTCTTTTTGAGGATGGGAAATCTGAATGACACATTATCATTAAAAACTGCTTGGGAGGATGGAGGGATTTCACATTTTTTGCAAAGTGACAAGAAATAGGGAAATGACCTGAATGTATGCAATGCTTAAATGTTGTCAGATATTCATCATATTTATATGCTTTGCCTGCCTCTCTGCTCAGGGTGATTTAATACTACATTAAAGTAGAACCTGGGAGGACATCATAAACAGCTCTTGTTTAAAGGGCATTGTGAAGGAGAGCCTTTAATCTGATTGATGAAATAAATGGAAAGTAATCTATCCTCTATTCAACAGCTTGTTGATGATATGAAAGAATTCCTACTCAAGCAAGCAAAGCTTTAAAGAGAAAGACCTCTTTCATCCTGTCAGCCTCTCATTTTTAGAAAAAGTTAAGTTTTTCATCATGGTTCAGGGGAGTTCTTGTAAAACGTTCATTGAAAATTTAAGAGCAATTACAGTGTCAGACAGCTAGAAAAATTGCTTTTACTGAGTGAGAGTTCTCTGACAGATGCATTGTGGGAGAATTGATTCTTTCTAAGGGATAAGTGAATTGTCATTGTTAGTCTCTTCTCATGACATCTAGCTAGATGTCATCTGCTTTGTAACAGAAGATTTGAATCAGACAACTGTACTCAACACTAGACAGTGTCTAGATTAGTTCAGCAAAGAAATAAGCCTGTACTCTGCATGGCATCAACTGAGCTTTTAAAGATTATGGATGAGCAAGAGTTTGACAAAAAAGTTTGAAAAATCAAAAACAAAGCTTTATAGCCACTTCAGAAAGCCTGGATGTTTAACCTGTAAGGAAGTCTGTCAAATCCTTGAGGAAACCACATAGAGAAAGATCAATAGAATACCTACTGGCTCCATTAGCTTGATGTAAAAAGGGGAAGAGGGAAACCAGCTCTTCCACAAGAGGAGCTACATTATTCCAGGGATTAAGCGGGATCAGTTCTCTTGCAGAAAAGAAGACGAGAAAAAGAATGAAGATTCTTGGTGGGCCAGAACTGGAGTGAAAGGGCTTGTCAGGTAATCTAACTGATGATAAGAGAGCAGTTTATTGAATAGGAGGTGTCTCTAATTAGGTCTTCATTAGCATAAGGGTAGGTGCCAATTCTAATCTTGAGTTAGCTGCAGAAAATAGGCTGTCATTCACTCTGCAATCCCTGAGATAACTTCTTCATAGTATATGCTTGCTGAATCCACTTCTGATTCTTATGTGTTTTTTCTGTTTGGATTGCAGAGATACATTCGTTGTATATGAATGTCATTGGCATTTTCCCAAAATAGCACCATCAGATTCATTAAGTATTCGCAGTATTGAAATGTTATATTGTTTTAATATAGTGTGCATGTATGTGGTATAAAAAAGATGTGTCATTTTAAACACAGTAATGTTTCAGTCTGAAAGCTTCATTTCAGTTTTTGCATCTGATTTGAATTTAACCTTAGTTTAAAAAAATGCAGTTATTCATATTTAAAATAAATGCACTACTAAGTACCAAATTATCATGAGAAAAAACAGTTAAAATATTCTCCACATCATGATCAGACCAGTATATTCTTTACCAGGTCAAATTTCAGTAATATTTCTGTAGCCAGGGTTTAGTCAATATCAGATTTTTACATTTTGAACTCCTTATTCTGTGCACTACAGACTTCAATTTAAATACTGACTATTTCTTTTAGTTGCTCAGGAATTAAAAAGTGATGCATTTGTAGTTTGTCATATGTTTAATTATTTAATCCTTTAATGGGAATAATATTAGCATTTATACTTAAATAACTTTTTGATCTTTGGATGTGTTTTATTTATTGTTATACATCTCTTCAAAGGTTCGGTAGGAATGACCTTGCCATTTTAACTTGAAATAAACTCATTTCTTCAGCTTTGGGAAGAATAGGCCTGAACTGAACTGTGTTTCCTTTCCTTAACATGTTTAGAACATCTTAAGAGTTTATGTGCCATTAAAACATTCTTTTGAAGCTGTGGAAATGCAAGCTGTCAGGACAACGTTTTCAAGAAGTCCCTGACACTAAAAATCGCTGACCTGTGATAGTTTCAATACTGTTCCTAGCATTTTTGCCATTAAGATTCAATAGATCTGTTTATCAATGTCCATAAGGCATTTGGATAAATCGATAATGAAGATGAAAAGCAAGCTGTAATTCTACGGAAAAAGTGCTGCTAAATACAGCAACATACAAAATTGTTACAGCTCCTTAATAGTTTTCCTTTCAGCATTCTAATGGTTTGTATTTTCACCTAGTTAATGAAATGCCCTTAGATACCTACCTAACAATATATTTTTCTGTATTCTGATCTCCTGAAACATTATCTTGTTAAAAGAATGGGAGGGCACATTACTCAGAATTATTGAATCTTTGAATCTTTGCCAAACGACAGAACATGGGGGGTTTATTTGTGTTTATTACAAATAATTTTTTCAAAGTGTTTTCTTGACTAGATTTATTGCTGCAACCTTTAGAGATGTAAATCATGTATGTTGGGACAGATCATAACAGATATTCATAAAGTTCATGTATTCATAAGTAATATATAAATCAACTGTCTTTTCGTTTCAGTTTTACCTTGATGAAAATTAGTTAACAATTAAGTTTTGCAATGTGTAGTAAATTATATGCAATATTGTAAGTAAACTGATTTACTGATTGATACTAAGAATATGATCCAATATTCAGTAAAGATAATGGGAGTCTCCACTGACTTCAGCGCTTTGTGATTGAGACCAAATCTGAAAGCCATATATGGTACTATTTCTAAGCACTGCTTTTTCTTACTCACTCCAGATTTGTTGTTGTAGTTGGAAGGAGAGAGGGTCTGTTTTGAGTTTTTGACTTGGGATGTTTTTAAGAATAATGTTTTTATTTTTGCTGCAAATTTCTGGTTGAAAAGAAGGTTGTGACAAGTACAACTTTTAAAATCTGTATCTATAGCAGACGAAAAATATTTAGTAAAACAGATGATGCTTCTATAAAAATTCTATACTACAAACAACTTTTGGTTTTTTATATCTAGAGAACTAACTATTTCTCCCAAACTTATTTCTAGTAAAAATAAAGGGTAATATGGCCTGTGAAATAACATCTTTGCAGACATAATACGTAGGTTTTGGGGAATTATAGCTGAGAAATTATTTCTCTTATTTATTGATTTTCCTCATTTACTGATAGTTGCAGCTGCAGAGTCTCAACTTTGGGAACATTGTTCAGAAGAAAGGTTGAAGATTAAATACTGGTTTTAAAAAAAGAGAAATAAAAATGTAACATGTATTCTCTAGTTCATGATAGTACATTTTTAACCGTTTATTTCTCAGGAGGCTTTTGTTTTCTTCATCTTGTTTCAGACCAGATCCGTGATAAACTTAAGTCAGAATAACCCAAGTTTTGTTTTGTTTTGTCAGAGTGTCTTTTCTGACAGGGTTATAGTAATATCTCTTTGCTTCACATAGCTGTTTCACTAGTAATACCTAGATGGACTTGATATTTCCTTTCAGAGATTGTCACATTTGTGGTATTTGTTTTCATGTATCACTGTGTTATATAGTTAATGAAATTATTTACCCTATAGCTATCAAGTAGTCATCAAATACTGCAGCAGAAACACTAACTTTTGAAAAGCAGTCTGTATGTGCATGTGTGTAATTGCTAAGACACAAAAGGAAGTTTATGAAATAGTTAAAGCTGGAATATATGGTTTCATTCTGGTATCTAGCTGCCAAAGTTGAATGTGATGGAAGGCATCTGCGGTTGTGTTTGTGTAAGGTTGTCTTTAGTGGCAGAGTGTATTATCTAGTGTCACTTTATGAAACTTTCAGTGGTATAGACTTTTTCTTTTCCAGTATGTGTGTAAGAATTACTTTAATCTTTTTTTCTCTATGAGAAAAGATAAATATTATCTGCTGTATATACCTGATGAAACACTTATCTTTTTGATAATTAATGAACCCATTTTAAGTCCATGTTATGCTATCCATCTTTTGTGGTACTGAAATGGATGACAGTGTGATTATGTCTTTGAAAGATAAGTAAATGTGTATGCTCTTAGATCATCAGGCTTTTAAAATACCAGGAAAGTAGAAGTATAGCAAAACTGGGAGTATTTCTTAATCTTGACTTATAATACAGTGGTTTCTGTGCTTTTATTTGTAAATGTATATTTTATTGCACTGCATACAGCTGTCAGGTTTCACAGACCTCTGCAAATTATTGTATTAATATTTTATGTTCCATTTTATACCTTTCCCCTGCAATTGACGAAATAATAAATATGCAATATATTGAATATTACATGATTGAACATTGGGTTTTATACATATGACATAAAAGTGTTGGTAAGCAAGGAATAATGTTATGTTTTATATGAGAATTCTCAATACCATTACAAGTTAAGCTTTGAATTATATTTCAATATTCTTGTCAATATAAACTGGCTTACACAGACACACTTAGAATTATAATTGATGGATTTCTCAAAATACCTTTGTCATTGAAGAAAAGGAGATACTTTGAATTTCATTATCGTAAAAGTATATTTTTAAGAAGTCAAACAGATCCTCTTAAGTGTTTTAAATGGTATAATTTTGACCGTCTGTGTTACAATATGGAATAATGTCCAATTATCTCGTTTATCTCGTTCTCAGCTTCTGGAACAGCTTACACTGTAAATTCTGTTTATTAAGGGCAAAATTATACTGTCAGATTCACACATGCTTATCTTTGAAAAGCAACCTATAGACCACACTACCCTTTTAGAGGAGGTAAAAAGAATGTAAGTGGGAAAAGGTCAGTGAATCTCTGGACACTTGTGTCCTGCATGCAATTTGATTCTCTTGTACATCACCTGTAGGCACCAGTAAAAAAGTTGCTGCAGCTTGGAGGCAGTATGTAGCTACATGTAGGCAGTGAATTTAAACTTGAGTTAATCCAGGGTCATTTCTTTCAGAGTTATGGCTGCATGTGAATTCTTTGCCTCCATATTTCCATGAAGCAAAAGTCCATGGCTCAGAAGATTGTTGTGTTCTAAAACTGGCCAAATTCAAACTCGGAGATTATGTTTAATAAGAAAAAGAAAAAAAAAAATACATGATTGAAGTGTTAAATACCCTACAGCTCTCTAGATTGTCATCTAGGAAGTTAAGGAACAGCCTTTTCCTAAGGCTTCTCCATTGGCCTTTATTTTCTGATTCTTGTTTCTGCACTTGTGAAAGTGCCAGAACATCCTATCTGAAGGTATTTGGGACCTTCTGCATCCAAATTAATCTCATTTGTCTTGACTCCTGACTGCTCATCAGAAAGATAATACTTAACTACAGACACTTTATGATCACAGGTGTTGCTATGTTAATCAGGACAACGGATAATTAGAAAACACATATAGTTACAATCATGTCTATTTAGATCTGTACATTGTCATGAAATGTGAACGGTGCTGATCAACCATCATAGTACTTATAAACAATATTAGCAAAAAAGGAATGAAACTCAACTTTTTTTCATGAACACAAATTCCTTTCAATGTTTTATTTGTTTATTTAATTCCTTAGCCCATTAAAAATTATAGTAGTGCATTATTTAACTAGCCAATATATATAAACAGCTGTTTGCGCCAGAGGTTTTTTCTTCCCTGAGCTATAATTATGATATTTGAAAAAAGTGTAGATGCTTGATTTTAATTCCACAAATTGATTTCCAAGAAATTAAACTGTGTGAGAAAAGTTTGTTAAATAAATAAAGATCTTGGATACTTATGAATGTTAATTATTATGGAAGACAATTATAGTTTTTATGAGAGTTAGCAAGTATACCCTTGGCTAATTTATGCTAAGTTGGCAGTTCCTGTTGCTGCATGTACTCTGAATTAATTACATACTTAAAAGGCGGGACAGCCTGACCAGGATTTAACAAAGACAGCAAATCATTTATTTACTTTGTTTCCTCGACAGAACAGGTCTGTTTTGGATAGTATGCTGTAGTCATTAATGTTTTCAATTAGTTTCATTAGAAATCACTTGTTGAACACATAGTCTCTGGAGATCTGGAGTATCTAAATTGTAAACCCAAATGGTTGGACCCTGCTGGTTATTTTCTGTATAGTCTAGTAGCAGAATAACCAGTTCATCTATAGTCTGACAAGTACCTTCTTACAGAAGCATGTACGCTAATTTGTGAAATAAGTAATAGCCAAAACTGTGCATATTGGTTTTTAAAGGGACAAAATCTTAAAAATTTATGTATACTTCACAACAAAAAAAAAAAAAACCCCACAAACCAAATCAAGTTATTGCTAGAAATACTGGACAAATCTCCTAAAATAAAGTAATCATTGAGTTTCTGACTCTTTCTCCAAGCAAAGCTTATAATAAGTATAGCTTGTATCTCCAACTCAATAATACATACTATATCATAGAATCGTTTTGGTTGGAAAAGACCTTTAAGATCATCAAGTCCAACCATCATCCTAACACTACCAAGCCCACCACTAAACCAAGTCCCTAGGCACCACATCTATACATCTTATGGTAACTGAATATGACTGAATGAGTGATTCATTTAAGCTGTGGAATGCCACCTTTTTATGTATATAAATTGCAGCAATTATATTTATTTTTTTATATGTTCAGTTATTTGAGTTTTCTGTGTCAGGAAGGTTCCAGATATAAGAAATCTTAAGTTGAAATCCTGGGTCACATTAAGATAGCCTAATTAAAATTAGTGAACCCATGACATGAATGGATGTGTGCTTAGTAATACCTGCTGGGAATTTGGCCTTGTGTGTAGACTGAAACTTTGAATAGGAGTCCTGTTGCTGTGGATCTTTTTTGTCAGAAAGTAGGTTTTCGTTCTTGATTCTAAAAACTGCATTTGTTGTGACTTTTCTTTTGCTGGACTGTTACAATTGCAAGCTCTTTGGACTTCTTGATTGTAACCTTGACTCTCTTCAAGTGCATTCTGCAGCTACCACCATTGTGGTGTACTATTTTCAAACTTAATATTACTTACTCACTTTGAAGGTTCTTAAAATAGTAAGTTGTTATATTAACATTGCATTACATGCACTGATGTGGTTTATTACCATTTTGCCTTTTGGACAAATAAAGCAGAGGAAGGGATTGTGTTTTCCTCTTTACTATGCATAGTCCTCTCATTTTTCTGAACTAGCAAAATCTTGTTGTCATAGCAGTTGCTCACGGTACAGGATATCAAAGTTCAGTTGTTGGCTGTATCGCAGTACAGTTATGCGGTCTCATGCCAGGCATCAGTCTAGCAAAACTTACGCCACCAGCCATGATTTGAAGTAGTAAACAAACAAAAATTCCTTTGCACAGATTTTGCAAGTAGGAATACATATTCCTGGCTGCTTGTGTTGTGCTTAAATCTAGGTTTTTTGAGCATAGGCTATCTGTAAATCATCTAAAGTAATGGCATGCCTTATGTGTTACCTTCATGATTATGCACAGTTACTCTAATTAGTGCTAAACAATATCATAAAAATAGATGTTAATATGAAAACCTGATTTGAAGTAGATTCATGGAGTATATATACACATTTTCAACACATTCTGAAGTACTGTTCCATGCACAACTTTGTTCACAGATTATAAATCTTTTGCTGACAAAATATAAAAATTTGTACTACTCACTGTGATAAAATGCGTTACGGCCATCAGCGTTATGCATCTATTTCAAAGAAAGAGTATCTCACATCAATTAGAGGGAGAGGGAGAGAAAGAGAGTGAACACAAGTGTCTCTAAGCAAAGACTAATATCAGCAACTGGATGATACACTAATCAAGACATCTACGTAAGTACAATAGCAGCATAAATGTTTAAAAAACAGTAGCCCACTGAGATGTTACGCAACAGCATTATGGTCACTAAATGAAGAAATCCTATTTGGCTACCAGACACTTTCCTTGGGTGTTTTGGTTACTACTTTGAGACAGACCAGAATAAATCTTTCACTGGCTAATGAAACACCTGTTGCAGTGCTAGGTACAGCTCCAAATTACAACCACATCTTTCTACTGGTTTTAATAGCAGCAAAAGTGGAAAAAGGAATGAAGTGGGCTTTCAGGAAAATTAATTACAGTATTTTAACTGGGACAGAATGATGATCAGAGGAAAGAATTTTTGCTCTGTATAAGGTTGTACACAATTATATCTTTTCATTGTAATCTTTTGAGAAAATTAAACAAAAAGTTTTCATTAAAAAAAAAACCCACAACACCAACTAAAGCGTAACTTAGTGCTTTTGACCTTATCAGAAACTTTGTGTGTTTATCTATGATTACAAATAGTCTTCTGCTCAGCAGGGACCTTTCTGAACATCAGAAAGTTCCTATCCCTGTTCTACTTAAAATGGTAAATTCCTTTCAAAAGCCTGTATAGAAATACCTTGATTTCCACTTTAGTTCACTTGTCAAAAGCAAAGACAGTGTTGCCATTCTTGTACGCTAAGGATGTGAGGTGACACATCTGACAAGCAAAAATAGATTGGAAGTAAGTCCATTAATATATCTAAAATCATTTTGTAAGTGATCATTTTTAATATACATGAGGGAGTTACACCTACACATCCAGGGAAGAATATACTCAATTTGAATGTGGCTCATGTCCCCCTCCATTGCATATAATTAAGTCCTTTCTGGTTTAAATATTTCTTCTCCAACCTTTTTCTCTGTGCCTGAGATATTTTAAAGCTTAGTCCAGCAAAGAATTTTGACAAATACCACTTGTGTTTGGAGGAAAATTATGTTTAAAAATGACAAAAACTCTGACACTGAACTCTGCAGTAATACAGTCTAGTATTTTCTCTGGCCCAAAAGTGATGAAATCTTGACAAAAACCTTGATTTCTCCAGTGGAGAATATCCTGTTCCCAGTTTGTGCCTTATCTGGTGTATAACTTTGAGCAAGTCACTTCACCCTTTTTCTGCTCTATTTATACTATAAGCTTTTGGGGAAGGAGATTTTCTCAGACTGTGAGCTTTACAAGGACATACCCAACAGTGCTCCAATTGCAATTACAGCTTAGCTCAAATATAACACTGTGATAACAATAATTGTTAACAATATCCCAAATAAAAAATAATCTGAGTAAACCCTGATCTGAGAAGGAAGAAAATCACCTACCTTTAGAGTCCTGTTGGTTTGCAGTGGCAGGGAACTCAGATTAACACCTCCTGTCTCACAGTAATGAGAGAAAAGAGAGAGATGGAATTTGTCCCCATCCGTTTAACAGAGATATGAAGTGCAATCTGGCCTCACACAAAATTTCTGTGCCTCTGTATAGGACAGCTCTCTTGGTTATATAAAGTACTATAGCTAAAAATTCATTAATCTTCTATATTCTGCATTTTAAGTGGGCTTTGTATTGATTTTTATTACTATTGGAAAAGACCCATTTATAGAGTAGCAGGTTCAAGAAAGAAGACTGTGGCGTGAACAGGACTATTAAACAGGAGAAAATGTCCTGATCTGTCCTTTGCCATTCCTAGTAAAAATGACAGCATCATCTCCCTGGAAGTTCTTGCCCAGGTCCTTTATGAAACTGTTTGTGCTAACTTCTTGGAAATTTACTGCACAGATTAATGTATCTTCATGCAAAGAAATTACTCCCGAAGGCTTTACTTTCTGAATCTCCTATGCCTTATCTTTTATTTCCTTTTTTCCTGTCCAAAAGTCTTTGATGTTCCCTTGTTTAACCTTTTCCTTCAATATAAATTCTGCTGCATATTAAATAAAGGTTAAAAAATTTTACTGTAGCAATGCCATTTATTGATTAAAAGGAAATGTCAGAGTTTTATACCTGAAACCTTTGGTTAGCCTCTTAGTATACATGCATTGTAGCACAGCCCTTACTTTCATTATCACATTCTAATTTTTCCTCAAGAAATATGAGACCATTTATTGTGCAACGCTGACAATCCTCAGTAAATGAAAACCTGTTCAGTATTCTGTTTTATCCTTATTGCTTATGTATGATCCTAAGAAATACTTCCAGTGTTCAAATTCTGCTTTTAAGGTAGAGGTTTTTAAACTGAAAACAGTTGAGGTTGGAAGGGATGTCTGAAGGCCAAGCAGGGTCACTTAGAACCAGTTGCCCAGGCCTGTGCCCAGATGGCTTTTGAATATCTCCATGGACAGAGACTCCACAACATCCCTGGGCAACCTCTTCCCATGCTCAGCCAACTTTATTGGAAAAAAGTGTTTCCTGATGCTCAGAGGGAACTTCCTGTGTTTCAGTTGGTGTCCATTGCCTCTTGCCCTGTCACTGGACACAACTGAAAAGAGCCTGGCTCCATTCTCTTTGCACCCTCCCTTCAGGTGCTTATATACACTGATGAGATCTGCCCTGAGCCTCCTCTTCTTCAGGCTGAACAGTCCCAGGTCTCTCAGTCTTTCCTCATAGGGAAGGTGCCTTACTCCCTCAGTCATCTTTGTGGCCCTTTGCTGGCCTCTCTCTGGTATATTGAGGTCTCTCTTGTGCTGGAAGCCCAGAACTGAACACGCCAAACTTCATCACACTTGCAATATTTGAGTCTTCACACAGGCAATGGAAGAATGTATGCAACAGTTTTTCAAGGTTTTATGAACAGCTACTTTAAATTCAGTTCTAGCTACTAGGCAGGACCTGGATGAGGATTTAAAGACAGAAGGCAATTTGAATGAAAGTAAATAACATAGTTCATAACTCAAAAAAAAAAAAAAAGCAAAACAAACCAAAAAAGTAAAAGCAATAGAACAAGAAAATTAATGTGAGAAAATATAGTTAATCAATATGCAAGGTCTCATGGAAATCAGGCTTTAAAACACTCAATCTTATTGAAAGAATCTATATTAAAAATTAGCTAGGAGGAAATTGTTCTCACATACAAGAAGGATAAAAAACATGGTAAAAACTTGTTGTGTTTGCATCAACAGAATCTAAAAATCAAAATGGAGTAGTCACAATCATGGGAAATAAAACACAGAGTAATTATTAGGGAATGGTTCACAGAAAATGTTTATAAAACCAGAAAGATTAAGAAGCAAAAGGTGTTGCAAGTGACAACAAACAAAACCAATAGAGAGAAAAGTTGCAGAAACACAATGGTGAAAGAAGGATATGAAGGAAGTACAGATGCGTTTGTATCTCACATCATACTTTCTTGAGAAAGTGTCTAAATAAGACACTTTGACTCTTGCTGTATGTCTGTTAATAAACCTCAGATTAAGTATATGGCTAAAGTGTGTTACATTTTTAATGTCTAATGTGACCTGTCTAATGTGCGCTTTGCATGAAGGAGCAGTAGAAAAAGAAGAACGAAAAAAAAAAAGAGTGTTTCCTCTAGGTATAATCAATCTAATCAGTCAGTAAGTTCAAATAAAGTTTACTTTTGAATTTGTAAACAACTAACCAGCACTATCCCAATGTTATTAATTACTATATTCCAGGATGCCACATTTGAGGTCAAAGAGCAAAGAAGGAACCTGTCAAAATAATGGTCTGAGAGAGGCCATGTTGAGATCTGCATGACCAAGTATCTCAGTCTAATCATTACTTTCATTAACAATTTAAAAGATGGAATAAAAGAACACAGATAGGTAGATGTTACTGGATGATATTAGAATTGAGAAAATCTCAACTGAGTGGAGAAACGTAAAAAATATACAAGACAAGACAAAGGTAAGATACTACAGTTGGAAAGTCAAATACAAAAATACAAAAACTGAGAAGAAATAATTCTTCAGCACTATCTGAGAAAAGGATCAGAAGGCCACAGCAGGTCAAAGCCCTATGTTGGACTATATTGTGATGACACTTTAAAAAATAATAATAATTTTATGTATTTTTAGCACAATCATTAAAGTAAGAGGTAGTTAGTTATTCTTAGTGCTGCTAAATCATCTTCTGTAGTATTTTGTCCATTTTTAGTAACCACATTTTAAGAAGGTTCTAAATGAAAAGGGTTACAGAAAACAATGGTAATAATGAAACACCAGAATGATGAATTCTGAGGAGGAAGAGTGGAAGATTAATTCATTAATGACAGTTTTTCCTTTCTTCTGCTAGGGCTATGTTCAATGAAAGTAATTATCATCCTTCTATAAACTGTTGCAGTCTTAGCCTGCTCTAGGTGTTTAAGGAAATGGAGAAAAGGTTGGCATCTACAAAAAATGGTTGATACTGAAAAAAAGCCATTTAGACAGGATCAAGGATTCAACCCCAAAGGTTGCATTAGGGAGTTTTAGTGGAAACTGTTCTAAAGGTCTAAGTATAGCAGGTGTTACTAGATAGCTGCCAAAATAAAGTATTTTATATATCTCAGAATGCAATTCATGTTTTTAACTGCTCTTAAACTTTCTTCTAAAGAATTTAATAACTTTATTCAATGTTTCTAAACCAGGCAGCATAACTTACTAAGGTATATTTCCTTTCAGTCTTTTAAGTTCCCACCTTTTCTTTGTAATTTATTTAATCCACCACTTAAAGTAGCTCATAATCCTTTAAGTCTGTTAAATTTAAAAAGGTCAATTGGAAAATAATCTAGCCTTTCTCTAGAACTCTGTTTCTTAACAAATGTCATCAGTGTGCAATGCATTCTTTCTCACAATTCCTGTATATATAGAATTGCAAGACAATAAACTTTGCTTTATTTTCAGTTGAATGAAATTCCAGTTCCATCCAAAATCAAGCGTTTCTTTTAAGCTATCAAAGTAGCTCTCCTTTTAGGCTTTGTTAATGCCTATGCTTTTATTTGACAGTAAATCAAAATTTTCCTAGATTTTGAGACATGCCTCTTCATTATCACTTAGCTATATATTATTGTGAAAAAACTTTTTGTAGTTTCACAAAGATCGTACTTAACCAAGCTCAACCTTTCAAGTAGTATTCCATTTACTGATAGCAGACAAACCTGAAAAAGCCAAGAATTCTGATATCTCATGGCTTTCACTTCAAACAGAATTCCAGATGATTCAAACAGAGAGGACCAGCCTGGAGCCAAGAGTTGCACCCAGCAAATACAGCCGCTCAGAGTGGCTCTGGCTGGATCGTTCTTCCTTTGAAAATAGTGCCATAGAAACAGAAATGCTACACAAAATTCAGCTAGTTTCTCCTGTACATTCTGAGAAACTAGGAGAAAAATTAGGAAGCAACTACTACCCCCTGTGATGAAAAATCCCATTTTGACATTTTAGGAATGAAAGTTATTAACAGTTTCTGTGAATCAAAAGTCAAGGGCGGGGGCTAGTTTTAAGAGAAAGAGTGAAGTGAAATGGCTGCTACATGCTAGAAGTTATTAACATTAAAAATAACCAATGTTTTACTGAAAAAAAATTGAAACCAGGTATTTTGCCTTTGTAGCAATGAAAATAATCAGTCACTCTCAAAACATTTTTCCCAAGATTTCATGGAAAAATGCAAAATGTTCTGGTTGCACTCTTCTGAAACAAAGCAGCTTCTGGACATTTCTAAATCCTTAGTGAAATAGAAAGACCCAGAAATATTAAAAAATTAGTTGAGACTGAAAAACTGTGTAAAGTGAAGGCAGTGTTACATAAACAGCTTATTTGTAAATGACTGTCATCACAACAGTATTAGAATATCTTTGTTCATACAGGTGACTTTGTGGCAGATCTGAAATCTTTTATGAATTTACACCATTTTGCCCGACTTTACACAGCCCAAGAGAGTATTAATTATTTTTCTGAGGCTCTTATGTCTAGTATAAACAACAGAAATATTATCATTGTTTTGTTATCTTCAACATTGAAGGAGTACGATAATGTATATATTATTGTCTTATTTTGGAGATTATACTAACTCAACCAAACAGCAGAAATTTGTGATTAAGGCTAGCAGTGAGTAAATGTAAACAGTGTAAGGTCCAATCAAATCACTTCTAAACAAACAGAAAAAAATTATTCACTTTAATAAATAAATTGTCAAGGACTACCTGAAAAATAGCTTCTATATAGCCTGATCCAGGGACCAATTGAAATAAATCTATTTGTTTCAATAGAGTTTGAATCCATCAGGAAATCAGGAGAAAGGTAGGAAGATTTCTTTCTTTAGTGATATCAGCATTTAGATCAGCAAAGTCACCCAGCCATAGGAAATTTTGCTATTGATTTTCTGTGCACTAAGGACTTCACGTATGTCGAGTATTAGCTGGGATTGTCAGCTGCTGTAGAGCATTAGAGTTGCAAGCTGACTATGTAGCCCATTATACGTTATAGTCTGATGGGCTTTCTAGTATAAATACATGACAACCTTTCCAACCCAAATCTTATGGTTCTATTACATACAAATACTATCAAGGTACCATTTTTAATATGTTGGGATTTCAATAATTAAGAAGCTTAGTATGTAAATAACTCTTTTATAAACTCTGTGTAAATACTTCTTTTATAAAATCTAGTGTATGCATAAACCAATGTAATATGTATTTATATACATCATCATGTGTAAGATGCACAAAGGGAAAGTCTTTCTTTTTTACAATCTTTCAGTCTTTAAAGACAAAGCACAGTTTCTTTGTTGAGTATTTTGAGAGCTTTTGCAAAATAAATGTATGTACAATCTGTATAAACTAGAGCCAAATTAATCAATAATTGTGAGATTTTCACATGGAAAATTCATACTAAATGGTTGCAAATGGTCACATGCATAATAAAATATCCTTAAATGTAACCTTCCTTGTAGGAATCTTCTCCTTTGCAAGGCGACAGGACTACAGCCTAGTGCTCCCCCCGGAAGAGTAGCCTTTCCCTTTTGTGCTACAGCACTTCAGCAAAGACGTAATATTGTATAAAGCTGACTTTGGTTACAGCTCCAGGCCTGAAAGATTTATTTTAAATTTCAATGCCCAAAGTTAAAAGTCTTGACAAGCAATTAGCTACAAATGTTCCACTAAAACACATCCACTGAAATGGTCTGAAAATCTCAATGTTAATACTTTAGACAGCCCTCTGATTACTTTCTCCTTTTACCTGTAGTCTATTTGGGTTCTATAACGGTGTTAGGTGAACAAAGAGCAAACCCTGTCCTCACAGTTTGGTGCCAAAAATGGGACATAGGCAGAAACTTATGTGAATCTAAGTACAATCTAAAATGACCCCTTTAAACTCTTACAAATCCAAAGGTGCTCCAGGCTGTCACTGACAAGCATTTTGCCACTAGTTTCTCAGACACTGTCTCTGTTCCTAGGCACACCCAGGAATCCCCCAGACCTGACTAAACAGAGCAGGACAGAGTCTGGCACATACGGAGCTTAGCCAAGGCACAGAAGCTACATGCTCCTTCCTCAAAACCTGCTGAAAGGATCAAAGTCCAAAAGATGTTTCCAGAGCTGTTTTGGACAGTTCAGACTACTACCACTTGGGAATATAGCAAAAGGAAGAAATTATGCTGTCAATTCTTACCTTTTTTCCCCAGCTCCAATTCTGAATTCAAAAGTTTTGTGATTGGGGAACTTACCTAGAGGATGAAATGTCCATGTTATTTCCCTCTTTTCTCACCCTTCTCTCACAGTACTTTTGTATCCAAGATGTACAATCTGGATGGCAACCTGATGAACAAAATACTGGCTGGATGATTGGGCTAAAAAGGCCAAACTGAATGAGATCAAGCCCTGACTAATGTGGTCTCACCTACTAGATTCCTCTGCTTTCAGACGTATGCTGATCTATAGACCTTCTGAGGTCCCTTCCAACTCCAAATCCAACCTGAGTTATCCCATGATCCTGCAAACAGTTGTGGGAAAGACAACAATGAATCAGAGTGGTTTTTTTCATCTCTTGTTAAACATATGTGGTTGTTCAGTAAGATTTGTTAAGTAAGGAGGAGGACGATGCCTATCGGGAATGTAAGGAGAGAAGATCATGTTTTGGACTTCATTATTTACATCATTATTTTCTTTTTTATAATTATTATTTTATTTTACCTTATTTTATTCAGAATTTCACTAAGTTACAGGAATCATTGGAGCACAACCCAGAAGTTTTCCCATATCCAAAGTGGCTATCCTAGCAACTGGGACAGAGACTCATTCTTGGTCTCATTCTAGCTAAATGAAATTTAAATTATTCCCTGCTTATAAAATAGAACTTCTGCAAAGAAATCAGTTTGAGTGGGGAACTGTTCTGGGGCAGTAAGACATGAGCTGATTGTGAGTCACTTCCTCAGGTTAATGTTGACGGCGAGGATAGTATACAGGGAATTTTATTTTACAATGGATTTATAGTGCTTGTTACACATGAAAGGTTTCCTAATCAAGATGGTTGTTAAATACAGTTTAACATCTAAGTTTTTACTGAATAAGACATTAAGCCAAAAGATCCAGCCACATTAATTATACCATGTCAAATTTTGTGAAAGACTTTCTAAAAACATGAATTGTGATCCTATGCACTTTAAAGTACTGTGACATTTTTCAGATTGTGGCCCATCTTCTGTAGTTCCTTGTCCTCCAGTAAAACACAGAACTTACAACTAATTAACAAGTGGTGAAAATCATATTTTTCTTTACTCACATCCCAGTAGAAAAAAGATGTCACAAAACACCTATACCATAATTTCAGGTGCATAATAGCCTGATTGTGCAAGCACATTATGGGAGACACAGCAATCCCTGAGGATGTGATCCAGCAGAGAGAACTGAAATCAGATGTCCAAACCCCTTATACAGCATGGCAAAGGGAAATTTATCATTTTTAATTGTGGCAACAAATTTTAATGGAATCTTGCAGTGTTTTTAATGTCTGGGATTTTATCTAGATCAAATGTGTTGAAATTTCCAAATAACATTATTAGAAATTTTCTCTAATGTGGAAAATTTTGAATTTTTCTTCCTAGGATGTAAAAGAAAAAGTTAAACGTCAGGTTTCTCTTGAGGTGGGATTTCTGAATTTTGAGCAACTCTGTTTCCTCATAGTCATGTGTAACAAATTTGAAATAGAGAAAGCTATTTCAGCTTTCTTGGCTCAGTTATGTTATAAAGCACTTGTAGTATTCTTTCTAAGTTGCAAAAGAAAAAAGGAATCACTTTTGAATATTCATTCCTAATTAACCTCTCTGGTTTGAAGATAAAAAATCATTTATTTTCTTAACCATTTATGTTCTGCAGTAGGAAAAATCATTACATTCTTTTACAGCCCAGAGTTTCTAAATTCAGAGTCTGAATTTAGCATTGTTTGGATTCTGTAGACACGAAACAGTTATGTCAGTCTTTAATTCCCAAACATTTCTTGAAAAATTGAGACAATTCCATTATTTTTAGGTTAAGATATATGTGCATTTAAAATATGTGTGGATTTTTGATAGGAAGAAACATATTTTTGTAAACAATGAGTAAATCCTGTGAAATGATTATGTTATTCAAGAGATAAATTACTGTATAAACTCATTTTAAAGTAGGTTTCATTTTTGAAACAAGATTAATGAATTCCATGTAACAAAATCCTGGGTCTGTATTTCATCATTCAGAAAAAGGAACCTTTAGAGGTAGAATTTCTCACATTAATGTATCTTATAAGGATACGGCAACATGTAAGGTTGACAAGTGGTGTAGTTGACACACCTGAGGGACAGGATGCCATCCAGAGGGACTTGGAGAAGCTTGAGAATTGGGCCCATGTGAACCTCATGAGGTTCAACAAGGCCAAGTGCAAGGTCCTGCACCTGGGTTGGGACAATCCCCAGTATCAACACAGGCTGGGGGATGAAGGCATTGAGAGCAGCCCTGCCGAGAAGAACTTGCGGGGACTGATGGATGAAAAACTGGACATGAGCCGGCGATATGTACTCGCAGCCCAGAAGGCCAATTGCATCCTGGCTGCATCAAGAGAAGCATGGCCAGCAGGTCGAGGGAGGTGATTCTCTGCCTCTACTCTGCGCTGGTGAGACCCCACCTGCAAGACTGTGTCCAGCTCTGGAGTCCTCAGCACAAGAAAGACATGGACCCGTTGAAGCGAGTCCAGAGCAGGGCCACAAAGATGGTCAGGGGGCTGGAGCACCTCCCCTATGAGGACAGGCTGAGAGAGCTGGGGTTGTCCAGCCTGGAGAAGAGCAGGCTCTGGGGAGACCTTATAGCAGCCTTCCAGTACTTAAAGGGGACCTATAAGAAAGATGGGGCAACCTTTTTAGTAGGGCCTGCTGCGATAGGACAAGGAGTAATGGTTTTAAACTAAAGGAGGGTAGATTCAGTCTAGCTATAGGGAAGATGTTTTTTACGATGAGGGTGGTGAAACACACTCATATCAAAAGCTGATGCCTCTGGAATGTGATGTTCAGGGGTACCACTGCCCTTTGCCTGGAAAAG
Source organism: Leptosomus discolor (assembly GCF_034619465.1). Taxonomy (NCBI): domain Eukaryota; kingdom Metazoa; phylum Chordata; class Aves; order Leptosomiformes; family Leptosomidae; genus Leptosomus; species Leptosomus discolor. The sequence goes on from NC_141419.1 coordinate 75,517,080, forward strand.
TTGCTGGGAAGAGCAGTAGATATAAAAGCATGGGCAGCAAATGACTGAGATATATGATGTAGGACCAAAGTGCATCTATTGAAGAGGTTTTGTCTGTAGTGAGTGAGGAGAGCCATATTTTTTCTTTCTTTTGCCTAGAGAAAAAAAGTGCATATCTCAGAAGAACTTGATTCCTGTCCTGAAGTCTATGTGAGGACATGGTTTGGTATGAAGCCCTGGCTTCAGAAAAGTTAGCAATATAAATATTCCAGACTTTAGTAACCAGGGTTAAAATGCACAAGCACAAGTTTAGATAGATCCCTGAGTTTTGTTATCGTTCACTGGCACAGAGGAACTATTCGCCACTCCTTTTTACAACAGTGCATTTCTTAGTTCTCTTCTTCACAATGTTTCTGCGTCTCAAGACCTTCATATATACTTAATTCTAATTGTCATACAGCCTCAGGGGAAGAAATAATCTGCCCCCTCAAAAAAAGTTACAGGTGGGGTAAGCATCTCATTGAGTTTATCACAATGTGTAAAAACACTTTGTACAAATGCCCCCTATTTTACAGAAATAGCCTTTCAACCACAGAGTGCACATGGGAAGCCATGCAGTAAGGGTACTCATCGTGAATTTTGGAAAGGAAGGAGAGATCTACTTTTAGAATTAAAATGGCTTCCCTATATTGCAAACTTCATGCTAAGCACCTACACAGCTCTGGCGATTTCATAAGGTTGAGGCAACATTGCAAGACATGGGCCTAGATCTCAAGTTTGACACTAGAGGGAGAAAGCAGTCTCCTAATAATATAACAGATTATTTCTTCTCATTCTCAAAAATGAACCAAGATGGTCTGAAGACCCTTTTTATTTCCAAAAAAAATTTGTTCGTTCACTTCTTGTGCAGATCAGAAAGCCTGGTGTTCCTCTGAGCTGATCTGTTAATGTTCAAATTAGACAGGATGCTCAGCCAAGTCTCTTTTCAATAGCTACAAGAACTGAAAACTCTTACAAGCTAGGGCTGCTTTCTATGTGAAGCAGTAATAAAAGTAGTGTAGTGTTAGCCGGAGCTGAGCTGCTCCAAGTAGAAGGAGTAAGTTTTCCATGTTAGCATATATGCATATTTGAGAATAGCTGGGAGACTCAGAATGGGAATAATGGACATAAGAGAAGGAAGAAAGTGGCAGAAATTAAAAAATCGCAGAAGTCTGCTTCTAGCTTTGGACTGAACTGGAGACAAATCCTCTGCCAATGAAAACTTACCAGTAGTAGTAGTCTACAGAAAATATTTGGCTACTAGCCGACAACAGTTTCACTGTGCCAGATTCCTGTGATGGAAGCAGTGTGGACCTGTTACTTTCATGTACATAGGGTACAAAGAAATAAAAGCTCTTGTTGTTGTTGTTGTTGTTAAAGCAAATCTGGCAAATATTTTTATTTTCTGCAACTAGTCTTGGCAGGGTCTGAAAACCAGCTGTGCACAGTGAAGCACCTGTACAATGGAGAGGCAAGCAATAACAGCAAACTAGCAAAAACTGAATGAAGGTGCATTTTTTTTTGTCATGTTTAATGTCAATTTGTGAAACATTTTACATTTTGCTAAGGCAAGGCTTCCTTGACAGCTGGGAAACCAGCTGAGAACAGGAGCCTACCTCTGCATTTTAATGAAGTGAAACAGGACAATGAAACAGTACGTGAACTTGCAGTCCTTTTTTCTACCCTGTGTAATGACAATTGGGCAAATATTTTTATATTCAGTGGTGAAAGTCACTCAGAAAACTGCATTGCACTACATGCAATACAAAATTACAGGGTTTACACTTCTCTTCATCAATAAAACAGTTCTTTTACAGCAGGTGTTACAAGGCTTCCAGGGAAATTGGAATAGAAGTGAAAGGTAAAAGTCCTGCCTTTGCTTCCCAGGTATTCTGCATTCCCATGCCATAAACTTGGGTACAATTCTAAAAACCTGACTAGTCAAATCTCTGGACTTATGAACGTTTTGATCCAGAAAACAACAATAAAGAATGTAGTTTGGAAATTTCCAGTATTTTTTAGATTTATTTTCCTTAAAACAGACAAGGCTAGAGACCTGGAAGTACAAAATAACATGATAAAAACTGGAAGTAAACAGTTGTATCTCAGAACGCAATCACATGCCCCTAGATCAGTTTGATTCAAGGATAAAACTTTATCAATGCATATGGGAGGGATGGTGGGTTTTTTCTTTTATGAGACTGCTCCACTAAACACCAGTTGCAGTAGCCTTTTATGATCACATCACTCATGTATGTTTTTGCAAGCACTATAATTGGCAGGCATACATCATACAGCACATAAATACCAGGCAACAGGGACCGTTTTATTGTTTCGCTAATGCAAAGTACAGCTGTGCAAGGTTGACAAATCCAGCTTTTCTTTGTGACAGTTCACATGTAGATTCCTAATATCAGGGCTAATCCTCAAGCAAGTATTCAGGCAAAACTCCTACTGCATATGTGCCAAATCAGTAAACAATCCAGGTTCAAACCAGTACATGCTAAGATCTGAGCAAGCTGTTTGAGCACCACAGGCAAAGCATAGCTGAATACTCTGAACTGCTGCAGTCACCCATTTGATAGACTTTCTATCATCAACATCATGAAAAGCAGCAGACATAGGATAGAAATAAGCATTTTGTCTTTGTAACTTCATGTTTCTAAGAGTGTCTGGCCAGTCTCCACAGTCACTGAGTGCCATCTGAGCAGGCTACAAACTGGTGGATTGGCTGCAGTTAGTCACAGTCCTTCATGATGAAACTACTTGAAGGTAAACTATTTTGGAACTGAATTAAATTACAGAACTCTGCCAAAAGAAATTAGGACATGGAGGGTAGGATTGCTCTGCAGGTTACACACATGGTTCTAACTGGAATATCTACTCGAGGGTAGGAAGGCTCTGCAGAGAGATCTGGACAGGCTGCATTGTTGGGACGAGCTAAGTTCTATGAGGTTCGATAAGGCCAAGTGCTGGGTCCTGCACTTGGGTCACAACAACCCCACGCACCGCTACAGGCTTAGGGAGAAGTGGCTGGAAAGGTGCCCAGCAGAAAAGGACCTGGGGGTGCTGGTTGACAGCCGGCTGAACATGAGCCAGCAGTGTGCCCAGGTGGCCAAGAAGTCCAACAGCATCCTGGCCTGTATCAGCAATAGCGTGGCCAGCAGGAGCAGGGTGTTGATCGTGCCCCTCTACTGGGCACTGGTGAGGCCGCACCTCAAATGCTGTGTGCAGTTTTGGGCCCTTCACTACAAGAAGGACATTGAGGTGCTGGAGCGTGTCCAGAGAAGGGCAACAAAGCTGGTGAAGGGTCTGGAGAACAGGTCTGGTGAGGAGCGGCTGAGGGAACTGGAGTTGATTAGTCTGGAGAGGAGAAGGCTGAGGGGAGACCTTATCGCTCTCTACAACTACCTGAAAGGAGGTTGTAGCAAGATGGGGGTCGGTCTCTTCTCCCAAGTAACAAGTGACAGGACGAGAGGAAATGGCCTCCAGTAGCACTAGGGGAAGTTTAGATTGGAAATTAGGAAAAATTTCTTTACTGAAAGAGTGGTCAAGCATCAGGACAGTCTGTCTAAGGAAGTGATGGAGTCACCATCCCTGGAGGTGTTCAAAAAGTCTGTTGATGTGTCAATTTGGGTCATGGTTCAGTGGGCATGATGGTGTTGGGTTGACAGTTGGACTTGATGATCTTAGAAGTCTTTTCCAGCCTAATGCCTTTATGACGCTCTGATTCTATGAAGTGATACATAGAAACAATCCTCTGATGGTAGAATTTCGTTAGAAATGTCTTTAGAAAGTTGCATACCTTATTTTTTTTTTAATTAAGAGTTCTTCAGATTACATATGGTGATTTTATTAACCTTAGTTACACAACACCATAACCACTTACTACAGTTAGTGCAAATGAATGGCAACACCTAAGCAGAAGTTGTATAAATGTTTCATGAAGATATAGGATGCTTTTTAAATATGTCGAGATTCAAGAATAACTCCTACAGAAAATAAGCTTTCCTCTGTATTTCTCCTTTAAAATACCTCTTTTACTCTACCATCAAATCATTATACGCACGTTCATTCATTCAATTTATTGATTTAACCTTCACTAGTGATAGGACACATTTCTTTTTGGTGTGCAAATGTATGAGAATGGATCTAACATAATTTTGAAACATAAATGTGGGCAGACCAATGTCAGCCTTTAAATAGAAACCTCCACAGTACATCTGACCTTGAGATTAATAGGTGCTCAGGGTAGGATTGTTCATAACACATCCCTGTAAACTCTTCCCCATACCCTAAAGTAAAAAGTAAGACCAGGAGAAGAGTTTAAAAGTGACATAAATGATGTGTTGCGAGAACAAGGGTGGCAAAATGCATTGGCAATATCCTAGGTTCTTGTTATAGCAAGGAATGTCTTAACAGAAATACTCAGATGACTCTAGGAAGTGGGTCACACTTCATGTTAAAAAGGAGTGAAATAAATCTCATGCTAAACTTCAAACTATACTAACTTCATGCTGAGAATGCCAAGAAAAAATCTGACATGAGGAAAAATTCTTTTCTGGTTCTAAATCTGACAGTTTGTTTAGCTCAGAGTATGTAGACAAACTGCGTAAGTTTTTTTTTTTTTCTTTTAATCCAGAAACAGATAACGTTAGCAGTGGTAAGAGGTAGCAATGAGTTGGTTTTATAAAATAATCTGTAAGAGGTATTCTTGAAACAATAATAACAAAGATAATACATTCTTCTTGTAGATAGTGGACAGGGTAAGCAATAAAGGCATCGACTCAGGGCCGCTAGGATTTAACCCACTAACTTCAGCATTGGATCATTTCTGGAAGACTAACATTTTTTTTAATGTTGTGATTTGTTTATTTAACAGTTTGAGTTTTTTACAGCAAGAAGGACAACTCTTCAAGACACCTTAACATCTACTGGTTTACCACTTTCTATACAGATAGAGGCTAGACTGACTTGTAAAAGGCACGGATGAGTGTTCCCATAATACACAAGAAGAGAAACACAAGTAGAAGAAAGAAATTATGCCAAGTAATAAGGGAAAAAATCATACCCCAATTGCTTCTATAAATTCTGTGTAAGTGCCAGCTCCAGCTTAGGTCTCATCACCATAAGAAGCATTTATTTAAAGAGAGACAAATCTAAGCTATAGGCTTAAAAGTTGAAGTTCCTAGTTCGAGTTACTCCTCTTATGGTATCAAATACATTAAACGGTTCTCGTTCACTAATGACATTTTAAATTACTTGTCATGATTTTTGTGACAAAGCTTTTTCTTCTCATAAATCTAACATATCCTTAAAATACTCTCATATGTATTATATATCATTTAAGATGCATGGATTTATAAACATTTATTAATATTTGTTTGTTATTTTATTTTATTAGAAAACACTGGGAAAATTCAAAATTAATATATGGTACATAAATGATCATAGATTTAAACTATTGTGGCAGCATCCATTGATATTTATTATCTGTTAGCAACTAACCTGAGTTCTGTGAAATCAGCATGTGTTTTCGTGACTGACTTACAGGCTTTTCCAGATTGAGAGTGAAATGACAAAGCCGATGCCCAGAAAAGTGGAGAAATGCATATGCACAATTTTCCTGTGCTGCATCTTCCTGGAAGTAAACATAGAATTTCTGCTCCTTTCCAGTTAGCAAGCATTTTATTCATCTTAGACCATAGAACCCAGTATCTGTACTTCTCCATAGTACAGATGTGAATTTCTCAAAATATCCAACATTATGCTGGAACAATGTTACAAATAGGTTGTTCATAAGATTATATGGTACTTTCTTTTCCTGGAGCACCTCAAGCAGTGAGAATTACTCTTTTAATAGCATGTAATCATGTCTTTCTCTGCAAATTTGTCATGAATACTCTTATTTGAGCCTGTAAACCCTTTTTGTTTCCATGATTCAGGTGAAGTATTTCCATCCAATATGTGTGTTTTCATCTTCCGTATAGAAACTCTAGTTTACTGGAAGACCAAATGAACTTCATTTAAAGTTGTTTCCTGTAAAATGAAAGATTTTTCCTCCTTTTCTCTCCTTTCCCTGCTCACAGTAACATTGTTCTGCTTATCACAACAGTTCTTTTTAGATTTCTTCCTGCAATTTCTCACATTCTTATTTCATTCAGCAATTCTTCTGTGGTAACTGTATGAGAAACTTCTTGTGTGGTAACATCCATTTGGATAGATCAGAACCTTTTCAGTGAAACTCAATTTGCTTTAATTTTTCTTTTCTGTTAAAGGCAAATATTAAACAGTATTAGACTCAATTTAGTGTTCACTAGAAAGGTTTAATAATCTGCAGATATTTCTGATTCCATAGGAAAGATTTATTCTTAGCAGAAAAAATAAAGGAAGGCTCTTTATAGTACTGTCATTTGTGGTGTTTCTCCATCATTCATTAAACTCTATAGTCAATGCATCACGTCATTGGTAAAATTAATTTGTAACTTAATGCAATGACTTTGACTGAATGGTCTGTTTCTGCTAGGACCAGTTTAGATGGATCCAGAAATACAAGGCACACAGGAGAACTTTAAAATAGTGAAAGTCTTACTGAAGGTCTTAGAATTTGGTGAAAAATTGATTTCTTTAAAAGACAATTTTTTTCCATAACTTAGTAACAAAGCACATGATTTTCATGATTTTCAAGTATTTACACTTGTTTCGGCAGATTACAGCTGTGCAAAATCACAAATGCCTGTAATGAAGATGTCTTTGATTGCTAAAAGTCAGGTTTTCTTATGGATTAGACAGGCTGAAGATGTGTTCAGCACTAAAAAAGTTTCAGGATTTTTATCATGTTTACTTCAAGAATGATAGAATAGGGAGAATAAACACTAACCTATCAAATGATAAATTGCAAAGGGTTAAAAAAATATCCAAATAGGTGCAGACTGCTCAACGTTGTTTAACTGGCACTTGGGCATTGCCCTGGCTGACTCGCAAAGGTTCAAGTTATATCTGACATACTGAATGGAAGTAATGATATATGCTTCATTCACCAAAGAAACAAATGTTTTGTTTCCCTGCTCTGATTCCATACTTTGCAGATACCTACAGTGGTATAATATGCACTAGTACTATTGTAAAACAAGAGTTTATTACATGGCTAAGTAAGCTGATCTTTGTAAAAGTGCACAAGCACATTGAAAAAAAATAAAAACTACTTAATCCAATCTTCTCTCATACAATTCTTTCAAGGAGAACAGACACAGCCTGTTAAAATAACAAAGAATGTAGAGTTTCCATTCACAATCACAAAGTGTCCTCATTCAAACCCTTGCTTTAAAGCTACCTTTCCTCTACTCTCAACTTTCTTTACAGTGGAGAAATGTGATTCCATGGAACCGACAGTGATTTTGTTTTATGTTAACTGGCAGAGCTTTTCAAGCCTTGCAGACCTGGTGACACTTAAATGGCCAGCACTTTGGATTGTCTTGTTGTGTGGAAAAGTAGGTAAGGGGAGGAGGAGAAACATAAAACAGGTGGGCAAGGGCAAAGTGGCATTCACAAATGTTTCTTAGATCAGAGCGAGGTTGAGGATCATTTCTACGATAAAATAATTACTGTATTGAAATGACTTCACACAAGGTGTTATATTACTTATGAAGTCCTGGGAATTCTGTAAAATCTGGCAAGAACATGACATGGAAAAGGTAAGATCTTCTGAACTTTTAGCCAGGAAATCAACAGAAACTAATATAGTTTAATGGTAGTTAGTCTAGTACGTGCTGCTTGCAGAACTGCCGCCAATAATACCATGTAGTAACTCTTGTAAAATGCCAACTTCTCTGGCTGTGTTATGGATTAGGTGGAAGCTTTCAGAACTGTACTTGGCTTGATATATAGGTCACTCCTGAAACAGCTTTATAAATTAATTTTACTACATATGGTCTACAAGGTTCTTGGTGGGAAATCCTGAACAATGCTTATTTTCTATTTTTATTGGCATTTGCACCAAGAAGTTCTCTGTTGGTATTTTGAGACCCCATGACAAAATGGTATGTTTTCCTTCGGATATCAGCATGGTGCTCTGATGCACACCTGGCTTATTGATATAGCCAGACCATCTGTGATCATAGCATCACAGAACCATTTAGCTTGGAAAATCACCTTTTAGATCATTGAGTCCAAACATTAACCTAACACTGCCAAGTCCACCACTAAACCATGTACCTAAGCCCCATGTCTGCGTGTCTTTTAAACACCTCCAGGGATGGTGACGCCACCACCTCCCTGGGCAGCCTGTCCCAGTGCTTGATCACTCTTTCAATGAAGAAATTTTTCCTAATATACAATCTAAACCTCCCCTGGTGCAACTGGAGGCCACTTCCTCTCGTCCTGTCACTTGTTACTTGGGAGAAGAGACCAACCTCCACCTCACTAAAACCTCCTTTCAGGTAGTTGCAGAGAGCAACAAGGTCTCCCCTCAGCCTCCTCCTCTCCAGACTAAACAACTCCAGTTCCCTCAGCCGCTCCTCACAAGACCTGTTCTCCAGACCCTTCACCAGCTTCATTGCCCTTCTCTGGACACGCTCCAGCACCTCAATGTCCTCCTTGCAGTGAGGGGCCCAAAGCTGCACACAGCATTCGAGGTGCAGCCTCACCAGTGCCGAGTACAGGGGCATGATCACCTCCCTGCTCCTGCTGGCCACACTATTGCTGATACAGGCCAGGATGCTTTTTGGCCTCCTGGGCACACTGCTGGCCCACATTCAGCTGACTGTCAACGAACACTCCAAACACCCTGAACACCCTATGGTTAGGTTCTAAATGCAAATAAGGTTTGAATAAGATCTATGCTTAGTTTGAATAAGATCTATGCTTAGTAGCAAGTTGTTACATTACAATAAATTTCAGCATATCTGAATAATTTGACTGAAAAGGTTATTTAATTGCTTAAGCTAATATTTTAAGTTTGGGTATCTTACTAAAAGATAAAAACTGTGTGATCCTCTGTCTTTTCCTGTCTTTTTAAAGAAAAGCTTGACTTTTCAACCCTACTCACTATTCCGTCATCTTGCTGCTAGTTTGTCTCACACACGCTCTCAGTATTAAAAGGAAAGTCTTTGCACCAAACTCCAAGAAGGGACTGTGGAACGTGATCTAAGATGTGGGTCTGTGAGTGGATGAGAAATGGGAGATAAGCAAGGTTGTCACAGACCTTGGATGCTGCACTTCTGTGTGCTGAGCAGAGAGCCTGCACCCCTGGACTGAGGCACAGGCTTCTACCATGACTGAAAAGCTACTGAAAAGTTTTTGCTTTTGTATGTAATGCACCAGTCTCAATACATGACGATATGCACATTTCCACTAAATATTTAGTATTATAAGAGTGCTATGAGGAAAAATAAACTGAAGCATAACAACACACTGAGAAGTTCTTAGATACTATGCCACCAAGGGTCATGAAAATAGCTAGATTTGCTCACAACTGTATGTTTACACAATCCTTTCAATATGGAGCCAGGTGGAAAGAAATACAAATTGTCTGTGGGTTTTCTGCTTGCTGGCACATGGCTATGCCTTCAACTGTGCCAGTAGTCATAAATCCTTGGGTTTAACTGCCCTGTTTCTATCAATCACACACATAAAATAATGATAACAGAGACTTTTATGTAATGGAGATTGTAACCAATGCTTCGTTATCAAAAAAACTTATTAACCAGTATGTAATAAAACTATAATTTCAAGAAAACGGGAATATCAGGATTTTACCAGGTATATTCTGCTTACATTGTACTTCACTGTTTTAAATGCAGTGGAAGGGATCTTCATTTTTAATTAACTAAATACACATTTCATGAAATTGCTACTTCAGTTTTAAAAGTTCTTTACTCTCTGTCTCACCTGTGCAGGGATATTTGTATTACATGTAGAGACTGCCAACAGGCAATACTCCAGAATTCAGTAAGAGTTGATTTTGATGAGATACTAGAATTAAGAATTCTTACTGGATTTATCTCCTAATTCTTGTCAAATTATGCTGAAAAAAATCTCTATAAATGAGGAGACTGTGACTTAGAACACACAGAAAGATGGGCAACAGATTGTCATTGTCGTTATCATTTGTAGTAGTAGTATCATTGAATGATTATTTAACCATGTTTTTGGAAACAATACCTCAAAGTAACCATACAGCATGATGATATACAGTCTTTTCTGACTTAAGGTCATTTCACAATGTGCTCTGATCTTGTTAGATCTCACAAACATCTATTTTATACAGATCACCTGAAAGAAAACCTTCCTGACCTGGAACTAGTTACACGACCTGCTAATTAGCAGGTCAGTAGCTAAAGCATACCATGTTTACAAAGACTGCCTAACAAATAGCATTCCTAATAACAAACCCTGACTCATATATCACAAAGTACACTGCATAGTATGCCTCCAATAATTTCCCACTTAATAATTTTCCTTACAGAAAAAATATTATTTATTTTTAAAAGTATTTCAGATTCAGTTAATGGATTGAAAATAATCTTATATATTTACCAGATATGGGTTTAATACTTTGTATGGGTTTAATACTTTGATTTGTGTGTATACATAGGCAGGCAAGCATACGCACACACCAGTATAACTACCCTTTGTAGTGTATTACACTTTATTACATATCTAGAAACAAATATCACCCTGTAAACAAGAAGGTTAATAGGAATTGGGTGTTTAAGATACATGGATAATGATGACTCTCCCAATGGAAGAAGTAAAACTCATAGCCTCAAGATGGGGCTGGATATTTGGCCTTACATAGGCTTAAAATGAGAAGGTGTGTGTGACATCTGTGAGGAGGGAGGTCTGCAGCACAGAGAGGAAGGGAGATGTCGTGGCACACTCAGCTCAAGAAAAGTGGGGTACTCTGATGTCTTGCCACCAGGGACTGTAACCCTTTAGGGCTGGTCCCTCCTGGCAGGGAGGAGGCCGGCGGGGGTCCCGGGGGAGCCAACACAATGCCATGCGCCACAGAAGCGGGCCATACTAAGCCTTGGCTGTGCCATCTGCCATGACGAGGAAGGGTATCACAACTTGGCCCTCAAATATTTATGAGTTAATTATCATTTAAAGTGTACTTTTAGGAAAGTCAACCATAAAGTTACGCATTTCACTGCTAGTTTCTGGGCAAGCTGCTATAAAATTACACATCTTTCACAGCGCTCTGGATTAGTTTCGAATACGAGGAAGGGAGAGGGAGGTATTTCTAACACCACTCCTGGGACCAGCATCAGCGCTTCTGTCACCACCAGCACCATGAGTAAGCAAAGATACAGTCCGCGCACACTAAAAAAATGGCTGTGCTCCAAGTAGCACATTTCTTCAAACACACACTCGGGGCTGGGAATATTGAAAAATGGTTTCGATGTCTGGTTAATGTTTTGATCACCTCATATGGTCCCATATATAGCTTCTTTCTTGTGTACATTGGTGGCAGCATAACAAAGGAGCTCAGAGATTCCAGAGTCATTCATATTCATTGTTTTTCCCATTGTCTAACTTCGATTATGCACAGTTTTCTTAAGAGAAACTGCTAAGCAGCAATCATTCAAGGGTGGGTAGACACAATGGGGCCACTTTTGCAGGCTTTTTTCTGGCAAAGTTCCTCTTGAATTCAGGTGAAGGAAGCAGTTGTTTTGTTTAAGAACTGAAATCGGTTGATTTTGAGAAGCTAGACATTTAGTCTGAAAAAATGTCAGACAGGTTAACTTTGTTGACATTAGAGTTTCATCCTACTCGATGGGGAATTTCATTCAATAAGTGCAAGAATGGGCCCAAGGATGTGTGAAAGCAACAGATCCTTTTTGCATGAACTTTTGATTGTAGCAGTTTTCATAGTTCTTAAACATCATTGTTCAAAAATAAAATAAAATAAAATAAAATAAAATAAAATAAAATAAAATAAAATAAAATAAAATAAAATAAAATAAAATGTTTTCATTTCCAAAATATGCTCATGTAGAAATGGATTTTGAGGGAACAAAATTACTGTATCCAAAATAAATACATTACTTGCCACGTCTAGGCTCATATACCCTGATGGACTGGGAAGAACACCAGCTACAAAGGAAGGAGGCAAGAATTATTTTATGGGCTGGTGATATGGCACTTTCTATAAAAAAAGAAATTTGGCGCTTAACTGCTTTAACCATTCAGCAGTTACTGTGAGCACCATGACTCACTGTACTTCTGAGTGGCATTGGCTGCAGCTGTGTTTGTGGAGAAGTCCACTGGCAAACCAGACAGGTCGAAAACAAAACCAAAAACTGGACCAGTGTGCTGGTCTGCTGTGCAAATATGCAAACATTTTTCCTGATTAAATGGCGGGCAAGATGGGAGCAGAAATGAATGGCAGTAGTGACTGCGTAAGCTGACACTGTCACCAAAATAAAGCAGGGACAGCCAGAAGCTGCTCACACACCTGCTGTTTAGGGCTTCTCCAGGGGCTACAAGCGAGCTCTGTAGACAACGTGACCTCTGACACAGGAAAAAAGAGCCAGCCACTGGAGTAAATGCTGATTTAAACACCTTAGATCTCAACCTGTTCACTTCCACAAAGTTTCGTAAGAAATGGCTACAGAGCCTGGAAATCTGAATTCTTTGTCACCTTTGTTGAGAGCCAATGGAGTTTACAGCAGAGGGTCTGTAAATACTTTTACATGCACATACGCACAAACTCCATTAAGTAATTAGCTGTTGCCTTTTAAGAATAAAAACACACAATTTTATTCTTCTTATTATTTTACCCAAGAGAAACCTGTGCCAGCAGCATTACACTCACTTTGCAGATTTTACTCTTCTAGAAATTAGATTTATAAGCAAAGTGTCATGTTCTAGCATAGCCTTAACCTTAAAATTAGACAAACTGGTCAATAGCCATAACATCTGTTAGGCAGTAAAGTGTTACATAAAAGGGAACCTTCTAGTCCAACTGAAATTCAATAGCATGTATTGATAGTTGTTAGGTTTTCCCCCCCTTTCTATTAAACATACAATGCCAAGGTGCTTTGTCCAGGACACTATGAGAGGGAGTAATTAGTTTTAAAAAGGGGGAGAAAGAAACAGCAAAACCTTTTATACATCACTCCCACTGAGGCATCTCATCTTCCTAATGGGATAAAGAGTGAGAGTAAAAGTAGCATTTGAACGTCTGTAAGTCTTAACTGTTACTAAAAACAGTTTTATTGTTCTAATTATATCTTAGAAACAAAGTACGTATTATATGTGTTTTATTTGCAGAAAGGTCAGCAGCGTGTGTCTTGTGCTATTAAACATGTGTTTTATTCAGTGTTAAAGCTGTTTGGAAATAAAATGTCCGTATTGTTAAACTCAAAAGTTTTCGAATCTTTTCTCTATCAATGTATTACATGAAACTGACCACAAAAGATGACTAAGAAATTATACATATATAATTTTCTTTAGGAAGATAGAAGTGTTCAAGAGTCTGCAAATCAAAAAAAGGTTAACAGTCACACAGACACATTACCACTAATTATTTTTAGCTTTTTTAAATTAAGATTATGCTATAAAAATTACAGATTTTTTTTAATGTCTTTGTTAATATCATTTTTGTTAGATGTTTCTGCAGCATCCTGATCCATAGTGTCTATTTGTGAGTAGTGCTTTTAAAACTATCTCAAGAGTTAGCAACCATGATAAAATTATGTGGTTCAATTTTTTGTATTAGTTCAGTCTTGAGCACTGGTAGTTACAATAAAATAAAGAAAATAACAACATAAAATCTAGACTTTCTGTTCTCCTTGTAGCATAATCACAAAAGGAGACATGAGAAAGAGCCATGTTCTTAAAAACACAAGAATTAAGTTTCTTTTGGAGGGAATTTTCATATATCAAAGAAATTCTAACCTGCCGTTCCATTGGAATTATTAAAGGATAAACTATGCAAGCAAGACTTGTTTTTCATCACTTTCAATATTTGAAAAAATGTGGTTTTCTCCAAAATTGTTGAAATTTTTCACTAATATCTGTGGATATGTAAAATCTAGAAGCCTCTGCATTTTAGGAGGGGTGTTCCTTTTGCCTGGCAAGAAGTAGTGACTTTGGGTAAAAATCAGACAGTTATGTACATGCTGGATGTTGTCTCCATTCAGCTTGGCAGTGAAACCCACTTCCCACTTCACTGCCTCTGGCTGCCCCATTCTGCTTTCTTACCTCAACCGCGGTGCCCAAACTTCTGTTCTAGGAATTGCATTTGGAAGATGCTCCTGATTAGCCATGTCCTGCTCCTTCACTGGAAATAAGGAGGTTTTTTAAAGCCTTGATGTCATTACTACACAGCCTCCTCACAGTTGTATCAGCCAGCCAAGCGGACAAGCAGCTGGTGGTGCTGCCTAACCAGAGTGGAGGCGGGAACTTTTAAGTCAGCATTTCCCCTGAAACCTCTGGGAAATGAGAAACTGAAAATAGAATTTTCCTGCTGGTGCCATAGTGTCATAGACTGTATTCTCTCCTTAGCATTGTCATCAGCCCAGACAGGTTCAAACCTGGCCTCTTAACTTTACCTATGCATTATTTGTGTATAACCATAGCATTGGGTTAAGAAAAACGTGCATTAGAAAAGCTGCTTCTCACTGCAGCTGCACATCTTAGCCCTTCTCTCTTCGGTTGTACAGGTTCTTCAGTGCCTCAGTAGTTTAACTGCAAGCCATCTCTACTTTAAAGGTAGCTTAAGGCACTGAAAAGTGTGGGTAGAAGAATTTAAGCTTCTATTACATTTACTTTAAAAAAAACAAGATTATGTTAGTTTATATTATTGAATAATGGAATGTGACATGTCAGAAGATGTTAAATATTTGTAAGAAGTTAGCATCGTGCTGTGCACTTTCCAAATGGATCTATTATGTCTGAGATTTCTAGCTACTTATTTTAAGTGATAAGTGTCATTCAGCATCACGTGTCAAGGAAGTACCATGTGTTCCTCACCTGCTTTTTAAGTTACAAATGACACCATTCATCTCATCACATGATAGATTTGTTGTTTCTTGTCATTATATGATGTCTGCCTGTTATACATGTGGTAGCGATCCATTTTCCTGTATTCTTGCTTGTGTGCTTTAGTTTAAATTAATAGGGAAATCTTCTAGAGTTTTTGAAAACACTTAACTATCCTCTTGAAGTCTAGTCTGCTTATGCTGTGACCAGATCTCCTCAATGCAGCCTAAACACAGAAACTGCTTTGCTAAAGTAAAATACAAGCTTATGCCTTTCTTCATAGGTTTTATCTATTTTGCTGCAGTGTTGAAGATGTGGGTATATTTCAGAAAAGCCTAAAAAACAAAAACATGTGTGTGCACATGGAGGATTGTAGCCATAAGATAAATAATTGAAACATGTTGGGAAACTCTTTGTGAAATATAACTGAATTCATTGTGCCCATTGGGATATTTACCAGATGAGAAGTGTGACAATGACAGTATCCTTGTTGTTTGGTACATAATTTAGAGTATTCCTAATGAATATTTCATACGGTATCATTTGTGTATGAATTGTAAGACATGTATATCAAGATTCACTAGGGGCACTGTCAAACTCAGTTTGAAGTAAGCACTTATAAATTACTTAAGGATATTGTAGGAAAAGGGATTAGTGTATGCTCTCTTTTAAGCAAATCATTATCTCCCTTCTTGGGGACAATAAGCAGCACTACTCAGTAAAGAAAGAACACTCTGAAACAAAGAAAAATAATATGCTCTCACTTTCATGCTAACAATGAATTTATGTCCCTAGAAATTCCCTAGAAAATTCTTGAAATGCATGTAACTCAAAAAAAGAAAAACCAGTAGTAATTTTCTGCAAATTAAGGAAATTTTTATTTTATGAAGCCAGAGGAATTTTGAGAAGTATTTGTGAAATCAGTTCAAAAATAAGAACAATTGTCTATTTATATCCATATTTATACATCTCAACAAACTTATTGAGATTAATTTTTTGCTTAATAGTGAGGGTTATTTAATAATTAAGTTTAGTTAAATTTCTTTTTAATTTTAAAAAAAGTTAGCAAAATAGACTGATTATTCAGTCTTTACAGTTAACAAACACATTAATGGAACTGAAGATCGTTTGCTAGTGATTGTGAACAGATTAAACATATAAATCTACGAGTTAATACATTGAGAATGACAATTCTACCAGTTGCATCAAAGTGAGGATTGTTATCTCATTATAAATTATACCTAAAATAAAAATAAGTATCTATATTGCTATAAATCGGTATGTATCTGCACCTAGAGGTATCTGTATGTCTCTACAAATATGTCTGTATAAATCCTTCTAAAACAGCTGTTTAAAACTAGTTCCTGAATCACTGCAACTCATCTTCATATGTATTCTGATTTTCTAAGGCCCTGGACATCTAGCAAATCCGATTAACTTTAGGACATATATGAAGTGCCAAATTTCCTGAAATTCTTTCATAGTTGCACTAACCATTTATAGATAACTTTTTTCTTCCAATTTCTGCAAAACAAAGTCCTTAGCTTTTCAGGTTTCTGCAAGAGTTGGTGGGGATGCTCTTCATCTGTTCCAGAACATGGTTCCTTAGAACTATAGCTTTATGAGCAAGGCAAATTTACATCTACAAAGCTTGTTTTCTTTTTTTTTTTTTTTTTTAATACCAGTTTTGAATTGACTTCATACATTAGTGTTTCCAGAAATGACAAAAACAAATCTGTAGTAAGATGAAACTAAGCTTGCCCTTGTCATTTCATTAATTAATAATTCTTTCAGGAATTATTTTTTCATGTAAAAACATCAATAAAAATGACCCATGGCATTAATATATGTTTTATTTTCAAAATATTTTAGCAGCTTATTCATAAAGTAAGTAAAGCTTGATGTCTCAAATAATTGCCAAAGGCCAAGATTCAACAAAGCATGTTCTTGGCTTAAAGTACATATTTAAATCTGTTGACTTTATGGGACTCAGATATCTGCTTAAGGACATCCTTCAGTCAATGCATGGATTCACACTGGAGTCTCTGGCCTTGCTCTTACAGTTTCAATGATGCCAGCTGGGCACAGAGCCAACAAACTCAATCTTGAATCCACTCAAGTCAGGAAGAACCCTTGTTACTGATTTCACTATGTGCAGAATGAGGCCATGGACGGGGAATCGCAGCTCTCAGGTAGTGCTCAGTACTGTGCAACATGCTCCATCCTTTCCTCTTTTATTTTTTTTCTAAAGTAATCAGAGACGGTAATTTACAGAGAGGGGTTTTTTTCTTTCTTTCATTCTTTCCCTTTTACAAGGAGTGAATGTCATTGTGTTTCTGACTCTTGAGGTTTCATGTGAATCATTCTCTGCTGTACCTGGATATCTCTTCTGCTTCAGTTAAACCAACCCAAGAGGTTTGGGGGAGGTGTGACTTTAACTTCCAGTTATATTATTTTATTTTTATTCAAAGTGCTTTAAAGTGTAAAACATATTTGAAATAGTTTAAAATAATCTTAAAATTTTATCCCAATGTCAGTTAAACTATTTGTAGAGATAGTTCTAAATTATAAAAGTAGTTTCTGGATATATAAGAAGCTTGGACTTCTTTCATTTAAAATGAAAATTCTGTATATTCCTTAGCAGGGGGGTTGCTGGTTTTGCTTTTTGCCAATCGTGTTTTGACTACAAATTTTTTTTTTTTTTTAATTTTACAACTATGTTAAGATATTACTTGCAACATCCAAATCCATTCATCAGTGTGGTCTTTTGATGTTAAGGGCTGAGTTTTAATCTCAGTTTTTCTGTCGAGCTTTCATCTCCATCTCTCTCTCCTCATTTGTAAAGTAAGTGTGATAGCATCTTCTTGGAGGTATACGTGAATTAACTAGCTAGAATAGACTTGTCTATCCCTGTTAATTTCAGTAGAACTGATTTTTCCAGCTCTTCCAAAAATTGCCAGGTAAGTATGGAAAACGACCATTATTATTCCTGCAGATAAAAATCAAGTTCTTTGCATTTAAAGAGTTTTCAGTTTTAGAGACAAGCGTCCGATTGTGTGCTTGTTTGTACTTTACAAAAGTATCTCCAGACATTGACTATTTTTTTAAAGGCAGGTTAAAAGTAGTAAACTATTTACTGCTATACACAGCATCAGAAGATACTGGAAAAATCAAGGTTCTGATCAATAGCTCAAGGTCACTAAAATCTAGTACCTGCAAGTAACCAAACCCATAATTTCCTGAACGGGTGAGGGCTGTGAAATGCTGCTTCTGCAAGTCGAAAAGTACCATTTAGCTTTTATTACTTTAAAAAAAAAAAAAAAAATTATTTTCTCACTAGGACTGCTACTGCAGATGTTACTATATTCTCATAGTAACATTATCTACAAACCAATATATAAAGTCACTGTGTTTTTGACATTTTTCAAGCCTTTGAAAAACACAAACTTTAGCTCTACTGCAAGTGAAAACATCATAGTAAAATAACACAGCTTTAACAGCATTTATGAGAGCTGTTAAAAACCCATAGCAACATTGAAACCCTTGTTATACAATTTTAAGAAAAGAAGCAATCTTATTCAAAGGAGGAAAGAGTTCAATGAAATTAGAAGTAAAATACAGGAAGAAAAAGAGTGAAGAAGGATATGTATATAGATAGGATCCCTCAGGTTTATACCTAAAGGAAGCGTATTTAATATCCAACTCATAAAACTTAGTGGCACGATGCCTAAACTTGATATTAAAACTTCGAATGTATTCAGTGAGACAAAAGTTTCACCTCATATTTTCATGGCTGTGAAAATGCTCCATAACAGTGCTTCTACAGTGGAAAATCTTTTCCATTCCACACACCTCAGAGGCTGTATGCTCTATTTCTAGGTCTCTGTAATACGTAGGTAGTTGTTTGTGCTTACTACAAAATGGGTGGATTTTAGACAGGTTCAATTTTTTCCATTTTAAGGTAAACTGAGACAGCTGTCCTTCAGAATCGTTGTAACTTTGAAACTTTATAAATGAAAGGTGACTTAATTTTCTCAGGGTAATTATAATAACAGGCATGAGACCACGCAGTACTGGGGTAAAAAGTAGTAAGATTCAAAAGAATAAACACAGCATATGTTTTCTTGCTTAATCTTTCTCCAAATTCCTGTCCATCTTTCCTCTTAGTGTTTGAAATTTGTTTGGTATTTAGAGATGCATACTTACAGGACATTTTTGCTGTACTATTGAGGTAGTGAAATATAAATCTAACAGGAATGTATGGCTAAAACTCACCTCCTTTTATGTCTGGTCATCTCATAGATCTGATCGATACCTTCATCACTATTGCATTCAAAGTCTTCCACACAGAGTATCATGGAGTAGTTTATATGGGATAATCTGACTTTTTGAAGCGTAAAATATCTGGCAGTTGCAAAGGACCACTAATAATCTGAACATTCTCAGCACCAGTGTCCAGTCCAAGTGAAAAGAGAATGGATGAACTTCATTATAACAGTGCAAACTAAAGATTTTAGTCTTTTTTTGATGAAAAAAAAACCAAAACAACAGAGGAAGCGTCTGGCCACTTACAACATAATGTTAATAGCTTCGTGTCACTTTAACTCTTGACAGCTCTGAAGTGAAAGGCCACTAATCTCTGTTTGTAATGTGCACAATTAAAAAGAAAAAGTAAGTATTCTTACTTAAGCCATGCATAAACGTTAACAGTCTGAAAATTAAGGGAATGTTCTGTAATTTATTTTAGAGTCAGTGAATATGTCCTCCCAAAGCCTTGGAATATGTATATTTTTCTTTCTTTTGTGATAGCACAGGTGATTTAAATGGAATGCTGGTTTCAAGACTGCTCGGTTCACAATTCTTCAAATTTACACAGAAACTGTTAGCCTGCTACAAATTTCAGGTACAAACTACAATGCATGCTTACTAGAATGCCTTAGGAACTTTTTGAGAACAGGGTTGGGGTATCTTTGTTTTTCAAAATTTACTGACTTTAAAACCTCATATGGGAAACAATTGCAGAGAATGTCTTAACTCAATGTCAGGAAAAGTGAAAAACTTGAAGTTGCCACAAAAACTGTGATTATTCAGAATCTCTTTTTTTTTTTTTCCCAGATTTTGGTTTATAAATAGTTGAGATTTTGATTTTTCATACAAATTTGTGTATGAATACTCTAGACATAATAAATATTCCCTAAGGTTTTCCTTTTCAGACTGCATATATATCCCTTAAAATTTCTCATAGAAATCTCAAGCTTATGTACAGCAACAGATGGGACAGTTTATCGGAGAGCACTGCATACAAATGGCCAAACCCTATGCTTTTCTCTGAGACCATATTAGAACATATCATATAAAAGGAAGTGCATTGCTATTTTATTCATTTCAATCATAGATCACCTCCAGGTGCAACCATTAGATATATTCCAGTGGCTGTATTACTAAATGCATATTTAAATCAAGGTGGTTTTAGCCAATAATTTTAATAATAATATTTTGAATAGTCAGGAAATCTTGAAACATAAAGTTTTAGTCTTTTTTGTCTTGATTTGTTTTCTTAAACTTTTCTTCTTTGTGATCATGCTTAACCAACCGCATTCTCAACTGCCTCTGAAAGTTGCCTATGTTCATACGTATAAACATATACAGCAGCCATAGATAGCTGTTCATTACATGATATTAGATCCTTTGTTCTTAGGATTTCAATTTCTATTTATTGATGTTAGCCATTAACAGGTCTCATAATTATAATTTTCACACCAAGTTCAGCACTTCTTTAGCTTTAGATGGATATATTATGTCTAAGTATATGCATTTGAATAGCCGACATTTTCCATAAATAAAATTCAGTAAGTTCATTTTTCTTGTAGGAAAGACATGTAATAATTTTGTTTTTTAGTGGCTGAGTAACGACTTCTGATATTGTAAAATTCCTATTGGATTAAAATTAAAATTCACTTAAAATACACAAAAATCACATTTTATTACATGTTTAGTTGTATAAAACTACATTACATGCATGTCACATACATAAGAAGCTTGGTTTTGTAAACATGTTTTTCTGCTTGCATATAAAACAAAGAAACCAGCTTTAGTGAAGTTCCACCCATTTTCTCTAATCAGTGTAATTTCAAGTTCCAAAAGTAGTAGATCTCATTGTTCCATAACCACTCCACAGGTTTAAAAAAAAGAAGGAGCTTTCCTTGGCTTATGTGTTTTGATTTATTTTTTTTTGACCTCCCATACATTTCTGAACTATTTAATTGCAGACACTGAATAACAGAATTCATCTGCATAATAACACAATAAATAACAGAATTTATCTGCAGAAACGGTTATTGTTTCCAGAAGTAGATTTATCATTTCAACAAATTGTTTCTCAGGGGGTTAGTCAGTAATTTCTACCAATTCAGTGACTTTACTTTCTTCAAAACTATGGCAAAACATATGCTATTCAATATATTTTTACATTAATTGAAATTATTCAAGTCAACTGCAACAAATTTGGAGCTTCATGGAGATTAAATGCAATTTTTTTTTAACTGAAATGATCTAGATCTCCTTTAAAAGCATAGTTTAAATAAAATATATTCTAATTAAAATTGAACATTTAATACTTTAAGAATTTCTATTCTCTGGGTCAGACAAACAAGGGAAAACTCTTTGCCATGTTACGTAGCTTCTATTTGAATGGTATTTTCTGTTTGTCTTTCACTGAATGTTCCATTACCAAAAGATGAACATTGTTGAAAATTTTCTCAAAAATGATAATGCATTTAATAAGACATTAATTTATACTCTACAGCCTCCTTTCACATGTTTCTTGTGTTTACTTGGCCAGGACAAATGATTGAAATGCATTAGTCATGTTTTTAGCCTTTAGATGAGTGGAGAGGTAGTAAGAAATATGTTTAAATGTGATGCCCATGTTTGTATATTGACACTTGGAGAGCTGTATTTTCTATCAAAATTATGTTTTCTGCTTACAAAATACTGGTTTTATTTATCTTCCTAGTTATGAATGGTTTGAAGCATGCAAAATCTTCAGTCAAGAGGAATTCACTTAGTATAGTTTATAAAAAAATTGACATATTTTATAGTAGTATTGTTATATTGATGTGCTAAGGGCTGATAAATCATATATACTTAAATTCTTATGTCCAAAGTCTATGCACTCTAACTGCTCTGTAAGCTTCCATGAAGAATGTACTAATATGCTGAATAGTAATTTCATTCACTTATTTTGATTTTATGGCAATTAACCGTGTATAGGGTTAAATTCTAGAAATTAGTTAAATTCTTTTATTTGTTCAGTTTTCACTTATTGTTCTTTTTTTCCTTTTAGCCCTACTTTGCTTCATTAGATGCAGTAATATCTCCCTTGCCTGTGACAATTTCCATTAATATCTCGAAGGCAGCTATTAAGTATCATTACAAGAAAATATTATAGGATACCACATACAATAACAGTGAAGATAAAGACAATAGTCACATTTTCATTTGTTTCTTTGTTCTAAAAATGTAAATCAAATTTCAGGCTCTTTCAAGCATTCTTTCCTCTGCTTATGCTTTCAAAGTGCTCTAAAAAGAACAACCTTCATGGCCAAATAAATTAATCTATTAGGATTACTTCAACAAAGAAAAATACCGCTCCTGTCAGAGATGTTTTCATCCCTGTGGCCCCCCTGAAAAATAATTGTCAAGAGAAAAAAGAATCCAATTCAGCTATTTTTTTTATATAGGAGTGTTTGGATGAAGACATACTTTTATTAAAGCTCTTTAAAAGTGCAGAGACACTTTGAAAATATTCAGCATTAAAAGCCAGTCTGTCACACCATATAAATATTTGGTCAAACAGTTTTTAGAAAATTATCTAAACATATCTATGGGAATTTAAATATATGTAAAGGTCATTCTGATTCTTGGCACTGTGAATGAAAACTAGGAAATCAGAAACTTTCTGTACTGGAAATTTTGAAATCCTTACAGTATGAATCCTCTAAACAAGGATGAGTTTTATGGCTTTAAAAGAAGCTAAAAGTTAGACATGGAAGAGTTTGTTCTTTTCCTGAGTTGGAGAACTGAACAAATGGCAGTAAGTTAATGGGTTGTTGATGTGGGTTTATCCCAAATAATTTTGGATGCCGTATACAAGGGTGTAAGTCCTTTGGAGTCAATGGAGAGAGGCAGTTAACTCAAGAGCAACTTAACTCACCTAAAATCAAAATCAAAAGGTGTCTGACATTCCCTACTAATTATATAGGGAGATGGCATGTGTCATCAGAAGAAAAATAGCTCTCAAAGGTCAATAACATTTGTGAACAATCAAAGAGTTCTCTTTTTATATATATATATATGCATATAACAGACACATAGTTAGAAAATGTATATGCAGATTCTTTTTTTTCAGTTGAAAGATAAAGTTTCTGATATATTTCCAGTTCCTTTTTCAATGGAAAATGCATTATCTCCACAATGGAAAATTTCCACAAAGAAATAGTATTTTTGGTAAAGCTGCTAAAAAAGATGTTGTCAGTATGTGAGGGCAAACAAGTGACTTTGATACCTTCCAGTCTGCCAAAGTAGAAATAATATTTTTTTCAATTAGTTCAACTATAACCCAATCTCATCAGATATCAGGGAAGTTAGTTAGGCTGTTTCCCAGGGTTTGATTTTTGGGTAGACTACCTTTCCAGCGAGAAATTTGTTCCATTTGTTCAAGCCGTTGCGATTCAGTGTGGGAGTGCCTCATCCATCATAACAGAGAAAGCATAGACTAATGCAGGATTTTACCTCTCAGAAGGAAAAGGTTTCATAAGCAACCAAAATTATCTTTCTGAATTTATTTATACTTTGGTGTGTAAAAGTCTCATGTGCTTGGTCACTCTAATCAGGCTCAAGAATCAGAGAATGAATACATGAGTGACAACATTAGGTTTTAAAAGTCTCGGTTGAGCAGTAAAATAGGTTTCTTCATTTTCTGAAGTGCTGAACACCCAAGAGCTGCAACAGAACCAGTGTTTTTGAACTTCAAGAAACGTGTGTGTACATATGATGTATAGACATATGTCATATCTCCTTCAAGAGTACACATCTGGCCGGACATCCCTGCTGCTCCAGGCAAAGTGGAGCTGATTCCTATTCTCTCTGGTAATATCTTTGTCCCTGCAGCTCAGAAAGAAAGCAACAGCCCTTTTTACCTTTTTACCAGAATAAGACCCTTTGCATTCTCCTTCCAGACTAAGCATGATATCGAAGTCCATATGCAACTGCAAGTGGCTATGAATTTCTTACTTAAAATGGCTTCTTTTCCTTATGAAAGCACAACAGGAGTGATCATAATCATTAGTGTAAACATGGGCTGGCAGAATCATTACTATGCTATGTTTCATCAGCAAGGTGCTTTCAGTCTCTCCTTGATGATGAATAGTTGGTGGAACTTCATTTCTGCTCATTTCAATAGCTGCCAGTCCAATACCTTTCAGGCAGCCCCGTAATGATGTCAGAGCCAAAATACTTTTCAACCAGCTACACATCAGCCTCAATGCTCTAAAACATAAATAGTTAGCGTCTTTGAAGTAGGTTCAGCCATGCATTAGTAGTTCAGAAATTACAAGACCATAAGTCAAAGGTGCCTTTTTTACCTTTGGGGTCTTCAAATAGTCTTGGGTAGAATTACACCACCCATACTGAATGTCAGTGTTATGGATAAGATGCTTTTACTTAGATACAGAGGTGAAGTGAACAAAGCTTTACCACATCTTTATGCAATGTGTGTTGTTACAATAGAAAACTCACTCCATATAGATTTTCTACTATTAAATTTCAAACTATAATTTAATAGCCAGAGGCCTGCAGCCACTAATCAAGAATCACTTATATAGCTGGATAAGGCTAACCTTTTTTGCCTCTTCTCCAGCTATCTCAGCTATTTCTTTTCAACTAAAAAACCCCCTCAGGACATTATTTTTCAGTTTTCTGTTTTAATTATACAACCTAGTTTGTATCAATTAGTATTTTTAACAGCAAAGCATCACTTAACATGATCTTTCACCAGGACACAGGGAAAGACATGAAAGAATATTTTTACTGTGTCAGACGTATCAGGTCTGCAGGGAACAGTCCCTGGCTCTTTCCACCAAGAAAGCAAAGCATGGGATGAACACTAAAAAGTCTGGCAGTTGCCCAGGTTTCTTACAGCACAAAATTACAAGGCAGTTCAGACCCTCAGTTACTTCCAGTCCATTCTGGAGAAGGCCAGATTAGGGATTTAGCTAGAGAAGAATGAAACACATTACAAATAATTTCACTGCCTAATGCCAGTCACCTATGCAACAGACTCCAGAGTAAACACAGCAGATCTGCCTTCACAGCAGCCCAGGAGGCAGAGGGCAGGGGTGGACTATAACCAGAGCTATGGCCCGCAGGAGGCTCAGCAGAGGAGTCAGTGTGCCTGAGATCACTGAGGAGCTGCAGCCCTTCCTGCACACCCTCTACCCTGCTTGCCCCAGCCCAGCAGTCTTTTAATCAGCATTTTCAGGGCAGTAGAGTCTGGGCAAAGTAGGACGGCAGACATTCAGCACACCATTCAGGTGCCATGTAAGTGCAATGCAGAAGCCTAAATTTGGGTAAATTATGAATTTATATTTACAGATACACATATATTTTGCAGGGCTTAAGATTTGCTACGGAGTATTTGTGTGCTGAGTTGCCCAAATCCAACCCAGAGCATGATGTTCAGGCCTTTTGCTAAACTTACTCATTTTAACAGCTTCAATTAAATATGCTATAGTTTACTTTCCATGTTACAGTTTTGTATTCAACCAGGAACACTGATGTGTGGTTCCAGGGCCTTACCAGCCTCAGTAGGTTTACATTTGTGCCTCTGTGGTGCATTAACTTTGGCTAATGGCCAAACACCCACTCAGCTGCTCTCTCACAGCCCCTTCTCCTCATCAGGGCCAGGGGAGAAAAACTCTGACGGGTTGAAATAAAGTCATCAAGATCACTTACTGATTACCGTCACGGGCAAAACAGGCTCACCTGGGGGAAAATTGTTTTAATTTATTACAAAATAAAATAGATCTGGATGGTGAGAAATAAAGGCAACAATTAAAAAAACACCTTCCCCACCACTCCCACCCCTCTTCTCAGGCTCAACTTCACTCCTTTGTTCCCAGCTCCTCTGCCTCCCCTCAGTGAACGGTGCAGTGGGATGGGGAATGGGGCTTGCAACCAGTCCATAACAGCTCCTTTCTTCTGCACCCTCCTCCTCACAGTTTTCCCCTGCTCCAGCATGGCTGCAGGGGACTGTCTGCTCTGGTGTCGGGAGCACGGCCTACCCCTCCTTTATCACTGAATTTGCTTTCTCAGAGTTGTGTCTTACCTTTTTTTTCCTCACTCCTCTGCCTGTCTCCACTTTTTGCACTTTCTTAAGTATGTTTTCCCAGAGACACCACATACATGGCTGTCAGGCTCAGCTCTGTCCTGTGATGGATCTTTTGGAGCCGCCTGGAACCGTTTGTGTCTAGCATGGGACAGGCTCGGCCTCTTCCCACAGAGGACACCCCTTCAGCCCCCTGCTGCCAACAACACCTTGCCACAGCCACCACATACAGCCTCTTACTTCCCAAGACACTGCTATCACCAGCAGGCAGTACGACATGCATGGTATCAACCCCTCCTCTTTTCTATATACATCATACCAGTTCTCTGTTTAAGCTGATCGTTAAGTCAGTGAAGAGGAGTGGAAGGAAGAAAAGAGTAGAAGCTGTGCAAGGAAGGAAAGCAGCACAATGAGTGGTCCAACAATGTTATTATTTTCCTTATTCTACTAGAATTCCTTTCACGTTTTTGCAAGCAGATGACTGTTTTCATTCTCACCATTGTCTCCTGACTATGTCTTTGGTTTAACTCTGTCAATAACAAAACTTGCTCATGCAAAAACAATTTTTCAGTTTGTTTCACTACATCCCTGTTTTGCAGTCTTGCACCCATCTTCTTCTAATAGATGAAAGAAAACATAACAGTTCCTTAATTCTCTCCAAACCCAGACAAAACCCCAGTCTTCTAAGCATCTTCAAGGAAATAAAAACCAACACATAACACACTAATATACCAATTTGTTACATTTCATGTCTATCAACCTCTTATTTTGGCAGGAGACACATGTACACACATGCACATGTACACACATGCACATGCACACACCCTTACGACATGCTCAATAATTTTTCAGACAATACTTTTGTCGTATATCAACTTTCATGCACTTCATCACACATACTGTGTGTTCATTCAAAACACAAAACAACAGTCTTATGTCTTATAGAAATTTGGCACTCTGAATACATTTCCAGCAAATTATTCAGGATTTCAAGTAGATAAATATCACTTCAGCTCTTTCTCTTGGCCTGCTCAGTGCTGTCATAACTCAAATATTTGGACATGTGCTGAAGCAGAACTTCGTGGGTTTTGGAAGCCTCAGGTACCTATAGAGCTTGGCCATCCTCGTGATTAGTAGCAAACTGCAGGAATTGGTAGTGATCCAGCGCTGGACCTGAATGTCTGCATTGCTTTTAAGCCAAGATATCAACAATCTTTTCTCAAAAATCTGATCTTGAATTCAGTCATGAACTTAAAAAGAGTTTATTGTGTGTGCCCTCTGAGATGGAATATTGTGATAAAGAACAAAAAAGAAAAAAAAAAAAACCAACTTTCTTTTCCATGGCACCCTTTTAAATTGCAGTCAGACTGAGAAGGCCAAGTTAGGAAAAATAACCAGAACAATGATTTTTTTTTTAATCTGAGATTAAAATAAGCCGAAGAGTTTGATTTCGTTCTACCAATAATTGCTGTTAAAACCCTGCACATAAGTCAGGCAGAATCATCAGTACTTTGAAATAAACCTGTGAAGGAGAACTGAACTGCTTGCCTTAACACATGCCACTGACACATGTGATTGTGGTGTGGCATGTTCATTCCAGAAAATTTGTCTGGGTTTGGAAAGAATCAAGGTTTTTGTGAAAGTATTAGTAATACTTTCTAATTACTGCTAATAATTAGTAATAAATAGATAGTATGTATGAAGACTAGGCTTATCATAGACAAGTCCATGCAGAGTTTCCAAGGAGTCAGTCAATTCCTACAAATAAAAGCGAGTCAGCTATATTTGCTGCATCATCTGCAACACACACATCGAAATTGTATGTACAAGTTATACAGTATCAATCCTGTAGTAAAAAAAATATTTGTATTAAGCCAAAATTTTAGTTTCAGTTGCATTAACATGAAGATTAAATATATTGTACTCATCAGAGCTATTCAGATCTGTGCCAATGTAAAGGGGGAACAAACTGTGGCTCATCATTTAATTTTCAGAGTTTGTTCATATGCTTCTGCCTGCTATCACAGTGTACAAAATGTAAAACCAGAATGTTTCATGGAATACAATCCACTTTTGTTCTCATGCAAAGTAGAATTCTTTGTTGTTACAAAGGTGAGCAAATGGTCACTCCAAACATCACAAATATTCATTCAAACAGATAAAATATATTCAGGAGTTGAAATGAAATCCTTCTATTATCATGAAAAACTCTGAATTTTTACACTAATCTGTAACTAATTCTTCAGGGAATATTGAGAAATAAAAGAAAGCAGATATTTCCTCAGGTATAAGTATAAACTTCAGACAATCACCGAAAAATTAACTTATGGTTGTGTTTTATTACGTGCATGGCTCAGGAAGCTTTTTGTTTATTCTCATCAGCCGGCTGTCCTCATTTATTGTAATTTACAAGTGCACAGGCAATCTAATATATCCTTGTTTGAAACACTTCAGAATCTATTGGCAATTTTCAGCAGTAGCACTGTGGTTTTGCTCTTGCATAATTGTCTTTAGCAAGTACTTCTAGGGAAGAAGGATTTTCAAATGCACCTGAAAGGAGAGACTGATTAGAGTATGCTATTTATGATGATAGCATTAAACTTCACTATTTCCCTTTAGATTCTTAGTACAGGTGGTCCTTTGTTAGTGTGACCCTTTCCAAATGTTTTGACTCTTTCAGAGAGGTAATACAACTGTATCTAGAACCAGATTTTTCTGCTCTGAATTCAGTGTGCTGAAACTGCTTTTCAGGATTAAACACCATTATTTATATGCAAATACATTAGTCAGTAAAGAAAAAAGCCACAACGGTTAGAAAAGAGCAGAAACAGAAGGGGTAAAAAAAAATGAGACAAGATACAGCAATTTTACTCATTTAATAACTGTCATGCTGGTACACTTTACTTTCCCAGATATCACCTTTTATCTAGAATAATACTCAGTGAGATGATTGAAATATTAATTTGGGTGAGTCTTAACGCAAATAAATGAAACTAAGTATTTTTTCTTTGAAATGCTAAGGAGTCTGATGAATGTCATGTAGCCATCCAAAATTTGGTTCCAGAAACCTATAACAAAAATTTAATTTTAGGTTGTAAATCTTAACTATGCATAACATAACAGTGACATTCCGCTAAAGTAACATATTCTGAAAAGACCAGGAGCTACAAAAAACAAAGTGGGGGTTTTTCAATGTTTTTACGTAAGTCTTATCTCCCTGCTACATACACAAGTATAAAATGGCATACTAGCTCAGTCCAGTGTCTTGTCTCCAAGACAAGCAGCCAATACTAAGAAAAGAGTATAAACCACAAAAACTGTAATAGAAAAGTTAAGTGACTATGTGAAACTAAGAACACATCCAAAACAAGTCTAGCAACTTTTTCTTGTAACAAACAGTAAGTTGTAAATAATCCAGTGATGCAATAAATTTTTAAAAGACAGTCCCTTGATAAACCGACAGTGTTTTAAAAAAAATGTAAGGCATAAATTCATGTACCAGCTATGTAATTTGCATGTAAACCAAAGCTTTTGTTAATTTCTTTAATTCCAGTTTAAGGGATGTGTGTCTCCCTGACAACTGTAAATGGTTTCAAATATTACTTTACAAAATCAAACAGTAACAACAGTGAATAGTGATTTTGTCTTGAATAAGGTCCAGCTTCTAATTGTCTCATCTAAGAAATAATTGAATTCCTATTTCTGTGACTTTGTTTAAGTATTTCTTTTTTCAGAACAGGAAAACATGTTAACATTTATGTTCCTTTCTGCTGCAGCAAATATCTTTTCAAACATTTAGTCTTCTTATTTTCTTTTTTGTTTGTTCCTCTGGTTAGCACAGAGAAAGGTGGATATGAGAAGCAAATCAAGCAGCCAGGAAACTCTGTACTTTCCAGAATTTCATTTTGTACAGGTACATTTGCCATTTTAGGATAAATACTGCGCTGAGCAAAACCCCAGCTAGTAAAGCCCAAAGCAAAAAGATGAAACCAAAAGCTTTCTTAATACAGTTCTGCCTCTGCTGCCTCTGCTGCTGGGTCCAGAGGCTGCTCTCTGTTTGGTGGCCCCATCCAAGGCTTTTCAAGGGCATTTCACAGGTTGCCCAGGCTGGTGCATGTATCCTTAGAGGGGAGACCAGGCCCCACAAATCTCTTCTGACCTCTGTTCCCTCATAGAGTTGTCATTCCTGTCATTTTTATGCCCTCTCTAGTGGTTTTCTCATAGAAGCTCTTCTACAGCAAAGATATTTCATTTACACCGAGCCAGTGTACATGATTGGGTCAGAAAGTCACCAAGACAGCTAGAGAGATCAGGGACTTTTGGGTGTAGGAAGGAGCTGGGAGGACAGATTTTTCCACTTTATGAAAGCTGAAAGGTGATTTTGAAATTTAGAGGACTGGGGCTGGCTGGAAACTGTGACTATGTGTACCTGTGGGAAGAGTGACACAAATTATGATGAAAAAAATTTCTGAAAGCTTGAGAATTGTTATGCTATACTGATAAGTTCTGTAAGATACTCTGGTCTGCACTATCTGCAGGAAGAGTTATATCCTCCAGCATGTGTTCTAATAAAATTTTTCTGTACCCTGCTGGCTTCTGTATCTAGTTATTCTCTATATAA
This sequence comes from Leptosomus discolor, assembly GCF_034619465.1. NCBI lineage: Eukaryota > Metazoa > Chordata > Aves > Leptosomiformes > Leptosomidae > Leptosomus > Leptosomus discolor. Next base: position 75,548,093 of record NC_141419.1, read on the forward strand.
TTATACATACATACTTGTTCCCTATACAGTTATTCTTCCCTACATATTATTTGAAATGTTTCTAAACACAGTTTCTCCTTGCTTCTCACAAAACATGGAGGAAAAACCAAGTAGGTAATTTATTTTCCTCACATCCCTTACGACACATGTCAGAGCTCTCTGAGAAACCACAATTCTTGTCTTTTACTTAGTCTTAAGATGCTCCCCTCTTCCCAACTCTATACATGTGTAATGGCCATAGCATGCTCCAGGCCAAAAGAAAAGAATAATTAAAATCTCTGCTTTCAACAACTGGTTAGACATTTTTCTTCCAAAAATGTAATTTTGTAATCTTCATTACAAAATTCCAGTTTATTGAAACATCTCAAACAAAACTTGCTTCACTGAAGAGTTTTTCAGAAATACAGCAGACATATAGAACAAGATTGAAGTTAAGCCTCTCTTTTCCCCTTTATATTTAGTAGTTTTAAGAATTTCAGTCTCAGATAGTTAATTTGTGGCACCTTTCACTCAATGTCCAGTTAATATTAACATCTACCTCAATACAGATGACTCTACTTAATGTTAGGACATGTCAGAGCTAGTTGCTTTAATGCTGGAGTTCCTTTTCTGAGCCTAGGCCCATGCACTGCCATTCCTATGCTTCCATGGAAGAGGACTGTAGCATCTGACTGTGTTTTTGTCTATCCTCATCTGATTGGTTTTGAATCCTAACAAATATTACCTTCTTTCTGGATTATTTCAGTTTAAGCAAGTTTTTAAAGTGAAAAGAGATTTCAGATCTTTCAATTTTTGTCACAAGAGGTCTAAGTGCAGTAAAAAGCAGCATCCTCTGAAAATCAGGAATTTTGTAGTATCAGAACACAAAGAAAGACTGAAATACCAGATTTGGTTACATTCCTTTAAAAATAATCAGGAAACCTGTGTAGGCTCTTATTTAATGTGAACTCAGCAATTATTCAGACAAACTGTTAAGGAACTGAAATTTGTTTTAACATATAATACATTAGAAACAAACCTGATCACACAGAGTAATAATTATGTTGAGGTAACATGAAATTATGTTTGATTTAAGGTTTTTGACATCTCACTAAGTTTGTACGTTTAAAAATATATTGGTATGGTAGAACAGAAGTTAAGAATTGCTAATTGCAAGAAATAATATTTTACGCCTGCATGCACATGTATGATGATTGTTAAAAGAGATCTCACGTATCCCTTGGTTTCCTAAGATATTGTTTTAGGTTGAGTTAAATGCAGTATCTAATTGCCAATTGCAATGCATTATGTTTATATAATATGATACTTATTTTTTCCACTTGAGTAGATAAAGTGGGTATCTATTTATATTATCATGATGTTTGAGTCAGGAGAGGCTGATTAGTTACATTGAATGCCAGCAAGAGCAAATGCAGTTTCCTGAATAAAAATTGGCAGCTTTCATGGCATGTGAATGCAAACAGACAAACGAGAGAGATGTGCTCTTCTACACTAAAGTCCTGATCTTCTTACGTGGCCTATTCACACCAGTAGAATTGTAAAATGTGAAATTCATCCAAGGTTGTTTTTTTTTCCCTTTCCCAGATAACTAATGTTGCACTGCTTAGCGATAAATAGATGTAGAGATACAGCCCTTAACTGAACAGTGCTTGTTATTTCCTTTTAGCAAGGTACAGACAAAGTGCATCCCTGTTACCGCATTTGATAGAGTTCATTTGGATGAAGAGGCTCTGCTTTGGATTAGCTGTGTTTTCCACTAATGAGTATTTTCTATATATTGCTTCTTATGAAGAACTGACAGCCTTGTAATAATCTGTTTTGACAGTATTTTCCTAGAAATATTGTGTTAAATATTTTTAGACGTGAGGAATCATGGACATATAGATATAGTGGTGTGTGCCTTGTCTAATTATATGCATTATACAATTTGCCATTGTTGGAGACTGTTGTACCATCTTTCATTCATTTAATAGTGCTTTTGCAAATTGGCAGATAGCATTTGGGCTAAAATACACACAGGGTTTTTGCAGGAATAAAACATGCTCTGCCTTTTCTCTAGTGTAGAGCAATTTGTCAAGTAATTAGCCAGCCTAATTAAATTTTTGTAGAACTAATCAAACGAATATGCTAAAATTTTCTTTGCACAGCCAGTTTGCTGTCTGCTTGCATTTAACTTGATGGTTTGAAAGAGGTCCTACTATGTCTGCCACTCCACTTAATCACCTCATTTGCATTTTATATTGGTAAATCAAATTAAGCACCAGTGGCTTTTAGTATGATTGACTATGGTCAGGGCTGTTCAGATGGGACTTTTTCACAGAAAATTAGGCACATTTTAATATGAGTGAGTCTGTGCTTTCAGCATTCAACAAACTACATTCACTCAGCTAATTAAAAGTGCTTGTTGCTTTTTGCCTATGTATGATAGATTTATCCAGCTGGTGCGTCCATTTTCTTTTGCATAATTTCTTGATGGAAGTTTTTATCTTTATACATAATAAGATTGTCTAAACAACACTTCAAACCAATTTGGAAGAACTATATAAATAATATTTTGCAGAAGCTATTTACCTTGAAAGAAATACACTTGCTCTTCAGCAAACTGATTAGTTTATATATCTTTGGTTTCATGTCCTTCTAGAATATAAACCTTGACACTGCGAAATTTTCAGAGTTTGTCTTCTCTGAGCCAGAATACTTCACTTTCCTAAAATCATGGGAAACAATCTGCTGAAGAGTATCCCTAACCATTCCATCATAGTGCAGAGTTTGATCCTCCTATAGATTAGAGCAAAGTTCTGACCCAAACCCTTACAGGTGAAATTTATGCACATAGGTGTTCCTTCATGGTTTGTTATTCCAAAGGACGCTTCACCATAGATAAAGCATTACCTGTAATGGAAATCGAAATTTATCTTTTTTCTTTTATTCAAGGGGCAATAAGGACAGAAGTATCAAAATTTATTGCCTGCCCAGTTGAAGTTCGTGTATGTGCTAACAATAACTAGAAAATGGAAAACTAGTTTCAGTGACATATTTAGGAAAAAAAGCATAGCTTTCATCAAACTCTTGGAAGAGACTAACCAGGTCTGAACTGCTAGTAGGGTAACAAACACCAAAATTAAGGACTTGATGATACGACCTCTTTAGTCCTAAAAGAATTGTGTTCACACAATATCATTCAATTCCTATCATATGCATATACCTGTACATGTACACGTGCATATACATTCGTTTTAGGAAAGGACTGATACCACAAAATAGCCAATGTTCCAGACTGAGACTGAACATGAAATAACGTAAGTGACAAGAAGATAATTTTGGACCCAGACAGTAAATAACTTGAGCTTTTGCACACCTGTACCCTCTGGCAATGATCTGGCTCCAAAGACACTGTCTAAGGTCAAGAGGCTTATGCTTCCCCCCTTGCTGATGTGATGGTGAGCCCTTGGCCAGGCCTTTTGTGGATGATCATAGGATGAAGGTTACATTTTTTCTTAGACATTTGTTAGACATGAGCTACTGCTCATGACAGTCATACACATAATGGAAGGTGACAAAGGAATGAAAAAGATTCAGATGTGGAAACCCTAATAGATTTGTTAGAGAGGAGCTAATTTAACAAAACATTTAATACACAACAAAAGACTTAGTACATGGATCCAAAGCAAAATTTTCCCCTACAAACTCCAGGACTTTTCTCTGAGATGACTGCAAAGCACTCAGATATTCTATTCTGTCAATAGAGCTACGATAGAAGTAATTTTAGAGGGCAATCTTAAACTGTCATAGCTATTTGTGTGCGTCTAAATCTTTAGTCACACGATTAGTTTCATTGATTGAAACTAAGGGCTCATATAAAGAGGGCTGCATTTGTTGTATACAGTTGTTTTGGAGGCAGGGGCAGGGGTGTGAAGGAAAGTGCCAAAATGTATGATAGAATGTAAAAGACAGAAATAGTGAAGAATGCTGTTAATATAGGAAAACCACTGTTTGCAGGTGTTCCATTAAAGACAATACAGTGATGCAGCTAACTGCAATGCTTAGATACCAACCTCATTGTTCTAAGAGTCAGAGTTAATGATGAAGTTTGCATCCATCCCTGTTACAGTTTGCACAGTTTGGTTCATTAAACTTCTTGAGGGTTTTCTGGTGGTCTCTCTGTAAATGTACTTCTACATATCTCAAAATGCTAGAAATTAAGGACCAGACCATACCCCTTTCCTTGATGGGGGAAAATGTCCTTGGACACGGAAGTAGCGGCTTAGCTATGAAAAATTATGGGGGAAAAAAAAAGACTCAATGGTGGCCCTGCAGATCTCAGAAGAGAAGCTCAAGCTGAGCCCTTGACCCACAATGTACAAATGTAACAGATGTCTAAGTACTGTAATGCAGCTTTAATTAAACATAGGCCAAACCTCCTTGCTCTAAGCTTATGGGGATTATCATGGTAAGAACTTGGCCTTGTTCTGACCAAACTCACTTCAGTCCAGAAGAAATGCAGTAATGCTTTGCGTGTTTTGGTACTGGGCTGGAATAAAGCAAACTATTTTATATCCTTCAGGTACACCTTATCTACCTGAGAACATCAAGTGATCCATCTTTCCTTGCTACGCCTTAGCTGATTTAATAAGCCAGACTCTTTTGAAAACTTCAAGATATCTTGTTTCTAATAATGCATGGTGGTGTAATATAATTCTAAGTGGTATACTGATTTATACTTATATTTTATATCCTGATTTATATCTGTAAACATTCTTATTTGAAAAAATCCTCAGAGGCATTCAGTCATCTTACTCAGTACTTAGAGAAGAATGCAAACAAAGAGAATCTAGCTATTAAATTTTCTTGATTTGATATTCCAACTGTCTTGCTTTTAATTTTATTTTAATGAATTAAAATTCAACTAAATGTCACATTCAGAATGTTAATATTCTAATCACACTCAAAAATTTATTCTGAATATCTAGTGCTACTGAACAACATGTTGATGTAAACTTAATGTTAAATGGAACGTATTCTTGTGAGCTGAAGACTATGGATTATCTCTGAATTATCAAAAAAAAAGAAAAAAAATAAAACAAACAACAAAAAAAAACCCAAACCCAACAACTTATATATTCTCTCCTGCTTTCAGGTTCCAAAGCACCAAATCTGGCATTCACTTCCAAGTCCCCTCAGCTCAAAAGATAATATTGCTTGGTATATCATTTTTGTTTATCAGTCACTATTATGACTGCAAAGAAATCACAAAGGACTTGTGGCACCATAAAGGTTATTTTTGCTAATCTAAGAAGGAAACATTGACATATGATACTCTACCAGATAACTTATACACTTCCCCAGTTTGTGAATCTTATCCATACTAGTCTGAAGGTTTACCTAAAAGCTGCTTTTATTTTGTGTCAGTATTTAGAGTTCAGAACCTGATTCAGCAGTCTTTATTCATAAAAACTGTTAGTGTTTAAATCCTGATTCTTAGGCCCCAAATTTACTGTAAGCATAGAAATGAGCTACAAATACATTCTGCATAATAATAATATGACATTTATTGCAATTCCCTGATACTAAACTCATAAATACACGTTAGAGTTAAGAAGGCAGATTTTAATTTCTTAACATAATTTGGAAGAAATAAAGATCTTGATGAATTTGGTCTCACATTTTCTTTTATACTACAGAGAACAGTCTAAGTGCCAGTACTAATTCTCAGTTATTCAGTTACTCATTTAATATGAATTGTGGACTCTTCAGGAACTCTAAAAGAGTCCAGTCCTGTTGAGTTCAGCAGAAGCTTTTTCTGCATTGGATTAGATCATGCTTTCAGTGAGAGTCAGATGATAATAAGAAGTTTGCTTTCTTTTCCGTGCTGTCTCCGTGAAACCAACCCTTTTATCCAGTTTTTGGTACTGATTTCTTTCCTTCCTCTCAGCTGAGAATATGTTTGTTTTGGAGAGTCTTTTGAGTCTATGTGTGAGGGGAGTTAAATTTAATTTTCTCTGCCTCTAACCCTATAATCTGTTTCTGACATATGTCTGTGTGGAACGTCAGCTGAGCTGAGCTCTCTTCTAGCTGTTTAGTGATTATCTCATGAATTATCTCATGATTACCAGTAGGCACAAAGTTTGTACTAGTAATATTACAGGTCACAGTTCTGAAAAATCTGAATGACTTCACTTAAATGGTATAGTAAATATATTTAACGTTAGCTGTATTATCCCCCAGGCTTGAATGTCCGCCACTATGGTAGTAAAAGACAAACCAACAACTAACGGAAGCAGTTGTATCTGCCTGCACTTTTTGATGCCAGGAGGAAAGAGCTTTCATAAATGTAACCTCTCTTGTTCATTAAAAAAGTGAACACCTATTAATGATAGATATATTCTTCATCAGAGTGAATTCAACTCAGTGTCCTTGTTAAAACAATATATTCTTAAAGAATTTTGCTCTTTTATCTTTGTGTCTGCCATTCAGAAAAAAACATGTCTTCCTATTATGTTTAGAAAACAATTTATTTTAATTTTTTTTAATACATATTTTGTGCTGCGATCTGAACTCAGGTTCATATCTGTAGCCAAATATGTAGACCGTAATTGCTCCCACTGTTATATGCAACTAAAATGCAGGTATAAGGCAATTCACCTTTTGCAGAAGTGAATTTCTGAAAACACTCTCCTTAAAGGTGTATTACATAGCATCTTGAACCATGCTTAACACTTGATGAAAAAAAAGGAAGGATGAATTCGTGCAAAGGAATACAAAGCAACTCGTACATGCCAAATGGCACAGTTTAAAATGTATGTGTGCTACAGGCGCACTGCAGCAGACTCCAAGCTGCATCAGCTGATCGTGCATAAACAGGAACCGCAGTAAGCAGCTGCTGTCAGACCTAAACAATAGCATTTTAGGCAGTTTATTTAGCTGAACTAATTCTAAAAGAGACAACAAGTTTCTTCCTATTGTTACTGGCTAGCAGTGAAGCAGAACGTTGAGCATGTCTCTCAATAGTGGGCTTGTTTGGTCTCTGTGTGGTATTTATAGCATGGTCTGGTTAATGTCAGTCTTCACTTTATCGGTATTCTCTTAAATCCTGAAATTTTACCCAGACTTTTACTAATAAACCAAATCTTCTCATAGAAGTCATGTATATTTTTCAGCAAGTCCCATGAAAACTTCCAAACTCATTCTAACTCTGTGGCTGTATTTCATTCAGACTCATTTTGCGTACTATAGTCTTTTTTACTATTATTTATTCTTGATTTTTTCTTACATAGGAGACTTAGCCTTTTATATACACATTTTGACATGTTTTTGTTCCTTAACTTTATTTCTTTTGACAGTCTTTGATATATATGGAAAAACATAGATTTTTTGCATCAGATACAGATACTAATGTAAGGATCATACATCATGTTCTCATGAGCTGCAATCGCATTTGTTAACTTGGTAGCATAACTGCATTGATAAATATTTTTTATATTTTTAACATTCTGATTTCTGAAGAGAAATTAATTTACCCCAAATACAAGGGCAAGCAGAGGCACAGACCAGCTTGACTTGGCAGAATCAGCTGTAAAAGTCACAGTCAGTTCCTGACTTGATAATAAAAACCATTTTCAGCAAATTCTGTTCCTTGCTTCTACCAGTAATTTATAAATAAATGGTTCTTCTCTTTCCTTACATACTTGGACAGTTTCCTATGGTCAGTACACCAGTAACTGCAGTTATTAAATTGGCAGAATGCCCAAATTTTTGCACTTTTCTATGCAAGGAAGATTGCATTGAATTTCTATGGACCGTCACAAAAAGCTTTCCCAACGAAAATACTTTGAAAAATTTTCATTTCTGAATAAAATCTTGATATACCATGTACACAAATAATGTTTTATAAGGGAACTTAAAATCAAAATGGTGCTAACAAGAAATTAAATTGGAAAGCTGGAGCAAGAGAAATAACACAAAGAAATTTTGAGTTATTAAAATGTAAAACTAAAGAGCATTTTCTGACAGAAAATTCTCTCCCTTCCCCAAAAAAATATTTCAGGAGGTTAAACAGATCTATAACTCACAGCAAGAACATGTCTGCTCTTTCCTGTGCTTCAGAAATGCCCAGAGTGCTTAGTGACGCAGGAGTAAGAGCCACATAGAGTGGACTCAGCTTGGTATTGCAGATATCTCTATTCCTTTACTGTTAATTGTTAAGTTTGCAGAAAATCTTAGTAGAGGAGATTGTCAGCTTTTGGCTCTGAGTTGTGCACAGCTTTTAAACTTCACATGTTCTGCTGCATGTCTGAGCGCATCCTACCAAGGCTGGACTAGTACAGGAAAGGCTGGATGAGCTGAAATCTGCCAGCAAGAGAACAGGAGTCAGCCAGAGTTTCTTTACCCATCACTGGCCGGTTATACGGGATTCAGCAGCCTAGCCAAGGACTGTCTATAATGTAGTGACAGAACAAGATGCTGTCACTTTATGTTTAAGAACTACTTTGGGACTTCATCTGTTTCTCAGGCACTCTAAGGTGTGACAACTTCTGGCTCTGGAGCATGAGACAATATGGGTATGTAAACCCATGAACCAGGAGGAGTGGTTATCCTTCATCACGGCCTTGATTATTCTTGGTGAATATCTCCCTCTCTATATTAAACTCCTATGAGAAGTCAGTAGGGATTTTGTGGTTTAAAAAAAAAAATTTGATAAAAAACCTCAACAATAAGATTTTTTTCTCTCTTTCTCTTCCTCTTCCTCTTCTCTTAGCTGCTGTAAGGAAAAATTTCTTTGCATCTAGAACCATATTATTATTTTATTCAATTATCAGATTCAAATCTCTTGAAAAACATGTAATCTTTCATTCAGTTTTATATATCATTCTGTTTAAATATATAAAATACTAAAAATCTCCCAGTATTAATACAAAGTATTTCCTGGCATACTGTGCTCTGATATAATAAAGATTTAATAATTCTCTTCCTTATAAGTCACGGAGAGCTGTTCTGACAAAGAAAAAAAAGAAACATTTCAGTGACAATTTTTTATTATTAAACCATAATGATTTTACCTCTTTCTTTTCAAAACCACAGCTGAGTGCTGAGCACCTGGGACAGCTGTAAACTGTATGTGAATTTTCTCATCTTCTTTCATGTGTTTAATGTATCTGTCTGCAGATATACAGTCTATATTCACATGTGTGTTCATCTTCATTATTGGTGTATTCAGATTTCACTCTAAGTTCCTATTTGCTAAATGAATTTTTAAAATTCCTGTCATTTCTCACAGATTCTACCTCACACACCTACAAAGGGGAATAGAAGGCATAAACTGGCCTTTATTTCTTAGCTCTGGCTGCACATAAGTGTGCGGCTGTGTGTGCAGGTGTTTGCTGGGGCTCCCAGGAAGCAGCTACTTTCCCTTCTGCAACGCGGTGCAGCCATGCACAGCACCATGGGTCTGCTCCTGATGCTCCAGCCAGCAATGGCGTACCTGTACAAGGAGACACAGCGCCAGACATTAAACTAAAAACAAATTGTAGTATTTCAGCAGCCTCACCTGAATCTAAATGTTTGATTCCAACTCATTTGGGAGAGTTTTGGTAAAGTGACCGCTGATCTACTTTTCTGTTTAGAAGTTCTGTATGTATGTATATTTATGATGAATGCTACTCATGTTCTTTAATATTAATAACAAGCACTCTAATTATAGAACATTTGTCAAAAAGACGCTTCTTGTTTTCCCTTTCTGAGGAAAGACAGAGGCTGACAAACATGGAGGTAATGAGATAAGACTCATTTACTGGGTAGGTCTTCTCTAAAGAGAAAACACCAGGTGCATGTGGGACGATGCAGCCCCAGGCACAGGAACGAGCCTGTAGCTCAGCCTCATCTCAACCCATTCATGTCTGGCAACAGGCAGGTAGTGGGTGTGTAAGGTAGCACAGTGCACAGGATGGCAAAACTGCAAGCTACATGCGCAACAAGCTTTGCTACTGAAAGCAATATTAGTGGCATTAATGCTACTGCCTGCAGTAGTATTATTACTCTCTGCAGCAATGTTACTGTTCTGGCCCATTAGTGAAGTTGGCTTAATTAGTTGAGCAGAGCACCATCTTGACACATCTTCTCTTTTGCATGTCACGTGTTTGGAGACAGCTAACACAGCTGTGCGCAGCACAGATGTAACTTGAAGGGTTAAAACTGATTCTAGTGGCAACAGAATGATACAAACAGCTTTTAATTCCTCTTTCTGGGCTTGATTAAGAGAAAAAAAAGGATATGCTCTGAATTCTCTGACCAGCTTATCCCAGTTAAAACCAAGGATGGAATAGTTTGCAGGACATTTTTTAGTTTTCACATAAATCGGGAGGCTGAGGTAAGCATGGACCCTGGCAGAGCCTTTAAACAGTCTACGGACGCATATGTGCGTTTCACTCTCTCTAAGAGTGACCTGCTGCGAGTTAAATTAATAAGAATTAAACCTCAGGACACCAAATCCAATTAACTAACTTCCTCCAAAGGAGACACAAGGTAAATATTGAAAGACTAATATTCCAAGGTGGGTGATAAAAATATGTAACATGCACTAAAGAGACACACATGCTAGATCCAAGAAGACTGCACATACAAGTACAAGCTGACTCCTACACAAGCCAGGACCTCCAGGCATAAAAATGCAGTGCTACTCTGACATTCAAATAGGTCAAGAAGCAACATTCAGCACAACCACGGAGACACCTCCAAGACAGTGTTTCCTGCCAATCAATGGGGTATGGTAACTCAGGCAGGTCTCCCTGCGACTGCAGCGGTCCCTCTCCTGGGTCCAGACCTGATGCTGCTGCCTTGGGAGGTATCAATTCGTGCTCATTCCACAGCAAAGTCAGGCACTAACTGTTTTGTCTGTTCATCGAGGAGATTATAGCTTAAGAAAACAGTAATTAAAGGAACAACCGTTTTCTCAGGCCGCCTGCCTAATCAGGAAGAGCAAAATATCTTCGGTTCAGACCAAATTGGTGTTAAATGGAAGAAAGAACCAAAACAAAACAAAGAAAAAAGAATCCCAGGTTAAACAAAATGCTTTGTTTCTCCAAAATGAAATGTTCTATTTGATGACCTTTTTTTGAGTTTCTGCATTACATATTTTAACTAGTGTTGGCAGGTTTGCATTAAAAATGCCTGTTTTAAAAAAAAAAAAAAAAAGGTTTTTCAAAGCATTTCATATTGGTTATTTTCTTTACCCTTTTCCTTTATTTTCTTTACCCTTTTCCTTTATTTTCTCTCTTTCATCGAACTGTTTGCAAATATTATTCAGATTTCAGAATAGTTTCTGTAACTTTACTGCCCTGTCAAAACTGTACAATCAAAAATAAGAACTATTAATAATTATAAGAAAATAATCCCAGAAGTTCTAAGTTAGGTGCTTTTAAGTTTTAAGATGTGATAGAATAATTTAAGCAGATATTTCTTTTTACTAAGTATTCTTTAATAACAGGTTTTCCTATTAGTAAGTTATCTTGCATGTATCTTTCACTGACATGAGCATATGACAGCTTTGATATTATAGTCACATTAGAGGCTTTAGTTTGTTTCTTCTGAAGAAAGTGTATGTTACCCTCCTATCACTTCTGAGAACAATCATAAGCCTCATGAAAATATCTTTAAAAATCACTAATTGTTTGGTTTGGTTTTGTTTTCTTACTCTTTGCTTTGATTTTTTTGAATAATTTTTTGCTTTTGCCTTATTTCTGAGCCTCTGAAGGACACTATTTTTCGTTTCCTTGTTTTTCTTCCCAGCAAAAAGCAACAGAGATGACAGAGATGATCCCAATGATCTGTACTAATTGTGGGACATTTTAAAAGAATACTAATTAGTTTATGACTGGAAATAAAATTGTGAGTTGGAAATACTGGAATTGCAACTCTAGATCTGCTCTCTGCCTGCAGTGATGCACTCATTGCATGGGTGAATTTTCACCACAAAATCACTGAGGTCCGAAGAATGTCTTTTAATCTGTCTTTCAGTTGCAGTTTTAGCATTGCAGCAAGGAACTAGCTGCCTGGCTAAAAGAAGCTGAAGAAGCTGAGTCTAGTCAGGTTTTCTTGCTTTTGCCACTGTTGCCATCTTGAAGAACTTAAAATTTCTGTTCAGGCCACAAAGACAGGATTAAGGAAAACCAAAAAAGGAAAAGTTATGCTGTTGCAGTCTATTTAGTACTATTTTGTTTTGTTTTGTTTACCCTCTGCCTTCTGAGTCGCATATCCTGTATTTTAGACTTTGCCTAAAATTATGGAGACTAAGAAATCCTCTAATCTCTGCTTTCAGCAGAAATGAGTGGTTCCTAATATAAGGAGATTGATGATAAAATTGGAAGAGCTTGTTATACTGTTTGTGTTTGGCTTTTTGATATTCTGCTGTTTGTCTGATTTATGCTTGACAAACAAAGCCAAATAAATTCATGGAATATTATTCCAGCTGATTCTGAAATAGAAAGTCATATTAACTATTTAAGCACATATAAAAATGTCTGAAACCAGAGTTATTTGTACTTCACCTTTAATGTTTATATCTGAGCAATTGGCGTCTGAAGAAATGATGGTATATCCATACCAGCTGCTTGTCAAGTTATGTTTGGGAGAGACTACATGGACCTATATATACACTACATGTGAAGCTGTATTTCTCTTAATTAAAGAATCAACAATCTAGTGATTATAGTATAAATTAGAAAAGAAGAGGTGAGACTGAAACTACTTACACGTTTAATTGCTTGCAATTGGCAATGTGGCTGTTTAAATAAAAAACTTTATTTAAGACAGTCAGACAACTTTGTCTTGTCTTGTAGGGTCAAATTATATGATTTTTCTACACAGACTTTGGGGGAAAAAAATCTACAGAATTTAAGTGTGGATTTTGTATGAGAATTTGTAAATGCAGATGTTTCCACAGTTACTAGGGTCTGGGGTCAGCATGAAAGCGTCTTATTACTAGTACAATCTATTTACATACAAATTTTATGGTTTTTGCTTGGAATATGAAAAAATAGCAAGTGAAATGTTAACTATGACAACGATGATTTTCATAACAGGGGCTGTCACCTAAGTCTGCTGGGAAGCTAAGTAACAATAATTTTGTGGAATACTTATTAAGATTTCAAATGCAAAACAATACAAGTGTAAGCAAACACTGTCTTTGTCTGTTGCTGTTTCAGATACCCACCAGCATAGCTTCTGAAGCAATGGTGGAATGATAGGAGCCTATTTGCCTAAATTTCATCCGATTTCTTACAATACAGTCAGTCATTATTACAGTCTTACCATAGAATGTTGTTATTGTTGCTATTATTAATTCTAGTAATATATAATTGTATAAGCAGTATTATACTATTATTAATAACAATGAGCTTCCATCCTCTTCTTTTCTTCCCATTTCCTTTGCTTCCTACCCTTTTCTCATTTTCCATCCTTTCTACCTCTTCCTTGAGCTCATTTTCTTCTCCCTCTTTGCTCCTCTCTTGGCATTAGTAGCTGTGGGGAGCAGAGGAAATGAAGGAAGCACCAACCTGGGCTGTGGAAAGCTGCCCAGGTGGCTGCAGGGAGTACCTCTGAGAGGTACCTCTGACCAGCTCCGTTGAAGGCACTTAAGGATTAAACACAGAGCCTTCAATACAACTTGTCAGTGAGTGGGCAGCAGTGGGAAAAGCAAAGGTCCTTGCCCTCAGCGACTAGTCCAGGTAAGCATGCAGAGCACTAAAGTCTGAAAGGCATTTTGTACTCTTCGGTGTAAAATTGCTGGCTGAGGCACAGAGAGTTGGGGCAGCCTGGCTGTCACAGACTTTTCGCTTTTCTCTCTTGATTCTGAAAAACTGTGTACTCTCTGGATTGAGAGACTGCAGACTTTATTCATAAACTGAGATTTTTTCCAAAGTGGGTTACCTTTCCCTGCTGGTCTCTCCTCCACCACTGCCTTTAGCAGACATTTCATTGTATCTTGCATGAGCTCTACCATAAAAGTAAATTAAAAAGACTTCTAAAAATGATGCATACTTAAAGCTGGTTACTTAAGTGACTTTAATGTTACAATGGATAGTGTAGTATTGTGAGTAGTAAAAACGTGAAATACCATATTCGCACCACCTTTTACAGTATATATGCTATTTATAAACCATGAAGTACTTGCCTATGGAAATATACATTGCCATCTAATGCAAAATGCATCTTGTTAAAATTTACAGGCCAGATTCAGTTCTAAGCTGCACGAGCAAATCCAAATTAATACCACAGTTTTTCCATACTCTGGGTCTACATCAATATAAACCAGCAGAACCTGGGTCTGCATATTTTAATTACAGACTTGCGGAGATTTTTTTCCCTGATTTTAAACAGTTCAGTCTGGTTTTTTGTCCATTGTCTCTTATATTGTCTTTACTCTGTTCACTGGCTGTTCAAATAAAATATATACTGCAGAAATAAAAACTGCACATGGAAGACATGGAACTGATACCTGGTGTGTGTCTGCCTCAATATAGGACTCTGCTGACATATTTTCTTACTCTTTTAAGAAAGATGCAAAATGGAGCTGACTACCGTATTTCTGGTTGAAAACGTATTTCTATCACATTTATGCTCAAATATCATAGGTATTTTATTTCCAATACATATGTAAGTGTGCATGTATATATGAATAAGATCATAAATTTTTATTTGTATGTGTGGTTCTGTTTGTTTACTAACAACTAATTATTTCTTTGTCACTGTTAAACTAACTAATAAAAACAACTATATATACCTAGTTGCTTTGTATGATGTTCTACCATAGTATAATGCTCTTGCTTTTAACATCATTCCACTTTGAGAGTTCACACATGGATGTCTGTTCTAGTTGAGCATTTGGATTTAACTTCTTGTTCAGCAAAAATACTTACAGTCTACACATGTTACTCCTGGACATACCAATGTGCTTAATATAAGTAAAACTTGCTTTGTTTCACAGCGCTGAAGCCATGTTATCAAAATGAAAAGGGGCAGGGGTGCTGTTCATTTAGTATCTGTTCTTTTCTCTATTACTAGACTCCTGTCAGTCCATCAACAAGAAATAACTTTTAAATGTCAAAATAGTCATGTGGTGTGAAAATGCTGAAACCCTCATTCTAGAAATATGTAAGTTTTGATCAACAAAATAATTAAGTACATAAGGTAGAAAGTAAGTAAATCTTCACAGAATCAGAGAATCACAGAATCACAAAATCACAGAATGTTAGGGGTTGGAAGGGACCTCGAAAGATCGTCTAGTCCAACCTCACTGCCAGAGCAGGACCACCCAGAGCAGGTCACACAGGAACACGTCCAGGAGGGTTTTGAATGTCTCCAGAGAAGGAGACTCCACAGCCTCTCTGGGCAGCCTGTTCCAGTGCTCTGTCACCTTCACAGTGAAAAAGTTTTTCCTTATGTTCATGTGGAACCTCCTGTGCTCCAGCTTGCACCCGTTGCCCCTTGTCCTGTCATTGCCCGTCACCAAAAAGAGCCTGGCTCCATCCCCCTGACACTCGCCCTTTACGTATTTCTAAACATTGATGAGGTCACCCCTCAGTCTCCTCTTCTCCAAGCTAAAGAGCCCCAGCTCCCTCAGCCTTTCGTCAGAAGGCAGATGTTCCATCCCCTTAATTATCTCTGTAGCTCTGCACTGGACTCTTTCAGGCAGTTCCCTGTCCTTCTTGAACTGAGGGGCCCAGAACTGGACACACTATTCCCGATGGGGTCTCACCAGGGCAGAGTAGAGGGGGAGGAGAACCTCTCTCGACCTACTGACCACACACCTTCTCATACACCCCAGGATGCCATTGGCCCTTGTTGAACCTCATTAGGTTCCTCTCTGCTCAGCTCTCCAGCCTGTCCAGGTCTTGCTGAATGGCAGCACAGCCTTCCAGTGTGTCAGCCGCTTCTCCCAGTTGTGTGTCATCAGCAAACTTGCTGAGGGTGCACTCTGTCCCTTCATCCAGGTCGTTGATGAATCTATTGACTAGTACTGGTCCCAAACCATTATGTTTATTTTAGGAAAATGGATAGTCCAATTGCCTCAGTAGGACTATTTAAGTTATGAAGGTATGATTCTTTTTTTCACTAAAAATCCTGTTCCCATCTAACAAAGGAACATAGAGAGAATTATTGTTGCGATAACGAAAAAAGCAGGGTCCGTCCCAAATATGGGCCAGAGGCGCTTTGTGGAGTCTCGGGTTAACCAGCTGCTCAGCTTCATGTGGACCTGTGCAATTATTGAGTTCCTCAATTCCTTCAAGACTGAATAGTGTGTAGGAGTTACTACAACCATTAGATGAATGTAAGCATTCTTGAGTACTGTGTGCAGCTTTGGGCCCCTCACTACAAGATGGACATTGAGGTGCTGGAGCGTGTCCAGAGAAGGGCAACGAAGCTGGTGAAGGGTCTGGAGAACAGGTCTTGTGAGGAACAGCTGAGGGAACTGAGGCTATTTAGTCTTAAGAAAAGGATACTGAGGGGAGACCTTATTGCTCTCTACAACTGCCTGAGAAGACATTGTAGAGAGGTAGGTGCCGGTCTCTTCTCACAGGTAATTTATGACAGAACAAGAGAGAACGGACACAAGCTGTGCCAGGGAAGGTTTAGGCTTGACATTAGGAAAAAATTTTTCACTGAAAGGGTTGTCAGGCATTGGAATACACTGCCCAGGGTAGTGGTTGAGTCACCATCCCCCAATGTGTTTAAAGATCATTTAGATGTGTTGCTTGGAAATATGGTTTGGGGATGTTCTTGATAGAATAGGGTTGGTAGTTGGACTCGATGATCTCAAAGGTCTTTTCCAAGCTGAATAATTCTATGATTCTATGAAACAATGTATTGTTTGAGGCTTATTGTTGATCATATAGGTGTTCAACCTGCACTGATGTGCACCTTAGTAGAAGACCATTTTCACTCACAGACGCTAACCAGCTATTGAAGGAGCTGGGTGGGGGTGCGTACTCAATAGCTCTTGGAATGGTGAGCTATGCATGTTGCAGCTCTCAATGACAAGAGGATTTAGGCTTGCAAGGTCAAGGAGGTTGGCCTCTTGTGAACTGGAGCCATACAGAACTGGGTCATGACCCCTTAGAGATTTGTGCACATGCTTACTCTTAAGCATGTGATTAGACCCATTGATTGTGTTGGTGTTTGCATACTTAAATTTAAGCACATACATAATCTTTTTCAATTTTGCATTTTTACTCTCTATGGCTTGAAAGATATTTTGGAGAAAAGTATTTTCTAGATCCGTTTTATATTACAGTCAGATATCTTTCAGTAACATTAAGAGTAAATGAATTCAGATTTACACTGCAGGTAGTACTGTGTCAACCTGAAAACTAAGACCAGAAAATAACTCTAGTTCAAGCTTTAAAATCTAAATTCCAGTTTTAAGTAGGCCACAAGTAATGCCTGTTGCAAAAACCATCTTAAAATTTGTCATTATCTGAAGTTTCAACTATGAGTAGATGCATTCACCTGGGTGCCACAGGCCATGGCAAAGGTGTAGCATAGTTTTAAGAAGCTCAGTTACTCTTTGCCAGCACTCTATCTGGCTTTAGCTAGTGCTCACAAATACCATTTTCATGATCACTCAATGAAATTAAAATGACAAGTCTCAGCCCCAGTGTTACAGGAAACATATAACAAAAACTGTTCCTTCACTGAAAAGAAAAACAGCTATAAATAAGGAAAACTAAACAAAAAACTTTTAAAAAGGCAGTCATACGCACTTCCAAACACATACAGTTGTTCATCTCCCAAGTGAGTTGCTTATTCCTGTGAAGCCCTGCAGCTGCTTTCATACTATTCAAAGTGCGAATTTACAAGAAAAAAAGGAAGAAAAAAAAAAAGATGTTTTTCCTTGACAGTGAAAAAACAGGTTAATGAGTTCAGGATGTCATTTTCAATCTCCTTCCAAAATCCTACATGCACAAGCCCTGAGGTCTCTACCCACAGAGTCTATGCAGGCTATGCTAGAATCACAGAAACCCTCAACCCAAACGTAGGTATCAACCGAACAGCAGCTCATTGCAGGTCTGGACCATTCCTTTGATGTAACACAGTTAAAAATTTAAAAATTAGAGCATAGGTTTAGGAGGAAATTAATAAAAAGAAGTGACATTTTAATCCCACAGCATTCTCCTAAAGAAGCTGGCGGCTCATGTCTTAGACAGGCATATTTTACGCTGGGTTGAAAACTGGCTGGGTAGTCAAGCACAGAGAGTGGTGGTAAATGGAGTTGAATCCAGCTGGCGGCTGGTCACAAGCGGTGTCCCCCAGGGCTCAGTATCAGGGCTGCTCTTCTTCAATATCTTTATCAATAATCTGGATGAGGGGATTGAGTGCTCCGTCAGTAAATTTACAGGTGACAGACAAATTGAGTGGGACTGTTGGTCTGCTCAAGCTTAAGAAGGCTCCACAGAGGGATCTGAACAAGCTGGATTGATGGTTCAAAGTCAATTGTATGTGGTTTAACAAGACCAAGTGCCAAGTCCTGCACTTGGGTCACAACAACCCCATGCAGCACTACAGGCTTGGGGATGAGTGGCTGGAAAGGTGCCTGGCAGAAAAGGACCTGGGGGTGCTGGTCGACATGAGCGGGCTGAACATGAGCCGGCAGTGTGCCCAGGTGGCCAAGAAGGCCAACAGCATCCTGGCCTGTATCAGCAATAGTGTGGCCAGCAGGAGCAGGGAGGTGATCGTGCCCCTGTACTGGGCACTGGTGAGGCTGCACCTTGAGTGCTGTGTGCAGTTTTGGGCCCCTCACTGCAAGACAGACATTGAGGTGGTGGAGCGTGTCCAGAGAAGGGCAACGAAGCTGGTGAAGGGTCTGGAGAACAGGTCTGGTGAGGAGCAGCTGAGGGAACTGAGTTGTTTATTCTGGAGAAGAGGAAGCTGAGGGGAGGACTTATCACTCTCTACAACTACCTGAAAGGAGGTTGTAGCGAGATGGGGGTCGGTCTCTTCTCCCAAGTAACAAGTGACAGGACGAGAGGAAATGGCCTCCAGTAGCACTAGGGGAAGTTTAGATTAGAAATTAGGAAAAATTTCTTTACTGAAAGAGTGGTCAAGCATCAGGACAGTCTGTCTAAGGAAGTGATGGAGTCACCATCCCTGGAGGTGTTCAAAAAGCCTGTTGATGTGTCAATTTGGGTCATGGTTCAGTGGGCATGATGGTGTTGGGTTGACGGTTGGACTTGATGATCTTAGATGTCTTTTCCAACCTAATGATTCTGATGCTATGATGCTATGATTCCATGATTCTATGAGTCTATGTTATGTTGCCCCAAATATTTTGTATTGGACTTAGTGTCATTTAGTAGCTTCTCAGTGGCAGTGTGAAAAGTAACAATGGCTGGAAGATAGTAAGGAATCCCATCCATTACATGCTGTAAGGATTACAGTGGTAGAACAACAAAATAAAAATATCTGTATTATTAATATGTATGAAAATATTTCCTAAAACATGAACCATAGAAATTGTGGCTTTTGCCAAGAAAACTTAGCTCAGATGAGAGCTTATTAGCCTTGTGACCATACTCACAACCAGAAAACTATGCCGGTTAGCAAATTGTGAACTTTTCACATATCCCCTGATAGTGGATATTTGAGCTTTTTAAAAAAGGATTAATTCTATTTAAGCCAATACTCTTATGGTTCAAGTTAAGACTATGTCTATTTCAGGACCCAGATGAGCAAACATTTTCATTATTAGGTCCAAACAGAAAAAGTAAATCACAAAGTAACTGGAAGATTAAGCATGCTTCTTTGATATATATGCAAACTGATATGATTTGTAACTGTTGGAGGTGTTAGTAAATTCTAATTAACATGTTTTGTAGTGTGATTAAGTTAGAAGACTAATTTTATTTCCACTTACCATTCACTTTCTTTCAGAAGAAGCCTAAATAAAACTTAAAAAAAAAAAAAAAAGAATCTAGTATAACAAAATCTAGTAAAGAAAGAGAAGGCATTCTGTTTTAAACATATTACCTGGAATAAAGTATTCTTTCATGCATTTTTTGAGAACAGAGTTTTAATAAAGAGCTACAGATATCTTTTTTATGACTGAATGAAGCTTTAATAGGAAGGAGGTTAAGAAGTTAAACCAAAGCAACAATAACACTGCAGTGAGAGAGGCATGTTCTTTTTCATCTACATTGTTCCCCCTCAGAGGCCTGTCACTCAAGTAGAATAGGTGTACTTTGACTCATGGGTGGCGATGTATAGCCTAAGCTTAGCCTGAATCCCATCCTAAAGGCTGAGTCCTGCAATCAGATCCTGACAACTTCCCTGCAGCACTATAGCATGTTTCACTAATATGAGCTGATAGGATTAGCAGCAGGCAGCAATTACAAACTCTTCTTTGTGAGTCATGAAGAGTTTTGATTTCTGTGTCAACTGATGCTGTATTTCAGATATCTTTGCTGGTAAAACCTAAACCTTGAGTACTGAGATTAGATTCAAATAGTCTAGGACAACAAAACAAAAATGGATACTAAGTTGTTTAAACTGAAGTATGTCTATTCTGCTTTATTCTACAGGTAACTCACCCCCATCCCCCTCCAGTTATTGGGACTATACACAGGTCATAATATAGTTGCCTAGGAATACAGCTAAAGCCACTAAAGCAGGGTTGTTATCAGCACTTCTGCACCCATTTCCCAGTCTAATATCCAAAGTAGTCTAATAGTCAAGGAAAAGTTTTGGAGTCTGCTTGACTCTGAACAGATTTTTATCCTGGAGGCAAAAGTGTATTCACATGTGAGGTTTTGATATTGAAACCTAGTAAAACTTAAGAAGTAAACAAACAATATAAACATTCAAACTCTCTTGATCAAGGCTGCACATAAACTGGAAAAGAAACAGCAAAAATATGAACTGAAAACAGTGGTGTTGTTTTAAACCTATGTAAATATTCACTAAGAAGATGAAGAATAGTAGTTTGTATTCTATCAAACTGCATACTTAACCTTAGTTTAAGTGAGTTGTTTTCAGAAAGACAAGTATCCATGTGCGGGCTTGCAGGAAAAAGGCATGCACCTATTGAAGCGAGTCCACAGAAGGGCCACGAAGATGATCAGATGGCTGGAGCACCTCCCCAGTGGTGACAGGCTGAGAGAGTTGGGGTTGTTCAGCCTGGAGAAGAGAAGGCTCCAGGGAGACCTTCTAGTGGCCTTCCAGTACTTCAAGGGGGACCACAGGAAAGGTGAGGGGGGACCCTTTATGAGGGAGTGTAGTTACAGGATAAGGGGTAACGGTTTTAAACTGAAAGAGGGGAGATTTAGATTAGATATTAGGAAGAAATTCTTTCCTGTGAAGTGGTGAGGCACTGGAACAGGTTGTCCAGAGAAGCTGTGGCTGCCACCTCCCTGGCAGTGTTCAAGACCAGGCTGGATGGGGCTTTGAGCAACCTGGTGTAGTAGAAGGTGTCCCTGCCCATGGCAGGGGGGTTGGAACTGGATGATAAGGTCCCTTCCAACCCAAACCATCCTATGATTCTGTGATTCTATGAAAATAACCTAGATATTATCTTTAGACTGTGTGAAGGCCACATAAAGAGCGCTTAGCTTGGGGTGGCTTCCCAAGTGTCTGCACTCTACACCATGACAGGTGAGCCAGTTACTTTCTGAACTGCTGACATTTGAATCATCAACATTTACCTTAAAGTACCATGTTGTAACTTGTGATAACCATGCATGAGCTGACCAGCTCCCTGTCTCTCCACGAATTGGGGCAGATAGCTGATAACTTCACCACCCAGTCCCCCCTATCAGACATAACCCAAATTAACATTTATGAACATTTATCAACTGGTTATCTGTTCAATGATTCCACTTTAAGTGGAAAATGAATGAAGACTTCTCCAGGTTTTGATAGAGAAGCCTTGTTGAATCCAGATGGGACAGTCTGAAGATGTTACTACCTCACAGCTTTCTGCTTTGTTCTCTACATGTATTTGTATGGTAGCATTTGAGACCAGTAACAACATTGGGTTTGCACAAATATGCCAGATAGACAAGCTATAGTGCTGAGGTGCAGGTCCATATTCCTTTCTGCTATGTTACAAGGTCATTAAAGAGCAAAGATCAACACCTGGGGCAGTAAAAATTTCAGCCCTCTAATACTGATCTGCTGTCAGAGACCTAAATTTAAGGATGCAGTCAAAACCAGAACACATCAAGTTTAAGCTGGTGTGTCAGTGTATGGAATGGTATTAAAATAAAATAATCTTCCTCTAAGCAAGTGAATTTTTTTATACAGACCTAGCATGCATTGGTTTTAGAAAATTAATCCAGATAAATTAGAACAGAACACATTTTAGACATAAAATATCAAATGATACATTGCTGCTCCCTGAATGCCTTCATATGACTATTGGAATTAGGGTCCTGTGCAAAACAGGATTTGTTGTGAACAAAAAGATGAATTTGCATCACTCACTTGATTCACATTCACTTTCCAGTCTGCCACTTCAGTGATCGTTCCTAAATCTTTGAGAATATAACAGAAATGAAAATTGTGGAGTTTTAGCTCTCTTGCACAATCTGTCCTTCCGTAACCCTCACTCAGAAATGAAATGTGAGCTTGCCAGAATAGTAAGATGAGATCCTGCCCTTATTCCAGTTTATTAACACCTTGTTCTTTGAACAATGGAACAACTTGTGAGTGAAGGTGTAAGACTTGAGCAGTGAGTACAAACCAAAGACTTTAGCCTAATTTGTTTTAGATAAGTGAGCAATATTTTCTTCATTTTGCCTATATATTTAAAGTCAATTATATCAGTTTACAAGAAAGTCTGTAAAAAGAAACCTCACCATATTTTCCAAAGATTGTCATTTTCTCTCTCGAATGTATGAAAAGGGTGATTTGGCAATAAGGTTCTTAAATCTGTGAGGTTGTATTCTTTAAAAGTTGGTACAACTGCCTCAGTGATCTGTAAAAATTATAAGCTAAAGCTAATGACTCTAATCCCTTTATACGCAATTTCATTTTAAAATACTTAATTAGTCTCATTTTGTTACTAAAAGACATGACTGCATATTTCTCTGTGTGTATCTGCCGGTTTATCATGAGCTATCTCTTTTACAACAAGAACAATGACATTTGGAATGTACCAAACATACTTATCAGAAACTTAATATGGCTTCCACATAGTACAGGAGTTTCTGGGACAAACAAGTTGTTCTTGACAGCTTGGATGTATGAAAAATCTGTCACGAATTATCCATTTCAAAAGGCAACCTAGACATATCTTGTTGCATTTCCAGAAATGGAACAAAGCAATACTTTATGGTTAAGAAATGGATGTGAGCCAGAAGTCAGTACCCTAAGGTGAAAAGTCGGATCTGTCTAGCAGTTCCTCAATTTCCAAGCAAGAGTCTTCCAAATAATGAACAAATGAAAAAATAAGTATGGCTTTAATTCTTAGTAATGAAGAGGCATGCTCATCTCAACTGAATCCCACACTGTGCTCTGGGCAAAGCACTCCCTGAGCATGGCATAAAGAGAACACTCAATATAACAACTGGAGAAACCTGCAACAAATCTAAAGTAGCCTCTCAGTTCTATACAGCTGTAAAAGCTCTGCAGTAAGCCCCTGAAAGGGAACATTTATGTGTTTTATGTTAATTTAAAATGCTTGAAAGCAGTCAAAAGGGAGGCTTAGTCCTGAAGAAATCCCAGTCTTAAACCCCCCTTAAGCCAGGGCATGTCTCTGCCGTTGCTTTTTTTTTTTTTAAAGAACTGCAATTCTTTTATTACTTCTGAAATGTTAGGTATGTTTCATGCAGATTTGTTTTTTCCTGTCACCTTTTACAGGATGAGCCAAAATTTTCTCAGCATCCTTAGAAATCCTAATGGCCTGGCATGCTTTTTAACCAGGACCTAATGTTCTTCTGTTATTTGTGTGTGGAAGCTCCTGTGACCACGAGTCTGTGCGTGGTGAGCATGAAATGTGGGTGGAAGCCCTTCATAGCACGTTCCCTCTTCACTTCCCAGTCCTTGCCAAGAGTGTCTTGGCAAGAACCTTTTGGCCAGGGCTGTGAATTTGTCAGGTTTTCAGATGGAGCAGCAGTGGCCAAACTTTCTTAGGTTCTTCCCTGTGCGAAATCCAAAGGAAGTCAATGCATGTCTCCTCCATTTCAGGGTTGGGATCAAGACTGGAGGCTTATTCCACAGGAACTACATCAACTGGAGACCAAGGCAGTTGTATCTTTTCTCCCCGATAAGTCTCTTAATGTCTCACATCCCTTTTTCCCAAGCCTATGAAATTAGGAAAGATTGCTCTGGAAAAGAAGTTTGAAATCTGCACACAGAAAGCTATGCAATTTTTGTTAGCTTCTGCAGAATTACTGTAAACAGGGGGGTTGTACTTTGATTAAAAGTTATTTGAACTAGAAGGAATGTTTTACTTTTTTCTTCTGTGAAGTACCAACCGTATTAATGGCACTGCCTATGAAAACAATATTAGTAGTGAAAGGATAGACCTGTTCAAATTCACATAGCTATTCTGCTGAATTCAGCTGACCAGCAGCTCCTGAATTCAGTAGCTGATTTTATACTAATGTGAAGGTTAACGGAGTGTTTTCTGCTCCTTTCCAGGAGCAAATGTCAGCCCTGTAGAGGTCCATTGCTCACCAGAACTCAATCTGAAATCCTAGAGTCTGGCACAGGAAGACTAATAGACTAATGTATTAATTCACTGAACCTCTCTGCCCTTAGACTGGTTGTGCGTTTTTTAACATGAACTATAGCAGTAATGGCATTCAATCATATCTTTGTTTACCTTCCAACTGTGATTTCAGAATGCATATAAAAATCTCCATATCCTGATTATTGCCATCAATATAAATATAAACCTCTGCAGAGGGGCAAGACAGGAAAGAGGAAGATTTTTGGATTCAATTGATAAATGTATATGGACTATAACATGAACAATACAGCTGGCTGAATCCCGGAACAACTAATTAAAGTTACATCTTGCTTTATTTTTCCCAAGAATGATCTGCTTTAGCTATCTGCCAGCAACAGGTAAGTGAGGGGTTTACTGCTTTTTTTCCGTTGCGCAGAGGATAGTTTGTGCTTAGTCACAGAGTGCATCACCAAAAGTAATTTTTTGACCATTCTCTGAATATAACTACTCCAAAAATTATGCAACATAACTAGACGGTCTCACTAACAGAATAGGTGATATAGGTAAGGTGATATTTTTATTGGGGTGAGCTTCTATTCTCTGTATGATGAGGAATAAGGTATGATTGATATTAGCACTGTGACACAGAGGAAGCAGAAGGAGACTGTTTAAGAAGTACATTTGTGGGTTAAGAAGGATGTGAGAAGAAGAAACTACATCTATGGGCCAGCTATTTGTAAGGAAAATGGGAAACGACTGAAATTTTGGCTTTGCTTCTCCATGCCCTACGAAGCAAATTTGAGTTGATGCATTACAGAAAATATGCTGTATCCTTATTCATGCTGAAGAATATTACTCACTGCCTTTAAGCAAGGAGGGTGCAGGGAAGGAATCACACCTTGTGAAGTGATGTGGCTTGGAGGCTTCAGCATGCAGCAACATCATTCACATAGACAGCTGATCTTAGCATATGAAAATTTCAGGTCATAATGAAGAAATAGTGAAAATTAAAAGAATAGGTAAAAGAACTGTTTCACATCATGTCTTGACTAGTTTCCTTTTGACATTTTAAAAATCTGAACCATGAAAAGAAAACCAAACCTCTTTTGAAGCAACCATGTGAAATTTTGCACTTTAATCCTGTTACTTTCAGAACAGCCCACAGCTTCAGTTAAGGTCAAGCCTGACAGCAATTGAGCAGCTCCATTTTTGTTACATCAAGAGAAATACCTAGAGATATAATTACATTATGAATAGCTAAAACAATTGGGGAGTCTGTGGTGAAAAAAAAAAAGATGCAAATTAGCACATCCTAATTGAATTGTTCATCTGGTTTTGCCTGTTCTACGGTATAAGCAGTAGGATAAATCATTTTTTAGATCATGCAGGATAAAAGTTTATTTGAAGTTGGAGTCTATAGCTGCCTTTTCACAGTAAATTGACCTTGTTCCATGCAGCCAATGTCATAATGCTCTGCTTTATCTAGGCTGAGAGAGAGAAAATCACAAATTGCTTCTGCATGATTAGTTCTGCCACTTCAAACGTGTTTCTTCCGAGTTGGCTTCCACACTTGCTGCTAGAGATATGTGCCGCTGGGAAACCCTAATCTCTCTCTGAACTCCTCTGATTTAGTAACCCTTTACGAGCCAAAGTGCAAATGACTCCTGTTGAGAACAATAGAAACAGTACAGGGAAAAAAAAAGAAGAAACTGTACAAATCTTCTCTCAAACCTCAGCCTAATTTTGCTCAGCTGTTTCTGGCTTAGCAGATGAAAGTTGCTTCAGATCAGTGGAGTTTTCACAGATAAGTGTTTATGCTTTTATTAACAAAGCATTTTTCTTTTCTATATGTATTATGTCTTGATGAATAAGTAAATCTTGTTTTTTGCATCTTTAAATATAGAAAGATATTTACTTTTGTGTGACCAGCTTGGTGTCTGAGTCTCTAATTAACTCTGAGTTCAAAAATCTTCATTATTCTTAGTTTTCCCGCTAGGTAGTATGTTCCAAATAAAAAAAATCAAATCCAGCTAAAGAAGAAAATCCAAGGCAAAAATTACTGCTATGATGTACTCTTGGGGAAAAAAAAAGTGTTAACAGCCATAAAAATTCATATACAGCAAGATGAAATTACTGCATGTTGTTACAGACAGAAGATAACCATTAAAAACACAGATAAAATACATGCAGGTATCAGCACGGCTTAGAATTTTAGAACTATACATAATATTTTTGTCTACAAATACGGATACCAAGGAAAATATAGACTGGTGTTAGTACTAGAAATAATGTTGTCTCACTACTTGCTTCCTCTTTGGGCAGGATGTCTGCACAGTCATAACTTTACAAAACCAAGACCCAACACAGCAAAAGGTCAATTTCTCAGACTTGAACTGCTTTTCCTCCCTGCTAAGTCTGCCTGGCACCATACATGCTACATCGTCACAGTGAGAATCACTGGGAGTATCCACGTGCGGAAAATCAAGTCCACGTTCTAGATATTCAAGATGAGGCCACAGGACCACTGTGCTTGTATGATCTATTGTGATTGAACAGTCTGAACCATTTGCATTTAGAAATTAGTCTTTTACATGTTATATTCTCTCTAACATGAGCATATAGGGCTGAACTCTGTGTTCTGTGCCTTGCTTACCCACATTAACATAGTTCTTATTCACAAGGGGTTTATTTTATTAGCACTATAAAAATGAAAGAGCAAGGAATTAAAAATATGCCATGACCAACAATAATTTTCATAGCAAAAAACATTTCAAATACTTATTTTTTAACACAAATCAACCAGTTTGCAGTTGATTTCCTCCTAAAAACCCAGATCCAGTTGCTACATTGCTTTATGAATTACAAGCATCTAGTAATTTTTTTTTTCCTGGTGAAGTAGAGCAGCAGTAATAAGCTGAACATGACAGGTATTTAAAAATAAATTGCTTGAGAAAAAAAAATAAAGAGGAAAATACCGACTTCATGTGACAAGATTCGTGCTGAAGCAGTGTTTTCAGATATTTTTGACCAAAGACGGATAAAACAGTTTAAAGGTGAAAAGGAGTATGGGGAATCTACTATCTGACAAATAAGTCTACGTATCAAAAGATTTTGCTAACCAGTCTGACACATAAATGGCACTGGATGTCAACTTCTATTAGAGGCTTTATAAATGATGACAGCCTGGAGAAACAAGAATTGTTTTCCAAGAAAAGTGTTTCTGTTGAATTCCTTATATTATTCCCAAGCATTAGAAACACATCAACAACAACACTGAAGTCAGGAACCAAATCAGTTTTACAATCACTGGTCTTATGTCCTATGCACAGAACTGGGTGCCAGGAAGATTTTAATCTCACACCTCCTTGGAGTCTCTCACTGTTGTGAAAAACACTCTTGATACTATATGTGTTTCTATAATGATAATATCCCATAAATTTGTAAATTAAATACTGATGAAAGTATTATTTGTTATGGTGTATCAACAGGTTGAATGGAATTCAAGGGACAAATCTAACACAAAACAGTGATTTTATCAAAACTCTTCATTTAACAGTGATCTTGAATTAACTTCAGAAGAAGAAGCAGCTTTGTCTACTGTGGCAGTTAAAAACATGGGCTATGTTTTGCTATAAATAAATTTATTACATTATTCTTATGCAATTGCCAAACTGTGCAGATGATGACTGTAAACATAAAATAGAAAATTTCTATATAGTAAGAACTGTATAATAAGACCTTTTGAATGAAATCACTTTGGGAGTTCCCATTACTTCAAACAAGATTTCATTAGATCTTTACAATATAACAGTAAAATGAAGAATTTGCATTTTATAGTACATGAACAATTCTGACTTTTTCATTAAATGTAAGAGCCTCCAACAGGTTGTACATCAGAAGCTCCTGGCATTTAAATTTTCCACAATTCAAGGAAATAAGAAGAATTTTTAGTCTCCTTAAGGACATGAGAAAAAAAAATTCCCATCCTCTCCAAAAACCCAGGAAGAAACAATTTAACAACCTCATCTGAACAATTCCAGAAAAAACGTCATAGTGAACATGAAACATAGCATATTTAGACGTCCTCACAGACCTTTTGGTTTTCTCTACGTACTATTGAAATGGCAGTCCTCAGATGCCGAACTCATTCCTGCCTTTCACTCTGCCAAATTTTGTTGTTGCTGTTGCTGTTGTCACTGGCCCAGATATAAAGGTAACACTGTAATTCAAGAAACTCGGTTAAGTGCAAGGTGTGAGGTACACGCTTTTCTCCAAGACCACCAAGCACCTTTTAGAAAGCCCTCCACATCTAGCAAGATCAAATCCCTTATCTTGCTGTTCATGATCCATCCCCTTACCCAGGAAGCAGGAACATGGACCACACAGTCTCTGCCTACTCAGTAAACATACAAATCATACAAGCTGTCAGAAACAAGAAAGTGGCCCGAGTCAAAAGTCTCAGAATGGAACTTCGTCTCCTTGATCCCTCCCATCCTGGAAAACACAGAAACACCTTGCCGGAGGATAGATGGAGGGGAGAAGTCAGTGCAAAATTTCCTATTGACACCAGCTGGAAACAGAACTGGTATCATCCCAAAAAACAGAATATATGTCTAAACAGGACTTCGTGCTACGTGTTAATACGTTACGACTTTACTAAAAGTCCATGAATAGCTTTTAAGCTATGCTAGTAAAAAAACTATTTTACTGTTAAAATGAGTCTTGTCAATGCTTAGCCTCAAATGTAGTCTACCATACAGGTAGATTAGTAAAGAAGAGTAACAAAACACCTACACAGTCTTTGCAGTTTTGCTGTCTTGAGTGAAAAACATGTAGGTAAGGACAAAACATCGTTATTTTCGCTAGTATTAATGAATGTGTGAAATACATCAGTGGCCTGATATTTGCTGTAGACTGTAGATATGTACATCATTTCAGAAAATGACAGAGAAAAGAAAGAAAGAATTTCAGGCTTAAACATGTTTGTGAGGCAGCAGATTTACATGTGCTATGGGTTATATACTGTTCCTGGTTACCTGATTAGAGGATCTCTGGTGTCCAATGAAGCAATTCTAAAGAATCAAAAGCAGAGATTGAGTTTTAGTAATTTAATGGAAGAATTTACTTTATCCAAACCAGATTAGTTCAAAATTAAGTTTTCCCAATTTTTTTTTCAGTACTAGAAATTACATCATTGAAAGAATTCCATTGAAATGTAGTGTTCTTGGCATATCCCTGGTATACTTTGGTACTTACTGTGGACTTCCTAGATAGTAGGAAAACGGGACAACATCTCAGAAAGATTCAAAACTGTCACCTGTTATTAATATCAACCCATATGTCCTCTGCTTCAGGCTACAGATTTCAATAATGACAGTGCAGTCCCTCCTTTGCTTGCATATGATTTGTTGTTAGGGCATACTCCAAAAAAAAAAAAAAAAAAAAAAGAAAGGCTTGGGGAGGAATTCATAGAGTCATAGAATAGTTTGTGTTGAAAAGGAACTTAAAATGTTATCCAGTCCAACCCCTTTGCATTAAGCAGGGACATCTTCAACTAGACCAGGTTGCTCATAGCCCAGTCCAACCTGACCTTGAATGTTTCCAGGGATGGGATACCTACTACCTCTCTGGGCAACCTGTTCCAGTGTTTCACCACCCTCATTGTAAAAAACGTCTTCTACCCACTTTTAGGTTAAAACCATTACTCCTTGTCCTATCACAGCAGGCCCTGCTAAAAAGTTTGAGCCATCTTTCTTATAGGTCCCGTTCAAGTACTGGAAGGGTGGTATAAGGTCTTCCGGAAGCCTTCTCTTCTCCAGGCTGAACAGTCCCAAGTCTTTCAGCTTGTCCTCATACGAGAGGTGCTTCAGCTCCCTGATCATTCTTGTGGCCCTCCTCTGGACCAACTCCAACAGGTTCACGTCTTTCTCGTACTGAAGACTCCAGACTTGGACACAGTCCTCCAGGTGGGGTCTCAACAGAGTGAAGTAGGGGGGGAGAATCTTCTCCCATGTTTCATGTTCTCAAATGAATGAACTGGATTAAGCTTCCACATCTGCATTGAAGAAACTCAACATAATAATTCTTACTTACACAAATACAGAGAAATCACAGTTTCTGTGTTTTGATTTGAAAATCTGTCCTTCTGTGTTACAACTTGATGGGGTTTGTCTTTTTTTGCCGAAGTTGCTCATCTTCTGAGTGAAGAAACAACCATGAAACAAAAAAGGAATCTACAGGACTTTCAGAGCTGAACTCTTTCTGCATGTTGGGACATGGTCTGTGGAGACCAGTAATTCAAGAATTCAGACTCATCTTGGTTTATAATAGCCTAATAATATACAGAAAAGTGGACAAGGTCCGTGCTGTTTCTTAAATATTAGTCCTTTCAGTCAATAGCAGGAATTTACAAATGTGGTGGAACAATACCACATCTATTTTTAGGTAAGCAAAAGGTGTCCTTTCAAGGGTAGCTGTGCTTGCTCTCATAGCAGTTAGATATTCTCTGGCAGGTAAAAATGCAGTGTTAACAGTAGGCTGCCTATTAGCCATCAGCAATAAGCCTGTGCTGAACTTGGAACAGAGATGAACTTCTTCAGAACCGATAAGTACTGAGGTTTTGTGGGGGGCTTGTTTGATTACTGTGAAAGTTATCAGGTACAGCAACATGTAGATCCCAACCTGGGAAAAAAAAATATGCTCTACTATTGAGTGATCATAAATTACATGTTGTTTTGGGCCCTTTTCTGTTATCATTAAGATTGCGAAACAGTTACCTTTCAGTGTTCAAGACCGGATCTCCCTAAGTAAAACTGCTATGGTATTCTGTAACAGTGAATTTTTCCAGGTGGCGTTGCACCTTCTTTGTTTTTGAGCCAGCCTGAAAACCATAAATCCAACCACAAACAAAATTCAAGTGTTTCTCCTGTTCTCATATCAATATCTGCAAAAATTAAAACATATTTGAGGCAAAAAAAAAAGACATTTTTCTGAGGTTTGCACATTTAGGCTAACTGAACTGAGCTGCAACTTTGGGATGAAAGGGGAGCCAGGTGAGACAAATCTAATGCTTGTCTGCTTTCATCATCACTAACTTTCTTAGAGCTCTAACAACTCTCCTTGATCCCTTTTACCAACTATAACTCCCTCAAAAACAAAGCTAGGACCTTTAAAGTCCAAGGAGCACTTATGATTTCAAACATAACTGTACTTTATAAATATACACATGACAAACTTTATCTGATACATTTCATTCTTCAAGTTTATCTTCATTAATATCTATGTTTGGGTTTTTTTACCCCACATTTATAACTGGTGACATCAGCGTTCATTACAAGATGCTTTCTGTACTCTCTGTATCATTAGGCTGAACATACTGTTCAGCTGCAAGGCAGGTATCATATCCCTGTTAATGGAAGTTTTGGGATTTTAACCATGGCCCTGGACATTTCTAGACAGACTTTGCCTCTCCTTGATCATAAGCAAACCCTCAGCCACCAGAGCTGTGCTGCCTTGCCATGCACACACCAGTGACTGGGGATCAAATCAACACTCTGAAAATCAGCACTCCTTCCTCAAGTGCTAAGCAGAGGCTTTATGCAAGCTGAATAATGGTGAGGATATCCTCAATGACCTAACTCCTACTTGTGGATTGAAAATTAGGCCTAAGAAGACCAATTGCCAGATAATGCCATTACAGGGAGGCTTGTGTACAAACTGAAAGGTTGAAGTGCACCCTTTCAGCACCAGCATTCATTCCCAGGAGGGCTGCACTCCTCTCCCCGGCTGACGCCTGCGTTGGCACTGGTGCTGGGGACTCTCAGCATTCACCTTCGCACTCGGGCAGCCGACAGGCCCAGGGGGCTGCCTGGAGCATCCCCTTCACTGACACATCCTGGGCAGCCGTGCCTGGTAGAGCTGGGCTCCCAACTGATGACAGGCAACTCAAATCCGTCCAGGGAGGCTTAAAGGGAAAAGAAAAAAAAAAAAGAAAAGCAAGGGAGTGATGTGTCACCTCACACTGTGCTGTGGTCACTTTAGCTGAACTGTGAAGCACAGCTCTTTTGAACGCAGAAAGTTCCTCTGATAACCCTGTCGGAGAATGATACAGGAGGATGAGGCACATCTCAGAAATACACAACTTTTAAGCCATGGTCACTTTAAGTTTTGCTCCCTTTTTTAACTCTTGGTAACTGTTGCAGGCTAGATTGCCTGCATGCAAAATATAGATTTATCACAAATAAGGGTTCCCGTATCTCCAGGGGAAATGGGATCCAAGTTCGTGCTTTCAGAGTGACTCATGGTCTTAGGTGCCTTTGGATTTGGTTACCGCAAAAAGGCATGTGCCACTATTAGCCCATGCTGAGCACCTTCCTCTGAAAACAGCTCACTATTAAACAGCTGACATTGAGCATCCAAAGCCATGCTAGAAGATCCTCAATATTTCTATAAATTCAGTTAAACCTGAGAAACAAAAATTGATGTCACTGAGGTAGGCTACACCTGGACTGTCATTTTAGTAGTTCGGTGACTGAGTGGGTACTGTCATTTTACCTTAGAGAAGGCACTGAAGGATCACCCATGTCATTTACAGGTAGTTTCTTGCTTTTCCTCCAGTCTGAAATAAATCAGCTAATTCTATGGGAGCTAGGTCTCTGCGATCACAAGCGCAGCTAACAAAGGCAACCTAGACATGGTCACAACAGCTCTGTGTTATTACATGAAGTTCTCACAAGTTTCATACCAGTGGGCAGTCATTGTTTTTGGAGAAAAGGGTCTGTTCCATGGACAGTCAACAGCAAAAGTCAGATGTCACCAAAATGAACAATCCAGAGCGCGGAGGGCACACTTTCCTCTGTCAGAACCCTGAAAAAGGTAGAAAAGCCAGGTGTTGAATGTTTATATGTCTTAATTCTGCCCTGCATGCTAACAATAAATTTTCCAGGCCAAGAAACTTAAACCAATAAAATCAGATTTTCGTAATGCTTTCAGATTTTAGATTATGCTTTATGCATCAAAAACTTGTTGACACTATTGGATGGTATGATGAAAAACAAATCTTAGAAAAGAATCACTCTGTGCTTCAAATGTGGGAACTGGGAAACTCCTATGTTATTAATGCTGCATGAAAACTGTCTTGTCATGGCCCAGCTGGAATTACTATGCTTTCTTAAAATGAAAAGGGAAAAGATAAATTCTGGTCTCTATTTCAGTCTTGTCAATGTGTTTCAGCCCCGTTAGCAGCTAATTCTCTGACCTCATTCATGCCACTTAGTGTCTTTGTTGCTCAGTTTCCTATTTTTTGTAGAGGGTAAAAATACCGAGTTTTATAAATTTCTTTACAAACTGTATTAACTCAATTAATATTGCTTAATAGTTTTTATCTCTCTTCTAACACATTTATTCTCCGCTGTTCTAAACTGATGTGAATTTCTTAAGTTTCATGAAAGAAAAAGCAATCAAATTAGTTACAACTGAAATAGAGTCATATTTGCCTTGAACACTTTCAAGACCTGCTATCTGTGGAGGCACTTACATGGCCCTCATTGCGATTATATCTTAGCACTTAGCAATCACTAATGGTTTTTATCCTCCCACTACCTCTCTGAGATAGGGCAGGATTGGTGTTATCTCCGTTATTCAGGTGGAGAAGTGAGGTCCAGGTTAACTGAGAACAGAGTCACATTACGCATTTGTGCTTCAGTCAAATGTGTCACAGATATGTGCCAAGACCATCTATCTAGTAAGGGCTTTTGTGCTTCTCAGAACAGCACAGATCACAAAGTCCGGGACAAAGTGTGTGATAGCCAAGGACAAAGCCTTCTTAGTCGAGGATAACATACTTCCAGATAAATTCACAGCCTGAAAATTGTTAGGAAACGCTGGAGAACTCTGCAATGAAAAAGCCACTGCCATTAACATAAGGATACAGCACTTCCTGAATTTTAGTTGGTAAAACAACCACTGTCCACTATGGCCTTGGAGCACACCTCTTCTCAGAAGGTGGCAGAGGATGGAGACTGGTGCGTTCCAGCCCTTGGGACCACCAACAGCCATGCTAGTTCACTTTTAATGTTTCACCTTTTGCTCCCCAGGAAGTACTGTGCAGAATGTCTAGAGTCATTGCCCCAGGCTAGCTGCAGAGGACACTTTTTCATATCCTTTAGGGGACAGGGTAAAATTGTTTTTCTTCTTTACAAAAAGATTAGATTCTGGATCAAGATATTGCTGACACTTTGTGTAACACCCTGTCCTGCTCTGCTTAGTCAACTTTGTCAGATACTCAGAAACACTGCCCATGCTGTTTGAACACCCTTATCTAGCTCTCTTATCCTCTGTCTGGGTTTGATCCAAAGCTGTGGGTATTATCCCACTGGCTTCAGTGGGCTCTGTATCAAGCTGTTGAATTGTCATCTAAACATACATTATTAGCCTTAAGGTTACAATTTGAATACATTTGACCCATATATAAACCAGTATTTTTAAATGGGCAAAAGTAAAAAAAAAAAAAAAAATTATGCTGAAAAGCAAATCACGTCTGAATCTCACTGTGTGTAGATTTGCATAGTGCTTATCCCAGGACTGTAAATAAAGATATAAGTAGACATTATGTTGAAGGTTTCTCTTGGTTATTAAAGACAGAATTAATCAAATACATTACTTCAAAGAACAAATAGGAAGTCAGCCAGGGAACCTGTGTCACACATAATTCTGCACCCGTTTCATAGTTGCAGACAGTTCTCGGCTTTGCTGGCACAGATTTTGTGAGTTGGTTATTAACTTGGGACTGGAAGAAGCCTTTTTGTTTTAAAGTTAAACCAATTTGCTCACACCCAATGACAATGTAGAACAAGTTTATTTTGAAACAATCAGCCACAAGGAGCTGGTTCGCAAAAGTATTTTCGGCATGTATCTGTAAGATTGCTTCAAATTTAAGATCTTCCTGTAACAGTAAAACCAGGAATGTATAAGGTTTATGTGTGCTTGGTTTAAAAGATTGGTTTTTTTTTCTTTTTTTGAAAGAAGCAGAAAATGTCTGCCAAGCTTAAAAATTATGTGGATCATGTTTCTGTGTCTGTTAGGTGGTGCTTACCAGGCAGTCTGGCTCTTGTCAGTAATTCTTCAACTGCTTTGCTGAGGTGGAATTACTGTAGAGAGTTAGGAGCTGGGGTTGGTGGGAGGGATTTTTTGTCCCAGTTGCATTTAAAATTACATCTAATCTTATCAAGGAGCTTGTCATTGTTTCTAGCTGCCCACAGCAGGTACAGTACTGCTTTTGTTCAAGTCTGTTGCTTTACCAAATAAAGGCAAGAACTGCTTGCTTTTCTCATACAAGTAGTGCAGTTGATTTCTGCAGGAATACTTGCATGAGTAAGGCAAAAGGGATTTGGCAATAAAATGGATTAAAAAGAATCTAAGCACAATATTATTTCAGAGGAAGTATATGCTGATTGAAAAGTGTTTTAAGAGACAGGCAAAAAGAATAGATGTAATTAAAATTTAGATGTCAAATATGTCTAAACCAAGTGAAAGTATGAAAAAGTATGAAATAAAGAATAAAATCAAAATGACAATCAGACACTAGAAAGTTTTCATCAGTCATCAAAAATTTAAAAATTTTCCTCAAATGGCAAGGTTTTAATTTAACATTGTCTTTGAAACCTCTGAGTAGGAGCAGACTATCTAGACAAGTGCATAAACGCGTAACAAGTATTTTTCCCAAACTCCATGTGGTTTCACTAAAAACCATGAGTGCCCCTGAGGTGCAAAGTATTTCTTCAAGTGCTTGTGTGTGGATTTGAATACTTAAATTTTTGTATTCGGCTTGAAAGTGCTGTCATCCCTAAAAGTGAAAAGATACTTACTTGCCTTCCACGGGACTTGTGCAAATACAAACAGACCAAAAAAACCACATTCAGTTGTGATGCCTGCTTCTGGCACTGCTTTTCCAGTAAAAGTTCCTGAATCTCTTTTTGTATTCATCAGATATTTAATCTTTAAGGGCTAGTTCCTCAGTTGGCATCTTTTATTTTCCCTAGCTGGAATTGCTGCAGGCTTAATAAGAAAGTAGGTGTTGTAAGCAGTATTTATGCCTTCATTTTCAAAACTTGCCCTGACCAGTACTGAGCAAATTATTGACATTGTAATACTAACACCGAAAGACATAATACCAGGAACAGACCACCAGTGTCAATAAAGACTCCAAGTTAAATCAGACAGAAATAATTGGTATTAAGTTTTAATGGAAACTCTATTCATGTCATTTTATAATTAAGATGCAAAATGTAACTTGTTCAAGCAGGGTCCATTTACTACCATGAAAGAGATGGTGAATTAGCCAGAGCTGTTTGCAGATGTGTAACCCATCCCACCAAAAGTTATGAAGCATTTTAAAGGAGCCTAGGCAGAACCAAAATCTAAATAAGTTAACAGAATTTAATAGTCCTGTATGTTGATCAGTTTTTCCCAAAATTTCAGCATTTATATTGCTCATAAAGATCTGGTCATATGTTTCTTTAGACATCAAAGTAAACACTGGAGCTCCTGATCACCGTAGCTGGGTGTCTCTGCAAACAGCTCCACAACAACTCTGGCCAGAGCACAGCACTGGTTATTAACACAGCAACACTTACATTAGAGCAATAGATTATCAAACATTGCTGATAACCGATCAGTTATGAAAAAAGGGGGGGGGTTCACCCTTCAAGACCATATCCATAACTTTAGATGCTTATTTGAGACACTCAGATTAGAACCCCTGCCATCCCATGCTCCCTTTATAGCCAGTGTATACAAAAGTGTATCACTGAAGATCTTCCCCTGACATTGCAGGAGTCTACAGTTAGGTGGATCCTAAATCAAGAGCTTACTTAGGAGCCTAAAATTCAGTGTAATGATTCCAAGTTTTATTCACAAAAAATAAAGAGGAGAAATGTTCAGAGATTAGAACTGTTGAATTAGGAGAGGAAATAGATAAATTGTGCATGACAACACAGACAATATCACAGGGAGAAATGACAATGTATTTTTTCTTACAAATAAATCAACAGTGAATGATCTAGAGAATGATCAATAAGCATATAAATGTGGAGGGGGGTAAGTAAATTAAAACAAATTGAAAGAAACTGTTTCTGCAAGACATTACTAAAATAATATCTGAGTAGGAGCCATACAGGATTCAACAGTTATATGGATAATGACAACTTCTGTAGCTATAACAGACAGGGGAAAAAATGATAATACACATAAGTACTTTAATTTTAGGGTATAAGCCAAGCACTACTTGACAACAACATGTTGGTGATAGGCTACCTATGGTTGTTCATGGGTATGATTTTCGCATATTCCCATAAAATAGAACTAGTTAATATTTTTGGGAGCATATACAAGACCTATGGGTTCAATTTACTGTATCAAGTGCAATAAAAGGTACAGTAAATATACCTATGTCCACATTGTTTTGCTTCGGCTTTATCTCAGATGACAGTTCCTGGCATTGCTACCAAGAAGAGTATAGCAAGACATTTTCTCTTAATATGTGTTTTAAACAGAAAACACAGAATAAATCACCATATCCTGTGAAAACTTTTCAGTCTGATTTAAATCTGGCTCAAAAATCTTGAGAAAAACTAGTTTTCCAGCGGCCCAAGAGTGGCCTAGAACAATCTTATAATAATATTAACACAATTGCACTCATTACCTAAAGAAGGTCTTCAGTATAACGGCTACAAAATATTTTTTAAATACAACAGTACACATGTAGCACATAAATAGAATTCTACAGGTAAATATAAACCTCATTTCACTTAGTTATGATATTCCTGTAGTAAATAAGTGTGATCAGCAGGTCAAGACAGGTTCTCCTCTCCCTCTACTCTGCCCTGGTGAGGCCACATAGGGAATACTGTGTCCAGTTCTGGGCCCCTCAGTTCAAGAAGGACAGGGAACTGCCTGAAAGAGTCCAGCACAGAGCCACAGAGATGGTTAAGGGGGTGGAACATCTCCCTTCTGATGAAAGGCTGAGGGAGCTGGGGCTCTTTAGCTGGGGGAAGAGGAGACTGAGGGGTGACCTCATTAACGTTTATCAATACGTAAAGGGCGAGTGTCGGGAGAATGGAGCCTGGCTCTTTTCGGTGATGGACAATGACAGGACA
Organism: Leptosomus discolor; assembly: GCF_034619465.1. NCBI lineage: Eukaryota > Metazoa > Chordata > Aves > Leptosomiformes > Leptosomidae > Leptosomus > Leptosomus discolor. Next base: position 75,586,904 of record NC_141419.1, read on the forward strand.
AGGGGCAACGGGTGCAAGCTGGAGCACAGGAGGTTCCACATGAACATAAGGAAAAACTTTTTCACTGTGAGGGTGACAGAGCACTGGAACAGGCTGCCCAGAGAGGCTGTGGAGTCTCCTTCTCTGGAGACATTCAAAACCCGCCTGGACGCGTTCCTGTGTGATCTACTCTAGGTGGTCCTGCTCTGGCAGGGGAGTTGGACTGGATGATTTTTCGAGGTCCCTTCCACCCCTAACATTCTGTGAGTCTGTGAAAAGACTTAGTACTTCTATGCTCTTCCTTTTTATTCTGTTGTTTTTCACAAATAAATCTGTAATGTCTTGTATTAACTCATCTGTGGCCCATAAAATTCAGTTAGTATTTTAAAACATTTCACTGGTGGAAACACTAAAATCAGACAAGATTTAAGTGTTCAGCTTTCTAGGAAAACTTGCCTTCAAACTTCATTTCAAAAGATGCTGGAACCTATAAATTGACCTCACTAAGAATTTTTTCTGAGTAGCTGAAATCAGACCATGTTTATTTAGGTATAATGAAGATTGCGGCTCCTAGTTTGAAATATTGACGCAAGTTACTTTACCTGTCTGAGAATACACACTACCAGCCAATCCTAACTAAAATTGAGGAATTACAAGCTTAATCTATTAACTATGCTGCTCTGTGACTGGTAACACCTGGCATGTACAAAAGTACAGCTGAAAAACAGTGAAAGATTTGTTTTGTTTCTGTTACTTCTTGCTTTTTTTTTCACAATAAAGACAGAGAGACAGTGTTTGCACCCAATCTGATATGTAAAATATCTTCAAATCAAAGCCGATTTCATTACCATGTGTTTAATTTGCCTGCAAAAAGCAATGACAACAGGGGATAATTTTTACACACGACATTAATTTGTCGTGTTTTTTATTCAGTCTTGGTACTAATCATTACTTTTAAGTAACCTCAAGCCTGAGCTTACACAGTGTGGAGTAGTATCTGAGGCTGAAACTGGATTTAGGACAGAAGCTAGAATCTCAGTACTCTGTATAAACTGTATTCAGATAACCATAAACTGAAAACTGGGTATCATTTATACAGATGCTTAGCAGGTATCTCCAATAATCTGAACTCATCCAAGTTGTGACCCCTGCATCAGTTTGGACCTTCTCTACAACATCTCAGCATATTCTCTGCATACTCTCTCCTAGCAATATGCACAATGACTCTCTGCCAACTGCCAGTTTGTTATTCATATCCCCTCATTCAAAATTCACCTGTGCCTTTGGCCCACTGGGCCAAGAAAAGTAAGAGAGTCTGAGTAAACTCAAGCAAACTTGACTTACATGGACTTACATATCACCTGCACTTCTGGCACCGCCTCCTAGCATGATGCCAGAAAATGAGCCAGAAATAATTCATGTAACTCTTTTGATGTTACAGGACATTTACCAGGTGTTGCTTTAAATATCGTGTCCAAAACAACCAGAGGGCATAGAGGATCTAGGATATTCCCCTACCAACAGGTCTTTAAATATTCTTAAAGTGCTGTTCAGTTCTGAAAGAGGGTGATGTAAAAATGACATCTTCTTATTATGCACATCTGTTCTTTGTGCACATTCAGAGTTAGAGTCATATCTGCTGACTGCAGAAACAAGATTAAAGCCTTACTGTGTTTTCCTTCTTTCAGTCTTGAGGAGTATGCACTGCAGAGAACAAGCTGGATCACCGTTCCTTTCCACATTTCTAACAACAGGCAAGTTTTTGTGTGACTCTGCATACATGTCACCAGATACACAATCCAAGAATAAAGTAAAGTGTTGATGTGATTGAAACCATAATTTTGCCAGCAAAACTGGAAGTACATCATTTCTAGTGAAATGTGAGGCAAAAAGCATAACCTAGCTTGGGAACTACATATATTGTTCTACATAACAGTGGAAAACACTGTACAGATAATACAAATTTTGAGGGATAACTTGTAATCATCCATTCAAAAACTACTTTGTCCTAATCCTTACCGATGTGAGAGGAACAGTCTTATACTCCAGGAGAGCTGCGTGCATCTGAAAGTGTTCTGCCCACAAAAGAAATCAATGCTAGATACAGATTCCAAAACGTAAACAAATAATTGTTCTTGCTCTGTTTTTGTTTTTCTCTTTCTTTCTGTATTCCATTAAGGAGCTTATTAACAGAAACAAGCAGCTTTTCTTCATGTCAGGCAAGTCATGGAAAAGTGTTTTCATCAATTACACAAACATACGCACAAAATCTGCAGTTAAGTCTAATTAGTTCGTGTTCTGTTACAGGCTTAGTAATTATTAGATCCTTTTCTGATTGATATTTTCAAGACCATTGCAATAATCATTATACGGAGCTTTTAAGGTAGTATTTAAGACTACAAATCCAACACAGACGATGTATTCCCGCTGGTATTTAGGCTTGTTGCCAATTTGCATCCCTTCTACAATGCTGGATTTGCACCAATAGAAAAGAAAAAAAATATTTGGTGTTTCAAAATCAAACTTATAAGTAATATCCAACATTTTATGCAAAAGTCATTGAAAGAAAATTTGTAGTAACTTGCAAGTTTTGAAATATAAGGATTTCAAGTACCTGCAGGTGGTTTTTGACATTAAATATCTTCCATCTTTCTAATAACAATACATTTTAGATATACAGTGCATAGTCGGGCAAAATTTAACCTAATGTTGGTATTTTAAGCTGTGATTAACACAAGAAAAGTCCTGAACAATAAAATATATAGGTGAAAAATACATAGAAACTTGTTTTAATAATGTCAACACTATTGGAGCTTTGGAAAGTCTTTGGCCTACTATCCTTGCTTCCTTATCTGTAATCCACTATTGTCACAAGGCAATGCATACAACGTAAGATTTTACTGAAGAGCAAGTGTTTTAAACAAAATTGAAGCAACTTGGACTAAACCCTATAGACCTGAACTTGAGTTCCAGCCTCGTTTCCTTTGTTTACCAGCCAGAGAAGAGCCTGTGCCACCCAACATCACACAGAGACATCTGCTGGCTGAGGGACACACTGCAGAGGCTTTCCAGTCGGGAGAGCCGGGGGAAGTCCAGCAGTGACTCCTGGAGACACATCTTCCAGATTCTCCGGTAACCTTCACTGCTATGTGCCATTCACCTGCCTGTACTTGGAGTCTACCAGCTTTGTACCACTGTCCGAGAGTCAGTGGTTTTCCTTGGGTCCCCTTTGTCTAACAACCATGGGTAAAATTGGCAGTAGTCGCTTTCAGTTTTCTGTAAAGTTCATTAACTAGAAAATGGGTCAAAGCTCTCTCTCTAAACCAGCACCCAGCAGGATCAATCTGAAGGTATCACAGTTTACTCCACACTCATGTCTTCCACTAGCAGAAGTCCCTCTCTTAAAACATGTTGGGATAGCAGGTCCTTCATGACTAATCTCCACAGGCTCCTTCAGCTCTGGAGTGGGTGGCTACAAACTAAGCCAAAGACATCAAGCACCAGATGTTGCCAGGAGCAGGAAAGAAGAAGCCATTCTTCAAAGAAAAATGTGCAACTTTTCTGTCTCTCTGAATACACCCCCAGAGAAACTCTCGTCCATTGCACTTTAATGCCTCGGTTCAGTCAATAAAATCATACTTGCCAGAAACAGAAACATGCTAAAGAGGTAAAACCAGAATCTTGGGAAGGCAAAATAACATTTTTTAATTTACATAATGTTATATTTAATTTGTTTTAAAGTAAAATAATTTAAAAATACATTTATTCAAAATAAATTGGAATAAATTCAATTTTGACTCTATATGTAAGGTATTTATGCAATAACATACTCCACTGGACACAACACATTTTCCTGCGCACTGTTTTCTTGCACACAGACCTTTTCTTTTGAAATCACAGTATAAATGAATCATCAGTGCTAGCAGTCACAGCAGTGCAGCGTGAGGAACTACAACAAACCAAGCAGTTTTGAAAATTCAAGGGCTCTGGCCGCATTCTGACATGTCTTTAGTAAAGTGTAGGGTCATCCTTCTTTGAAGCTTAACAAGACAAGACAAAATTCAAATGACCAGATTTCCCCATCAAACTAATTGTTTCCTCTTGGGTGTTCTAAAGCTCTTTAGTTCTTTTCTAGTTCTTTGTGTACAGTAAATGAATTGTAAAAACGTAATTATCTTCTGTGAAACTAGAGACCTTTACTACGAAGAACTGCGTATCTTCAATCACTTTCTTAATAGCTAGAATATCAATGACTCTTCTTTTTCTGAATTCAGACTTGCAAATACTCTGCTTTGCACAGCATCAAAGTGAGGATGGTAAAGCTGAGACCCACTTAAGGAGGGTGCACTAAAACATGATCAAGCCACACTTCCCAAGATCAGCATGAGAATGTCAGCAATGGCTTCCCCACCAGCTTCCCACAGGGCCTGGGCAGACTTGACCCAGAACTGTGGGAAACGTATTTCATAGTATTGTCCTGCAGAAGATAGTGAAACTCCAGCGCTTTCAAACAGCGATGCCTGTATCCCGAGCAATGCCTGGGAAAGAGAGAGGTGATTTGTGGGTATCTGTCAGAGTGCAGGGCTCACCTCGTCTCTAACCACAAACATGGAGAGGTATTCACGTACTGTAATGAACAGAAATGGAACCACTCAAGCTCTTCATTATTACTTTTCAAGTTTGAAACCTTGATTTGATGAACCAAGGTTTCATCAGAAACTACTCATCAATTTGATGAGCGCTGAACATGGAACCCTCCAGGCTCCAGGAAGTAAACATGCCTAACAAAACCCTTACTCCCATTCAGCCTTGACCTGGAATAATCTTGGTAAAAGCACAAAAATACAATAATGAAACAAAGAACCTTGTTTTTCATATAAAATTTATTATTTCTTCCCTTTTTTGTTAAGTCCTGTTTTTAAGCCTTTAAGTTGTCTTCTGTACATTAGCCAATTCTCATTACTTACATTTCTTGCATGGCCTCTGTAGGCTATTCAGTGTTGAAACAAGGTCTGCTTCTTCATCACTCTATTCCCCAGCCCTTTCTCATCAGTGCAGGCAGACATCAGGACGAGGTGATAGGTGTGATATGTACACAAGCTTTCATAACGGCCTATCAGCTGCATATCCTGACTGTGTAGAAATAAAAGGCGGCAAACACAGACATTGCATGGGGTAGAGGAATTTATTTTTAAGAAATAGAGCCTACAGGTAAGAACTTCTAGATTATTTCTGTTTAGGACAGGCTGTTCATTTGTTTATAATCTATATATTCATATTGTACAATTACTTTCTGCTGTTTCCTGGGTGTTTCTTAATTTACCAATAAGTAACTACCAATGATTCCCTTGTGCTGGGTATCCAGTAAGCCTTTTCACTTCTGTACTGAACTCAAGAATCTGGGGCTCCCTGGAAGAAATCTTAACAGAAAATACAGAGAAAATCTGCATTTACACTTCATTTGGGAGCTAGTTCAGGCTTGTATATATAGTGTCATAGTATCATATTGCAGGACTAGATTTTTACTCTCCAAAATTATATGTATCAGTACCTCTTCAATATCTGAATTTCTCTTATCTTTAGGAGACTGCCTAAATGGAAAAGCCAGCTTTATAGGTAGAAGTGTTTGAGGGAACAGAAAAGTGGTTCTTTCTGTATGACTATCTATAACAGAACAAGGGAGAGTGAGAGTCTAGAGTCACTACAGTCCCATGCCACAGGTCCTTCTTATGTAGGCATAAGAAATTTCTTATGATTTATTCTTTGCTTTTTTCTATGATCAAGAAGATCTGATACTGGGCTCTTCCAGTCTTACTTGTACACGTTCTTTCCTACAGATACAAGTATCTTTATTTAGGAAGGGCTCATGAGTTTTTCAGTATCAATAGCTTTTTATGGGTTTTCTTTTATTTTCTGTTAAAACAGAGTAATCCAGATCACTGAGAACTAGTTTGATTCTTATAACTTATTATATGTCTGATACATACAAGCAAGGTGTCATAGTGTTTAATAAAATATGATCCAAGATATGTCTCCATCTTGCTACAAGACTGAGGATATGGGGGATATTTCTCCTCAGTCTCTACACCTACAGTTGCCTCCAGAAGAGAAAACAGCATACCAACCTCTTCTAATAACTAGAATCATTATTACCAACCAGCATTCGATGCACATTTCTATCTCCCCTCAATCTTCTAGTTTTGTTCTCAAACCATGGCCAGCTGTGAACCTTGTTTTGAGAGTTGCTTAATTTAGTTTGAACGAGAACAGCTTGATGAAAATTGCTTCAGGTTTAGAAGCATTTTTGTTAATCACAGAAGTTGTAAGCTCCTACTGAATCTATACGCACATCATGAATTGTGGATTTGCATTCTTTTAAAGCCAACTTAATTGCTTCCTACTTCCACTGAGAATTGTGGAAGTATCATAACAGAAAGAAATAAAGGTGTTACTCTGGGCTCCAGGAGGCTTCAGTATGAATAGAAATCTTAGCCAGCTGAATTCACTAGCTTCCACATCAGTACTGATACTCTAGTGTACCACAGTCTTCTAGGCCTTTTGTATTCATATGTGAACCAAGGACTTCTGTAAGTTCTTAAGCAAGTGCGTAACATGCATGTGCTACAGCTGACCAACACCTATATTTCTGTGGCTTTTCCAGCTTTCAGACTCACTAAAATCTATTGACCTCCAGCCATTTTGACTGCAGAGGCTATCCATTCTTTGCCAGAAGTGATGCCCACCTGAGTCTGAAGATAGCTTGCAACTGTGGCTCAGAGATGTGACTTTTACCAGCCTTGAGACACAACCATCACACCTAAGTGTCACCATAATTGTTGAAAGACTGTTCATTTTGTGCCAAGACTGGCCTGGGAGTAAATTCTGGGTTGAAGAATTGAAAATTTTTACATGGAGAGAATTTTTTTTTAAAAAAAGGAGACACAAAATTATGGGAAGAAGAGAAGGAGAGTATAGGAAAGAAAAAAATTGCAAAAGGATCCAAAAGAAGTTTTCGCTTCCCTTTTTCTTTTTTCAAAAAAAAAAAAAAAAAAAAAAAAAAAAAGAAGAGATAAATTGTAATTGAATTTACTGATTTTAAAAGAAAACTGTGTATCAAACTACAGTATCAGTGTGCTGAACTTCCAACTTGTGGACTGAGTCCAACCAATTTATGTAGACCGTGATTCTCCCCTTGGTGCCTTCTTTCACAGCACGTCCCAGATGTCCACACTCAGTTGGGTTCTCTCCCAACAGTTTACATATCCTTCATCCATTAAATGACTGGAACTACATCTGCCACACAGCCAAATACAGGTATCCCTCATTATTATCCCAAAACAGACATGCCTCTAGTCATAGGCTAGGGGTAATATGTCAATATAAGAAGGCAGAGGCCAATCAAAATACTGCCCTTGTACTATATAAAGTGAGTAATTCCCTCAATGCGGGTATCGTCCTAAGCACCACGGCAGCTGTAGAGCCCTGGATTCCTGCCATAAGCAAGAAATGACCATTCAGTCTAGAATCTGACAGTTTCTTCTAAATGAGTCTAACCTTATCCTGTTTTAAAATTCAGACATCATGAGACAGTAACAGGCAGTTCATTTCATTTGCTGTGCTAGTAATTCATACATAATATAGCTGTTAATTTGGTGAGCAGAAGCATCAGACATGCTGATATTGTGCACACACCTCTTCATCTCTTTTGGTTATTTTGTGTTCCATCATCACTTAAGATTTTTTTCCAACTCCGCGTTTCATAATAGGAAGGAATTGAGCTGAAGAGCTACAATGATTTCCATCTAAACTGCTCTCTTTTTGTCTGCGCTACAAAAACTAACATCCCTTTGCCAACATTTGCTTAGACATTTTTCAAATCATAAGAATGGAAATTATGGAAGTGAGAATACAGAAATGGAGCAAAATCCTCTTTTTACCATAAAGTGTGCATTGGAAATGAGTGAGTTTCCTACTGTTGAGAACATACATGTGAACAGTAGGAGACAACGAATGCTCTAAGGACTGTCTCCTGCCTGCCGACACAGTAGAGCAATCAGAAGAGAGAAGGCTGTTTGCCTTTTAAAAAAAAAAATCAGTCTTTTTTGAGAGCCAGTGGCAGAGTTCTTTATTTTATTCTCTCCTGTGATGCTTCACAACCTCATTGGACTTTTAAAGTCACATACAGCTACCTTTCCCTCTGTGCTTTTTGGTCCTGGGATTTTTCCTGAAATACGTAAGATTCCCAAAGCCGAAGTCTTTAACGATGTCATTTCTGGCACAAAGAAATATACATGCAAGGAGTTCTGTCAGTTCTGTTACATTTGGAAAAAAAAAAATTAGTTCCTTTTTTTGCATATTTGCTTTTTTTGACTACAGACAGCATTTGCTAATAGGAGCTCTGTGAAGTACAAAACAAAGAGAAAGGGAGGTAGGCGTGTGGGAGAGAACACTGGCACAATCTGCTTACAATAGAGCAAGTAAGGTGTTCTGCATAAATTAACATTATCCAAGAACTCAGACATGCAAAATATCAAGTTCTGGAGTGCATTTATCTGAACTTTAACCCAGGACACAACTAATGTTTACAACTAATCTAACTCCAAACCTTCAGAAAGCAGGAGTCTAAGCGTCTCAAGTCTTAATTTACCATTAAAAATCACCAGCTTTTTTTTCAGTGAATACAGTTAGTTTCTTTGTGCTCACCTTCTGGTTTCTAAATCATTAGGCAATGCCCGCATCACATGTTGTTTTAGTTTGGGTTTTTCTATAGCCGTAAGTAATAGAAACTGAAAGATTTTATGACTATCTACTGAAGTGGTTGACTGGCTGAATGATAAATACTCTAGGGAAATTGTATAAAGCAGCTGGAGGTTTAAGAAAAAACTTTGAATCTTGCAAGACATGATATCACGGTAAGATTAGTGTGAAATTCTGACCCTGAAGTTACTAAAACTTATGTGCTGCATTTTATTGTCCTAACTGGCAGCATTTTAAACTGACAAAATATTAAAATTAGGCTGATAGTCCTTTGATAATCAAATAATGGTGAACATGCCAGTCTTCAAGATAAAGTTAACATATTTTGCAGAGAGACTTGAAAGAGCTCCATTGGTATAACTGGGTCAGGGTGAATCTAACACAAAAAGTGGATTATCCAGATCAAGGCTTAGGTAATTTTGCCGTCTCTGTCTCTGCCACCTCTGAGGTACTGTCCTTCATACACAGTCACTGAAGCCTTCAGCAAAATTCGTTTTCAAGCAGAGGAATGTCACAAGACCTACTTGGTTTTGGCCTTGCGCAAGGATTAAATATAACACCTTGAACAAATGTCCCAGACAGATAAATTCCTCCTTAAAAAATTAGTCAGATAAGATAGACAGGGAGTCCCTTTTTAAGAATAAAAACAAAAGAGAAAACTGAGGAACCAAAGAAACCAGAGGATGAAATAGCTCCAAATTTAAATCAAGTACAATAATTTAAATACAGAAGTTCCTTTTGTTTCGCAGCTTTATTCTTTACTAAGATAACCTGTCATAACCTCATCTTCACACAAGTTCTTTATGGCAATTCGTGTAATGAAGTAAATGCTTTTTTCAAAATTAAAAAAAAAAAAAAGGAGAAAGAAAGTAATCACTTAATCTAATAAAATTAAAATCTTAAAAAAACACTTCTACAGTGCAAAAGTGAAACCAGTAAATAGTCTTGGCATACTTTTTCTACAAGGGATGGTTGGTCAGTTAACTTTTCTCACAATTATATTTGTTTTTCTTTAATTCACCTTAGACTCAGGAAGAAAAAAGCATGACAAAAATATAACCAAGGTTCCCTGATTCTCTGCTGTCACCTTGCTCAGAAATGGATTCAAAAGGATTTAGTAAAAGGAAAAAGAATCAGGGGTCAAAAGTTCTCCAACAGCTTGGTGGACCACAGCAGGTAGGGCTAATTTCTGTAGCAAATGGGAGAAACAAATTAAGTAACTGGCATCATATCCAACCAGCCCTGATTTGCCAACAAAACGGTTCTTCATAAGGGGGTCAACAGGGAAAAGCACGTGGAAGGAAGGCAGGGTGAGATCCTGAGTTCCTGGCTCTGAACCACAGAGGTCTTGTTCTCTATCATGAGCTCTCATCACAAGGTAATATCTAAAAGAGATAGGAGAGCCAGGGGGAGAGGAACTTATTGAGGTTCAATAAGGGCAAGTGTAGGGTCCTGCACCTGGGGAGCAATAACCCCATGCACCAGTACAGGCTGGGGGTTGACCTGCTGGAGGGCAGCTCTGCAGAGAAAGACCTGGGAGTTGTGGTAGACAGCAAGTTAGCCATGAGCCAGAAAAGTGCCCTTGTGGCCAAGCAGGCCAATGGCATCGTGGGGTGCATTAAGAAGAGTGTGGCCAGCAAGTCGAGGGATGTTCTCCTCCCCCTCTGCTCTGCTCTGGTGAGGCCACATCTGGAGTACTGTGTCCAGTTCTGGGTGCCCCAGTTCAAGAGAGACAGGGAACAACTAGAGACACCAGTGGAGGGCTACTAATATGATTAGGGGACTGGAGCACCTCTCCCTCTCCTATGAGGAAAGGCTGAGAGACCTGGGGCTCTTTAGCCTGGAGAAGAGAAGACTGAGAGGGGACCTTATCAATGCTTGCAACTATCTAAAGGGTGGGTGTCAAGAGGACAGGGCCAGGCTCTTTTCAGTGGTGCCCAGTGACAGGACAAAGGGCAATGGGCACAAACTGGAACACAGGAAATTCCACCTCAACATGAGGAAAAATTTCTTTACTCTGAGGGTGTCAGAGCACTGGAACAGGCTGCCCAGGGGGGTTGTGGAGTGTCCTTCCCTGGAGATATTCAAAACCTGCCTGGATGCAGTCCTGTGCAACCTGATATCATTCCTGTAGATGAACCTGCTTTAGCAGGGGGTTGGACTAAATGATCTCCAGAGGTCCCTTCTAGCTCCTACCATTCTGTGAAAATTTTTTGCAGTACTATGCATATACATACTTTTATGCTTATACCTATTCATTGGTGTATTCAACCCTAATTTTGGGGTCATGGGCACTTTAAAGATCTTCTAGTCCCCAGCCCAGGTGTATTTTGCCTTAAATATTCTATCAAAATATTTGTTTATAAACAATCTGTATACAGAAATAAATGCAGAGATTTAATGTTCAGTTGCAAAAAAGCAGGTGCATAAGAAAACCCTGTCATCATGATGCAGTTTTCATCATGTTTTCATAGCTGGAAGCAGCCAGTTTGAACTCATATTCACTCATCCTGATGTAATTCTGGTGGTCCTTCAGTACTGAAATGACTAAGGCATCTAAATTACATAAAAATCAAGCCACTTACAAGTTATTTAAACACTCTTTTTATCTATCTTTTTCAACAATATTAGATTAAACAAGGTTGAACAAAAGGAATTAATTTTCTCCACCAGATTCAAACTCCTAATAAGGTGTAAATCTCAACTGAATTAAAGTCTGATGACATGGTTGGTATGGCCAACACAGCTTATATGATTCATATTTTTGCAAAAACATAGAGAAAAAGACCAGAAAATTAGTGCATCTAATAGCTAGGAGACAGCAAGCCGCCCTGGAGCCTCTGTGGGCTTGGCTGTAGCAAAGGCCAGCAGCATCCTGTGATGCATCATCAAGAAAATCACCAGATCGTGGGATATGATAATTTCACTCCATTCAGCACTTGTTAGACCAGACCTGGAAAAGCATTCAGCTTTCATCTCCAAATTCAGGAGAGACATTGAACATATTGAAAGGGTCCAGTGGAAGCCCACCAAGATGGTTACAGAACTGGAGAACCTGACTTCTGAAGAAATGTTGATGGAATCGAATTTGTTCAACCTAGAGGACAGAAGGTTCAGGGGAAACTTAATCACACTCCACAAATACCTTAAGTATATTTATAGGGCCGATGGAGATACTCTCTTTACAAGGGAATATGGTGACAAGACAACGGGAACAACTTGCTTCGGGAGAAACTCTCGCTGGATACAAGAAAAATATTGCTTGCTGTGGGAACAATTAAACATTGGAGTAGACTGTGCAAAGTAGTGGTGGATACTCCCTTGCTTGAAGTATTGAAGATGTGCTTTAACAGGGCCGTGAAAAACCTGTCATAAAGCTCTGCTTTCAACAGAAGGTTGGACAAGATAATATCCAGAAGCCCCTTCCAACCTTTTCGTGACTTTTGAATTATTCAGGTTTTCTTTTCTTTTGGTATTCTTGCTCCACTTTTGACGATCTTATCTTTTTCCTAAAATTACACTTACATTCTAAAAATCAAAAAAGTGTTTAAAGTACATGAGAAAGACAATGTGTAATGGTGTATTGATGCTCAGTCCCTCTGCTGGATTTGCAAGGACATGAAAGGGATATGTAAAAGAAAAATGAGAATGTGCTCTTTATCTGACTCAACTGTTCATGTAATTTCCACAGGAGAGACGTATAATGAGGCTTTGAATTAAGCTACACTGCCTCTGGGTTCCCCCTCCAGTTATCAGGCTGCAACTTGAGTCACATTACACTTATACAAGAGTGGGATTACATTGCCCTAATGGGGTAGGATTAAGCCAAAGGAGGTGGAACAGCTTTCAAAGGAGCAACTTCAACACAGGGGGCCAAATTCTACTCTCAATTACACACATGTGACTGTCACAGTGATTTCAATGGGGATACTCAGGTGTAACCAGGGGTAGGGTGCCTTTGTAACATGGAGCAGATGTGAAAAATCCAAGCATAGGTTAACCATGGGCATCTCATCTTTAAACAGCCACTTTATTGTGGATGGCAAGCAACAGAGCTCTAAATAGAACCATAATCTACTGCGCCACATTCAGAAGTAAATCTTTCTTCCAAACTGGATTCACTTTCAACCTCCTTACAGCAAACCTACACTAAGGGATACCGAAAAGTGAAGGTCAGATCCTGGAAGGTGAGATTCTCTTCTGAAAGAGCTTACAATTTCTCTGCTGCTTGAAGCGTTTGTCTCACCTCCATCACTACAGCCCTTCAGTGTCAGGCTGTGTTCGGATTACTTTATATCCTTCTATTTTAATTTTTGCAGCTTTAAAAGCCAACGCCACACTTTTTTGTCTTGAAGTATTTTTTTAATTATCTGTGCATTTCTGTTTTCATCTAAGTTAGCAAATGTAACAAAGCTACACCAAAGGGGGTTTTTTAAGTTTTATGAAAGTAAAGGAGATTTTAACATGACTCACAATATGAATCCCTCATTCGGAATAGACCAGACTGATTTAGCAGTAAATTTCATCAATATCTGTACAAATATGTAAGTTCAACAATGTTAACTGACATCAGCAATTTGCCAGAGTGCTAATAAATCATATCATGAGTGGATGAGGTACAGTCATCTGGAAAGCAAGGGGAAAATATCAGTAGAAAAGCAAATGGCTAAGTTCAATGCTTCTGTCCAAAATATCTTCTGTCTAGGATCAGCTCATCTGGTCTAAAAGACACCATCACATGTAGAGGATCTCAGTGTATTGTCTATGTTACGTGACCATATGAGCAATGCTGACAGAATGAGTCATGTGATGGGCAGTGCAGCTGCCTGTCACCTAAGAATAGGGAGCTTTGCCTGGGCCTACTGGAACCCCCCAGATCCCAGACAGAATGCATACTGTGACCTCATTCATGGCCACGCTTCAGACCACTTGTCACTGAAATAAAAGAGGGAAGGGGAAGGGGAAGGGGAAGGGGAATCGATCTGCTAGTAGAGGAGGGATTTGTTCTAAATGAAAAGCATAAATGCAGACAACCAATATAAACTTGTATTAAGGCTATTGTACACTACAGAAATTATTCCCATTACATATTTTGTTTTCCTGAGAAACATTCCTGTAGCTCTTTAATCAAGTGATTTCACTACCACATCTCGAAAACTGACTGCCTCTACAACCTCAACCTAGTGCTATCGCTTGGGAAGGTGAGAATGGAATCTAAAGCCAGGAATAAAGATACATCAGTGATACATGACTTAAAGTTTGTAGGGTAAGCTATGCTCAGGCCATACTTGGACCATATTCTTAAACAGTTAGAAGACAGAAAACAGCTGCTTCAGTAATACTGTTGTTCTGTAATTTCCATGAGCTTCCTGAGGCAAGCTTCATCTCTCACTATGCGTTAGCCACCCAAAAGTTGCATACCTTATCAAAACCATTCAGAAGAGTAGTCAAGTGAGGCTAATTAAAATTAGCATGTTAGGAGATGACAAGAGTCCTAGGTTTATGTTGAAGTGAGGTAGTATGGGGCCAGGCTGGGACCTAGAAGCTGTCCAGTGCAAGCTAGCTTATGTCATTAAGTAGAGGATAACTTATTTACCAAAAAAAAAGACAGCCTCTTCACTGTATTTTGCAGAACACAAGAGGAACCATGCAGCTGCTTAAGGAAGACGAGAAGGACTAAGCTGTCTCCCTGACAGGCTGTGACATGGTTGGTGTCAGACACTCCTGAATCTCGCTAGAATTTGTTGAAACCATCTGAAACTGCTTCTCCAGTAGCATACAAAGAAAGCATCATATCCTTTCTCTGTAGCATATGATGAATTCAGATTCTGATTTTCATACAAAAAAGGCAGAATACGCTAAGTAACAGCAGAAAATTAATACTGAATAACCAATTTATTTTATAAGAAAAATAGCACAATAAGTAGGGAAGAGGATTATTAGCTGATCATCTCTCTAGGGGAACCAGACAATGCATTCACAGATAATGTATTCGTTAAAAGGCAGAGAAAAATCATTGAGAAAATAATTTGCAAATAATATTTGAATAGTACTCATCTTAACCCAGCTTCACACAGCTGTCACTAAAATTTACCATACCTGACTGCCCTTTAACATTGCGATTAATGCTAATAAAAAAATCTAGTGGTGTTTTATAACCTTGTCAAAAAAAAATCCTACATGGGGCAAGTGGGTGAATAAAAATTTGCAGCACTGACTAAGAGTCATAAATATCACTGATTAATAAAGTGTGGTCCCTGTGATATACCTTTAATTACTCTTCCCACTGTTTTATTCACTTGGGTCTTGACTGTGCATGTCTGGAGTTAGTGGTATTGTACCATAGGTAGATACAGAGATGCATATAGGTCTCATTGGGAAATACTGAACAAACAAATCTCGGTGACATTCATAATGTAGAAGAACCACCAATGCTTTGATACATTTGAAAACAAAAAAAAGACATAGATGTTTTCCTTGTATTTTTCTTTGAAACCTATTTTACTCGTGCCATGTCCTGGCTTTCTCCACGAATTTTCTAAGAAATACGTAATTTCGTCCAAAGCATTACTCAGGAAAACTGTCTAAGAAATGTTTTCATCAGGATGGTGCAATATTATTCTTCTCAGCAGAGGACAAGAAAAAGCATAAACTCCAGGTTCATGAAGGAGTCTGATAATGAGAGGACTTGAAAAGTTAAATACTGAGCAATGAAGAAGAAAAGGTTTTATGGAGGTAGCATTTCTACCACCTATTCGTGTTATACCTTTGAGACAGATTCATACTTTGGAGCAGTTCTGTTCTTCAGTATGTACTTGGATGACTCCTGTTACTCATTGGGACTCCATAGCAAGGGGCAGATAATAGCCTACAGTTTTATTTTCATATTATAATTGGATTTAAAGGCAGCAAGCCTGTAATGATTCATCAAGAATATGTGTCAGGTCAGTGGGATGTTTGTTGTGTGATCATATCGGTTTAGAAGTTCTTATTAAACTAAGGATTTACAGAACAGTAAAGGAAGAAGTTTCATCAGATGAGTTTTTACACGACACAAATCTAATGATATTTAAAAGACAGTATTTAAACTATTAGTTTCAGATTTTTTTACATTTTCTCCATATATACCTACAAAACAATTCCAGAGATGCCAAATCCTGTAAGAGCCAAGAAAAAGGAATCTTTTTTGAGACAATAAGGAATAGCTTGAGAGAATTATATTGAGACATATCATGGCTTGGGCTCATTTGAGGAAATTGTCTGCTATAGAGATGTTTTATTAGGTAAAAAGTCATACTTAAAGGGTGCTGAGTATACCGTAATCCATTTTCTCTAATGCTTTAGTCCTGCTATGAAAGAAATACTTCTTTAAGAAGGCTGACCAGTGGTTGCAAAGTCATGGAGAGAATTATGCAAGAATCTCAAGAAATTTTTATCGAGAGCTGAAATAGAAATGGGACACCTAAGGAATTCTGTCCCTGCTCCTAGGTTGATTGCCCTCTCTCATCATCACAACATCGGAAAGGATGTGTGTGTCGATATTGCACCTCTGCTCAGCTTCCTCGTGTAGACTAAGACCACATCCACCTCCAGCAGGAGCAAACCAGCGTGTGGAGAAAATGCCATTATACTGGTAACTGTGACTGTTATTAAAAAGGGATCTATGCAAAAGGCCAAATTCAGTAACAAACAGGAACTCACATAAATGCCACAGGACTGTTCTTAGTATATCTGTAAAGAGTCTGGGTGGTTTATAGCAATAGTGGCCTCTTGTAAAGGTTTTACTAGTTGAGTTCCAAATGCCATAATTCAATATATTTTCTTTTTTCTCCAGTGGGAATAGGAGGGAAAATACAGATTTCATGTGAAATTGTCTCTTGTCCTCATGTTTTATTGCTGCAGTACATGAGAGCATATTGTTGTAGTTAGCACAGAAAAATTCCAGGCTAGAGGTAGCGTTATACTTACTGTGATGGTGAAGAGATCAGATCCCATATCGTGAGTTTCATTCTTCTCTGAATTACTTTTGATCCAGTCATTTGCTTGACTTGGAGGCATCCAGTTAATTTGTTTTGGTGATAAAACCCATCCAAACTCTTCTATTTGCAGAATCCTATCAGCTTATGCCAATTCAGTTCATACCTAAGCTTGTGCATTTGGACAAAATCCTGAATGATAAGAAGGAGGCGTTGCCCTTATCACAGTTTTTGAAATATGGTTTCCTTAGGAATGACCTTCACTGAGGGTACGTTCTGTGTATACAAAGAGCAGAGTCATTAATAAATTACATACAATGTAGGACTTGAAAAATTCATACAAGGCAGACAAAGCTTTGTAGTTTGAAAGAGCTGCATGGAACTGTTATTATATGATGTGACATGAGTGAAAAGTAACTAATCATACAAGAAGTGTTTTTAGAAAATCCAGAACCATTTGATTGGAAATAAAAATCAAAGGGATAAGTCAACAAAATAATGTTACCTCCTATTTTTATGGACTGCTAGAAATAAGAGTAACAAAGTTATTCAGAGTTTGCAAAAGGGGAGGTTATAGAAAATTTTGACCTCAAAATTCTTTTTGACTTGGCAAGCTCAAACAAAAATTTCATGGATAATTAAATGAAAATGATACTTCATATATATAGATAGATACACACACATATAAGGAAATATACAAATAATGATTAAGATGATTGTTCATAATATTACAATACTATCACTCCTTGGGAAATATTCAGACATTTTACTACACTGAAACATTAAATTTCATTTCAAACAGAATATTTAATGTCTGTTAACAGTTGTACAGCTTATTTGGAACAAATATACTGGAATTATATGGGCTGAAAAAAGGTAGATCCCGGTATTTCAAGGATGAGAACTTTGAGGAAATGTCAAGAACTCTCACCTCCAGTGAAAGACAAGGGGGTGATGTTAAGTATCATCACTTCTATACA
Source organism: Leptosomus discolor (assembly GCF_034619465.1). Classification (NCBI taxonomy): domain Eukaryota; kingdom Metazoa; phylum Chordata; class Aves; order Leptosomiformes; family Leptosomidae; genus Leptosomus; species Leptosomus discolor. Next base: position 75,604,596 of record NC_141419.1, read on the forward strand.
AATGAGTCAAAACTTTATTTTAATAAAGACAATGAAGTCTACAAATAGCAAGGATTCATTCATCTTGACAGTGAAGTTGGTAGATTGAAATTCCATGCCATTCAGTGAGACAAGACTGAGTCCTGTTCATGTTAAGAACTACAGCATCCATCAGACAAAGTCCTTCTATCCTGTCTCTGGCAAAAGCGTAAGAAAACAAGATGCATAGAGTGACCTATCCCTGACAGATCCTTCTAGAGGCCCGAATTTGTCTGCACAAGCTGATTTTGTTCCTTTCAGGTTCTACTTACCTCTCAGCACCTGTAAAATCATGTGACAGTGAGCACAGCACAGTTATTAATTATATGTTGCCTGAAAAAATGCTACATATTGTTTGCTTTTGTAACTGCTGCCTGATAAACTGGGGTAGCTCAAGTGATAAATAGGCTTTTCATTCTTTGTCTTTGACCTATCCTAAATCATAATATGAGCTCATTATTTTATGGTGGAAGAGCTCTCATAGTCTTCTATCAGAATATTTTAAGAACAATTCACTTTATCAAGGTAAACGTAGTTTGCCTCTAAAAATATTCTGGGGCTTTACAACAGACCTTTCATACTTTAGTATTGCTTTTACACACAGTACAGTAATACAGTATTATTTTCTTTTAAAGAAAAAAGACCATTAAAGCAAAGCAGTTTTTGTTACTAAAACTTCAGCATACAGAAACGTAGGCACAGAACCTAAGAATGCAAATGTACTCTACTTTTACAGGTATTTCCAACGAGAAAAAACATAATGTCATTTTCAGTTTGTAAGGGACTTTAGTGCAGCACAAGTGTTTGTGCTCAGTTATCTTTTCCTCAGGAACATCCAGTGGGTCCCATTTCCAGTGAGGCATTGTGTAAGATCATGTTTATAACTGATCATCCAAAGTGGAACAGGAATGGTGGAGAGTTGGTGGTCTATCGCTCTTGCAAAGAGCGATAGTTTGTGTCAAGCCTAATTGCCCACACAGAAGGCAGCTGCTTGCTGAGGATATATGAAGTGTAGTGGTTACTGGTCAGGCCAGTATGGGGCTGCTCTCTTTCAACAGTGTTCTTGCTGTTTCCCTACCTGTATTGGAACTCAGGAGATCTATATAGGATTTATTGTGCTGCTTCTGCTGTATGGAGCTGAAGCATAGTTGATGTCTGCTCCAGCCAGAGGCAGAGAAATGCTACTTTTGAGAGAAACAGCATTCTGGTTTGCTTAATGAAATAAAAGTCTCCATGGACATTTGTTTTACATTATACACTCCTACAAATACGACTGCAACAGACAGCTAAGGGATACTTCAGGGTCAAATTCTGATTTATATCCATCGAATTGTATTCAAACTACTGGAATTGAGCAGCATGAAAGTGAGAGTAGTAAGTCACCATCTGTCTCTGGTAGATCCCCAGACACAGAGAAATTAGAATATATTTGATTGCATAGTTTTATTTAAAATACATCACATTAGTCTGCACATTTGAGTAAACTTGCAGCCTAATGTATCATGACAAAGAATTAATACTGTCATAACACTGACAAATGATAGAAACCCTGTAAATATTTTTTAAAAAGCAAACTTGTTCAAATGAGAGTACATAAGCTAGCTGAAAGAAGAAACTACTACAAATTTATTTTAATATTAAAGAGCAGCAAAAACACAATCAAGCCCACAACAGCCTGGAAGCTGTTGATCAGAATGATCAATATGATCAGAATGAACTCACAATCCTTAAAACCTCATTAATCTGGAAAAAAAAAAAACATGATATTGCTCTTCTGTTCTGCCCATTCCAGTCCTTATTTTTGTTGCTTTAGTTTTGAATGAATAATGATGAAAATAAAGTATTTCTTTCCACACGCAGTTGAATCTTTATATTGACCACACACCCCACCACCACTACTTTCTATATAGTTTCAAATGATCCTTTTATATGATCTAAGAAACAATTTCAATTTAAAATACTAGTGAGATTCTTCTGCACTCTCTGATACAGCCTTCCTTTGCCAAAAGATTTCTTCTAATATTCATGGAGCCAGTTGCACTGCAAATTACAATTATTATCCAAATTATACTTACAATGTGCTTTTAGACAAGTTTGCTTGTCCAAAGCTGCTGGTGTTTGACTCACTCTGTGGAAATGAGCAAAGTAAGGATTACCAAACTTAATTTCAAGAGGTAAGAGTACCTTAGAGCTCTGTGAAGGTCAAGTTCTTGCACAGGAATTGCTCAGTTGTTCACACACTGCACTGAACAGCTGCATAGCAAGTAAGTTTAGGAACTTCTCAATAAAACAGTAGTATTTCTGATATAAATATGACAGGGAGTTTCTGATGAGCTCAAGAAGAGAAGAATATGTCTACTAGTATTTTAGGAAGAAACACAATGTTTACTCACAGTCTTTGAAGAGAAATTCTGGGTTTACAACTGTCACAGATACAAATACAGTCCTTTAAAAAAAAAATAATGAAAGATTCACATCTTAGAAAATAACTTTGAAAAGATGGGCTCAAAACCTTATCCATGCCCGTCTTCCTCAAACATATGTTTCTTGCTGTGCAATTTCCTCTTCCTCACCCTCCCGAAAAACTTGGTCATGCTCTACAGGTCATCATATTCTGGCTACATTGACAACAGACAAACCAGAGAATAAGTCAAGAAGCAGAGACTTTTAGAAACTTGCTGGCAACGGGTTCTTGTGCATTTTCATCTTGTGGCTGCTCCAACTTAGCACTGACTAGCTCAGGTTGCAGCCATGGACTGATGTGCAGATAGATACTACATGTTCTCATATATGCAGGTAGTATACACTCTGTTGGTCAAAGTTTTTGATACTTTAAAACTGCACCTAGAGCAGAGCTCTGGGAACACTAGTCTCATGCGCCCAGTGAAATACGTTGCTTAATGAGCAGAGGTGGCATTCTGATTGAGTTGTAGCACACACTGATGTATTTGCTATAACAGAGACTGTTGCAAGAACCTAGGTGCCAGGGCATGGATCACAAGAGCAAGGTCTTCACCTAAAAGTACTGATAACTAATGTCTCACCAGAAAATGACGGGGGAGTGTTGTGGGGAAACTTGCCTTCCACCTGCTGAGATGGGATCACCTAGGAGCAGCCAAAGCCTCAGTAATTCTTCCGGCTAGACAGCTGTCAGACTCTCTGGTGAGCAGGGCAGGTACGAGCTCTGCCCTACTTGCTGTTAGCTTCCTCCAGCCTGCGTCATTGCTTTAAGCCTTATGCAGACTGAGCTGTGGCCAGAGAGCTCTCAGCAGTTCTCAGTTTCATCTGCACACTGGGCAAGGCATTTGACAGCAATGAGTGGTTAAATGAAGCAGAGATCAATGATCCCTGTTTTCCCTCGCATGTCCACCACCACACCGCTCTGTCACTGCTAGCGAAATGGAAGCTGGCCAGATATTTCCTCCTGTGAAGGCTCTGGGCCCCTTCCAGCGGGCGTTGTCAGCTCACTGCAAACAGTCTCCACAATGGCAGCCTTCCAAAGAGGGGCTGAGGTGCCCAGCTTGAGGCTTGGGTGCGATTTAAGCACTTAGGCCCAAAATTGGGATCCTCAAAATGTTGCTTAGCTGATGACCATTCCCAGAGGCATCTGACCTCTAGAGAGGCCTCAGTTTTCTACGTTGGGAGTTTCTGAAACACACACAGCTCTACCTGCATGTATGCCCAGGCCTGGCTGTTCCAAACAGGCCATGCTCCTCAGACAAAACCCATCTTCCAAATGGACTCAGAATTGCTTCCCACGACACAAGTTTCAACCCTCATGCTCTCATTTCCTTTCTCCAGTCTTCCCTGTGCTGTAGAATAGCTTCAGTGGGCAAGACAGAAACACTCTGCTACAAACACACACACCAGCCCTATGCATACCTGGGGCTGCCTTGGCTGGAGAAGAGGTGCATAGCTGCATCCCCTCAGGCATGGAGAGAATCTGAAACCAGGTCTGTCATGTCCTGAGTAAACACTGAAATCACTGATGGCTTTTAGAATAGGGTGAGCTACAGCTTCAGGCATCTTCTGAAAGCTAAAAATTATAACCTGCATCCCTCAAATAAAGACAAAATGAAAAAAAAAAAAAAAAAAAAAAAAGGACATAAGTGCCTGCTATTAAGAAAGGGACCGGGCTGTAAATTCTGACTTCTAGCAGCACTGGGGCCTATACCCTGAAGAAGGGTAGCATCTGCCTTATATCCCTCTGCTCAATAGGCAGCAGCTGTGTTTCTGTGAACCCCACTCAGGAACACTCAGCTCTCCCCATCCATCTGCCATGGCATAAGATGCTGCTTTACAGCCTATACTCCATTACATAGCCAGGTGTCCTGCTGCTGCAGCATGTGCTCTGCCCCAGTGAAGCTCACCCCCCGAGAGTGGGCAGCCCTTGCTCTCTCCCAATCTTTGGCCATGGTGCAGGCTCAAAGACACGCCAAGCATGGCACTAGCACAGAGCTGCAGCTCTTCTCCAGGCAGCACGTGGCATAGGCACGTTACAGCTCCGGCCTGCGCCTCCTCACAAGCCCCATGCTCATGCAGGATGCCTGCAGAAACTCACTGGTCCTTTCCCATCACAGGTTTTATGCAGCGGATGCCATGTGCTAAATCTCACATCCCAGCTTTTTGGGCAGAAGACTACATCCTGTCACAAAGCACATGCACGGATCCCATGACAGCAGAGGAGATGGAGGAGGCCCAGGTGAAGACTTGCCCAAGCCAGCCATTGCATCCTGCACATAGTTGGAGCTGCACCGACAGAGTGAGAACAGTGCCAGAGGCAGGGCTGAGAAGCATGGGACCTTCGGAAGAGGAGCCAGCCAGGTGCAGGCTCTCCCACATCTGAAAACTTCCCAGTCGTGGCTTGAGCAGTGCAGGGGGAAGGAAGAGCAGCAATGCATTAAGCCAAGGGCAGACAGCTGCACTCCTGAGAACAGACAAGTTGCAGGTCCCTGCTCCAGCCTCCCTGCAACCACTCTGGAGCGGCTTCCATAGAGAGGGAGAAAACCTTGACTAAAACACAAGTCCAGGTCTCGCTAGTAAGCTCTGCAGACCAGCTACCGGTACTGCATTCCGACTGTAACAAAGGCATCAGGAAGTTCATCAGAGATGCCTGATCTCTATCTATCATGAAGAGATCAGCTGTCATTGTAGTCAGTGACTCTCTCTACAGATGTAAATTTGAAACAGCTCTATGCTTTGGGAACTATTCTGCCACAACTTTTTTCAGCATCCCTCCTGGGAAAAGACTACCTGTCTAACCACCTCTGCCAAGGATTCAGCCTCTGTCGAAGAGGCAGTCCTTTCCCAGGGGAGCTCTGCTGCCTTTCACTAGCAATGAGCTGCTTCACAAGCCCATGTGAGTCTGGGCTGCCCATGAAACGAGGGCTTCAATACAAGAGAGCATTATCAAGGTGTGACAGGTTCTGTGTATTGTCACAGTTAGACATGAACTGCCTCCATCCTCCATTTTTCTCTTCCATGTTGCCCTCACAATTGCACGTCCTGCCCTACTGCCCCTTGGATTTTCTCGGCTCTAATTGGAAGCACTAATCATTTGTTCCTTTTAGACTCCATATTCACAAAAGTCTGTACCTCCCCTGACTCTGTTCACTTTTATCCCCCAAAAAAGGAATACCTTACAGCATTTAAAAAAAAAAAAAAAAAAAAAAACCCACCTATAAACCAGTCATTAACTAAAGGGCAACTCAGTTTTACACAACCTAACTAGAAGACATGATTAAGATTTGGAACAGATAACTAACCATACCTAACAGATCATTAACTGGAATTTTTGCATTCTCTGCTTGACCGGCAGCTGCTTTAATGACTACATTTTGTCCAGCAGTATATTCAAGTGTGTATCAAAACTAAAAACACTTTCTGAAATTTAAGGTATAGAGTTATCTTGCTAAAGAGTTGAAGGCAGATAAAACTCTGAAGAATTAACATATTGTTTTATTGACTGTAACAGTCAGACAAACATTTGATCCTGCAGTACAAGACTTCCAGTTTTCCATCCAGACTCAGTCCTTGCAGCATAAAACTTGTACTGCTAATTGAAGTGCTGATACTTGTCATGCTGTTTCATTCTTAATTCCACTTTTTTCGTTGAGGCATTTACTGAATGAAGAGACCAAATTCTCATGTGGAAGATAGCAAAAATTTTGCTATAGAAACAGGAATAAGCGCAGGGTTGAAAAACTATTTTGTGATAATTTAGCATCTATAATAACAAGGCTTTATGTCTATATTAGCCAGTTATTACCATAGAGTTGTACTAACACGACCATGTTCTTTCATTTATTAGTATTGACCAAGTTGGTTACAGCATTGTTTTAAGGACCTGTGAGAAGCATGTCCTATTGCATTAGGCACTGCACAACAGTGGAAAAGCTGTAAGCACCCTTAAATGAATCACTGCTTGAATGACCTAACAATTTCAGAAAGATACGTCTTTTACAAACAAAATATTCACGAGGAAAAATGGCAGACAGACAGAGAATAATTTTTATTTGATAGTTGTAAGAAGTGGTATCTGCTTTTCTTAATCTCCTAGGCTTTTTTTTTTCCTGTGATAATGATTTAGTAAGTTAAATTAAAACTGCAAACACATTTTCCTGATGTAATTAGTTTTGAAGAGCCAACATACTGTGGAACCGAGATCACAAATGGTGAAATTTCACTTCCAGGGCTACTTTAATGACCAATTCTTCTGCTCTGGAGTACCTCATAATAGTATTGTTACCACAATGAAATATGATAAGTGGTGGTCATTGCAAAAATCTAAATGTTCTTGCCTTTGCCACTATATAATTGGCAGAGATAGCCAACTTTGAAATGGGATGGTCTCAACTGAATTGAGGCCACATGACTCTCTTAAACTCCATTGGGGTTTTACTCAGAAAAAAATTAAGATCAGGGCACAAAACAGCTCTGCTTACTGGAACGACAGGCAAAGATGCCTTGAAAATGAGTTCATTAGAAGAAAAACAGCAAACCACAGGAACACAGATTTTAAAACCCGGCATTTAAAAAATGTGATTAAGAAGATTCATTTAATGTCTGAAATATACTGCTGCTGTATGAACACTGGGAATTAGTTGTTTCCCTGGCTTACACTACCCAGTAAGCCAGTAAGATCTGGAATGAACACTGGACTGAAACACTTTCATTTAAAGTGACAGAACAAATTGAGGTCTCTGGCCACTGAGTGCTCAATCCTGCTAATCCTGGCTTAATTATCAAAACTGCCCACCATTTTCAGGTGGACAAGGCCCAGCTCTGAATAAAGTTACTTGAATAACTAAAAAAGCTCTAGCCTTTCAAGTGTTAAAATCACTAAATTCTTGCTGCAGAAAAAGAATATGAGTAAATTTTTTAAAATACTTACTATCTTACTATTCATTTCCACTAAAGGAAACCTTGCATCTTTAGCACACCTCAAATCCCACTGATTGTGCTGTGAGTGAAGTTTGGGACAACTGTGCAACAGTTGCCTGGCTCAGAATAAGCCTGAATTTGAGTGCCACTGGTAGGGCCAAACCCTGCAGAATCTTCCTTGCTTCATGTAACGCAGGTGAATGCATGTAAATTAGAACTTCAGAGCTGGTGTGGGGCTAATTCCGTTAAGTTTTGCTAAGAGTTCTTTCCTGTAAAACCTAGTGTAAGTGGTTTGTATGTAGTCCCCTACCCCACAATTCACAACATATGAAATTTCCTTCAGGCAGCAGTGAGTGAGACAAGGAGGGGCTGTTTTATTTTATAATACTCTATACATTTAGATGAGCTATTGGCTCCTGTTTCTCATTACCACACTAAGCAAGATCCTTTTACTGGTGCACCAACAGCTTAAAAGTTTTTTCCCTTACAATAGATAATTATGCAGTCATTTAGGGACAAATACAGGAAAAAAAAAGAGAAAAGAAATTACTTTATTCCCTACAAAATGACAGCACTGAGTCTGTATCTACATGTCTAGAGGATTTTTGCCACTAACTTCAGTGAGAGTTGGACTTGAGTCTTCAGAGCTATGTATTCCTGCTTCACTAGAGGTTAGCAGCGTATCTTTCACTACCTTCACAGAAGGCCCTGTGTAAACTAGAAAGTTTTCTCCTGCAATTTCTGATTCACTAGAGTGGTCTAATACTAACTACTTCAGATTACTTACAGCAAGCTCTTCAAGGACTAAGACCTCAGCTTGTGTCTTCAAGTTGGGGAACAAAGTGTTTGGACTCCAAATATTGGAGTATTTTTTTAAGTGTCGCATATATTCTAAGGTCTTCTACATATCATCGTATCTTTGTAAAAAAGGTTAATTTATGGGCTGCAGTTAAAACCTTCATAAACTTTTCAAGTTAATTCCCACCATATTTTACTTTATCATGCACACTGACACGTCAGTATTATCTCTATATACCTGCTAAGTTTAACACTTTTCAAACAACACCTTGTATTTGTGACAGTTAAAAATAAACACGAAGTTTTACCCATGAGAAAAAAAAAAAAAAAAAAAAAAAAAAGAAGAGTACCAGGATCATGGTTAAGATTCCTTTTCTAGGAAGTGTTGCTCTCTTGATCCTGAGTTCCCTGAGTTATTGGGAGTTTAAAATGTTTTAAATGTGTTTGATGGAAAGTTATTAACAAAAGCCTTGCAATATAATTTGTTCCGTACACGAGGAAATTTACAACTACTAAATCTAGAAAACAGCACTTATCCACCAACCTAAACTGCACAGAGAAAGAGTCTTACTGACTGGCAAATTTCATAATTCCGCATTAGCAGACTCAATTACAATATCCGCTGCAAATAGCATATCAGTGCATCATAGTTACAGCAATCAGCTTGCTTTCTTCCAAAATGGGATATCATGGCCCTGAACTCAAGCACACTGAGAAACAGTACAGAGTTTGGAGAGGGATCACACAGATTCACAGCAAACCGTTCTGCGCTAGAGTAGCAAAGCAGCAGACAGTGAATGGGCTCATGCACTGTTTGGAAACCTGGAAACCCTCTGTCCAGCTGCCCAACATGCCAGGAGAGTTTGAAAGTTCAAGAAAACAAATGAATAAACAGAAAGAGTGACATAAACCCAAAAGATTTCACTGCTTTCCAAAACATTACTCCCTATTGAGTTAAATGCTTTTATTGATCCCAACTGCCTCAAACAAGCTTTACAGCTTGCAATACCCACAAACCCAGCATAAAGGGACTAATACAGTAGGCAATTTTCTACTCCCAAAGATCTTCTATCTAAACTGACTTCCTCTCTCTTAATTGATTTGTTTCAATCATTCCTTAATGTTGGTGAACAAGAGTGAGTCTGGATATTTTTTCCCATTCTCTGCAAAACTTCAACTGAAAAAAAAAAAAAAAAACCAACAAGTACCAGAATACCAGTAGCGACAAACACACACACGCACGGCGGGGAGGGGAACAACACTCCTGACCCCAGCGGGGGCCGAGGGCCCACTGCCACATCCTGCTGTGGAGGTGGCCCTTCGTTGCCCGGGTGGCGACAGGGGCAGCTGCGGTGGCAAGCAGAGGGCTGTACGTTTTGCTGAACAGCCCGCCGGTCACCCCTGTCCGGCGGCCGGGGGCGGAGGGAGGCAGGGCCGCAGCCGCGGTGGCCCAGGAACAACAAAGAGGGCTGTAAAGCCTCCAGGTGGTGGGTGTATTTGTTGTCCTGTCTGCGAGGTGCGGTGGCTCCCCGGCCCCGGCAGATCCCAGTGCTGCTGTGGACATTAAGAAAAGTCTCTTTTGGCTGATTCCAAAACCAGATAAGGAGCCGCCGAGCCACCAGCACTGTCTAGACTCCGGACCTCACAAGTCAAACGGGTTGTTTGGATTAGCCTTGGAGATCTACCGACCTGAACAGCCCTCCTAAAGAAAAGCCACAGTAACACCCTATTTTCCTCTTCCCATTGCCGCCCCAGGTCTGCGCGGAGATAGGAGCCGAGCTCTGCTTTGGTCCGTGTCACTTATTTCTGGAAAACTTTTCCGCCCTCTCTCTCTCCCACAAACACACCTTGCCCTGTTTTGTCTGCCAGGAGAAAAGAAAAAGAGGGGGGGGGGGGGGGGGGGGGGAGGCAAAGAGACACTCCAGCAAAAATCCTGTTTTGCAACCTTTCTCTTTCCTTATCTCCTCCCACCACACACCCCAGGAGAAAGCCGGAGCTGCAGGTGATTAATCTGGCGGAGAGTGAGGGCCAGCCGCGCCGAGGCTGCGCGCCCTCCCTGCCTCCGCCGCACTGCCTCCGCGGCCCCGGACAAGTCCAGAGCACTTGTTTTGGTGGCGCTTAGCCGCGGCAAGAAAATTCAACGAAATTCGAACGAAACAGGAGTCTGATGTAAAAGCCTCATCTCTTGCGTGGGATGCTGCGAAGAGAGGCGCACAGAGCCTGCCCCGACCTCCCGCACGGGCAGGAGGCTCGGGGAAAGGCACCGATTAATTTTACACCCCTTTCGCCGGCTAATGACGGCAGATACTCTGTAATATGGAAAGCTCGGTCACAGAGGCGAGACGCCCCCGCCCCCCCGGAGCCTGCCTCCTTGGGAGCTGCCTTCTCCGCCTGCACTTCACAAGTCCCGGGAGGTGAGGAGTGATCCTCCAGCAGGGCCGGCACACTGGGAGCTGTTAAGTTTATGTTTGTGGCGCCTGAGCTCAAACAGTCATTCAGTGGCTTGCTCTGTTATCAAGAAAACAACAATCAGGAATAATCAGTAAACAGGATCCCTTTCCAGCCCCTTTATTAACTACTTACAGCTCCGCTGAAGCACGCAAAGCGCCCAGCTGCGGTGCTTCGGCACCGTAAAACGCTGACGGCGTTTCGGGCGTGCAGAATGAGCGAGGGCGGCTCGGTGCCCGTGAAACCCGCCCGGCACCGCGGATCCTGACCTCCCTCCGGCTTCGTTCCGGGCGCTGCTCGGCCCGAGGGCCGGTACCGCCGCGCAGGAGGCCCTTGTTCCTTCGCCGCCGCCCATTTCTGGGTGACCCAACGTGGATTGATTAAGATATGTATGTATACATATGTATATAAAGGCAAGCACTTACCGTTGAGATGTTCGACTGATCTCAACGCTGGAATTCACGTCCACGGCTTCTGCGTCTCACTGCTACGTTGGCTGGAGATGCCGAGAGCTAATTAACCTGGCACAAATATTGAAATGAGAACAATTTGAATATTGGCCTCTGTGTGTGCAAATAAAATTCTAAGAGAAATGATGGGAGGTTTTAAAAGTCCCTATTTGACATTACTAAGAGAGGCTGCAGCAAGAAGAAAACGGGTGGACCTGAGGCTGCTGATTGCTGCTCTCGTCCGTAAGGGAAAGAGGAACTAAAGCAGGAACCTGCACAGAGCAACATAAGAACACGCGTTTTATGAAGAGGATGTTTTCCCTCCCTTGCACAAATTTTGCTGACCGAGCTCACGAAGGGTGTTCTCCTGAAGGCACTAGGAGGGACCGCTCGAAAGTTTGTCTCTATTTGCTCCGCGGCGGATAATACTCAAAGTTGGGGGAGGGACGAAATATGCCACAAATATAGGACATGGGAAAGAGAAGCAAAGGCCATATAAGAACCCCCACTGCCCCGCAAGGGAAATCGTCTTAAAATAAGACGAGTTTTGTTTAACTGAATTTCGGGGGGGGATGCTCCGTGGTGACCCTGCGGCCGCAGGTCTGAGCAGCGGGACGGGCCGGAGCGGGCTGGTGATGGCCTGGGGGACGCGGAGAGTCCCGAGCGGCCGCCGCAGAAGCGAGCACAGCCCCCCTGAAAGTCTCGGGGTGGGGGGGTGGGGGGGCTCAGGCTCTCCGCGGGGTGCAAGCAGGAGCCCGGCGGTAGATGTGGGCGCAGGCACATCCCGAGCGGGGCTGCCGCACGTAGCCCACTGCAGAACCGAGGGGCCGGAGGGCGGCTTCAGCCCTCCGAAGACACGATGTCCTGTGTGTTTCGAAGAGCAGGGCTCTTCTCTGGCAGCCCAAACGCAAGCCCCTGCCTCCTGGCGGGACACTTATCTCGGCGGCACCGCTGGTAGGGCGCGCCGGGACCGCGGGGCGCCTCGCAGCACAGCGCCGGTCCCGCGCAGGGCTGGAGGGTCCTCCCCCCTTGCCAGGAGCGACAGGAGAGACAGACAAAATTCGCCTTTCCCTCCTGCGTGGACCTCGGAGACGACAGACCTTCACCGGCCCGAAGGTCCTGCCCGATGCGGGGGGTGGCTCTCAGCAGCGCCCCGGCATGCAGGTGGCTCTCCCGCAGGGTCACCCCCGCCCCGGCCTATCCCTGCGCCTCTCCCCGCGCAGTGGCCGCGCTTCCCACCTACGCGTTAGCCTCCAGGCGGTAAAAGGCGAACGCAAAGGCCCCCCGTGTTGCCCTGACCTTGCAGGTTTTCAGAGCAAATTAAAGACCCCCCCCAGAGTCAGAGGCTCCATCTCCAAACTCCCCGTCCCCTCGTCGTCCCCCCCGTCGTCCCCCCCGTCAGTAAGACTGACTCAAACAGCTTACACGTTAGAACACCGGGCAGAAATTGCACCCTTTCTCCCTCCCGCCCCCGAAGCGTCGTACCAAGCCTCTGACCTGCATGAGAACACAAGGGTTACTGATCACACAGTTTAAGGTAGATTTCATATTTATTTAAATATTTATCAAGTACTCAAAAATGTATTACACTTGAGCATACAAAATGAATCCAGTTTCTAATCAGGATGATTGAAATCCTTGTATTAGACATTTTTTTAATGTTCTCTGTACTGTCGAAATGGTTTGTCTCTATAGCTGAGCTTGCTCAGGGTGGGCTGAGACGGTGAAGAGGGAGGAAAAAGAAGGTTATGTTAAGAAAACATTAGGGTTTGGAGTAACTGTCATGCAAACCAACTTGTCTTTGTCAGACTTAAAATCTCTGCATATTCCAGTTGTGAAGGGTTTTTTAAAACAAGCCTTTGTCTTGTGCTGGCCGGGAGTACTAGGGAGCACTTGGACTGGAGCAAAACCAACACTTTCCTATGTTTTTTTTCTTCTTCTTTCTACTTTTTCCCAAGAAATAGCCCACGTTTCTAGCTTTCACCACGCTCTCCCACGCAAATTAAAAAAGGAAGAAAAGAGGGAGTGAAGAGAGGGAAGTCGACAGAAAATAAGGAACACTATTCGTGCAATTTAACAGCAATATCCCCACAAACTATTTATCCTGCAGCATTTTTCAATAGTTTTGACAGCAGACACTGATAAATAATGGTCATACTTGACTCGTTAAGCAAAAAGCGTCCCTTTTATCAGGAGCTTGTACTTAAAGTACAGGTCACTTCAACAATCTCAACAACGAGGCTTTGGTATACAGCACTTTCTTTTTATTATCTTTTAAAAATAATAGAACTCAGCAAAAAGCCTGAGCTCCCAGTTCTTTAGATGTCTTAACGTTATGTCAGATCATGCCTAGAGTAATATCACTTTTAAGGGCAAGGGATGGGGCAGGAACAAGAGAGTTTCTAACGTTATCGATTGAAAGCTAAGGCATCCAACTAGCCCTGATATAGTTGTTGAAACGGAAATTTACAAGCTGGTCGTTAATACTTGCAATAAAATATCACACTCTTTTTATTCACTAACGACCTGCTTTGCATGCAATATTTTATTTCAGGTATTTTAGCTGCTAACTTGTAAATATTTAAGAGGGAACTTTGTTCACTATTTAATATTAATATTATTATTTTTCTCTATTCCAAACGCTTATTTAGTGAAATAGTCCTGCAGATATAATAATTCTACATATGGCGGTTTCATTTCACATAATATTTAAGAAAAAAAAAAAAGACAAAAACCACATAGAATTAGACATATAATTCAAAGACCACGGTACAACTTTTTCTTTTTTTTTTTTTTTTCTTTTTCTTCAGCAAACAAAAAAAAATAGTAAAATGACATGAAAAGTGGCAAGTCCTCCGATAATAAATAATAAATTATTTTATAATTTTGCAATGCAAGAGCAAACAAAAAGAGTGGATTTTTTTCTTTTTCCTTTTTTCTTTTTCTTTTTTTTTTTTTTTTTACTTTTTTCCTCTTTGTTGAGAAAGAGAGAGAGAGAAAGAAAGAGAAAGAGAGAGAGAGAAAGAGAGAAAACCGGTCGGTTTAACCAATGACTATACACATCTTTGGGGGAGGGGAAGGTTCTTGGACGGACACATTTCAAACACAATCCCGAGACGCTTTGTGGCAAAATAGAGGTATACCTTGTTGCAATGCTTTTATAAATTGGTTTTTAAAGAGGAATTCAAAAACCTATTTTTAATCGCTTCGCACTTGATAGAGAGTGGATCTCAACCAAACAAAACCAAAACCCCGCTACAGTACATACTAGAAGAGACCCAGGAAACAACGCCTTGTTAAGAGTCAACTAAAAACAACATTGCAAACCAATGCAGCTCCACCTTCCTGCAATGAATCTTTCAACAATGCAGGGCTAAATCGTCTCTTTCCTGATGATGGAAAACCTACTGGAGCTCCTTTTGGCAAAGCAATCACCAATACAGAAACAGCACCATTCGGATTGGGAAGGACTGAATAGAAAGTCCTTCTACCTTGGTTTATCCCCAATATGTGCAGTCAAATGAAAAGATATTTTTTTTTCACTTTTTTTTTTTTTTTTTTTTTGAGATCCACAAGTACAAATCCTTTACGTTTTGAAAACGTCTTTTCGATCCTCCCCTGATCATTGAATAGCACGGGGTTTGGTGGGGTTTTTTTGTGTGGTTTCTTTTCTTTTCTTTTTTCTTTTTTTTTTTTTTTTTTTTTTTTTTAATATTTATACTAGTAAGATCCCATGATTGTCTTCACAGTGTTGCTACCATGTTACCTTGTCTTTTCAAACACGACTCCGTTCGTTTCATGGAACGATTCCTTAACAGGTTCATTACCGGGTTGTTAAACACTTTTCCCCCCTAAATTTCGGAGTCCCAACGCGATCACTTTCCCACTCTCTCCAAGGGGTGAAGGTAAGGGCAGAAACAACAACAGAAATCTGAAAGACTGTTCCTCATGCCTCAATAGGACTGGCTACCATGCTGTTGGGCGTATCTGGCAGCTGAGAGGACATTGATGCTACTTCACTTCCAGTAGAATTGGAACCGGGTCCTCCTTCTGAAAAATTAACCTGCCAAAAAAAAAAAAAAAAAAAAAAAAAAAAAAAAAAAGAAGAAATGTTGTTACAAGCGTAACAATCAAAGAAAATTAGCAGGCAAAGGCAAAAAAAGAACGCAAAAATAAATACACAGGCATGCAGCCGAACAGCCTGATACATCTCCACAGGAGGCTGTGTCACTGTTTGTTGCTTTGTTTAGCTTCCCCGTTGACTTCACAGGAATCTTCTTCAGGCCTTCCGCCAAATCACCGAAAAAAAAAAAAAAAGGTTAAAAAAAAAAAACCTTTTAAAAAAAGACTGAAAAATCAAGTAAATAAACAAACAAACTTATTAATGAGGCCTTCTTCCCTGTCTTACGAGAGTGGCAATCCCAACAGGATGTTCTAGTCAATTATTTAAGAGCGCATGTGTTTTTTTTGACACGAAACTGCAAGGTTACTTTTTTCCCTTTTTGTGCACCTACTAAAATAAACCTGGAAGGAGCATCCAGGAGCAGAAGGCATTTGAAACAAGCCATCCTCTTTCATTTGTGATTTGAAGCGGGTGCTATCTCTTTTTAACGAGAGTCAGTTTGATAAAAAGGTCACACTTCTCCATCTTCACGTGCCCCGCGGCTCCCGTTAGTTTAGGAGCGGCCTTGGGAAAAGGCATGATTTGAAGGGTGGAGCTTTCCTAATCCAAAAGCATTTCTTTGGCACCTATTTAGCTGGCCGATCCAGTCATTAAGGCCCTTTCCAGATTAGAGACGTGCCTTGAACAGTCGATGAGCTGTCTGTTCCATACACAGTTCTTTACTTTAACTCTTTTCAGGATCAGACATTATGTCCAATATACATATCAATATTCATCTGTTTGTCTAATGATCTGATTGCCTATATGCACGTGTGTATTTGGACTATACATTTTCCATTGTGCCTTTTTTAGCTTTTTTTTTTTTTTTAAGCTACTCCATCAAAATCTCACTGCATCAAAGGTTTTTGAAGTCTCCTATTCTGTTAAGTAAGGCAGCCGAAGGAGATAAATTTTTCTTGTGTCTGCTTGACAGCTTGATTAAAGCAGGAAAACCCGTGGTGGCCCTAGAGCTAAGATGGTGCAAACAGCCCTGCTGCTCTGCTACCTCTTCCCGAGTGAGCACGGTCTGCCAGGGGAGGGAAGCACACTGCAGCCTGCCACTGGGCAAAAGAAAAGCAAGCTTGCAAGAGAGCATGATGCTAAACTGAAAAGGTCTGAAAACAATTCTAGATATGGCTACAAATCTTGGTCCTTCATCGGTCCATGTCAAAAAAAAGGCCCAACAGACCAAAAGAGGGTCTCTATGTTAATTTTTCATCATTAAGTATTATTTTGAATCACTGAAAAACATACACAAAGTACTTCATTATTTTAAAGATACGGTTTTAACACACTTAGGCCAGGAAATTCAGTTTAAGGCTGAACTTCTGTCCTTGATTCATCTTGTTTGGCCTAAATATTGTAGATTATATGGTCCCATATGATCTGCCAAATGACACAGGCATAAGGAAGTAAGTTAGGAAAATAATTTACTCTAGAAAGTGTGTTTTCTTTTGGCTTAAGACAGTTTACTATATTGTTTGAATTTTTCATGTGAATACCTGTTAACCCTTTCCTGTATATCCTTTCCAAAACACATTTGATGTAAGCTGTATATATGTGTATATTTGTGAGTATATAATTATGTATAGATACATGAACTAATATCTAAAGGTACATGCTTAAAACAAGGATTTCAGAAATCTAATTAATCTATTCATGTTTACGTGACAAAACAAGGGCACAGGTTTACATTGCAATCATATATTTAAAATCCACCCTATCGCATAAAGGCACAATTGGCACGAAGGGGAGAGGGGCGAATTTTAGAAACTTCTTTCACAAATGTGCATACAACTAAACGGCGTGTGAAAAATGTTTCATTTCTCTGGATAGAGACTCTTTCAGCTTTCAGGAGTGTGCAAGCTGAGTTAGTCTCAAACCTGGGTCGGGCTTTATCTAGCTCCCGCTCAACTCGGCAAGAGCTCTGCTGTGTACTAAGGCATATTTTGCCCCAAGCCCTGTCAAATCAATCCAATTTGCCGCATTTACGGAGTGCCATCATGCCCACCTTGCAATTTCAGCAAAAGCCGGCTAGTCTGGATTGCTCATCGCTCTGAGGGCATCTGGCACGTTTAGAGAATCCCGCATTGCTCTGCCCCGGGTACAGGCTGGCCTGCTCCGGCTGGGAACCGACACTTACTAGTTGCTGAAAAGCAGGTTGGTCTATGTCACTCTGCAATGCGAAGTCACTCAGTACTTTCCAGGGCGGCTGGTAACTCTGCACCTCCACCGGGTTCGCCTGTAAACCACCGTCATGTCTCTCCGGACTGGCAGCCACCATCGGAGTTCCTGTCATCCCTTGGATATTCTGTAAACAGCCCAGCAAAAGATGTTAATGAGCTTGGTTAACTTTATTGTATATAAGCGCTGAGTCAATAAACTGCTTTCTATCTTATCTATACAGTCGCTTGTATTTGCTTTGTTAATCTGCTGTGAATGTCTTAGTCTATTCTACTCTAGGTCAGCCTATTTCTACCCGTTGCATTTATCACGGTGGAAGTTTACTTTCTTTCCCTTTAATCCTCCTATTTCTCTTAAGGCATATCCCCTCTGCCCCAAGCTTTCTTAAACACGAGCACTCTCTATCTTGGTTGCCGATGCACGGCTCGGCACAAGAAACGGTTAATCGTGTTGCCTTTCTGTTTCGCATCCAGGCTGGTTTTGTTCTGCGTGACCTTAACTGGATCGTATATCCACTGCACGGCAAACCTGGGTACGTCAGTATGGCGCTTTTTCAAAAAAGAAAAAAAAAAAAGAAAAAAGAAAAAAAGAAAAAGAAAAAAAAATAAACAGCCCTCCCAATATGTCCTGTGGTGCAGGCACTGTGTGCAAAACAACTCCAAGCCTCGACGAATAGATTGTTCAGGCGAGTTAATAACATCGTGTTTTATTGCATTCCAACAGGGTAAAATGAAACTCCTTAAATTCCACTTAACTAGGCAGCCTTATGAATTAATAGTCATTCTCAGGTCAGTCAATATACACACGGAGAATAACAGACTCTTCTTCAAATGGACTAACAACAACAGAAGAAAAAAAGAAAGGTTGGCTTAAAATGGAGACAGCCAGCTTGCTCTGCTGAGCCCAGCGAGCGCTTTCCGCTTTTTTGCATCACACGTGCATATGTGCACAGACGAGAACTCAATATATTGCTGGGCGACAACCATACATATTTTAAGTAACCTCTAAACACGATGGTAATTCTAAAAACTTTGCATTGTACCTGTCTTTTTCTACACGAAGTGCATTGATGAACACCCACTCGCGTTGTAGTGTGTAAAGTGCCAAGAAAATACATTAAATTTCTCATCTACTCATGGGTTTTACTTCTGGGTTTACTCCTGTGTAAAACCACACAGGAGGGCGAAAGCATCCTTTGCCCCTCAAGGAGTCGTGCATTTGCAATATTACACAAGGCTGGGCTTACTACATCCTATAAGCTCTGCAGGTCGCGATTCATGCTGCAGAGAAATTAATCTGATACACCGCGTATCCTTAGCCCTACAAAAAGACGTGTGTTCGCTTGAGCAGCCTCTGTCGGCTTCTCGCTGTGGTCTGCTTTAATTGAGGATAACAGTTAAGCGGTAAAATTGTCTTTGTTTTAAGTGAGCTCACACAAAATCAAAAGCGTCAAACCGACCCCCGAGGCTGGCCGGGCTAGACTTAGCCCAGGCGTTTCTCCTTGGGAAGGAAGGCAGTGCACGGTCAGAGGCTGAAGCCACTTACAGTTTTGTCATTGGGTTGCTGCTGCTGAAGTTGCTTCATCATAATGCTCCTTTTTTTGTCCTTGCACCGCTTGTTTTGAAACCATACCCTGATGACCCTCGGGCTGAGGCCAGTCATTTCTACCAGTTGCTCTTTCATGAGGGCGTCGGGTCTGGGGTTGGCAGCGTAGCAGGTCCTCAAGGTGTGAAGCTGTTTTTCATTAAGGACAGTCCGGACTCGGGTGGTCTTCTCGGGCTGCTTGTGGACGTGGGGTCGCAGAGCTGGCTGTCTGGCAGAGATAGGTTCTGCTGTAAGGGAAGGGGAAGGGAGGAACAGGATCCCCATGAGTAGGAAGCAGGGAGTCTGCAGAAGCTATGAATCTAAGCTGGTGGGACAGGGGGAGGCGGAGAGGTGGGGGGTGAACCCTCTTTCAAAGGCCATTCAAACAGTCAGATCCATCGGAGCTCCTGCAGCCTCCTCTGCTTTATGCGTTGGTGGAGTGACAGGACTGACATTTCTGACTCCACAGGTAATTAATTTACAAAAACAAACCACCCCCCTAAAACCCTTAATGACAGAAGCTTGAACCTGTATGAGACTTGACATGGGAGGGCAAGTTCGCTAAGGTGTGCGTGCACTAGGAAAAGAGGGGGAGGGGTTTATGTATTTATTTCCTGACAAATCACCAAAACAGTTTTTTTTGGCCAGAAAATTGATGAAAGAATACTATTTAAACTAACCATATTTCGGGTCTGCTTCTTGTATACTGTATATCTAACTCAGTTTAGCCAGAGGCTGCTATAACGTGCAGCAGCTCCTGGCTGTTTGATGCTTCCAAATCAAAGCAAAACAAACCAAATCCACTGCACCGTGACCATGGAGAAAAATCCTATGAGAGCCCCCTAACCCAGAGCCTGGAAGACGGGGGTCTGTCTTATAAAGTGGAAGTTCTAGGTGAATTTATGTCGACTTTTGATGAACACTTAAAAAATATGAATGTTTCGCCATTTAAAATGGTAACAAGCCTAGCAACTCGTGGAAACGGCCAAGAAGTGCAAACCTATGGATAGCGTCTCATCAAGAGCAAAAAAAGTATTCGTGTGATTCTGCTACTTTTCCGTGTATTTTGTAGTTGTAGCTATCTAGACGTAATTTGACACAGTCAAGGGAAGAATGGAAACACTAGTGGGTTTTGGTTTGTTTTGATTTTTTTTTTCTAAAACTCTGCTCAGCTAATATTCAGAAGTGCTTGCTTTTGTACAGTCGCTTTCCGACTTCTCTGATTATAACAATAGATCAGCAAATGCGATGAAGACATTTCGAAGGCTTCAAAACTCAGCAATATTGTACCTGCCGACGCAGTATGCCTTTCAGAGACATGCACGAACACGTTATAGGGAGAACACACCACCTTTCTAGAATTCTGCCGTGATCAGCTACGGGATTATTTCTCACTATATATAGATATGTCACCTGAAAGCATCTCAGAAGTGGGAAACGAGCCCGTTTAAACATAGCTGTGTTTGTGAATAATCTTCTGAGATACAGTTACTCACCCAGCAGTAACGCCGGCCAACACTATGTTGTCCAGCCTAGTTTGCCTCAGAGACATGCCCCTTTCTAACGCTACGCGTCTCTGAGTATCTGATGTAGCCGTCGAGAATTAAGTGTGAGTAAAGTTGTAAGGTGGGGCGACTCCGAAGTTACAATGCTGAGTTTTAAGACGAAATTCTCGTCAGATCACATAAAACTTTTCAAGGTAGCGTCACTTTAAAAGGCAATTACCGAAGATTAGCTTGTTGACAGTTTTAAATTACAGCCTAAGTGCTCGCCTGTAGTTATGAAGTCTATCTCTTTTCGGACCCCGCTTCCACCAGCGCTTGGAGCAGCTTTTCCACACGCTCCGGGGGCAGAGGGGTCTGTGCTTCGCCGCAGACCCGCTCCCTGCAGCGACCCGTCCCTCTCCGACCTCGGCTCCCGGCTGTCCCGGGCTCGGGAGGGGGACGGCTCCCGCACCCGGTGCGAGGTGGAGGCAGGAGGGGCGCAGGCTGGCGCGGGTGCGGCCCCCTGCGCAGGTGTCTCCGCCTCACGCGTACCGCGGGCGTTTCTCGCAGAAGCCGGACCCGCGGCGGCCCCGGGCTTGGGGCGCACCACCGCCTCTCCGCGGGCGCGGACACTCGGAGCCGCCTTTCCGCAGGGGCGAGGAACCCGCTGCAAGCGGCGGGCCGCCCCCCAAACCCCCCTCCCCCGCCCCCCGCCCCCGCCGGGCGCCGGGCCGTGCGGCGCCAAAGCCCGCGGGCTTCCGCGGCGCCGGGTGCGGGCGGTACCTGCCATCTGCAGCGGCCGGGAGGGGTGCAGGGGGCTGAGGGGGTCCCCGGCGCCCAGGCTGGCCCGCTCCACCACGTCGTGGTCCGCCCGGCAGAAGAGGCCGTCCTCCCGCAGGGCGAATTCATCGCCGGGGATGAGCTGGCGGCTGCAGGCCACGCAGCGGAAACACTCGATGTGGTACACCTTGGCGCGGGCGCGCATCACGAAGTCGTTCTTGCTGAAGCCGATGCTGCACTTGGCGCACTTGATGCCGTATAACCTGAGCAGGGCCCAGCCCCGAAAGGAGAAGGGAGGGAAGGAGGGAGAGCACGGGAGGGGGAAGGGGAAGGCGTGGGGGGGAGAAAGGGAAGAAGAAAGAGGTTTTCACACCCGCTCGTGGGCAGCCCCGTGGCCCGCGTAGACGCGCCACACGCAGTCCACTAGTTAAACAAGCCTTGGACATACAGAAGCCAGAAGAGGAAAAGAATAAAACGGATTCGTTTGCTGCCGGTGCTCTGATCCCCACGCCGTAAAAGTCGGTGGGGAACAAGACACGCCGGTGAGCAAGGAGAGGCGGGAGGTAAGCGGCGGCAGGGCTGGCAGGAGAAACGGGATGAAATAAAAAAGCGACTCCTTTCCTTCCCGAGGAGATGCCGACCTCTGCCTCTTGCCCCAGCGCTCGGGTTGCAGCAGGCGAGGTGCCGTCCCTGCCCTCTCCCTCCCTCCTCACAGCGAGGGGACGTGACCTAGCCTGGCCCGGGGCTGAACAGGACCGCCCGGGTACACCGGGGAAAGACGAGGCTGACGAAGCTGCCATCCGCTCCCCATGCACAAACGTGCCAGCCTCACCAAATGGTGTTCTTTTTGCTAGAAGCCCGCTCAGGACTTCTGTCACTTAATGTGTGCCCGGGTTCCCGGCAGCTTAGCCTCCGGGACGCGGCAGGGGTGGCTCTGCCAGCGGCCGGGACTCTTCCCCTTGTCCCCTTTCACCAACTTCATACAACAGTATAGGCATACACACACACACGTACATATATACACGCTCACATATATAGTAGTATAACTCCTCTCCCGCACTCCTGCTAAAAGGCATTTTGGAAGCTTCGGCTTCTTAGCCTGCCTGTGCCTCAGCCCCCCTGCTCCGTCTCCCCTGCCGCCGGAGCCCCCTCCCGCCGGAGCCCCCACCTTCAGCCCCCGCTCAAGCCCTGCGGCAGGAGCGAAAGCGCAACTTCGATCTGACAGCTCCATACGGCAAATAATGGGTTTCTGGAGTGGGTGGCGGGCTCCTCGTTTCCCGTGGAGGAGAGGTGGACAGTTCATTCATCAGTAGACGAACATGAGAAAAATGCTCCAATCTGGGTGTCTAGAACTGCACAGTGTCTCGGCTTCCACTGAGTGCTCCTCAGCATTAAGCGAAATTAACATCTTCCCGCAAATGTACGGGTACAGGCACTTATGCACACACAGGGTTCACAGAACTGTAAAGGCTGCTCCTAAAGCTGAGTTAATATTCATCCCCACACATACCATCATCAGTACACTTCCTTAGAGATACAGTCTATGATGTGTGCTTGTGGGTAGAGATGTTTATTTACATACATCTTTAGCTGCTATGTCTATAGAGGTGTACTAATCCTGTATTCAGAGATACATATTTCGGAATTACAAGGGTTCGAGCAGAAAAAAACCCCAAACGAACAGCTAAACGGCAAAAGAACAGAGAGATCGCAAAATGTGTACGTTAATAGGTACAAAAGTTGGGGGGGGGGTGGTGACCACATGTCTGACAATTATAGATTGGCTCACGGTCTAATGCAAAGTCGACGTGCACATAACACACATCTTACTTTTAAAATTGTAGCAAATGAAATATATTGCGTATTGACTTAAAGAGCTGATTTTTTTTCCCTCTTTTTAATTTCGCCCTATAAGTTCTACCAGAAGGTAAGTGAGCGCATCTCAGTCCAAACGTTTTGCTTTAATTTGAAATTAGTGAAAGGACAACATTTAAAAGCACAACTTCAAAGCACATTTAAAAGTAAAGATAGGGGAGGAAAAAAAATGGGGTGTTTTTCGCGATGGTAAAAGTTTGAGAATTATCTCACAACACGGCTTGAAGGAATGATCTGCTTATGAATTGTGCACTGAGGAAGGAAAGACTCAAGTGCTTTTTTTCAATTCATAATTACAAAGAAACTAGAAAAGATATCTTAGATGGCTAGGTAGGTACCTGCTCCCAAAACTTTCAATTAAAAAAAATACTGTCCCCACCTCAGTGTCATACAAAGGTCTGGTTTGGCAAACCCAGTAGACGACGCTGAAACGGATCTGTATGACCCAGGAGCACAAATAAACACATTTGAAATTCCTGATTTGATTTCTCTGCAGTGTCAGGATTGGCAAATCTCACATTTTATCAGTTACCAGATTTTAATGTGAGGAAGGAAGCAGTTCCATTATCTAAATATACCCAATTGTTCACGAACAGATGATGGGCAATTTGATCTGCTCTGTCTAATTCATCAGTACAGATAAGATAAGAAAGAAAAGGCAGTCAGATATCACCAAAGGGGTTAATATTTAAAAAGATTAAATGTCAGTTATTTTAGCGAAGAAACATTTCAGTCTAGGTTTTAACCTCCTCATAAAAGGATCCTTCATTCTGAAGGAAACTTCGGTTTTGTTTTTCCTTTGCTTTTTTGGTTTTGATAGGCCTAGTTTAAATAGGGAGTATTTATTTTTACGGCATACATGCTTGAAGTACCTTTCTTATGAATGCCATTATGCCTTTGCAAAAATACAGAGAGATGCGTTTCTCAGGTTGTGTTAAAAAGTGATCCTTTCCGTGTTGCCCGTAACATCTACACGACTGAAAATGTTACCCATTACCTACGATTTCCTACTTTGTTAGAATCACAGGATGCATTATCAAAATCCTCAGGAGGGTCCCACACAGTAGCTAGCTGTTCCCGAACATGGTTTTGTTTACACTGAAATTTGCATTTGAATCTGTGGAATAAAAAACTCGACGGCTCTAACTTTTTTCTTCGCCTGTCTGCCTATGGGGAAATCACTTAAAAGCGTACTAATTGTCTTTGCACCCTCTTTCTCCCAATTTTGTCTCTTTCTGCCTCTGTCAGATTTATAAAGTTTTGAAAAAATAAATAAAAGAAGAAATCTCACCGAAGAATTAAACAACGTAAACGGCGTACCTGATATAATCTCTTTTACAGTAGGTTTTGCCATCCCTAACAAAGCACGTACAGGTCTCGTCCAAATACTGATTACACTCTGCACACTTCAAACACGCCGCATGCCATTCCAAATCCGGAGAAACCCTCAGAATATACTGATCGTGAATTTGATTGCCGCAACCAACACATAGGGAAATCAGACGTTTTTCTGAAATGAAAATAAATACATGATTGACTAACCGTTTACTCTCCTACAGAGATAAACACGCTTTTAGTGTCGTTCCCTTATAGGGCATATTCTGGGAGTGTTGATTTTTTTATTTTTTTTTTTTTTTTAAAGAGTATTACACTTCTGGATGGTAATTGAAGTGTGCCATCATAACCTTGCCTCATTCAGAAAGGAGGCGGAACATATGTTAAAATGCAGATGTGAACAGTCTTCAGGGTGAAGATACTCATTTCGCAAGCCTTGCACGGAATCAAAACTCCAAACTCCCTCGTTGTTTTATTTTTATTTTATTGTTTGCTTGTTCGGATTCCTTGCCTTACGGGGAGAGCACCTATATGTTTGATTTTATTTTTTAAGAGGCTCTTGCTGGAAACGATGAACGCGTGGCTGGGAGCGCTTCCCATTCAGCCCATTGCCACAGAAGAGGGGACTCCAGGCTACTAGCAAGAACAAGCATCATTACGGTTGCCACTTGCTCTCTTTTGCAAGTCTAATGCTAATTCCCCTAGACGGACTAGGTCCGGGAGAGTCAAACAGCCTCATCGCAGTCTAGCACAAGGAGAATTTAAGCCTCCGTGTTGGAAATCCCATTAAAACCCTGCTTGCTCCCCAAACTTTAAAAAAGAGCAGGACCCCAGGCTATTAACATACAAGGCTACGAGGTTAAAACACAGTAAGCATGCAGGCATGGCAACAAAGGCACCTTCTCTACCACTCAGATGAAGTTCAGCTCTTTAGCAGTTCGCCTGCCTGAGATGATTACAATAGACAGCACATTTATTCCAACAACGGTAAAAATTCCGCCTTACTTTTTGGTGGGTCTCCCATGTCTCCCATATCTGTAAGAGGGTGTAATGTCCACAGTGAAATGGTGTACGGTTTCTTTTTAAGACCCCAAAGTAGGTTTGAAAGCTGTCGCTAAAAAAAAAAAAAAAAAAGAAAAAAAAAGAAAAAAAAAGAAAAAGGTAGAAGAAGTAATAACAAAAGAAAAAAATGGACACTCGAAATGAAAGAAGAAAAAAACTAAACAAAAACAAAACAGGCAAAACAAAACACCACCGGCGTGGGAGATACTGTCACGCTGTCACGGCTGCAGAGAGAGCAGGGGGCGCGCGGAGCGGCGCGGAGCAAGGCGCCGGGGGCGCGGCGGGGTCCGGCCGCGCGGTGCGGGTGCGGTGAGGGTGCAGTGCGGGAACGGCGCGGTGCGGGAGCGGCGCGGAACGGCGCGGTGCGGGAGCGGTGCGGTGCGGCGGCGTGGCGGTGCCGGACTGGGCGCTGGCGGCTCGGGCACTCGCCTCGCCCTTATCTCTTACTCAAACTTCTCTGCTCCAACTCAGCCCGCTCGCCATTGGCCTGACGTCACGCGCGGGGACGTCACGCCTGCGCGGCGCCCATTGGCTGCTGGCGGCGCGGCGCAGCTGTTCTGATTATCATATTTCAGGGTCTGGCGGCGCGGCGGCCCCGGCTCGGGCTCTCGGAGGCAACTTTTCCTCCCTTCTCATTTCTATTTCCCTTTATACTTTCTTCTTGTCGCTCTCCTCCATCCCCGCTGCTTATCTCCCGCCACACCTTTTATTTTCCTTCCCGGCCCCGCTCGGGCTCCTCTACCCCTTCCCCCTCTCGGGCTTGCCGTGCCATATTTACCCTTTCCATATTTTTTTTTTTTGGGGGGGGTGGTGGTGGGGTAGTGCTGGTGTTAATCCAGCTATTTCCTTTCCGACCGTCTATCTTTCCTACGCGGGAGCCACTGCTCCAGTTTGCCCAGACGAAGCTTCCCTGAGTGGGAAGGGCGGGCAGGCCGGCTAGGCATGGCCCCAGTCACGAGATGGGACCGTTTATGTTTGTCCTCCAGCCTCCTTCTCTCTTAAAATCGTGGATAAATGCTTCATGTATTTCTATCAAACACAAGATCGAAGAAGGTACAAATATTTACCTTAAATAGTCTCTCAAAACTCTCTCGGTTCTATTCATGTTTTCCAATCCCATTTAGACCCCTTTCCTTTCTCTCTCTTTTTTTTTTTTTTTTTTTCCCCTCAATCTGTAAATAGAAACGCATCCTGTGTTTAGACGGTTTCGTAGCTGCCTGGGAATGGAGATTCGCGGAGAAAAGTGAACAACTTCTGCCTTTCCCGGTGGAAAATCCCTTAAAATGCTTATTTAAATTAAAAAAAAAAAAAAAAAAAAAAAAAAAAAAAAAGGGAGGGGGGGCGGGGAAGGCGAAGATTCGGACTGTGCCGTTTGCGTGGCTCTGCGGCGTTGCTCCCTTGAGGCGATGTGGGAAACCCGGACCCGAGAGCCGCAGCCGAGTGCGGCGCGGTGCGGCGACCCCGGCTGCGCACCAGCGCACGGCACCACACAGCCCGACCCGCCGGGCACCGGCCCCGCCGGGGCTGCGGGCTCCAGCGGGCGGTTATCTGAAAGCTTCCCAAACCAGGCAAAATGCAACTTTCCTGTCGGCACGGCTTACTTTGTGTA
This sequence comes from Leptosomus discolor, assembly GCF_034619465.1. Classification (NCBI taxonomy): domain Eukaryota; kingdom Metazoa; phylum Chordata; class Aves; order Leptosomiformes; family Leptosomidae; genus Leptosomus; species Leptosomus discolor. Next base: position 75,631,767 of record NC_141419.1, read on the forward strand.
TATTTTTCAAAGGGCAAGCTCCGCTTAGACTACGCGGTGCCTTTCCTTTAGCCTGTGGGAGAAACTGTACCCGCTCCCGAGAGTGTCAACCTCAAACCCTTCTGACACCAACAGTACACCCCCCCCATCCCCCACCCCCCAATGTTAAACGTCCCCTTTGAGTTTGTTTAGATCCCATTTTTGCGTTCTGTTTCCTATGGGCTGTCACATCGCCTTCACCAAAGTAGTGTATAAGTGCCCTCCAATCACTACTCATCAGGAAAATACATTTTTTTTCAGAGTCCTATTTTTTTAAAAGGCAACCGAGTTTGAGTGAAAGAGAGGCAAAGCCTTATTCACGCGGAATATCTTCCCGCGGGTAAATCTGTTTGCAATGAAACAGCCAAGAAAAAGTTCTGAAACTCGCATTTGCAGATGAGACAGCTACTAAGCAAGTGACCTCCTCGGAGTCCTGACTTAGTTTGCAAGCTGTTTTATTTTCTGAAGCTGAGGGACCAAACACACCCTCCAGCTTTATTTCAAACAGAAGTGGGACCCAGTGTTGCCACTTGCAGAGATAACTAAGTTGTCTTGAAATGATCTCAAGATAGTGTCAGGAGGTAAAGATAGGGTCGTAAACACACACATAGTTACTTTACATATTCGATGCTTAAATAAACAGTGTGAAATGCAACTCTGCTAGGTGATCACTTCTACACCCAAGAGGCTGGCGGTGCACGTATGTGTGGGGGTGTTTATGTACATGCGTTCGTATGTGAGAGACAAGGTACATGTACACGTACAGTTCTGTGTGTGAGCTGAGTTAACCAAAAAAGCAATCGTCAGGAACTGCTGCCGGTGCTGGCGGCGTCGGACAGCCTGGTGCGTGTTTGGGGCGAACATTTAGTAATGGCCAATTTCACTTCAAATCGACTCAGGCTGCCGTGTCGCCGCGGCGTGCCGCTCGCCCGGGCCGGGGGAGCTCAGCCGTGCCCCTCTCTCCCCCGCGCCCTCGCGGCCTGGGGCGCACCCCGCAGCCCACACCGCTCGGCGCGGCCGCCTCTTCCGCGGGGCCGCGGCGCGCGTTGCGGTGCCTGGCCGTGCCCATCGACGGCATCGCCGTGGCGCGGGATCGCCCTCCGCAGGGGACGGTCCCCCGCCCGGTCGCCGGGTGCCCGGCCGGCCTCTCCCCGCGCCGGGGCGCGCAGGCAGCGCGCGGGCGGCGCGGCGACCTCTGCTGGCCAAGGGGCGATCGGCCGCGGCGCCCCGTGGTGGGAGCGTTTCGGACCCTTTGTGCCTCGCCGCCTGCTACTCTGCGAATATCATCCTCTCCCTCCCTGCACGGGGCATGCCGAGACCCCCCTCCGCCCCCCCCCCCGGTGACCTCGCGGGCTGAGAGCTGGCAAAATATGCTAGTAATTAAAACAACAACAAAGAAAAGAATCATCCCAGGGACTGAGGAAAAAAATCCGCGGATTTGTGAGAGAGACTGAAAGAGGGAAGGTGTTTTTCCGTACTGCGTCCTATGCATTTTCCCCCACGGATGTTTGCATGTCTTTCAAAAATTTGGCCTGATTAAACCACATCCCCTCCCGGCTCTGACATGACGCGTCTTATTTTCACCGTTAGAACTTTGTTTGAAAATAATTCATTCTGGTTTTAATTCTACTAACCCCTACCCCCTAACTTTTGGGGTTTTAACTACTACTTGTGGGAGAGGTGATTGCATTTTAAACTTGATCTTTGCAAATGAAGTGCAATAAGCGAGAAACCTGTCTCCGCCCCAACAAACCAGGATTGGGAAGAAAAGGAGGGCTTTGATCAAGGGTTTTTTCCCCCTCCTGTGCTACTGATTTGCTTACCGTGTATTCGATTCGCGTTCCCAGGAAGGCGAAGCTCTATATTTAGCCAGCATCAGAATCGGGTTTAAGGGAGTGGAATAATGAGTGGAACTGCCAGTTTCAATGAATAAGGCATTTAGATAAAAACCCTGCTGAAGGATTTCTCTTTTATGATATCGATATGCACGTGGATGGGAAGACATAAAATGGAATCTGTACATATTTGAGACCCTTCCGAAAATATATGTTAATTTTATTTTTTCCTTGTTCTCTTCCCCACCCCCTCCTTTTCTTATTTATTTACTTTTGGGGAGGGGACCTGGGGAGCCTGCTAAAAGTCGGTGGCTCTACACAGCAATCAATAGCTTTCATCACGTTGAGGGGCTCAAATGAGATTATATACATTCAAGGGAAGGGGAAAAAAAAACCAACAAACAAACCCCAAACCGACAGCGGCAGTTAACCCTTTCCATCCTGTAAAGAACAGCTATAAATTCGGTCCCGAGTCTGCTCAGCGGCGAAAACTAGAAAAAAGTTCCTAGGGGAGGAAATAGGGGAGAAAAAAAAAAAATCTTTGAGAAATTATTAAAGAGGTAGTGCTGGTTTCGGAAAGGAGGCAGCTTTAAGAGGTGAGTGAGATGCCCTTGCCGGCCAGGGCTGGGGCAGCACCGGGCCGCGGCGGCCGAGCCCCGGGCGCGAATGCGGCAGCTGGGGGCTCCCCACTCGTCCCGCCGGGGCCCGTGGAGGTCACCGTCCCGAGGCTCAGACGGGAGGGAGGCAGCGAGGTCCCCACACAAACAGCGACTCCGACTCCGGTTGAGAGGGCTATTTTTGTCCCACTCGTCGCGGTGTCTCAGCGCAGCCTCGCCACTCGGGCACGCAGAAAAGGTCCTTCAGTCAGCTCCGGCTTAAAACTTTTCTTGAGGAGCTTTGGGCCGCAAAGATGCTTTGCAAGAAAAGTCTGCGTTTGGACTCCCAGAAGTTCAGATTTCCCCTCGCTGCCTTGCGGGGTGCGGCGAGGACACCAGGGCTGAGCCCGTGGAATGTGCCGAGAGGGGAAAGGGGTTTCGCACAAGACTGAACCTGGAAACAACGGAGCGGGGAAATCAATCACGAAATGTATTAGCTGCTCCGGGGTGTAAGCTTTGACTCATCTAGAGGTGTGCGATCTTTAATCTTCAAGTCTTAGCTACTGCATGTGAGGGAGAAATGTACCGTAACAGCACTGAATCTATCAAAACGCAAGAAAACCTGTCAGAGGGCTTCTGCGCGCCCAGGAAACCTTCGTGACTTTAATAATACAATTTGACTTATTAAATTGCGCTACCGCTTAAAAAAAAAAAAAAAAAAAAAAAAAAAAAAAAAAGGAAAAAAATTCCGTCCTTTCTCTCCTAGAGCCTTGCCGGTGTGCCCTAGCTCTGTCACAGGACTGGCCAGCGGCCCCGGCCCCGATTTAATACTCTCAGAACGGGGCACGCTGTAACGAGGGGTGCAGGCAGGGGACTCAGGTCTTTGGCAGTTGGGGAAAGATAAACCCTCAAAAATTCTAGTGGGAGGAAAATCCCCAAAAGGTGTTGAGAAGGTGGCGGGGCGCGGGTCGGGCCGAGCGGTCGGCAACAGGACTGGAAACCTCAGTCAAGTGCCGCCCGGCCTCAGCAGCGGCAGACGCGGGCGTAAACGGGGGCGAGGAGGGTCGGGGATATTTATTGCTTTAAACTTTCCCCTTTGTTATCTTCCCCGTGTCAGGAAGTGTTCGAGGACAGGAAATAGAGCAAGGATTTTGTCTCCGGGGTGAACAGAAATCCCTGGATAGCGAGGGAGTTTAAGGCCCGCTTTCAGCCCCGGCTCTGGGGGGGGGGGGGGGTCCCGCTGGGGGGCATGGGGCCCTTGAGTTCTCCCCACGGGTCGTGGGGGCCGTGGGGAGCTGTGGGGGGAGGCAGCAAGCCCGTGGGGGGCTGGGGAGGCAGCGAGGCCGGCCCGGCCCAGCGTCGGCCCCAAAGGGCACCGGACCCACGTCGGGGGGACACACTGCCGGGAGAGGGCGGATGCGGAGCAGCGGGAAGACTCTGTCCCCCAATAGTCTGTCTTGCCAGGACTGTGTGCGGGGGCCACCCTGCTCCTACCCCCTCGTAAAGGGGCTAGTTCCCACTGGAATTTTGCCTCGCCGAAATAACCTCATGCAGCGTCCCTGCTCAGTGCTACTACAATGGTCCCTTCTTCAGGAAAACAGCCCAGACCCTCAGCTCTGGAGTGTGGCTTTGGAAAGTAAAAAAACCCAACAGCCCCCCCCCCCCCTAATTAATAACATCCGTATCATCATCAACAGTAACAACAGCACGAGCAGCAGCCAGGGCGGGCGCGGGGGGCCGGTGCTGTCGGGGCCCGCGGTGGCTGCGGAAGGCTGCGGGCCGGGAGGGGGCTGCCGGCTCCCTGCCCACCTCGCCCGGCCCGAGGGCACCGGGGTACCCCTGCAGGCGCGGTCCGCCGGCTGCCGGGGCGCCTCCATGGGCGGCAGAGAGCGGGCGGCTCCGCTCCGCTCCCCGGCCGGCGGGACGGCGCTGTCCGCTCCGCGCAGCTCCGCGGGGTGCCCGGCTGCCCGGGCCGCCCGTCCCGGGGCCGAGGCGGGGAGCCGAAGGCGGCGGGAAGAGCTGCGAGCCCTCACGGTGCGAGCGGCACCGGCCCCCGTACAGAGGGCTCCGCCTGGCTGAGCGAAGGCGCCTTCCCTCAGAGGCAATTAGCCGTGCACAACTGCCACCCTTGCCCCTACTCCTGCTCGCAGCGACGTCTTTAACATCTCACCAACTTTGAATATCGCTGTACGGAAGGCACTGCCCCGTTGTCCTTCCGAGAGGCTCGCTCTCCTCCCCCGCGCCTTACTGGCCTTCGGAACAGCGTTTCAAGCGATGCGAAAGACGCCAACAAGACCCAAAGAGCCGCAGCGAGGGGGAAATAACAGCAAATAGATGAAGGACTATAGCAACTAGAAGAAACTAAGTTTGACGAATTGTTAGTGGATTACTTGTCTGATCTAGCAGTGATCTGCTTTAGACCTAGCAGTGAATACACCATCCGCCTTTTGTTATTACAAGGTTTATTTATTGCTTCCCAAAAAAGCAGAATAAAATTGACAGCTGCAACCTGAAAAAAAAAAAAAAAAAAAAAAGGCATTTTAAAAACAAACACACAGCGTTAGCTGTGTGAAGGTTAGATAGGTAGAATTAATTAGCTGAAGAAAATAGGTATGTGTAAACACAAAATGATGCCCAGTTAAATTAACTATTACTGCTTAGATCCTGAAAACTTACAAAATTGGTGACCAGAGAAGCAGTAGGGATACCCAAAAAGGAGATGAAGCCTAATCAGGGAACAGTTAGAACTCAGGGTGCATAAATACTGCAAGTTCTGTGTGCTCACATGAGTAGCCCTGCAACGCACAGTTTATTATACTTGTTCTGAGGTGAAGCCGCCCCCCTATAACATGATACCTCCCCCCCCCCCAAAACCAAACCAAAAAAAAAAACTATAACAAGATTTGCATAATCCCAACAGTACAAGTATCAAAACTGCAGACACGAACTTGTTAAAGTGGCTACATACAAAACAAGAGAAACCTGAATGAAGGTCATGCAATCAGCATGTTAGAGGGATGAATTAAAGATAGACCGTGACCCTTTGTACGATCATTTCTCATGCATGAAAGCAAAAGAAAGGGGAGGGGAGACTTTTATGTATTGTCCACTGTTCAGTGGTTTCTGTTTCGAAGAGGGGCAAATAAGAACCATCAATAAATCATAAATCTTACATTAAGAAGAAGCACGCACAACACACTTATGGCTTAGCGTTTTTTCCCACTAGTAGGAGATGTGCCATCCATTACATATGAAGATGAAAGGTGTATATCATACAATACAGTGGTATTGGGTTATATATGTATCTAGATAGAGAGACAATCAGAGTATTAATGCAAAAGACACCACCAATACATGTGTTACACATTTGTAACATTCATCTGGCGCATATAGTCATTACTAAAGCTACTTGTGGTTTCCTTTGTATTGCTCAGGATCCTGCATTCAGCCCCAGTTCATGAAAAGAAATGTATCACGAGTAAGTGTAGCAAGAGCTTGAGCTGCCTGTCATCGTTTGTTCTCTTTATAGGACGTATATTTCTGCCTGTATGGTTATTTGCATCCACATATTGTGACTTTTTCAGTGCTGTTGCACACATCTTCGGTTTTCCTGTGTAAACAAACATGTACAAGATGAACTCAGCATTTAAAGACCCTGCAAGTATGGTGTATACTTTAACAGCTTCACTACCAAATTTATGTTTCGCAGATCAGGAATTTTTAAATGGTATCCACTTCCTATCTGCACATATAATATATATGGACTGCAGATCAGAGGAAATTCGATATATTTACGACATTTTTCCACTTTGCCTGTAGATTGTCTGCTATACACTAGTCCATTTGGTTTCATGAAAGGTTGGAAAGAAAAGAAAAGCTCTTTGGACGCATCAGGCCAATAAATGCGTTCTAGCCCCAGGATCGTACTTGATGACATGTACTCTGGGCAGTGCTGCAAGTGCAATCAGTAAAGAAGCCGTGTCAGTCCCACTGTTGTCAAGAGCACCAAAATGAATGGGAGGCCTTGCAAAGAGGCTAGACATGGTCTGATCTGAAGATCATATGCATTTGTGCCATGTGGTAGGACAAAATGTGTGTGTGAGGAGTGACTATGGTAAAGAGAATGAGGATTAGGGAAAAGATAAAAAAGGATGAATGTGGTGGTAGGGGTAGGAGAAGCATAAGCAAAAATGTATGAGGGAATATGTAGAGCCATGGAGGGGCAGAGCTGAGAGAAATGTTTAAGAAATTGAATGCAGTGCCATAGGAAACTGAGAAAATAAGGAAGAAGGAAAGTAACTGATGGTGAAAACAATATAAAAGAAAGAGCATGCCAGAATGAGGAATGAAGAGAGGGAAGATGGAGGCAGGGCAGGAAAACAGAAAGAAGAGAGCTTCTTTCACGGATATGCTGTGTGTGTTTGAGTTTGATGCCGAGGCTGTAACAAATCTGATGCTGCCACTGATGGCAATGATTTGGCACTCAGCCGCAAAAGTTTTCCAGACTCTCACAGAAATATTTTTCTGTTAGGGCTACAATCAATCTTAATACATTTGTCAAAACATGGTTATGTTTATATTCATTGTAATACTGTAACTGTTTAATTATTTGCCACTCTTGGATTTGCACAGGATTTCTTTCTCCTAAAGAAGGAAGTATTATTTTTGTTTGATTCTTTGTTTTGTTTTTGAGAAAGCATTGGTCTTGCAAAAGAAAGTACCCCTCTCTGCTAAAGATCTCTCCTCAAAAACCTCCTTCTCTTTCTCTGTAACTCTTGTAGGTCAAAGAGGACCCCTGCTCCACATATGTGCAGAAACTAGCAGGCCTATAAAAACTTGATGTGAGTCAGCACTGCTCCATGAAAGGTCAGCTGCAACTGAATCAAACTACTCTTAAAAGGCATCTACCACAGAGAAGAAATATGAGACAGACAGGAACAGTATGGAAAGGGATAGGTATTAATCAGAGCAAAAGACAGAAGGCAAAGAACAGAATATTCTGCCAAGCCTTAATACTTTTCCACTAATATGTTCAACAATGCCCATATACCCTGCACAGGCTGCCTGGCTAAGGTCAGGTTGATCTTAGCTATGCAAAAGGAAGCAGCTGTCAACTGTGGCACATGGCAGATGGAGAACTCTTATCAGATTTTTTAAAACCTGAAATTACTCTTTTTTTTTTTTTTTTAATTTAGAAATTGATTTGCTGTGTGACATTAGAAACCCTAATACTGGCACCACATGTTGCAGTGAACCATCTTCTGCCTCTGTGTGACAAGATACGAATGTTTTTATGATGTGTGTATATTTTGCCATAGTTGGATTTTCAAAGATAATTGGGGTCAGCCTTATTTGTTTCAGGCCTCCTGCCTCTTTATCTAGACTGTACTATAAATATTACTCTGTCGATACTGAAACTATTGGGTTTGACAACATTTGTTTATGTGGTGGAAAAGAAAAAACAGCTTTATTGCAGGAATTATGACAGGAGGTCAGAATAGATGAGCAGAATAGTCCTTTCTTTCCCTCGAATCTCTGTTAGATATTTGGCAGTGTTTCGTGGTGGAGCCTCACTGATATGAACAGTTATAGCACCCATGGCTCAAAAGCAGAGCAAATGGCTAATAACATGTTAAGAGAAAAAGAAGGTATGCTAGATGCATGAAGCACCTGTTTAGAAGCATCACTGAAAACAATTTTAGAATATACTTTGTTACAAGGTTGTAATTATTTGCTTTAATGATAATGATAATACTATGCTCATCTGTTGATTTCTCAGGATCTCAAAGACTCAACACAGTCACTGCCTCAGGGATTTGGTCCTTGATAACAGGATGGGAGTTGTGGATATCTGTGCACCGCGTGGGGATCTTCAGGACTCAGTCAAAAGTTTTTAGCCAAACAATATAGTTAGGGAGGCAATAATCTTTATACACATTTTACAGGTACATTGAACCATCCTTCAAGTGAAAAAAGGTGAAATTCTGCTGCCAATATTGTCAGTGGGAAGCTTGTTTTTGATTTATGGTGCAACATCCTGGTGTATTTCTCAGCCTTAAGAATCAAAGAAATACTGTCTCTGCATCTTTATGTTCTGGCAAATAAATGTGTGTCTTACAAAGGTAGCTGTGTGTGCAATATTATACTGGGACATCAGTTTTAATACTTAAGCAGACATAAACCCAAATATATTTATATACATTTTAGTCTGTGATCCAACTAGATCTGCAAATCTTACAGACGCTCCTGCTTACTAACAAGCAGTTATAAAGTAAAAAAAAACCGCAAAATTTTGGGTGCTATTTTCTTCCTTATGTACTTTATCGTACACACAAATGACCTTTGACTCTGAGGTTATTTATTATGCAAGTGGACTTCTTATGGGCTTAAGAGCTCTGTTTATAAAGTAGTTAAGCATTTGACCATTTTTAAGGACTCAAGTCAGTCCACTGTCATAAATGGCCTGACACATAGGTTTGAAGGTAGTCACATAAAGTATGTGGCTTCCTGAACCTCTGTCATCTTTCATTCATTTACAATATTTCTCACATATTGCCATCATCACAAAGGACAAATTTTAGCTGTTTCGGGTGAAATCTTGCCTGTAAATTTAAGAACTTTTATGGAAGAGGAAGGAAGGACTTTCTGAAAGTCACAGGCTCAAACAGTTAGGTGACTTCATGTCTCTCCCTCTTTTGGAAGAAATGTTTTGCTTTATACAGGTTGTCAGCATCTAAACTCATTTTGCATCTGGAGTACTCTATAAATTTGAGAGCCCAAAGAGAAATACAGCCATGTACTTCGGAAGAGCTGCTCTTTGATTTAGGGAAATAATGGAGTGATGGTTTCATGGTCTTTGTGGAATATCAGATATTAGGAAAACATTCTTGCAACTTCCTTCTGTTTTATCAACGTGTTTCAGCTTCATTTCCTGTTATCTTTTCTTCCTGTGAGTTACTCCTATTAAATGTAGTTTAATGGAAGAAAAATTAATGATTCAATATTATATTAATATGATTATCTGGAATAGTCAAGTATGACAGTCCAGAACTGTAGAAACATGTGTTTTGGGGCCTAAACATACAAATCCTTTCTCAGATGATCAATGACTTTGATGCCCATCAGGCTACAGGTATATGTAGTTTTATTCGCTTATATCAGGACCTCTATTATAAAAGTTTCAGTACCAAGTTATGTGCCAGAAATTTTAGTCAAAGGTGGTATTTTGTTCAGGTGAGTATAATTTTCATATGAGAAAACCCCCACAGCTTAAACATTTTTTCTGTCTAATACACACACTACAGATGATGATTTTTTTTTCCTCAGAAAGTAACAAGACTGAGTATATCACAGTCATTAGAATATTTTTTATCAGAAGGTGGAAATATCTCTCTAATCTATGCCTGGTTACAGAAACAAAATTTATACAGGCTTCATAAAATAGTACCGAAGACAAACCGAACTTATTCAAACCAATTAACAAAAGTGCTTTTCTAGCAAAGGAAATGAGCACTGGATATTAGTTATAGACAGTCAAAATGCTGTTGAAAATTGAATTATTAGGCTTAAATATATATTAAAAATGAAGCATAATTTTATGAATCCTTTAATGTCTTCCAATTCATGTTCTGATGACATAGAAACAAAATGGAAAAGAAATAAAGTGGGGGCAAGATGTGAAGTGGAATTAAACAGAGTCATACAAACTATAGTCTTTTTCATGGAAGAAATATCTTGTGGCTAGTTAATGGCAGTAGCATCATATATAATTAGGATTCAAACTGATAAACTAGCAGATTTACTTTAGTAGCAGAATCCTAAACAGTGAGTATAGTTAAGTTGTGCTTTACTTCATTTTTTTAGGTTTGTTCTGTCCTTTTAAAAAAATTTAAATCAAATATGCAGTTAATCTGCCAACATCAACAAGATCTTTAGAAAACGTCCAGCACAGAATAAGCATGTTTCTCCATGTACTGTAAATATTTACCTTTTATCATAATTCCACTACCCCATATTATTTTTAAGAAAGTTTTGGGTGGCTAAATAAACATCTTTATGCGCTTATATTCAGACAGGGACAAAATGTGTCTAGTGCTTGTGAATAGAACACATATAATCTGTATAAATCTCCCAACTCACTAATACCACCATTTCAGTATCCTCTGTGCAACCATCAATAAATTATGACTTTGCAGCTAGATCTTTAACTGATTAATTGCAGGCTTTCACAAAGAAGCTTGCTTTCCCCCCCCCTCCCCCTAATATGTCAGTAATAGAGCTATTACATTCACAGACAAAAGAGTGTGCTGATACAACATTAAGCTTGTGAAAGTAACTCAAAACCACGGCAAGCATTTGTTGGGTATGAAATGGTGAATATCGGAGACAACACACCCTTCATTTTGCTTAGGTAATTCAGGGATATGCAGACAATTCTGAAGCAGAAACAGGCAAACTAATTGCTATGAATGTTAATTTCCTTGTTATCAGTTAAATTAATTACAAAAAAAGAGAAATATCAGTTCCTGATTCCTGTGACTGAGCCATGGCAGAAAAGGTTTAGGGGATGTGTCACAGAGTTGCATTTTTGAGACCTACTTCTATAAACGCTGAATAGCGGGGTCAGTCCTACAAGCATGAAGTTACTATTGACAGATAGCTATTGATTATATTGCAAAGGTGAACTGAACCCTCATGTGAATGCGCTGGAGGTCATTTTCCTAGTGAAGTAATGCCTAAATGTTAGCTATATATGACCTGTAACTTACTGAAATTCACATTTTTATATCTATTTAAAAGTAGACACAAAAAGACTTCCAAAAAGCTGAAGAACTGGCAGATACTGCTTTATGCAGATGCTTGTGAAGTATCTCTGTTCAGTGCATCCATTGGGAGTGGTTTATGACTTTGAGACCATCCTTCAAGCTCCTGTATCCTGGGGTCCTAAGAACTGATGTGATAATGCATGGCCCTTTTTAGAGGATTGTTGCATCATGTGTGCTCCACTGGAGAACAGTGATGACGTGATCACAGAATGTCTCTTCAGCATGTCTTAGAGCCAGCTGCTACTCAGTTTCCTATGCATCTGTCTGAATAAAAGGCTTAACAGCTTCTGTGCATCACTGACATGACCAGGGCCAGAATGGCCCTCAGGGTATGCCTTGGTAGATTCATCATGGACACAGAAAGGTACTAAGGCAGTATTAGTTGTTCCTTCTTTAAAATCTGTGGTTCTGGTTGCCTTGAGCATCACCAGAGATATTATTAGCAACACAGTCCCCAATAGGAATCAAGACATAGCATGTCTGCCATCATAAAAACATAATAATAAAAAATAAGTCTGCCTCAAACATTTTAGAATCTGTAATACTGGTGAAGGGAAGGAGGGGAAATAGAAATGGCACAAAAAGTGAGTTTTTGAAGGTTGAACAGTGTGCATGAAAAGAACATGGCATGAAATGCAGGTTTCCTTAGTCATAGAATCGTAGAATCATTCAGGTTGGAAAAGACCTTTGAGATCATCATTACTCTAACAAGTACGCCCCTAAACCATATCTCCAAGCACCACATCTAAACAACCTTTAAACACTTCCAGGGATGGTGAGACTCAACCACCACCCTGGGCAGCCTATTCCAATGCCTGACAACCCTTTCAGTGAAAAATTTTTTCCTAATGTCAAGCCTAAATCTACCCTGGTGCAGCTTGAGTCTGTTCCCTCTTGTTCTGTAATAAATTACCTGTGAGAAGAGACCAGCACCTACCTCTGTACAGTGCCCTCTCAGGCAGATGTCGAGAGCAGTAAGGTTTCCCCTCAGCCTTCTTTTCTTAAGACTTAACAGACCCAGTTCTCTCAGCCGCTCTTCACAAGACTTACTCTCTAGGCCTTTCACCATCTTTTTTGCCCTTCTCTGCACTCTCTCCAGCACCTCAATGTTTTTCTTGCAGTGAGGGGCACAAAACTGAACACAGTACTGGAGGTGTGGCCTCACTAATGCCGAGTAGAGTGGGACAATCACCTCCCTACTACTGTGGGTCACATTATTCCTAATACAAGCCAGGATGTCATTGGCTTTTTTGGCAACCTGGCCACACTGCTGGCTTGTGTTCAGCTGGCTCATGTTGACCAGCACCCCCAGGTCCTTCTCTGCTGGGCAGCTTTCCAGACACTCTTCCCCAAGCCCATAGCACTGCATAGGGTTGTTGTGACCCAAGTGCAGGACCCAGCGCTTGGCCTTGTTGAAGCTCATACAGTTGGCCTCAACCCATCGATCCTGTCTGTCCAAGACCTTCTGCAGAGCCTCCTTACCCTCAAGCCGATCAACACTCCCACCCAACTTGGTGTCATCTGCAAACTTACTAAGGGTGCATTCTATCCCTTCATCGAGATCATTGATAAATACGTTAAACAGGAGTGGCCCTAGTACTGACCCCTGCACAACATCACTTGTGACCGGCCGCCGGCTGGATTTAACTCCATTGATCACCACTCTCTGGGCCCGGCCGTCCAGCCAGTGTTTTACCCAGCAGAGCGTGTGCTCATCCAACCCGTGAGCAGCTAGTTTCTTCACTAGGATTCTGTGGGAAACAGTCTTGAAGGTTTACGGAGGTCAAGGTAAACAATATCCACATCCATCAGGCAGGTTTCTTGTCATAGAAGAAGATCAGGTTCATTAAGCAGGAACCTGCCTTTCATAAACCCATGCTGACTGGGCCCGATCACCTGGTTGTTCTTTAAATGACTCGCGGTGGCACTCAGGATGATCTGCTCCATGACCTTGCCTGGCACTGAGGTCAGACTGACAGGTCTGTAGTTTCCCAGATACTCCTTTTGGTCTTTGTTGTAGATGGGTGTCACATTTGCTATTCTCCAGTCAACTGGGACATCTCCAGTTAGCCAGGACTTCTGGTAGATGATGGAAAGAGGCTTGGTGAGCACATCCGCCAGCTCTTTCAGTACTCTGGGATGTAGCCCATCTGACCCCACAGACTTGTGTGCATCTAAGTGGTGTAGCAGGTCACTGACCGCTTCCTCTTTAATTATGAAAGCCACATTCTGCCCCTCCCTCCCTGTCTTCCAGCTCAAGGGGCTGGGTGTCTAGGGAACAACTTGTTCTACTACTAAAGACTGAGGCAAAGAAGGCATCGAGCACCTCAGCCTTTTCCTCATCCTTTGTCACTGTGTTTCCCCCTCTATCTAGTAAAGGAGGAAGATTTTCCCTAGCCCTCCTTTTGTTGTTGATGTATTTATAGAAATATTTTTTGTTGTCCTTAACAGTTGTAACTAGTTTAAGTTCTAAGTGGTCTTTGGCTCTCCTAATTTTCTCCCTGCATAGCCTCACTACTTCTTTACAGTCCTCATGAGAGACCTGCCCTGTCTTCCAAAGGTCATAAATTCTCCTTTGGTTCCTGAGGTCATGCCAAATGTCCCTATTCAGCCAGGCCTGTCTTCTTCCCCGCCGACTTGTTTTTCGGCACACGGGACAGCCTGCTCTTGTGCCTTTAAGACTTCCTTCTTGAAGTATGTCCAAACTTACTGGACATCTTTACCCTTCAGGGCTGCCTTCCAAGGGACTTTGTCAATCAGTCTCCTGAACAGGCCAAAGTCTGCCCTCTGAAAGTCCAAGATGGCAGTTTTACTGACCCCCCTCCTTACTTCCCCAAGCATTGAAAACTTTATCATTTCATGATTGCTGTGCCCTAGATGGCCTTCAACCTTTACTTCCCCCACAAAATCTCTGTTCACAAGGAGCAGGTCCAGGAGGGCACCTTCCCTGATTGGCTCCCTTACCAGTTGTGTCAGGAAGTTATCTTCCACACACTCCAGGAACCTCTGGGACTGTTCTCTCTCTGATATACTGTATTTCCAGCAGATATCTGGAAAATTAGTGTCTGGAAAATTAGTGTCCCCCATGGGAACAAGGGTTAACGGTCACGAAACTTTTCCCAGTTGCTTATAAAATATTCCATCCACCTCTTCATCCTGGTTGGGTGGTCTGTAATAGATTCCCACCACAATATCAGCCTTGTTTGTCTTTCCTCTGATTCCTACCCATAGTGACTCGACCTTATCATTACTCGACTGTCATTACTTTGTTTCCCTAATATAGAGGGCCACTCCACCACCTCTTCCTCGCCTGTCCCTTCTGAAAAGTTAGTAGCCATTGATTGCAGCACTCCGGTTGTGGGAGGCATTCCACCAGGTTTCTGTGATGGCAGCTATATCTAGATAGTTTTTTTTTGCTGCAGAATGGTCTCCAACTCCTCCTGTTCATTGCCCATGCTGCGTGTGTTACTATAGATGCACTTCAGCTGGGCTAATGATCCTGTCACACTTTTGGGAGGAGAAGCCCTAACTGCTAGCTGACCATTCTCAGCTGCTTCCATGGTTACTAACTTACCAAAAGCCTAGTGCTTTTGCTGCTGCATGGGTCACCATGCCCCACCTCAACTGAGATGTCAGATTGAAAGAGCATACCAGTGCACTGACCCATGAGCACCGATATGCCGCATCCTGTTTCCTCTCTGGCAAGCCTGGTTTCATCCCCATCCCCTTTCAAAGCTAGTTTAAACCTCCTCCTATAAGCCCTGCAAGTTCTTGTCCCAGGATCCTTTTCCCCCTTTGAGGCAAGTTAACCCCATCTATGGCTAGCAGGCCAGGTGTCTTATATACCGACCCATGGTCAAAGAACCCAAAGTTCTGCTGGTGACACCAGGCTCGAAGCCAAGAATTCGTCTGATGGCTCTTCCTGACAAAACCCTCATCAGTCCCTGAAACCTATGGGATAGAGGGGAACACTACTTGTGCTCCCAATCCCTTAACCAGCTGACCCAGGGCCCTGAAGTCTTTCTTCATTGCCTGTGGACTTCTTGATTTAAGTTCATCACTACCTACTTGAAAAATTAATAACTTAAAAATTAAGCTTCTTTTTACTTCCTCGACCCTGGCCCCAGGGAGGCAGCGGACTTCCCTACGAAGTGGGTCCAGTCTGCAAATACAGCCTTCCATTCCCTTCAAAAGTGAATCCCCTATGACAAGCATGCACCTTTTATTCTTTACTGAGGCTGTCTTGATATGAGGCTTAGATTGACTTAGTACTGGAGACACCACTAAGCTAGGTGAACCTTCATTCTTGTTGGTGTTTGATTTTCT
This sequence comes from Leptosomus discolor, assembly GCF_034619465.1. Taxonomy (NCBI): domain Eukaryota; kingdom Metazoa; phylum Chordata; class Aves; order Leptosomiformes; family Leptosomidae; genus Leptosomus; species Leptosomus discolor. The sequence goes on from NC_141419.1 coordinate 75,647,367, forward strand.
CTGTAGAGTAGCGTATCTATTTTGCAAGGGCACCTGGGGGCATGTGGTAGCTACTGGTGTGTCACGCCTGCCGCACCTGTCAGGAACTTGTCACCACTGATCCGTATCCTCTAAGTCATCCCATTCAGCAAGATGGAGAGAGGATAAGGAACCCTCTGTGTCCTTAGCACTGTGTGCCTGTTGGGACTGTTCCAAAGAAGGCAGAGTGTGACTCCCCCGGTCTGTCACCCTCTCACACTCCCTTACAGCCCTCAGCCTTTTGACCTCAATGTTATGGAATATCTCTATATACTGTGTGCTGGATATGCATGGTCATAAGTACAGTGAGGGCTAGATGCAAGAAAAGTTGTGTAATTACAGCAGATTTACGTCTTGTCCTCCAAAATTCTGATATTTTTGTGAGGAAAATCTGAAACCCTGGGTTAGGTGTCTCAGCTTGCAGGGATGGGACAAGGTACATGATCCCAAATGCATGTCCACCGTAATAATGTTTGCCTACAGTCAGAATGCTGATCCGGAAGATGTGTAGAGTTCCTGAGTGGGAGGCACCAGAAAACTATTAGGTCCTCAGTCCTTTCCATGTTTGTAGCTTCAGCTACTTAGCCATGGCTATGAAAAAGCTTTTTAGTCTGGTTGTAATAGCTCAGTGGTCTCACAAATATTTTATGAAAAAGCAGAGCAGGAGTCCCTACTAAAAATAAACAAACAAACCCAACAGAAACAACATGCTGCTCTCAGGCACCTGTTACACAGTAGCCTAGATATTACAGGGCTTTCCCCAGATGTACCTGAGAATACTTAAGATGACACATTCCGTGTCCATCAGAGAGTTCCTATCACTTTGTTATTATTATCCTAGTGGGAACAGGGGACAGCGAAAATGATAGACATCTTCCAGCCACTCCACTGAAGATGTACAACTGTGAAGAAGACGTGTGCTGAACCAGAAAGCAAGAACAGGAAGAAACATGATTCTGAATCTCAGTGACAGGTCACTGACCTGGGTGAAATAAAACCCAGGCTGTGATCTCTGTCTCAAGGCTTACAAACACATTTTATTCATGGACGCTTTATATAGTGGTTGGAGAAAGAGCTAGAAATATGATCTTCTCTGCTTTTCGACCAGCAGATTAAAGAATCATGTTCTTCTGGTTCTCATCTTTTGATCCTACAAATCTTAAATTATTTTCTGATCTTTGAAGAAGCCAGTTAAAGTATCAGAAACACTGCGCACATGTTAGCACAACTCTATGTCTACTCACAGCGGGCTCAGGTGATACCATGTGGAGCTGAGGTGGACATACTCCAAAGACTCATCATCTGTGTGCTTACTTAAGTATTTGCAAGACTGCCATATACTGACTCCCAGTAACGTATTGGTAAGAACACAACAGAGAATTAAAAGAATACTTTAAAACTAAAAGGTTCCTATTACTTGTTCGCTTATTTACTGTCAAATATTTCCGAGAAATACTTGTCTGTCAGTGACACATAGCATTGTTTCTCGTTGTTTGTAAGCCAAGAGAACAAAAATGCATAGTGAACAACCAAAATCAAAGTACTTTCAACCTGACTTTTGGAACAAATAAGTGTCTGCGCTATGAATGTATGCAGTTTTTTTTCATGAGTATTTGTTTTACATTAATGAATACTGGGAAACTGTAGGAAACAATGAATAGACGGTGGAGATATCCCATGACTGCATCTCTTTCCATTCTGCACCAACTCTTCAAATGCAGCAAAAATGTCAGCTGTGGATGGTGCTAGTATTACACCACAGCTCTCTTGTGCTGACGGAGGGATTCAGATAAAGGATATTTTTATAAGATAGATCGTTATTCCCTGTCCTTATTCTTCTTTCTGAAAAGCATCCTTTTCCTCCCTCCTGGTCTTTCTCTGCCATTCACACACTCCTAGTCTGCTCACCTCTTCCATCATCATGTGTGTGCTATCAATTCATTTTTCTTCCCATTATTTTTCTCTGCCTTCTGCAATCTCTCCAGGTTTCTTTAAAACATTTCTAAATTTCATTCTGCTTTCTGACCTTCTGGCTGTGGAAGAGAGGTAGTGAATTGCTAGAAAGGAGTGGGAGAATGACTACAAGGTCCTTCTTTGCTCCTGGTCTGCACTTCTCTCAGAATGCAACGTTCCTGTTTATGTCAGAGGAAGGGAAAGTTGTTGCTCAGCTGCAGGCTGCTAAATGAGAGGAGGCACCTTGGTCTCAACATCATTAATGTCTTCCTGGACATCTCAGTTCCATTACAAATACCAGTTAGTCTGGTGTTCTGCTCCTTGGCTCTTCTTTTTCTGTCTCCCAACATTCTTTTTTCCCTCAGATAATGGAAGAACTGTTAGGAGTTTCACAGCCTCACAAAGACCAGTCTTATAAGCCATGAATTTCATGGGGTGAAAAAGTGACAAATTTTAATTGGACTATCAGTCTACACTGCTTTGTATTGGCTCACATTTTCAAGCTTGTCTCTATAAGGAAAAATGATATCCTACTTGACATGGATGCTAAGATTAACTTTGACATTTAGAATGTTTCACAACCAGTATTGACTTTGTAGGTCATCAAAGCCATCTGGGGCCTGATTCTGTAACTGCATTTATTAGCAGTTAATGGTTTCTAGGGCTGAACATGATAAGAGAAGCGAGCAGAAGTAGATTCACACATAATATTAGATGTATATCAACTGAATATACCTGGAAGACCTTGTAATTATTTTTTCTTTCTTTTGAAGGCATATGACCACACTGAGTTTCAGATTAGCAAAGCACAACTCTTCCTGGATGGCAAGGTAACAGAGATTTCCGGTTGCTTCCATTTGTTTAAGTGGTTGTAGTCTTTATTCCCATTGTTCTGATATGGACCTTGTGCAGTTATTCTTCCCATTACAAATTCCACTGGATGATTTCAGGTTGCTTTGAAGTCCAATAACAGTATGCAAGTAGTTCAGCACACAATTTCTTATCTAATTAATATTGCTGTCTATAAGGAACACATTATCTCTTTTCCCACAGACTTCTAGTTTGCTTGCAGGTCAGTTCATGATGCCAACCTTAATAAAATTATAGTGCTGGGACTCCCTTCCACTGGCCCATGGTACAGGCTCTCCTCAAAGCTGGTCCACATAATAAGGTGTTATAGCCTTGAAGTCTCTTTCCTGCTGTTCTAGAGTTTGTGATATAGGTCTCTGTCCCATGATCAGACTCCCTTCTCTTTCCACAGGTTTTACATCTAACTCCCTTCCTAAACGTGTGTGTGCCTGTGCGTGTAAATTAGAGTTTGCTTCAAAAACCTTACTATTCCTGTCTCTCATCCATTATAATGAGCAGCTGGAGATAGGAGACCGCAACCGGGTTCAGGAGAACCAAAGCAGTCTGCACTCTGAGTCTTAGAGGGACAGCAATCTATGTATGTAATGGAGACTCCTCCACTCATGTTCTGTGATGCCTCACAGTCTTACGTTGTAAGTTTGGGGGCTAAGTCTAGATCTGTACATTTAATGTTAAACTTACTGTACCAGGTTTGTGCTTTAATCCCAGAAATTCTTCTGTGCAGCCCAGGCTAGATCAGCATTGGCACATTAGCCAGCTTTGTTCTGTATGTTTCCTGGTATATTCTGTCCAGATTGCTTGCCACTGACTGTATTTTCTAAATTTTCTGGAGTTGGGGAACATTAACAGCAAGTTAAAAGTTTCTGCACATCTGTTCTGCAACATGAGTATTTGGGCTACAATCCTGGGGACTTTCTTGTCAAGGTCCTGGCTGTGCCGTGTTTGGCCCATCATGGTGCTCAGATTTATCACCAAAGCTGATTGGGATGGGAGGCTGTACTAACATTCACTGCCAGAGTTACTCAGTGAGACAAATTTTCTAGATACAGATTCTTAGATTCTTATGTGTTTATGCACATGCTATATAAAGTAAAACCTACTGGAATACATGAAACTACAAGTAAACTCTAAGCAGGAAATTTTTATTAGTTTTTACGTTTGTTTAAAAAAATGGTATGGATGACAGGGCAGATCGCATGCTAATAAAATATTTGCACAAATGCAAATACCGCACAAATATTTGACAGAATAAACCTAAATAGCATAGATGTCTCTATTTACCCTGAATATTCCAGAAAAAATGATGATGAAGCTGCAATCCATAACTGAAACAGCAAGTGGTACTACTCTGAACAACATGTGAACAGAGGTCAAATAGTCCAAGCTAGCAGTAAGAGAAAATGATTGCAGGAGTCTGGAGGCAGCAACTGGAAGTAGATATTAATACTGCCTTATGCCTTAAAGAAGGATTACTTCAGAAAAATAAAGCAATCGTTAAATCAAAGAGTGAAAAAATTATTACTGTGTATAATGTATTACTGTGTACAGTAATGTGAAAAATGCTATAATGATAAATTTACCAACTTTAGTGTGTTCAGATTGTTTATTAGTTTCTTTATAACCTGTTGCTTAACCAATAACACCGTAGTGTCTTAAACAAGTTATGTTCAAGCCTGTAATATAAAGAAGAAAAATGGGACCGGTGAAGTAACAAGTAAGTAAGAAGAAGGTAACCCATGAACTAATAAATTATTAGAAGAATACTTCAGTTGCAGCAGGAATGAGCTAAGGAACGTCAGGACTATGTTCAAATTTACCTCCTAGTTTTTAATCAGCTAGAATTTTTAACCTGATACTTTCTTTAGCAAAATGATATGAATCCAATGTTTGTGTAGTACAGCTTGAGTAAAGTTTTGTTTTTTTGTAGCACCTGGAGCTTGGATTTATGCTTTTTACCTAAAGTTCCACCATTTTCTGCTGAAGTTCCTTTCCCTTTTAGTTGGTCAGGAAGGACAGGAGGAGACTAATTTTCTTTTTGTATCTGTCACAGGTGAATTATTAAGAGAAGTCATCATTGTTGGGTTAACTAAAAGGGTTTTATTAATGGTTAAATGATGACCCAATTATAATTAATTGATGACTGAATGATAATCAAATTGTGATTAAGGAACAATTGAATGGTAATTAAACAGTGATTTAACAGTGATTTGTCAATGATTTAAACAATAATTTAGATGGTGATTCGACAGCAGCCAAACACTTTACTGACTACAATTCTGATTATTAAGTTATAGCTGGGTGTATAAATGTCGCTAGCATACAATATCATTTTAGGCTCAGTGCAAATTGTCATTTACTTCATTATAGACATCAGATACTGAGTAAGAGATCTCTCAACCTCGAGGATTAACCTTGAGAGGCAACCCTGCTCAAGGAGAGATCACCACTATGCAGCCTGTTGCCATACTGGAAAGCCCAAAGGGCTTGGGCAGTTACAGATATCTATAGTGTAAAGTAGTTGACTTATAATTGACCCCTCCTTTGATGTGTATGTGCAGTTTTGCATCTATAGGTGTTTTAGTTTTGTCTAGGCTCAGCTCAGGCTGGTATTATTAGCTCCACATAACATATAACTTACACACCTTGGTTCCTGAGAAGATATTGTCTAACACAGTTCTCAAGATTTACACAGCATGGCTGATTTCAGTCAGGCCTACTTGTCAGTGATGCCCAAATCAAAGTACTGCTCCCTCACCCAGAGCGGGGGCATCCATAACAGTATCCTTGTGCAAAAAAATCAGGTTAGTTTTTTTTCCTTTCTCCACAAAGTCAGTCTGATGTGCTGATAAACATCTGGAGTCCACTCTGACTTTAAATGAAGGCAGCATCACCAGATGTTTTTATATGTTGTATATGAAAAAGGGTTGCTTAAGTTTAGTTTTGACGTTGCTTTCAGCCAATTACCAAGGAGCCACAACTGTTAAATGGGGTGTTAACAATTAGATTTTAACACAATACACTTTTGTTCCTTCTGTCCACCTTCGGTATTTCAGATTTTAAGAGCTTGTGGCTTTAAACTTCTGTCTACAACAAAGAAAATCAAAATCTCACTGTATGTGAGAGCCAAGATCCTTCTCGCACCCTGATTCCAGAAGTTAATGCCTAAGTGAAATATTGTGTGTCAGTAAAATCCTCGGACCTGGCAATAAGGCTCACTCAGAAATTCTGTATTGCAGCCAAAATCAGCATAGCTTAATTAAACCTAATTCTCACTGCATCTCATTAGCAATAGTTTGCATTAGTGGCTTTCCACCATTAGATGCCTAAATACTGGAATTTTCAGTGTGTTACAAAAACCTGGGGAGTCAGACAGATGGCAGAGTATACACTGAAAAGTGGAGATTTGAGCTGTGCTCTGTGATTTACACAGGCTCAGCCCCATGTGAACATGGATTTTTCTCTCCCTCAGATTGACACAGAAGAAGCAGAGTTCAGGCTCCACCCATGTGACTCAGCCCACCAAAGTGGGGGCAGGAGCCCCATTTCTGCCTCTGAGCTTGAGGGAGACGTGAATAAATGTACTGAAAAGGTGAGGACAGTTAGACATGAGTGTCTCCAATGACTATGTTAGAGTTGATTTGGCAAAAGTCCTCACAATTCCAGTAGAGATGGAGATATATTTAAAAAGAAACCTCATCATTTCTCTTTCTTTTTGTTGTTTTCTTTTTATTTTTTAGGTTTTTTTCCTCTTATTTCTTTTTTTTTCTTTTTTTTTTTTTTTTAAACTGCAATAGGGACAAAACGTGTTAGCCATCCAGACAAGTTACAGCTAGATTTGAGAGGGACTTTTCTTGTGCTACTTCAGTCTCATCCTCATTTTTGTTTCTACTCCTGTATATTTTCATTTATGTGCACGCAAGTTCCTTAAGAAAACATTTACTTAAGTTTGACAGTTGGCAGCTTTTCAGAACTAAACAAGAGCAGTTTCCTCCAGAACACCATTATTTTGCATGTTCATTGATGACTGGATAATGTGAAATACTAATTAAGTTTAAATTAAAATTCTTTAGGTTTTTAAGAGGAGATGAAACATTATGTTGCCTCTTTCATTTCAGTGTCATATTTGCCAGCCTGCCTGATCAAATCAACATCATTTACATACTTTATTTTGTTATTTTTTGTGGGTTTTGGCCTTGAGACCTTAGATAAATTATACTGTTCAAATACCTCCTGCCTTTCTCTGCTTAAAACTATCTTCTTCTAAGTTTAGGGTCACAAGCTTTCCAAAGAATAAATAAATGAAACAACCTTGTCATATAAAAGTTCACACCTTCACAGTACTGAAATTTTTCTGAAAACATGGCTAGACAGCAAAATTTTTGTGCAGATTAAGATTATTATACTATAACCTACATCTAGTGCTGGGTTTTAGCTTCCATTACATTTCTACAGCACCACAGCTGTCCATACAGTTAGATGAATCTGAAGGGGTATGGGCAGTCTTCAATGAACTTCGGTTGTTTACACAATGACCACATCCATCAGAGTACAGCAGTGTGGGAAGTATGACCCGTGGAGGCACCGCCCAGAAATCTGCAGTGGAGTGCTGCCAAGGCTCACAGGTTAAGGGGAGAAGTTGTCCAAGGCTATTCTTTTTGTTTCTCTTCCCAGCACATCCTAAGGATCGGGAATGATGTTTTGGCCCCTGCGTATGTTCTTCATAAAGATGTAGAGAGTTTTTCAGCCATGAAAATGTTTTTACAGATCTTTGAAAATTAGGCTTTGAGTTGGCTGATGTATAAAAGAAAGATGTAAAGAATCTACTTCAGACCACAGAATCACAGAATCACAGAATGTCAGGGGTTGGAAGGGACCTTGAAAGTAGTCCAACTTCTTTGCCAGAGCAGGACCACCTAGAGTAGGTCACACAGGAATGCCTTCAGGTGGGTTTTGAACGTCTCCAGAGAAGGAGACTCCACAATCTTTCTGGGCAGCCTGTTCTAGTGCTCTGTCGCCCTCACAGTGAAAAAGTTTTTCCTTATGTTAATGTGGAACCTCCTGTGCTCCAGCTTGCACCTGTTGCCCCTTGTCCTATCATTGCCCATCACTGAGAAGAGCCCAGCTGCATCCCCCTGACACTCACCCTTTACGCATTTCTAAACATTGATGAGGTCACCCCTCAGTCTCCTCTTCCCCAAACTAAAGAGCCCCAGCTCCCTCAGCCTTTCATCAGAAGAGAGATGTTCCACCCCCTTAATCATCTCTGTGGCTCTGCGCTGGACTCTTTCAAGCAGTTCCCTGTCCTTCTTGAACTGGGTAGCCCAGAATGGGACACAAGATCTTCCACTTTACACATTCATAGAATCATAGAATCATAGAATGGTTTGGGTTGGAAGGGACTTCAATGATCATCTAGTTCCAACCCCCCTGCCGTGTTCTCTCACGACCTGTAGATGGATCTCATCAGGTCCCATGGACTTGTACACTTTCAGGTTCTTTAGATAGTTATGAACCTGATCTTCACTTACAGTGGGCAGATCTTCCTCCTCCCAGTCCCGGCCTTCAGCTTCTGCAACTTGGACAGTGCAACTAGAGCCCTTGCTGGTGAAGGCTGAGGCAAAGAAGCCATTGAGAACCTCATCCTTCTCCATATCCTTCGTGACCAGTTCTCCTGTTTCCTTCTGGAGAGGGCTCACAGCTTCCCTAGTCTTCCTTTTATCACTGACATACCTATAAAAGTTTTTCTTGTTACCCTTGATGTCCCTGGTCATATTTAATTCCATGTGGGCTTTAGCTTTCCTTACCTGATCCCTGGCTGCTCGGACAACTTCTTTGTATTCTTCCCAGTCTACCTGTCCTTTCTTCCACTTTCTGTAAATTCTCTTTTTGTCTTGAAGTGTGTCCAGGAGTTCCTTGTTCATCCACACAGGCCGCCTGGCATTTTTGCCTGCCTTCCTCTTTTCTGGAATGTATTGCTCCTGGACTCAGAGGAGGTGGTCCTTGAGTATGTACTGGCTTTTTGGGCCCCTCTCCCCTTCAGGGCTTCATCTCACGGTACTCTACTAAGCAGATCCCTGAAGAGATCAAAGTTTGCTCTTTTGAAGTCCAGGGTAGTGAGCCTGCTGTGCACTCTCCCTGTTGCCCTGAGGATCTTGAATTCTAACATTTCATGGTCACTGCAGCCAAGGCTTCCCTTGAGCTTCACGTTAGCCACCAGGCCTTCCTTGCTGGTGAGAACAAGGTCCAGCATGGCCCTCCTTCTCATCGGTTCCTCTACCACCTGGAGAAGGAAATTGTCATCAATACATTCCAGGAACTCCCCGGAATTGCTGGTGACCTGCTGTGCCTTCCTTCCAACAGATGTCCAGGTGATTGAAGTCCCCGATGAGGACCAGGGCTTGTGAACATGAAGCTGCTCCTATCTGTCTATAGAGGTCCTCATCCACTCGGTCATCCTGGTCAGGTGGCCTGTAGCAGACCCCCACTATGATGTCATCTTCCTCTGCCTTTCCTCTAACCCTGACCCGTAAGCTCTCAATCATCTCCTCATCCATCCCCAGGCCAAGCTCCCTGGACTCCAGCTGGTCCTTGACATAAAGGGCAACACCCCCTCCTTGACTCCCCTGCCTGTCTTTCCTAAAGAGCCTATACCCATCTATTCCTACACTCCAGTCATAGGGGCTATCCCAGCATGTCTCAGTGATGCCTGTAACATCATAGCCTTGTAGACGTGCACACATCTATAACTCCTCTTTGTTCCCCATGCTTCGTACATTTGCATAGAGGCATTTAAGTGGGGCCCCCATTGAAGCCAGCTTACCGCTAGAATGCTTACTGGCTGGAATTCATTATTTTGCACTTCACATGCTTTCTTGCTGGCCTGTGATCCATCTCCAAGGCCAGGACATCTATTTCTGATACTGGACTCGAAGTGGAATGGATTGAGGATCCACTTCCCCAGCAAATCTAGTTTAAAACCCTCCTTACCAGATTGGCTAGCCTTTGTCAAAAGATGTTCTCCCCCTTCTCTGAGAGATGTACCCCTTTAACCCCCAGGAGAAAGGGGTGTTTCTCAAAGAGAGTCCTGTGGTCCAAGTAGCCAAAGCCCTGGCTGTGGCACCACTCCTTCAGCCATTCATTGATTTTCCTACATGACTGTAGGTGTGTGGGACCATATATCATTTGGCTGGGTTTGCCTAGCTTGTCTTGTGTCAATGGAGTTTCTGTAGCTGTAAGAACTGGAACTAGTTATAAACTCCTAAAATTTAAATTCTCAGCAAATTGCTTCTTAAAAAAAATCTATCCAGTTACTTCATTTAACAACCTGTAGCATTTTCACACTGGTAATACATAGCTGAACATGCCTTTTGATACTTTCAGGTATTCTTTTCACTCTGCCTTGACTGGAACTCAGGGTTTTATCTTAGCTTCCTGAAGTAAAAACATCTGAGACACAAGTGTTTTTCAGGACAGGTAAAAAATGAGTTTTAAAAAGCTAGCTTTAACTGTCTTTTTTGTTTTCCTCCCATCTGCTTTCATGACTGTCACTCACAGGTTTGCTTCATTGTCCAAGTGTCTCTTGTCTCATGTTTCAGGAGGCTTATGGCTGACTATAGTCACCGAGACACTATTCTCCCCCTGTGAAACTGCTTCAGTTCTATTCCTGTAAATGTGATTGGTTTTATTCTTGATTATTGCCTCTGCCTTTTTCCAAGTTTCTGGAATGCAAAATGTTCTTGCTCATTTTCTTGCATATACAAAAAAAAAAAAAAATTCTGAAGTCTAAATTAACCCATTGAGCTCTTATGTGGATTTCAAGAGGTCGTCTCCAGAAACAGCTACGCAGTGATCTCTACTACCTCTAGACAACCTTTTATTTTAAGACATGATGATTTTTCTTAATGCCACCAGAAATAAAATGTTAAAGCCAAGATCATTGGAGAGCAAAACACAATATTGCCCAGGGCATGTTACTTGCAATATATTGTTTCCCATGGGACAGTAAATGTTGACAGGAGTTTTACAGTCTGCGTCAAAGTTTCTGGTCTTCTGTTTATCATTTTGCTCCTCTGTCCTTCCCAGTGGGGAATTCTTTCAGTAAGTATTTTGCTTTATCAATTTTACTACAGGTGGTGAATCTCCTGTTTCTCAGCTTCAACTTTAGAAAGGGCTAAATCATGTTTTCTCCTACTTTGATGCTGCTTCAAAACTGGCATTTATCCCAAAACCAGCATTAATCCCCATATGCCTATGTTTCTTTCTCTGAATATGTGTTTTGGGGGACGTGTGTCACCTGATCAGGAAAGAGACATTCAGTTTCACGAGTCGTATTTGCTATGAGAGAAGGACATCTCTAACATGCCTGGCTTGTAATGGTCTAGTCCAAGGAGGCTGCTAAAACATGCCACAGTGTCTTGCTGCCTTGTATAACAGTTCTGCTTTGTGTGGAATCGCAGTTTGATACATAGACAGTTGATGTCCTAGCCTTTTTACCCAACATGAAGTCAGAAGGAGCCTGGGATGAGCTCCTGGATCCCACCCCCCATCTGTAATTAAGTACAATAGGAATCTTCAGGGAACAGAGTCCTGTTGCTGCAGGGAAGTGACTATTTTGTGATTTTTTTCTGTGTTCTTCCTGTGAAACACGACTCCTGCAGGATTTCTCTTTTGATGATGAAATAGCTTACTGCTATTGCTCTTGTATTTCCAGCTGCAAATTCCACAGCTTTAGTGTCATCCGACACTGAGGGGACAGACAGGTTCTTTTAGGGATCCTTGGCAGAATGATGACAGCACTAAATCGTAGTTACAATTAAAGCTTTATTTTCTGAACAGGATTTTATGACTAGTATGGCACGTAGCTTATCATTAGAGTGACACAGTATTTCTACAAGCAGAATCAATGTAGTATAATCTATAATTACCACAATACAGAATTTATAATACAACTTAACTTATGATTCCTAATCACCTAGACCCTCTGTAGATCTTAATACCTGGTTTACTCTATCAATATAACAACCACATCTAGACTCAAAAATCATAAGAAAGAATACGAGTCACTCAGTCCTTGGAGGAAGCAGGGTACGGTGGAGTCTGTGGCCACTGGGGGTGTCGCAGGTCTCGCTCTCCAGCAATAGTTCTGGTGCAGGTTCCACACTTAGGAATTGTAACTGTCTGATTTTACAGAAGTGCTCTCTGTGCTGTTACATTTCCCTGTTCTGTGATGGGGTCATCACCACCACTTGGCTGGCTGGGTGCCTGGGACCTTCAAGGCCAGTGACGAAGGGAATAATCAACCTGGTGCCCTGGAAGCTGGAGGCCAGTAGGGAGGGGAAGAAGAAGTCTGTTCAGTTTGTCTACTTGGTTCACAAGACCTTCAGGACCTAATAACGAGGGAAAGGGAATGAATATGTGACTCAGTCACACAGGGTGGCTGCTTGCCTCCTAAAATGGCGTTAGTTAACTAAATATGTTACCAGGGGTCTGTGGCAGGGAGTACCAGTCACATTTAGTCATCAGGAAGCTCCTGGGAATGGAGTAATCTACTTTTCAGAGGCTCGGTCATGTTATTTATCTTTTGTTTGTTTGGTTGATTTTTTATGAAAGATGTCCTGTAAGGTGGGTCCTTTCATTTTATGAGAGTATATGGCATAATCTGTCCTCATATAGCCCATTTACCTTGAACAAAGTCTTTAAAACATGGACTTTGTCACAGGCTGTGGAGACAAAAGAGAACCAGTTGTCTCTGTGTAATCTTTGTTACTTCTGTCTTCCGCAGAAAATACATCTGGGTCAGAAAATCCTAGAGCTAGAATGGTGTAACAGGCTCTATCTTTGCCAAATTCTTACTGTTCCACAAAAATCAGCTCATGGCTTCAGATTGGCACAGGGCATGGGGATAGATTGGCCTTGATTGCAGAATGACACTTAAAGCCATCTTCACATTTTTACTTCCACCCACAGTTGTTGCTTGATTAATCCGGATTACTTTGGAGCCCCTGCAATTATCACTGCACTAATGTTACAATGCAGATGTAAGGAGGGAGTAATTTGGTCAAGCAGAAACCAAGAACCTTCTGGTCACATTCTGAGCACACCCTTCTTTCCTGGCTGCCAGTTGTTCACTGATTTGTGTCTCCAAAGCCTACCATCTGTTTGCAGCTTAGCCAAAATTAAGGGGGTTTTAAAATTTGTGATGCAGCCAAATTACTAGCAGAGACAGATTTTAAAATCCATGATTCACTTGCTGCTTGACCTTGCTTATTTCTGAACTTTCTTCAGCTCTTTCATTTAGGAAATTTACTTCAGGTTATGCCAGTAGAGCAAAGACTGGAATTTACTTCCCGTGGTCATTCTGTTTACATGTATGTATTTCTAGCTACGTTGTGCCTACCACCAACAGAGCTAAGATCTTAACAAATACTGTAGAAATCCCTTTGACATCAGACATAGTGTGGGCACTATATGTCGTTAAAAATAATACGATCTTATCTGCATGTATTGAGAATGGAAGATAGAAAAGTGAACGGGATAACAGAATTATTCTGTTTAATGTGTTTCGTATTTCGGATCATTTCAGAACTAGTGACATTTTAGGTTTATGTTAATAGTTTTTTAACGATCTTGTTCTAAAGTCAATTCACAGAACACTACCTGTTTCAGATGCTATTGAAGGGGAATGATTCTTATAACATCTCTAACGCTGCTGTATATAATGACAGAAAGAAGGGCTCAAGGGGCTCTGCTTCTGCAAATTATTTCACCTAGTATCTTCACAGACCTCCACAGAGGTTGACAGCATCGCCCATGAGTCCAAAATCTATGCTCAAGTGGCTCATGCTAAGGGCTCACTGTGTCAGGCTGTTGAGTGTTTTATCTGAATACCTTCATTGGATCTATCACTCTTTTTCCAAGTGGATAGGCACTGCTCACACAAATTCGTCCCAGACTTAAAAGTGACATTAATCTGTATCCTTTTGAGAAGCCTGAGCTCTGTTCTTCAGGCTTTTCAGAGTATCTCAGAAACAGGCTCCTTATTTCTGAAAACAAGCTTGTTGTCTGAAAACAAGCAGTGAATCAGAGCTGAGAAGGAGCCATGTTCCTCTGTTTAGGAATAAGTTATGTTTTAGTGAAAAAGACAATGTGATAGAGCCAGCTAGCTTTTCAAAGGCAAAAAAAGCCCTTTATATCTGAGAACTGGCAACATTTTCAGAGCTTTTTTTTTCTTTAAGGTGTGTGTTCAGCTGGAAAACATCCTATCGAAATGCTACTGCTGGATACTATACAGAAACTGAAATTACATTTTCAACACATTTACTGAACGCAAGCATTCCAGTGCTTTTTTTTTTTTTTTTTTAGGTGCATTAGCATTTCTATAGGTAGTAACTATGTAACAAAGGAAATAATTTTATTTGCCTAAAATTCCCAAATCAGTCTCACAGTCTTCAATCCATGCAAACCCTGTAAATATGGAGTTATGCATTTTGTATATAATATGTGTCCGTTAGTACTATGTTTCAAATCACCGGTGTTTCAATAAACCAGTGGAAAATAGAGCCATCTGCAATCTGTAGGCTGAGCATAGAAATAAAATTATGCTTCAATGCAACCATGAAACTGTGGCATTCCAAAAATGGCACATTGCAATATGTCCTAAAGCATTAGATATCCGTTAATCTTTTAGCAGCTTTTTGAGCAGGACATCTCTTTGAGCATGAATGCTTCTTTCCAAAGAGACCATGCCCTTGTCTTAGGGGGAAGGTTATGAAGACTACTGAAGAAATTTGTCAAGACACCAGATTTATTATCCCTCTCTTTTTCAAAATGTACCATGTAATCGCTAATCTCTGGAAAACTTTGATTTAACATGTCATCTAAAAGATATTACTGTATTATTACTAGCACACTAGCCAGAATGCAAAATACAAGGGTGCTAGTAGAAGGAATGTGTCCCAGATTTTCAGACATGACTGGCTACAATCTCTTGACACAATGGTGACTCTAACAGCTTCCAGTCAAACTGTATCTTGTATGTTTAACTATATTATCCCCACTAGCATAATTTTCAAGGATTAAAAATCTGAAGCTTTACAGCGGTTTTAGAGAAGCAGACATTTTGTTGAGACAAAACATCTATTGCACAGTAATTTCAAATGTCTGCAGTTCTCACACCCTTAAAATCTTTTGACTGGAAATAAGGATCTGTGGCAAATTTAAGCCTACTGTCAACGGACTTCATTTTTTTTAAACAGCAGAAGTTTTTTGCAAACATGCAGGACCCGCAGCTCACTGATAGAAAACCACTACTTGTCCACCCAAACGTTAGAGTTGTATGAACTTTGATCCCTGGAACCCTGCGGCATAGTGTCAGGTCAAGAGACTTCAGAGAAAGAAATCAAAATGGCAAGACACTACCTATTATCTTGACCTAGGAATACCAGAGTAGGGTGTTCATCTCTTCTCAAGCAAGATGTACATATGCTGCAAGATACAATATACTGTCTATTCCCTTTGTAATGTGAGTTAATTTCTTCCCGTTCTTCCAAGTGATAATAACAAAAAAAATCATATGCTTTTCAGTCCTGGTTACAACATACTCATTTACAGTTAGTCTTTACAGGTGTCTACATAATCAATTTCACAATATACTGCTGTTTTTTTCCTTAAGAATAGGGCTTGGAATGCCTTTCTTTCAAGATGTGAAATGCCACATCATATGAAACAAAATCCATTGGCTGAAGGAATTTTAGGGTGTTGTAAGATTATATTTCATTTTATAATGTCAAAGGTTCCATAGGCAAAAATTTGCAACAGTTAACAAGTATGACCTTTACATTAGTCACATGAAATTCAAGGCATAAACTTTAATATTCACTCATGAAAAGCATGTTTTTGTCTAAAATATCTGGTAGAAGGAATGAATCCACCAGTCCTTATTAATATCACATTGGTGAGTGATACCAGAGTGGTGGTTCAAATCTATAGCACAAACTTGAGTAAGTAAGAGAGCAGAATCAGGCCAAACGAAAAACAGGATCCTTAAAATAGATTTTAGCTCCTAAATCAATCAATGGACATTTCCAGTGATAAGTATGCGAGTAAACCTCTGCTTTTCAGCTCAGTTCTTAAGCATATGCTTACTTTGGAAAACCTGGTATGCTGAATCGTTATGAAAAGAATCTTGTTAGATCTGTTCACAGATTTGTACCTTATATAAGTAGACGATAGTCAAAGTAATTTTTTTTTTGTTATTATTTCCATTGCAGCATAGAACTTAGAGTCCTTGTTAGCTGCTTTAGATCAATGGTGTTTGAAAATGGATTATCAAAAAGAATAAAAATAACACATAAGAGAATATGCTTTGAAAATTAATCCACATTGGAAGACCAGGGATCACCTCTATTGTTACCTACACAAATACTTACAAGATCTGTGAAATACATAGATACGTCAAAGATATCTCCCACAGTTTAGGCACAGAATCTAAAAGCAAGTCATGTTTACGAGAAGATTTGCAGCCTTTTCCACTAGTGTTTCTCATCCAAAGTTAAATATAAATGTAATCTCTTACAATTCACCAAAGCTAAAAATACTGTGTACCTAAGAGTTCTACTGATTTTAGTGAGTTCATTTGGCACCATCAGATATTATTTTGACATGATATAGTCTGAAAAATAAAGCTATGAATTCAAAATAATCAAAAGTGTTTGGCTTTGCTTTTCAATGTGCTGATCCTACTCTCTGAATTCTAAAGAACATTTTAAAGTTGCATTTAACCCAGCAAGAACCGGGTATATATTCCAAGTCACGCATATGATGCTTCTACAGAAATCGCTGGTGCTGAAATGCTGTTTGTACTTTTAAAGTTTGCATTTGGAAAAGGGTGCTGAAAAAAATTAATAGGAGATTAGGAGATACGAATTAGACTCTGTGTGACTGAATAAATGCAAAGCTTCTCAGTGGGAGGCTTAAAACAGTTCAGTGTGTCTAGGACACCAAAAAGAAAATTGAGAGTTGAGTTGCTTATAGTGTCTAAGTGCTTTCACATGGACAAAATACAGTCATAAAATGAGACTTTTAAGGTAGGAATGACAAGGTTCAGCACAAAGAACCTGAGTCCAGACAAATTTAAATAGGAAATAAGATGCATTTTTAATGGTGAATTGCAATCAATCACTTAAACTTCCGTCAGATGGAAGTGGTTAATTCTCAGATCTTAGGATAGCTTCAGATACATATTTAGAAGACATGTTTTGACTAAAACTAGGTCAGTGAGACTCAGCACAGTGTCAATAGAATCAAATGTATATTCTTGTGATATATTTGAAGAGGGACTAGACGACCACATAGGTTGTTGGTCCTGAACTCTTAAACTGTGTTTATATGACTAAATTGTTTAGAGAAGTAAGAACCACTGTAGATATATGCCAGCCTTAAGTTTTTGATTTTTGTTTATGTTTCACTTTTTGGGATGCAAGATAAGCAATTTGATTTTTCTTGATATTAATACCTCTTTTGGGAGTTGGGTTAATGAAATAGTAGAATAGGTCCTATCATCTCATGAACTTCAATAGTTAGATTTTTTACTGTATTCTGTGTATATACACACATTTTCTTCCTGTTTAATTTGCTTTTTTTTTTTTTTTTTTTTTTGGTGGGTTTTTCTTTCCTACAAAATAAGCTAAGGGTAATGCAGGGATACTCCACATGACTCAAAACTAAGACTGTTTTAACGTCAGACTTTTCTACATTGTAAACAAAATAGATGTCTTCTAATATCTTAAGGAGGATTTAGTTTTGATGTTACCTTACATTTACATCGGTTTGACCTCAGTTACCTGTGAATTTTTCACACTCTTGAAGAACCACATTCTCTACAGTTTGCTATTTATGATTTGAGGTCTTAAACAAGATTTTACAGTTAATTGCTGAGCTTCAGTTCTTTCTTTCAGCACTACTGTGATAAGTGTGGAATTGAAGAACAATACTATGACTGTGAAGGCATAGAAGAAGACAGTTATGTGCTGTCCTTTTAGGATAAGTTCACTGGAGGGTGTGCAAACCTGGGAGGACCAATTGTGCCTGAAATGAAAATCTGTTATTTCCATGGGCTGTGTGTAACGAGCAAAGCCTTTGCAAAGCACAGACAAAAAAATGTACCTATATGCTGCAGTTTTTGCAAATTTACTGAAACAAGGGGCTGACAGGCCCAACCCAGTACTCTCCGTTGTTATGTGTAATGGTTATCAACTTCAAATAAGACAAATATTTGCTGGTTTTATTTTTCAAATGGAAAATTACTATACACATGGCAATCAACCATAGATATTTAAAGTTCCATTTGGTACCTAATTCTAAAGAAACCATGAGTACAGAAATTAAACCAGCCTCTCGCTCCCTGCAGAGATTGTTATCTCTTATGATTCTAGCACTGTTCAGTTTAGCTGAAACAGTGCCAATCCCTACTTTATGTTCAGCTCCTGTCTATATGGTTAAGCAAAAATAATTTTTGAGATAAAATGTACCAGGTAAAATGCAGCTTGCAGTAGGTTGCCAGACAACAGACCAAGATAGAAACAATAGTTTCTTGCTGGAAATGATCTTGAACTAAAGGTTAAGCAGAAGAATGTGTGGGAAACCTTGACAACTCTCTTTTACTAAATAACAATTTACAAAAAATCTTATATGTTTATTGCAGGTTTCAGAATAATAAGTTACTTTCTTATGACTAACCTATTCTTTAACAAAGAGGAAGAAAGTTTATTTTTGCTAGAAGTGATTCTTTATGTCTTAGAGATCTGTACAGTGACTTATCTAGGTTCTAGTATGTAGCTATAATAAAATATCTAGTTGTTACAGAATTTTCCAGTCTTTTTCACATGTCAGAAATTATTTAAATAGTCTAACACAGCTTTATGTGACAATGGTATAATCTGAAGTAATTAACAGAAATTAGTGAGTTGGAGTGCTTAGAGGGCAGTATTGTTAAAACTAAAACACCTATTTTACTTTCTCTCTTATTATTTAAATGTCACTATGTGCTAGCACTATACAGCTGGAAATAATAACCATCTTCAATTACCTCATCTTTGATGCTTGCCAAAAAGTACATGCAATAGCATGTTTAATTCATCATGTTTTGTTTGTACATTAATAAAAGGAAATTGCACAGACAGGAACTGTGAAATACTGTATAGCAGAAGTAATAAGTAGACAGCAAAAGGTCTGATTTGGAAGTTCAATATTCATTTACAAGCTATGGACCTAAAATAAAGTACGGTTCAAAGCAAACTGTGGCTGTGCATTTAATATTTGTAAACCAAGTTAGAAGTATAATTCCATTTATTTAAACTTTTATTTTAAATGTGTAATATTTTTCCTCTGGAAGTAGTGCCTAAACCTTCAGCTGGACTACCAAGTTGTTAGCTGACTCACTGATAATCTTTGTAAGAATTTTTTGAACAGGTTATAGAAAAGAACTGGATTAAATTTGACAAGTGAAGCCAGAAGCTATCACCTAGGGTTGAATTTGGTGTATAGTATTCTAAGGTCAGATGTTTCTATTTTATTCTGCTGAAATAATGGAGGATAATGGAGGATCTTCTGAAAGAAAAGTATAAATCAGGTACTTTTAAGTTCAGAAATTGAAACTATCTATGACTGACAGTTTTTTGTATCCTTTTTTAAAAAATTTTGATCAAATCTCATTTTCATTTGCCGTTCTCAAACTGTTGAGGTCTTGGGGAAACTTTCGGTCAAAGGAAAAGAAAAAAGACAAGTAGAAACAGAATTAACACTTTTCTTGATTATTATCAAACTTCAGCAGCACCCAAGTGTGGGAAGGAACTGAGGAAAGAAAGAACTGGGAATAAAGTTTAAGCTTTATTCACGTCTTTGCACAGAAAGAACCTGCTTCAGCTCATTCCCAACAGAAAATACAGTTTTCAGTAACTCTTAAAATGAGAAAATTTAGGAGAACTCTAATATAACATCTGAATCCTAAGTTTATATGGTACCTCTCTGGGAATCAATCCTTCCACCTATTAAAATGCAGAAATTTTTCCTTCTTGTGGCACAAAGCAGACACCAGCTATTTTGCTGCGGTGAACCTGAGAATCTCTGCCAGTGTGCTGCTGTGTCACAAGTGCAGGCAAGGGCTCAGGTTCAATCTGTCAGTTTGGGTTGTCTCAGGCAATGTGTGTGTCTTTTTCCATCTGCAGCAGTGCACAGCGAACAAAAAGAGAGTGGAAGGAGGCATAGTTGAAAAAGGGGTACTTGGGAAAATGCAGTCTTTATAGTTTAAGGAGGAATTTAGCTAGCCTCTCTCAAGCATTACTCTCCTTCCTCGAGTGCTGTGGTGCATTCTTTGCTCCTTCCTCTGCAAATCAAAGACAAATCCAGAACATATAATTCCAAAACCAAATTAAATCTAGTAAAGAAGTAAATTTAGGAATTCAAAACATAGACTGAATTAATCAACTGCAGATTATTCCTGTTGGGTTTGAATAGTTTATTGTAATAGTCCAAGGAATATGAAATCTCACAGTGAAGGGAAGTCAGGATGTCTTCATACAGAATGCATGCTGTGGATTAACTGGAATTACATTGTGTTAAACTGCCTCGAATCTGTTCTTTACTTTCACTCTGGTGTAAATAACATGTCATTTTATTATAGATTATTAATCCTTTTTTGAAAGTAGGTTTCCTGAGATATGATCTGTGTTCATTCTAATGCAATTGCTGTGGATGCTGAAGCCTGAAACAGCTGTTACACTAGAAGTCCACTCTCTTTTGCTGGCTACCAAGGTCAGGTTATCTGTTAATCTCTTAGTCAGATGTGATCATAATGCACATGTATCACCTAATGGGTTTAAATGCATACATTTATATGCCTTTGGCCCAGAATTCACATAACTGTACTATAGCATTGAGATACACCTTTTACATGAGTGTGAATTGCTCCTGAGATCTGGCTGTCAGGGAAAGAGTGCATATAAGACCATTCAATAATCATTTAGCATACACATGGACACTAGTACTCCAAGGCAGGCATTACAAGCAGGATCCTAGTCTCTCCCTATGCAACAAGGTTAGGAATAGCAATAGGGGCCCTGGAATATCGCTGCAGAGTGTAGAAATGCGGTTTCCATCCGTTCCTCTCCAATACGCAAAGGTACAACAGCCATCACTTGCACATTGTATATTCGTTTGCTGCCCTTGTTCTTGCAATATTTTTTTCTCCACATCATCTGTGTGAAGGGAAAGTCTTTCACCAAAGCAGCTGCTGACAAAAGTGAAGAGCTGCACAATCCTTTTGAAGTACATGACGTTTAAAGAAGAAATGTACCTGACTGCAGCTACCTGGTTTCTTGGAAAAAGGACAGAGAACTTCGATTTTTAGTGGTTTTAAACTTCATACTCATTGAAATCCTAATATTTATTATCATGCTGGAGATTTACAGCACTTGTCTTAGCAAGTTCATTGATCTTTATCTAAAAAAATAGTCAGGGAGTATGTGTTTATATTCATTGGTCTTACTTTTCTACCAGTCACTGAAATGCCCAGTTTTATAAAATTACAGAGTTTTGTTTCACTGACTCCACAAATGCATTCCATTACATTGCAGATAGTAAAAAAAAAAAAAAAAAAAAAAAAAAGTTAAAAAATACGCTTAAATATTTAAATATTTGCACAAAGTTTGGTAGAGTGGGTGCATGAATGATTAAATGCTTTCATTACAACACCTTTGAAGGATACATGTGCTGAACTTAATACATGCTTTCCACAACACTTTCAAGTATCTCAAGGATTTAAAGTATGAACAGTGCGTCCTAGACTGTTCAGCAGAGGAACTGCAACATCTTGAAGGATGTTCAAAACAAAACAAGCAGCAAGTATTACTTATAGCCTTCCAAGACATAATGAAAATTTTTAGGGAAATTAATTCCTCTAGTATGAGTGCAGAGTCACATTGCCGTTAGTGGGAACGCTCAGAAGAAAGTGACTCTCATCTCCTAAAGCAGCCCAGACAATGACAGGATGCTTATGGCATGGGACCTCTTCATATTCTCTGATTGATATCCTTGAACCCAGGAAGTTAATCTACACAGATTTGATCTGAACACCCCTGTCATCTTATGATCTGAAGTGGAGGTCAAGAATAGATACATGAGTCCAATAAAGTTGGTATACAATTCAGTGTCACCTGTCATGAAAAGCTATAGATTACCCCCCAAGAATCAGGGCACCAGCATCTTTTGACAATAACTCTCTAAACCAAGAACTGCTAGAAAAGGAAAAGGTATCCTGGAGAAGTGTCACTACATGATTGTGTTCCTATCAGCTTCACCAAATCCCTGCTGTTGGGCAGTGTTAGAAACAGGTCAATGGGCTAGCAGGACCACCGGTCTAGGTATTGCACTTTTATTTTTATGGCTGCCACATCTGCCTCGACAGTTGCTATTGTCATTTCTACAGTCAGATAGCAATGTCCTTTTTCACAATGAAGGGAATGAACACTGTATCCCATTGATGTGGATCTAAAAGCAGGGAAACCACGCCTGATCTGTCAGAGGTGAGGAGGCACATCACCTCTGAGTTAGGCTATTACTATGTTGACACAAAAAGTGAAATGACATATTTAATCACAATTTTACAGTAAGATGTCTACACGTTTAATGAAGAGTATCTAGAACAGTAAATCTAGAACAAATTTCAGGCGTTATCATGCCATATGCTCCTAGCTTCTTGTGAAACTATTTTCTTATATAGAATGTAATGAGGAACAAAAGGAAAAAGAGATAATTACTACATGAACATGAGGAGATTTCCCTAAAGCAATGCTTCATCAGCTGGAGGTTGGTGTTCACCAGAATTTCAGTCCTATTTAACATAATTTTATGGTTACATTTTGCAGCACATAGCCCTGGATATAGTATTCTTGATCCATAAAAAATGCAGAGATTTTTAAAGGCAGAAAAGTAAACAGAGGTACTTGATGCCAATCACAGACTCAAAGACCTCAGAGGCTGAGGATTGTGGTTGCTTCTGTTCTTGCATAAGGCAAAGAGATTTTTGGAGGCCCCAGCAAGGATCTGAATAAAAATACAGAAATCCTGATAGCCTGAAACTTTTCCTCTAGAATAATATTACTTAAGAAAATTTCAAATAACTTAAGCTCCCTCCTGCTCCCCTTCAATTTAGCATTGTCATTGGTACTACTTGTCTGTGGTCTCTGCATTCTGTGAATATTTGTTTCAGTGGCTTTTCTCTGAATTTTTTTGTTTAGATACCTGTATACACTTGGGATACAGTTAATCACTTGTGAGAGTTCTGCTCTTTTCCTGACTGAGACTGACAGCCACACCTCTGCTATTTTCATGGCAAAAACATAAACTTCATTGAGAATCTCCTTAAAAGGGTCAATTCAGAACTGTCATAACCATTTGTCTGAAGTGTAAATATAATAATTTATAGATTACCGAGGCTTTTAGAAACAGGTTTGAGAAACAATCGCTAATGAACAAAATGTTGTCAAAATAGTTAAACCTAAGATTTTTTCTTATCAAAATTTGTATTGTCTTTCTATCAGTCCTGAATATCTAGACTTAAAACGCAAGGGTTTGTAGTTATATAGACAGGCAAGCAATCTGGATGAAAATTGTCAAGGTTTGAATATTGTTATTTAGGATGACCTGGTTCGGTCAGTAATGCCATATGCAATTTTCAACTATGAAAAAAGTCAGCAACAAGTCAAATGTATAACAGACATTTGAAATTGGTGAGTCAATTATGTCCCACGATATAATTCCATGCATGTGCATCAAGAATTATTTTTGCTTATGTGGGGAACATTATGACCTTCTATTTTGAAACACATCCTAGTAACGTTTCATTTCAGGGACAACACACTGAGATGGCTATATCTCAGGATTGTTCTTGATTTGTCTTTTGTTTTGTTTTGTTTTGGTGGTTGTGTTTGTTTGTTTGTTTGTTTGGGATTTTTTGTTTGTTTCGTTTTGGGCTTTTTTGTTTAATTTTTTTGGTGGGAAGGGGGAATGCAGTTCAAAGAGTCTGAGGGCATAGCCAAATCCAGGCTTGTGACAGAAACTTATCTGCCACAGTAACTAAGGGTTTCAATTGCCACTCCAGATTTCTCTTTTAAATATACCAGTCATCAAGACACCTAGATGCAGTGTCAGGATGGTAGAGCTGAAGTCAGTATATTTGCCTGGAAGCTTCCAAAAGCAAAGCCAGGTAGTAAAAGGAAATTCAAAACTCTTTGTTATCATTATATCTTACACCTGTTGAGTACTCAGCAATACAGTCTACCTTGTGAACAGTTAATCTACTTTTCACATTTTATTTGGTGTAATAGTTGCAGATGACTAATTTTATAAGGACACACATTTTTGTCTATGAACCTAGAAATCTTTCCAAAACATTTGGATTCACCTGATCCATTATTTCAACAAATAGAGAGCTAGCTATTTTATATGTTGCTGTTGAAGGGCCCTTGTTTATGTTAAACTTGAGATGTGTACTGTTCTTTAAGAGGTTTGAAAGAAACTATACAAGAATAATGTTAAAACGTTAAAAATACCTTTTAAAATTCATAAGCAACAGGGGACCACTCAGCATGCCATTTGTTACAAACTCTGTAACATTCACACAACACGTTTAAACATCTACTTGCAAACATATGTCAGCACAATATTATTTTTATTGGTGTTGAGTTTACCTCAACCTATTCTGTTGCTTCATAGTTTAATTTAAAAAAAATGTGAGGCAAAGCAACAACAGGAGTATATTAGTGAAATCCAGGAGTATAAAGCTTCTGCTGCTACTGATAACATTTCTTTCCAACAGGAAATTTGGATTTTATTAGAAATCAGGTGAGCATTATAATGCTTTTTCTCCAAAGAGGTTTATGAAGATCTTAGAAGTCAGTAGATGAAACATGAGTACTGGGAATCTAGTTTTTTTAAGCAGGTCTTTGAACTCAGTGACAGTTGAGTCAATGAGTTCAAAGAAAAATGGAGTATAACTAGATAATATTTCATTTCTAGTCTACAGAGGGTTTTTTTTAAACCTTAATGAATTTATGGGATCTGATGATTTAAAAAAAGAGGTGTCAGAGGAACTAAATGACTGTTTCCACTGCACCTGTCTTTTGCACCTAATAGAAAGTGCTTAGGGAGCTTTTTGATGCCTGCATACATGTGGACATACAATCACGCTTGGTCTATCTGTTCAGAGACAATCCTGATCTTCTAGGCTGTAGGAATGCCTATGGAGCAACTCTCTCCCCTAATGATATGTAGCACTCTTTTTGCTGCTAGAAGTTATATGTTTGACTATTGAATATTTATTCCAAGAAATTAAATTATTTTAGTCTCCATAAAAATATATTCAATAAATAAATTTTTCATTCTGAAACCTTGATCTTTTGATAAGCATATAAAACATTCATCAACATCATCAACAACGTTAATATGCTCATACTATATACTATAGTTTTGAATACAATGTCTATTAATCATCATAAAAAGAAATTACTCTATAGTTTGCTTTTTAAACTGGAGACCATGTATTCACTTATTTTTCTTCTGAGCTATTCAGATTCTCAAGGCTTCACAGATAAGTAGTAATAAACAATTCTTGCAAAGACTGACAATGATGTAAAACAAATGAAAAAGTAATCACCAAGGAACAATTTGACTCTTCGTTATGTTTCTATTAGTTCAATTTTTACAAGAACAAGAAAACTGATATTAATATCTTCTTCTGAAAAGCTCTTAGGCAAATTTAAGTGCGCATCCTTGAGAAACAAAATTCTTTTTAACAAGATGATTTCTTGCAGTTAGTTCAAACATAATCTGAGGATAATTTTATTCTCCTCTGCAAACCCTGAAATAGAGACAGTTCTTTCATAAGCTTCTTGCTGCTTGATAGTTTACTTACTTGGAGAAATATGAAGTAGATTTTGCATTTATTGCATAATTGGGATGAAATTTCTAGAACTTGGGAAAAGATAGGGAAAAATTGTGGGTAAAATACTTTAAGATGCCTACAAGTTTTTCCTCTTTTATATTTTTTTTCTCATCTACCTGATATATTTTGTACTGCGTTATTAACTCTCTGGTGCATGAACCATCTTTTTGTTATAAACTTGTATAACTGCTTTAAGTGCACCACTTGGGTACCTAGGCACTACTGAAGTAGAAAATCCAGGTCCATTTAGCCTTAAAATGGAAGGCCTATTTAACCAGCGTCGTAGCTGCGGCAGGCCAACTTATGTAACCACTGACACACAAACAAATTCTGTGACTGATATTCATTTTGGTATATATTTGATTTCCCAACCAGAATGACCTGTTATCCCTTTACATCTGCAGGCAACTCCAACAAGATTCCTGAGCATCTTGATCTCAAAAAACTCCAACAAAAACCTAAGCACAGCCCCATCTCTGGATTCATAATGTGAATCTCTAAATCCTTTGTCACTAAGCCCTTTTTCAGTGTAAATTAACAGTAAGTAGTTAAAATATCTTCATTATACCTGCTTAGGGTTTGAAAGCAGCAACAATTTCAACCTCTTCAGCAAAGAAGCAACATTAATTGAAGCTGTTTGCCATTGAATGGAAGAAATGCACTGAGTTTCATTTCCAACTAAGGATGTCAGAGGTACGATAGCAGCTGCTTTTGGGTTTGCAACAAAGAAAGAGCTTTCCACTTATGATCAAAATAGCCTAGCAGCCATCAAAGAGATGCTCAAAGAGGTCTTACAGCAGTACCCAACTGTAGCCGCTTTGGAACTTGTGCCGTTTGGCATTCATCTCATCAAACATCGATTTGTAGCATTGAGACAATATTTGCCATGATTAAGTATTATTTATGGTGGTTTTTTGGCATATTTAAATTTGTAATTTGGAACCTGAATTCCAAATGGCTTCACTGAGTCAGCCAACAGTTACATCTAATAATGTATATTGCTTTTGACAGTTTCTATATCATACTGCATTAGATATACCAGTCAAACTGACAGTACCAAGAAGCTTACCTTTTATGTTGGGCTATGCCTCATCAGAACTAATGAACTGTGCTGTGCTTTCCTTGGGAAACTTGGAGGCTCAGAGTGGCTCAGTCTGTACTTCAACCTTCTGCATCATTTGGTTCTGTACAAAACAAAAGGCTGTCTAACACATTCCATTCAAGTTGCACTGCAAGAGGAAATCCATCCTACTTGTACAATAATTTGGTGTATAAAGCGTTGACTGGGTGAGTTCTGTGTTCAGTTGTTTCCTGAGCCTCAGGAAATTCAAGCTTACATCTTCTATCTCTAGAAAAAGATCACCGTTATAACTGTATAATGACAAACAATAAAGGAATTGTCATCCTCTTCTGTTGAAAATGTTTCTCTCTGCTTTTGGATAATAAAGAAACAAACACATGAAAAAAATATTGAACTGAACTGTGAAAATAAACCTGTGTGTGAACACAATCCCACTGTAATGGCTAAGGAAAACTTGGTCTTAGCCTATAATCCAGCAGCCACTTATGTATTTTCTGTCAAATAGGCATTGAATGAAATATGAAAGTTGTCCTTAGAACTGATATTGACTTCCTCTTTCTAAGGAGAATGTACCAATCTCTAGACTACAGGGAGATGAAACATCCTTTTTGAATTCATTCTGGCTTGCTTTCAACTCTCTTATCCATGTTTTATGTCTATTACTCCTTGCTTTGTTATTTTGCCATTAATCTATAAAACGGTAATTAACACTGTAATTGTGTTGAGTTTTTTTTCTATTTGCATGGAAAAAATGAGAGAAGCATCAGCACTAGATGTAGAAAACTTGTGAGGTGACAGGACCATGCAGTTTGCTAAAGATCCTAAGACAGGCCCATGCTAAATATTTCTTTGAGCAGCAGGAGGTAGCACAGGAATTGCCGCTGTGGTTGGCATGGTATTATTTGGATGTCTATGGCTTCCCTTTGATTCATCAATAGTAGTACCATACATATCCTCCAGTAATAGTACAGTGCTTGCAAGCTTAAACAAACAGATTCACATTCTCTGACCCAATTCATTGTTCCACTCTCTGGTTCCCAAGCCTAAATAAACAGATTAATGTTCTCTTCCAAGTTAATATTAATAAAGACCCTGTCCACACCAGGAAAGAAGCAGTCTTCCCCACAGTCACTGTTGTTTGCTTATGCTGAGTATTGCTGAGGGCTGGGTTTTGATTTCTACGATCACTTGTTCTTGTTGCTGCTGGGTTGCTCTGGCCTCACCAGATGAATCCAGCTGCTCTTCTAAGCCTTGCAGTGTCTGGCTCTGGTCTCTGTCACTAAAACATTCAATACAGATATGTATATATACACATATACATACATACATATATTACATTTTATATTTGTGTATAAATATATGTTTCATTTACTTTTTTTTTCTGCTGAAACCAACAAAAAGGTGCTGCTTTCAGCAGAAAGTCTTCCCTGTTGTTCTTTTTCCATTTTTACCCACTGCAAAATGCCATTCACCCTTTTGAATTTTTGTATTAGCAATTAGGAAGAGACTTGTAACTGGCAAAATGGACTAACTACATGAACGTTTCATAGTTTATCCAATTTTTATGCTATAATGTAGTTTTAAGAGATCTGGACTAAGAAGATATGAGCATCTTATAGCTATGTCTTTATTCATTTTTAAGAGTCTATTGGATTGTTGTGTTGTATTATGTTTAGATCTATCCACAGTTGTACTATTGACTTTGACAGTAATGTGATCTGGACATTTCCATGACCAGCCTCAAAGTGCACTATCATTATAGTCTGGATGCGCTTGCATAAGCACTTCTTTTGATTAAATGATATGTTTACTTTTTCCCTCCTTCTTTCTCAGATTCTTGTCTTTAGCCTCAAACTTACATACCAGGACCCTCTCCATGCATTCAATGAATGGACTTTTTTACCACTTTCAACTATATTTACTAATTTTTGCCATTATTTAAAATAAATACAATTAAATACTGCAATAAAATCTGCCATTGTCCCTATAACTTGTAGAAACAGATACTTATAATGGAGCTTCTTGCATATATATATATGAAAAAAAATGGTTCTTTTAAACCACAAAAACATGACGTTATTAAAGGGTTTTTTTGAACAGACTCAGACATTCTTCATTACAGATTTAATAGAGAGAACATCACCCCACAGTAACTCAGGGGAAAAAGATACCTCCTAAGAAGCTGGGTAGCTCGCCCCTGTAACTTCAGATTCAAAATGGACGCTTAAACCCTCGTCTCCCATGTCTGAGCATTAAGCCTGAGTCATTCTGCTGTTATCTTTTCAGCCCCGGCCTCTACAAGTTGCTGTGTTGGGTGTTGCTCATGTCCTGAGGCATCCAGAAGCCTTTGATATCCTCTGCCTCATGTGCTTGTTTTGGAGCTCCAGGTTCAGTGGCTTCATTGACTGCCTGAGTCATAATACAAACTAGGTCGTCTATACCCAAGCTGAATGTCCTAATCGTTGGACCAATGAATCACCTCTTCTAATTTTCTGGCCCAATGTCTCTGTTCAATTATTTAGAGAATCTCTGACCTTTTCTACCACAGATGAACATAACCAGTGATCAGAGCATTTAGCTGTAATGAGGGAAACTCAGGTTAAAGACTTTTTGCTCAATTCAGATCTGTTCTTACTTACTAGCTCTTGTATACTGTGGATAACTTTTCTCCAGTTTTGTTCTCACAGATAATTCTGTCTTCCCCCTCAAGTCTATATAAAAATTTTACTGGCTTTAAGGCATATTTTCTGAGGTAGGAAAACAATTTCCTCTACTTCCAATCATCAACCTCTGATGAACAACAGCTTGGCTTCCTGTTAAGGGTGCTTATTTCATTATTTGTATTACATTTTCTGTTTTACAACATACCTTTACAATGGGTTAAATGGAAGAACTGCTTAGGCAGTCAAGAAATACTCTTTTTCCACATAATATTGTTTTATTTCCTACTTCATGTGATACTTAAATTATATAGGTATGGTAAAAATAATTATTTTTAAATTTTTTTAAATCACTTTGCTTAACTGGAAGTATTTTGACATGTTGTACATTGCAAAAAATTACTATGCTAATGTTGCTATCCTTAAGAATCTAAAACGCTGGGTAAAGCTCTCAAAATCATGAAACGTTCAAAAATATTATATCTTGGTTCTTTTTGTTCGATTTTTAAATATTCTAAATCAGCAGAGTCTTCTCAGGTTACATATTCAAGCTGTTCTATAACCTCCCTTACAAGTCTAGGAATCCATGCTTATTAAAAGAAACGAACACTGAGGCTTATGTGTTAATGTAAGCCCAGAAATCTGGACAGAATTCTCACTTAAATTTGCAAGGCTTGCAATAAAACCATAGAATCTGCAGGTTAACCCTCTGTTACCAAGGTTTGGTAAGTTTCTGCTGTAAAGTAGTTTTGCTAAGGGGTTGCTGTTATTTTATTTTAGATTATGAATTGGCATAACATTGCTTTCCATTCATGGTATTTTGCAAGTAATGCTCATGTGGCTCCACGATATTCTCAGAGTGTAAGCCTATTTATTGCTTGAATATATCCACCTTAACATTACTGGAGTGTGGTTTTTTCATGTTTGCTTTTAATGTTTGCTTTTTCTAGAAACACTCAAAGGCTAAACACAATCTCTGCACAGAACGACATACTAAAACTACTTCCAAAAGAGCTGAAAGTCTCATCCTGAAGTTTTTCCTTATATCCATCAGCCTATCTGAAGAGCTGCTGGACTGGGCATGATGAGGCGTGCTGTTTATGACAAACTATGGGCCACGTACATTTTAATGTGAGAATACGATTCAGGAAATCTTGGAATACCTACTTGCATCTGGCATTTCAGTTAGAGCTTCCACATGTACCCTGCCCACAGAGAAGCCAACTGATTTTAGTTGTCTTACATGATTTTATTTTTATAACGTACATAATATTTTTGGTCCCATTTTTCATGTTCATCATAATTTTACTTGGGATTTCCATTTTTTAGACATTTTGGTATTTGAGTATAATTTAATCAAAGCAGCAGTTTTTTACTCTAGTGATAAGGTAATATTTTAGTACAGGGTGCAGGGATGACTGTATTTTATTATCAGTCTTTAAGTCTGAGTGCTGCATGTTCAGGAACAATTAGATTCAGAAACATATATTAAGGCTGCATTAGGTCTGGAAGACTTCAGGAAGAAATGCAAGGGAAGGCTCCAGTTTAGATTCTATCAGCATCGTTTAACTAGCCACACTACACTTCTTAGAGAACAATTTTACACAATAGTAGATGGTCACTCCATCGTTGATGTTAACTATTTCCAAGCTCTCTTTTCTTCTGAGATCCAGTATTAGCGCTCTGTTTTTTAGAAATAGTGCACATCCATAGAAACACATGTGCAGCTAAGAGAGATATTCAGTATTTTTGAATATCAGTGCACTGAGGAGGCTTATTTTTGACCTCCAGGTCTGCAAATCTTGATCCAACTCTCCTTGCTTTCACTGAATTCATTAAAAGCACTGCAGAGTCCTTCAAGCCACCATCAACATTTAGAGAGGAGCAATACAGACTTTGTTTTATTAATACTCTGTTTCTCTGCTGACACTTCAAAAGTAGTGTGGTTGGAAAACAAGTCCATGTGACATTCTGATTCTATTTTTTTTTTCCTAATTGCACACTATCTTGAAAACTTGCCAGATAGCTCCCTGCCAGCTCTTCCGTACTGGACATACCACTCCCTTGTTCTGTCAAAATGACAAAAAATTAGTTGTGGGATTTAGTGTCTGCTAACTAATTAACATCATCTCAGCATAATTGTAGAAAATATTATATCCTTAATCAGCTTGATCCGGAACATCAAACTATGCCACATGCTGTCTTCTTCTAAGGACTCAACACCAGGACCTTTGGTTTTGCCAGAAGTAATAAATCCAGCAAGAATGATTTGAACTGTTTCTTTCTAATCCCATCTATCTAGCAGTCTACCTACATATCTAAAATACCAATCACTATGTTATCATGGTGCCAAAATCTGTAAACTACAGAGTCACCCAATAGTTTGAGTCTTCATATCTATTGTTCCAAGCTAGACTAATTCATCCTTCTCTGGTTTTATTTCTTTTAGGAAAATAAGATAATGTGAATAACAGCTTAATATGGAGTATGGGATTTTATTATGTGAAAATAATTTCTTCAAACAGAACGAATTGTGATTTTGCTGTTTCATCTTTTCTATTAGCTCCTCTCAGCTGGGAAAGAATTCACAAAAACCAATCTACCTGTTTATATTATTACCTTGTTGAAGATTAACAATCATACAAAAAAACATCACATGAAGAGGCTCATGAACGTTTTGCAGTAGAAATGTTTCCTCAAGCAAGGGGAAATCCTGTGTGAATGATATTTTCAAAAACAACTTTCACTTTGAAACAGTTGTCTTCATGAGGGTGAAGCCAAATATATATTCTGATCTGAGATTGGGTTTTGGGGAATAAAATGAGATTACGTATGTATTTTATGCAACAAAAAAGTATCTGAGTGAACAAAGATGATGTTGGGGGAGGTTTTCTGTGCATTGGTATCAGAAACAAAACTGATTTTTGAAAGTATAAAGCTCTGCAATTTTATGCAAAATAGTTGTTCACTTCTGCTTTCTTCAAGAAAAAGAGTTTGCCTTGAAAAAAGCGGTATTAACTCTTTTGAAGTCACTTAGAAGAATAATACACATCCACTGCTGATAACAGAAGACAAATCTACACCGAAGTACTTCAGATGTGAATGTCATGGGTTCTGTCTATAAGTGGATGTAGCCTTGTGCTTATGTCCAGTTGAAATGGGTTGTGCGAAATAAAGTGAGGACACCCTGCAGGGGACAGAGTATTAAACAAACCAGGGTCTTAAAGACAAATGAATGAGTACACTTACCCTCAACAGAAGCCCTACAAGCAATGTGATTCTTATGCATTTACTGATTATTTTTATTTGTAACTTTTTTTTTTCAGTAGTGATATAAATCACTTACCATTATGATACAGCCACAAATAATGAAATTACAACACCATCCGTGCCACAGAGCAGGCTGGTATTAATATTTCTCTTTAAAGGTGTTAAGAGAAAAGACAGGGTATTGCAGCTGAGTGCACTTTATGATGGAATGCTCTAACAGAGATTTAATACATTTATCTGCTTTCTGAATCCAGCAGCTATAGCCACTGCAAATGGCTGGCTGGCCACAGCTATTTTCTGAGCAATCTAAGTATTATGTTTTGAGCTACAGGGTATTGAAGGTAATAGTTCGGTCTAGACTCAATGCCTACATAATGGTAGATTGCCTTCTCCTTTCTACTTGCTGGTCAAGCCCAGATGATGATGATTGACTTAATGAGAGTCACCTGGCTCATAACCTAAGGGATAAGAGGACTGTTTACACAGAAGAACATTTACACAGAAGTACAATATTACGCTCTTTGGGGAAATTTGACTGAATTTGTTAGTTTTGGAGCTGTTTAACTCTTTGGACTACTGTGGTACCTGTAGCATATTGTCAGTTAATAATGGTGTCTTCAAGGGATTACTGAAATCATTTGTATCTTTTATCTAACAAGTGAGTTATTGCCCAAGACGTGCAAACATTTGTCTTGCTGTTACTGTTCTCCTCTCCATTGTCCCTGTTTTTTTTTTTATTCCCGTTAGTGTGTTTCATTTACATCCAGATTCTAATAAATATGTCTTCACTGAATGATGTTCAGTTCCCATCATTACAGGCAATGTATGTATGTGCACGTCCAGGATCCTTTTACAAAATAGTCCCCCACACTTTATGTTTAGGATTGTCAGAGCATATTTCACTGCCTAAAACACCAGGTACATTTTCCTGTTAAGCTCAAAGAAAGTGGTTATTACTCCTTTAAGGGATCCCTCCCCCTTCTCCTTTGTTTGGCAGAAGAGGTCACAGAGAAGAGGCATCACCTGAACTCAAGGGGCTCAGGTTAGGCTTTCTGGGAGATTTTATGTAAGCATGACTAAAATGTTTAGCAACACTACTCAGGTTTGCATGGAGCAAAAAAGTCAATACTCTGTCTACACCATGGAGAGATCAAAGATTTTATAAAAAGCCAGACATAAAGAGGCTAATGTTTGAGTAGAAAATATTTGGAAATAAAGAAAAGAAAAATAAAGTGTCACACTTATTTTCCCCTTAAACTTAATCTCTTTGCTCAAATGGACTGACTAGATATACACAAAATTCAGTCTACAACTGAAGTGTAGCTAAGACCATACAATACTGAGTAAATAAATGTTAATTCTATCTAGCTGAAATTCTAAAAGCTTAAAGCAATAGCATATTGCTGTCCCTCAAGCAAAGACCCTCAGCATGTTACCAAGATGGACTTTGGAAGCAGAAGTTATGTGGGTAGCCTTCAAAACATCCTTATTCTTGATAGGACAGTAGGATTCACCCTGCTACATGGTTCTAACAATCCAGACTACCTTTTGACAAAACTTCACTGACTTTCACAAGTTAACAGCAAGATTAATTTAACCCCAAGACGTTTTTCAGGAAGAGGAAGCATTGTTAATTTTTATAATTATTTACTTTCTCCTGTTCTAACATGACTACTTTTTTCACTTGCATCCTCATTAAGCTGGAGTAAAATATTCTACTTACCCTTAGGACTGAATACGTTTCACAGTGAATGACATTCCTGATTTTCCACAATTTTTTAAAAAACTGTAATTTCTGTGGCTCTACCCTATCTCACTTGCATTCACTGACGGTCTTAAACCAATTTTCTCCAGGGTACTGCAGTCTTCTCTCTCCATGCACCCTTTCAGGAAACTGCATTCAGAATTGAGAACTTTTTACAGTTTTCATACTTGGGATTCTGCTCCTTTGTTATGAAGATGTTCCAGAAATACAGGAAAGTAAAGCAAGTTGCAGTGAATGTGTTTGGAACAGACAGCAATTCTATCAACACACCTGAAAGTTGTGGATAATAATGTGAATGGTATGAATCTGGGTTCTTTCCTTAAATA
Source organism: Leptosomus discolor (assembly GCF_034619465.1). Taxonomy (NCBI): domain Eukaryota; kingdom Metazoa; phylum Chordata; class Aves; order Leptosomiformes; family Leptosomidae; genus Leptosomus; species Leptosomus discolor. The sequence goes on from NC_141419.1 coordinate 75,682,306, forward strand.
TGGTTGTCAGGTGAATAACCGCCTTTATCTCTGTGTCCTTTGATAGGGCTAAACATGTTAGACAACGGAAGTACGTACATTCTGTTCCACTCCTTCACTTAGTACTTGAATGCTTCCCCTTAAATCTGCTTCCATTGCCAATTATCTCTACGTAAGGGAGGGTTAAAGCTTTATCAGCGCTCCTCAATACAAAGGGATAATTTGGTCACCAGCAGATCCATCTGTTCAGAAGATGCTTCTCCGTCCTGCTTGCTCACCAGTGGCAGAAGTGGGAAAAGATAACCTTAAGGGTACTATTTATTGCTCTTAGTCCAGAAAGAGGTAGAAGTTATGGGAATGATGCCTTGAGACCCCTTATCACAGATTAAAAACTAGGCTGTCAAAAGGAAACAAAAAGTCTCTTTGACTTGCCAGTTGGGGATACAAACAGCAAAGGGTTTTGCTTTAGTGCTTTCAAATTCAACAATCATTCATTGGCTTGTTTTCCTTCTGTGCTAGGGAGGACAGGTAGTGAGAGCAGAGAATACAGATTGTTTCAGTCTGCTCCTGTTCAACTGAAGATAGTATACACAGCTGTATGTAGCCAGTGCCTGCCAGCAGAGCCCTGACCCAGACAATTAACCTTATATTAACGCCCCTAATGGTGATCATCTGTTGCCATATGCCTGCAGCCTGAGCTTTAAGTCAGCAATGAGACCATCCACTCCTCAAGTCATATCTGACCCGTGATCACAAGCTACTGAGCTTGAGTTGATTTTAAAACAGATAAGAAGCTGAGTTTTTAAATGTTTATTTGTAATCTGTTCATTCTATGGAAGAGCAAGTCCCCCATAGAAAGATACTAATTGCCTCAGGAATACCTGTGAAACCTGGAGGCAAACGATTAAACAGATTATTCTAAATAACTGTTATGTTGTAGTAGCTTCATATTTCTCCTTGACTAGAATTATATTGCACGTTAAAATCAAGGAGAAAGTACGAAAATTCCTTTTCTAGCTTATTTCCTTTCTGGACTGAATCTGTTCATAGTTCCTGTATCAAGGAGTCTAGAAGTAGCTATCAAATCCAAAAGCAATTTGAAATACAAAGTGTGTGAAGTAATTTTTCTTGTACCCAGGTTGTGATATTTAAACATATGTGTGCTAAGACGAGTATTTGCTGCACCACTGCTGGTGTTAATCCTTGTTTATACTGTGAGTAAGCTGCCTGGCAGGTGTTACATTTTTATTTCAAATCTGTTGCTTTCTTGGATTTATTTTCTCTATCCTTGTCATCCTAAACAAGGCCTTTCTTTTTTTTACTCCAGTAACAACTCAGGCTTGAATACCTACAAGGACACTACAGTGGAAATCTACTGCAGAATATCATATCATTCATACAATCAAGAAGTAAGTAGCATTGAAGCAAACAGTGCATTAATAAGAAATAGAAGACAAATGGGTATTTTACAAGGTGTGACTTGTTTCATTATCAAAAACAAAAGGGGCCTTTTTTTCTACCCCCGGTATCGTATTTTATGTATGATGCTTTCATGTACCTCTTTTCCTCAGTCTATATGTACGCAGTAGATTATTGATTGTTCGGGCAAGATATGCCTAAATGCTTACTACTTTGCCCATTATCATAAAGTCTAGAGGGACAGAGAGGCTATACATTTGGATATGTTCTTGGATAAGTACAGAGAAATTTTATTAATGAAGCCCGCTTTAAGGTTTACTAATCAGTAGAAGTTGGTGTGACTTGCTTGGTACAGCTAAAAATTGTGCCCTACAAAAATCATTGCATGTTAGATTTTGAAAGTAATGTAAAATATGCTTGCTTACACCCCCCTTCAGTTTTCACTATTCACCACCCCAAAAAAGCAAAGAGGGTGTTGTACACAGTGCAAACAAGAAAGCTTTACAAATCATCCAGTAGTAAGAAAACATTTATTGCTTCAGCGGTGCATATATAGAAGGTATCCAGTGTACATGAAAGATTTAAAAATCCATTCTTTCAGGAACAAATGAACCATATAAGGTTATTTTGTTCCCTAATCCAGCTAATACTTACTTCTGAGTGCATTGTTTACCACCATGAATAGTACTAAACAAGCAGCAAGAATGATGCAGACAAGATTTTCAGGACTGAATCCTTACACTACTACATTTTCTTTTTTGCACAAAAATTGCATTTCCTGTCCAGTTCCAGTCCTTTGAGGTATTACATTCTCTCAGTTCTCTTCAGCTTCATTGAGAAAATGGCATTTAGCACCTTGCATTTCCCATAAAATGTATCAGGATTAAAATCATGTCTCCACTAAAGTCAATGGCAACATTCCAATTCCCTGTAAGCAAGACAGCATTTCTCCATTGAGAAATTCTTTGCTGCAGAAATAAAGTATTTGTGGAACTTACGCACACTGCTTCCATCATCAGCATAGTCTGGGAACACAAGAGCCTATTTTTAAAGTCTGTTCTAGAATACACTGTAGAGAAGCAGGAATATTTCAATACAAAAGGTAGAAGCTCTGAAGAAACTTTTACAGAACAAATGGACTCAGGCTTTCACTGTAGAGCAGAAGCAGCACTGTATTCCGTCGAATTAATTTCTGCTCTTATGAGATTATTATTTTCTAATTAAAATTCCGGACAACTAATGTTGTAACTGTAATGTAATGAGTCAGATGATCTGTAGAAAAATAGAACTCTTTCTTAATGTTGTCCAGAGCGTTCATCCCTGAAACACTAACAAGGACTCCTTAGTGGCTTATCAGGTGGGACAAACTTTTGTTCTTCAAACTAAAAGCTCAACTTTGTTTTTAGCTTGTCAAAATGTGGTGGTAAAAGGGAACATCTTGAGCTGTCGGTTGGTTATTAGAATTGGTTTCTGTGTCTGACAGAATAACATAGCTGGCTATACAAATGGGAGGGTTACTTCACAAGGAGAAAAATTCTATTAAGCTTCTCTAGGTCATTTTTGTTAAGGTCTCCATGATGATGACAGAGGTGGCAGTGTGATAGCCAGGAGAGGAAAAGGAAAGAACATGCTTTCATATTAGGGTAAGTAAGTGTAATGAAAATTTGGAAGGGAACATGTCTGATAGTATATTGAAATGACATACTTCTGTTTTGACAAAGCAAAACAGAAATAAGAGCTTCTAGTAAGTTTTGAAGTAATCCAGAAAACTAAATCTGAAAATGTTGCAAAAACATTTCTAAAAAAAATTGAACGTTGTATCTTGTTTTTGCTTAGAATTGAACAGTAATTGTATAGAATATACAATTGTGGAATTCACAAAATACTATATTTAAAAAGAAAATTACATTGAAGAGCTGTTCTTAAGTTTTTCAGGAAAAAGGAAAGGCCTTCCAGTTAGCTGTTGGTTGTAAGGGTATCATTGTGTGAAGAGGGGAAAATCACATTTTTATTATTTATGTGATTCCACCCCAAAATTAACAGAGTGATTAAGTCCCACTGGTACTTCCATAAGATAAAACAATTTTACAAATATTTAGCAACTTTTTCAGTTTTAACCCTGAAATGTAAAATATTTAGACCGTTTAAAAGTTTCCATAGCTGTCTTCACTCTCAAATCATAACTTTAAAATCCATAATTTTAAAATCCACTTTTTTTTTTTTGTCTCAGTCTTCACTGGCAACATCTCTTCCCACATCTCTTGAGTGGATGGGCCGCAAGGTGGGGACTGGAGGAGCAAAGTCCTTCCCACTGTAAGAGAAGATTAGGTTCATGACCACCTGAGGAGCCTGAACATGCATAATAAGTCTATCGGACCTGACGAGGTGCACCCCAGAGTCCTGAGGGAATTGGTTGATGTAGTTGCTAATCTACTCTCCGTGATATTTGCAAAGTCCTGGCAGTCAGGTGAAGTCCCTGGTGACTGGAAGAAGGGAAAGGGTATGAACTGAAGAATGGAAACGCCCCTTTTTCAAAAGGGTAGAACAGAGGACCCCAGGAGCTACCAACCTGTCAGCCTCCCCTCTGTGCCTGAGAAGATCATGGAACAGATCCTCCTAGAAGCTCTGCTAGGGCACATGGTGGACAGGGAGGTGATTCAGGACAGCCAGCATGGCTTCACCAGGGGCAGGTCCTGCCTGACCAACACAGTGGCCTTCTATGATGGCGTGACCACATCCATGGACAAGGGAAGAGCTATGGATATTGTCTATCTGGACTTCTGCAAGGCCTTTGGCACAGTCCCCCACAACATCCCTCTCTCTAAATTGGAGACATACGGATTTGATGGGTGGACTGTTCAGTCGATAAGGAATTGACTGGATGGTCGCATCCAGAGGGTAGTGTCAACAGCTCCATGTCCAGATGGAGACGGGTGATGAGTGGTGTCCCTAAGGGGTCTTTACTGGGACCAGTGTTGTTTAATATCTTCATCAATGACATAGACAGCTGGACTGCTTTCACCCTCAGCAACTTTGCAGACGACACCAAGCTGAGTGATGTGGTTGACATGCCTGAGGGATGGGATGCCATCCAGAGGGAGCTGGACAAGCTGGAGAGTTGGGCCCATGTGAATCTCATGAGGTTCAACATGGCACCAGGTGCAAGGTCCTGCACCTGGGCCAGGGTAATCCTTGTAATCAATACAGGCTAGAGGATGATGTGATAGAGAACAGCCCTACTGAGAAGGATTTGGGTATACTGGTGGATGAAAAGCTGGACATGAGCCGGCAATGTGCGCTTGTAGCCCAGAAGGCCAACCACAAGTTGGGCTGCATCAAAAGAAGTGTGGCCAGCAGATCAAGAAGGGTGATTGTCCCTCTCTACTCTGCTCTGGTGAGACGCCACCTGCAGTACTGCCTCCAGCTCTGGAGCCCTTAGTACAAGAAGGACATGGACCTGTTGGAGCGGGTCCAGAGGAGGGCCCCAAAAATCGTCAGGGGGTGGAAGTACCTCCCCTATGAAGACAGGCTGAGAGAGTTGGGGTTGTTCAGCCTGGAGAAGAGAAGGCTGCGGGGAGACCTTATCGCGGCCTTCCAGTACCTGAGGGGGTCTACAGGAGAGCTGGGGAGGGATTGTTTACAAGGGCATGCAGCGGTAGGACGAGGGGCATAATAGTTTTAAACTAGAAACAGGTATATTTAGATCAGATATTAGGAAGAAGTTCTTTACCATAAGGGTGGTAAAACACTGGACAGTTTGCCCAGAGAGGTGGTGGAGGCTGCATCCCTGGAGACATTCAAGGTCAGGCTTGGTGTGGCTCTGGGCAACCTGATCTAGCTAAAGCTGTCCCTGCTCACTGCAGGGGGGTTGGACTAGATGACCTTTGGGGGTCCCTTCCAGCCCAATGCATTCTATGATTTTATGATTCTACGAAGCCAAAAACAATTAGCATCCTTTTAAAGTCACGATCCAAATTCTGCACAGACTTATAGGCCAGAAAACCATACTCAATCTGTGAATATCTTGGTCCCCTGTCAGAAAGGCTTTTCACAAGGCAAGTACGGCAACTAAAACTTTTTCTAACATATGCAATGGTCCTCTTATAACAATGATCTTATTTTACTTGCTTTTGCTGATTGTATATCAGTATAAACCCTGCTAATACAAGGAGGATTTGAAGAACCGACAAAAAAGTTTGCAGTCATATATTAGCACTGTGAATTGTTCATACTCTGCCTTTTCTGTGAAAGTGTAGAAGCTTCTAAAAATTAGAATGAAAGCAAATTTTCTAAGTAGTGCTGAAAGATATCTAATACTACCCAAGTTCTTAAAAAGTTATGTTGTTTTACCATACAGTATAGATTTATAATGCAGAACTCACTGAATGCAGTATCTAAAATGTAGCTATACTCCTAACTATAATAAAGGTATACACCTGTCAAGGTGAGACAGCAAGCATTTTAAAGCTTATACTGGCCGTTATATCCCCCTTTTGCTGAGGAGGAAGTAAAATGATTCAGTGAGTGCAGGATAATTGAGTCACAGTGAGAAGAATAATTCTTCTTATGTCCCTAAATGTCTGTCTTCAGTTGAGTTTATAGTTCTGCAAACCGTATATATGAGAGAGAGAGAGACAATTGCTTGTTATTTTGGTCTTGAAGTAATACAGATGCACATCTAGGGAGTGTATACTATATATTCTAAAACACAAAAAAGTAGACAGGGGGAGAGAGAGTCTTTGGAGAGAAGTAGTTATAGTTTATTCCAGGTTAAACACCTTTTTAATGTAACACAGTTCTGATTAATTACTGATTGATTGGTTGATTGATAGCAACTTTGACATGTTAAGACACAATCTAGCAAATATCACATATGTGAACTATTTTTATATTACAGAAGGTTTTCTAGTTCAATATAATGTTGCTAGTATAATGCATAGTATGTAACTATAACAGCCAGTATTGCTTTTTTGAATATGTGCCACTTAATAAAAAATACAAACAATCATTATATTGCTTTTAAAAAAGCTTCGACATCGTGGACATATTTTTAATGTCATAAGAGCATTATGGGCATAGCTACTGCTTCGAGGAGACATACATCTTTTCTCACTACAGCAGTAAAGTGGTTAAAGGTGCATATTTGTTGTTCTTGATACTAAACCAATTCTCGCAGAACAACGTTCAATTTGAGAGATATCTACTTTATCTTCAAAGCATCTTGCTTTGCTTCTTTTCTGCTAACACATTTTTAATGCAGCAAGTGGTTTAAAAACCTGTCAGAATAAAAATTTGCCAAGAAGAATCCAAAAGCTGACATTACTTTTTTTTCCCACAAATGCAGTACCATCTATTTGTCTTCTATTTAAAGATGGTGGGGGGAATCCACATAACAGACTTTACAGCAATTTTCCCTTTTCCTTTTTTTCTTTTCCTACTTGTAAAAATATGTCTTACCAGCTGACCAATGGCAGCCAAATGTTTCTTTTCCAATATAACCTTTTTTTTTCTTCTGTTCTGTTTCTGTTTTTACAGGAAATTTTTAGCTCATATGTGATTTACATTCTGGCAGTCACATGGATCCTTTTTCCTACCTATTTTGTTCATTAATTGAACAATACATATATTAAATTTCTTCCAGTTCATTTATCTGAAGTGAATGAGCATAATTTAAATGATAGGTTTCAGAATGCATACCTACCAGAAAACATTACTGACTATAATAGTTTGGCAAAATGGATTTTATGCTGTGTAATGACTTTCTTGACTCTACTCTTGGAAAGTTTACTTTCTGAGTAATGTGACAATAAAACCTTACTAATTCTATGTACTTACTGATTTGTAAAGGAAACCAAACAATGCTGGATATTTGTAATTGTAATAAGTACAGGTACTTCTTATTTTTCCATCAAAATTTTCTTTATTTTTAAATATGCTGGTTAGCCAACACTGACACAAAGTCACTGCAGGGAGTTTCCTCGGTGCAGAAAAAGAAAGCCCTACATAATTCCTCATTTTATAAACATTTATGATAATGAAGAAATTTTACCTGTCATGCCATCGAACTACTTGTATATTCTGACATTATTTCAGAGATACTGCTTTGCAAATTGGCTTGGAGCGTGATTTGCTATGTGGGTAAAAGGATGGATAGTCACTGTGGAGCCAATGAGGTCTCTTCTGTCACATTAATCTCCACCTGAAGTAACCCAAATATCTTCTGAGTATTCACTATATGACTCAGGAGCTATTATTGTCACGATCACTTTATGTTTTATGACCTAATTGATTTATATTCTTGATGGAAAGGTGGGTTTCCAGCAGCTTCTTTTTAGAATTGCCTCTACTCACTCAGCAAATACAGGCTATGTACAGATGACCCAGAACATAAAATTTTTAAGTGTTTTAGGTTCTCACCACCTCTCTTCTTTGTTTTTCTTCCTATTTCCCTCTCAACCATCAGGGAAGGAAATAAAAAGACCTACTTGTTCTCTCAGCAGTTAATTTATGCTTCTTGTATGTTTTTTTCAGTTCACATACCAATCGTTTGAATGAGATTTGAAAGTACTCTCTCATTAGACCTTCTGAAGATAATCAAATTGTTTCAGAAGCTCTGTTCATTTCAAGATCCAAATTGGCTTGTGAAATTTTCTGATAGCTCAGTAGGTAAACAATATGCGTTTTTTTATGTTAACTATTCATGAGAGACTATTCTTTTGCTCATGACTTCTAAAGCTTGATTCCAAACCTTATGAAAATGTTCACTGTGGCTCCAGTTACAGTACTAGAGCTATAAAACTCTAGTTATTGTATTTTTGCTTTCTAAACAATCCTTGAAGTTTTATTAATATGGTATAAATCCTTTTACAGCTCTTTAAAGCTACCTCTTCATTATTTTCTGTGTATTTATTTCTCCTGGATGTTAAGGTTAGTTAAAAATGGAAATGTGAGTTTGAAAGATAATTCAGTTTTTATTTCTAAAGCCTAGCAGTTTTAAATTACTATATTCTTGCATAGCAGCATTTTAAAGGCAGAGGAGAAGAAAGCATGGTATACTTGTACTGATGTTGAAAATATTTTAGAAAAAAAAAGGAGGGGGAGGGGAGAAAAGGAGGGAAACAGGACTTTAGACCAGGTGTTTTACTTGAGACTGACAACTGTTTTTAAAACACTGCTGACCCTTTAAGCCCATGTCCTAGCATAATATATGTTTATGTGATACAATGCAAATAGAAAAAGAGAAGATTCCCTAAATATTAGACTAAAATGGGAACTTACTCAGACAGAAATATTATAGCAAGATTTACCAAACAATGTCTGAAAAAAGTATGGTGACTACTACAATGTCATGACAGAAGTGCAATAGTTTTATTTAAAGCAGCATATTTTCCATATGGACTTGAACTGACGCTTACTGAAGTCAATGGAAAGACTAAATGGAATTTTAAATATGGGCCTGCACAAAGTGCTTTTAGCAACTTTCAATGTTCTAGATTAAATAGCTGGGCTTATTTTTACTATGAGCCACGACTTGTCCTAACTTTCAGTATTTGCTAATTGTCTAATTACCAAAGTAAAGTGAAATGTGGGGATTTCAGATGTTTTTAGGTGCTATTTCTGTGCTCAGAGAGGAAAAATTGCATCTAATCGCTTAGAACTTGAAAAAGGAATTTTGAGTGAGAATAAAATGTCCATGGAGTGAAAATTATGGTCCTTATTCTGCACAAAACAGATTGTTTTACTAGAACTCCTTCACATACAAAGACAACCTAAGAGTTAATTCTGAGTTCTGTGAACCTGAATTTCTCTGCAGTTGTGAGGAAGAAGATGTCCATTATTCAAAGAGTGGCTTTACAGGAAAATCTACAGAGGTATGGCAATTCTGTGTCTTGGAAATGCCTTTACTAATCCTGGTGGGTTTAATCCTGGAATGAATGATGCCCCTTCTGGTTGTACTTATCACTTTGAAAAAAACAGAATTTCACCCCCTCAGTGACAGAGAGGACTGCTAATAGAAACAAGCATAAGGAGGGAACTATCCATTGCCATTGCAAAAACTCCATTAATGCAAGTTAATGAAAACATAATAAGAAATTGTTATGATTTTCTTCCTCCAAAACAGTATGTCACATATTCAGCCCGTAAAATGTTGCAAGACTCAGCAAACTTTCTTTTGTGAGTTTTTAGTGACTCCAGTGTTTTTTCTCCAGAACTTTGCTCTTAGAATATGCCATAAATATGTTGGGTTTCTGCTGAGGGGAAAAAAAATATCCAAGCACACGACAAAAGTATTTTGGGGCTAAGAAATAGTATCAGCCAGCAAGTGAGAGAGAGAATGAACAAAGAAATGTTGGCTTCTCTTTGTTGCATTGTCCATGGAACAAGGGTTTGCCAACTGTGCTGTTGGCAACCAGCTGATGAAATTACTGACAATTAATAATAATTAGTGTTTCAGAAGTTCATGGCACAGAAGACAAAAGAAAAATTCTATTAATTTTCCCACAACATCTCTAGCTTTGTGATATTGCACATGTACACATGCATAGATTTAAATACACCATGTACAGTTTCTTTTGGGTCAATAAAGAATTTTAGTGTACATATGCACACAAATAGAAAGCCAGAATGATTCTTGTGGACTAATTCATACTGCTGTTGAAATTTCAGCTTTTATAATTCTCAGGTTTTGAGGCTTTCAGTTTTTTAGGTTTGATAGTGAATAAACACATTTTTACATTCATTTTCCTATGTTTATTTTTTTTTAAGTCTGCGGATTAAAAGAGGGGTAAGACAGAGGTTGATACATTACATCATTTAACTGATAGTCAGTATAGTTTATGTAGAGGATGTAAAGGATGAAGTGCTATACTCATTCTGAGTTGGTGCATCAGGCTAGCCTGCATCTGGTATGCCGTTTTTTGTTATCAGCAGTACACAAGGGAGTGATCCGGCTGCTACTTATATCTCTAGCCCTGGAAAACAGATGACCATTTGCATCTGGATCAATAGGCAGTACCTTTAGACAAGTCCCATAAAGGTTCAGATGCACACTGACTCTGTAACAAGGTACTTTATGTATGGAAAGCCAAAGTCAAACAGAAATATATGCTTGGATACGGCATAAACTAAAATGGATTTTCGAACAACAGTATTTATGCATGAGTGTATCCAAGATGCCAGTCCCTGGGATAAGAGTATAATTTGCTTCGGTTTCTTCAGGTGCACCCTCACACGTGTTAAATATACCTCACTTTGTCTATGCAGTGCAGCCCCTTAAATGCAAAAACAACATGCTAAAATAAACTTGCCTTGCAAGGCAAACTGTCAGAAAAAGGAAACAGATGGTCACTCATTCTGTATATGCACCCTATCTTACGTAGGCATTATGATCCACACAGTACCTTCCAATCATGTAACAGAAAACTTCCAGAAGCCCAAAACAGACGGACAGATCCACTGATGGTTGTGGATAGGAGGAAGTTTGTTTGCCTGAAACACATAGCCAGGTTCAGAACTACTGCCTTGAAATTAATGTTAAAGCAGTCCTCAGTGAGTAAAAAAAACCTCGAAAGATTTTTTTTTACTCAAGTCAGCATTAAATCAGGGGAATAAGTGAGTAAAAGATGCTTCCTAGAAATAAAACAAGTGTCAAAAAGAAAAATAGTTGCACACAAAATAAAAATCTCAGGCTTCATATCTGGCTTCCTTCTTGATTTCTTATTCCATTCAGTAGTACTTCTGGTGATGGTTTTGGGCTTTCATTCAACATATTCCAGAGTTTATTTGTTCTGATGAATGACTACTCATTTCCTAGGGTGCATTATGTCTTTTATAAAAGAGATAAATAAAAACATATAACTAGAAGTCAGCCTGAAACCTCAGAGGTGGATTTTGCTTCTGGGTAGGTGGGTTTGCTCATTGTCTAACACCCTGTAAAAGCTTCATATTGAGGCCATGGGATCATCTCTGTGAGAGAGTTCTTCATTTTATAGCAATGGGGCCACATGCTTGCCCCAAAGAGCTGAAGGATGCAAATTTAAATTCAGGACATAAGTAAGCAGAGAAGAGTCAAATATTTTTCCCACTGTCAAACATATTCCTCACTGGCTTGTTCAGTAGTGTGAAAATGGTGGGGGGAAAAGATACATTGCTGCTCCTTTCGTGGTATTGGTGCTATTTTTTCCTCAGTGGAACTCATCTGTCTCACTGCTTTATACATCTAAATTACTGAAGTTTTATGTGGGAGAACTGGATTTAAATGTAATTCATCGACAGTTCCCTGAGGTACGTGACAGTAAAAAATATTTTAAGGTAATTCTACAGGTTATGTGCCTTGATAATTATCACAGAATCATAGAATCGTTTGGGTTAGAAGGGACTTTTAAAAGTCACCCAGTCCAATTCCCCTGCAGTAAGCAGGGCCAGCTTTAGCTAGATCAGAGGCCTGTCCAACCTGACCTTGAATGTTTCCAGGGATGGGGTTTCTACGACCTCTCTGGGCAACATGTTCCAGTATTTTATGACCCTCATTGTAAAAAACATTTTCCTTACATGTAGTCTAAATCTGCCCTCATTTAGTTTAAAATCATTGGCCCTTGATCTACTACAACAGGCCCTGCAAAAAGATCACTCCATCTCTCTTATAGGCGCACTTTAAGTACTGGAAGGCCGTGATAAGGTCTCCCCGCAGCCTTCTCTTCTCCAGGCTGAACAACCCCAACTCTCTCAGCCTGTCTTCATAGGGGAGGTACTTCCACCCCCTGACGATTTTTGGGGCCCTCCTCTGGACCCGCTCCAACAGGTCCATGTCCTTCTTGTACTAAGGGCTCCAGAGCTGGAGGCAGTACTGCAGGTGGCGTCTCACCAGAGCAGAGTAGAGAGGGACAATCACCCTTCTTGATCTGCTGGCCACACTTCTTTTGATGCAGCCCAACTTGTGGTTGGCCTTCTGGGCTACAAGCGCACATTGCCGGCTCATGTCCAGCTTTTCATCCACCAGTATACCCAAATCCTTCTCAGTAGGGCTGTTCTCTATCACATCATCCTCTAGCCTGTATTGATTACAAGGATTACCCTGGCCCAGGTGCAGGACCTTGCACCTGGTGCCATGTTGAACCTCATGAGATTCACATGGGCCCAACTCTCCAGCTTGTCCAGCTCCCTCTGGATGGCATCCCATCCCTCAGGCATGTCAACCACATCACTCAGCTTGGTGTCGTCTGCAAAGTTGCTGAGGGTGAAAGCAGTCCAGCTGTCTATGTCATTGATGAAGATATTAAACAACACTGGTCCCAGTAAAGACCCCTTAGGGACACCACTCATCACCCGTCTCCATCTGGACATGGAGCTGTTGACACTACCCTCTGGATGCGACCATCCAGTCAATTCCTTATCGACTGAACAGTCCACCCATCAAATCCGTATGTCTCCAATTTAGAGAGAGGGATGTTGTGGGGGACTGTGCCAAAGGCCTTGCAGAAGTCCAGATAGACAATATCCATAGCTCTTCCCTTGTCCATGGATGTGGTCACGCCATCATAGAAGGCCACTGTGTTGGTCAGGCAGGACCTGCCCCTGGTGAAGCCATGCTGGCTGTCCTGAATCACCTCCCTGTCCACCATGTGCCCTAGCAGAGCTTCTAGGAGGATCTGTTCCATGATCTTCTCAGGCACAGAGGGGAGGCTGACAGGTTGGTAGCTCCTGGGGTCCTCTGTTCTACCCTTTTGAAAAAGGGGCGTTTCCATTCTTCAGTTCATACCCTTTCCCTTCTTCCAGTCACCAGGGACTTCACCTGACTGCCAGGACTTTGCAAATATCACGGAGAGTAGATTAGCAACTACATCAACCAATTCCCTCAGGACTCTGGGGTGCACCTCGTCAGGTCCCACAGACTTATGTAAGATAATGCATTTAAAGTTGGACAAGTTGCACATGAATTTCCACCAGGAAGGGAGCCATCTCTGACATATTAAGAAGGACTTGGGTTTAATTTTTGAGCCTACATAGATAACCTGTAACTTGGGGTTATGCAATAAGATACTGATGTGGTTTGTCAAGTGCTGTCTGAAAACATGTTTGTTGGCATTTCTACCCCCATGCTGTTTGTGTTTTCATTCCAACTCACTGTCACAGCCAGAGTGGCTTTGTGAGGGAGGAATACCCTTGATCCATTTAGGATTTCAACCTTCTTTGAACTTCAAGAAGAGAGAATTGGTTTTGTGACTGACTGACAACAAATTCTAGAATAAGAAACTTAATTTCCACATATACAGACATGATTCATGAGTGTAATAGGACTTTGCTACATATACCATGAGCACAACAATGGGACCATGGCCAAGAGAAGGGGGGACTTTCCACTCCAAGCCACCACATGTGGAGGAAAGCAGAAGAGCATGATGAAGTGACATGGCAGCTTGATTTCCAGACAGGGAGGCAGACTGCTGAGAATTCACTGGAGAGATATTTAAAACTAGTTTGAGAACCAGTTGTGATTTAAGAGGCCAGTACTACAGAACGAAATCAAACTACCTCCAGCAAACGTTATGTATATTCCAAGACTTTCTTAAACGTTGTTTCCTTCCTGCATGGTGAACAACTTCTGTTTAGCAGTCCTATTAGAGACAGACCAGGATTAATCTGATTGTCATCTTAATTGTTCAATCACACTACTATGCAGCTGAGACAGCTGCCTTCTCCACTCTAACACTTGATCTCTGTCACATTTGTAGGCAATCACCATGTTCTTTCCTTGTCCTTAGCTTTCCCAGATCAAACAAAGGAACATTCATCATCTTTTCTTGCAAAGTAGATTGTCCACTCCCTGATCAGCCCATGTCAAAGTCAGGGTTGGAAATGAAGACTTTTGCTGTGAGAATGACTCAGTGCTAGAGAAATCAGAACTGGAAGTGGATGTAGAGATATGGGCTGTCTGCTGAAAAGCTGGGACACTAAGCTGAGTTGCCAGTGAATCAGGGAGAAGGTTTGCTTATCTCCACACCTCTTCTTCCTTTGAGTTACTGAAGGAATTGGAGACTTAGCTGATGGTTTCCTATCTGAGGAGGGTATAGAGTGTTAACAGGAGCTAAACTCAAGTAAAATAAAATAGGCAAAAGTGACTAAAAGTCTCTGGTAAAGACATTAGATACAAGGTTATCATGTCTGGCTCAGAAAGTCCCAAGGCTAGAATGATACACTCAAAAAATATTCTCACATTTCTGCCACAGATGTTAACTGTGAAAAAGTTGACAGTTGAAGATGTATCTATTTTGAGTCCAGACTGTATGACAATTCCTATGCTATGGTGGCCTTCCAGAAGTGGGTCCTATGCTTTGAACAGGCTAATACTTAATAACTGAAACTCTTATGCTGCAAAAACATCTTGAAAGGAGACGAACAGGTTGATTACTCGCAGAAATGTTGTTTCACCTCAATTACTTTTCTCATTGTTATTCATGAGAGCAGGAGAGATGGGATTATGTGTGCTGGAAAAACTACTGTTGGATAGTTCCCTAATAATTAATAAAGTTATAACATACGTATCCCATCTTCCCATATACTGTTATTCTTTCTGTGCTGTCCAAGGCAGTTTTAACAACAGTAGTCCCCCATTAATTACACGAGAGAAGAAACTACTACCTGCAGACTATAAAAGTGAAAAATGTGACACGTAACCATTTCAAGAAATCTGCCCTAGACCTGAGGAACTGTCCGTCTTATGGCCATGCTGCAGCACATGTCAGCAAGGCCTCAGGGCAGTCAGGCCTTTGTCCCCAAACTGCTGCAGAAGCCTGTGCTTATCCTTTTCCTCCATCGGTTCACACAGACGTTACATTTCTATCTGATAGCTATCACAACACAGAATTTACTGAGGTAGCATAGCCATTATAAATATTGATGTAAGTATTGGGGTTTTTTGCAGCTATTCAACTAGAATAAAATTATATTAATTCTTCATGAAATGCTTATAATTTGTTTTTTCAAATGCTACTCAGCAAGAGCAAGAGTTGCAAAATTTATAATTTATTATCATAGCCACACAACTGCGTTTTTGCAGAAGATTAGCACTAATACCCATATTGGTTCATTGACATTTAATGGTAAAATTCTAGGTAAGGTGATTTGGGTAGGTAGTCAATAATAGTGCTTGATATAACACTTGACGTCTGGGTTTTTTCCTCTTTACTGCCTATCATTCTAAATTACCTACCATAGCAATTCTTGATTCAGACTCTCTGTAGGGTTTTACCCTGGTTTCCTTTTGAAAACTTTTGTTTCAATAGGTGGGCTGAAAATTCCCATACTTCCAAATTTACCACTGTTCTAATCCTGGAGCCTTGTTAATGACATCTCTCTCCACTTTCATTATTCATCCCAGCAACAATCAATGAGCAGAAAAGGGTCTACAGAAGGGAGGTAAAATCAGAGTGACTTTTGCAACTCCAAAAGATTACTCATTTGGTCAGGAAAAAATGCTGTGTTTTTTGTTTTTTTTGTAATTTTATGTTCCAGTTGTTGCTATGAAACTTTCCCTCCTTCCTTGCCTAATAGTGAGTAGCAATGTTCAAGTTTTTAGTTAAGGGACCAGGAGACATGACAAAATGATTAAGGACAAGATACAGAAAAACTACTGCAGAAAACTAAATCTCAAGTCAAAAGTAGGGCAATAAAACCACAGCACTTTAAAGTATGAAAATAAAAAACAGAGATGAAGGAACATTGAAATGGGAATACAAAGGAAAAGACATTGAGAAGAGGCCATAGTGACGAGTTTAAAAATAGATGGCAACTTTTACTGAATTTGGTCTAAATCTATTTTTAACTACTTATTAAAAATATTTTTTTAATTGTTCATTTTTTATTGAAAAGTCACCTTCTGTTTTCAGCTTTGGGCTTGAGTGTATATACACCCTGAGACAGTGCTGAATCTAAAGGATTTTCTAAGGAGTCTCTAATATTTGACAAGCTAAGCATGGCAGAAGAATACCTGTTGTGAAGACATGCATAAGAAATACTTTATTTGTTTTTCTGTAATGTACTTCCATAGGAAGACTTCCAAACCTAAACTGTTAAATTTAAGCCAAGATCTAAACAAAAGTGATCCAGTTTCACTCAGAGGGTAGTCACAAACAGATCATGTTGTAGGAACTCTTAACAGCAACTATATGAGCTCAGGCCTCTAAAATCAAACCGACTTTGTTTAAAAAAAACACAAAGGATTTTAGAGAGTCACAGACTCACAGAATGGCTGATGTTGGAAGGGGCTTCTGGAGGTCATCTGATCCAATCCCTCCCTGCTTGAGCAGGGCAGCCTTGAGCCAGAAAGAAAGGATTACAATTTAGCTTAAATTTATGTACAAGTTTCTGGATTCAGTTTTATCTATGTATTTATTACACATGTTTGTATGAAGAAATCGAGGCATAACTAAATTTTACAATAACCCAAGCTTAATTCTGAGATCCCTAATATCATTTAAATAAATGCTATCCTTAGACTGTGCATCAAGTTTTGGTTTTATATCAGTGAAATTTTTTTTGGTCTGGAAAGATTTTTGAGTGTTTTCTATTTCAGATCAGTAAGTATCTATGGCAATATGCCTTACTATGATACTGTTTCAGTACAAATACCAAGCGGCAAGTGTGAAAGTGGCAGAAATAAATATCTCAGCTTTTAATTTAAAATCTGAAAAGGTCTTATTAACAGCCCACAGGATGGCCTTGAATCATAACAACTTCTCACTATGGGAAGCAGAGAGGATGCAGAACATGACCATGTTTTGCTATGGAGAAGAGTAGGAAAGGTAGAGTAACGTGTCAGTTTGATTAGGATATACCTTGCATGTATCTATACATGAACTGTTGATCCTGTGAACATATACGTACCAAACTCCTTCTTTTTGTTAATTCTGTGGACTTAAACTGGATCTGACTGACGATACAAAATTATGATCTATGCATTTTAATGTGAAATAAATTGATTTATACTTGGGCTGTTTATCTGCAGTCTTGTGATTTTCAGACCAACATAATTTACAAATAATTTGTAAAGATTGAAATATATAATGTGACTCTCAGAAAAGGTTCCAAATAAGTTTCTGTCTTTCTTCTTTCCTATATAGTAAAGTTTGTGTTATTTTTTAAAGTAGAGTTATAAAACATTTTTAAGATTTTAATTGTAGCCATTTTCCACAGAAATAATAAAATAAGACTGCTTTTTTTTCCCTTGGAATTTTCAGAAATATCATATGGCGGTTTTATTACCTAATTTTTGAGCATCCTGGAGTTTCCAATAACCAACAGGAAAACCATTACAAGAGTCTGGTCAAGGAAGTCTCCAATTTTCATAAATCAAAGTCTTGAATTGATTTGTAGGATATTATTTATTCACTTAACAACTTCCACATAAAAATTAATGCAAAAATGAAATGCAGTGTTTTATATTTAGTCAAGTGCTGCTGCAGTTTTCTCATCAAAGAAGAGGAGTTTTAATTTTCAGTTACCTTTTTCAGTACTAAATACCCCATCCTTATGTTTAAGCACACATTCAACTGCAGCTGAGTGAAATAAAACACCTAGAAATACAATGTCATTGTTCCCCCTTCAATGTACATGTTTTCAAGAAAACTCATTAAAACACATGACTATTCAAAGAATTGTCACAAAACCATTTAAGAAAGACATTAATTTATGGGCACAGTTTTAAGCGTCTCATCATCTGAGAAGCATTGCTGTACCTTCAATCACTTGGCTTTATGTTGGGGCCTTTCGGAAGCTTATGAGATAAAAGCACAAAATTTATTATGGCATATATTTGTTACAAGCTGTCTGTTCTGTTCCAGGTGTATAAGAACTGAGGAATCTTTATAACTGAGCACATACACTCACCTTATATTATTCCTTTATATTGTTGTTTTGTATCAACTTAAATTTTTTGGGTAAAGGTTATTCCTAAATAAACAATGAAGGTTCTGAAGAGTTAATATTATAAAACAAAGCTATAACACAATCATTGAACTGAAACTCCTAAAATTCATACCCAAACAATGTTGTGTTTTATTGCAAAACCTTGATAGAAGCAGATTATTTTTCAAACCAGCTCAAACTTTGCAAATCCAAGCATTGCAGTTCAGCTTTGATACAGCATAGACAAATGTATTACAAAATAAAAAATTTCCCCCAAAATCAGTAAATGCAAAACACCTTATTGAGAAGATTGTGCCTGCTACTTGCTTGACTACATGACTGAACTGACACTCTTTGAAAGCAGGTAAGAAGTGAAAGCTTAGTATGGCTGAGATAACAAGCTGGGGAGTGCATTGTTTGTCTACTGGCGCCAAGCAGCGTTCTTAAGATTAGTGATCCTAAATCTTTCATTCATGGTATTACGAACTGACCATCATAATCCATTCATTAAAGCCATTCCAAAGAAAAGGATAAGAAACTAAACAGCTATGTTTAAACCCCACAATTTAAGTATCTAAATGCGCATAAAGTGATATCTTAGGTTGTTTTGGACTAGACTTTTGCGAGTTAGAATGACTTTGGAAATGACCATCTCTCTCTCTTCCTCCCTCCCCTCCCCCTCCATCATAACAAAAGGGATTAGCTGAGAAATCTAAAGTGATTCCACTTTAAGAACATGGTTAAACTGCCGGTAACTAGCAGTCAGTGTCAGGGCATGTCAACTATTTTATTTGAAACTGGTTCTTATCAATGAATTGATGCTTGATTTCCCATCTTCTGCTATGAAATAATACTACCTGATAGGAGGAAAAAAGTTCCCCTAATGTAAGATCATGTAAAGTCTGCCATATTTTTTATGTTCTCTTATCTTTTTCTAAACTGGATTGATTCCACAAAGAAATAGAAAATGTGTCCTCTTTTTTACCCCAGTAAGTGGGAGCATGCCAGTTCCCCAAAAAGACTTGTATCTAAATGTTTACTTATAGTGTGGGTAGATTTGTATCAGTGAAATTCAATCAGTGAATTTAATCAGTGAAATCCAGGGAAGCTGTATACCTGGACTCATCTAGGAGGGTTGCTCTATGACTGTGCTCAGAACCAATATTCTTATCTGTCTAAACAGCTAAAACGGGCTTACAGGTTTTCATGTGACATTAGACATTCTCCAGAGAAGATGTAGTCTTGCCTACCTTGCCTACACCAGAAGCCTGACAGTAACGTGTTCAGAATGTGTGCCTAGACACTTTAGAAGGATTTCCTGTGAACTCCCTACATGAACTGGGATCAGACGGGTTATGCAAAAAGACAGTTATTCCTAGGTCAGATTTTGGGTAACTCTGTAATTACAACCTATGGGTGCTTAGTACTGAGCTCCCAGAGACTGGATCTTGGTCTTTGAAAATTCCAGCCCAAGGTTTTGAAAGCTGCATATATTTTACAAAGAGGCTTGTCCTATAAACAGTGTTATAATACCTTAGTACCAACCAAGAGCCTGTTATGAACAGCTTTATTTCCTAGTATCAGCTAGACAAGGGAGTATAAAACTGTAATTCTGTGTGAAAGCTATTTTGACTCTTCTCTAGATCAGGAAGTAGTGCAATCCCTGCAAAAATAACTGATTAAATGGTTCTTGTTCTGGACAGTAATAGAGTAACTGAGTGATGTACAGTCTCCTAGAAGCATAGTTTAACCATGTTGCTTAATTCTTTGTGCCTACCCTTTAGAGGTCAGATTTCTAAGTCTTTTAAATGTCCATCTAATTCATTCTGGCTTTGTTTTATCCATGAAAGCTCCACATGCTCCACAATGAGAAAGAAGCAAACGAAAATTAGTTATTTAGATTTTGTATTCTGCTGTACTTTACCAAGTCAATATGCATATTTTCAGTGTGGATCACAACTATTTGTATTTGTATTTTGTTTTTTACAAAATTGTTTTTTGCCTGAGGATACATACAAAATTTGCTGAAAATGGACTGTTTCCCTGAATTTGGAATTGAAGAACAATAGTAATGGTGAAATGTTCTGGTTTGTTACTTTGAAAATGAAAAATTAAGTTATTTTCATTCTAGATAGCTTTTAATTTGAAATTATGCTTATTCCAGTAATTAGCTATTAAAAGCAAATGAGCTTGAATGTTTGAATTAATTAGAACTAAATATTTTTCAGGTCCTTGGGAACATTTTTGAACTTTTGAGATTCTGGTAGGGCTTGATTATTAAAGGTAGTTCTACTATCTACAGATAATAACAAAATAATATTTCAAATTCAAACTGTGCAACAGAGAGCATAAAAATTTAACATGTTTCTGCAACAGTTCTAGAAATCCTCTTAGAAAAGAATACAGTCCCCAAACCAGCTCAATACTAGATCCTGATGTATAATTGTTCTCATTCTTAGAGTTTTTCAATGCTAGTCTTTCTAAACTGAACTGTTGTCTTAAAAGATTTCAGACTAATGAGCTGACTGGCTTTAGTGATTTCTAAGCACGATAGTACCTAAAAGTTATTACGCAGTTATCATGTTACTTACTCAGAGTAGATATGGATTGAGACCCAGGAGAAGATTAACATAAGAAAGAGTAGACACCTATTTACAAGCTCATGTCTTTTCCTTTGATTCATCCTATCTTTCTGGATATACAAGCAGTGTAGCCAGACCCAAGGACAAGATGGATGGACAGATACCGTGTATGTACAGGCGATATCCACTTGATAAATTGTGGAACCATCGGATTTATTTATATTCACCTTTGACCACCTCACCTGCCCTTTGCCTAACAATTCATCTTCACCATGATGACTTATAAAATTCCAACTCCTTGAGACATTTAAGTTCATTCTACCCTGCCTCCTTGCTTTGTTTTCCCCCTTATTCCTCCAGCAAAATGAGAGAAGATTGCCATAGACTGAAAAAAGGAATGATTTGTTAATACATGTGTGACCAAAAAAACTCTAAAATCCCCACAAATATAAAAATTCAAAACATATCTATTTTTCTTTACTTTGGAGATCTTTCCAATGATGATAAAAGAATAAAGGTGGATAAATCAATTGTAATTTACTTAGTTTTAACTATTGTTAGTTCTAGAGCTGGGCGTTTTGTCTCCCTCAGTAACCAAAAGAGAGAGAAAGAGCAACCTATGGGAAAATGAATTTCAGCTGGTTTAGAATGCTAATTTAAAACAACAAACACAACAAAGAACATCAGAAAAACAAAATGCTTGTATTAACACAGTTCATGACCACTGTAGTTTTCTTTCTATCTTGTTCTTCTGGGGCAGAATTTTCAAGAACAAGAACAAGTCATACAGCTGTTCAGTGTTACTAATACCCACCATCTGAAGCCTGTCTATTATGACAGTAGGATTTGGAATATGAGGTTAATACTATCTTTTATGCATGGATTATTGAATCTGATATTAGTACAAACACAATTATTTTGGTTTCTTATTAGTAAAGGTTGTAGGTAGCAAGATGGTCTAGGAGAGGTTTCTTCTAACAGTCCCAATCTTTTCTTCAGGAATAAATGCAGAGGCTCAGGCCTGTGAGTTTCCAGGATCATTCGTTGGTGGCCCCAGCAAAAAGGGGTATGAAGTCTCTGACTCAATGGCTGTCACAATCTGAGACTTTATTTCGTGTCTTGTGGCTCAGTTGCTGTTTGCTCTGTTTTTATTAGATGATACCAGCAATGAACTAATACAGCCCTGAAAGGTATGTGGAAAACAGCATGGAGATGTTTTCTTGCTCTTGAATACAGTTTGGAATATTCACACTGTCATTTCCAAGGAAAAATATGTCAAATTGCTTACAGATTTCTATAAAACATAACCTATAAAGTTATCAAAAAAAAAAGTGTGTAGGGCATGAAAAATTACACATTTTAGTCTCACCCATTAATATTTTAATACATACTTCTAAGTCATGAAATATGCATGCTTTGTCTCCAAAGAAGAATTTTGTCGGTAATATTGGTGTCTATATGACTTTCCTTTTGGACACCGTTATTCCAAATATGAGTGAATATTTTTGTATTTCTTTGTTTGGACTAAATAGTTTTGGAAGTGATACTGGTTAAACAGAAAAAAAGTGTATCTTCATACAAGAAGAGTCCAATCACAAAAGGACTTACACTCATAAAAATATACAGGTTTCAGTTCACAGGACTGTCAGCTCATACCAGTTTAACTTACTTAGGAAGGCACAACGTGTAAGCAAGTTCTTCCTTACGTGTTTGCTAGAAAAGCTAGTTCTCTTCAATGTTCAGTGTGCTCTAACATTACTCCCCTTCAGTCCCATGGAAAAGATCATGTTAATTTAGATATTAATTTTAAACAATTAAGAACAAAATCCCCCGGCAGAATAACACTGTGTTGTTCAGATCAAAATAGGAAATGAGTTAAACAGTTGGCTGTTCTACTGAGGCCTTGGAAAATAAAACCAACATATTAAAACTTCATCTGAAACACTTTAGATTGGCTTCACTTCCACATCGGGCAAGGAAGAAACATGCACTTTATATCATGTGCCTGTGTGGTCATCCATATGTGCAGAACTGCACCTCTGTCCTCTCTAAGCTGAAAGTACCAGCAACAGCCATCATGTGTACGAGAGCTTACTTTCTTAGGGGAAGGAAATCAGACAGCATTTTGCGATTACTGCACCTCCCATTCAGTTAGAATATGCCACGAATTCTTCAACATCCTATTGGGCAAGCAGTGCAGGCAGACAAGAGCTGCTTCCTTCTGAAGTTTCAAATTTTTCCCACATCACTGATAAGAAATGTCTTTGAATAAAATCTAAAATATAGGGCATATGCTTTTTATTCCTTCTTCTATCCACTGAGCAGCCGGAGTCAGAGCTATGGGCCCATCAGTTTGTGCAAGTGGGATAAATGGAACAGTCACAAGAGCAATTAAGTGAATGTACAATTATAAGTTCCTAAAACATAAGACTAGTTTTGCTTTTTTATCCTCCCCAGACACTTCAGAGTAGAAGTACCTCACTTAGTTTGTAACATAACTATTTTTAAATGTAATAGTGCATCCTCAGCTACACAGAAAAACTATTTATTTACATTGGCGAGAGACAGAATGATGAAGCCAACACTCAAACATTTGTTTCAAGTATTTGTCTTAAAGCATGCTATTTAGGAAATAAAAATATTTAAATTCAGATGCGTACCAGACAGTTCAAACAAACAACAGTCCAAGCTTTTGTCACAGTCAACAACATTTCCTGGGGTGCCTGAAAAAACTACAAGGAAAAACTGAATGCAGTTGCCCAAGGCTGGGCCTGAGCCACTGCTGCTGGAGAGAAATGGAGGTGGGACAGAGAGCTGCTGGAAGAGTTGGGCTTTCTGCTTGAAGAATTGGGAGGAGTGGGGTGGGTCCACCCTGCCCCGCCCTTTCTCAGCAGGAATCACTCTATCGTTCCAGCACACTGGAAAAATTAGGAATCTGAGGCGTGACTATTTCACTGCCACAGAGCCTAAGAAAGTATCTGCTTCACTTGTGCCCATAGCACAAATATAATATCAGGCCACATCCTCATCTGGGTCACATTTGTAAAATTCTATATACCAATGTAAAGACATGGCTTATAAACTAGAATTATACTATTCCAACTATTTTTAAAAATAAAAATTGGATACCAAAAATTCTGATCCTTTCCAGTTAGAAAAAAATTTCCAGTTAGAATAACCTCATTCAGGTCAAACATTAGGTTCTTGAACCTTGTTTGCATCAGACATTTGAAAAAAGTTTGTATCACATATGTACCTTTAAATGATGAGACTGGTCAGCTGCATGCATGACAGAATAATCTGTTTTCATTAACGAATATTCATAATTAAAAAACAACTTTTCCTGTATTCACCTGTTTGCTTTTCCTTCATTTACAAGAATGAAAATGTAAACCAGGGAGAAATTCAGGTTTTGGGAAATGGCATAAACCTCCCAAGTTATATATTGTATTCAGGAGGAGTTTTAACATGAGAAGATACCATGCTAAGAGAAGTTCTAAAAATATCAGAGCTGCTGGTACTGTCGATATCATTGTGTCAATTAATTTGAATATTTATGTATCATAATTACAGTTCTGCAAGTTACCAATATTTTAAAACCTGTTTAAAACATTGATAAGATTATTAGACACAGGAAAGAATAAATTTATTAGTGTATTTCCTGACAAAACAAAGATTTTTAGTTTAGTTTTCACTAAAGAGTGTAGCTTTGTCTTTCAAAAAAATTTCTCTTACCCAAAGAAAGGAAGCTATATGCTAAAAAACAGGCATGGAATCAAAACTGGCTGAAAATTTAGTATCTCACACCTAGAGGAACAGTTCCCTTTAGACTGTAGAAAGAGTGGACTGGAGAAGGAAGGGGAAGATGTTTCTGGTACATTTTTTTTGAGTTGTACAAGCAAATTAAAAATGAGAGTACTAATTTGCAAATGCTTGTACTGCTGTACAGTTTTAAATTATGTCTGGAAACGAAGCAATTTGTATGAGTTAAAATGAATCATTTGGTTAATTATAAAACCAGATCTCACAGCTATGTCTGGGGCAGGGATTTATCATTATTTCCAGAATTTCCTAACAGTT
Organism: Leptosomus discolor; assembly: GCF_034619465.1. NCBI lineage: Eukaryota > Metazoa > Chordata > Aves > Leptosomiformes > Leptosomidae > Leptosomus > Leptosomus discolor. The sequence goes on from NC_141419.1 coordinate 75,707,268, forward strand.
ATCATTGTTTCCAATACAAAAGGATATATACTTCACTCATTGTCTTTTCCTCTAGCTGCAAATCAGACTGTAGCCAAACTCAGCAGTATGTATGAATAAGTAAATAAATTAACAAACCATTTCAGGTTTTGAGCTGTTGGACTCTCTGCAGCCTTCATGGTCCTGGAAAGATAACTGCAACTAACCTTTATAAGCATGAGATTTCCCTTTCACAGTTCATATGCTGCTATTGTTTTATGTTAGCCTTTTCCAGTTGCCTCTCCATGGTGAGGAGCAGGTCTTACACTTGCTGGAATTATTCCAGGAGACTGCCAATACCTTCATGCACTGTTAGAACAGGTCTTCTGAGTGGTTATAACATCTTCCCTGAAATACACTTTCCTGTTGTGTAAGCAGTAGAAAAACCACCCTTTTAAATGTCGGGCAATGACATTGACAACCATTATTTTGCCTCTTCTTATATTCAGGAAATGATGTGGCTGCATCACACATTTAGCTACTGCTGGGTCTTCACTTAATATTTGTAACTTTTATTCCTGATCAGACTGAGAGTTTGGAGAAGATCTAATTTAAAAAGCCCATCTTTAGGATGACATTAAGATATGTAAGCTTAGCTTTTCCAAGCTAATCATTTGGGAGGTGGCCTGTTCGTTTGTGCCGGAGGCAATTGGTGACATTCATCAGCTCAGGATGCCAAGGGTGGGCAGGTGGCAGCACTCCTGACGCGACAGCTGAGCATTAGCTGACTCCAGATCTGTGCAAAATGGCCAGAGTTAAGAGAAAGCACAACTAGATTAAGGCAAAGGCATTTTAAATTCTGCTGGGATCCTCGGCTCCCAAATCATTTGATCCTGTCATAATCTCCGACTGTAACAAAACCAAAAGAAGGTTAAGTGACAACAGTCGCAAAACAAAGCTTGAAAACAAAAATCAGACTATATGAGGCAGAACATGACTCTGCATGCAGCCCAATGCATGCAAAAGGATGGATTAGGCATTTGTTTCTCTAAAATAGTAAACCTGTCACCCACTGCTCCTCATGAGAGTGGAAACTGAATGTCAATACCATCCTACAAGTGAGGTGTGTAACAAAGATGTAGCATAGGCCCTTCTGCACCCCTGGAGAGAGACCACAAATGCAGACAGAAGCAGCCCCAGCTTGTCTCTGGGGCAGGAGGAGACTGGGTTGCTGCTCCATGGGAATAACTGAAGACGACAAACCTATCAGATTGTCACTTTGAGAACAAAGTGGACACAGTTCACGTGTCTAAGAATTATCATGTCCAAACTAGTGAAGAGAACTGATGGTCTCTCCAAAGCAAGAGGCAGTGCTGTGGAATGCTTCTTTTCCTTTTTGTTTATAGAACCTGTTCCCAATATAATGTGGCCAAAGACTGGCACAGACTTCAAACAATGCAGCTCTCCTGAAGCTACAAGCAATCTGATTTAAAGCAATTCATAGTCAGTGTCACTACATTCTGCTCCTGTTTTAGCACTTGTTACTGAAAATATTTTTCAGGGGAGTTGTTTTTGCGTTTAAATTAAAGCCATATGTAGCATATTGTAGAAAACACACATTTCTCAGGTATTTCAAAAGCAACTTCAACGAATCACACAAAACAAAACAGCTTAGTTTTGTGAACATTGGCACAGATCCTCAGTCTTTAGTTTCTTTGCTGGGAGAGAAACTCTCAGGGACCATAAATTTCTGCCAACAGCAAGGCAGAAAAAATTATTAACAACAGCAGACTTGTAAATCAGGACATTAAATATTAGCTACTGTGTACAGTTATGCAGTTAAAGCCAGGTAGGTCAAAGGAGATTCACAAAAATGAACTAGCCACCCATCCACATGATCCACCAGTCTCCATGAAGAGGCCACTGAACTCCAGATCACTGAGCTGAGGACACCAGCATTTGCTGGCTAACTTGGAGCAGTCTCCATAGGTCTCAACATTCAACTTCAGCTGAGCTTGGGCTGTGCCACAGGAGTCACCAGTTTGTCAGCAAGTGCCCAGAGCTCTTTTCTTCCAAGCATGAGCCCAACAATGAGACTGGATAACAGAGGTGGCTGCAGGACCAGCTGGTTTCTGTCAGTCAGCGCCCAAAAAGTGTCCAAAGTAGGGCCTGAACCTTGGCCTTGAGGATGTTGGTGAGGAATCAAGGAAACTGTTAGGAACAGATTTTCCAGCTAACTGCCTGCTTTGCAAAGCAATAACTTACCTCTTAAATTTATAAATACAGTATAAATATGAGAAATAATAAAGATTTCTGTAACTTTCAAAAGTTTTTAAATCTTCTATCTTTCAAACATGTAAGTATTTTCTAGTGAAGTGCAAACATCCCTATAAGAAATTGTCAATGAACCTACAAATGGCTTACATTTATTAGTCATCTTTCAAAGGCCTTTAAAGATTGATGGGTGGAAAATGAGCAGCAAATTTCCTAGCTTCTCTACCAGTGCATTAAATGTTCAGTTTGAACATTTTTATATTGATACATTCATTGCATTTTCTGGAAAGCACAAAAAAAATGGTTGGCTATTAAACAGCTCTGGTGACTACTCTAATCCAGCTTTCACTTTTAGCAGGACTACTTTGTTGGTCAACTAATTCAGCTCATCAGCACAGGGATGCTTGCCCTTCTCTTGTCTTCACAAAGGCTTCACTGACCTGGCTATCACGCATCTCTTCCAAGCAATACATTTACATACACTCTCAATAGTATATAATAGTCACTGAGCCAAATTCCTCATGTGTGTTTTAAACAGTGTTTAGATGAGTTATTTATAAATTATCTTGTACATATTTGAAAGATTCCAGAGGCTTTCAGGAAATGTGTGTGGGTTGGAAATTAACATGCAAGAGATGCATCATTTATGCCTTTGCAAAAGGCTTAGGAATATAAAATCCTGTCTTAAAATCTCTTGTAGACATCTTAAAGAAAAAAGAAAATTTCTCACAAATTCAATTTAGAAAAGAACTAGAATAGTTTAAATGTAGATGTGAAAACCATGGTTTCAGTATTTTCAGGAGTGTGACTTCAAAAGGACAGTTTTTTCCTATTTCTTAAACAGCTTTATTTTGCAGATATTTTGGGATACCAAATTTGGATGATCAGCATGGACACTGTTTATGAACAATCGCACATATGAATAATGGGGCGGAAGGAAGTTGGCTATTTAAACACATCTACTTACATGTTAATGTTAGTGTATCTATACTTCACATACATTTAAAAGCCTGATCCTAAGTCACTATGGTGTCTGGGAAGGCTAGAATTCTAGACTTAAGCAGAAAATAACTAAGCATGTGTTAATAAGCCAATATTTTTTGTATGTGTTAAAGAGTAATGTATCCAGAAAGTTTTCTATCCATTTAGGTGCAAAGACATGGCACCTGTATTTCGTGTGTTCCATCCATTGACTAACAGACAGGCAAAACTGCAATAAATCCAACAGTTGCCAGTAGTTTACATAGCATTTTGTAAAATTTGGTGGAACCTGTTAGGTGAGGTTACTGAAACTCTCCATTTTGCTGCTTTAAAATAAAAAAGTCCACTACACTCTCATTGGTTTAATGTGCCTATATCTTCAGGAAGACTGTCTTAAAGTTTGTTACCTTTTCAAATGCATTATCATTCCGATCAAAAGCGTTCCTAGTGTTGAGAAGATTACTGTAGATTATTCTGTACATTCTTGCTTTTCCAGGTTTTGAGTACTATTTCTAAGGGGACTACACAATGTAAGCATCGATTAACGATATCTTTTTACCTACCACAGAGGTTAAGAAGGGATAAGAGTAATCAAAAGGAAGAGTAAAGAACGCTAGACAAACTGAGACATCATGTGACAACCTAAAACTTAAGCATCAGCTTTTGTCCAGATCTCCAGCAGATGGGGTTAAAAGTTTCTACTGAGATGCAATGTAGTAAATTGCAAGAAACCAAGTATACAAGCGTTTGCAACTACCGTGTAATTATCAAGAAGAAGCATTGCTTTGATCTTTCGTTACGATTTTTTTTGTCAGGAAGAAATAAGTAGTTTTATTCTTGCTAATTAAGATGGATGAAATACTGGTACTGTATGCAATCGGAGGAAAAGGTGTTTCAAAATGTCATATTCTGTTCAGGCTTTGGTTGTTACCACTTACAGTCTAAGATCATGGGAGGCTTCTACATGTGAGGGATGGTTTTGAGATCCTTAGTTTGAGTGGCAGGTGAAAGAACCTGAATGAAGAAAGGAATAATCCTTGTTCCATCTTTGTAACAAGGTAGGAAAATTGCTATGAAACTGTGTTTCCAGGCTGTACAGAACAAGTGGTTGATCCAGCTAGTACTAAGCAAAGATTTATCTTAGACAGGCACTTAGTATACTCACGTCTTTAACATTTTCCAGCTGGCTAGTTTACATGGCATCCTCCACAGCATGGTAGCTGCTGTGAAATCTGTTAGGAGATACTCTGCCATCCTCAAACACCAAACAGAGAGTGTTGATTGCATCCATACCAGGACCTGGTGTTGCAATGTTGGCTTCTGCTGATTTTAAGCTCTTTTTTTTTTGATCTGGCCCAAGATGGTGCCCTCATTAGGCACCCAGGTAGCTAAAGCAATTTTTAGGCTTCATACTTCATAATCAGGCATCTTGAAATCCTTATGTTCTGTTCATTTCCTCCAATATTATATACAGAAGATTCTCATATTATGAGAAGGATGAAAAATAAGAGACACAAATTTTCCGTATCACTTGGGTCAAATACTGCAAATATCTCCATATTCGTATTCCATGTACAAATCAGCAAAGTATTTCTACATTGCGAGTCTAGTAGCAAGGAGAAACTCTTAATTACAAATGATCCCTAAAGTTCTGGTTTTATCAATCACAAAATGGTTATAAATTGGGCAAAATGATCATTCTTAAGGTAGCCTGAACCAACTTTCAACTTCTGTCATGACTAGGCCATTATTCTTCCAAAGCTTGTTTGCTTTTGGTTGCTAGAGTAGAATATATGTGTCAGTAAATAACCAGATGGGGATCACTGATGAACTGATAATATCAGGCCCCATAGCAGTTGACCTTTTCTAAAGGTGTCATGTAGCCATTAAACAGCCTGAGGACAGTAACAAAATCACTAATCTGTTGCAAGGTGCAACTCTGAGAAAGGATTCAACATCATTTATTACCATTTCTGAGTTTCTGGCTTTCAAATATAACCTGAACAACTGCAGCCCATTTCTAGAAATGTGAGCATTCATTAACCACAATATAAATACGCTTTATTCCTTATGCTCAACGGCATCCAAATTAAATGTTAAGTTGATAGACAGAGGCTGTGCTTAATAATTCCACAAAGTCAGGTAAGACATCAAGTGAAGGAAAGACTTTATTAGCTGAGAATATACAATACCAGAGATGCATGACTAAAATGATGACTAATGTGTAGATACTGAATGGGCTATCAGAGCTCTCATCCAATGTTATAGTGACCGAAGGAATTTGTATATTTGTAACAAACAGTCATTTTTAAATGCTGCATTTGTTCCCCATGTGCCCCCAAAAATCAACAAGGACTTTTAAAATTGTAATCATATTTGGAAACACTTGAATTTTTTTCTTTCTATTACTAGAAGTTGAGAATGGTTTTATTGTTTCAAATGTATGAAAATACTTCCCGTTAAATGCTCTTGCTTAATTTACATATACTACACATATCAGTCAATAACCATAAACTTCATTAGAACTATACAGTGTTGCAGTAGACACAATGTCACCCACTGTCTTATCAGAATTTCTTGCATTTGTTATTAAATACTTGATAAGATACAGCTTGTAATCGCTGTTTAAGAAATGAATTACAAGGATAAGAGAGCATTAGTTTTGGTCAGCTGATGTTGGGTTGCAATGAGTTAACTGGGATCATTGTTTCTGGGGCTGTTCATATCCCCAGACTTTTCACAGCCCTGGCAGAGGCTGACTCTGTAATAAGTCTCACATTACACGTGGATTAGATTTGTAGAAATCCTGTAACTCAATAGGTACCTGCCTATTCTCTCCTGGCGTCAGGCTGCCTGCACTACTTTGCTCTGTAGACATACCTGGCATTCCACCCATGCCTCCTCGCTGGCTAAGTGGGCTGGAGCCTGCCTACCAAAACATTGGGGTATTGTTGGGAAGGGGAGACCCCCTTGACAGATGAGCGAAGTGTGAAGTTAGTCTTGCAATGCCTTATTACCTTCCTATGAAGTATACATGCAGCTCTTTTAAACTTCCTTTATGCTGCAGTAATGTGGGAAATCAGATCTGCAAAACCGTTTGGGAGTAGCGGGGGGTGGAGATGTGCTGTAGACAAGGACAAAGCCAGTCCGACCTCAAGCCCTTCCGGCTTCCCCCAGCCGCCACCACCGTGTTTGTTTACACTCACAGAGGAAAACAACAAAAACATATTTGGCAGTGCATCAAGGATGAGAAGTGGCTTGATTTCTGGGAAATATGCCAGGTATTATAAACCATTTTGTTTTAACACCCGTTCTTTATTTCAGTGTACAATATTTGTTAAGTAATTATCAGGTAAATGAATAAGGATTTTCAAAAAATTTGAATAAGATTAAAATAACCATTTACAGCATTTAGGACTTTTAAAGTGAGACAGCTATCTCACTAATGAAAACTGAGTCATGTGACATTTGAATAACAGAGGGAATATTCACAACTTGTCATTAACAGTTTATGGTTTGTATCCTGCAAATCTTAGTCTTGAAATCAATTCAGTTGAAGCTCACCATAAAGATTATAGAAGCATTATCAGATCAGCAGATCAATCAACCTACTAACTTTTCTTTTTTTTTACATATTTGGCAGTGGGTTTTTTTTTTAAATGCATAGTGAAATTTGAGATCCATTACAACTTGTTCCTCCTCTTTCAGGAGTTCATCAACTCATCCCGGAAGATAATGAAAAGACTCCTAGTGATTTCATGCAGATGTATATGTGATTCTAACAACCTACTAACAGCATTTAACATTAAATGTTAATAAACCCTAAGGCTTATATTAACATTAAAAGGTCTTTTTTTTTTCTTTTTTTTTTTTTTTTAATGGAGAGGAGAAATTTGTGTAATGGATTACCATCACAGAATGTATGATAGCAATTTGTGCACATAAATATCTTCTTCAGAGTTTTGGCAAAAGTTTATACAGACTAATGCCTTGAAGCTCGTGGCTATGACTTCTGATTTGAGTGACACTTTACTTCAGTCATCACAGAGAATGGGGGAAAGATGTTTGGGGACATAGTTCTGTTTTCTAAGGAGCTAGCAAGTACCTCAGTTAAGCATTCAAGAAGACTGCAGGCACATTCTTTCCAAAAAGCTGCAATGTAGGTAAATTCCTGCCATCCAGCTAGACCCTTCTGCCCTGCCAAGTGGCAGTGACTTGTAACAATTGTGCCTGAGTGATGTGCCCAAACAGCCTCTGTGGGAGTCAATGACTCCACAGGAAATGGGCTTGCAAAGAATACTCGCTAGTGTAGGAATATTTGCGTGTGTTGCCTCTGCAGGTTTTTACCACAGTCTTCTCAGGGTATTTCATGCCCCTCATATTTTTACAAAGGAAGCTCCTTTTTGATTTCACAATATCTAACAAATAGAAGATAGTTCTAAGCCTTGTATGGTGCTGAGGAGCTTCTATCTTAGTATGGATAGCTTCAGATTGAGTTTTACCTATGAGATATTGAAACACACTTTTAGAATTAATACCTGTATATAAGAATTATTTGTAATACAAATCAACCTTTTTCTCGTAATACAATTATACCTCCTATTACCCAATGCTCACCCAGCAAATAAAATTACAACAAGAAGTCAACAAGCTTCAAAGGAGAATTACTGCAAGTTCATTTTGTTTCTTTCTTTTACTTTAAATTGAACACCTGCTCATGGAAATAAGTGGAGGATGGAGGGGTGTTTTCCCTGTTTCAGTTATGTCCAAAATGTTTCCGTTTGCACACTCTTTTTATTACAGTGTTTAAATTCCTTGTACTACAATACATTTAGAGCTAGATAAAGTTGTTGGTGAGCACTGCAATTAACAAAGCATGATTTCTTATGAATTTCTATCCTTCATCCCATAAATCCCTTCACTTCTATCCTCAAACCACAGTAACTGCTTTCCCCTCCCTAGGTCCTAGGATGCCTTCACTCACAGGTAGCAGCTCATGCCACAGCTAGTTCACAAGCTGTGTGGGGGCTGATTAGCTGGCCAACACTCCTGTGCCAATTGGCAAACAGCCTGCTGACAAGAACAATGTATAATATTTGTTCCTCAGTGGGAGCACTGGTTTGGATCTTTCCTCTAATAACATTGAATTTCGTTAAATTTAAAGAAATGTAATTTTCCTTAAATTTTCCACGACTAGCGCCCTTTGAATTTGTTCGAATATGGCCAATAACAACACATTAAGATACTGCATATGAAACAAGGAAGGTCATGCAGTGGTCTCAGTCTGAACATTTAACATGACAGTGTCCAAAATTCCTCTGGCTTCAAGGAGTTTTTCTTTCTCATTAGTTCAGTGGCACAATTTTCATGCCAGTTTTCTGCTGAGTAAATTACAGAGGGCTTGTACGACTGCGACTGAAAGAGCTTGAGTCTGAGTCTCTGGTGACAAGCTTGCTGCAGCTTCCATCAGGGCTTTGTGGCTTCCTAAAAAAAATGCTGCCAATTGTAGCAAATGCGGAGCCTCTTTGACATGCAACCACTGCCTATTAAAATGAGCCAAAAATATGACAATTTCACAGAAGAATCTTTTTTATCAGCTGAACGCTTTTCAGTGCATCACTTGGGTCAAATTCAAATGTAAAATCATGGTGCCTGAAGGAAACCGACTGTCAAGAGTCTTGTATAATACTCACTGAGTCCTCTTCTTCTAACAAGGCTAGTACTTATGTAGTTTTCTTGATAGTAAAATGTAAAGAATTTTCTGAATTTCAACAATGGCAGATGAATGCAGGATGAAAAGTCCCTTTTTCCATTTCAATACTTCTGCTGAAATAGCTTTGTTACAGTTTATGAATTCTTTTAAATATAAAAGTCTATGAACAGATTTTTGAATTAAATATTTTTTCAGGGTTGAATGCTAACTCTATCCCCACTCAAATAGGAGAAATTACTTCCCAGTGGTGTGCCAAATTACTTAACTATTTCGGCAACAAGATATAGTGATTCTTTATATCAGGCTTGTTGTAGCCTTGATAGATGCTTTCATGTCTCTAATTTCTGAAATCTGCATTATCAGAAGCATCTTTCTGCTACTGAATTCAGTTCAAAAGCCAATACCTCACCTAAAGGAGTACAGCTGTGTATGTTTTCCAGGCCTGTCATTACAATTTCCAGATCTCTAGTGTTAAATGTTTTTGTAAAAATATTTCAAAATAAATCATAGAATTGTAGAGTGATAGAATCATTCAGGTTGGAAAAGACCTTTGAGATCATGAGTCCAACCATTGACCCTACTCTACCAAGAACACCTCTAAAGCATATCTCCAAGCACCACATCTAAACGACCTTTAAACACTTCCAGGGATGGTGACTCAACCACCTTCCTGGGCAGCTCATTCCAATGCCTGACAACCCTTTCAGTGAAAAAATTTTTCCTAATGTCAAGCCTAAACCTACCCTGGTGCAGCTTGAGTCCTTTCGCTCTTGTTCTGTCATTAATTACCTGTGAGAAGAGACGGGCACCTACCTCTGTACAGTGCCCTCTCAGGTAGTTGTAGAGAGCAATAAGGTCTCCCCTCAGCCTCCTTTTCTTAAGACTAAACAGACCCAGTTCCCTCAGCCACTCTTCACAAGACTTACTTTCTAGGTCTTTCACCAGATTTGTTGCCCTTCTCTGTGCTCTCTCCAGCACCTCAATGTGTTTCTTGCAGTGAGGAGCCAAAAACTGAATAGAGTACTTCAGGTGTGGCCTCACCAATGCCAAGTACAGGGGCATGATCACCTCCCTACTCCTGCTGGCCACTCTATTCCTAATACAAGCCAGGATGTCATTGGCTTTTTTGGCAACCTGGGCACACTGCTGACTCGTATTCAGCCGCTTGTCAATCAGTACCCCCAGGTCCTTTTCCGATGGGCAGCTTTCCAATCACTCATCCCCAAGCCTGTAGCTCTTCATGGGGTTGTTGTTCAGGACCTGGCACTCGGCTGGGTTGAACCTCATAGCATTGGACTCAGCCCACTGATCCAAGCTGTCCAGGTCCCTCTGCAGAGCCTCCCTACCCTCAAGCAGATCAACACTCCCACCCAACTTGCTGTCATCTGCAAACTTACTAAGGATGCATTCTATCCCTTCGTCAAGGTCATTGATAAATACGTTAAACAGGAGTGGCCCTAGTACTGACCCCTGCAGAACACCTCTTGTGACCGGCCGCCAGCTGGGTTTAACTCCACTGGTCACCACTCTGGGCCTGGCCATCCAGCCAGTGTTTTACCCAGCAGAACGTATGCTCATCCAACCCGTGAGCAGGCAGTTTCTTTACTAGAAGCCAGTTTCTTCACTAGAAAAAATGTACACATGTACACATAGAAATGTACACATGTAACTAATTATGGCCTAGATAACACTGTTGGAAGACTATTATTGGAACTAAGCAGGTAAATTCAAGTAACTCAGGATTCTGGGTTTTCCCAGAAGTTCTACAGGAGAAAACTGACTCCAGTCATGGATGTTCCAAATTCTGAACTTCTAATGGGTACTTGTGCAGAGGTTGAGCTAAAATGCACTGAGCCAGTAACAATCTTAGAGTCTTGCTTAGCAATCCTAGAGGTGACTAAAATTTTATAGGTACCTATTTTTATTATCTTTTCTCTGATTATCTGGTTTTGTACATTTACATTAGTGGGAATCTGTATGAGAGGCTTGGAGCCACAGTCGTGGCAAGTCTAATCAGGACTGAAACTACAGTGCATCAGCTACAGGTCAGAAACCTCCACCTGAGTCTCGTCTTGCATGTCCTTCGCACTTTTAAAACCCAGCTCTGCATTACAGCACTTCCAGCTTGACTTTCACTGGAGAAATCTAGGGCCACATTTTGGCAGCATGGGTTGTCTCACTTCTTTGAGGCGGGAAGAATTAGGGCGAATTATAGCTGATCACCACTCCTCCATTGTGAGCTGCTGCCACTCAGTCAATGTTATTATCAGGTAACAGAAGGAAGGATGAAGGAGAGAAATTCCTTTCCCACTTCCTCCTCTGTTTCCTGGGTTCCAGAACCCTTTCACCAAAGAAAGTCTGACTTAAAATAAGATTTATACAAGTTATTCTTTAGCTTATGTTATAATATTTTACTCTCTCTCACAGCACATGCAACAAAAATTGTCAGATTCAACATTCAGACAAATTAAAAACAAGCGGTGGTTAACACTTTTTTTTTTAACCCATAGTTTACATGTCAGGAGAAAAACATTCCCATCCCCTCATTGTAAGGCCGAACAGCACAAGCTTTCCTTCTTTTTGAACGGAAATGTAAGAGAACCTGGGAAGAAAGTGTCAGTGAATCAAGGAATGAACAATACTGTTTGGGCTAAAAATAAATGCGAGGGTTACAGAAATTTTCAGAGAAAGCCTTTCAGAGAACAGAGAGAAGCAGAAGCCTTCCTGAAAGATCTGCAATACTGCCAGAATTTGCGCAAACATTGTTCCACTGAAACTGTGTAGACAGATGTCCTTTCATGTGCCACCCTATGTCTTTGACCCTCAGATCATGGTTAATTAGGCTAAATCTGCATGTCAAATTGAAGAGCAAAACACAACTGTAGTGAGTTTGGAGGAAACACCCTACCACAGTCCCTATTTCATTTAGCATTTGTTGGAGGAAAGAAAGTTTATTCGCAGTGTCTAAGCAGCTGAGTTAGTTTAACAAGATGGAGGGATCAGTAGTCAGCAAAGAGACGGGTGCTGTGAACCAGCTTCTGCACTGAGGGTATCTTTATTTTTAGTGGTGAAGCACTGGACCAGACCCAGAGATAAGTGTGCGTGATCCTGACAGTCTTCAGACCTGCCCTAGGTTTTTCCTTTAGCTTTCACTGCAGACCTCCTGCAGGTGAATGAGTATATGTGACATGTGAATGACTAGGTTGTAGGGTCAGTACAAAACGATGGCCAAATCAGCTCAATAGTGTAGGTGAATTCATTGATATCTAGCTGTATTCTCTTGTATAGATACTTCTGTGACTACTTATTCTAAGTCTTGGCTTTTATTGCTCCATGGAGAAGTGTTAGCTCTTGAGATATCTTAGGGAATCTGTACATAAGTCTCATCTTTGCTACCAAGTCAGCATTTTCCATTTCCATATTTCTTCAGACAGAATGTACTGTTTCCTGTAGCCTCTATTTTCTGAAATGCACATGGCATAACACTATTACTGACGAATATTTTATTCATAAAATGGAGCTAAAAATGTATTTTTGCCACTCTAAGGCCAAAGAAGTGTCTCCATTTATGATTTCATTGTGTTGCTGCAACACCTGGAGGACCTAAGCAAGATTAAAACTTCACTGTTGTCACCATAATACACTGAGGTTGTCAGTTATTTTCTTCCTCATGAGAATTAAAAAGTTAACCAGGGGAACAGAAATATGTAAAGGATCTTTGTGGCATTCATTGAAAAAATCTTTAAATATAAATATATATAAATAGAGAGATAGACACATGTTCACCACTCTATTGGATTTTCAGTGATGATTTAGAAAGGAACAGGGAATAACATGAGCAAACCAGCAAAAACAGAGGACAAAAAAACCATAAAAGGGATCATGTTTTAGCTTGTTCAAAATTGTATTAGTTCATTACATTATAAACTATTTGCCCTACACATACTTCATATAATCTCTTACTTAATGTTTTGTGACAGCTTTAATACAACAAAATTAGACATGCTGCTGCAGTAGTCCTGACAGCTACCTGGTTTCCATGCATTAACACCATTGGCTTCTTGCCCAATACAAATAAACTTGAAAGGCTAGAGAGCACATCCAGTGAAATCAAGTAGCCTAAAACTAAAAGGTAGATCTTAACATTGCGGAATAAAATATCATTGCAGAGGAAACCTTTGATGATATAATTATCTGAACAATTAGGAGCAAATACATAAAAAGTCTTGAAACAAAGGCACTTAAGTTCTACCTGCACAGAAGGGACTACCATAAAAATGTTGGATGACAGGTAGAACTTACGTAAACATTGTTTATTTTACTATGGAATTGTATTTGCACATCATGCATTCAAAATTCCTTCCCACATGAAAATTTGGTTAAAATATGTCATGGTGTACATTACGAGTGTTCAGAAAACCCAGAAGACTACTTGTAACTACCGTGTAGTGCCTTTTTATTCTTCATCTAGTATTGACATGTGTGTGCATATGACCATAAACACATTCTGAGATATGACAGAGCAAGAGCCAGATGTCCCACAGGTGGATGCGGTTGGATTGGATGGGGCTTTCAGCAGCCTGGTCTAGTGGAAGGTGTCCCTGCCCATGACAGGGGTGTTGGAACTAGATGATCTTTAAGGTCCCTTCCAATCCAAACCATTGTGTGATTCTATGTTTCTATGAAATGATATTTGACCGCTGCAAAAATATGCATGAAACTTGTACCTCTTGCTGTCACACCGTGAAATTGTCAGCTCAGATATATTGAGTAAAATTTATTAACCTTCATATTTTTAAATAATGGTAATTGTTATAAATACTTTGTCTCCATTTTAAATGGAAATATTCCCTTTTGAGCGTTTCTATTTCTCTATCAATGACCAAATGGTTCTTTAGGCTTTTCCTTATCTGATCAAAATATGAAGGACCTCTGAAAATCACATAGAAACACCACTGTGAGAAGTACAGTCTTACCCGGGATATTACAGAGGGCTAAACTATGAGTAATGGGGAAAAAAACCTTGTAGGTGGACCTGACTTTAGCAGCCATTGGTTTAGTAGAGAAGAATCTTTGCTATGATCTAAATTATTGCGTTAGTACTGTCACAGTAGACAGAGACTGGCTTTTATCAGATTTAGAGAAGTCCCCTGCAACAGGGGCTCCCCCATGCCTGACATGCTATGAATGAAGAACTTGATGCTGACCTTCCCCAAGGCACAGAGATAACCTATCAATCTGTTGCCTACCTCTTTCTCTCCACCTTCATATCCAGAATGAGAAGTACATGCAGTCTTCAAGACTTATTGTGTCCTATGCTTGAGTAGAGGATGGACCTCTCAGCACTGTAGCTGCACAGGCCGAGAAGAAAAGGTATTTCTAGAGCTTTGTTTGTTGTCAGAGGTTGACGTCTCTGCTTAGATGTGAGTGTTGTATTTTCATAACTGAGTTCTCGTCACTGGAAACAAGATAAAGTATTGAAAAGATTTGCCAGTAAAAATCTAGGACTGATTTGGTTAGTGTTTGGTAGTGACCAAAATGTGAGTGTGTACAGAAAAAAAGTTATTAGAAGCTAGAAGACTTCTGTTCGTTAGAAAAAAAATAAAAAGAAGAAAGTAAAAATTAATGTTCAGCTACATGTGGGAATACCTTCCCCTTCTTCCTTTTTCTTCTCTATTAATTAGGGGGAATGAAGGATGCATATTCCGGTAGAGTAATCATGCTTGCCTCTTGTAACTTTCCTGAAACATTGGAAGGTCTGGCAGTAATTGAAAAGCTATGGAACCTGATGGCATTCAGCCTTTCTTGAACATATTTACTGACTCTGTGGAAAGGGCATAAGGTGCCAATATTGCTAATAGTTCTGAAATTGTTGTCTATAACTTCAGCTCATTACTTCTCTCATTTCTATCTCTTTTTGGAATTTTGAATTACCTCCACAAGGCTTTTACAGCACAGGCTAAAAAACCCACCCAAACCAAAACCAAAACACAAACAAACCCAAAAAACAACAGGTGGTACTGGCACTGGGACAAATTGCCTACGCATTCAAAAAGTTTTTCACTTATTCTGATGAAATGGTGACGAAGGGGACTGATCTGAAGTCGAGACATAAAAACCTAGAGGAACAGAGGATCTCATAAGCTGTATCATTTTCTCATCAGGTGCAAAGTATGTTTATTCATGTTTCTCTAATAGAAACATATAACCTTCGCTATTGAAATGATAAAATTATTAAATATGTTACCTTGCCCCTTGTCCAAAGCAAGCCATCCTCTATGTATTTCACTCCCTCGGGCGTTCACACGAGTGAAGAAACCAAATGTGGCAGATATTATCCACATTCCTAATTGCACAACTGGAAGCTGATCTCATCTTATAACAATGCGTACACAGGGCTCTAGAAGAATCTGAAGAAAAAAAAGTAGTGCTCGTCAAATAATACCACACCACTAGGGAATTTTTTGATCTCCAAAGCAAGTTGAAGTGGCATCTGGAAGGAAATCTCTCTGCTAAAGACTTTTAGGCTACATCATGCTCTGTTCTTTCCTTTCCTAATACTTAAAAAGTGCAAAGAGATTCCATTTAGCCAGGAATTATTAGTATCCACTGTTAGAAAATGCCTTGCTACTTGAGTAAGAGCTTCATATATGGTTTGTATTTTATATCAATATCATATTGCCTTAATGTATCATGTTAAGATGAGATTCTGCTTCCTCAGCTGCTTAAGTACTTTACTTCTTTTATTCTAGTAGTTTATATATTAAGTTTTACCTTACATCGGCATATCTGGGCAAGTTCTTTGGTTTATTATATAGCAGGTCAGACTATATGCTCTAGTGGCTTTAAAATAGATGCATTTTATAGAGGCATGAGTAAAGATTTTGCATTTGATGAAATAAATCTCAGAAAGCCACCAAATCAAGAAAAAACATGAGAGCTCAAATCCCATTTAATTCAGGAAAACTCAAGCACTTTTCTAAAAAGAATACAGCAAATTCTAGTATGTGCTTAAACCTAAGCATGATACTAACTGCTTAGAACAATCTACCAGCTGCTTCAACTTTTTAAAAGTACGTAGAAATTTTTTTTCAGAGAGGAAAAAGAATTATTGCAAGGAATTGTTATATGAGTAATAGAAATTCAGGAAGTCAGCAAAAAGAGTGGGAAATCACTGTTTGCAGAGGAAAGAAATACCAGGCCAGTTAGAGAAAATGGACTTTCATTCAACATGAATGTTCTTTCCATGCAAAATGTCATTAATTCTGGGTTTATATACCTCTGATCTCCCACAGGCTGAGATTTTGGATCCATCAAGTTGCCTCAGGACAGTCTCAGTTGCTCATTCTCCGTCCTCTACCATTACAGTCATGCTAGGATGTACATCATGTTCATTATTCTGTGGTATCACCTGTGTGTATGGCCTTTTACTCCAGTAAATTGAAGTAATGAGGAATAGTTTCTAAGTCCA
The DNA here is from genome assembly GCF_034619465.1 of Leptosomus discolor. Lineage (NCBI taxonomy): Eukaryota > Metazoa > Chordata > Aves > Leptosomiformes > Leptosomidae > Leptosomus > Leptosomus discolor. Next base: position 75,723,665 of record NC_141419.1, read on the forward strand.
CGGAAAAAGGACAGTCTACCAGGCATTTTCCACAGGGAAAATGTGTGCACATGGACAGTTATCATAAAATAATTGATGTGCTGCAAGTTAAAAACACTTGGTTTTGTGCCCATGCCCTGCCTTTTCAGTCAGGCACAGAGCGTTCTTTTCTCTCTACAGTAAATTGGCCCTTAGTCCATCTGTGCTTTTATTTTCTTTAAAGTATTATTGTTTGTACTGTGGTAGCAGCTAGGAACTCTTATCATGGCTCACAAGTTCATTATGATTTTAATCTTATTGAGATAGAAACTGTGTAAACATGCAAAACCCATTGTTTTTGCGTGCGTCCCATCTGCCAGCCTGCCCTGTCAGTTACACAAACATGAAACCCTGCCCCAACATCCACACAAAGTCGTTCAACAGTGTTTCATGAGTTTTTTCCAACCTCTACTCACCTGTAGACCTCTACATGTGAGGTAAAACTCGGAGGTTGTTTTAAACTGTTCTCCAGTTTACATTACTTTACAGTTAATGTGCAACAAAATCATGCATAAACATGTATGCATATATACATACACACACCTATAGTTTATATATGCACATACATACATACCTACCTATATAAATATATGTATATAAGTATATATATAGTGTCAGTAAATTACCTTAATGGATCAATTCAGTCACCTATGTTTCTAGTCCCATGTGGAATGCTTAGCCTGTACCTCCCGGTCTCCAGGTGCCACTCCACAAGGGTGTAATCTCCTCTATGTCCTGTGTCAGATATCTCACTTTCTGCAGACATCTCAGATACCCTGAATAATTGAATAGCCCTGGCTTCTGTGTTTCTACTGCTGATTCCCACCCTAAATGCAATCACACAGGTGATGTGTGTGCTCTATCCCTTCCATTTATTGACTTTCTGTTTCTTTGCCCTATACAGCTGGCCACCAATTAGCCCGCATCACATGTGACTGCACAGCTCACTCAGGCTGAAGATCCCAATCTCACATACTTCTGGCTGGGCCAAGACTCACACCAGTTAGCTAATGTAACCACAACAAAATGTACAACTGTGAGATAAGGATCAAAAAGATATGCTTGATAGAAACTATTTTAAAAACTGTGGCGGGGGTGGCCATGAGAACAAAAGCTGTCCAAATGTGCATTAAATTGTGTCCGCTGCTCTCAAAGGCAACAACCACAAGGAAAGAGGATGCACAATTGAAGACATCTGACCTGGCTGTATACCTCATGCCTGTGTAGGCTAGAGAATGTGTTAGGCAACATGCCAAGGAGATATAGAAGCAGGATTGTCAAAAGGTAAAACTGGTGGTGAGGAGTGTAAATTGAAGGGGTCTGTAATCTGGAGAAACAGAGACTATAATTTTGTCTTACAGACTGAATTTTTCCAGTACAAAATATCAATTAGTCAAGAGTAAGGAGAGTTTAATTTAGGCACCATCTAAAAGGTGCTGACTTAGAATACAAATTTTACATCTGACTTAAATAAATGTGTGATTTATATGTTATCTGTACTTTATCTGTGGAAACGTATAGATAACTTTTATATGTATACATACATATATATTTTATTAGACCATAAGTATCCTGAAAGTATTTTTACTTATGATCTAATAAGTATTTCTATCCTAGAACAGTCCTCTATTGCACTTGTGACTTCTAGCACTGCTTAGGGAAAGACTATAAGACACACAGCAAGGAATCCTTTCCTTGTAACATTCTCACCAGCAATATTCCTACCTTCGGCATTATTGTTAGAGAGGATATGACACACAATGACACAGTTTGAACCACACCATTTATTCAGTCTCCTGATTTTCTTCCTTCCCTATTCCTATTACGAATAATTCAAGATTGATTTTGAACAGAGAGAATTATTTAAACAAACAATTTTCTTTTTATTTTTTTTCTGTTTCAAAGCCTACACTTATTATTGGGGGGGGGGGGTGTGTGTGTGTAAACAAGTAAACAACCACAGAAAAACCCCACAACAAAAGCAAACCAGCAGATATAAGTAATATTCACAAAATCAACAAAAAAATCAGGGACCCTGAGTGGTCATTTCGCCATTCCCCTGGACCAGTCTCTAGTATCTAACCTGAATCTTCTCCATTATGTTTAAAACTGGTGTATATTTTCTCGTGTTCTGTTCTTGCTGTATCTGTTTCGTACTGGTTGACTGATAAAATTATTTATAGCACAGACACATCTCAGGCAGCTAGATTATAAATTCCACTGACTATTTTAAATGAAAAAGTGCCCTGATGCTTGGCTTTCTCAAACTGTCCCTTATTGTTATGCTGTCCAGAGCATGAAGGGTGACAAAAGAGAAAATAAATCAGTTTTGTTACTAAACCTTTGCATCCTAATTAAGCACTTCTTATTGAACATCCATCTTTTGCCTCACTCCTGGATGGTTGATGTTTTAAGACTTTTGCATCAAAAGAAATCCAGGCTGCACTGCCAGATGCCAGGGCAGGGCTACTTCTGCAGTGATTGCTCCTGTAGCTCACAGGCACCTTCCTCTGCCTGGCAGATGGTTCAGTCATGGGGTGACAAGGGTGATTTCCCAGTCTGGAAAACTTTCCATCCAGTTCTGTTTCCTGAGGGCAAAGGGCTAAAACAATGGTGAGGTTCTGGTCACTTTAACTGAATTTCATCCCTCTTAGAAAGGCCCTGCATTTCTAAGAGATAATCTAAATCTAAAATTTTGATGATAGGCTGTCCTTGGCCCGTATGCCTAGAAACAGCTTATGAAAAGGCCAACTTATAAAGTATGAAAATACAAAATAAAAGTATTAACAAAGACACTGTAGCCCTGTCTTCACGTGAAATATTTATATAGAGCAGGCAAAGGGAGGAATGGATTTATTTTCCCCCACCTCAGAAAACAATAAGCAATCTGAGTATTCTGGGTGGACTTCTGTTCTCCTTGACTGTGCTAATAGCAGTAGAATCCTGGGGAGGTAAAGCTCAAGCTATATAGAAAAAGGTTTGTGATCAAGCATGACATATTATGTGATACTATAAAGAGCTAGATCATCTGGAATAAGTCTACTTTGTTTTCACAAATTGTATTGTATGGAGTAGAGACGACCAAATTATGTTCAGATAATTTACCTGAGGCACAAATCTTGCTGCAGAAAAAAAAAAGACTTTGTGATGGAATAATTTATGCCTCTGAGAGAAAACGATTGCACTGTAGGCCCTTGGAATAACAGAGAAGGAAAGAGAAACAGGGCAGGGAATAGGAGGGGAGATGGTGTTGAAAGGCATGGACCTTTTGGAGATGGTCCAAAGGAAGGCCACAGAAATGATTAGGGGGCTGAAGCACCTCTCCTACAAGGACAGGCTGAGAGAGTGGTGGTTGTTCAGCCTGGAAAAGACGCTGGGGAGACCTTGTTGTGGCCTTTCAGTACTTAAAGGGGCCTTATATGAAAGGTGGGGGCAGACTTTTTAGTAGGGCCTGTAGTGATAGGACAAGGAGTAATGGTTTTGAAATTAGGGTAGATTCAGTCTAGATATAAGGAAGAAATTTTTTATGATGAGGGCAGTAAAACACTGGAATAGGTTGCCCAGAGAGGTGGTAGATGACCTATCCCTGGAAACATTCAGGGTCAGGTTGGACAGCGTTCTGAGCAACCTGGTATAGGTGAAGATGTCCATGCTGATTGCACGGGGGTTGGACTAGATGATCTTTGCAGGTCCCTTCCAACCTGAACTGTTCTATGATTCTCTGTTTTATAGCCACTGTCCCTGTATTCTTCTACAGTAGCAGCTTAGTTACAAGCAGAGACTACTGGTCTTGTGGTGCTGATCTGTGGTTTTTATGGTGTAACTGGAACAGGTATAACTGGAAGTGTCTCTGCTAATTGCATTGGGAGGCTAAAAATGGCTCTACAAAGTGTCCATGAAAAGACAGATGAGCCCCCCTCTACATACCATGACCCAGGTTCTTGTTAATGTTAATGTTACAGGAGGAACCTCGAGATACATTTTGGATAATCTTAGCAACTCTTTTGTGTCACTGAAGAGATTGTGTGGAGAAAACAACACAGAAAGAGTCGCAAGCAAGGCTGCAGACTGGCCCTTTCTGATGGGCCTTAGAAGCACAAGTTTGAAGGCACACAATGCAGGATAAGTTGTACATACACACTTGATTTTTTTGTGTATTTGTTTATGAATGAATGGTTGTTTATGAATGAAATGGTTGGTAACAATGCTTAGACACTCAGTCCTGTCTGTGTGAGAACAGAAGGAAGCAAGAACACCTCCCAGTTCTCAGGTCTGGGCTTTCACCAAGTTCCTGTTCTTTACAGGGAAGTACCTGTCAAGTCATTTTCCTTTCTTCTACTGCTGTGAGCCACCACATGCCAGTCAGAAAGGGTCCACACTGTAACCCAGCCAGGGTACCCATCAGGGCAAATCAGAACTGGGGAACCAGGTGTGCAAACTGCAACATTAGAGCATAATGGCTTCAAAGTCTGGACATAGCTCAGTCAGAATTTATAGAGTGAACAGAACTATGCAAGTATATATATGGCCTTCTGCATTAACTGGAAATAATTTCCATTAAGGTAGTACTAAACAGAAAGTTTTTATTTCTTCTTTTTATTGATTAAATCCTAAACCTGAAGATTTAAAATACATGTGGTTTTAATATTTATTCAGCACAAAAAGAAAAGTTTTATTTACTTTATTTTCCACCCTTCTGTTTGTCAAATCAAAATTAAACCCAGCAATGACTAATTTTGAAAATATTGAAACAAAATGCTGTCAATATTTAGGGGATTTCTCTCCTCCTTGTTCTTGCCCATTGTTTTTTTTTGCACAGAACTATCCTTCAAGTTTGTGAAAAGTCTGGTGAATAAGTAGTTGTTCACATTTACTTGTGATGACTGAAGAATATCATCCTGCAAATGTGAAGCAGCATATGCAATAGTAGACGAATAAACTACATTCACAGATCTGTTCACTGCTGGAAGCAGACACTCCTTATGTGAAATACGGTAATCCTGCTTCCCCATGAAAAAGCAACCGAAATCTCTGAAGCCCCTAAAGGCTGCCTGGAGACTGTGCTCATGCTTCCCACTTTGTGGGATGCACCTGCTTTGTCTTAGGTACCTGGGTGTATTAGGCATTAAAAATAGCTCATCCACCACAACCTGCAATCACACAGAGATGATGTCTGAAGTCCTGAGTAAGCCACTAACCTGATATATAAGTGTGGCTAGGGAATGCCATTTAACAGCATGACTTCAGAAATGGGTCCAAGTTTGAGAAGATAAGCCTGCTAGAGACAGGCTCAGGAAAAACACAGCATTTATAATGCATCATGAGTGTTTGTATATATGCAACCTAACGATGCCCCAATTTATATTTCAAAATAACTTCTTCTGCTTGCTCCATCAGTTGTTCTAATAATCTAAAGTAAATGGTCAAGAATTAAAGGAAGACATTTATAGTCTCCTGTTTACAGTGGACCCTGTAAATTCAGTGTTATCTCCATATTTTTCTAAAATGTTTATGTGCAAATGATTTTCACTCCCGTATCTTCATCATGCATGAATAAAAATATATGCTAAGCTATCAAAAGATAATTAGGTGAGACATGTATGTTTTGTTATAATTAATATTCTGTCAATAGGCTAGATAAGAAAGCTCCAAGGGTTAATGCTTTCCTGCTCTGTATCTAACATTGCCAGTGAATTTCTCTAGCTCACTCCATTAATCCAGTCAGCACAATGGATCAGGTTAGAGATGTGTCTCAATAAATCACTCTCAAGTGCTGGGGGTAGGAGTACCTAATTAATCAGCACTGTCATTATGTTTGACTTGTAGCTGCCTTACTGTGTATGGGATGAGGATTCAGTGTATTTAACCCGCACACACTCTTAAACAGATCTCCAGTAGTGATGTAAATTTTAACCCTTGTATGGAAGGAGCCAGCCCATGTTTCTATAGATGGCAGATGAAATGTTTCTCACCAATAAACTAACCCACAGGTCACTTACTCTCCCCTCCTCTGCCCCCACCAGGGGCTATTGACATCCAGCAACATTTTATCTCCTGTAACACCAAACTTTGAAGTTAAATGCACCACTAGAGTTGAACACAGTCCCCAGCTGTACCAGTTAGCTTTCCCCTTCCCACTTCCCCATCCATCCCCTCTACTCTCATTCACACTGCCACTTGTTCTCAGGCCATTGGTCCCCAGCAGAGGACCTCCAGCTCATGTTTGCTTTCACTCTGTCCAGACTCTCCTGCCCTTAAATGCAAGAGGCCTGTTGCATGCATTGCACCAGTAGCTGCCAGTCTCTTTCTCTCTACTCCTCCTTAGCTTCTTTTTTTCCACAGGCATTCCTGGAAGCTAAACATACCTTTCCTGACTCACTCTTTTCACTCTCCTCCAGCTATAGGAAGCACTTTGCTACCATAAGACAGATTTTTCACTTTACTTCTTGAAATTTTTCATCGTAGTTTAGCATTATCTTCCTAAATGAAAACAATTATATATTCCCTATCAGAATAATTTCTCTGCTATGACTCTTTCCCTTGTGAATATTTTGATCTTGACTGCTGCTTTGATTCAGAATTCAATGAATTTGCACTAGTCTGTTTTGTGTTATTTTTAGGTCCAGCTGGCAGCTGCTTAATTTGCTGAACTGGCAAGGTCATCTATATAGATACCAGTTCAGCCTTTCTGGAATAAACATTAGCAGTGATGTGATGCTAAATTCATGCTGAATTCCTGTCTGTGTATTTTTTCTCTCCCCTGGCATTCAAGTCCCCCAGGGCTCAGTATTGGGGCTGATCTTGTTCAGTATATTTATTGACATCTGAATGAGGGGACTGAGTGCTCCCTCAGTAAGTGTGCAGATGACACTAAATTGGGTGGGAGGGTTGATCTGCTTGAGGGTAGGGAAACTCTGCAGAGGGACCTGGACAGGATGGATCGATGGGCTGAGGCCAATGCTATGAGGTTTAACAAGGCCAAGTGCCAGGTCCTGCGCTTCAGTCACAACAACCCCACGCAGCGCTACAGGCTTGGGGAGGAGTGGCTGGAAAGCTGCCTGGTAGAAAAGGACCTGGGGGTGCTGGTCGACATGAGCCGGCTGAACATGAGCCGGCAGTGTGCCCAGGTGGCCAAGAAGGCCAACAGCATCCTGGCCTGTATCAGCAATAGTGCGGCCAGCAGGAGCAGGGAGGTGATTGTGCCCCTGTACTCGACACTGGTGAGGCCGCACCTCGAATGCTGTGTGCAGTTTTGGGCCCCTCACTGCAAGACAGACATTGAGGTGCTGCAGCGTGTCCAGAGAAGGGCAACAAAGCTGGTGAAGGGTCTGGAGAACAGGTCTGGTGAGGAGCGGCTGAGGGACCTGGGGCTGTTTATTCTGGAGAAGAGAAGGCTGAGGGGAGAGTAGTGAAACATTGGAACAGGCTGCCCAGGGAAGTGGTGGAGTCACCATTCCTGGAGGTGTTCAAAAAACATGTAGATATGGCACCTCCGAACATGGCTTAGTGGGCATGGTAGTATTAGGTCAAAGGCTGATGATCTCAGAGGTCTATTCCAACCTAATGATTCTATGATCTTATGATGGAGAGTACAGGGGCATGAGGAACTGTAAGGAAGATGGCAGAGCAAATGCTGTTTCCACCTGTGGCAGTGCCAGCCTCTGGCAGTATACAGGAGGAAGATGCTGTGAATACAATTAGCCTGTGGTAATAAGGAAACTGACAATATGGTCCCTCAAGTATGAACTGTAGACTAAGGCATAAAGAGATGTAATAAGAAAGCACACACTCATATCGACATCTTCAACCTCATCTAAATGTGCACTGAGCCAGTCACAAACAGGTTCATGAATTTGCCTTTGCTTGCAACATAAACAGTATCTTGGTTAGTTTAACTCTGGTGTAATGAGACAATTCTTGCGGACTTCAGAAATAACTTCATGTTTTCAGACCAGCCTGAATCTCCATTCTTTTTCTGTGACATAAAGCAAAATAATAACCACTTTGAAAACACCTACATTAACAATAATATTTTTCAAGGTTTTTTTAATATATGTGGCTACCCTACCACCCACTTCTGATGTGATGATGAAATGTATTAACTATGTGTTGTACTAGCTCAGTGGCTAGTTTTTTGTGGCTGTCCAGACAGAAAAGCCTATGTAATAAAAATATGAAATATTCTGAAAATACAGACCCTGATTTTTCAAACTGGATATGACAAAATTGTATGATATGACACCAACATTTTTGTGTCTCAATTTACCTCTTCTTTGAGAGGGAGATCATTTCACTTTAAGGTGATATTGAACAATTATTCATTAACGTCTGTGGACACCTCCTGTTCAAGTCTGATCGTCGAAGAGAAACCTAAGAGAGAATTAACAATCCTGTGTTCTGAACTAGTTGCATAATGAACAGTAAATGATACATGAAACAATGCACTAGATGGTCGGGACAGTTATGACACTACAGACAGGGCCTCCTTCCTGTCCTGGAGCTGCACAAAGTGCATATTTTGTGAAAGCAGCCTGTTTCTGCAATGAACAGTGGTATCACAGAAGGGCTTGTGTTCCAATTTCAGAACTGCCTCAATTTTTTGCATTTCCCAAGTTTTGAATGCTTGATGTCTACGTTATAATGGTCTTTCATTGTATGTAGGAGATTACAAACACAAAGTAATATTGGCATATTATTCATCACTTATCTACAACATCTGTTTCATGCTACATCAGCTGCAACAACCCTCCTACCACACTGCAACCTGTGCATCAGCAAGACATGGGCCACTCTCCAGAGCCCAGGCCCCAGACCCAGGCTTCATCTCCATCACCTGTTCCCTGTGCACTAGCAGCAGGAGCCTGGCACAAGGTACTGCCACAGTGTGTGCAGGCAGAAGGGCAAAGCCCAGGAGGAGCACCTGGGCTGGCACCTCAAGGGGAGCTCATAGGCTTGGAGCAGTAGCTTAGGCTGCTGACACTGATGATATTGATGACAATTAGTAGAGTGAGATTAGAATGGAGATGAGGAGAAGATTCATTTGTTATGCTATCCATCATCTGTGTGTTGCCTCAGGCAATGCGAGCAGGCTGCTGTTTTCAGTGAAGCTGCCGTTATTATGCGATAGTTTTAGCCTTCCTGTGGGGTGAAACTGCTTGAGTAACTTTTTGCCAGTAGGGCTTGGAAAAAACAATTTTTTGCTTTCTGTTTCTTAGAGTAGGACTGAATGCACACGCAGATGGACCAGTAAGCCTTTTTTTGTGTCATGCATTTCATACAAAAGTCTGTTTCATATAAAAAGTCAATGCTAAACTGTGGTAAATTCAGTGTCAATTAAAAAAAAAAAAAGTTTAATTCCTAACCTCCTTCAAGCACAAAAATTATAATAATTGGAAAGCAAACTTACCTGTTGGTCCATTGTAAGGATGTCACCTCCATAAAATAACACTTGATTTTACTTTCCTTTTTTTCAGTGAGTATTTACATTAATTACTTAACATGTTACAGAGATGTTTTTATCCAGTACTCTGTGAAAATTCTCATTCTATTACACTTCAGCTTTTTATAATATCATCATGAGCAATCAGTTCCTATTTTAACGCTCATGAACGTTTCTCCAGAAAAAAAAAGTGTTGCATGTTTTTTATATTTATACATCGTTTATTGCATGCATGCCTACAAGTAATGCTATGTACAGAGATCATGCCAAATATTTTTGCACTGTTACTGGAGGACAACTTTAACTTTAGGTTTCAATATGAGATCTCCTCCCAGTATTATTTCCCCCTAATACTCAAATAGCCAGGACCAGAATCCAGGAGTAGCATTTTCTTTGAATCATTGCCTATCCTACAGACTTTGCTTATAGTTGGGACTCAAACCTTATTCATTGTTTTTAACTGCATTGTTCATACGAGTTGAAATAATGTGCACAGTTTGCTGAACTAGAACCTGCTAGGAAAGGCTGATCAAGCTTTCCTGCACATATGCACCTCAGCTTATACTCCTAATGATTCCCATTTCCCAGAAAAAATCCTGATCACCCCTTTTTCCTGGTTACTTTGCATGCTTATAGTGTCTTCTTTGTGCTTCAGAAGATCTATGACTCTTTCACAACACCCAGCTGAGGTAATTTTTTTCCCATACATTCTCTTTAGGTTTGCACCAACAAATATAAGTAGGTTCTTGCATATTTTAGGAAAAAAACCTTCAGTCACTGTTTCAGATCCCAGCTTTTTCCTGTGGAAACTTCATGGCAGACAGGACAAGATAATTTGTTCGAAAAACCTGCTGATGTAGCACTTGGGGACATGGTTTAGCAGGCATGGTGGTGTTAGATTGATGGCTGGACTTGGTGATCTTAGAGGTCTCTCTAACTGATGATTCTGATTCTATGATTCTATTTTTATTAGTCTGTACAAGGGTCTGACACTAATGTATAGATGAGTCTTAACTCTATAATCATTTGTTATATGACTGTAACATGGATTATTCTTAAATATATTTGAATCACTAGATTGTAGAAGTTTTACAAATCTCATTTTCACAGACTGTGTAGAGCTTTCCAGTTCATTAGCTAAATGCAAGCTTGAGAGGTTATCTTCATAGCCTCCACTGTGCAGTATCCAGTATCACTGGAGAATTCACTTACTAATTTACTTAGATTAAATAGTGTTTGAACTGTGAGTTTATCAGAGGGAGCAGGCCAAAACTGTGCTCTTTAGAGGCAAATACATACAACTTAACTTGAACACAACTGTTTGTCAGAAGATCAGTGTGTGCTAAGGGATCATTATGTCTTCTAATAAAAGACTAGCACCAGAAGAGCAAACAGAAAAGGCACTTTCAGACAGGGTAAGGTAGTTTCCTTCCTTACAATACTGTAAATCGCAAGGAACCCCGCTGGAATTAATTACTCTAGTTTTACACTACCCTTTTGCAATCCTTTCCTAGCATTAGATCCTATATCTGTCCTAAAACCAGTTTTCTTCTCTTCTTCTACTAATCTTCCACTTTGAGTACAACAATCAAAGCAGAAAGAGAAAACTTGTGTAAGTTTTGTGTATATGTCTTACCGCCTCAGGAAAAGAAGGCAAAATTTACCTGTTTGAGCTAAATACTCAAAGATTTTCAATACCGAAAAATTGATGCCCAAAGAAATGAAAGCAGTCAGGCAATAGGGAATGGAGTCAACATTTTTAGTACTATGTTAGTTGAAATTAATATTTCCTGTATATGTTTTCTACATTTTATTTTAGATTTAATAATTACAAAAAGGTGACTAACATGGTTTTAAGTTCTAGGAGCATTTATCTCATTAGCACCCTTCTGTATGTATCAATATTATACAGTGAAATCTGAGAAAAGTATTTAAATGGGTGTTTGTCATCTTGGTATCTTCTACCACTGGTTAAACGAACCCCAGTCAAACAACTCATAACTCTGTGGAAAGTTTCTAGAAGATTCTTTAAAATGTTTCCCATTATTTGGTGTTGTAGAAGAGTATTTTCTTGACATGATTTCTACCTAAATCAAAGAATTTCCAAAATGGGATGAAAACAGACATTAATGTGCCAAGCTGCCAGTTACTTTGCAATGAGGCTTATAAGGTCGTGGAGATTGGTTGGCCTGTAGGCTATTACACTGAGAAACAAGAGACAAGATGCTACCCAGTTACCATCCTCAAGGGCACTGATCCCACCTACTCATTTAGTGTAAGATAATTTATTCCATATGTATATCTAAACTGGTGTTTGAACCATGATAATGGTTAGCCTAGAAGACACAACGGAATGCACCTTAGGCTAGTGCAGTGTTGTATTTCGAAAGGCAATATTGCCATAATGTAGCTATTAGGTGTTAGTCTAAAGACTAGAAAGATGCATGAGCCTTTCTTACTTGTGAAACTGCAAATTACAACAGGAGGCGGGTACAAGACTTTTAAACTTTTGATGTATAATAGAAATCAAAATTGCCAAAGTCTCTTGAAAGCTCATATTTGATTCAGTTGCCGTTTTGGGCAACAAGAGGTACACCTGCATTAGCAGTTCAATAAATAGGAGATTTTGTGGGGTTTTTTTGCTTCTAGTGCCAACATTGGATCTGTACTTGGTGTTGTGAGGTATCTACCTGAGCTCTTCAAGGCAGTTTCCATCTGCTGGACCAAAAGTCGAAGTTGCTCACCCAGAATCTTCCTAGTATTCACCTCTTGGCCTGCACATATGTTTCTCCAACAGCCACCTCCTTATCCATAAACACCTAGGGCCACCAGCTTCATTGCTCATAAAGGTGTGATGTGGATATTTGATACTACCACCAGAACACCTGCAAATCATACCCTGGTCCTTCACTTTGTGGGTACCTGTACATTCCAGACTGGCAAGAATGATGTGATACACTCAGGTAGTAATCCTTAACTCCTGTCTAACAAAAGTGAACTCTTCTTTTGAGTTCTGTCAGTGAAAAGAGAAATGCAAGAGAAAACCTCTGCTTGGACCACCTCTGACTGTGAGTTAAAGGATATCACAGGACAGCTTTATAGACATGTTAACTGGCTATGAACAGCAAAAAATTTTCCTTAGAGATATATGGGCATCAGTTTTCCTCTTTCCCTTCCTTCCTTCCTAACACCAAGAATGTGATTGTTGATATTAGATAACTGACATATTGGAGTCCTAACTATACATAGGAAGCACACAGTCTTGTTCTAATAAAAATCCTGTTTAGCCCATTGAAATATTACAGCTCAGTAATAAGAAAGTGAATGGCTTTCCTTCCAGCTTGTTTCTTTATACTTTTTACAGCTGTTCCACATATAAACAAGAACTTCAGTGCATAAACAGAGACTAAGCATAATAGAACGACAAATTAGATCCCTCAGAACTGAAGATGTTTAGATTTCTTATTCATTTTTATTAGTGTTGCATATTGCGTGTCTAATCCATACTGAAAGAACTATGCAAAGTGGCTAACAAGACTGGCCTCAACCATTTATCTGGCAAAACTAGTTCAGCATATAGATCCCACAGAAAACCTTAATTTGTTAATAATTCTCAGTGAAAAGGGGATGGATAGAGGGTAAGCAAGTCCAGCAATTGAATTACAGCTGGAACAAAACTGTTTCATATTCAAGCAGCTAGTTGCAGGGAAAACTGTACATTTTAGTCTTTAAACTTTGATGTCTTCATTTTCCAAATATTTATTTGTCCTTCACATGAGAGGCTTTATGAAGAAAGTGTTCTAAAAGCTGGAGGAGACATTTGGGCTGAACAGTAGTTTACTTATAATTTACAGACTTGTAGTACTTAATCTATAATGCAATAATCTACGCTATGCCATTTGTCATTTGGACTAGGCCACAGATTATAGCTTAGGGCAGTGCATCTGTGCACAGATCAGGCAGGAAATGGCCTAAAATCTTGAACAGCTGAGCGTGATGTCTCAGTGCAGTTGCAAAATTCAACCTCTGCTCCAGAGGTCACCGCATGCTTCAGTCATGACAGCCCAAATTGTTAAGCATGTGACTAATATGCATACGGAACACAGGCTGCCTGATGTCTGCTGCAAGCTTGATGGCTGGTTAGCGGCTAGTCTTAATTTTATGTGACAATCCTATGTAGGAAGTGCCGGGTGGGTGACTAAATGGAGCATATTGATGTCCCACTGGGTGTAGCCCCTGTTGTTTTGACAAATTCTCCTTAGCATTTATCAATCAGGCCTACAATGGGGAGTGTGCTGAATATCTAATTCAGACATGCTAGTCAGGACTAATAGAGCAAGATAGCGTGTTATTCAATTTGTACTTGTTAGCGATGTCCCACTGTCACTGGGCAATTTACCTTCACACTTCACAAATGAAAAGAGAAATTTGCTGGGTTTCAAACACTTACATGAGTTACAAGCAAAATTTTAATTAGCATGTCATTACAGCAATAATTTATTGCTTCTTTCTAGTTGTCCTAGCATCGAGATTGCACTTTTCCTTTCTTTCCTTTAAGGAAAGATGTGCTTTAATATTTATGGGACAGGTACTCAAAAATAAAAAAAACACCCTGCAGCAATTGAAAAACTGCATAGTAAGATGCATATCAATATGCTTTATTTTACAAAGCCTAAAACAGATTTGTACATTTATGATTCAAAGTAATCTTTTGAGCTCTCCCCTTACCAAGTATTAATGGATTCAGTAAGAAACATCATTTAAAAGTCCATTTATTTTAATCAACTTTTAAACTATGGTAACATTTTTAAGTGTAATTTTCAGCTGTTGCCAAAGGAATTGTAAAGAAAATGGGAGAAAAAGAAGAAAGGAGGTGTGTCCTCTAGAGAACAGTAAAGCAAAACCACATTTTTGTTATGCCTACGTAAACATTAGTAGTGAATTTTCAGTGGACAGCACCCACATCATCAACCGAAGAAAGCATAGTTTTGGTACATAGTGGAGAGGTGAGTCCTTCAGTTGAAGTCAACGAAAAGACCTCAATGGACTGGTCTTTAAAGGTGTTTGGGAAGTTCAGAGCATGCTGTATTGCTGTGGTAGCTGAAAAGTGGCAGCTCAGCGCTTCACAGAGTTGGTTCCTGTGGCCTTTGGACATCATTGTGTTTATCTGTATATATTGGTTCACATACTTATTTTTCTATATTGGAAACCACAACAGAACATAAAGACACCCAGTGCTTTAGAAGAACTAGAGGAGGAAATGCAAGCAATCTGTATGAAGCAGAAGGGAGCTCAGAGATGCCTTAATTCCCCCAGACAAAAAGTAGTGTTAAATTAGCCAGAGTGACTGCCATGCTCTGCATTACAGGATGTAGGGCAGCTTTTTGAAGGCCATCTCTCTCTCTGTGGCCCATTACTCCGAAACATGGGCATACTGTCACGAGCTATCTGTTCTCTAATAAACTGATGAATAAGCAATTAAAAGAAATGTGAGCAAACAGATCACCTTGTGTGGTTTGTAGAGATGGCTGCACGTGATAAGACACGCTTTCAGAGAAGCAAAACTAATTTGGTTCCATTACTATTTTTTTCATCAGTGAGAATAGCTGTCAAATGGGATTTTTTTATTACTTGTTTTTATACAAACATTCCATGGAAATCAATATAAAAACAGGATATTGACCCTGTTTGATGTGTAGAAGCACCTTAGAGGAAAGCTAGTGAATTCCAGAGTTTAAATACACGAGGAAATGTTCATTTTTGCTGCTAAACATTATGGTATTGCATTGCTTTCAACATTCTGAAAGAAAACAGTGTGGTTTTGAAGACAGCCCATAAAATTCAGGCGAAACATTTGCTTTGAGTAATTTTTGTGAGTAACAAGTCTTTTCCCCTGCAACTGATGCTTTCAGAGTAACAGTATATTTTGTCCTCAGTTTTGGTCTCATTTAAATTGGTTCAAAGGCAAAATTGTTGTATGGAGTCTGACTCTCCGTGTGGGAAACAGTGGAATTTAACCCACAGATGCTACTCATGGGTCAAAATCTCCCTGCTCCAGGGCAACCAGTATGGTGCAGAAGACAGCAGAGATATCAAACCATTGGCCATGGCTGCTTTGAGCATAAGGTGACCCCTACTAGCACCAGCTGGAGTCCTGCCACACCAGTGAGGTGCCAGTGAAGACTTTGCGAACAACAGCAAATCTTGGCTATTTTATTTCCTTACCCAGTTTTCATTCTGAAATAGGCTGAGAGGGGAACAGGCACACAGACTGTGAAGTGGCATATCGATACCATCAAATGGGGGAACCCTGAAGGCTTCAAGGACCCACTAGAAAACTGTATAACCATGGCCACTACATCAAATGGGGTGGCAGTTGCCACTACCCTTTGATAACTCTTCCTTGATTGTGACTGGGAACGCTATGCTGCTAGGGTTTTCTCCCATCTCTTGGTGTACCAAGCCTGTTGATGACCTTTCAGAAAGCAACAACTACAAGCAACTTATATGTAGATCTAGTAAAAAATCTTGGTCACTTTTTTTTTTTCCAAATTCTACTTACTACTTAACTTACAAAAAAGGAAAAGTGTTTAAATTCTTATAATCTTGTTTGCTATTGTCTTTTCTCTGTCTCTATTCCTGTTCCAGTGTGCCCCTTGTCCATAGAGTGCTCTGCTTCTCTGGTACTTCACTCGTCTCCCAAAGATTTACTGCTTTAGAAGCTCACAGATACAACCTTTGCCAAGTTGATATTTATTTTTATTAGGTAGTAGTTTATGTATTTTACAAGTCAGCATTTTTTTTCTTTACCGCTCTGTGGGTTTTTTCTCTTACCTCTCTTTTGCAGAATTTAAACTCTTTTAGTATATTTTCTTTTACTTTTGCAGGGGAACACCAAGCCTTAATCTAACCATTTAATCATGCAATTATTCTTAAACATGTTTTCTCTTCCCTAAGTATGCAAGGATCTGCATATTACAATTTTTTTGTTTGTTTTCTTTGTTTTCTTGGAGACCTGTCGTTTAAATCTGCATACATGTAGCTGTAAGCACAATTTTCCTTGACAATAGTGCAGGGGAGGTAGATTTGCTTTATCTAGGCTACCAAACATCTGACAACTATTTCCACTTCCTATATACAACCAGAGATCTTAATGAAGGACAGTTACTTTCTTTTATTTGGAAGAATCCTTCCTCTAAAAGGCATACTAAGTGCTCTGTTTAAGGTAGAGTAACACAGCTGAGAGGTCAAATACGCAAAATGCAGTACTCTGTTGTTGTGCATTTGGTGAGATCGTATTCAGAGACATTCATCACTGAACAACCCACATTCGTACTATTGCATCTCTTCCTCTACAGAAAAATATAGCTTAAATCTCACTGCTAGCTGGGGCTGATGCCTGGACTATGCTACCTTTTGCCCTCTTTGTTGTTTTGGAGAGGGCTAGTTGCCAAACCAAGGCCAGGGACTGCCCCACTGATTTGACAGTGTAAGTGATCATTTTCTAGCACTTGCAAATATTTACTGGGACTGTTTAATTTATTGTAATAGCTACAGTCTTCCTCTCCTGGATACTTGATATTCTCCTTGTCAGTGTTCAACATTTAGAAGAAAACAGACCCAAAGCATTTTGCTTTGCCATGTAAGTCAAGATAAAATATTTTGCTGCAGGGTATGATGTCACTCAAAAGATGTTACAGGCTAGAAGAAGGAGAGAAAGACTGAAATTCTATCGCCTATGTCATTCATGAAGGTAAAATCAGTCATTATAAATCGCTTTCTTGACTTAATACCTCTGAGTATATGCAGTGTCTCTTCTGTTGGATTCTATATTGCAGGAATAACATACATCTTCAGCCAGCATTTCTTAAGAAACTTAGTCTAATCCCTCTAATGTCATCCTGCAATAGCAATGTGAATGGTCATCTAGTAGTTTTAGAAGAAATTGCATTTAGCTTGCTAAATATATTAAAACCATAGGCAGACATTGGTTACCTTACACTTCTTTTAAACAGTTTTGTATATATTATGTGATTAGAAAAAATCAGTGTAGATTTCGCCTCATCATCATTAGAGGTTCTTAGAGTCTACATTAGATTTTCATCTGAATTAAATACTATCCAGAGCAATCAAGCAATTGACTTGGTGCTACTCACTGAGAACTTTCAGACTTGCTGGATTTTTTTCAACTTGAGATGTGTATTACCATCATAGCAGGTTATAGATGCTACCCAGGTATCTTGCATTGAGGGACATCTGTGTGCTGGAAAGTGTAAAATATAAGAAAACAAAGATCAAAATATGTAACTACATAGAAGACTTTTGGGCACATTTTAATGAGATGTGTTGATGAAAACATTAGGCAATCCCTCATTTTTTTCCATATGTATTTTTTAATAGAAAAGTCTGAATTTCAAACTGAAAGGCTGTTGCAAAACAAAATACTAAAACTCCTTGTGTTCTAATAGAATATACAGAAAAAGATGTAGAGAAACACTACTTTTTTCAATCTCCATAAAAAATATTCAGAAGTCTGCTATCACTTCAACAGTTTTTTACATGTTTCTGTCAGTTCCATGTCTTTTTATAGAAATTCTGATTTAGCTTAACTATTAAGTGAGCTAAAAATGTGAAAGGATTCCCAAAGACAAGGATCAACCACACTGAGCAGAACTTACATTCAATTCAGGGGGCACCAGGTAATGTCAAAAAAGCCCTACTTGAGTCAGCAAAGAAACTATTGACTCACTTTTTCTCTCTCTTTTCTTGTACGTTTTTCCCTCTACCCAGATGAACGTGTTTGCATTTTAGCTGCAGGTCAAGTCTGACTCTATAATAAACTGCTGTCTTTATGGCTTCTCAGTTTTTCTTCATAACATCTCAACACATCTAGACTAAAAGCATTTCTTTACACATGGCTTACATCTTCAGTTCTAAACATTTTTACTGCCAAAAAACATCTGAAAAAACACCGTAAGGTGGAGAAATTGAGTTATTCTGACAATTCCTAAACTGACAAGTCTAGTCACTGAAAATAAAAATGAATTTTCTCCATATTAAACTAAGGAGATATCTCCCAGTCTAGAAAGAACAACGCAGACAAAACACTCCTCCACAGAACTATGTGGAAAAGAGCTATCAGCAACCTTCTTCCTTATCTCCCACATTACATGGTCATTGAAGCTGTTACCTCAAATACTTGTCTTTCAAAATGTGAAAAGAGTCATATGAGTAAAGGTCAGAATTGCTCCACATGCCCTGGGAACAATCACCAAACCAATACCCACTTCAGACAGCCCTAACACTGTCATTGAGCTTATTCACAAGCTACAACATTCTTAAAAAAAAGACACACAATTACGTCAAAGGCAGTTCTAAAAACAGGACTCAAGGTGAACACTTACTTCAAAGACTGTGGAAGGGAAAACATGTCTGTGCTGCAGCAAGAAGGAAATGCTGTTCAATGTACAACCTACTTTCTGAACTGCTGGAGGAACTCAGAAATTCTCATTGAGGTTCAGAGTGCATTTCACCCTTCCCATATGAGGCCTCAGCAGGTCAAGGACCTTCTCATTGATCTCTTTACGGTAATCCATGCCGCCAGGAGAAGGAAGCATGATGAGGGTAAACCAGTTAATGTGAAACCTATTTCTGTCTTCATGTTCTCTGACGACTGTAGTCCGCATAGTGTACTCATGGTCTGCTTGCACTTATCAGGGAATAGTAGGTGCTCTCAGGGTTGCCCTGCTCAGTGTCCTAGTGCAGTTACCTGTTCTTGTGTTTAACCCTTTGACCCCTTCCCTTTCTTACTTTAGTCCTAATCACACAACTGCTCAGAGAGGGCTTATAGATGTTGCTGCTGCTGCTTTCTTAGCAGAATGACAAGTAAGCAGCAGCCAAGGGTGATAAGAACGACAATAAGAAAATATTATCAAGCATATGTCTTGGTGTTTACGTAGAGTGCTCTTCCAAAGACTTGTCTTGTGGACTTCCTGAGCCACTGGTATTGTCTCAGTATTTAATAACCATTATTGATTTATTTTTTTATATATTTGCCCAATAGCTTCATGCCTTACTCAACTTTTAACATCCTTCCTCTCACCCTAGCAAGATAACTCCTTGGCTCAAAAAAAAATGAAGGTGACATAAAGGCTTCAAAAGAATAAATAAGGTGTGTGGGAATAAAAGTGAGTTCATATAACATGTTCTTTTACATTTCTATATTTATCCCAACCCCACCTGAAGGCATGTCTTATCATGGATCTTCCATTTTTATTTTTGATGGAAGAAATTTTCATTTCTTTGTGGGATTGCAACAACAATAATGAGTTTTCTGTGGAAAATGTCACACTTCAAAAACCACCACTCCCTTACAAGAGAAGAGGGAAGGGAGGAAAAGAGACTCACAACATCCTTCATCTGCATGCCTTTTCAACAGAGAGGAAAGAAAAGCTTCCTGTTGATACCAAGAGGGGAAAACCCCTTTCTAATGTCACTTTCAGGGATTTTAAGTACAACTTACATCTAAATGCAAGAGATAAATGGTTAGTTTCTTACATTGGACTGAACATAGCCTTCCTTCCTTGGTGTTTCTGGACTGTCATATTTTTTTCCTGCACTATTTGATGACTCTTTTCCCACTGAGTTTTCCTATGGTGTGTGTAAATGGGGCTTTCTAGAACTAGTGCCCTATTTTGCAAGGGCAACGTATCTCAGATAGCATGCAATTTCCACCATAGCAGAGGAAGTCCCAGGTGCCACATGATTTAGAGGGTTTCACCAGCACTGTGCTTTATGAATGCATTTCTAGGCAAACTGAAGGAGGAAATTAAATTGACATAATAAAAAAGAAAGAAGCAAATGTCAGGATAGGTGTAGAAGAGATTGTACTGGAATAGTTTGCATTTTAAAATGACTGAGTTGTGCTGGGAGACTAGACAAGATTTTAGTATAAGTCTTATTTTAGTTAAATCAGTTGGCACATCCTTATATCTAAGTAAAATTAAAGGGATTCCTGGGAGTCTTTAGGGATTGGAAGCTTTTTGCATTAGTCTATCCTTCCTATTTATCTCTGATTTTTGACGTAAGGTGTTCTTGTTTGCAACTTGTTAAAAAGTAAGCATTTGTGAGATGTAACAGCTAACTGTGATAGAGAACATGGTTTTATCCACAAAAAATTTACTTATGTATGTAAGCTGTCTAGTTCAGAGGTATCGCTGTGAATTATATACATAAATGTGGCTTAATCAATAGTCCATAATTAGAGAAGAGATAAGGTAGAATGGAAACAAGGTGGGAAGCTATCAGCCTTGTTTTTCATTGACTTCCCTGTGGACCTGGGTTAAAGCTTCTAATATTGGTATTTGCATATTAATAAAATAATTTCTGTACAACTTCATGTGCATAGGCTCCCTACATGTTGTATATATTAAATATATATATACACTTGGTGGAGAGGGGATTAGGCTGATACGTGAATCTGAGCAGTTTCATGTCAGTCACTTTTGAAGCAGTGGAAGGGTCAGCTTTGTTCTAATGCTGAGATTTGTATTGTGTTCACATTTATAAAACAAGATTTTAATGCTTTGCTGTAGCTCTTTCTCAGTAATTGTCTCTTCATTCTTTGTGAAAAATTAAATACTCCAGTTATTCCTTCAGGAGCTCTTTTCCATAATAAAGGGTAAACTTTTTTATGAGGAACCAAAAATACTGTCATGTGATCTATGTCTGTGGGATACACATCCTGCTAACAGATCCCAAACAAAACTGAATGGGCAGGATTCTCCAGCATATTTATCCATCTTCCTAACTCACTTAAGATTTTTGGGAATCCTTCTAAAATCTTTCCAAAATCTTTTAGACTAGTGGGGTAAAATAACAAAACAAAATCCATTTGTGGAAAATGTTAGCCAAAAAAAGTATCAAATGCAAGATACAAACTGTTCACTGTTATGACAAGCTCTTTTAACCACTCTAAGGGAAAATATTATGAAGGCAGAAAATTAAAGGTCTTTCATGGTCGGGGTATTTCAGCGCTCAGGCTGATACATCAGCAACTGATACCTATTTGCCATGCAGACTGGTAAGTAACTTGGCACTACTGCCCTTTCTCTGACTTTTGCTCTGTGGAAAAAGGAGAGGGAAGAGATATCAATGAATATTTATCCCAGTCGAACAAAGATGTCTTTATCTATTACTGTGATGGAATCCACACAAACATCTTGAGCACAGATAAGATTTTATAACTGTGATTTCACACCATCAATGTTTGATGTAAAAGGCATTATAAGAGTTAAAAGATGAATTTTACCATAGCACATTTTATTTTTATTGATTTCAGCTTCCAGTGTAAACTAATTTAGTCTTCATAAATCAAGTTGAAAAAACAGCTCGATCTCCCTTCTGCCTGTCCCACTCTTATTGGAACTGTGTTCACAGTGCCATTTCACTTTGAGTTTGTGGTCTCTGTATGCAGCAAGCTTCCTCCTTCAGAGCTTTTTCTGTGAGAGACAAATTGTTATGCGTTTGAAGCTATTTTAAATGACTATAAGGACATGGTTGGTGACTTGTTGAAATGACAGGATTGATACTTCTTCAAATGTTTGGAACGGTAACTGAAAGTAAAATAAATGATAACGTGGTTTTGAACTTCAGGACTGTTTCAAGTAACTCAAGGTCAAAAAGCATCTTGCTTTCTCATTTATAGTATTCATACAGATTTACTAAATAGTAGCAATATCTTGCTGCATTTCTTTACAGAAAAAAAAAAAACCCACTTTATTTGAAAATTTGTAATTTACTTGCACTTTGATAACGAATTCAGGGACTACATAGCAATATAACTAAGGCCCAAATATTTTCAAGCTTACTGCTATTGAGAAGTCACTTACTGGACAGTTTCTTTAAAACCAATAAACTACTTCTGAAGGAAGAATAATAATATCCAGGCCTTCATGGTTTGCAATTTCCAAACTATTAAATATGTTTAGTTATTTTTCTCTCTTTACTTATCCCTCTATTTGTTTCTTGTTTGAAATATCTCTGGGCTCTCTGCCTGGCCTTCTTTCAAAATGAAATGCTTGGGTATATCTTTGATTTTAAAATTGTAGAAGACTTCTGCTTCTGTTTGGC
This sequence comes from Leptosomus discolor, assembly GCF_034619465.1. NCBI lineage: Eukaryota > Metazoa > Chordata > Aves > Leptosomiformes > Leptosomidae > Leptosomus > Leptosomus discolor. The sequence goes on from NC_141419.1 coordinate 75,746,253, forward strand.
CACTTTTGTATTAATAAAAACAGTTTTTTGTGATTTTTTTTAAAGTGTAGCCTGTACATCTGCAGTGCAAATCTGAATGACAAAATAAAGGCAATTTTCTTCTAGTGTCTGCCTTTTCCTCAAAAAAAAAAAAAAAAAAAAAAGAAATACAACTCTTTACAAGATACAAGACAAATGACACAAAAGTGAAAGGGCACTGATACAAACTGGATAGGCTTACAACATAATTGAATTAAGTCTTGTGTGCCACATATGATCACAAAGCAGGGCCATGTCTTGAGCACTCTGAATGTAGGGAGGCTGCCAGTCAATAAAAAGACCCTTTAAACTGGTTAAATGCTTCATGAGCGTGTGCAGAACCCTCCTAGCTAACAGGTGGCTGAATAAAACTCAGCTGGTGTTGCACAGGGCTATAGCACTGACCTTCTTTAGGATAATTTCAGCCCTCTTTAAAAAAAAAAATTGTTACTGTACTTGGTGTGGTGGAAACAATTTAAGGATGAATAATTTCTTTTAGTCCCTTGAGGCACCGGTGGCTCGCTCTCCGCTCTCTCTCTCTTTCTGTGTCTCTCAACTGAATTAACATAAAGGAACAGTGACAACAGCAAGCTGAAAAGCGTAGCTGGTGGGAGGATTAAGTATATCATTGAAAGGAATTATGTTGTAAATGACTGGGAGGGGTAGGGGCTTCTGTTCCTTGGTCCCATCTGGTCTTTAAAGAATACCTTGTTGTAATTACCCCCAGATGGCTTTGTGCTACACTGGGTCTGGACAGCCAGGTGCCACTGTACCCTGCTGGGTGTGATATTCATTGCTACATGCAGTGACAAAAATGGACTTTATTGCAACCTAATTTCTTCCAGGGTATTACACAAATATGAAATGAACATAGCTTATCAAACAAAAGCTTAGTGTGCTAGGAGTTGAAACTGTCACACCTAAGACAAGACTGGCATGTTATTTCACTTTTAACAATTGTCTTGAAAGGTGAAAATATCAACAATTTACAGTGTTTGTCTGCTAATAAACATATATTATATCATGTTAGCTATTTTTCCAGGAGTTGGAGTGTTCAAATTACCCTAAGGCAATTGCTGGAAATGGTAGGGTAACAAAAGCCCGTTACAAAGTCAGTTTCATGACAAGATTTGCTGTAGGCTAAGTTCGGGCCCAATCCTGGAAGACATTGGCATACTGGCCTCTCCTCAGCCCCAGTCTCAGGTCTGTGCTCCTACCGCAGACACAAAGTTTGGTACTTCTTTTCTCTTTTTATTGATATTTTTGCATTTATTTTATGTAGTTTCTGGTATTTTTACTGCCAAAATTATACCAGTCTTACTTTGTCATATCCTCTTCCAAAAAGCAGCTGCTGAAGCTATTCTAAAAGAATCATTATTACTATTCAGAACTAAGCCTTTTGCCACAAAAGAAGGAATAGAGACTTGAGGAAAAAATAAAGCACAGGATTCAAAATCCTGACTTGCTCTGAAGCAACTAAATTTTTTTCCGAAAGCAGGGAGTCAGCACTTCTTTCCTCGCTGAAACTCCACCGATGTGTAGAGAGAAAAATGCCACATAGAGTACATCCCTTCCCACCTCTCCTGCTCCCCTGCTCTGCCACACACCTTCCCCTGCCCCACTCAGGAGCCTGGTATTTCCTCGGAGCAGGTTTCTGTGGACACATGCAGACAGTCCCAGTGTTCGCTGCTGTCCTCTGAGCCAGATTCTGGAGGTCTTGCAGCTCTGTGGTACTGTGCTGGAGCAAGTGCAACTCCTCTCTTAGAGTCTTAGGCCACTATGATTTATTCTGGTATTTCTAAGTTAACTGTAAACTAACTAACCTGAGAATTGCTAACAGTAGGAACTTGCAATGGGCAAGCCACCAAGTACGTACACAGCTTCTCCACTATGTTTTGTACAGCTCATGCACAGTTCCCTTATTCCCCAACTGCCAGAGCCACCAAGAGACCAAGGTGCTTGTCCTCAGACAGAAAGGGCTATCCCCGCAATTCCTGATCACCACAACACCAACGACAGCATCTGCTTCTTTTCTGAGATCTGAAAGGGAATAAAATGCTGATTGCCAGCTTCCTGCAGCTCCATTTAGTGTTGACGGTGCAAAGATTGTCCTTCCCCAGCTTTTGCTTGCTTTCCACCACGTTGCATAATCAAGAGGAGATGTAAGTGTGTGGCAGCTGGTTTTCAACTGCAAGTTAACAAACATGCTCAACAGATGTCAGTAACTCATGAAGAAGTTGCTCTTTACATCTTCTAATCTATCTGTGAAAATGTGTAAGTATACTCACAGCTGAGTTCTTAGCCTCCTTCATTATTATCATCTGGTTAGAAATGTACTTCAGAGAGAGTAACCCTATTTGTTTTTGTTCTAAGGCTCTTTTATTGTGTCCTGACAATGCAAATTTTAAGACTATGATATTTTCTGAGAAGGAAAAGAAGTCTTAGAATATAGAAAATTAAAACTTCCAAAAGGTAATGACATTTAAAAAAAAATAGTCTCTAATTAAAACATACGTCAAAATGTGACTAGTCCTGCCTTAAATCACCAGCTAGATTTTTTAACTTGGGAATTACCAGCAGATAATTACAGTCTCCCATTTTCAGAATTCAGCCTTCTCTTTTAACAGGTAACCCTTGATTTTACTAATTGCTAGTTACTCAGACTTCAAAGCAGTCATATCAAACACAGAACTACAAGACAAAATAGATTTTTCACCCATTCTCTGTAACTCGGGCAACAAAATTTTATGGAATGTCTCTGATCAGTTCTTATTCGTCCTTTCCAGGAAGTTCAAATTTGTCTATAAAGCCTCAGTGTCATCTTCAATCACCGTTACAAATACTCTCAAAGGAAATATAAGTGTTGTCCCAGAGACTTGGCAAACAAGTGCATTAGTCAATCAGATCCTTTGCTATGAAAAACAATGGGACAAATTCTGACATTAAAGAGAAGGTCAGACTTATGCTGACAGTACTGTGTAGTGGCAGGTTTCTGCATGTTGTCCAAGATAGTTAGAGATGTTTTCTCTCTTTCTCTGTCCTTCTCTCCCTTTCTCTATTTCCTTCTCCTTCTCTCTTACATGTTCGTATATACATATAACTCAGGGAGAAATTCTAAGATATTAGACATCTGTAATTATAACATCTACCCTGTTAAAATTAGCAAAGTAGCAGTTTACGTGTGTTTTTCAAAAGCTAAGCCATATATGAGAAACTTATCAAAGTCAGTTTGTTTGTATATGAGAAAGTGATACATATGCCTAACATAATGAAATGGTCTACATAAATCAGACATGCTTGGGAAAATTAATTTTGGTCTATGTATACTTCTCTACATACGTGATTTCCAACACATAAATACAAGTTATTTACACAGAAATGAGGAAAAACATCAGTTCTGGCTTTCAGTGTGAGTTACATTGGTACAATAATTGGAAAAATGAAGTTCCCACATCCTTCATTCTGACATCAACAATACCCAATCAAGAATAAGAATTATCTGAATTTTGCATATGAAATACAGGGTCCAGTTTGGACTTAATTCTGGACCTTTGTTTTGTCAGTGATGTCAGCTCTATACTTCACGTACCTCCCATAGAAGCAGTACCTTTGACAAGCCTCCGTCAGGCTGCAAACGTCTCATTACTCAGCTTCTTCCTCCAAACCTACTTCTAGTGACAAAGAAATTTGACCGATAGCATGTCCTGCTGCAGAATCTGTACGCAATCTAAGAAAAACATTTCCAATCTGTTATTACTTTAACAAGTATGTTGCCCCTCTACCCTATTCTCATTTTTTCAGGCTGGGAAGACCTGATAGAAGGACTGTCTTTTCCTCTCTGTGGAAGATGCCTAGCATTTTGTGGCATTGAGATAACTAGAGAAATTAAAGAAAAAATAGCAATATAATTTTAATATGTATGACTTAATGACATCAATTAATCTAACTTTTAAGCTTTATTTCAGTATTCGTCTTAAGAGATTATGCAGTTCTAAGCAATTTTTACTACCTATGATTAATTATTATCTTCTGAATGTAGAACATTAATACAGTCCCTCAGTAGGTATGTTCATCCAGGAGGCTGAATATTTACAGGCAAAGCAGAAACACAGAGCACAGGAGATGACAGATTTATTGACGAATGTGCTGTTTAGTCAATAGCACTGAAGTGAAGCTGTGTCGTATTGAACCATTTTGTCAGGAAGATCTTGAATAGTCAGCTCTCACAATTAGGGGTTTTTTAGTTTTGTTTTGTGGTGTTTCAAATTTGAAAAAAAATTCTTCTAGGAAGAGTTATATAGGCATCAGTGACAATTTTTATTGAGCATTTCTCAACCTTCTGGATGTTCCTATTAACTAGGTTATGATCCTGGTTTAAGATGTTTCGTTACAGGATGCATATTCAGAGTTAACATGGTTTTAAATTTGCATACTATCTTTGACTTTGCATGGAGATGCTGCACATACCTGAGTAGCACCTACACAAGATAACAGACTTACTATAACTTACCAAAAACAAACAAGCAAAACATTCTTGTTGCCTTTCTGCATTTTGGGCAAGACTGCAGCTCCTGAGAAATCTCTTTGTTTCAGTGCTGGATGGAGAAAATAAAGCTGATTAAGTGAAAATACATAAGCACAGACATGAAAGTGTAGAACAGAAAGCATGGAACACCCAAAACTGTACATATACATGTATGTGTGCCTATGCATACACATACACATACACATAGCTAAGAACTCTGGCACATCTTATCCAGTACAGGGCACATGAGAATTCAACGGCACCAACTTGGCTGGAAAGCAATAACTATAATGTCTGAATTCACTGACATAGTATGGAAGAAGATATCCCAATTTCCTGAATTATTTGTCTTCTAAGAAGCACCTTTCTCTCTCTTATTTTGAGAGTTTTAGGGTAAATCAGTGTATATTTATTGGAAATAAATTTTTGTAACAAGGTCTGCTCTTGCTTAATTCTCAGACTGGTCATCTTGAGGCATGGTGTAGCATTGCAGTGCATTTTTAAAAGTGGCAGCAGAAATGAAAAAGCTCCTCTGACAAAACAGCATGGCCTTAATGAGAAAAATATGATGCATTTTCAAGCTGGTGAGTTGAGTGTAAATTTTCAGTATTTGCTAAGCTGAAAGCCTTATTGTTTCATAGTTGGAATTTACAGGTAATCAAAAATGACTACATCCTAGTGTTGAGGATCTTCCACTCAAATTTCACTCATTAAGCTTTCAAACAGTCTTAAAGTCAAGCCAGACCTCAAACCATACTCTAAAAAGCTGTGAACCCTCTTCTACACATGGACATATCTTTTTAATTATTATTAACCTGAATCACTTGACTTTATGGTGATTTACGGACGTTTATGAGGTGGAGCCTTGCAGTGCAGTGTGGTTGCCATGGGCAGAGTACAAGTCACAGCAGGGAACATGCAGGTGGTGCAAAGCTTTTCTGAGCCCTGCCTTGAAAACAGCAGGGTTCTGCATTTGCCAGTGTTACAGTGCTTTAAACGAGGCCACAGAGAGTTAGCATAGGGATGTTCTCACTCATTCTCTGTTTGTAGACTACTCCCAAATTAGTAATAGCCAGCCCTTGGCTGGGGTGGTGAATGTGGGAGCTGAGCTGAGATTGGGGTCTAAGGCAGAAGGTAAGGACGTGAGCAAGAGTGGGTGGTGGGATGCGAGATATGGAATGTACCAGGAGGATCGATCAGTGAGGTTGCTGGGAAAGCAGGAGGTGGCAAGTGCTGGCAGTCGCCTTCAACAGCCACTTCTACCCAGCCACATTTAACTGCCTCCAGCCTTCTTCAACCAGGTCATGCGCTGTGCATTTAAGCATTCCTACTGATTTCAGTGGGAAGACATACCCCTGCGATAACATTTGGTAGCATGTGTTTAAATACTGTTATCCTTGTATTATTTTTATGCTTTCCTTTTCCTCTATAATTACTGTGTAACTACTTCAATGGTAAACACTTTGTGGGCAAGGATGTCCTGTACACAGACACCCAGTTCTAGAAAGGACATTTCTTCTGTGCAAGTGGTATAAGTAATATAGCAAGAAACCTAGCCGTAAGTCTGGTGCTGAGATCTTCATTCTGGGAATAGTCTCATCAACGCAAGACTACCTATGGTTGCGATGGTTTATTCTGTTTTATGTAAATAATGCAAACCAGAATAAAATAATTTACTTTTCTAACACATTAGAATGTGAGCATTGCAATTGTGGTTCTTGCTTGGTAGGCACCTACTTCCTTTGAAATGTTCTGAAAAACAGGTCATTGCACTTAAAGAGTATCTGTAATGCTGAGAAGGATTTTTGTCTTCTGTAAATGTCGTTGCCACAGACCAATATAGCAAGGTTATTACTTCCACAGAGTTAAAGACAAAGGGAATGGAGGTGATGTTTTGGGGTTTTGTTTGTTTGTTTTTCCTTTTTTCCAGAGAGTCTACAGTGTACCATAAGGATAATTTGAATTACATAGTTTTTATGGCAAAAAAGTCGTATCATGCAATGGTCCAATATTATGACTAAAGTGGTATTAAAACTTACATTTTAGTTTAAGCATCAGACTCTTTTTGAAAGCTATGAACTAAATTTAAAAATCCCACTTTTCTTTTGAATGTAATGTTTCCCTCCCAGCCCCCAATTTTAAAGTGATGTTTTGTAAGGGTTGTGGTTACTGTAATGCCGTCACACAGAATGAGTGATCACTCCTGACTCTTAATGAGTGCAAATCACAAGAGACAAAATTCTTTTGCTGGGTGGGAGATGGATGGGAAATTCAATTCTAAACTGTAATGTTCTGGAGTAGATGATAAAAGTATGAAAACTTCCAAAGAAAATCTACTTCAGGGATTAAAAGAAAATTCTCATTTGTTTGCAGATATAATGAGTACTCAACGTACTCTTAATATATTTCTGCAGTTAGTGCAATATTTCATAAAAAACCTGTGAGAAGCAAGAATGCTCTCAATTTTCTACTTCTCTGCTATTTGCAATTACTTAGTGCACAATATGCTTTTAAAGCAGCATCTTGAAAACAGAGTACATTACACAGACATTGTGTAGAAATCCACAACTATAGTATCCTGAAAGGAAGCACTCATAACAGTAATCCTTTTCTTTGACATACAATAAATTTTTATGAGCTAATTTATTTTTAAGTTGAAGAGGTTATAGTTTGCAAGGGCCAGATAGAAACTGGTCCTGAAACACGTGAAAATATATTCATGACCAGCGAGAGCAATACCACTATTTTTAATAGAAAGTTAATGTAGAGATCAGTAATAATCTTTGCTTCTTCATACATAGAAATTAGTATTTAAGAAAGCACTGACAGGTTTGACAAAAATTAATTACTCAGTATACCTAGTTTTCTAAAGAGGAGTAAGAAGAAAACTCTCTATTAGATAAATTTTGTAAATTATGTGATCTGCTGCTAATGGAAAATTCAATAAAGCACCTGAATAAATTTTTAGGTGCAGTCAGTGCTTATCTACACCCACATGAGCATTCGCAATTCAACACAGAAAAGTTCTATCAGATTATCCATTTCATCTCCATGTTGAGGAAATACCATTAACCAAATTTTTCTGATCGTTTAATCCAGACTGCATTTAGTTCTTTTTGGCTAGAATCAGTGTTCAGCCAGATCGGCGTCTGCCCTAGCTCCCTATGTTCACCACAGATGCCCCATGGAGTCAGAGAAATGAGCCATAGCCTCTGTTTCTATCATGCTGAAGTAACTACATCAAAACATGACTTCTTTCCTGTATCGTCTCTCCACATTTTCCCTGTTGTGACCTATGTTCTCCTGTACATTTTACCTTGGAGAGAAGGAGGATGGTTTAAAGAGTAGTAGCATGAAAACTCTTTCTATTTTACTTTGTATTCTGACGTCTCACCATCTACTCTCTGATTAGTCCTTTAGAGCATACACCTCTTGGTCTCATAAGACTGTAAACTCCAATATGTGTGGATAAATATTCAATTTAGTGCTTTCAAGGTAGAGCAGACAAGGTGTAGCTAAAACTATGCAAACTAATTTTCAATAATTTGTCCTCAAATAGTCCATTGAGAAGATTGTACAGACTTACGCAAAAGCGGAGAACAGACATAAAAAATGTCTTGTAAATAAATGGCAATTCCTGTCTATTTATCGTAAGTGAGGATATGTCTTCACTCAAAATCTCAGCTATGATTGCCACTACAGTGCTCTACAATTGTGAAGACAAGAGAATGTTATTCTCTCAGATTTCATTCTTCTCTAATTTTTTGTTTTATTTCACCTCATACTTTTTCTTCTAAATGCAAAACTCTAACAACTTGTCAGTCACATCTTACAGTGTAGCAAAATCGCAAATTAAATTGGGAAGGGATGGTAAAACATGTTGCCCATCTATTCTGTAATCAAATATCTCCCTAGATCTAATCAGTAAGAGGACAAGCCAGCTGAAATGCTTGTGCACATCTTTACATGATATTCTCAGTGTCAGCTGAACCAAGCAAAAAACTGTGTGAAGATTCACTCCTCCGAGGCCTGCTGCAGTATTGATTCTTTATTAAGGTACTCAATAGCAAAAAGAAATTCTGCATGATTATTCAAACATGCTTCTGAAAACACTATGAAGTATCCCCTGTCTGACACTACCTTCTCAGACAAATTTTAATGCACACTTTAGAAAATAGTCTAGTAATAATTTTGAATCGGACAATTGACTTAAGAGTCAAAAAAGTCACATCACTCTTGAACAGCAGTACAAATTATTGAAAAATTCTTATTCTGCTTCTCCTTGGATATTGATTCATTTCTATCTAAGTGGAAAGAAAGAAAACTACAATTACAGCAGCGCTGTTCATGCTACTATACTTAGGTCTATCAGGTTTTCCAGTATTAACCCCCTTTGTCACTGGTTTCTAAACTCAACAGTAGTCTGGCACCCACAAGCTCAGATGCTCTTCAACATCTGAATCCTAACAAGGATTATATATTTAAAATATTTTTGGCCATATTCTGTTCTTAGTTATCCTACTGTAAATCTAGACTCCTACTATAGTACCTGAGCACTTTTCCACTTTTTGCCATCTTCTAGGAATGATTCTGTTCAAAAATAATGCATGAAATCGACATTTCTAATCTCCTAATACAGATTTAGTAATCTGGAGATTTCAGAGAGGAAGAAAGTGCTCCAATGCTCCTTATTATAGTAATGATTGGATTATGTTTAACCTGATATGTTAAACATATTGCACTTGAAAATCTTTTTGATCATTATCAGGTCTGTAAGTGCATCAGAGGAGTTTTTTGTGTCTTAAAAAAATTGCTAGGCATTTTATACTGCATCATTATACAGAAGAGAACAGAGTTCTCTAGATCAGCGTTTCTTTATCTGCCAGATAATTTGTTCAAATGGCAGTGAAGAGCTAGCTCTTGTGGAGAGGCACTGATGATGTATGAAGTGGATGGAGATTTAGCAACATATGGTACAGTTTCAGAGGGATGGGAGGAGGTGTATTTGGTTTCATTTTTCTAATTAGGAAAACATCTTTCAAAGTCTAGAAACCCCCATTTTAGACAATGTTATAGTTCTAGGTCAGCCAGCCTAAAGAAACTATTTTCAATATTATGGGTGACAAATCTGAACTGACTGTTGAATTCCATATTCAGTTATTTGACATTTTTTCTGACTAGTGTGAAAAGAAAAAGTAAAACTTTATGCTAGCCTAGTGCTACCTTAAAAAAGGAGGATCAAGGTGTGCCTATTTATTTCAATTCATTTCGAATCAGGATCTAAACCTGGAGGATAGCACTTTAACAGTTATTTAATTTTGTTCTCATGAAATTGATGGTAAATAACTTCTTTCTAACTATAATTTAAGTGCAGACAAAATTAAATGGACTTTAATGAAATTTTAACAGGTTCATCATTTAGCAGTTTTTAGTCCTTTGAAAGCGCAAGCAGTGGCAAAACCAAAAGAATATTCTGTCATACCGTACCATCAGATACCATATTTTAGGTTTTCCTATCATGCCTCAGTTAAATATTAGAAATAATGAGAGATCAATCCTAATAACAGGTTGACTATTTCAAGGCTTTAAAAAATGGGTTTGTGTATTATTTTTAGATTTGTTTCTGGAAAATTATCTTGGAAACCTTCTGAGGATCAGCCATGATTACAGAAAACTAGAGGGAAGCCTGAAATAAAGAGCAGATGTAAGAGTCATTAGCTTGGAAAAACCTGTACACTTCAGCAATGGCACCTTTGCTGAAAACAGTCTTACATCATTGCATCACAAACTGAAAAAGAAAAGAAACTCTTAAATTACTTCTGAGAGCTAATGCAGCCAGATGTTTCAGTTTAATTTTGTTGAATTAAGGAAAGAAAAAGCAGACTTTATCACAGTCATTAACAAAATCTATTGCCATAGAAATTAATCACAAGTGAGATTTGAAATATCACCTATTCGCAAATTACATGTGTAATTTACAAAGCATTTCAAGCTTATTAAGTGACCTATAAGGACCTATTTTTCCTTCTTTCTTCTCAGGTACGGGTCGGAAATTAGCATCAGAGGACTTGTTTTAAAGCAACACACATGATAATGCTTTTTTCACTCATATTAACTGCACTGTGAAAAGGATTCAGTTAAGAGTGGGTTAACCAGAGTTAGTGGGTTCAAGTGTACAGAGAGTGGGTTAAAGTGTACTGAACCAAGTTTATTGAGAAAGACATGACAGTGCCGTGTCTTGTGGAGCACTGTGTTGAAGAGAGATGTTGCTGTCTCTCTAGGTGATAGAGGAGTCGGTGACAAAATGAGGTAGTGACCCACTCAGAGATGTCTAACATATGCTGGCACAGATGCTACCAGACGTCTCCCACAAGGAAGGACACAGGGAGTGATTATTGAATATTAGGGAAATTTGTACCACAGAGGATTAAAGCTTCTTTCTTTTCTTTTCCCATTTTGGTGGAGAGGAGGAGAAAAGAGAGGGATCGTGTCACTGCCCTGATGTAGTGAAGAACAAAAGACAAGCAACTGAAGTTCAACTTCATGAGCTGCCCCCCTCTTGATATATGTAAAGCCACATGTTCGAGCAACAGTAGATTAATGTGGAGATCTTTCATCTCCAGAGATAAGAGTTTAAATCTAGGTCAGATCCCTGTGGTAGCATTTTGAGACGAAATATAAGACTGTCCATGCTATTTTTGCTCCTAGAAAAGTATAAAATTGTTCACTGCCACATTTTGCATTTTATTTTGTAAATTAGTTGATTTCAGCAGTTTTAAAATTCATATACATGTTAAATGAATATGTAATTAGTAAATTTGTTTGTTGGACATTTGTTTTCCTCTGTTGCCCCTATTAATGAAATGCATAAAGCAAGCTCAACATAGGGATACACAAACACAGACCACTAAAAGAACAAAGGAACAAAGGGCCAAATTCTTACAGTGAAATTGCCCATGGGGGAATGCTGATAGTTCAAACAGAACCAGATGTATATATAAGTAATAAATAAAAAATAGCAAGTATTAATTTTGTGATACGTTGTGGAGTTCATATACCAGGTTTCATACAATGCATGCCTGAATTTGTTAGTGTGAGAGAATATAATACAACTGTCTGTATGAAAGGTTTGAATTGTTTCAAATTATTGACATTGACATAAAAATGTCTGAGCAATAAAAATGCTGTTCTGCCTACTCAGGTATGAATTTAACCAAAATAGAAGTAAACTTGGGACTAATCTTTTTTTTACAGATATATCTTTCTTATTATGATATTTCCTGGTAATACGTCTGTGCACACAAATGAAGATTTTAGAAATACAATAATACATTGAATATTTCATTGAGCTTTCCATTGTAGTTTGTGGCCTTTAAAAGATATGGACGTAGTAAGAGACAAGAGAATCCAGGGTTGAAGCTCTCCATCCACCTGATATACCCAGAAGACAGACACACACAGTGCAGAAAGGAAGAGCGTTGCGGCTGTGCATTCCCCACTCTATTTTCAAAAATGTCTTTCCCAATGGAGCAAGGAAAGTCTCTTCAGGGAAATTTCATTTTCAGAGAGATAATTTCAAAACTGAACTTGAAGAAAGAGTTTGTCTGCAGAAATTACATCTACAAGGTGTACACCAGGTTTTGGATTTCTAATCTGTGTTCACAAATACAGTTCCTGTATTGCAATAAATGCTCCTGATTTTACCAACAGCCACAGTCCTGAGAACCACTTGGCAGGCAGATAATGCTTTAATAGAAAATAATTTTAAAAAGAGGAATTGTTATCAGAGGACCCAACTGAAGTACATTAATGAGCTCACAAGCTCAACTCCCATGATGCTTAATCTTTCACACCATGGTTTCTCTTCTGCCTTCCTTTCTCAAGTGTTAATTTCCATAAAGATATATTTTTCTGAAGAGAAACGTCAGGATTGGGACCAATAGACATGTTTTTCTTATCCAGTCCAAGACCCTCTTCTACATATAATTTTCTGTCTGTGTATGGTCTATGGGATTAACTGGATTTCCTGTTGTTTATAGAGTCTAAAAATAGATTTTAAAGTATTTTTTAAAAGGAGAAAGTTGTGCCACTTTTAACCCCCAAAATCTTTGTCTTGCTAGGGAGCAAACTCTGGCATCAACATACAAGACAATGTAAGCCTGTAAAAATTGATTTAAAGGCCTACCCATAAGACTACTCTATTTATGTGCATGCATGGCAGCAATGAAAAAAATCTTTGGACAAACTAACAGATTTTCTACCTTTTTTTCTTCTTTGGGAGTGTTACCCTCCATCTCTAGTGTTCCTCAAATGCCCCAGGTGCAGCAGCCTCCGTCATGGGGCTGCTCTTTTTCTGCATCTTTGATTGAACTCTTTGATGATGTCTCCAGACAACAAATAGATACCAGGCACAAAGACATTTACAAAGCAAATTTTTTTCAGAACATAATTCAGACAAACTCTGGCCCTATTGATATTTATATAATTTCTGGAAGACACAAAGAGAAAATAACATGATTTTTTTTTTTTTAGGTTCTGTACAACATGAAGTGGATTTGAGTTAAATTTTCAACACCATCTATTCATTTCTGTGAAGATTATTGTCAATTATTAACACACTCCTGGGAGTATTCATGACACTTCAAAAATAGTTTTGTTCCGAGAAGCTTAAAATATGAAGATTAGACTTTGTGCACCTTAGTTCAGCAATCTGGATGGATATATTATTTTTGCATGAGTAAAGCAAGCAAGCAAGATTTGCTGCTTAATTATACATCAAAATAGAAAATATCTGAATGCAAGAAATGATATATGTGAAGACAATGGCTAAAAATCAGAAGTAATAATTTTAAAAATGAGCCTTTAAAAATTAGCTTCTTTCTTCTCCTGCTTTTGTTTGCATCATTCCAGGTTTAATAACATTTTCTTTACAAGAGAAATGGAGTAACGCAAGACAAATTCAAAGAGATGCATTGATAGGGGTTGTGAAATGGTCTGGCACATAGCATAAAAATGGATGTGAGAAAATATCATGCAGCTAAATCAGTGCCAGAAAATGATGCCATCTAAGGAGTGAAAGCAACACAGTCAGCTACATAACAATATGACTTTGATATAACCCTACAGGCAGTTCTAAACCCACAAGCAGTCAACACTGAACGCTGCCACATTGCTGGCAGTGAATCCATACAAAGGACTAGCCACAGGCCATGATGCCACTGCAGGAAGAATATATATTTCAACATTTGACATCTTGCTCTAACAGCTGCCAAGTTTGGCTGTAGCTATTGACCTGATTGCTCAAGGACAGAAAGGAAGAAGAGAAGAAGCAATATAAGCAAGAGATAGAGATTTAAAGATCAGAAACATCCATGTAGATACATGAGCAGACACACTGCCCATAGGCACTAAAGATCTTCTTCTGGGAAATCAAATCTGTATAATTATACAAACAAATATAACCATGTTTAAAGAGATTTAACATAGTGGAGATAAATGAAAAAAAAAATATTATTTTCGGAAAGTACCTGGTCCTTGGTTATATTCAGCAAGGTTTCACTGCAGACTTTCGCTCCTACATGCTTAAGAATATGCAGTGTTTCAAGTGATTCTGAATTAGAAAAATTTCAAGGGGGAGAATCATGCCCAGGTGACTGATGAAAAGATTTGGATGTTTGGACCGCCGCGTTACCAAAATCTGATCAGATTTAAAGGTAAGGAAAAGAATTAAAAGCTGTTACTTTCCAGTGGGCTTCCACCTCCTTTACAATCAGAATCTCCGATTTAGCATAACCTTCACCGATCCTGGCCCTGTTCACAATTTTCTCTTTCCCTTTTTTTGCTGTTTTGCCCAGCAGTGAAATCTCCATGGCGAGGATTGTCATTTACTCCAGGGCAGGTTTATCAGGGAAGCTAATGGAGTTGTCATGTCCCCTTAAATACCCATTAACACTTCCCCCTGTGATGCATATTACGTGTCACAACAAGCACGTGATTGAGCAGGTCCACTTTGCCACTGTCAGTCCACTGAGTGAAAATGCAATTTGTTTCTTTATTCGGGCAAGACATAATGAAACTGTTAATTTTTGCTTTAGACTAACCATATGTATTTTATTTTCTATTTACTTCTAAAACCAGTTATTGGAACGGGTTACTCTGTCCCAAGGTTGTGTTTAATGGCACAGATGTGAAGAAAACAGTCATATATTTGTCATTGCCTTTTGGAAGCAAGGCTGTGTAGCTCCCTAGTAATATATGCTTTAGTGCTTTGTGGTCTGTGGCTGAATTATAGAGCTAAGAAACTGTTACAAATGGAAACTGTGTATGCTTAAGCTAGAAGATAAGGACTAAAGCTATTAATTCCGTGTTCTCTTTATGAGAATTTCTGTCGAAATTATTCCAATATTTGTCTCAACAGCAATGAGCTGTTATACTTCTACTACAGAATGATGCACAAAACAAAAGGAAAACAAGATTAAGGAAATTATTTTAATATTAAACACTTCAAAATGTGCTTAGAAGTGAGGGGTTTTTTCTCCAGTATTTCCTTGAAAGCCCATTTTAAAAATACTTATTCTGAAAAATGTATTTTTCCTTTTGCACTTAAGGGGTGGATTTATGCATTGGATTCTATACTTTAAAGGGTTTTTTATGATTATTTGAACTGTGAAAAGTGGTAGGTAAGAATCTATGTTCATATGTCCTAGTACCTTCTACAGTTCTTATGAATTCTGTGTGTTCTGGCATATTACTTTGTGAAAAGTAATTACTGACTGGCCCGATGAGTCACACTTTGACAGCTACTTTAAAAGCGAGTTCTCTCCAATTTGGGTAAAGCAAACAAACAATGAATGACATAGGAACTGTTCAAACAGCTATAGCAGTTCAGCATCACAAGTCACTTGTGAAATCTGTAATATGTGAGGAGATTTGGAAGTGAATGTAAGTACGACTCAGTATAAAAGGCAGCCTGAAGTTTTAAAGGTGACCTGCAAGCAAAGTTGATTTGTTTATTTTCCCTGAAATGAGTCCTGAGGTTATTTATTTATTTATTTTCACCTTCTGTTTTTGAGAATGTAAAAATAAATCTTTGATTTCCATCTCTCTTATTACTCTTGGAGATATAATGAATGTGAAGCCTGTTGAATATCTGTTTTCGTCTTGTTGGAGGGAGACAAGTATGAAGACAGGGTTTGCCAGCAATTGAAAGGAAGATACTGTGAAGGGAGAAGGATGTTGAGTATTTACTGAAATCAACCTTTAAAGAAATGTTTAATTTGACCAGTTAAATGCAAACAAAGAAATTTGCCTAAAAACTCCCTCTTTTTATTTCCATTCATCTTTGCTTTTGCAATTTTCTTCCCCAGCCTTGTCCAGACAAAGCTTTTTCCTTGATGGAAAAAATGTGAAAAAACATCCTCAGATATTGTCATGTCTGGCCATTCAGTGGTGGGAGAAGGGTCACTGGAACTGCCCTCTGTTGTCGTGCTGCTCTGCAGCTTGGCACAGGGCAGTACAGATCAGTGCAAATCCAGCCAGCCCTCTGGTATGGGTTTTATTCTATTTAGGGAGAAAAATTGTATATTGACTCCTGACATTTCCTGGTAGAACAGAACAGTTTCTCTAGAATGGCCAAGGAGAGTTTTTCTCATTTTGTTATAGGGTAAGAGCACACACACACATTATGTGCCACAATTTAGCCCTTCTGCCATGGGCATTCATACCAGCTGAGGAGCTGATTCTAGAGGTACAACAAGATACCAGCTTTTGAGTGTTTGTTTTTTAAATATTGGATTATGTTTACACGTTCCTATTAATAGAGGCTGACATTTAGCTGACTACACACCGTGTCAGCTGCTTGAGATTCTTGGATGAGAATAAAATAAACTTCATGATTCATTTACTGAAGCTGTAGAAAAAAATCTTACAAGAAGTGAAAGATCTAAGCTGGAATGATTTCTCTTCCTCTTTTGAAGGCAGCATGCTAAAGGTAGACTATGATGTGCTTAGAAGAGATAGATATGAGTGCAATATAGACATACAGATAGACAATTGTAGTAATAGTATAGTAGATGAGGAAAACTGTAAGCATTAATAAATAACACTGATTTGAAAATGCATATATGGTGAGTAGCACACCAGATTCCCTTTATTCAGTATATGAAATAAAAGGTTTCACTCTTCCTGGGTTAAATCCTTCTATCTGTATTTTGATGAAGCTCTCTCTGAGGTCAGTGACTAAACTAAGAGAAGACAAATTCCAAAATAGACTCTACTGCTTGCTTTGCAGAAGTTAAAAATTGATGTTCATGTGGTATGTATTAGTCAACGCATAGCAAGCTGATTCTGATTTCAAGAAAACACAAATCAGAACTGACTGTCCTGAAGTGAGTGGAGCTACTGAGATGTGAAACTCCTGTTAAATCGTAGTGAGACCTATGGATGCATTTTTAACCAGGCAGATTTCTTTTTTTTTATTCTGAAACAGGGAAGAATAGACACTGAAAGCCACCTGGGAAGTATTATTTGAAGTGGAATGGGCCAGGATCAGTTGAGTTATGGAAGCAGCAGATAATACCTACACCATTTAGCAGTGCTTAGGTAAACTTGTAGGCGCAGGTAGTCATCAGCACCCATGCTGGCAATGTGTTACAACAGTCCCTCCTATACTTCTGGCCCATGGCAACAAAATATCTCCCAACAATTCCCTGACACAGAAGCAAAGGCCAGTCAGCTTACTCAGAAGACAGTCCGGATGCTATCTTGCTATTCTGGTGAACAAAAGGAATGAACATTGCAGAGGCTCGCTTTTCCACGTCAGCTGATGTCAGTTCCAGATAAAGGTTCTGGACATATTTGAGTTACTAGTATTGTTCTATCCTTCCTTATTGTACAGATCTAGCAATTGTATTTTATGGATTTATGAAGAATTTCAAGACTTTGTAAAAAAAAGGAATAGGCATTAATAAGTTTGCACACAACACTTAGAAAGTATTTAGCACAAACAGAAACTGTTAACATATTTAAAACAATGAGATTTACTCATGGTTGAGATATTGCCTTTTTCTCCAGAGCCTGATGTAGTCTTTTTGCATTATTGCATTCATTTTCTGCTAAAAACTTGACAGAAAATGCAAGACTGCTGCTCCTGTTGTGCCCAGCCCTCCTGATTTGCTGAGTAAGAGCTTGTCCCTCTGCATCTCAGAAAGAGAGAACTGAGTGGGAGTCACAGGGAATTTTGGCTTAGTCCTCTGGATGATAGGGTTCTTGGCCCACCTTGCAGGCAGAAAACATGACACTCTCCTACCTGCAGGAGGAGGCAGAGTTTGGAGTGATAGAATTTGTCAAAGACAGACCTAAAGGTTTTTTTATATTACAAAATCAGAGCTGAAAAAAAGGTCAAGATTGTAGAGTTCTGGTGGACGATGAGTCCATGACGATGTTCAAACATAGGGCAGATATTGAGCAATGTCCCGGCAGCTATATAGTTTTAACGTGTCAGCAATTCAGGTTGACACCAATAACACAGTGAGAAATAAAGATGGCTAAAGAAAGAATTTGGAATTGTAAATCTGGAAATCAGGACAGCACTGTTCCCCTGAGAGAATGCAACACTAGAGGCAAATTTTGTGGAAGAAGGTTAAGCAGTGAGCAAAGGGAGTGGTGCTAACCAGTCCCTTATTAGCTTGAAGTAAGGAAGTGTGCACTAACATGCTTGATTGGGAAGAAGCAGTGCCCGGGCAACCCTTCCTCTTTTTGATTTTCTTCCTTTCCTCCTTCCAGATCCTGTCAGCCTCCAGTCCCACACCTGCCATGCTGTGAGTCTCAGAGTTGAGTTGCCCATAAACCCAGGTTACACTTGGGCTGAAAAAAGCAGATGCAATTGTAAAAACAAAGGTTTTAAAAGTAATTTGTAATTTCTACCGGTAGAGGCATTTTATTTGAGACACATAATTGTCATGCAACATTTAATATACCCAACCTGAGGATCATTGTCTTTGTTTTGGTTGGTTGTATAGTCGGGGAAAAGAAAGCGCAGCTGACTTACATAAAAGAGGATCCCATTGGCAAAATACATCCATTGTTGCCCCTGATATGAAGTCGTGCTGCAGCTGTTAGCCTAACCTCTTTTAAAATGATTGTCATATACTGTAGGCTTTTTTTCCTAGAAGGGAGAATACTAATATATGTTAGAGAAGTGCTGTACATACTAACAGCATTCTTCCTCAATGGCTTGGAGTAACAATGCAACTTATTGCTCTGCAAGTACAGACTTCATAAAGATCATGTGAATATGGATACTACAATAAGATTAAGGGTAGTTCTAACTTCTTACAGATTTGTGTTATACTTACCTCAGGACACAGTGCTCCGTTTCTGTGAAATATGACGTTTCCCAATAAAATGTTCACTTGGTGTGGAACAGAGTTGGTGTAAATGGCAAAAGTTCTTTTGTGGGCCACTGGTTTCGGGTAGCTGAGTATGTCACCCTGTGCTTTGGGGTCTTTGGGGGAAGGGGCTGAGTCTGGTAACCTTGGGCTAGATAAAATGGCTAGAAGAATTGAAACAACTAGTGTAATTTTGCCTCTGTTCTCAAGTTGAGTTGTCTGAAGTGGCCTGAATTTCTTACACAATATGCTTTATCCCTTGTGTCTATATAGTAGTTTTGTTTGAGAGAACAAGGTTTATGTGTTGAAAAATGCCGAAGTGCAGCAGAGGTCAAATGTACACACTGCACAGCAAATACTACAAGTAATTTGTGCACCTGTATTTTTGGAAAATGTTTCTTTGTGAGTTACAGTAAAGTGCTTTCTAAAGCTCGGAATGTCTCATTTTTTATTGACTTAAGTATTCCTTCATCTTGAAAACTTAAAATTTGAAGATTAGGTTTAGAAAGTGACTTTGAGTAGGTATTTTTTAGTTTGTTATTGAAAGAGAATGAAAATACAGAATATCTGAGTGCTTGTTTTTCATTTAAGAGGATGGATCATTCTTTAAGATCAATATGAAATCATGTAAATTGCAAAAATTAGGCCTTATTATAATGTAATTACACCTTTACAATTATGATAATACAAAGCTGTAGTGTCCATGTGTACCTGGATATAGCAACACTTAAGTATCTATTATGAGATAAACAGTTGTCATCCTCATTTATGTACATTTGCTAAAGACCAAAATGTAAATGAGTTGCGTAGATTTGGCCATCATAAAATCAATTAAACTGATAAAGGTGTAAACCTGGTTACAATGACAGTGGCTCTGGACAAATGAGTAATTCTTGCAGAGGCAGAGAAATATATACAATAATACTCCTTAAAGTTGTAAGTCAATTAAGTCTGTAGTTTCTCTATGAATAAGTCTCTCTCTATGAATTTTGAACAAGTATAATGCCTGCAGATAAACTCAGATACAAATTAAGTTGCTTTTTCTGTTTTTTTCTATATATAGCACATGCTTAAAAGTATTTTTCTTTGCATAGTATGGTCAATATCAGCATGAATTCAGTTAAATTTCACAGCATAAGCACTTAGAAATTAAGTAAATTTGACTAGAATTTTTGAATTGTGAAATATGTGATGCTATTACAAGATCCTTCACAACAAGAAATATGACTAACATATATCTTTAATACTCTAAGACGAACTGTTCATCTTTTTAAAAAGAAAGAATAATAATATTCAGTATAACACAGCATTCACAGCCAGAACAGTCTATTTAATTCTACACTCACATTTGAAGCATGTAGGGATTTCAGCAGTAAGAAGGACAAACAAATTCACTCAAGAAAATCTCTACTCCTCTGATCCAGCTGTATTTTAATTTTTCATTGGTATTCTTGGATTTCTGCATGTTTAGATTTTTCTTGTCCTGTGCAAGGATGACTTTTCTAACATTATGTTTTTAAATCTGACAAGGTCATACAAGCTAAAAAAAAAGAAGAAGAAGGGTCATCAAAAGGGGAAAAATAACAGAACTACGGTGAAATGGCTCTCTGTTGGCCTTTGTATCGATTCAGAGTGTGTCAAAAGGGTCTTTTGTCGTGCCCCTACCACAGCATACTAATTTGCTAGATCAAGTCTGTCAGAATATCGACTGGAAGTAAAGAACTACAGTGGCAGCTTTTGTGTTTCATACAGCAGGGAGCCTGTGTGTGAAACAGGATTATCAGGGGGTCATGAAGAGAGTCAAGGGATGTCCATCACTTCCCTTCTGGTAATGTAATGGGGCGGGTGCCTGGATGTGATTAAGATGTAGGACACAGGAGGCATAGTGGTGAACAAATCAGACACACACACATGCAAATCAGGTTGGCTGCTATTAACCACATATTTTTAATGAAAAATCCAGAGACAGACCAAACAAATATCTAAACAGCTGCATTCAGATTAAATATCAAACAGTCTATTCAATGCCTGGTTTATGTGTCTGTGCCTGCATCTATGTTCATGTGTAGAAAATGTACAACACATACAAGAAAGGGTTTAATCCTTACTATTTTCCCTTTTTTTAATGCAACATTCCAATCTGCAACTTCTACTTCTTTTTACTGTTGAAAACAGTATAGATGGATGATTACAACAAACACCCAGGAGACGTACAAAGATAAAAAGCCATGCTTTGTGTTATGGTTATACATATACGCCACATTCAGATAGGATGCTCATCGCTCTGCTGTGGGTTTAGCCTTGACTTAGATGTCATTGTCATTTTAATACGGCATGAGCAAAATATCTTTCTGGAAACTGAGAAAAAAAGAGAAGTATTTGTGTGATTGAACAATGTGTAGCTTGATAAGTGCCTCTTTTTAAAATTGTGGCAGTGAACGTCTGCTTTCTGGAGATGCAGACTGCATCTCTGTAGCTTATGAGAGAGCTGTGAGGAGCTTTCTAGCACACACTAACACGATTTACAATCCTTGTCATCTGTACAATCCATTTCTCCTTGGCATTGTTCCTAATCTTTAATCCTTTATTTCTGAAAATTCTGTGCTAAGTAGGAAAACAACATAAGATGCCAGAACAACAATGGCTTTTACATGCACAGCATCTGAGGGGCTGACCCAAACCCCATGGGTTGGGGGAGGAACCCAAACAGGGTCCAAGGGGTTTTGCATCAAACTCCATATTCCTTAATCCAGCAGTATTTTCTCATTCCCTTTCTACTATTTGCTACTCGGCATGACTAAGGCAGTGTTGAGAGCCAATGATAGAAACTATCTTCATTGAGGATCCCTCTTTTTTCTCCCCCTTTTTCCTTTTCTTTTTTCTTTTCCTTTCTCTTTCCCCTTTCCTTTCCCTTTCCCTTTCCCTTTCCCTTGCCCTTGCCCTTGCCCATGCCTTTTCCTTTTCCCTTTTTCCTTTTTCCTTTTTTCGTTTTTGTTTTTGTTTTTGTTTTTTTTCCTTTTTCAAGCAGCAGGGAAAGTTTAACATTGTTTACACAGAAGGTGTTCCTGTGGACACATAGGTAACATTTTATCCCTTTTGAAGGCAAAAGCAAAGCTCTTGTTAGCTGTAATGCAAATAACGTGGTGCCTTGTTTTACATGTACCAACTGTACCTCCTCTAAAAATGGACTAGTTATCAGTGTTGTACAACTGATATCCCATTCAGAGCCAAAGTACCTTGTCAGAAGTAAACAAAGACTGCTTTGCCTGAAACTGGGTAACAAATGATGTCTCACAAACAGGTTTTGGGGGGGAACATACCTGGAAGAGATGATTTTAGTTTAGTGTTGTTTACTAGGGTCAAGCACTGACAGTCAGCTGTTAGGTAGCCACAACACACAGGGGAAAGGAAATTAAGAAGTCCATACCAGGTGAGCTTTTATTTGTTTTCAATGTCTTTGTTCATTGTCATAGCTGCTGTGCAATGTTCATCGCAATGGGAGTTCATGGCAGGATGAAGTGGTAGTTATTTATTAGAAAATAACTTTTCTGTGCATATCTCAGGTTGAAGCAACTGCTGTCATAGGTATCATCTGTATGGAGCTTCAAGAGCAGAACTTGACGTAAAGCATAACTATATGAACAGAAGAGGTGAGCCCTGGGAGCTGCTCTGACAGGAAAGCCTGACTCACTTTCAAGATATGCTATGCATCCATGCTTTGCTGCTGGAAACAACCCTTATTTCTGCCAAGCAACAACTCTCCGTTGCCTGTTTCATAGGACTTTTAAGTTTTAGTTCAGAGTCAGAGACCAGACCTGAAAAAGGCAGAATGGTAAAGAGGATTATTCTTCTGAAGAAAGCCATTCTGGCATTAGTTTTTCTAAACCTCAGATCTTCTTATAAGGGAGCGAATCTCATGATCCTGAATTACCCAAATGAATAACAACCAGCTGAGGTTAAAACAGGTACTGAAAAAGATACTATCTAATTATTTTAAGAAAGGAGAGCTTAGAAAACATGTAAGATATCTGTTTATTTCTTGAGCCTCATGAGAAATGTCAGTGTAATTATAACACGAGGCATACAAGACAGTTGTGCAGGAGGAGACGTACAGTATTTTGTGGCTTCAATGATGACACATCGCTGACTGCCAAGGATATGTAATGTGAAGGTCAGACTGTGACCTGATGCAATTGCATGCTCAGTATTATTTCCTTCTGTCTCACCCAGTGAAATTTTAAATGTAACCCAAAAGTATTTGAAAAGCAAATGAAAGACATCTTTTCACAAAATGAGAAAGTGCAGCAGACAGTAATACCCAAGAAAAAATACTTTCTTTATGATGTCAAATTAATACTTGCCATTTTGAAATACAAAATTTGTTTGCTCCATGTTTTTCCAATCCCCCAAGACTCAGAGTCTCAACTTGCAAATAACATAATGCTAGTGTGAAATTTCACAACTATTTTTTACCTTCAAGGATCTGCCTACCCTGGTAAAGCCCTGGATTAGGGCCTATTACTTGTCACCGAAGACTGTTAGAAAATACCCTATAAGAAACAATGCTATGTCACTAATAGTCAGGATTTTTTTCTTTGTTCACGCACAGTGCAACAAAATGCTGGCAACAAGGGAAAAATAGACCTAAATAGAGTTCAAGGAGATGGCAAAATATGACCCGTCTGCCTGATTCATGGTTACTGGAAGTGGTATGCTTAGCATCAAACCTGCAGTGTAGCTTTCTCTTTTACCACGCAGACATCCCTATACATGCTCATTTATGTTTGAGCAAAGTAGGTAGCTCGTTTTCTATCTGAACTCCAAAGCAAATAAGTACGTTCTGTCTACTTAAAAGTGCCCAGCACATAATGAGATTTCTTAATGCTACCTAGTGCTGTGTGTTGTCTGTCAGTTGTTTTACTCAATTCTAGAGTAACTTTACTTCTATGTGTGTTCATATGTATATATGTATATGTATATACACACACATATTAATATTTTAATGATCACACATGTGAAGCAACCCTTGTTCATCCTTTATCTATTTCCCAAATGGCTTAGGTTTCTGATAAGTGTCTGTAAAGTGCTTTGCAATATTTATTATATATTTTTCAGTCATTACAGCACAAGATTCAAACTGTTTTGATGGCATCTGATAATTCTTCTTGTACCTTTTTCAGTGTTTTGGGCATCATAATTACTTTCTGCATACTGGAAAAGCAGAAGAACATTAGATGTGTTTTGTTTTTTTTCCCCCTACAATTTCTGAATGAGGCATAAGGATTTGTTAAACTGATAGCAAGAAAGTTAAAGTGCACATTTTAGAGCAATTTCTAAAACAATACAAAGTGACTCCTGTGACAAGGATTCCCTTCTGAGAAGGGAACAAAGAAGTACAGATTAGTCCATTAATCTGAACTGTAAATTGTTAATAACATGTTAAATATTTTTCTATTGCTGTAGCAGTATATTTGCACATTGTGACAAGGATCTTTTATGGAAATGTGAAGTGCCCTACTTTTGGAAAGGGCTAGAATATTTTTGGACAGTTGTCCTTTCCTCAAGAATAGCAACAGAGAGTTATTGAAGATGGAGAAGTACTGAGATGTCATAATTAAAAGCCATAATTAAGACTGTAATTAATTATGGTATGTACCATAATTTGACATCTCAGAAGATTTTAAGTTGAAATAGATCAGTCATTCTGATTCTATTGAGTTTTACAGCCCTTGACCTGTGACAAAACAATGAAAAATATTTCTTAATTTTCCTCTAGTTACAGTCAATGTTTTTTTTAAGTAAAGCATCTAACTATCTTAATTTAAGTATATTTAAGTACTGTAAGTAAAAATTTTAAGTACCTAAATAAAATGACTGTATTTTCACAGGGCTTTCTATTCCCTTTAACTGTACTGGAAGTTACGTTCACTTACTCCAGATTCCAAAAGACATGAGATTGTGTCACCAAGTCACAGAGCAGGAGTCTGGTTGTGGCTTTAGCTAGAGAACATGCCTTCCAGCAGGAACTCTGGTACGGAGGGCCCAAAGCAGCACCATAGCTTCTCTCTCAGATTAGTCCCACAAACATGGTATCACAGAACAGGAGGTAGCCATAGTGCTGTGCTTTAAATACATATATTCACATCCAACCTGCTTGAAAGTATGACACAGAAGCCAGTTTCTGAGACTTACACTCAGACCATTAGACCTGACTGAGCTGTGATGATTCAAAGGTCAGCATATGGACCATGTAATTGTCACAGCAGCTTTTAATTTTATATCAGTGAACAGTAGCTAAATGTGACAGAAGACCCTCACTTCAGAACAGGGATAGACTGGTACACTGTTAAGTAATCCAGTACTGTGTATGACATTATTGCTCCACAGTGCAAAAGACTCAATAAAACAAATACACCAGTAGGTGCATAATAGGTAATGCAAAATGACTGTGGTTATATAGATTATTCATTACTATTCTCTGCTGTAACTGTACCTTGCCTTTGAAACGTACATGCCATTCCTTTCCTTGCCTTGCCTTGCCTCTCCCTTCCTTTTTCTTCCTTGCCTTGTCTTGCCTTGCCCTGCTTTGCCTTGCCTTCCCTTGCCTGTCACTTCAGTGTGTGACTTGCTTCTGCTAGAGTTGGATTTATTATACTGAGGAAAAGGATGTGTATTTATGACTAGATTCTCAGTATAACCTGTTATATAGGTGAACAAGAATGTAGGCATTGTGTAATCACAGAACATAAAACTACCTCTTGGTACACTCATATTGTAGGACCGAAGATAGCAAGACAATAAAATTAATAACTTAGACTACTAGCCTAGCTCTGAGACCTGTGATTTGGAGTTGCACACAGAAAAGTAGTTTCAGACCTGTTGTGCTGCGAGTAGTGCTGCTGAACTTCATAAAGCATTTACCCTGAAGCAAAGATGTAGGCTTTACAAGTGAGAGATGGGGACGCATTGCAGAGGGGTACCAGTCTCAGAGGTGGACTTACAAGTGAATGAAGAGCAGTTGCTTAGAAGTAGACAGAAAAGAAACTCTTCGAACCAGACTACACCTTAAAACCCATTTCTCTCCAGGACTTAGTCCCCCTGGCTACGAGATTCAAGTAAACTTTATCAACTATTTCACCTCCTTGGGCCAGGACTGCTGAGAACAATTTCAAGGCTGTAGGGTTGTCTATTCCTTGCAGAGATTAGAGCCTACACCTACTTCACCAAAAAAAAAAAAAAAAAGGGTCAAAGGTCATGTCATTCTTGAATTTTCTGTTTTTAAGTAACCTACAGCTCAGAAAGTCATTCTTTTCTGCCTGAAAAAATACTTCAATTTGCATCATCCACTTCCTGGTTTGAGAACACTGGAAGAATTAGCTAACACTTATAAAGTCCTTTGAAGAAGAAAAATACTCTGCAAGTGATGTGCTGAAGCACTGTTGGTGACATGGAACTACCCCAAAATACTATCTCCCTGTTACCCTTTGCAAACACCTATCAGTAATCAAGAAGCACTCTTAGTGGCCTTCACAAATGCCTGTCCTTCAGTGATGCTGAATTCTTCCTGCATCACTGTTTCAACATTTTTAATAATCAGTTTGCTTTCCTTACCAGCATGCATGTAACACCGACAAGTACACGCTCTTGCCTACTGAATTATTTTCCATTTCTGTGTAATACAGCAACCCATCTACCCATCTGTTTATCCGTCCATCCATCCATCCATCTGTCCACCCATCCATCTATCATTCATGCTTTTATACCTACGTTTTACAGCATCACAGAAATCACATAAATGACTGAAAAAGAACCAAACTCTCTGACCAAAACTTAATGGAAATCTATTGTAGAAAATAGTTTTTTCCACTAATTTATTACCAAAACCTGCTGATAAAACTTCTCTTCTAATTCTTTTGTGGTCCCTGTGGTCTTTTATGTCTTGTTAAACTAAGAAATCTTCAGGTCTACCATGGCTCTTGCTGTCTGATTACACATTCACAGCATCCTGAATCAATACCTCTTCCGTGTCTTAATCAGGAACATGGAAAGAATTTCCCTGCAGGCATTTATTCCAAGACTACTCTGGTTGCTGTTTTTAAATATTCTAGTACTGTCCATTTCAATTTTTGTTTCTGACTGCAAATGTCTGAATTCTTTAAATAACATTTTTAATAAATATCAGGGTTCATTTCAGCTAGTGGCATCGCCTGATGCTAACTTCTATTTTTCTGCACTTCCTTTTAACTCTCCTTAATTAATATTGTAATCTTTTGTTCTGAGATTATTTGTATCTTCTTGAAATATCAAAACGAATTCTTCCTAAGATGATAGTGTTTTAGGTATCTTTTCATCTATATGATTTTTATGTCGAGTCTACTAGTTAATTGACACAATTTTTAAAACTATCACCTTGAGTTTCCCCTCTCCCAATATTTTCAGTGAGGCTGGAATGGCTCCACCATTACACCTCAGACCTGCATCTCACTGAAGCTTATAAGAGGAAAAGAGCTGTCAAATTACATTACTCCCATATCCAATCTCTCACTTCACTTGCCTGGATGACCATAATAACTTCATCATAGAAGTAATCCTTGCACTTCTGGACTCCACCAACTGGGGAAGGCTTATTCGCTTTCTGCTCAGGGGCAATCATTGTCATGTACAATAACAACCTAGAGATGAACTACAGTAGGATGAGAGAAATGCTGAGAACATCAACTGGGACCCCTCTTCTTGTCGGAAGACTAGCATTTCTATTAAAATATTGAAAATATCGAGACATCTCTTATGATAGAGTCTTCATTTATGGATCCAAATTTAGCCTTTACTAGACAAACAAGCTCTCATTTTCTCTTTCTCTTAGGACAATTTAACCTACAGCCAAACAAACACTACATTGCATGGAAGAAAATAAATATGAATTCAAGACAGAAACAGTTGCTACTCTCCAGAAACACTTTTTTAGAATTAAAAAATGTTTAGATTAAACTCCATTAAAATGTTATGGCCTATTTTTATTACTCATGTGGCCTGAAATTTCAGATCAATTTAGTTCAGGATTTTGGCACAAGAACTTGTCAGGTGTCACATCTTTTGAATGTGTCTTGGGAATACAACTGTTTGATTTATTAACAGGCTTATGATAACAGATGAAGAATGAGAAAAAAAAATGATTCTAACATTCAAAAATGAGAAAAGTTTCAGAATAGTCTACCATTATGAGGAGGCAGGATACTGATACGTTGTTCTTAACTGAGTAAGGATTCAGCAGCAACATTAAGAAATATTTTTCCTTTTTTGACTGCACTGTCCAGCTCACAAAGTATGAGTTATCCGTAACATGAATTTTGAGATCAGAATTAGGCAAACTGATTTCTTGTACAGTTTCAGGATTTAAGTTCTCTGATTTTCAGTTCAGTTTAATAAGGTCAATTGAATTTCAAAATTTCCGTCAAGAAACATTTGTGTAAGCTGGGTAACAACATATGCATGAATGAAAGGGGTAGTGTTTGCTGAAGGTAAGAAAATGTAATCACGCACCTAACAACAGTTACAGATAATAAAAGATAAGACCACTTTTTCCACACCTCTTTATTTGAAAAAAAAGCTAAAAAAATAATTGTATGTATAGGATAACAAAAAACAATGAAACCTTTGTATGATACTTGCAAAATTGTAGCAGCAAGAAATACACAGAACAATGTATCCCTTGATAGAGAGCCTTTTAGAGAGAGAAAAACTGTAGTCCAGAAAACCTAGCTATAGCTTGATGTTTTATAAAATATACATTTAGAACAACCCGTCACAAATACATCCCAAGTAGCTAACCCAAGGCCAGCTAACACAACCTGTGGTTCGAAGTGGTGTACAAACTCATGAAATCATACAGGTTTTGCTAATAAATACAGGATCTAGTCAAAATCAGTCAAAAGTATAATCAAAGCATTAAATATCATGAATCACAAGAAATAAGCCTCTCCAAAATAAGAACGAGCATGCAAATTTGCAAAATTAAAAACCGAGGTTTGAAAAAGAGTGTAGAAGTCTAGTAGCCCTCTGCTGTAAGGAATATGATGTTTTATGTGACTTCTTCCACTGAAGAAGCAGTAAATTGAAGTATTTACATGTTTATATTTACTCACATGATTAAAATAATTTATTGATCCAATTCATCATTCTATATCATGACCATTGTATTAAAAAAAAAAAGTTCACAATGCTTCACTGTTCCAAGTTTTTTGCTTAAATATTCTAAATCTTTTGTAAAAACTAAACCACTGCTGGGCTCTGCAATTTCTAATCCATGATTTCTTAATGTGAGCACAGAACATAAAGTGTACACACACATAAACATACAGATACACAGAGTCATACATACCCACAGCTTGTTGGTTTTTTTTCTTTTCAGAAAATGGTAAAAATACATATTTTAATCCATCAAAATTCAACCATCCTCAAGTGTAAGTGAACATCTGCTTTCACCTAAGAAACATTTTAAACTTCTTGACAATTACAGGAACTGTAATCCCTAGAGACTAACACTTTTCTTTTCAGAGAAAATTCATATCATGGATGGCTTTATGGTAGGAAACTGCAGTGTGCTGTATGCAATTGTAAGTGAATACACAGCATAGTCATCTCCATAAGCTCACTGAAACTTCAGCATTTGACTCAGTAGAAAAAATTCGCTGGAAAAGAGGATGAAAAATGCTACTAGAGCTTCTATAAAGTCTCTAGGCAGATTATTAGTAGACTAGTTTTTCCAAATATCTCAAAGGGTAAAGTCAACTCATTTCTTGATTTTATGGATTTTCAGTTGTAGCCCTTGATCAATAGTGTTCTAAGTCAGCTTTGCCAATTACTAGAAGGGAGACAGGATCAACTTATTAATGCAACTTGCATAAACCAGTAAAATGTAAAATATTCTATCTAGCTTTTTAACCATTCTAAAAACTGTATGTTTAAATACTTATCTATAGGTTTGATTCTGCTGTCACTTAGCTTATTGCTTGAGTTACATACTGTGGGTTTTTTTGAACAGAAACAGGCTATAAGGTGTGGTTTCACCTTTCTTCAGGGACCAGGATCATTTGTTCTTCCCAAGAACTGACCAAGTGTTCAGCGCACTCCTAGAAGCCAGGAGCTCCCCTTGCCTCTGCCAACATTCCCTAACTCATTTTTAATATTACCTTCAGATTATACTTTTTCTTTGTCCTACAATACATGAGTTTAAACTGCAGTGAAGGTCTACTATAACATTACAAACTAAAAATACTTTAATATTCATTCACATGCTGTGAGACAGAACCTAAACGCAGCAGCACGGAGTTAAAATAATTCTGTTGCTTCATTGACCTAAATGTTCACTAGCCAAAGACAGATTTAAACAATAACATAATTGGTTTTATTTTTATAAATTCCCATGAGACAAGATCCTCAGTCATTGAGTTGCTGAGCATCTTTTTAAAGGTGTTCGGTACCTCCATTTCTCATTGAATTTAATGACAGCAAAGCTTGTTCAAATGCTACCAGTGTCTTATGTATCTGACGAATAGTGCCAGTATAAATAAGAATTACTGAACGCAATTAAGTTCAGTCCTTTAAAACATGCAGTAAATCAGGGCAGCTATCTACAGTAACCAAGAATATAAAAATTCCCTGGGACAAGTATATCAAAAATGTTACGTGTGAAAGTTGTCCATGCCTGTTTAAGTGCATCTTATTATCCTTAATAGTAATGATTATCCTTGATATCAATGATTATCCTTGAGATATATCTCTGCATATATAAGTATATTGGCACATGACCAAATCCAAATGAAATATGACAGTCACAGGAGGTACTACCCATCAGCTGAGATGCTGTGATTCAGCTGACATAAAGATCCTGGTGAATGATGTTAGGACTTTGATGTTTAAACACACAAAACAGTACTGGAGGTTTAGGATGCTGCTTCCTCCAGCTTATTTGTCATTAGTCTTCTGCACAAATTATTCCACATCAGAGATGCCAAAATGGGACCTGAGCACTTTAGTGCAATATCTACCAGTTTGGTTCCCACAGTCAAAAGGAAAGTTAAACCAAGATACTGGGCTTTACACTGAAGCACCTAAGAACCATTCACATACTCTGTTTTACTAAATTATTCCCATTTGTGGAGTACAACATGTTAGCTGATGGTTCCTCCTCTTATCTGAATTTTAAGACAATGAATTTCGGCTTACAGCTGGAATGGATAGGAAAGTACATGTAGAGAGTCATGCAGGTGAGCTCATCTTAAAAGCTGTCTTCTAAGTAATTTGATTGTGTAAGATAGTGTTCTCACAGCATGAAACAGTCACAATTTTTTACCTTAACTAAAATCTAGAGACATTATTTGCAAGTTAGAAACTTAATGATTCTGCACAAGTAGCATGATGGATTTTCCAGGTCTGTCAGAATTCTTTCATTTTCTTCCTGTCTTCTTAGGTGTTAACAATTATGTCATTTCAAGAAATCCCCCTAGTGACACAGAGAATTATTCTGGTGGGTTTTCTGTCCTTCCACTGCCATATGCTCATAACAAATTGTTTTACATGGGCAATTGCATCTTACAATGCAAGAAAATGTAAATGTACAAGAACATTTCTAAAGAAAAATCAGAGGGTTTCCTGAAATGCCTTACCCTTCTTTCAACCCTATTGGTTTTACTTGTTTTATGTGAACGAAAAATTCAGAAATTATTCTCCAAATCCTCTTTCGCACTTTGCGTTTGTCTTGATAGGCTTATAGTCTATAATTTATTTTTAAGATAAAATTTCTGTTAATGTCTATGATCTTTTCCCTTCAGTATACACAGAGGTAACTCTCATTAAGGGAAAACTGCAAATGCCAGAATGAGAGAAATTTGTCTCTCCACATATGTTTTCTCTGATATGAAACTCAGGAAATACAGTTTACCATGTTTTGCAAAGGAAAGAGGCTGTATACTGGGCATAGCTATTAATGAAAGACAGCTGCAGTGCAAACTAAATGACTAAGACCAAGAGAAATGTAAGCATAGATAACAGACAAATGCAAGTAGACAGTCTTTGCAACTTGTTAGTCTTGATTATCAAGAGTTAGTTTTGTAAATAAAATTAGCCTAGTTCACTCTCTACATCTGTACAAAAACATGTGAAAGATCTCCCAAGTTTCATTTGTCTCAGTGTGATGGTTCACTTGGTCTCTGTCTGACTACAATTTGCTTCTCCGTTGTTTTGCTGAGTCTCTCCACAGCTCAAGCAGCTTCAGTAAGGTGGAAGATAAGGAAAGCTGTGCATGTTGAGCTCCACATGAATACATGCTTGCATCCTATGAAGGAACAAAGTAGAAGAAATTACAGCAAATTAAAAATACTCTTAGAAAAAGACATCAAAATCAGCCAGAATTAACCCAAGGAGAAGCATGTTCCCCAGAGCTGTAGAACAGCCTTTTACACCTATTGTTTCTTTGGAAGGTGACTGTTCACCCTTCAAATACAATTTGCAAACAGTGACACATGTCCATTCACTGTAGCCAAGTTTCTGCCAAGTACTCCCCTTTCTTTCATTCCTGCCTTTAGTTCAGCATTTTATTTGAATAGTCTGTCATAGGAGTAATGTTTTTGAAAATAATGTTTGCTATATTATAAGATCATTTTTACTTCCATTTTAAGAGAGGATTTTTTAGACAGTAAATGTATTTACTGACACCAGAAATCACTTCAAATGTCTAGACATTATCCTCCATTCATGGCTCCCTTCCCACCTCCCTAGATTACACCATAGTGTAACAACTGCTGTAGAACAAAAGAGCCTGTCCTGATCACTTAACAAGTTTAATTTGAGATTATGCACTCTTTTTTTTTTGACTCAATCAAGATAATTTCTTTATGTGGTGGTAATGATATCTTTGGAGGTGGCTGAAACTAAATTAGATTTGATTTTGTCACTTGAACTGAAATAGCACATCTGAAAACCCCAGAAATTTCATGATCTATGGATTAAAATATGAATTTAACATCCTCAGCACACTTTTTGATTAGATAATGAAAACAATAGAGGGATGGGTTTAACACTGTTCTTTACTTTTCCATTTAACTCCATAATCTGTAATTCCGCACTATGCTATGCTATGCTACGCTGTGCTATGCTATGCTATAATATAAAAACTCTCTATAAAAAAATTGAAAGTACTGTCCACCTATAAAAGGCTTGACTCTTCCTCACTAAGTTATTTCACCAGAACTATGTGCTGGTGTGATTGTCTACACAAAGGAGATAATATCTGCATTTGCGAGGCACGTGTGAGTGCTCCATCACGCACTAATTTTCCAGCCACTGGGGCACCTCAGCACAGTCAGACTCAAGCTGCTCCTACAGCCAAGATACAGCATGCACTGTGGTCTGGCTGGTAGCCTTAAGACCTCAAGATGCAGAGTAGCATACTCAGAAATACAGTGATTCACCCAGTCCTTACAGACAGATGAGCCATAGTAGTTCTTGTTTTGTTTTAGATATATTTTTTTTGTCTAGTGTTGCCCTTACACTAGGAAAAGCCATAAGATGCAAAGGTCTCATAGCACTTCTTACTGCTTACCTACCCTAATGTTACCTATACAGCATCTCAGACTCAACTTAACAGGAACCAGCTGTGTCGGAGCATAGTGATAACTTGGCCCTCAGTAGTTCCCTGTGGAGTGCTGAACCATTGATGTACTCCCAATCAATTCCTACACAGTTACAGTTCAGTGAGCTATTTAGAGAAATAGATGACTGTGTAAAGCAAGAAGGGTATTCAAAGAGAAGAACAGACTGAGAAATAAAGAACTAAAAGCAAGGCAAAACCTGAAGTACTGGACCTAGCACAGAGAAGGTGGGGAAAAAGAGGGAAGCAAAAAAAAAAAAAAAAGACAGACATGAAACTTTGTGGTGAAAATCCTCAGATAAATGAGAGGGTTATTCACATCAGCAGCATTATTTTATATTTCTAATGCTTTTAAAGTTCAAAAGACCTTAAATTATTTACCATAATTTCTAATTTCTCTCCCTATACACATGGACAAAACTCAGCTCACCAGGAAAACCGTTGGAAGAAATATACAAGTTTCAGTGGTTAAAATAATATAGCCAATCTTTCCAGTGAGTACTTCTGGTATTATCTTAATGACTACATTATAAATGTAGTGTGTTCTAGTGATTACTGAGCTTAAATGTCTCAGTCAGTCAAAAGAAATACGAAATGCAAGAGAAATGCAGATAAAATATTATTAAAATATTTGTTGATTGTTTCTATTTCAACTATAACATGCAGTTAACTTCTTGTTCCTGATCTGGTTTTCACCATATTACTTAAGCATGTGTTTTTAAACAATTCACAATCAAAATACACTTTCTAAGCATATATTAGAATTATTTCCATTCTCTTAATACCATTTCCATGGTTAATTAGAAAAGCAAACCAAGCCCAGGCTTTTTTTGCCAAAATCTAATGCTTGAAAATAAAAATATCATCTGTTGTTCAAACAAAAATGGAAATAGGTTCTTTTTCTCATGTAAACTGAAATTTATTTTCGTTTGTTAAGAATATTCATGGGATAAGCTTGTGCTCCTCTTTTTTTCCCACCTGATATTAACACTTACAAGTGTTTGACTTAATTAGCTGCATCATTACAAATCCAAGCAGTGCAGCAACTTCTTCTAACCAAGCCAGTGAACACCCACTTTCAGAAACTGCTCTTACAGATTACAGTGAAATTCTAACTCCCCAGCACCAAAATGTAGTAATACACAACACACATTTTCGTTGCCACAAAGAGAAAAAGCATGAAGAGATGAAGATGGAATGCAAAAAAAAAAAAAAAATGTGGAATTGCAGTTGAAATGAACATGTCTTAAATATCCATGAGTTTTTGAACTGTTTTTTAAAATGTCCAAATGGTAGCCCCTGTAAGTCACAGCCTTTTCAAAACATTCGGGTTCCAGTTTGAAGAGGTTCTGACAGCAGTGCTAAAAGAAAGGACGTGAGTTCAAGGCTCTTACTATTGCTGCTTATGGGAAAAAAGCACTCTCTTCCAGAAAACTGTAGTTTAACAGAACCCATTCTATATACACTAAAATAGAGCCAAAGTTCAATTTAAAGTGCTGTTGCACACTTTAACAAAGCTCTTGACTTCAGAATTTTTTTCTCAACTGGGCTTACAAATCCTGTATCTGTTGACCTCCAGAACATGGTACAAGACCATTTATTCTCTCAGCTTTTTGCTTTTGTGTGTGTCTGAACGAGGTGAAGAAAGATGAAGGAAGAATCGTCTGGGGAAGTCACTGGTGTTTAAGACAGACAACACGGACAAAAAAACATTCAGCTGAAACTGCTGGAGACAGACAGATAGGCAGAATGTAATTAGTCAAACACTATTAGCAAGACTACATAAAATGGGCTAGGTTTTTCTGATTGACACTGTTTTATAGCAAGTACAAAATAACAAACTTCTTATATTTAGAAGAAAGAAACAAATTTCAGTTCCTGATTGCAGCTGGGATTTAAAGTCTCCAGTTCCTGCAGTTGGCTTGAATTGCTGCTCATGAAGTGAAATGCTTATAAAACATTTGGGAAAATAGTAACCATTACAAATTGATTGACCCAGTATCTTGCTAATATAGTTAGACATAGCAGCATGACTGGAGCATTCAGTATTAGTATCAATTAGGATCCCTTTGCTTAAGCCAGTGCCTCTGAAATCTCTAGCGAATATTCTTTACCTAATATGTAGAGCTTCCTCATAACCATGATCCTGAGTTTTAGTTATCTTTAAAATAAGAGATTAATAGCACAAAATTGCTTCAAGAATACTGGAGACATATGGTATAAAATCAAGCACCAAATTTCTGACAGGCCTACGCTTTGAATGTGACTGCTGTTTGAAAGGGCCACTGACTTCTCCATTGTGTTCAATTATGTCAAACAGTGGTTTAAAGATTCATTGCTTTTATAACTGCTGTGAAAATAGAATTTAAAATGAAGTATTAATAATTATGTTAAATACATAAACCATATTTGACTATGTTCTGATGTGTTGTCATATCTGATGCAAAGGCTGAAGGAGAAATATTTTATTGTCTTAAATTACGATAGCATTTTCACTTCACGTCATTTGACTCTGGTTGTCTTTTGAGATTCTTCCTGGAGGCTGTGGCTCATGATTCGAAATAAAATCAAGCTTCCTATATAGCACATATTTTAAAGAACCTGCTTCCTTGTGATCCTATGGTTTTCAGAAGACAACATGAGTTGTCACATCTAGAATTTCACAGGCTTAAACTGCATTTTAAAACACGCAAATTTATATTACACATATTTGGCCTTTTAGGGGGCAGTAGTGGAAGTTGAATTGTTCCAAGGCGGTACCATCTATTGAGAAAGCTGCCTTTCTTTAAAGCACATAAACAATTAAGTAAGGAAAAGAGAAGCAATGTGAATTAGTGGCATTATAGTTCTTTCATTGACATCATAAATGGCTCCTTTGAATGTTTTGATGTTGTTTTGACATAGAAATCTTACTACACATTGACACATTTTTCTATTTGCAGTTTCTTTGTGTAGTATTCTTTGTGTGCCAAATCATGGTAAAAGGTTGACATTATAAAAGCTAAAATTTTGTATCTTCTTTTGCTCCTACCTATCCATATCCATTAGGACCTGATCCTACAGATGCTTACAAATAAGAACAATTCTGTGTTATTCTTTGAGAATGTCTCACATATGTAAATTTAAGAGACTGGAAACTGAAACCTGAGCTTGCATTAATGAAAAAATTAGCTTCAAATTTTTGAGTTCTGGGATCATCAAAATGCCCTAAATGAATTATGATTCATTTCTCAGATAAATTATATTTGTAGTTGAAAACATTTTTACGTGATAAATTCATTCTCTTACATACATATGGTACGCAACATCACCATATTTCTGATTTGCTAAAGAAGGAATGATAATTTAGCACAGTCTTGGTATTCAGTTTCCCTGATATATTAAAATTTTGGTTGCAGATTCACCAGGAAGCTAACTGGACTGTAGTCCTCTGGATCATTTGTACATACTCCCACAAAACCTGATACATTCATGGATGCACATCCCCTGTTTAGAGCAGTACTGCATTAGTCCCTTATACTTCACACCACTGTTTATGGTGGAGTGGAGTGGTATCTGTAGCATCACGAATTTCCAAATATTTTCAAAGCAAGTGGCATGGAGTCACACAAACTTTGCCTGGAGAGAACATCTGGAGATCCAGCCTCCCATGTGGAGCAGGACTACTGTCAATGGTAGTTCAGGTTAGTCATGGTTTTCTCTAGCTGAATCTCACAAAAACTTCCAGAGAGAGACTGCACTATCTCCCTAGGCAAACTTCTCAGTGAAAAAGTCATCACTGGCTTTTTTTTCTTGTAAGTTGTCCCTACAAGAGCTTGGTTCTATCATTTGGAACATTTTGGGTAGCAGTAAAAGTCTATTAGCTTTCTCCTCAACCTTCTCTTCACCAGATTAAGCAACCCCAGCTGCCTAGAACCAGCACCTCACAAGTCCTTGTCCATTATGGGAGCTGCACTTCCTCTGTTTTAAAAAACACGTCTTGAACTGGGACTCCCTAAAGTGGACACAGTATTCCAGGTGTGGCCTTGTCAGTGCTGAACAGAGAACAGTT
Organism: Leptosomus discolor; assembly: GCF_034619465.1. Taxonomy (NCBI): domain Eukaryota; kingdom Metazoa; phylum Chordata; class Aves; order Leptosomiformes; family Leptosomidae; genus Leptosomus; species Leptosomus discolor. The sequence continues at coordinate 75,783,881 of NC_141419.1, forward strand.
CCTGCCTTCAGTCGTCTCCTAGCTATGCTCCTCCTGATACAGTCGAGTGCACAGTTTTCCTCATCCATGCATTTTGCTAGTGATTACCATACAAATCCTTCTTGTCCCATTGGAGCTGTGGATGGGGGTCCAAAGAAATATCTAACAATTTCTCTTGAATCCATATCGTAGGACTTCTCTAAATAAATCAAACGAATAACCCACCCCCAGGAAAAGTAGAAGATAGTGATTGAGATTTATTTATAATTTGTGTTAAAATAATAGACTTATAAAGCTTAAGTCCAGGGGGACTAATAGATCATTTGGACTGACCTCCTGTATGTCAGAGGCTAATAATTTTCACTCAGTGATATACTCTGGCCACTATCACAGATGTCTCCTTTTTAACAGGGTTGCTCCCTTGCAACTGGTTCATGAATAAGGGTAAAAATAAGCCACACAACTCCCAAGAAGATAAGAGGAAAGGAAAGAAAATGAAAAGAAGAAAAGCAGGGTTCATCACCCAGGAAATTAACAGAGGCCTTGCAAGCAGACGGTAAAAACTCCTGAGAGAAACTTGGAGACTTTCTCCTTTTCTATCTCTTCCTTTGAGGAAAGAGGATCGAGTCTACCTCAGAAGGTGGATAAAGTGAGGCCCACAAGGTCAGAAAGTTGAAAAACATAAACCGCGACTGGGAAGTTCAGCTGACTGCCGGAGAATGGAAAAGGAGTAATTATCCCTGTTTGCTGTGATACTAGGTACGAGCCCGAAAGTTTTTATTCAGCTGAAGCATAAATCCTAATTATAGTGAACAATTGTTTATATCACTGAAAAAGAAATGAAGGAATTGTCTGTTATTTGAATAAAAATGCAGCGAGAAAACAGGGTCAAAAATCAAGGTGGAATTATGTAGAGAAGTAAAAAAATATATGGAGTATTTCTGGAAACAACATCATTTTCCTTGTTCTTACTAGAATAGTCTTATTTTGTTTCCAGAAATAGGTACCTTTCATCATCACTGTGTGGTAGAACGCTCTCGGGAAAAGGTCATATGTAGAATTACAAAGTGTCAGGACTGATAGGGAAGACTCATTTAAACTGGACTCAGGTAAATTTCTAATAAAAGATTGTACTTTGCTTATAAATATAACTTTACATTTCTCTGAACTGAAACATCACTTGATATAAAAGACAGAAAACTACATGCGATGGACCATCAGAGGTGACAGAGTTAACGTCAGATGTCTCTTTTTTCCAAAACAATTTTCATCATTATCTTAGACGACTAAATGTAACATAAACACATTTTTTCCCCTATTTCAGGTAAGTAGTACAAAACAACGTATAGCTGCTTTAGTTGCTTGAGATCAAATCTCATATTAGCTAGGAACTGTGCCAAGTATCTAAGATGCTCTTACAGTCAGAATGTTTTACAAACAATAAACTACACTAAAAGGTCAAATTCATGACTTTTTAACAGATTTCGGTTTTGTTAGAACAATTGTATCTTGTTCTTAAAATATTCTTTCTTTACATGGTCTAAGTATAAATATATTTGCTACAGTATATATCTGTCTCTATTTACAGATACATCCAGCTTTAGGTGTGAAATCATAAGATAACTAGATGCACTTATTACTTATCTTTTTCATGCAGAGACTGATCAGTCTGGCTTTTCTAAGAGACTGGCAGTCCTCACAACCAGTCCCGGTACTACTTTGATTTTCACTGGTGCACAGTTTCCTTTAAAAAGTGATCTTGATGCAATGTGACAGGTATGGAAGCATGAAGGAAAAGGTTCCAATAGTGATTTTCTGAAATTTTAAAGCTTAAAAGAGAAAGAGAGAGCTCTATGATTCAATGCTGACAGTGGCTGCATGTTGTATCCTGTGACTGTACAGGTAAATGTGAAAGTGGCTAATGACTAGTGTTGGATTCCTGGTTGAGTGTTGTCCCCTGTTAACAAGATTATATACTGAAAACAAATAAAGCCACTTTGATTTAGAAAATAGTTATAGACATTGAAAGACGTGATGAACCCTCCAAGTGTTTTGAACTGAAGAAAAACTACTTAGTGATCACAAGAATGCATAGGATCCCTTAAAGACTAGACTGGAGGATTGTGCACTGCAAACTCAAAAGATCATAAATATTTGAATGCTGTTATCACTCAAATAAGAATCAGTAAAGAAATGCAGGTATTCACTGCATTCACTCGTATATAAAATGATTGACAACCTGCATATCTAAATGAACTGTAAGGTTCAGAGTCTAAGGTTTTCACATTGTATATATAGTTTTATGTTTAAAAACTCCACTTCTTTTACATAGATAAGTAGAGAAAAGAGTAGGGAGAAATACAAACCACCTAGGTTTTGCATAAACAAATGAAATGTGCTTTTCTTCTACCTCTGACACTTGTGTTTGTCTCAAGATGGTAAGCGGGTCATCTGTTTTGTGTTGTAAGGAAATAGTTCAGCACATTTTTTAATTGGTGCTAAGAGTGAATTTAGGACAACAGATTGGAAGGGTGATTTATTTCTTTGTTATGATGATTGGTAAAAAATGAGATTTCCAAACTTTTCCAGACTGTGGATTTAGATCATGGGCTGTGTCTTCATATAACTGAACATAATGTCTTGAAAGCTGATAGTGACTGATCACTGATAATAACATTAGAAAGAGTGTTCTGGTAGTCACAGTCAAAGAGGAAATCTTTCTTGCATGAATCATGCTAGCAACTTGAATAGTTATGGTTTCCGTGTTTAGTGGTGTCAGATTAAACAACCAAACAATCCCCCATCTCCCACCCCAACAAGTTTTTCTTGTGTGTATATGTATCACAGGTCTGTTTCAGAGATCTGTTTCTAAAGCACTGATTTGAAGGTTTTCAAAACTTCAAAAAGTTCTTCCTGATAAACGCTAAAATGATATGTCAAACCAAAAGTTTAGAAAATGTATTAGCATATGCACTAAATGCTGTTTTAGACCTGTTTCAGGCTAGAAACCGTCAACTATATTATGTACATCTTCAAGTAATAAAAGATAGTTATATACATTTTTTGATATTTTGTCACTATGGTATGTTGCTTCAGGAACTGCCTCTAAAATTCTGTGTGTCCTCAGGAGCTTCAGAGGTTCCTACTTCTTTGAACCAACTAGAAAAATGAAGAAATCAATGTCTATTCATTGCTCTAGCCATGAAATTTTTATTAATTAATTAATAAAAATGTATCCAACAAATACTAACCTATCTCTTCCATTAATTCACTCAAGAGATTAGCACTTCAGAGACAATCAAAAAGACTGGTAACTAGGCAATTTTTCAGGGCTTATGAGTTACGGTATGAAGTGAAATCACCAAAATTCCACAAACAGGAAATTTCGAAGCATGAGCAAATAGCAATTACGATCCTAAAAGTTTTCCTAGCCCTGAAAGTAATTGACCTCCAGCTTTGGCTCAGTCTCAGTGGTAGCAATGTTTTAACATCCCAAATCCCAGAAATTCTGTATTCTTAGTCTGAACTGGACTACCAGTAACATTGCATGAGAATTGTGCTTGAGATTTGGAAAAAAATCGGTGAAGCCATGAAGAGGGCAGAGTGTCAGTGAATCTCGTTTGTTTAATTAACCATTGCACAGGAAAATTTCCAATAACTTTACGTCTATATCTTTACAATGAGCAATATTCTTGGCCTCAAGTATATAAACCTGTAGACCTGCAAAATCAAATCACAACACAGCAATATGTTGTGTATATATACAGCAAAGAAATTTTTGGCTAAGCATCTACTTTTAAAGCTTTCCTTATTTTTTATCTTTCTCCTTCTCAATCTCTGCACAGTTGCATTCACAGCAACCAATTCATTTCACGTTACAGATGGAGACAAACAAAAACAGTCATTTTTTTACATTCTATGATTTCCCTGAAATATTTCTGAGAGGATCACAACAATGTATGTCAATACATATACAAAATACATGATTGTGTGGGGTGCTAGAAAGGTTTTCCTGGCATGAGTATGTACTGACCTACATAATTCATGAACAGTGAAGAACAAGACCATTATATGCAGCAAAATGAAGACAGCCTTGAATACAACCAAACTTCATAACGTGTCTGTAGCAAGCTTAGCTTTTCAGAGAATCGAATAGATTTTATTCAAAGCTTAGAAAGTACAAGGTCAACCAGATTATTAAAATGAATATACACTAAACAGATAGATTCATGCCCTGTACTGAAATTCATATAGAACTTCATTGGGTTAAGTGGTGGATCCAGCTGTGTGAAAAATGTCAGCATTTGGCCCTTTGCCACAAGTCATTTTAGAAACATCTCTCTTATTTTTCCAAAGGCTGCCAGGGCAGTTCACAACACACTGCCAAATGATCCACCTTTTCCACTTCATGTTGTGCACCAGATGTTGATACTTTTATAAGCACTAAGTACCCTTTATTCCATAAGGATACAGTTTCACAGCAATGTGGCCCTTAGTGATCTTTCCTGTTGTGCATCTATTTACTCCAGATAATGTCTAAAGAATCAAACTTTCTAAATAACTTCTCAGACAACAATTTTCTGTGTTTTGGTGGTTGCAACTGAAAAGTCTGCCTGTATTAAGACACTGGTAACATATCAGTAAAAAACCTAAGCTGATTACTGTGTTTAAAGAGAATGGTCCTACTATATTTCTTCTTGATGTATCTCTATATTGTAGTACAATAAAGGCAGTTATTTGAAAATAGTTCAGTGATCAACCATGCCAATTCAGTTGTCACACCAAAGTGTTTGTTTGCCAACAGTTATGGTCTCAGTCAGCAACAAATTATAAACCTATTAAATGAGTCTGTTTAGAAATTTAAATTATGCATCACTTTAATGTACGGATTATTGTAACAGGTATATATGGATAGTGACAGCCATGTGCTAGACCAAAGAATATAAAATTGACGCCATAGATAGGAGGAAGTTTTACACTTTGTTTAAACAGAGGGTTTAGTAGCTGGTTAAGTGCAAGTTGGGGGGCTGGGAAGAGAGAAATCTACATAAATACGGAAAGAACCTTATGCTAATTAAAAGCCAGTCTCCTAATAAAAGAGTAAATTTAAAGGGAGATTCAGAAAGAAAGATTAGACAGGTCTTAGATCTCCTAGAAAACCTGGAAAAAATTTATGTTGTAAGAGCATCTCTGGCTAGGATGCTCTTCCAAGACACTTTGCTAAAACAGGAGCACCATGAAAATGTTTTTCCAAGGCTGGTGGAAAAAGGCACCATCTGACCTAATCTTTGTGTAAGTTGAGTACAGTTTCCCTTTACCTTCACTTATGTCTTTCCTAAAAAATATATAACTTTGTTATTCTGAACATGACAAACGAATAGTTTTATGTACTCACCTTTTGTTAAGTTAACAGGAATTCAAGGCAACTGAGTAACAATTACCAGCAAGCATACCTTGCCTTAAGTGCAGCAAATTTGGGTTCTAGGACACCTGAGACACCATAACAAGTGCCCTGGCTCCTCTGCCTATCATCCACTCTAAGACAACAAGTGCTTCTTTGAGGTGCATGGGCCAAGTGCAGGGAAACCAGTACCAGGCTTAATAGACAAAAAGCAGAGACATCTTGAAATGGTTGTTGAAATTAAAGGCTCTCTGGCGAGCAGTAAGATACTGAGGTACATGACTGAACTACAAGAGTCACAGGCAAAATATCATAGCAACAGTCATTGCGAAATTTTTTCACCACTATTTCTAAACAAAGAATGTTTTGTTTTACTAATAATCTTATAGAGGTTGAACTAAAAGTTTCAGAAATCAATGGCGGGTTTTCCCTTGACTGTAATGCTCTTAAAATCCATATCATCAAAAGTGGTAAAATGTATGCAGCAAAGTTAGAGAGATATTATCTTCACAGGCAAGACCTGAAAGAGCAGAAATGTTATTTAATCTAATTTACACCATTCAATGATCCAAAGTTAAACTGTGTTTGAAGGAAGTGTACCTAGGAAAGCCATATCTTCTCAATCTGAAGACATCAAAACACAGAGGTTTAACCACAGCAATTAGTGAAGGCAATAGTTTCCACTTCAAATTTGTCTAAATTGGCATTCATCTAGTGGGCAGTTCTCAGAGTGTTCTGAGATCATCTTTGAAATACACATTTATTTCAGAAATGTGAATCTTAGCTCATAGACACATGAATAAAGTATGTACTTCAGACCTCTGGAAATAGGAGTTCCCAGCTTGTAAACATACTACACCTCTTAGTCTAAGCAAAATGCCAGTTAGGTACAGTCTATAGGTGCAAATAAAATGATCCCTATTAATAAATATAAAACCTGGCCCTGAAAGGCAAATGCTATCTTGTATCCATTAATAAAATGCTCTATCACTTGGTTGCATAGAGGTAATTTTTTGTAGTGGTGGGGACAGAAGATCCAACATTCCAAAGGTGATACATCTGTGGAAACCTTTCAAGCATTTAGATAAAGGATTTTCAACAAGCTGTCTAACATGATCACAAGTCTATTTTCTTTCTACCCATAACTTGTTTTGTTTATTATCGGAGCAGGTGGTTTATAACAATTAGAGGTTCTGATGCAACCTTATCTCAGAGAGGTAAGCAAATAGAGCAAGTACACTGTCAATTCATAGAGAATATTTTTTATCTCTTAGAAGGACCATCTGGTAACTGAAAAGAAAATGTAGCTGAATGCTTCATACTTTTCTCTGAATAGAGTGACAGAATTAATGCCACCCCTCTGGAAGTATTAGTGTTATAGTAAGTGGGTTTTCTTTACCTTTGTTTCTTTTGTGGGTCTGGAAGAGCACTTTGACATTTCACCATATGCACAGTGTATTATGTATCAAGGAACTAGTGGATACTACTAAAGGGTTTTAGCTGGTTTTGTTTTTTGAAAGGGAAGATAGTTTTGCTGATGCTGGTTCCTTTCACACAGATTTACCAATATGTTCTTTTATTCTCCTTTTGCCTTGGAAAAAAAACTTAATTTCATATCTCAATGCAAATTAAATCTTTGGCGTCACTAGCCTAGAAAGCCCGATGGGGCCAGTTATTTACAGCAGTGCCATTTTACAAGCATTGTAATCATGGATATATGACTAGGTAAACTGATAAATGGTGGTAGCTGTAGAAAGATTAAAATTTTTTTGCTCTTTATATGGCACATATGTTTTGCACAAATATTGCCTCATCTTTCTTTGTTTCTGCTCTTCGTCACTGTAGAACTGAATAATTAATTGCTTGATTGATTGTGCTAATTCATAGCGATCTTCTTACTCACAGTAGACTACACTGTCTTGCCAGGACCAGCAAAACAGCACTCTAAAAAGCAGAAATTCAGGCAGGTACCTCACATATGATTCCTGGAATACCTCTGGATATTTATGCAGGGTTTCTTTTGGGGCAGGTTCTAGAACTGTAAAATCACCAAATCTTTCTGGCTGGAAGGGACCTTGGGAGGACATTTGGTCACATCTCTGCCAAAAGCAAGGTCAATACTGAAATCAGACCAGGTTGTTTAGGACTTTGTCTAGTCTGGTCTTAAAAATTTCAAGGATGGACATTCCCCAGCCACTCTGAAGATCTTGATCCAACATGTAAGGTGGCAGGGCATGAATGTGATCCTCCGTGGAGGAATTCCTCTGGAAATACAAATTCATCCATTTGGGCATCATTTGCTGGCTCTAGGAAATCCTCCTTTCCAGCAGACTAAGGCAAATAGTTTCCACTGCTATGGTTCCCAATACTGAATTCTGCAGGAATGGTGAGCTCCATCATGAGAAATATACTGATTTTCTCTGATATTCTCCATCAGGACTAGAGAAGAGAAATACATTTTTTGCTTTTCATACAGGATATTTTTTCCATACAGGCAATAATATATATTTGCAAGATTACTGTTATATAACTCAAACAGTTTTTCTCCCTCCCCATAAGAATATGTGGTCTCAGAGTTTTCTCAGAGTGGATCAGATTTTCTCTGTCTCTCTGAAATACGTGTGTGTAGCTTAAAAAGGTAAGAATGCCACAGACTGGATTTGAATGGGTGTTTTCCTCCTTGACTGACCATCCAGATGATACTGATAACCTGATTTTTTATGTTTTTACAGGCAGAATGCAATTCAGCTGCAGATTACCTTGATTAGAGACAAAGTAAAAAATTAAGAACTTTAGGATCTGTTTCTCCAATCCTGATTCATTCTACATAACAGATTTATGTAGGCTTAAAAATTACCTTTGGAAGATAGGGTCATTACTGTTCAAAACTGGGGACCCCTGTTAAGTGCAATGAATGAACACCGCAGTTGAATCTGTTTGTCTCTTTTGCCGTCAAGACAAAAGTTTTCTCTATGATGCACCAGCAATGATGTGAGCTGATAATGCATCATTATTCAGGAGAAAACTGCTTTCTGCAATGGAAGATATAACTATTCAAGGAACTCAGCCTGTATGCTCAGGCTGAAATTTCCTCAATACTGTGTGCTCAGACAAAAAATACAACTGGCTGGTTTATTGGAGCAAAACATTTGTCGTCAGTGCAGTAAATAAACATGCCAATTTTGTTTGAGCTGTTTTGAATCGTTCATGGGGAAAATTGTCAAAATTTATTTTAATCTGCAAGAGAAATCAAACAAAAATAATCGATTTATTTATTCAGCAAGCTTTCAGGCTGGTTCTTGGAGCACTGTTTTGTTTTCAGTTCTGTCGCAATCTCTTATCATTGTTGTAATCCCTTATCATTGTTATAAATCAGACCTGAGGCTCTACCTAGAAAATCTCAGGTTGTGTTCACAGAAAAACAAGACTATGCCCAGCAGCCGTGTACGACCACGTAACTGCCTCAACCACAGTATGACTATGTGCCAGAAACAGGAACTGTCTGCGGTTATCCAGGGGAGTGTTTCCATCAAAGGCCATACTTTTTCTGCTGTATTTTTCTGCCTTCTTTACAACATAGCTTCCAATCTGTACAGCAGTAGCAGGGGCTTAAAGGCAGCAGTTCTATTTCACTTAAAATTATCTTTTATTCCCCAGAACACTGACATGTAGAATATACATCAGAAGTCTTTTGCAATAAGCACTCAGCGTACGATCATGTAAATTTGAAACTTAAGATCACCACAGATCTCAGCATTAGAACATCACCTCCCATATCAAAACAAAAAGGCTTCTTCTTTGGTACGTCATTGACAAAAATGAGCATAAACAGCATGTATGTGTTTTTAAAGAGCCATGCATTCATTCTTTTCCCAGAAAATAAATTAAAATCCAGCTAGTCAAAACATTATCGTGAGTAGCCAGTTCACCCACTAAAGACAAGTGACTATTATTAAACTGTTAACCAGAATAGAATGGAGTACAACAGAATAGAATAGTTTATTCTATTGGTGTCATTGTTGACATTTGTTTAACACTATGGGAAACCTCAGGAACATATTTAAAAAACGATGAGGCAGAAATTCTCAAGGAAAAAAATTCCATATATGTCCTAATATCTGGTACCTCCCCTAGCAGATAAACCAATAAAATAAAAATTGGTTTTATACACACATTCTATTTTGCAACATTCTTTTTTGATTTTGTGTCCTTAATGGATGAAAATATGCAAATTAATTTCTTATTGTTTTCTACAGCTAGAGAAGTGTTAAGTAGTAGTCTTTATTTTTCTCATAAATATATACAGTTCTCATGTTGAAATGGTCATTTAAAAGAGGAATACTCTGGATTTAACTGGAATAAAAAATAAATCTCTTACCCTTTGCAATAAAAAACCATAAAGAAAGGGGGTCTTGTATTAGAGACCCCAAACTAGTAAAATCCCTTTCTCTAACTATGATGCACTGCTGGTTTTCTGTATTGTGATCCTCCTGAAAATAGAAACTTTATGTTTAATTGATTTATTTGTAATGATTCTGGCTCAGGGAAGAGACTCTTTGAAGCTGATTGATTACTGCAACAAGCTTAAGATTTCGTACCACAACAAACCTTTTTGTACTAATAAACAGTGGGACAATAAAGCTCTGGGGCATGGTGTTTCCCTTCACATTAAAGCAAGGATTTGCAACATAAGTATGTGAGGGACATAGTTTATGTGCTCCCAAGAAGCAGACATAATGAACTATTTCTTTTAATGGCAGATTATCCCTGTTTCTATTTCCTGGAGTGAAGACCTCGCAAATTGATGTATCTGTCCTCTGAGGTTTTCAGAGAGGCATTATGGCATTTTAAAATATTAATATGAGAGTACATTTAGCTGAAAGTAGCTAGTCTGGTAGTCTCTTGTGGCTGCCATACAGGTCACCAGAGACCTCCTGTCTCTCAAGGCAAATGATTTACTCTAAGTGTATCATTAAGATATACTTTTTTGGAATTTATGATAGTGCTTTCTTACAAAGTTACACCTTTTCTATAAAAATTTAAGCATTTTTATGCTATTTTCTCCCTTCACTCACTGTTCCTTAAAAACCTGGTCAGTGTCACGGGCAAATTGAAAGTGCCACCCCCTGCACTGCAGTAGTGAGTCTGTGTTGAACACTGATTAGCTAGGACTGGATGTCACATCTTGTTATAACTTTACATAGCTGAAAAATTTCCTAGGAGATTTGAAAAGAACTGCAATTATTCCTCCAATGGAAAAAGAAAGAAAAGAAAGAAAAGAAAGAAAAGAAAGAAAGAAAAGAAAGAAAGGAAAGAAAGAAAGGAAAGAAAGGAAAGAAAGGAAAAAAGAAAGGAAAAGAAAGAAAGGAAAAGAAAGGAAGGAAGGAAGGAAGGAAGGAAGGAAGGAAGGAAGGAAGGAAGGAAGGAAGGAAGGAAGGAAGGAAGGAAGGAAGGAAGGAAGGAAGGAAGGAAGGAAGGAAGGAAGGAAGGAAGGAAGGAAGGAAGGAAGGAAGGAAGGAAGGAAGGAAGGAAGGAAGGAAGGAAGGAAGGAAGGAAGGAAGGAAGGAAGGAAGGAAGGAAGGAAGGAAGGAAGGAAGGAAGGAAGGAAGGAAGGAAGGAAGGAAGGAAGGAAGGAAGGAAGGAAGGAAGGAAGGAAGGAAGGAAGGAAGGAAGGAAGGAAGGAAGGAAGGAAGAGAAAGAAAGAAAAAGAAAGAAAGAAAGAAAAAGAAAGAAAGAAAGAAAAAGAAAGAAAGAAAGAAAAAGAAAGAAAGAAAGAAAGAAAGAAAGAAAGAAAGAAAAAGAAAGAAAGAAAGAAAGAAAGAAAGAAAGAAAGAAAGAAAGAAAGAAAGAAAGAAAGAAAGAAAGAAAGAAAGAAAGAAAGAAAGAAAGAAAGAAAGAAAGAAAGAAAGAAAGAAAGAAAGAAGAAAGAAAGAAAGAAAGAAAGAAAGAAAGAAAGAAAGAAAGAAAGAAAGAAAGAAAGAAAGAAAGAAAGAAAGAAAGAAAAAGAAAGAGAAGAAAGGAAGGAAGGAAGGAAGGAGAGAAGGAGGGAGGGAGGGAGGGAGGGAGGGAGGGAGGGGATAAACTCAAATGCAATAAATATCTAGATGCAAGAAATGGAAAAATACTAATCAAAAACATAGATACAAACAGACCAGCTCAAGAAGTTTCCTATTATGGGAAACCTAATAGTTAATATATGGTAACGTTTGTTTCACATTTTCTTCTAGATGACAGATGATATCAAGGGTGAGTTTTTGACCTTCAGAACTTCTAGGGCAGTGTCATCTGCTCAGCTTAGTGTTATTTAAAAAAGTGTAGAAAGTAAAGAGATCTCATTTCTAATTGCTCAAATTTTATTGGATTTGGTATTTTCACATACTTGTACAAACACACATACACACACATTGCCTTTTGCCTTTTCACAGGTGGCAAATAACATGTGATGCTTTCCACAAATTCATTATTTGGACATCAGGGAGCTAGTTAAGGAGATGAAGCCTTCACAATGGTCTTGTTTTTCAAGGCCAGACTCATGGCCAGCTAAAATCAGTGTTAAACTTCACAAGTGCAGGATCATGACCTGGAAGATTAAAGGAGCTAACTTAAATACTGGTCTTTGTTTTCTGTCTTGAATTATTTAAGCCTAAACTGATCTAAAGCAAAGTAACCCTGTAATATATTAGCTGAAGTGCAATCTTTCTGTATTTATAATACCACATTTGAAGCAAACCTGGCAGATTTCTCTTCCATTTCATTAGTCTATTTTGGTTTAGACACGTGCAGAAGGAGAGAAATGCAGAGTTTATACTTGAATATGATCAAGAAACTGAAGCCTCCAAGATGGTGTAATGAGTTCAGTGGTACAGCATAGTGCTTGCCCATACAATGCACCTCCAAAAAATAATGAAAATGTCAATTAAATAATTTTTAAAAATCCTTCCATTGCTAGCATAGTTTAAAAACATGTTCATAACCTTGTACAGGCCCTTAAAATGTTGAGAAAGAGCACAGTGCCCTCAGGTTCAAATGGTTTATGTCAGTGTTTTTGTCCCAGGTATACAGTCATAGTTTTACTGTCCATTTCTTTAAGCATTAGTATCCTCCCCAACATGTTCAGTGGAGAGCAGCAGATGGGCCTGTGTTAAATGCAGAAGACCCTGGGGTGTCTGCATGAAGGAGAAATATGTCCATGTGGCTTCATAGCAAGGCATTAGATAGCTGCCACCTGCTCCTTCGTACAACCATAAGGGTTAGCAATCCACTGCAGAAGAGCAGTGGAGAGGCAAATGGGGAATAGCTACAGCCAGCCATCCTAGATGATGCGTTCCCTTTCCAAAGCTGTGGGATTTTAGATAGCTGCACAGTTAATGCCAAGTCAACATTAACTTCAAGCCCCTTGAACCGCACTGGGGGAGCTTGCCATGGGCACAGCTGTGGCCTCACACCCGCCGGCATTTCGGTACCCGAGGCAAAGGTGGCACGGTGCAAGCAGCCTGAGTCTTGCAGCAGGGCAGCATGTGGAGCCGTGTGCTGGTTTTCCACTGGTTCTCCCCAGTGTAAAACCCACCTGTGCTCAGCTTCATGCACTTTCTCATCTGCACATAAGTCAGATCGCATGACCCTTCACATCTGCAGAAGGAAACCAAATAAAATTTTAGAACTGCTTGTTTTGATGTCTAAAACAAGGTCAATGTCAATTTTAAGTTAATCTATAGTAAATTATTTCCTGGTTTCAGTTATCATCTTAACATTCATGTGTGTAAACAACGTGATACAATTCACAGACAGTTAAAATGATTGACCAAGGAATTTTTTTTCTTCATACTTCTAGCTATTAATTCTGGTACGGTGTCAAAATTCTTATGAAAAAATAGAATAGTATCTAAAAATCAGGTCCACAAACTGAAGAGAAAAATTAATAGATATTCAATAAGTAGACTTCTGGCCCAAAATTTTAAATTTCTGAGATTTTTCATCTTTTTAGAGAAATTAGTTGTTTTTTTCTAGTTTTAGTTTTACATTATCCTGAACCTTCTAGCTTTTCAAGAAGCAAAGACTTTCCATTTTCTCAGTGACAAAATATATTAAAGAAATAAAATGCATGTCACATAAATAGATAGGGAAAGGAGAAAAACAAAGAAAATAAAAGATGTAAAAAAACCAAAAAAAGCTGCAATACTGAATAATGACAAAGCCAAAACTATTCATCCAGTCAAAATTTCCACAGAAATTATGAGATAAAGGAAAAATAATTAACTTTCTAGACTTACACAGAATGATATGCCAGCTTTCTAATTTTTGAGCAATTCCATTGATACCAAAGTATTCCAGGTAGGAAAAAAACCATTTCAAACAAGCATGCTTTAAAATGGCCTTTAAAAGAAGTATTTAACTTCTGAGATTGTTTTATACGTAATTTCATTTGCCTAGACACATCTGTGTTTCTGTGTTAATTCAAATGGTTGGAACAGACCAGCAAGAACTGCAAGCATAATAGGAAGTCCTAAGTAATGCAGACAGCCCTACACTTTCTTTTATCCTTATTTAGCTGTTTGTCTGAAACACTTCTGTGAATGATATTATTAAATATTTCTTAACTAGCTAAGTATAATTCCATGTTCTATAGCTAGAGAATCCACGTGATCAAAAGTGTAAACACTGCTGGACACTTTTGTGATTCTTTTCTTCCAGTTTTCATGTACAGTTTTTTTTGCAGGCTTTTGGATTACAGAAAGAAATTTACTGTTCCAAATTTGGCTGATGGCATATGTATATGTTTTATATATAAGTATATGAGACTTGATGATGATCTTGTTACTGCACAGCAAATCAGAAAGGTGTTCTGGTAGCAAATATTACAAATAATTTTATCTTTATTCTGTCTATGTCAATTCTGAATACAAATATTTAATTCCCCATTTAAACTGGGTGAAGAAAAGGATATCTGAAGCAGTCTCTTTCAATACGATATGGGAAGAAGTATCAGTGACAGCTCCTGCAATGATAAGAGTGAGTGCTCCACTTACAGAAGAGATAATACACGGATCTTGTCAACTGTAGCATGTGGTACAGCAACATCAGAGCTCATCCAACCTCTTTTTGGTATAGTGAGGGAGCACTTGTATCTTCTTCTGACCATCAAGTGTTTAGAGTGCATACTAAGTGATATTGAAGGGATTTTTATCAGCAATCAGTTCAAATAAGTTAAGCATTTTACTTTCCTAAAAACTAATCTTAAATGCATCTTTAAATTTAACTTTAGCCAGAAGGTTGAACACTATCTTTTTAAAAAGAAAGTAAATATGAGAGCAATGAGAATTAAAGGGACTCTTAAAACTTGGGTTTGTTGTTTATTCTTCTCATATTTCCTAAATACTAGCAATGAAAGTAGTAATGTCTGCGGATAGTAGTCTTTTCTTAAGGACCATATTTGATACTCAAGAAGAAAAAGCAAACAAATAATTTTTTATTCACTTATAGTGGAAAATACCTATGTACATATCAAACCATTTGTTCTTCATTAAATCCTTACCAGTGGCTATTGTGTATCTAAGGAATGGAGATGTTCAATATCTGTAAACATCTGCTCCTTCAGTATCGGTTCTATCTCGCATCTGTCCATGCAAGTCTGCTACTAGTTTAGCCCATAAATAATAGTGCTGTTGCAGGACTGGGGCTGCTTGAGACATTCCTCAGGTGGAGCAGCAAGCTGTTTCTGTGCTTGCAGGGAACTCTGCATGTTCACCTAAGACTTAAACCTTGTGCTCAAATGAGATCAGTCAAATCTTTACTTACAGGCTTGGAGTATTATAATGGAAATATTGTATATTTGACAAGTCATCTTTAGTTCAACCATATGTTACTGGTTAGTGTTCCCTCCATAGCAGAATAATTCCCTCTATTGGAATAGTAAGTATGTAAAGCTGCAGAGCTTTCAGTATTCAAGAGGTTAGGGTAAGGGCTGGATTCATCACCTAGTTTCAATTACCTTAACCTGATATAAACAGTATAAAACATCTGTTTGTGCTCTTTGATAGTCGACAGGGAGACTCAAACATCCAAAGGGCAATGTATCCATGTATCTTTTACACTGATGTTATGAAAGATGAACCTCTGTCCAGGCATAATGATTCCTATGGTGACTTTAGATAAAAGCTGGAGAACTACCTTAGACTAACTTGCAGCAACTAAATTTAGGTGAGTTGAAGCTCAGTCTTGGCTACCATAAAGATGTCTTTTGACCTTAAACCTCTGCTTGTGGATTTTTGCCAGTATGTTTCAGTAGCTAGTTTTACCTTCCTTGGAGAAAATCCCTGCAGAATATAGGTCAACACTCCAGGTTGAAGTGAGACTCCCATTATGTTCAACAGAGAAGAATATGACTTACATGTTTCGCTGGTGCAATAACCAATAACTGATTTTTTAAAAAATACATATTTAAACTTCTTTTAAGAATAAGGAGATACCAAATACATGGCTTATGAGACAGAAATGTACTCATTTCCAAAGATGTATCTTGTCCTGGAAATTAATTTTGAAGCCTTGAGACTATAATTTCAAACATATCAATCAAAATCTGCTCTAGATTTAGTCGTGGTCAGTGCAATTGCTCTTACCTCACACCAAGACACAACAGAAAAATCGATTAATCTCACTATTAAACACCTGCATTGTGCAAAATGGAATTTCCCAATACAGCTATGTACAATTTGTTCTTGCTTGTAACAAAAGCACTTTTCTCATTACATATCTAAAATTAATTTTTAATCTTACGAGATAACGAAAATTGTGATATGGGTGTATTGAATATAGGATCCGTCACACTTACGCACTTGACATATCTTTTCTATGCAAATTGTCTGAGAGGGACATAAGTCATTTTTAATAAATGTGGGGAAAAGGTCTGAGGTGAAATGAGGTTGGTGGTTGGGGCTCAGATTCTAATAAGATAAATTAAGGCTGCTCACTCAGCTAACACTAGTGCAGTTGTCAGCAGTCTTGGTTTTAAAAAGAAAAGAAGATCGAAGAAAAGATTTAAAGATGAATGAGACACGTAGGCTAAAACCCCCTCTCCTTTCAGTAGGCAGTGATTCTGTAAGGTCAAAGTTGAGGAGTGATGGGAAGAGTATTAAGAAATCTAGCAATTTAGAATGGAGATATATTCTCACAGACATTAATTACATCTTCAGAAGGTATAAATTTGGATTCAAAATGTCTGCTTTTTCTGGACATTAGTGGAGAATCTGGCCTGATCCTTGAACCTAACTCTGGATTTCCAAAATTCTGTCCTGTACAGTCCTGTAACCCACTCTCATGCAGACCTCCACATCACTTCAGAGGGTTACATAAGTGAATGGGCCTTTAATTTTCAGGTAGCCTGTTTGATAAATTATGCCGCTGAATCCATACTGTTAATTCTCTACAGTGGTGTTTATAGAGTAGCTGGTATAACATACATAAAGCACCGTAAATAGGTCAGGTTTTATTGTCTATTTTAACAAATGGATAGGGTTGCATTAGCATTGGGGAAAATGTATAAATATTGATTTGAAAACCTGGCGTGCACAATAAAAGAGCAACCCTTGTAACCCTTTTAGAGAAACCCAGACATAAATAAAGTTCATCTCCATTTTTTCAACAAAACAATTAATACATAATTCATCCCGAAAGTATTATCATCCCTATTGTTACCAATAGCAACTGACTATCCTAACACTGCGAACACTGCTCTGTGAAGATTGTATTTATTTGTATATCTGAATAAGGGATGTAACGGTATGTACTGCAACAATGGGTTTTTTTATGGTGGAATCTATAAGGGTAACTTTTAATAGTTCTACCTGGGCTGAGTGCTAAAGGATGCAAATGACAAATATTTGTATTATTCTGACCATAGCGAAAACAAAATCAATAAATGCATTTTTGGAATTAAGGACACAGTTATATATTGTCTTAGGTCATGTCTTGTTAATTTACTTTATATCTTCCTGTACGCAGAAAGTTCTGTCCAAGGATATTAATGGTATACAGATGTATGTAATTAAAGCCTTTTTTTATTAAGTAAACTCTGTTTAAGTAGGATATTAGCTGGTTGACTACAGCACATTTATATTCACAATGAACAAAACTGTTCAAAATTTTAGGAGATTAATTTCATTTTGGATGGACACCAGATGTTATTTAAGCCTCCTGCTCTGGGAATTGGGTTTGAAATCTCACAAGTAAGTCTTCTAGTTATATTACCAGTACTGTCCTGATCTACCAGGACTAAATGCAAGCAAAAGATAGCTAACACCTCATTATACACTGTAGAAAAAGAGGGAAAGAGCACAGGGAATTTTTTTCAAAGCTCCTTCCAAGCCATGAGTAGCAAATTGTTTAGATGGGTCTCAGGTACTCTACATATCACAGCCCAGGGGAGAATGGCAAAGAGAACAGCAACCACATCTAGTGAATCTTCAGGGCCATCAACTGACTACTACATATGGATGGCACCATGTGTTTGTTGGAAGACAAAAAGCCAACAGAGAGATACCAAAAGATAAGCATTAGATACAGGTTGGACTAAACGCAAGACTTTGTAGTGAATGGATGCCCTAGCATCATTTGACGTAGTATGACAGTTACATTGACAGTATTTTTAATATAGTAAATTGTGATGCAAAAAGTGCTACTGAATTTTGAATAGGAAAAATTGCTTCACTGTAAGGCTGTTTTGTTTTAATGAAAGACGTTTGTGAAATAGTTCTTTAACAAAGCATGTTCGGCTTTGCTGAACAAAGGCTTCAGTACATGAATGCATTTTATCTTCCACTTATTTTATAACTAAAAGTTCAAATTCAGACCAAGTAAATCAGAATTTGCTTTTCAGCTACCACAAAAGAAAAGAAAAAAAAAAAAAAAAAAAAAAAAAAGGGAGAACAACATTACAACATTTGCTACTCAGTGAACCTCAAAGTGTCAGATTGGGTATAATAGCAGGTTTTTCGTCCCTACATTCACCAAACTCTAAAAAACTGTATGCTCTGTTTTAATGGATCCTTGTGGTGGTTTCATACAATACACAGAAAAAGAAGGACATGTCAAAAGGACAGATGATTCCCTCGAGAAAAGATTTACATTTAATGAAACAAGTACCATTTTGACATTTTTAGAGTGAGGAGATGTTAGCACACTTGTATGCAAGCACATATTTAAAACCTCACATTCTGGATAGTTAACTAAAGAAGAAGTAACAATTAAGTGTGTTAACAACAGAATGTGATAAAGTTACAGTTTTAGATTAAATCTACTGAAAGTTTAGCATGATTGAAGTGTTGAAATACTGAGACAGAAATGTACATTAATGTTTGGAACTGAATATTGACTGTATCCTTTTCAGCTTATGCCTTGAGAGAATAGAATATCCTTAAAAATAGTAAATATTGAAAAATGTACTTAGAGTACAACCCCTTTCATTTGTTTAGAAACACAAACTTTAGATTTGGCTTGATTTTATGGAGATTTATAAACCTTAAGACTGAAGAAAAATTGAACAAGAATACTGTTTCTATATGGCAAACTGTGTGAATATTTGAAATATAATTGTCTGGACTCGGAGCTAATTCCAAGCCTAGGGTAGTAAAAGCTTTTCAGTGACACATGGGATTTTATTTTTAATGAGTTTATTTATTCTTATCTCTAATACTTGAACTTGAGTGGTTTATAGTGTAAAAATAAATAGTGCAATTTCCGGCATATGTATCCCATATCCTAAGTAACGATTATAAAAAAAATCCTGAAAGTTCTACTCTTATTCATGAATTACATAATTTTTGAGCTATTTTTAAATATAACACTGAACAGAATATGTAAATCAAATACATTTGTATCTATGACCCATTGCAAGTTACGGAGCTAGCTATTCATGTCTTGGAAATTAATTCTGGGGTGGGATGAAGTTGCTTGCTTTTAACCTGCGAGGAAATGAATAATAAATAAAAATCCTTTTGAAATGTAGGATGATTTCTTTTTATGCATGAACAAAGGCTGAAGAATTTCATCCATGATTACTCTGCTTCAGAGATGAATGAAATTAATTAAGAAGGAACTGAAAATAAATATTAAAAAAAAAATTGTGTTTCAGTCTTAAATGTTAAAAATGCCTATAAAATCCTTGACAAAATGGATTACTTGATTCAAGATTAATGAATTTCAAGAGCTTAAAAAATTAATTTTATCTGAAGCATCTAAAGAAAACTCACCCTAAACATGAGGGCTTTTCTCAAAGAGATGCCTGAACTCTCACCACATCACCCGTTTCTTGTTTTAGGAAGAGTTCCTGTGGTCATACCTCCAAAGGAGAATTATATAAGTAAAATATAATACCATTCTTCTCACCACCAGATGGTCTTTCCCCTAAAAAGCACTCTGGTTCATCACCAGTACAATTCTCTCCCTCTTTTTAAATTAAATTTAAAAAATGTTTCTACTTTCCATCAAAACAATATAATTCTACCTAAGGTGCTCCAATTACAGTCTTCTGGCCTATGCTGCCTAAAAGGTGATATGAGAGACAAATAGCTTTAAAAGCAGTATTCCTTTCATACCAGAACAGGAGTTATCTCTGAGATCCTCCTGCATCCTCATATCTAGAGCTCGCTCATATCTAGAGCAGTTCAGTAAATTCACATTCTCCATTCCTCGAGTGGTGGTATAGGAGGAACTTTAGAAGAACTCTAAAAGACCCCAGTTCAGGCAACCTGATCTACTAGACAAAGTATGGAACATGTGCTCTTCATCACAGCTTCAATTTTATCGTTGTGCACCATGTTTATCCTGTTATTGGATCACTGACTGGATAGTCCCCTTCTCCTTGAGAAAGGCACAGAAGTATGATTCTTCTGTCCCCATTATAGAAGCAGTCACCAGATTTCCCTCTAGGAGAAATTTCAGAGTACTGAGTTTACCTTCCCATAAATATTTTATTTCTCTGAAAGTTCACCGTATTTTTAGTATCTAAATTTTTGGGAAGAAGCCAGATATTCAGAATGACTTTTTCTTCATTGTGGGGCTGCCATACTAAACACATTATCTCAAAAATGTCCTGCAAGTTATTATTGCCTAATCTTTTGTGTTTGAATTAGATGCACAATTTTCAACAGAAAAAAAAATATCCTTTCCCTGTTTTTATAACAGATACATTAGGTTAAAATTCAGGTTAGAATTAAAACCATAGAATTGAGAAAACATATAATTAGAAAAAGAGATTCTCAAGATGCAAGTCCTGTCAGATACGAAAAAGACTCTCTCTAGTGATGTGATGGAATGGTTTGAATCATTTAAAACTCACCTTGAGGAAATGAAGGAAGATTATAACATGGAGAACGATATAAACAGATAGTTAAATGACATTCTAGGTCTTCCCATCTCAAATTTCTTTTTCTTTAACTGGCCAATTATTTTCAGCCAATTCTGTGAGAGTTTTGCAACATCCAGGTAAAAATTTAGCCCCATGTTTCATCCTGGTCATTAACAATGACAGCATGATACCATTAAATGTTATATAGGCAGTTTCTATGAGCCCATTGTGATGAACATGATACCAAAAAAGTAACTTAACCAGTGAGCTTAAGTTAAAACTTAAACTGAAAATTCACTAGAAATTTTCTGAAGGAAATATTTCTGATCCAGCACATGGCAGAGTCAGAACTAAATGTGAACACTGTAATAACCATGTATCCAATTATTATTAGATGCCAGCTCTTCAGGTGCAATGAAATCTCACAGTGTGATTTGACTTAAATTGCCGAGATTTTTACAAGCAAAGAAATTTTTTTTTTGGAGTATGATTGTGCAGTTTTCATATTGCTATCAGAAATAACAGCTGTTTTTAATGAGACTGTATTTATGTATGTCAATATGTATGGGATTTTTGTCAGTATTCTAGCTTTTCCCAAACAGGAAAGAGAAATAAACTAATCAAAAGAAAATCCTTAAGTTACAATGGTTAAAAATATTGCATTAAATCATCATACATTAAGGAATATTAATCTAGTTGCTTTAGGGTTCCAGTTCAGTCCCATTTTTTTTAACAGAGGGTAGAAAACATATTTAAATATTAAGCTTTTTCCTCAAAATATATCTTGAACTGGGTTTTAAGCAACAGATGGTTCCAGTACCATTTGAAATCTGTGTTATCTAATGACCAGATCCCCTATATAAGGACAACTAATACAGATTATCTTATTATTATTCATAGAAAATTTTTAGATATGTGCTGTAGCTATAATATAGGTGACACATAAAAAGATGTATGTACTTTTAAAGGTAGATTCTATTTTTAATAATTTTAATATCTGAAGAGTTTCTGAATTTTCACTATGGTCTTTCATAATTGAAAGGTTCCTAAAGATTTAGCCTGTCACCTTCAATCTTCCATTTGGAAGCATTACTATCATAACCTAAGATAACATTTCCTCAGTGACTTTCTCTAGCAAGAGCCTATGTGCACGTCAAATCAAGTATGTCAAAGCAGGTTTCCATAGGATAAATTTCAGCTATTTCCAGCCTCTCAAAAAAGGTGCTCGTACAGACTTTGCTTTTACTAATGTGCTTCAATAATGAAAACAGAGATGTGGCCATAAAAATCTTGTACATGTTTCACAAAATTTAAACTAGAGAACTTTTTTCCTTCATCTACTGGGAATAAACAGAAAAGAGTAGTGGATGCAGTGACTACATATGATTTAGAAAACAACATTAATAGCTTGCATGCATAAAATTTTGCATAAATAAACAAATAAGTAACAAAAGAGTCGATGGCAGAATCTGGAAGACAAGGAAGGTATTGCTGCTTTAGGGAAGACTTGGATGAATACATTAATTCAATCCTGCTGCTGCTAAAGTCAACAGGACTTTCACCATTGACTTTCAGACTGACTTCCAAATTACCCTGCAGACTCAAAACTTAAATGAAGAAAATGGAAACGGATTAATTAGATAAATACAAATCAACAAACTTAAAAAGTAATTCTGAAGTTTAGAATAAACCATTTTAATTTCAGCTGAAACTCTAATGGTGTTAGAGCATACATCCAAGCAAAAAAAACATTTTCACATTATACAGCAGGCCTCACATTGCAAGGAGAGCAACGCAGACACCGTTCCCTTATGCATTCCTGACGCTTTGCTGTACTCCACTGAAAACAGCTTAGATTGGGTTTTCTAAATCATGACTATTCCACGTAGGAGTCAATATACCCCAAGGCCTCACTCCATACTCTGAAACATAATTTAAAATGGTCATAAACGGAAAATGGGTAGTAGGTACTTGAAAGAGCTGAGAAACAGTAGTGAAAAAGTATTAGCTGAAAGGTCTTATATTTATGTAGTAAGTTAAATGTATGATGGGGGAAGAACCTTCCTAGCTGTTCTTGTTTCACAATGTGAATATTGAATAATGTGATTCTTCTTTGTTTGGATCATGAAGTTTGAATAATTAAACAATAGGTCATTTGAGCTCTGTTGTGTTGTCAACTAATTACTACATTTATGTTTGTCAATAGCAAAGCCACAGTAGTATTTTAAATTCCATTTATTGTGCTTTAGCTTAATACTTACTGTTACTTTTCCTCCGCATTTTTTCCCGTCATGAAAATTAACCCACAATATATCTTTCTGGAAAGAAAATAAACAGCTCCCTTGCCAAGCCTTTCATTACACTGCTTCTTTCCATCATGAATTGTGGTCTAACAGTAGCCTAGTAAAAAGCCAGGGCCTTTGAAGTGTTGTGCTAATTTGATTAATACGTAGTTACATCCTGTTATGATGCACTTTGCCTTATGCATTTTAAATGGAAAATGCAGAGTGGATTACATTTGTGTTAAAAACACAGCATACTAAATGAACAGCATTGAAAGTGGGCTATAATAACAAGCACTGCAGCCACTTTAAACATGTAAAAGGTTATTGCTTGCAGGTTAATGATAATTGTACCAAAATACATGTTTTTATAACAATTAAGAAGTCAATATAAATACTAGTGAGATTCACACAGCTGCCATGGGAAGTGCTTGATTTAAATTCCTTGATTAAAACCAAAACAAAATATTCAAAAGAATCCTCTGGATTGATGTCCTACTCGTTCCCACAAGTACTTTGGGACTTGAAGTTGCTTCTAACTCAGCTTCCATCCAACTTGAAAAGAATTTAATGTGCTTTTCCCTTTGGTTTAAATGAAGAGTTAAATTCAGCTTCTGTGTGGGTAATAAGTACAAGGTTCCATGTGCCTAGCAGGAGACACTATTACACAGCCCTATTACATACAGAAATATCTTGGTTTGTTTTTTTCACTCATCTTTTTAAAAACAAAATACATTGTTTTATCATAATACCTTGATAAGTAATCACAGCAGAGTAAGAAATACATCACCATACTACATTATATTTCAAGTCTACTGTAAGAAAAAGATGTACCAAATCTAACTTTCTGCTTTAAGTGTGCATCAGTATGCTTTAAATAATTATGTAATTATTTCACCTCCTAAATTTGCTAACAAAAAGTACAGTAAAATTGTTTCCATAGACTTGAGTAAGCACATCATCAGAACACAGTCCTTTTATGCACTTGTGATAAACCAGATAAAATATCACACTACCAATGATGATGCCAAAACCTAAGTATACATTTAAAAATTACAGATGTTTGTTATGATTTGCACAGGAACAGCACACAGGTTGTGCTTCAGTTTTTACAGCTCTGCTTGAAAGGTGCTGTTCTATTAACTCATCATGTTTTCGTATCTTTCAGTCTTTAGTGTCATTATATTTCTAGCTTGATTACTCTTAGAAGCTTAGACACCTCTGATTTTTTATTTTAGTTGACAAAGACATATTGTGGAATGTAGCATCAAAAGGCAAAGAATTAGGTTAAAAAACATAAAATCACTAAACATTACAACAAAGTTTGGGATCTATTTCTGCCTGTTGCATGGATTTGTTGCCAAATTCAAGGTGGCAGACAGTTGTTATTCCATCTACCTCCCTCCCTCCAGAGAGACAGCATGTCTTCATTTATTTCTAATTTATTTTTTAAATGTTTAATTAATGTTTCCTGCCTATTCATTTGCAAAACTATAGCCACAGGTTTTATTTTCATTTGTATTCCTGAAATTACATTTAATTGCTTTCTTTCCTCAGTTCTGCTTTTATTTCTTCATTAAATACTACATTCCAAACCTTTTTTCATAAAGTTTTCACAAGTTTGCGGTTTACTTACAGGTCATCCTCACTCTTTTGCTAGTCAATAACTATAATATTAACAATTGCTTAACCTCGGAAGACATCGTCATCATCATGTTTTAAATCTTTTTTTAAATTTTCTGTTTTTTTCAGTGTTTCCTAGTAATGTGTTGTGCAATAGTGATGGAAACCATCTATGGAGTTGACTGACGGCGTACATTAAAAACATTGTATAATTCAAATGATTTATATCAGGCCACTGTAATCTGATAAGACTGCAACATCTGCAGTAAAATTGCAATGAAGTCAGCTGCAAGATCTTTCCCTTGGCCTGCGTGCACTTTTGGATCAGAATCACCTAGTCCTATTACCTCCTTCTCTGGTATTTACAGTATAACACTGCACTGACAGTATATGGAGGAAATAAAACTCACCTATCTTCTGAAAAGTTTGGATCCGGTTCTACAGTAAGAAATTGAAATTTGCCCTTTTTTCTGGTTCTTCTTGTCACATTACATTGCAAACTTATAAATTATATAATGTTCTTGTGTAATGATACTTTTGAGCATTTCTCCTCAGGGTTTCTTTATTCAAAAAAGTTTGTATCAATACTTCTAATATTTATTAATAATTTTTTATCAATTTTCTAATTAATATAAATACAATATGCTGTGTACAATCCTTGATATTTGCATGTTTAAACATAGCCTCTTCTTCAAATATGGTCAGGTTTTAACCTGTACATTTGCATTTGTATGGTTCTACGCTTTTCGGAGGTTTTAATAAGCTAAATCTGTCTTCACAGTATATATCATAGTTATGCTGGCATCATAGTTAAGTCTTTATTTCATCATCACTCAATAGCATCACCTAAAGCTAATAATATTTACCGAAAATAATATGTCTCTGTCTCAGGTGCCAGTCCTTAATGACTAAATTTAAAGACTAATACTCAGTGGAGACTGGTTCCCAGTTTGAATGAATAGTGCATTTTTATAATGGATTAATATAGTATAAATAGTTGTAAGCCAGAACAAATGCACTTTAGAATTTAACTGAGATTTTAATTTTTCATAAGATCCTTGAAAGTGATTTCAAGCAAGTCATTAAGCATAAACATTCTGAATAGATTAATCGCATTTTTAATTATGATTATCACCAGCAGAGAGATCTGAACAGCAAAAGTTTATTGATTTATATAGTCGAATCTTTGAAATAGGATTTTAGCTTAGCAAAAGTCACACTGATATCTTGAACCAGACAAGATAATGAGTTAAGTGTGACTGATAACCTGAGAAAAGTCCCTTCTCCTCATAGCTCCTGTTCCATCTCCAAAGAAGATTCAGAATATGCCTGAAGAAATAGAGCTAGACTTGGAAACCATCAAGAAGGAGTATTCCAAAATCATCACTGGTAGCCTGATAATATGAATTTAAGTAGAATGACATCTTACTGGTCAATGAAATTTCCTGGACAGTGATCCCCTTCCACCTGAAAACTCAAGAAACACTAAGTGTATTTTTTATTTTTTGTATTGTAAGTCTAAACGCAACCTCAGTCTTGTTTTACAGACACTTGGAAGCCCACACAGAGTAGTATAATAATACTTTTTGGCCTCTGCTCACATTCAATACACACTTCCCACTGCAGTTTTTAATATTCTTCAGGTTCTGAAAAGCTTGAAAACAAGGTGGGTCACAATATTTTATGCATCATCAGTGAAGGGATGTGATTGCAGTTGCTTACATCTCAGTATTTCTCAAATCAAATCTTTTAAGGATTAGTGACTTGCCTCTGTAGCATTTCACCAGTGAAGTCCTTTTGAAAAGAAATAAGAAATTTATTCTAAGACCAAACACAAATTGCTTCAACAAGATAAGATCTCCAAGGCAAATTAATCCTTCGTAATCAAAGACAATGTGACTCTTCTATAATGGAACTTCTGAACTATTGGAATACAAATATAAACAGTCCACAAATGCATTACACTCATTAAAGATTTATAGGCTCAACAAGATCTGTCACCATACTATCCATACATCTGAAGAGAAACAAAAACAAACCTTCACAGATTAAAGTTTACGTATCTGATACATCTTATGCATGACTTGTTTTGTCTGTAATTGTTAGACCCTATTGCTTATATCCAGAGAAAGAGAGAGATTCTTGCATCCACTTTGAGTTGCGCTGCATCAGTAAAGCTCTCCAGATGTGTTGCAAAGCTGCAAAACAGAGGTCTTATCTGTTTCCTCATTGATTTGGGTTGACAGTGCCCTATACGAAATGCTCAGTACCGAATAAATGACACAGCAAATCTATGACTTCCAACAGAAAACATTAGAGAGGCAGGCAAGAAGAGGAAAGGATTTTCAAACCCATGAAAAGAAAGGGATGTTCTTCATTTTCTAAGGTGTATATGAGCTATAAGTGAATATGAAAATTGGTACTAAACATTTTCTGATTAGTTAAAAAGATGGTTAGCAATGTTTTTTATTCCTGTCACTGTAAGTACAAGCTTAATTATAGTTAGAGCTGGCATTGGTAACAGGGAGCATATAAAAGAACAAAGAACCAGTGCTTCCTCCTGACTATTTTGTAAAGAAACTTTGAACAAGAAATAGAAAGTACAAGTTGGCCCTCTAGCTCTTCATTAGCCTAAAGTGAAACTCTTCTGCAGAGGTCTACTGAACTAAGTCTCCTCCCAAGGCTGTTTTCATCTACCCCTGTTATCTGGAACCAGGTAACAACCTTACTTCTGAAGTACCTCAGCATTCAGCTAAACTATTCAGGAAGATCACCATGACATAGGATTTAAAAACAAATTAATAAAACTTGGAGGCTCAGTTACATGTTCTTGGTGCCTGAATTTCTCACGTTGATTCAAATAGCAATAAATTCAAGATCTGGATCCTTACATTTTACAGATGAGTATTTGTAAAACATTAGACATACACTGTTTACTTACATATAGCAATAAATATGGGAAAGCTGTACAATGAAAGTAAATTCAAATACAGGGTCTTAAATAATCAAATGCTTTAAATCACTTTGATTAATCACTGGAATATATTAAAAAGTATGGTTTCAGCATATTTTGCACAGAAAACATCTTTTAGTCAAACTCTTGTTTCTCTCTTTCTATCTGGTCCATGTGTAATTCATGAACCTTTAAACATTATGGGATTATAGAGAGCTAAGATGACATTTTTACTTTCACTTAGCAGCCTGAATAATTGGTATACTCCAAGCATTTTAAATACTAAAGTAATCATTGCTTTGAATTCATCTTGTGATGTCATAGCAGCTGACAATTGACATAATGTATTTCAAGAATATGAAAGCTTGAAAAGACTATTAGAAATATCTTCATTTTAATATGTAACAATTAAATGATCTATAACTAACAGTATATTCTGATGTTATCTTTAATGAAATGCTTTTTAAATGTATGATGTATTGTTATTGGTTTTCCACTTCTGGGCAAGAAAAGAATTCATTAAATTTTTAATGTGTTTTCCTCAAAGAAGAAAGAAATATATAGGCAAAAATAAAAAGTCAATATAATATCTTGAATAAAAGTGGAAGTTCAGTGATGAAAACTAAAAATTTGACTTTCAGGCATGGAAACTGCCAGAAACTGTGTCGTCTTCTCCTCCTCAGGAGTTGCTATGGAAGCCATTCACAACCAAGTAACAAACCCCTCCACCTTGCATCAACCGTAATTTGACAGAGGAGCTGGCTGTAAATGACATTAAACCTCAGTTGCCAGCTGATTTCCTAGGAGACGCTGGAGGGCCTGTAGCCCCTCAACAGCCAGTGCATGGTGCAGATCTTGGTCCCACAGTTCAGAAATACCCATGGCACAACGCAGCCTTCCTTGAGGAGTTAGATCATATCTGTCTCAAGCTATGCAATCTCTGGAATAAAAGACCATGATTTGGAGTACTGCAAATCAGTTCTTTCCTAAGGGACACTTCTTCTGGTTAGTGTGATTTGAACAGATTGAGTATCTGTATTCAACAAATATTGAATAGGAGAAGACATCCATCAAAATGGAAGACCAAAAGTGGACTATTGCCTTTGGTGCTTCCTAAATAACATGGGAAATGCTGTTGTCAGTTAAAAAGACATCAGCAAAATATGAATAAAGGGCAACAGTAATTTTTTAGCTTAATTAAACATCCCTTCAGGATGTCTCATTCTTATCTACATTCCATACAGAGGTACACATTTCAGTATGAAGTTAGTGACTACAAAATGAGCACAGAGACATTTTATGAGATGTTATATTTCTATAGCACCTATCATTATTCAGTCTTCATTATCTCCTTTAATAATAGTAAGAGAATAAATGTTGCATTTACCACAGTGCTTGCCAAGATGCACAGTCTTGCAGTATATACACTAATACTTCCAAAATCATCACCATGTAGATAACAGTATGCATGACCTATAGGCACCTATACGATTCAGTTTCTTTACCCAGAGATTATGCTGCCCTCCATAGGCAACGAGAAATGTACTGAATACCAACACATTGGGATGGGAGGAGAGAAGTCCCATTGTTCTTCTCAATAAATCTTTAATTATTTTGGGGAAAAGACAGTAGCTTAAAAAAGAAAGAGTGAGCGAGGTTGCTTTCACCAGCCACACAACTACATAAGAGGCATGGACTGTAGGCAAAAGCAGTAATTAAGACACTTCTTTTGGACTGAGTCCCATCTGCTTTTCCAGGTCAGTGATCTCTCCTGTTGGTCATTTAGATGAATGTCAGAAACAGTGATGGGGAAAGGTTTTGTTTGGCTTGGGGTTTTTTTGGAAGCAAGGCAGAAATGAAGGTGGACTGCTTTGACTTAGTAGTCTTTCCCCAAAAGAGGGTTTATAGCTCATAAAGCCTCAGAAGTTTTCTATTTCATCTCCAAACTTCAGATACCTTCTTGATCTTTCTGTTGACAGTTTGTGTCCTGTCTCACTTTTGTGGGGTTGTATACGAGGGCAGGAGTTCTGTATAGCTACAAAGAATATAAAAAGCAAGTGGTAAAGTATTTAGGATTGCAGTGTCAAAAACTTTTGTAATGGAAAGCAGCTAGCATTCCTTTGACCGTACATAAGGAGCAACGGTAGAAGCTGATCACATGTAATAACTTTCAAGATAATCCTGTGTGAGCAACAAAACGTGCAGGAACATGAAATTTTGTATGCATTACAGTGGCACCAAACACTCACAAGGAAGACTGGCATACTATTGCTTTGGACCATAATCACTAACAACAGCATTTTCTTGGAAAATAGCATGTTTCATCTCAGCGGAAATATCCTTATTAATTTATAGTGTATGTAAGGATGAAGCTAAATCAATCGGTTAAGCTTGTGAAGCTGTATTACAATAAGTAATGGAATTGTTGATTGCCATGTTCACAGCCCAGATTTTAAGTTGAAAAAACTAAGATTGGCATCTGTTATATTTAAGTCTACCTGTCCAAATGTGAGGCATCTCTCTAAACTAGCTGTCTAACACTCTCTGCAGTCAATGAGAAAAAGAAACCTTCATGGAACAATTCAATCTATCCCTAGGACAAGTGGGATAAATCATACTAGGGACCTCTATATATATATTAATAAACTGTAGGACAAACCTAGACAACTAGCTTTGGTGGAAAAGGTTTTTCTTTCCGTGTTTTATCAAAAACACATGCAAATACATTGTATTTTTCAAGTTTTTCTTATTAAAATATGGTGTTGAGCCAAAAGTCTGTTATTTAGCTTGTTACCCAGATAAGGAAAAAGTCAGATATAAAAAGTGAGGAATTCAATGTCTGAAAAATTAGTTAGCGTCCATGTTCACAGCAAATACTTGCCAAATGGACAGTGTTTCTTATTGCAAAATCTCCATAAGTTTGGTATATGGGCTCAGCCTTTAAAACTTAGTAGCTGTAGTAGTAGTGGAAGGTAAAGATGCCAGAACAATTGAATGAGATATGGTAATTATCTATGCCCAGAGAAAAACTTCAAGGAAGTAAATCTAATCTTATTTTACTGAAGGAATTTTCTCTGAGACATCTGGTTGGGTGACATCTCAAATAATAGTTGTTTACACAGTGCCCATAAAACACAAGCACCCAGAAGTATAAACTTTTCATATAAATTCCTTAAACTACCAATGAAATGAAAAGTATAATCCTGAAATGTATTTTCAGAATTCTTTTAGTCTACCTACCTGCAGTGAGGATTTCTCTTCACAGCTATCTGGTATTTAAATAAACGTGGTTTATTCCATGTTTCTCTTCAGTTTGATAATGCGTTACATAGGAATCAGATCTGGGAAATACATACCCAACACACAAGTGCCAACCAATGATCATGACACAAGCATGATTAAGCTGCAGTCCTAAAAAAATGATGGTAGTGACAAAAACTCCTATGACAACAGTCTATAAACAAGACAAGTTCTGTACTGCAGAAGAAGTGGTCTAAAACGAGTGAACAAAGATTTCCATATGGATGATTACCATAAGGCTGGCTGGAGTTTATGTAAAATAAATGACTCAAAAATTCCTGTCACTTCATCAGATGAAAGGCGATAAGAAAATGGAATTAATCGTAAAGATAACTTTATCACAGCATCTAAGAACAAAAGTATTGAATTATTTTTAATGTGAAATAGTTTTGTTGACTGTTTTAATTGCTAAGGAATTCAGAGATCATAAGGATGTCTTCTGCAGAAGCAACAGTGCTATCTCATTAACAACATCAGCAAATTAAAGTGTTGTTCCCCAAGTTTCACTTTTAGCTAAAATGACCCACCATATTAAAGTTTTCTGTATTGCCATTAGAGTATTCATTCTTTCTATAACTGAGGAAACAATTAAAGAGTTGATTGAAAAGAACATATTTGTTTCCCATCATCACTGATGTTTGAAACCACAGGAATATAAAAATATTGATGAAAGACTTTTGTCACTACAGAGCCAATAGTCCATTTGAAACTGCATTAAAAGTATTTTCAGATGTAAAATGTATACTACAATTTAAAAGTTTGAATGTTATATAACCTTTTCCAAATGACAAAGTCAACTTTAGGAGATAGCACTTTCTTTACAAACTAACAGAACATGAGAATGACTTCCTGATAAATGTTCAGTTATGTCATTCTTTCAGTTTCAAATATTTCAGTTATTTTAATATCAATCACTATTTTCCATCCGTCAAGAAAGCTTCAGAGTCCTAGAATGTTTATCATTATGTTGACCTTAAATACACAAAAATTCAGAGGTATAGCCCCCATAAGTTATTGATCTCTATATGTTTTAATTAAAAGAAACCAGAGGAACAAAACTTCAATGTTTTCTAACGTAGTGAAAGTTCCTTTAATATTTTATCTGCATATTAGCCTGTTGAAATAACTTAATCCTTTAAGAGTGAATGCAAAGGCACTTCTCATGGATGAATATTGTGTCCCTCTCAGTAAAAATGTTTTTTTTACGAATCAGTCTTAAAATTAGAATAGTCTGATCTAGTGTGTGATTAAGTTTATGACATTTTGCTGAGGGGTAAATTATAGATGACACTATCTTTAGTCACAAAAGTAGATCTTTTCCAAAAATATATCACTGTAAGGCTGAAAAAGGGAATGAAATTTTAGTTTTATGTATTACCTCTCATATACTTTCAAATTATTTTCCAGCAAACAAATTAATGAAGGCAAATTCTTCCACTTCATCTAAAAGAATCCAGACTTCTCAGAGAACAGTAACATTAGTGAAGGCTTGAAACATGACAAAAATCTGGATGCAGACTGAGGAATTTTAAGAGGAATATCATGTATTGTTAAATTTCATGGAGCATTTGATTTTGCTTCCACCATTGAGTATGAATGTGTTATGATGCCCTTTCATGCTGCAGTTTTCAAAGTTTCTTAAAATGTACATGGTGTGCTATATACACTCCTGACTCAGCTGTATCAAGAAAATAAGTATTTTCCTTTTGCAGGCATGCTAGTATAGGTTAGAGAGACCTGCTGAATATCAATTTGGTTGTGAATTTCCAAATAAATTTTGTTTTAATTCAACATGAATAATATGTCAATTAATTTCTGAAAGCAAAAACTGCTCGATAAAATTTACAATAGAAAACTGTGGAATTTCACAGACAGACTGTACATTCAAAGATGGTAGAAATGTACTTTTAGAGTAGAAATACATGAAGTTTTGCTAGAATCTCCTTTAAAGCACTGTGCCTGGTTTTTAATGTGTTGACTTTCTGAAACAGAAAAGATGGTTGCTTTGTACTTTTCTGTGTCACATTCACAATCTGCATGAAAAAAATCACAAAGATGATTAATAATCATTAGATTTTAAAACCAGTAGTAATTACTCCATTTGTCATTTAAAGTCAGCATGATCAGTGAACCTGCCTACTACCCCATGGGCTGGATACTTATTTTTTTACCTCTTCTTTGTGAAAAATTAGATGCTCAGGTAGCAACCTTACTCCAGTATCAGTTATTTGAAGTTTTGCTGTAAAATAGCAAGAGCTGCGAACAATGCAGTACACACACAGCATGAGATTTTATGAGAGCTGAATCTTGATGGCGGAAGATATACAAGTCATGAAAGATGTTGCAAAGGACTGAATGTTTTTCTGTGGTTTTTTTTCCCAAATGTGGAATGAAATCCTAAAGCATTTGTTTCTAAAATCTCTGCTATAAACTTTCCCTTCCCTATAATCTCATCAGCTCTGAGGCAACAGTGTCTCCAAGGTCAGACTTGCTGCTAACTACAATGCTTATATTTCTCCTCTATTTCATGGCACTAGAAAGGAATGGGTGATTTATTTTTAGTAAGTGCTCAACCCTACAAAAGGAACTCACTGACTTTTTTTTTTTTAAACTGACAGGATTGCCAGCAATAGCAGTGCTCACAGTAGTAATAACTACATCTATAAACCCCAGCACCACTTCTCTTGGCTCAGCCACAGTCGTATGTTCTTCAATTTTTCTTTCTGATATTTCAGGCTCTTTTTTCCACAACATTTTGAGTAATGTGTGAGATACACTGGCATATGTTGTGAGACCAGTACAGCATGCGTGGGTGAATTAGTTACACTATCAGTATAAATGACAAAAAAGTTTTCTGACCCATAACATATGTTTGGGTGAGAAGAGAGAGATGCAAGAGAAAGTAATAATGACATGATACTGCTATTCTGTCTTAAAACAGATGTTTCTTTCAATAAAACAAGAATAGTAATAACGAAAACAAAAAGTTGTTTAGTGTTCAGTATTCTCCTCTTAAAAAAAATAAAATGTTGGTTCCTCAGGGAAATTAAAACATTTTAAGGAAGGAGTCTCTTCCCTATTCCCAGACTGAGCAATTTAAATATTCACCTCCCTTACCTTAAGTGGAATTTACTTGCTTAAATATGCCTGGCACTGACTGAAGACTCAATGCTACAATATTCTTATGAGAAGTCTCTCTTACCACAAATAAATCTTCAAACACAAAATGAAAATCTGTAAAACCAGAAACAGTATTAAAGCAGAACCCAGAAAATGATGTGGCAGATATTTTAAGCGATGTTACAGTCAAGATGCCATTAAAAGTTTTGTGAATATACAGATTATTTTTAACATACAGTTGTCTAAAATAATATTCCATAAAAAGGAAATAGAAAGTAAGATCTATTTATGGAAATCACTCTTTAAATTAAAATATATTGAAGCACGTCTGTAAATGCTGACTGCACTAGTAAGTTCATTTAACAGCCAACACATGAGAGCAGGAAGTGCTGATCCCAGGCAGCTGAGAATGGCGACGCCATTTGTTAAATGATCAAGCAGGCACCTTTGTGCTTTCTCTCTTCCTGTCTTGTGGATTTGCAGGAATGTTTACATAAACAGTCCGGAAACCGTTTCATTATCATTCCTCAAACCTCTCCGTAAAACAGCCTTTTGCTACAATGCCTCCATGGGGCATGACGGAAACCAAGATCCTGTTCTGTGGGGCTGCCCTCGTCACAGGCAGCTGCCCCAGGGGTGCGTGCCGTGAGGCCGTGACACCCTCCCTCTCCATGTGAGACGGGTCGTACCTCACAGCAGCCTCTCCATCTCTGGAGGGAGGGCAGAGCAGATAGCTTGGATCAAAAGGCAGGTGCCTCGGTTAGGGGTGCAACACCCCATCCCCCAGCCCTCCCTCTGTTCCTCTGCCCCACGTGTCCTTTTGCCATCTTTTGTTTTCTGCTTGAGCTAAGAGTCGCTTAGGACAGGCTTTTCTCTTTAGGGTCCTGCACACTTGGACCTCAGCTACTGTTCTTCTGCAGTCTGGTAGTAATGATTATGACGAACAGAGGTGTCCTTTTGGCCTTGTTATTGCTACGAGATGGGACCTCTCCACGTGGTGCTCACTGAGACTCTGCTTACCCCTCCAGCACTGTGGCCCCTGTTCGTCGCACTGGTGGAGCCATGGCTGTGGCACGGAGGTAGGCAGAGGCTGCATGTGGAGCAAGGCATTGTGAGAGGTGAGGAAGATAATATTTCACTGGAGCAGAAGTTTTCAGCTGGTGGCTCTTGGGGTCGCTTGTTATTGGCAGAGATTTGCAGAGTCTGCATGGGATACCTGACATTTCCTGATTTCCTCCCACCGGGTTTGAGGTTTAAGTAAATAAATAAACTATAAATGACGATGGGAAACGCCAGAAGAGGGTTCTGGCTGTCATGATGCAACTCTAGAATGCTTTTCACTCCAAATATGTTCCATTTATATTAACTGCAAATACATTTATATTAATGAAAGCCCTACTTGTACAAAAAATACTAAAGAGCTGCTCTGTCAGAAAATTATTCTCATAAACATCATTGTTTATGTTACATTCTTTTCTCTATATATTTCTCTACAGTATAGTCTCAGCAGAGGGTTTCCTGTATGAGGTAAAGAATTTATTTTTTAATTATTTTTATGGCACTAATAAAAGGGAAAAAAGAAGGTACATAGCTGTCATCAGATATTATTCCATTGCCTCCCATTCTTATTGAACAAAAATACAGTCAATTTGCATGTTAAGTATTTATATTGAAAGTCTCCATTGTGTACAAACAAAAACTTTTGACTAAAGTAGACTGAAAACTGTTATTTATATTTTAGCATCAAAATATCTGGCCTAATTTTTAGATATGGGAAATATCTCCACTATTACTGGCATGAAGAGTGCAAACAAGTTCAGCTGGTAGAGCTAAATGCTGGACAAAGTCTGATTCCGATACAGCAGGCTAAAATCAGCTTCAGCATTCAGTGCAGTAAAATAGCTTTTTGATTAACTGGACAATAAAATTCAGTAATACACATGCACCAAATTTAGTTTATTTATTCTGGTATTCAGTTCAGTTCAATATCCCCATGTGGGTTTTGTTTCAGTAAGTTGTATTGTTTGAATGAGTGTTGTGCTACTAAATCAAAGAATTTTGA
Organism: Leptosomus discolor; assembly: GCF_034619465.1. NCBI lineage: Eukaryota > Metazoa > Chordata > Aves > Leptosomiformes > Leptosomidae > Leptosomus > Leptosomus discolor. The sequence goes on from NC_141419.1 coordinate 75,819,941, forward strand.
AATCGGACTTTTTGGAGCCAAGAAGACACCTGAAAGGCTTTTGTGAAATGTTCTGTTATCTGTCTATTCCTTTTGAAAACATAAGGCTATGAAACAGCATCTTCCTATTTAAATTCCTGTTGTCAGACTTCAGAGTTCATATCCGCAATGAAAAGGTGGGGACTTAATTAATCCAGTTCATGTTCCAGAACTTCTGCTTGCAGCTTTGAGGTCTGTAATGCAGGTTTTCTGCGACTGAACCATTCCCATGGGCTCCCATGTGTACAAGACTTCATCCCCTGTTTTTGATTCAGGCACAGTGATAAGCAAGAGGCAGTTTAGATAATCTGCCGTTTGCAGTCTTGATTTAAGCGGAGCACAATTCTTCCTCTGGAGGTATAATGCTTATTCACCTTAAGTACTTTTCCTGAAAAATAATAGCTAGTTTAATATTTAATATGTTTAATATTTACTGCATTTAATATATAGTAACTATTGTCCTTAAAAAAAAACAGTATTACTCCAAGCTGAAAGCCCTCCTCATTTTAAAATAACACTAAGCTAGTTTACATAGAGACTTTACAATCACATTATTTTTCAATAACTTATTTTCATTGATCAGTCTAACAGTTTGACATGTTATTTATGGGCTACTGTGATGAATCACATCCGTTTCCAAGGTAAAGTAAGCAAATTCTCTGTTTATAGGATTAAAGTTGAAGGTCAGACTTTGATTATATTTTCTATTCTACTACAGCAATATAAAGCAAGGCCTTTAGACTTCAGAATTGGCAACCAGTCATATGAGATGCATTTATACTTAAAAATTGACCGCAAATCTTGAGTAAATCATAATTAATATCCAAGAGGCAGGAAACCTAGCAGATGACTGTGACAGACTTTAAGAGAAATTTGTATTTTGAATATGCATTTTAATTTTTTTTTACCTTGCAAAGAGGGTTTATTTATTTTTAAATTCTTTTAAGAAAAGAGTTTATGTCTACCAGAGTGTGAGAGCTGGGAAAACACTAACCTTCAATGCTTATGTTGTCATGTGGTATTTATCTAACTCACTGGCCCACTGCTGTTGAACTTCTACCAGTGTATATTTATCAGTAAGCCATTGGCAGGTGCAAGTGGTATTTGCTGCGTCCAGAAATGTAACGTATAAACAACATTTAGCCCCCTTTTTTTAGCAATACATTATTAAAGTCTGAGTTGGGATCTCAGAGCTGCCAACGCACTGGCAACCTTAAATTGGAAAGGATGTTTTTGTGCAATGTAATAAAAGTAATTACCCGAATGCCCTCCACTCCAACCATACACAATGCCTGGCCCACTCACGTAGCTGAGGAGAGGGGGAGGAGACAGAGGAACCATTTGTATTAAAAGATAAATGTGTGCCTATGAGAATCTAATCCCAAATATCCTCACTGAATTACTTAACAAAGGAAGCATGAAAGGATAGATTGTGAAGTGTGTGATTTCAGTGAGTGGTGGAAAGGTTGCTTAGGAGGCTTCTTGTGATGCAATGCAAGGATTGTTGCATTTGGATCAGAGATACTGACCTTGCTTCATTGCCCAGCTTTATAAACCTTTCTCTACTGTACATGCTTTTTTTGTCTTGGAAGGATTTATGTCAAATAGTTTGTTATCATATACATTGTTGTGCCAAGACTTTGCAAATCCTGGCTAGCAACTGCAGTCATCTTTTTAGGTCAGGATTAGGGAATACTTTTGGAACATCCAAGGGAAACAGAGGATTCTTCCATCATACTAGAAGTCTATAGAGATCATGCTTAAAATTTTTGCACAGGGAGGCTTTGCTAAGGGCAGACTCCCTCTTTTACAAGCGTGGGAAGGGGAAGAAGCACCCATTCACACAGGAGCACACCCAGTCCACAGGACTTTGTAGTGCTGGGTATGTCCAGTGGTCTGTCCTGGAGCTAAAAGGCAAATGGTTGAGGTTAAAAAGAAGAGGTTACTGCAGAAAGACGGAAACACGCTGGGGCCCTATGAGGAAAGAGATGGCACTAGCAATGACTGAGAGAGTGCGAACTTTGCTGTCTGTAACAATTGTTGACATAAATCTAGGGATCTCTCTAGACCAAATTCTGGAACCCATACTGTCCCTTTTTAGCTATCCTGCCACCCTTCAAAGGATGAAAATGATTAAATCGGCCAAGGATACTGAACTACTTCTTGTGTGTTACAGCTTCAACTGAACCGAGGTAAGGATGAAGAAGAGCTAAAAACATGCTAAGGAAGTCTGGCAGAGCCAACTGCTTTCAGGAGATCTAGACTGGACGTTGATCTCTCATACAGTTCCAAAGTGCTGGCTAGTGACACAGGATTTCGTAGCCCTGTATTCCCAGAGTGTGCCTTTGAGCTCAACTCTGAGCAAAAGGAGGCGCATAAATGCCCCAGTTCAGGAAAAACCTCAGGACACACAAACTCTGAAACAGTTTATCTCAGAGACACGATTTGTGCCACAGCCCATACCAATTGCTGCATCTCTCTATGCAAACGTCCTGGCTGAAATGGCAGGTTCACTGCAGACAAAATGAAGATCGTATCTGTTTCCTCCCCTGACTATTTGCTGCCTTAAACAGGGGGAAATTAACACCCCGTAGCGAAGCCAAAAATTAATTTTGTGGTAAGGGAGTAGCTGGACCCCATGCAGCTCCTGCCAACCACCCTGTGGATGTCTCCTGTTGTCAGCGACACGCTCAGTTTAGCAAGGTTTGACCCAGAGTTTATGCAGCTTGCACAAGATGCAAAGTGGAGCCTCCGCTCTCTTTAATACTTAGGCAGAGATATGAAGTGTGACACACAGCCTTGTCCTTACTGAATAAAATTTTGCATTCTCTTCAGCATTTTGCTCTTTATCTCTGAATTACAACACCCACACCAATTAAATAATTCCATCTTTGATTTAGCACACAAAAGCATTTCTCTTGCAAAGTAGGTCTTCAACTTTGAAGTTTAGTGCAATTAAAACTAAATACTGCTAATTAGGAACCCAGTGCCTCAGCTGTTACTCAAATGAATTCTGTCGTCATGACTTAGGACTACTCACATGAGCAAGAATTTTCAGGACTGGACTCCATATTCATTAAGGAAAAGGCTGCTTTTTTTTCCAGTTGCAAACAGCAGATGGGTCACAACAGGACTCTTATGCAGCATAAAGGTGAGCAAATAAATAATGATTTACAGGTTCAGAATCCTCCTGAATGCGTTGCTTGCACTTCACTGATTTCTGCTAACAAGGATTAAACGGTACACAGTTTTCTTGTGTGCTATGATTTTGACAACAATAAAATGTTCCTTATTGCCATATGACACAGCCAAGTCCAGATGTGCTCTTTTGGTTTGAGATGGTTAAACTTTTTTTTGTTACTATGGAGATTATCTACTGAATGGTTTACTTACTGCCCCAAAGCTGTCATCGCATACTGTTTAATTTATAAAGCCGGTCCAAATCTCTGGGGAAAAGAAAGTCACCAATATTTCTCACAACTTTCTTTGATTTATTTTTCAGTGTCAACAAAGACATAACATTTATTATGATTCACCTTAGCATGATGACATTTCATTTTTCTTACTAAAGAAGATGTTCCTGGAAAAGGAGATCAAAATCTCCTTAGCCTTCTGGATATCACATAATAAATGAGGGGATCTGGTTTTCCTCAAAGCCTCAATAGGAAGAAATGTTTATGTTTCAGGACCAAGCCCCCACAGAATATTTACAAAATTTGTTGCGAGGTGTTGAGCCGTAAATCTGAAGTTTGAAACCTACATCAAATAGAAATGAAGACCTATAAAACACAGTGTAAAACAAAAAGTCAGAAGAAAAAAATGTAAATATTTTTAAGAATTATTGAAATCCTTAAGAGTCTTCCCTATAAATAACACATAAAATTCATATTATCAAGCGGATTTCGGTGCTAACATTCTAAATATTATAGATGAATTAAATATTTTTGTTGCGGTATGCTGAAGTAAAAAAGTCAAACATTCTGGGATCGCTATAGATAGCCAACCAGAGCCCATTACATTATTCCTTGAGAGAGAAAGAGAGAGAGACTTAAAATAGCATCTGCTTTACATAAGAAATTGTTATCAGAAGCTAAAGCCCTAATTTGAAAGTTACTTTGAATTTCATTATAGTAAATGAATATGAGTTTATTTTATTAAGGGGAAAAATGCCTTCCAGAAAGGTAATGGAAAACAGTAGGATATGGTAAAAAAATAAGCATAGCCAGATGATCTTTCCATTCATTAATTAGACTATAGTTCCTTAGACAACAACATCACCCTCATGATCATTTCATAATAACTCTTGCTTTATCACATCCCACGATCGGTAGGGCATACTAGGATTTTATTGCCTCTGGAAAGACTGAGGAAAGTGTCCTGATACGTTTATATATAACTGATATTTGTTGAAGTGAGCATATTTATTTTTCTGTATTTTTTTTTTATTTGTTAGCATTAAGAAATTTATGTTATTTAAATTTGTACTGAAACAGAATAAATATTGTCTTATATTAAATACTGTATGCAGAGGGAAACAGTCTTGGAGGCATTTCTATTCTGGGGCTCAGATCACTTCTCAAGTCATATAAAGGCAGATGTCATAGGGGTCATACAGAGGTCTCTGATACTAGCTTTAAGGAGACCCTCTGTGGGAACACCCATGTTGTCAGAAGATTGTGGATTTTAAAAACATGTAGCCTAGCCTGACTGCTAGGACATGAATATTTAGACAATATCAGGTTCTTACAGAATAGTTTCTGGTTGTCAAGGAAAGGTATTCTACAAAACAGACATTTCCTTGCTGCAACCATGTTCATGCATGAGTGTGAGGTGTCAGTGCATCATGCACCTTAGGAGCACAAAGCTGTTTCTTTTCCCCAACCTTAAGTTTTCTTAGTCAGTCCTGCACCTGAAAACCTCTGTCCCTTGCTTCTACTCAGAGTTGTATTCTTGTCTTACTTCTTACTTTCTCTCCTGCACACAGCATGTCAAACAACTACTTATTCCCCTGGATTTTAGACTAGTGCCAGGGAAGCTGCTGGCTGTGGTTTCAAAGTACCGGTTATTCAGTGACTTTTATGCAAATGAAATATTGTCATTGATTTAGGGTATTTTTTTACTGGGTGATATTTGGCAAGGCTATTCCCTGTTCCAGCCGCCAGTGGCATTGCACAAACACATATGCCAGCACAGCACAGCACAGAGCAGAGTTGCAAAGGTGGGAATAAGGGGCTCTAAGAATGGAGGGGCAGGAACTTTTTACAGCAGCAACTTCACTTCAGATCCCATTACAGCCTCACTCAATCTTCCTTGCACAGTACTTTGCTCAGGTCTATTCACTTCCAGCTGCAGCTTCTATTTTTTCCAGATATTTCACAACTAGACAGTCAATTGTGCCTTTCATTTCACCTGAAGGAAGGAGACCTAACACATCTCTTGGTCTTAACCAGTTCTGCAGTTTGCGCACAGTTCAAAGGTTCACATGGTGGCTGTCTTAACCACTGCTGAGGCAGCAGCACAAAAGCTCTACAGTGAATGGAAGTGTTGTTTTTAACTAAATAAATGTGTATTTCATTGTCTCAGCCAATCCTGAGATTCTGTATCAGCAGACAACATCTAAAATGTCCAGAACACATACGTCCCACTTCTGCCATGCAAGTCACAGGTTGGAGCCATCAAATGGGAACTGCCTTGTTCATGCTCCCCACTAGGACTGCACAGGCAGAAACAGGGAAGTCCTGGGCACATTGGGTAGCTGGGGTAGACATCCAAGTCAGGCTTAGAGCACTGACGGGTTAGGAAGGTTACAACAGTCCGGAAAGAGAAAACAGGAAGCGAGCATCTGAAGGCTATAATTAGAGCTTGAAAGTAAAAGAAAGAAACTTGTCAAGGGCTTGAAGTAGTGGAGCACTGATGGCAAAAGTGAGAAGGAATGACTGTTTGCAGGTGGGTGATGGAAGGACTGGTATGTGGGTGCCACTGGAGCCCCCCGTGCAGCCTGTGATGGCTTCACCAAGCAGCCAAGCTTGGTGGTGCTGGAGCCAAGGGCCTTCACCAGTGCCGTGCGAATGCTCTAGCAATGACTTACTTTCTGAGATCTCCAGCTCTCAGCACAGAGATCTCTGCACCTGACTCCCTTATGCTATGCAGATTGGCCATAAGACTCTTTTACGTCACCATGAGAATGAAATACAAGTAAATCCAGATTAAGGCTTGTTCCTTCTGCCAGTGTAGGATAAAGCTTTGCTTTCCCCAATATGTGCACACTCACATACTACGTATGAGCACATAGTTGTTCCACCAGCTTGAGTTACCTTCGTTTTACACACTGAAAGACAGCCTCATACAAGTTGCTCGATTGTAACCATGTATGCCTCATCACTCGGCCTCTGATCAACATATATCCTGAATGTAACTTGTGCTACCATTTGTGTCACAGATGAATTGGTCCAGAAATGTCATTAGTATTAGGTTGGGTTTTTGTACATTCCATATTTGTCCAAAGATCTTTGGAAACAGCATAAAGCAGCCAAAGTGGAATGCTAATCTCCTGAATTTTGAAAGCAAAACAGGCAAAGTTAACACCTGAATACATCCAAAACACAAGCACTCAGTTTACAAACATTCACAGGAAATATCAAAGAAAGCCTTGACATTTCTACAGTCAAATTATAGAACTAGTGCTGGACAGAGAACACTTTTAGAGAACAAAAAGACAGCAAGATTAAAAATACACACGATTAAAAGGGGACTCTCTGTTTTGCCAAATACTTGGGCTTCTGTTAGAAACAGAGAATTCCCTTCAACTTGGGTCAAAATTTATAGGGATAAACGCAACAGATAGTGCAGGACATGTTCTTCTGCAATGGGTGGCCAAGCAATTATTTATCTGCAGTACTGTGACAATGAAGACTTGGTTTCTATTTGCTGATGAGTAAATTACAAGCCAGGGGGTGGGAAAAACATGCAATGATCTCACTCTTGTACACCCTAGTCTTCTGCCAAAATTGAGGAGTACCTAAAACGCAATTTATTTACACACACGTCCTTACTTTTTTGCACAGCTTATGGTGTTCCAAGTGAATGGCTGGGTCCTACTGCTAAGTATGATGTAACATCCCTGGTCATCCTTTCCTTGTTTAGTCACATGGTGAATTGAAACTTGCGTCTAAACCAGCGCACAAAACCAACCTATCTGCAGAATTACACTGCAAAATTAGAGTCTAAGTGCTTGAAAAAGCAAGATTCTCACTCTTTTATCTATTTGTCTTTTTAGTCAATGAGAGCACATTCTCCTGCATGTAACCAAAAAAACATATTCAAACAATAATTGCTACTACGAAACTGAACTGAAAACCTGTCCTGGTGACAAGTGATAGTAAGCAGGGAAAAGGGTTTCAGACAAGACAAGAAAGATCATAGTTTCAGCTAATCTGACCATCACAAAACACTGATATATATTTTCAATTGGTAAATGTCAGAAATCTTGTCTTTCGCAGTGTTTTACATGGCCTGCCTAACAAGGGATGGAGAAACACTGCCCAAGGTCCCAGGCCAGTGCTCTAGCCTCAGAGCTGTCCTCCAGCTGCACCATGCCAGCATCTGTGATCACAGCCCGGTGTGCACAGGAATACCAAACTCCTCTCCAGCCCTCTTCTTGCCTCTGTATATGGCACAAGATGTGATGGTTCCCAAGCATCACGGGTCCAGGCCTAAGCATTGTGACAGTTAAACAGCTCAAATCACAAATTAGCCCTTTGCAATGACTGGTGCAATAAGGCTTGAGTCTCGCTTCACTTACACCAGACTTGCATCAGTAGCGCTACATGGACTTTTACTGATCTATATTTGATTTAGCCCAGCACAATCAGGAAGCAGATTTTCTCATTTAATTCCCAAGTTAGGGGGTTACCCTGGCAGAGCAATATAAGTACGGGTGCGTCAGCTACCTGAGGGTGCTCTGTCCACGGTAGTGCTAAACTCTACCAGTGTCTTTTGTGTTTCTACCCAGTCTTTGAATCATATTTTAAAAAGGATACAAAAAAAGTACTGTAAAGAATCCAGCCCTGCCAGCTGGCCAGTCCCTTTCTGATGCTCACCAGTCATGATCACAAACAGTTGCATGGCGTGGCGCATAAAGGCAACAATGTTGAGATTTATCTGGATGATTTAGAGGCAATCAAATGTAGACATCAGTGATCCTCTTCCATCTCGGTCCTTCACTCTTCTCTCCAAGCACTAGCAGAGCTACTAATACAGTATGTTGGCACAACAGGCTCTTTAATCTAGAACTGCTGAGAGGTAGTTCAGAGTATGTGTGTGGTGTGTATGTGTGCGCCTGTGTGTATGCACAGGTGAGACTGAGAGAAAAATGATTTTACAGAGGTAAAAATATGGACCAGTTCACTTTTACTTGAAGCTGTAGTTTCCCCTCTGTGCGCTGAGACTTTCTTAGTTCTCCCCAGTCCCTTTCTTCCCTGGCAGAGCAGCCCACGGCAGCCTGGGGAATCCATAAAGAATTAAGGGACAAGCGGAGACAGCAGGACAAAGAATGACATTTTCCAAAGAACTAGTGGAAAACATTGCTTGGTAAAAGAAAAATATGTTATGTCAAGACCCCATGCCTTCTTTCTGATCTACGCTTTTCATCATATGCTTTTTTTTCCTCTAACACTTTTTTTCCCTCTCTTTCTTTTCTCTCCCATTTCCTTTTTCATTTTTTTTTTTTTTCCCCTGAGCTTTACCTCAGAAGTTTTAGCTAATTCTGCTGCGCTTAAAGCTCAGGTGCAGTGGTGCTCCTAGCACCAGAGTCACAACCAAACAAACCAAAACAGGAGGCAGGGTTTCCTGCTTACAAAAGAAACACCAAGCCAGGACCAGCTTTCTGGTTCCAGGTTTGAATAGTGTCTGACACAATAGGGTTTGGCCTCTGACAGAATCAGCAGCATCAGCTGCAATAATATTCAAAACACAATCTGCCAGTTAATTATTCTCTAAAAGCCACTCCACTTGTCCATGACCACTCTGGAATCTATGCGCTGTATGGGGCTGGTCTTCAGCTAATGTGAGCAAAAATAATTTATTTCATGATGACAAATTCATATCAGTAGAGGATCCTGCAGTCTGACTTTTTCTCATCTACAGTCAATTGTATCCAGATATTCCCGGTGTTGGTAACTTTAAATTGTCCTTATAAAAAAGAAGGTTCTGCTCTTTATATTTTGATATTCAATATCGTATTCGTTTTCTCAGCCCCAGAGTTCCCAATACAAGGCATATGCCATTCTGAAGTGTCGTGGATATAAGCAGGAATTCAAGCACTTCACTGATGACACAAAAGAGCTTTAAAATGTGTATTAGTCCACATCAGAGTGGGTGCATTCTGGAATCCTCTGCATGCCTGTCTGAAGTGTCTTGGATACGTTTTTCAAAGATTGTGATATATAAATAAAACATAAAAAATAATGGAAAATACTAGAAAAAATGTTTGCTCTTCACTGCAGGGTAAAATCCAGGATTGTATTAAATAGTAGAGATTTATATCTTTACATTTTCATTCCTATAAACTGTCATCATTTTAATTTAGTTTCAATTTTGTCACTTTAAATAGGTGTTAAAAAGTTAGTAGAGGTATCTATGGTAATGAGGTCCAATGAAAAATTAAGAAACCTTAAAATGGAGGAAATCAATTTAAGGCACTCCGTGTTAATCTTTGAGCATATTTCATAAGAAATTTGGGGAACCAGAAAATAGGATTCAGGATACTAATCAGCTTCCTCATTTCAGAGGCACCATTTGTGCTCGAACTGCACATGCACATAGTAGAGAGACACTACAACCCCCAAACTGTCACTGTCACCTACTGGCAAGCCCGTGAATCCATTTGGCATTCACCTAGTATAAGACCCTCTATTTCAGAACAAAGAATAACCAGAATGATGCAACATATTTGTTTTATTAAGAACATTGGGGAGTTAATATGAAAATAATAAGTCAAGGGTGTATTACTTAGAAGAAACACAAATACGCAAAAACGTGAAATACAAGAACAAAATGAACTTAGGGCTTGACGGTAGGGTAGGATTTGTTCTTCTAAGACTGTTTGGATTCCCAGGTCAAGTTTATGAACTTTTGATCCAAAAACAACCTCTAAAGACTGTGGAAAAGAGGGGTTGTTGGGAACTGGTGGAAGATTTTGCATAAATTTCTTGTTTGCCTGTTTGTTTGAATGATGTAGAATCAGAGGTGGTAGGGTGGCAAACCAAGAAGACTTTATACAGGTCTTCTGAAACAGCTTCTTCAACAGTGATTTGTCCTAATTCTACTCTCAACTCTTTGCCCCAACTATATCTAATTAAGAGGCTGATGCAGACTAAATTGTTATCATTAAAATCAGGCATTTTTTGGCATAGTAACAACTTTGGTGCCTGATATACAGAGATGAAAGATTAGTAAAATTAGCCCACCTAGCACTGTAAGAAAGATTTTAATATCTATTAAAAAAATCTCAACCAATCAAATGAACAAAAACCCACCAGTGTAGTTTCTGAGAAACATATACTGTACTGATGTGCTACAATACTGTAGTGTGTGCTCTGTGTGTGCGAATGAGAGACTTCTTGGCCTTTGCCATGTTATTCCCACATTGTTACACAGGGGAAACTCAGGAGCTGTTAGACGTTATCTCTCTGTAAGATGACTGTCACGTAAAAATGTGAACATTACAAATTCACCAGTGTGAATTTTAAGCAGAGCGTCAATTTTCTGTAATTCATGAGCTGGATGCTAGTCAGCCTTTGAGTCATGCTTCGGGTAGCTGCTACCGGGTGGTAAAACAGCTTGTGAGGAGGCAGGCACAAGGCTGAACCTGATAATACTCCAGAGCCCCACGGCAGCCCCTGGCAGCGTCCCTGGCAGAGCTGAAGGCAGTGACACTCCTCTGCGGCCGACTGCGCCCAAGCTGCAGTGTTGCTTTCAGCTGGGTTGAGGCATGTTGTAATGCCTGGAGGTACAAACTGCAGGCATTTTCCCCGCACTGGAGAGCTAGAGAGATGCGCTTTGCTTTAAAGGCTGCAGTCACAGTCAAGCAAGGATCGTAAGGCATATGGTGCGTGTGGGCAGGAGATGTTTGCTTAGGTGCAAGGAGCTCATAAATGTGTGTTTCTGTGTAACTTGCCTGCCATTAATCAAGGGAAGCTTTTAAATTAATCGACCCAGTAAGCAAAGTGGAGGGAAAATATCTGCCAAGCGATCCAAAACCAGAGGGCAACCCGGCCCGGCGGCCCGGCCGGCGAGGAGGAGCTCGGCGCTGAACGAGCCCTGCCCGGCGCAGCGCAGCCAGCGCACCCCCCACCCCACCCCCCCACGGTGGGAGTTACAACCCATTGATGCATTTTGCTCCACGCTCATAGGCGTGGGTGTGATGTCTAAAATTATTCAGACTGGGATTTTTTTTTTTTTTTTTTTTTTTTTTTTGATACTAGTTTAAATGACTGGTAAAGTGTGGAGGAGGGAACAATAGGACTTTGCCGTGCGAGGTGATATACGGTGGAACAGGATTAAGGAGGCCAATAGTTACGCGGAAGAATCTTGTTTCCTGACCTCCTTCGTGATGAAGTGTAAAGTGTAATTGTAAATTAGGATTAGCCGGAGAACGAAGGTTTCCCCGGGAGCGGGCTGGAATTTCATCGCCGGTGTCGATGAACACGAACCCCGCGCGGCCGCTTCGGCACCGCCGTGCTGCAGTTCTGCCCCTCCGGGGGCGTTTTGAGGAGGGACTGTGCCGCGGCTGCCGGGGGGTCGCGGCGGGAGGGAGAGCAGCGCCAGAGGGTAGGGGCAGCGCCGGCCGCGCCAGCGGTGCGGAGCGTGGCGCGGAGCGGGGCTGCTGCCGGCACGGCGGCGGCGGCGGCCGGGGCTCGGGCTCCGACACTGGCAGGAGAGGGGCAGCGGATAATCGGATTGGGAAGGCTCCCGTAATCCCAGCCCCATCGGCGGCGGTGTCTCCCTCTCTCCAATATCACTAATGTCACTTCTATTGGCTGCATTAGACAGATGTTCAGAAGCTTCCTCTCGCTCGCTCGCTAAATCTGATCCCCCTGTAATACTTTCACTGCTATTAAATCCACATGCACCCACTCTTCTTTCTCCCCCCACCCCCGCCATCCCTTTTACTTTCCCGAGGGGGACCCTGGCTGCTTTTGATCGTCTTTTCGAGGGCAAAACAAGATCTTCTGGCCAACAGACAATGGGATTGCCCTCCGTCCCCATCTGGTTGTCTCCCACTGAACCCAGTCTCCTCCACTACCAAAAAAAAAGTAACAAGAACAAACAAACACACGCGAAGTCCAGCTCAACTAATAACTGCCTGGGATGTGACTGCTGCTGGCTATTCAAGGGATTTGCTTCTCTGTTCATAAAAGAGAGAATTATGAGACTTACCTCTTCGACGTGCAACTGCAATTAGACTTGGGATGCTCTAGATCATCCCTATGTAAACGTATAGGTGGATAAACATACACATATCTGTGTAGACAGATCAGATACATTTTTCGGCAGGTGCGTCTTCCCAGTTTGTTTATCCAGACCGAGCTGTCTTTTCCCTAACTCTCCTTTTAAAGACGGTCAGGGAACATGCAGCCGGACTAGCTTTTAACTTATTCTTGCTGTTGTTTCAGTTTCCCCTGACACTCCTTCCTGCTTGACTTCTACTGTTCTTCCTTGCTTTTTGCAATCTTTTTTTCGTTATACCTCGCCTTTCCCTCTTACAGGGTCGCAATCCCCTTTGTAAGTGTGTGTTTTAAACACACCCCCCCCAGCTGTCCTTTTGTTGTTTTCTCTGACTGTCCCCGCAGAAATGAAACACATATGCAACTCTGTCTCCTTGCGTTTTCAGATGTTTCTCTCACTATTGTCTGCTACAGCTCATTGAAAGTGCAAAGTGAAAACAGATGTATAAAAGAAAAAATATTCACATACACACACCGAGTCCATAGTGCAGAGAATAAATCTGGTAAATCCCATCGGGGGGGGGGGGGGGGGGGGGGGGGGCAGAAAGAAAGGGACGAAGAGGAAGAGAGAAGGAAAGACAAAGAAGAACGAAAAAGAGAGAAAGAGAGAGAGAGAGAGAGAAAAAGAGAGAGAGAGAGAAAGAGAGAGAGAGAGAGAGAAAAAGAGAGAGAGAGAGAAAAAGAGAGAGAGAGAGAGAAAAAGAGAGAGAGAGAGAGAAAAAGAGAGAGAGAGAGAGAAAAAGAGAGAGAGAGAGAAAAAGAGAGAGAGAGAGAGAAAAAGAGAGAGAGAGAGAAAGAAAGAAAGAAAGAAAGAAAGAAAGAAAGAAAGAAAGAAAGAAAGAAAGAAAGAAAGAAAGAAAGAAAGAAAGAAAGAAAGAAAGAAAGAAAGAAAGAAAGAAAGAAAGAAAGAAAGAAAGAAAGAAAGAAAGAAAGAAAGAAAGAAAGAAAGAAAGAAAGAAAGAAAGAAAGAAAGAAAGAAAGAAAGAAAGAAAGAAAGAAAGAAAGAAAGAAAGAAAGAAAGAAAGAAAGAAAGAAAGAAAGAAAGAAAGAAAATATTAAGATACAAAGTGCATCTTGGATTCCTAATTAGCACAAAAGGGCATTTTCATGAGATTTGATCATTTCCCTCTGCCCGGACATGAAGAAATCAATGGGGTAGGAATCTATAAATCAGCCACCATGTCAGGACAAATCAAAATAATGCTTCTATTATTTCAATCAATAAACCATTTTTATACCTAACATCTGATCTACACGATGTGTTTGTGTTGGAAATTTGCAGAGCCGCTTTGCACAAAAACAAACCATTAACATACGTGTCAATCACATTTGAAACTGTTTGAAATGGCCGGAGATTTCAGCGAGGGGCTGACTTGAAAAATGCTGGGAGAAACAGAAGTGCACGAAGGGGGACGGATCGGGCCGAAAACACTTCCGAAAGTTTGTCGCGTCTTTATTCTTGCCCCCTCTAAGGCCTGAACTTCGCAAGCGCTTGAGTCGAGCGGGCGAGGTGGGGAGGAGAGGAGTCGCGTGGTGTGCCGGAGGGGGCAGCCCGGACGTGTCCCCCAGAGCCTACAGAGGTCCGGCTGTGCGGAGGCCGGCGGCCGCGGCCCCCTCAGCGCCCCAAGGCCCAGCCCCCCCAGCGCCCCACGGCCCGGCCCGCAGGTGCAGCACCCCGCCTAGACCCGCGCCCCGCCGCCCTGGCCGCGGCTGCGGAGCAGCGCAGCTCGGGCAGGCTGGAGGGTCCCGGGTGGCGGGGAAAGGGCAGCCTGATGTTCCCGGGTCCTCTCCCTTCGGGCCGGGTGTCTCAGCGCCTCTGCCACTACCTGTCTGGAAACCCTCCAGCCCCAGACAGGGACGACGAAGGTGCCAGATGGGTTTCCCCTACATGTTGCTGTACAGTGCTTTGCCTTGCTTGTTTGCAAATCCACCAAATAATTCATGCCAAACAACCATTTAGAAACCATTTTCTTTGTTTCTTTGAAACCCTACTGTACAGCTCCATCTGTCTGATATAAATGAATAATCCTTCTCGATACCATTCCTAATCCATTTCTTTACAGTCGAATTGGAAAGGGGGGCGGTGGTGGGATTAATCATCTTTAAAAATGGAAACCCCCAAACAGCCACAGATCCGGCATATTTATTGCTTCAAATTAAACAGATGTCCCCCCACCCAACCCCCTCCCTCGTGGTTGGATTTAGGACAAACAGGGGTATTTCTCAGAATCAAAATCCCATGCAAAATTCTTTGGAGTTTAGAGCCCGGATTCGTTTTTTCAAGGGCTAAGTAGCATCAGGCATAACTCATATGTTTCAATCAATCCTTCATTAGACAAGAAGAGGAGGAAGAAGAAGAAGAGGAAGATCGAGGAGGGGATTTTGTCCCTGGCGAAGGGGGTCCGGTCCCGCGCTGCCCTGGATGTCCCTACAGCACTTCACCTCCCTCCCGTGCCCGGTCCCTCCCGGTTTGTTCCGTGTCGCCGCCTTACAGCGGGCACGGGGCGATCATCTGTAATTCATTGTTTGTTTGGAAGGGAGCGAGGGCGGGGGAGCGAGGAAAAGAGTGAGTAGCAACCGGAAAGGTTGCAGATTTCCCCCCACCTTCAGGAATGATAAGCGGAGGAGCGGGGGGGGGGGTGGTGGTGGTGGTGGTGGTGGTGGTGGTGGTGGCTGTTTAGTTTGTAATATACGTCCCCAAGGGTTCAGCTTTGCTGCCTTTCTTTTTTCTTCTTCTCTTTTTTTTTTTTTTTTTTTTTTTTTTGTTAGCTCTAAGTGCTAATATTTTTTTTACGATAATGATGATTTTCGTGCGCTTCTGGCAAAGCACCTCGGAAACAAAGAACATTTGCACCTCTTGGACAATCAGCGGCTGTTCACATCAGGCACCTTTGCTCTGCCTGTCTCTCCCAGCGCCCCTCGGCTTTTGTTTTTCTTCTTTTTTTTTTTAATATATTTAAATTTCCTAATCGAATCGCTTCTTTTCCTCCCTGCTATTTTCAGAGACGTTTTATTTCCCGCCTCCTCTCTTATTTTCAGATCAAACGAAACCTTCCCGATCTTCCCAGGGTGATTGGGGGGGGGGGGGGGGGGGGGGGAAGGGGGATTAGGGCGTTATTAGAAGGCCAGATTCCCACAGTCGAAAAGGGAGAGAAAGTGGAAAAAAATCTCAGGATTTAACGGAGCCGGGACTCTTCCGCAAAATGCTGGAAGAGGAAGCGGACGGGCACCGGCGGGCAGCCCCGAGCGGCGCACCGCGGCCGCGGCCCCGGCCCCGCACGGGCGGCCCACAGGCAACCCCGGCTTCGGGGGGCCCGGCCGCCCCCCGGCCTCCCTTCACCCCCCACCGCCCCGTCCCACTCGGGGTCACCCTGCGACCGGGGCGGCGGGGCGGGTGGCGGCGGGCACGGCCCGCCGCGGGCACGGATGTGTTGCGCCACATGGCGCGTAGAGCCGCGGGCCTCCTCCGCGCTCGTCCCCACCGCACGCGCCTTTGGGCATCACACGTTTAGTCCCTCTCCTTAACACAGCAACAAAGGCGGAGGGAGAAGACTCCCACCACATACTTACTTTTTTTAACCCAGAGATGATGCGAGCACATTTTCGGCCGAAAAAATTACCAGCTATAATTAATGGATTAACTAAACATCGTTGTATCATTATTATTATTATTATTATTATTATTAAAACAACCGTGGTGCTGGGCTGTCCGGTTCCGAGCCGAGACCCAAACATTTCTTTCCGTTTCATAATTTCAAGCCGACTTAAGTGCTGGATCATCAGTTTTTCTCTTTGTCTGCTCCAGTTGTAAATAATGGCTTTGAGATTAGCTAATTACGGCGCATTAATCACTGATAGAAAGGAAATAAATCAAAGTCGGGTTCGAATTTTCAAACTCACTAGTAAGAGACGTGCATAGCAACTCTATCTGCAGCAGATAGGTGCTGTTTAAATTACTGAGGCTCCAGAGTAAACCACATCCATGTCACTTTAAAAAATGAAGATTTTATTTATACATACCAGTTGTGCCGTTAAGTGGAGGTTTGGGGAATTTTTTTCAGTCTAGTTTTGTGAAAAGGAGTTCCTACAGTGGTGAGGTCTGAAGCCAGCAACGTAGAAATGTCGAATTAACAAACTTCTCGTAATAAAAGCAGAATATGGAGGAGACAAACAGAAAGATGTAAAAGAGAAAGAGAGATAGAGATATGCAGATAAAAGTCTTGTCAAAAAGACCCATTACAGTATTTTTCCTGCGACTATATTACACAGAATTCTGTGTAACAACATTCGTGTTAGATGCTGTATCTTTCAGCATTTCACTAGCCCTCGCATCCTTCCTGCTGTCTTCCGCACAGCAGTGCGTTTTGTAGTCACGTCCTCTCAGTATTTTGAAACATTTATCTTCGGGGGTGGGGGTTAGATAAGTATATGTCAGAAAGCAACAAGCCAGCTTCTAGGGGAAGAAATCATTTAGGTCTTCAAAAAAAGTAGTCTGCAGACGAAAATTCGGAGCCCCAGCCAGAGGAGCAACAACCTCCCCCACAGACACAAACGGACACACACTCGACGCCAAAAAGCACTCCTCCACCCGGAAGGAGGCAGCGCCCACCCCCACCCGGGCGCTCCCCGGCCTGCAGCCAGCCTTGCCCCCATCCCCCGTGCCCTAGCCTCCCCTCGCCCGCCCGGGGACCGTACCTTCGCCGGGCTCCGCAGCCGCTGCCCGCGGCAGACGGGCTCTGCGACCCGCACAGCTCCCCAAAAAGTGGAGCTGCAGAAGCCTCTGCAGCCCGGTCGCTACCGCTAGGACGCTTAGCCGGGCACCGCGGCCAAGCGCAGGTGGCCAGGGCTCTGAACACCAAACCCGCCTAATGACACAGCCTCCCCCCTTCCTTTTAGTCAAGAACCTTATAATTAATTTTAAGTTACTCCGCGTACCGTATCATTAAAAACAGTCTGGAAAACAGCGTCAGACTCGGCGAACGGGGGATGGGGAAGGGGAGGGCGATTTGCATAAAGCTTTGTCTCCGGTACGGGTTGAGCTGGCATGGGTTATAACGCTAATTGCACCAGACTAGTCTCCAGCGCGCTCCTCAGCTCGCTTTAAACCCGGAGCTGCACCCTTCCAAAACACCCCACCCCGCCCCCCACCCCACACGCAGAACGGGCCGGTGGCCCGCGCCGCGCAGCCCTCCGAGGCCCGACCTGGCTCTGCGGTGAGAGCGCTGTGCCCCGACCCCCTTCCCCCAGCCTCGGCCAGGCCAGGGACTGCCGTAGGGCAGCGGCCCCTTCCCCCGCAGCGGCGGCGGCGGCGGCAGCTGGTAGAGCCGTCCCGTCCCGTTCCGTCCCGTTCCGTCCCGCCACGTCCCGCGGGGTCCTGCTGCCACCTGGCGGCCGCCGCCGCCGCCAGCCCGCTCCCCGTCCCCCCCGCCCCCCCCCCGCCGCGGGTGCCCTCTTGCAAACGGGCCCCCACCTCGACTGGGTGAGGGGGGCGGGGGGGAGCGGTGTCAGCCCCACCGGGGGCGTGGATTTACCCGCCTGTGTGCAGTCGCTGAAGGCCGCCTGGCTTTCGGCGGCGAACCTTTCAGACTGCCCTGGGCAGCAGCGGGAGGGAAAGGCTGGTGAAAGAGGGGGACCGAGGGTCCGGGTTCGCGCATCCACGTTGCATTCTGCCTCAGGTAGTACAGCGCAAGCTATTTTCTCCGGCCTCCTTCGCGGTGGCCAGATTCGCCACATCACGCCTACTGCGAAGGGGTGCCTTGATCCAAGGCTGACTTTTCTCCTTCACGGTGTCGTGGGAGCATGCTGCATCCCTTTATGAAATACAGCCGTGATGAGGGTCAGGCTTGGGGACAGAGGGACAAGGGCAGAGGGGAGCAGCACCCTCACTTCGTCAGCACCCCATGTAGTTCTCACTTGAGGAATCTGGGTAAAAGGACTAAAAGGACCTGAATTTTCAGTAGAACAGTCCTTCCTGAAGAAATGCTGCTTAAGTCGTGTGCTGGATGAGTTGAGATGATCTTCAGTGTTGCTAATAACTAAACCGAACAAAATACTATTTTACTTTTAAATTAACAAGGTCCTTTGTACCTTCAGTATTTGGACTAGTCTCAGATTAGTCTGTTTTGCTTCTTCTTGCTCTCTCTCCCTGAGCAGACTATTTTGGTAGAGCTGGTTGTGGGCTGTAGCTAGGTCAGCGATCTAGCTGTGCATGAGTTCATCCCACTCTGTCCTGCCGAAGGAATGCTGGAATAGGATGCCTCAGCAACTAACCATCCAGAATCTGAACACAAGCCCATTTTATGAGGTATTCAAGCTAATAAGGAGTCAATGGTCATTTCTAGCAGGGGTAGAGACAGGTAACTGGTGAATCACTGCACCCAAACTAAGGCTTACCTGTCAGATATGTTACTGAATGGCTACACAGATCCTGATGGCAACGAGATCTCAGTGGGTCCCAGACCACAACAGGTTTTCTAAGTGCACTTGCAGCACAAGTTAATTATGATTTTGCCTAATTACTAGTTTTGTATAGTTAGTTATCATTAACTTGGCATAATCACTCATGAGCAGCTTTGTGCTCTGGCGGAACAAAAAGACATATTTTTTTCTTCCATTGCTGTGTAAGCAAATGGCACAACTAGTCCTAACTAGCAGTACATTGCACACTATGTTGAAGCACTCATTAGCCACAAATCCCATTACACCTACCCAGTGGACTTTAAGTTTAGCTCAAGCCTTCCTCTGCTAGCTGCATATATTTGTGTCCTTTCATTAACTCTTTCCTAAAATCTTAACAGTTGGGTTTGTACGTAAGTAGGGATAAAGCATGCTCAGAATTTTCACATTTATTTCCAGGTGCTACTAGAAATCCACAGGTCATGGGCACTTATGGATCAAATATTCTCACATTAAAGTACTTCAAAATTCGTGGCTGCTTTGTGTGTAAATTGCACACAGAGCCATACTGCCTGTCAATGTGTTACCAAGTTGAGAGCAAACGGCATTCTGTGCTTTGAAGAAGATAGCTCTTGTATCCCTTCTGTTACATCCCCCATTGTCCCATTTAAATTAAGAACTTTATTGACCCCTAGGAACTCCACAACAGCTCCTTTCCCCAAGCAAGACAAGGCACCCAGCTCACCAAACAATGAGATGAATGTTTTCTTCATTATTATTGCAGAAGTCTAAAAAATCCTCTGTGTGTTCTTTGATTCTTAGAATGTATCACTCAGGAATCACTCCTAATTGTTTAACTAGGAGTCATTTATTAGGTTCATTGAGGACTAGCAACTTGAAAGTCAATGGCACTATGGCAATTGCCCCTGCTTGGGATGTAGCTGTACCAACTAGAAACACCTGTTACAAAAATTAGCTACAGAAATCTAACTCGTGGTTTTCCAACAATCGAATAAAATGGCAAATAGGCCCTTAATTTTTTTTTTTTCTGCCATCACTACTTCTCTATTTCCTTTTATTGAAGCTGCTGGAAATAAAATTAAACTGTGAAATTATTTGTATGATCATTTAATCATTTCCCTAGGAGAAAATATTTTTAATACATACATGTATATGTATTGAAAAAAAGATTTATTTTCTTGCCGTGACTAAAGATCTTCCCCACTAGTTCTGTGTATAACTGTATAGAAGTTTTATAGTGTGTTATAATCATTTAGGCATTATAAACATTTAGGCTATGGGTAAGACATTTATTACAGGTGAGCAGATTGTTATCTATTAGTAATGATAGATACACGGTTAATAATATTACCGTCGTGTAAAGGCGATTAGTACCACAACTACCACAACTACAACAGAAACAACAACAACTTTCTCCCAACGCTTTACATTATATATCTTTGTTTTATTCATTAATTGACAAATTAAATATAATAAGAAGCTCTCAAAAGTATCTCTCAAATGTATGCTGACATATCACTAATGATGATTAATACGTCCTTCTTTGCCCTTTGTATCTGTTGTGATCTGAAATACCAGACAAGTTCAGTAGCTGGCGGACTGCTGTTCTTTACGTAGTCATACCAGAAATTAACTTGGCCCACAGGCCTGATTAATACAGCAAGTCCAAGCTGGTGGCTCACCTGCTGTCTTTATACTTTGATTCCCATTGACTGACATTTCCACTCTGCAACATGTGTCTTTCAGCCACTAATTTTTATCATGATGTCTTAAAGATACACAAAGATTATTGCCTTTTCAACATTACATCTGTGTCTGCCAGGTTTTAGCTACACCTTCTGCTCTGTGGCAGAAAAGGCTGTTACATCATTTACTTTTATCCATGCTCTTTTTTCCTGGGAGAGAGGGTTGTGGGAGGATCCTCACGGGATTCACGCCCTCCTTCGATCTCTGCCTCATCAGTTCTGCTCCTGAGACCATTCCTTGGGCAAAACTCAGAGACAGCAGCTCATGAAGTGGCAGTCTTTCCACAGGTAAGGCCAGGAGCTAAGTGCAGCAGGCTAACCAGTGCTGAACAGGGAAGAAGTGACAAGAGTACTCTCATGATGGAGAGACTGAGAAGGATGTGGTTTCATAAAAATCAAGAGTGCTTGGGATCAGGCCAGTCAGAAAGAAGCAGCGTGAGCTGAAGCCCAGAGCACCTGCTATCTGTGAAAAGTGCAAAGATGAGAAAAAAGGAAATGATTCCCTTCAACAAGAAGCAAACCTATTCAGGACGATACGTCAAACCTAAGCTTAATACATGGCCATGTCTGTATTTGTATCTATGGGCAGTGCTGTGAGCATATGTTTTGTTACATTATAGATTTTCTGGGGCCAGTACCACCTGTGTTTGCACAGGCTTGGATTTCGACTGTGGACTGCAGGAACTACCACAATAGGCAAGCCAGGCACTGATCTTGGTGCAGTTCAGGACACAAGAAATCATGTCCAACAATTCTGTGAAAGTCTTTGGCCTTATGCATAGCATCACAACTACATGAATAATAGCTTCAGTGAGAAGCACTGTAACTGATTCTTGTAATTCAAATATGAAATCTCTTGTATCTTATGGGAAATTCTGCTTTTTGGACTTTTTTTGTGCTCTCTCTTTCTGACAGAGTTGGAGTAGATCTGGGCATTTCTTGCAATTCCAAATCCAGAGTTAATACCTAAGGAAGGCTGTGCAGTGGGGAGATCCAGAAGATAATAGGGCTCCCTGTCACTTGGCATTTGCTCAGGAAGAGTATTCCTACAGACACAGCAATTACATTGGAAAAACTCTAATTTTAGCTTCTTATGGAATTCAGGTAGGCCTAAACAAAATCAAAACTTTGTTCGTACGAACCAATAACAGAACAAAACCTGACACATCAGAATATCACAATCTTCTAGAAAAGTCTAAATATTCCTGCTCTATTATTGTGTGCCCAGTGACATACCACTCAAACAGGAGGACAAGTGAGACACAGGTAGAATACAATGAGAAAAAAAACACTGGGAAGTGTAACAGTTTGTCGTTTAGATGTTTCCACACAAAAGAAAATCACTGATGTTCCTTCGAAATTGCATATAACTTAAAACCCAAGCTGCAAATGCATACGATGGAGATTACTGCTGTATAAAACCAGTAGCTGTGCAAGGAAGGATGCCCACAGATTGCAGCTAATTCACAGACAGTTTTAACACTGGAGATCTGCGAGGTAAGGCTTGATTTCTCCTGGGCATATGTGAGCAGGAGCTTGTGAAACCCAAGAGAAAACTGAGTTACTGCAAATTTGTCTTGAGGAAGGAAGACCGAAGCACAGCTGGTAGTATCCCTGCTGAGTCAGTAAGTAATGTCCATGCTTCAGTCAGGCTGTTAGCTAAACTTGTCCACAGGAGTTTTTTCAGCCTGTGTTGTTTCACAATGTTACAACATCTTGCAGTTAGCTAATTTAAGGCCAGGTAAGTCCTTCCCTCACAAGAAGAATTATATAAAAACAGCAACAGTAGTGAAGCTCCCACTACATGGAATAAACAGGGTGAGAGAGCTGGGGTTGTTCAGCCTGGAGAAGAGAAGGCTTCGGGGAGACCTTCTATCTGCCTTCCAGTACCTGAAGGGGGCCAACAAGAAGGCAAGGGAGGGACCCTTTAAGAGGGATAGTAGTGAGAGGGTGAGGGGACACAGTTTCAGACTGAAAGAGGGGAGATTTAGACTAGATATTAGGAAGAAGTTCTTTCCTGTGAGGGTGGTGAGGCACTGGCACAGGTTGCCCAGAGAAGCTGTGGCTGCCCCCTCCCTGGCAGTGTTCAAGGCCAGGTTAGATGGGGCTTGGAGCAACCTGGTCTAGTGGAAGGTGTCCCTGCCCATGGCAGAGGGGTTGGAATTAAGGTCACTTCCTACGGAAACCATTCCATGATTCTATGACTCTGAATACTAAATAGTTCTGCATTCAGCATCTTTATCTGTCGGGTAATCTTTAATCACATCTCTTAAAACTGTTCAGTACAGAGCGGTCATGGTGTAAAAAAATAGCCTCTCATTTTTTTTCTTAGTAACTATGCCAAACAGTGCAAATTAATTCTGTATGTTGTATTTACAATGATTTTCCTGGAATCAGGGAAAAGAGCTGTTCCTTTGGGTCAAGCCACTACAGGTGTATTGCAAAGTACTGAATCATTAAAGAAGATAACTAAAAGAGCTGGAACACGGTGCATCTGAGTGTAAAACTCTTCAGTAAACTTCTTTGTACACTATCACTTCAAATCAAAGTATATATAGGAAATAAAAAATCACCAACACAAAAAGGCAGGGCTCTGAAACAGCAGTCTCCAAACATTTTTGAATGCACGCCCCCAGTATACATTTATTTATTTATTTTTAACTTATGTACATGTACTACTGAAGTTCTAATACTTTCTTCCTGCACCCCAATGGATCATCTTGTGCACCTCCTGGAGGTGCATCCCCACTTTGGAGATTACTGCTCTAAAAGAACTTATGTTACTGCTATACACTGTCCTAAGAAATATCTTAAATGAGAAAGACCCAAAAGAAAACCAAGTTTGGGCTAAGGGGAACAGTGATACTAAGAAAATCTTTAGCATCAGCGTGTTAAAATATTCAGAGACTGTGAAGTACCATATATATTCCAGATAAGAGCTTTTTATGAACATAAACAAAAGATTGTTGCTAAAATTTGATCACAAGATTAAACCGAGTTTAGCTGTGAATGGTAGGCAGCTGATAAGTGTGTTTGGAAGTGGTGTACCCTGGACAACCTCCAGAGTATCTGGAAGAAGAGACACCCCCATCAGAATTTCAACCATTAATAGAAATGTAAATCGTTATAGTGCTTTTTTTCTGCTTTCCTAGAAATCCACATTCTGTTAGCTAACTCAGTCTCCTTGAGACTTGATGTAGACAGCATCAACATTGTAATCAAATTCTAGTTACCCTGCTTTAAGAATTTATCTCGGTGCTGAGAATGCTAAGGACTTCTTCTTTAATGACAAATATATTTCTTTTGTCCCTTTTGAAGTACAAAAGTGATGTTCTCTCACAGTGATGTTCTGAGAAACTGCAGAATGAATAATGTGTGGGTTAGCATTTTAGCTTGTGACCATCCCAGAGTTGAGTGCTGAAGCCTTTGAGTTAGACATAAAACATCCCTGACACCAGCATTTCTCATTGAGCCCCCACCCAGGCCCTTGGCATGTGTGAGGCTCATTACAAGGCACCTAGTGTTCCTGGTTTTGGCATGAGACCAAGCTGGTCTGTACTGACAAGGCTGACAGACTGTAGGATATGCAAAGAAACAGAGAGAGTGAGAATTAGCCTCCTGAATCTGAGGATCAGGATCACCTTCCTTTGTGACTTTCCCAAGGTTTCAAAGGAGGCAGGTGAGGAAAGAGGGAACTGAGCCCTGGCAGGACAGCCTTGGTGAGCTGAGGAGTGAGTGCAGAAACAAGCAGCCTCCAGGGATCACAGGGAGACATTGAAACCTGTGTCTTTTTTGAAGGTGGAGTACATGAGGACCTGGTTGTGAGTCAGTAACTGACAGGAGCACTGCAGTGCCAGGGTTTGGCTGGAAGCAGAAGCGGGTTTCTCTTTCCCTTGCTATTTGGCTCCAATCTGGAAGTACCCATCCTGTATATCCAATCTCTGATTGCTCCATCCCATCCCTCCACCTCTGATCCACCCACCCTTTTGTCTGGGCACTGGGATTAGCGGAAATTCCTTTTCCTGCCTGCTCCTGAGTACAACCTTAATGCTGAGTGACATGCAACCTGCTTGCATATGGGCTTGGCAGGCCAAATCCAATGAGTGGATCCCTGTCCCAATTTCTGCTCCACCTTTTTGTGAAAAGAGAAAAAAAAAAAAAACCTAGAAAAACAACACTAATAGAATAGCTATTACATGAATCTAATATCCTACAGTTTGCTAAAGTGTATTATCCTCAGAATGGTTTGTAAACACTAGACTGTGTAATCTATAGGAATCACCAACTTGTCTATAACATACATTTGTCAGAATAAAACATCTACGGGAAATTTATTCTCTGTTAAAAGCTGCAGGCTTTTTCATTAGGAACTGACACTTTATACATTTCTCATAAAAACTCTGGCATCTCCCACCTTTTTGGCACTCATTTCTCTCTTTCATAATATTCTTGTGTGCTACAGATGATAAAAGAGATGGCTGAGTTTCAGCCGGATGCTTTTGAAGCACCAGTGGGCGATTTGCAATGAGATGATTACCTGTCAAACAGTTGATCCAATTTGTCGTGCTCTATTGGGATTTTAATAAATGTGAAGGAGGCAAAAAGTGATTTGCGTAGAGTCGTAGAGTCAGAAATTGATCCAAACTTTCCTTCTCCCAACACACTGCAGAGAACTCTGAGTACTTCAGCCTTTTTTTTTTTTTTTTTTTTTTTTTTTTTTTTAATGAGAGAAGACCAAGCTATAAATCTTGAAACAAGATTCTTATCCAGATTTGAACCATGATGAAGCTCAGTCAGGATATTTGGCTCGAGGTTTTGGGTCACCCAATTATAGGAGTAAGAAGTTCACCATAACATTTAAGATTCAGATAATTTTAATGATTTCTAACATGGAAAGACATTTTGATTTGGGGTTTTGACTTCGGAACAGGTTGAGTTTACTTTTGTCTATGTTTTTATAAGTGCATTTTCTTCCAAAAGCAGTTTGAACTCAAAGCTCTGCCTGGGGACAGAAGTCTTACTCCTGCAAGATTTCAGAGAAAGAAGGAATAGAGCATCTAACTAATCTAGTATGGTGAGAGGGAATGGGTTGGGAAAGTTTCATATACATCTGGACAAGCATCTGCACTTTTCAATGATTATCTGAAACACTGTTCCAAACTTTTGGAAAGATGTCTGGTACTTGTTAACATCCATGAAATACTATTCTCTGTCATGTGAGAATCTGAATTAAAATAATTGCACAAATCCAGTGGCATCATGACAGTTGTTAGGAAGAAGTCCTCACACCCTAATATTGATCTAAAGCAAAGACTTCCTATTGTTAGTTACTTTCTGAAAACTCTTCTTTTAAAGTCAATCCGAAGCTGACTGCACAAAATCTGAGTACTTAGCATGGTTGCCTTGTCACTTCTGTGTGAGAGCTGTGAATAATGTTATTTTCAATCTGCTCTGCCAAAGCATTTCTCAAACATCTGAAATCCTTTTATTTCTTCTTGACCAACCTAACAACTTTCTGTGGAGCAGCTTTCTAGAGGCCATCAAAACCAGCAGCATCTCCTAACCTCCCAGCAAGAGTAATTTCCACAAATGAGACAGGTACCAGCTTTCAGAAACCACCTGCCTTAGGAGATGTTGGTTACATTCACCGTGTCCAAAATTTTCCATGGCTAATGATTTTTTATTATCTGCTGAG
The DNA here is from genome assembly GCF_034619465.1 of Leptosomus discolor. NCBI lineage: Eukaryota > Metazoa > Chordata > Aves > Leptosomiformes > Leptosomidae > Leptosomus > Leptosomus discolor. Next base: position 75,846,322 of record NC_141419.1, read on the forward strand.
GAGAGATGTTGGCAGCACTTTCTTGTGATGTCACTAGAAGAGCAGTAGGAATGATTTAAAAGCCAGGAGCTTTGAGTTATTTTTTAAGGTACTTGATTAGCTAGGTACTGTATTCCTCTCACATTTGTCTACAAGGAAAGATGCATCTATGGGAAGTTTTCCAGGTCTCTCTTCATTAAAGTGAAGAGGTCACATTTTATTTGCTGCTAAATAAAATAGTATATTACATTGCAGATTATTATACGTAAGTGTGTGTGCTTGGACAATACTTCACAGAAAGCAAGTCAAGCGCAGAGCTATAATTTGTTTCTTCTTGAGAGCCATCTTGGCTCAGAAAAGACCTTTTCCCTCCAAATGTTAAAGGTTTTGTGGAACACTTCTAATCTTGCATTCTCTGTATCATAATTTCAAATGCTTTCTGTTGACTGTTTAAACATAAATCAAAGTGTAGCAGGGAAAATTTAACCTAGTAAAGGCCTGGAAACCAAGTTCTGTGGGATTAGAGCTTTTAAAGGAGAGATATTTGGGTTTATAATGTTCGACATTCACATACACTTCTGCCTCTTGAATTTAACAGCTCCAGCTGTGTGTGTAGAGTGCAATTAGAGTCTAAAAGGGGTTGTGACTTAAACATTGATCTCACACTTTGGGAGTTAAAAATATTAGCTCTTTCCTCTGACACAAAAAAAGTCATACATGAAACACCCCCATCCTGTGTTTTAGGATTATTAGACGGCATAACTTCACTTTGTATAAATAATTAAATACTACAGGATAGGTCGCAATCACAAAAACTATTGAACTGCAGGAGGAATTGTACCTTCACTCAAAAGGACACATGGAACAGGTTGGCGAAACAGCAACCTGTCTGGCCATATCTGCAGGAGCTCAAACATTTCAGTTAACCACAGCCTTTTTCTTCATGGTTATAGCCCAAAGAGTTTGAGCCTAGACCACAAAGGATATTCTACATCCACATTGCATTTGAAAGTGGTGCCACATGTAAACTGCACAGGTCCTGATGCTTGTTTGGTAATTTGTTTATACCCATCTTGTTTCTGTGGCACTGATAACTTGTATTTGATTTATTTTTGCAGTTAACTTGCAGTTGCCTTGTAAGTTCAAGTACAGAAATCAGTTTCATTCCATGTAGTTCTTACATCTGATCTAATATTGAATAGAGTGCTTGTAAAAATGTTTGCTTTCCTTGCTAAGATAGAATGGAACAATGAGGTGTGTTTTAAAAATAGCAGCTTCATAGAATTACAGAGTCATAGGGATGAAAAGGCCTTGAAAAGTCGTCTAGTCACCTATGTGCCCCACAGTAAAATCAATTATATCCACATTATTTTTGATAGATGTTTATATGACTTTTTTTTTTATAGCCTCTGAGGATGGAAACTCCATGGGCTCCAGTGATTCACTATTTATATAGTGAGAAAGTTTCCATAATATCCAGTCTGAGTCTTTCCTACTGCAATTCTAGCACTTGCCCTCTGCTCCAAAGTTACAGAACACAGATCTTTCTTTTTGCAATAGCTTTTGTGTAAGTTTTTGTGTTTCTCACATGCATTTCTTCCTTGGTAAAACAACATAAAAAGCAAATATGATGTTTATTCAAAACAATTAATTTTTTAGGCTAGGTTTATATGCCAAAAGGAAGAGAAAGTACCAGAGTGACAGAGAAATTACATTAAACATTCAAGTGATAACTATGAATTACTACCTCAGCCACACCTTGGCACAGAGGTCTGCAACTCATTGCATGTGGGATATTATTTAATTTAGTGCCAATTCAACATGCAATAGAATGCTTACAGACATGAACAAGATTGACAGCTTAGTAGCACTGGAAAGATCTGGTTCCTCACAGGTTTGTATGTAGGTTACAAAAATACTTGTCTTAGGTCACTTCCTTATTGCTGCTATCAGAGTTACAGTGTTCCTGTAATTCTGTCCACTTACTACTAATGTTATTTAGCCTGCAAATGACTAATTGCGTAATGCAATTCACTATATTTTTTTCCCAGCAGCTGTAATTATTATTTGAGATGATTTTTGAGGACATACAAGCTTAGCAGGTGAAGTGAGATGGTGGCAAGGTGCAGGATCTGCTGGTGACCCAGGGTTTATCTTCCGAAAGGGAACCAGCTGCCAGACTTAATTCTTGGGACTGCTAATGTGCAAGTCAAGGCTAATGCATAGCTGAACTCTTTGGTCCTGTAGGACTTCGTAATCCTTTGGAAAATCAGTTATGAAATCATGTCTTTTGTGAGTTTGGGTATTTGGGGGGATTTAAAACGTTATTTATGCTAAAGACTAGAGGTATTGATATGTCATATATAGATCTTCTTCTCTTATATATGCTCCTGGAAGTTTTAGCAGCTGCTAAAGTCCAGATTGCATCCACTTAACTTCAATTCTGGGTACCCAAAAATAGCTACTTATACTGCCTGTGTCACACACTATAGTTCTCATGAGTCTAATCACAATACCCCTTTTACTTCTTTCTTTTCCTTTTTCTCCAGCATGCACCTTCCCCCACTCTACGTTCACTCTACAGTCTCATATTTCAATTGCCCTGGTTTGAGGAAATGTCATGTTGTGTTGGAGTCTAAGAATAGAAGATGCTCATCAGTCAACATTTTTATAGTGTGCTAATCGTCACTGCAGTGAGCTGATTTGGTACTCTGGATTTTGACCACTGCCTTGGTCAATCACTGAGCAGCTTTATTCATCATCTACCTATTCTTATGGGCTTGTTTCCACCATGGCCACCTACATTAAGAAAAGAGAAGGGAAAAGAGGACAAAAAGCATCAAAATTCATGTCTCCAGTGAAAGTATTCAACACAATATGAGTTTAAGAAATGCTGAAAACAACCCACATTAAAGAAGAAGACACATTCCCCCCTGAAATTCCAGTCCAGACTATGAATAAACATATACTATGAATAGATGAGAGAATCAGATTTTATCAAATACAAGTTTTGTTTCCAAAAAAAAAGTCCCTACTTATTAGAAGAAAGAAGAATTCTTTCCTCAAAGGCTTTCATGGACAGAAAAGGTGCATTTTCTACAAATTGACATTACGTACAAGAATGAACTTTGAATACAGAACTTTAGTGCTTATTCCTGCTTATTGATACTGTAATTAAGAACAAGCAGTGTTACTCTGGTTATAGTTACTGCCATAGTCAAAGAATACCTATCCCATTCATATTATGAAAAATAACATAATAAATAAGTTGGACAAAAGCATTAAGATTCTGATACACTAATCCTCTCATATTCTTTTATGAATGTCTCAGCTACTTTTGACAAGAAATAATAAGTATACTTAATAAATAAGTACATATCAGGCAATAATATATATAGCCATATGTATGTATAAAGTGTATATACTTTATATATAAGTATATATACAGAAAAGTAAGAATACAGATTCAGAGACTGTATTCTGACTCATTTCTCCACAGCTACAACCTCCCACGAAGCATCATTTTTTTCTAGTTACCCTTGGTTTCCTAGCTGCACTGAGGAGACCTGACGTGCATGCCACAGTGAAAGGCTTTCACTTTCTGAGTGCCAAAATTTTCTTCTGTGTTATCAGACTATGTAATTGGGAGCACCCAGTAACAGGGCTATTTTCCTCCATAGTGGATTGCTGTCAATAAATTGTTCTTTCTCACTGGCCTATACATTGCATTTAAAAGGAAATAAAGTTAATAGGATTCCAATGGGAGACAAAGTTGAACAGATTCCAAAGAATTTTCTCAGTTATAAGAAGAATCCTTACCATGGTGTGCAGGTCCTTTTCTGGGATCTTTGGCAACAGTGGAAGTATATCCCAGTCCTGAGTGAGCTGCCTTACCAGTCTGAGGTTGAGTCTGCCCAAGCCAAAGTTAGCGTCCATAAAGTCAAGTCTGTTGTCCCACAGGACAATGTCCATTTGAGTAAGGAAAATTCTACATTTTAAAGGAATAAGGGAAAATTCAGAAATAGAAATATGTCCTCTGTGAATGGGGGGGTGGATTTTTGTCCAGGATTTAACTGAATAATATGAGAAAAGGGAGACAACGATCTTAGTGAAGAAAATAAAAAGGAAAAAAATTAGAGCATGACCTAGCCAGGTCTAGCTCTATTATGAAACATAAAATATTGTGCCCTATTCACAGAATCATAGCAAGAGTCTGGCTTGAAAGGGATGTCTGGAGATGATAGTCCATGTACTGCCTGAGGCCAGGGTAACTTCAAAGTGTGATGAGGTTTCTCAGGGCCTTGTCCAGCCAAGTACTGAAGCTTTTCATGGGTAGAGATTCCTATAAGGGACTCCCCTTTCTAGTTCACTTTTTCTTTTATCTCATTTTAAAAGATTATTTATTGAAAAATTTTGGCATTTGGCTTCTCCTAAGTATTTTCAAAAGGCTCTCATTTGAAATTTGCTTCAGAGACCTCACAAATATAAGCTGTTCGCTTGGTGTTTCTGAAACTTTGTGGCAGAGAGGTTTGTGGACTGACTGCATGTTCTACTTCAGTGACAGGAACTGGAGTACAGCTTGCTAGCCCATCCTAGCTTTTAAACAGTTCTTTTTACCAAGGGGCAAGGGTCCACAAGAACAATTTTTACTGTCAAACTGTTTCAAATAGGAATAAATATATTTCTCTTTGAGGAAGAAAAAAATACAACAGCTGTCCTCATCTTGCAAATATTCCTGTGCTTAAATCTTAACACAAGGACTTCCACTACCTTTACTAACACATTGATTGTGATGGAATTTCACATCTGTCTACATCTAAGTGTGCCAGTAAGTGTTTGCAAAATGAGATATTAATGCTGAAGATTGCTGAAATTCCTTGTGCCTTGGTGCTGGGAGCTGGGGGAGACAGGTAGGAAGAGGCACTCTGAGGGTCTGTGCCCAAGAAAGGTACCACAAATTAAGACTAAAGGGAGCTCAGTTCAAAAGGACTGTCTTTTGTCATAATCAGAGGAACCTGGATGTTCATCCAGGATTTCTGGGCACATTGTGGAGGTGCTGCTGCTGCTCTGAAGCTGTAGAAACCTAAAAATGTTGTAGGGCCCTCAATGCCATTTAAAAGCAAGGAAGAGATAAAAAGTATAACTCTAGCCCGGTGGCGTTCTCTAATGGCACAAACTCTCCTGGTGTTCCCTGCAAGCCGTGACAGCTATGCTGCTTCCCAGGATGTCACTGAGCTGTAAGGGGAAGACGCAGCATGGTGCTGCTCTGTGTTGCTGATTTATATTCTAGAATGAAATATTTTAATTAAATTATTGTGGAATGGAAATATGATAATTTTCAGTAGACAGTGGAGTAATTGGACATTAGAGGAGGAAAATGAACTGTGACTGGGGCAGCAGTTTAGTACTGCAGGAAAATTGCAGTAATCCTAATGAGGTGCTAAAAACCAAACTGAAAGCAGTCCCAGTCAGATAGTTGATTTAAAAACCCAGTTGCTTTAGGGCTTTCATGTAAAATGTATCAACCTCATTCTTATCTACCACACTTTATCTATTATTGTCAACCACTGTCATGACAGTGTGAGCTTCACCAAACGAGCACAAAGACAAGGGGAAGTTGAAGTTAATTAAAAATGCAGTATTTTAAAAATTTAAACTCTTATTTAAGCCCTGGTCAAGTATAGACTCTGTTTTACTGTATTAGTTCTGAAAGTAACATGAAAAATTAAAATAAACGCTGAAAAGCCTTGCTATTACATAAACAAAATATATATACGCAGAATAACTTCCAGTACGGCTGCCCAACTCACAGACAAACATGCTAAATATTCACCAAAATAAATCCACTTATACATCAAGATACATTCGCCTGGCACAAGATCTAGGGCATTCATACAGAGCTTTGGCTTAAACGCATTGAGGCATCCTCATTTTCAGTATTTAGCTCCACTGCATATGTAATTTCTTTCTTTATATCTGCAGTGTTATCTGTTGGCTGATTCTAAAAAAGGTTTTGTCAAACAAAAATGTTCCTAGCTCCAGTCTGATCACTGAATTCATGCTAGACTCATGAACTAGCAAAGCACATAGGTGTTTGTTTAATTGTACCTATGCAAATAGACTTATTGAGGACTCGTGTGGTTAGAGCTGCACACAGCCAGCAGTGTTCTACAAGATCTTCCCAAACCTCCACTATTTCTGGTTAAGAAGGTGTAGGAAGGTCAAGAGAATGAGTGATGTTGATGGTTGAGGACTGAGAAAAAGAAATTTAAAGGAAGGGGCTTTGTTGCATTATGTTAATAACTTTGCAAATAGGGAGTGAGATGAAAGGTGGGCTCTACTCATTTACTATGTTTGGAAGAAAATTAAAATCAGGACATGAGTTTGCACATTTTCCACACTCTCTTTGTGTATAGAACATCCCCTGCAAAAATGATTTTTTGATTAAAAAGAAGTGCCAGTGAACTGTTGATGTATTGTAAAGCCAGAGAAAGTCTGACAGCATAAGTATAATATGTGGACAAATCAAGCAAGAAAGTGTCTGAACTTGGGACGAAGATTACAGTGCAAACAGCAAATCATCTCAACTGTCTCTCCCACCCAAAGATTACCTTACCTTAAGGGAGACAAAGAAAAGACCTGCCACACAGCTGAGTGCAAGCCTGCCATCCCTGTCAGGCAGGCCTGCACTGTGCCTCAGCAGAGCATCTCAGACAGCCTACTGCTTCCAGCGCGGTGCGAGCCTGACATCTGCCGTGTGCTGCAGCTCGGGAAGCAGTGGGATATGCAGTGGAGAGCGTCTGCAGAAAGAAGGTGCCCTTGAAGAAGCTGTTGGATTCCTACATCAAAAAACCCAAATCTCACTTTCTCTGAACCCTTTTTTGTCTGACCCTTCTGAGCCAGCAGGTGTTTTTTTTGTTAACCACACACCAGTACCGAAGGTTTAATAATAATTCCTAACTTTATCACCACTCAGTAGCAATTTCATAGATATGAAATATTTTTAAGGCGAGGAACTTCCAAGCAAAGCTAAACATAACTTCAAATCTGCAATTGCCAAAAAAAGTTGCTTCAGTCTGCATAAAAGCTATTGACATCTATGACTCAATGAGCCCAAGGATGCAGTGACCCAAAAGAGCTGGCCCTGAACTCTGCCTGTCTCTTGTATTCTCTGCTGGCTGAAGACCTAAAGCCAGCTAACCACTGGATCTGAGATGCCAGTGAAACTACCTGAACCCAGCTGGAAGTTTTGAAAATCCTGCTAATTCTCTTTCACAGCTTCAGTAGAAAGACACTCAAAGGCTTTAAAAAAATTAGGGTAAAGTGTCCAGCTCATTTCCAAAAATAAACTGTAAGATAAAATTTGGGAAGTCAAAGGCAGAGTTTGAAAAGCATTTTGGCACACAGAGGTGCACAGTGGGTTCAAGAGAGATAAATCAGACTTGGATCCTAACTCCTTTTGAAGCCTGTTAATTGTTTTAATTTATGTGATTGAGATGCTTACAACTGAAAAATTTACCTTCTTGATTAGTTATCTAGGCATCTATCTCCCACTTGGAATTTAGGTTGATTCCCACATGGAAACAACTCTTAATCAGGGAAAAGAAATAGGCACCTACAGATGCTGACTCATCTCCTTAAGTGTATGCAGCTTAGGATAGGCTAAATTATACTATAGAGGTTCTTACTTTTTTCCATTGACAGCAGAGAGTAGGTAATTACTCTGACTCTTATATGCCACTGACGTTAAAGGACCTTATATAAAGCATCCCCCACCGCCAGTTGCCTCAGGAATCATACTAACATAAGAATTAATCTGGTTGCTCACTACCAGAATGGTACTCTTGAATCAGATGATTTACTGGATGTCCTCAGGTGGTATAGATCATGACAGTCCCTGAAGAAAGCATTTTCTTCAGGGGGATACTCTTCTGTAAAAAACAGAACAGACCCACATACAAAAGATAGGAAGAGAAAATCCTATAAATTGACTTAGATTTTACCACCATAAAATCTAAAAAATGCTCTAAGTGCCACTGAGATATGAATCTGGAGCCATGTACAGTGGATGGCTCTGTGAAGCCTCATCCTTCAGGCTCATCTCCCACACTGAAGGCAAACAGCAGGAGTGCAGGTAGGGTCTTTGTTCTGCCTACTGGGACAAAGAAGAGAAAAGCAATATTGATAATTTGGCCCAATTTATGTTAAAGTTTGATCAGAGCAGAATAACACTCAGACATATGCATCCATGCATTATTTTTACGAAGTCATCTGAAAAATACGATTCCGCAGACCTAATCCAGACTATTGCACAGCACCTGGTGCCATTAATCAGTTCTGTTATTTTCATAGCTGACACTGGGAATAACCTTGAATAGGTCACAGTTCCCCAGACTGATACTTTATGGTACATGCCTAATGATTCACTTTAATAATTTTAAATAATTCTCACTTTTTTCTCCATCCTCTGATTCAGTTTTCCACTTTCTCGTAACTGTCTTACACGCTTATCTCGATCAATAATGTTGTGAGTAGTCAGAGTATCTGACAGATGACAACATCTTTGTTATTTAAGGAGGTCTCTTATGACATGGGACCATCTACTAAGGGCATTTTCTTAAAAGAAAAAAAGCTTTTACTGTATAATATACTGCAGATGCAGATGGAAGGTGATGTATTATGTGAAGTACTAAACAAAGAAATAAATAACCAGCTACAGGAATACTTTTTTTCCTTCTTGTCACAAAGCAATCTAAATTTCAGTATTTATTCTAGAAATGTCCTAGCCTCTTAGAGGCAAATTATGCATGAAATAATGCAATTAAAACTGAAATAAAAGATTTAAATGCAGCCTCTAGAGGCACCAAAAGGCACCACACTGTCTCACTCTTTACTGCCTCTTAAAGTGAATGCTCAATTTATAGGAAAATCCTTCCAGTCCTGGCTCTTAGAATCCTCTGGTTTTCATGGCACTAACAGTAATTCAGTTTCTGTATGCCATGGGAACATGTCAACGTTTCCTTTCTGCTCCAAAATGAGCAAACAACCCCATGACCAAACACAACCTTATTACTTAATGCAAACAAACAGGAGTGTCTTAAGTCCTAATTTCTTGACTGGCTTGTTCCAGCTTTTTCAGAAGGTATTCAATCCTCCTGAGACTCTCAGTTAACACTTCTGTTATTGGCAAAGACTTGTGAAAGACACTTGGAAAGTCATTGATGGCACCACTGTGAAGTGAGGGATCTTTGGGCATGGTGGATACCATCTTCAAAACTGCCATAAATGTATCTCCAACACTATCAATGCTAAGGGTGGAAAAGACACAGACATTTGCAGTGGTGTAACAACTTGCAAAGAGTCTAAACACCTCCTTTTTTCATCTTTCCTTGCTCTAAATTGCTGAAGAGTTTTGTTGACAGACATTCAACACCCAGAAATACCAGCAAAATAAATTAATGGGTTTTTTTCAAATTCACTGATCAAAACCAATGACTTCACAACTGGTTTCACTTGGGAAGGAAAATACATGGTGAAAGAGGAAAGGGTTAGGTCAATTTTCAGTTCACAGAACTTAATAAATAGCTTCTATTTATCTACTGGCACACCAGGATTGTAAATAACTTCACTAAAGTCTTTCTGACTGTAGTAAACTACATCGCACAACCACAGAAATTGATTTTCTCAACAGGAACAGAGATCAATCTATGGAAACTTCTCTCTCTGACTGTGAGCAATGAAGGGATACCATGACATCAGAATAACTTTAGATAATGCATTTGCATTGCAGAAAACACTGAGAGGAACACAGATATGTCTTTGACTGGTAGCTGAAATATCACAGAGGGACATCAGGATTTGTTATCACACTGTTACTGTGGTGCTGAGTTTCTAAGAAGCTATCTCACAAAACCTCAGTAACATTATTATGAAAACCAGCAAACAAAAAAGACCCACTAGTTGGAGATTTTCAGAGCTTGTTACACAAGAGGTCTAAAATAAATGCCATGAATGTGGTTGACATTTGTGGTAGCCCACAAAGTTAGATTTTGCCAGTTTCCAGCAGAAGGGAGTGATATATTATTACATGAAGACTTGCTAACATGGATACACCAAACAGGCACACTGTGAACATGGTCATACCCAGCAAGTCCTGACTCACACAGCTGGCAGAGTTTCTGTTTGCATGACCTGTTATCAATGATTCAGAACCTTGCTTGATCATGTCCCCATGTGGTGGGGTAGTAGGTCACTGCTAGCAGCAACAGTTCACTGCAGTTTTGGTCAGGTTGCAGTTCTGTGACACTTGAACATCATCAAGTGAATGTTCGAAGCAGAGTAATCTTCCAAAATGCTAATGTAAACAAGAAACTGATAGAATCAACATGTCGCATTGCAGAAAAGCTAAATTGTCTTCTCCTTCATCATACCAACAGATACATGTTTGGTAAGTGTTGGTTTAGCTGGTACTGACAGAGATAAGAATTTCTTTTTCAAGGGGTCAACTTTTTAAGAAATTATTTTAAGAAGTTTAAATAGTTTACCTATTGCAAGTCTTCAAAAAAAAAGCTTTGTTTAATTATAAAAAACATAGTCTTTTACGCTCCTGTTAAATTAGTATTTAAGAAGGATAGAAATTTGTACAGAATCCTTTAAGCAAGACTGCCAATGCCAGAATTAGTCTTCTAGGCCTAAAAGTGTAGCCAATCATATTAGCATACTAGCACATTAGCACATTAGCATATTAGCCAATATGCTAGTTAATATGTTCCAGATAATGTATTTCAAAGTACGATGAAGGCAATGCACGCAGCCTTTAACATCTGAGAAGTTAAGTCTTTGACTCCTGCATGCAGTATAACCCTTTGCTCAGGCAACATTTTCCAAACTGTTCCAGACCTTGTAACATTTTTCTTACTGTGAAACAAGCCTGAGAAAGCTGCAAGTCTCCACCAGTGAGTGAATCTAAAATGCCAAAGGACAGCATTAGAGACAGATTGCTTCCCAATGCACAGAGAACTTACTCCTAGCCCAAAGTCAGTGGCAAAACATCAGTAGTGCCAAAACATGACTAATTATCACAGAAGGGAGGGGACAAAGCAGACCAAACATGACGATCTGTATTACAGAGATGATAGTACAAAAGGTATTAAGCAGAGGATAAACTGTATCTAAACATCAGACATAACAAAACAGCTAGGAACAGTGTGTCCTTGTTGTAGACATGGTTGTAGATGGCACAGCATGTGTTAATGTAAAACATTGTGACTGAAAACATCTCATAAATTAAAAAAAACCCCACCAATTTCTGTCACTACAGACTTCAGAATAGCCCATTATAAAACCTGTGTGCTAGATAACCGTTACTGGCATGTGGCATTCACCCATCACTGGCCCATGGAACTAAAGCAGCTAAAATGCCAATAAGAATCTGGAGGTCATTACAGACACATCCAGATTAGCTGCGTGAGTGGTACTGACAGAACATAATAATGAGAAACCTGACTTATATTGTGGTCTGCTCTACAAAGGTAAGTAAGCAGTGCTAGTGATAAGGTGTTTTGTAGATGCTTAGTCAAAGGGTGTATGTATAAATATCAAAGCAGACCATATAGTCTTTGATGGTAAAGTTTGATGATGTCTAAAGAAATGGGACATTTTGCAATGACTCATATCATAAAAATGAATCACAATGTACCAGCAGCTGTTCATGTTGGCAGAATGAATCTTGCTTGCCTGAGATGTATATTAAAAATACTGCTGTAAACTGCCAGATAGGAATAATAGAGAACGCAGGAGAACCTATGGGATTAGGTGGTTTAGTTTTATGACAAGGCTTCTTCTCACTCTAAGAGACCAAAAGCAAGGTCCATAAATGTGTGGGGATTTGGTGAGTCACAAGGAAGAAGAAGTGTATAGCATTTGCAGCTGATGCCCACACAGGAAACAGGATTACAGAATACAGACAATGCTGAGACATTATTAGCAACATCTCCTTCCTACTGTCAGTATTCCTGCAGAAACTTTGCATTGGTACTTTGACAGGAACTTGGTCCCAGCTAAATTGAAATACAAAAAAAACCCACCCCAAGAACCCAGGAGGAATCATAAAATCATTACGTTGGAGTAGAACTTTGAGATCATCAAGTCCAACTGTTGACCTAATACCACCATGCCCACTAAACCATGTCCCAAAGTGCCATATCTACATGTTTTTTGAACACCTCTAGGGGTGGTGACTCCACCACCATGTTTCAATGCTTGATCACTCTTTCAGTAAAGAAATTTTTCCTAATATCCAATCTAAACCTCCCCTGGTGCAACTGGAGGCCATTTCCTCTTGTCCTGTCACACGTTAATTGGGAGAAAAGACCAGCCCCAACTCACTACAACTTCCTTTCAGGCAGTTGTAGAGAGCGATGAGGTCTCCCCTCAGCCTCCTCTTCTCCAGGCTAAACACCCCCAGGTCCCTCAGCCGCTCCTCACCAGACCTGTTCTCCAGACCCTTCACCAGCTTCGTTGCCCTTCTCTGGACACGCTCCAGCACCTCAATGTCCTTCTTGCAGTGAGGGGCCCAAAACTGCACACAGCATTCAAGATGTGGCCTCACCAGTGCCGAGTACAGGGGCACAATCACCTCCCTACTCCTGCTGGCCACATCACTTCTGATACAGGCCAGGATGCTGTTGGCCTTCTTGGCCACCTGGGCACACTGCCGGCTCATGTTCAGCAGGCTCATGTCGACCAGCACCCCCAGGTCCTTTTCTGCCGGGCAGCTTTCCAGCCACTCCTCCTCAAGCCTGTAGTGCAGCATGGGGTTGGTGTGACCCAGCTGCAGAACCTGGCACTTGGCCTGGTTGAATCTCATAGCATTGGCCTTGGCCTATCAATCCAGCCTGCCCATGTCCCTCTGCAGAGCCTTCCTACCCTCGAGCAGATCAACACTCCCACCCAATGCTAGTCTTTATATATACAAAGTATTTCAACTACTGAAACATATCCAGGTAGCTTAGATATTAATACAGCTAATGAGTACTGGCATGGAAAAAGTAGTAATTGGAAAAAAAGTCTCTAAAGTATGAGATTTTTTGGTGTTATGATCAGGATTGCCTACTTTTCTCTGAAGAAAATTCAGCTGTTTTGAATGAACATAGAAATAAGACTGATAGAGTCATTGCCCAGGATTCTAGGCTGTGCAGCAATGTAGTAACTAAAATGTTAGCAGCCACAGTAGTACCCAGGGCAACCTGTTGGAGTTTCATGGGTAATTCCAGTATCACTACAGAAGTCATCACCAGCTGCAAAGATTTTTTTTTAGAATTCCACTGGTCTAGTAAGGAATTGCTAACGTAGCACTTAATTGTTTATTGGAAACTATTCAGAGTCTGCCTTATGTGAGCTGAGGTCAATAGCTGCCTTTTCACCAGTCCAATGAGAGATTGTACCTTACAAAAGCAAAGGACGATATAATCTCATGGAAGACCAACATTTCTATTCCAGGTGACCAGAGCTATTTGTTATTTTGTCACTATGAGGTCTGGCATCTTTTTTAAATCCTCAAGGCAGAAGTGGATTCTGAGAAGAATCCAAAAGAGAGGATATTATTTGTAGTACTGTTGGTACTGTTTGATACTAACTGTAAGTATTTGTATTCCTTTAAGAACTATTTCTGGAACATAAGCACATTACCATTGTTATTATTACTACTATTATTATTGTTGTGGTTGTTACTCCTATTATTATTATTACGCCTACTGTTGCAGACTTCCTCAATGACCTCAACACCACCTCAACAGTCATCACCAAACTCCTTCTGCAAAGGCAGGTGCTTGGCAGCCACCAGCGTACTGCAGTTCTTCCTGCCATGCAAAACCCTGGGCAGCACTTCGGGCACTTCCACAGAGGCTACAGAGATCAAATGCACTCTGCCATCGTAATCATTAATATTTTCCATGTTTTAAATTAGAAGTTCTGATACTTTTTGTAATGTGTCTCAGGTGTGTTGCAGTAGCCGAGCAACGGCCGCTTAGGAGTACTCACAGCATTTTCCATTGTGTTGACGGGACAGAGCTGTGAAATCTCCCTGCTGTTTCATATTCTCTCAAAGTATGCATTATGAAAATCTTGGAGCAAACTGCTGATTTAGATTTTTCATTTTGGTCTGTTGGGATCCATTTTGCGTGGAGTCATCCCAGGATTTAGAATCAGGGGCATTTTCAATTTATAACTATTTGTGTTTCGTGTTTTCTTTTTTTTTTTTTTTTTTAAAAAAAAAGGGAATTTTCACTCTCCTTTTAATATTGGCTTGAAATTCTGAACCACTTTCCTGCTCATTTTCAAAATCTTCCTCCACATATATTCCTATCTTCAAGTGCAACTGTGACATACTCTATATAATTAATATTAAATTACAGTCTTTATACTTACCACTCTCATCTCACTATTTAATGTGAATGTGGGATTAGCATCTTTAGAAAACATGCAAACTTGCCCTTTCAAAGTGATCATTTTGTAAGTTGTGTCAAAGATGACTTTTTTTTTTTTTTACCTAATGCTAAAAACAAGTATCATGCTCTGTTTGTCTGAGCAGAAGGCCTGGAACTTTATCAGCCACACAGCCAGTAGGTGTGTTTACACTTCTTTAGTCAAAGCTTCCTTACATATACTGCCATGGCATCTTTAGCTGATTGAGTTTTATATTATGTTTTGAGTTTTGAGACAGGGGAGAAGAAAAAAGAAGAAAGGGAAAGAGAAATAAAATAAAGGGAAAGGAGTGAATTACAGTAGATGAAAGGATGTGGGAGGACATGAAAGGATGCAAGACAACATCAAAGTCTGCTGGGAATCAGTCAGGATCTTGCTTTGTCTTCGGCAACATAGAGCTGGAAGGTGAATTAACAGCCAGGAGCTGGAAACTGGTAGTTATTTTTTTGTAAAATATTGTATAAAAATATGAATAAAGGAATTACATTCATATGGCTGCCAAGAAGCTTGCACCCAATGGATGCACACCTGATGTATCCACATTATACTTTAGGAATCCATTCTCTCTGAAATAAACTATCTGTTTTCTTTTTATTTTATAATCTAAAAACAAATCACTCTTTGAGCTGCTGGATAAAATAATTGCTTTGAAAGTGTAATTTCAAAAGAAAGCAGTCTAACCCTGCATTTCTACTGAAGCCAGATCAGTTTAATGAGGCAGCTACTACCTACTTCCTTCATTTCTCTGTCAGATTTTCCTCTCTACAATCTATCCAAAAACTATGTAACAACTGAAACATAGATTTATAATTCAATTTAGTAGCACAATTATGAAATGTTTCCTTTCTTAGATTCAACAGAAAACCTTGAATGTACAATGTGTAATGAAAATATTTCTTCCTGCTGTCACTCAAGTATCAAAGGAAAATAATTGTGAAGACTGATATAATTAGAAAGTGTTAGGTGACTTTCAAAGCACATGTATAACTTGTTGAGAAAAATGTGACCAGATGAAAGTACATCTTGTTCTCAGTAGCCTGTCTACAGCAATGCCTGGTAGCATCTGTATAGAGAAGAGTAATAGAAACAAGGCAAATACAGAGGTTTGGGATTCTTCATTCCAATGGATGATTAGATGATATGGTGATCCTCTCTGAATTTGTCTAATCCTTTTTGATTTTTTAGCCTCCACAACATCCTGTGGTAATGCATTTCACAATACCCTTGTGAGTCATGTGGAAAGCACCTCATTTTTGAAGTTTGATTTTGTATATTTTATTATGTACCTTGTAGTGCTTGTGTTATAAGAAATAATGATGCATCATTTCTACTCATCTTCTCTATGGTTCCGATGACTTTACATAGATTTTCCTCTTAAAAACACCTTTTCCACAACTGAATAGTGAAAGTCTGGTTATCATATGGAGCCTCTAGCCATGCATTCACTCCCCTGCATTATTTGTAGCCCTATTATAAAATATGTAGATCTCAGTATCTGAACAGTATACAAACCGTGGGTGATGGTAGCACAGTGATCCATGCTTTGCTCTGAAATTCCTTCCTAGTAATTTCTATAATTTAATTTGTCTTCTAGACTACAGCTAGGTACAGAGTTGATTTCTCAAAGGACTGTTCACAATTAGCCCACAGTTTCTTTCTTGTTGGAAATAATTCGCCAATAGTGGCGTATTTTCTCACCTCATTATTCACCTTTGAGGAAAAGGTTGTCTCATTAAGACCAAATCCTCCTGTGAAAAACAAACTAAGTTACTCCTATACAAATTGTTATGCATGGGAATATTTTAATTTGTTTTGGTATTCCCATACTTGCAGTCCCCCTAAAGACTCTGCTTCATGGTCAATGGACTTGGAATGGCCCTAGTGGGTAAGTTCTTGAACATTCAACTAGTCATCAACCACTTCTAGGTAGATGTCTGTGGCAGTAAATTTGTGATTCAATTTTTACCACTTGTGTAACTAGCTGGCGAGAAGAGTGAAAGACTAACACAGAGTTTTATCTGTGAAAAACAGACATCCTCAACTAATTTGAGCTCCTGCATACAATTCATTGTTTCACCCTGTGAGTCCTGTAACAAGCCATATAAATGTCTTTTAGAAAGATGTATGATCTTTGGATGAAATTTATGGGTAACTTCACCCCATTCCCAGTGGTTACACAGTGCTAAAAAAATGAGTGTGATTTTGCATCCTGTTCATCTACTAGGGGCAAAATAGTCTTGATTTTTTTCTGCCAGGTTCATGAGTTGCCTTTTAGCAGATTTACTTCTCTCTCTCCACTGAAGTATCCCAAACACTGCACAGAGTGGGAATTATGCATTATTCAGATGATTACAACCAGAAGGATTGGAATCCTGGAAGGATTACTTGTCCAGTTACTACTTTCAAACATGTTGCAGCTGATATTATTGGACCATGTGGAGTTGGCAACAATATATTACAAAAACCCTTAGAAATCAGCATAGATTTCAAAATGGAGTCACATAGAAAATAGTGGTAAGCATGTCTAGGGAAAGAAAAGGGAACAGGGTTTAAAGGCTATTACAAAAGTAGCTAGTTTTGTACCTAGCAGAATTTACAAAAGTAGCTTTATCTCTCTGCCATGCTCCTATCTCTTTAGGCAATTCTGTAAATATCACTAGGCCTCTCTCTGCATTATACCTGCACAAATTTTGTCCAACAACTACGACTCTGAAATTAATTTTTAAAAGAAAGTTCTCACCAATACCATGTAATTTTGATGCTGTCACAAACAGACCAGGTACAGGACAGGAGGTGGGATACAAAACAACGTCTGAATGGCTAAGTGAGAGAAGGTAACAGAGACTAACATCCCAAGACACTGCTCAGAGATGTTTTTCTTTCAATGTATGTTGAAATAACCTGGAATGAAAAAACAGCTGTAAACTCAAAGTTATTTTTTTCAGAAAAATAAAATATCTATAAAATAAATAAGCAGTTGGTAGTAGGAAAATAAATGTATCTTGTGCAGGCCATAAAACTGCTTACAAGTGAATGCAACACAAACTAAAATTACTACCCTCTTCAGAGTTTGAGGGTGGTACGTTATATCAACATACACTGCTGTTTGGGTCAGAAAACGTGAAGAAAATGTGACTTTTGGGGGCAAGAAAAGAAGGTATGTGAACTGTTTTATGAACCGTGGTATAGTGATCCTCAGATGACCTGTCCAGTGTAGAGAGGGAAAACAATCTGCATGCAGTATCAGGTACTAATTACCAGAGATGTAAGTTTACATTATATATGTACAGGCTATACAAGTGGTAGCAACAGAGCTATCTCAACACTTGGGCATCCTTCTCCCAAAGCTCTGAGCTGCAATGTAGATGGCCCAGATTTGAAACATTTTTATGGACCCTTACCAGATTCAAGAAGAGTTTCTTGTTCAAAGCCAGAATTTTCACTCAGTACTAAGTTCAGTGAGGAAAAGTTTTCTTTCTGAGAGGGAAATTTAAGCATTACAAAATTGCTACCAGGTTGGAAAATTGGACACAAATAATTCTGAAATAAAGCATTAGATGTGAGCATGTTTCAGTGACTCCTAATGAATAGCTCAACATGCTGTAGCAGGACTGAGGGCTGGTGCTCCGGGCGTGTGGTTCTGGGGCACTGAGCCTCTGCACCCTAGAGATCCTCCTGAGTTTGTTTTCCTGATGCCCTGGCAGAGTCCCAGGGATCCCTGTATCCTTGGGATTTCTTTGCCATAGAGCAGCACTCCAGAAGCAGAGATCCCTAACACAGGGGGCTGGCTGGCTGCCAGGGAGACAGAGATTTGGAATACAGGCTTCTCAGCAGTGTGTTGGCAGTGTATCTGTTTGTCTCTATTTAACATTAATTCACAGAAGACAACACATCACTACAAAACATCCTTAAGCTCTATTGAATTGCCACTTTTCAATAAAATTGCTTTTTTTCCCAAATATTCCTGTGCAGTCTCATTTCTGGGGCAACAAGAATTCAGATATCATAATGTACATCAGCACCTAAGTGGCTGCAGCTTCCATACTCGTGCCCGGAAGTGATAAAACATGTAGAAATCCAGTTCTGCTGAAACTGAACAAGCTGAAGGAATCATTTTTAAAATGGAATTTAAGATTCTGAGGCATTAAGTGTTTTTGAAAACTTCAGTCTTGATTTTTGGCCAGACTGCAGAATTTTTCTTGCTGAAGTAGTTGGGGGCAGTCTAACCCTGAGCATGATGCTCATGTAGGCTGTGGAGCTTGCTGTGCAGGTGACAGGAGGACGCCCTTTTGATTTATAAGCTAAGCTGAAAAACAAGTCTAAGAAATGGCCTCTTACTGCATTTGCAGTGCTTCCATTAAGATGTCCTGCTGCTTCTCAGCGTATGTTTCAGGATAAAATTTTGTCACCTCCTTTTCCCTCTGTCTGCATAATCAGAAAAGATATTTTGCAATGACTTCTAAGTAGAATCATAGACTTCTAAGTAATGCAGTGTACTGCCACTAATGCCTCCTCACATGCAGAAAATTACCAGGCACCCAAGCAACCTTCCAGGGTAGCAGGACCTATACATTGTGTGTGGCAGGCTCTAACATTTTGACTCCATCTTTCTGAGGAAATGGTTTATTTCTGTCATTATCAGAAAGAAAGAAGGGAAGGAGAAGACCACAACTTTGTTGCTTTTTTCTGTTCCTTTCCCTTACTTTTCTTGAAATTCAATATCTCGATTATTTAGGCACAAAGTGATTAATAAGAACTGATGACCTTTTGAAGATTATTTAAGTAAATGGCTTAGCGAAGAGCACTGATTTGCTGTGATGTGCCAGAAAGGTCTATTCTGCTGCGTGACACTGGCTGGTACCTTTTCTTTGTAAAGGGTAAGGTGCTAGATACACCTCTGGCCCAAATGCCTGTGCCCAGTAGAGCCCTCAGTCCAGAGGCAGGAGAACACACTGGAGTTTTTGTTAGGCTACCTAATGATGTTGTTTAATTGCATGGTGCCAACATCCAGGAATCTCAGCCACAAATGAAACCTCATTGAGTCAGACACCCAGATGCCCAGAATCAAGAGCTTACTGCCTCACGCTCCATCTACCAGCCTACTGCTGCCTCCACCTTTGCATTAATAATCACATTTGTTGCCTAGGTGTACTGGCTTTCTGTGCAACTGCATGTAGTATTCCATGCCAGAGGAAATTTCATTGCTCAGTGCCTCAGTTTCCCTTTCTCTAAAATGGAAGGGAACAATAATACTTCCCTTAGAAGAAGGGAAGTATTAGAAGTATTAGAGTATTAGAAGTATTGCTAACGTGAAGCTCAAGGGTTGCCTTGGCTGCAGTGATCACAAAATGTTAGCATTCAAGATCCTCAGGGCAACAAGGAGAGTGCACAGCAAGCTCACTACCCTGGACTTCAAGAGAGCAAACTTTGACCTCTTCAGGGATCTGCTTAGTGGAGTACCATGGGACAAAACCCTGAAGCGGAGGGGGGGCCCAAGAAAGCTGGTCCATATTCAAGGACCACCTCCTCTGAGTCCAGGAGCAAAGCATTCCAGAAAAGAGGAATGCAGGCAAGAATGCTAGGAGGCCTGTGTGGATGAACAAGGAACTCATACCTTGAAGACAAAAAGACAATTTACAGAAAGTGAAAGAAAGGACAGGTAGACTGGGAAGAATAAAAAGAAGTTGTCCGAGCAGCCAGGGATCAGGTAAGGAAAGCTGAAGCCCAGATAGAATTAAATATGTCCAATGACATCAAGGGCAACAAGAAAATCTTTTATAGGTATGTCAGTGATAAAAGGAAGACTAGGGAAGCTGTGGGCCCTCTCCGGAAGAAAACAGAAGAACTGGTCATGAGGGATATGGACAAGGATGAGGTTCTCAATGACTTCTTTGCCTCAGCCTTCACCGGCAAGGGCTCTAGCAGCACTGCCCAAGTTGCAGAAGCTGAAGGCGGGGACTGGGAGAAGGAAGATCCACCCACTGTAAGTGAAGAACAGGTTTGTGACTATCTAAAGAACCTGAAGGTGTACAAGTCCATGGGACCTGATGAGATCCATCCACAGGTCCTGAGAGAACTAGCAGACCAAGTTGCTACGCCACTTTCCATCACATTTGAGAAGTCATGGCAGTCTGGTGAAGTGTCCACTGACGGGGAAAGGGGGAACATCATCTCTGTTTTCAAAAAGGGAAAAAAGGAAGACCCAGGCAACTACAGGCCAGTCAGTCTCACCTCTGTGCCTGGCAGATCATGGAGCAGATCCTCCTGCAGGCTCTGCTATGGCACATGGAAAATGTGGAGGTGATTGGTGACAGACAATATGGCTTCACTAAGGGCAAATTGTGCCTGACAAATTCGGTGGCCTTCTACAATGGGGTTACAGTGACGGTGGATAAGGAAAGAGCAACTGACCAGATCTACCTGGACTTGTGTAAGGCGTTCGACACTGTCCTGCACAACATCCTTGTTTCTAAACTGGAGAGACATGGATTTGATGGATGGACCACTCGCTGGATCAGGAATTGGCTGGATGGTCACACTCAAAGAGTCACGGTCAACAGCTCGATGTCCGAGTGGAGACCAGTGACAAGTGGCATTCCTCAGGGGTCGATATTGGGACCGGTGCTTTTTAACATCTTTGTCAGTGATCTGGACAGTGGGATCGAGTGCACCCTCAGCAAGTTTGCCGATGACACCAAGCTGTGTGGTGCAGTCGACATGCTGGAGGGCAGGGAGGCCATCCAGAGGGACCTGGACAGGCTGCAGAGGTGGGCCCTTGCGAACCTCATGAAGTTCAACAATGCCAAGTGCAAGGTCCTGCACCTGGGTTGGGGCAATCCCAAGCACATATACAGGCTGGGCAATGAGTGGATTGAGAGCAGCCCTGCGGAGAAGGACTTGGGGGTCCTAGTAAACGAGAAACTGAATATGAGCCAACAGCGTGCACTCACAGCCCAGAAAGCCAATTGCATCCTGGGCTGCACCAAAAGCAGTGTGGCCAGCAGGTTGAGGGAGGTGATTCTGTTCCTCTACTCCGCTCTGGTAAGACCCCACCTGCAGGGCTGTGTCTAGCTCTGAGGTACTCAGCACAAGAAAGACATGGACCTGCTTGAGCAGGTCCAGAGGAGGGACACAAAGTTGATAGGGGGCTGGAGCACCTCTCCTATGAGGACAGGCTGACAGAGTTGTGGTTGTTCAGCCTGGAGAAGAGAAGGCTCCGGGGAGACCTTCTATCAGCCTTCCAGTACTTAAAGGGGGCCTACAGGAAAGGTGGGGAGGGACTCTTTAAGAGGGAGTGTAGTGATAGGACGAGGGGTTAACAGTTTTAAACTGAAATAAGGCATATTTAGATTAGGTATTAGGAATAAATTCTTTATGATGAGGGTGGTGAGGCACTGGAACGGGTTGCCCAGAGAAGCTGTGGCTGCCCCCTCCCTGGCAGTGTCCAAGGCCAGGTTGGATGGGGCTTGGAGCAACCTGGTGTAGTGGAAGGTGTCCCTGCCCGTGGCAGGGGGGTTGGAACTAACTGAGTTTTAAGGTCCCTTCCAACTCAAACCATTCTATGATTCTATGATTTAAAATAACACAATCATCATCTTTGGGAATATATTAATTTTATTGCCACCAAGCCATCTAGAGCACCTGTCTAAATCAGTGTCCTCAGAATATGCTGAAGTATGCATGTGGTCCCTACAACAGCTTCAGACAAGCCTATGTTTAAAATTAATAGGCGTATCTACTCTTATGACTTGGATAATCGCTCAAGGGAGCCAAAGATTATTTTCAGTTTTTAGCCACTTTGCTAGCAGTCAAGCTTTCCTCTCCTTTTGAACATCTGTCTTTTAATTTGTGTACCTGTAAAGAGAGAAACAAGGTTAAATCAGGGGAAACATAGGGACAAAGACCATCCAGAGAGTGCTTAGGAGTGGCTGTTTTGTATATCACTACTTTTTAGTTACCTCGTGAGATAGTAGCACATTTTGGCAAACCAGATTTGCTAAATGCATCTCACATGTACTTCTCATGCTGACATCAGGGACAGTCCTTCCATAGGGAAAACCTTTTTCTTCTTTGCCAGGTTTTAACATTCACAAATGTGTAGTCTTTTAACAGTTGCTGGCATGCCAATATACATCTAGCTTATTTTCTTTACTTTTTAAAGACCATTACCAGTGTTCTTTCCAAGTAAAATAAAATAAAAATGTTGTGAAATAAGCATTCTTGTAAAGTGTAAACCATATAAAATACAAATGTTCAGGTTATATGCCGTGCCACGAAGCTTAACTGGTATCCTCTTGCAGTCCTATTCTAGATGACATCTCAGTGAAAAGATAACCGTTATTCTTATACTGAAAGAATATGGAAAAAGAATCATACCCTTTTCCAAGGGAATGAAATCTCCCAATTCTAATGCTGAAGTAAGATGAAGTAACGTTACAGGGTTTTGAACTGTCCATTTCACAGACATAAAAAGTAAATACTCAGTTATTCATACAGATAATTTATTTTATCCTTTTCCAGCCACAAACATGTATTAATCATTTGTGCTTAATGAGCACTATGAAAGATCTATAACGTCAAAATCTAAGCCTCAGGTCTCACAGATCTTTAAATCCCACTGTACTTAAGTGCTTGCACATTAAATGGATTTTGGCCATACAGCTTGTGGCCAAATGCCATATCTGATAATGCTTCTCAATACCTCAACACAGCTGATAATGATAATTATCAGTTTATATAAAGCATTGCAGTAATAAAAATGGAGGTGAATGACCAAAGTCTACACTAGCAGGAAGAGAAAACAGTATCAAATCTAATCCTGCTGCTCAGCAAATTTGGAAGAGAATGTTGCATATCTCATCATTACCCCTTAGATAAAAATATCTAATAAAAACTAGGAATGCTCATTTTGGTGCCTTTATTTTTTTTGCCATTATCTGCAACGTTCACAAATATTAAACCATGCAAGAGATCAAAGTTAAAAATATTATTTTAATACATCATTCTTTAAGGAAGGAAGCCAAACACAGTACTTTACTTAGGTGAAAGGAACAAGTAGTTTGACGAGTTGCTTTTAAAAGTGTAAATGAGTCCATCCTGAGAGAAGAATAAATTACTTCAAAACTGGAGCTTCACCTTCATAGTCCATCATTATTATCCCCACCTCTGGCTAACATTCAGGTCCTAGAAACATTCTGGAAGTCTAACAAGGTCTGCCTGGAAAAGCTGGGATTACAAAGCAGAGACCATGAAGATGACTATGATAGCTGAATCTTAACAGTCAAACCAGAGTGACTATGCTCCGGTACAATGTGTGGAGGCTCTGACTGTACGCACTCACGTATTTCAGGGGATTGTGCAGGAAAAGGTATAGTGCATTCATGTCACATAGCATTGATGAGAATCCAAATCTGATCACGCTGAGGTGAGCAGAGAGTTTGACAAGTGTTTGAAAGCTCAGGCTGTTATATTTTTACTACTGCAACATTGGTGTTAGACCTCAAAACAATCACTCCCTAAGTCTGGCAGGGAGTATACACATTTTGTTTATTTTTCTATCAGCTTACATCTTTTACACAAGAGAAGAATCATTTGAACAAAAATGTGTGATTGATGACTTCTCTGGTAATATGGCAAACCCAGCTGGTAGAAAGGTCGGCTCTTCTGATGGTGGGCCAGGGCCTATGCCCCAGTGGCATGGCCACTTTGCATGTGAAACTCCTATGAGTGTAAGTAAAAAGAGTCAGAGGCAGTACTGTCTAGGGTGAACACAGGAAAAGGTGAAGAGATAGGTTTTCAGCCCACAGAGATTGCCTAGGAAAGGTAATACGGACATAGCAAGATGATCTTGCCTGGTAGGTGTTCTGCATAGAATCATAGAATGGTTTGGGTTGGAAGGGACCTTGAAAGGCCCCATCTAGTCCAATCCCCCTGCAGTGAGCAGGAACACATTTAGCTAGATCAGGTAGCTCAGAGCCCTGTCCAACCTGATCTTGAATGTTCCCAGGGATGGGACATCTACCACCTCTCTGGGCAACCTGTTCCAGTATTTCAACACCGTAACTATAAAAAATGTCTTCCTTATATATAGTCTGAATATACCCTCTTTCAGTTAAAACCCATTGTCCTATTGCAAAAGGCCCTGCTAAAATGTCCCTCCCCATCTTTCTTATAGGTACCCTTTAAGTACTGGAAGGCCACTAGAAGGTCTCCCCGGAGCCTTCTTTTCTCCAGGCTGAACAACCCCAACTCTCTCAGCCTATCCTCACAGGGGAGGTGTTCCATCCCTCTAATCATTTTTGTGGCCATGACAGGGTATACTTCCAAGACAGCATTCAAAAAATAACTTTCATGCAAATATTTAAAATGTGAGCACAGAAAGAAGTGTTTTCTTGAGCAAAAAATCATATTTTATCCTAAGTGAGCCTTTGGAGTTGCCGGAGCTGAATTAAAAAACAGTTCAGCTTGAACTTCTAGGAGCCAAGGGCAAATGCAGCTGGGCAACTAAGAGAAGGCAAAAGTCTCTGTGGCTCAGGTGTGACTGAAGACAGCCCTCGGTTCAGAGGGAATTTGTGGGAATGGTCAAATTTCCAGGTGCACTCTCTGGTGCACCCTGCAAGAAGCAAACCTTGCCCACCATAAAACAGCTCTGAAATGCAGTTCTCACCCAGGCTTTCTCACACCAGTAGTTTGGTCCAGTATGGACACTGCAGGAACGATACTGTAAGTAAAATGCTTCCTCAGTTAAGTAGCCCTTAGGTGGCTGGCCCAACATCCTGACCTAAAGAAACAAAATCAAAAGCAATGATACAGAGATGAGCTCAAATCAGCAGAGAAAGGAAAGAATAAATTTTACTTACTGCTGAAAGGGCTCAGTGAAACAAAAAAACCCCTCCCAACATCCCCCTTCAAAATATCTAACTCCTATAGCATGATTTTCATCAAATGATCACATTAGGTTGATTAATCACTGCAGGAAATGAGTACCTCAGTTCAGGTTTTATGCAGACCAGCAAGTGGGCGCAAGGAAGTCTGTGTTGCATATTGCTACTATACCTTTCAAGTTTTTATGGCCCTCAAGAGAAATGAGGCATTCATAATGTGGGGGAAAAATAAAAATCATAGAGAGCACTATAAATCTAAAGGACTAAGTTGTGGAAATCACATCTTTAAACTGACACAGCTGTGATTAACTGGCAATGGCTTTTACATTTAGAAAAGTTTTTGGATATAGTTATTTGCCTGGAGAAAGTTTCTGGTGAAAAAAAAAAAAAGAAAAAAAAGAAAAAAAAAAGTACTAGTATTTAATCAAATCCTTGTTTTGGAGCTGGTGGGATGGAATATGTTAAACCACAAGCCTTGCACCTCGAGAAGCTTTGTTTCAAATCTGTTCTGAGCACAGAGACTTAACTTTCCAGTAGACCTTGGCTCACATTCTTTTATAAACCACCCACAGGCTTCAGTAGTCTCTGTTCATCAGAGCACTGGAATAAATCGTTGCTCATGACTGAGCTCTACGTGCTTAGTTCTCTTTGCAAGTTTAGACAATCTCTGTATATAATACAATGGTGCCCACTTTCCTGTATTTAAACACCAGCTTGCCACTCAAAATTAAAAAGGATATATGCATGTGTATGTATGTATGTATAGTTAAAGAAAACTATGGTAATTATTGAAGTCTACATAGAGTCCTGAATCATAATTGACTTAAATGCTGTGGGATCACTTGTACTTACGCAGGATGGAGGAATAATGCTACAAATCAAAATAATAGCATCCTTCATCCATTTTGCATTTGTTTTCCCCACAGGAGACTGTACAAAGTGAAAACCAAGCACAGCAGTGCCTTAAGAAATGTAATCTTCCACCAAGGAATAGCTTTACTGCTACAACGCAAAGATCTAGGTCTAGACAAACAGACCTCCTGAGTATGACCAGGATGGCTGTGGCTTTACAAGCAAATTGAACAGGCTCGAGAATATTTCTGGGCATGAAATGCAACTGTACAGCTCGTAAAACTGCTAGAGCAGCCCCTTGCACAATTTTACCCTACATAAACTCCTACACAATTTCCAGTCAGCATGGACCATGAACCATGTCTTTACTGTAGCTTTGTTTCTTTCATTGCATTCACGTATGCTAGAGTTGGCAAGAATATATGTGAATAAAGATCCGCAGAGCAGTCAATGTAAAGGAACAATTTAGACAAAGTAACATCATTTACAGATAATAGAATTAGATCAGAACATCAAGAATTTTTAGCTCTGTCCAATGGGTCAACCATACCATCAAAGCTAAAACCAGAATCAGTCCTTATTGGACCAATTCATAAATTGTGCATGACACCAAAGCATCTGCTGCCTAGGCCATGGCAACTGCATTTACAAAGAAACAAGTAAAAAAAAGTCATAATAAATCTCATTCACACATGCCACCAAATCTTTCAATCCTCTTAGGAAAAGTTTGATTCAAGCAAATGGACTTGGGGGTTACAAACGCAAAAAATCTCTGTGGAAAGAAAGCAAATGCATATGGCAGCTTATTGATGAAAAAGCCCATTTCAAACCAATTTATGGAAATTGTTCAAGCAAATTAATCTAGGACATCGATAACATTCCTTAAAGTAACTAAGACCCCAGTAATCTTTCCTAATAATAACAGCACAGGAAAAGAAGACTGGGAAGGAAAGACCCTATTTAAAGACATAGCCAGAACTACAGGTAGGGAGTATTTTAAACTTACACTGCCAATTTTCCTTAGATGAAAGGAAATTATGAGAGGAAATTGTGTATATAAAACTCCTTAGCTTTTAACAGCATCCTTTTTGGCATACTCTTTAAGCCACACATTCTTGTTCTCATGTATAAGTTAATAGTTTGTACACATGCTTTTCATATTTCAGGACTGTAATTTCAATCTTTTTTATTATTTGTGGCTGAACATTCTTGCATTTTAACTGAAATATCCTCAGTATTGTATTTTAATGCTAATATTTGATGCTTTTCTAAAGGCTAGCTGTGTGATCAAAAGCGTGAGTTACAGGGAAAAGAAATGCAATGGATCAGAAATTCAGGTCACATTAGCACAGCTATACAGAATATGAAGTCATTGAACAACATAACAAACAGCAAAATGGTCATCTCCCCCACAAGTCCTGTTTTTTGAATAACTTTTTGGTAGTGGAAGAGACTACTGGAGACTTAAAAAAAAAAAATCTGAACAAAAAAGATAAGCCAGCCTGTCAGGCAGAGAGAAGTGCCACAGCTCAAGTGAGCAAGTTGTTCAGCAGCCAACCAAAGACCTTTGTAACAGGGGCATAAAATGGACCAAATGCTACAGGTACTGTCGAGATGCGTCTGAAAAAAAAAGATGCAAAGGTCCAAAGCATACGGTATCTGAAAGAATCTGAAGAAAGGCTGATACTAAAAGCTAAGGTAGTAAGGGAGACCTTAGTGTTTGCTTCACAAACAATAGCTATAAATCAAAGCAGAAAGAAAATACGTTACAAGCAGAAGCAGCTCAGCAGCCCCAGAACACACTTGAGCATTTTGATATTTATGTCCTACTGATTAGCATGGCAAGCATGAAATCTAAGTTTGCAGAAGATAATAAAGAGCCAAATAGTGGAATAATACAATTTCACACAGATGGAATATTGCATGAGAAGCAACATGCAGCTATGCAGTAACACACATAGAGGGGGTATGACTGGCCCCTTGAAATTCCCCATGGGCAAGAATTTAAAAGCCTCTAGCAAAACATGTCATTGCCAAAAAGACAAGTCAGATCTACCCAACACTACAACATTACGGTAGTTAAAAACTGTATTTGTAACACACTGCATTTGTCAAAAGAGTGTTGCAAATAGTGATATCCTGATTCTTAATTTTGAGTCAATAGAACTGTTTTAATTTATTTATATATAGATGCAACTATATTTACATTTAAATATATACTTACATATTTACATTAATATACATATTTAAACTAGCTTGGGCTCTGACTCCTCTCAACCTCAAACTTCTTCACACTGAATTAACCTTGGCTGATGATTGTGAGCAGAAATACCCTCAAACCCCAAGCTATCAGTCTAGGACAGACGGAGGGAGCAAGATATTTTTCTTAAAAGGTCAGCAAAATTGTTTTTTCAACAGCTCATATGGGAAGAATAATCTAATCAAAGTTGAAAACCAGCAAGGAAAGTATCGGACACCTATTCCCTTTCTGGAGTGTTTTGCCTGTACAGACTCCATCAGAATATGTAAACAAAATATGAGACAGGCTCCAAGGAACTGTCAGCTAACTAAGCCATTCTTCATTCTGCCAGAGATCTGTAAGAAAGTCACTACTGCTGTCCGTAAGCCTGCTACATGCCAGTACTGAGGGACATTGTCCCAAGGTAACAGCTAACTGGGATATGCAGCCACATGACAGCAGGTTGAAGAAAACTACCTTTTTTTTTCCTCATTTCTCCCAAACAATGGAAAGCTTTCTCTTTAAAAGTTACAAATTAGAATTGCTTTGCTGATGATAAGCTCTGGCTTTTGTTGAGCAAACCTTAAGCCAGGAGTTCCTGTATTTTTTTTCCAGGCATGATCTCTGGAGACTTGTGCTGCTCTTGCTTCTGCAGCAGTCACTGTTCCTGCTGCTAGTGTTATTCCCACTGCTTCAGCATTTTGCAAAATGCCGGTTCTCCGGAGCTGGCTGAAATCCAATAGCTGACACCTTGCACAGGGGCTTGCTACATTCAGTGCTGCTACTAAAAGCGCCTTATGCCCCGTTCAGAGGCTTCAGCTTCCATGTGTTGCATTACACTTTTCTCCCTCAAATGTGAATGGGAAATGTTTGCCACATCTAAGAGAAACATCCTGAGGGAACTATTATGTGGGCTAATAAAAAATGCCAATTTAAAATCCACTTTTTTTTTTTTTTTTTTTTTTCATGTGCTGTTCCTCTTTTTCACCTGTTTTGACACTAGGGTTTTGCAAGGCACTGAGCCCTAAAGTAAGTCTTTGTTATATTCCTTAAGATTTCTTGGTAACTAAACTAAGTAACTAACTATTCCTTAAGGTATTTTAGTAACTAAAGAGCTTCTACTGTGCTGAGAGCTTGGGCATAGCAAAGTTGTGGCCCTCATCTAACCACTGGTTTCATTCATTGAATGCAGCTCTGTGAAGCAGCTTCCCAGTATTTCAGGTGAAAAAATCTCTCTTGGAGGGGGCCGAGGCCGCATGATCTGTGCAAAATTATTTGCTGCAATCTGCACTGCACAGTAGTTCACAACAAAGAAGCTGGCCAAGCTTGCAAACAGTTCAATGAATACAACACATACTTTTTCCAATAGCCAATCAAATAAATTTTCTGCTCTTCCTACTGTCAAAAAGGCTGCATTTGAAAGCAGCTCTGGTCCATTGCAATAATTTTGTAATGCTGTCAATTAATATTTGGAGTATTAATCTCTTGGGTTCCACACTGAACTGTTAAACAGGTAAATACAATATGCCATAAATGTTCTCAATGGAAAACTGACTATTGATGCATATTGAGAGAGCTTGCGATGAAGTAACTTGGTGTAGCAGTTAACCAAACCTGGTATAAATCCTGACCCTCCTATTTGTGGGCACTGATTTTAGTGATGGCTGAGATTTCACCACTGATTCAGCTCTTGTTTTGCAAGTTTGGAAGTCACAAAATACGCAACATGTTTTCCAATACAGAATTCAACTCCAGCTTGTACACTCCAAACAAAGCCAAATTATCAGTCATTTAGGGTAGTAACAACGTATTTTTTCCTCTCTCCCATAGTTATATTTGTATAAAACACTTAACAGCATTCAAAATAATAGAACCACTTTGACTTTTCCAATCCAAAATCTGCAATAACAAAATAACAAATTTAACAAAGCAAAAGCTAAAACTTTCAAAAGATACAAGTTAATACCCACATATATAACTAAAATGAGCTCATAGGCAGTGAAAAAAACAGTACTCACTGAACTAATAACCAGTCCCACAAATGTCTGCATATTTTATGAGCTGCAGATGTGCATTTATACTTTAAATATACCCTCATTAAAGTATAACATGGTTTGTCATATATTTGGTTTGTTTTCATGACAAAACCAGCTCTACGAAAAAACCAGAGGACTTCTTTAAAAGCAATTATAAAATGCATCTTGAGACATCCTTATGCATGTTATATGATACTGTACATGCAAAATCCTGCTTTAATTCCAGTATCTCTATTTTGAACCAGTTGTGTAACCCATTCAGATAAAGACAGCATGAAAAGCTAATTTTAGTGTTAGATGAATCTAAGTATTTTTAAAAAGATCACTGCAGAAAAGTTTTACTCCAATAATATGTCTAAAAGCATGGCATAACCTTTAGATGTTGTTGAGATCTGAAAAATTCGAGAAACTGCTTCAGACACAGTTTAATTCTTAGATGACTGTTTTAACTTCGAACGGAGTTCTCAAAATATGCCCAAATGCACAGCACTTGTTGAACAAATTCTGATTTATTGAAAGTAAACATTTACATTGGCTACAATGTTATAACTGTTACAAAGCTGGATAAAAGAGGCTTAAAGAGCAATAGAAAGCAAGTGCAGTAAAAAGTGAATAGAGAAAATATTTGGCCTTAGTGATCTTCTGGCAGTATTTACATTATGTACATTTTGTTAAATACTTGTAGTAACTCTAAGGCACCATAGGCTAAATAGCAGGCTGCAGTACTATTTTTGTGCACAGAATTTAATAAATTTATTTGGAGAAAAAAAGGCTATAGAGTTAAAAGAAACATAGGCATATTTTACGTTTACATAAAGGAGTGGCTGCTTCTTAAAATTCAGATACAATACATACTGGGTAAATTAAAAAATTATTTTTAGAACATGAAATTATATTGTATGTCTGTGTACAAGGACTATTTTTACTGACTTGCTGGTAAATGTTTAATGCAATCTATTCTTCAACAGGTTTTTCACACGCTAGATATGTTAATCTAAAAACTACTTGAATTTTTTTTTCCTTACAAAAGTCTTATACCTAGTATGTATACAAAATCCCAATGCAAAGTGTAAAGGGTAGCAATTTACACGTAGCCGTTCTGTGGCAGACTGAAACTTAGCAGGAGCACACAATCAAAATACTACAAAACAGCAGCTCAAGGTGTTTTATTCCCCCTGCTCGCTGCTGGCTGTTGCTCCAGCTGGTGAGCAGAGGTACGAAACTGCCACCCTGGGAAAGACAGAGGAGGTCAGCGCTTTCAGACCTGACGCTTCCGAGATGAAATCTGGAAATTCAAACTACTGGTGATATCCTTGTGCATTTTATATGACACTGTGCATGCAGAATGCTGCTCTGCTTTGAGTAAATCTTCCCATTTTTATTTATCCCCTTCTGAAGTACAAGTGTCCCTTCGTTCCTGAGCACTTTAAGGAATGAATTTATTATCACAGCCCTGGCTGACTAGACTCAACTTTCAGTGCTACACATAATTTTAACTGCTCTCCAAACAACAGACCTTGCTCAGTTTAGTCAACAGGCTCATCTTTCACCTTGAGGTAGTGTTTGTAATGAAGAAATAGCGCAGGACACCAGACTAGCGGCTCAGTTTTGCAGACAAAGTGCCGTAGGACCCTACGTGCCCCAAGAGACAAGCAAATGCATGGCCAGCGCTGGCCAGGCTGCCGCAATGCTGCTGGCACAACATCCGCAGTACCGGCAGACGGCGGAGGGGCCGTTTGTGGCAAGGGGCCCTCCCAGCCTTTTCTCCCGCTTGCCCTCACCACCATGGCTGCCATCCCGCCATCATGCAGCCGAGGAGAAGCCGAGTCCTGCTAACTCCCACCCAGACCTACAGGCCAGGTGATGTGTGGGCATCTACATGCCAACCCCATCCCAACGGGCCTTTGCCTCAGCAGCTTCTAAACAACTTAGCATAAGAGTGAGGAGTGACTTGTACAAAACCACCTCCCCTTGTTCAAGGGCCTGACCCTCAGCACCTCCGATGGTTGCTCAGCACAACGCAGGATCAGGCCCCAAACTTATCTGTTGTGAAAATGCTAAGATTACAGAGTGCTTTTGCTCCATAGTGTTACCTCCCTGTCAGTCATGGCTCATACTCTTTGTAACTGACTTACATTTTCTAGAGCCAAGAAGAAATTCATCTAAATTAATGCTTAAATAGCTAGATAATGTTTTTATGTTCGTTTAGGATTTTTTTTAGTGTTTCTTCTTAAATCACGAATCTCTCCACTCAGTCGCCCCTTTTTGAGGTTTTTTTTGCACTTTGTACTCATCCAGGTTGGAAGTATGCCAATTGCTTCCACAGTAGTAAATGGTTTATAAGGAAAGCATAATTGATCTAAGCACAAAATCTTCATTTGGAGTGATCTTATATTTGTATTAACAAAAGCATAATCTTAGCATTATTCACCGGACGCGTTTTTAGTACCAACAGCTATAATATTAAAATTATACAGCATCAATAACAGTTTTTCAAGGACATTAGGGGAAAAATATAGGAATAAACAATTCCGGTGCAATCAACTAGTTCCTGTAAAATATTAAGCAGAATATTACACAAACTGGCCATTTTATGGTAAGATGAAGCCACAGACTCAGGTTATCGAAACAGTGTGTAGCACTGCTGAAGAAAACAGAGCTATGCTGATTCATATCATAGGCGAACACAAATTGCTTAACCCCTTGAATGCTAAATATCTACCTGAATCTCAAGAAAGGTTTAAAAGCATCTTTTTGGATCCCTTTCTCAATGTTTAATATTCAGAAGTATAAATATGGCAACTCATAATTCGGGTGCAACATTAAGGTATTAACCTATTTTTTCCATCAAACCTTTCCCATTTGAAGGCTTCTAATTTGTTGTGGGATGTAGGAATAAGTCAGAAAGTTCTCTCCCAAGAATTCCATTGGTTGCCCCATGCTGGACACGGTCACAGCCAGCTAGCTATGGCTTCATGGAGATTTCTACCAAGAGATACTACAGCCTGGGTCTCTATTTTCTTAGATTAAAAGCTACCTGTGGAAAGCCTGTATCTTTACAGTAGGACTTATAAAGATTGCTCTATCACCAACGTGTGCATGATAACAGAGGAAGGGAAGTGCAATGGCTTTGCGAATAACATAGGGTACTTGCTCAGATGACCCTGGCTTTTTATTTTTTATCCTCTGGAATCCATGTGAATGCAAGTATTTGGAAGAATTTGGCCATATGCAACTTCCATCCTTAGATAAAACCACACGGGAAATACCCTTCAAAGCAAATCTCATCCTTGAGATTTGTCGTTACAGTTCTTGGTGATAAAGTCTTTGTTTCAGCTTTGACGTTTGCCATAGAAGGGCTATTAATTTTTGAGTAACAGACTCACAAAGAACCTCCCTCTTTCCCCTCACCTTTTAAAAATGATGAGAACTAATACTTTGTTAAACGATCTGAAGACTCATGTTCACCTGCAGATAATATAACACTTTAGAAGAAGTTTGTTGTTAATATACTGGCTGAAGAAAAAAGTGACTGAGCTACTGTGTAGCAAGTGAATTTTGGTGTAATTCAGTCGCTGTTTGTGTGTGACAGTGGGCTTGTGTCCTTGCACCATCGCCTACAGCATGACACCTTCACAGGTGGCCCAGCTGCCCTGGGCATGGTGCTGCCCCATACCTCCATGAGCTGTGTTTCCCCACACTGCAGCTTCATTCTCCCTTTTCCTGCCATGCACCATGTAGGACCTGAGCTGCTAATGCCTCCTGTTAGTAATTTGGTGGCTCCTCTTTTTTTTTTTCTTTCCTACCAGTAAACCCCTCATGCCTCCAGAACAGCCTTTCTCCCTGAAAGGTTTTGCCTTCTCCCACTGCTTTGTAATGCCTGTGTTTGTCACATTCTGCCTTTTACTCTTGGCCACCCTCCTTCTCCCCCATGCATAAGCCAGTTGCCTCAGTACTCCCTGAAGTGGGCACCTTAAAACAGCAAGGCCTTCATATACCTCACAGCCTAGCCTTCCTCCATGCTGTCCCTTCCTCTGGTTCATTCATTTAAAACAAACCTCTAAGTCTTAAAATTTGGCAGAGGTGTATTTTCCCTCCCCTTTCCAGTAGTTGTACTTACGATGGCACCGTGAATGGCCAGTATCATGACCCCACTGTGCAAACCAAGGCTGACTCACTGCCATAGCTACATTCCAGGTTTCTCCCTTCAAGGGGTTCACTTGTGATCCTGCTGCAGCTTGAGGGGACAGGGAAGATGACTGCTTACTTGGCTTCTCCCGTTCACTCATGGTCATCTTTCTTATCTCCTAGTTTTTTGAGAAGGCCTTCCAGAGCAGCGGACTATCAGCCCAGCAAGTCAACACAGGACATTTTGTGGACTTGCTCCCTTGTTTCTTTTTGTTATACACAGTACAGTGATTCAGACACATATGGCAGCACAAATTACAGAGACACTGTCACTCCAGGGTTTCAGCTCCACTTCTGAATTATACTGATTTTGTACAGTTATACAACCTAAGGCAGCCCTTACGTAGATAGGCAAATTTCAGGAATCCCGTTGGTTTCAAGAAGTTTACCTGTGATCCAACACAATAGAGATAACAATTAGAGTAGTGATTCTCAAGTTAGAGGTCCATGAAATGAGGGTGAAAGTCAACAGATATTCAATAGCAAAATGGGGATTTGCAAACAGGACTGGCTTTACAAGTCTGGGTGTGAACCCAGGAAAACTGAAGTCCCCAGCAAATAAATCTGGAATGCTAAAATGCATTTCAAAGTATGTGCTCCTAGGCCCAATAACACTATTTTGCTTGTAGGGCACTTAAATTGCAGCATGTAATAAGGGAGTGTAGCTTGAACTAGAAAGAAGGAATCCCCAACTACAGCGTATTGACTGCAGTTCTGTTTAAAAGAAACAAACATGCCTGTGCTCTGTTGTGCTGCTACTTGGCACTTCAGTATCTTTATTATGAAAATAACATAATAGAGGATTCTGTCTATTTTTACTTTCTGAGGTGGCTTTACTACTTGCACAGATTGGTCAGATGAACCACTCTCCATGTTCAAGGGTGTGATTGACGCTTCAGGAAGGCTACTGTGAGGGTCGCCCAGGGCACTCATCAAGGCACAGGATATGCTTTATGCCTTGCAGACTGGGCCCCTGCCTACCTGTTTTGCCATCATGCTCACTTTGAAAAAACACTTGTTAATTTAACGGACAGAGATTTGAATTGGTTTGTTTTCCCTCAGGAATAAATTAATAAAAATATTTCACCATGAGAAACATCAGTAAAATTTTGCATTTTTTTGTATTTTCTAGTGTACCAACAATCAATTCAATCATGTAAAAGCCTTAATTCAGCACGTACTTTTAAATACGTGGCTAAATTTAACCACAGAGCAGTTTTAAAGAAGGTAAGATGAAAACATCACCTAGTATATAAAAATCAAATTTGTAAAAAGGAAGTAAACAGCTTCCGGTTTTCCAGATGTTTTCTAGGCTTGTATAATTAAAAAAATGCAACCGAGCTGCTTAATGGGTAAGAGAGTGTTTCCAGAGAAGATAAAGAAAACTAAACATACACCATCATATTCATTAGTTTTTGCTTTGTTTCACCTGTTAAATAAAAAATGTATGTTTAACCTTTGACTGTAAATCCTAGCTGCATTTGTGTAAAATAAAATGAATCCAAGATAGCTGCATGTAACCAATATCTTTAATTTGACATCTTCCAGACAACCTTTTATTGTGTTTAATTATGAGAATATTTTACTTATTGCAAAGTATCCTGCATAATACAGGTGCTCCGCTATAAAATTTTCTCTCTCGCTTATAATTCAATCTAAATTTAAAATACCAGTATACAGTGGTATAAAACATCCAATTGAACTTTAATATAAAAATATCAGCACAAAACTCCTTTTTAAAGTCTGTTTATTGTGAGCAACCCAAATGCCTGTTTAATTATTATAAGTTGTAGTATAGTAATAGACTTTGCACCCCTACAGTTGCTAAT
Source organism: Leptosomus discolor (assembly GCF_034619465.1). NCBI lineage: Eukaryota > Metazoa > Chordata > Aves > Leptosomiformes > Leptosomidae > Leptosomus > Leptosomus discolor. The sequence goes on from NC_141419.1 coordinate 75,882,812, forward strand.
TCATACCATCTCAGGTATTTTGATAGATAAGAAATACTAAGTAAGAAAACAGTAAGTATTCAAAGGGTTAATTTGCTTAGAATAATAATAATAAATCAGGTTTTTGCATCTTCTTCAGTTCAAAATCCAGCTTTGAGACTGAGGAAGGCTTCCAAATCACATCAATTAAATAAGAGTGGTCCTTTTAACCAGTAGCAGTTTGATTGCCAATGACTCGAAGAATCTCTTTATGAATGCTTGGTTCCTGTGTATTTATACTTGTATCACCCACTTGACCATCTTCATAACTAAAAAAAAGTACAGAAAATAAAATCAAATTAGTGTTTTATTAATCTACCTAAAACCATCCAAAATTCTGTCATTCAATAATCATGACTGCTTGTTCCATAGGTTAACATGTTTCTATTAAAATGTTCTGCTGCACTTCACCATTATATGCAGATCCTAAACTCCAGAGGGTGAAGGGTGGTAAGGATGCCATTGTCACTGAAACCCTGAGGCTGAATAAGCCACTAGAACCAAAGGGGACAAGTCATAGGTGAGAGTGAAAATGCTCACATCATAGACAGGAAGCCTTTAATGAATTCCTCAGCTTTAAAACACACAGCCAAATAGAAATGATGTTTTATGATACATGGATAGACTTATTGTAACACGAAGTAATGCTACAGAGTGGGAAAAAGCAGTATCTCTCCATTCATTTATTTTATAACAAAACTCCTACTAAACCTCATCCACACATTTCCTAAGAAAAGTAAGTACAGAGAAAGACAAAAACTGAAGGGATATTGAAAACAATTAGGAACAAACATCTTTTATCTACTTCAGTTACAACTGTTGGAGGGAACACAGGAAAAAAAGGTCTAGGACAAACAGAAGTTGAATGTTAAAAGAAGCTTTGTACTCACACAAAGAAAAATCTTGTACACACGTGATCTGTATTGGGAACTACCCATATCTCTCCATGTTTGTGCAGATCAGATGAGGTTATCACTATCAAGGAAAGAATAAATTTCATAGTGATGAAAACATGCCTGGAAAATACTGGTTTAGAAAATTTGTTTTTTAATATACGTTAAATAGCCTTCTGGCAATCTGCATGTCTGTGGTGTGGCATAGACTCTGAGCTGGCTGCTAGTACAAACAGGGAGATGAACTTGATTCTCGTTCCCAAAATATATTTTCCAGAAAACACAGATGCTGGATGTATGGGAGCCAGTTGTCAACTGGAATGAAAAATGAAAAAGTATATTTGTTACAAACTGATTTTAAATGCCCATAGGGCATTTAAGGCTGTTAAGGAGGATCTGAGTCAACTAATCAGCCTTTGGAACAGAGATATTTTTGTTTGATGATGGCTGAGCCAAAAATAACATGTTGAAGACAAAGCCCACAACTGAGATATGACAAATACGGTATTTGCAATACTACCAAATATTTAAAAAAATTAAGCATAGCAATTATGACTATAGGGGGATCGCATCATGAAGCTTGCCAAAACCTGCTCAATATTTAGAAAATAGCAATGTGTTTGATGATAGGTTGTTTACCAGCAGAATGAGGACAACACAGGAAAGAAACCTTTTCATTGCTAGCTAGAAGCTACACCATCAACCTGTATTTGAAAAGATTTTTGTAAATCTGTTTAAACAGTGTCCTTTTGGACAAGTTGCCCAACTGTGGGATGAGTGGGTTCACAGTGTGCTGGGTGGAGAACTGGTTGAAGGGCAGAGCTCAAAGGGTTGTAGTGAATGGGGCTACATCTGGCTGGTGACCCGTCACCAGCAGTGCTCCTCAGGGTCCAATTTGAGGGCCAGTGCTGTTCAACATATTTATCGATGATCTTGGTGCAGGAGTTGAACGCTTCTTTAGCAAGTTTGCTGACGATACTGAATTGGGAGGTGCTGTTGACTCTTTTGAGGGACAAAGAGGGATTTAGATAGATTGGAGCACTGGGCTACAATTACTGGGATGAAAGTTCACAAACTGAAATGCTGGATTCTCCACCTAGGATGGAGTAATGCCAAGCACAAGGTTAAATTGGGAGAGGAATGGCTGGAGAGCAGCCCTGCAGAAAGGGCTCTGGAGGTGCTGGCCGACAGCAGGCTCCGTGTGAGACAGCAGGTGCCCTGGTAGCCCAGAGGGCAAACCGCATCCCAGGGTGCATCAAACACGGTACAACCAGCTGGGCAAAAGAGGTGATTATCCCACTGAGTTCAGCGTTGGTGCCGCCTCACCTTGAGCACGGTGTGCAGTTCTGGGCCCCGTGATTGAAGAAGGACACGAAGGTCCTTGAGCGTGTCCAGAGGAGGGCAACAAAGCTGGTGAAAGGTTTGGAAAGAATGTCCTGTAAGGAGCGGCCGAGGACTTTGGGCTTGTCTAGTTTGGAGCAAAGGAGGCTGAGGGGCGACCTCATCGGTCACTGCAGCTTCCTGAGGAGGAGAAGCGGAGAGGGAGGTGCTGATCTCCTCTCCCGGATATCCAGCGACAGAAAGCGTGGGAATGGTTCAAAGCTGCATCAGGGGAGATTTAGATTGGACACAGAAAGCATGTCTTTACCAAGAGGGTGGTCAGATACTGGAACAGGCTTCCTAGAGAGGTGGTTGGTGCCCCAAGCCTGTCAGTGTTTAATAGGCCTTTGGACAATATGGAAAAGGCAGAGTTACTGAATGCCTTCTTTGCTTCAGTCTTTACTGCTAAGGCTGGCCCTCAGGAATCCCAGACCCTGGGGGTGGGGGGAAGAAGTCTGGAGAAAGGAGGACTGCCCCTTGGTCTAGGAGGATTGGGTTAGGGATCTTTTAGGCAAACTAGACACTCAGAAATCCATGGGCCCTGATGGGATGCACCTGTGAACTCTGGGGGAGCTGGTGTATGTTATTGCTAAGCTGCTTTCCATCACCTTTGAAAGGTTGTGGAAGACAGGAAAGGTGCCTGAGGACCAGAGGAATGCCAATGTCACTCCAATCTTCAAAAAGGGCAAGAAGGAGGACCCAGAAAACTACAGGCCAGTCAGCCTCGCCTCCATCCCTAGAAAGATAATAGAGCAGCTCATTCTGGCTGTTATCTCTAACAATGTGGAGGAAAAGAAGATTATCAGGAGTAGTCAGCATGGATTCACCAAGGGGAAATCATACCTGACCAACCTGACAGCCTTCTATGACGGCATGACTGGCTGGGTGGATGAGGGTAAAGGAGTGGATGTTGTCTACCTCAACTTCAGAAAGCCTTTTGACACTGTCTCCCATCTCATCCTCATAGAGAAGCTTAGGAAGTGTGGGTCAGATGAGTGGACAGTGAGGTGGATCGACAGATGGCTGAAGGACAGAGCTCAGAGGGTTGTGATCAGGGGTGCTGAGTCCAGCTGGAGGCCTGTGGCTAGCGGTGTTCCTCAGGGGTCAGTACTGGGTCCGGTCCTTTTCAACATATTCATCAGTGACCTGGATGAAGGGACAGAGTGCACCCTCAGCAAGTTTGCTGATGACACAAAACTGGGAGGAGTGGCTGACACACCTGAGGGCTGTGCTGCCATTCAGTGAGACCTGGAGGCTGGGCAAAGAGGAACCTAATGAGGTGCAACAAGGGCAAGTGCAGTGTCCTGCACTTGGGGAGGAATAATCCCATGCACCAATACAGGCTGGGGGTCAACCTGCTGGAGAGCAGCTCTGCGGAGAAGGACCTGGGAGTGCTGGTGGACAGCAAGTTGTCCATGAGCCAGCAATGCGTCCTTGTGGCCAAGAAGGCCAATGGTATCCTGAGGTGCATCAAGAAGAGTGTGGCCAGCAGGTCGAGGGAGGTTATTCTCCCCCTCTGCTCTGCCATGGTGAGGCCACATCTGCAGCGCTGGGTCCGGTTCTGGGCTCCCCCGTTCAAGAGAGACAGGGAACTACTGGAGAGAGTCCAGCGGAGGGCTATGAAGATGATGAGGGGACTGGAGCATCTCTCCTACAAGGAAAGGCTGAGAGACCTGGGGGTCTTTAGCCTGGAGAAGAGAAGACTGAGAGGGGACCTTATCAACACTTACAAATATTGAAAAGGCAGGTGTCAAGAGGATGGGGCCAGGCTCTTTTCAGTGGTGCCCGAAGACAGGACAAGGGGCAACAGGCACAAACTAGAGCACAGGAAGTCCCGGCTCAACACGAGGAAAAACTTCTTTACTCTGAGGGTGACAGAGCACTGGAACAGGCTGCCCAGGGGGGTTGTGGAGTGTCCTTCTCTGGAGACATTCAAAACTCGCCTGGATGCAGTCCTGTGCAATCTGCTGTAGGTGAACTTGCTTTAGCAGGGGGGTGTGGACTAGATGATCTCTAGAGGTCCCTTCCAATCCCTGCCGTTCTGTGATTCTGTGATTCTCAAAATCTAGCATATACAGCTTAAAGCTTCCATTTTGAAACAACATGTTTTCCACTGTCTGTCTTAATTTTTACTTTTAAAAATAAACAAATGCTCCAAATGAAGGGCAAACTGAGCATAATATAATTTCTTTCTGTTTGGCCAGTGTGACTAATCACCAGTTACTGTTACAATTCTTATTCAAATTGCATAATTCTTTGTTTTCAAAACCTGCTGAGGTTTCTTTAGTTATTAAAAGAACAGCCAAGTCCTTCAAGAATGACAGTACTCATATGTACTGGATCTTAACTTCACAAAATTTCTGAAGCTGTCAAAGAGAACAGACTGGCTACCAGATGAACAGTGTATTTGCCTGAACAGTGAAAAATTTGGAAATTCAATAGCACAGCTGTTTCTTGTGACTTTTAGGTGTTCAATGCATTTTTCAAGAGCCTGCAAGAAGTCAGTTTTTCAAATAAAGACCACAACTTGGGTTATCTTGATGGCTTAGGAAAATCATCACATTTGAACGACAGACCAGATGATCAGTTGCTATGTGTATATGATTATTTCATGAAAACTCAGCATGCGTTATAGGTTTTGTTCAGAGAACAAAATGTTCTGAACTGAAATATAAAGGTCAGCTATTAAGCAAGTACTCGTACGCCTACCAGTAGTCTCTTACCTAAAAACAACCAATACTGGAACTAAAGGTCTCACTGATTTGCACCCAGTAACACTGTGTCCGTAACTAAAACAGTTTTTCAAGGGCTTTCAGCTTACCTTCACATAAGGCTATGCATTTTAAGTTACGGCTTTGCAAAAATTGTGACTGTTGTCCTTTCTTCTGTGACTGAGACGTAAAAACATAAGAAAACTTAATTAGTGCAGTAAGACAAAGAGAGTGAAAAAGTAACAAAGTGAGAGGGCTGCTATCTTCAGTGGTTTATTAATGAACAAAGATAGAAGCAGTCTTTTTAACACGTCTATTGTTTTTCTAAATGTAGTAGAATTTTTAAAAATGTTTGTATTATTTGTTTGGATTATTGCAGGAAGGATTTGAACTCCTTTATCCAGAAAGAAGAGTTCCTAATTATTGCAGAACGAATAACATTATTAGAAATGTCTGAGTGTTACTGATAAATAAATTGATAGCAGGAAAAAATAAAGGTTAATTTAATCACTGATTCTTTGGCCACTACCCCAGTATTTTACTGGCTTTCTCATTTCTGAGGGCTTCTGCTGTTACACACCAAACTCTCTCCAAAGCCAGATTATTCTGTAGTTTCTGTGTGTTAACTATGGAGACAGATGTAAGACTTCTTTCTCAAAATTTAGCCCTACAGATAAATATTATCAGTTTGCTTTAGATAAAGCAGAATTGTAATGGTTTAATAAGTAAAAAACATGAAAAACTGACTTGCTATAAATTAAATGCTACTCATTTTGCAGCAATAACCAGTCTCAATTCCTTTTGCATCATTATTCTGCAAGTCTAGAACGCAGAAAGCAACAGCTTACTAAGGGTCATAATGGAACCTCTATCTCATCTTCATTCTCTTCCTAAATTATTCTGCCTCGAAAAGAAGGGCACAAGACCTGCAGTATACAAACCGTTACTAAAAGCAGTTGGGCTGTATTTGATGTCTGAAGTTGTTGATTTCGTTCAATAAAATAAAACTGTTAGCTTTCACAAAGGGAATATTACCTCCTTTTCAGCTACCAAGCTCCTAAGCATAAAACCATAAATCTTCCAGAGGTGGTTGATGTACTGTACCTGTGATGTATTACCGCTCTTACTGCCTGAAGCTGGTTCATCTTTAGCTGACACCTTCTGCTGCTTCTTGTTCATACCTAGGAATATTAAAACCATGTAAGATACCCTGGCATATAAATACCATAATAAGCAAAGTTAAGTATGGAGAATGAAAACAGGTAGCACAGTGGGAATCACAATCCTTGGTATGGCACTTAAAAGCTAGTTAGTTTTGTCATAGAGTATCTCAATTTAATCCCACAAATTACCAGTACATCTGCATATATTGCAAAGACCTTAGGAAAGTCAAGTGAGCATTAAGTAGGTGCAAATGCAGATAAATATGAGCTTAAATGCCACTGAATTCAGTTCAGGAGTGCTATCAGGTAGTTGCTTAATAGAGTTGCATTTCAGCATGTCTTGACACTAACTGACCCTATTCAGGCTGAAGTCAACTGTGGGTGGGACAGTAAAATCATGAGAGAAAGAACTTTAAATAATAATCTTTATCACTTCATTTAGACTTATTAAAAGTCTAATTAATTTCTAGTAGCAGTTAATTTATTTAACATTTTAAAGTCTACCTCGGTTTCATTAATTTATCTACATGTAAAAGTATCAAACTACTTGTCAGCCACACTGGATCCAATTTTCATCTCAGAAATCTAAACACCTACATTTGTGCCTTAGATCTCTTTTATATTTCCCATGTTGGTTTACATAAAATTCCTGTATTGTACGCTACCACAGGCTTCCTTGCCTTTCCAGTATCCCGTATTTCTTGGCAGTTTGCAAACACAGACTGAATCATGGGGAAGTTTAACTCTTTGAAGGAATAGGCAGTGTAGGACTCCTCTGTGGCTTTTAATGGCATCAATAATACTTCACAGGAACACAGGCCTCCTTTCTGGAGGAGACTGGATGGAAGGGACCAAGTAGAGAGACAAGAAAAATACTGAAGCTGACAAAGCAGCGCTGTCCAAAAGGAAGAGCATTTTCTTAGATAGTGATACTGCAACTTGCACTTTAGGTGAGTCCTAAAAAGCTTCCATACCTGTGTAATCTCTGAAAAACTAAAAGTGCATTTAGAGATTCCTGATATTGAAATTCAGTAATCAGTAATAAAAAGTGCTGAGCTCTAAAATGAATTGGGACATTATCTAATACTGAAAACCAGAAAGCATAACCAGAAGTCTCAGAATTATCTCCATGCAGACAATCACACATTCAACTATACCCGCACTTTCACATGTAGAACTGGTACATACCTAAAGGAAAAAGTCACCGTATTTTAAAATCTCGTAAGTTTCTTAATGTATGTTTGGTGTATCTTGTTTCTATTGTGCTTCTCTTTATGATCTAATTCTTATATGGAAAACACTGCACGACTTACTTTTGGATTTAGTAGTGGGACAAATTAGGTTCCCTCCCTTTCTCATGCTAAAATAAACAGACTGTCCTATACTTTCTATGTAATCGTGACATGGCAATACTTGGGAATATTCTTAAACATACACAGTTGAACATCTTTATTGATGAATATTTGTTTTGTCAGATCAGGTTGTAAAAGCTTATGAATCCACAGAAAATGTTAGATGGACTCAGGCAGATACTGACAAAAAATCACAAAGTTGGATTTCCACTGCATAATCAAGACCTGCTCCATTACACACAGCATCCACTATTAGCTACTATTTAGTTCAAGTACAGTTTCAAGATACTCAGCACCTTGGAAAATGAGGATAGGTATTTAATAAGGGAATTTAGATTTCTCTTTTCTGAATAAATTACATCTTGGTCAACAAAGATAAAATTTAATACAGTGTTGTAAACAGCGAAGCTGGTAAGAAAAGCAGTAGACTAAGATACCTCCCCCCATATTTCCCCAACTTTAGAGTGATTTATAAATACCACCTGAGTAACCAAATGATATGCTTGACAATGGACTAAGATAGATTCCACTTCCAAACATTGCACCATGGAGCTGAAAAAGAGCGGAGTGATGGTTTAACATTAATTTGGTTATGTGGACAAAATAATAATGATAGGAACAGGTCACAATGTAGACAAGCATCTGCCCCACTGCATCCATTTATTGCCTGGTAATAAATGGTGTTCAAAGGTGTCTTCAAAAAAACCACGCTGCGAATATACAACTAAAATACTGTATATTCCGGAAACCATGTCCAAATGCCCAAACATAATTTTACATCAGATTTACATACAAAATTGCATTTTCTGCTTTTAAATCTAACATTACCATGGAGGATGCCTACAGAGGGTCCTTCAGTACGTGGCCAAATACACTGCAGCCTGAACAAGGCTGAGCAAGCTCAGCGTATGTCTCACATCAAAATCCTGTCAGTAAGTACAGCCTAAGCCAGCCTCTGTGAATTAACAGCAGCAACCGCTGGCTTTGTTTTCTTTAAGGTAAGAAATGAAGAGATGCTGATGACACTGGTCATAGACTATAAAAAAAACTTAGTCACTAGTTCAGTCTGAGTACTGGAGGAATGGGTTGAATTAAGCTTTTGCCAGAGCCAATTCAGATGTGCATATCCCATTACCGCAGGACTGTGCTTTAGCCACAAAGCTACCAGCTGTCTGAAAAGAACAGAGGCAAGGGAAGACTCTTCTTCACCAATGTCATTGTTCCATATCACGAAGCTTGGGCTAAGCAACAAAACTGAGCACTTTTTATTAGCCCTGCACTCATTTTCTGGAAGGGGGGGAAGTACGGGTTTCACTTCTCCACCAGGGACTAATTGCTTTATGTGGGAAAGCCTTTAAAGAAAACACACCAGTTGTTGGAGCACAATTGAGAATCCAGAGTATCTCCTACCCAGGCAGATGTTACGACTACTGGGCATCAGAGTCATGCTGACCCTATTTCCTTCCTCTGACCTAATGATATTTACACTGTCTCTGCAAAGTGACAGAGCTACCATAGGAATGTGCAAACATGCTTTCACTTCTCCAGATCTTACAATGTTGAATAGGATCCTTGGTGAGTAGATATTTTTCCTGACTGGTTGGTACTTGGGTAAATAGGATGAACTGGGGTCAGGATATGCCTTAGGCACATGAGAGATCTAAAAAAGATGACTTGTATAAAACAGGGCTTTACTGCTTCCTCCTATTCCCAGTATCTCAACCCTCAACAAAAAAAAATAAGTATAAACAAAGGGGTTTACTTGGGTGAATTTTGGCGTGTAAATCCTGCTTTCTCGTGGAATTATCTTCCAAAGATACTAATAAAAACACCCAAACCACTAGGAGGAACAGTAGATTTCAACTTCCTTTTTTTCAGTGTCTTCTGTACCCCAATCCTTAGTCAGCATCCTGGGATCCTCCACGGTATCATGGATGGAGCTCTGGGGAAGAGCTGTCAAAACCATGCTGCTAAAATACTTGGAGTTACAGCTCCTCAGTCCCTCTGGTACTGGCTATTTTACTCTGCACTAGCCGTCTCCTGATGATTTAGTCTGAGAAAATGAAATGAAGTTTGCAATAGCTCCCTTCTGGCCAGTACACTCATATTTCCATTCTCAAGGAAACCCGAGGAGAAGACAAGGTGCTGTAAACACTGTTCCCCTAAATCTAGTATGCTCTTGGATCCCATAACATGGAGGTATTTTATGTAGCTCTAAATTTTAACTCCAAGACTGCTTTAAAGCAGTACCGAGCTAGGCCTCCTGGAGGTGCTGCTCTGCAATATAAAACAAACACTGATGCCAGCAATGGGATTTTCTAGACATTATTTAATTTCAATTGCATCAGAAAAGCCTCTTCTCCAGGAAGCAAAAGGGTATTTGAAATCATCTCTTTCTTTCTACCTATATGACTTCCAGAACTACACCCTGTGAAAACCTGCCTAAGCTAGTATATAATCAAGCATGATAGGTTATCTAAAGTCTATTCAGTCTACTGTTTACCTGCAGCCTTGTATTGGAAGCAACAACTAAGCCATTCCTCAGGATGGAATGCCAATTTTCAATGTGTGAACCACTGAAAAAAAGGAAAAATAAAGCATCAAAATCCACAGTGTAAAATGCAAAACGAAATCAGTAATCCTTTAAAACAATAAATTCACAGCTGTAAACCTCCAATGGGAAGAACAAAAAAATAGCATGGCATTTTGATAACCTTTGATCACTATATGTACTCACTGAAATGCAAAGGTACTTCCGTAGAGATTTTTAGCAGCTCGGAAATTGGATTCTTTGGCTGGTGGACTGCTGAGAAGTAGGAACTGGTGGGGAGTGTGCATAAACTTTAGTTGCTGTAAAATACAACAATGTCCAAGTGAAAAGAAGTTGATTAACACAAAAGCATTGTATTTCCATAATGTTTGTTCTTAAGATACTACGCTGTTTTGCACAATACATGACTGCATCTAAATAACCACATGAACTAAGTTGAAATCAGTCTCATTACCATAGTTTTTACCTGAAATCAAACAATAAAAACGTCCTTCAGTCCATGAAACATATGGAAGTTTCTGAAACAGATTTCAGCCTAACACAGCTCTAGTAAAGTAATTAAACTGAACAATTTCATCACGGTGTTCTGATCAGAGTTGGCTTTGAATTAAGGTTCAGATTCGAAAGTTGCAGATTACTATGCCCTTAATCAGAGCATCAGAGGTACACACACTCAGAAATTAATCTCAACACCTTCCCTCTAAAATTAAAGAGCCATACACTTTTTGAGGTGTACTTATATGTAGGTCTCCTGGTACATCATGTTTGTGTCCATTGCTTTCTGTACAATTCTGTACCCAATATTCTACATGGCAAGAAAACAAATAGTGAAGTTATTCTCACCCAATCTCAGATGACTACAAGGTAGACACTTGTATTTGAGCTACTCACCTCAAATAGGCTTTTTATAAGCATTATTCCTTTGACCTGTTTTAGATATTCACAACACGATTCTATGAGTCATGACCCAAAACTGCCTATTTCTCTCCCTTGTCTATTAATGGAGTTCATGTGACTAGTATAAATGTAGACACCTACATTCAGCTAGGAGACTCACACCTAAAATGCTAACACGAGCCATGAGAAATAAGAAAATAATAAAGAACCCACTGACACTTACCCTATTCACCGGTAGCTTCACAATATGCGATCTATTACTAGATATAACCCTAAAATAAGAAATAGTTAGATGTATTAGACATGGTAACCAAACAGAACTTTTATTTTAAAAATGTATTATGAATGGCCACCACAAAGCACCCAGATGCAGGCCTTTGAACCTATCAGATGGAAGACTTGACTAGAAAACTAGATCAGAGGCTGTACAAATAAGCTGGAATGTTTCCAGTGTCATCAGAGGGCCCAGATGAGGTCCAGAAACAGTCCAGAAACACCTGCAGTTGCAAATGTCAACCCTGATGTTAATTCTTAGAATGAGTTTATACCAAATTACACTGGTGAAGTGATTTTTCATTAAACTTGGTACTTTTAAAAATATCAACTCATGTGAGTTAATTTTATACCATTGTAGAAGAGGATGTGCAAGTGGGTCTTGTTTATCCATCTGCTTCTTTATTTCCAAGTAAGGTGCCTAGAAAAGAGTAATTACATTCTTTATTTCTAGTTGGAATCATAACGTTAAATTTTATATGTTACATTGCCCATGAGTTCATCTATTAAAACCAATACATGGTACTCATTATTAGCTTTAAACCATAGTTTTACTGACATTTAGTGTTGTACAGTTATAAATGTGTTTTGACAACAACAGGAATTAATATAGCAATTATTTTCCCTAGAGTAAAATAATAAGCATGTAATTAGCATAAAAATGAGTATATTATAGCAAACATTGGTGATCTCAGGGAGAACAGCAGAAGACATCCATTTATGTTTGTCTCTTGGATTTAGAAATTGGACTGGAACTTCGCAAAATTAAGTCCCTCAAAATACCCCAAGATAATCCATTCCATTTGTTTTAACTGTTTCATGGCATAAACTGGTAAAGTAAAACACTGTATCTGCTTATAATCCCTTTGAAAACCTTTCTTTATTTCAATCACAGTGCAAAGTGCTTCAAAACTCTGCAGTCCAAGAACCACTTTAACATTAAAAAAAATCAAAATGGGTGTTATTTTTCTTTTTTAAAAGACATTACATTAAGTAACAAAAATATGTGAATTTTCATTTTAAATAGATTTTACTCCTCTCTGTACACCTCGTTCTTCATTCTAGAATCTCAAAGTACTTTACGAATACATATAGAGTAAGATTTATGAACTCTTGTGAGGTATATTTACATAGAAGTTGGAAAAGCAATGTACATGGGAGAGATTTCAATAACGAGTTATCATCAGCTGGGCTGTTTGGGAAAGGAATTGTAACAACAAACATAAGTACAGCTATCAGATTCTGTCCCACTGTGAATACTGAGAAATCATTTAGTAGTAATCCCAACAGACTCAACCTTCCAAGTCCCCAACCATAATGACCAAGTGTTTTCTTATAATAGAAATAAAGCTATCATTCAGAACACTGTCACAAAAGCAATTTCTTTTGTTTTGGAAATAGAAGACCCAGTCTGGCTTTGGTATTTCCAGTAATGCAGCAGTGATTATCTCGTTACAATGCCCCATTCTGCTTATTTAAACTTCCAAAGATCTGAGTTCTACTTCACCACTTTTATTTGACTGCCATTATAGATACACTGTTTGTTATTTTTAACACACATTTTAATATTATTACAGCTCTACAGGAAAGACAGGATACTATTGACTTTGCTACTTATCATAGGCAAGAAATATAAACATCTTCTCAGTTCTAGAAACAGTGATTAAGTTAGGTAAAGATTTTTAAACTCACCTGTGTCATCTCTCTAATCGAAGTGATACTGTCCAATGCTTTCATGACTCGGTCATAATTCTTCTTCTGATGTAGCATAAAATAAGTAAATCAATTAAAAGAATATTAGTCTTAGGCTCTACAAAAAACTGAATTTTTTGAGTGTGTATAAAACCAAGGTTCAGCAAACCAATCCTTTCAAACATTTCTAAGCAATAGCTTCCTCCCACCTCACACTTACGACTCTCATTCATAGTCCAGGAAAATTCTCTGGAAAAAATATTATCATAGTGGTTTTTCTTTGAGTTTCACTGGAATCTCCAACACACTCAAAAAACAAGCTCACTTTTTAAACAAGTATTTCTAATTAAACACAGGATCGAACAGTTATTTGGACAACATGCTATTAAGTTAAATAACGCAGTGACCAAATAGATTTTAAATAAAATGCTAAATAAACAGATGTCTTTACTTTCCTAACAGCTCTATAAAACATCAGAGGTCCTTCAGTTGTCCCTCTGACTCACCCTGATCCTTGCCTACCTTCTGCTTGTGAACCGCTACCAGATGACTCCTTTCTGAGTGGATGAGCTTAACAGTCCATGCTTCACCAGCTCCATGTCACGTCACCTTCAGGAGCTTCACTGTTTCCCATCTTTGGGTCTTGCCAACTTCTGCCCATGGGCTTTCACTTTGCCCACACTGGCAAGAAGCTGGGAGGAGGCGGTGTGGGTCCTGCCAGCCCAGGGGCTCTCTTCAATCCTCTTCTGGTGTGACCCACTTTCATATTGACTCATCTGCTTCAAACTCCCGCCTTGCCCAGGCACCAGACTAGCTGTCTCCTCAACAGCCCTCTTCCAAGCACCTCCTGGCAAGTCTTTCTTCCCACATGCTACAGAATATGCTCACCCCTTCCTGAGGAAGAACTATTGCTAACTGGCCTTTGTCCAGAAAAAGTGAGATGTATCCCAGTGCAGGACATCCAAAGTTATCATTTATGCCCTTAGGGATGGCTCAAGTGACATATAGTAGTTCACAGGTTTTTGAGGGCTTCCCTAAGAAGCAGTATTGGCAGACTAAGAAGCAAGTAGTACACACACAATTCTTTACTTCAAAACTGATGCTTGTACAACACTTGTCTCTTATGGCAACATTTGATATGAAAAAAGGACATTATTGTTTGCAAAGAGAAAATAAGATGACAGCAATAATCACTTTAAAAATAAAAAGTTGAACTGGAAATCTCTTGGTTTACATGGCCTACACCTCCCAAAATCTATCTTTCTCTTTGCGTCCAATGTGTACACTGACAGAAAGACACTTTAAGAATATAAAATTTTTCATGTAGAATTTGTACCCTAAAATACTTTCTTGGCTTCAACATAACTTTGAATGCAACTTACAGTTTATACTCAAATACCTTCTCAGAGACAATTAAAAAAGCTACAAAGTTCTGAAAATAGTCACATGCCTGTGCTATATTCTGGAGCTGTATCTCTTATGGTAAAGGAGACTCCTCTGGAAGAAGGCTTTGCTTTGAAATCTCATGCATGACTAAAACCAAGCTATGACATAATGAAAGATAACTACGTACCCTGGGGTTAAAGGCCAGCATCTGAGGATCATTAGGATCAACTACAGAAGGATATGGCTCAAAAATGACAACTTTCCTAGGTGACTCTAACGCAGACCGACACATGGATACTAACAGATCAACCACCTAAGGATAAAGAAAAATATTTATTCAATATATGTACTTTCATACTGTATCTTCCAGTCTGCTTTTTTTACACATTATAGTAATACTTCATTGTTACCTGTATTACCTAAACTGTGTTACCCACATGACATAGTTTAGGACTGAAATTTTTCCATTGACCTCAACATTGGTCCTAAATGTATTAACGTGTCAAATACATTGCTTGCAGTCCTGCTTTCTCTTGTGCACATGTGTTAATCCCTGGATTAAATTCTTTCTCTACGGAAATGAAGTTATGCTGGATCTGTGTATCTCTGCACAGTAGTTGCCAGTGAAAAATGTTGCTCAAGAACAAGGAAGGGTTTGTGAATCTGTACCACTGCCTGCAGTTTTCCTGAAGACTGTAATCACAGAAACACTTGTAAACATTGCTTCTGCTAAAGACAGAACAGTGCACTGATTTAACAGTCATTTGCATGGCTCATACTGAGACAACCTCTTCCTTCCATCCTGTTGCACGAAATTACAACATGGCTTTGAAAATCTATGACTTCCAAGATTTCACCGTAAGATCATGCATGTGAACTGTCAACAGGCATGTATTCTTATATAGGCACATATACAACTTAGCAACAGATTTCTGTATAATTGTTTCAAAATTTGTAATTCAGAGGTTACAAACAGAATACAGCAATCAGAAACCCAAGAGAGAAGGCAGCTTTCTCGCAGCTGTGAAACCTAACTCCAGCTTGTGATGAAATCCAAAGTTGCTACATAAAAATGTAGCCGCAAATTGTCTCATCTCGTTTCTTCTGCGCTTTTTGAAAACATTCCTGTGTGAAAACAGACTTTTCCAGGAAATAAAGGAAAAGCTAAGATGAGTTGTATTTAGTAGGCATCCCTGGTTCATCCGACAACTCCACATGGATCAGATCTCATCTCACAGCTCAAGCTGTTCTAGAAGTTTTTATATATCCGCCATTGTATCTGATCATTAGAGGAAAAAAATGATGGTCCTTTAGAGAAGCAGAACAAAAATAAGTACCATGATGAAAGGGAAAAGGAACTGTGCTGTGGTGAGTCATACTGTTGCCATTCTCCTCCTCTGCTCCTTTAGCATGAATGGACAATTTTCTCCAACAGTTTAAAAATACTCTGTTAGTTCCAGTTACTAAATATCTCACATATATTGAAAAATTAAGTTATTTAAATAATGATCCTTTCCTCCATCGTGCTCTAATTACTTTCCAGTTTATAATACCTGTAAGTGAGATGAATGTTTCAAAACAGGGAATGTGCATTAGCATTTCCAAAGGAGACCAGGACTCTGCATATAGAGCCAGGTAAGCCAACAGGCCTGCAACTCTGTAAATGTGTTACCATGGAATTGAGCCTGAGTTCATACACTCTGCTTCTCACAAGCACTTTTTGGCCTCCTGTTGCAAAACACTACTAGGGAAGAGTTGTATGAGTCCCCAGATCTCTTAATATAGTGCTTTATATGCAACACAAAGGTGTTGCATATAAAGCAGATAAAAGCATATAAACTGCATATAAAGCAGTTGCATAACTGCTTTATAATTTGCATGATGGGACTTCGTCCTAAAATGAGCACAGTTCTTCTTAGAACACCATCCCAAAGCCACTCTTTAAACCAACTGTTGACTCCTATAGTGTTTCTCACCATGACACCCGCATATTGCTCTGACATGGAGGAATGTGCATAGATTAGGCTTAGTTACACCACTGATTTCTCTTGGGATCATTGCTTTGAGCTGATGGAACACAGAGCAACTCAAACTGGAAGATAAGTCTAATACAAACATTATGACACAAACTTGTCTATGCGTTCCTTAATAGTAGGAAGTGCTATGGGTTTACTAAATGTGCTTATAGGTGGGTCTGAACTCCTCCTCCTTAACAGTAAGTATTGAAGTATGTAAGTAAGGTTTAAAATATTTTCAAGGAGGACAAGATGACATTTGCTGACGACAATTCCCTCTGATGACATCAGTCTCTCTCTCTCTTTCCCACTCCCCATAGCAAGTCTGAACTATCAACAAATCAGGCATTTAGTTTTCAGTCATTTGGACTACCTGACTAAAATAAGGCGAGGTGAGTTTGTACTTGAAAGTTTTAGAAAGTGCAACCACTTATTATTAAGGAGAGGCCATCAGAATATTGGGAGTGACAAAGTAGGGGTGTGTACCTTAGGAAACCAACTGAAAGCACAGAAGGAAAAAAACAGGATGTGACTTCTAATCATGGGAACCTACATTTAGGCTCCTTCACTACACAAAATGATTTGGAGGAAGATTCATCTGACAGAATGTAGAGATTCACAATGCGAACACCTACCTCTTACTAGTCAGCCTAGGCTCTCTTTATAATCAATGGAGAAAATAACCACTGTGCTGACAGTCTATGCTGTGATTCACACTATCCTAAACTAATGTAAAAAAGAGATCAGATGAATCAAACCCTAGAAATGCTGAATTCTTACTGCAAACAGGAAGAGGAGCTCAGCCAGATCAGATGTAGTGAGCTGGATGCAATGCTATCACTAGAGTGAAACTTGGCAAAATTTAGTCACCTAGGTCCAATAGGGCAATCAACAAAACTCTTATCTAACTCTTTCAAGCATTATTGAGGTAGTAATTGCTCCAGTACTCTCCAGCAAAGCTCTGTAGATGTAGAGATACTCTAGAGATCTAGAGCAAGCTTCACATAAGCCTGCGACAGCGATACTGGTATAAAACACAGAGTGAGAGCTAACCAGGACGGCCTCTCTTGTTGGTTGTCTTTAAAAAGAGAAGTAATGCACCATGGAATTTGTACCTAATTTCCCCATTTTTAGGAAAGCAAACTTCCAGCTCTTCAGAGGATTAGTCAATAGGACCCCTGGGAAACTGCCCTCAGGGAAAAGGGCACAGAGCAGAGCTGCAGATCTTCAAGGATGCTTTCCATAGAGCGCAAGAGGTCTCGGTCCCCAGGTGCAAGAAATCAGGAAAGCAAGGTAAGAGATCAGTACTAGTAAGTCGAGTCCCGCTGATCAAACTAAAGGGCAAGAAGAAAATGCACAGGCAGTCGAAGCAGGGACAGTTTCGTGGGAAGAGCACAGGGACACTGTCTGGTTGTGTAGGGATGGGGTCAGGAAGGCCAAGGCACAGCTGGAGCTGAACTTGGTGAGGGACACAAAGAATAACGAGAAGGGCTTCTACAGGTATGTCAACCAGAAAAGAAAGATCAAAGAAAGCATATCCCTCCCTGATGAGCAAGACTGGCAAGCTGGTAACGCTGGATGAGGAGAAGGCTGAGATACTCAACAACATTTTTGCCTCAGTCTTCACTGGCAATCTCCCCTCCCACACCTCTTGAGTGGATGGACCACAAGACAGGGACTGGGGAAGAAAAGTCCCTCTCACTGTAAGAGAAGATCAGCTTCATGACTACCTGAGGAACATAACATACAGAAGTCTATGGGACTTGATGAGATGCATCCCAGAGTGCTGAGGGAATTGGCTGATGTAGTTACCAAGCCACTCTCCCTGATATTTGCAAAGTCATGGCAGTCAGGTGCAGTCCCTGGCGACTAGAAAAAGGGAAAAATCACACCCAGTTTTAAAAAAGGTAGAAAGGAGGCCCCTGGGAACTACTGACGTGTCAGCCTCCCCTCTGTGCCTGAGAAAATCATGCAATAGACCCTCCTAGAAGCTACGTTAAGGCACATGGAGGACAGGGAGGTTTATGATTTGAGACAGCCAGCATAGCTTCACCAGAACCAAGTCCTGCCTGATCAACCTAGTGGCCTTCTATGAGGGAATAACTATATCAGTAAGCAAGGGAAGAGCTATGGATGCTCCAAGATAAAGGGGCCCAAGATAGTTGCTTTATATTCAAGGATCACTTTTTCCAAGCTCAAGATCGAAGCATCCCAGTGGGTAGGAAATCAAAAAAGGGAGCCAGGAGACCCTCATGGTTAAACAGGGAACTGATGGGCAAACTCAAGTGGAAGAAGAGAGACTATAGATCTTGGAAGGAGAGGATGGCTACTTGGGAGGACTATAAGACTGTTGTCAGAGGATGTAGGGAGGCAACTAGGAAAGCTAAGGCCTTCTTGGAGTTAAGCCTTGCAAGGGAGGTCAAGGACAGCAGAAAGGGCTTCTTCAAATACATTACAGACAAAACTGATACTAGAGGCAATGTAGGCCCACTGTTGAATGAGGCGGTGCCCTGTTGACAGAGGATACAAAGAAGGCGGAGCTACTGAATGCCTTCTTTGCCTCTGTCTGTACTGCTGGAGACTGTCTTCAGGAGTTCCAGACGGCTGAGGCCCTAGAGGAAGTCAGGATAAGGGAGGAGTTTGACTTGGTTGATGAGGACTGGGTTAGGGATCAGTTAAACAATCTGGACATACATAAATCCATGGGCCCTGATGGGATGCACCCACAGGTGCTGAGGGAGCTGGCGGAAGTCATTGCTAGACCACTGGAACAGGCTGCCCAGAGAGGTTGTGGAGTCTCCTTCTCTGGAGACATTCAAAACCCACCCGGACACATTCCTGTGTGACCTACTCTAAGTGATCCTGCTCTGGCAGGGGGGTTGGTCTAGATGATCTTTCGAGGTCCCTTCCAACCCCTAACATTCTGTGATTCTGTGATCTATTTGGACTTCTGTAAGGCCTCTGACACAGTCCCCCCTCCAATATCCTTCTCTCCAAATTGGAGAGATACAGATTTGATGGTTGGACTATTTGGTTGGTGAGGAATTGGTTGGACGGTCACATCCAGAGGGTAGTGGTCAATGGCTCCATGCACAGATGGAGATCACTGACAAGTGGTGTCCCTCAGTGGTCCGTACTGGGACCAGTGCTGTTTAGTATCTTTATCAGTGATATAAACAGTGGGATCGAGTGCACCCTCAGCAACTTGGCAGATGACACCAAACTCAGCAGTGCGGTCAACAGGCCTGAGGGGTGCGACGCCATTCAGCGGGACCTGGACAAGCTTGAGAAGTGGGCCTGTGTGAATACCATGTGGTTCAACAAGACCAAATGCAAGGTCCTGCACCTGGATCGGGGCAATCCCCGGTATTAATACAGGCTGTGGGATGAAGGTGATTGAGAGCAGCCCTGCCGAGAAGAACTTGGGGGAACTGGTGGATGAAAAGCAGGACATGAGGCAGCAATGTGCACTTGCAGCCCAGAAAGCCAATTGCATTCATGCCCAGAACCATGGCCAGCAGGTTGAGGGAGGTCATTCTGCCCCTCTACTCTGCTCTGGTGAGACCCTACCTGGAGTACTGCGTCCAGCTCTGAAGCCCCCAACACAAGAAGGACATCGACCTGTTGGAGCGTCTCCAGAGGAGGGCCACAGAAATGATCAGAGGACTGAAGCACCTTTCCTATGAGGACAGGCTGAGGGAGTCGGGGTGCAGCCTGGAAAAAAGAAGGCTTCAGGAAGACCTTACTGCAGCCTTTCAGTACATAAAGTGGGCTTATAAGAAAGATGGGGACAATCTTTTTAGCAGAGCCTGTAGCCATATGACAAGGCATAATGGTTTTAAACTAAAAGAGGGTAGATTTAGACTAGGTATCAGGAAGAAGTTTTTTACAATGAGGGTGGTGAAACTCTGGAACAGGTTGCCCTGACGGGTGGTAGATACCCCATATCCGGAAACATTCAAGGTCACGTTGAACAGGGCTCTGAGCAACCTGATCTACTTGAAGATGTCCCCGCTGATTGCGGAGGCGGGGGGGAGTTGGACTAGATAACTATTAAAGGCCCCTTTCAACTCAACCTATTCTATGATTCTTACTTTCATGTAATGTATGACACAAGTGCCTGAAGAAAAAAAACAAAATTCTAGCTCCCCAGAAACACAGAGCTGAGGTCTTCAGAGGACTTCAGGCTGAGGAAGACATGGGGCTTCATCAGCACATCTCGATCCATTTCTTCCAAGCTTACACAGTTATCCCAAAGTTTGGTATGCTAGTTGTTGCAAATATAGACATCTAACAGTCTTCAGACATCAGATGAAGAGCTGATGTTCAGATCCCACAGTCATGTTCTCAAGTGAAGAAGATGGTGCACACGGCTAAAGGTTTCTTCCTTTGAGGATGTGCCCCATATGTTCCTTCCTTTGAGGATGTGGCATTCAGACACTTAGCCGAACAGTTTATTTCCAGTGGCTAGACTCACTACTGCTAATTAAAGTTAACTGAACTGAATGTTTGGTCTACTGAAAAAAACATGTTGCTTACTATGTAAATGCACAGTGACATATGTGTAAACTTTTAACTTAAGATCTTAAAAGTATCTTAAACATAAGATCTTTTAACTTTAGAATTTACTGTAATCTATGGTTAAATGGTGATTTGGAAACAGTTTACAATACTTTAAGACACATACAAAATTATGAAAGAAAACAACAATATGGTTTTAACTAGATTAATAGCTGAATTTAGAGTCAGGAAGCAACCTTACATTAAATTCCCAATCCTTAAGAAGACAGAAAAAACCCCTATGTAGTAACATCAGTAAAGACTTTCCCACTGTTATTTAATGATCAAAACAACAGATGCTCAGTGGATAGCTGCTTCCCAACACCATGAACAGGAAATAGCTTATTAATTGCATGAGAGTAGTAATCGCTCATTAGGTGAAAATAAATGGGAATTATCTCCAAATGACAACGGCTGCCTTTATTAA
Organism: Leptosomus discolor; assembly: GCF_034619465.1. Taxonomy (NCBI): domain Eukaryota; kingdom Metazoa; phylum Chordata; class Aves; order Leptosomiformes; family Leptosomidae; genus Leptosomus; species Leptosomus discolor. The sequence goes on from NC_141419.1 coordinate 75,904,130, forward strand.
CTACCCAGGTGACCTAATTGAATACAACAGAACAAGAAAACAGGGTTACTCTAATTACTTGGAAGCAAAACAATGGAAGCACACCATTAGTACCGTTTAAAAACACCATGCATAAACCAGTGTATTTACAGCTATAAGGGTGTACAAATAAATAATACTTATCAAACAGTACACATATGAGGAATACAAGGCAAAATAAATACTAGAAGAGACTCAGAAGACTGAGTATACTATAGAAAATCAGACATGTAATAAGCATTAGATAATTCTACCTGAGCCCCAGTTGCAATTTCATCAGCCGCTTCATTCATCACTCCTAAAGTTTGGAAAGCAAATACACAGAGCTCCCGTTCACAAACAGTGGGCTACACAGAGAAAGAAAGTTCATTATACTTTTGTTCTAGTTTTGGGTTCTTGATTTTATCATACAACAGCTACAAAAAAACCCCAAACACATTTAATGTCAATTTTTTTCTTCAGGTATTAACTGCAACATTAATTTACAATTATGAATACATGTCAATTATTGAGGATGACACATTAGCAAAGCATTTCAATAATCTGAAGAACAAGTGTGAAGAACTCTAAAACTCGCAAGTACTCACAGAGGCTAAATTTAGAAATCCAAACAGATTACAAAATGAAAATTACAGGCATAGTACCCAAATGTCCTTAACACTATCCTATCAGATTCTGAAAACTTCCTATATAATTAACGATAATGGAGAGCAAATCCATAAACTAATGGGGGCACACTCCCTTCATAAATGCTGTCGAGACTCACATGAAAATCTCATCTAGAAGACAAATCTCTTGAAGAAGCTACTTTAAATTTAATTTTTAACTAATTTAACAATTTAGTGGCAAACTTCAAGAACACGCACTATATTTTTATAGAATAAATACTGTATTTGGGAAGGCCACGTTATGAATTAATAAATAAAGGCACTTCCACTGTTTCTTCAGATATTAAAAAAATAATTAAAAAACCTTGCTGTTGAACTGTTTTTTTGCCTGTATTTTTGAAAAATTTAATTCATAATACCATCACAATGATCAAATAAAAGAACTTATTTAAATGGCATATTGAGAATTGAGTGTTCTGGCTTCATAAAGCAAATAAAGCAGAAACAAAATAGAACACAGCTTTAAGTAAACAGAATAGGCATGACTTCATAGGCTTCCTAATTGGTTACAACCCTTATAGCAATTCCTTGCTTATTTACTGAAAGATAATTAGCAGATCATTTTTTTAAAGGCTCAAGTAATGAAACACAGAGTGAACTGTTATAAGCATTCGAAATGAACAAACAGTTGAAAGAAATACAAGAAAGAAACACAAATTAAAACCTTCCTTAAAATTGACCTCAATAAACATAAGGCTTTTTTATAATGTTGAAAACAACCAAAAGTATTTTCTGGATACAATTTCTTTGAATCCATATTATTAAATCCTAGCTCACTGAAACTTAAAATGATCTTTGGTAGGCACTACTGAACTTTTGTAAGTAAAAATTCTGAGTCTAGCTACCACGATAATCACTAAAGCATTTGTAGCGGTACACTTTGAAGTTCAAGGCAATGTCTCTAGGAAGCACTTGCAGAAATGAAAAAATGAATTGAGCACACTAAAGAAAACACAACATTTAGCTGAATTCAGTTTCAGGCAAGAGCTTTGTCAGTAATAAGCATACTGCTGTATTTGTAGTCACTTGTTTCACAGCCCTTAAAATACTAATTTGCCGGGTTTCAAAGATTCAAGACTTCAATAAACATCTGAAAGCTAGTGCATTGACATATTCTCACTCCAGCTGCTTTACAAGAGCTATTGTCTTTCAAGTCTAATAGAGTGTCACTCATTTGATTTATTGTATCTGCTATGTTACATTGCATTAGGCAGCAGACGAAGCCTAACATGATCCAATTTGCTGTGCACCAAGCATGCTAGACAAGAAGTATTTATTACTTAGGTTTTCCACATTTACAAGGTGGTTAAATCATTTGCTTAGTTGGGGAAGTATGGTGGCACTACCACCTTGACTATCATAATCAACAGTATACAGACTCCCTTTTATTCCGGAGCAAGGGATTCCTCTGGAATAGCAGAGCAACCTAAGTTTAGCCATGCTTGCCATTAAGAAAAGCGTTAAGAAAACACTTGTATTTGACATTTTGTTTACAGCCTCAACAAAGTAAGTTATCCTGAGACTCAAAGATGGCAAAGGGAACACAGAATTTGTCACCTTTGCTCTCTGTCCCTGCCCTGCCCCCCATGTTGCGAACCCAGAAATGTCTGAGCATCTGGAAGAAGGAGGTTAGGAAAATGGTCATTGTTCCTATGTTTGACATTTGAAAGGCCTTTCTTCTCTCATGTGGACACTGGAGTTAATATCTTAAGGCTGGAGAAATGTAGCTTTGAGGACAAGCAAGACAGCAAAATTTGGGCTCTGAAGAGGAACAGACATTATTGTATGAACCTAGGCAATTCTTTTGATTTTATGTATTTGATGAACCTTTATGTCCACTGAATATTTTGGCTCTGCAGTCTAACGGGGAAAACAATCCAAACCCTGTAGCTACATGGACACTTCAACAGCCTGCCTTCATATATCCACCCTGGATGCCTTCTAACCCAAACTCCAGCCATTTCAAGAGCACTTCTGGATCCTGTTTCTGAAATTTGCCCAAATTTAACCAAATCAGATGGTTTTAACTTAAATTTCCCACAAGTGTCAAGTAGAGTGTTCCAAGAGATGTTGATACGGCTGTTTCACTGTCCTCTCCTCCAGTCATTAGTTAGGTTCAACTATTTAACCTGCTTTCTTTCCCTCCAAAATGAAAAGATTGGCTCACAATTAAGAAGCAAATATTTGGAAGGGTTTTGTTTGTCACACAATGGTGCCTGCTAGAACCAATGAAAACATATAAAACTAAGTTAATAAATCAATTCTAGAACACAGAGCTTAAAGGAAATCACAAGCTCTACGGGAAAAATGGGATTCCAGGCTGCTCTTACACTGCTGCTAATGTTTTGCATACTCCCAGAGTGTTACCCTTTATGGTGTCCCCTTGTCTTTTCCCTTGTAATAAGATGTGAGGCTGTGGGACAGGAACAGTCTTGTTCTGACTTCGTATCATAAATATGTCCCTAGCCACAGTAAACAAACAAGAACAACACTAACACATTTATAAAAGCTATGTTGTTCCACTGGCATTTTTTGGTACCCTTATTTTGGTTCAAGTACACATACTGTTCATCAAGCTGAACTTTCTAAGAACTTTTGTGTATGCTCATGGAAGTATAGATATGGTCTTACTGCTGTGGATCCATATTCGCCAAAGTACTGAGGTACAGAATATCCAACTTCTATTAGACTACTAGTTTCCATTGTTTTCAAAGGGAAAACACACGACAAAATAGGGGTTATACCTTTAAGTATATATTTCAAAACATGAACCTCATTTGAGATGCACATAGAATTTTACAGATTATAACCATCACCTTGAAGTCACACAGAGCTGATTAGCAAGGCAACTTTGTTCTCCACTGCCTGAAGAGGGCAGCTGTAACTCTTCAACGACAGCAGCTGCTAGTGGTCTCACATGTGCTTTATCTTTCATTTGAAAGGAGAAAATTAACATAAAGCCATCGGCTTCCACAAAACTATTAGCTAAGTGAAGCTCATTGGTGCTGAAAGACTATTTAGAAGGATAATTATTCCAGTGGGAAAAAGCCAGAAGAAAATGAGCTAGGCAGTTAACCTGAGACTGCAAATGCTTGGAAGCAGAAGGCACTGACAGAAGCAGAAAGTGTTTTTTCAGCTTTTAAGGTTTTTAGACTTTTCATTTAGCCACTCCCATTCTTTGCATGCTCAGTAGCACCCACCCAACTGCTACTGTGATGAAAAAGGGCTCAATCGGGGCTTCTGCACATTACAATGGAAGTGTCACTTCTTACAGCAGTGACTGTGAATGGCAGACAGGCAAACCACCTAGGTTCTATGACATAATCTGGTTCCTGGACTTATGCACTACTTAAAATATTTTCCAGACACTTTTTCAATTTGAAAAAGCTGAAACTTTCATAGCCAATATTGATCTATCTTGCCACTTTCTAATGAGTGCTGCAGGTGTGCTCAGAAGAGCAATGCGTCACCCTTTCTTGTATCCTGAGGGATGTCACACAGACACTAATGAGGCCACAACATGACTGACGCACCTAAAAACCTTGATCTAAAAGAAGAAGACTTACAGCAAATGTAACAAACGGTAAAGGTGAAAACATTAGCGACCACCTCACTTCTACAGAAATCAACAGGCATGGAGATGAAATGTAACTTCAAATCTTTGTTCTGTTTCCTACTTTCAACCATGGTAATTGTTAGTTTTTCCACCGAAGGAACATCTGTTTCCTCCTTCATTATACTCACCAGGAGGATGAGGATATAACACAGCAACAATAATATTGAAAATGTGGATAGACAGAGAGAGAGAGAGAGAGAAAGGAAGGAAGGAAGAAATAGAAAGAAAGAAAGAGAAAGAAAAAGGGAAAGAAGGAAAGAAGGAAAGAAGGGAAAAGAAAGAAAGAAAGAAAGAGAGAAAGAGAGAAAGAAAGGAAGAGAGAAAGGAAGAGAGAGAAAGAGAGAGAGAAAGAGAGAAAGAAAGAGAAGGGAGGAAGGGAGGAAGGGAGGAAGGGAGGAAGGGAGGAAGGGAGGAAGGGAGGAAGGGAGGAAGGGAGGAAGGAAGGGAGGGAGGAAGGGAGGAAGGGAGGAAGGGAGGAAGGGAGGGAGGGAGGGAGGGAGGAAGGAAGGAAGGAAGGAAGGAAGGAAGGAAGGAAGGAAGGAAGGAAGGAAGGAAGGAAGGCAGGAAGGCAGGAAGGCAGGAAGGCAGGAAGGCAGGAAGGCAGGAAGAAAGGAAGGAAGAAAGGAAGGAAGAAAGGAAGGAAGAAAGAAAGGAAGAAAGGAAGAAAGGAAGAAAGAAAGAAAGAAAGAAAGAAAGAAAGAAAGAAAGAAAGAAAGAAAGAAAGAAAGAAAGAAAGAAAGAAAGAAAGAAAGAAAGAAAGAAAGAAAGAAAGAAAGAAAGAAAGAAAGAAAGAAAGAAAGAAAGAAAGAAAGAGAGAAAGAAAGAAAGAAAGAAAGAAAGAAAGAAAGAAAGAAAGAAAGAAAGAGAGAAAGAAAGAAAGAAAGAAAGAAAGATGAGTGGGAACTAGCAGGCAAGAGAGAACGAGGGAGAGAGGAAATGAGTGCGGTAGGTAAATGTCTCTTTTGCAAGTAAGCTTTTAAGTTTTTAAGGTTTATTTCACAGTTCGTGAAAGTTATGGATTTTTAGGTACGTCTTAGCTACATTTCTAAGAAAAGGTAAAATAAGATTCGTTGCTAATTGTCTACCACCTGAGTCCATATTACATAAGGATCATTTACATTTGGAGCCATAAGACTAACATTATTAACCCTGAAACAGAATCTGGAGCTGTAGAAAGGCTCTTTCAGCTCTCTTATAGCTTACATCTGTAAGCTACACTTTCAGATGAATTAACAAATGCTACAGAAACGTCAGTTGTATCTACAGATCTGACACACAAGGTAAACGCAGTACATAGGAGGCAGGCACTGATAAGGCACTTGTATACTTTCTACCAGTGTTGCTTAAACGCCATACATAAAATTCTCATTCTCTGTAAGGGGACTAGAGCAAAAGTGTTTATAGGTTTAATGTCTCCTAGGGTATAAGAGAAGGGTCAATTCAATTCAAAATTGACAAAATAAGTTTTCGGAAATGTGTATCTTAGAACACACTCCCAAAGAAGTACAAGGTAAAGATCTGAGTCCAAACTGTATGATTTGTTTTTACTTAAATCATTACTGAAATCATGCAGAATTACCCATAACTATAATATAAGGTTCATCAAGCTTCAGAGTTTAACTAATTTTTAATTATTAATGATCAGTATTATTTTGAAAGACAAGTTCAACGCACATTTGCCTACTGTGCCATGGTTTATACTTCTAAGCGAAGCATCCAGCACTAGCTCATCGTGGATTAAAAAAACTATGATTTTTTTAAAATTAAAAATCAGCTTTGTATTTACTAACCTTTATTGACAGCTTTTTGCTTTATACTAATACATGGACTTAAAAAGTTTTCCAATTAAATACCCACTTACACTGATTTGGAATTGCTTTAAACCTAAATAATTACCAAGAAGTACAGCTGTGTCCTGCATTTTCAAATGAAGTCAAACTACACAGGGAACTACAGACCAGTTAGTCTAACCTCAGTTCCTGGAAAAAATTATGGAGAAGATTACACTGGGTACTATTCAAAGGCATTTAGAAAACAATGCAATCATCAGGCACAGTCAACATGGGTTCACAAAGGGAAAGTCCCATCTAACAAATTTGATACCCTTCCATGATAAGGTCACACACCTAGTGGATGAAGGGAGGGCAGTGGACGTAGATTTTCTGGATTTTAGTAAGGCTTTTGATACTGTCCCTCACCACATTCTTTTGGACAAGTTGCCCAACTGTGGGATGAGTGGGTTCACGGCGTGCTGGGTGGAGAACTGGTTGAAGGGCAGAGCTCAAAGGGTTGTAGTGAATGGGGCTACATCTGGCTGGTGACCCGTCACCAGCAGTGCTCCTCAGGGTTCAATTCGAGGGCCAGTGCTGTTCAACATATTTATCGATGATCTTGGTGCAGGAGTTGAACGCTTCTTTAGCAAGTTTGCTGACAATACTGAACTGTATTGGTGCTGTTGACTCTTTTGAGGGACAAGAGGCCTTGCAGAGGGATTTAGATAGATTGGAGCACTGGGCTACAATTACTGGGATGAAAGTTCACAAACTGAAATGCTGGATTCTCCACCTAGGATGGAGTAATGCCAAGCACAAGGTTAAACTGGGAGAGGAATGGCTGGAGAGCAGCCCTGCAGAAAGGGCTCTGGAGGTGCTGGCTGATAGCAGGCTCCGTGTGAGACAGCAGGTGCCCTGGCAGCCCAGAGGGCAAACCGCATCCCAGGGTGCATCAAATACGGTACAACCAGCTGGGCAAAAGAGGTGATTATCCCACTGAGTTCAGCGTTGGTGCGGCCTCACCTTGAGCACGGTGTGCAGTTCTGGGCCCCGTGATTGAAGAAGGACACGAAGGTCCTTGAGCGTGTCCAGAGGAGGGCAACAAAGCTGGTGAAAGGTTTGGAAAGAATGTCCTGTAAGGAGCGGCCGAGGACTTTGGGCTTGTCTAGTTTGGAGCAAAGGAGGCTGAGGGGCGACCTCATCAGTCTCTGCAGCTTCCTGAGGAGGAGAAGCGGAGAGGGAGGTGCTGATCTCCTCTCCCGGATATCCAGTGACAGAAAGCGTGGGAATGGTTCAAAGCTGCATCAGGGGAGATTTAGACTGGACACAGAAAGCATGTCTTTACCAAGAGGGTGGTCAGATACTGGAACAGGCTTCCTAGAGAGGTGGTTGGTGCCCCAAGCCCCCCAGTGTTTCAGAGTCATTTGGACAATGCCCTTAACAACACGCTTTAACTTTGGTCAGCCCTGAATTGGTCAGGCAGTTGGACTAGATGATCATTGTAGGTCTTTTCCAACTGAAAGAGTCTATTCTGTCTATTCTATAATATAAGCTCAATGAAGTCAAGGTATGCAAGCTCTGCATAGGTATACACACTGTCAGAGAGCAGGAATAATTTATTAATAACCTATCTCACTATAAATCTGTAAGGTACGCTCTCTGAATAATCTGACAATATTCACGTGATACATGGAATATGCCGCTGATAGACATCAGAGATACCACAGTGGTAACCAGATATAACCTGTATAAAGATAAGAGTAGACTGAGGCTGAGTAAGAAATGTCATTTGTTCTATCTGGTTTTGTTTTGGCTGACTCATATTTTATTTTCTGCTTTTCATTTTTTCTGCATTCTTGGATAGCTTATACACTTTTTTCTCTCTCTCTTTTTTTTTTTTTTTTTTTACCTTCCCAGATATATAAATAGATGCAAATAGACAAGCATTATGGAGTGCTAGCTGTGCAAGGTGCACTCTGGTAAGTTCTTGGTGACAAGAAAAGCTATACTGCAGCCATTTTACTCTCTCAGTAAAAAGCAAAGTGATTGAAATCCATTCAACTAAAGTACTGCTTGTAACTGGACAGGCTTTTTTCATAAAAATAGATAAAACCAGCCTATATTGTGGACTAATGACAAGGAGCACCATAGAATTATTCCACAAGAATCTCGGAATTCCACATGCATCTTGGCTAAACTCCAGTGGGGCTAAACATATTTGTACACTTGCACTTTTCTCCACAATTCAATGACATTTATTCTACTTCAAAACCTCCCAACCCTAAGCAGTGCACTGCTTCTGGAACAGCAGTACTACTGTGTTTCAGTGGTGGCTAAGAATCTTGTATTCAAAGGACAGAGAAATCCAAGACCTCCTTAAGTCAACAGGAACTCACTAAGGCCAAGATTTCACCCACAATGAATAAATCATAACTGAGCACTTTGGGATGAAAAACATTCTAAAGATGTAAGCTTATTAACAGAAGAATAGATATATCAGAACTACTAGGCTTTACAGCTAAATACAAACAACAAGTATTTAAAATATTGTTTTACAGTATTTTACCATTTATATTTTATGGGCAAAACTGTAAACAGCAGAGATGTCTGTTCCAGAGTACAAATTTCAAAGAAGTTAGCTTCAATATTTAGTTTTGCTGAGTTTTTTACTATTTCCTACTTTGTTCTGAAGAAGCCTCAGTCTGAGGTTTCAACATAAGATGGCACTGTAAAGAGACTTCTTGACTGAAAGAAAAATTATTGATACGGAGAGGGTTTTTTATCACCTTATGGGATATACTCTGAGATTTTTTTTTGTCCTGTACAATTATCTCACTTTAAAATCCATTCAATGATGTTGTTTTACCAGTGCCTTCAGTATTTGTAAATGAGGAATTTGGGAAGGCACAGACCCTAAAGCAGACTTTAGCCACATACCTTAAACTATACTATGTAAAAGCTGAATATGATCAAGAATTACAGAATAATTGAAGTTGGAAGGGATCCCTGGAGGTCAGCAGGTCCAACAACCCTGCTCAAGCAGGCTCTCCCAGAGCCAGTTGCCCGGGAATGTGTCCAGATGGCTTTTGAATGTCTTCACAGGTGTAGACTCCACAGCCTCCGGGCAACCTGTTCCCATGCTCAGTCACACTCGGAAAAGGTGAAAAAGGTAGCAGAGTGTTTCCTGATATTCCAAGGGAACTCCCTGTGTTTCAGTTGGTGCCCATTGCCTCTTGCCATGTCACTGGGCACCACTGAAAAGAGCCTGGCCCCATCCTCTTTGGCACCCTCCCTTCAGGTATTTACAAACATTAATAACACCCTGCCTGAGCTTTCTCTTTTCAAGGATAAAGCATCCCAGCTCTCTCAGCCTTTCCTCCTATGTGAGATACTCCAGTCCCTTAATCTCCAGTAGCTCCATCTCTCTCTTGTGCGTTGGGGCCTGGAACTGGACACAGTACTCCAGGGTGTGGCCTTATCGGTGCTGGGCAGAGGGTAAGAATCACTTTCCTCTACCTGCTGGCAATTCTATTGTTTAATGCAGCCTAGGATATCATTAAACTTCCTTATTGCAAGAGCACATTGCTGGCTCATGTTCAACTTGGTGTCCACCAGGACCTCCAGGTCCCTCTCTGCTAAGCTGCTTTCAAGCTGGGTGGCCCCCCACATATATTGGTGCCTGAGGTTACTCCTCCTAGGTGCAGGACTTTGCATTCTCCTTGTTGAACTGCGCAAGACTCTTGTCAGCCCATTTGTCCAGCCCGTTGAGGTACCTCTGAATGGCACTCCATCACTCTGGAGTATCACCCACTTCTCCCTGTCTTGTATCACCTGCAAACTCACTGAGGGTACATTCTGCTCCATCATCCAGATGATTAATGAAGACACTAAACAGGACTGAACCCAGTACTGACCCCTGGGGTACACCACTAGTTACTGGCCTTCAACTAGGCTCAGAGTCACTGATCATCATCCTGTGGGCCAAGACACTCATCAAGTTTTCAGTCTACCTCACAATCTCCTTATCCAGCCCATGCATCAACAGCTTGTCTCTGAGGATCTTATGAGAGACAGTATCACAGGCCTTACTGAAGTTCAGCTAGATAATATCCACTGCTTTCCCCTCATCTACCAGACCAGTCCATCATAGAAGTTTATCAAGTCGGTCAAGCATGAATTCCCATTGGTGAAGCCATGCTGACTACTCTTGATGATTTTCTTGTCCTTAATGTGCCTGGAAATGGTTTCCAGGCTTAGCTGCTCCACCACCTTCCCAGGGATCAACGTGCGGGTGACCAGCTCGTAGTTCTCTGGGGCCTCCACTTCTTGCCCTTCTTGAAGACATGAGCAACATTTGCTTTCTTCCAGTCTTTGAATATGGTAATACATGATAATATATTTTTATTATACTTCTTTTAATCAGATCCTTAAATATAATAACAACTTTTGTTAATGACTCTTGATCTCATTATCTTTAAATGTTTATAATAAAAGTACATGCTAAATTCCTAAAACAAGAGATCTATTATTATAGCAGCAAAACTGTTGCATTATTAAAACGCAACTTAGACTTTCCCTAGAATATTATTATCAGCTCTAGAGTAACAGCAAGAATTTCATATGGCATTAAAAAAAAGTTAATAGCCTTCTATTATAGAACCAAATAATTCTGAAGTTTCTTTAGTACTTTATTATATCTGCTTCGGAAAATAGGTTCTTTAGCTAGACGAACAAAATCATATGGTTGAAAAGTACCTTTGGAAGTCAGTCAGTGCTTTTATTCTCCTATACAGCACTAGCTTTCTCTAAACTTTATTTAAAGTTTTTGACAAAGCTAAAATTAGCTTTCTCTAAAGCTTTATCAAGCACTGTAAAAGGTTGCCCAGAGAGGTTGTGGAGTCTTCATTCTTGGAGATTTCCAAAAGCCAGTGAAAGACAGTGGATGAAACAAGCTCCAGTTTCAGGGCCTTTTCACTAGAGACACATGCCCCATGGTAGAATATCTCAACACTTCAGAATGGGATTTGTGGAATTTGATAACATTTTCTAAGTTTACTTCTAATATTTAGTCTAATATGGTAGTTTGACAGAAATCAGGATAATCTATTTACCTATTTTAACAACACATATGTGAATGACATACCAACTGTTTGTAAATTGCAGAAAAAAAAACATTTCAAAATGTTTTTGAAACAATGCAAATCTAGTCATTAATTACAAACATATAATAGTCCATTTCTCACTCATCTAAGCAACTTGTCTGTTGAGAAGAAATTCAAAGACAGTAACATGAGGCTAACAATTCAAACGAGCAGACTCTTACTGTTTTCAGTAGGTTTACCCAGTCTGCCTTCTCTGCCTCTCCTCAGCACAAAACCTATCTCTGACCTTGCACTTCCCACTATTTTTCAAAGCTGAGCAAAGTGCTACTTCAGAAGAGTCTGATGACAGAGCTCCTGAGAGCTGTGCAGCACAGGTCGCATTGCAGGAGGATGCACTGTGATTTTTTACATGAGATAAGGGAGCTGTTTGGATGTAAAGGCTGCAGTCCCAACCCTCGCTAATGAATTCAAAGCTGTTTCTTAATCCTACAAAGAGTGAAATATGTAGCATTCAGATCACTGCTAGGAATAACCGCATGAAATATTATGGTCTATGTTATGCAGGACGTTAAATAATACTTTTTCTTCTTAGGATACATGTATTCATTCAACTTGCCCTGTGCTTTGCAGAAAGACTGCAAAACATGCTGTGAAGTGATTTCAAGGAATTCACAGTTTTTTGGTGACATTCAATATAAGCGTGTATCTCTAAACATCCAATTTAGCTTTTATAACTTTGGGTGCCATGTAAACAGTCATTAGACTCCACTGTGCTCTTGAAATAAATACTAAAGAAACATGCCATGACAAGAAATTACATTCATCCTGATCTGATACGGGAAAGGTGTGAATATCCACAGGAAAGCATTGCCTGCTTTACTTTTTTTTTTTTTTTTTAAAAGGGGATGGTGTGAAGCAATGGACCATGGACTTTTATAAAGAAGAGTGTATTGAAGTTACCCCATCTACATAATGTGTTTTTATCTACACATGCACTTGTGGAATACACACAGGAATTGTATCTGTAATTCTGGTCTTCTGTATTTCAGGGAACTTTTGGAGCTCAAAAGAAAATTGGTTGTTCTGAAAGATCTATGCTTTGCTCCGTCAAGAAATTCCCAAGAGAAATCTAAGAATTTTGTCCTTATTCATCTTCAGTAAGTCATTAAGGCAGCCTCTTTATTTATCCTCAACACGTCACTAAACCTAACAACATCCAAAGATTCCTATGTACAACAGGATCCCTGAACCAGAAGAGAACATTTGCATGATGAGATTAGTACCATGGGCTCTGGAGCAAGACAGGTGTCCATTGTAAGAGCTTAAAGCCAAGCATATGCAATTGTGTTATGCAGCTGTTCTGCAACAGACACCTTCCATACAATGGTACTTCTGCCATGTGGAGCTAGTGTCTAAATCAAGCTATAAAAACCCACAAATCTTGTTGTCATCAAGTTGCTCTTATCTTATGGGAAAACAGATGTCAAGATTTTAAGAAAGCAAAGTAAATTGAAATCGATATTCAAAACAGAACACCCCCCAGATAAAGTTATCTAGGAAAAAGAACCACCAAACTGACAAGAAAGCTTGTGCTGAGAGAGACTGATTTAAAGATACTTTATAACTAAGATAAAAACATAGTCTGTAGAGCAAAACTTCAGAAAGGAAAAACATTATATCTCAGTTTCACTCAGTATCTTCAGCTGTCCTGAGGATTAGATACCTGAATTATGCAAGTCATTAATAACCAGCACAAAAAATTACACCAAGGTATGAGAGTTTACAGTAATAAAAGAATGTAATTATTGTGTGATGGCGATTGTTCAATTTTTAAACTGCATCTCAAGACAATTAATTAAACTACACTATAGTTCAGGAAATGTGTCAGGCTGACATACTGGAGGATTACAGAATCAAATTCTTTACTGGCTTCTTCACAATTGCATAAACCTCCATTAAATACCAGAAAAATCAAGCCTAAATAAATTTTAAAATCACTCCCCAAGCAATAACTTCGCTATGCTTTTATAAATTCATACACTTCCTTTGTTACTGAAAAAAGGTCCAAATGGTAGAAATGAAACTCATCATTAAGGATACACACACCCAGACATGACCCTGTGTGCACCTGTGTGGAGGAACTATTCTTTAAAGGAAGAGACCGGTGAACCATCCAGAGCTATTTAGTCTGTGGCATCTCTTGTGACACAACCAACTACAGACAAAGCCTGTCTAAGTAATGCCTTTGAGATATCGACATCTGTAGAAAATGTGATCAGACACAGAATCTAAAAATAAAAGCAGACGGGAGCAAAGTTCTGATCATTACAAAACCTGGTGAAGCTACTGTGATATTGAAAGTATGAACACTCTAGAGCTCTTTATGAAGGCCAGGGATACCACATATGGGATCCACTAAGTGATCTAGGGCTAGATTTCACATAGCCTTCCTTGCCTTAAATGAAAGCCCTCTTCATTCTGCTTAATAAAGTACTATATTTCTGAGATCTGCTGTTGCAGCAGTATTAAACATGAAGTGCTCTTTCAGTTCGGTCATTCTTTATTCTCTTTGAACACATTTTATACATATATATATATATATATATATATATGTAAGTGTGTATGCAGCTGAAGCATTTAAATAAACCCTAGAGCTGACTACTTCAGGCTGCTTCTGCCAGAGCTCTCAGTACAGTGAAGCATAAATTTCCTTAAGACCCTTTTACAAGCTCATGTTCAATTCATATTGAGATCCTTTCTCACCTTCTACAGAACTGCAAACTCATTAATGGCTCTATATTGCTTATTGAGTCATTCAAGCATACACAGAGGAAGCTAAATTTCTTCCCGCCATCTCCTTCTCCCTGGGTTATATAATGACACCCTTTCATTTTTTCCAATGCTTGCTAGGTTATGCTGCTTGCAAAGGCACTGATGAATATATGTTTAGTAGCAAACATGTTTGTGCTTTCCTCTGTGCCGATAAACTCTCAAACAGATTGTTAAAATGACCCCTCTTTAAGCTGAAGACATAAAAGTCATTCTGGGGGATTTTAATCTCTAGGGTGGAAAATCAAGAAGAATTAAGATCTTTTTTTTATTTAAAGCAGATGACTTTCCATTTTGTTTTCTCTTCATAGTTCACCATGCGAACAGGAATAAATGCTTACTTTGTCTTACAGACAACAGATAAAACCCAATAATTTAAATAATTATATTATCCAAAGTTTACTCACTATCCAAACACTACTCACTTTGTCTTATCTTATCCTGTCACAGGTAATACGCATAGCAGTGCATTCAAAGACAAACAACAAGGAACTGATGCCTTTTCTACAGGTTTCTAATCAGGGTTTGGTTGCTGATAAATCTGGCAGAAAACTGAGTTTACAAAAGGTAGATATGAGCTTGAAGAGGCAAAAAACCACCTGATATGATTTTCAAAAGTACAGAGGTTTAACCATGACTTAAGTGGTGTTAACTGAATATGTAGATGCTTCTCCAAATCCTATTAGCAGCCTATTTGCATACCCTGCCTGCAGTCAGAATGCCTGACCCTGGTGTCACTGGGCCTCACGTGGGATGACACTGAGGTGATTTCTGCTACTGTGTAAGCAATAACCTTCCTAAATTTATTTCCACGGAACTATCATAGATGATGCCTGCTTCAACTTACATGTAGTTGCTTGACACACTGTGGAGAAATTGGCAGGTGTCAGACCATTCAGACACTAGCATTAAACAGTTTTCCATGGCTTTAATCTTTCAAATTACCCAGGTTTCCATAGGATTCAGGACAGGTGAAACAAGAAGGATTCTAAACGGCAAGATCATTCCTAACCGTTAAGAATTTTATTCTCCTAATATACTCTTTCACAAAGCTGCACTGACCCAGTAGCTCCAGGCAGACTGTGTCTCTCATGCCCAATCTTACTCTTTTTCACTGTATGCATTCACCAACAGCATGAGAGAGTGCAACTTTCAGCATGCAAAATTCCTGGTTCCTGAATGAAAGGCAGGAAGAGCTACCTAACTGGCCAGACTTTGGGCATACTGAACCACAACAGTGCCCCTGGACTAGGTCACTGCTACATCAGACACTTCACAAAGCATCTCCTTCTACTGCCTTTTTTATCACATTATGGAGGGATGGCTCATTCCAGCAACCCGTGAGCAAAAGAGGGTCAGAAAAACTTTGCAGCCTTGTAGCATTAACACCAGTGTCTCTGAATACCCTGGTCATGGCTTGATAAGGACTCAAGGACTAAGGTGACCTTAAGCTTTTAAAAGAATGTCAGAGGACTGGGAAAGCACTCTAATGCATTTCCTCTATGTAACCCAGTTGTGACTACTGTAGCACCATAGTGTTCAGTGAAACACATTCCCCCTTTATGTTTCTATGATACTATACAAGCCTGATTTCCATCTCCCTTGCTTGTAATAAATTTTTTTCAAACTTACAGGAAAGTCTGGTTAATATGCATTAAATTTTTGCATCTTAAAAGGGTATGAGGATGAAACACATCTGAAATAATTCAACAGTTTTATAACAGGTTTGTATGGTCCATTGCTATTTAAGGCATTATAAAATGCATTGTTTATCCCAGCAAGCACACTACTTACCCTCAGCATAGGGCCATTCTGGAACACATGGGGTTCATCACAAACTACACAGTATTCATTCAATACTGGTATCCGCTGTTCAGCAAATTCAATAGTCTGAGAACAACGAAAATGAGAATAACAACATCTGCTTAAAAATAATTAACAGTCAGCTCATGCTCTACAGTGTTTCATAAATGGGTAAGATATGACATCCTACCTGCACAAGAAAGCCATGGTCTCGTACCGGAATGCATTTTGCACCATAACTTTGCTGCAACGAAAAAGTTGAGGCAGCTTCAGCGTTGGTAGACTAATTATAAGGAAATAGTAAAACATTTGCATTTTTTTCATGCAAGTATGTTCATTAAACAATATGTGTATCTAAAAAGATCTCACATTTGCATAAACCAGCCATTACAAATAATCAATCCTTTTACTGTTTGCCCAGTGTGGGGTAGATTTTCAGCATTTCTTTTTAGTTCTTAAATCTGATGAGGTTTTGTACCTCAGCATCCCCACAACTTTAAACTCAAATGGAAACACCAGTGCCTTCACTTCATTCTAGTAATCTGGCATTTGGTAACTTGCATTAAATTTTAACTGCACATTGTCTATCAAATATGGGCTAGGCTTGAAAGACTAATGTAACCCTCAGAACAGCTGAAAATCTTTTTCTTTTACATTTACTAAGATCTCGCTTCTGTAAGCACCACACTAACAGATCTCTGTGCTCAGATCCCACTCAAATTCTTCCTGCCTTTTTCTTTTAACACATAGCAACACAAATTAGAAGAAACTTCTGTTACAGGAGTCAGCAAGGTACAAATTTCCCTCTAGGCTGACATCTATCTCAATCAAACCTTGTTTTGAATAAGAGTCAGATCAGCTCCATTTACAGCTTTTTTTTTACTTTTGTTTATAGGCTTATTTCCTTTCATTTCTCTAACTGCTTAATTAGGAAACTTTTCCTTTTTTTTTTTTTTTTTTTCTCCTGGGAAACAATCCTCCTAATTGTACTCACATATGAGATCAAAATATTTTACGTGAGAACTGAAGAGAAGGTAAGGTCCCAATTCATTGCTTTCACATTCCACTGACTTGTAATTGCAGTTAGGCACCCAGGCTACCCAAATGTAGGGTGCCTGCATGTAAAATGGAAAATAGACTGTTGATGTCCTTCTCCTAACATCAGTCAAACTGCACCTGACCATGTATGTGATGATCTTCCCTTAAAGTAAATGCATTCTAGCAACAAATTACTTGTAGTTTTTTATAGACTGCCAAGCAGGGTCTGAGTTTCTTCCATATCAGCTGATAACATCAGTACTGAAAACACTTAGTCAACTCTTCATTATCTTACCAAAATCAATGGGACTTCTATTAAATTCAGGAGAGACAAATCTTGCTATGTTAAGATATCCTCTGCTGATTCAGAAAAAAATGCATCTCTAAACTGTGACAAGTAGAACGTCTGTTGGCTTGCCTTAAATTAAAATTGCTGTGCACATTACAGGAACCACAACACAGCAGGTACATAAAAGATTTTATGATAGTACAACACTGCTTTTATATCTGATGAGTATAGCTCACAGCTTATTAAACTAATTTACCATGAGACATAGCACACTCAATGTAATTTCATTATTCGGAGTGCACTATTTTGAATGTATGTATGGCATTTCAAGCAAGAATCAGCTTTTTCTCACTGAGAACATCTAGGTACCACCAGGCTAAGGGAGTGGACAGCACTGTCTCCTCAGTGCCTCTCCCCAGATCTAACACAGAAAACAGATCAGAGAACACAAACAGATCCACTCCATCCTCTAAAGTATAAAAGCCATCTTTTAAGAGGCAGAGGCAGAAGAACTAATTTTGAGCGGTCTTTCTTAAATTTAAGAATATGTGCTACCCTTTGTTTTCCCAATCGGTTATGCGTCTGGGGAAAGAAAGGCGACCGATGTGGACCTATTGCTTCCCTGACCTCCATCTGTCACCAGCGCATTTGAAGGTTAAACCCTTCACAAAGCACAAATATGCAAGAGGTGAGCTGAATCATGACTGTATTCTTTCCACTATGATGATGATGATCACAGATGCAAAGACCATAAAGGGAGGTGACTTGGCACCTGAACAAGCCAATAGACGGTTGCTTCTCCCACAAAACAGTGAAATAAAAAAAGACCCATGTGACCAAGCCAATTCTGCAGCACAGAAGCGCACACTCTCCCTTCTTCCTGCAGCAAGAATGGAGGCAGGGAAAGAAGTGGGTGACTGAACTTTTCCCATGGCCAGCAGGTACACTGAGCTGTATTCAACAGGTCATGTAAAATCTGTGTCTTGACCTTAGCAAATTCTGGTTTTATAACTTAAATACATGTGCACACACAGTTGTTTAAATCATCCTTAAAAAGCTGACTCCATTGCTTTTGTCTTCCAATATATTCCCTAACATATGTCCTAAGTATTAATGCCTTTGCATAATAAGCATAACAGGACATTTGGAAAATAACAGGAGAAAAATGAGCAGAATAAAAAAATTATTACGCACAGCAGCTTGTGAAGGTGATGATGAAGATGGTGTTAAGATACCAATAAGCCCTGAGGTAAGAGAGAGCCTCCTGCTCTCTGCTATGGTGGACTCCTTGAAAGGCTCCATTTTGGATGATTTAGGGGCATTGGAGTAAGTCTTGCTGAGTAGCTTGTGATTCTTCAACCCATCCAATTCTTCCATTCTAAGATTACTGGAGTAGGACCTGCTTAAAAGTTTGTGGGGCTTCAAGGTGCTGTTGTGCTCACATCGAGGGTCCCCAGAACACGACCTACTTAACAGCTTATGGGGCTTTAAAGTGATGCACTCCTCCTGCTTGACAGCTGAAGAGCAAGAACGGTTCAATAGTTTGTGCGATTTAATAGCTATTGTCTGTTCAGCCCTAGGGTCACTTGACAATGAGCGGCCAAAGGTTCTGTGAGATTTTGTGGCACACATATCCTCTGACTTCACTGTGCTAGAGCAAGTCCTTCTCAGTAGCTTGTGAGTTTTGGAGATACCATCCTGTTCTGACTTCAGTTTTGATTTATTTTTACCACAGCCAGGTGGAGGATAACTTGGCGACCTTAAAAATAAAGAAGGAGAAGACAAAGTTGGAGAATAATGAAAATCTTGTGCAAATCAAGGTAAGACCAAACATATGTAAATATTTTTAAGTGTTACCTGTCTTTATGTATTTCACTAGTGATAAACACGATCCAACATTAAAAAAATGAGCAATTGTATGTAGAGTTAATTTTCCAATACCAAATAGAGATCCTACTCCCATTTAAACACAAGCTCATCAATCAAAAGATAACTACTTAAGTAGAAATTAGAGCTATAGGCTTACAACTCTTTGTACAAGTCGCTATGTGTCTAAAGAAACTATTTATTCAGAAAATTATCTTTGAAATGAAAACTATATATTTGACATGAGACTAGAACACATTTTCCTTATCAAAATCTCTTTCCTATGTAATCATCATGGCATGATCCCATTCAAGTTACAGTCTTCTGCACACAGCATAACAAATTCTATGTCCAGATCCAATGGAAGATATAATAAGCAGTGAAACTTGCAGGCAGTAAATAAAATTTAATTCAGCTGAAATGAACATTATTTTTAAAAACCTCATAATAATCTGGGTGCTTTGTGGAAGACATTTTGATGCTCTTTCTTCTTATTTTAGACAAATTCTAGCTCTGTAACACTAGAAATGAGAATGTGAGGGATATAAATTACGCGTGCAGAAAGTAAAGAACAAAAGGATTTTATGAAACAACATTCACAGGAACTGTCACATTTCTGTAAGGTTCACATTTGCCTGTCCTTGCAAAGCAAGAACATGTAACAGATATGCTGAATCATTTTTCTACGCTCTATAAGCAACCCCAATCTTCAGACTATTTTTGGGGCTTGGATTGAACAGAAAAGAAGTGAAACCCCATGCGGAGAGGCTGGCAGGCTTCCCCAACCTGTTAGCAAGTGGTGACAGGAGAAGCTGCACGTGGATGTTATTGACTCACTGTTGCAGTTGTCTCACTACCACCCTCCTGCAGATAGGAGGTAGGAAAGGTGTTCTAGGGAGAGAGAGGGTCCCTATGTTTAGGCTGAGCCATCTTTGGACAGGCACTGCAGCAGCAGCCAAATCAAGAGAAGAAAGATTGAGCTGGGTTTTTCTATGCCCTTCCTGAACAAAACCAAACCCCAAATTACAGCCTGTGTGGCATGGTAGGGAACGGTTAAGCTTTCTACTTAAAACACCACCTTCCTCTTCTACCTTTGAAAATACGAAAAATCTTTTGTCATCTTTGACACTCCTCTCTTCTTCAATGTGAGTGATTACTGTACTCCCTCCCTTTTTTATACACAGAATTCAGAATGGTAAAATTCATCAAAAAGAAGGAATGTTTAAAGAAGCATTTAATTCAAAATCACAGACGGGGTGATCTGTCAACCCTTCATAAGCAGGAAAATATGCTAGAGTAAATAGTCACATTCCTGAAAGAGGTAAAATCAGAGCCTGATTTTACATACACTTCTGAGTTCGAGTAACTGGCAGAAGTCATAATGAAATCAAATGAGCTATTCACAAACTACTTCTTATGTTTTGTTCTTTGAAATTCTGTGCCTGCATTTCAGAAATGGTGAACGTTAATGTACTAGAACAGTGGAGAGGGGTGGGTGCTCAGCAGCTCTAAAAATCGGACTTTCATTAATGACCATTCTAGTTTTAAAAAACTTAAAAATGCACACAGCGGTGGAAAGAACAGCTAGACAACCACAAATTTATATATATATATGTAAAATATATATTATATATGTTATATATTACTTGTACATATTAATCATATTTATGTTCTCACTATTCAAGTAACAGTCAAATGCTACCAAGCTATAAAGATACAAATACAAGTTAAATAATCTAAAAGCAATTATTTCCAATTCTAGATGAAACATGGCTGTTTCAGAGAGCAGGGCATTGAAATGCTCTCCCTTCAAGTAGTCTTAGAAGCTGCAGTAGTACCTAGTTCACTTTTGATGTCATGCAAGGCAAGGACAGGAAACCCATGAGGTAAGATATAAATAGAGCACTTCTCTATGGAGAAAAGTCAACATTTCACCTTGTGCAGTCTGCTATGTATTTTGAACAGGATATGGTGTTAACAGCTCATTTTCCTTGCTACTACCTGCGCAATGTAGAAAAGATGTGCAGAGGGGATTTCACCCTTTTGTCAGCCACCTTCTTATTGTGCGTACAATTAGACTTCTCTTTGCTGTTCTTCCACTGTTGTGTAACAAATGTCTGCATGATTCTGCAAATTAAGAAAGACAAAAAGATTTTATCCTACCCAAGACATACTTTAATGCCAAGGTCTCTCTGTTCACCACACAGGCGACATGATACAATGTCCTCACTCTACAGGCAGAGTTTTTTGTTGTGTATGTAGACTGATGATTGGGTGCGTCAGCTCCTCAAAAATGCTTTTTTTTTTCCCACATAAAACTAATATACTTGGAACTCTTATTGAGAATACAGTCTGCATAAACAACCACTGGAAGACTTATGCGGTACGCCTCTCATGGAGATCTAGAGAGAAACTGACTCAAAGGCACCCCATCCAACCATAGGCATCTGTCTCTCCAGTGACTACAGCATCCACACTGCTCAAGTAGAAGCACATTCTCCTAAGGCACAAACATGAAGGTAGGGATGTCGAATATTAGAGTACTCAAACAGGATTTACAGAGAAGAAGGCGCCAGACACTTCCCAGAGATGGACAGCAAAAGGCAGTGGTCTAATTTCCTTCTATGACCAGGCGACCTGCCTAGTTGATGAGGGGAAGGCTGTGGATCTCATCTACCTGGACTTTAGTAAAGCCTTTTACACTGTCTCCCAAAACATTCTTCTCAGAAAGCTGGTGGCTCATGGCTTGGATAGGTGTACACTAAGCTGGGTGAAAAAGTGGCTGGATGACTGAGCACAGAGAGTGGTGGTGAATGGAGTTCAATCCAGTTGGCGGCCGGTCACAAGCGGTGTCCCTCAGGGCTCAGTAGTGGGGCCAGTTCTGTTCAATATCTTTATCAATGATCTGGACAAGGGGAACAAGTGCTCCTTCAGTAAGTTTGCATGTGACACCAAGTTGGGTGGGAGTGTTGATCTGCTCAAGGGTAGGAAGATTCTACAGAGGGATGTGGACAGGCTGGATCGATGGGCTGAGGCCAATGCCATGAGGTTCAACAAGGCCAAGTGCCGGATCCTGCACTTGGGTCACAACAACCCCACGCAGCACTACAGGCTTGGGGAGGAGTGGCTGGAAAGCTGCCTGGTGGGAAAGGACCTGGGGGTGCTGGTTGACATGAGCCAGCTGAACATGAGCCAGCAGTGTGCCCAGGTGGCCAAGAAGGCCAACAGCATCCTGGCCTGTATCAGAAGTGATGTGGCCAGCAGGAGTAGGGAGGTGATCGTGCCCCTGTACTCGGCACTGGTGAGGCCGCACCTCGAATGCTGTGTGCAGCTTTGGGCCCCTCACTACAAGAAGGACACTGAGGTGCTGGAGCGTGTCCAGAGAAGGGCAACGAAGCTGGTGAAGGGTCTGGAGAACAGGTCTTGTGAGGAGCGGCTGAGGGAACCAAGGTTGTTTAGTCTGGAGAAGAGGAGGCTGAGGGGAGACCTTGTCGCTCTCTACAACTACCTGAAAGGAGGTTGTAGTGAGGTGGAGGTCCGTCTCTTCTCCCAAGTAACAAGTGACAGGACAAGAGGAGATGGCCCCAAGTTGCACCAGGGGAAGTTTAGATTGGATATTAGGAAAAATTTCTTTACTGAAAACATTGGAACAGGCTGCCCAGGGAAGTGGTGGAGTCACCATCCCTGGAGGTGTTCAAAAAACATGTAGATATGGCACCTGGTGACATGGTTTAGTGGGCATGGTGGTATTAGGTGAACGGTTGGACTACATGATCTCAGAGGTCTACTCCAACCTAATGATTCTATGATTCTAAGTTGTGGCAAGGAAAGCTAAAAAAAATAAAGGCTATAAAAAGAAGACATCCACAAGATGAGTGGTTAAGTACAATGGGTTGCCCACAAAAGCTGGATATTTCCCAGCTCAGCTGCCCGAGACACTGAATGAACTAATCTAACTTTGAAGTTAGTGTTACTTGGAGCAGGAGGTTGCACTAGGTGACCTTCAGTAGTTCCTTCCAAGCCAAATTACTCTGTGACACTAATCTAGCAGTGGGGATCTTCGAGTGATAAAGGCAAAGTGGAAGTTGGTGCGCACTTTATCAAAAATTTATTGACTCTTCAAAGATTAATATCTTGTTGCCACAACCATGAGGGGCCATGAGGTTCATGGGTATTCTGACTACTGCTCAACTGTGAATTATGCAGCTATAGCCTTGAAAATGTCTTATGGGAATGTTTAGTAATTACCCAGTGCACAAATCAGAGACAGTGGAAGTACTGAAACGTTTTAAAAGACTGTTCATGTCTGGGAAACATTTTTTTTTTTTCTTCAAAGTCACGTACTATAGAGATTTTAATAACATTGTTTCATCTGTAAATTATGAAAATGCTGCACTGAATTTCTTTAAACACCAAACAGCAAAAGATTTGTTTTTCTTAAGGGATTCTTAAGTGTTGTAAAGGCCAGGTATTAAAGCCCATATTCTTGTTGTTTTATTACCCATACACAAGCATATGTGAAAAGATGACTTAGCAATATTGTATTAAATGCAATTGTACCATGACCACAAGAAACTGCTAATTTTTTTGATTATTTTTCCCTCGTGTCCTCAAACGTGGATGGCCGAATTACGATGGTACCTAGAGGTCATCATGAAAGCAAAGTCCCCTTAGGGTGTGCACGATGCTTAAAAAGATTCCTGCTTTAGAGGCTTTACCATCTAACCGGAAACATTAAATTGAACACTTCTACCTACAGTCTTTCAAACTTTTGTAGCTTACTTCCTAAATGGCAGCAAAGTGACAGAAAACCCTGGCAGGCAGCACAAATCAGGTTCTCTTGACAACCGTCAAAACTGAACTTAAAAAGGCAAAGCTTGTTATTTTTTATTTAAAGAAAAACAAGTTCAAAACACTTTGATCTAACCAACCTGACAACCTGTGAATTTTATCCTGCTTGACATGGTCTGGGAACTAAAAAGAGTGTAATATTTGCCTAAAACCAGATGTTTATTCTTTTCTAGACTTACTTTTTCAGCTGATGTCCCAGCCCAAATCTTTCCTTAGTAGAGATCTGAAATACATCCACAGTTGGCACTATGGAAAAAAGAGATACATGAACTTACAGCAATAATCAAGAACTCATGACCATATAAGTCACATTTAAGGACCCTGTTCTATCTGGACCTTTACTATAGACAATGCCATTGAAGCAATGGTGAAAGTGGACATGTCATCTAAACCTACTATGAAATGAATAGTCCTTTTTGGAATATCTGCCAATATAATTTGTAATTTTACAAATTAGTATTTTAGAAATTGAATTCTCCCATATGTATCTCTTCCCACTGATTTTAATTACAAAAATGTGTCTTTGTTTTTTATATTATACAAATACTAAAGAACGGCATCAGATTAAATGTATCTGGACTGGTAATTCATCTCAGCTAATCTCTTACTTTTTTTTTCCAAGTAAGTAGTCTGTACACACCACAGTTCCTGTGACTATGAAGAAAACCCAGAGTAGAATAAACTGAATTAACTATTCTGGGTTTTCTTTCTGAGTGCATTGTAATACAAGATCCATAACTGTTATCTAAGTGTGTGATATACAAATTCCAGTGGCCAAGGATTACCCTGAATTTTCCTCAAGACTCATCTTAACATTGGTATATCCCTACTAATCTGTCAGTAAATTGAAAATATACAGGGTGAAGGCTGGAAATTAGTTCCTGCTATTACTAAAATCCTTTAATAACATTTACTAGATAGAAGTGGCAGATGGAATCCAGCACTTGTTGAGAGACCCTCAGGCTCTCAAGGCAGGACAACAGCCAACACATATTACAAGCATGAATAGACTTTATACTTTGTATTACATAAGGTGGTAATGACTACAGTAGAATAAAAAAGGAATGAAAACAAAAAATCTGGGTTTGGTTCAGATTTTATTAGAAAAAGTAAATCAGTACTTTAAAGCCAGATTTTATTCAGAATATTGCAGTCTATTGTTTAATTTTGCTTTAATAAATTAAATTTAAAAACACAATACACTTAACCTGACCATCCAATTTCACTTAGTTCAAAGCCCTGTAGATACCCTTTCTCTAATGTTATTATTCAAATATAATCTCATCTTTTAAAGAAAACCTGATTATTTTTTCAAAAGGGATGGTTTGATTAGGGGTAGCAATGTCTTTAGATTGTTGAATTTAGGACATACGGTAGGGGAGGAATATTTTCAATGAGAATCATCATACCCAGACCAGCAATCTTGAAAACTGACATCTAGACTACAAATGTCTGAGATCTACAGCCAGAGGGAACAGCTTGGTACCTCCAAAGGCTGGTTCATCCTCATCTAAGACAGGTGTCTAAGGCATGTGGGAGAAACTGTCCACAAGCACAATAATGAGACAAGCTATTAACTAAAAGAATGACAGCCTAAAATCAGGATATTACACAGCTATAGGGTAAAGTTCCTCATTGTGCTTTGGAGTATAATGCATTTCTGCTTCTTTTATTTTTATCAGTCAACAGAGAGGAGAAAAAGACGTAACATGAAGTTATGGCCCAGTAGTCTCAAAAACCCCTATATTTAAGGCGGAAGAAGAATTCACATATAAAGCGTCTCATTAACACAAAAGATGGTGGATCTTATTGTCCTTTTCTGGTAACTAAAGAGACACAGCTGCAATAGCAGCTGAGCTCATAAAACCAGTATCAGCAAAGCACTTTCCTCTGGCCCTGATCTTGCCTTTCTTGGTACTCAGGCACTCCCACAATCAGTTAGCTGCAGGACTGCGAACGAAGCTTCCTGTTTTAACCTTGTCAACAGCGCAGAATATACCTTGTTGTTCTTTCCCATTTCAGTAGATCATCTCTTACTGTATGCTGCTCTTCACGCTTCACCTTATTTGCTGTGCTTTTTTATTTTTTAAATTACAATTTGACAGCAACATTCTGAATACTAACACTGCTAACTGCTATGGCAAATACGTATTTTAAGATCTGCATATTTACAAAAAAGATTGAAGTAATAAAATACAGACAAAAAGACCAAAGTCAAGCAAAGGAAAAAAAAAAGATTGATGTAATGAAATGCTTATTTGAATGAACAGAATATAGCCTATACTTAGCATTGGCAGGCAACATATCCTATAAAAATAGCTCATTGGGATAGATTTTGCTAAACATATTACGACTAGAAATATCTACTCATTTTCCAGAGGCAGAATTCTCCCACAGATACAAGCCTGAACTGACAGCTTATACTGTTAAGTCTCCAAAGCCAGGCAACTTAAGATCCAGACTGTAACTCAGTTCTGACTTCCCACTGTAAAAGTATATCTGAAGTTGACTCTTGCAAATGAATGTTTCCAAATCTTTGAAATCAGTTGATTCTTCAGGAGTTGGACCACTTTTACTCTCATGAGGAAGCTTTACTCACTCAACTCATTCAAATCTAAAGATTCCCAGGGTTCACACAGTAATACAGAACTCAGAAGCTGAAAGAATAAGTATCATGGGCTGATTCTTCAAAGGTGTATGAAAAAGGGCATATTAATGGCTGCACTGGTCTGTGCTTGTATACCTTATCAGTGATATCTCACCTGTGCAGATGATGCCTGATTCCCAAAATCAGGAAATCATACATTAGAAACTGTAGATCTTTATTCCCTAACCCTGGGTCTTAGGCGAAGCAGTTGCACTTCAATGTACATCAGGAAAACAAGTTCTAAAAATCAACCTATGAAAGTTTAAATTAGATGTCCATGTCATTATGGAGGGCCTAGGCACGCAAATATATGTAAGTATAATTTCAAACCAGTAGGACTGATCTCGGTAGTAGATTTAAGCACACGCAGGGTCAAAGATTTGGTAATGAATGAGTATCAATTACCTACTACATGGCTCAGACCAAGACACCATACAAGGCACATGAAGAATACACAGTTGACTAACCTGGACCATTTAAGTACTGTGTAAGTGAACAGTGCAATCGCACTATTATAGGCTCTGTGCGAATTACATCCCAAGCCACAGCAATCTCTTCCTAGTTCAAGATAAAAAGAAAACAAGAGACACCATTAGCCGTCATGAGGAACTGCTGCATTTTGTCAGTGTACCTTAGAGTTGTTATAAACACCATCCATCCAATTACCCAGTTGTGGAATATCTACTCCAACTTCAAACTTGAGACTTAGGACAAACTATTACCTGCTGATGCCCATAAGAGCAGTGTTAGACTGCTTTCAGTTCTTGAGCATGCTCATTTAAACTGAGCACAGGTTTATACACCACACTACATCTACAGTGCAGGCAGACACATTCCCATCTACCAAGAGATATTGCTTCAAAGCTGAGAAGCAAAGGAGCAAATAAAGATGGAAAGGAAACTCATCTCACAACACAAGGCTAAAGAAACTTTTGCTTCTGAAGACTGACTAAACTAGTTCAAGGTACGATCAGATTTTCCTACATTTTAGAAAAGTCCAAGAACACCTATCTTATGCGTTGCGCTGACCTGAGAATATGCCATATCTGTGCAGAAGCAAATGATGCCCCTAAAAGCCCTAATTTTCATTCTCTACAAAGAGGACAGGAAATTACTGCACAGATGAGGCGAGGAAGTGTGGAGTTAATTACAGCATAACTGTTACAGTAGCTGTGCTGCCAGTCGACAGCACCACTGTCCTATGTCTCCTTTGCCACTCAAGCCTCTTCCTAATTAGCTGCCGATGTTGAAAAGCACACAGGAGAGCTCCAGCCAAGGTCTTCTTCCCTCCAGGTTTCTATGAAATGTTTTCACCTAACTAGTGTCTAGGTTAGCAAAAAAATAAATGTATTTAATTTGTATCAGTTAAAACATTTACCATTCACAAAGCAAGGTTTAAAGGAAATACACAGGCAGTAAATAAAAGTGTACAAAGAATTTTAACAATGCGATCATAACAGGAAAAGCAAACCTTTCCACTGAGTAGCAATCAATAATATGTCAGTCACTTGTGAAGATCAAGTCTCTGAAAAATGAAAGTCTCAGTGGTTGTCTAGAAAGTCTGATATGCAGTAGAATTAAATGGGTATTAACGTTCATTATGTAGTTCTGTGATTAGATTACTTACATCAAGAAAACTAACATCAATATGCAGATCAATATCTACATCATCAATGGCTCCATATTCCCTGAAAGGAAAGAATTACATTACATTAGAGCTCTTTAAGATACTCCTCAGCCCAGGAGTAGTTATAACAGGGAAGATTTTATAAAGGATAATCTTGTCTGTAAAATCAGAATCGTTATAAAATACACATTTACATAGATTGGATCAATATTCCCAGTGGGTGACCGTCTGCTACACCGAAGCTTTCTTTCAGTGGATCTTGCTTAAGCAGGCTAAATCTTTTTTTCTACTAATTGCCTCAAATTCTCTCTCCATTGCTGCTATGTATTTCTGTCTCATGTATTGCACAAATAAATTGAGAAAACAATAATGGTCACATGCTGCTCCTATTTATGACAAAAGAAAACCCTAGTTAATTTTCAAAAGTATTTCAGGTTAACAGCCAGTAACCTAATGAGAGGCTTGAGATAAATCACTGAAGACAAATACAACATAGCCTAGAGGGTGGCATATTATACCTATAGGATTGCTTCATACATTCAAGCATTTGTTTGTCAAAACATAAAGATTGCTCTGTAATGTGCTCAAGGCAATACTCACCTTATTTTACCCGTTATGTGTAGTATTGCTGGAATCCCCAAGGTTCAGATTTAACTTACGGTCAGAGGTACTTCATTGCCATCTGACACCCTACATCTAAAGTGCAACTTTTCTGCCTCTTATTTTCTGACTCATTCTGATTGCCCTCCCTCAATGTCCTTGAAGACTTCTGAAAAATAGGGCGAGAAAATACTCATTCATGCACTTAAGTAAAAAATTGCTTTCCTTTTCATGTAAATTATTTAAGAGGACAATACTGTAAAAGTGCAATCTCTCTTGATTTTTCACAGATTAACTTCTAGTCACTATTTTTTTTTCTTTACACTGACTTACATGCTTGTTCTCACAGTGACTTCCATGCTTTCCCATTAAACTAGATTAAGACAGAGTATAGAAACAGTTGTGTATAAATAGGTTGATAAAGTAATTTTGAAATACAAAAAAATTTCTGTGAATATAACTATCTCCTACCAAAGCGGTCTCTCAGCCTGTGGCAGGACCTAGATTGCACTGGAAATGCGTTGACCTCTCCTGAAGTCTGTGGAGGGAACCCCTTCCACCAAACCTCAGTATCCCAATGGTTCTCTCTGGTAAGGGCAAACCCAAAGCCTCTCTCGAGATCAGACACATCCACGTGGCACACACAGGGCAGGTAAATGGCTGGCCAGGGCTGTGTTACCTGGAGGCTTCCCAGCCAGCCTGAGAGCTGCTCCACGGTCTGCTCACCCAGAGCTGTACAGGCTCTCTCTGACCTCCTATAGCTCACTGAAGACCTGACTTTGAAACAGTGAAACTCTCCACCTACTGAATGGCTTAGTCACTGTCCTAACACAACAGTGGCCTTAGATTTTTTTGTTAATTTTCCAGACGATCCAAAGAACAGATTGTTATGAACTCTTAAGTAATATTTATGAATGTAGCCTGGTGTTACTCACACGACTGAGATTCAAAAGGCTGTGAACAGGCACAATTTTATAAATTAAACAGAAACACAGTTGAACTAACAAAACACATAAATATTAGTGGAAGAAAGGATAAGATAAAAGTAAGTTATAACTGTGAAATTTCCGTACTCATTGAAATCCCTTTGCCCCCATGTCATTACCATCCTAGAAAATGGATTTTAGACACATGATGCTGACTCTAGTTTTACTTCCCCATGCTGAAATGCAGGAATAAATCATGTCTTCTTCCAGCACCTGCATCTTATGATCTGCTGCCTACAACAGCTCCATGAACACATCTTGATTTTGCAGCTCCCAGAGGTCTTCTGTCCATCAATGCATAAGCAACATAAATAGATACTGAAAAGTTTGGATCAGTTGGTCCAGAGGGCTTTCTCATGGCTTTGGTAACCAGATTTCAAAGGGCAGTGGTGAAAAGCATGCAGGTATAGGAAATTCACTTTTATATACACAGTTGACTGCGACAGCAAGACACCACTAAAAGGGGCCACTGTCTAGGAAATATGCATCCTAGTGGAGTCACTGTCAGACAGACTTCCCTCTCCACAGAGAAGTGGAGCTGCAGGAGAGGGATGAAACTGAATGCTTAATGCTGTGTTTCTCCTTTCCAAGAATTTGTAAGTATTTTCAACCGCAACAGAGTGGAAGAAGCATTAGTCTTGCACATGCCGAAAGCAGCCACAGATGCCAATTTCTACTACAGTGAGCTCAACGAGATCACAATGCTTCCAATTAAACAGTTGATTAAATAAATTAGATGCATTAAAGTTCTTAAAAGGTTAAATATAATGTTTCAATTTTAGGAGCTTGAGCGAGCCTGTCATCTGGTATTTCCAATTTCATATCAACCAAACTGACAATAGTTTGGCAACTAAACATTTATCTCATTCTTTCCTAAACCCATATACAACTATTCGGTTTTCAATTCCCCAGGTCCTTGAAATGTAATGAAATTTCCACTTAATTTGAAAAGGTGTAGTAGACCATAGTTGTACATGCTCTGCTTTCTTAACAAAAACAACAGACGTTATTGTTTAGAGATTAATGAGAATTGTTACCTGCAATATATGTACATCTAAGGTTATTATCGTCTCTGTATTTTATTACTTGGTTTGTATAACAACTTTGATATTTTCTTTGTAATACATCTGACAGGTCTGTTACACCTTGCCTCCCTGTTATTTTTATGAAATTATTAAGATTACATAGATGGAAAATGAAGTTACAAAAGACCTGAAGTGTATTAAAAATATCACACAGCTATGGCCTATGGCAGAATCATGCATGCTCATATATGCCCAACAGACTTTTTGTGTAATTACTCTTTGCAATCCACCTCTGACTGAGGTTCCATCACACCCCTGTGTAGGATACTTCAGATTCCCACAATTAGAAAACTTTCCTAAAATCTAATAAAATTCTTGTTTATTGCTAACACAGCAGGTTCTTATTGTGTCTCTCATGGTGACAACAGAGAACACTTGATCACTCCTCTCATCTCCAAACAGCTTTTCTGAAGAAGAAGAAATGTTATGTCTTCTCCCTTTTTTTGCAGACTAGACAAATCCAATTCCTTCAATCTTTCCCTAGGGAAAACATTTACTAAACCTATCATTCCTCTTGTTCACCTCCAGGGCAAAAGACAGAATATGACAGAAAAGGAGTTTAGCAAAGGTTAGGCAAGCTGAACAGTAATTTTTAACAAAATACAACAGCCTGATCAAATACTGACAGAACTGCAAAAGACAATGAAATTTTAGAATAGGCATCCAGGGCTTGTTCTCAGCACCACCAGCTGTTTCAACACTCAACTACAAAAAAAGAAAAAAGAAAACCAGCATTACTGCTAGCCAAGAGTGCTCCTTCTTTTTGACACACAATATAGAGAAATCACTAGAAAAGACTTGTGCTTTGGCAGTCAGGGAAGGTCCACAAGGAACTCAACCCCAAAACGTTCAAGGTTCCACAATACATAAAGATCAATAACATACCTGAGAGATACTGCATTAGGTCCATAGATCTCTCTCACTGCTGTCAAATCAGCCTCCAGCTGTGGGTGCTTGTGAAGTTCTCCATCATAGCTAACCTACCAGGAAAAAAGGTATCCTAGGAGTTTTTATTTATTTCATTACTGGCACCTGATCTAGGCTCTTTAAGGTTCCCCCTGCAAAATATGCTGCATAAAGATTCCTTAGCATCATGCTCAGAAAGGACACTGTGTTGACAAGCTGAAGCATTGAGGTGGTCTAGCTCTGCTAAGCAACGAGATTTGCAAAGCAGGCACCTCTGCATTGAAATTTTTTTAAGGTCTCACTCCTGTCTGTGGGAAGAGAAGCTACAAAGGACTTATCCCTGTCTTGTCCTAGCACACTTGTGCATTTTAAAACTGTTTAGTAGGAGAAGAACCAGATTTCCCCAGTCATATCATCCCAGTCCAGCTACCAAAGGACAAAGGTTTGCTCCCTCTTGCTTGTTGTCACATTCTCAAATATATTAGACATAGAACGCCTTGGGCTCAGCAAGAGAAGCACAAAACTATTCTATATACTAAGTGTCTCAGCATCTAAATTACATTTTCAGCCTACCCATTGTCTATATTCTATTTTTCAGCCCAATGATATCAGATGAAAAAAATAATAGGAAAGAACAGTTTTCCATTTTAAGTATTTTACCAGAGAAGGTGTAAAGAAACATGTATTTAGACATCACCTCCATTTTTTTCAAAAGCTACATGAAAAATCTAAAAAGTTATGTTAGTACTTACACTATAAGCAAAACTTGTGGCTGGTTCGGTTGGACTGTATGAAGTCAAAACAATTAATATTCTCCTATCTTCTACAAGGACCAAAATACCTCTTAAGGCTTGTAACAATCTATTCACAGTCTACTACAACTTTCTCCTTAACCAATATGCTCCTGATTGTGTGAACCTAACTCTATCTCTTCACAACAATTAGAATGACAGTAATCAGACAAAAGTCGATGAACTCCCTAGATTTGGACAGAAATGAGAGCAGGATTTGGCTTTGACAAATTCAGAGAGAAAAGCATAAGATTGTAATTTACCCCTTTAGACACATATATATCTCTTTATACAGGAATTCCTGCAGAGAATTCTTGCTATTGCAGAACTATATCTAATTGCAGTACTGTTTCCTCCATTTCTGTAGGAGATCAGTGCTGTGCCACTTTCAGCTCTGATATCTAGAGATGTACTTTTCAACCTAATTAAATAAATTTCAATAGAATTAAAATAATAATCAGCTTTTCACATGTGAAAATTAGCAAAGAATAATTTGATTAGACTGAGAATTCTTCAACTATAAGGTACAGAATTCATCAGTATAGCATAGGCATGTGTTTATCAGAGATATCTATATTCATGACCAGAAGCGTATAAGCCAAGTATCCCTCCCTTGTTTGGGCAGGCATGTCAGAACAATTTTCCAAGTAGAAAAGGCATGGGAAGAAAACCTTTATTATAGTGGGTTTTTTCACTCTAGGTAGGAGCAAACCAATCCTTTTTACATGCTCATTACTCAAAGATGACTTTTTTAAAGATGCATAAATAATTGCTGTTCTGCTTCCAAAGAGAGCACAGCAATCATTTCACAAGTCATAGCTGTGGTGCACTCACCACCTTTCTTGGACCTAAACCACATTTTTTTTAATCAGTTTTATGTACGAATAATAGTAAAATCCAAAAGGAATGATAAGCAGAAGACTGAACTGCTCAACATAATGCTTTCTCCAATCTATTTTCTGATATTAAGAGGTTATGAACTCAAAAAGGAAACAAAGCAGTGTTCTGGCAAATTTTAAGAACACAGTATGGTATTTTCCATGCCTGAATTAGTGCCACAGACATGCTGATGTACGCAGAAGAGACTGCCAGAGTCTTGTATATCATCTGCATGTGCAAGTATGTCCTGTAACTGAAGCACAAGAGAGAGGGAGAGATAGTGCCAAATGCAGTAGTACTATGGTTTCAATCTCCTGTTCTCATTTGCAAAGGCAGAAGATAGAGATTCAAAGCAAGAATCAACAAAGAGTTGCAGAGAAAGTAAATACAAAAGCTAAAAAATCTGATAATTTTGCTGTCTGTGCTTAGGAAGTCTCAGTTTTTAATCTGAGACCTGATTCAGATTATTTTGTCCCATATAATGCAAAAGGTTGCATTTTTAAAGGAGATTAAGCGATTTACAAACTTAAATCCCATTGAAAATCAATAGGACTTAGGCTATTGAATCACTTAGCTACTTTAAAGTATTTATCCATTAAATCCTTAGGGAGGATTATAAGCAGGTGCCTAGGAAGTGGCTATAAACATTTAACTTATGACCAAAAGGTTGTATCTTGTTTTCACTGACCATCAAATGCCATTTCCCATCTTCCATGGTCCTTGTTTCATCATCAGCTGCTCTCTTCTCTTTCCAGCTGTAACCACTTAGAGATGCTAAGAATTATCCCTGACCTTCACCTTTCCCAACTGTACTGCAAATGATTACATTGGCATCTGTTCCCACTAAACTCAGTATTTTTGTCCCCTTTCGCTGTGGGCACAGCACATGCTTGTCTCAAATGAAGGAGCTTGCCTTGCTTGTTCCCCTCATATACAGTCAACCATTTTGTCTTCCCAACACACCTGGTGCTCACTTAATAACTCTTACAATCACTTTATTCAAAAAAGGATTATTCTTTTTATCTCTTGAGGGACTTTACTCACTACTGATTTCCTATTTATTTTCTGAGTGCTCAGTATTTCCTTTAATTCTACAGGCCTTATTTAGAATTTTGTCTTTTTGACCATGAAATTCTAAATTCAAAATTTCCTTTTTTTTCCTCTCTTGTTAAATACACTTTCTATAACATCTTGTTTGTTTGTTCTCCTTATCTTGCCTTCTGAATATTCTATACTCAAGAGATTCACAAGCATCTGATATTGGGGTTTTTTTGCTGATCTAATTGTATTTTTTTTTCCAGTTATAATTCCTTCAATCAAATGTATTACCTTAAAAAACTGACAATGCAACATAATGTGGCTTCCACTTCAAATATAAGGCAACGAAATTCTAACCAGTATTGCCTATTACACAGCTCTTTTACATCCTGCAAAATGATGTACTGCTTTCTGTGTTCATATCTCATAGGCAGCATTAATAATATTTATACATTCAGTTGGGCACTGGCAGGCATCCTTTACCAAACATATTAGTGCTGGTTCAAGAAATAAGCAATCCCAGCTGTTTGCTGCCTTTTCCTTCACCTTGAAGTTACTGCCATTTCTGCAGAGTTGAAAAATGGAGCCAGTACACAGAACTCATCACTACAAGGCAAAACCAGAGGATTCCTTCTCGCATGCAGATTAAATAAGACATCGCTTTTCTTACTGAAGTATGTGTACATGGTCCTCCCCAGCGCTCCGTGGGGCAGCAAGAGTTGCCAGCTAAAGGGAGGCAATTCCTGCAGTCATTTCTAAAGTGAACATGAGTCAACACCCCATGTCAGTTATTTCTGACACTTGAAAATATATTTTTTCAGTTCCTGTTTCAATACCACTTTTAATAGCTTTTTAGGGGCGTGGGTTATTTTTTTTTTTTAGAGTAAAGCACTTCAACACGTATTGTGGGCTAAAACCCCACCAGGCTGTTGGGTCTGCAAGATAAGAGACTCAGCAATGTCCTGCTCATCAGCATCCCATGCTCTCTACACCGACCCAACCGGCTGGCACTGCTGGCAAACTCCTGCGGCCTTGGCTCTGCACCCAGGACATGGATGGCTTCAGCCTCAAGGCCCAGGCAGTGACAACTTTCATAAACAGCAACTGTCATTTGTTTAAATGTTCATAAAAATAAACAGTTCTAATAACATAAGTGAGGAATGATTCCTTTGGGGGAACAGTTAGACTAAAAAGATAAGAAAAATCTGAATAAAGAGACTAGCAGCCTGAAGCACTCTATTGACACTGCAAAAGGGAAAGAGATGAAGAAATCTTATTTCCCAATACAGAAAAGAATGTAACAATAACTAACTCTGCTGAGAGAGCAAGAAGGAAAGACACAGAGCAGTACATTCATGTAAAAACATGCAGCATTTTTCAAGGTGAATTTAACTGTTGAGCTCAGAAAAAGAATGGACTATTGCCTAGATCAAAATTGTTTCATAATAATCATTTTCAGCACTGAATTGAAGTGCTGTTGACTTTACAAAATGGCAATCCTCCAGAAGGAAACAGATTTGGATCCAGCCTGACTTCCCATTTGTATCAATAATGGGACAGGCTTTAAAGAGAGAATATCTATTTCCTGGAAGTAAGCAACCGGCTTCTATTTTCAAACATTCTGAGGAGTACTTGCTTTTCTTATTCTTACAGCTTTGCAAATGTAAAAAACTAATCTTATTTTGAATTTGATATAAATATACAGTGTAATATATTCTATATTTCTGCTATAAAATATTGTGTATATATACACATGGCATTCTGTTTGATGTTGGATTAAGATAAGAAATTAATTATTATCATAAATTTAAAATGGAATGAACGACAGAAGCTTTCAAATATTAATCTCTTGAACTTGTGCAGAAATTTCCTTCATTACCTGTCCTCCATAATAAAATTCCTCAGAATCATTATCTCCTTCAGAGTCTTCTTCAACTGTGCTGCTGTGCCGTGATTCCTTAATGGAACAGGAAAGTTAACAGTAATACAAGCAATGTACTTATCTCACATTTATAATTCTAATTGTAACTACAGGAATTAAGCTTTTACAAATAAGCTCATGGCACCCTTTATTAAGAGATCTTTTAGTATAATTTTTCCAGAAAAGTACTAATGGCCTGTTTTAAGAACAGCGAAATATCAGACAAAACAAGCACCTACTAACTAGGTACGTAAAACCACCCTGATTATATGTTGGAGACATAATACTTTGCCTGGCTACAGAGACAGCATGGTATTTTAAGGAACTGGGGACCTCAGTAGACTATGCAGGATACTTCACTATCTGCTTTGGCTAAACAAAGCATAATTTACCCACCAAGACAGGTTCTGGACTTAATTAATTTGGTGTTTCAGTGACCTAATTTATTTTACTTTATTCTGGTAAATCAGTTGTAAAAGTTTAAGGAAATAATTCAAGTCCAAGCATGGGATCTCTTAAGTTCCCTTCTGTGAGAAACTTGACACATTGCTGCTTAATTGTTAAACAGAAGTTCCAGCCTGTTGCTGAAGAAGTTCGAACTTAGTTTTCTGACTAGCTCTGTTCTGAGACCTTGAAAATTAAGGATTAGAAAGTAATATGCTTATCCAAGTAAAACCTGCTCGAAATAGGCTGCTCTGTGACTAATTGCACTCAGGTAAATAGAACTGATCCTAGTACAGACTGCAACTCAGCATGAGCTGAAGTGTTATATTCTGCTTCCCCTCAACGGAACTTTAACTTATGTAATTCCTTGAAGACATTAATTGTTATTTCTAGGCCCTATGCTGACAAGGATCCCTAAATAACACCTTTTAAAATCATAATTCCTCACTTCCACCTGAACACCATGTAATTACTGCTTATTTTGTGTTTATGTCCTGCACAGAACTGCCATAATGGAATAGAAATGTATGAATTGAAGAATAGAAGTTACCCCTAAATCCCATATATTGGTAAATGACAAATATACCCTTATCACCAATTTCTATGGTCAGACATTCTAATCCCATTTCCCTACCTTTGCTTCTAAATTTCTGATCTATTCACTGTACGAATACATAGATCAAAAATTGTATTTCAGCCAACTGAACAGCAATTTTCTACAACAAGGTATAAAAATAATTTGTGCTTCTACTTCACTGAAAAGAAACAAAGTGACTTCAGTCTTCTTTGTTTACAATAACCTTAGTTCAAGGGGAACTCTGTGTTAAAGCAGAACTCAACTGAATAAAAATTAAACACAAACCAAAGTGAAATCAAACCCTTGCATTAGAATAGTGGCAAACCCATCCTATCCTAATCAAACCTCTGTCTAGCCAACAGAAATCGACAGTTAGAAATGTTTTCAAAAGTTTTTTTTTCAGTATTTTCATATCTAAGTACCTCATTCTACTAAAAACAAAAGCTCAAACTCTGTCCCATAGAAGCTAACTATATCTCAAGCTTTTAATCAAATGGGTAAATTCTTTCTGCACTTGAATTTTTCTAATGTTTACCGAGCACTGAATACAATGACGAGGAAGTAGAAGCAAAGTATTTCCAATGCAGCTTTTTATGTCAAATTAGATTTCACCTACTAAAAAAACCCAACCATATGCATTAGCGTATCTGGGCATGTTTATCTCCCCTTCACAAGATCAAGTACCAATGGGAGCCCAAAAAGCAGCTGCCCAGAAACTCAGTAACCACCCTTATCAAAGGGAGTGTTTAAGTCAAGCACCTGACTTCTTCCTACAGTGCTCAATTTCTTGCTTGGCGTAGGAGCCTATGTGGCACTTTCCTTCAGCCCATAACACTGTCAAACTCTGCAGACTACACATTAATGTCATTTTTTTTGTGAGTTAATGTCTCAATGTTAGTTGAGTTAATGTCTCAGATGACTGGTCTGACACCCACGCCAGAGGTACAGCACAAATACAACCATGACTGGAAGGCCTTAATACTCCAGAGACCACTCATGATGAATACAGTCATGCAAAGGTCTGGAACCTTTAGCGGGGCTGCTGTAGGCCACATGAAGCAGCAGTGAGCTAATAAATGGGATAAGGTCCTGTGTGCAAGAGCAGGTTAAAAGGTAACAGCATCAACGATCTACTTCTCCAGGAGAGCTATTTTTTTAGGGCAGATAGGGTCTATACCACTGTTGAACAAAAAATGAAATAAATGTCAAAAACGTACTTCCTAGGATGGGAGCATCCCTATCTCAACTAAGTGATTCACTGGTTAATCCATGTATGAAACCCAGAGAACTACACTCATCTTCTAAAACATGTAAACGTGTACAGTTTGCATAACAACACATTTGATAGGAAATCTATGGTAAACATTCATGTTTTATTATTTTCTATTGTTTCTTAAAATAACTTCTGTTAAAATATGCATACAAGAAATACATACCTCTCCATTCTCCCTTTGCAATTTTGATTTTATGGATAAGCAGCAGTTGACATCACTGGTTTTTCTTAATTCTTAAAAGAAAAGGAAAAATAGGGAACATCTATGAAAAATGTGAATTAATTTTGCATATGCAGACTTGAAATACTTAGTTGCAGTAGTAGAGCAAATAAGGAACAAAAAGTTACAGATATGAAAAGCATCAAAGAGTTTACTATATAACAGTCTAAAATTAAGAAGCCCCTATGTGCCCTTAACTGTGAAATGAAACTCAGCTCCTCTGTCTAGGAGATCTGTTTTTCCTGATCTGTGATTTACAATTTAGTGCCATTCATTAATTTGGTATACTTTAAAAAAGAATGAAAAATCAAAACCACTCAGCAAAATTAAATCAGATCATCTTCTATAAAAAACTTAGGTTTTAATTCTATTTTAAATGACAGGATTTATTTCTTTTTAAATTACAGAAATATTTGTAAGTAACATTTATCTTAAACTTCTGACTATAACAGCCAGTTTTTGTTTGGGTGCCACTGCACTGACTTCAGTAAAATTATTCTTGATTTACATCCGTGTAACTGAGATCAGAGACTGAAGATCATCCTGGTTTTCCAGTGGAATTCAAAGTAATTCTATGTTATGCAAAAATGCCCGAAAGCATTTTAATAATAATAAAAATACTGCAAAGTCAAGTGTTCCTATCTGAAGAACTGCCAGAACTAAGACTGCTCTATGCAGTCTCTCCTGCAGCCTGAAATCATCAGGGAATTTGTCTGCTAAAATCCAAAAAGTTTCTATGGATATGCACAATATATTGCATGAATGTGACTATATGTCTGAAAAGCATAGTCTTTCATGTATCAACTACTTTTTGAAAGTATGGAAATAATTTCAAATGTGAGGTTCCCAAAATCACTGGAAAAAAAAATGTGTTTTTTTTCTATAGTCTCATTTAGTGAAACAGCTGAACCTTTTTGTCTGAAATTTCCTGAAACAATTCACCAGAGGCAATGGTAGTTATACACTGTTTCATCCCCAATGGTGAAGATTTAGCGAAGGTTTAAGCAAGTGAGCATGAAAACTTATAATTGGGAGATATTAAGCACCTCTAACTGTATTCAAGGAGAATTGCTTTAGCACAGACTGCAAGACATTAAAAGAATAAAAAATACTATGCCTACACAATCGTGGTGATCCCCAAAAGAAATATTTTAATTTCTTCTATTCTGAAATGTAGGACAATTTGCTATGGCAAGACTGTGAGAAAACAGCAAGCTGTGTAGCTGCACACAGTAACATATCTCCCTTTAAGTGCAGGCAACATCTTGTCTTTCCTCAGAAAATACGAACTTGATAAAACACTTGGGACATAAGATTACCTGTAGCAATTTGGTGGAAAATTACTGGAATTGGCTCTGTTGTAACTAACACATCTTCATCGTTATCAGAACTGGAAACATAAGTGTTATCTACGAAAGAAAAACACCTTGCATGGTGATGTCTAGTTGTCCTCTGCCAGCCCCTTCCCACATTGCCCATCCCACCCTTGTACTATAAGAAAGCACTCCCCACACAGTTATGGAAGCCGAGCACTATCATCTTCCTGGCTTTTGTTTTTTCTCTTGAGATTGCTAGTGAAAAGAAAAATACCAAAAGGATGGAAAATTTGGATCCAAATTTTATACAAGGAAACCCCTGGAGTCCCATGTCATGGCTTTTGTGAATCACAACCAGCACTGCTCTGAACTGTTCCGTAACACTTATGGGGGCTTGAGCCAATCTTTTCCAAATGAAAAATTGTTCTATGCTTTTTGCTATGTCTGACACTAAAACTCAAGCTAGATCCACTGTGCAGAGTGAAGGCTGCACTGAGAGCTGGGTGTTAACCGCCCACTATGCAAAATACCTGTGCCTCATTTTGCCTAGTCACATAAAGGTTGTTTGAAGTATGTTGTAATCAGTGGGTAACTTTTCCTGTGCCTGATTCAGGAAAAAAATAAATTCCTCCCACTTAACAAAAACATTAGATATGGATATGAATATGGAAAGTCTATCACAAATTTTCTTAAAAAATGTAGGGATTTGGCTGAGGGGTGTGTGGGGTGGTTTTTTGTTTGGTTTCTCTTTTTGCTTTTCAACAATGTTTAGTAACAACAAACAAGAAGCAGGAAGCTTTTATGTAGTATCTGCAGAAGCTGATTTTGCATGAATTGCTGAACTGCCTATGAAACCAACAACATTTTATTTTCGACTGATCTGGGCTGAATTGAAACTTATGCTCTAGAGCAGAAAGGCTGACAATTAAGATAATCACAGATAAAGAGACAAATAAGAGAACTGAAACAAGGACTTGATCTATCATAATTCCGAACACTCTGGTCCCACATCAGCAAAGTGCATGAACTCACATGTAATTTTAAGCATACTGCTGTAATCTCAAAATCTTTGACCACAGTGCTTCCAGTGAAATGTTAATGATGTTAAGATTAATTGAGCAGTAAATTCAATCATATTACCCTTTGTATCACAGTGGGTTTTAGCAACCTAAATCAAGACGAAGCCCTGGTGCTGCCACCCCTTCTCACACAGGCGTGCCAAAACTAGCAAACTAGCAGCTGCACTGCCATACACGGACGGGCGTGTGGGGCTTTCCCACCCTGTCGTCTGTGAAACAGCCTTTCTGCCACATTCACACATATCAACTGAGTCTGACACTATCCCACACCTTCGCCTACTTCCAGTCCTGCACTGTCCCATGAGGTAATCCGAGTCACCTGCACTCAGCTCAACACACATCTATTGCGTGCAGGCAATTACTGCAGGAGGCTGACACTGCTTTTCCTGGAGCACTGCACTCCTGCAGCTGCACACAGCAACCTGCTCCACCAGCTCAGTCTGTGTCTGCTTGGCTATGCACTTGGCACACAAATGCGTTTTAGAGCCACAGCATCAAGCGAATAAAATGGGGTCCCTTCAGCCACCTGCCAGCATTCACTCCTTCTCCCACTTTTGTCTGTTGGCAGGAAAGGCTGTGAACTATGCCTCCAGGGCAGCTGCATCTTGCCCTCTCCACAAACTCGTGCCTTCAAACTATTCGAATGCTTCACATATTCCTGTTATCATTTTAGTGTCAGCCTCACCATGCTGGATGGTTCTGGGCATATACAACACAGTGCAACTCCTTTCCCAGGTTTGGGAGCGGAAATTACTGCTATAGAGTTTAATGAGCTGGAATAACAGAGGCCACCATTTGGCTCTAAATATACCTAACACCACATATATGGATGGGAGAAAGGAAATCCATGTGCTAGAACTTGCTGCTGTATGAAAAAGTAGGAAAACCAATATGTGCTCTACTGAATATACCAAGATATACAAATATGGAAAAAAGGACTGCTCAATTACAGGTTTTATAGATTTTAAGTGTATTTTTATGCCTATTGTCATTCTTTCTTGGCAGCTGGATAATATGATTTTCACTGCCAAGTTTTTGTTTTCCTTTTCTATTTGGCAGTCATTAGGGTTTTTTTCTTTCCTTCCATCAGCCTAATGAAACTTGAAATTAAGATACTGATTTTGGTTTGCTTTCTTCAACATCCAGTTTCTAACACACTACACCCCAGAACACCTCTCTTAAGATAGTGCCTGGACCTAGTAGCAGGATGCAGCAAACTACTTGCTGCCAAACCGGTTCTCTCCCATCTCTGCTGCAATCTAATGAGGTCTAATAAAAGGATGTTTTTGTTTACATGTGTGTAACCCACAAATCACTAGGACAAAAGACTACAGAAGTTCTACAAGTTTATGGCAGCCAACACGTATCACTCCAAACATATATTCATTAGTAAAATGCTTGATGCTGTAATGGTTCTCACAGGAGTCATGATCCACTCATATTAATGGGACTTTCGTCTACTCATCGATGTTATATTCTGTAACTGCTCCTCAGGAGCATTATTTTTCCTCAGTTGTGTCAATGTTATGAGAAAACAGTTACAGAGATATTTTGCTGGAACTGTTATTACCTCCCTTTAAAATTTTCAGTGATATTTTCACAATTTCAGCG
The DNA here is from genome assembly GCF_034619465.1 of Leptosomus discolor. NCBI lineage: Eukaryota > Metazoa > Chordata > Aves > Leptosomiformes > Leptosomidae > Leptosomus > Leptosomus discolor. The sequence continues at coordinate 75,946,982 of NC_141419.1, forward strand.
ATGTATATATAACTTTGAGACATTACTGTCTCAACACTATTCCCATTAAGTTCTTCAGCGTGTCTTTGTAAGCCTATTTTTAGCTTTCACTCATAATTATGAAACTTTCAAACACCTCCCATTATTGAAAGTTGTCATGTCATATTACACTTCCCATAGGTATGATTTAATGCTCAGCTGTTTGTAATTTTCTGATGCTTTATGAAGCAATTCAGCAATAACTACACACTGTTACCAGTGCCAAAGCTGTGATGCTGCACACATTAACAGAAATGCAGGGAGCTAGAGTATATGCAGCACCCAAAGCTCTTATAGTATCTCAAATTTACTTGTGGTGGTACCACTTTTGGCTGCATGAACATCATTTGTATAGTAACTTAATGTCTTCTATTTTCATATATTCAATGCATGCATTCACAATTTATCTGATGATCAACTCTGACAACCTTCTCCTGCATTTGGTATAGATGCACACTAAGATACTTAAACTTTGATCTGCAAAGATTTATTCTGTGAGAAATTTAATTTGATGAGCATGTGCTGCTCTGAACTCTATCAACTAGCAGCAATACTTGAAGATCATCTTCTAGTTGAGGAGGACATCAGCACAGAGCTTCCCGGACTTGACACCATCGGGCCCTGACACGTCCCTGAAACATCCCTTAAAATACACGCCAGGGAAGAGAGGCACAGCAGCAGTAATTTTAAGTTACAGATTTAGGACAAAGAGAGGAGACAAAAAATCTGTCTCACCAAGTCAAAATGAGCACTTTTAGGATCAAAGCTGTAAAATGGCAAAGAGTTATTATCATTCCTAACACACTGAACACCTCTTCATCACAAAGCAAACATACATCCTGCAAAAGCTTGAGATACAAATGAAATCAGGTCTTTCAAAGCCTTGAAGCGTTAGATTTTAATCAGCGAACATGTGCAGCTGCTTTACTTTCCACTCCCCCCCCAGTTAGCTACAGTGTAAAATGTTCAAATTCTATCTGGCTTTAAAATATACATGGAGATGGCAAAGAATAGTCATTAGGTTTTAGAGCCACCAAAGTTACTCAGGCTTGTAGGCCATCACGGAATGATGCAAGGAGCATTCATTAGAGAAGTTTGAGGTCTGTCAGACAGAAGAGTTTGCTAGGAGATGAGACCTCATGTGCTGTGGGAGTAACTGCTGGTTCAGTGATTCATCTTGCCATTCAGTTAGGGGTTCCCAAAGATCAAGTTTTGTGACATTTCATAAAACAAACTTAATAACATATGATGAAGACTACTTTCAACTATTTGTCCCTCTGTTCACTGTCAAGTCAATGAAGTAATCAGTAAATCAATTTATCACTGGTATAACTGTGTATTTTATGAATCTGTTTCTCCCCTTACTACATGTTGAATAGATTATTATTAGTAGCCGTTTTCTCTCCAGTTTTTATTGGTAAAAAAAGCTCTCATAAAGGTTTTTGGCATTCTTTCACAGAATCCATTGTATTTAGCATCACTGCTGACGCTGATTTCTCTCTATATGTACTTCAAACACTCTGGTGTTTTGAACAGGCATTGTCTACCGCTTATCGGTGAAGAAGATCAAAGCCTCACTTCTTTAGAGATTCTAAAAGAAACAAGAAAATTTTCTTCTAGCAATATTATAGAGATGTTATGGATAATGATCAAAAAAGGCCAGAGGGTTTCATATCATTCATGGTACTTACACTATTAAATAATTCCAGGTGCAAAATACACAATATGGTGCAATCCAACAGTATTACCATGTACCTTTACTTGCACAGCACCTGTCTGCCCGCATCCCCACCTCCCTCTCCTGCTTCTGCTAACCTGAAGTACCTGTGCAGGCTCTTTGTGAAGGAAATCAGGGAAATAAGCTAGCTGAAAACTAGCTTTTCCTCTTGCCTGGCTGCCTTTCATGTGAATAATTACCCTTGTCGAGATTGGCTGCATGGTTACACAAATGGTTTTGCCAACTCAGCTCAGAGCATGAAAAGGAGGCAGGACTGAGCAGCTGGGAGCAGCTTTGTAAGCTTACGTTACCAAAGACATAACCACACACTCTCAGGCTCCAACTGACCCTGAGAAGCATCAATGCACAGTCCACAGGCTTAACTTGAAGCACGTGAGTAGTCTCATTAAGGTCTAATGCAGAAGTGCTTTGCTGGCCCTGTGCCAGACCTTCAGCCTCTTGAAAGAGCAAGCTTTATCTACCATGCCAAAGAGGAGTTGGGCACTTTCTCACTCCTATCACTGCTGGCTCCAGACACACAAAGCATCACAAGCTCCGGTCTCTGTAGACTTGTGAACCAGGTTTTCTTACCCTGACCCAGCTGTTAAATGACACCTGAAAAGGAGAAATGACTGGAGAATGGAGAATGATTAGCACAAGGATGCACCTGGGAGACATCAACACCCTTTCAGATATTCTCATCTGAATACAGCAAATTGCATAACATGCATAGATGTCATGGACAAGAATGTTGCACTGTACCTGGGTAATCCTCAGAGACATGCACGGAATAGGATACACTGTAAAAAGAAAAAAAAACACAACAACAGAATTAATAACAACAACATGAAATGATGGTGTAACTTTTTTTTTCCTGCTCCAGTATTATTTTATGTTTATTTATAGGTTCCTGACAGTTTCCAGGACAGAAGGTAACAGCTACTTTGATGACGTTTCAAGTGCTTAGCAGAAAAAAAGAAGTGTCTTGCCTATTTTGAAAGCTTACTTTGCTAAACTGGCACATCCCAATTTCAACCTTCTTAAAAAGAATATGAAGACTGCATTATATTCACTTTAAAGTAATATTTCACGCTATCTGTATTTATGCTTTAAAAAGTTGCTTTTTAAACACCAGAACTAGAAAAGTCCAGTTTTCCCTGCATCTGGTTATTGGCACTGTCTCAAGACTCAGTAGGAAGCCTTTCTTGCTGGCTGGGGCACTTTTGTATGTTCCTGTTAGTTTCAGCAAAGGATCTGGATGGCTTCGGCTCCTTTGTCTCATCAAAATCCCATATTTATAACAGTTGTGCCAATTTTATTTGATACCTGTACCTCTTTGTCAAGCTGAGTTCTAATCAAACTTGAAAGAGCCATGGTCATACTAAGGGTAGCTTCTCTATATGTATTACCTGAATCTGTTTCATCAGAAAACAGTCATACAAACACACCATGCTGGTCCTCCAGCTCAGCCCACATGTAATTTCCCCACCACCCACTGAAATCTTCACTAAAATCACTGCTGAGAGCAGGACAAATGGGCATGGTGGTCTGCTCAGTTATCTAACTACCTTTTGATTTTTTTTTAGGCTAATATGCGTCTTCATTTTGCATCAAAAACATTCAACTCTGCAGCATGCTGAAAGCTTTCTGTTGTATAATTCATGTTCTTTCCACTTCTAAATCCTATAAATTGTATGTGTCAACTTACACATTTAAATAATACATGGTGTGTGTTCTTATCTGTAGTGAGTTAAGCAGACAAAGGCAGGATGGCGCAGCCCTCTATAAATTTGGGTATGTATTGTACATTGCTGAAAACTGATTCAGTGGCTCTTTCTAAATTACATGAAAACAGCTTCCATGTATATTATAAAATACAACCATGTATGAATTTTTTCTTTTTCTCTCTCAAGGACTTCCATTAAATGAGCTCCATTTTCACAATCCAACGACTGTAGGAGGCAATCAATACGGAATAGTAGGTCCTGCACATTGTCTTCCGTAAGACAATTGATTACTGCACAGCTCTGTCACCTGTTTTTGCACATCATCTATTCTAGTGTAATTCATTTTACGTATTGTTTGACTAAGAGGCAGAGATGCCTGTTTCTTCAACAGCTGCAAATGTTCAAATAAATTGAAGCAGAAAGAATGTTTATTATAGCTAACAACAGATTTGTCATACAACTCTTGATAGCCTCAGTCAAGCCAGAATTAAATCCCATCACTGTGTAAATTCAACATTTTGTGATTTTTCTCTTTTAATTATTTTTCAGACATTTGGAACAGGCAGCATCTGTATCCCATAATCTTAAAGCATTTTCACTAAAGACTGGGGTATTTAAAACTAATTAATCTGTCATGGCGTAAAATATCACTATTTTAAACAGGGAAATATTCCAAAATTATGAAATGTATCTCGGTGCAGTCATGTGTGCAGAATTTTACCCTGTGGTGCAAAAATACCCACATGACCTCCAACACCCCTCCCTCCCCCCAAGAAGTTAACTAAGGGCCTATTCTTAACAAAACCCATCTTCTAGATGTTACATTTGTAATCATGACTTCTTCCTTCTACTACCGAAAATGGTACTTCAGTCTTACTCTTTTAGACTGGCTGCTTGCACATCTCTTTGCTGCCTCTACAATTGCTGTGTATGGGTTTGTTTGACTTCTGTTATATAGGATTATCTTCAAGTGTGGACTTTTATTCAAAGAAAAGAAAAATCTTTCTAGAACTCACTCCATATTCTAATTTTAAAAACATCTCAATCCAATTGAAAAGCTACAGCAAAGCAGGGAAATTCCACGTACGTATCAAAAAAAAAAGTTCTTCATACTGAGAACAGAACTTAATCTGGCTACTGTGGTAAAAGACAATAAAAATGTTTTTATAAATACATTAACAACAAAAGGAGGACTGAGGAGACTCTCCATCCTTTATTGGATATGGGGGGAAAGAGAGTGACAAAGGACGAGGACAAGGCTGAGGTACCTAATGCCTTCTTTGCCTCAGTCTTTAATAGTCAGACCAGTTCTTCTCGGGGTACTCAGTCTGTCGAGCTAGAAGACAGGGGTGGGGAGCAGAATGAAGCCCCCATAATCCAAGGGGAAATGGTTAGTGACCTGCTACATCACCTAGACACACACAAGTCTATGGGGCCAGACGGGATCCACCCAATGGTACTGAAAGACCTGGTGGAAGTGCTCACCAAGCCACGTCCATCATTTAACAGCAGTCCTGGCTAACCAGGGAGGGTCCCAGTTGAGCAGAGGTTAGCAAATGTGACACCCAGCTAGAAGAAGGGCCAGAAGGAGGATCAGGGGGAACTACAGGCCTGTCAGCCTGACCTCGATGCCAGGGAAGGTTATGGAGCAGATCATCTTGAGTGCCATCACATGTACAGAACAACCAGGTGATCAGGCCCAGTCAGCATGGGTTTATGAAAGGCAGGTCCTGCTTGACTAACCTCATCTCCTTCTATGACCAGGTGATCAGCTTAGAGGATGAGGGAAAGGCTGTGGATGTTGTTTATTGGGACTTTACTAAAACCTTTGACACCATTTCCCACAGCATTCTCCCGGAGAAACTGTCTTCTCATGGCTTGGTCAGGTGTATACTAAGCTGGGTGAAAAAGTGGCTGGATGACTGAGCACAGAGAGTGGTGGTGAATGGAGTTCAATCCAGTTGGCGGCCGGTCACAAGCAGTGTTCCCCAGGGCTCAGTATTGGGGCCAGTTCTGTTCAATATCTTTATCAATGATCTGGACAAGGGGAACAAGTGCTCCTTCAGTAAATTTGCAGGTGACACCAAGTTGGGTGGGAGTGTTGATTGGCTTGAGGGTAGGAGGCTCTGCAGAAGGACTTGGACAGGCTGGATCGATGGGCTGAGGCCAACTGTATGAGCTTCAACAAAGCCAAGTGCCGGGTCCTGCACTTGGGTCACAACAACCCCATGCAGAGCTACGGGCTTGGGGAGGAGTGGCTGGAAAGCTGCCCGGCAGAAAAGGACCTGGGGGTGCTGGATGACAAACATCTGGATATGAGCCGGCAGTGTGCCCAGGTGGCCAAAAAAGCCAACAGCATCCTGGTCTGTATCAGGAATAGTGTGGCCAGCAGGAGTAGGGAGGTGATTGTGCACCTGTACTCGACACTGGTGAGGCCGCACCTCGAATGCTGTGTGCAGTTTTGGGCCCCTCATTGTAAGAAGGACATTGAGGTGCTGGAGCATGTCCAGAGAAGGGCAACGAAGCTGGTGAAGGGTCTGGAGAACAGGTCTTGTGAGGAGCGGCTGAGGGAACCAAGGTTGTTTAGTCTGGACAAGAGGAGGCTGAGGGGAGACCTTATCGCTCTCTACAACTACCTGAAAGGAGGTTGTAGTGAGGTGGGGGCTGGTCTCTTCTCCCAAGTAACAAGTGACAGGACAAAAGGAGATGGCCTCAAGTTGCACCAGGGGAGGTTCAGGCTGGATATTAGGAAAAATTTCTTCACTGAAATGGTTGTCAAGCATTGGGACAGGCTGCCCAGGGAAGTGGTTGAGTCACCATCCCTGGAGGTATTTAGAAGATGTATAGATGTGGCAGTTCAGGACATGGTTTAGTGGTGGACTTGGCAGAGCTTTGGTGGACTCAATGATCTTAAAGATCTCTTCCAACCTAAAGTATTCTATGAACAAGAACAGGGGCTGTAGAAGTTACGCAATTTCCATCAATGTAGATACTCAAAACTCAGCTGGATAAGGCTCCCAGTAACCTAACCTAATTTTGAAGCTGGATTTGACTTCGAAGTTAACTTCTGCTTTGAGTGGGAGGTGGACCAGGTAGTCTGCACAGGTCATCCCCCTACATAATTACTCTATGCATGTATGTGCAAGAAACCTTATGAAAGTGTGTTTCTCTTCCTTCTTCTTCACTGTGTGCTATTTGTGACAGCAGCAGCTGTGGCGATGCTAAATGGAAACTAATAAAAAAAATACTGTAGGTTTTGTGACATGGTACTAAAATGAAAAGGTTCATGAAGACACAGGTTAGAAATAGTCTCAAACCAGATCCTGTAACGACTGTAAGCAAATTCAGGGCCTGACCTAGAGTCCACTGAATCCAGCAGTGGTCTCACTACTAAAATGAATATTATCAGAGAGAAGAAAGGAAAAGTAAAAATTATGTTAAGTAAAAATATTCTGTGATCCCAGTAATAAAAAGTCCCCTTACAGAAAAAAATCTACCACCAAAGTCTGATGTCACCTCCATCTGAAAAGCATTAATAGGAAAATCTATCTGCCAAACCAAAATTAAATGGTAGCATGTTGGAAATACGAATGGAATTTTATGAGCCTGAGCTGCCACTTGAGAGGAAGGCATGTAAAGGAGAGGTGATCCAAAGGTTAAAGAACAAAATGCCTGAAAATGGGATATTTACTTCAAATGAAATAAACCAGTAGCTTTTATTAGAAACACTACTGACTCAGCTTAGGAACTGAACTAACTTAGTTTAGTCCTCGACTCAACATAACTATTAGTTTATTATGCTGGGTGTGTTTAATCTGAAACTCTTCATATTATTAGTTTCACCCACCCCCCAAAAAAAGAAAAAAAAAAAAAAAAAGGAATGTCTAATTGTCTTCTTTCCATCTAAATTCACATCTTCAGCACATGTTGGGATCTCTGTGCTGCCCTCTCTTCAGTGTCCCCAGATCACTGTGTTAATGAAGTATCAGGGGGCTGGAGCACCTCCCCTACGAGGACAGGCTGAGAGAGTTGGGGTTGTTCAACCTGGAGAGGAGAAGACTCAGGGGAGACCTTCTAGCGGCCTTCCAGTACTTAAAGGGGGCCTAGAGGGAAGGTGGGGAGGGACTCTTGATCAGCGAGTGTAGCAACAGGATGAGGGGTAATGGCTTCAAACTGAAAGACGGTGGATTTAGGTTAGATATTAGCAAGAAATTCTTTACTGTGACTGTGGTGAGGCACTGGAACAGGTTGCCCAGAGAAACTGTGGCTGCCCCCTCCCTGGCAGTGTCCAAGGCCAGGTTGGATGGGGCTTGGAGCAACCTGGTGTAGTGGAAGGTGTCCCTGCCCATGGTAGGGGGCTTGGAACTATCTGATTTTTAAGGTCCCTTCCAACCCAAACCATTCTATGATTCTATGATTACGACAGAGAAACCTCTTGTGGAAACAGTCTTTTAGATAGCCCATTCCTCTCACAAATATTTAAACTCATATTCGGGGAAAATAAATGGCTTGTTTGAGCCCCCAGAGAGAGGTGGTGGTGCTTTACTTGGGTTTGTAATCTTACATTAGTTATGTTCAGGCTATGGATGCAAAAAGTGGAAATAAAACTACTGAACAGAACAAAACTTGGTTTTGTGTCCCAGCTCGCCCCTGTGACTGTCACAAAGGATCACACTTTGGCACATTTTTCTGCACCCAGGATACACTGCTTCCTACTGACTGTGCACCTGATTTGTGAGAAAACAAGATATATCAGGCTAAAAAAGGCTCCTGTCCTGCAGCCACTCAAACATTTTCCCACTGACTTCAATGAGATTTAGAGCCAAAGCAGAAACACAGGACTGTAATGGCTTACAGCACCTTAAACAGCACAGACTTTAGTGAGGATGCAGATGTTCAATGCCTCTCAGTGTTAAACCCTCTCAGACTCAAAGAAAGGCTTTACTGAAGCAGCTTTCTCATTTACTTACTCAGAAATGCAACTGGAATTAATTTAGGCCTGGGCTCCACATAGAAGTACAACATGATTATTCCAGCGAGGGATGTGATTTTTCCTTCTGGCAATGCAGTTCCTCTGTACAACCCTATTGCAGTTACATTGCTATAAATACAGCTTATAGCACTACAATTTATTTCCATTCCCATAAACACATTCTAACCAGCCAACCATCATCCTTTCTCATTCAGTTATATTGCTTTAGATACACGAACACAGTTAAACACTTGAGTGTAAATAAAGCCTCAACGATGGTGTTATTTCTGTTTCATTCAGCTTAGACCTTCTGCAAAAGGCATCCTACAATACATACGTTTCTCTACCCTTAAGCTCAGAACAAGCTTCATACTAGAAATGGCCAAGTAAAATTTTTGTGATTTAACAAACAGTAAAGTACCATATGAGAAATGAGTGAGAGCTGTCAGGATTCACTGCTTATGAGTTTTTAATATAAACTTCTGATTGCTTGAAATAACATTAACATGTAGATCAACAGCCTCAGCTTAGTAATAATTCTACTCACAAGGGACTCCTTGCAAGCATTTTCCATAAGTGTTTTAATCCTGTCTGTTCCTTCTTCAGAAAGATTATCCTGCAAAGGTCCACCTGCATTTGAGAACTAATTCATCAACTAGATGGGGATCCGCCACATAATTGCTATTTTTCAGATTAATCTGTCCCAATTTGATGCAGAACAAGCAGATGCATCTGCATTTGACATTACTATAATTTCTCAAAGCTAGTTAAAAAGGAGTCCAGAGTCCAACTGATTATACTACCAGGCAAAATACTGCCCCAAAACTGAATCTCCAGGACAAAGGAAAAAAACCCATGAAAACTGAAAAAGGCAGCAAAGCAAAAGTTACTGTGACAAAACACATGAATAAAAAGGAAGAGAAGCAGCTGGACCTCTTTACATCAATTTGTAAGACTGTTTTGCACACCTTGAACTGCAATTTTTACCTATCATAGTACAAACTCTAGGATCAGACATGCATCCTGAAGCCACAACAGTTACACTGGACCTGGAGTGTATGACTGGAGTGTATCTTCCCATTAAATTCATGTTACCTCCAATCTATGTCACCTGTAGTTTCTCTCTAGGAAAGAAATCCTTTAAGCTGAATTTCCAGCTGTTTTGCACAGCAGGAACAGCGTGAAGCATCTGGTGCAAATCTAAGATTTATGCTTATGGAACGGTTATGACAATTCAACCAGCTCCATCCCGTGGCAATAGCTGACTTACTGCCTTATTAAGTGTGGAAATTGTGATTTAGTTTCTATTCCAGTTTTAGCCATCTCTGCTAGAGCCACAGCTCCATGTGCTAACATTGCAGCTTGCAAAAGCTTGCTGAAGAAAGGAAACAAGATTTTTTGTCATGTGGAATCTTATGGTAGTTTAATGACAATCTATAACAAGACATAAGAAAAGACTAGATGGGACTCTCTTAATATTAATGCACTGGAGCTACAGAATTCAGAAGAGGTTATTTTTTCTTTATAATATCCAAAATCCCAGATCTAGCTCATCAATGAAGTAACGCAGTAAGTTAAAAGGATGCATGAAACTTTACACCTGAAGAAAAATATTAAGACTCAGCACAGTAACCTGTGGACAAATGTGTAAGATTAAATACTGTGGTATTGATTATATGCCAGTGTCCACTTCTGAAGTTTGTGAGCTGAAGAAAAGATTAGTGAAACCTTGACAGAAAAATTATACTGGTGAAAACTTCAGGCCAAAGGGCCTTTGTAATTACATGTATAGTATTTCTGAAAGCACAGTACGATATACACCTGATGTTTTCACTCTCTTTTAGGTGAGGCAGTAAGAAGGAATAAGAATAAGGTCCAATTGAACAGATGCCACTGAAACTGTATTCTCTTACAAAGTTCTAGCTATCAACTCTCAAAATTACTACTCATCTTCAGTATCTACACGTAACATGCTACAGCAGAACAACATTTCCTGAATGTTCACTGATTATACAGAAAATATTCCCACTCCCATCTTCACTCCTTTGTTTCCTTATCTTTGAAAACATTTCCAAATTCTTCAGTGGTTTCAGAGAACCACAGAATGTTGGAAGGGACCTCAGAAGACCATCTAGTCCAAGCCCCCTGCCAGAGCAGGACCACCTAGAGTAGATCACACAGGAACGTGTCCAGGCAGGTTTTGAATGTCTCCAGAGAAGGAGACTCCACAGCCTCTCTGGGCAGCCTCTTCCAGTGCTCTGTCACCCTCACAGTGAAAATGTTTCTCCTTATGTTAGTGTGGAACCTCCTGTGCTCCAGCTTGCACCCGTTGCCCCTTGTCCTATCACTGGACATCAGAGCCTGGCTCCATCCTCCTGACACTCACTCCTTCACGTATTTCTAAACATTGATGAGGTCACCCCTCAGTCTCCTCTCCCCCAAGCTGAAGAGCCCCAGCTCCCTCAGCCTTTCATCAGAAGGGAGACATTCCACCCCCTTAACCATCTCTGTGGCTCTGCGCTGGAACCTTTCAAGCAGTTCCCTGTCCTTCTTGAACTGAGGGGCCCAGAACTGGACACACTATTCCCGATGCGGTCTCACCAGGGCAGAGTAGAGGAGGAGGAGAACCTCTCTCAACCTACTGACCATACCTCTTCCTATTTCTTTCACAGTCTTTAGCTTCCTCTTCTATTTTAATAAGACCATCATTTGATCCTGAAGCCAGACCCTTCATATTATTTACTTCTGACTGGCCTTTCTCCTCAAACTAAAGAAACTTGGTTCCAAAAGGATTTCGCCACAAACATAGGTCACTCTCTTTTCTAGTAACTCGTCTGGGATTCACTTTGAAACCTAACAGCTTGGCAATAAATCGTATCACAAATACAGGGTGGAAATTACAATTTTCAGAAGATGTACTGTGGGATTCCATTCAAAAAAAACTTTCAAATTGCATCTCTGAAATATCTTGACCTTTGAAAAAGTGCCTTGAGAATTGATAGCAGATTAAGGTATTTAGGTATTGGCCAGCTGAAAAACTAAACAGGCTATTTACACAAAAAATTTGGAATACTTAAAAAGAAAAAAAAATCCATTAATCTTTTTTCCTTTTTTTTTTGGTAGTTGACCTTATTTGAATTAGGAAATTCTCTGAAGAGAATTAAAATTCAAAACTTATAGTTAAACACACTGCAAAAGGCTTCAATGTCAGTCTTTCTTCCAATTTGTATGAAGATGACATGTATGCAAACAACAGGAGATCCAGCAGCCATAAGCAGTAATTTTCTATGGCAAAAAGATCTCTTCTGCTTAATGGACACTGCCAGAAGACAAAACTTTCAAATCCACAGCCTGGTGACAACCATTTTGTTCTATGCTGAAAACAGTACAAACAAAATAATTGTAAAAGCAATTGAAAAATAAGCAAAAATTACTACTGTGTTACTTACAGCTAGGACAAAGAAAGTTAATGCAAACTCTCCTTTTGGTGTTCAACTGTCACAACCATGAGTGAATGATAAATGTTAGGGTTTTTTGACAATTTATGAACAACCAAACTAGTAAAATACTTCATATCAGTTGGTATGTACAACTACTGTAGGAGAAAACATTCATTACCTTTTAACTGAGTTCTTAAAAAACAATCCAATTACACTACAGGAAAAACAATACTGCTTTTCCACTGTGGAGCTTTTGAAAGATTCCATCCCACCCAGCACACACCAGCCGAGGAAGTGCTCCACTGAAGCTCATTTTCAGAAATATACGCAAAACTATGGCAGCACTCTGAATTTTCTTATCATGTAAATTTTGTAATCAACTATTGAAAGCATTCACAATGTCTTTACTAAAAAATGTGGAGCCTTTTAAAATTTATTTTAAATGTACATTTATAGTAATTTAACACATTTTATTGTATTGCAAATCACATTAATCAGTGAAGTAAATACTATTAGCCAATACAAATCAGCAAGTACTGCATTTCGTTCATTCATGATACCTTTACAATATAGTCCCAGTAATGTGAGAAAAACATAAATGGAACTGAGAAAAGTTCCAGTTGTGTAAAACACTAACCACAAAGTGACATGCATCTCCAAAGAGACAGACAGACGAACAGTAGTTAGTATCATGCGAGTTAGAAATACGGAAGATAGCACATCACTGAAAATAAAAGTTCGCATAAGGCTTTTTAAAATACAAATAAATATACAGGCATTTTACTCTTTCACACAGTGAAATAACTGTTGAAGCACAGGACTTGTGATTCTTTTAAAGCAGTGAAATAAAAATTGATGACGCTAAATAAAATAACAATTACTGAAAAAAACCCTTATTATCTTCTGGAAAACAGAATTAGAATCTCCACAAATGAGACAAAAATTAAAAGGAGGTGGACCTAAGTTTTCATGCATGCATTAGCGCAGCTATGGAAAAAGTGACTGTTAATCCAGGGCAGCAACAATAATCTCACTGTATTAAAATTTATTTTCTTTTATGTTACAGAATTTAGAACTTGAATTAAATCCCATTGAAGTACATGGGAGACTTTAGTACTTGATAAAGAAGATTACAGGCAAGTTGCACAGAAAGCCCAAGACTTGTGGGTCCTACCACACTCCTGGTATCTCTAAAACCAAACACTTAATTGCTTTGCTAAAAATTTCAAGATGTATTTCAAAGGCTGCAAATTTTGGTGAGCACTTTTTATCTTTTTGTTATATTTGCAACTTGCTATACAAGTAGACTGTAAATCATTTTACATCTAGGCTATTTTCTGAATTCCTCATTAAAACAAGCTCCATAGATTTCTAAACAGCTTTTGAAGTACCCTTTAAAATGCTTTGAATGTGTGTGTCTTCATCTCAGCAATTTGTTTTCAGATATACAGGCCACCTTAAATCTCCTTCTGAAACACATTAGTTCAATGAGTTTCCATATCCCTTGTGATCCAATAATTGATGACCTAGCATTAGTCACAGCTATTTTTTGCTGCTAGATAGAGCCACGTGCTTGTAAAGAACTGAAATTTGTGCACACGCTCCTTTCACTATACATCAAAACTCCCCATGGTGCACCAGCAATTATACAGAAAAACATAACAAGTAATCTTTTCCTCTGGATGTTGGAGAATGTTTGTGTGCAATGACATATGAAAAATCCCAGGCACACCTATTGATGGCAAATTAGAACTACTCCAAAGAAAGATGAGCAATGTCAGTGTGTCCAAAATGGCACTGCTTTCATTTTTTGACATAACTGGGAGGAATAGAGGTGCTGAGTCAAAGTTACTGTATGTTTGCATTTGTCACCAAGAATAATTGCACTACTGGTCCTTTCACACAACTAGTGCATCTGAATCAAACAATGAACATTACTCATAAAGTCCTGCTTGATTCAGCATATTATTCAAATAAAGGGGATACAGAAGACTGTAGCTTAACCATTTCCCTTTTGCAAAGCATGCAACAAAAAAGGCATGGCAACTTCTAGTAAATGCGCCAAGGTCTACAGGATTAATCATCACTCCAACAAACAGGAGAGCACTCCTAAAAATAAAAATAGCACAAAATAAACAAATCAAGAATACTTGGGGAAAAAAAGAAGTGCATTCTGTGTGTCACTCTAGAAAGAGTTACCTCGAAATATGGCTGTCTGCAAGGCCAGGTTGTCCACAATCAGACTACACCAGAATCAGAGCATTTCACCCAGAACTACAAAAGCCACCTCTTCTTGCAGTCACCCTGTCTGACCAGGTCCAGCTCCATCCCCTCGACACAGATACTCTTTAAACCTCTCTTCTGTGTTCCTCTTCCTCCTCTCCACTGATCCCTCTGGTTTGAATTTCCCCTCCACCCTCACCCTTAGCTCTTCAACCAATTTCAGTCTTCCCCAGGACACAGTGCGTAAAACAAACTCAGGACAGCAATCTCTTGACCCTGCTCAGCTGCAGCCAGAGCAGCATGTATGATCATAGCCTTCGGACGCCTGATTTCCGGGCTTGGGCCCACCTTCTTCCATTATGTGTTTTCTACAGTTTCTTTTTCTTTTTTTTTCTTTTAAGGAAGAAAGTTTTTCCTCTCTTTAGCTTCTTTCTTTTCATTTTGGAGCACTGTTGTCAGAAGCAACGATGATATGCTCTTTTTGGAGTCAGTTAACACCTACCTCAAAGCCATGAGGTTTTGGGGCACGCTGTTCCTATTGGAGGGCTGTTCTGAGGCTCTTATGACTGTAATTCTAGTAACTCAGTTTTCAATTCAGTTCAGTTGAAGAGAAACCCCTTGCCCAAACCCTGTACAAAGCCTCTGTGTTGCAATCTTTCAAAAATAAAACGACATAAAAAGAAACAACCATGATGCCAAGGCAAAGACACAAGGCAAACTGCAAACCAAATAGCTACAGTGATTCAAGCAGCAGAAGAGAGTGTCTTGTCACAGAAGTTTTACCGGATCATTTTAGCAGATAATTCCAGCATCTTACCAATCACTAAAAACAAGAATAAATCCCATATAAATCACTGTTTAATCATGTCCCTAACAAATGGAAAGGCTCCTTTCCTTTACATGCAGTGTTTGGCAAAGGAGAAAAGTCCTAGGTATCCTTCTTAAACTACTTTACACATTCATTAATTAGTTGGCATTTTGCTTGTTTATCTAATAAGTGTGACAGCCACTGCTGTGCAAGAAAGAAGTAACAAATTTAAGCACTCTTTCTCTTCATTTCTTTGAGAGATCTCACAGAATTCAAATTTTTCCCTTTCCCCTGCCCTCCCCCCACCCAATAAAGTCCCCAGTACTTCTTGGTATAGCTGAAATACTGTATTTATGGACTAAAACTACTTTTTCTGTGTAAGTTCCATACGTACAGCTTCCATTAACATCAACAGAATCTCAATATATAACTTCCAAATAAAGAATTTGAACGTCAAACTATAGGTTTTAGGAATATTCTAAACTTAAGTGCATATTCTTGCAAACTTTGAATGCAACAAAATCCCATAGGGCAAGATTTTCAATAGAAGTTATCTATGAAATTGCCCAACCCTGTTTATTCATTCCGATACAATGCATTCACATAATTCAGGACCACTGGCATACCTACAACCAGTTACTGATCTATTGCTTACAGGTACACACAGTCTCCTGCTCAAGTCAGTAAGGCAGTGTCCAGCACCTCTGAAAATTGCTAGATTGGGATACATCATGGACCCATATCCTGCAAACATTTTAATCCAAGTCGACAACTGCTGTTCCCGACTCCTGTGGCACACAACTGCAAGGATTGCTCGCAAACCTGAGGGGCTGGCTCATCTTGCTGTCCCATTACACTAACATGGTCAAAACCACACGGGTTTATGTGGTTAGAGACACAAAAGGAGGTGCTACATGGCCAGCCACAATGCCAGTAGGGTTTGCTCCTCAGCCCTAAAGACCCAAGAATTACAGTAGTGCAAGGGACAAGATGAAATATGACAGCAGGTCAAACTCTCACCTCTGGAGCCTCACTGGGATACCTGTAACATCTCTGCCACTGCACCATAGTCATGAACAGCACGCACTCACAAACAGCAAATAAAATGGAAAATTCAGTATAAGATGACAAGAAAACCTTTTTTTTTTTTTTTTTTTTCCTTTCTTTTCAGATATGACAGTTCCAGTCTGAGGGCACAGGTACACCTCAAACACAACATTCAGTCCTGGGTGTCGTTAGCACTAGAAAGATGTTGGGGAAATTGGGTCTTGTACAGGAATCATCAAGAAACAATCACGGATCTGGCAGAACAGAACAGGCCAGCAAGCAAAACCATTTAAATGGGTTCAGACAGCTAGGTATACAGAGTATGGCAAATCAATGAGCAAGTGTGGTAGGAAATGTGACAACTGCTGAGATATGTTTTCCAGAGTGCAAACATGAAGATGGATATCATATTTACTTGATTGCCCAAGGGAAAATGGCAAGCCATATTCAGGTGAAATCAGAAGAAAAAGTATAACTTGGCTGAAAATCAGCACTGGAGAACCCCATTAAACAGTGAATTGGTCTCCCAAAGAACAGGTAGAGGGCTAATAACAAAGTCATTTAAAGACAGGATGGAAAAGGACCTTTCGTAAAATTAATGGGAAAATCTTTCATTGGCCAGGTTTTACATTTAAAAAAATGTTTCCCATTGCTAGTTTCAATGAGTTATGAATGAGTAAAATGTAACTTGCCTTTCTCGGTAGTAGCTCAGAGAACAAAGTTGTAGCTTGAATATGACATTGATGACTCTCAATGTGACTCACAGAAAAAAATTCAAAGCATACCACTTTACTAGATTTCAACAGTATGCAGAATAATAGCAGCAGGGAACTTCAGTTCAAGCGCTTTTTATGCATTTGAAGTGGCAGCATTGGCTAAGGTCTGAAACAGTTCTTCCACCAACTTCTCATGAATTTTAGCTGTTCCTGAATATCACAAATTCCAACTTCTTCATGACAGAAGGCAATAGAAAGCATAGTGCATTTATTTTTTTTTGCATGCAGGCATATTTAGTAACACCTCAACTAATAAGGAACAATTCTAAATACATGGGCAGTTCTTGGGACAAAGAATGCTTGTAGATGCATGACTGCTCACAGAGTATTCATTTCATACTATACCAAAACCAACCATACCTGAATATAGTCTGGCAGACATCCCTACAGAAAACGCTAAGCAAACTGTAAAACAAATAAGTAAAGATAATTTTAGTACCCTACCCCAATGTGTAGTTAAGATTCTGAATACCATTTTAATTTGTAAAGATACAATTAAAAAATCCCTCCACTAGCCTTAATTAGATCCCTGTCTTCTCAAAAAACTAATTACATGTCAGATGAAGCAATGGCTAGGAAGCCCCTGTATTCTTGCAAAGGCAAGTTCTATTCCCAGCTGTGTTACAGTGCCTTGCTATATGCCTCCCAGCAAGAAAAAATGCATGCATTTTCAAAAGGCGATCAGTAACTCCAAAGCTTTCTAGACACTGATTTACCTTTTGTATGTGCTGAACCTTTACATCTCCAACAGAAATCAGCAGGAACCATCACTAGTTTTGAAAAACAAGTCATTACAGTCCAGATTTAAAAAACAATTAGTCAACAATAATTGTGCAGAAATGTCAGTTAGAGACCTAAACTGTTTGTATTCCCTTGAAAATCCCATTAGTACCTATCCACCATTTTAGATAATTCACAAAGGTATAAAAATGTCCATTTTATCATGGGTTTCTATAGAAATTTAGGTATCTTTAAAGGGATTCAGCCACCTAAGCACCTTTTATGAGGCCAGTACGTACATTAAATACCTTTGAGCAACTGGTAAAATAAGGCTTATGCTAAGGTTCTCAAAGTTGGTACATACTGTTCAAAATACACAATGAAATCCTGGCCCCATGAAATTCAATAGACAAAACTGTTCCTGACTTAAAAAAACATTAAGATTTACCCTTGTCTCAACTTTTTCATCAGCAAATCTGTAGTATAAAATTGTCAGAGACTGTGTATCCCCTTCTTGCCTTCCTTACTCCTTGCTCTGTCTGTACAGTTTAGCACACTCAGCCACCAAAATGATCACCAAAATTGGAAAGCATCCTGAAGATGGGAACTGATCTGTAAGCGGTAAGTTTTGTAATCAGACATTATATTATCCGGTATTTCCAGTAAGACTAGAGAATGAAAGTAAACATGGCTGGAAAACTTCAGTCTTCTGCTAATGTGAGATTAAAACCAGTAAGTCTTTCATTAATACAGACCTCTTAATCTGAAGATCTCCTCAAAGCCTTTATTAAAGACAGAGCTATGAAGACAAACGTAAAGAAAAATGAGAAGGTATAAAGAGAACAAAAACAATTAACCCATAGAATGAAAGAAAGCAGGATCAAACACCAAAGAATAACTCCTCCCTTCTTGATGTCTCACTGACACCACGTGCACTTGCAGTGACCTGAAGAACTGTTCAGCCAGCAGTGCCCCAGACTGCAGAGAAAGCATCAATGGAAGAAGTAATGTAGTGCAGCATTTAAAAGATTAGCACTAAACTGGGCTCTGTTTTGCACAAGACACAGGCCTATTGTTTTGTCTGATGGACCAGTTGGTTTATCGTTAATGCATGCCTTAGTAATGACTATGCCCTTGAATAAGAACTGAAAGACTGATAAAAGAGGAACATCCTACCCCAAAAGGCCCACAAGATGGATGAGTGCCCCAGAGGCATGACGTCAGTATCTTTCCACATAAACAAATGTGATATAGGCAAAAACAACTAAACAGTGAAAAACACTTTCAAGGAAGAACATCCCTGGCAGTATCTAAGCTAGTTCATTTTGTTTATACTTAGTTTTGAAGCAGTCAGCATAACAACAGATACCCCCTGAGCATGCATTACAATTGAGTAAGTTGTGTAACCATATGCAAATTACTTGGGAGGTGTCAAAGGTGGAGAATACTGAAGTAAAAGTGTATATAAACCGTAAAGCAAAACAAGGAGGTGTGCTAGCTTTGTGGAATTTCCACCTAGCACCCTTTTCTGTGCAGAACTGAAATAAATAAATATCTTGCTTATGGCACACTAGGTACTGGACCCCACTTGTCACCCTGTTTACCGAGGCCACTGTACCGAGGAACCTAAACATAGAGATTAAAAAATCTGAATCAGGTATCAGTTCTACCAAGTTCCAAGGCCAGTTTTACCAAAATCCAAACTGTCTTCTCAGGCATGCTGGGATATATAAAACATAGACAGCACTGGGTAACTGAACTGCAAGCAGTTCAAAGTAGGTAGAGTCAAAATAATGTAAATATGAACACTTGGGAAGATATTTTTTTCAGTTTGAGGGCTAGGGTCCCAGGTTCTTCTTGATGGAGGACAGCTCACAAAGAAAAGCCTTCAGGTAACATCGCCCCAAGTGGGTGGGTACACTGCATTTTAATCTCCTCAAAAAAATTCCCATGAAAAACTTACCAGAAGACATGGGTCAAACTGCTCACCTACTCACACAATTGTTTCTCATCAGAGACATCAGTGATGTGAGTCATATAACTACCTCAATCAATAAACACCCCCACTTCTTTTGCAGCCCCTCGGGTGCTACTGCAGAGGCTGCTCCTCCAGAACTGAAAACCAGAGGCTCGGTGGCAGAGTGATTATAGTTCACTCCGTTTTGAAAGGTCACTCACTTTCCATCATCTGATAGCATCATTAAGTCCAAGAGAAGTGGGATAACTGTTTGAAATTACTGCCTGGAGTGAAATGGAACCGTAAAGCTGTATCACTTATTTGCACCAGAGAAATTAAAAGGAAAAATAGCAGTCTCCTTTCACATTAGGACATACAGAGCAGAGGGCCTGAAAAACAGCAAGATTTTACTGCTTAACAAAATACTCACAGTGCTATATTAAGGCACAGAAATTATTACTGTGGGAGAGTCCATGATGTATTAATAAAAACACATTTGAAAAGTTTCATCATATTTTTAAATTACACTAGACTGTGTGTGATCTGGCCTCGTAAGAACCCAGCCACCTCCTGGCGTGTACCGTGTTCTCAGCTTCTAAAGAGAAACCTGTGGGAGCAGAGGACACTTAGCACTCTGTAGGATAGGGCCCTCAGTGCTCAAAGGAAAATCTAACCTAAATTTAACCTAAATGAGTCAATCAGATCAAGCAGCTTTAGTTAATAATGTTTAACAAGAACATATTTCTTCAAGTACATCAACAACAAAAAAAGACCAGGGAAAAGGTGGGCCCACTGCTGAATGAGGCGGATATGCTGGTAACGGAGGATACTGTCTACATTTAGCCCATACCAGAGGCTAAACTATAGCAGTTATTCTATCACCTGATGACCTCTCCCCAGCTGAGAAGCGAAATTGGGAAAAGGAGAGATCTGAAGGTTGAAGCAAATGCGGCTTTAATGAAACAACAAAACAAATAAAGTATACAAATTCATACTCTGCCTAGAATGTCTGGCCCTCACAGTCCTTAAGAGAAGGAGCAGCAGGACGCCAGCCAGAACTTCCCTTCCTCAGCAAACCTTCCTCCTTCATAATGATCATGACATGATGGTGTGGGCTACACCTGTAGCAAACTGAGGTCAGGTTGCCTGGCTGACTCAAAATTACTAATGCCCTGCCTAGCAAGGCTGGCCTCTGTTCTATCCCAGCCAAACCAGAACAGCTACAGAGAAGGCAGAGTTACTGAACACCTTCATTCCCTCAGTCTTAACTGCTAAGGCCAGTCTTCGGGATTCCCAGACCATGGAGGTAAAAGAGGAAGTCTGGAGAGAGGAAGACATTCCCTTGGTCATGGAGGATTGGGTTAGAGATCACTTAGACAAACTGAACACCCACAAATCCATGAGCCCTGATGGGATGCACCTATGAGTACTGAGGGAGCTGGCAGATGCTGTGCTAGGCCACTCTCCATCATCTTTGAAAGGTTATGGCGAAGAGAAGAGATACCTGAGGACTGGAGGAAAGCCAATGTCGCTTAAATCTTCAAAAAGTGCAAGAAGGAGGATCCAGGAAACTACAGGCCAGTCAGCCTCACCTCCATCACTGGAAGGCTGATGGAACAGCTTACTCTGGCTGCTATCTCTAAGCAGAGCTGCCAGGCAGAGAGGGACCTGGAGTGTTGGTTGACAGCCGGCTGAACAGTACAGGCACCAGTACACGTTGGGATAATTCCTCCGCAGAGCTGGAGAGCAGCTCTGCGGAAAAGGACCTGGGAGTTGCGATAGACAGCAAGTTAGCCATGAGCCAGCAATGTGTCCTTGGGGCCAAGAAGACCAATAGCATCCTGGATGCATTAAGAAGAGTGTGGCCAGCAGGTCGAGGGAGGTTCTCCTCCCCCTCTACTCTGCCCTGGTGAGGCCACATCTGGAGTACTGTGTCCAGTTCTGAGCCCTCTAGTTCGAGAGACAGGGAACTACTGAAGAGAGTCCAGCAGAGGGTTAGGAAGATGATGAGGGGACTGGAGTGCCTCTCTTATGAGGAAAGGCTGAGAGACCTGAGAAGACTGAGAGGGGACCTTATCAACACTTATAAATCTAAAGGGTGGGTGTCAAGAGCATGGGGTCAGGCTCTTTTCAGTGGTGCCCAGTAACAGGACGAGGGGCAACGGGCACAAACTGGAGCACAGGAAGTTCTGCCTGAACTTGAAGAAAAACTTCTTTATTTTGAGGGTGACAGAGCACTGGAACAGGCTGCTCATGGAGGTTGTGGAGTCTCCTTCCCTGAAGATACTCAAAACCCGCCTGGACGCGTTCCTGTGTAACCTGCTGTAGGTGAACCTGTTTAGCAGGGGGGTTGGACTAGATGATCTCAAGAGGTCCCTTTCCAACTCCTACCATTCTGTGATTCTGTGGTTAGTGATGTAAGCAAACAAATTGTTTAAAACAAACAAACCAAAACAAAAAGCCCAAAAAACCCTACCACCCCACAACAACTTAGCACTGACAATTTCACCTCCCATGTTACTCAGCAAAACTCTGGTCAAGCTGAAGGAAACAGAAATAAGCCTATCTGCCTCTCTTCCCCCTCTCCCAATTTCTCTAATTGGTGGGCCACCAGAGGACATACCTATTGCTTTTGTTCTTGATGGCATTCTCTCTGGGTCTCAACACTTGTGGAAATATCATCGACAGTGCTGGGACAACGCCTTGGTGGGAAAGCCATTGATAGCCTTCCTGATTTATAGGTGGGAAACAAATACACAGGTATGACACTGACCTGTTTCAGCTCACACAAACAGTCAGTGGTAGATAACAAGAGATCTTTTCTATCACAGGCATCAGCTGAAAGACCATCCTTTCTCATATCAAGTTCTTCAATGCTGGCAAAACTATTGTTATCCACAGGATATGAGTCTTTCACATTGATTGACTCCTGCCAAAACCAGGTATTTTCAGTCCCAATAGAAGGTTAGAATTGACTGAGCTTTTGCACATTTTTTCAAGTCATCAGATATATATAATCAAAATGTTACATCTACTACCTGCCTAATTTATCTAAGTATATCCAACCATGAATATGTTGTGCAATGAAATTCCACAATCAAATGAACAACACAGCTTTGCTCCTCTTCAAACTGCAAAACCCTGCCACTTCATTTTTTGAAATAACAAAGTAGAAAGGCTTACATGAACGTAACTGCTATGCATTTTCAATAAAATAAAGATTTTGAGTTTTACTTTTTTGGAACACCCACTATACATTTTTCACCAAACTTCCACCAAAAAAAATCACAGCAGATGACTATTCAATTGCCACCACTTCCCAGAGCAAGGAGATTTTACTGACCTCACGTTTGCTAAACTGTCTACAAACAGAATTAGATGAGTAGTAATCAGTTTGATTTTTTCAAAGCTTGAAAATTTTACTAACATTATGTCTTATAAGTAGTATAAGAGGCAATGGGAACAAGAGGGTAATTCCACTGGGAACAAAAGGTATAGCTATACCTCTTATAATTAGGACAATGCATTTATACAAGACTTTACTGAGCATGAGCACTCTTGTACAGTTCTACCAAAAGGACCTATCCTATCATCGCCGTAAGTTTACCACAGTGGCAAAGGCAATTCAGAGCTCACAGATAGAGTAATGCTATAGAAAACCAGTAAGCAAAATTAGAAGAAAAATCATACAAAGCCAGTTAAGTGACTTTAATTTACAGACAAACAAATCCTCTGCTTATAGATTTTCTTTTTTAAAAAAAATTCTTTACAACACAAATCACACTGAAATATGAGAAAGAAAACTGCTCTTGTATGATATACTTCACTAATGAATCCTAGCTTTAATGAGAAATTACAGCAATTCAAATTCAATTTCTTAAACAATTTGTTGTCCCTCACCTTCTGTGAATTCACCATGTCATTCTAAACTAATGAACATCAGCATAATGCATACTACATCTTTCTAACATCAAAACCACTTCCCTCCCAAAACGGTAATTAGAAAGAAATGAAATTACAAATAACTACATTTTGTTTGTTTGATTTGTTTTAAAAATAAAAAGCAGATCCTGCAGGACACTGTTTCTACTACTGGCTAAGTGTGAAATGAACCTAATTTCATTTTATGTACTATTACTTTATTAGATCAGGAGAGAAATGGAATTGTGGCAGTGTACCGCAAATGTGCCTAATAAAGTAGACAAACATAGGCATCAACAACTTACACAATGTATTTCCAGAGAGCTATATTTGTTTCGATCAAAGTATTTGTGTAAGAAGAAACTACAGTCTAAATCTAAATCTGAAAAGCAAAACAAAAAGGGTACAGCTTGTTCAGACCACTAGAGGTCTAGGCATGTAAACTATTTAATTTAGGAGTCTATTATTCTTTTCAGGGTCATGCAATCCCCCCACTGACCTTGGTGGATCTTACATCCTCAGAAAAACAGAATTCTAAGTCAAAGGTTGTTTGTGTTTGCCTGTCCTATTACACCCTCTTCTTTCAAATCCACACACACAAATGAACCTACTTTCCTTAACCTAGAACTAAAACCAACATGCCAGCCCCTCTTCTACAGGACAGGGCAGAGGAAGAGAGAGGCAACAAGAGGGTATACTTTACCCAAAGAATGTGTGAGACTGAAAAGATGTGGAGAGCAATGTGAACTGGGAATGCTTAGCAATTAATTACATTTCTAAACTGAACTGCTCCCAAAACCAATGGGAGCCCTGACACCCATTTCCATAGGGAAAAACTGCTTCCCTGAAGTTACGAAGCTTCGTAGAGGGTCAGGCAAGAAGTTTCAGTAAGTGAGCATCCAGTATGAGAGATGTAAGTGAACTGGCTGCTTTATGATCCATTAAGAGAGCTAGCCATATAGAAAAAAAAAAGGAGAAAAACTTATAATTTGCTCAAATCAGTTTGCACTCAAATCATACTTAATTTAAATAAACAGACAGAAGGGTTCAAGGAGTTCAGCTCTGACTAGGCACAAATGAAAGTAATGCAGGCCGGTTTATTAATAGACAGATAAAACCATCCAGAAACAGCCTGATGAGTCAGTACAACTCAGCAGCTGAGGGAAAGCTCCACAGCTTTCACACATGATGGGTGCCTGTGACAACAAGGTCTACAGCTGAAGCCACCAGCAGCAGCACGCAGTTCTCTCAAGCTGATGGTGGGAAGCGTTGAACAGCTGTAATGAAAATGGGGGCACCTGGCACTTTGCTTGGGTTGCTGGCATGTTAGGTGATCAGCTCCACACGCAGTCACACCAGCCAGTGAAGCAACCCCAAGAGCCTGGACCGAGCAAGGGAGCCACATGGGAGCTAGGGCTGCCCCAGGGAGTTACCAGCTCCATGGGCTGGGGCTTCCCCCGAACACGGGGTGTCAATAGAGAGGTTCCCCATAGCATCTTGCAGATTGAGGGGTTGCTGTCAGGGGTCATGGAACCCTTTATGACATGCCTGGGAAGAGCACTTGGGAACTGCCCAAGACTTATGATAAGAATGACGAAAGATGGGCAAAGGTGGTCTAGGGGGGGAACAAGTAAGGGAAAACAGAGGAACATGGGGATAAAAGAGGATGGTCCTTTCTCAACAGGTCAGTATGCTTGTCTGGCTATGCCCTGCACTGGCTAAGCATGGGCTGGCCTCTCATGAGCACCAAGATGGACTAGCTGGTGAACAGGATACAAGGCTGGGGGCCAGGCTATACATATGTATCTCTATTTATGCATACTGGGAATGCACACACAACCACCCTACACCTGGACTTGGGGACATAGAGCTGTGGCAGCCTCACCTCTGGTAGGCTACTAGGGTCAGCAACTCCTGGCAGATGCTACCTTTGTGCTGGATTTACACAAATAACTGGAAACTCCTCATTTGATATCCAAATAGGAAGAACGATATACCCACCAAAGTACGGTTATGGATATTCTAACTATAATCCTCACAGCTCAGCTTCCAAGGATCACTTATCATCATATCACTTTCCAGATGTTTTACATATGCAAACTTGATATCTGAGAGTAAATACTAACAAATCTAATAAAAGGTCTAATAGTGATGTATAAACTTTAATAAACGATCTACACTTCTACTGGGGAAAAATATTGACTTAAGTGTCATATTGGCTTGCCAGAAAACAAGTTTGGGGTGATATACATTCAGCTGAGCCATCAGCACCTTTGAACAATTGAGACTGATAGAACCGTGGTCCAGTGAAAGAATTGAGGATGAGGTCTGTGCTTTGCACCTGGAAGCTGATGAACTCATTTACACAGCTTTGAGCCTCATGCTTCCTCCTTCCCTTCCACAAAATGCTTTGAAAAAACACAGATGAAAAGCCTACGTTTATTATGCATGATATTGAAGTCTTATTCTCCAAAATAAGGTACAAAGTAAAAGTAAATTAGCAGACAAATTCTCATATGGTAAATAGCAGCCTTGCCGCCATCCCAGCTGCTAATTTCTCAAACCAAGAGGCCAGCTCACAAATCAGTTCTTACTTTCCACTTGTGACAAGAGACTTCTCCAAAACTGCTTGCAAAGCTCTGATATGTCAAAGCCTCCACTTTCAAAAGCGACTAATGTCCCTGGCCACATCTGACAGAGCCGAGGCTGAGCTGGTGAGTGAGCCCTGTCCTGGCAGACCCACCATGCCAGAACGGGGCAGGCTGAGGCAGTGCTTGCAACAGGGCCTGGGACAATCAATCTCTGCTGAGGACCTGTCCCAGTTTCCAAAAAACAGACTCGGATAGCCCAGCAGCTTGGCACAGCCCTCATGTCAGCCATGTCATACAGCTGTCAGAGTAGGAGCTGCATCTGAGCTGCTTGTGAATCCTGGGCAGCTCATGTTGGTCACTTCTTGCTGTGACTTCCCAAAGAAAATAAGATCTGTGTAAATGGATGCAAGCAGGACTAGACCTTTTGACTGGTGAATCAATTGACACATAGTTCGTCTGAAGATCGATGTTTCTCTAATGTCTATTGCAAAGTAAAAATATCTTTTCTTGATGACTCATTTTCTACCCTAAAGAATGTCCGTGGGTGGGAGAACAGAGCTGATGCAATTCTATTTTTTCCTTCTGTCACTATTGTAGCAGTTCTAAACTCCAGCGTGAAATAGAAATGAAGCACTTGCAAGATGCTTCCAGCAAGTGAACTGAACAGCACTGTTTTGTTACCTCTTTTGTTATCACTTTTATTGAGATGCATATTACATTAAAATCATTTCAGCACTGCTATGCTCACCCTCAGAATCTGACCTTCGAAACACAGACACAGAAGTCGGGTTTTTATTGCATAAACTACTCAAATGGATAGAGTGTTATTTTCAAAAATGTCTTTGCTGTTAGTGTTGTGAGTCCAGTCATGCTTTAGTTAAGTTAGGACCAGAGACCTTATGAATTTAATGAAAATATATTTATCCCACAGGTTTAGACTAAACAACAGCCTCTCACAAGTAAGGAGTGCCTCAGAAAACCTTTGTAACACTGCTGGACGCTGAAACTCTACAGAGCTTGTCAAGGGCTTTGTCTTGCCCCAGTGCCCCCCTACTACACTAAGCTTCAGGTAGAGATGATGCATCACCTCTTTTGTTCTAGATGGGGAAAGGCGTGGGATACTGCACCTAATATCAGGACAATCAGGTGATCCCAGCATCCTCCTAGGGAAGGAATAATTTTCATACGCTCAGAAGCCGGGCAGAAAACAGCCTACAGATTCTGAACCAGTGTGCCCAAAACAGAAACAGCAGGAAGTGTGGGAAGATTCATCATAAAAGGAGATTTCCTCACCTCCTCCTCTTTCCCTTGAGCAAGCTGACTCATGGTTTCTCAGCAGCACAGCACAGAGTCTTTCCCAGCAATGGCAAAGCATCCATCCTGGAGCAGCTGTAACAGAACTTCAATGAGTTGAAAGGGGATGACAGAAAAATAGCGTTTTTTTGAAAAGTAGGGTGCTAGGAGGAGCTAGTTTCAAAAGGGATCAGAAAACTCTCATCAGGTGGTAAGAAGGACTGCACATCACTTGCCCTCCAGTATCACACCCTGTTCCAATACACCTCCAGTATCCAGGACCCCTCCAGCAGAGAGACCTCCAGCAGAACCCACAGAGCCACGCTGTGCCCCACACTCTAAGCATCCATTCTGCCCTTACCCACGTGTGTCTCCTTGCCTGCCACAGGGGAGAGAGGAGGAGGCTGGATGAGAGGGAGGACAGTACACTTTGTTCATTGCCACCACGGAAGGAGCAAGCACTAAAAAGAAGAAATTTGTCTGGGTGGGGAAGGAGGCAGAGGACTCTCCATACAGGAGGCCATCCAAATGTGGATTGCCCCAACAGGTCCTATGCTTTGTACGTAAACACAAATCAAGAGTTCCTTGTTCTTAGCTCAAGAGGGAAGCCTTTTATGCTTTTTTTTCAGTGAAATATGAATACATATTAATTTAAACTTAAGTGCTTCTGATTATCTTGAGACCATTTTCTGTAATGCTTTGCTGTGTTGCAAAAGTCGTTGCTCTACAGGGTTGCCTGTAACGACTCAGGAATTCCTTCCCGTGCTCTTTTCTTATTTGCTAGATAAATTTATTTATTTACTCAGGTTTAAACATTACACAGCACCAGGTCCACTCTTTGTTAAAACCATTGAAAAAGCAGGTGTCCAGTTAAACCTGTCCAATAACAAATATTTGACATGGTTCATAGATTTCTATCTGAGATGGTACTGCAGACTGACTTTGATTTTGCATTTATAAGGGGAAAGGATCAAGGTTTGCTCATATAAAGAGAGAGGACAGGTGCTTTCAGGCAGAGACAAAAATGTCCACAAGCAACCACAGGTATACCCAAAAGAGTAGTGCTTTCAGAAAGTATTTGTGCGAGCAGCCCTGAAGACAGGGACAGACTAATTGGTCTCCTGTATGTATAAACATCTCAATCCAGCAGCTGCTGATCTGAGAGCAGATCCGAAGATGCCTTTTCACACTCTTCATCTCTCAAGTCAGTACTAAATACACATCTACAGATTTACTTCCTAGATTTCCCAACATGTGAATAACCCGGGCACTTTTTACTGACTGCAGACCCAAAGGTAGGTAACACTAAACAGACTCACTTTTATTTGTAGGATATGATGAAGAAACAAAAAAAGAAACAACAGGGGCATGAGTGTTCCCAAACTGCAAAGCAGTGCATCAGAAGAGGCACTAAGGTTTTCTGTTCACTGCATTTCCAACTCAAGCATGATTTTCTTGAAACTGCTGACACAAAGCACTGACAGCTGTCATATGTGGATGGTTATTTCTCGTGGTGAACCCTTTCACTTCTGAAAACTTGACAAATGCAGGTGCTAAGCCAAGAAAATCTAGTATGAGTTACTATTCTATATTGACCTTGGTGAAGAAACTTCCCTCAGCGTATCTCAGTCAGCGAAGAGTGAAGCAGCTAGCCTTCTCGCTGTAAGCATTTCTGCTTGTTAGCGTGAGCAGGGCACGCAGGAGAGTGAGCACAGCTCAGCCATGGTCTCCCTCCGGCAGAAGGCAGTGATCTCTGCACTCTCCAGAATAGACATGGGAACCCTGACGGAACTCCCACAGAAACATGCAGCCACCCAGATCATAGGCTGCAGGGAGTGCAGAGCCTTGCACTGGCAACAAGCAGCCATGATGAGAACTGCTGCGTCCGCTGTGAACAGGTGGACGATCTGCTCAGCCCGCTGGCAGAGCTGCGCAAAGAGGTTAAAAGGTTGAGGAGCATTAGGGAGGCAGAACAGGAGACAGACCGGTGGAGCCAGGCTCTGCCGTCCTTGAAACAGAAATGAAAGCACCCATCAGAGAGCACCCAGGATTAAGGGGCCTCTGTATCGTGCGTCTATCAGGCCAAAGGCAGAAGCCAAAATGAAAACAGTGAGTGGAGGCAAGTTCATAGTAGGGATAGCAGGCAAAACCCCTTCTTGCCCAGCTCGCCGCCCTGGGTGCCTCTGAGCAACAGGCATGTGACTGGTTGAGGAAGAACAGCTAAATGAGGATGTGGACAATGGGCAAGCTACACCAGAGTTGTCTACACAGTCAGACAGGCCTACTGCCCATATCACCACCACACACAAAAGCAAGAAGAGAAGGGTTATAGTTGTAGGCGACTCTGTTCTGAGAGAAACAGAGGGTTCAATATGCCATGTAGACCCTCCTCACAGGGAGGTCTGCAGTGTCCCTAGAGCCCGGGTTAAGGACGTCACTAGGAAACTTCCTAGCTTAATGAGGTCCACGATTGCTACCCACTACTGATTTTCCATGTGAATGGAGAACACAGCAACTATTAGTCCAAGAACGATCAAGAAAGACTTCAGGGCCTTTGGACAGTTAGTGAGAGAATCTGGGGCACAGGTTATTTTTTCTTCTCTCCTTCCAGTTAAAAGCAGGTACATTGGAAGGAACAGGAGGATCCAATCTATCAACACATGGCTCCGTGGCTGGTGTCCCAGCCACAATTTTGGCTTTTTTGATACTTGGATGGCCTACACGGCACCAGGAATGCCAATATCAAACGGGAAACACCTTTCTCAAAGGGGGAAGAGGGTCTTTGCCCACGAGATTGTGTGGCTGATTGGCAGGGCTTTAAACTAGATGCAAAGGGGGAGGGGGATAATAATATTGAGATTATTTGTGACAAACGGCAGGATGACCCAGCAGGGTTGGAGGGATGAGGTGACAGTAAAGGCCTTAAACCTGCTGCCCTGAGGCATGCTGTGGAGACTGCAAGACAAAGTCTTGCAGAGATGAGCCAGGGGTTCCTAAGGAAATAGGAGCCAACAGGGTACCATCCATGAACACCTTGGGGGAATAAAGGGGTGTCCCTCTAAGAAGGTGACACGGCCAGCAGCCCAGCTGAACTGCCTCTACATCAATGCATGAGCATGGGCAACAAACAGGAGGAACCGGAAGCTACCATGGTACAGGAAGGCGACGACATAGTGGCCATTACTGAAACTTGATGGGATGAATCCTATGACTGAAGTGTGGCTATTGATGGCTACAAGCTGCTCAGAAGGGACAGGAGCAGGAGGGGTGGAGGTGTTGCCCTGTATGTTAAGAAATGGACAGGATGTGAAGAGCTGTCCCTAAAGAATAGCCATGAGAAGGCTGAAAGTTCATGGGTAAGAATTAGGGATCGAGAGAACAAATGGAGCCTTGTGGTTGGTGTCTACTACAGGCCACCCAATCAAGGGGAACTTATTGAAGCTTTCTTACTCCATCTCCAGGAGACATCATGCACACAGGCTCTCATCCTGCTGTGGGAGTTCAACCACCCCAACATCTCTTGGAAAAGTGGCATGGCAAGCTGTAGGCAATCCAGGAGACTCCTGGAGTGCCAAGATTACAACATCTTAAGACAAGAAATAGGCAGCCCTACTGAAAGGGATGCGATATTGGACCCAATGGTCACAAATGCAAGTGAAATCATCAGGGATGTCAAGACTGGAGGCAGTCCAAGCTGCAGTGGTCATGCACTAGTGCAGTTGACTGTCCTAACAGCTATAAGGCAGATGAAAAGCATAGTCAGGATCTTAAATTTTAAGAAAGCAATGAGTTAGTCAACAGGACTCCCTGGGAAATGGCCCTCAGGCACAAGGGAGCACAGCAGAGCTGGCAGGTCTTTAAGGACGTTTTCTATAAAGCGCAAGAGCTCTTAATCCCCAGGTGTAAGAAACAGGGCAAGGAGGGCAAGAGACCACCATGGCTGAGTCGAGACCTGCTGGACAAACTAAAAGGCAAGATGGAACGGCACAGGCAGTGGAAGCAGGGAAGAGTACAGGGACGTTGCCTGGTTGTGTAGGGACAAGGGCAGGAAGACCAAGGCGTGGCTGGAGCTGAACTTGGCAAGAGATGCAAAGGAAAACAAGAAGGGTTTCTACAGATATGTAAACCAGAAAAGGAAGGTCAAAGAAAGTGTAGCCCCCATGATGAGCAGCAATGGTGAACTAGTAACAACAGATGAGGAGAAGGCTGAGGTTCTCAACAACTTTTTTGCCTCAGTTTTCACTGGCAACCTCTCTCCTTACAGCTCTCAAGTTAATGGCCCACAAGACGGCGACCAGGGAGACAAAGTCCCTCCCACCATAAGTGAAGACAAGGTTTGTGACCATCTGAGGAACCTGAACATACACAAGTCCATGGGACCTGATGAGATGCATCCCAGAGTCCTGAGGGAACTGGCTGATGCAGTTGCCAAGCCACTGTCCATGATGATGCAAAGTCCTGGCAGTTAGGTGAAGTCCCTGGTGACTGGAAGAAAGGAAACATTTTACACCCATTTTTAAAAAGAGTAGAAAGGAGGACCCTGGGAACTACAGACCTGTCAGCCTCCCATCTGTGCCTGGGAAGATCATGGAACAGACCCTTCTAGAAGCTCTGCTAAGGCACATGGAGGACAGGGAGGTAGTTCAAGACAGTCAGCATGGCTTCACCAGGGGCAAGTCCTGCCTGACCAACCTAGTGGCCTTCTGTGATGGAGTGACTACATCAGTGGACAAGGGAAGTGCTATAGTTGTTGTCTATCTGGACTTCGGCAAGGCCTTTGACACGGTCCGCCCATCCTTCTGTCTAAGTTGGAGAGACATGGGTTCGATGGGTGGACTGTTCAGTGGATAAGGAATTGGCTGGATGGTCACATTGAGAGAGTAGTGGTCAATGGCTCGATGTCCAGATGGAAAATGATGACAAGTGGAATCCTTCAGAGGTCCGTACGAGGACAAGTGTTTAGTATCTTCATTAATGACATTGACAGTGGGATTGAGTGCACCCTCAGCAAGTTTGCTGATGACACCAAGCTGGGTGGTGCAGTCGGTATGCCAGAGGGACGGGATGCCATCCAGAGGGACCTGGACAAGCTGGAGAGGTGAGCCCAGGTGAATTTCATGAGGTTCAACAAGGCCAAATGCAAGATCCTGCACCTGGGCTGGAGCAACTGACAGTATCAATACAGGCTGGGAGAAGACATGCTAGAGAGCAGCTCTGTGTAAAAAGACTTGGGTTACTGGGGGATGAAAAGCTGGACATGAGCCGCCAATGAGCAACTGCAGCCCAGAAGACCAATGACATTCTGGGCTGCATCAAAAGAAGTGTGGCCAGCAGATCAAGAGAGGTGATTCTGCCCCTCTACTCTGCCTGGTGAGACCTCACCTGGTGTGCTGTGTCCAGGTCTGGAGCCCCAGCTCAAGAAGGACATGGACCTGTTGGAGTGTGTCCAGAGGAGGGCCACTAAAATGATCAGAGGACTGGAGCACCTTTCCTACGAAAACAGGCTGAAAGAGTTGGGGTTGTTCAGCCTGGAGAAGAGAAGGCTGCGGGGAGACCTTAGAGCGGCCTTCCAGTACCTGAAAGGGGCCTATAAGAAGGCAGGGGAAGAACTGTTCTCAAGGGTTTGGAGTGACTGGATGAGGGGTAATGGTTTTAAGCTAGAAAAGGGTAGATTCAGGTTGGACATTAGGAAAAATTTCTTTAATATGAGGGTGGTGGATCACTGCAACAGTTTGCCCAGGGAAGCAGTGGAAGCCCCATCCCTGGACACATTCAAGGTCAGCCTTGATGGGGCTCTGAGCAACCTGACCTAGTTAGAGACGTCCCTGCTTATTGTAGGAGGGTTGGACTAGATGGCCTTTAGAGGTCCCTTCCAACCCAATACATTCTATGATTCTATCTCCCAGGATTAGCGATATAGCCACAATAAATAGAGTACATTCACCATGTAAGTGTACAGTTACAAACATGGGCCATATACTGCCCATATCTGTCTGAGTCTGCAGTTCATAAATACTAGCTAAAACAGCCCATCTGCCAAATGAAAGAGAACTAATCTCGGAAGATGTGTAGAACTCCAAAAAGCTCAGGTTTCACTGGATCACTGTCTAAAGACAACATCTTCACTCAGGATTAAGATTTCATGTTAGTAATGAGTAGTCATAACTCATCACAGAATCAGAGAATCATTTAGGTTGGAAAAGACCTCTAAGATTACCGAGTTAACCTGACAC
This sequence comes from Leptosomus discolor, assembly GCF_034619465.1. Classification (NCBI taxonomy): domain Eukaryota; kingdom Metazoa; phylum Chordata; class Aves; order Leptosomiformes; family Leptosomidae; genus Leptosomus; species Leptosomus discolor. The sequence goes on from NC_141419.1 coordinate 75,980,425, forward strand.
TGTCAAGTCCACCACTAAACCACATTCCAAAGTGCCACATCCACACACATCTTTTAAACACCTCCAGGGATGGTGACTCAACCACTTCCCTGGGCAGATTGTTCCAATGCTTGACAACCATTTCAGTGAAGATTTTTTTCCTAATGTCCAATCTAAAACTTCCCTGGTACAACTTGAGGCCATTTCCTCTTGTCCTATCACTTGTTACTTGGGAAAGAGACCAACCCCCACCTCACTACAACCTCCTTTCAGGTAGTTGTAGAGAGCGATAACGTCTCCCCTCAGCCTCCTCTTCTCCAGGCTAAACAACCCCGGTTCCCTCAGCTGTTCCTCACATACAATATTTTCAGGCTTATCAAAACTCTCCTTAGTTGAGAACCTCCAAAGCAATATATTGCTGAAGAACACAAGATTTGTCCTCAAAGGGCTTGAAGATTCATCAATTTTTCAAGGTATTGCATTTATTATACTTTATTTCTTTTAAACACAAGTCAGAATAGAACCCTCAGGCAAAATATGAAAGATCTGCAAATTCTTGTCTCAGAGTGGTTTTTAATCCATTCCTACACCCTAATACAAATAAGAATGAAGAAAGGTTTATTTCTCTTTCTCTCAATTTCAAACTGATCTAGATGACAATCTTGTACTTTCAGTGATAGCTTGTTACCTCCTTTGCAGAGAGATAAATTTTCACCCTTGGCACTTCATTTAGGTACGGTGAGGCCAGAAGTCTGGCAGAAATACCTTTGCTGATATGTATTTCAGAGTGACCAATAAGAGAAACAGAAAGGAAACTAAACGCATTGGAATAAAAATAGAAGAAACCAAATGGCAAACATGGCACACAATCCTGTAAGGGTCTTAGATATTATTTTTAATATTAAAAGAAAAAAAAATGAATAAGCTTGTCCCTCTCCCCCAGTATAAAGCAACTTGTTTAGATGAAGTGCAACATGGCTTGGTGAGAAGAACTCCAGCCAGGGTGACCTGGGGCCTCTGCCACCCTCGGCCAGCAGACAGAAGAACACTTGTTTTTCACATCCCCAACTAACTTAATTCTCAGGACTGAGCAGCCTGAAAAAATACTATTCATATTCCATGCCAATTTGCTTCCCTGTCATGTAAAAAAAAACTAAGCAACAATAAATTCAGGACTATTTTTAACTTAAAAATGTGTATGTTATGATATCTTCAGCATACAAATAAAATCTGGTTGCATTAATTTAACAGTTTCTAAAATCTAGATTTCAAATACAAAATAACACTGTGAAAGCATTGTTGGCCACGAAAATAGAACTGTGCAGATTCTGTGGAAAGCTAAGATTTCCAAAGCATTTTTAATAGTTTATGTTTAAGATATTAAAGTGCACATTTATTTATGAAGGAAATTATTAAAACAACTTTTGCTAAGGATTCCTGCATTTCAAATTACATTGCTTTAAAATCACTGAAGGGACAATTTTTGTTTTTCTTTGTTCTGTTTTTTTAATCACTTACTGATATACAGACAAACTTAATTTCATTGTAATACGGTAAGACCATCAAATCCACTATTCCTTGTGTCCATTAAGAGGTCTTTCTTCCTGATTTGCCTATCAGATTCTCTTCTCCTTCCCAGTCTTCTTCTGCATTTTATTTTCTCACCTTCCCTTCACACCCATTTCTCCTCTCTTGGTCTGCACAGAGCTCTAAAGGGGCTATAGTTCATTATGCTAAATGGAATGGGTTTAAAAGTTCCTCATAATTTATTTAACCACTGAAAATCATATCTCCACTAAACCAACAAATTCCATGAAAAGCATACGAGTTTTCAATCAAAATGGTAAATATCTTCCAACTGAAATATTTTTATATGGCCCTAATGCATCCTGGAAATTGTACTTGAGGAACCTCATGTCATCTGTGGCCTGAACGGAGTAAGTGTCCCGTGTTTAACACAGTCTCAGACCCTCTTGCACGTGATCCATCACCCCAGGCAAATAACCAACCAACCAACCACAATTTCACTGGAAAGAGATAATAAAAGGAACTCTAGAGGGAAAACAGGTACAGAAGCTCCATGGGAGCCGAAGTGCAAAATGTCTTGGGCTGAAATAAGAACTTTAATCTTTGCCGGATTGAGCTGCTGGGTAAGGCAAGCACAAAGGGCGCAGAAGCAAGAGCCCAGGGGTCTCCAGGAACAGGAACATTTGTTTGCTTTGCAATTTCCTTGCCAATAACACAATAAGGAAGAAAAGAAATAATATTAGGCCAGTATCTAAACTGAGAAGTTTACAAAGTTTTATAATTAGACAATTTACTATAAAAAATCACTTTAATTTGGTTTAATTATGAACAGCTTAAATTAATTACTTGTACAAAATTAACTGAGGCAAGAGTGGGGCTCCCTGTGCCTTGCACAGATCAATATTATGAGAGTAGCTACCCAAGCAAAGCTACAAGCTCATTTGATCAAGGTCTCATACTACAAAAACACACAAATATGCAGCAAAACTGGGCTAAAACTCAGGGACTTATATATGAGATCCTGCATGTAATCAGGGAGGGAATGTCCATACCAGGACTTTGCAAATACATAATGCATAAGACAATGTGGCTTTTCTGACTTTAATGTAGATTCACCTATATTTGTTGGACAGATGACTGACCTAGCCCTTTCAATTATTTTCCATCCTGCTAGGACTGCTGACCTGATGGTGACAGCCATAAAACTCAGCAGTGAGATCCTATGCTCTGGTAGGAGGCACTAAGATGATCTTTTCAAACTCCTACAGATAACCACTGATAAATCCTCACAACAGTAACTAATACCGTAAGAGACTAAACAGTGAAAGAAGTAGAATAGCTTTCAGTTAATATTACTGTACAATAAAAACTGCTACACAACTAGGACCTAAGTTTTCAGTTGATGCTGATGACTGAAAAACAAGGTATATGGCAAAGCAAGTTTGACGTAAGTTGTCAGGGAGATCTAGCAGCACTCTATCCCCCCAGTTTATTCAGTCCTTCTAAAACGTATCTCACCACCACTTCCATCAGGGACTTTTTTGCCCTCTCGGTGGGAGAGAAAAACAAACTTCAGCTGAAAATTGCATTTCACAATTAAAATCCTCCCTGGGCTATACTTCCAAGCATTATAGACTATTTACTCAAAAGCACTAAAGGCAATGGATGAGATGCATGAGCCTCATTAGAGAATACACAGACTTCTGTACTAAATTAGTATTTTCTCTCTTTTCTCTATGCATATTAGGGCACAGAATTAACAATTCCCATCTCAGTGGTAATAAGTAATAAAAAATAATAATAATAATGCTAGTCCAAGCACAGGACACTCTCCACAACCTGAGGGTACAGAGGGTATATTTATTATTCCCCTAAGACTGGCCACATAGGCTACACTGGTCAAGTAAGGAAATAAAGCACAAAACCTAAATCCCACTGTCCCCATAATAACTAAATTATAATATTAGTGCAAAGCTATTAAGGCCATTTAATATGATCCTTTTAGAGTTCCAAACAACTGTTTCACATTTTGCCTACTTACAATACATTAAAATGGATCCTAGCTAAATTATTTTGGTTACTTTGGAGTCTGTTGATTAGCCTTCTCCATGCATTATTAAAATTCCTTTCTTAATGAATCTTTCTACACACGGAAATATTATTGACACAATTCAAATACAAGTATATACTGTGTCAACAATGCTAAATTAGCTTCATTACACAGCAGTGCAGAACTGAAGCAAAAGCTACAGCACTGCATCATTTTATACGGTGTGCCAGGCTAAATGGTCCCACTTCAATAGTCTAGAAGTCATGGATTTCAAAGAGAAGAGCACCTATTGATTTAATACAGGAATCTGAAAGGCTTACACAAAATGAAAGATTTGTAACTCCTTGCTTTCTCTAAAATGCAGAGAGAGGGGGAAATAGATTTTTCTTCCCCTGAGGAAGACAGAACAGCAGAAGAGTGAATGCATGGGAAAAAAAACAGCCTATTTTGATCATTCACCCTTCACATAGTCAAACATCACAGAATCAAATGGACAAAGATAGAAAGCAAACATACGAGATAGTAAATGCAAGAAAGAATAAAATGTTATATTAATTCAAGAAAGTTAGAGAGCTATATTAACTAACAGACTCTTCAATTCCACCAATTGGAGCAGAAGCATCAGTTCCAGGTAAGCAGCTAGAGCTAGGTGGAATACTTCTGTGTCCGTGTCAAGAAACTCTACAAAATTGAGAAATGAAGGCAAGTCCTTGCACAAAGACCTACACACATGGATTGAACCTTGGCTGAAGGCCTGGTCTGCGGCTCATACATGGCTGCGGCTCTAGTGAAGCACGCAAAACCAGCTTATGCCAGTCCTTTAATATGCAAAGCAGAAGCTGGCAGCCTGTAAATGTAAATCCAAGTATAGCTTTATCATACATAGTATATCAGGTGCAAGTACAAAATACATGTGAATGAAAAAAAAAAAAAAAAGGCAGTGCAGCATTTATTTTTTGAGCCTCAGGGGAAACAAAGGTACTTTTACAGCTATTTTTCAGCTCTGACTACATGTGACATATTGAGACTCTCCACCAAGGTCAGAAAAACAACTATATGAATTAGAAAGTATTCAAATATATTTATACTTGCCTAAATTTTATCCTAACATTTCAATTTTTTATATAACTTGACAGCCATCCCCTTAATCACTAGGATAGAATTTCCAGATACAATTTTTATTAGCAGAACCCAGTGCAAAGTATTCTTGCATTAACGTACTGAGAAACTTCTTCACTCCACAGGCTCCTCCTTCCACCACTGCCATACATGAACCTACAATTTACTAAACTGGACTGTAAATAAGTTGTTACAATGGAACAGCCAGCTCCAACAAACAAGACTGTTAGACAACACTAGGGAACACTCAGTTCCATCATTTACACTATTGTCTTACACTAAGAACGGGTGGTTCAAGTGAAAATGTGAACATTCCCTTATGAGATGCCTGGTTAATGGCTGCCACTTTTTAAATGGCTGAAGTCTTTTCCAGCTGAGCATAGTAAGTGAAATGGAGCCATGAACAAGAAGCTATGGCCTCCAGTTACAAACCTCTAATTTAGAAGTCTCTTTCTTTTAATTATATATACTTGTCAAAGGTGCAGTTAATAAACATTTACTACTGATTTAACAGGCCCTACCTAACTCAATAAGCTGAAGCACAGAGACAAGAGTTTATTTTGCAGCCTGAAATCAGACGCCATGTTCCAGATTCTTTGCAGCCATTCCCAAACTGAACGATGAGGTAGAAGGATCCAATCAGGGAGGCCAAGAAAAAACAAAGCTAAGATCAATGTGGCTTGTCTCTGACAGAATTCCAAAGGAAAGAGCAACTGTTTAATGTAAAGTAAAATGTTCGTGGAAGACAAGTGGATGAGTGCTGGATCACTACCTGTAGTTAAGTTGGAAATGGGAAAAGTTCCTAATAATCAAAAGAAAGGTGTCTGTCTCTCAATATCATTAATTTACCTTATATGGAGATTATACATCTACCAAGTGGACCACCATGAAAGGACCTGGAAATAGCCTGGATTCAGTGCTACAGAATCTATTCAATTTTATACTCAAATCTTCTGCCAGGTCTCTCACCAGAATACATCATCTTCAGAAAGTCCATCCCATTCTCAGCAGTATTATTAGGTAGGCAAACCCCAAAGCAAGTCTAACACATGCTGACTCCTTTCCCAGGTCTTCCACCTTCATGCATGAGGATGTGGATGCGTAGTTATCACAATTACCTGCTTTAGCAGATACAGATAATTGGAAGTCATAATACCAGCATTGATGCCCTACAGTGATTAATATCAAGGCTCAGGAAATTTTCTGATACCTAATTCTCAATCTGCCAGCTATAACCAGAGCCTAGTGGGAGCAGAACTGCTCCTGAATCCTTAACTGGTCTGCATGCAGCAAGGATGTGCCAGCTCCTGCCGCTGCAGCAAGACAGTAAGAGATTGTCTCAATGTGCTCTCTGCATAAAAACATGAGTCTGAAGGAGCAAATGTTACAGCATGCATCACCTCTTCTCAGGCATCAGAGGAACCAAAGAACGAGAAGGTGTATGCCTATTGAAATCCAAACCAGACCACAGGGGAACAAGGCAAGATGCTTACGGCTTTCTCTATCAGAATGTGTATGGCATACAGGGGATGAAGCAAAACAAGCTAAAACCAAGGGAGTGAAACGTCCTGACTGACAGGGAAGATAGGTGCAAACAAGGACAGTGAGTTACAGTGGTACTGAAAGATCTCACAGTTAACTAAATATTAGATCCCTTAGAGAGCAGCTTCACACTGTGTTTAATCCAACCTAAACAGCTGACTGCCACCAAAAAGAGACATCCCTTTCTCTCCTCTCCTCCCACCACTTTCACTGCTTTCAAGATCCAGTAACCATTTAATCTCTCCCTTGTGCTGCATCTAACAACTGTGCAGCTATAATCATCAGTTCTGATATTAATAAAGCCACATACCCCTCTGTACCAGGTGGCAATGAAAAAGCTGCCTTTGGGCAGCAGTCTGCAGCTATGTTGGATTAGGTACAACAAGGAAACAAACCCTGGAACTGCACAGCCTCTGCACCCGTGCTCTCCTAAATGTTTCACCCATTTCAACCTTGAATTTGCATTATCTGCCTTAAATTTTTCCATCTGGATAGCTGTACACATGAGAAACCATCTTGGTTATGAAGACATTTTCCCCATCTAGTCACAAAACTATAGTGAAAAGCTTTTGCATATATCAAGGAGTGTCAAAGCCTTTGAGAAAATAACTAGCATGGCCACAAGCATGAACTGAGAAATTCTCTTCTTGTAAATCATCAAAAAGCCAAGCACTGAAATGTCAAGTCTTAAGGTATATATCCACAAAGGCTTAAAGTACCAACTGCATATGTAGTTCAAAGAAAAAAGAAATGTAACAAGCATAGGCCAAAAAAAGAAAGCACAATGATGTTTACTAGGCAGATAAATGGACTACCTTGTAATTTTCACACTAGCCACGGCAGGTGAATATGCCAAGTTCAGCTGGGGGAGCAGAGATTGTCTAGTCCTGAAATTGCAACTGCTCTTGCTGCCTGAACCTCAGATATCATGATGGCAAGCTTTGACAGTTCTGATTTAGTATCAATAAAGCACCATAAACTAATTAAACTCAGAATACTACTATGAAGTAAATTAACATTATTCCTACGCAATACTGGTGAAATTGAGATACTGAAAGAGTTGATAGTTGAAACACTATTTTCTGGCTTTCAGGCATGTACTATAGGCTTGCTTTTATAAGAACAATTGTTTCTGCAACAAGCTGAACTCACCACAGTGATCATTTGTTCTGTGACCATACCAAGATTAAGGACACGACAACTGAGAAACACAAATAATGAAAACCAGCATTTTTTATTTTTACCAACACAGCTGAATATTATATACTACAAAACAGGAACACTTTGGTGCTTAAAACATACTAACCTTTCTGCCTAATCTCTGTTGTGAAGTCATTGTGTAAACACCTACAGGTATGGAAGTAGCCTTTCAAAAAACCTTCTGTGCTCATCAGACTAATTCTGGCAACACACTATGAGGTCTTACCCATACAGTAACCCCTTTGAAACTGATAGATTACTTCTCCAAAACTGCTACATAGAGGTATCATCTTCCCTGACAAGTACGTCAGACTTTCTTTCAGCCCTCACACACAGGACCCGTGTGATTCCGTGCAGGGTTTGCTGTGCGGGATGGCAGCAATTAAGAGCTACAGGAGATAAACATTGCATAATGCTAGGCGCATATCTGCCCCTCCCCCCCCGCCAAGTTTCAAGTCTCCACTCAGGCACAAAAACCCTAAAGAAAGCCAAGACAGCAGAAGGCAACATGCAAGAGAGAAGCAGTTAGGAAAAAAAAGTAACTGTAGTGGGCATCTTAAGCTTGTATTTTTGCAGATAAAAAAATGCACGTACAACTGAAAACATGACAAAAAATTTCCAGAAAGAAGGAGACAGCATAAGCAGAACTTGCAAATACTGTCTGCAGTGTTCTGGGTGAATCTGTATATATAAAACACATGAATTCTGTTTTGCCTTTATGAACTGCCTCTGTTTTTCATGTCTAACAGCTGCTTTTCGGTCTCACAGTGTACTGAACTGTGCTCCTTCTGCTAAAAGAGCAATAACAACCACCAATTTGTCAGGGGGAAAAAAAATCGCAGTAATTAAGAGCTTGTAAGTAATGAATAAGGTTACTCCAACACAAAATGGCTTTTCTGTGTTCTCTGAAAAAGGTGTTAAGTTTGGAAATAAATAACTTCCACAACAACAACGGAGTCCAGGCTGCAATGTTACCTTATGCAATCTCTGGGGTACTGATGGGAGGGACACACACGGACAGAAGTGCCAAGCCAAACACAGGCACAGAGGTGGGGCTTCCCTGGCAGGCAGGCAAAGCCTCAAGTTCAGGGGTTAGCCTGGGCTCTAGGAGGCTGGTTTACACAGAGGAGAGCCAGCACAGAAGGTCCTGACACAGGGCCATGTGATGTTTCACAGCAGCAAAGAAATAAGCCAGTCAGTCTCTATGTATAATATGGGCTAAATTAAGCAAAACTGATACAAGAAACCCATGTTGAACCTACCCTTCTACCTGTTCCCTTTACCTCTTACTTGACAGCTACTTGTTAAAACGTAAATCCACCCTGGAGGTAAAGCTCTGAAGACAAATGTTAATAAGCAGTGCAGAGCTTGAGGCATCTGCCTACATACATTGGGACACATAGGCTACGTGGTCCCAAGCCCAGAAGGGTTAACAACAGAGTGCTCATGCTCAGGGAACATGTGGAAGGAAAAAAAGAGTGGTAGTCTCTACAAAACCTAAAGAAGTGTGGAAGCAACAATTACAGGACTCAAACTCCATCTCCCACTGACTGTACAGGAGGGGGCAGAGGTAACAGAAGCCCTCTGGCTTTGCTTGTTGCACCCTTGCATCCGATTCAGTGTCCTCGTTTACCCTTTTCTCACTGCCACCCCTACCGCTTCACTTTTGGTGGAGGATCCACACCAGTCAAAAGATGAAGCTAGTAAATCCAACCTGCTTCTAAAAAGCCTCTACTGACATGAAGTGCATGCCCAAAAAAACTGCTTTGGTCTCTGAAAGATTGGGATCTAGCTAGGGAGACCTATTAGATGCTGCTTAGACAATGGTACTTTTCAAAAACACCACGAGTGACCAGGTAGACCTGTCAAAAAGGACAAAAAAGCCAAGGACAAAACAGTGACCTGGGAAGATCTCACTTCCCTAGGGGAGATCAGCTGAATTCACACTCTGAGTATCTTTCGGTTACATGATAACCCCTTCCTGTCAGACAAAGCATTTCTAACACAGCAGTAGAAACACTTTGTGCAAAGGAAGTATTCAGTATTAAGAGCTACTTTGTACAGAAGAGCCTCAGGTTGCTTAGAAAAAGAAGCCATGTATCTACAGATGTTATATATCTACACACATTGTAATATCTATCTATCTATATATCTACAGATAGACAGAAGTCACTTTCACAGCAGAATCAGAGCACTTATGCGGGAGCAAGGTTAGGAGAGTCTCTAAGCTTTGGCATAGAGAGTATGTGGTTCTATACCTGGGTTTCCTATGCAAGCCAGCAAAGAGTAGACTAGGAGCGTGACCATACATCCCACACTTCAACTACAGCAGTTCTGCAAGATAGAAACACAGAGCTGCAAATGCAAGTACCTATTGACCCCGGTGATCACGCAGTTTCAGCAGCAGATCTTAATGAACACTTTGGAGGGGATGCTGTTACGAAACAGCATTGGAAGGAGCCATTTACATAAATCTTACTCCTCTTTCAGAAAAAAGGAAACTCTTCAAAGAATAGGAGCCAGGGGGCTGATGGTCCCACCATTGCCTCCAGAGAGTACACAGATGACTGGCTCTAGCCCACAGCCCTGCGCTGCTCTAAGGGTGCACATCAGGCACTCTTCTTTAAGAAATGTGTACAGTAAAAAACAGTTAATGGGATGATATATTTTAATTTTAAAGTGTCTCAGCACTGATGAATTAAACACATAACAACATAAAATGTCATTCATCTTTCTTTCAGGTCCATTGAATATCTCCGAGTTCCCATTGCTAGTGGAAGTCTTGAATGAAAAAAGTAAGATCTGAATTAAATCAGATTCCCCCTCATACACATTTTTTTCCATGTCTGTTGAGCAGAAGTGCTCGAAGGTTTATTTTAAAGTGAATCAGTGGAGGAAAACAGCTTTCAGTTAGGTACATAAATACTCTGAAAAATAACATACAGAATGTTATCCTGACCTGACTTAATTTCCGTGACCCGGAAAAGTGTCCCTGGCATCTCACTTCACCAAAGACTTCTGTTTCATGCTAGTGGCTACACCTATATGAAACACGAGGTATATAAATTAAAGCAATCTTAGGAACAGATACCAATATTTGTTTAACATGCTTCAATTACATTCTAAAACATTTTATGGATTTTATGCAAATCCAGGTAGGTAGGAACTGTTACAATTTAAGATCAAAGTGGTCTACAGTCTGAGATGAGGGAAAGCAAGCATACAAGAAGATTAAAAGAGAATGAGTTTCTTCTCTTTTTTTGCTTCGTTATAATTCCATCAAACTTCATTGATTTCAAAGGAAATTGTTCACAATTTAAATGTCATTAGTGAGGGGAGAAAACGACTTGCTGAGCCACGAAATAATTAGCAACTTATTTCCTTCTTCCTGTAGGGAGAAAAATTCCCATAAATGCCAGTGTCAGTGTAGACTGACAAACACCCTCTTAGTTTATGTGTTAGACATTTCTTGCATTATCAGTATGAAAGTGTGGTACTATGCTGGATTTGTCTGGGATAAAGTTAATGTTCTTCCTTTCGGCATCTCTGCCTACCACAGTCCCCGCATACTTCTGCAGACTTCATTCTGAATCCTTACCTGAGCAACCCTCGCTGTAACCTCTTTATATGAGTACATTTACGTGAATCAGGATTGCAATCTATATTTAAAATCCCACTGACAATTAGACAGATGTTACAAATCTCTCCTTCATCTTTAGCATGCAAATATGCAAGTATTTAGTTTTCAGACTGCAGCCAAAAGGTATTTCAGTAAGAAACCTAGGCTATGTACATCCAAAAGCTATTCTATAATGAACACAGTTTTAATTTGTTTGCCTGAAAAGAAAATGCTAGTTCAGCCAGGAGTTAGATCTAGTGCTTGCTATTACAGTTTGCAATCAGATTCATAAGTTATAGGGACACAAATTAATTTAAAGCTGAATTTGAATCTGATCCTGGTATACAGCATAGCCACCATTAAAAATGTCTTATGATTTTATCAGACTATAATGTTTTCAGGGCAGTTTCCCCATCACATTATCTATCTTGAGGGGTTTTTTAAATAAAAAAGTGAAATCTAAAATGGCCCAATTATTTCTAAGAATGACATTAATAAAGACAATGTTCCTTACCCATATGAAAAAAACATACACTTCTTTGCAAGACCTGGGGGCCTCATGATTTAGATCAAGAACTTGATGGTTGGCAAGAGAGAGGCAATGTCTCAGGAATCTGTCCACATGGACTTCTGTCCATAATACATTCTAACAAAAGCTGCCTTATTCTACACAGCTGCACTGAATACATACACAATTACACAGGGCGCTCATTTTTTCTCAATTTTATTTTTCTGTAGTCTATTTTATCCCTGTAAATACAGCAAAAAAATGTATTTTTTCCTTTTACTCCTAGCCTATTTTAATCATTTCAATGTGGAATAGTACATTTCTTTAGAATATAACATATTTCAAAATCCTCTCTTTTTCTCTCTTTTTTTTTTTCCAGACACGATCTTTCCTCACATGCTCTTATTGGCGGCGTTTTCTGTCTGACTCAAGCTCCCACACCTGTCTTTCCATTTCCCCTTCCAAAGCATGTGTGCATCTCCTTGTTGCTCCCTCTCCCCCTTCTATCATTCCTCATCTTCTGCTCCCCCTTCTCCCCCAGCGTCTCCATCACTGTCTCCTCGTTACCCCATCCTGTCTCTGACGGCAGCTCCAGCATACACAGCTGAGGATGACTTTGTGTATCTAGGCTGAGCTACAGTCCTGAGTCAGATTTTCAACCTGAGTAGCTACTTGGAAGGCATGAAGCTGGACATGGGGCAGTGAAAGAGCAATATTCCTGACATGTCCCAAAGCACTCCAGTGAAGCCAGGGACAATCCCTGATGTCACTAAACCTTTGCATTTGTAGACTTCATAATTAAACGAGACAACCACATACACTGGGTTGCGAGACATGCACCAAAGCTACATTAGGGCAAGACTTGCATCATCATATTGCTTTAACATTGCCCTAACAGCATTTCTCACTGTTGAGATCTGCAGATGTCCATGCTGACGCAACTATATGTCACTCTCCTCTATGCCATTAAATAACATCTTAAACATGATTTCAAATATCTGAATGCAAGTATATGCATTGATACAGTACAGATGCTCAGGTTCCAAAGCTCACGACTGGATTACATTGCTTCATCAATGCAATACCCATTTGTGAAACACAATCTAATCTAGACCTTCTCTATTATCTCTAAACTTTTTTTAAAATACCATCTAAGAAGGAGAACACACAAGAGCAGAAACTGGTTATAAACCATGTTGCACCAAGCCAGCTTGAGCTGTAAGAATGAGACACATTTATTTGGGGATCAGAATACACAGACTTTACCACTGAAAAAAAAATAAGCTGTTATTTTTCTTTACTGATGAAATATATCCTAGATGTCAAGGGCTTGATGTATCCTTCACAATTCAGTGGCTCCTGACGGTACACTGGAGATGCAACTGTCATTTTACTCGAAACACCACAGTGAGGCAAGAACCTCACAAATGCTGTGTATTAAAAGATGGATTTAGAGCAAAATTGCCTTGAAAAATACATGAAGCTATGTCAACTGACATCAGATGAGTTTCACTTCACAAAAGGAACTCATTAGCTGACCCAGGAGACAGAAGATTGAATGCTCATTAAAAAGTCTTTTGACATCTCCGTTCCCAACCAGCCGTGTCCCCTGAGCACCTATGTTTCTGCTCTGGAGCCGGCATCCAGGCAGTCTTACACAATTGGTCACAGGCATACAATAGGATCTAGGGATTGTGAGACCAAATCTTAGAAACCTCCACAGCTAAATGACAAACAGGAAAGGGCCTGGACAATGGAGAGATTATAAGAAATGTTTAGGCTCTGTCTTCAGGCCAGAGCAGCCTAATTGTGGGGCTGGATGTGCTGTGGAGTCTCACTGTTGAGCATCCTGATATCTCTACCCCAGGGACTACAGCAGGATCATTTGCTACCAAAGGAATGGGAACCACTGCCACAAAACATTTAGCCGCATTTTAGAACAAAAAGGGCTGATGTAGATATCTATACTTGATGACTCTGGACAGGAGGCATGTACCTAAATTCCCTGGGAGTGCACGTCCCAAAAGCCTGGCAGCTTTTGCTACTGGGCGCCTCAAGCCTCTCCTCAGCAGCCTGCCAGTCCTGCTGGGAGCTGGGTCCCCACACCGGCAGCTCTTACACACAGGAAACCGGGTACAGGCCAGTTTGCCTTGTGAGACAGGTGCTATAAGATGTAAATAAATTTCATTCCACAGCTACTTGAAGAATGGTTCAAAATGCCAGCAAGTGTAAGTTTCTCTGATGCAAACGCCCCACTGCTTTCTTACTAGTACAGTGGCACTTGCTCGGCATGTTCATCCATCTAAACTTTCAATGGAAAATAAAGTTCTTTTATTATTATTCTATTTTTACCACGCTTTGTCATGTTTCTCAAGACACCTCTGCAGGGTCATTTGCCATTTTATTAGTGTAACTGTAAAGTAGCTAGTTATGAAATAATGAAAACTGAAAGGTCAATGACCCAACTTCTCATCATCAACACAAATATGTGTATCAGGAACATAAACATGGCATGTTATATGCTGGAGGTTCCTGATGGAAATCTCAGATAAAGTAGAATCCCTCACAAGTTTAAGTAATGGATAGACCCCTAACCAGTTATTATTCTCTCAAAATGCCATGACTATGACATCAACCATGTGAGATGGCCAAAGTTAATGAAAATAATACTAACAAAGGAATCACTGAGTACCTGAAGCCCCTGTATACATTATGTATAAACATAAGGAGGGGTTTTAGGTAGATAGATGGCCAGGCAGATACAGGTTAAGTTCTTTGAGTGTAAATAAAACCAGTATCATTGCTTCAGCTTTATGCAGATGACTGCAGCTACACCTATTAAGGCAGCAAAACACATCAAAGCAATTCAAACTATAAATGGAATTCTTTCAAATTGAAATTTGGCCAAATGTTAAATATTTGCCTCAATTACTCTAATAATTTATAACTGAAATAAATGGAATGAGAAAGGCAAAATATGACCACACAAAGGAAATTAAACTCCACTTTCTCTTTAGTTAGGCTTATGTCATCTCATCAGTTTACATAGTCTAGAGGTGGAAAGGAATAGGCTAAATGTAGAAAACTTTTATGTATTTTGTTTCAGTCAAAATAACGATTAGTAGCAAAATGAAAATGTTTATGAGACAACGTCCTGAAACTTAACAAGCACAACAAAAACCTCAGCAGTTCTGACCAACTGACTTCAAAATCTAAATAATCTACAGGAAAGTCCCAACATCACCTCAGCCCACTCAGCCCTCACCTCACAGTTCAAAGATTTTCCAGCAAAGTTATATTATCTAGTTAATCATGACCATATTGCAATCATTAGACATTGAAATCACTGACACTGAGAACTGTATAGGATTCTCACTCAGTAGCAGCTAATGTCCCAATCAATGTACTGCCACTGCAGAGCCATGGACAGCATCCAACAAGGAACTTCAAAATACTAAGGGCAGAACAGCTCAACTGTTTTACCATACCTGAGCCTCGAGTGCAAGTCAGTCAGATACATTTTTTTTTTAAATTTTGTTTAGAAATATTAAAATAAGGTGTGGTATTGGTCATCCTTAGCACTTCACAATAAAATAAAACAAAATCTGGCATTGTACCTTTGAAGGAAATAACACTACCATAACATGTAACACACCCATCTTGAACCTCCTGCCAGAATTATTACTATTAAAAATAAAAGATAAACAACTCTGAGAGAAAATGCAGAAGTAAAAAGATATTTACATTGTGCTTATTGTCTTTTAAAGTATTTTAATTGTAGATGAAAGTAGATAGCAACTGTCTTCACTGTTTAACATGCAATCTCTTTATTAAAGATGCCTTTCCACGCACAGCCAGACTTCCCCTTTGCACTGACGTAACTCAGAGCTGAATGCCGACCTGTGCTCTTTTCTTTTCATTATTCCCTCCAGATTTCTCTTCTATAGTCCTTCATTCAACAGCAGCAGCAACAAAAAGGGAACAGCGAACCTCTTCCTGTGACAGGGCTCTGCCACATTCAGTTACACATTAACGCTCCCCTGAGCAATGGTGCAGAACCTCTGCCACGCTCCTGGACATTGTGGCAACTTACCAGGAAACTAAGGGGCAAATCTTATTTGCATGCACATTTAAAAAACAGGCACAGATTTGAATCAGAGAAAAATGGAAAGAAAAAAAAGAAGAAGAGTTCTTATTACAGTGAGCTCAGATGTGTTCAGAGCTATAAAACCTCTGAGGAAGAAGAAAAGACAGAATGCTAAAGAGAACGCTGACATCACTTGTCTAAAATCAACGCACATGCATGCATTTTATATGGTCTGGATCATCTGCAAATGCTGAAGCTTTATGCATGCTAGATTACTATATGAAATTAGCACTGGAAAAGAGATACTCCATGTATAGCTCTACTCCAAGAGAAAGTATTTTATGCTTAACCTGAAGGCCTCCGAGTCCTCTGGGAAACAGAGGCAATGAGAAAAGTCTGTGATACATCTTGAAGTCTTTTTTTCCAAATTTCAGATTCTGAACTTACAGAATTCCTTCCATTTTGCCTGATGAGCTTTTTGCTGGCAACAAAAGGGTGTCCCATCATCCCCCCCCCCCCCCCAAGTATTATTTCACTGAAGTAGTTAAGTATTTATTTTACCTGACCCAACTCCCACTGAAGAGTCCCATGGAGCTATGCTATCTGCCAGCCTGCCACGAGTCACACTCGTCCTGACACGGCAGGCTGCCAGGCTCTGCCCGGCAGCCAGTGGAGCGCACTAGGGTGCTGTGCTGCTCCACCTGGAGCAATGCTCCACCCTGCTCTGAAACCTCTCTAACTAAAGACAGTCACTTCAGGTAGATCCCAGTGCTACATCAACTGAGGTGTGGAAGAGCAGCCTTCAGGCAAGGTATATGCACAAGAATTTCACCCTCCCTCCATTTGTGCATGGCCCGCTCCTCCAGCTGTACCTACTGGAAAACCACTCCTCCAGACTTTCTTAGCCATACAGGTCCCGTGTACTGAGGGCACACTTCATCCACCCTGTGCCTATGTGGCTGATCTGCACAACAGGCAAACTTGATTTTCAATCCTGACCCCTAAAAAACCACAGACATACCCAAGGAGTCTGTCTCACACTAGTGAAACTCCACCAGAATGCTTGCAACAGGATGAGTCTTTCATCTGTCACTTATATCATTACAAATCAAAGCAGAAGCAAACCAAGGAAAACCTCAAACAGCATTACAGAGGGCAAAAAGTCACCCTCAACCAGTTATATACCGGACAAATGGAAGAAACACTGCAATGATCCGCAAAGCAAGTACTGAAAACGCTGGAAAGTGCAGAGTGACAATTAACAGCACTATCCACCCAATGAAATGTGCATTGTTACGGATGGAAATAGGTTTCCTACACGCAGGAGAATGGAATTAAAAGTTACTTACTGGAGAAAGACTGCCAAAGGTTCATAAAGACTGCTTTTTAAAGAATAAGTAGCCTATAAAATAAAGAATGGGAAACCATATAAAGCAACATCTATTTTTTAATTCACTTTGCAGTCCTATTTGAAACATGTTCTATAACGCCTAAGACCATGTAACTTTTAACGGTTTAACTAAAACACATTCTTACACCTGTGCAGCATCTACAGTGAAAGATCTGAAATACATTCTATTTCTAAACATCTCTGTTTAGTCCTAGGTACAACACAAGTCTCAAAAACATCCCAGCTAAAAAAGATTTTTAAGCCTCAATCAGCAAACAACTCAGGCTGCAGCTGCAATTATTTCAGCAGTGATTTTTTTTCTAGCCACCCACATATTAGACACCAAAACCAGAATAACGAACAGCTCTGAACATGTGATTGCTCTGATTAACAGTCTGAGCACCCATTGTTATTCTGCTGAAACTTCTCAAGAACTGAAACAAGCATTTCAGGATATATATATGATCTGAAGAGAACTGGGACGTAAGTGATCTATAGCTGCAGTTGGTTAATATCAACTATTTAATGTCTGTCTGCTTCAACAATATGAACACAACAGAAACCAGTTTTTGTCAGAATAAATCAGTATGCAGAACACCTCAGGAAAACAAAAGGCCAGAAGAAAGAAGGGTGGAAAATGACAAGTTAGGAAGGAATGGAAGACAATTGTCAGGAGCCTGTGCTCTCCGGTGGCATGGTCAAAATGGAAATGGCATGGTCAGGTGTGAAACATTAACTTCTGCAGATTGAAGTCATTACCTTTCAGCGGGGAGTGCAGAAGTGGTACCTTCTGTGGGACAAAGCCTTCCTTGCACCAGAGGGATCCTGTGGAAACATCTGCATTGCACACAGACAGGCAAGTGCTCTGTCAAGCTCACCCTAGCACTGAAAATGAAAAAGAGACCACTGCAGTGCCTTGGCTAGTGTCTTTGCTCATGGGGTTGCACCACATGCAAACCTGAGACTTAAGTGCCACACTGCTGAGAACACCTGTTTGCTATGTGGCAGAACTTCTCAAGTCTCTATCACTTCAGGCATCTCTGCCCCATTTTGGTGTCATGTCACTCCCACCCCCTCTTTCAATACGAGCCATTCCCAAAGAACATAACTCATATTTTACTTTATCGGCTTCCACGAAAATTCTCTTCACCTGCCACTGAAAATGTGAACACAAATAATGTGTAATTTCACTTTGGTATGTAACTAATCATGCATATATTCCACTGTTCTATTAGAAGACAATGAAGATAACATACTGCATTTACATTTAACTTTGTTCTATTTAAACTTCCTTAACAAGATGAATATAATTAGACAGGTCCTCAGTACTGTAAGTTGGCACGACTTCACTGAATTCCATGGCAATTTGTCAATTTCAATTACCTGAGAATATGGCAATAATGTTACATCACAAAAAGAACAACACAGAAGTAACTTGGGACAAAATACAGATGGTAATACAGTGTAAACAGCCAGACTAATGGCGAAATGCTTGCTACTATGTGGTGGATTGACCCTGGCTGGATGCCTGGTGCCCACCAAAGCTGCTCTATCACTCCCCCTCCTCAGCTGGACAGGGGAGAGAAAAATATGACCGCAGGCTCATGGGTCGAGATAAGGACACTCAGCAATTACCATCATGGGCAAAACAGACTCAACTTGGGGAAAAAATGTAATTTATTACCAATTCACTGAGAGAGGCGTAACTAGAAATAAAACCAAATCTTAACACACCTTCGACCCACCCCTCCCTTCTTTCCTGGGCTTAACTTTATACCCAATTTCTCTCCCTCCTCCCCAACAGCGGCACAAGGGGACAGGGAATGGGGGTTGGGGTCAGTTCATCACTCTGTTGTTTTCTGCTGCTCCTTCGTCCTCCGGGGGAGGACTCCTCACACACTTTCCCTGCTCCAATGTGGGGTCCCACTCACGGGAGACGGTCCTCCATCACTTCTCCACCAAGAGTTCTTCCCACTAGCTGCAGTCCTTCATGAACTGCTCCAACGTGGGTCCCCTCCACGGGGTGCAGTCCTTCAGGAACCGACTGCTCCAGTGTGGGTCCCCCCACGGGGTCACCAGCAGCAAACCTGCTCCAGCGTGGGCTTCTCTCTCTCCACAGGCCACAGGCCCTGCCAGGAGCCTGCTCCGGTGCAGCCTTCCCACAGGGTCACAGCTTCCCACAAGGTCACAGCTTCCTTCAGGCATCCACCTACTCCAGCGTGGGGTCCTCCACAGGTTGTAGGCAGTCATCTGCTCCACCATTAATGCCCATGGGCTGCAGGGGGACAGCCTGCCTCACCATCATCTTCACCACAGGCCACAGGAGAATCGCTGCTCCGGCACCTGGAGCATCTCCTCCCCCTCCTTCTGCACTGAGCATGGTGTCTGCAGAAATGTCTCTCACGTGCTCTCACTCCTCTCTCCCACTGCAGTTACTGCTGCCCATAACTTTTCCCTTTCTTAAACATGTTATCGCAGAGGCGCTACCACCGACGCTGATGGGCTCGGCCTTGGCCAGTGGTGCGTCCGTCTTGGAGCCGGCTGGCGTTGGCTGTATTGGACATAGGGGAAGCTTCTAGCAACTTCTCACAGAAGCCACTCCTGTAACCCTCCCGCTACCAAAACCTTGTCACACAAACCCATTAAATACTGCCATAAATTTATGATGATTTCCTCAATACTTATGTCAAAAGTTCTGTTACATACACTGAAATATGCTGGAAATATGCTTTAGAAATTGCCATGCCAGACAAGACATGCCACCTTTAACAGTGGCCTTTCAGTCAAAGACATGACCCACTGTGCTGTTGGCTGATGATGCCTTACTAATAGCAGAAATGAGGAAGGACTTCGTAGCCAGGGTAAAAGGTTTTCTTGACCCTAAATGACTATTGGTTTATGTCCTCAATAAGCAAGATCAATAGCTTTTGTAATTTTTATCCTGACTCATGTAACTGCAACTCCTGTTCTCCTCATGGACAGCAAATGCCTAATCCTTATTAACACACCAGGAGGCCAGAGTCTTCCACATCAGTGCCTGCCTTGAAGCCAGACAGTGCTAGATGTAAAAGGTATTTACACTTTGTATCTTTGTGTGTTTGTTGTCCTTGGGAAAGGTCAGTTTTTAGCTGAGCTACAGGATGAATCAGTTTCTTCAGGCCTTAAATAAAAGCATATACTTTTACGAAGTAGTATTTTTTAGTATCTACTTATTGATGTTTAAACACAGAAATAGTATAGTAAGTAATTATTCATCACAAGAGACGCAATCTAAAACAAATAAAAGCTGATCAGTAAAATACAAATTCAGGTACAGAAAGAGCCTGGAGTCTCCCTCCACTCATCTACTCCCTATAGTGCGGTTCACAGGGAGAATATATTTCTTGTAGATCACTAGATACAGCTAAAACCAAATAAACACTAGAATTTCTCACAATTTATCATTTTAAATAAAAATACCAAAACAAACAAATAAAATGTAACAGCCAAACCATGGAATTGTAAATGTCCTTAGATTACTGAACAAAATACCTTAACAAGAAGAACTAAACTTGTGGCTGCTAATGCCATGCAATTTTACTTCAGTAATGAAGGCAGAATAGCTTTAATCAACACTGAAGTTTGATGTAAAAATTCCATCAACAGCTAAATCTGGCACAGGGAACATGCAGAAAGCAAGACTGTATGCCAAAGGCAATGCTGCTCTTGTGTTATACAGGTATTTGGAAAAAAAACCCAAAACAAACCCAAACCCCAAAAAAGAATTATGTGCACACAGATCTGCTAAAGGGAAGAGAGCTTACATCTTTGGTGGAATGATTATTGTGACTCTACTTTGTACTCTAGAGACCAATAATAAACTAATTTAAAACTTCTGTTAGCCTGAGTTAACGAAACTAGTATATGCCCAAGGAGATGCTTGCAGAGGTTATGTTCCTCCTGTTGCCACCTAAATATACCCAGTTTCACTGTTCTTGTCATCCACTGACAAAACATGAGTCCTTCTTCAACATACAAGCATACAAAATCCTACTACTGAAATTTTATGCCAAGCCTAACAAGCCTTCTTCTATAGGATGAATAGAAGTCTTTATAGTAAAATAATTCTCTAAATTAAATATATTAATAAGCTCAGTTTTCAGTTGTATCTCCATTAAAGCTACAACCATGTACAGAAGTTTTCATGTAATATTCATAGAACAGTATTAAACCAGTAGAATACCTGAATTTACACAATTCCCTGTCTATAAGGGAAAGCTGTTGATAGTGTCCATAACCGCCATACTAAGGCATTAACCAGACATGCGTTTTCCATAAGCTTTTAATACTTGGTTACATTTTCCGTCTAAAACACTGCAAAACTCTTTTTTATTTTTTTTTTAATTTTATTTTAATGTTTCCACTGTTTTGCACAAATGTATACTGAAATGACCAGATTTCACATAGTTTTAATCTAGACAAAGTCAGTATGTTCCTTTCAGGTGTTTTCACAGAAATCTCTTGAAGAAATTACCATTTATATTCGAACTAACAGTTATATCTACAAAAAGCTCTGCAATCATTTTGGGACTCAGGTAAGATTTAATACTGATTCTGAATGAATGACAGGTAGAGAGGTTTTCACGTGGCCTAGCAAATTACATTCTCAAAAGAGGACTCTCTGACAATGACGTTTTCAAATGCTAAGGCTAAAAAGACAGAGGAACAAAAGCATGGTTTTGACAATCGGCCTTCTGTCTGTGCCCTCTGCAATGTCAGTGACTTGGTAAGAACGTATGAAAGCAAGCTTTTTTCTTTGGATAAATTGCAGCTCTCGCACCATCTAGGAGAGGACTCAAAAATGAGAATACATCTGCAAAGATGGCAGAAAATAGAACTCTGGTCTTCGTAACTTCCCCCCCTCAGGTGAAAAACATCACTTTGATTGCCGTTCACTAGGAGCAGTCAGGGCCAAATCAAAAATGCTGCAGTATCGCTGTGGACCCAAGTGAACCCCACCACATCAGTGGAATTACTCAGGATTTATACAGCTGTGATTGAGATCAAAGAGTTGACTATCAGCAAGCACTTTTATGACAATGAAATGCTTCCTGGTTTTAACACCTCTATCAACCCCAGGTCCTAATTTGACAGAAGAGCTTTCTAATTATTTTCACATTTTGCTGTATGTATGATTATTACAGGGTGAAAACTCCCCATCAAAGATGAACTTTTCAACATTAGGGAAAAAGAACAAGAAACAATGAGTAATACCACATGAAAAAAAAAAAAACAACAATGAAAAAAACACCCTAAAATGAAATATTCTACCGTTTGCAGAAAAGCTAATGACCCGGAATACCATGTCTAACCCATAGGCTCTTTTTCATACTTGAAAGCAAATGCTGTCTGTCGCAAACACCTTACTGGGTAGAAACATGACAGTCAAACAGTCTGTTGCTATTACTTTGTTACTGCAAAGTAATCCTGCCTTCTAGCTTGGCTCCTAAAACAGAAAATGGAACATTCATTTAAAGCAGCAAGATTTCAAGATGGCAGCCTGTATGACATGAAATGCAGAATGCTACACATTGTGAAAGGTACTTACTCTTTAATTATATACTACTTTCTACAAATGGCATATCACCATTTTTTGCACTCTCTTTTGGCAAACAGTATCTTTCACTACACAGGACACATGCTGTTGCCCCTTTTATTTCTGATCAATGCCTCAAGGCTGGAGGGAGACATTTGGAGGGTTTGCCAGTTTTCTTGACCTTCCTCTTTGCCCTCAATTCTTTGCTCCAGACAGGCTGCTGCTGAGCACTACAGAAGTCTCCCTCAGAAGTGATTCAGCTCGATCCTAACTGCCAGGACATGCCACGGTCTTCTACAACAGCCAGGAGAAGCCAAAGCCTTCTACAGGGCTCACACTGGTACTCTGCCTTCAAGCAAGCTACAGAAAGATGCTCACCCTCCAACCTTTACCCAAGCCTGTGTTCCGCCTGTTCCCTTATGTGACCATGTGCAAGACCACGACTTGCTCCCACAGGATTACATACTGCCAACAGCACATACGATGGTGCAGCACGTATGATGGTGTTCAGCCTCTGCAGTAGGGGAACACAATGTCTGACATATAGCTCCCTGGAGATAATGGGTCCTCCCAGGAGAAGTCTGACTTATAAAAGCAACAATTGTTCCTGGTCCTTAGGCAAGGCTCTCTCCTGCTCTTACTTCCATAGTAATAGGCTGGATGCAATCTCGTGTCAGCGTGCAGAAGGCTGTCAGGGGAAGGAGATTTTATTTCTGTAACTTGTTTAGTCCCTCTTCTTTCAGAGATATTTTCTAGCTACTGCTGCACAGGATAGTAGGCTTATCTTTATGAGTCAATTTTACCCTGTCAAAAGGAGCTCCTTTTCCTCAGATGAGGCCAGTTCAGTGAGACATCTGTAAAAATCTTCACCCTCCTGTAGGAAGGAGGCCATTAATTCTTAAAAGCTGTCCTCAAGTGGGATTTATTTAGTGCCAAGGCAGAATTATACGTTGGAGTTTTTTCTAGATTTACTCACATTTCATCTCTTTCTTAGTTTTAATTGTAACTAACGTGAACTCTCCCAGCAGTTTAAAATTTACTTTCCCTCTAGGTGCTGAAGCTTATTAAAGTAGGTATTTTGACTCTGAATGATCAGACTCTGACTCAAATGAGAATTCATATTCTGCACGGTAAGTAATCCATGCAAAAAATATGCCAACAGGTACTTCAGCTCTTTATGACCGAAGAAAAATATGGGAAATTATTAGAGACTAACAGGAAAAGGCAGAAGTGGTATTAGTCCCAATACAGAAAAAGTGATGTAAATTAACTTTGTCAGAGTGAACTCTGCTTTCAAATTTATTTGTCTTATGACATTAACACTTTATCAATGACAGCCTACAGATCTTTTTTTAGGTACTTAATATGTTAAACTGTGTGATGAAAGCAGAGAAAGAAGAAGCTACTGAAAATGTTTGCTGTAAAGACATTCAAGCACTCTTCCCAACTCTATGCTGCTGAACTATTCAAACAACAGCACATATATTTGTACAACAAAAAGACCTGCACAGAGATTGTGATGCTTTTTAAAAGTGCTAAGCAACGCACAGTAATACTGAGACTACTACGTGGTGTGGGAGTTTGGCACTTCTGAAAACTAGGCCATTCATTTAAGTGCCCAAAACCACATTTTTCTCACTGAAAGGCAGACATTCACAATTTGAATGTATTGTTCTTAGTATCAGTACAGTATGCAGCTGAAAGAGGACAGACACTCATTTCCCCAGATCACTAAGAGATCTCCACAAGACCATACTCTCCCTGAAGTATGTGATTGTTACAAGATGCAAGGATGGAGAGTGGGTTAATTCCAGACAGCACTGATTTCCTAACATCAAGGCAAGAAGGACCTGTCAGACACAAGATCATCGAAAAAAAGGTGAGCTCAGTGAGACCATGAGTAGAATAGTGTTGATTCTGCTTTTCACAAATCCTCAACATTACACTTAATGACTTTTTTACTGTAGTGTTCTACCAGTCTCTTTTTAGGATGAATCACACCTTTTGTTAAATCACACCTACTGAATTTCTTGTAGTAACAAAAAAACTACCTATAGGAATGTATGGGTAGGTTTCACATACATACCACACACTGCCAATACCAGAAGGTAGTATAAAGTCAGAATAGGTACATTAGCAGGAATTCATGGAAAGGAAAACACGTATCTTACAGGGGGATTTTAAAACTGAAACTTAATCAATACCTCACACAAAATTGTTTTTTAAAAGTACCCAAGGCTGTATTAAACATTACCTCATCTACAGAATCTTTAATGAAGAAATGAAAATCATGTTTGCCATGTTATATCTGGATTCTTGTCTCATATCACAGATTTCTCTCCCAGGAAATGGTGCCATACCACAAAAATGTTAAGCCATATTTGATAGCAAAGATAAAATTGAAAGATGATGTACAATCTTCCAGGTATCTTGAAACAAACAGCAATAAGCAGCCAGCTAAGTACAAGCTGTGTATCTAGTTTTCACCCCTCTCTTACTGTAGCAAAGGCAGATTTTAGGAATGTAATTACATACTTAATAACCTGAACAGAAAGTTAAGCACAGTGATCAGCAACAGAAGATGAACCGTACTTGCGCCAGCCCTTCCTAAGCCCTGTATAAAACCTATTCCAGCTAAAGTAAGACCATTCAGAGCAATGGATTCCATAAAAACCATCTTCCCATCTTCTTAAGTTATACTGTCATAGACACTTCCATCTTATCTAAGCCACCACTGCATCCAAGAGGAACAGTCCAACCTTCTCTTCCCAAACCTTGCATAGCCAGTAAACACAGTACCATGCAATGAACCTGACATAGGAGCTAGGTTAAAACTAACCCATCCAAAAAAGGCTGGTCTTAAACCGGATCATTTTGGAAAAGAAAGGAAAAAAAAAAAAATTCAGAAAAGTGTTCCATTTTGATATTTTCTGATGGACACAATTTTATGTTTCAGTTTAAAAAATATTTTTCCACTCTCTGTCCTTTTTTACTACAGTATATATAAATTCTTCAACAACATAAATATTAAGATAAGAACACACATCAATTAGCCCACACCCATTTTTCTTCCCAGCTTTTTTTGTACTGAAGACTTGCAGCATTATCAGAGTGACACCTGAATTTCAAAATTATTCACCAAATGGAATCTCTCATGTAGGCAGTTTTATTAAATTACCGTAAGTAGCAACAGGACATACCACTAAAGGGGAAAAAAAAGGTTATCTGTATCTCTCTGTCAACAAGTGGTTCAAACACCTGGTAGACAAAGTGTGCTAGGACTTTAGGTAGTCATTTTAGTCTCTAGCTATAGAAAGTCACAAGTAATTTAGTTACTCTTTCAGAGGCACAGATCCCCAGCTGTGAACTATTTCACTGCCACAGTGAGGTAGGAATTAATTCATCAGTTTACAGGATAATTTCTGATACTACAATATTAAGCTACTATATTAAGCTAATACATTATACTACAATATAATTCAAGAGGTTATACATTGTATACATGTACAATGTATAACCTCTTGAATGGAAAAAAAAATATTCCAAATCAAAACAGCCTCAGTTAAGAAATTGTCATTATTTTAAGTAAAAATAAACAATTACTTCAAACCAAAATTTGACTTTCCTTGCTTCTTCAGAACTGCCATAGTTATAACCATTGTGCTAAACTATGTACAGCAGAACGCGAGGCCCACAGTGGAAATGGGACACGAGAATTTTGCTGACAAAATTAATCTGTGTATTCAGTTCTTACACGTCTTATCTAGTTTCTTTAATATGCTGCAGTATTAGATCTCTTCTCATGCACAGCCTTATTGCCATTGTCCTACGCTGCCAGTAAGAGTTAAGTACATATTTGAATTAAGAGGTATTTCAGGACTGGTATGATGTCCTTGTTTAGCCTCAGAAAAAAAAAAGGGGGTGAGAAAAACACTAAAAAAAAATGAAACATCTTTTTTTTCAGGACATCCAAGCACTGCTTCTATGTAAACCATGTCAAATGACATTTAAAGTGAAAACAACTTCAGGGCATCATGCATTTTCATTTGAAAGATGACAGATCAGCAGTTCTGTTCAGTCTGTGCTGTTTCTGAAGGAGCAATGTTTCATACAGAGGCCGAAAATAGGAAAAAGGAAACAACAGATTCTTAGGAAAAAAAAAAAAAAAAACAGAAAGAACTCAACACGTTCATACTTTAAACATCCTTTTCAGTTCCTACAGTAAAAGCATAAAAAATCCAGCCACTTCCGATATTCTGCCAGATGTAAAGAAAAGTAAATCTTGCGGTCACAGCACCTGAATGAACACCTTACTGTGTAAGAAATCTATCACCCTACTTACTGCTTTCCGACAATGAAATTAAAAACTATTGATAAACAATCTGCCCCATAGTTGGTGCCCACATTATGCAAAAAGACATGCTTCACTAGTAAGTTGCTAATTACAACCTTCCCAAACCAGGAAGCACCTCTGCAACATCAAACAACTCTTAATATTTGGAAGAGTGAACACAGTGCATTTAAAAAAAAAAAAAGGTACAGTGAAATTGAACTGAACTACATAGGTAAAGGATTTATGATAAGTCACACAATACAAATACGTTCGTACTTACAGAGTTTCTTCCCTTCCAACTTGTCAAGAAAAATCCTGCAAATGCAGAATCTCCTTGAAGCATATTTATGCCCATCCAGTGACCATTTGCACACATTATTTACATAATGTAATACTTAGTTATCACCTAAAGGTCAAATTTGGAACAGGTCTATATAAAGAATAAAAGAATAATAATTCTCAGTTGGGTTTTTCTGGAACCTCTGTACTCCAACAAAAGCTAAGTCATGCCCTCAGGGTTTGGTGCAGCACTTTACTGTGGGAATACAAGTTAACTCCACTGAAGCAATGATAAATGTGCTCCGCATCACGCCTATCTATTTGGATTGACCCGCAGCACGGTTAGGTACCACCTCAGTATACAAATAGCATTACTGTAGGAAGAGGCTATGCAATCAATCCAAGCAACAGGGAAAAATCAGGTAGAAGCCAGCCCCAAGAAGAAAGACCTCACACAGCTAACAGTTTAAAGAACAACACTTACAAACCTTAGGTCCTCATCATAACTGAAATAATACTTGTACACTGATTTTCATGGACTTATACTGATTTACTGAGAATTTGGCTCTGAGTTTATGAAGACCACTGATAAACGGACTTAATGGGCACTAGAGGCAACTACAGTATCCAGAGGAAAAACCCCAGTGATGTTTAACTTGCTAGTATTGTCACCTGCCTTCATACAAGGGTAAGACAAAGAATACTCATTCTCAAAGAGAAAATGTATCGCCTTCTTTCAAGGGTTTCTGCTCTTGTATCTAACCACTATGGCCAAAACAAAGCCATACCACACATTCACCTAAAGGAACACCTAAAGGAAACAAAGCATGAAAAAGACTTAGTTCCAAGCATGGCTAATGAGAGCTAAAGTACTGTAATCTTCCTTACACACCATTTCTACTCTCACTCATTTAAATCTGTTTCTCCATTTGAACATCCATGCAGTGAACATCCACCCCTTTGCCCGTTACTCAAAAGCCTGCGTTCCTGCTGGTTTGAAAAACAAAGTCATTGGGCTGCACTTCTGAAGTAACTGGACAAGGCCTGTTGGCTGATACTCAACTCTATGATCATGAGCTAACAGAGATTTTGTCATTTAGGGACAATTCCTGAGTGCAAGAGTCAAAATACAGGGGGTCACCATGCAGGAAGTCCACAGCTGCAGCAGTGGTGGTAAGAAAAAAAATCACGGCCAGATATAAGATCCTTAGATAGCACTGTGCTCCTCTAAACTGTTACCACACACAAGTCACTGCTGCTGACCCTGTACTGGAGACTTGCCTGGATGATGCACACAGTGTAGTATAGCTGCTGCTCAGCCAGCACCTTTTCTAAGAAGAAACCACTAACTCGTCTTCAATGTGAGAAACTGAAGTTTGGCTCTTAATAGTCAAGGCTTGGGGTTTCATTTCATGTACTTCACAAGAACTTACTACCACTGAGTACACCACTGTACACCAACAATATCGTAAAACGTCTTTCTAAATCACAATACAAACAAGCAGAGAACATTAAACCCTTATCTCAAAGAATCCTTTTAAAATTTCCTCAAAATGGGAACAGGAAAGTGAAATTTGAGTATGCTCTAAGTAACAACCCACTTTCACCAACTTCGGTAAGCCCAATGTTTGTTTCCCAATTCGGTTTGAATTTTCACGGTCCTGAGACTAGTTTCCAGACAAGTTTCCTAAGCAAATGCTGACCCAACTTAAAATTGAAGGCTATGGGATGCAAGGCTCTCTTCCATCTCTTGTTGTAGAAGTGACAACATTTTGTTTCAACACTTATAAACCAGTTTGTTTCTCATCAGTTATGCCCTTAGGCTTTTTACTTTATTCATCTTGGAAAATGGAAACAATACAGGTTTCACTTCCTGGTTCTTGCTGCAATATTTCATTTAGCATTTCCAAATTCAATCGTTTTAGTTACATGATAAATAATATTTCTGTTAGATAATTTTTACTGCATCAAGCCCTCCAAATTTGTCTTTTAAAACAAGACCAAAACAAAACATATACTAAAAGCCTAAATGAAAGAGTATACTACAAGTAACCTAAAAATACACAGATTCTCAGCTACTGGGTGAACTATTCCACTCCACTGAAAATGATAGAAGTTGTCCTTCCCTTTAGCAGGAAGAGGCAGAGCAGCGAGGTGGGAAAGCATTTTTCTTAGCAGCCTCGCAGCCTGACAACCTTCTGGGAGCCTGGTCCTGCAGCCAGGCCCTGAAGCACGCACAGGGGAGCACTGATGGCAACGTGAGTGCTCCCTGCACTGAAAGGTTCACTTGCAAAGAATACAGTCCTTTAACCTGACGTACTCTGGGAAATAAAAACAACTACCCAAAACATGAGATGAACTGAGAAAAAGAATTAAAACAAAACAAAACAAAAATTCAGCTAAAAGATAACAGAACGATGTAGCATATACTGCTAATGCTTATTAAGTGAAAGGTAACTAAGTCTGGGAAATGAAAAGGATGTACGTTCAAGCTTTTACATGTATTTCCTTTTGAAAACAGACAAACACAACAAATGCTGAAATACAAGTAAAAAATGTGTACATGTGCAGTCCAGTGTATAACCAAAAGCTCAGAACCACGTAGAAATAATATTTAAACTAACATTCAACAAAAACATTTTTTAGCCTTATAAGCTATACTGACATTTCCTTAATGTCTCAGGAATTTGATTTGGTCAACTGCAGACAGTCTTGCATCTGTCATGGGACCAAATATGGCTCTCATGCAAGAGAATAATGTGCTGATGTGAAATTTGGCCTATTTGTTATTAAGATTGTAACTTTTCCCATTTTTTTAACATGAATTAACTTTATATCATGCGTTGATGCCTTTGCTGTGTCTTTTAAGTTTACATACAGCAGAAATTCTACATAACCATATAAATTAAAAAAAAAAAAAAGAAACAGCGAAGCTTCACCGAGCAGTACTTGGAGGAATAAGCCTCCAACAACTAAGATCACCTTTCTGATCACCTCCCTTGACACTTCCTCCTCAGTTTACGTTTGAGTGAAGGCAGATGATTTACTGATCCTCTACAGAAGAAAAGGAAACAAAAAAGCCTGCCACGGCATTGAACCGCTGCACCTCACTGCCAGCAGGAAATGAAGGGAGTCATTACTGTAAAAACAAAGTACCTTTTGGAGCCTCCAATATAGGTGAAGGTAAAGGTGGAGTCTGAGTACCTGAAATCTGAAAGACAAAGAGCTGCGTTATTACAACTTCTCTTTATTTTGGCTGAAATAGCCGGGGCTTTACAGAACAGCTATTCAGCTACCGACACGGGGGTGAGCGAGGCGGCGGGGGGTGGGGGGGGTGTCAGGGTGAATCGGAGGAAATGCAGCATTCCTCCCCCCCGCAGCCCCTCGCAACAAGTGTCCGGTGCTATGGCAACGGCAGGGATTTCCATTGTCAGAAACGGCAACAGGCAGTCATCAGCCGGGCTCCTGCGGCGGCTCGCCGCGGCCGGCACCGCACCAGCACCGGCGAGGAAGCCGCCAGACCCCCGCGGCTGGCGGGGAGGTGCCTGCACGGAAACGTGAGACGTTCCCCGCTGGCCATGCCATGCCCCCGGCCCCGGGCGGGGATAAGGGCAGGCACCGAGGGTGGCAGGAGCCCGGCCGCACGGGGAACGGCCGCGTAGCGCGCGCCGGAGCAAAAAGGGCTGCGCTGGGCCGGCGCTCGCCCCGGCAGCCGCGGGCTGCGCCAGGCAGCGGGGCCGCGCACTCGCACACACTCGCCCACAAAAACGCCCGCCCGGTTTTGCGTGTGGCCACCGCCACGCTCCCTGACTCGGGATGCGTGTGTCCCCCCCCCACCCCCCACCCCGCGCCTTTCCCGGCCGGCGCCTGGTCTCATCTGCCCTCACATGCCCTCGGAAGGAGAGGAGGAGGAGGAGGAGGAGGAAGAAGGGTTCTGAGGGCAGGCACACGGCTGTTCGGCGGCGGCGGCCCCCCGCGCCCGGGAACGGCGGCGAAGGGCACGGGCACAGCCCGGGCGGCCGCGCCGCGTTGGGAGCGGTGTCTGGGGCTGGCGGCGGTGGCGGCGGCAGCGGCAGCCTCCGCGCCGCCAACCTGGCGCCCGGGAGGGAAACTCACCTGCAAACAGGCAGTCCTTCTCCGCCTTGCACTTTTGGATCACAACGTCAATATCCTTCTGAATCCTCTCTTGTCTTGAACACATCCCCATGAAATAAATCCCAGGGGAAAAAAAAAACAGCCTTTATTTCCACCCCACCCCACCCCCCGCGCTGCCAGTTTTTAATATTCAGTCCGAAAGACGGACCCCGGGGCTGGCGAGCAGGAGTCTCCCGGGCGGCCCGGAGGGATCCGCTCGGCCGGCTGGAGGACGGAGGAGGAGGGCGGCAGGAGCCGATGTTTCATGCCCAGATGTGCCCGCCCAGATGTGCCGCCGCTGCCGGCGAATGGCAATTTCCTCACAATGGATCCAGCGGAGGGTGGCGGTGGCGACACGGGATCCCCCCACCCCCCACGCCCTCTGGGTTTTTTGGGGTTGGTTGGCTGGTTTGGTCTTTTTTTGGAGAAGAGAGGAAAAAAAAAAGGGGGAGGGGGAGGGGAGGAGGGGGCCAAGACGACCCGACCGCTCACATCCCGGCCCCTCCCGCCAGCAGCGGCGATCGCCGCGCAGCAGCAGCGCGGGGAGCCGGCGGCGGAGGCGCCCGCACCCGGTCCCTGGCGGCGCGGCGGGGCCGGCGCTGCTGCAGCGACGCCGAACCGCAGACCCTCCCCTCGCTCCCGGCCCAGCACGTACGGCCCCCGCCGGCTCCCCCGGCGGAGGCGGCGCGGGGGAAGGAAGAGGCGGACGCACAGAGCCGTACGGGTGGCTCGGGAGGCGGCGGGCTCGATAGCCGCGGCCCCGCCGCCGGCCCTCGCCTCCTCCCCCCGCCCCGGCCCCGGGCATAGGCCGCCGCCTCCTCCCCAGCACCCCAGAAATGCAAATGGCAAGTGACCGGGGCGGCGGGGCGGCTCCCGGGCCGGCACCGGCGAGGAAGCGGGCAGCGCCGCGCTGCGCAAGGGCGGCGGCGGCGGGGCGCGGGGGAGAGGGGCGCTTGCCGGTCGGGCGGCGGCCGCCGGGCTGAGGCTGGGGCGGGGGAGCGGGGCCCGTTCGCGGGGGGAACGTCCCGCCGTCCCGCAGCAGCCGCCCCCGGGCACGGCGGACGTTGCGAGCAAACCCCCGCGGCCTGCCCCGCGCCCGGCCGGCCCCGCGGGCAGAGCTGCTGCGCCGGGCGCTTCTGCCTCCCGGGCGGGAGAGGCTGGCAGCGCAGCCTCAGCGAGGGCCATCCCCTGCCTGCCTCCGCCCCCGTCCTGTCGGCGGGGATGCGCGCCCGTGGAAACAATAAAACGAGAATTAACGTGTGTATGGGCCCTCTCCGACCACCGTGGATTTTAGTCGCTCTCCTCTCCCCTCGGTCTCCGGCAAAGCTGTCTCTCCACTCTAAGGGCTTCGGGAGAGGACTCGGGCTGTCGGCACGGTGCCTAGCACTCGGCGCCAATCCAGGCGAGAGGCTTTGGGCGCTAATGCAGCACAAGTAATAACCGTAATAGAACTCGGGAGGAATGGTCAAGTCTGCAAAACCTAATATTTTTCTTCAAAATGCAAAGGGAGTAATTAACGAAAACGAACGTGAAGGTAGTAGAAAGAGATTTGGTTTGAAAATTGAAAGAATATTCACATAATTCAGTTTTTATGTGTTCACCCACCTCTAAACAGCTCCCATGGACTTCTGCTGCATGGATTATTCGTTATTGAGCTCAGTCGTTTTAGTGTTTTTTTCATTTAGCAAGTCTGTGTTAATCGTGTAGTGTTGATTTCAAACAGAGGGGACAAATAAAATCATTGTTTTGTTACTTGGTTGTAATGGAAATAGTTAAAAAGTGAGGATAAGAAGATTCTGTATTTATTCCTATCTTGATAAGGTTTTGTGTCCAAAGGAGGGAACAGAAGGGAAATTGCAAGGAAGAGCAGGTAGTGTTTAAAGAGAACAAAAATCCATCACCTGACAGGACACTCTGCCTCTAAAAAAAAAAAGAGGCTTCTTTGAAGGGAGATTTCCAGATGACTTTTCAGTGCTGTTCACTAAAGTCTCTTCTACTGCAGCAAGACTTTTCCACAGCAGGATGCAGAAGTTGTCACTGTAGTCAGAAATACACTGTAATACGGCAAGACACTGTCATTCGGTCAAGTTATGTGAGCTTGGTCAATGAGTGATGCTTCTCTAGTGTTTTTTTCTACCTATTCATGCAAGGACATCAGCAGCCATTTTTGCTGCCTTCCCCTTAATCATAGTTAGAAGAGGTAATCAGATCTTGACCTGTTCTGGTGGGATTTTGGTCCTGAGCCTTGTAGAGAAAGGTCTCTCTTATCCTCCCCATGCAGATCAGGAATGGGGGAGGTTATTGGATAGTTACAGGATATTTATGCTGACAGTTCTGTTCACAGCTTGTTCTGACCAGAGGACTCTTCTCATTGTTATGTCAATTAACACAATTCTTGACTGCCCTTTTAAGCCTCAGGCTATTTCCATGGTAACCATGAATTGAAAAGTCAACCACAAAGAAACACCACTGTCTTGAGGAACCCTGATATGGTTGGTATCTGGTTTCACAGCATCAACTGAATAGAACAAGAAGTCTGGAAATATGGTTGGTTATTTATTCCATTTATTGTTATTTATTGTAAGTGGCTCGTAAATGTCTAGATTCTTATCCCATTTGGCCCTTGATTTACCTGATGACTCTAGTACTGTTACAGTAGGAATGGCTGATTTCAGTGAGGAAAAGTTAGATTATAAATTGAGGTCATTCTGTTGATTAAAATACTGCAAATGGAAGTAGGAAATCAAGGTGAATCTTTAGAGTTGATCCCTAAACTCTTAAAAGATTGACAAGGTGCTGACACCCAGGTACCCTAAGTGTTATTGCAACAGTGTCTGCATGCGTGCTGTAATCCCTGTGATGATGTACATTATACCAGCCTCTTTAAGAAACTTTCTGAAGAGCTTTACAAGTCATTTCATGAACAATAGGACAGTAGGTCTTGGGAGTAATGGTCTTGGCTCAAGGGAATTGAATATATGTCTTTCCGATTGCTTTTTCAGTCTTTCAGATTGGCTCATGTAACTTCTAGTTTTGCCTCAAATTCAGCTAAGCTCAGTTGGATTGTACTGAACTGATTACCCCAATTAAGTAAAAAAAGAAACATAAGTAACTGCTATGTTTGTGTTCCTGGGAACCTGAAAACATTTACAGGGGTGTAAATAAGGCAAGAAGAAATTGGAATCCGTGGAGCTACATGATTATAAAATCTATGTGAAAAGATTGTCTTAAAATGTAATGGGGAAAATTAATCTAAAGAAAGGGAGAAACAACACAGTGAATGTGTTTCAATAATGTGTGAGCAGTGACTGAGAAATTTATTGAGGAAATGCACAGGTCAGCCAGTTTCTGCTTGTAGATGGGTTCTGCCTCCTTTAGACTAAACAGATTTTTTTTGGTTTATGTCAGAAAAAACCCTTTCCACCTATTAGTAAAGCTGTTAGCAATGTTTCAGTAAGCGTCAGGACACCCTATTCTGTCCCAAAGTACCTTTTTATATTTTTTTCCTAAATGTATTCCTATTACACAGAAACACATATTAGAATCAGTAAGAAAAAAAAAATGCAAACTTGCCATTGTAGCGAATGTACAGAACCCAGAGCAATGCGATATGGCATCTGTCCAATATTTCTAGTATGGGAGAGCGTTCAAAAGGGCAGAGATAAGGAAAAGAATCCAAACCCTTCAAAACACAAAATTGCCATCAACCCTCCAAAACAATGACAAAAACCTGACTCCACTTTTATATGCTCCAGACAAAACTCTAGTACAAAACAAACTAAACTTCTGCTTTTTCTCCCAATTTCAAGGACTGTTTGTCAGTCACCAATACAGCGAAGCTCACTGATGTATGTAGACAGTGAGCTTGGGGAGGTGGAACATTTAAAGGATCAGTATCGTTCCACTCTTATGGCATAAAACACAATGCTGCCTTTCCAGTAAGCTTCCTCAAAATGACACTGTCATTTCTAAATGACGCTGTGGCATTAAAGTCTGAAAACATAGGCACTAAGTTATGAGAGATGTAGGAGAAACACTTAGCTGTTCCCAGCAACAGAGACACAAACCATAAAAAATGCTTAGCTTCAAGCTTTAGTATAATTTTCACTAGAACTCTGGTTACAATCTAATATTCTGATGTAATATTCAAGAAAACACTCTGAGTTTGTAGTTCATTTTCCTTAAGCCTGTTCCAGTTTTATGCAGATAATCAAGTTATCTGTCTTCTACGCCACTGCTCTCAGTTGTCCACCCAGGTAGTCATTGCCACTCTATTTAGCCACAATCCTTAGCTAAAGCAGTCCATAATAGAATACAAAGCCACTCAAATCATGGTGAAGTGATAACAGATTGGCTTCCTTGGGTGATTACTGTCAGTCTGTGAAGACTTGGATTAAAAACACACTAACGTGGTGGACCTATCATGGTTTAAGAGTGAATGACACTGAGAGTAAAGCATCTTAACTGATTTTTGGAGTGGGCTAGCACTGGTCCGTTGATAAAAGGCCTTTGCTTTTTAAAAAAGAATGACAGATAAAATTGAATTAATAACATGACTTAAAATACTGCTTAATTCTTAATAAAAGCTTTAAATATTTTTATGTCATAAAAACTGAAGTAATGATTTAGATTACAGTATGAAACAATAGCTTAAACTATCAACAGTCCAATCCTCCGTAAGTTTTTAAGTTAAGTTGTTTCATCTAGCCTAGGAGGTGAAAAAACTTTTAGTTAACATATTTTAACATTACATCTTTGATTTGCCTCTTTTTTTTTTTGTAACAGTGAAGTACAAAAAAAAAAAAACAAACCACGGCATTTAAGTGATGTACCAGAGGTCCAGGACTTATTTTTTTCAATTCAGTGTGGAAATTTCCAAAGCAATTGTTTGGGTTTTTTTCTTGTTTAAAAATATATAATAAACAGCCTTACAGTTATCTCAAAAGAAAAGAATGTACAGGTGCTACACACAGATGTGTGGATTGCTATGACAGTGACCTCTAACTTTCCATCAAAGACCAAGTGCTCATCCTTCTAGATGCCACCGAGGCCCAAAACAGCTAACCTTATGACTGCTGGCATGAGAAATGTTCGATAAATCATGCAATCAGAGTCCCAGATGACACCACAATTTATTATAACTCATGACATTACACTTTCTAATGATGGTTTTAACTTGTTCTTTTTTTTTCTTTCTAATGTCATCTCATCTTTCAGTCTCTGCCCGTTAGCCTAATTTCTCCTAATCCTTTTTGCTTCCCTCACTAACTCTTACACCATTAAGATATTTTTTTTTCTTTTCCCCAGTGCGTCCCATTATTACCTTTTCAATCCTTACTTCTGTCTATCCCATCCATTCAGTTCTCCTCTTCCACCTCATTCTTGGCAGCTCACTTCATGCATAAGAGGCCTAAAATGGAGCTTTCTCTACAGAAACTGGAGTTATCTAAGAGAGGCAAGCATTAATGTTTTCTAAACCTTTATCCATGATATTTCTGATGTCAGTCACAAACAAATCCAGAAAGGGAACCCTATGTTTCCTGCCAGCTCCTGAAGTGAGTTGCCTCTTGCCAGCATCTTGTTATTTCCATGAATCACGGACACTTCTGGCTGCAAAGTGTCAATGCTCAGTAAGGCAAGTAACAGGGCCTCCATCTCGATTATTCTGCAGTAATTACCCAGTAGCTAAAATATTTCTCTAGAAGTTGAGAGTTGTGAGTGTATACTCATAGGCTTACATTGAGTTGATGCTTACTGTCTCCACAACTGTCTCTTACCAGAGTTACAACCTAAGTTCAAGCAGTGATCAGTGCTGAAGGTACATCATCCTGCCTGAGCATAACAAAGGGCTTCCCAATCAGTTTGAGGTGCCTATCTCAGGGGTGCAGGTAAGCACCTAAGCCCAGGCAAGAGGCAGAATTTCAGCTCCGTTCCTTACTTGCCCATGGGCTTTACAACTTCTAAATTTACAGCTATTCTAAATCCCATTCCCGAGAGCTTTACTGCTCCCATTCACTGCATAGGGAACCTGGATGGCTTAGCTATGCTCACAGAATAGCTGCATTTGTGGCCCACCCACGGCATGTAAGCGCCACTTCTCCCAATTCACATTTAGTCCCAGATTACAGTGTGTAATGAATGGCTCAAGGGTACGCAGAATATTCCTGAAATCCATTGTATTACTGGTGTCATTTACCACAGCTGAACTTACTACCTGGCAAATTTCTCAATTGCTGAGCAAATACATGGTTAAAAAGCCTTAAAAGAAAACTCTTCTGTTGCCTGTATCCAGATTGCAATTTCTTAATTGCAAATAGTCATGCCAGAAAGTACTTAAACTGTAAAATACTTACCTTGCTAAAAATACTCCTATTTAGTCCATTTTCTGCAACAGTAGATGGGATTCGCTATGTCACTATCTGTTACCAGGTACTGATGCTTTCCTGCTATAACAACCTCCATTGCAGTAAGCCTGTGCCTGATCTTAACTAAGAATTTTTAACCTCAAATTAAAAGGAATTGTCAAGTACTCTCACTTTAGCTGAAATTAATAGGGTAGGCAGCAGTCGGCAGCTTGCAAGATTGACTCTTAGAAACTGAGGACTAACTCCATCAGTAGACCACGTCTGATTTATACTGCAAGCCATGGGGTACTGTTTTGGTTTCTGACCGAACTCGAAATGAGAGGCTGAAAAAGAGGGAAAATTAGGATATGCAGAGTTTCATGATGCTGCAACTACATTGTTTCCTGTACCCAAGCAAACTCACTTAGTGTTTGCTCAGCTATAGCTACACAACCAACTGCGTTTAACCTCACAGATGTAATTAGATTTGGGTGCCTGCATTTGTTCCCTTCAGAAGATTGGAACTGGGGGTTAATGCAATGTTCAGTCAGTCTTCTTAAACCAAGGCACTCTTCAATCTTGAGGAACTACACAGAAAAGAAAGTGACATTTACAATAATTAATGAGTGTATGCAACTGTCTCATCTAACTCTTACCAAAAGCATCTCAAGCTTGCCTACAACAGCCTAACTTTCAGACTCCATATGGGTGTCATCCTCAGTCACTTTCCCACAGTCTCCTGTCCAGTGCCCCCATGGCTAAGAAAAGGGGTTTGGCTTTTTAACCGTTTATAGGCCATCTTCTATGGTTGTTTCTCAGCTGGTAAAAGAGTTTTGTAACCTGGCAGGAGCCAGAGTAGGTTTTTTTCTTCAT
Source organism: Leptosomus discolor (assembly GCF_034619465.1). NCBI lineage: Eukaryota > Metazoa > Chordata > Aves > Leptosomiformes > Leptosomidae > Leptosomus > Leptosomus discolor. Next base: position 76,018,984 of record NC_141419.1, read on the forward strand.
AAATAATGGCTCAGGCATTGTACTTAACATTCAACTCATACAAGGGAGTACATTGTGTGGGGTTTTGCTTATTTCTTTATCTGCTAGGAAAACACAGCCAAATGTGTGCAGTATTCATCCCATTGACCATATCTTTTGGTAGTTACCCAGATAATTTGTTTGCAAGCCGTGTTCATGATTACTACAAGTCAACATGTTCCCTGATTTCCCTGTTATCTTAACCCTGAAGTACAGTGTGAGCCAACAGTATCCAGAATGCAGAAGTCACTGTTAAGCTAAATAACACCATAATCTAAAGTAGTAAAAATCTGCAGTCTCTGCTATATCCCAAACGGAATTAAAAAAATCTTAGGCAAAAAGTCTGTGGAGTTAGTTACAAATCAAAACTACTAAGTATGTGGAGAAACAAATCTACTCCCTTTCATGTATCTGCTGCTCTTTGTACAAAATCATGCTTACCACATATCAAGTAGATGTCTTTACATTTAAAACCATATGCTAACTTCAGAAGGCTTTTCAGTAGATGACCAGCTTCAGATACCCAGTAGTGAGACCGCTGGCTGTCTACAAGGTAGAAAATGGGTGAAACAGAAGAAGTGGCAATGAAACAGCCTGACACCCTCAAGGACATATATATTAAATGCAAAAGAAAGTGTGCAATATTTTCCACCAAAAGATCTGTCTGAGGTAAACCTACAGTGCAGCGGGAAGAAGGGAAAGGAGGAAGGTGAGGAAAAAGGTAGAGCAGTTAATAAAAAAAGTTCAGAAATAACTGGGAGAAAAGGAGTTAAGATTGCTTTTACTTGGAAGAGAAGGAATATTTAAATACTTCTCTTGATATTTTTTTTTAAATTATGTCAGTATTCTTGCTTCTTGTTAAAAAAAAAAGTCCATGGTTATTAACAAGTAAGAATTAAGACCTTGCTTTTGCAAATCATATCTAAGCCTTCAGCATGAGTAGTCCCACTGATACAAGCAAGACATGAAATGAAAATGAAATGATTCAGTAGTTTTTTAACACAGGTCTTGGTTGTACTATATCCATACATCCATACTTTGATTTTTAAAACCCATAAGTTTGTGTGCAGCACATTAAAAGAAGTGGCATTTTCTGTAAGCCTAGTGAACCTTTGCCTGTTCCAGTAATATTGTTTCCATAGAGTTCTAATAATATTTAAATTAATATTAAAAGCAAGTCTCTTTAAATACAATATATTCTTGAAAAGGATACCGAAATAATTCACTGTTATTATTGAAAAGATTCATAAATGCCTTTGTGATGAAAGAGGTTGGGATATGCGCATTGATGAAGCAATACTATATATGGTGTATGGGTTTGAGCATTCATAATGCTATCCACCTTCTCAGTTCCTTCTCTGATACACAAAACATGCAATCAGACCAAGGTTATATCCTGAAAGTAAGATAAAGGTACCTTCTTGTAGGCAATTCCTCTACCTTGGCCCAGAGGGGTGACATATTACTTCAAACTCACAAAAGTAATGTGGAAAAATGTGCAATGAAGTTTCTGGATTAACTGTGTTTTTCAGATCCTCTATGTGACCTTTTCCTCTTTCCTCTTCTTCCTCAATTCTGCTTTGATTTTTCTCTGAAATGAGATCTACGCTGCCAGCAGTGAAGTAACCCATTTTACAAATCCTGTTGGAGCCCCATCTGTTTTGGTTGAACTTTCTATTTATTTTGTCCCATCTAACACCCATAAACACTAATTAAATATATTATAAAATGTAGATGAGCTGTCTTGTGATTGCTAAGGTTGTTTTACAAGGCTTACAGTGTGTTTATACTAAAGCTTGTGTAGTACGAGACCATTTTCTAACATTCACAACAAAGTATATACTTGTGTAAACAGACTAACTCAATTATACAACTACCCTTACTCTGTGGGAATAGTATAGAAAAACAGCTACATTTTAAAACTAGGTTGTTATTACTGATTTCTAGATGTAAACTTTAGTTATTTCATATTTTTATATAGCATTTTACATTTTATGCTTTCCTTTTTTTATTTCAAAATGGTGAAAACCATGAGGCTAATACATAAATCTTTCAAAATATTGCAAAGGTGAGAAGAAATTTCCTGTAAAATAATCAGTTGATAATATTTCAGCAAACTTTTCTTTATATATTTGATATTCCCTGAAATCAATTGTTATGTCCTTCATTGTCCTTAATCTATTTCAGTTTTATGGAGATGCTCTATGAGGTTTTGGTGTGCAAAACCGTGATAAAATTTACATAAGGAGATTTGTCTTAGTTCTTGTGTCTTGATGATTTTTTTATGCAGCTACAGACAGTTCTATACTATAAACCCCATTTTTATTTTCTTATTAAATTAATTTTTCATCTTCCTACATAATTATCTAAATTCTGTAAACTACACGGATATAGCTCTTGGCACAATATTTCATACTGACAAGAGAATGCTAAAAGAAAAATACAGCTGGGTAGGCTCCTAAAATACTCAGCACTGATTTATGCATTTCAGTAAACTCGGTCACAAAAGCAGAGCTGGGTAAATAGTAAGAAAAATTATTCATGGAGACATTTACAAATCCCTTACAATTTGGCTATAGTCCCAGCCCTTATACTTGCTTGCTTCAAAAAGTATTCAGAAGGATTGTTTTATTAGATTATGTCAATATGCAGCCATGATAATTCTGGTACCAGTATTAGTATTTAGATTTGAGCCAGAAAATTATTTTCATCTGTTTACATGGTCAAGAAAGACACAATATTATGTAACATAATTCCAACACATATCATAGATAAAGTATTATAAATCATTAAAAGTACTAGAGTCAACAGTTTGCAGGCAATACAGTACTTGATAGCTGTTCACATAAAGGTTTAAATAATGAAGTGATACATACATTCATAAAAATGGCAGGGTGAAGGTCTTCAACACTCTGAGGTCCTTTCAACTAGGACTTCTGATGTTGAATCACAGAAAAAGGAAAATCATTTGGTTTGTATCAAGCTAAACTTATTTTTCTCATCTCTTTTGGTGACTGAAATGGCAAAGAGATATGTTCTGGTCCATTTAACATAGAATTGATCTTATCGGCCTGAAACAAAAAGTTTCATTTTGGGACACTCAGCTGAGGAAAAACAAGGAGTCATAGAACTGCACTACGAAGAAACATCCTTTTATTCTGTAGCTTTCAAGGCCTGAGGAGACCTCATGTCCATGTCTCACATCTTGGCCTTTTAGCATTTAATGAAGTATTTTGTAGAAGGTGAAACAGCTTCAATAAAAGCACCCCACTCTAAAAAATTTCCCCAGCTTCTAGCTAGAATACTAGAAGCCAGGTTCGGTTTTGTTCCTGCCTTGATCGGAATAGAGAAGTAATAAACCTGCAGCTCCATTGTTTGAACAGTCAGTCAGAAGTCACAGAATCACAGAATGGCAGGGGTTGGAAGGGACCTCAAAAGATCATCTAGTTGAACTTCCCTGCTAAAGCAAGTTCACCTACAGCAGGTTGCACAGGACTGCATCCAGGCGGGGTTTGAGTATCTCCAGGGAAGGAGACTCCACAAACTCCCTGGGCAGTCTGTTCCAGTGCTCTGTCACCCTCAATGTAAAGAAGTTTTTCCTCAAGTTCAGGCGGAACTTCCTGTGCTCCACTTTGTGCCCGTTGCCCCTTGTCCTGTCACTGGGCACCACCGAAAAGAGCCTGGCCCCATCCTCTTGACACCCACCCTTTAGGTATTTATATAATATCTATTGATAAAGTCCCCTCTCAGTCTTCTCCAGGCTAAAGACCCCCAGGTCTCTCAGCCTTTCCTCATAGGAGAGGTGCTCCAGTCCCCTCATCATCTTCGTAGCCCTCTGCTGTCCTGCTTGAACTGGGGGGGCCAGAACCGGACCCAGCACTCCAGATGTGGCCTCACCAGGGCAGAGGAGAGGGGGAGGAGAACCTCCCTCGACCTGCTGGCCACACTCTTCTTAATGCACCACATGATACCATTGGCCTTCTTGGCCACAAGGACACCTTGCTGGCTCATGGCCAACTTGCTGTCTGCCAGGATTCTCAGGTCCTTCTCCGCAGAGCTGCTCTCCAGCAGGTCAGCCCTCAGCCTGTACTGGTGCATGGGGTTATTGCTCCCCAAGTGCAGGACCCTACACTTGCCCTTGTTGCACCTCATTAGGTTCCTCTCTGCCCAGCTCTGCAGCCTCCAGGTCTCACTGAATGGCAGCACAGCCCTCTGGTGTGTCAGCCACTCCTCCCAGTTGTGTGTCATCAGTTTTGTTCACTCTGTCCCTTCATCCAGGTCATTGATGAATATGTGCCCCCTTTGCACAGGCAAGGACATAAATCTTACAGTCTAATACATAAACCTTCTACTGAAGTACAGAACATGGCACTTCAGAAGTCCTAAAAGACCAGATCCAGTACTGACTCCTGGGGAACATCACTAGTTACAGGCCTCCAGCTGGACTCAGCCTCACTGATCACAACCCTCTGAGCTCTGTCCTTCAGCCAGTTCTCAATCCACCTCACTCCACTCATCTATCCCACACTTCCTAAATTTACCTATGAGGATGTGGTCGGTGACAGTGTCAAAAGCTTTGCTAAAGTTGAGGCAGACAACATCCACTGCTTTCCCCTCATCCACCCAGCCAGTCATGCCATCACAGAAGCCTGTCAGGTTGGTCAAGCGTGATTTCCCCATGGTGAATCCATGCTGACTACTCCCGATAATCTTCTGTTCCTCCACCTGTTTAGAGGTAACAGCCAATGAGCTGTTCCACCACCTTTCCAGGGATGGAGGTGAGGCTGACTGGTCTGTGGTTCCCTGGATCCTCCTTCTTGCCCTTTTTGAAGACTGGAGTGACACTGGCTTTCCTGCAGTACTCAGGCACCTCTCCTGTCTTCCATGACTTGTCAAAGATGATGGAGAGCAGCTTAGCAATAACATCTGCCAGATCCCTCACCACTTGCGGGTGCATCCCATCAGGGCCCATGGTTTTGTGAGTGTCCAGTCTGGCTAAGAGGTCCCTAACCCAATCCTCCTCAACCGAGGGGCAGTCTTCCTTTCTCCAGACTTCCTCTCCTACTTCCAAGGTCTGGGATTCCTGAGGACCAGCCTTAGCAGTACAGACTGAGTCACCAGGCTCTTGCTCAATGTACTTTTGGTTTAGACAAAGAGAAGCAGCTTTACAAGCACAAAGCAAGAGCATTCCTCTGAGAGCTGAGTATTTATGGCACTCTGTTTAGAAGTGTAAGATCTGTCTCTTGAAGAGGAAGCAACTCAGTTCAACTTTGCCGTATCTGGAGTGAGTGCACTAGCCACATTACTCAATGAAGGAAAATGTTATTTTCTGCTGGGGAAAAAAATAATTTATCTGTACAATTAACCAGAATAAATAATTCAAGGTCTCCCTTAGAAGGCATTTTTGTTACTTGATAAAAATAACAATTGCTCATGTTTCACTCTGATACTTTCCTAAGAAGGAAGAAGGAACAACTAAGAGGAATGTCCAGGAAAATGAGGTATAGTTTGAGCACCTCTGAAGTTTGGAAATCCTTAACTCTCAGAAAAATATTTGATTGACATAGTCATTAGTGTTCTCTAGGGCCATGTTTCTCAAATGGTCAAAATACAATCAATGAAAATAGCTGTAAAATAGAAGATTTTTAAGCATACACACAAGCAGGGAAACAAACACAAAAGAGGATAAAAAGATTAAAAAAAAAAAAAAAGACTGAACTTTGAATATATATGAATGTAAACTACAGCCACTGCAACACACTGTACAAGGTAGTTCCTTCATTCCCCTCCCCTCCTCCTCCCCCAAAACGATGATGACATTTCACAGATGAAGTTCACACTTTCACAGTCCACTTACTTTCTACCTTTGACTGTGTGTTTTAAGCCCCTTTGCTAGGCCACCATTGGAGCTTGTGTAAAGCCACAGGGAATGAAACCAAAAATCAGGTATACATAAAAAGCAAGATCAGGTCTTGAAGTGGATTATTACAAAACTATACATTAACCAACATGCTGAGTCAAGAGAAGGGACAGGACCACAGCAAATGCCATTGACAGGTTGTAGCTTTTCTGAGAAATTTTCCCAAGTCCAAATCTGATCTCACATACACTGATTACAGTCAAGTAGTCTACTTGCCCCCTTTGCACAGGCAAGGACATAAATCTTACAGTCTAATACATAAACCTTCTACTGAAGTACAGAATATGGCACTTCAGAAGTCCTAAAAAATGCCAATTGAGCTGTACTGCTGAAACACTTGATGTGAGAAGGACGCAATAACTCATCACAAAGCGGAGTTTTAGAATTGTTGTTTGGAGAGCCAAACAACATGACGCAATTATCTCAGTTACTTCTTTACTGCAGAGGTGACAAGGACAGCTCAGATCTGGAGAGGGAGAGGCTGCCAAGTGGGTAAGGACACAAACTAATGAGGAAGGAATGCTCACTGTGATAATGTAAACCACAGTCTCAAAACCATTTTCCAGATAGTCTGGGAACAGATCTGTGCATCCCAGTTCATGAGGGCACGGAGCCCCAAGTCAAGCAACTGCCTCCTCGCAGGCTAGAATAATGAATGTCAATGTTCTACCTAAATAGACAGCAGCATTTTTGATGAGGTGAGCTTCCCCACTGCATGATCCATAGGAGCAATCCTGGTTAAGACCATCCCTCACTTCTGTCCTCCTACCCAGGGAGGAGTGGCAATACTATCCAATAAATTATTTTAAACACCACTTGTGAGGATATAATTCAGAAAAAATATTGCAGGAAAAAAAAGGCATAGTTACTCTCCATACAAGCATTTGATCACAAGTTCAGAAACTCATTTCCTTTAGTAGCATATGGCCCATTAAATTCTTTCACATTTTAAAATTATATATTGTCCTATGTCTAGATTACATTTTTAAGAGAGTAATGTAGCATTTCTAATTCTCCAGGAAGAAATGAGTGTAGAGACCTATATAGTTGTATTCATTCTTTGTCTGATGCAGTATTCAGCTTTAGTTTTCAGTCGATTTACCCAAGTTATCCTGAAATATTTCATACTGGTGAAAACAGTGTATGGGAATCAAACTTCTCCCAATGACTCCAAAGAATAAAGCATTTTATGTGGCCTTTTGCAGCTTTCTTTAAATATTCTGTGCATTTACTTTCTGATTTACATCCAGAAATAACTGGAAGGCAAGGAGTAAGTTTGTGCTTCATAACTTCATACTACAAAATGCAAAAAGGTTTTGAAGTGATAAGATTTGCCAAATCCCACCTTGCTATCTAACTGTCTCTGAGATCATAGCAACTAACAGACATCCAAGTGAGAAAGGAACTGTGCAAGGTGTGTACCACTGCCTTCTAACTGTATGTAATCAGAACTATTCAGTTAGACATCTGAGGCCTTGTGTATTCAGTATTTTTGAAAGCCAAAAATTGCCTTTTGGTTGTACAGGTGCTTTGGGTTCTAGGATCGCTTGTCAAATTGATCAGTGAAATTTTATTTTGTTTGGGATCTTCTGGGAGATGGGTGGGGTTGAGATCTTTGGGAAATGGGGGGAGTTAAACACAACAGGTGAACAAAAAAGGAAATGTGCTAGGTACATAAGCCAAGTGGACAACAAAAGTGGATGGTTTACTTTTAATTGAAAAGATGCCTCCCATCATACTTTTTTTTTTTTCTCCTAAGCAACTGTGCTTTTTATAGCAGAAGCTGAGTTCTACATCATTTCTTCCAAGAAACATTCCCCTTGTCTTCTCATCAGTGTGCTGATAACCACTATGGGTAATAGCACATGGCAAAAATTACTGCAACACTCAGAGCTGGTGGACAGCTAATTGTAGAGATGAGGCTCCTGTACATGGTCTCAGCTGCTCTCTCAATAGCTGGGCGCAAGCTGTTTGTCCTCACTGAAATGCATGCATATCTTCTGAAATCCATTTCCCCCATCTGACTAGTTGTAAGTGTCATGAGGTAACCAGAGCTTCCTCTGCTGTGGACTGGAGGTGTCCCCAGACTACCTGCTTGTTTCTGCCTGTGACTGTCTTCAGTTTCTTACGCTCTTCACTGTTCCTCTTCCTGTTGTCTGCCAGGTTGCAAGCTCTGCAAGCAGTTGTACAGAAGACTTAAACTCCATTGTGCAAAGAGATTTCCTTCAGTATCGGCAAGGAGAGAAAACAAAAAGCAGATTTTCTTCAAAAGGTATTAAGTTCATACAGCTGAAATATGCAGTAAAACAAAGGCATGGACAATGTGATTGCACCATTTCCAGGCTGGTAGAAAATACATTAAAGGAATAGAAAGCAGCATTTTGGCTACAGTCAAAGTCAATGCTTTGAGGTTAAGGAAGCAAAGTCTCCTACAGACACTATGGAGGAGTAGATAGAGTCTCTTCTGTTGGTGTCACAGTCTAACCTTCAACCTTCATGTTCTAGTTTAACCTTGCAACTTATTTGATAGCATTTCACTGCTAAAGTGTATTATCTTTCAAAAAATAATATGTTTAAATATCTCAATGTAAGTAAGCACCTGTGACAACTTCCTCTCCCCCCCCCCCCCCCAATATAGCTTCAAATTCATGTATATATCTTCCAAATACTGGTTTACTTTCTCGTATGGAAGAAAGATTTCCTCTTTCTGAATTAGATTGTTACTACACAGTGTTATTTTCTCTTTTGAGGAAGAGAAAAATCACTCTGAGTATTTGAAGAAACATGACCACTTGTAGTTTAAGCAAAACCAAGTAGGAGGGATTTGTATTAAACGATCATCTTATGGTTAATAAACAGGCATCCATATGTACCGACTTTGCTGTACTGGGTTGTAATAACTGTTCCGCTTAATAATGCTGTAGGGCAGCCTGAAATCAGATATAAACACTTTATCCAACTGGCAACTGTTTCTACATTTTATATAAGGTTGACAGTATATGTTGCATACAATTTAGTTACACAATCTTAAAGAATGAATAAAAAATTAATAGGTCTTAAATATATGTCATGGCAAAGAGCCATAATCCAAGAATGTGTTGACAGAAAAAATAGCAAAGGAAAGATTGCAAAGGATAAGACAATTCATAGACTACTAAGAGCGTAAAAAAATTAAAAACAAGCAAAGGACATCTTGCTTGTTTATTGTTTTGCACTGAAGACACTAATTTTGCCTCTGTAGTTTTATTAATATTCTCTGATGCCTATTCCAGAAATTGTAATCTCAGATCTAATACCATTATGTTCATCCCTAAAAATACAGCTGATAATAGTAAGTAATTAGTTTACCAGCATTATTTACTCTGTCACAGTGGCACATACTTTATTCCTTCTCCAAAGTGAACTATAAGCAGCTTTCGCTGGTGAAATAGAGCAGTCTTGAAACTGTGAGATCATTTTAAAAAAACCCCACCGAAATTACCCTTTGATCTGAAAAGGCATTTAAAATTTTTGCCACAACAAAGTTTGTTTCAGCTTTGATGGTGGAGAAATCTATCCTGATTGGGGGGATGTAGATGTATCTTGACTTGGAATTACTCACAGTCTCTGAGTTACATAAGAATTTTAAACATGGTCATTGGAAAGGACTAGACATCTTCAAAAGCCTCTGCCAGCCAAAGTTGTTACACTATATAATTTACTGACCTCTCCAAGTTTTCCCAGTTTGGAATGATTCTATTTATTTGTATGCTATTTTACTGATACCTTCTTAAATTATCTGGAAAAATCCTTCCTCCTGGAAAAGTCTGGTTGATTTTCAACAGAGTGCAAAAAATGCACTGTGTTATGGGACAGTTAACGTTGTATGCAAGCTTCATTATGTTCTCCGAAAAAAGCCTTCTGCCACTATACCTTCTGCCTTTTACCAAGGAGCCTCAGGAAGGAAAAGTAATTTTTGAAAGGAACACTGCAACTAGAAGAGACTATTTAAGAAATCATTGCCAAGCCCTCAAGAGGCACAAACTGATGACAAATTGCATGCATAAAAATATAGGCAAAATGCCGCCTTGTACAACATGAGCAGTTCTCACTGAGGCTTAAAAGTAGTGGGTGAGCAAAATTGTATTTACAACTGTATTTTTACTTCAAGAATCACTAAAACACTAAAATTACAGATAAGATGATTTTACTTCTTTCAGTTATATGTTGTTAGCAAGAATTCACTGCTCTACTTCAGAAAACAAAACCATAATTAAAGGAATAAAAGCTATCATATTTCTCTTTGGACTTTTTTTCTCTAGATAAAATAAAATACTGAAATCCTGGACTGTTATCAAATCTAGACTTTCCTGAATGAGAATAAAAGAGGACATGTAAATACTGAACTATGTAAAAGTGCTTCAGTTTTGAGGAGATTCAAAAAATAACAAAAGAGTTTGCCTGTCTTCAGGTGATGGAAGATTACTTTTTTTGAATAGATTATTATGCAAGACCTTTAAAGAAAATGTAACCCTTAGGAGGTATGTAACAATCAAACGACAGCTATATGAACCTGGGATGCACCCACGGAAGAGAGAGGTCCTTCATGTAGGTGTTTAGAGAGGAATTGTCTCCTCAGCCTGAAAACACCATTCAGCTGTCACCTCACCTTGGAGACACCCAAATGCCATGGGCTGTGCCTTTGACAGGTGTCCCTCAAAAGGGCTAGCTCTGTACTTCATGCTTTCATTTGATGAGACTGAGGTGCCCAGCTTCCCCGGCCAGACTGAACTATAACCCATGCATGTGCCTCTGTGTTTCGGGAGGGCTTTTTTAGCACTGCTAAAAACCAACTCCCTTCCCAAGGGGAGCCAGTCCCTTAAGACTAGCTCCGTGCAGGACAGGCAGGGGACAGCCCCATTGTGAGCCCCAGGAGCCACAGTTAATGATCAGCAGGTGGGACACTCCCGTAAGCAGGAGAAAGAGCCACTGTTCGAAGTCCCCTCTGCGCGGTGTCCCCTCGCCCAGGGGGATGTCCTGAGCAGCCTGTCTCACCTTGCCGCCCCGCCGCCGCTGAGAGTCCCTGTTCAGTAACTGGGTTTCAGGGGCCGGCAGTAACATAAAAGGGATTTAACTTCACAAGGGCCTTTTCATGGTCTTTGCTCCAAAGTCTGTTATTAATTAAACTGTCATTAGATTAAATGCTTATGTAATGATTGGAGCGAGGCCTGGCACATACATGGCACCGTCACCTGCTTGTGCTGCCTGCCTTGGTGGCCCCTCCCTGGCGTCTCGCACCTCTGTGTCTTCATGGGCTCTGCCACAGAAAGACGCCTCTGCCCAGGCTGGCCACCTCCTCAAAATGAGAAACAAAGACATACCTGACAGAGGCAGCCGTCTGGTCACAACTCCCGTCAGCAGCCCTGGGGCCCTGCAGGCAGCCCCGTCAGAGCAAGAGGAGCCGCGCTGCAGGCAAGCTGCAACAGGGGCCTAACCTCCACCCTGCGGGCAGGACCTGAGACAGGCACACTGAAAACAGAGCCCACGCAGGGGCTGGCAGCCGGGTCTGGGTGGGAACAGAGGTCTGGGTGGGACCACGGGCAGGCTGTGGGGCCAGGCAGGACCTGCTGGTGCCCTTCGGGGCTGGCACACACATGAGGGGCCTCACGTGGTGAGGAATGAGGAGGGCACCTCTGCGCCTCTATGGCTTCATACTTCATTTGCCTTCTGCCTTCTGACCTGTGAGGAAATGTTCATTTTCAAATTTGTACTTCGAGGTGCTGGAGTTACTGAGTCCCATGAACACCTCAGGGATGGGGCTCAGCATCTTCCCTTGCTGCCAGGGCTGCTTCTGCTCCCCACCACAGGGCTGAAAAGTGGTTTCACTACAGGAAGAACATGACTTGATACCCAGTGGATAAGACTTTCATGCTGAAAATAAAATTTGAAATATGAATTGAAATGAAAAATTGGATTCCCAGCGCTGTTTCAAGAACAGTTACTGAACAAAGTATGTAAACGGGATTTAGAGTATTTCCAGTCACTCCCCAGCAAGTGCTCTGACTGCATGGCCACAGATTCATGTTCCTTATAAGTCTCTCTCTTTGCCTCAATTAATCTTTAATTATGCTGTAACAAATGTAAGAGCTATTGCAGAGGGGGTGGGGAGTGAGGGATGGGGCTGGAGGCTGCCATGGTGAAAGAGCAAGTCCCACCTCAATGCTGCCTCAACATGGGGATTTCATCTCACTGTGGATGTTGACAGGATGTCATTTCACAATTCCTCATTCATCAGGCAATTTAGGTCACGGTCAATCCCTACAACAGGTAGATCTCTACATCTGTTCTAACTATAAATTTAGAAAGGGCAATTTAGTTGGGATGTTAGTATCAATATCTCTTGCATTGAGAATGAGCTTGCAGTATTGCATTATGTACTTTAAGTACCATATTAGAGAGACAAAGGCAGATTTGCTTTACCTTCTGCTTTATGAAATCAATATGTTCTGAAGCGTCTGTACAAGCATAGCTACTGAAACAATGAAAAAAATTCACAAACAATGCCAAATAGGTACAAAAATAAAAGCATTGTCTTAATTCTTGGACCTGGGACAGAAGGGAGCCTGTTAAAAGGACAAAGCTCTAAAGAGTGTCAGGACAAGCCTGAGGGATAGGGAAAAGACAATCTCTTGTTGAGGGGGAGAAGTGTGAGCCCTGAGAAGATACTGACAATGACAGACTACAAGCATAAAAACACAGGCAAACTGCTGACTGTAGTACTGAATAGGCCGTTCTAAATTCAGCATAATGATAGGTGAGCAGATTTTCATGTGCAGGAGTACATGAATTCCTTGCTCCAACAAAATAAAAAGTTGAGACAAAATCTAGAACATTTGGATTATAAACAGAGAGAGAATTTAGTGCAAGCGAAGACAGGAAAAAAAAAGGACTTACTCTGAGGTATAACTTTATCAAGTCCCAAATTTTCTCACCATGAAATGAAATGTGGAAAACATTGAATTCATGGAGGTTTGGGTAGGTACAGCAAGGGAAAAAAACAGAAATAAGTAGATGCTGACTTTACACATAGGGAAAGGCATGCAAAGAAAATAGTGTGACACACAACAACCACTTTTTTTCCCAAAAGTGGTTTCCCTAGCTTTCCCACTGGTTTTTCTTGATGCTGTGTACAACGTGAAGTACCTAGCACTTAAAGGTATTGAAGGTGCTGTGACAAACAACCTTTAAAGATCTGATCCACACTCTTGCCCCCCTGCCCCCCGCCCCCCCCCCCCCGGCCCCTGCCACTGTTTAAAAGAAATGAAAGCTCTCAAAAGATCTTGTGCTGAAATTTTTCACAATGTATTTATCACCATCACTAGAACTCTAGAATTATCAACTACAGTTAGATAACTAAGGCTTTGCTTTGGTAATTACCAGATTACAGGGATGTCCTCAGTAGCATTCAGGCAGATATGCCAGGATTAACTGTAGCATTCAAGTGTTTGAAATAATGCACGTTAGTGTTCACAAGGCAGAGCCGAGGCATTGTTTCTAAGGTCATCTCCTCATTTTGTGTTGATTGCAACAAAAAGAACTCATCATCAACATTCAGTATTAAATACCCTCTCAGATTTCTAAGTGCCTGAAACAGAGCGAACACTGTCACTATCCAATCTACTATTATAATAGATATGAGAGATGAATAGTGGTTTGAAAAGTGAGTTGATGTAAGCATTATCAGAAATAACAGCAAAAAATCACACAGATCATGTTAAAACATTTACATTTCTTGATCTAGTCATATAGCCAATACTCATCATCTCACAGCTTGCTATCAAGAGGAAATGAAACACTTAGATGCAATACTGCATACTTTCAATGTCCATTTCTCTTGACTGAGGAAAAACCAAGGGCCTGATAACAGTTTGGTGACAGTCGAAAATCTTTCTCTTTTTCAAACCTCTGTTGAAAACACTACTTAAAGTTTATTTTACTTCTTCATGGTTGCACTAGTTCTTCATGACCATGCTTTCTGATGTTTCCTTGAAATGCTCTTTAAGCTTAAGTGCCAGTTCTGTTTCTTTAGTAAAGCTTACTGTGGAAGTAACCAATATTATTGAAATGGCATTCAAATCTAGGAATAAAGGACCCCTATAAGAACACACAGCTCTTACTCTAGCCTTTTCCCACTGTTTTGACCACAAATTCTCCACACGTCCTTTTAAACCACCCATACAATAAAGTGGTCATTTGTATTGTGTCTTGTATACTGTATCACAGCTTTAATTTTTTTATGCAATACTCAGCAGAACAATGTAACGCAAGTCAGAGAAAACCAACACTTCAGCAGTTCAATACTATCAGTAAAACAATTATTAGGAATATTGATGTCATGGCTATGACATTTCACTAAAAGTGTGATTTACCACAATCAGTCTCACCTGACTCCTCTCACCTCCATGCAATAAAAACCCCAAGACATCCCCAAACAACCAAACATGCGGTATCTTCTAGCAAGGATCAGTGAATATTTTTTTACATTTAGAACTACCAAGTGGTGTTAATGAGTGGCTGTGATGCGTGTTAACCTAACTCGCTGTTTCTGACTAGTTAGGGTGCATGTTGCAAGGGCTCACAGCATCCGAGAAGCTGCAGTGACTGTGGCTGAATAGGATCTACACCTACACCCATGTTTAACATAACACCACACCCCCTGAAACACTTTCAGGAGAATTGATAGTAAAAGCATGATATATAAAATCATAATATTCTGATGGTGATAATCATGTCCAGAACCCTCACAATCTGATGGACTCAACTTGTTATAGAAGGGAGCAGTATTATTTCCCCAGGTATGACCAAAAGTGTAACTAATAACAGAACCCACCACGTAGCACAAGATGTACCCAGATAAACACTAACCAATTTATCCCAGCATAGACAAGCTATAAGCACCATAGCATAGTGGTAATTTTCGCCCAGCGCCCAGACTGGATAACCCAAAAGATAAGGCTAACAACAAGTAAACAATAATTCAATGCATACAGCAGATAAGGTGGTATCCTGGCACTTAACTTTAAACCAAATCCTAGTATGGAACTCCATGGTATTATGCTTAAGAACCCCATCATCTTGTGAGCTGTTCATTTTAATTTCCAACCGTTCGAGAACCTCAAAAGAAAAAATCCTGCTCTTTTAAAATGAGCAAGCAGGAATTTGTGCTATTCAAGTATTATTGGAGTTCTGGTCAAGCCCCACATTGGGTGCCAATTAGTTTGTCAAGGGTTGAGGCTGGGATGGCCACTAACGAATGACAGATGCTCTCTATTAACCCCTCTCCCCTCCCAGAAGGGGAAGGGAGAGAGAGACTTACGGTTTGGAAAAGAAAACTAAAAAAGCTTTAATGAAACAATAAAAATGAAAGAAAAGATAACAATAAGGAAATAATGAAATATACACAATGTGTCCAAATATATACAACACCAATACTGAACCCAACTCCCCCCACCCTGATGATGATACGTCACTGCCGGTACTGCAGGACTGGGACTGGGGCAGTCCCAGGCTGGACTGGGCAGCAGACAGGGATGGGATGCAGGACCTGGACTCAGGCACTGGATTCAGGGATGCACGGATTGGGATCAACGACAGAAGAACAGACAGAGTCCTCCTCAGGTGTCATCCATCAAAGAAGAGAGCAAGACCCTTGTGATCCCTCAGCTTTATACTGAATATGACGTGTATGGGATGGAATATTCTGTTGGTCAGGTTTGGGTCCCCTGTCCGGTTCGCTCCTCCCTGCAGGTGCGACCTTTTACGTGCTTGAGACCCTTTTCACTCCCAGCACCCCAACACGAGGTACAAGATTTAGCAGTGACCTTGGTCGCTATAAGAACAAGTACAAGCAAGGGCCTCTCTGCACACCATTCCTTGGCAGGAACTATAAACATCAGGCCTGATCACTGCTGGGAGTAGTCACTGTCTGGAAAAACATGCTGCTGTTTAGGAAAGTGCAGATAGTTGGAACAGACTTAACTGAAAATTAAAATCAGTAAAGCAGAATTAGTTCTGGTTTAGCCCAAACCAGGACAGTGTCCCCAGAGAATGATCACCTCTCTTTTTATCATACAAGTCAGCAGTTCAAAACTAGCTTGTCTCAGCAATGAGTGAATGCTGTTATCTTCATAAAAGTATTCAGCGTTCTATATAATGCACTATAAAGTCTAGTTACATTCTGAGCTTTTTACACCAATGCATTATAGTACTATATAGAGTGTAACCATATTGCACTCTATAGATAATTTTAGCTCATTCAAAACCAACTTGAATATCTGCTTTTAGATATGTCCTAGTAAAAGAAGAAATAGTAAGCTCAGAAAAAGATAAAACAAGCATAGGCTGCTCATCGATTTTCAAAAGAAGATGGCTTTAAAATGAAAGGATAGAGGGACTAAATGTGTGAGTGTCCAAGACAATAACAAAACACAGTAGGAATCTAGAACTGGTTGGACACTACACAAAAAATACAAGTTATTTATTGTCCTAGAGGAATACTATCAGGTTCTTAGCTGTGTTTAAAATAGTACCAGACATTGTAGGCCCAGGAGTTTCTCTGCAGTCTCAAAGCCAAACACGAACAAGGGAACTACCATTCCAAAGTGTATTCACAGTGCCTGCTTAGCATGGACCAACTACGAGGGCCTCAGCTCCCAACCTGCTGGTGTCTGGTGTCCAAACACAGCCCGGCTCCAGGGATGACTGCTGCAAGGCACTGCGCCTCTGTTGGTCGGAGCTGCAATTCAGGAGGTTCACAGTATCAGCGTTCCCTGAGTATCAGGGGGAGATCAAGCTCCCCCAAGAGGGCTGGCTCTACTCCTAGAAAGTTTCTAGTCATAAATGCAGAGGAAACTAGATGGCGTGCCAGGAGTAGGATATTCCTCTAGCTCATTACGCAGACCTGAGGTTCAGACGTGCACTCGCCTAGCCAGAGGGCATAAACAGCCCCACATAATGTGCAGCAGAACGTGCAAAGCAGTCAAAACAAATCGCATTTTCTCTTCTAATTTATCATTTTCTAACGATAAATATTTGTAATAAGAATTGGTGAGAACTCAGAGAAAGGCAGATTCTGTACGATTTTAAGATTGCTGTCACTCTTGGTTGTCTTTAAAACAGAAAGCTTTTTCCTAATATGTATCAGTGATTTCTGTTATACGTGAGTTTAACCCACCACCGAGTTGTTGCAGACATCTGCACTTTTCTGTTTAGTGGAAGACAGACTGTGATAAAAGTCAGTTTATCTCCCAGCTCAGCAGAGATCACCTTCTTCCCAAAATAAAAGAGCTGCCACCTCCCATCTACTCTCCCCACTGTCACTGAATCCAGCATGCTGGCAAGTCAGTATGTCCGTATCAGCAGCGAAGTTGCCTATGGATAATCAGGCAGAACTCGTAAAGAGGAGGTTTTCTCTCCTGCAGAGTTGCGCCCCAGGGCAGATTACTGTTACCTATGAAAGGAAACCAATGACTTGTCATTATCATACAAAAAGTTAATTTTGCATCCAAGAAAGGTTTCTTGTTTTGCTTTAAGCCTGACTTGCATATTCCTCGTTGGTTGGGTTTTACATAAACATCGCTTGTTTGGGATATGTCCACACTGCCTTTCAGATACGGACCCACACCTGCGTGCACGTCCAAGTTCATCCATGCCAGAAGTCCATGGACTTTCGGCAAGATTCGACCATCCCGATCAGGACAGTGAATCACACGCTATCGTTTAGTATGATCCCACACACTTTCCTGCCTGCTCTCTGATCAGTGCCTACTGACAGCGAAACTGGTACCTTGGAGACACTGTGAAGAACTTAATGCATGTTTCCTACAGGCCAGTTTTTTGTACTTGTAGTTCACGATCTGATGGTATTCTACAGACAGCATTTTCCTCTAGGTCTATGTAGGAAGAAGAGTGATAAAGAAAAAAATACTGTATAAATTTAACATTAAGGGGATGATACATTTCTTACCTCATCTTTTCAAATAAGAAATACAGCTGATGATTGTACTTCATTCAAATTATACTGATCTGCACATACACAAACAATGGAAAAAGCTATCGCAGGTAGGTAACACCAAGAGAGCAAGAAACAAACATGCAGTTGATAAACACTATTCTCTAGCTTCTGCTGTAAGAGGAAAAAGTAGCAAACACTGCTCAGAGGCATTATCTCAAGAAGAGACATAAAAGTGCTACTTGATAGCACTGCCGTTCTCAGTAGAAATCTGGAAAAATGTTTGCTCAGTTTCCAGAGAAATGTAGTCCTTTTGTGAGGCATCTCCCTTTTGTACTTAGCTTCCTTTTTTTAAAAGCCCAGGAGTTTAATTTTTTGAACTACAGAGGATGTCTGTTTAGGACTAAATGTGGACAGTCATACTGTGAATCAGATAAGCTGCATACTTGGCATACAGACAATGAATTCGAAATGGTAGTTTCCGGCTTCAGTTGACTTCAGGTTGCCATTAAAAGATCCTGTCTCATTTGAAAAGTTCCTTTTTTTTAAAAAGCTCCGAGTGTGAGGTTTTTGTGTCTTACACAATGTTACGCAGTATGTGTTTTAGGAAAATGTAGATACTAAAAATGTCCCCCTTTCTTCTGACATCAACACAACACCACCAAAAAGCACGTGAAAAGAGAGTAATTTTTTGCACAAAAAAGCATGTGAAATGAGGTAATTGAAAGGTCATTACTCAGTCTGTTACTGAAATTAAGTGTTGTACGGACCAGACAGATCACATTCCTTGTTACAAGCCCATCTAGAGATGGTGCTTTCCTTCCTCCTTTGTTTCTCCAGGAATAATACTTGTACTGCTTCTACCCAAGATGTCACAGAGATGCTTTCAAGGTCTGCTAAAGAGTGCAAAGGTTTTCAAGAATGACTATGTAGCCTAAAGGGGAAACTGTCCAAAAAAGTAATAAATGCACATGAGTAATTTTTTTCCTACTAGGAAGGAAAGATGCAATTCATGGAGTTTCAGTGGACAGAGGAACTTCTGCAATGCACAACAGCTGGAAAAATTAGTGCACTGTCATGAGAGTTGCCTTAGAACTGATTGGGTTTTTTTTTCACTGTTCAACAATGAGGCTGCAGAGAAGCTGTAGAAATAGTGGTGAATTACGTTTCACTGATAAACTGTGATGTACTAGATGATGCAGGAGGTTTGTCCATACCTGTACAGAATCATAGAATGGTTTGGGCTGGAAGGGATCTTTAAAGGTCATCTAGTCCAACCTCCCTTATCAAGATTAAGTGGAACAGTGACTAAGAAAGGTGTGTGAAAAGAGGATCATTTATTTTCCAACCACTCTTGTCACAGATTTCTGGCAGTGACTTCTGAAATCCAAATTCTCGTATTTTCCTACTACTAAGTTCAATTAATTTACTGCATGGAGGTCATGGTCTCTGTGGGAAGTACAAACTATTTAATGCTTACTTTAAAAAATGTAATTAACACCTGCACTGCCCCTGGCTTGATGTGTTGTAACAGTGAGGCATCCTCAAGGGTGTGTTATCAAAAGAAGAAAAAAAGCCTTAAAGTAATTTAGAATTAATAAGCTTTGTTTTAGCAACTTTGTGAGAAGCTTTAAATACTTTTATGAAACTTTCAAACATGTTTAAAGGAAATGTGTACCAATAAAAAACTGTAACTGAAGTTTTATTTCTGGTTTGACTATCCCAGGACAGTTCAAAAGTACATGTGAACACACCACTTTTACAGTAAAGCTGGACAGTATTTATTTGCGAAGCCTAGAAAAGACATCACTGTAAGAAGCTTCAGCTTAAAAAACAGCGTTTTTCCTAGCTGATATACAACTCTACCTCTAAGTCCAGGAGACCTGTAACCATCAAGTCCTAGATATCTACAAACAATCAAATCCCTTGCAGAAGTACTAGAGGATAATGAACCTGTTGCACAACAACAGTTTTTCAGGTCACTCATACTTGGAATCTGATTTCCAACATAATGCCAGTGTGTAAAAGCACTCAAACATTTGCTTGCATTAAAATCAACATGTCCACATAGCTGTCTGCAGTCCCAGATGCTCACCATGCAATCTGGGCTGTGTGTTAGTTAGAGGGGGCAACTCAAATTCTTTCCAAGCCAAGTCCAAACATGCTGTCTGTACAAAGGGCATGGCTTGCTCTCTTCTAAAAGAAAGAAGAGTAATAAAACACGTCAGCAGGGAATGCCTTTGACTTTTTCAGTGCACCCCAGAAGCCTTTTCTACCTATTCAGCTTTATCCTAGGGAATCAAAAAGAACCTGGCATGGTGCAGAAAAGGCTAGAAAAGAACAGTCAAGTGTAACACTTTTCCCGGGTTATCTCAGGTGAGCCACTTAGTGTCTCACCAGAGTTAACATTGCCCACAAGGCTGATGTGAGGACAAACACATTAACTGTTGTCAAGCATGAGAATAGGGTCCACATTGAGAGACCACATTTTCCTCTCACAGGCTTGTTTCAAGCACCATAAGAAGTCAGTCAGAGAAATATATGTCATCTAAGTAGTCAGAATGACCCAACATCCTCACAGTAGACTGATTTCCATTTTTCTCTGAAATGTTATTTTCCAGTAAATAGTTATGCAACCCTTAGCAATATGCTTTCTAAAGTTTTACTGGTGTTAGATGTAATTTATTACTTATTCTTCTTGTCTGAGTTACCTAAAAACCAAACAAAATTATTTTTTCTTCTAAAAAGCTGTCTTAGTGTTACTAACTCTTCCTTGTGGCTGAATTTATCAAAATGTAGTAATTACAACAAACTAATTCTCATACTAAAAATTGAAATTCTACAATACAGTTTACTATGGTTCCAGTAAAACCCAAAAGAAGATGCAACAAGCTGCAGAAGAAACTGGAACAATGAAGAATGAAAAGATGCTTTTTTCCTGTCATTTGTGGCGTTTACAAAACCTGAAATAAACTTCATAGATCAGCCAGGATAAGTTGATATCAGCTATTATTGAAAAAATTTACATTACCTTTGTAGATTTTTCACCACTTATATGTTCTGAACATTCTTCTCTTCATGAAAAATCTTTTTTTTGTTGTTGTTGTATTGAAAGGTTGAACTCAATTAGGATGTTACCTTTGCATAATCCTCCCCCAGCTTAGTGAGGGCAGAAGTATTTAGAAATATATTAACAATTGAATCAGACCTAAAAGTAAAAGCTACTTGCTACCATTCTTTTTCACTTTGCAATTCACATTCTACACACTAATATATTTTAGGTTTCTTTCGCCTAAATATATACATGTATTTTTGTCCCTGGAAATATTGGTAACATTTTCCAAGTTACAATATAACCCTGATGAATCCTTTGTGGAAATGCCTTGCAGAACAAATCTGCTGTTAAAAAGTCACCTTCAGAAGTTCATCTTTGAACCCTTCTGGTGTGACATAAGCTCCACTGAAAATGGCATTTTAACTCCATTATTACCAGTGTCAAATAAAATTTATGTATTAATGGGACTAGAAAGATACATAAAATGACTGTCTCCCAGTCCTGTAGTTCCTCTCTCACAGATCCCACCAGATACTTCTAATGGGGCAGTTTACAGCTCTGGATGAAAATATTTGCCTTGCAGAAGTAAAGAGTGTGTACCACTTTAGGCATCAGAGAAACTGTAGGATTATGATACAAAATCAGACTGAAGAAGCTAATGAGGGAAAACGCTTTTTTACAACTAAGTATTCCACAAATTCTAGACATGCAAAGCCTGACTCCTGATACTCTTGCTTATTGTACACAAGCAAGTTTCTTTTGTAGAGTTATGGTGGCTTTCCTTTCTTTGTCTGAACTCGGCTATATATGCCGTTTTGCTTCTCCAAACAAAATTTTAGCAGACTGGAAAACAACTGAAAGAAGCTTTTCCACATGTGAAGAACTAGAAATGTTTGCAGGCTGTTTGGTTTTAGAATGGTGTTTTCTTTCCCACCCAAAGAAAAATATCCAAGACCACCCCCAATTAAAAAAAAAAATTAAAAAAACCCCAACAAAACCATACTTTTTTTTATTGAAGTACTAAGCTATTCAGTTCTGAGTATGCCTCGTTTCAGAGAGTATTTAGACAGTTCTGTACCTCTGACATAAATGTTGCATTTGGGTGAATTAGAAGCTATAAGACTTATCACTGTGGTAAACCCTGAAACTGAATTTTCTCCTTGACAGAAATACTACGGTACAAGAAACATGGGTATATTCCTGTAGCCTGCAGATCCAAGGTACATTTGCTTTCACTGTCTTAGATGGCATGGTTCTGCCACACGTATATGGACTCGTAAGTTTTCGGGGAGTGAATATTCATGTTCTCTCACCACTGTTGGGTATTTCTAATGCATAGGGACTGAGTTGTCTGCTTCTGTGCTGATGAGGTCAGGGACGTATCCTACCTGTGTCCTGCAGAGTTATGAAGTGATCAAATGACAGCATAGTTCTTTCCTCTTCAGTTCTTCAGTTTTGGTTATGATGACTCTGCAGTCAGTAAAAGCTGAAGATTTTATCATAACTTTTGCAATCCTTTTTCTTCTTTCTTTTTCTGCCCCTGTCCTGGAGTTCTGTGATTTCAGAAAAAAAAACAACTTAGTTTTCATTTAAGAGAGAAAAGACTTCAAAGGCAAAAGACTAATGAAAACTGTTTAAAACCTCATGATTTTGAAATTACAAGTAACAGTTTTAGTTACACAGCTTTCTCCACTTTTCTGCTGAAGCCCTCTTCTCTTTCTAAAATAATACATAAAGGCTAAAGGAAAAGCAATGTTGAAAGTGAAAGGATGTCGTTAGAGGCAGAGTTTCTAAAGTTTGCTGAAGCTGACTAATAAATTCATGGAGTGATGTTTAACTTGAATGACTTCCCTCTGCCAGGAATATAATCAGTAAGGCACAGGCCACTTTGTTACTTATTTTATGCCGTCTTATCTTCAGTATCACAAGCATATTTCCAAGTGAAAAAAAAAGATAAATTCAGAGAAATAGGTTTGTGTCAACTACCTGAATAAAAACCAAACCCACAGCGGAGTAAAACCGTAAAACAGGTCAGTTGAATGAGACGAAGTCTACACTCTGTCACCACACCCGCCAAAAAAAACCGGAAAAGCATTATCTTGTGCAGCACAGGCGTTACTTCCCCCAGGGCAGGAGCCCCACATAGCCCAGTTTCAATGATGTAAAGAAGGCCTGTTTCACCAGAGGGTTTAATGCTCCCACTTAGTGCTGCTGATAATTGAGCAAGTACAGCAGCAGAAAGGAGGTCAGTTTGTTGTATACAAGGCCTCTCACGATTTTTTATCTTTGCAAGAAAAGAGAAACTATTTTTCAGAGTTTGGAAGGCTGGAAAATGGAGAATTCATGAAAAAGAAAAACTTAGCAAAGGTGATTTTCTTCCTGATATTAAAGCAGTAGGTGAGACCGCATGTCCTCAGCACAATTACAATTACACGGTGCAATTGTTCTCAAAACTGTAATCAGATCAGAGGGTGGCTTTCTTTCTCCAGGTACATTACTGTAATGAAAGATATTACCTCCCTCAAAGTCTGGTCTTGATTGAGGTATTTAAAATATTTTCTGCACATTTTGATGCAACAGCTTGCAAAACAAACGCTGTAATGGGGTGGCATGCCTTGGTATCAGAGTGAACTTTATTTCTACATTAAACTAACAGATTGTAGAAAGTTCTTTTGATGTCTGTACATAAGGTTTCGATCTAAATTGTGTTTCAAACAAGTGCTTTTTAAATTATATTTTCCATTAAAAACCATCATTTTTTTTCAGGCTTCGGGGGCGGGGAGGGGCAGCAAGGCAAAATGAACTGTTTGCCAAAAATCTTACTTGGCTGAGTTTCTGGTTGCCAGTTCCTGCTCATGGTGTATTTGCCACATGAACAAAGCCTTTTCTGAGCAGAGCCACACTGCATAATCTGCAACCCTGCACAAAATCAAACCCCACACAGTAACAATCTATAGCATAACTTGCATGATCACAATTGCCAATCTCAATAATTGGTACTGGCAGATACCCAAGATTTTTAAGAAATACGTTGCTAAAGCACTACTGCCCAAATTTTTGTTTCACCTACAGCTCAGATCTTAGAACACCACATTAAACATTTGATAATTGGTAGAATTCTCAATAGAGATTTTATGCTTAATCTTGCAAATTGCCTTTGAGGCAGTAACAGGAGATACTGGGATTTACAGCCACTCAGGAAGATGCGGACATTGCAGAGCAGGCAACTGCAGAGTACTCAGATTGCATAATCTGGCCTGTAATTTTAAATCCAGCCAAGAGGTCAGTTTAGTTAAATCGTTCAAAGACAGCGAGCAAAAGAGAAATGTTTGGGGAAGACAATAACATTCCGTTTTGTAGTCTTGTACTCACATTCAATATATTGCTTTGGCTTTCAGAAACACGTGCATTCTGCATTGCTGTTTTATTTTATTATAACCTGATTGTTATTGCAGAATGGGGAACCCATGGAGATGTTGCATAGCATCTAGTCTGGCACATCTTTTTGGTAGTGGTCCATAGATTAGTAACACATTATCTCCTGGCCTTGCAAAATTACCTCCTGACCATGCTTGCTAGACTTGCTTCTGAAGTAATTCTAAATTGTTTCTCCTACTTCCCACTGTTTATTTTCATGCTGTTCCAATTAAAAATTTCACACCCATAAACAAATGTCTCCCCATTAAAGCTCCTTGAACGTTAGAAAAATCTAGCTAGAGTCTAATAAGGTCTTGATGATTCAGCTGCAGATACTGAAAGCTGCTAAGCACCATCCCTGCAACACAGCTGAACTGCCACCTCAAGAGGTTTGCAGTCCCTTTTCACTGTTTCTTCCTTCTCCCATTTCTTCTCACATATGCATTAGTTACCTTTTCACTGTTTGAGTGGATTTTATAAAAAGCACACCTCCAGCCAAGGAAGCTGTTGAATCAGTTATGTCCTTCAGTTATTTTACTGATTTATTAACAGAAATAAATGAATGCCAAAGACTGGGCTTTGAACACATAGTCTTGGTTGTTGGAGAAAAGAAGCTGTAAAAGTACAAATTATCATCCAGACTTTTCTTCAGCCAATAATCACCATAGCAATTTTCAGAGTTTCATTTACTTTCCTTCTGCCATGAAAAATCTTGGCAAAGATCTTACAGCTGAATAAAATAGCAATTTCCCTCTATCAGAGGTTTTATTAAATACAAAGTTTTCTTATAAGCCAGCGTATGGTTCGACATATGAATCCGTGTTCCAAAACGACCGTCACATTTGCCAAGTAATTACCGTGTGACAGTAAGTCAAAGTTTCTCTCTGGAAATTAGAGAAAAAAATTAGCTCAAGAGAGAAGAGGAAAATATGCTGGACGTTAATAGATGGAGATTAGTCTTAGTATGTAAAATTTAAATACTTTTCCTGAAATTCATAATTACTCACAAGTCAGTGTTTCCAAATGTAAGCAAATACGACAGCTGATTTTTTTAATATCCAAAATATTCTACTTTCTCATAGTTTGTTATCACTAACCTTATAATTTCTGAAATCTCTCACTCCTACACTTTCAATAATCTTCCAAATCCAGCAATAGTACTTGGGGAATAATCTAGTACTAGCATATTATTATGGTAAGGCCAACTCTGGAGCACTGAAACCCTTAAAGGGCTATTTGGTTCTTTGCTTGCTCAGTTCCTGTAAATTCTGGTTCCTCTTCGCCATTTCCCCTTCCATTGCTTTGTGGCTCTGTATCTCGTAGGAAACAACAACACCCTCAGGAATACTTTAATAATTGCTTCCCATTCAGCATTAGTTAAGCGTGGGATGTACCATTAGCAGAGGACAAGACCTGAAGAAGTGTTGAGAAAGACTCCTGCAAAGGTATTCATCGTGTCTTTAGGCTGTTGTGACACTTTAACCGAGAAGACTTGGTGGGAAAGACAGAAGCCAGTTCTATACAGGACATAATGTCAAATTACTCAATCTCCATCAGAACCTCTACATTTTCCACAGAGCAAGAACTGATAAAGCTATAGTTAGGGCCTAGAGCAGGCTGCCTTAGCAGCTCCATTCCTGCTAGCTAGCAGAGGTTAGCCACAGATTGCTACGTAGACTTACCCCACACTAACCCATCCACGTGGTTTCCAGCTGGATAAAATGTACCTCACCACAAAGTGCTGCACATCCAACTGCTAAATCAGGCACATCCATTCCAGGGAGAGCTAACTGGAACTACAAACCAGCCCCTTCATATCTAAAGGCAGTCAACACACCCTTTTCCTTTCTCTCCCTTCCCCATCCCCCAAGATAAGTCTCTTCAGGCCTAACAGGTTCAGTTAAAACAGCTTTCAAGCTCCAGCCATTTTTTTTCCCATTAAAAGCTGAAGATCATCTGCCATTCCTAAACAGCCATATCTGAACTGGATTCTTTCTCAGAATCCCATCACTCTGTGTAGTAGTAGCAGCAGGCGGGCAGATTAACAAACCTCTAGGAGTTCAGTCTCTCCTTAGAGCACACTGGTACTGTCTGGCTATCACACCACGCCACAGAACTACAGGTTGCAGCTACGTTTCAAAAGCAGTGGATTTACAGCTGTATAGGCATTGCTGTGTGTTGACTACTCCTATGTACGACTTCCTACTTTTTGTACGCGAGCTAAACAACCTTGGAGCCAGAACACAGATGGCTCTATCCCATTGCTCCAAGTACATGAAGGGTGTTCACTCTTTCAACAACAGAAAAGGTCACTGTCTATACATGGACCCATTTAGCCAGCAGGAATCGTGTCTTCCTGTGACACACAGCAAGGGCTTAATGAAACAATTCTGTTTGCAGTCTTTTGCCATTACTTATATTTATTGGGAGGAGGTTTTAAGATGGAAAATGTTAATCTGAAGGGCACTGTACTGGTACTGGAGGACTTCAATGGCATCATGAACATGGGCAATGCTGGAAAATCAACACACAGGGCATTTGACTTACCCCTGCTCTGCGTAAACTCCTACAGCTCTGCCAGCACAGCAGAGCTCAGACGATGTAAATGCTTCGTTGCAGCGACCCTTTTGCATTATTGATACAAATCTTATGCACAATTCAACTTTTGCATTAGCTGAGGTAATCATATCTTGATAGGAAGAAGCAGCCAGTACCCCATTAGAGTCTCTCCTTCAGAGAATGCCACTCTGCCAGATTTTATACTGCAAAATCCAAATTCAGTTATTTATCAAGAAACAATTAGAAATGCATATATATTTATATATATGAGTGGTTTTACTATATATGAACGTATATATACAGATTAAAACAGTCTACGCAATTAAATTTTAAAGGCACCAAGCAGTAGTCAAAAGTCCTCAGAATCGTTTGTTAGAAACGGTGCTCCCCGGGCATTGCTGCCCTGCCCGAGCCAGGAGATTTAGAAAAAGAGATGTGCAAAGCCGCAGCTCGCATACAGTATAACCCAGCTGCCCCGGAGCCACTGACCCTCGAAGCTGGGCTCTCCAGAAGATCACCAGCCAAAGGGCAGAGACGGGCTGCGCTCTGTTCTGGGCAGCCTTCTCTAGGCAAACCCCGCCAGAGCGTGCTGCCTCCGAGGGCTGCTCCGGCCGAAGCGGTCCGGCAGCAACGCCGGCTTTTGGCCACAAACACGGCGCGACCCCACCTCCCTACGCGCTCTGTCAGCTTCCACCTGTCCCCAGCGAGGCTCCGAGCCGGACCAGCTGCGAGGGCCCCACTCCCATTAGCCACCGGCGCTCTCCCACGCCCTTCTTCCCGCCGCATAAAGCCCGGCGGGCCCGCGCCGGCTGCCACCACGCCGGCGGTGACCTGTCCTCCCCGTAAGGGGGAACGGTGGTGCCTGCAGCCGCTTCCCGGCTTTTCTTGGCCGGTCGTTGCCTGGCGTTTGCCCTGTCCGCGGATTTGGGGCTGCTTTGTTTTTGGTTTTGATCCCTGTCGCAGCTGCGGCAGCCGGCTTTCCCCTAGAGCCGCTCCGGCCCGCTTGAGCCTTCCACTGGGGCCGAGCCGAGGCAGCTGCTTGCGCGCCGCCGGGAGAGCAGCAGGGGGAGCGCGGCGGCGGCCGGAGCACCATGCCTGCCGCCTTCTCCGGGAAGCGCCTGGGGCGGCGGCTGCTGCTGCTGCTCTGCCTCGGTCTCAGCTTCTCGGGCGGGAGCCCCGCAGGTAAACGCTCCCGCGGGCCGCGCTGGGCCGGGCCGGGCGGCCGTCACGCCGCAGCCGCCCCGTCCGCCCTCAGCGTCGGGGTGGGCTGGGGTGAGGGGGGCAGGGGCACCGCCTGTGAACTGCGGCGGAGCAAAGGTCTTCCCCGCCCCGAAGCATCCCCCTGGCTCCGCGGGGGGACGGAGCCGTGGCCCGGCAAGGCGGCTGTCTCTCGGCCCTGCCTGTGTTAAACGACCGAGGCGTTTCTTCCTCGCAGCGGCTCCGACTCTCCCCGGGATCGGAACCCCCAGCGCTGCCTCCTCCCCGGCACTTGCCGCATGGGCAGCTCTCCCGCCGCCTCCCCGTGCTCTCCGGTTTTTAGCCTCAAAAAAGCGTTTGGGTTTCTGGTAGGCCTGCTGGGAAGCCGGGATGCCCTCTCCGCTCTCCTCTAAGGAACGGCTACCGCGTGTGTGCGGCGGTGGGCAGCAGGTCCGGTGGCGGCGGTGCTGCACCGCGCCCGGTGATGTGCTGTCTGGTGCTCCGGCACCACCTCCCGCTTTCTGCCTCCCAAACGGGAGGATATACTAGTTCACGAGTGCAGGACTTGGGCGTTGAGGCATAATGTCTTATCGCTGCCCTCTCTTTATAAAGTAAAGCATTACTATAGTCCTAAAAAAAAACCCAAATAGGTAAGTTGCATTACTAAAATATCAGTATGCCTAGCAGGTTGCGAGAAGTGTTCATTGGAGGATTTTATATTGTGGTTTTAAATGTGACATTTAAAATCTGTGAAGGAAGAGGCATTTGAGCCTTCTGGGCCCCATTCTTCCTCAAATGATATGGTGCAGGTCAGGTCTCTTAAGCAATAGGAACTTATTTCTAAGATTAGTGGGTTTCTGATGTTAATCCCTGTTTTTGAAGCATCACAGAGTAGTACAGAATGGTAATGGAAGGAAATACCAGATTGCTGGTGTTTGCTGTGCAAGATGCGATTGCTGGAGCATGTATTGCCAAGGCTGCAAGTTGTGCCAGCACATGTGTGTGGACATTATTGCTCTGACTAATTAACCATCAGTGGTTTAGCTGCACTTTCAGTGTGTGATGTCTAAGTAGTTATATGTTCATTTGTGCCACCTCTATTGGTCTTCCTGAGAGGAGCAATACTGCTCCCAGTGTGACAGTAACTTCTGTAAGGTTTGTAGTAGCTTTACATAATGTGCAAGGACTGGATGTGTGTTTTGCAGTTCTCAAGGTATGTTTAAATACATATGTTTATTTATGCACACAGAGGAAATTCTACTTTGTAGTTCTTAAAACTTCTTTAAAATAGGTATGTGTATTTATGTACACTCACACAAAGCTTGAAGTCCTTTCTAACAGTTTATTTCGTTGATCAAAAAGTTTTGTGACTTTAAATGGCCTGATAATTGTAGGAACAGTATGTCAGTTTAGCCACATGGTGTTTATTTTTTGGTGACTGTTACTGCTGAGAACTGTACCTGATGGTGGTTGAAGCAATTCTAAGTTTATGTAAAGCCCTTAGTGAAATTATATCCTCTTCTGAAAAAAAAAAAAAACGAACCCACCCAAACAAGTAAAAAAAAGAACCCTCAACAAAACCCTATTTGTATTTTGAAAATTTCCACAAATCTGTTGTCTTCCTGAAGTGGTGGTTTTTGAGCAGACATCAGAAATGTCACCTTCTTTAATACCCTTTATCTGTATAAAGTGAGTCTGTTGTTTTTCAGACATATTAAATGCTTTTATATTTGTATGAACTGGGTAGGGAGGCTTACATACAGTAATATCCATGGTGATTTAAATGTGAGGGAGAGTATTTTGTTCTTCTAGTGTGCAGAAAGCTAGTCAAGTACAGGGACTATGCACAGGTGCAGTAAAGGGAAGTTCATGCTCCCTCAGAGGAAGGAGAAATAAAACTGTTTGCTAGTGAAGCCCAGAAACAGTGTGTGTTCTGAAGATGTTGGGGTTCAGCGGGTTTCTCCAATCAAATGAAATGCTTGCAGTAAAAGTGACTGGAGGGAGTACTAGGTGCACAAGGACTGAGTTGCAGAAAGGTGGGTTGCGTAGCTGCCTGCAGCTCGTCAGACACAACACAACAGGCCTCTCAGATTTTTATTTTCAGATATGCAGTTTGAGGAGAGTTCTTACTGTTCTGTTACATTTCTGTTTTGGTCTTTTATCTCTTCAGTTAATTGTTTTGGAAAATTTAAATGGTCGCTTTTTTTCTGTATTGAGCAGAGGGTAATTTCTAACCTGTTGTCACAACGTTGTTCTTCAGAGTTTGCTGCTTCATTTGGTTGCTGTTGTGGTTGCCTAATTTAGTTGCAGCATGCACTGCCAGATGCCTTTAGGAAAAGCAAACCCACCACATCTCGTCTCCTAGCTTCTGCTCCTAGAGATACCAAGGACTTGTATGATAAGCAGATACACCTAATGTCTTACAAGCTTTGCTTCCAGGTTGGATTTTTGTGGTTTGCCCTGAGGGAAGGGCTTTTATCAGGGCATTTGGAAGTCCTTCATGTGGATCTCTGGTGCCTCAGGAGAGCTCAGCCTGCAGCTTTTCTCTTCTCCAGGGGCACTAGGAGGTTCTGGTGGCTGGTTTTGGATGCTACTGAATGCTTGTGTTCTTGCACAGACTATAAAATTGATATTAAATTAATTGACATTAAATTAAACCAAACTGTATCTCAGTCTCTTCCTATTCAACCACTTTTATGGCTGAAAGAGTGAATGAATTTTAAAGCCTGAAATTGCTCTGGTGATGACAAGTATGATAGATCCACACTTTATCCCCAAAATATTTGCTGCAGTTAAGAAATAGAGGTAAGGTAGAAAAATAAATTGATGACCTCATACTTTCACCTAGTCCTTCCTGCATAAAGATCAGGGCAACAAGAACTCATCAAGCTACCACACCATTGATTAAATCTAATGCAAGCCAATTATAGGCTAAGGCATGCAGCCATGACTCAATAGTTTGTGAAGTTACTTCACTTGATTTGCTTATGTCACTGCTTGCTTGATGACACTAATCATGCAGGGCTGGGTCATCTTGATCTCTGATGCTATTCAGCAGGTGTATATGAGAGGAGAGAAACGGTGCAATGTTGTCTCTGTGCTAGTAGTTTGACATATGGACAGATAAGAGCCAAGATGTGGAAGCAGCGGTGACTAGAAATAACACTACTTGACTGCTTTCACTTGGTATGTGAATCAAGGAAGAGAGCCAAGATGAGTACCCCATTAGTATGCAAACCATGTTGCAGGCTATCTGCCTTCCTTGCAGAGAGATAACAGAGTTGCTGTACAGCTTGGCACTGGCACCTTCTAAATTTATCATCTTTGGGGATTTTAATTACTGTGCAGGTGATGCATCTACTGAGCTGACACAGTCAGGTGATCCATGACATCCTTAGAATGCCTCAAGATGCTGCATATATAAAAATTCATGGACCTTTCTTCAACCTTACCATGAATATCAGAGAGCTCTCCCTGCTTTCAGCACCTCTGTCAAGCAAAGACTAAGACTCAGTCTTCTTGCTGGCTGGGTCATGAGCCAGCAGATACTCTGAGCAGATTTCTTAAGTTCTTTGCTTGGGTGAAGGGCTGGGAGGGAGTACTTGGCTGTGGGACTGGTATGAAAAAGTATGAAAAATGAAAAGTCTGTTAAGAACGACTAATGTTTAATTTTTTTAATCCTATCCATTGGCTACCTTGTTTTACTGCTTGAAGCATGATGGGTAGATTGAGAAAGCAGATGGTGCAGGCTGGGCGTGACTGATGTAGTCTGGAGCCACTGTGTGCTGGGGGTGCCAGTGGGAGTGTCTGTCGGTCGTCTATACCTATAGTGCTGAAAAGTGGTAGGAGTGTTAGGAGTGTCGTTCACTTGTAGGAATTGGCAGGGTGCTGACTTTACCTTCTGCTGAAGACACACAGCTCTCAACAAGTTTGAACTCACTTAAAGGATGATGTAGCTTTTAATTTTTCATCTATGCTTCCTGCTGTCTTGGATGTCTAGCAGAGCTTATTAATCCTCCCAGACACTGATTACAACTGTAAAACACGTGTCTTTTTTTTTCCCCTATGTAACTACTGGCCAAATCAATTAAAACCTACAAATGTGAAATTACTGAGTTTGAGGAACGGTGCTGCTGTGGCAGTAGAATATGCCCTGGAATACCTAAGCATGTGAATGTACAGTGTTTATTTTATGCTAACTAGTTCTGCCACCCAAATGTGGGAGAGAAAGGAAGGAGCAAACATCTTAATTTTTAGAAAACATCTAGGGACCTTGAATTCTTAATGGAAGAGTGACACAGCAACATGCTCAAACTAGGCAAGTCCTCTGCCTCTTCTTCTCCTGGTCTTTCTCCAGTCAAGAAAGTAAAGCAAAACCCTAGTCTTGCCTGGCTCTTACAAAAACAGTATTATAGGAGCAGAATCAGATTTGCAGTGGTGTTAAGGAAAATGGAAATAGTCATTAGTATTCCTAGGTGAAGTCCATGTTTGACATGGATGCCTTTTGTTTGCTTCTATCACTCAAGGTGATACTGGAAGGAAAGGAGGTTGTTCATTGCATCAAAAAACAGGGTAGATTTGTAAGGTTGTAATGAGGTCCCTGTTCTGTTAGTGAATCCGCTAATCTGTGTTTAAAAATAAACTAGTGTCAGTGTCATAAGCTGTGGTGGTCTAAGCCCACAAACAACACAAATTTTGAGTACAGGTTCTAAGGTTTATTGATCTGCTGGAATATTCTGAAGAATGGCTTTGCCTGACTACAAGCTAACTATAGGAAAAGATCTCTACACAGAAAATAGAGGTCTAATAAACACTACCTCTGTTCTTTACTCTTTGATTGCCTAAAGTAAGCTAAAGAACTAGTGTAAAGTAGTTCCTGCACGTTTTGGCTGTATATCCTCAGAATTTGGGAAAAAATGGAGGTCGTGGGCTGAGGTGAGGAGGTTCTGTTTGAATTCATGAACTAGATATTTCTAACTCAGTTCAGCTGAGAATAAAGTTTCTCTAAACTCTTTTTTTCTTTTTAGATCCATCTATGACAACACAAGGTGCCAGTCAGTCTCAGGCAAAGTCTTTGACTAAGATGCAAGCTGGACTTGATGAATCATCTCCTGGTAATTGTTTTATTTCAGTACACCTAAAGCTGTAATACTTCTTCCTAGTCATACTGAATTACCATGTAGAATGTACATTTTTGTACTAAAGTGTTTTGAAATAAGATTGTGACTTTTCAGAAGCAACAGAAGCAAATATATCATCTAGGCCCTTTAAAGCCACTGCTAGAGTTGTAAGCATCTCAAGGGCTGTGGAAAAAAGCTATCCAATTGCCAGCTGGGTGATCTGTTGCCCTTATGCATACATGCTGTAGAAGCAGGCAATGACACCTGGAGATGGGACAATGATACCCATTGTGGGAGGTTCTATTCTAGCACTTACACCTGATCATTTTTCATGTGAGGACTACTCCTTATGCTCTTGTATTAGTGAGAGGTATAATCCCTTGCATCACTGTGCCTGCTAGCTTCATCTATCTGTTTTTTAATGATGAATATGTTAAAACATTCTGTTGTCTCCACACTTTATTCACCATATTCTGGACATTAATTGGGGTTTTGATAGGGAGCAGAGAATAAATTCCAGGCAGGAGAAGAAACTGATGGTTGTCAATTCCACCTCTCCTTTCTCCATGAAGACCAGAGAAGCAAGAGTTCAGCAGTGTACCAAAGCTCATGTTGGTTAGTGCAAATCAAATGTGGGCTAAATTATATTTATACATGAACTCAAGCAAGTTCTGGCAAGTTATTCCATCTACAGTTTTTGTTGGAGATGATAATCCTATTTAGCTGGTGCTCTTCAGAGCTTTTTGGCACAACATGAGGTTGTGCAATAGGTAATAGATTTAATAAACCTTTCCATACATAAACAGATATATGTATATGGGCTAAAATACACTAAGTATGTTATATGACCTCACCTGACTACTTCCATTTGATATGTAAATTGAGGGAGAAAGTCAGTATGAGGATCCTATTGGTGTGCAAGACATTTTAAAGATTCTCTGGGGTTTTGTGGATGGGTAACTACCATATGAACTGGCACTGGTGCCTTCTGAATATATCATCATGAGGGACTTCACTAACAAGCCAGGTAAGGCATGTGCTAGACTGAGATAAACTCAGGTGATCTGTGACAACCTTGGCATGCTGTCGAGATGTTTGCACACACAGACAGGAAGATTCCCCAGAACTCTTTCAGCCTTCGTGTGTTATTAAACACTTGCACTAGTTGTTTCTCTATCAGGCAGAGATCAAGGCTTGCTTGTGCCCTTGTCTAGAGGAACAGGGCTTACTGTCTAGTGCTAGGAGACAGCTTTATACTTTTTTTGCTTAAAAAGCTATTTTGTACTAGTAGTTGAGATTGACAACAGTCTGCTGTCAACAACCACCAAATGAACTAGCCTGAAGCTCTGTTCTTCCACATCATCCACCTTATTGTACAGATTTATTGCTACTTAAACTGGTTGAAGTGTGAGGGGAGGTATGAAAGTGCAGATGGAACAAGCCAGGCAAAAGGCTGATAAGCATTCTTTATGTTGTGAGCTGACATATTGACAAAGAAAAACACTGCTTTATGGAACAAGCCAACAACTTGGAAGGCAAGGAGTACCTCTGCTTATGCTTGCTCAGAGACCTTTAGATGCACACCACTAGCAGGGACCTCCTTCAGCACAGCCAGATTGTCTCAACTGTAGCAGAGAGGCAGGTCTGTAAGAACTTTGCCTCAAAGTTCAGTATTTTATATGGAAAAAGGGAAGGAGTAATTCTGAGATCTGAGTTTTCAGGTACTATTTCTACTGCACAGTGATCAACTCTGCCACCCAGTGCTTCTCTCTGTGAGAAGACTGAAGCCCAATTTTCCCAACTGTGACAGCATCGACAGAAGAGATAATGAAGCCCTTTTCCTTCTACAAAAACTAGAATAATTTTCTGCTATAATGCTGTATGATTAGGAGATTCAGTCTATAATTAGTGTTTATGTATTTCTGAAATGCTTTATAAAATAACTGACAATAAAATTATTTTGCAAGCATGTAAAACATGTGGCTTAAATAATTTAGTGTACTGTATCTACCATGAGGTGGGGGGGAAAATCTCTTGTTTCATCACTAAATAGAAAGAAAATTAACTTTTTGTAACATGTTTTTTCACCTTTCAGAGCCTGTGACAGCTACGCGAACTGTCAACTGGCAAACTCAGGGGAGCGCTTCAGATCGTTTGACACTTGCACCTAAAGCGTCTGGTAAAAGCAATCACATGTTGTCTTCTACTTAAATTGTTAAATTTCAGTTACCCTAAGGTTCTACGTTGATACTTTTTTAATCAAGTGGTTACGGAGGACTTAGGTTAGTTGATAATTACCAAGACAAGCAGTTTCATGTTTAGTAGAAAGGAACTGTGGCAACTGAAAAAAATGGAAGTTGTTATAACTGTGTTGAATTGACCTTTCCTTTAAGCATAATTTCCAACATTTTCTTCCATAGTGTGCTTCAGTTTACTAAGAACTTGTATGCAGATAGTAGAATACTAATGAAATAACTAGTTTGTAGATTTGGAAAGATGATGCTTCCTTAGCTGGGCTACATCTGTTGTTAAAGCTGTAGCTTATAAATTTGCTGTCTTGCTCTGTTCTTGAAATGCACAGAGCATGTGAACAAGTATAGTGGTGGGAACAGACTGTTTATGCTTACAGTTGTCTGCCTTATAGCTGTATAAAGCTTTGTAGGGCTTTATAAAGGCAGTCTCTGAATAGTATGCTATCCATAGTCCTACAGAAAAGGGATTTTGCTGGCCATATTAAACCTTTTAAATTCATTTTTCCCTCACAGAAGGAAAGAAGTGTGTTTTAGTCAGGCAAATGATGGTAAATATTGATATTCTTTGCATGAAACAGTATTCCCAGGAGTTTTGTGGAGCAGTAAAGGACTCTGACCATGTTCCAGTGGAGCACGGGGTGTTCTTGCCTCCGCATTCATTAGAGCTGCCTCTAGATTAGATCATCTACCTCTGGCTTTCTGTCTGTGTTGTTAAATTGTAGTGGGTTTGGAAATGGCAGTGCTCTGTTTTTCTGTTTCTTCTTTTTTATTTTTTCTAAAGTTTATTATATTTCCAAGCTCTACTTAAACATTGATGTAGCCCTACACAATTCTAGGACCCACCTGTAAGCTATAGGTGACTCTTTAAATCAGGCTGTGAAATAAATAGTTATGACCTCTTTAGAAACAAACAGTTACAACATTATATTAAAGGTAGAAACCATCTTCTAAAATGACATAATTACTGTTACAGCAACCACACAATGCTGCTGCTCTAAGATTCTGGCTGTTAATACACAAGATACATGAAAGGATCTTCATAGTAGTGAGCATTTGGCAAGGTTGTTTTTCCCCCTAATATTACTATAAGAAAGAATTGCAATACTGTACTGACACTCCGCTGTATGATTACCTTTATAGGGTCATAACATATCACTTTGCTTCCCCCACAACCTTGTTAGGCGCAGATCTTACCACACAGGAGTTCAAAGAGGCAACCAAAGAGAATGTGTCTAATGTCACTTTTGTGGAGTATGAGGTGCTCCTACCTGGTAAGTGTGTTATTTTTCTCTTCCAATTTCATTATATTGAATGCCTGTGATTACACATAATCTTCTGTATGAGCTGTAGAAGTACCTAGGATGGCAACTTGATAAAGTTAAGATGCTCACAGTGAGCATGTGATGAGCTCAGTAAAAGAAAAGGTAAGTTGGTTGCACTATTGAGTGTTGTGTTCTAATAACAGTGTTGCAGTGGAGAAGATTATTACTGTTTTATTAAAACCGCAGGTAAAAACAACTCAGCTATCTGTTGCCCCAAGTCAATTCAAGTGACAATTTCTTTGCACTTGGAGAGGCCACATAAGCTAGGGTACTTGTTAACCTGCAGGTGTTAGTCAGCTTTGCAGCACTACAGGAGTTGAAGCATGGAGAAAAAGCAAGATAAGCCTTTTCCTAAAGTAGACATGAAGTTCCTAGTTGCCAGATAATAGTGTGTAACTAATTTCTTGGACAACTGGAAAAACTGATCTAAGTGAAATATCTCTCAGTTGGAGGAGATCAGTTAGAACTCCTTTGATGTATGATATTTTAAGGACTTAATTGCACTTAATTTTCTTCTAGCGGGAAACTCAAGGTAGTGTATGTTTCTTGTTCTGGTACATGGACTCATGGTACAGAGATGCTCTAGATATCAGTCTTGCTAGTAGTTAATCTTCAACGGCATCGGGTTTTCATGTTCCATTCGTTTAAAGCATGAATTTATATTAAATAATCTTGAAAGGTATGGATTCTATTTTTAGCCAGTGTACTTAATCTGACTGTAAAACTTCTGATACTGTTAAACCAATTTCATTTGTAAAATTACTTTGATCATAAACAACCTCAACAAGGTGAGTTATGCTTGGCTCCTTTGAGTGTCATGGCTCTAATAAATGAGTTGCAGTAACTGACTTTGCTGTGCTATGGAAGACCAAGGTGTTGCACCCCTAAGATTAACTACAGTTCAACAAATTGTAATCATGTAAAATTTTGGCTGGGACTTGGCTTTCTGGGTGTGCTGTTCTGCAGGCTGTAAATGTCCCTGCCAGACCCAGTAAAGTTCAATTATTTTTATGGAAGTACTGGTGCTTCCACTTCAGCCAGACTTTTCTGCTTCTGCTTAGGTATGACTTGCATTATTAAGTCAGTGAGTGGTACCTTAAAACTTCCTTTTCTCTCAGAAAGAATTTGAGCTGTGAAATACAGCTGTGCTTTTTTGACCATCAGGTGCTACTGGGCAGGTCTAGGACTGAGGCGAGACCTGGAATAAGTTTTCATGGAGTATTCAGAGGCACTAACCACAGTTTTATCTAGAAGGCATGAAAGAAAAGGCCAGTTGTGAGAAAATGTCAGTGCTGATGGGTGTGAAGTCAGAGGTGTTCTTTTATAAAAGGCTTGAAACCTGCTTTTTGGATATGCTCATTTTATGCTCATGGAGCTTGTTAAAAGCAAAATAGTGTCAGGTTTTTCAGTTTTCCACATTGGAATGTTTTCACATTGTAATTCTGCTGGTTTACCACTAAGAAGGCAAAGGCAGCCATGAATGGGTTTGAAGATGATTTGGTTTCAAGTTGAGTAGCTGTAGCATCAAGGGCCGGATCCAACAATGTTAGCATTGTGGATTTAATCAACAGCTGCTAGCAACAGGACATTGCCTATGATCTCACAGGATCATAAAAATCTGCAACTGGCTAAAAACTGTATGCTTATATATAATTACAAGTCTAACTTTCTGATATTATAATAGAACTTTTTATATACTTACTAATATTTTTAATCCAATAAATCCTACTTTTTTTTAAAATACCAAATATGAAGTCAAAAAGGAAGTTTAGCCTGAGAGCAGATATTGTTCCGCCTAGTGAGAGCTAAGTATTTAATATATTTTGGTTTGGGTTGAATTATGTAGAATTATGTAGAAGCATAAGTCTGTTTTGCTTTCAGTGAAATTAATATCTACGTTCCTGTATTAAAGACCTCTAGGAAGCTTACCTACAGAATGGAGTGACTATGTCATTTTTGTAATGGATGTGTATTGTAACTCAGTTATGGCTTAAGAAAATTACTGTCAAACACTGATTTGCAGTTTTTTACCTTGGAAAGTGTAACAGCAGCACACTGTATCCACCTGTAATCCAGCATGTGTAAAACACAATCTCTGAATCTCTTCTTCCCTCAGAACGAAGAAACATATTTTTCATGAACAATTTTTTAAATTTCTTTTAGGTGTTTCTGGTGCTTCCATGGGAAAAAATATCACTTTAGATAGTGCAGCTAGAATCGAACTTTCATGCAGATTGGACAGTAAATATTCTCGTTTGAAAAGTCTTCAAGTGACTTGGAAGAGGGGAAATGAAACAATCAGACACATCAATAAAACTGAAAACAGCTGGAGCATCCAGTAAGTAGCATTCTTTACAGTTTGACTTGCAGGTTCTAATTCAGTTATCACATGCATATACACTGCCTAATACTAGTCATGTGTATATTAGAAAAGATTGAATGTGGTGATTAATATATGCCCATAATTGGCATATTGAAGCTGCAGGAAAGGAGAAAGGTTGCAGTTACCTTGATTTTTCAAGGAAGAACTCCTGTTCTTCCTCTACTGCTGGAAAAACAAGGTTTCTTCAAGAACATAGAATACTGACAGTTCTTTGAGGTCCAGTAATTCTGTTCAGTAAGTGAAGTAGTAATCTCAGTCTGAGATTGGTAAAATACTTCCATCTCTTTTCCACATTCTGTTTTCCATCTCAGTGCTGCTTTGCAGAAGTCAAAGGCATCAAGTGGCCAGGTTTTTTTCCGTCATAGGTAGCAAAAGAGAGAGAAGAAATTAGCTTTTCAGTAAAGATGATTTGGATTGTTTTAAAGGTTTTCTTTACTCCTTCAAACCTCTACAGAGACTCAAGAAATGCTGTAGAAAATTTTCTTCGATTGATACGATTTACTCTTGGACTTTAAAAATCTGTGAATAGGCTAATTTTAACCAAGTAGTCTCGAGTAGATTTCTGTATAGCTTTTTTTTAACATCAATAATATTTATATAAAATTTCTGTGATAGAAAATGTGATGAGAATGTACTGTCACTTTTATGCTATTCCCTATACACAAACGCATAGATGTGAATCTTTTTCAAAGTGCCTGGGAAATGTGTAGTTTGCCAGCAGAGAAGATGCTGGACTTCACTAGATGGCAGCTCTTTAAAACTGTTCCATGTTGGAGATATGCTAGACTTTGACTGGCTGGCTTTAGAAAGAACAAACAGTTTAAACAATCTCTTCTAAAGGCCTACACAGGATATGCTATGTAGTTCACATGGTGAACCCATGTCCGATTTGGTAACCTGTAGATTATACTGCTTAAAGATGTTTGGACTTCTGTGAGCAGCAAGGGTGAAGATGATATTGATGTTCTCAGGTGTGCTTGTGCACTTCTGTTTTCTTAAAAAAGGTCATGCTGTTTCTACATACACTAAACCAGAATTGTAGTGTTTTGGTGATGTATGTTCTCTGCTCCACTAATCTCTGCTGGTTTCTTTAGATTGTTAATTAACAGTCACTGGTAGTTGTAGAACAAAAGAAAATACAATCAAAAAAGCAAATTGGTGAAACTTCTTTTTTTAAAGATTGAGGATCTTGGATGACAGAAAGCTGGGAAGTTACACATGTATTCTGAAAGATGAAGAAGAAATGAGTGCTATGTTTCATTTACAAGGTAATTGTATTTAATTTTAATTTATTTTAATTTATCTTAAATTTTGCTTCACTTCACTATTTAAATCCTATACTAATATGGTTACTGGATACTATGGAAATTGTAACTTAATTTGATAAGCAGTGACTAATATGGTCAAGCTAAGTGAGAATCACCGTCAGTCTATATATATATAGCATGGATGGAAGAAGCAAATTTTGTTAAAAAGGGTTTTAGTTTTTGCTTCAAAATTCTAAGAACCAAAAGAACACATAGGCCTACTCTTTTCCTAAATGAGTAACTCATTTCCCCATCTCTCTCCATCCCTACAGCAGCAGAGAATACTCATTACTTTCTGGGGGGGGTGGGAGGGCAGGATGGTGCCTCTGATAAATTCTTCAGAAAGCAGAGTCAATGACTTGAAAGTTTGGCCTGAGATTTGATGTTACAAGAGGAGCAATGATTTGCAGAATGGAGGCAGGTTTTTGAACAAATTCATTTGTGTTTCTGAAACACCAAATTATTGCTTTAGTGCATCTCTCATTCTATATAATACAAAACCAGCACTTATGTTAAGTTAGTGTGCTTCACTGGGCAGTATGAGTGCCCTTTCTTCTGTTTTGTATTCTCTTCTCCAGTAATCGATTGGAGAAGAGTGCACCCTCAGCAAGTTTGCCAACAACACCAAGCTGTATGGTGTGGTTGACATGATGGAGGGAAGAGATGCCATCCAGAAGGACCTGGATAGGCAGCAGAGGTGGGCCCTTGCAGGACCTTGCACTTGGCCTTGTTGGACTCCATGAGGTTTGCACCTGGGTTGGGGGTGGGTGATGAGTGGATCAAGAGCAGCCCTGTGGAGGCCTTGGGGGTGCTCATGGATGAAAAGATGAGTATGAGCCAGCATGTGCATGCACAGCCCAGAAAGCCAATTGCATCCTGGGCTGCATCAAAAGAAGCGTGGCCAGCAGGTTGAGTGAGGGGATTTTGCCCCTCTGCTCTGGTGAGACCCCAACTGCAGTGCTGTGTCCAGCTCTGGGACCCTCAGCATAAAGACATGGACCTGCTTGAGCAGGTCTGGAGGAGGGCCATGAAGATGATCACAGGGCTGGAGCAAGTCTCTTATGAGGACAGGCTGAGAGAGTTGGGGTTTTTCAGCCTGGAGAAGTAAAGACTCCTTAAAGTGGCATTGCAGTACTTAAAGGGAGCCTACAGGTAGGGTGGGGAGGGACTTTTTAAGAGGGAGTGTAGTGATAGAATGTGAGGGGTAATGGTTTTAAACTGAAAGAGGGGAGATTTATATTAGATAATGGGAAGAAATTCTTTAGGATGAGGGCAGTGAGGCACTGGCACAGGGTGCCCAGAGAAGCTGTGGCTGCGCCCTTCCTGGCAGTGTTCAAGGCCAGGTTGGATGGGGCTTGGAGCAACCTGGTGTAGTGGGAGATGTCCCTCCCATGGTGTGAGGGTTGGAACTAGGTGATCTTTGAGGTCCTTTCCAACCCAAACCAGTCTATGATTCTATAATGTTGCCCCCAACAGTAGTAGGTGAAATCCAGTTGAGTGGAAGATGTGGAAAGGAAACAAATATAAGCTGCTGAGAACCCTTATCTCTGAGAGCTATTTCATTCTCTATTCCTGCCATCCGAATTTTGCAAAGAGCAAGGCAAGCATTTGATCTGTGAAAGCTCCACAGATGGTGATATATAAGAAAGATTCTCCCTGAACACAGGCTCCTAAAAACCGAACTCTTCAAATAACTACTCTAACCTCAGCTGAACTAAGCAGCAGGGCTTTGTAATTCTCAGTGCTGCAAGCTGTCTTTGTTCAATGGGATGTCTGGTCATACGACTCAAGGAAGCTCATGTATGTTCAAATCTTGAATAGTAATGTTAATACCTGCTTTCAAATCTTCAGCCAGGGGAGACTAGCTTGCAATATTGAAGAAAAACAAAACTGTAGTTTATTCAGACCTTTTAATCTCTAAAAATTATTATATGTTTTTCTTGTAAAGATGTGGGTAAGGTTTAGTTGAATGGCTACCCAAGTCTGTTTAGATTAAAAAAAGTCAAAGGAGGCTTTATTCTTTTGAAAGTATAGTGTAACTATTTCAGTAAGGGCAGGAATGACTCAAAAGGGAAGTCATCTTTTCCAGAACAGTGCATAGGAGTGGTTGATTTATTACAAGAAGATGAGAGAATTGTTTCTCAGTGGTTGAATGCTGCCACTTCTGGTACCATAAAAAGTACTGGCTTGACACTTTTTAAGATTAATGCAAGAGTGAAGGAAATGGGAAAGAGAAGTCCTTGAATCTTCCAGTCAATAACGCAGAGAGAACAGTTCTCAAACTGAAAGATGAGTAATGTGTTGGTATAGTGGCTAAGTCATCACTGCTGTAACTAACTGCAATAGCTTTTCCACTATGCAGTCAGGCATTATTGGATGTACTTCCTCCCATCCCCTGCCCCATCCTGTCTTGGCATAACGCTGCAGATTTTGAGGAGTCAAGCTTTTACTCAGGTTTGCAGAAAACAATAAGAGATGCTTATATGAAGTTCAGATTATTGAACATGAAGACTATTCATGGGTGTTTAAAAATGGTGTGAAGTGTTGTAATAGCTGTATTAAAGAGTAGAATAAGTTAATTTGTGTTTGCCCTTTGTTCAGAAATCCTTAAGTAGTTGTCCAGGTACATGCACTATGAAACCACTCTGGTCTTTAAACTGGTGTGGAAATCTGACTCTTATAAAAGCTGGTGTGATCATCTCTGTTCATCTCTTCAACAGTTTGTTTTTTCTGTGCAGCAACAGTGTTTTGTCACCAAATGCTGGGTAATCTAATTGCAAAAATACCTGGGACAAAGCATATTATTTCGTTGCACACATTCAAGGATTAACCACTCTGTAACAGAGCCAGACCCCAGAACTAATGATCGATATTCATGTCCTTAGTCATGGGTAATAGTCACATGTATTACAGAATCACAGAATGTTAGGGGTTAGGAGGGACCTTGAAGGATCATCTAGTCCATGGGTGCATCCCATCAGGGCCCATGGATTTGTGTATGT
Source organism: Leptosomus discolor (assembly GCF_034619465.1). Taxonomy (NCBI): domain Eukaryota; kingdom Metazoa; phylum Chordata; class Aves; order Leptosomiformes; family Leptosomidae; genus Leptosomus; species Leptosomus discolor. The sequence continues at coordinate 76,062,525 of NC_141419.1, forward strand.
TCAGATTGCTTAACTGATCCCTAACCAAGTCAAACTCTTCCTTTATCCTGACTTCCTCTGGGGCCTCAGGGGTCTGGAACTCCTGAAGACAGTCTCCAGCAGTACAGACAGAGGCAAAGAAGCCATTCAGTAACTCTGCCTTCATTGTATCCTCTTGTCACCAGGGCACCGCCTCATTCAACAGTGGGCCTACATTGCCTCTAGTGTTAGCTTTCCTAGTTGCCTCCCTACATCCTCTGACAACAGTCTCATAGTCCTCCCAAGTAGCCATCCCCTCCTTCCAAGATCTATAGACTCTCTTCTTCCACTTGAGTTTGCCCATCAGTTCCCTGTTTAACCATGAGGGTCTCCTGGCTCCCTTTTTTGATTTCCTACCCACCGGGATGCTCCGATCTTGAGCTTGGAAAAAGTGGTCCTTGAATATAAACCAACTATCTTGGGCCCCTTTACCTTCTAGTACCCTGTCCCATGGGATTTCCCCCAGCAATTGCTTGAAAAGGCCAAAGTTGGCCCTGCTGAAGTTCAGGGCTGCGATCCTGCTTGGTATTCTGTTCCTACCACACAAGATCCTGAACACTACCATCTCATGGTCACTGCAGCCAAGGCTGCCTTCAACCTTCACCGCTTCAACCAGACCCTGCTTGTTAGTGAGTATAAGATCCAGCAGTGCTCCTCTCCTAGTTGGCTCATCCACCATTTGCATCAAGAAGTTATTATCGATGCACTGGAGGAACATCTTGGACTGTGAATGGCTGTGGAAGCCTTCCAGAAAATGTCTAGGTAGTTAAAATCCCCCATGAGTATTGCTGGTATGGCTAGAGCTGCGCTTTGCCACTGATGAGCATGGCTAAATCTTTTTGACTAACATGTAAACCTGTTGTGCTGGATGTAAAGGGTTTTTTGTATGTTCCATTCTTTTTTTCCCAACCTGCTTTTGTTTTCTGTATATTGTAAAGGGGTTGGCAGTAGTTATTAGTGAAATTGTCCCTTTTACTGACAGCAGTGCAAATACTGTGCCACTACTCTTTAGAAGGATAGGGTTTAATGATTAAAACATATGGAGTGAGAAGACTTTGCTAGTAATGAGGCTAAGTTGGTTGTTGTATGGTGCAGCAAATTCTGAGGTTGTAAGCAGTCTCCTTGTTAACAAATTGATTTAATATGTATTTCTAGAATGGAAATTTTTAAGTTTGAATTCTCATGAGAAACCAACTTTTTACAAAAATTAATTTGAGCTCAGCCAGTCAAGAAGGGGAGGGAACAAGAACAATCTTAGTTTATACCAAATTGTTGCATCCTAACTGCTGAAAGCAAATTCTTGGCCTGTTTAGTCTAATGTGACCAATATAATTTAGAAGATGTACTGAGTCTGTATTTACAAGACACAGCAATGAAAGTTGAAGTAAAATTTAAAATAAATGGATCTGAGGAAAACATGCTGGTAAACATCCTAATAAAGAGGGAAAGAAGGGGGAAGGGGAAATACATACTCTAGTATGATATATTTGCTCAGCTCTAACTGTATCTATGAGATGCCTCGGTATATTCAACAGCCTCTTTTGGGCTTTTGCTCTTGGAAGGCTGTGGGGCACCTGCAGGTACAATGTTGGACACGTAGCTCTACAGTTATGGACTGATGCCTTGTTTCTTGTGGCCATGTTCTGTCCTTAGCAATATTGGACCAAAAGTCATTGTTGTTGGCATGTACCCAAAAGTCATCACTTCAGCTCAGAAAATGTGTGTAACTAGAAAGCTCCCTCAATCTGCAGTTTTGTCCTAATTCCCAAAAAAAGTTGCCTGCATGCACAATTTGCCATATACCATTATGTGGTAGCATTATGGCTGGAACAGTTTTTTTGCAGATTGAGTGAAATTGGAGAAAAATTAGTATGTTTGTTTCTAGTGTACTGGAGATCAAGAATATAGCTCACAGCTGTCAAGGAAGGGAAAGAGGAAATGGGCAAGGGTAAAAATCACAGTCTGATTATCACTTGGTTTTCAGTATTAATTGGCAACTTTTAAGGTCATAGAGCAACTGAACAGTATTTCTGTAGTCTTCTGCACAAATTCTGTATATGGAACCTCAGCTTGCAGTGACTCTACATTTAGATCATGTCATGATAGAATCATCTGTGGTTTTTAAGGGAAAAGGAAGTGAATGGACTATTATAAATACATATCTAAATATATTTTATCTTTTTGTAATACTGTAATTAAAACCTGTAGCTCTCACTTGATGAACTTTTTCCTACTTGTTCTTAGTGCCGAAAATTGAAGGAAAAGAAAAACCCATAGTCAGTTATGAAGGAGATACAGCTGTAATGACTTGTAAAAGTTTTGGCTATACTCCTATTGGTTGGACCTGGTATGTGACCAATGGAAGTGAACAGGTAAGGTTTCCATCTGTTGGCCAAGCAAAACAATGTGGCAAAACCCAAGTACAAACACTCTGTAAAGTGTAATGACTCTTCACTGTGGGCTTTACAAATTGCATTTACATTTACATAAAGTTAATGTAAGTCTTTTTACATGGGGGAAAAAATAAATCTGTGACATCTAGAACTATTCATTATTACAGGGATGTAGTTTTTGTTCTGGTTTGTATAATGTTTCTTTTCTAAGTAGTCCTGCCATACTCTTACAGCCCAGATAAGAGTAAAACAAATCAGGCAAGTCTTGAGATACTTCTTTTTACTGTATTAATGATGGTCATATTGTTCAAATCTTAGTACTTAATACCAAAAAAAAATCTTATCATAGCAGGACAATTCTAAAGACATGTAAGGTATTGGAGGCTTGAGGGAGAACAGGTGCATGTCCCTTCTCTTCCTCCTTGTAGAAGTCATTCTGTGTTCCCCAGCCTGTGTGACTTCTCTGGGGCACTGAACCTGAAGGAAGTCATCCCATGGAGGAGACTGCTATGCCACTTGATTCTGAAGAAGCTGAAATCTCTTCTCACTTCAGCTCTTGACTTAAAGGCTGCGAGGAAAAATCTTTCTCAGTGGTTTCCTTCCTTCACATACCCACCTTTCAGCATCTGCCTTAGCCTTGGAAGAATAGCCACTTTATTCTAGCTCTTTTCTGGGGGAAGCACTGTCAGCTGAGAGGGGGTGAACAGATCTGTGTCCTCCATGCTGCTGGAGAGTAGCACTGACTTGTAAGGCTACCAACATATTTCCTAGTGAAGCAGCATTCCCGGTTCAGCTTCCTTGACTTCCTTGTAAGGGTATGCTTGGTGCTGTGGTGAAACCTGGACATTAGATCCTGACACCTGAGGCTGCCTTTGTTAGTGGAAAGTCAACAGAGTCAAGGGTATGTTTCATCTGATCTTAAATAGAGTAAAAAGATCAGACAACTTGCTCACTAAAGGTGTGTATCTTCCTCCATTGAATGTAAAGGAACCCAGGGTGGCCAGCTAAGATAAAACCTTCCATTGGAGGTGGACTAAACATGCTTCACAAATGCCACTTGTTCGTAACTCATTTTACTTCTCTTGATATAGAACTTATCTGTTGATAATATAAATAATTTGATTAAACATGTTCTTATTGCATTGATAAGACTGGTAATGTATTTTTTATTTTCAGATTGCCATTAATGACACTTTGCTGGCAGACAAGTATGTAATTAATAGAATATCTTCCAATGTGACACATCTGAAGATACTGAAGCTCACCAAGGAAGACGATGGTGTATATTGGTGTGAAGCTGCTTTTGAATTAGGGAAAAGTAAAGGAAAGCTGAAGCTTAAAGTTTTATCCCTCATGGTGCCTCTCAAACCCTTTCTAGCAATCATGGCTGAAGTTGTTATTTTAGTAACTATTGTTTTCCTTTATGAGATGTATTCAAAAAAGAAAGAGAAATGTGCAGGTAAGTCTTTTTGATCTTTTCCTAGCTTTCCATTGAAATGGCAGCTAAAGGTAGAAAGGCATGACCCATAGCAGCACTTTATGTCTGAAGTTCAGTGTGATTTTTCACATTTGTATTTTTTCTGGTAAAATAATTCCTTCTAGAACACTGCATTATTTTAGATTTTTAAACCTCTTCCATAAGCCTGGAATTCGGGTACAAAGTGCTTTCAGTAAGCAATACTTTCCCATAAAGGGTTTGATATGGTCCTTATTTTTTTCCTTACAAGACAAAGGAATTTAAAGGCTATACTTCTTGGGGGAATGCATAAGAATGGAAGCAACTGTTAGTACTCTTGATGGCAGAAACTTCTGTCAAGAAACTGAGTATGAAGGAAAAATGCATTGAAACAGAATGCACTAATGGCTGCTGAACCTAAGGGACACGTAGGTGAGCTGAATTAGACGTGCAAGATGAAACAAAAGGGATGTGTATCTAAAAAAACCCTGTGTATATATGTGTCTACATGTTACACATATACGCATACAGGTATTTTTCTGTATTTTATATATGTTGTGTAACATGATGTGTATTAAAATAAGATTAATAAAACTTGATCAAGTAAGCTTTCTGACAAATTTGCAGGTAATTCCATTGAATAGAGGAGCAAGATAACTTGAATTAGAAATTTAAGAAAACTAATAAAATGAAAAAATAAGTTTTTGTTTTGCTTAGACATGGAGTAATATCATAATTAAACAGAAGTTTTCTAGTGTTTGTTAAATTGAGACCTTACATAAACCTTTTTGTTATGCAGAAGACGAAAAAGAATTTGACCAAGTTGAGCAACTGTAAGTAAAGAATTTGTATACTATAGTTAATCGTTTGCTTTTTGGTATATTACGGTGTGTTGTATAAAATTACACCTTCTTGTTGACCCAACTGGTAAGCATTAATGATGAATGTGAAAGCACGGTTTATTCCTTTCCTTAAGACTTCCTAACCCCAGAGTGTGCAGAATACTGTTTTCTACCTGGCACTTAATTTTGATATTTAAAAGATATTTAACTTTTTTGAGCACCACGTGTCCTCGTTATAAACTCATTCTAAAAGACTATGACTGTGAGGGGAAATTACTTTTAGGTAGAAATTGTACAAAAGAGGCTTTGAAATTTTTCTCATATATAAATTATTTGTCCATATTAACATACATTTCTCTCACTTGCATGTGGTCAAAGCCCTGACAGCCCTAGGTAAGCCTGTAGAACTGGTGCTGTTGACTGCTTTGGTGGTAACTCCAACCTCTCTGGGGGGGGCTTGTCACTGTGCTGGTGGCTTGGGCTCCCTGGGTGAGGGAATGGCTGCACTACTGGAGCCAAAGGAGCAGGTGTAGGCACTTCTGTTGCTCTTCTGCTTGAGGGTTGGTGCTTCCATGTTGGCTCTCCCTTACTCAGGATGATGCATTTCTAAAGGCTTGCTTGATAAAATAACCCATGCTTCTCTCCCTCTGCCCATGCTTTGAAGACCAGTCACTTCATTTGGCCTGTGAACTTTCCATTTGTTTTAAGATGCAGCCTAGCAGTTCTGCTCTTTAGATGTGTCCAGTCTATTACTGTTTTCTTCCCATCAGTCCTTATTCTCTTCCTGTGCTTATCTCCCTTTTTGGTCCTTCTGAGTAGTGCTGTGTTTCCTTTTTTGAATTTCTTGCTGTAGTGACCTTCTATGTTTTGCTGTGTTGTATTCACTTTCCTGTTCCTTTTTCCAGTGCTTGAAAATATATTTTAGCACTTTTCCCCTTATCTAAACAACTTAAAAGCTGTAATTGAATTATAAAGCGTGGATATGTCTTGGGCATGTAGTGTGCTATATACTGCTGAGTGTTTGCAGGTATGTCTTGGATTGAAAATTGAATAATTGCCCTTGTCTCACAGCCCTGCTTCTTATAAACATGCTGAAGCTGTATTACTATAGGATCATAACACAGTATAGTGCACTAAAATAAGGTTTTCATGCTTGATGAGATGTAGGATGTGGTTTTGGTCAGCTGCTTGGTATTTACTTTGGAATTCTATCTTAAGTAAACACATATGAGGAAAATCTATTAAACCATGTACTTCTTGCCTGATTTTAGTAACTGAAAGTTATTTCAACTACTGGCTGTATAGAAGATAGATTTGTGTACCAGAGAGATTGGCTCCAAAGGAGCTTTTCTGCTCTGTTATGTCAAATAATGACTAATATGCAGCTGAACTTGGTTATGAGGCTATAATTAAAATGTCACATCCATCAATGTATTAGGTGGGAGGCTAGAGATTCAGAAACAGATTTTTTTTTAGCAATTGTTAATTCAAGTCTTGATTGAGACCAGCACATGTAGCTAGTTATAAGTACTCCAGAACGAGCAATCATATGACTGTTTCAGCCCATATTCTGAAGATGTTGAGCTGTATATTGCTTGTATTTTATTTGAGTATTCACTTTATATACAAATTCTATACACTGAATGAAATGATAGTACAGCAGTCATTTTTGGGAATACTATCACTGTTATGACTTCTGCCCAGAACTTTGTAGGATTTTTGCAGGGGATTGAGTCTTAACTACTTGGCTGAAAGACGTCAAGAGTCACTAATCTGGTTGCTTAAATTTTCTTTACTCTTATTTTTTCTTAACTTCACATGCTAAAAGTGAAAATCAAATACATTTTAGGTGTACTCTGTGGTTGGGTTGTGGGACTGGCATGACTGTGCTCATCCTATACTTAAAAGTTAACTTTTGGAATTTAACCTCTCTTTCTTATAGTAAATCAGAAGAAAGCAATGGTCTGGAAAACGGTGGTGCTAGGCACAGAAAAACTTAATCAGGTTCCTGAAAAGGTAAGTAGGAGATGAAACAGAGACCAGAGTTTACTTTTCTCTTCAGCACCCTAATATAAGGACAAAGAAATACACTGTGCCATCCCACTCTGGATTTTTTTTGATGTGGGAACAACATAGAAATAGAACCATTGTTTAGGTGCAACAATACGTAGAAATTTATGATGTAATATCAGCAAGAGAGTCTAAAACCTTTTAATTCAACACTGTGGTGTTGTGGTTTAGTAGTGCTGTTCACCCGTGCAGTCCTTAAAATAGAACCCAGATTAACCTCCTTAATAGCTTGGCTCCTGATCATGAAACATTTCTGTGAATGCTAGAGTAGGTGCTGAGATGCATAAGAGTTGCTGATGTATCCAAATCCTGCCCTTTCAGGCTGTATTTTGGATGTCAGATGGGTTTATGGAGTAAGGATGCAAGTGTAATAGCAAGCGGGGCATGTGACAGCACCAGAGGTACAAAACAAGGGATTATAGGAGTCAAGGAAAGAAGACACAGCTTAATAGATGGTGATTGAAAGGATTATTGGTAGAAGAAGGAAGCAGAGAATATGTAGCCCTGTGGAAGCTATGTAATGAACTTCCTTGATTCTCTGTCCTCTTTACAGCCTAATTGCAGGCTCCTTCTACTTGTGCCAGCTGGAAATGCTTGTCAGAGGATGGTCTGTCAGTTGAGGACCAATCCTACACACTAGCTATTTCCCCTTGTTGTTCCCTCTTTGCATCTGGCACCCCAGTCTCTCATCTCAAGATGAGAGGTGTGATTTTGCATTCATTGCACTGCTGGAACTGTTTTTCCTCATCACAAGCCATTTACCTGAGGGAAGATTGTTTCCATACCGTTTGTTTTAAAAAAGAGAAGTGTCAGGTAAAGCTCATATAAAGAGAGTAACAAATCAGAAACAAATACTTTCCAAGAGTATATTGTCTCCTCTTTTTCCTGCATGTTGTTGTTGTTGATTGCTGTGACTTAGGTTCTCAATGATTTATCCCATATTGGATCTAAGGTCCCATTCTTGTGCCCTTTTGTCTTGTGAAACTCAGTGAATCACTAAGGATTCAGATTCGCAAATTGGACCATTCAAAAAAAATTTTAAAATATGAAGTGGAATGAAGTTTCTTTTCAAACAAACATGGGAAAATATTAAACCGCAAAGTAATAAATTCGTCATATAGGAAATGCATTTATTCTCTTTGATTCAGGAGATTTATGACAACAGAAATGGAAATCACCACAAAGCTACAGATGCAGCTGTGCATTTTAAATATCCACTATGCTTCCAAGTAAACTCCTCTACACTTCCAAGAAATAAGATGCTTTTAAAATTGCTGTGAAACTGCTCATTTTGCATGAATGATACTGTGTTCTGATATACTGCATTTAGACCTTTGCTGTCTGTAACGTTGTTTCAGTTTACTACTAAAAGGCATTTTTTATGTGATCAGACTTCCTGTTCTATGACTGATCTGTTCGATTTTTATGTCCTAAAGTGGAACTAACCTTGCATTCACTGAATGAACAGGTAATATATATGGGCCTATTAACTAAGTGGTACAAATGTGGACTTGTAAGATCAAAAAAGTGTTTACACTGAAGAAAATGCCTTTTACTAGCAGATGAAGCAAATGTGACACAGCAACTTTTACCAAAGAAATGGTCAAAGGGAAATCTTTATCATGATTTAAATTAATTACTAAGTTTTGCAGTTTGCTCTGAACAGTAAAACATCTTCATTCTCACTTTTCTTAGCTTCATTTAAATAAGAAGGAAATACAGGTACATTCTGAATACTTATGTGAATTTTCTTAAGATCTCCTGCCATATGTCTGTGCTACTATACTGTAATTCTAAATAGGCTTTTTGTTTTCATAGTTTATTTTGCAGCTTTAACTATAAATTTAAGTCCAAAAAAACCCCAGCGGGAAGTATGTAAGCATTAAGTGATTGACTGTAAGGGCTGAACAGTGATAAAGATTTCCCTTGCTAAGATACTGTGTTTATTGTATTTTGCCTTTGAGCTTCTATGCACTATAAAAATCAGAATGCATTTACAGTTTTTATATGAATTTATCATTGATATAGTAGCATTTTTGTTGTAGGAAGTAAATGTCTGCAGTTTAAATAAGATTTATTTCTGTATATTAATTGTTTGAAGCATAGAATTTTGTATGTTGTAGAAATTAGATTTTTTTTTTGGAAATTCAGTAGTAAAAAAATAAGCTTAGTTATAGATTTAAGAATTAGATTCAGAATAAAGCAGAATTAATATCTTTTGCAACAAAAAGGAGGCTAGGTACTATCTGGAAAAAAGCCCACCTTTTAATCAGAAGTGGTAACAACTTATTTCTACCTTCACTCAGCATTCCTGCCTGATCTTGAAATTGTGGTATCAAGTCTTGGCCGACATAGGCAGGTTATATGAATAGGTACTTTTTTGGTGTTAGCAAACAAGGGCTGCACTGAAGGCAGGCAGGAACAGGAGAACCTGGATTAAGCATAGATTTTCGATCCATGATGTGTTCCTCCTATCAGGACTGTATTAGTTTGGTCAAATTGGCTGTTTTAACTGCAGTTTTGTCTTGACCTGCCTCTAGCGTATTCTGCTTGCCTTGTCTGCAAGGCGTTTGGTGTTTATTTTTAGGTAGGCAAGTAGTTTTTTCATCTTGGTAAGTGGTTTTATTCCTTGTACGTCTGCCTAGGTTCAAACCTTCTTGGGTTGCCCTACAGAGGAGAATAATAAATATTATTAAATGATAAATATTAAAGAATTGACATAAATAACAGTCATAACTTCAGAGGCATAAATCCTTTCAGTCCAGATGCCACACAGAAAGCTCTGGAAATGCATATTTTGAGAAATACATATTGTATATGTTAAAAACGTTCCTATTGCAGTTGCTTTCGTTTTATTATGCAAACATAGCCTTCAATAGAGCAAAAATTTGCCAACCTTAAAAAAAAAACCACAACCAACCAAACCCAAAATTCTAGGCAATGACTTTTACCTTATTCAAGCCAAGAGATACCAAATGAGTCAAAACAACGCTGAAGATACTTCCTTCAAACAGCAGTTAGTTAAGTGTAAGTATCCACATAATTAGTTCTAATAACAAACATTGATCTGTAATAATTGACTTACATGGGTGGGCTGAGTCTAATCATTACATTTGTTTGGCGGATCTTGTCTTTCAAGATCAAATCCTTGTTTTCTTGCAAGAGGTTACTGGTTTGTCTACTGATAAAAGCCTTACTCGTTTCTTAGAGGAAAAGATTAAACTCTGCAAAAGAATCCTGAAGGGCTGTTTCCTAATGCTTCAAACCAGTCACTGCAAATTCCTCCTTTCCATAGGTCCAAAGTAGACACAAGCAGCTGTGAGACCAGATTCCTAGTGAGGACTGACAAATATTAGAAGAGTTGCCAAACTGTGAGCTTCAGTAGAACTGTATGAATATTTCTTTAGGATGGAGATCTAAGAGTTACCCAATAGTGGGCCAGTATGATTAAATGATTAGCTAGAGGTCACTTGACACGCAGAATCCTGAGGAAGAGAGGGAAAATCAGTCAGTATTGATGTTGATACTGAAATTGCCATCGATGTGCCTCTAACTGTTTTTCAGCCAAAGAAAATGAGGTTTGTAGTCTGCCTTTAAATCCACCCTCAAAACTTTTAATCGCTCAGCAGTCAGTGTTGAAAATCAGAAAGAAACAGACTGTCTTCAGTGTAGGAGGAGTCTTTCAGTTGGGTCGTCCCCTCTGTGTTGAGCTACCCAGCACGTGCAGGCTCACCACAATTTGCCACATGTTGCAGTTCTAGCTCTCCAAAAATAGGGAGGGGCAAGGAGAAACCAGTTGAGAATTGTTGTAGGAGCATGGGAAGGACCCCATAGGGGTCCTGAGGGACAGACAGCAGGAGCTGAGATGACTTGCTATTAGATGTGTACAGGGAAGATAGAGGGTAAATCTGTAGGAAAAACCTGTGGGTTTTTATACTGTGCCATTCAGAATGTTTGTGTAGGAACTTCTGTACAGGGACTGGAAACAATCTACCATTGCTGAGCACTTGCACAGGTGAAAGTACAGAGCCAAGTGGTATGTTTCATAAGAGAATTGGAAGTTGCATCCTTGAAAAATTTCTCTCCACTAGTTTTATATGGTTTTGCAGTTGTATTACTTCCTTATAACAGAGCATGCATATATAATGCATTAAAACAACTCTATGGGGAGAAAAAAAAAACAAGTTCCAAACTTTACAACTTGTTACTAAAACTCTGTGAGTTGTCTTAAATTTGCTGTTGATAACTGAGTTAATTTTTGTAGTTGAATTTTATAAGACTTCAAGCTTGTAATGTTTGTTCCATCTTAACCAAAATGATTGTTTTTTTCTATACAGAAACTTCATCTGATTTTTTTTTTCCGTTCAGCCTTTTATTTAACCAAAGAAATATTTTTGTTCTTTTTTTTATTGGTACGGTAATATTTCTATCAACTGACTTCCTGAATTATTTTCAAATTGACATTAAAAGTTACGTAACAGTGCCTTGAAGGAAGGAATTTGTTTACCATAGTTAAGTTAATTTTTCTCTTTTGCAATATGTTTGTTAAAAGTTTCAGAGGAAACTTGACAGCAAAATCTATTTTTCTAGAGAAAGACTACTAAGCCTAATACTTTTATCACGCTTGCCTTATTTTAGATTCTGATTTTATACTCTGTGCTCACTCAACTGTTTTATTGTTTTGCTTGAGCAGTAAGATGTACACAGAAAATGGAATAGCCTCTGTATGTTTGATGTACATGAAATAACAAGGAGAGTAGCTGTGAGTAGTGTGAATTGATAATATTGTACTTACAAATAATTCCAATAAATGTAACCATGAAGAATGCATGAAGTGAGAGTGAACTTCTGCCTGGTGTTTAGAGAAACAAAATCAGACTCTGGTTTCTTTTTGTTTGTCAATACTTGCAGATCTTATTTTAGACCTAAACTGCCCATTTTCTTGAGTACCGAACTGTCTTTACTCAGATGTACAACATTCTAGGTAGAAATTGTCAAAGATAGTGATGTCTATTTAGGAATTCTTTCCTAAACGCATATATTGCATCTGGCCCAGATTCAGCCCTTCTAATTTGGACATCTAAGTTAAGCACCTGTCCTCTGTTTCCTCTGTTAATGGAGGGTGGTGGGAAGGATTATCTTCCAATAGAAAATGACAGCCTAAACAGAATCTGGAATTAAGCAGGCTAAATCTCAGCCTCTGAGATGGTGTTAATTTGTGATAAAGCACAAGGTATCAGAAAATGCTTAAAATGGTGTTAGTCTTCCATGAAGACAAATCTCTGCACTTGGCTTAGAAACTGAAATATATACTAGTTCCTCCTCCCAATTGTCACTTTAAAGGAGACCTAAGGCTATTTCATTAGGTTGCCTTCTACTGGGGTCACAAACAGATGTAATGTAATATATATATTAATGCTGGCTCTATTGTGTTAAGTAACACATCAGCCTTGATTGCCCTATTTGCCTGAAGAGTTCAAATGAGATTAAATCATTAAAATAAATGGCACAGCAGCAAGTGTACATTTAGTCTCCTTTTTGTCAGTTGTTTTGAATGTTTGGGAGCATGTTTCCCACTTGCACAGGATCATAAGATAGGCAGGCAGACCTTTGGAAGAGGAGAGTACTATTAGCTGTATTTCTGCCACTTGGAATTTCTTGTACAGAAGTACCAGTCTAAGCAAATATATCAAGGACTAAAGCGAAGTGCTGCCAATAAATAGTCATATCCTAAGCAGGTGTAGGGTGTGCAGCCAAGATACTTGGAGGACAATGTACTGCAATAGAGTAAGAGAGTGAAGCCACATGTTAGTAATACCAAATACTTGTCTGTTGTCTTTTTAAAAAATCTGGCATAGAAATTCAAAAGGCAGTATGTAGAAAAGAGAGTAATAGCAGAAAGAGGCAAAAGGCTGAAGTTCTTCTGAAAGAGGAATAAGAGGATTATATACTTTGCTATCCATTGTCATAGTCTTCTAAATGAGTGCATAGTTCTGAAAACCATAATGGAAAATACATAGAACAATGCTGTTTAAAAAAAAAAAGTTGACAGCTCAAACACAAAGGATTGGCACTAGCCTTTCCATACTGTTTAACAACTGTTGTTTAATCCCTTTGATTCTTCTGTTTCTGTGGATAAAGAGCTGATAATCATGTCCGACAGTTTAAAATAAATTAGCCTTTAGATTGCTTGATAGATGAGCACTTCCACTGTTATCCTCAGCTCCCACTAAGACTATCAGAAGGAATGAGGTCATGTAGGTACTCTTTGAAACTTGGGCATTACTTTGTTTTTATGGTGATGTAGTTCTCTTGGTGAGCTAATCTCAATTTGCTACACAGCGTGGCCATTGGATGCAATTGCACAATCAGGATTTGGGATTGTTCTAGATTCAGGTGCTCTGCTCAGCAAGAGTCCATGCAAATCTCTGTGACCATTTTTATGACACAGAAATGATACAAAAACTGGTACGAAAGACTCAGGAAATGCTTTGAAGAAAGAAATCCCAGGAGACATAACCTCCAATTCAGAAAGGTACAGTGTATGTAAAAGTTCTTACTGGTCTCTTTCCATCCACATATGTACAGAGATTACTTAGAAAATATGATGCAATTTGACATAGCCTGCTTTTGGAAAAGTACATAAAGTCACTTCTGTCAGATCAGTTAACCTGAGGAAACTAGCTTCCAGATTGATGTTTGTTATGTCAGGCTAGACAGAAAGGACTGCAAGTGTCTATAGCACCCTCAGATGCCATCATGGAGAAGTAAGATACTACAGCTGAAAGCAGTTCAAGTGATTTTTTTCACTTCTACCAAGCCTCAGTTAGTGACAGTACAAACATATAAACTAATGAATATTCTGCATTAGTTCCTGTAACCCTTTAGACTTAACACCCTTGGACAAGTTTTACATTGCTTGGCTGTTTTCTGGCACTGGTAGTAAGTAACAAAAGTGTGTGCAGAGAAGGGAGAGCAAGCTTTCTCCTAATGCACGTTTTAAAGAATGACATCAACTGCTATTTCAGCTTTTGTTGATAATGGAGTAGATCAGACCTAGTAAATGACATGTTCATTGTATTCAACAGGAGCATAGGTGTTGTTATTTGTGGGCTATTTCAGGGCACTGTACCTTAGTGCACACAAAGGAAAGCCTGCATACAAGGGAAAAGGCCCTAGAAAATGGGGAGATAAGGTGAAGAATTGTGGCTTTATAAAGAAGTTGTTTGCTATTAGGTGCTGTGCAGCAAGCAATCATCTCTGTGCAAAATTTTACTGCAGAAGACGTGACAGTTTATATACCAGACTTAGACAATGAGGCTAATACTTTTTATGCCACATCCTGTGTATACAGTTATGCTATACATGGGGTGACAGTTACAATGGTACATTGGGAAAAGCTATTTTTGTGCATCCTAATGTCCTTTTCCAAGGTCATGGTCATAATACGTATGTTGAGTGACAGAAAAACAAACAGCAGTGGATCATGTGACTTTTCCTTTGAATCCGGAGAGATTTTATGTATGGTTTTGCAAAATTGCAGATACTCTCTATGAAAGCTGAATGATGTGCCTTTGATCTTGTCCTCCTAGTGACCTTTCCCCAAAAAACATAAGTGGAACGTATACTCTGTGATGTTGACCCATCACAGCACGGATAAACCATGCTACAGCTGAACTGTGCTGCTGGCCACTGTGTCAGCAGATAGGTAAGGCAAGCAAGAGAGCATAACTTGCAGGAAAAGAGAGGAAAATGAACATGGGCCATAGGACATTGTAAGCGAGCAGAGGGGCAGAAGTACAGGATATGAAGAAGAGCCTGAGAGAACAGGCATGGGCAAAGATGTATGCCAAAGAAGTGGAAAGTGACTGATAAATTTCTAGGGAGGTGAATGGCAAAAGCTGTCATTGGTGGTGAGTTCAAGCACGCTTCCTTTAGAAAAGTTGTTCTTCCTGGTGCCAGACAAGCTCAGGAATGCAAGAACAAATAAACCAGGTAAGACATCTGGGCAGCGCATCTGTCTCTGAGAGACACAGAAGCAGCTGATACAGGAAAACATGCCCTCCAGATCAGAGCCTGCTCTGTTCATTATTAATTAAAGTTTGGAAAGCATCTGGAAAGAAATCTTGGCAGTGATTTACAGGTCTTCATGCGTAAATTGGTTGATAGGTCAGTAAAGAATAAAATCAGCCAATGTGAATATAAGTGATACAATGAGGAAGAGTCAGTATAGGAGTAGTGTTGCCACACAAATCTGTAGGGGTTATTTGAAGGAAGCAAACTTGTGGAAAGAGTAAAATGGTGTACTTGGGCTATAGAAAAATTGCTGGCAGGGTCCTATACCAGCAATATCTGAAAAGACTAGAGGAAAAAGCAATAGACCTATTATACATCAGTGCTTTATCAAGAAACAAAGAAGCATGAATAATGTTCAGCTTTCACTGTGTAAGGAGGGATCAATGCTGACCTTTATGTTGTTCAACATATTAATAAAAGCAAAAAGGGTGTTTAGTGAGATGAGAAAGTTTGCCGATTGTTCGTAACTATGAACCTGAAAATGAATTCTCAGAATTGTAGAAGAATAACATTTATAAAGAAGATGATGGCAGATAACAAAAGCTGATAAAAGTGAAACCATAGCTAGTTTATAGTACATATTGTTAGGTTGTAATTTTCCTATGAGATATAATTAAACTGAGAATAACAACTGCAGCGTATTGTGAATATCAAAGTTTAGACAAGCTTAAAAAGTAATTGCGTGAATTCACAAATGAAAAGTCTACCAGTACCAAGTGCTGATCAGAGCCTTTGTCTTAAGGACAGTTGCATCCAAGGATGGTTCAAATCATGTCAGATATCCCTGAAGCATATCACTGTGTGCCTGCTGTGCTGTCATACCCTTCCCTGGTGATCTGCTAAGGGCTGCTAGCAGAAACATGCTGAATTTTTGGTTGTTCTCTTTCTTATGGGTTAATACTGCAATAATTATAGAAGAGCTGCATAATAGTGATTTGTTTGTTTCAAGATTGTGTTTGTCAGCACATAGGACTAAAAGACTCTTGAGATCAAGAGTAAGGTAAGTTTGCCCATCTTTTAATTTTTCCCAATAAAAAATACCATTTAGCAATTATTTATGTACTTTCTCAAGCCAACAGTGTTTTTACTAATGTTAAGTATGACTCTTCATCCATATTTGCTTTATACTTTTTGTGGGTTTTTTATATGAAGATAAGCGTTACACTAAATAGTTGGGAAGAGACAGTGAAAGTACTATTGATTTTCTTTTCTTCAATTATCTTTCCTGTGTTAGAAGGGCTGTGTTAGGGGTACATGTCCCAAAAGTCTACACTTTTCATGTTGGTAGGTAGCCACCTGTGGGGGTGGTTTGACACTGTCCAACAGCCAAATGCCCCCACAGCTGCCCACCCACTCCATTCTCCTGTGGGACAGGCAGGAAATTGAAGGAAGGCAAAAAGACTCCTGCGTGAAGACAGTAACACTTCAATAGGGGAAGCAAAAGCTGTGCGTGCAAGCAAGGCAAAAAGAGGAATTCATTCATGACCTGGTATTGGCAGGGAGATGTCCAAACGCTTCCTGGGAAGCAGGGCCTCAGTGTGTGTAACAACTGCTTGGGAAGACAAATGCCATAGCCACAAATGTACCCCCTTCCTCCTCCTTTCTCTGAGCTTCTGTTGGTGAAAAGGATGCTACATGGGAGGGAGTATTCCTTTGGTCAGTTTGGGTCAGCTGTCCTGGCTGAGGGCACTCCCAATGTCTTGCCCACCCCAAGTTTACTCTTTGGGGGGACAGTGGGAAAGAGAAAGCCCTGATGCTGTCCAAGCACTGTTCAGCAATTGCCAAAATACCGCTGTGTTAACAACACCATTTTAGTCACAGTTTTGAAGCACAGCACTGTATGGGCTTCTATGACGGACGTTAACTATGTCCCACTCAGGCCCGGTACATTAACATCTTACAAGGCTGAGCTCCTTTCCAACACTGGCCCTGAAAGAGACCATTAAACCTCTTTTTTTCCAGTATAACTCTCATAAACC
Organism: Leptosomus discolor; assembly: GCF_034619465.1. Classification (NCBI taxonomy): domain Eukaryota; kingdom Metazoa; phylum Chordata; class Aves; order Leptosomiformes; family Leptosomidae; genus Leptosomus; species Leptosomus discolor. The sequence continues at coordinate 76,079,359 of NC_141419.1, forward strand.
TATCAAGCTTCTTGCAGTCTGAGTTAATTGACAGTAAATTTCTAGCAGCAGTTCAAACCCCAGAGGTGTAAGTAATGAGAACAAACATTTAAGAAATACAATGAATATTCCTCTCCCTCCCCCTGAAAACACTGAATGTAAAATGTATCATTCTTTAAGGCATAAGTTATCCAATATTTGGCAATAGGTAAGGCAAACGTGCTGCTTTTTTTTTTTTGGATTTTACAGGTTTTAAAATAATCTTTTATTTGCCAGTGGTAGTTTTCCAGATTTGAGGAATTTCTAGAACTAAACATTTTTCATCTAAGATGAAGCCGCAACATAGCACATTTAAGCCTGTTAACTTGCTTTTTCATGTCTTTTCTACAAACCTTAGCAGAAGATTAAATCATCTAGTTTAACACCCAACTGGGAGATCGATCTGCGGTCCATCTTGTAATGTAGTATTTCTGAAGTACCTTTCTGTCAGTCAGTCTGCACAGAAAAGACCTAAATTACTATCTGTATATGTGGGAGGGAATCAAGCAAAATAAACTTCTCATAATACTGTGCTCCACAGATGGGAATTCAAGATTATAATTTCCTTTAATAAAATTATGCATAAAAGCAAATTAACTCATGTTGCATAATGCGTTGAATATGTACCTTGTAAGTGGATTTTCCTATCTTATTATAATTAAATCACAGAAAAGGCACCTGGTGCAACATGTGTTTGGTCATCGGCTGCTTACTACTCTCTTGGACATCAAAAGATAAATGCAGGCTTGGGCTGGGTGGTGTAACTCTATTAATTTATCAATCCAATGATCTCACTGGCCAAAGTACCCTGTGTTTATCTATCCAGAAAAGAAATATATTGTTGTTATTCTGGATAAACTGGAGAAGAACTGTTATGCCATAGTCAAAAAGGCACAAAAATTCACTTGTAAATAGAACCAGGTCTTTCTTTTGCCCCTGGTAGCCATGAATTTGAGTAACAGGTGACTCCCAGCCTCCAAAAAGGAAATTCCTGTAGCACAATGCTCAATGCTGCAAAAGGGTACAAGGGAAACTGTGGACTCCCAAGCTGCAGGAACCAAGTGAGCCAGCTGAGAAGTTACTTTGGCAGCATGAAGCTAGTCAGGAAATATATGACACTTGATGTGAATTTCTCAAGAACTTGTTTAAACTGTTGGACAACTAAGCAAAAAGTACCAGTGAAGGAAAGCCTACATCCTATTTATTGAAACTTGGTAACTGAAGTTTCAATAATCTTGGTAAGTAAAAATGCTGCTTTCTTGTTTCTACTGTCGCACTAATGATGGTGAAGAAAGAGCTGCACACATGCTGTCACCCAATTTCTCACTGAAACCATCCAATACCACTTAATTGTAAAGAATTATAATCAGCATCACTGAATGGAAGGAATTACAGAAACACGGTCCATAGACAAAAACGCAGCCTAGGACGAGAAGTGGTACAGCGGTTTTACTGAAAGAGACCAGATGGAGGTTATTACTGAGAATATAGAGCAGAAAAGATTTCTGGAAGCAGTCAGTATTAACATAGCATTTGAAAAACCTACGCAGAGAAGTGAGATTTCTGTACAGAGGTTTGGTGAATAATTGAAGATCCTCAGGGGGAAAAGTATGTAAAGTACACCTTGCTGAAATTAAGGGTAATGGCAAAGCACCAACATACCTAACTAAGAGCATGAGCAAGGTCTGTTATTTGGTTATCAATATACTACTAAAATCAAATGGTTTTCTTTTGGGGGCATTTTTTTTTTATCATTGACATCCCCAACCACCCTACTTGTGAAAAAGTGGGTCTATTTAATTTTCCCTGTTTCTGGTGTCACATGTCAAGGCCAAGTACTCCAAAGAAAATCACCCATTTGTCTGAGTTATTAAATGCCAGGCCATTTTTAAGAGAGTAGTACTTTTCCATTACAGCAGTTCATAAAGTCTCAGTCGATCTAAAGGCACGGAACTGACACATCAGCTGAGTCAACCAAGAAAAAACCCTGTTATTTGATTACCTCTGCTCTCACCACCAATTCTATTCATCAATGTCTATACTGATAGGAAACATTTCAATCAAGGAAATCTTACAGTGACTTTCTAAAGACTTCCAGAGAATTCAGTGTGTAGAAAGAAAAACATAGAGGTTATCTGAACTAGATGATCGTGGTGCACTTCAGCCACTCAGCAGCCTAACCTGTCCATCTATTTTCAGACAGTGAAAGGAATTGCATGTTGCAATTTGCCATCTGTGTCATAATCTAGAAACCCTGTACTGCATGAGAAACTCAGTCTGTGTCACGCTGAGCTCTTATTGCTTGCCACACAGCATTAGGACAATGTAATGAAGATACTGTTACCATACATCACTAGAGATGCATTATTCTCTCTGTTCCCTTGAGTAATGAATATTCCTTAGGAGTTGGGGTTTTTCTTAAAACCAAAAATGGTTGAAAAAAGTGTTTTTCTTTTCCGAATTCTGAAACATCAGTGGCCAAACGCCAGCAGTAGAGCAGTAAGATTCCCAGCATTAGGAGGTTCAATGATATTCGCCGAAAGCAATTTGGTATCAACATTTTAAAAGGATGCAGAGGCTGCAGGAGAGACGTAGTTAGTCGCTCGCCGTCCCTTCACCACCCGAGCTAGGGAAGCGTTTGGCGGTGTGCAAGTCTCTCCTCCGGCCGGGAGGTGTCACTTTCCCACCGCTGTTTGCAGCCCGTCGGGGTGAGGACGAGCCGGTGCCGGCCTGCGGGGCCCCGCGGCGCTCGGAGCGCGGGACGCCCCCAGCACCGGGATGCCCCCAGCACCGGGGCTGCAGTGACTAGCCTGCGACACACAGCTGGGCCTCCTGACAGCAAAGGTGAAATGGCACTCACGCTGTACATGTGCCCATTGTTCTCATTTCTGATACTTTTAAGGGATGTTAACGTTTTCTGACCTGAGAATCATGTAATATCCCCAAATTTCGGTACCACTTTTAGTACTCAGGTTTCTTTCTGCCAGCATTCAGAGACTGCTCATGGCAACATGCACGTTGCCGGAGATCGAACTGCTTTCTGTACAAAGGATTAAGTTACCTAAGTCTCTGAATCGTTTTATTTTGTTGTAAATGACAAGGGATAGTGTTGCTCTTGACAGCTGATAGGGAAGTGTGTGACCAAAGAGAGCAATGTCACTGAGAAGCAAGCAGGATGTTAGAGAACTAAAACAGCATCAGTGGATTCTCAGAACAGAAGTTTTCTTTCCTAACTTTGGGCACTTATCTAAGCATCCTGGCTCAGACATCTCTTTACCTTACTCCCTCTGCCTTTCATGGAGAGACAGAGAGAGATGCTTCCACTGGCAATTCAGATTTAAGGTAACCTTACAGTTGCCCTCTGTCTATAGGGCAGCCTGAGCTAAACGATTTCTCCTTTGGCATCACAGTAAGATGCTGGAAGTTGTTAGCACCAGGATGAATCTGGAGCATCTTTTCTTCACTGGCCCTTTTAAACAAGGAAGGATAAGAAAACATCAAGTTATATCAGTCATAAAAGGTGTAGATCTCTTCTTCCTTCCACAGTCATTTTCCAGCATCGCAGATTTTATCCAAAAGCAACATGGGTACTCAGCAGGAAACTGTGAGTAGCAGAGCTGTGCAAATTCCCTTGCAAATGTTCTGGGGAGTAGCAGTTTTTTAGATAATCACCTTCTGCACAGCCTTCATGCACTCTTCTTGTCAGATCTGATTAGAATCACTGTGAATAACGCTACTGTGTTATTCCAACATTATAACCCACAGTCACTAACCATGCTAGTGCACAACGCACTGTGCTAATAGAGAAAGTATGACCTTCCAGAATGGAGTTAACAATGCATTAGGCGAAAATACTCATTCTATAAAGGCAGAAATATGTACCATACACCTCACAACATATGCAGAAAAACTGTTACTTGTCATGCTTTCATTCTTTATGATAAATTACCATTCTGTATTTGACTTTAGGAACAACAGTAAAGTTCATTGAGTATGTTTGTTCCTTTCCAGGGTGATAAAGAAAGTGGAAAATTCTTTCTCTAGCTTGCACTTATATTAAGAGAATATCAGAGAGCTCTTGTAATTCACTATTTATCTTAAATAATGCTTTCTGGAAATGTTAAAAAGTGTGGAAAAAATACAAGGAAAGCATTGCCCTCATGCAGTATATTAAATATCAGATTCTCATGATTTTGTCAGAGAGAATCATGTAACACCTCAAGTGTAGTTTAGGGTATCTATTTCTTAAGGTACAATAGGTCAAATCTGAAAAATGTTAGCATAATCAAAATGTGTTTTGACCCCCCAGCATTCATCCAGGGAGACTGTAAAATGAGAAAGCCACACATTCCTGAGGTACTCACAGGATCTTCCTCCTTTCTGAGAAAGATAATGCTCCAAGGGGTCAATGCAGCCGCTTCGTGGCTGTCTGTAAGCTCACTGGAAAATGGACTGTGTTACTGTATGTACAGTGCCTGGCATCATTTGCTACAACTAGTGCAGCATCATTATACCAATGCATCATGTGAACTACATACATTTTGTAGTTAATTGGCTAAGAATGTGTTACTTGACGCCCATAGATGCCAATCTATATAGTGTGAATAGTACATACTTTCTAATGTGTTGACTAAGCATGTATTATTATTTGAAATAAATATTGGGTATTTTAGCTTTATTCAAGCTTTTCTTTAGTCTGCAATATCTTTAGTTCTAAAACGTTTGTGGAATTTTTTAAAATTTTGCTTTACGTGTTTTCTTCTCAGTTCCTTGAGAGAAACACAATTCCTTTCCTATCTGAAGAATCTAACACGAAGTTTGAGTTTCTGAAAGAAATGAAGACACAACACTGCGCTTTTTTGAACACAGCTTTTGACACAGTTTGGGCTGAGAACATGCATATTATAAAGTAAGTGTCAAGGACGAAACGTCTTTCTTAGGTATGGAATATATTCATATTTTCCTTCCTTTAATTCCACTAAAAACCAGGTTTGCTCAGCCAAAGTTTTATCTAGTTAAATACATTGTTTGTAGAGTAAGCTCACTTACCTCCTGTTGGTTTCCCAAATATAATTGGATATTACTGCCTTTTATCACATCTCTACACTGGGATTTTGTTTTTCACCGATGGCTGGGCCAGCTGGAGGTTAATGAGGAGCACAGTGTGCACAGAATGGGACCTTGCAAAGCTGTTTTATACCCTAGCAGCTCACAGAATAGTCCTTTCTAGTTTGCAGCGAGTCATTCATTTTAGCTGACAGACCTGGAGGCAGCACAGATACTAGTGTGCGGCCTGCAAGTCACCTCTCTTTGCTGACTCAACCAGTGAAATCACTCTAATTTCTACCGTCTTCTCCAATTTACCAGCAGTTCAGAAAAACTTCACATCCCCAGAGATGCCTTTTCAAAATGACCCAAGTCTTACAGCAGTATGCTTGTAAGGGACTCCCAGCTGTCCACCTAATATGCAGGAACAGTAATTAATATTTTATTTGATGCATGAGCAATTAAAGAGGGAAATATCAAATTGGTAATAATTTATTGAAGAGAAGGTGAAGTTACTCATAGGCTTGAGGGGTTTTTTTGTGCTGTTGCTTCTTCACAAGGAAACGGAAATTGGACAATGCTCAAAGGACTTTCATCATCATTCTGTAGTATACACCACTCTCACTTATTGGTCCTGATGTCTTATATTGTCTTCCACAGTGTCTCACCAGGTATCATATTATTCATTCAAAAGCTTTAATAAAATTACAACATTAATATGCATGAGACTCACTTTGGATAGCACTGACAGCTACAAAAAGTAGCATACATTGATTAAACTGCATGATCAATAGCTTTCTCAATCCAAACAAATTAATCCGGAAAGGACAAACTGAGACAGGAAGTTGAAATGTCAGAACAAGGACATTATTTTCTGACTGCAGAACTGAAGAAGCAAGATCAGTTGACAGACATTAATTTCATAAAAAACAGTTGAGATGATAGAATTCTAAATTTACAGATCAAATTGTCTGTCTGTTTTTAAGATGTTTGTAATTCCATTTTGCCATTATCTTTTCCAGTCCCTCAAAACTGAACTTTTGTCTTCATGGGAAAGTTTATATTATTTCAGTGTAGACAGGACAGTAAGAATAGATACATCTTGTTACAGGTCAGGAAGCAGAATTAGGCTGTAGACAGTGTCAATTCCCAAAGGCAGAGGTTCCTTTCTCCTAATTTGCTTCTGCCCAAATTAAACAGATTAGCTTAGTTTGTATGGATGTCTGTGTTCATCCCATGGACAGTTCTTGCAGTTACGCGTTTTGAATATGGTAGCAGCAAGTTTCCAAGTACCACCGTCTTCAGTATTTCCTAATAGACAGCTTATTATGTCCTATGGGGTGCAGGTGGCTCCTAACTCAGGACAATGAATTTTTTTGTAAATTTCTTTGAGGCATGTAACATCAATGCTAAAAAGGAGACATTGCAACATCCAGTGCTGCGAGTACTAAGCCCTTCTGTAGGTCTAAGCTGCCAGGTAGGCTTAAACTGCTGGCTGCAGCTTTGTAACAAAGCCAGCCAAATTAGTGACACCTAGGAATGCTGTTGGATACGTGGCAGCAGAGGTATGCCGAGACATGCTAGAAATGCAACTATGAGGAGAAGATCTGTCTTGCTCATTATCTTGTAATGCCTCTGTCCTTCAGCACAGTGGCTAAGGCTCATAAAAGTGTAGGGAGAAGGAAAAGATGAGTTCTGGCTTGAATGATGATATATAGAGCTGTCTGCTTCTCTATGCATGAGAAGCAAGCAAAGATGACAGAAGCAAGTCAAAAGAGTCTCTGTATACTCTAGCCCTATAGTGAGGAATGATGTTCTTAACCTTTACCTTGACAGAAAAAGTTAATTTTATGCTTTTAAACCTTCTCTGTAATATACAGCTTTGTTTCTTAGGGAGCTCAGAACACAAAGATATACTGCATCATTCTCAATGTGAATCCCAGTTTTTTGGAGTGCCTGAAAATCTGCAGTATGTCCTTCTGCCAAGGTTCAAGGACCAATGCTGCACTATTGTAACACAGGGTGCCATACTTGAGGAATTAAATTTGTCCTGAGAAGGGTGTACTAGAGCCAATTTGCAAATGAGAAGAAAATGGGAACAGAGCCTAAAACTCTGGGCTGACATAGTTCCTGCACTTAGGTAGGGTGCAGGCTGATGCTCTGGCTCTGATAACCTAGCTGCCACAACCAGGAAGGTCACACCTCTCTGTTTCTGACATGACCCTATGGCACTGGTGGTTCTGTGAGCTCTCAGCCAGCCTGTTCAGAGAGTTCATCCAGCAAAAAGAATCAATCACTTTGTTTTGCAGGGTTAATTTTCTAACCCTGTCTGTGAACTGACTCACAAGGGCAGTGGTTTCCCCAGTGGGGTACATGCACAGGAAAAAAAAAAAAAAAAAATTAAAATTTGTTTTAAAATTGCGGTGGGTTAACCCTGGCTGGATGCCACGTGCCCACCAAAGCCATTCTATCACCCCCCCTCCTCAACTGGACAGGGGAGAGAAAAATGTAACCACAGGCTCATGGGTCAAGATAAGGACAGGGAGATAACTCAGCAATTACTGTCACGGGCAAAACAGACTCGACTTGAGAAAAAAATGTAACTTATTACTAATCAACTCAGAGACGAGTAACTAGAAATAAAACCAAATCTCAAAACACCTTCCCCCCATCCCTCCCTTCTTTCCTGGGTTTAACTTTATTCCCGATTTCTCTCCCTCCTCCCCACCCCCAGCAGCGCAGGGGGACAGGGAATGGAGGTTGCAGTCAGTTCAGCACATGTTTGTGCCGCTTCTTCCTCCTCAGGGGGAGGACTCCTCACACACTTCCCCTGCTGGAGTTGGGGGCACAGTCCTCCATGAACTCCAGCAAGAGTCCTTCCCACTGGCTGCAGTCCTTCGTAAACTGCTCCAACGTGGGTCCCCTCCATGGGGTGCAGTCCTTCAGGAACCGACTGCTCCAGTCTGGCTCCCCCCAGGGCGTCACCGGCAGCAAACCTGCTCCAGCGTGGGCTTCTCTCTCTCCACGGGCCACAGGTCCTGCCAGGAGCCTGCTCCGGTGCAGCCTTCCCACGGGGTCACAGCTTCCTTCAGGTATCCACCTACTCCAGCATGGGGTCCTCCACAGGTTGTAGGCAGTCATCTGCTCCACCATTAACGCCCATGGGCTGCAGGGGGACAGCCTGCCTCACCATGGTCTTCACCACAGGCCACAGGAGAATCGCTGCTCCGGCACCTGGAGCATCTCCTCCCCCTCCTTCTGCACTGAGCATGGTGTCTGCAGAAATGTCTCTCACGTGCTCTCACTCCTCTCTCCCACTGCAGTTACTGCTCGGCCTTGGCCAGTGGTGCGTCCGTCTTGGAGCCGGCTGGCGTTGGCTGTATTGGACATAGGGGAAGCTTCTAGCAACTTCTCACAGAAGCCACCCCCGTACCAAAACCTTGCCATGCAAATCCATTAGAAAAAAAAAGCTGTTTATTTCCTCTTAATCTCATCCTTTTTAATCTCAATTTTTGTGCATGCTTTATAGTGTACATAATATATTAGTACATTAGTAAATGGATATAACTTATTTAAAAGAAATAGACATGTATCAGGGGAGTTTGCTCAATATTTTTTTACTGATGGGGTGCACGATCAAAAAAGTTTGGAGACCACTGCATTAGGGAGTCAGACAGTTGATGAAATTCAGGGGAATGAGGGCGCAGCCCACGCAGAGGGGTTGGTACCCTCTTGACAGTAGCTGGCTAGAAGGTCAGCTTAGCTGCACTGTCAAATCAGTGCTCAGATGTGATAGTCATCCACCTCTTCCCTTCCTCATTAGTGAGGTTAATGGAATGAAAAAAAAAGTCACCTCCATGGCCTTGACTTTTTAAATGACAGACTTCTCAGAGGCAACAAACTGTAAAAGAATAGCTTGACAGACATGGGGGAATCACAGACTCTTAAACTGTTCTAGCACAAATGGCTGTAACAGGTAAATAAAAGATTTTAAGAGTATTTATACAAATACGTTTTTAAATGCACCCTTAATTTTAAAATAATGATGTTTGTTTTGCTTCAGGCTTTCAGACATCGTGTTGTATGTGCCAATTTGGACATTATCATTCTCTCCTCTCTGGTCTGGATCTACTACACTCAGAGTTCCAACTATAGTTACAGAATCAGATAGCTAATTTAAAATGGACAATGAAAAAATGCTTAACAATGTTAGTCTCCTGAGTTATATTTAATACCTGCACTGAGGAATCACCATATGAACTGCAGTTTTAAGAGGACATTCTATGTCAAAATCTACTTGATGGCTTCACAGTATTTTACAAATGTTATCTTCTATCTCAACAACACATCTGGAATTGAAAATATTAGGCAAATAATTTTGTAGAAATATAAAGCTGAAAAAACACTCATACTTAATTATTATCTAGTAAAACCTAAGAAATAATACAGTTAGGTCTGTAGAAAGAAAAGGGATTTTTCTGTATATCAAGAAAACAGCATCTGTATTTGGATTTGTACACATTCTAATTCTTGCTAGACCTACAGATAAGTTAAAATGCATCCCACTAATTTTAAAATCTTGGAATAAATAATCACTAACATTGTAAGCAGTATTTGAGCTGTATTTGCCAGACGGGAATTCTAGTGTGGAAAATTTTAATTATAAGAAACAGCAATGTTTGCTGCAGTATTTGGTGGTTTTGTTTCAAAGATGTTACTGTCCACATCCACGCTCCACAGCCAAGTGACCTGATAGAGAGAAAAGCACATGTCGCTAAAGGGATTTTTCAGTTAAAAGATCTTGAATTAACTGTGCTGGCAGCTCCCACATCAGCTAGAAGAGTATACCCACTTTATGGGTCAAGAGACCAAAACAATTCTTCAATCATTAGAAGGCAATTGTCATCCTAGATGTCCCTGATAAAAGATTATGATGCTAATCTGAGTTTTCTCCTTTTCTTAATTTTGGCAAAAGCTTACAGAAAGTAAAGCTAGAAGAAACTAAAATGATGCTGTGAGAGAATCATGAAAGTGTCAATCCTAGGGGCTGCATAGATTGGAGGTCCATTATCCATAATAACACATTATACAGGCTTTAATAACTGACTGTAGTGGATGCCTATGGAGGAGAAAATTAGAACAGAATGAGTACACAGTACTTTTTCCAAATGCTCTTGTAACCTTCAACAACACACAGGTCTAGGGCTTACTGACCAAAAGCAATGTCTCTGTATTCATAGCTTGAAGGGATTTTCTCCCTATTACTTAGTTTGTTCACAAGCTTTTTGAATCCATGCAAAGTTTCACTGTCCACAGCGGCTTGTGGCAGTAAAACCCTATAGTTTTACTGCACATTAGGCAAAAGACCACCTCCTTTGGTTTGTTTTCAGCCTTTCCACAATAGCTTCATTCAATGTTTCCTAGCATGGACACTGGAAAATAAAATGTACAGTCATTCCTTATTCACTCTTTCTCACAATTTCACAAACTTAGCATATGCTCTCCACAGGCTGGAGAGTTTTAATCTACTTAGTTGTCCCTGGTATACCCATTCCTGGATCTCTAACAGCAGAAAGTATTTACACTAGGATTCTTCAGTCCAGAAGTGACTGTTAGAAGGATTTGCTGGAGACCTGCATGTGAAACTTGAATCGTGCATGGCACAAAGGCGGCGAATACAGAACAACTATTCGTAGTCTCTTCCAGTATCAAAATTAGGATCATTGTATAATTGTAGTCAAGCTTTCAAACTTCTTCATGCAAGAAGATGTAGATGCTAAAATCTTATGCAGCATCTGTAACAGTATGCTTGTTACATATTTGTTTCCTGAACAAACATTTGTTCAGGAAAAGTGCATCAAGATACTCTGAATCAGACAGACCTTTAGTTACGAAATATTGGGACTGTATCCTGGGGAACTGCTACCCCGTCTTCATCCTGTTTCTTTTTTCCTCCCCTTGGCATTTGCTGTTGAGCTAGGATTTACCACTTTCTCAAAGGAAAAGATAAGGCAAAAAGCTATACATGCGTCTTCTCTGGTTATTTGTCTGTCTAGTTCTCTCAAACAGTTGTTTCTTCTGAGAAATAAATAACTTTTGATAACCTGTTACAGGATTATGGGCTCTTTGGGGCCTCATATAATTTTTAATGACTCATGATTTTACTGAATAGTGGTTTACCATATTTTTCTTGCTTTCCTAAACTAAAATATGCTAAACCAAGGCAGGCATGGAGTAAGAGTACCAACAACCTTACCAAGAGCAATAAAAGACAGGGTCTAACACATCATAATTTTTGCGATAATTTGTGGGAATGGTGGGTAAAACAATAGTAAATAAGCTGAAAACCATGTTCTACCTATGGTATATGTTGTCTTTTATCAAGTTTATCTCAACAGGAGGCAGGTCTGTCCTCCCTAGAAGGGATTGTGTCAGAACTATTTATGTACGCCTGCTGAGTCATTAGGAGACCACATAGTTCTTGCAGTGATTGGAAGTTAGTAGAGGAGGTATATAATAAGGAATGTAAACATAATCCTTCAGTCTTATTTTTCATCTTATTTTTTTAAAAATTAATTTTAACATGAAGGTTCGCATAATATGCTTATGGGAAAGAAAACACTTTGATGCTTTTTGCAGAAACAAAAAACCCCACGGGTTAATTTTCAAATTCTCTCTCCTTATAGTTCTGCAACTATAACAGCAAATTGTTTAGACATTGATATTCTTTCTGTATCTCTGTTAGAACTACTGTGTGACTCAAGCTCAAAAGCAGAAGAAGGTACTTCAAATCAAAGACCTATTTAAAAGCTGATGAGCTATAGAACCGAGTCATACTTTTTGTCTATTTTCTGAGAAGCAGCTAGAACGCAGTTCTGCAGAACTAAATTTTTTAATAGGACTCTCCAGTTACCTACTCTTCTGTTAGGAAGTATAAGGTGATGAGGTAAGAAATTTGGATGAAGATTACTGTTGGTTAAATGTCCTTTCAAAGACACTTGAATTATAATCTTACCATGAAGAAATGAAATGAGAGGGACACTTCAGACAGAAGTTTAGCTAAATCACAAGCAAATAAATTGTCTCATAACAAGTAAGTAATTTCCCTTCCATAGTTTCTCGACAATAAGCAATAGGTAAATAATCTAGGTGCACTTACATATTCAGAGACAAAATTGTATCATGTAATGCAATTTATATTGAAAGGGTTTGTCCGATACGAGACAAGACACAATTACTTTGCAATTAACCAGATTAATAACCTGTGGTAGAAAGAACTTGATGTGCACTGGATAGGTTAATGCTCAAATCCAAACAGGCTGAATTTACTGAATGTACTGAAATAGAAGGTAAAGGTGGAAGATTTTGGCTGAAAAGATAGCATAACTACAAATATTTCTGAAATACAGAATAACTGGGTGATCTTCAGAAATGGAGTAACATAAACGTTATAAAGTGTGAGGGTGCACACTTAGTGACTAAAAGATCTGGGATCTTGGAAGTAAGAAAGGGGAGAGAAGATTTCAGACCAGGTGACAACTAAGCTGTAGTAAAGTCAAAGATCTACTCTGAATAAATCAGGTTAGATATAGTCAAGAGACATAAGGAAGTACGACTGTTTTTTAAAAAAAGCCTCACATTCTCATGAGTATTCTGAGAAATTCACCTAATAGTAAGAGAGCTTGGTCACAAATTCATACAGTTGCCACATGATAGTTCTCTTTATCTCACAATCATGTTTACTAAAGATACTAATATTTTTAAGTTCTTCTAAAGTAAGTGAAAAAGATGTCCTCAAACTATGCTACAAAATACTGCATATTGTAACAAGCAATTGGTACAGGTGGCAAACTCAGTAAGAGAAGCATTTATTGCGAACATAATTGTGCTAAACAAAAAAATTATCAAGTCAATATCATGTATTTCATAAGCACACAAACTCTTACAGGTACCTTAATCTAGTTAATTCCTAACTTCCTTTTTTTAGCTGATTAATCTCTTTATTTATACACAATGGACAAACTAATATGTATTTAAATTTATCTATACATTCTGTTCCGTATCACTGGAATAAGACTTTATTAATCCACTCAGCTACCTTGCTCAGGACAAGGTTGTCTTCTAAATGATTTCAACAAAACATCAGTAAATTGTGTAATTCTGACTTCAAGATTGCTTAACATCTCAAACCAATTCCCAAAACCAGAGAATAAATTTTAACTGTTGCATGTACAAGTACTGGAAACTTCACGTGTGAGTGCATGCACACACACACACAAATCACCAGCAGATCTCTAGTTTAGTCAGCAAAACTATGCTGATTTACTCTCTATATCTAGTCTGATGCATGCAAAATGTAAAAATTCATTTCCTCCATACAAAGAAGGAAAAAAAAAGGCATACCCTGTGCACTGGGCATTTTCCAAAATTTTGGGTGGAAAGATAAAGGAGGTTAAATTACTTAATTTAATTTGTTAAATACTGTGATAAGACTTAAATGCCCATTCTTAATGCCTGCTTAGAAGGAAATATCCTGAAGGTATATGATACACAGATACATAAAGGAAAAACAAGGAGTGAGCGACTGCCTTAGTCTTCCAATGCAGTTCCTTCTGTAAAATATAAAGCAGGTTAACAATAGACTTTGTGAGAGATCACAAATCTTTCTGCAAGCATTTGCATTTTATCATATTTCCAGCATTTGTAATGAATCACGGAAAGACCTGTTACTGATCCCTAATATCATTCTAGAATTAAATTCCCTCTATACCACAGAGCTTAAAATGTAAAAGCAACCAAAGTGGAGAGCCCATGGGGGAGTGGCCGTGGGCAAAGGCCAGCTGACGGGCTGTCAGAAGATCCCTTCACTGTCTTTCATCCATAGGAAATGTCACCGACTCCTGTGCAGCCATCCAAGGATGGTTGATCTCCATTCACATCAGCCTCCATCTGGAGGACGGCACCTACTGCCTTTAACAAACCACGTTCCAAACTGCTGCTCCTGTCCATAACCAGCATGTTGTCTGTCTGCACTACCTTAAGCAATGCTGGAATCCTCAGAAGAAAGCCAATTTGGGAATGTTATTCATCTAGTAAGGCACAATTGCTAAACATAAACAATTGCAGGTTTACTTTTTTTTTTAGTGAAAAGTGTGACAGCACTTGTGACTACCTGCTAGGGACTAGGGTTTTTGTTTTCAGGGTAACTTCTGCACATTTAAATTATGATAGAATTTAGCTACTGTATGCAAATGTGGTGGGTTGACCCTGGCTGGGTGCCAGGTGCTCACCAAAGCCGCTCTGTCACTTGTTCTTCTCAGCTGGACAGGGGAGAGTTAATATAATGAAAGGTCTGTGGGTGGAGATAAGGACAGGGAGATCACTCAGCAATTACCATCGTGGGCAAAAAACCCTCAACTTGCAGAAATTAATTTAATTTACTACCAATCAACTCAGAGAGGAGTAATGAGAAATAAAACCAAATCTCAAAACACCTTCCCCCCACCCCTCTCGTCTTCCTGGGCTTAACTTTATTCCCGATTTCTCTCCCTCCTCCCCAACAGTGGCACAGGGGGACAGGGAATGGGGGTTGGGGTCAGTTTACCGCATGTTGTTTCTGCCACTCCTTCCTCCCCACGGGGAGGACTCCTCATACTCTTCTCCTGCTCCAACATAGGGTCCTTCTCATGGGAGACAGTCCTCCACAAACTTCTCCAATGTGACTCCTTCCCATGGGCTGCAGTTCTTCACGAACTGCTCCAGCGTGGGTCCCTTCCATGGGGTGCAGTCCTTCAGGAACCAACCGCTCCAGTGTGGGTCCCCCATGGGGTCACAGGTCCTGGCAGAACCCTACTCCAGCACAGGCTTCCCACAGGGTCACAGCCTCCTTTGGGCATCAATCTGCACTGACGCAGAGTCCACCACGGGGTATAGGTAGATATCTGCTCCACCATTAACCTCCATGGGCTGCAGGAGGACAGCCTGCCTCATCATGGTCTTCACTACAGGTTACAGGGGAATCACTGCTCCAGTTCCGGCAACATCCCCCCTCCTTCTTCACTGACCTTGGTGTCTGCAAGGTTGTTTGTCTCACATATTCTCGCTTCTTTCTCTGGCTGTAATTCTTCCTACACAGTAACTTTTTTTCCCTTTCTTAAACTCGTTATCACAGAGGCCCTACCATTGTCGCTGATTGGCTCAGACTTGGCCAGTGGCAGGTCCCTCTTGGAACTGGCTGGCATTGTCTGTATCTGACATAGTGGAAGCTCCTGGCAACTGCTCACAGAAGCCACCCCTGTAGCTCCACTGCTATCAAAACCTTGCCATGCAAACCCAATACAGCAAGTTTTGTGTCTGCACCCAAACACCTATCAGTCTTTAGATCATATTTGCGTAAACAAGTCTGGGGAACACTTTGGAAGGTGATGGAATAACAAATCCTGGAAGCCATTTCCAGGCACATGAAGAATAAGAAACTGATCAGGACTAGTCAGCATGGATTCACAAAGAAGAGAAGTCATGCTCAACCAGCCTCACAACCTACGATGAAATGACTGGCTTGGTAGATATGTAGAGAGCAGTGGCTGCTGCCCACATGACTACCTAGACTTCATTAAGGCTTTTAACACTGTCTCCCTTAAGATCCTCACAGAGAAGCTGCTGAAATATGGGCTAGGTGAGCAGACAGCAAGATAAACCAAAAACTGTCTGAATGGATGGGCCCAGGGGATTGTGATCAGTGGCATGAAGTCTAGTTGCAGGCCAGTAACTAGCAGTGTACCCCAGGAGTCAACACTGGCCCCATGCTGTTCAACATCATTAATGATCTGGATGATGGTGCAGAGTGTACCCTCAGCAAGTTTGCTGATGATATGAAACTGGGAGAAGTGGCTGATACACCAGAGCACTGTGGTGCCATCCAGAGGGACTTTGACAGGCTGGAGAAATAGGCTGACAGGAACCCCAAGAAATTCAACAAAAGGCAGTGCAAAGTCCTACATCTGAGGAGGATCAGCCCCAGGCACGACTATATGCTAGAGGCCTAACAGCTGGAAAGCAGCTTTACAGAAAAGTACCTCGGGATCCTGGTGGACATAAAGTTTAACATAAGCCAGCAATGTGCTCTTCACTCAAAGAAGACCAGCAGTACCCTGGGCTGCATCAGGAGGAGTCTTAACCACACATCAAGGGAAGTGATCCTTCCCCTCTCCTCAGTAGTAGTGAGGCCACCTCTGGAGCAGCATGTCTAGTTCTGGGATCCCCAGTACATGAGAGAGATGGAGTTACTGGAGGGAGTTCAGAGAAATGCCACTAGCATCATGAAGGGACTGGAGCATCTCCCCTAAGAGGAAAGGCTGAGAGAGCTGGGATCATTCAGCCTAGAGAAAAGAAAGCTCCAGGCAGATGCCCAAGCTGTACAAACATCTGAAGGGAAGGTGCAAAGACAACTGAGCCAGATTTTTTCCAGTGGTGTCCACTTACATGGCACAAACTGAAACACAGTAGTGTCCTCCTGAACACCAGGAAACACTTTTTCCCTGTAACTGTGAATGAGCACAGGAATAGGTTGTCCAGGGGTGTTGTGGAGTCTCCATCCCTGGAGATACTCAAAAGCTGTCTGGACATGGTCATGGGCAAGTTTCTCTAGGTGGACCTGCCTAAGCAGGGGGGCTGGTCAAGATGACCTCCAGAGGTCTCTTCCATCCTCAATCATTCTGTGATTCTCTGAATAACATAAAAGGGACTTGTATAACCTGTTTGGTTATATTCTTAATACTAGAGCTTCAATTTCATGCACTTAAAAAGAGCTACAGAAGTTCTGAATTGGATGATGAAAGCAGAAAAGTGCTGGCAAATAAAGGCATTTGAGCTCTAATACTGTATTTAGTCAATATAGAATTTCTTTTTGTTTCTCTCATTTTAAAAATTTAGAGCTAGGGATTTATCCTCTACTAACATTACTGCCTTCACTTTTCTAATCTAGTATTAAATATGTATGCATCATTTCTTATTTAGAGATACTAAGGAATAAAACCTTCAGTATAGGCAGTACCTTTCATCCCAGGGAAATCGCAAATTAGCCCTATACAGGATAGATTTAAGGATTCTGTAAGTGGAAATACTTCTAGAATAAATACAGTGCTGTTTTTGTGAAAGGTCTCTTAATAGTCTAGTTAAAGAATTAACTAAGACTATTGTACCCATTTGAAACTGCCAATAAATTGCTAAACAGAACATAAACGCTCCATGTGTAATTTGGTCAGGTCACTATGAGAAGTATTATAAATATTACAAGCAGGATCATACTCAGAATAACATGTTCTCATAGGTTAGGAAACATCATTTAATAGTTACCCAACCTTAAGAAATGTAAACCTTTAGTAATGACAAGTGTTAAAGAGCATGAATTAATCTGTCACCCAAAAAATAGCAAATTACGTACAGTTCCCTGTCTTCTGCTGGTGAATGTATTAGGTTTTAATATCTGAAGGGAAGAATACCATCTGATATATCACAGCTTCCTGCAAACTATGCCTTTCCATTCAAGTCCTGGGCCAGCTTGACTATCCTGCAAGTATCACAGCGAGCTTGTCCTAAAGTAATCTGGAATAACCTTACTCCTGTACTCTTTTGTTATCTTAAATAAATATGTGTATTAGTTTAAGAAAATGCTATACTGCTCTGATAGCCTCTTATCAAGATGGGACTGGCAGAGACCCTCAATACCTCACAGCACAAACCTCTGTTACTTGAGTAATTAGTGGGGTCTATGAGCATGAGTGCAGGCAAAAGCACTTCAGCTGTAAGACCTGTAAGACACCACACAAGGCGGAAGAGACTGCTGGCACACTGGGTCTGTACACAACAGATGTGCCTCCAGATGATAGCGAAAGAGTCCAAACTTAGTGAAGGGCAGCTGCCATTAAAATCTACCTTTTCATGGGTCTTCGAGAGAGCACAGGATCCCACTGAAAGCCCATTTACTTCAGTAGTACTTCCATGCTCAATGACCCATGTGTCTTAGGAAATACAGAAAGCCTCAATGTCAGAGAATTACCTCAATGCATATGCAAAACAAGGAACATAAAGCACTAATTCTCCAGTGGTTCCACTGTAAGGATAGTTCTCATCATTCCTTTAGCCTCTAGAGAATCAAATGGGAATACTTTCTTTTCCTTATTTTGCGCTTTTTTTTTGTTTTTGTTTTGTTATGATTCTTCTGGAGATGTAAATCATGCTTCCTGTGTTGTTATTTTCCTGTTTCTCCTCTGACAGTTACCCCCAGCTTTGTTCTCTGAGTGACTATAAATAAACTCAGTAAGATCCAATTTGATTTGTTCAAAACCATTAGCTGTATGCAGATTATATATTCAAAGTTTGCCCATTGCCAGTCAAAACAGAAACAAACTGTTTCTTGAGAAAAACAGCTTAGGCATTTGGTCAGTGCCTGAAACTTGATCTTAACTATCTCTAACTCTCATGATAACACTGTACACGCAAAACCAAAGTGAAAGTCGTTGAATACCTAAGACAAAACCGTAGAATCTGATTTCTTTGACAGAAAAGGAAGGGTATTTCCTTGAGGGATATTGCTGCCTCCTAATCAAATAAGTCCTTATACAGACACGTGGGGGCAGTAAATCTTCACTCTCTGTCTTTCTAATTTATGTTTATTCTCTCAAAGCAAGACAAATAAAAAGACTCAAAAAGAAAACTACTACATTATCCGTAGTAATTTTGCATAGAGGATATAGAGTCATGCAGGCTTTATATCGTTGCTAAATCATGCAAACAGTCTCCTTATTTGTAATAACTATACTGAAGGTAGGTGGTCATCTAGTATGAAGTCATCTACTCCAACCCTCCCTGCAATGAGCAGGGACATCTTCAACTAGATCAGGTTGCTCAGAGCCCCATCCAATCTGACCTTGAACGTTTTCAGGGATGGGGAATCTATCATGTCTTTAGGCAACCTGTTCCACTGTTTCACCACCCTCATTGTACAAAATTCCTTGCTTACATCTAGTCTAAATCTACCTCTTTTAGTTTAAAACCATTACCCATTGTACTATCGCTACAGGCCCTGCTAAAAAATTTGTCCCCATCTTTCTTATAAACCTCCTTCAAGTACTGAAAGGCTGCAATAAGGTCTCCCTGAGGCCTTCTCTTCTCCAGGCTGAATAACCCCAACCCTCTCAGTCTATCCTCACAGGAGAGGTGCTCCAGCCCCCTGATCATTTTTGTGGCCCTCCTCTGGACCCGTTCCAGCTGGTCCATGTCCTTCTTGTGCTGAGCACTCCAGAGCTGGACATAGTACTCCAGGTGGGGTCTCACCAGAGCAGAACAGAGGGGCAGAAAAACTTCCCTTGACCTGCTGGCCATGCTTCTTCTGATGCTGGTCAGAATAGATAAAGGAAACTCAGAAAAAAAGAGAGAAGATAGACAAAGGACAGTCCGTTATCGGAGACAGTCAAAACAGCTGAACGAGGCCCTGAGTAACACTTATAGTAAGATGCAGAAGGAAGTCTTGCTTTAAGCAAGGGTTGGACCAAATAACTGTGAAAGATCCCTTCCTATCTCAGTTATCCTATCATTATAATTTAAAGATGCTCTCATAGCTTATACAGAACCTATAAAAATATTAAGATCTGAAGGTTATTCTGATCCAAACATTACAAAAAGACACTGTTGAGAAGACTGCCAAGTCTTAAAGTAACTCCTCAAACATTTCAACAACATAAACTTACTCTCTGTGCAAGGCACTAGGCGCTGCCTGCCTGGGCAGAATCTCTGTAAAAAAGTCCCCAGGGCTCTGGGGACAGTGAACAGCACAGGAGCCACCCTAGGGCTGGCAGTTATAAGGGCCAGCAGCACCTGGTGCTATATGAGTAGGAACACAGCCACTCAATTTCATGCATCTTAGACCACACCTAGATACTCTGTTCTCTGGTTTCGGGTCCCAGTTCAGGAAAGACAGCACCAGGTTTAAACTGAGCCCAGCAGAGGCTCAGCTGGATGCTGCGGGAACTGGAGCACCTGCTCTGCAAGGAGAGCCTGCAGGGTGGGCTTGATTCTGCCTGGAGAAGGGAAGGCTTTAGGGGAACTTCAGCAGTGTCCTGGGCTGCATTAGGAATATTAATGCCAGCAGGCTGAGAGAGGTGATCTTTCCCCTCCACCTCTGGAGCAGCATATCCATTTCTGGGATCCCCAGTACATGAAAGAGAGGGACATATTGGTGATGGAGTCTAGAGAAGGGCCACTAAGATGATGAAGGGACTGGAGAATCTCCCGTAAGAGGAAAGGCTGAGAGAGCTGAGGCTCTTCAGCCTCGAGAAGAGAAGTCTTGGGGACATCTCATTCAGCTGAAGCGAGGGTGCAAAGATGGCAGAGTCACACACTTTCTAGTGGTGTCCACTGGCAGGCAATGGTCACAAACTGAAACACAAGAGGTTCCTCCTGAACATAAGGAAACACTTTTCCCTTGTGAGGGTGAATGAGCACAGGAACAGATTGCCTAGGGATTGTCTCTGTCCTTGAAGATCCTGACAAGTCATCTGGACATGGTCTGGAGCAAGCAGCTCTAGGTGACCCTGCCTGAGCAAGGGGCTTGGACCAGGTGATCTCCAGAGATCCCTGACAACCTCAACCATTCTGTCATCTCTGGGGCTTTCCCACTGGTGACACATGGTAAGTCCTTCTCCCCTGACAGGCCTCAGAGGAACCGAGTCAGGGTGCTCTGCTTGGTCCACGGAAGCCACCAGTGTTCTCTGCCTGCATTGCTGGGCTGCCCATACACGGGCCCTTGTGCTCTCCCACTGCTTGCTTGGGTTTTCTCTGCTTTTCTCCTTCCCTAGCATGACAAAAGCTTAGGCATATTGCATGTCTGTCTTAGCAAGACATGGCATCAGATGCCAAGGAAGCTCTGGAGGAGAGCAGCTCTGCCATGACAGCCAGAGGGAGCCAGCTGCAGCTGGCAGGGCAGTCGGAGGCATCAGAAGACAATCCATGCCCCATCTGTCTGGAGAAGTCAACAATGCAGCCTGTGTGGCCCTGTGCTTCCATCGCTTCTGCTTTGGCTGCATCCAGCAGTGGGCCGAGATGAGACCTGTGTGCCAACTCTGCAGGTGACTTTTTGAATGTGTTCTGCAGGTACTGCCAGCAGATGATGAGGAGGAAGAGGACAAAGCTGGCTCTCCTGCCTGCCGCCAGAGGAACGTGGCCAGGGAAAGGTCCCAAAGCTGACCCCTGCGGCAGCACTATGTCCTCGCCAGATATACCATGAATGATGAGCCGCCCCCAGCTCAGAGGAGGAGACCTGTGGGGAGCAATCAAGTGTCGAGAGGTGACAGAGCTCCATGGTGCCCAAACACCACCTCCCAGTAGGCACAAACCCCACTGAGCGCAGGGGAGCGCATGGTCAGCTCTGGGAATGGAGCCTACATCTGCATCGGCATGCTAGCGCTGCCACCCCTGCACATCTAGGTCTCCTTTTGGAGAGCCCAGTAAACATAGAGTTGCTTTTAACAGGGAGTTTTTGCAAAACCAAAGAATTAAGAACAACACATCGCAGGCAATACCCTCCATCATTGTCCCAACAATGTATGAGAACTTCCTGGAGCTTTCAGCCATGTTATTTAATGTAAGTGCTGCAAGAGAGCAGGCATCGCTCCTACTCTCCCAGCCTCCCCTTCCAAGCACTGGGGCTGGACTGTCCAAGCCCTCTGAGCAGCATCAGTAGCAATCCACAAGCAGGCTGCTATTCAAGGAAAGCATAATTTTTTCACAGGCCTAATGGGTGGAGGAATTTGGCTTGAGAAGCAGTCCTCACGAGTCTGTGTTTTTCACCAGCAGAGACTAGTCTGACATGAACCCAGTAAGAAAGTAAATGACTCTGAAAAGTGGCATTTAAAAGCCTCTCCATTAGAGCTACTGCTGTGAAGGAAGAGCGGCAGCGATGATCATCGGTCCCCTTAGACAGAACTAACATTGGCCATTCACCGGTCAGTTTGCCAGTTCAGGAGGCCCCTAAAGGAGAGAGGGAAATGGATCTTTTCCAGAGACAGACAGAACCAGAGAAGAGGAACAAGAGCATCAGCAGTGTACTGGGAGCCTGCAGCTTGTGCAGAGCCTAAAGACTGCCGAGCAGGGTGCAGAGAGCCAGACCTCATGGGAAGAATCTGCCCACAACCACAGAGAAATAAACAGAGCTTGGAAAAAGACAGAAAGCCACCAAGTTGCTTGAAACCTTGCTGGAAAGCAAGTACTTGTCCTGCAAGGACACAATAGGCAGAAGGGAAGTTATATAACCTCTTTTGATTTCTGTTCTCATTTACTCACTTTGAATTTTCTTATTGCCATGTCTATAACAGAAGCTAACGAATTTAATTTATGATCTAATAAAAACTGGTTTTAAATCTCAATGCCTTTTCATTTTCTTTGGGGAGGTTATTAGAAGAACATGGAGGCAGATCCACCTCATAGCACTGTTGAGTGTGGGAGACTGGACTCAATGTGCAAATATATTTAGGCCAGATTTCTCAGATGTTGCTATTTGAGCTCAAGCACCTAGCAATCTGTAGATAAACTACTGAGTTTTTTGGCATCTCTAAAGCCAGTCACACTAGGATCTAAAGTTGTTTTTGTAAGAATTTTGTGAATATTTTTAAAAAGTGAAAGGTTTTTGTTTTTGTTTTTTTTTTTTTTTTTAATTTCCACAAAACGTGACTTTTCCATGATGTTGAAAACTGCTTCAACTGTAGACTCTACCATCATTTCTCAGAGTTGTCCCGGAAAAGCAAATGACTAGGGCACTGGCCTGAGATTCAGCTGATCTAGAATCGTCTACTGATTTTCAGACATATCCTGTGACGAGGTCATAGCAGTTAATTGACTTTAACCTTTGGTTGTCCACTTATAAAGTGGAAATAAATGCTACTTCACAATTGTTCCAGCAGATAGGAAGAAAAATCTACTAGCACTAGTAAGGTAATCAGACAATACTCAAAGAACACCTTCGAAAGCACTGGAAGAAAAGTAGTTGTTTCTACTATGCAATTTGGAAGGTGAACAGTAATTACGACCTGACACTGTGTATCAGACAACAATACATTGTAGACCAGTTGCTTCATTCAGTGAGTAGGACTGCTCTTTGTAGTACCGTGTCATAGGGTTTCTTCATGAATAATAACTGCCATAAATAAAATATTTCACAATCCATACACACAGGCAAAGGAAAACAGTTACCCTTAAAGATGATCAAATGACAAGGAGTACAGAAATTCTCATATATTCAGAGGGAACTTCTGTATATTGTCATGTGATAGAAGAGATGCCATCAAGTATCTGACTCACTTCAACCAGAATCCCACATGGATTCCTCCAGCACACATGCACCAGCTGCATGGATGAACGCTAACAGAAGTTCACAGACTAAAGGCAGTAACAAGATTCTGAACCCATAGGTTAGGTGTGTGTCACAAACCAGAAGGAGAAAGTAGGACCAGCTTTTCCAGGTAGCATATGTACTTCTTCACAAACCAGACCCAACCCAGCCATACTTTCTCTTATCTGTCAACAAATCATCTACTATGCAAGATCACCATGCTGATGAAGCACTTCAAATTGATGTGAGACAATACAGAATGAAGATCCCATTTATGCCATATTACACTGGTATTATAGAGTTTTGGGGAGTATGTTGTGCTTTCCTTTTATGATGGACAAGGATAGTCTTCATAACCATGATACTTAAAGCTTCTCATGCATCAGCCCTCTATAAATAGCAAGTAATTAATGCTCACTATCTGCATATTCTATAGAATATATTTCTTCCTGAATATATACATACCATGAAAGAAAAACTAAGAAGAAAATAGTGTTTGTTTTCCTGTTTTTCTATCAGTTCTGTGAGTATTACATTTAGTATTTGACAGTTTTTTTAATGGTTACATTTAAAATATTCACAATGAACATACGCTGTTGCAAATAAACAGATTAAAATTCTAGAAAGGTCTTACTTATGTATATAACCAGATAAATAGGCTATCTATTAAGTTGGACATCTGTGATGCTTGACACTACAAGAAAAACATTTATAAATTTCCATAGCAAGTATAACAGTTACCATGATTAATGCTAAAAATGTAGTGTGCACTATTAATTTATTATCATATAGTTGCTCAGAACAGCTTTAAAATCTTTTTGTTGATTTTGATATTCCCCAGAAGTTAAGATACTGTCCATCAGGTTTAGCAATTTTTCGGAAAAAAATGAGTTTAAAGAACAGGGAGAGTTGGTGAGACAACAGGTAAGTGTCTACATCCCTACATGTGTTCTATAGCTAACGGTCCACACTGACCAAAGTTACCCCAGTTTACTGCTCTTAAAGACACCAAGTTCGTTAGATCCCAAGTTTAATAGCTCCAGGCATTATACGTTTAATCGCGACAATAACAGAACATAAACCTCAGATTATTTTCTATTCCCAGAAATTCAACTGTTCCAAAATTTTTAATACGGATTTCTGTATCCAATACATAAGGTATTTTTGACAAAGAATGATTTTTTGTCTTTCTTATGGTTGGTTAACTGGGATAGACAAACCAAATCAGGCAAGAAAACTACTCAGCTTACTTTGTTGCCTTTTGACACATACCAATAGATTAGATCAGTGAAAAGAAAGCTTGCACTGGTGTATTCATGCACAACAGCTGCAGCAAATTTGAGATTTTATAATAATAAGCATAACAAATACTGGCCACAAGCCTGATTTCTGCTCACGCAACCACTCCCACACAACCCTTTCTCCACTTCTGCTGAGCTTCTGTTCTTAATAAACCTGCGGTAAATGCATACTTGCAGACCACCTATGAATGCCACTAAAAGGCAATGCTGTACTAGCAATACATAACATTCAAGTCATGCATTTGACTCATCAACGTCCCATACATATTACAACTTTAGGAAATGTATTTCCAAAACGTAATTTTTTATCCCTGTTGGTACCACTTTGAAATTGATTGGGGAAAACCTCTACATCTTATTTTTAAAGTCTCCAGTGTAACATGAGAGGTCCATCTGTCCATTGTCGTTCCCCCGCCCCCCTTCCACCCTTTTTAATTTTATTTTAAAAAGAATCCCAAATTTAGAATACCACCTTTGAAAATCTTGTTTATTTCAACTCTGTTTTTTTCCATAATAGGACAGGCTTGGGTGATCACACACACTGTAAATTACACTTAACAATTGGTGAATACACAGTTTTACAATCAAATCCTTTTAGTATTTCCACATGAATTAAATACATTCATACATGCTTCTGTGATTTCTTTTTAGATGGTTACATTTTCATGAACTAAAAAACCCAAGAGAGCTTGGGGAGAGAAAGAATCTAAAAATCTTGCAATCTGATGCACAGCAGCAGCATATACATCTGCTTCACAGGTCCCTCAAGTTCCCAGGAAATCTGAATTCCTTCCTCAGGGCCCTCCTGGGTCATTTTCCCTGGCAGCCCACCAAAGGCTTCAAACTGACCTATCATGATGATTCCATAGAAGCCATCTTCCTTTCTGCTAACCCAATCCTTCATTTCTTGGCATTATCCTCCTATTATCATCTAAGAACAGTGCAATTTCTGAAGCTTTTACCTGTTGCTTCTCTGACTGATAGCTGATCTATATTATGGCCTTTACAAGCTGACCACAAGAGTCACCTCTGTTAGGGACAGCTATATGCTCTCCTTTTTATTCTGTACTTGCACAGGTACGTTGCCATTGCTGTCATTTAGGTAACCTTCAATGCAGTTACATCCATATTAAAAAACCCTACTGTTTAATTAAACTTACTATTCAACAAGCACTGTTTCTAATCTTGGTAACACTGCAGTCTGGGCTCAGTCTCTTTCGCTTCTCTAAGAGACCACCTTATAAGCAATTGCATGTTTTCAGAAAACTGAACATGAACCTCAGTCCATCATGTCTTCCTCTGCCAGCTATAAAGCAAGCTTCAAATGTATGCAAATCATCACCACATACTAAAGATTATGGTTTTTTGGCAGGGGGAAAGAAAGCTTCATGCTCTGATCTGTGTAGTTATTGGAGTTTTACACTTTTGTTCTTAGGAGGACTCCCCTTCCTCCCCTTTATTGGCACTGTAACTGTGGAAGCAGAGGTTAATCAATCTTCTCAAACACGGTCACATATAAGACCAGATTCTCAGTTCTTGTACTGAAATCTTGCAAGTTCAAAGGGAAAAAGACATTTTGTTCAAAGGCCACAAGCAGTTTGAAACAGACAATATACTCTGTCTTAAGAAGTGGGATTAGAAAGTCTTGAGGTGGTTCTCATACTGTTCCTTATAGCAACAGAAAAGGTTCAGAAATATCAGGAAAGCAAGAGTAGAATGGCCAGGTGAAGGCTCTGTGTCCTAGACACATCTCAGGGTGTGGACAAGGAAACAGAACAGATGTGCCCATGACAATTACAGAGTCAGATTTTATTTAAGCTGCAACTAAAATGATGTTTTAAAACACTAATAAGGAGACAGAACATAAAACTGACACTCACATTTTGTGTCTGTGTTGGTAAACAGAACCCTTCCCCCATCTTGTTGCCAGTCCAGGAGCCGTATGGTAGAGTAGCAATAGCTCCTTTCAAAGCCCCAGGAAAGTCCCTTCTCCACCTTCAGCAAGACCCTGGTGCCTGTGGCTCCAGCTCCCCCGCACAGTCCCTGTCTTCTGCCCATTGCTTTTCTGCCCATCTTACCCTGTGCTCTCAAAAGCACTCCCTGGTGACTGTGTGGTCACCCCCAAGCTACCCCACTCCAATGATTACATGACCCAGTGGCCAGACTCTGGTGACAAATGATCTTAAACTGCCTTGGCTGGAGTAGTACTTTAGTAACTTGACACTAGTATACTTTGTCTTCATGTAACACCACTGAGGGTTTTTTTTGGGATAGATGTCACATGTTTAATAGTTTGGGGTTTTTTTTTGGTGGGGAGAGTGTTTTTGATTCCTGTTATGCCTTCTGAAGGGCATTTCACAAAACATTTGTAACAAAATTTTCTCCATTCTCTATTCTAACCACCTTGGTTTGTTCTTTCTTTATTATTGCACTGAATCTGATCTAACTCCATCAATGTACAGAATCCTTCATCTTTCAGCTTCATGTTTTATTTAAGTTGCTTGCACGTATTTGTTTAAAGCCCAAACATTTTTTCCACACAGTACTTTTAATACAATATGTATGTCCAGAGTCAGACATTTCCCTAACTGCTTGATAAACTCTCTTACCAGTCTATAAATGTATTTTTACCCCACCTCTCACAGCCTGTGCTTACAAACAAAGCTTCTCTGTCATCTCCTGGAAGAGTCTGGAGCAATGTTCAGAGATATATCATGAAAACTGGGTCACGGCTGACAGGCTAACCAAATGTTATTGTCCCAGAGCAGAGACAGTTCCAAAATTAAAATTTTGAACTAAACATCAAAGTAGTATCACAGCTTTCATGCTACATCCTCTTAGAAGGCACCAAGCATTGCAGCTGCAGCATACATCCAGTCTAATGCACCGGCTTCAGGAGAACTTGTGTTCCTATCAGACCCTTGGGAAACACCCCCTAGCACTCCCCTGTGAATAACCCATTATCTTGCACAAAGAAGGTGACTCTCTATTCACATCGTAGATTAGAGGCTATCTGTTCACATTATCACAGAGATAGCATCAGAGTACATGAATGATGTCCACTTTTGTCAATAGTAATCCACAATAGTAAATAGATGTTGAAACCTTTGTTTTTGAAGTGACACGCAATTGTCAGTGCAAGATCCACATCAAATGAAAACTGCTGATAACATATCAGATTAAATAATTTAAAACATTATTGAAGTTATTAGTATGATAATTTGTATTATCTGTTCACTCAAAGGAAAAAAAATCATTCCATAATTTCTGCATTAAAAAAGCATCTTTGAAAAAATGCAGCGCAGACAGTAAAAGTGAAGTTACTAAACACAGGCATTCCTAAGAGGAAAAACAGTTCTAGAGAAAGGTGACAATTAGAAAGTGGAAAGTTGTCATCCACAAATGTCAGGTCTGACATGGAAAAGCTTAGGGGCTGAGGAACACATTATTTGCACACGAATAAATGTGAGCAAACGCTACTATAGATTTTCATGGTATTTTACCAAGACTTCTATTCTACCCAAGATGAAGAAGATAGGTGTTAATCTGGAAAAGGAATAGATAAGTAGGGTGTCAGAATATAACAAATTAAAACCAGAAATTTTCTTCAGATCTATGATTTTCTGATCTAGTTCCCACTCGCACACACATTACAAGTACATTAGAGTCAAATGCAATCTTCTAGTGAAGAAGATTAGGTTAAAATGCAAACTTAAAGAAATCTGTTGCTCCCTGAATTCAGAGTATTAGAGTTAGGGACTGGATGATCTTAAAGGTCTTTTCCAACATAAATTACTATGATTTCACTTGGAAAACATCACCTCTTTGCACTGCATTTGTGAGCGTATTTCTACAACTGCACTGGTATAAATCCAGAAATTAATGTCTCAGAGCTGCAGGATAAGTACAAAGCCTCAAATCAACCTGATATATTTTCTGATCAAACTGAAGATCTGCCACCTGACAACAAAATGAGCTATTTCTCACATTGCTAGAAAAGCCTGCAGGAGCCTTGCCAGCTGGTGCAAAGCAATCACTGTAACATCCTAGAAAAAACTGCTGTCAAGTACCTTACGTCTTGAGATGCGAGAGAGTGCACCAGGATCTACTAGAGTGACATTTCATTGTCTGATGAAGAGGAACAAGACATCTGAGTCAGCTTCTGGAATGATTCAATACCATCAGGACAGGGACCACTGGTCCAGCCCAAAACACAATTCTCTCTTCTCTCTTTTTTTTTCTTTTTCTTTTATCTATGAATACTATGTTTTTGAGCAGCCATGATATTTGAACTATATCAGCTTCCTGTGCTAATAAGCCAGGGGAAAGATGATACTTTAAAAAAAAAGTCCACCAGCTGATCCCAGGTTTTGAAAATTCACCAGGTAAACAAGAGCATTACATTGAGAAGGTGAAATTAGAACCAGCCATCTATATTGTACACTTTTTTTTACATTCAGCAAAGTAAAAAAAAAAAAAAGGCAGAGGATAAGGTTGTTGTTAAGCATATGTGCAAAAGGTTCAGGTTCAGTACTGTTGCTTGATTATCTGAGACATAAAGCCATCAAAAGGCCACAGCTGAAAACCACACAGATAGTTTGTGAGCAAAGAAAAACTTTGGAAGGACAGGTAGTCTTTCCTCACACCTATGGGCTTTTCATACTTATATATATATATATATATATATATACATACACACACACTGTGAAGAATCACAGAATCATTCAGGTTGGAAAAGACCTTTGAGATCATCGAGTCCAACCACCAACGCTACTCTACCAGGCACACCCCTAAACCATATTTCCAAACACCACATCTAAATAACCTTTAAACACATTAAGGGATGGTGACTCAACCACCTCTCTGGGCAGCTTATTCCAATGCTTGACAACTCTTTCAGTAAAATAATTTTTCCTAATGTCAACCCTAAACCTACCCTTGTGCAGCTTGAGTCTGTTCCATCTTGTTCTACTATTAATTACCTGTGAGAAGAGACCAGCACCTACCTCTGTACAGTGCCCTCTCAGGTAGTTGTAGAAAGCAATAAGGTCTCCCCTCAGTCGCCCTTTCTTAAGACTAAATAGCCCCAGTTCCCTCAGCCGCTCTTCATAAGACTTACTCTCTAGGCCTTTCACCAGATTTGTTGCCCTTCTCTGCACTCTCTCCAGCACCTCAATGTCTTTCTTGTACTGAGGGGCCCAAAACTGAACACAGTACTTGAGGTGTGGCCTCACCAATGCTGAGTACAGGGGTACGATCACCTCCCTACTCCTGCTGGCCACACTATTCCTGATACAGACCAGGATGCTGTTGGCTTTTTTGGCCACCTGGGCACACTGCCGGCTCATATTAAGACACTTGTCAACCAGCACCCCCAGGTCCTTTTCTGCTGGGCAGCTTTCCAGCTACTCCTCCCCAAGCCCGTAGCGCTGCACGGGGTTGTTGTGACCCAAGTGCAGGACCCGGCACTTGGCTTTGTTGAAGCTCATACAGTTGGCCTCAGCCCATCGATCCAGCCTGTCCAAGTCCTTCTGCAGAGCCTCCTACCCTCAAGCCAATCAACACTCCCACCCAACTTGGTGTCATCTGCAAACTTACTAAGGATGCATTCTATCCCTTCATCGAGATCATTGATAAATACGTTAAACAGAAGTGGCCCTAGTACTGACCCCTGCACAACATCACTTGTGACCAGCCGCCGGCTGGATTTAACTCCATTGATCACCACTCTCTGGGCCCAGCTGTCCAGCCAGTGTTCTACCAGCAGAGCATATGCTCATCCAAGCCATGAGCAGCCAGTTTCTTCACTAGAATTCTGTGGGAAACAGTGTCAAAGGCTTTACGGAGGTCAAAGCAAACAATATCCACAGCCTTTCCCTTATCCGTCAGGTGGTACCTTGTCATAGAAGAAGATCAGGTTCATTAAGCAGGACCTGCCTTTCATAAACCCATGCTGACTGGGCCCAACCACCTGGTTGTTCTGTAAATGACTCGCGGTGGCACTCAAGATGATCTGCTCCATGACCTTGCCTGGCACTGAGGTCAGACTGACAGGTCTGTAGTTTCCCAGATCCTCCTTTTGGTCTTTCTTGTAGATGGGTGTCACATTTGCTATTCTTCAGTTCCACTGGGACCTCCCCAGTTAGCCAGGACTTCTGGTAGATGATGGAAAGAGGCTTGGTGAGCACATCTGCCAGCTCTTTCAGTACTCTGGGATGTAGCCCATCTGACCCCACAGACTTGTGTGCATCTAAGTGGTGTAGCAGGTCACTGACCGCTTCCTCTTTAATTGTGAAAGCCACATTCTGCCCCTCCTCCCTGTCTTCCAGCTCAAGGGGCTGGGTGTCTAGGGAACAACTTGTTCTACTACTAGACTGAGGCAAAGAAGGCATTGAGCACCTCAGCCTTTTCCTCATCCTGTGTCACTGTGTTTCCCCCTCTATCTAGTAAAGGAGGAAGATTTTCCCTAGCCCTCCTTTTGTTGTTGATGTATTTATAGAAATATTTTTTGTTGTCCTTAACAGCTGTAACTAGTTTAAGTTCTAAGTGGTCTTTGGCTCTCCTAATTTTCTCCCTGCATAGCCTCACTACTTCTTTACAGCCCTCATGAGAGACCTGCCCTGTCTTCCAAAGGTCATAAATTCTCCTTTGGTTCCTGAGGTCATGCCAAAGGTCCCTATTCAGCCAGGCCTGCCTTCTTCCCCGCCGACTTGTTTTTCGGCACACGGGACAGCCTGCTCTTGTGCCTTTAAGGCTTCCTTCTTGAAGTATGTCCAAACTTACTGGACACCTTTACCCTTCAGGGCTGCCTTCCAAGGGACTTTGTCAATCAGTCTCCTGAACAGGCCAAAGTCTGCCCTCTGAAAGTCCGAGATGGCAGTTTTACTGACCCCCCTCCTTACTTCCCCAAGCATTGAAAACTTTATCATTTCATGATTGTTGTGCCCTACACAGCCTCCAACCTTTACTTCCCCCACAAGACCTTCTCTGTTGACAAGGAGCAGGTCCAGGAGGGCACCTTCCCTGATTGGCTCCCTTACCAGTTGTGTCAGGAAGTTATCTTCCACACACTCCAGGAACCTCTGGGACTGTCCTCTCTGCTGTATTGTATTTCCAGCAGATATCTGGAAAATTAAAGGCCCTCTATGGGAACAAGTGGTAATGATCATGAAACTTTCCCCAGTTGCTTATAAAATATTCCATCCACCTCTTCATCCTGGTTGGGTGGTCTGTAACAGATTCCCACCACAATATCAGCCTTGTTTGTCTTTCCTCTGATTCTTACCCATAGTCACTTGACCTTATCATCACTGTCATTAATTTGTGTGCATTCATATGTTTCCCTAATATAGAGGGCCACTCCACCACCTCTTCTTCCTCGCCTATACCTTCTGAAAAGTTGGTAGCCATTGATTGCAGTACTCTGGTTGTGGGAGTCATTCCACCAGGTTTCTGTGATGGCAGCTATATCTAGATAGTTTTCTTGCTGCAGAATGGTCTCCAACTCCTCCTGTTCATTGCCCATGCTGCGTGTGTTACTATAGATGCACTTCAGCTGGGCTAATGATCCTGCCACACTTTTGGGAGGAGAAGCCCTAACTGCTAGCTGACCATTCTCAGCTGCTTCCACGGTAACTAACTTACCAACAAGCCTGGTGGTTTTGCTGCTGCATGGGTCACCATCCTCCACCTCAAATGAGATGTCAGACTGAAAGAACACACCAGTGTACCAACCCATGAGCACTGATATGCCGCTGTAATGGGTCTGCCTGAGATGCAGCCCTCATCGTGCTGTGCAGTGGTAGTTAGATAACACACCAGTGTTTTGACTACTGCTGAGTAGGGCTCACACAGCATCAAGGCTGTTTCCTCAACATTTCCCCAGTAGGCTGGGGGTGGGTAAAAACTTGGGAGGGGATACAGCCAGGACAGCTGACCCAAACTTACCAAAGGGATATTCCATACCACATGACGTCTGCTCAGCAATATAAGCTGGGGAAAACAGGAAGAAGGGGGGGACATTCATTTCGCGTTTGTCGTCCGGAGCAACCGCTACACGTACCGGAGCCCCACTTCCCAGAAAGTGGCTGGACATCACCTACTGATGGGAAGTGGAGAATAAGATCTTTTGGTTTGCTTTTGCTTCCACGCGTGGCTTTTGCCCCATTAAACTGTCTTTATCTGACCCACGTGCCCATTGTTATATTTTCTCTCCCCTGTCCAGCTGAGGGGGTGAGAGTGATAGAGTGGGTTTGGTGGGTACTTGGCATCTGGCCAGGGCCAAACCACCACAGCCGCATCCAGTCTCCTCTCTGGCAAGCCTGGTTTCATCCCCATCCCCCTTCGAAGCTAGTTTAAACCTCTTCCTATAAGCCCTGCTAGATCTTGTCCCAGGATCCTTTTCCCCCTTTGAGGCAAGTTAACCCCATCTATGGCTAGCAGGCCAGGTGTCTTATATACCGACCCATGGTCAAAGAACCCAAAGTTCTGCTGGCTCAAAGCCAAGAATTCGTCTGATGGCTCTTCCTGACAAAACCCTCATCAGTCCCTGAAACCTGTGGGATAGAGGGGAACACTACTTGTGCTCCCAATCCCTTAACCAGCTGACCCAGGGCCCTGAAGTCTCTCTTCATTGCCTGTGGACTTCTTGATTTAAGTTCATCACTACCTACTTGAAAAATTAATAATGGGTAGTAATCTGAGGGATGAACCAGGGGAGGAAGTTTCTTTTTTACTTCCTTGACCCTGGCCCCAGGGAGGCAGCGGACTTCCCTACGAAGTGGGTCCAGTCTGCAAATACAGCCTTCCATTCCCTTCAAAAGCGAGTCCCCTATGACAAGCATGCACCTTTTATTCTTTATTTAGGCTGTTTTGATACGAGGCTTAGATTGACTTAGTACTGGTGACACCACTAACTAGGTGAACCTTTGTTCTTGTTGGTGTTTGATTTTCTCTGTAGAGTAGCGTATCTATTTTGCAAGGGCACCTGGGGGCATGTGGTAGCTACTGGTGTGTCACGCCTGCCGCACCTGTCAGGAACTTGTCACCACTGATCCGTATCCTCTAAGTCATCCCATTCAGCAAGATGGAGAGAGGATAAGGAACCCTCTGTGTCCTTAGCACTGTGTGCCTGTTGGGACTGTTCCAAGGAACGCAGAGTCTGACTCCCCCAGTCTATCTCCCTCTCACACTTCCTTATAGTCCTCAGCCTTTCGACCTCCTCTTTCAGCTCAGCCACAAGGCTGAGCAGATGATTCACTTGCTCACATCTAACACAGGTATTGTCCCTGCAGTCCTCCATTGCAAATGCAAGGCTTCGGCACTCTCTGCAGCTGGAGGCCCAGACACCTACATGTTTCCATGGGACGTCTGTCTGGGTCACATTTCTTTTGAGTACAGGTTTTGGCCAGGTTGCAACCATGGCTGGTCCTGACAGCATGACTAACTGCACAGACTCCCAGGACATGCCCAGATGACTCACCATGCCCCTTCTTGTCTGGCCTTGACCGAAGGTACCTGCGCTCCCTGAGTGGCTGAAATAGCCCGCTGCGGCTGCGTCTCTGCCCATGCCTCACCTGCCTCTCTTGCAAGAGCTGCCGGCTTGGTGAGGGGGTCACTCCACTGGCTGCATGTCTCCCAGTTTCGGGGAAAAAGACCCTGTGCAATGAGGACAGTCTGGCTCCGGAGGCTGACCCCAGCAACTGATCCAAGAAGACCTACGTGACTGTGAAGAACAAAATATAGATAAAATAATTTACATTTCTTTGCTCCAAATGAGATTAATTACATAAACATGATAATTGCAAAATAAATGTTTCACTTCTGATTTTCAACGCAATTATGTACAATTAGCAGCAAGGTAAAATTTAATTAAATATTTTTTAAAGCAGCACAGGTTTTTTGCTAATTCATTTCTCATCACTTGGTGACAAAAATAAAAAAAATCAGCTAGTGCTACTGTGAAAAGTTACTTAAATCTCAAAACATTATTAAGAACAGGTAAAAAAGTAAACAGAAACTAAGGAGAAGGACTGGATTAATGTTTTCTGGCTGAAATATTTTCATTTTCAAACACAACATTACCATCTCCTCGAAACCTTAAAAGTGGTAAAGGAGGAAAATATCACTTTGGTGAAGTTGGAATTTCCTAGTTTGACATTAAAACTCTTGGCTCTCTTGAATTTCAGGCATCCTTTCAAAAAAAAAAAAATTCTTCTATATAAGAAAATAAACATTAAAACTAAATTGATATTTAACTGCCTCAGATGTTTTAATGTGAAATTTTTAAAATTCAGTTTTATGAGAAATTTTAATAATAACAGATTTTTCTATAAAATCAAAACCCCAGTATGATGTCTTATCAACAAAGTATCCAGTATCTGAGTATTTAGCTCTCCCAGTTAGAGGTGGCTTTTATTTCCACCTATTTCCTCAAAAAAACATTTGGTTTTCTTAGTCTTCAGTCTTCCAGTGGATGTGCTACTTTCTTGCAATGAATAAATTATCTTAATTTGCAACAGTTATTATTTCATTGCTTAAGAAACCCTAGAAAAATACCTTATACATAAAATCAGGTAAAACAACACAAATTTCAAAAGTTGGACTTTTGGTTTTTACATTGGATCATAGATTATTGGTCCCATCAGCATTCTCTACAGCCAAGTTCAGGACAATATTTTTAATCACTTTTGAGTAATTCAGTCATTTCTCACGTAATCAGAAGAGATAAGCTCATCAGAAATTAAGGAAAAATCACATAGTACTTTCTACAGGGTCAGTGAAAGGGTGTCTATGTTTAGCCTGTACCTGGGGTTAAACTAAAGGAGTTGCTCTATCACTCGAGGACATCTCACCAGCTGGGAAGGAGGATCGGGTAAAGGAGGGGAGACCTGTAGGTTGAAGTGAAAACAGATGTAATGAAACAGCACTAAAACTACAAAAATATACAAAGTTATACTCAATACAATGGGGGTGCAGCAGTCACAACCAACAGGACAGCAGGCCTCAGGAGCAAAGAGAAGCACGCCCTCCTTGTTTTCAGCCAACTTCCCCTTTCCATAGTATGATACTGAATACACCTGTTAGTGAACTGGGGTCAGCTGCCCTGGCTTTTGCCCTCCGAGCCAAAGCACCTGGACAGCTTGGGTCTGCCAACAGCCTGCCTACCATGGCTGGCCTAAGATTCTACCTCAGCAAAACCAGGACAGAGGTCTTAGTAATGTCCCAAGCATATGCTGCTGTACTAATAGTTGCTGCATCAGTTTCTTTAAAATTGAAAGCTGATCTGGCACAGACCCAGTTTCCAGAGCACTAACATCTCTAGAGAAGTAACTCTGGCCCTGAACATAAAAAACCACACAAGCACCTATTCAGAGAGACAGAAAGAAGCTGTTACAGAAAGGTTTCCACAAAAATACTGCAGCTGTTCAGATATATAACCTCCTAGAGCTTCCTTAATTTCATTAGTAATTTTTTCTCTCCTTGACATTTTGAAGGCTGAGAATGGAATAAAGAATAGATATTTCATCATTACGTTTAAGATTACTATTCTAGTTACTCTTGGAATTTTGAAAAAAAAATTATGAAAAAAGCAGCAAAAAAATCATTAAGGACACCACTTACATTGAAATGCCCTGCTAAGTACATCAAGCCAACTGCAAATACATTTCCAGTTTGGGGTTACTGCTAGGAGTGGTTTCTAGTAGGCTGAAAATAATGTCTTGTTGAATTATGTTTGGGGTTTTTGGTTATTTTTTTATTTTTTATTTCTTAATATATTCAGGTTTTATACCTACAAAATTTTAATGGCATATTTCAAGATGTCAGAAAATGTGACATAGGTCAGCAA
The DNA here is from genome assembly GCF_034619465.1 of Leptosomus discolor. Lineage (NCBI taxonomy): Eukaryota > Metazoa > Chordata > Aves > Leptosomiformes > Leptosomidae > Leptosomus > Leptosomus discolor. Next base: position 76,115,954 of record NC_141419.1, read on the forward strand.
CAAAATTATTCCAGCAAGCAGATCAAGGCCTGGCTTTGACTTAGTGATCAAAGCAGCCTGCTGAGGAGAGCAGATCACCAACTGACAGCAAGATGCTTCAACAGCCTGATTCCTTTAAATGTCATTGTACTTCTACCAACTCCTTAAAACTGACAGACATCAAAATTGATCACAACAAACAGATAGGCTTCAGTCCTCCAAAACTTTATTAACCATATATACTATTTTATATAACCAGTAATTTATTTAAGGAAGAATAACTAAAAATGTTTTAATGGCCAGACTCTTCTAACACTGAGTAGAGGCAGTTTCCCTTCCTTTCCTCCGCTGCCTTACAGCAAAATAATAAAGTAGGTAGGAATAATGGTAATTACAAAGCTACAGAGATGATCCACAGGCATATAAAACCGGGGCAAGAAGTCAGTTCTTAACTGTAAGTCAAGAGCTGTAGAAAGAAAATGGTAGCTGTTTTCTAGCTACCATTAGAGAGGGACTTGTGGCAAGTTACACCCATAGAGTCAGTTCCAGGTTTACCCCTTTGCAGCATGTAATTCTTGTTGAAAGAGGACACTCAAAAAACCTGCTACACTCGCTAGTCTCCAACAGCCAGGTGGGTGATGAACCTAGTCTTTTCTCTCATTCCACAACACTTGCAGGTTCAGAGACAACCAGGTTTCCCCAGGAAAAATCCAAACTTATGATCTTTACTTGTAATAGCCTACTTTAACAAACAGAGAAACGCTTTAAAAGGAACAAGGAAGAAGGAAAGAATCAGAAGACCAGCAGGAAATAAAATATTAAATCACCACCTCCCTGACTGTAGGATTAGGTTCTGATGCTTGCACTGTTGAAAGGCTGTCAGACAGAGATACAGCCATGTTTTTTTAATATGAACTCTTTCATCTCAGTGCATACAGACACTCAGGATCTGGGCTCCTCTTACACTTACTTCACGGCTGGCATAATAGGGCTTCAGTTTTCCTTTTCACAATGATGACTCCCAAATCTATGTCAACTTTTCTAAGTATTATTTCAGTGTACCCTTTGACATCTTATTCGAGATTCTACCACATGTTTTCTTCAAATATATTTCCTCAAAGACCATAGGATAATCTAAGGAAAACAGCAAATATAATTTAAAAATATCTGCAGCTATTACATTTACCACATTTAAGCTTAGATCTAGAGAACTTTTTTTGTTAACCTAACTATATAAATTATTTCATATTAAACTTTTCTGTAGAAACTGGTACATTTAATAAGAATTTAATTTTTGGATATTCTTCCTTCTGTAGGGAAGGGTTTTGAATCTGAGGAAATTAAGAATTTATCACCAACATAATCGAAATTCTTCGTTAAAAATGACATACTCTGAATACAGCCTAGACTGTGAATTATCCAACAGATTGTCTTTTACCAAACAGTTTAATTTTTGGTAGGTTGAGTCTTGGTCAATTAATTGCAGTCTCCTATAACCAACACTATTCGTTCAGTTTATCAAGCCAAATAAGCATGCAGAAATTGTTTTAAGTAAACTACTATCAATACCAATGTAAATTCATCCAGAATAACTCTAGTGTGTAGACGGTGCTTTATTTGGGTGCTTCTCATCACCCAAGAATAATACCCAAGTAACTAGTACACTGGGCTGCTTACTGTTTGAAGTTACTATTCTGGTTTCCCAGGAAAACGAATTTTGTGCAAATGTGTGCCCAAGATCCTGTGATAATCTTTGAACACTCTGGCCAAGTTCAGCCACAGCTGATGGAAAAAGTAACAAACTCACAAAAATTCTGTGAAAACCAGTCTTCCAGTACTCCTGCAGAGGGAAAACTGTTCAGCTCATTTCTCATCTAATATCAGATAACCTAAATGGGAGGAAAAGCTTAGGTGCTGCCTCAGCCATAGGAAAAGCTTTGTTCAGACGTCACACTTCAACATGTTAACCTTTAATTCATAAGAAACAGGGCTTACTAGAGACCAGTGTTCACAGAACCTTTTATTTCTTTTCCTTTCTCTGGATACCAGAAGGAAGTTTTATTCACTGATTTGGAAGACAGGGTAAAAGAACAGTAGATTAATGACATCTGCTTCATGCACACAATAGTTGAGCACTTCCTTATGCAGATTTACCCAAAGTTGTCTTTCTGACAGTACCCTGCTTATCTGTCAAGGTATTAGAGACTTAAGTTAAAAGGTTCAATATTATCTTCAGCAATTTTTCATTCATTGCCTGGAATTTCTTTTCAAGATTTCAGAATATAACTTTTCCAGGTGCCTTGATACTACAGATTTTTCTCAATTAACAGGCATCTTTGTGTTGTTTTGTTTAATGAAGAGGCCAGTCAGCCCTCAGAAGTGTTGTACAACACATCCATCCATTTGCAGTGTTCATCAAGCCTAATAAGATTTATCGTATCTGCATCTTACAGTCATTTGGGGCTTTGTTCCCCAGTTTGTCTCATTTGTCTTGTAATCACAGAACAGTTGAAAAGTCAAATATTTGTACTTAAATCTGTCCTAACTAGGGAAAAAAAAAATCATACTGTGCAACAACGTGAAATTTCATGGTCTTCTTTAGTTAACAAACAATTAATATTTTAGGATTTTCTCAGGAAAGCTCTTATTTCACACTACTACTGATAAACTTCAACAAGAGATCTGGAAGTGCATAATGCTTAAAAGTACTTTCTATAATCCTCACTCTTTAAGATGGGGATTTCCCTTTTTTATCAGAGAAGGTAAGTTTTCTTGCACATCAGTACTTTGGAGGCTTTCAAAATGTAAGAGTTCAGAACTGGATTGGTTCTGCCTGACGAAAAGTTCCATGCAGAGCAAATGCCATGTTGTGAGACTTCCCCCCCGTTAGTTCTCAATACTCTTTTCTTTCTTGTTTTAAGGGTAACAATCAGGGGAAAGGCCAACAAGGCACATATCATGGTGAGAGTCTGTTATAGACCACCCAACCAGGATGAAGAGGCAGATGAAACATTCTATAAGTGGCTGGGAGAAGTCTCACAACTGCTACCTCTTGTGGGGGGACTTCAACTTACCACATGTCTGCTGGAAATACAATACTGCAGAGGAGAAACCGTCTCGGATGTTCCCGGAGTGTGCGGAAGATAACTTCCTGACACAGCTGGTGAGTGAGCCAATGAGGGGAGATGCCCCACTGGACCTGTTGTTTGTGAACAGAGGAGGACTTGTGGGTGACATGATGGCTGGAAGCCATCTTGGTCACAGTGATCATGAAATGATGAAGTTTTTGATTCTCAAAGAAATAGGAAGGAGGGTCAGCAGAACCGCCACCTTGGACTTCCAGAGGGCAGACTTCAGCCTGTTTAGGAGAGCGGTTGACAGAGTCCGTTGGGAGGCAGTCCTGAAGGGCAAAGGAGCCTAGAAAGGCTGGACATTCTTCAAGAAGGAAATCTTAAAGGCACAGGAGCATGTGGGCCGAAAGATGAGCTGGTGGGGAAGAAGAGCTGGCCTGGCTGAACAGAGAGCTTTGGCTGGAACTCAGGGAAAGAAAGAGAGTTTATGACCTTTGGAAGAAGGGGCAGGCCACTCAGGAGGACTACAAGGATGTTGTGAGGTTATGTGGTGTCTTGGTTTGAAAGACAGGTGTCTGCGGAGGAAGGCAGGAGCCTCCCTTGAAATGGAAAATGCAACCCCCTTCCCTCCAAATTATTATAATTTTGAAATTAACGGGCCTTCAGGCAAAGATATGGGGAATAGGAATAACAGTTCTTTACTAATATATATATATATATAACACAAGGCAGGGAAAAAAAACAACCCACTGGTTTACACTGACAGAGTCAGAAATACAACTTGACACTATGTTAGGGTGGCAGTAGCAGTCCGATAAGATGGTGGCTGCAGTCCTCCTGAAGCGATGGATGTAGTTCTGTGGAAGCAGCGATCAGGTAAAAGAGTCTGGTCTTCCTCCGAAGGTCCAGTGGTAGGTAGGTAGCTCTTGTCCTCTGGAACTCCAGTGGAAGGAAAAGCTCCTCTGGGAATCCAGTGGAAGAAGGCTGCTAGGGTGTTCGAGATCTCAGTTTTCCTTTAGCATGGACTGCTTGGCTCCTTCCCCCCCACCCCCCCCCCCCCCCCCCCCCCCCCCGGGAGGAGTATCTCACAATGGGGTGGGGAGTCCTGAGGCAGTTCCTTGATGGGCCATTAACAGGAGATAGTCCAGAGAGGGGAGGCAGGGAGCACCGCCCCACCTGGTCTCAACAGCTCCTGAAGATGGTAATAGAATACTTTTTTTTGGGCACATTTTACACTGTAACCTAGGACATGTGGAAAGAAAATGAGAAGGGCTAAAGCCCAACTAGAACTTAAGCTGGCTACTGTGGTAAAAGAGAATAAAAAAAAGTTTCTATAAATACATTAACAACACAAGGAGGACTAAGGAGACTCTCCATCCTTTATTGGATGTGGGGGGAAAGAGAGTGACAAAGGATGAGGACAAGGCTGAGGTACCTAATGCCTTCTTTGCCTCAGTCTTTAATAGTCAGACCTGTCGTTCTCAGGGTACTCAGTCTGCTGAGCTGGAAGACAGGGACGGGGAGCAGAATGAAGCCCCCATAATTCAAGGGGAAATGGTTAGTGACCTGCTACACCACCTAGACACACACAAGTCTATGGCGCTGGATGGGATCCATCCAACTGTACTGAGGGAGCCGGTGGAAGTGCTCACCAAGCCACTTTCCATCATTTAACAGCAGTCCTGGCTAACCGGGGAGGTCCCAGTTGGCGGGACTTTAGGAAATGTGATGCCCAGCTACAAGAAGGGCCAGAAGGAGGATCTGGGGAACTACAGGCCTCTCAGCCTCACCTCGGTGCCAGGGAGTAGATCATCTTGAGTGCCATAATGTGGAACATAAGAGGACAACCAGTTGATCAGGCCCAGTCAATGTGGGTTTATGAAAGGCAGGTCTTGCTTGATTAAACTCATCTCTTCTATGACAAGGTGACCAGCTTAGTGAATGAGGGAAAGGCTGTGGATGTCTATGTGGCCTTTGGTAAAGCCTTCAATGTCATTTCCCACATCATTCTCCTGGAGAAACTGTCTGCTTACGGCTTGGATGGGTGTACCCTTCGCTGAGTAAAGAGCTGGCTGTATGGCCATGCCAAAAGAGTGGTGGAAATGAAAGGGGAAATGGTTAGGGACCTGCTACACCCCCTAGATATGCACAAGTTTATGAGACCAAAAGGGATCCATCAAGATACAGCGGAAGCAGCAGAAGTGCTCACCAAGATACTTTCAGTAATTTATCACGACAGGTGGTTGAGGGAGGCCCTCCTGTTGAACTGGACAGTGGTGTTGCAGCAACGCCAGGTACGTGTGCGAGTGCTGCACGTGGGGACGGCCCATTTTCATGTTCCCAAGTGATGGACGGTGACGGCCCCAAGCGATGGGTTTTCATGTCACCCAGGGATGGACCGTGGCCCCATCTGCTTCAGAGATTGAGTGGGAGCCTTAGTACTTATCAGTGTAGCTGCAGGGCTGTGGGGAGTTGGAGTAATGCCAGTGCTCGCTGTCAGAGTTTGAGCAGCGGCAGCAGTTGCTGTGGGAGCAGCAGCAGTGCTTGTGGGAGCTGGAGCAGCACCAGTGTTTGCTGTGGGAGCTGAAGAAGCATCAGCAGCGCTGAGCGGGGGGGCCTGCTGGGTCTGAGTGGCTGTGGTGCACATTACCCTAACTCGCTGTTTCCTTTGTGGTGTCTGAGGAGCTGCAGTGACTGTAGCTGAACAAGACATATACCTACACTGAAATTTAACATAACACCACACTGCCTAAAGCACATTCAGGAGAATCGATAGTAAAAGGATGATGTATAAAATCATGATATTCTGATAGTGATAATCATATCCAGGACTCTGACAATATGATAGACTCCACTTGTTATAGAAGGCAGCAGTATAATTTCCCCAGGTGTGACTGAAAGTGTAACTAATAAGAGAATCCACTATGTAACGCAAGATGTACCCGGGTAAATTCACTAACTGATTTATCCCAGCATAGGCAAGAGATAAGCACCATAGCATAGTGGTAATTTTTGCCCAGTGCCCAGAAAGGATAATCCGAAAGATAAAGCTAACAACCAGTAAACAATAATTCAACGCGTACAGCAGATAAGGTGATATCATGACACTTAATTTTAAACAAAACTCTAGCACAGAACCCCATGGTATTAAACTTAAAAACCTCATCATCTTGTGAGCTGTGTGTTTTAATTTCCAACCATTTGAGAATCTCAAAAAAAAAAAAAAAATCTGCTCTTTTCAAAAGAAAGCAGGAATTTGTGCTATTCACGTAATTTATTTGAGCTCTGCTTGTTGCCCCATGTTCGGTGCTAATAAATCTGTCACAGGTTGAGACTGGGCAAGCCACTAATGAATGACAGACACTCTCTATTAACCCCTCTCCCCTCCAAAAAGGGAAAAGGTGAGAGAGAACAAGGGAGAGAGACATTGCGATTTGGAAAAGAAAACTTGGAAAAGAAAAGCTTTAATAAAACAGTAACAATAAAAGATAAGAATAAGTAAATAATGAAATATATGCAATATGTACATATATATACAAAACCAATACCAAACCCAACTCCCCCCACCCTGATGACAATAAGTCACCACCACACTGCAGGGCTGGCACTGGGGCAGTCCCATGCTGGAATCGGCAGCAGACAGGGATGGGATGCAGGAACTAAACTCAGGCACCGGATTTGGGGATGCACCAACTGGGATCAAAGACAGAACAACAGGGTACTCCTCAGATGTCGGCCATCGAAGGAGGGAGACTGACCCTCATGATCCCTCAGATTAGGTACTGAATATGACGTACATGGAACAGAATAATCTCTTGGTCAGGTTTGGGTCACCTGCCCGGTTTGCTCCTCCCTGCAGGTGCTAACTTTTATGTGCTTGTGACCCTTTTGAATTACAGCACCCAACACAGAGTACAAGATTTGGCAGCGACCTTGGTCGCTATAAGAACAAGTATAAGCAAGGGCCTCTCTGTACACCGTTCCTTGGTACAAACTGTAAACATCAGGACTTATCACTGCTGGGAGCAGTCACTGTCTGGAAATACGTGCTGCTGTTTAGGAAAGTGTAGATAGTTGGAACAGACATAACTGAAAAGTTAAAGCACTAAAATAGAATTAGTTTGGGTTTAGCCCAAACCAGGACACTGACGCTGGTACTGAGGTCGTGCTCGGGGAGTTCTTCACAGCAACTCTCAGTGCCCGACCCCAGAGCCATCGGAGGATTTTCCCCGGCCCCGTCTGCTTCCCACAGCCGGGGCACTCCGGAGGCGCGCTCGCAGCAGCAGAGGTGAGCTCCGTGCGGGGAAACCTAACCCTGGGGAGCCAAGAGGGCTGCTTTCTTGGGGGGCCTGGACATTTCTTCCACCCCTCCCTGGAGCAGCCAAAGACTGTGGCTGCCCTTCCCTTCTAGCGTGACCCCCGCTGCTGCAGCGCTGGTGAGAGGGAGCAGCTCGACATCCCCAGCTCCCCTCAGCCCACCGCAGCACGTGGAGAGCATGGCCGCGGAGCTGGAAAACCGCTGTCCAATATGCCTGGACAGCTGGGAGGAGGCCAGCTTCGTGATGCCCTGCCTCCACCCGTTCTGCTACCCGTGCATCGCGCGGTGGGTTGAGAGCAAGCCCGAGTGCCCCCTCTGCAAGAGGAGGGTGAGCTCCATTGTGCACTCGGTGCGGGCGGACGACGACTTTCAGGAGCGTGACATCCCACCGCCTGCAGCACCATCAGTCGTCGTCCAGCCGACAGGAGGAGCGCCGGGACAGCCAGCTGCAGCCCGGCCACCAGCTGCGGGGCCGCTGCCCATGGCTCCAGTGGGCGGCTTCTATGCGTGCGTCTGGGCGTCCATCTTCCGTACGTACCCCACTGTCCTCCACCCCCTGCTGCCCTGGCTGCATCAGGAGCTGGGGCAGCTCTTCGAGGATGCCCAGGAAGCAGCGGCAGCGCAGAGCCTCGTCCTATCCACGCTGCGCTACTTTGGCCTGGATGAGGAGGCTCTGATCCAGCTGCTGCGGGACACCCTGGGCAGGCGCACGAGGAGCTTTGTCCACCAGCTCGTCGCCACCGTCGTGCGCCGGTGCAGCAGGAAGGCCCGACGTCGGCTGGGCCTCCGGAACAACCGTGCTGCCAGGGGGCAGGACGGCAGCCCCCAGGATGCTGCCGGCCCCGCTGCCTCCCAAAGGGGGTCTCCTGCCCACAGCCCAGCCCTCCAGCGAGGTCGCAGGAGCCCCCCCAGCACCCCCATTCCCACCCGTGGGGAGGCAGAAGAGCCACAGCAGGACCCGGAGGAGGCTGTGCCCGGGCCTTCCACTGCCAGCTGCGGCAATCCACGGTCCCCTGGGGGGCCCTGGTGAGACCTGAAGAGGAGGGCCAGCAGCCCTGAGGACCCCTCCCAGCACCGCAAGAAGCCACCCCACCATCGGTGACGCTGCCAGGGTGCCTCAGGGGCTGGCCAAACCACAGCTGGGCCAGCAGCTGGGGCTCAGGCTGGTCCACAAGAGATCCCGGACGGCCCACTAAATCTAATTATTTTGCAATAAAAGAAAGGCATGAAAACTGCACAAAACGTCCTGGTGTTCCTAACGATACAGGTGGCATTGCTGTCCCCACCCGTGCTGCTTTCTCCCCCTTCTCCTGGTGCCACGCCCACCGTTACCTCACGGGTCCGCTGGGCCCTACTACCTCCTCCACCCAGAGGCCTTGCAAACTCCCTACAGGGCCTGCAGTCTGGTACTAGCAGTGGCAGTGCCACGGCCCTGGGCTGCGGGACTCAAGGGACGCGGTGCACCCACTGTGGGTCCTGTTAACACCGTGGGGCAGAGGAAGGGCGGTGGGAGACGGGACGAGGCTCCCTTCCCGCCCTGTCGCGTAAAAGGGCAACTCGCTTGGTAGGTGGTTGAGGGAGGCCCTCCCGTTGAACTGGTCAGCGGTTCATGTCTGGGAATACAAGGAGTAAGGAGACGCTCCCTTTGAGTCACGAGGCTCACAGTGGTCCCCCTTGCTCTCTAAACTCCTTCTCAGAGAGGTGCCTGGGTATGCCTAGATTCAGCCTTAGCCCCAGGCCTGGTCAACGGTTTATGGTTAAGGATACAGAGAAAGGAGAGGGGTAAGGGAAGCCCTCCTGTGGCGCCACGACCTTCAGAGAGGACCTCCTTACTGTCCAAATGCCTTCCGAGAGGAAGATCCAGTCCTAGTCTCAGACTTGCTCAATGGTTTATGAGTAAGGATTGTACGTGTGTAGCCACTCGTCAGAGTCAACGGTTGCCTGTTTCACAGTCCTGCCTAGGACTTTCAGTAAGGCAGATTCGCAAAGTTGCAAAGATAGGTAATTTATTAAGTCAACAGATAGAACAAGTTTGGAATTGCCCTTGATAAACACACTTACTGCAAAAATCGAGCTCGAGTTATTAATTCCTGGGTAGCATCCGACAGAGGCGGAGGCACAAGTCTTACCAAAGAGGCGTCCCTGCCTGGGGAGGAGAGAGGTCCAGGCCCGTTGAGCCACGCAGAGAGTTGAAATTCTCTTCCTCTAAACCAGAGGAATCTAAAGACTAATTTTACGCCTAACGACGAGGTGGGACCGAGTCATATCTCGTGTGCTGACTGTCTCCCAGCAGGCTAATGTTGGGGGTGGGGGGTGGGGGAACAAACGCTCGCTACAGATGTCCCAGGAGGTCCCAGTGGACTGGAAGTAGGCAAATGTGACGCCCATCCACAAGAAGGGCCGGAAGGAGGATCCAGGGAGTCCAGGGAGCCTGTCAGCCTGACCTCGGGGCCGGGGAAGGTTATGGAGCAGGTCATCTTGAGCGCCATCGCACGGCACGTACGGGACAAGCAGGTGATCGGGCCCAGTCAGCAGGGGTGTATGAAAGGCAGGTAGGTCCTGCTCGACTAACTTCGTCTCCTTCTGTGACAATCAACCCCAGCAGCTCTTAGCAACCTTTTACTGGTGTTCCTAGGTCAGAAACTTCATTTTAAACATTAAAAGCCTATTTTCTTTCCTCCACGGAAACGTGCCAAAGCACCAATTCCCTATATAATCTCAAAGCTTCTCACTTGCACGTGCTCATATTACCCACGAAATACTCTTCAGAGCACCAGATTGGTCCAGAGATTGCCCTGACTTCTCCTGATTGCAGCTGAACTAGTGACTTCTGCTACACACCAGCTCTGTGCCTGACTGCCTGGGTACTGCTCAAACAGGGGTGCTAACAGGATGCCTTCAGTTGTCCTCTCCCTGCAGAACACCTTGGCGGACGCTCCTCAGGGCTCGCAGCAAAGGGACACCCAGGGCTTGGGGCTGCAGGCAGCCATACGCTTTGATTCCCCTCTGGGTAGAACAAGATCCCCAAGAGCGAGCCACGTGCTGCCTGTGAGCCGCCGGGGGAGGAGGCAGCAGGGGAGCCCAGAGGGCTGGCCAGCAGTGCAGGGCTGTGGGGAGAGCCCGTGGGCCTTTGTCCTGCAGCCTCTAGGGAGGCACGAGGTGTCACTTCTCAAAGGAACCCTCCTGCCACTTAAGCCTGGAGCTGTCAGCCACCGCCAGAGCGACCTGACGGGGCTCCGGGAAGACGTGACCGAGGCCCCAGTGACCGGTGTGAAACACCGATGCCGAGCACAAGACGAGAGATGGGGGATGGAGTGGGCAGTGGTGTTGCAGCAACGCCAGGTACGTGTGCGAGTGCCGCACGTGGGGACGGCCCATTTTCATGTTCCCAAGCGATGGACGCTGACGTCCCCGAGCGATGGGTTTTCATGTCACCCAGGGATGGACCGTGACATGAACGTGAGCCAACAGCGTGCACTTGCAGCGCGGAAAGCCAACCGTATCCCGGGCTGCATCAAAAGATGTGTGGCCAGCAGGCCGAGGGAGGTGATTCTGCCCCTCTGCTCTGCCCTGCCCTGCCCTTCCCTCGTGAGACCCCACCTGGAATAGTGCGTCCAGCTCTGGAGCCCCCAGCACAAGAAAGACATGGAGCTGCTGGAGTGAGTGCAGAGGAGGGCTACCAAGGTGGTCAGAGAGTTGGAACACCTTTCCTACGAGGACAGGCTGAGAGAGTTGGGCTTGTTCAGCCTGGAAAAGAGAAGGCTCCGGGGAGACCTTCTAGCGGCCTTCCAGTACCTGAGGGGGGCCCACAAGAAGGCGGGGCAGGGACTTTTTACAAGGGCCTGCAGTGATCGGATGAGGGGTAATGGTTGGAAGCTGGGAGAGGGCAGGTTTACACTAGATATGAGGAAGAAGGTCTTCACCCTGAGGGTGGTGAGACGCTGGAACAGGTTCCCTAAGGACGCTGGGGATGCTCCATCCCTGGAAGTGCTCCAGGCCAGGTCGGATGGAGCAGTGAGCAACCTGCTCTCGTGGCAGGTGTCCCTGCCATGGCAGGGGGCTTGGAACTAGATCATCTTTGAGGTCCCTTCCAAGCCAAATCGTTCCACGATTCTATGATTCTACGGTCTCCATGCGCTGGACGACGACGTTGCCGGGTGACGCATTGTGACCACGCACCCCTCGCTGCTTATAGGTGGGTGCCGAGTCTCACCCAGCCGGCTCGTGCCTGCACTCCAGCTGAGCGAGTACGTGAGGTTGGAGTGTCGAGCGAGGCTGGTGCTGGTGCTGAGGTCGTGCTCGGGGAGTTCTTCACGGCAACTCTCAGTGCCCGACCCCAGAGCCATCGGAGGATTTTCCCCGGCCCCGTCTGCTTCCCGCAGCCGGGGCACTCCGTAGGCGCGCTCGCAGCAGCAGAGGTGAGCTCCGTGTGGGGAAACCGCACCCCGGGGAGCCGAGAGGGCTGCTTTCTTGAGGGGCCTGGACGTTTCTTCCACCCCTCCCTGGAGCAGCCAAAGACTGTGGCCGCCTTTCCTTTTCTAGCGTGACCCCCGCTGCTGCAGCGCCGGTGAGAGGGAGCAGCTCGACATCCCCAGCTCCCCTCAGCCCACCGCAGCACGTGGAGAGCATGGCCGTGGAGCTGGACAACCGCTGTCCAATATGCCTGGACAGCTGGGAGGAGGCCAGCTTCGTGATGCCCTGCCTCCACCCGTTCTGCTACCCGTGCATCGCGCGGTGGGTTGAGAGCAAGCCCGAGTGCCCCCTCTGCAAGAGGAGGGCGAGCTCCATCGTGCACTCGGTGCGGGCGGACGACGACTTTCAGGAGCGTGACATCCCACCGCCTGCAGCACCATCAGTCGTCGTCCAGCCGACAGGAGGAGCGCCGGGACAGCCAGCTGCAGCCCGGCCACCAGCTGCGGGGCCGCCGCCCATGGCTCCAGTGGGCGGCTTCTACGCGTGCGTCTGGGCGTCCATCTTCCGCACGTACCCCGCTGTCCTCCACCCCCTGCTGCCCTGGCTGCATCAGGAGCTGGGGCAGCTCTTCGAGGATGCCCAGGAAGCAGCGGCAGCGCAGAGCCTCGTCCTATCCACGCTGCGCTACTTTGGCCTGGATGAGGAGGCTCTGATCCAGCTGCTGCGGGACACCCTGGGCAGGCGCACGAGGAGCTTTGTCCACCAGCTCGTCGCCACCGTCGTGCGCCGGTGCAGCGGGAAGGCCCGACGTCGGCTGGGCCTCCAGGACGCCCGTGCGGCCGGGGGGCAGGACGGCAGCCCCCAGGATGCTGCCGGCCCCGCTGCCTCCCAAAGGGGGTCTCCTGCCCACAGCCCAGCCCTCCAGCGAGGTCGCAGGAGCCCCCCCAGCACCCCCATTCCCACCCGTGGGGAGGCAGAAGAGCCACAGCAGGACCCGGAGGAGGCTGTGCCCGGGCCTTCCACTGACAGCCGGGGCAGTCCACGGTCCCCTGGCGGGACCCGGCGAGCCCCGAAGAGGAGGGCCAGCAGCCCTGAGGACCCCTCCCAGCACCGCAAGAAGCCACCCCACCATCGGTGACGCTGCCAGGGTGCCTCAGGGGCTGGCCAAACCACAGCTGGGCCAGCAGCTGGGGCTCAGGCTGGTCCACAAGAGATCCCGGACGGCCCACTAAATCTAATTATTTTGCAATAAAAGAAAGGCATGAAAACTGCACAAAACGTCCTGGTGTTCCTAACGATACAGGTGGCATTGCTGTCCCCACCCGTGCTGCTTTCTCCCCCTTCTCCTGGTGCCACGCCCACCGTTACCTCACGGGTCCGCTGGGCCCTACTACCTCCTCCACCCAGAGGCCTTGCAAACTCCCTACAGGGCCTGCAGTCTGGTACTAGCAGTGGCAGTGCCACGGCCCTGGGCTGCGGGACTCAAGGGACACGGTGCACCCACTGTGGGTCCTGTTAACACCGTGGGGCAGAGGAAGGGCGGCGGGAGACGGGACGAGGCTCCCTTCCCGCCCTGTCGCGTAAAAGGGCAACTCGCTTGGACAGGTGGTTGAGGGAGGCCCTCCCGTTGAACTGGTCAGCGGTTCATGTCTGGGAATACAAGGAGTAAGGAGACGCTCCCTTTGAGTCACGAGGCTCACAGTGGTCCCCCTTGCTCTCTAAACTCCTTCTCAGAGAGGTGCCTGGGTATGCCTAGATTCAGCCTTAGCCCCAGGCCTGGTCAACGGTTTATGGTTAAGGATACAGAGAAAGGAGAGGGGTAAGGGAAGCCCTCCTGTGGCGCCACGACCTTCAGAGAGGACCTCCTTACTGTCCAAATGCCTTCCGAGAGGAAGATCCAGTCCTAGTCTCAGACTTGCTCAATGGTTTATGAGTAAGGATTGTACGTGTGTAGCCACTCGTCAGAGTCAACGGTTGCCTGTTTCACAGTCCTGCCTAGGACTTTCAGTAAGGCAGATTCGCAAAGTTGCAAAGATAGGTAATTTATTAAGTCAACAGATAGAACAAGTTTGGAATTGCCCTTGATAAACACACTTACTGCAAAAATCGAGCTCGAGTTATTAATTCCTGGGTAGCATCCGACAGAGGCGGAGGCACAAGTCTTACCAAAGAGGCGTCCCTGCCTGGGGAGGAGAGAGGTCCAGGCCCGTTGAGCCACGCAGAGAGTTGAAATTCTCTTCCTCTAAACCAGAGGAATCTAAAGACTAATTTTACGCCTAACGACGAGGTGGGACCGAGTCATATCTCGTGTGCTGACTGTCTCCCAGCAGGCTAATGTTGGGGGTGGGGGGTGGGGGAACGAACGCTCGCTACAGATGTCCCAGGAGGTCCCAGTGGACTGGAAGTAGGCAAATGTGACGCCCATCCACAAGAAGGGCCGGAAGGAGGATCCAGGGAGTCCAGGGAGCCTGTCAGCCTGACCTCGGGGCCGGGGAAGGTTATGGAGCAGGTCATCTTGAGCGCCATCGCACGGCACGTACGGGACAAGCAGGTGATCGGGCCCAGTCAGCAGGGGTGTATGAAAGGCAGGTAGGTCCTGCTCGACTAACTTCGTCTCCTTCTGTGACAATCAACCCCAGCAGCTCTTAGCAACCTTTTACTGGTGTTCCTAGGTCAGAAACTTCATTTTAAACATTAAAAGCCTATTTTCTTTCCTCCACGGAAACGTGCCAAAGCACCAATTCCCTATATAATCTCAAAGCTTCTCACTTGCACGTGCTCATATTACCCACGAAATACTCTTCAGAGCACCAGATTGGTCCAGAGATTGCCCTGACTTCTCCTGATTGCAGTTGAACTAGTGACTTCTGCTACACACCAGCTCTGTGCCTGACTGCCTGGGTACTGCTCAAACAGGGGTGCTAACAGGATGCCTTCAGTTGTCCTCTCCCTGCAGAACACCTTGGCGGACGCTCCTCAGGGCTCGCAGCAAAGGGACACCCAGGGCTTGGGGCTGCAGGCAGCCATACGCTTTGATTCCCCTCCGGGTAGAACAAGATCCCCAAGAGCGAGCCACGTGCTGCCTGTGAGCCGCCGGGGGAGGAGGCAGCAGGGGAGCCCAGAGGGCTGGCCAGCAGTGCAGGGCTGTGGGGAGAGCCCGTGGGCCTTTGTCCTGCAGCCTCTAGGGAGGCACGAGGTGTCACTTCTCAAAGGAACCCTCCTGCCACTTAAGCCTGGAGCTGTCAGCCACCGCCAGAGCGACCTGACGGGGCTCCGGGAAGACGTGACCGAGGCCCCAGTGACCGGTGTGAAACACCGATGCCGAGCACAAGACGAGAGATGGGGGATGGAGTGGGCAGTGGTGTTGCAGCAACGCCAGGTACGTGTGCGAGTGCCGCACGTGGGGACGGCCCATTTTCATGTTCCCAAGCGATGGACGCTGACGTCCCCGAGCGATGGGTTTTCATGTCACCCAGGGATGGACCGTGACATGAACGTGAGCCAACAGCGTGCACTTGCAGCGCGGAAAGCCAACCGTATCCCGGGCTGCATCAAAAGATGTGTGGCCAGCAGGCCGAGGGAGGTGATTCTGCCCCTCTGCTCTGCCCTGCCCTGCCCTTCCCTCGTGAGACCCCACCTGGAATAGTGCGTCCAGCTCTGGAGCCCCCAGCACAAGAAAGACATGGAGCTGCTGGAGTGAGTGCAGAGGAGGGCTACCAAGGTGGTCAGAGAGTTGGAACACCTTTCCTACGAGGACAGGCTGAGAGAGTTGGGCTTGTTCAGCCTGGAAAAGAGAAGGCTCCGGGGAGACCTTCTAGCGGCCTTCCAGTACCTGAGGGGGGCCCACAAGAAGGCGGGGCAGGGACTTTTTACAAGGGCCTGCAGTGATCGGATGAGGGGTAATGGTTGGAAGCTGGGAGAGGGCAGGTTTACACTAGATATGAGGAAGAAGGTCTTCACCCTGAGGGTGGTGAGACGCTGGAACAGGTTCCCTAAGGACGCTGGGGATGCTCCATCCCTGGAAGTGCTCCAGGCCAGGTCGGATGGAGCAGTGAGCAACCTGCTCTCGTGGCAGGTGTCCCTGCCATGGCAGGGGGCTTGGAACTAGATCATCTTTGAGGTCCCTTCCAAGCCAAATCGTTCCACGATTCTATGATTCTACGGTCTCCATGCGCTGGACGACGACGTTGCCGGGTGACGCATTGTGACCACGCACCCCTCGCTGCTTATAGGTGGGTGCCGAGTCTCACCCAGCCGGCTCGTGCCTGCACTCCAGCTGAGCGAGTACGTGAGGTTGGAGTGTCGAGCGAGGCTGGTGCTGGTGCTGAGGTCGTGCTCGGGGAGCTCTTCACGGCAACTCTCAGTGCCCGACCCCAGAGCCATCGGAGGATTTTCCCCGGCCCCGTCTGCTTCCCGCAGCCGGGGCACTCCGGAGGCGCGCTCGCAGCAGCAGAGGTGAGCTCCGTGTGGGGAAACCGCACCCCGGGGAGCCGAGAGGGCTGCTTTCTTGAGGGGCCTGGACGTTTCTTCCACCCCTCCCTGGAGCAGCCAAAGACTGTGGCCGCCTTTCCTTTTCTAGCGTGACCCCCGCTGCTGCAGCGCCGGTGAGAGGGAGCAGCTCGACATCCCCAGCTCCCCTCAGCCCACCGCAGCACGTGGAGAGCATGGCCGTGGAGCTGGACAACCGCTGTCCAATATGCCTGGACAGCTGGGAGGAGGCCAGCTTCGTGATGCCCTGCCTCCACCCGTTCTGCTACCCGTGCATCGCGCGGTGGGTTGAGAGCAAGCCCGAGTGCCCCCTCTGCAAGAGGAGGGCGAGCTCCATCGTGCACTCGGTGCGGGCGGACGACGACTTTCAGGAGCGTGACATCCCACCGCCTGCAGCACCATCAGTCGTCGTCCAGCCGACAGGAGGAGCGCCGGGACAGCCAGCTGCAGCCCGGCCACCAGCTGCGGGGCCGCCGCCCATGGCTCCAGTGGGCGGCTTCTACGCGTGCGTCTGGGCGTCCATCTTCCGCACGTACCCCGCTGTCCTCCACCCCCTGCTGCCCTGGCTGCATCAGGAGCTGGGGCAGCTCTTCGAGGATGCCCAGGAAGCAGCGGCAGCGCAGAGCCTCGTCCTATCCACGCTGCGCTACTTTGGCCTGGATGAGGAGGCTCTGATCCAGCTGCTGCGGGACACCCTGGGCAGGCGCACGAGGAGCTTTGTCCACCAGCTCGTCGCCACCGTCGTGCGCCGGTGCAGCGGGAAGGCCCGACGTCGGCTGGGCCTCCAGGACGCCCGTGCGGCCGGGGGGCAGGACGGCAGCCCCCAGGATGCTGCCGGCCCCGCTGCCTCCCAAAGGGGGTCTCCTGCCCACAGCCCAGCCCTCCAGCGAGGTCGCAGGAGCCCCCCCAGCACCCCCATTCCCACCCGTGGGGAGGCAGAAGAGCCACAGCAGGACCCGGAGGAGGCTGTGCCCGGGCCTTCCACTGACAGCCGGGGCAGTCCACGGTCCCCTGGCGGGACCCGGCGAGCCCCGAAGAGGAGGGCCAGCAGCCCTGAGGACCCCTCCCAGCACCGCAAGAAGCCACCCCACCATCGGTGACGCTGCCAGGGTGCCTCAGGGGCTGGCCAAACCACAGCTGGGCCAGCAGCTGGGGCTCAGGCTGGTCCACAAGAGATCCCGGACGGCCCACTAAATCTAATTATTTTGCAATAAAAGAAAGGCATGAAAACTGCACAAAACGTCCTGGTGTTCCTAACGATACAGGTGGCATCGCTGTCCCCACCCGTGCTGCTTTCTCCCCCTTCTCCTGGTGCCACGCCCACCGTTACCTCACGGGTCCGCTGGGCCCTACTACCTCCTCCACCCAGAGGCCTTGCAAACTCCCTACAGGGCCTGCAGTCTGGTACTAGCAGTGGCAGTGCCACGGCCCTGGGCTGCGGGACTCAAGGGACGCGGTGCACCCACTGTGGGTCCTGTTAACACCGTGGGGCAGAGGAAGGACGGCGGGAGACGGGACGAGGCTCCCTTCCCGCCCTGTCGCGTAAAAGGGCAACTCGCTTGGACAGGTGGTTGAGGGAGGCCCTCCCGTTGAACTGGTCAGCGGTTCATGTCTGGGAATACAAGGAGTAAGGAGACGCTCCCTTTGAGTCACGAGGCTCACAGTGGTCCCCCTTGCTCTCTAAACTCCTTCTCAGAGAGGTGCCTGGGTATGCCTAGATTCAGCCTTAGCCCCAGGCCTGGTCAACGGTTTATGATTAAGGATACAGAGAAAGGAGAGGGGTAAGGGAAGCCCTCCTGTGGCGCCACGACCTTCAGAGAGGACCTCCTTACTGTCCAAATGCCTTCCGAGAGGAAGATCCAGTCCTAGTCTCAGACTTGCTCAATGGTTTATGAGTAAGGATTGTACGTGTGTAGCCACTCGTCAGAGTCAACGGTTGCCTGTTTCACAGTCCTGCCTAGGACTTTCAGTAAGGCAGATTCGCAAAGTTGCAAAGATAGGTAATTTATTAAGTCAACAGATAGAACAAGTTTGGAATTGCCCTTGATAAACACACTTACTGCAAAAATCGAGCTCGAGTTATTAATTCCTGGGTAGCATCCGACAGAGGCGGAGGCACAAGTCTTACCAAAGAGGCGTCCCTGCCTGGGGAGGAGAGAGGTCCAGGCCCGTTGAGCCACGCAGAGAGTTGAAATTCTCTTCCTCTAAACCAGAGGAATCTAAAGACTAATTTTACGCCTAACGACGAGGTGGGACCGAGTCATATCTCGTGTGCTGACTGTCTCCCAGCAGGCTAATGTTGGGGGTGGGGGGTGGGGGAACGAACGCTCGCTACAGATGTCCCAGGAGGTCCCAGTGGACTGGAAGTAGGCAAATGTGACGCCCATCCACAAGAAGGGCCGGAAGGAGGATCCAGGGAGTCCAGGGAGCCTGTCAGCCTGACCTCGGGGCCGGGGAAGGTTATGGAGCAGGTCATCTTGAGCGCCATCGCACGGCACGTACGGGACAAGCAGGTGATCGGGCCCAGTCAGCAGGGGTGTATGAAAGGCAGGTAGGTCCTGCTCGACTAACTTCGTCTCCTTCTGTGACAATCAACCCCAGCAGCTCTTAGCAACCTTTTACTGGTGTTCCTAGGTCAGAAACTTCATTTTAAACATTAAAAGCCTATTTTCTTTCCTCCACGGAAACGTGCCAAAGCACCAATTCCCTATATAATCTCAAAGCTTCTCACTTGCACGTGCTCATATTACCCACGAAATACTCTTCAGAGCACCAGATTGGTCCAGAGATTGCCCTGACTTCTCCTGATTGCAGTTGAACTAGTGACTTCTGCTACACACCAGCTCTGTGCCTGACTGCCTGGGTACTGCTCAAACAGGGGTGCTAACAGGATGCCTTCAGTTGTCCTCTCCCTGCAGAACACCTTGGCGGACGCTCCTCAGGGCTCGCAGCAAAGGGACACCCAGGGCTTGGGGCTGCAGGCAGCCATACGCTTTGATTCCCCTCCGGGTAGAACAAGATCCCCAAGAGCGAGCCACGTGCTGCCTGTGAGCCGCCGGGGGAGGAGGCAGCAGGGGAGCCCAGAGGGCTGGCCAGCAGTGCAGGGCTGTGGGGAGAGCCCGTGGGCCTTTGTCCTGCAGCCTCTAGGGAGGCACGAGGTGTCACTTCTCAAAGGAACCCTCCTGCCACTTAAGCCTGGAGCTGTCAGCCACCGCCAGAGCGACCTGACGGGGCTCCGGGAAGACGTGACCGAGGCCCCAGTGACCGGTGTGAAACACCGATGCCGAGCACAAGACGAGAGATGGGGGATGGAGTGGGCAGTGGTGTTGCAGCAACGCCAGGTACGTGTGCGAGTGCCGCACGTGGGGACGGCCCATTTTCATGTTCCCAAGCGATGGACGCTGACGTCCCCGAGCGATGGGTTTTCATGTCACCCAGGGATGGACCGTGACATGAACGTGAGCCAACAGCGTGCACTTGCAGCGCGGAAAGCCAACCGTATCCCGGGCTGCATCAAAAGATGTGTGGCCAGCAGGCCGAGGGAGGTGATTCTGCCCCTCTGCTCTGCCCTGCCCTGCCCTTCCCTCGTGAGACCCCACCTGGAATAGTGCGTCCAGCTCTGGAGCCCCCAGCACAAGAAAGACATGGAGCTGCTGGAGTGAGTGCAGAGGAGGGCTACCAAGGTGGTCAGAGAGTTGGAACACCTTTCCTACGAGGACAGGCTGAGAGAGTTGGGCTTGTTCAGCCTGGAAAAGAGAAGGCTCCGGGGAGACCTTCTAGCGGCCTTCCAGTACCTGAGGGGGGCCCACAAGAAGGCGGGGCAGGGACTTTTTACAAGGGCCTGCAGTGATCGGATGAGGGGTAATGGTTGGAAGCTGGGAGAGGGCAGGTTTACACTAGATATGAGGAAGAAGGTCTTCACCCTGAGGGTGGTGAGACGCTGGAACAGGTTCCCTAAGGACGCTGGGGATGCTCCATCCCTGGAAGTGCTCCAGGCCAGGTCGGATGGAGCAGTGAGCAACCTGCTCTCGTGGCAGGTGTCCCTGCCATGGCAGGGGGCTTGGAACTAGATCATCTTTGAGGTCCCTTCCAAGCCAAATCGTTCCACGATTCTATGATTCTACGGTCTCCATGCGCTGGACGACGACGTTGCCGGGTGACGCATTGTGACCACGCACCCCTCGCTGCTTATAGGTGGGTGCCGAGTCTCACCCAGCCGGCTCGTGCCTGCACTCCAGCTGAGCGAGTACGTGAGGTTGGAGTGTCGAGCGAGGCTGGTGCTGGTGCTGAGGTCGTGCTCGGGGAGTTCTTCACGGCAACTCTCAGTGCCCGACCCCAGAGCCATCGGAGGATTTTCCCCGGCCCCGTCTGCTTCCCGCAGCCGGGGCACTCCGGAGGCGCGCTCGCAGCAGCAGAGGTGAGCTCCGTGTGGGGAAACCGCACCCCGGGGAGCCGAGAGGGCTGCTTTCTTGAGGGGCCTGGACGTTTCTTCCACCCCTCCCTGGAGCAGCCAAAGACTGTGGCCGCCTTTCCTTTTCTAGCGTGACCCCCGCTGCTGCAGCGCCGGTGAGAGGGAGCAGCTCGACATCCCCAGCTCCCCTCAGCCCACCCCAGCACGTGGAGAGCATGGCCGTGGAGCTGGACAACCGCTGTCCAATATGCCTGGACAGCTGGGAGGAGGCCAGCTTCGTGATGCCCTGCCTCCACCCGTTCTGCTACCCGTGCATCGCGCGGTGGGTTGAGAGCAAGCCCGAGTGCCCCCTCTGCAAGAGGAGGGCGAGCTCCATCGTGCACTCGGTGCGGGCGGACGACGACTTTCAGGAGCGTGACATCCCACCGCCTGCAGCACCATCAGTCGTCGTCCAGCCGACAGGAGGAGCGCCGGGACAGCCAGCTGCAGCCCGGCCACCAGCTGCGGGGCCGCCGCCCATGGCTCCAGTGGGCGGCTTCTACGCGTGCGTCTGGGCGTCCATCTTCCGCACGTACCCCGCTGTCCTCCACCCCCTGCTGCCCTGGCTGCATCAGGAGCTGGGGCAGCTCTTCGAGGATGCCCAGGAAGCAGCGGCAGCGCAGAGCCTCGTCCTATCCACGCTGCGCTACTTTGGCCTGGATGAGGAGGCTCTGATCCAGCTGCTGCGGGACACCCTGGGCAGGCGCACGAGGAGCTTTGTCCACCAGCTCGTCGCCACCGTCGTGCGCCGGTGCAGCGGGAAGGCCCGACGTCGGCTGGGCCTCCAGGACGCCCGTGCGGCCGGGGGGCAGGACGGCAGCCCCCAGGATGCTGCCGGCCCCGCTGCCTCCCAAAGGGGGTCTCCTGCCCACAGCCCAGCCCTCCAGCGAGGTCGCAGGAGCCCCCCCAGCACCCCCATTCCCACCCGTGGGGAGGCAGAAGAGCCACAGCAGGACCCGGAGGAGGCTGTGCCCGGGCCTTCCACTGACAGCCGGGGCAGTCCACGGTCCCCTGGCGGGACCCGGCGAGCCCCGAAGAGGAGGGCCAGCAGCCCTGAGGACCCCTCCCAGCACCGCAAGAAGCCACCCCACCATCGGTGACGCTGCCAGGGTGCCTCAGGGGCTGGCCAAACCACAGCTGGGCCAGCAGCTGGGGCTCAGGCTGGTCCACAAGAGATCCCGGACGGCCCACTAAATCTAATTATTTTGCAATAAAAGAAAGGCATGAAAACTGCACAAAACGTCCTGGTGTTCCTAACGATACAGGTGGCATCGCTGTCCCCACCCGTGCTGCTTTCTCCCCCTTCTCCTGGTGCTACGCCCACCGTTACCTCACGGGTCCGCTGGGCCCTACTACCTCCTCCACCCAGAGGCCTTGCAAACTCCCTACAGGGCCTGCAGTCTGGTACTAGCAGTGGCAGTGCCACGGCCCTGGGCTGCGGGACTCAAGGGACACGGTGCACCCACTGTGGGTCCTGTTAACACCGTGGGGCAGAGGAAGGGCGGCGGGAGACGGGACGAGGCTCCCTTCCCGCCCTGTCGCGTAAAAGGGCAACTCGCTTGGACAGGTGGTTGAGGGAGGCCCTCCCGTTGAACTGGTCAGCGGTTCATGTCTGGGAATACAAGGAGTAAGGAGACGCTCCCTTTGAGTCACGAGGCTCACAGTGGGCCCCCTTGCTCTCTAAACTCCTTCTCAGAGAGGTGCCTGGGTATGCCTAGATTCAGCCTTAGCCCCAGGCCTGGTCAACGGTTTATGGTTAAGGATACAGAGAAAGGAGAGGGGTAAGGGAAGCCCTCCTGTGGCGCCACGACCTTCAGAGAGGACCTCCTTACTGTCCAAATGCCTTCCGAGAGGAAGATCCAGTCCTAGTCTCAGACTTGCTCAATGGTTTATGAGTAAGGATTGTACGTGTGTAGCCACTCGTCAGAGTCAACGGTTGCCTGTTTCACAGTCCTGCCTAGGACTTTCAGTAAGGCAGATTCGCAAAGTTGCAAAGATAGGTAATTTATTAAGTCAACAGATAGAACAAGTTTGGAATTGCCCTTGATAAACACACTTACTGCAAAAATCGAGCTCGAGTTATTAATTCCTGGGTAGCATCCGACAGAGGCGGAGGCACAAGTCTTACCAAAGAGGCGTCCCTGCCTGGGGAGGAGAGAGGTCCAGGCCCGTTGAGCCACGCAGAGAGTTGAAATTCTCTTCCTCTAAACCAGAGGAATCTAAAGACTAATTTTACGCCTAACGACGAGGTGGGACCGAGTCATATCTCGTGTGCTGACTGTCTCCCAGCAGGCTAATGTTGGGGGTGGGGGGTGGGGGAACGAACGCTCGCTACAGATGTCCCAGGAGGTCCCAGTGGACTGGAAGTAGGCAAATGTGACGCCCATCCACAAGAAGGGCCGGAAGGAGGATCCAGGGAGTCCAGGGAGCCTGTCAGCCTGACCTCGGGGCCGGGGAAGGTCATCTTGAGTGCCATCGCACGGCACGTACGGGACAAGCAGGTGATCGGGCCCAGTCAGCAGGGGTGTATGAAAGGCAGGTAGGTCCTGCTCGACTAACTTCGTCTCCTTCTGTGACAATCAACCCCAGCAGCTCTTAGCAACCTTTTACTGGTGTTCCTAGGTCAGAAACTTCATTTTAAACATTAAAAGCCTATTTTCTTTCCTCCACGGAAACGTGCCAAAGCACCAATTCCCTATATAATCTCAAAGCTTCTCACTTGCACGTGCTCATATTACCCACGAAATACTCTTCAGAGCACCAGATTGGTCCAGAGATTGCCCTGACTTCTCCTGATTGCAGTTGAACTAGTGACTTCTGCTACACACCAGCTCTGTGCCTGACTGCCTGGGTACTGCTCAAACAGGGGTGCTAACAGGATGCCTTCAGTTGTCCTCTCCCTGCAGAACACCTTGGCGGACGCTCCTCAGGGCTCGCAGCAAAGGGACACCCAGGGCTTGGGGCTGCAGGCAGCCATACGCTTTGATTCCCCTCCGGGTAGAACAAGATCCCCAAGAGCGAGCCACGTGCTGCCTGTGAGCCGCCGGGGGAGGAGGCAGCAGGGGAGCCCAGAGGGCTGGCCAGCAGTGCAGGGCTGTGGGGAGAGCCCGTGGGCCTTTGTCCTGCAGCCTCTAGGGAGGCACGAGGTGTCACTTCTCAAAGGAACCCTCCTGCCACTTAAGCCTGGAGCTGTCAGCCACCGCCAGAGCGACCTGACGGGGCTCCGGGAAGACGTGACCGAGGCCCCAGTGACCGGTGTGAAACACCGATGCCGAGCACAAGACGAGAGATGGGGGATGGAGTGGGCAGTGGTGTTGCAGCAACGCCAGGTACGTGTGCGAGTGCCGCACGTGGGGACGGCCCATTTTCATGTTCCCAAGCGATGGACGCTGACGTCCCCGAGCGATGGGTTTTCATGTCACCCAGGGATGGACCGTGACATGAACGTGAGCCAACAGCGTGCACTTGCAGCGCGGAAAGCCAACCGTATCCCGGGCTGCATCAAAAGATGTGTGGCCAGCAGGCCGAGGGAGGTGATTCTGCCCCTCTGCTCTGCCCTGCCCTGCCCTTCCCTCGTGAGACCCCACCTGGAATAGTGCGTCCAGCTCTGGAGCCCCCAGCACAAGAAAGACATGGAGCTGCTGGAGTGAGTGCAGAGGAGGGCTACCAAGGTGGTCAGAGAGTTGGAACACCTTTCCTACGAGGACAGGCTGAGAGAGTTGGGCTTGTTCAGCCTGGAAAAGAGAAGGCTCCGGGGAGACCTTCTAGCGGCCTTCCAGTACCTGAGGGGGGCCCACAAGAAGGCGGGGCAGGGACTTTTTACAAGGGCCTGCAGTGATCGGATGAGGGGTAATGGTTGGAAGCTGGGAGAGGGCAGGTTTACACTAGATATGAGGAAGAAGGTCTTCACCCTGAGGGTGGTGAGACGCTGGAACAGGTTCCCTAAGGACGCTGGGGATGCTCCATCCCTGGAAGTGCTCCAGGCCAGGTCGGATGGAGCAGTGAGCAACCTGCTCTCGTGGCAGGTGTCCCTGCCATGGCAGGGGGCTTGGAACTAGATCATCTTTGAGGTCCCTTCCAAGCCAAATCGTTCCACGATTCTATGATTCTACGGTCTCCATGCGCTGGACGACGACGTTGCCGGGTGACGCATTGTGACCACGCACCCCTCGCTGCTTATAGGTGGGTGCCGAGTCTCACCCAGCCGGCTCGTGCCTGCACTCCAGCTGAGCGAGTACGTGAGGTTGGAGTGTCGAGCGAGGCTGGTGCTGGTGCTGAGGTCGTGCTCGGGGAGTTCTTCACGGCAACTCTCAGTGCCCGACCCCAGAGCCATCGGAGGATTTTCCCCGGCCCCGTCTGCTTCCCGCAGCCGGGGCACTCCGGAGGCGCGCTCGCAGCAGCAGAGGTGAGCTCCGTGTGGGGAAACCGCACCCCGGGGAGCCGAGAGGGCTGCTTTCTTGAGGGGCCTGGACGTTTCTTCCACCCCTCCCTGGAGCAGCCAAAGACTGTGGCCGCCTTTCCTTTTCTAGCGTGACCCCCGCTGCTGCAGCGCCGGTGAGAGGGAGCAGCTCGACATCCCCAGCTCCCCTCAGCCCACCGCAGCACGTGGAGAGCATGGCCGTGGAGCTGGACAACCGCTGTCCAATATGCCTGGACAGCTGGGAGGAGGCCAGCTTCGTGATGCCCTGCCTCCACCCGTTCTGCTACCCGTGCATCGCGCGGTGGGTTGAGAGCAAGCCCGAGTGCCCCCTCTGCAAGAGGAGGGCGAGCTCCATCGTGCACTCGGTGCGGGCGGACGACGACTTTCAGGAGCGTGACATCCCACCGCCTGCAGCACCATCAGTCGTCGTCCAGCCGACAGGAGGAGCGCCGGGACAGCCAGCTGCAGCCCGGCCACCAGCTGCGGGGCCGCCGCCCATGGCTCCAGTGGGCGGCTTCTACGCGTGCGTCTGGGCGTCCATCTTCCGCACGTACCCCGCTGTCCTCCACCCCCTGCTGCCCTGGCTGCATCAGGAGCTGGGGCAGCTCTTCGAGGATGCCCAGGAAGCAGCGGCAGCGCAGAGCCTCGTCCTATCCACGCTGCGCTACTTTGGCCTGGATGAGGAGGCTCTGATCCAGCTGCTGCGGGACACCCTGGGCAGGCGCACGAGGAGATTTGTCCACCAGCTCGTCGCCACCGTCGTGCGCCGGTGCAGCGGGAAGGCCCGACGTCGGCTGGGCCTCCAGGACGCCCGTGCGGCCGGGGGGCAGGACGGCAGCCCCCAGGATGCTGCCGGCCCCGCTGCCTCCCAAAGGGGGTCTCCTGCCCACAGCCCAGCCCTCCAGCGAGGTCGCAGGAGCCCCCCCAGCACCCCCATTCCCACCCGTGGGGAGGCAGAAGAGCCACAGCAGGACCCGGAGGAGGCTGTGCCCGGGCCTTCCACTGACAGCCGGGGCAGTCCACGGTCCCCTGGCGGGACCCGGCGAGCCCCGAAGAGGAGGGCCAGCAGCCCTGAGGACCCCTCCCAGCACCGCAAGAAGCCACCCCACCATCGGTGACGCTGCCAGGGTGCCTCAGGGGCTGGCCAAACCACAGCTGGGCCAGCAGCTGGGGCTCAGGCTGGTCCACAAGAGATCCCGGACGGCCCACTAAATCTAATTATTTTGCAATAAAAGAAAGGCATGAAAACTGCACAAAACGTCCTGGTGTTCCTAACGATACAGGTGGCATCGCTGTCCCCACCCGTGCTGCTTTCTCCCCCTTCTCCTGGTGCTACGCCCACCGTTACCTCACGGGTCCGCTGGGCCCTACTACCTCCTCCACCCAGAGGCCTTGCAAACTCCCTACAGGGCCTGCAGTCTGGTACTAGCAGTGGCAGTGCCACGGCCCTGGGCTGCGGGACTCAAGGGACACGGTGCACCCACTGTGGGTCCTGTTAACACCGTGGGGCAGAGGAAGGGCGGCGGGAGACGGGACGAGGCTCCCTTCCCGCCCTGTCGCGTAAAAGGGCAACTCGCTTGGTAGGTGGTTGAGGGAGGCCCTCCCGTTGAACTGGTCAGCGGTTCATGTCTGGGAATACAAGGAGTAAGGAGACGCTCCCTTTGAGTCACGAGGCTCACAGTGGTCCCCCTTGCTCTCTAAACTCCTTCTCAGAGAGGTGCCTGGGTATGCCTAGATTCAGCCTTAGCCCCAGGCCTGGTCAACGGTTTATGGTTAAGGATACAGAGAAAGGAGAGGGGTAAGGGAAGCCCTCCTGTGGCGCCACGACCTTCAGAGAGGACCTCCTTACTGTCCAAATGCCTTCCGAGAGGAAGATCCAGTCCTAGTCTCAGACTTGCTCAATGGTTTATGAGTAAGGATTGTACGTGTGTAGCCACTCGTCAGAGTCAACGGTTGCCTGTTTCACAGTCCTGCCTAGGACTTTCAGTAAGGCAGATTCGCAAAGTTGCAAAGATAGGTAATTTATTAAGTCAACAGATAGAACAAGTTTGGAATTGCCCTTGATAAACACACTTACTGCAAAAATCGAGCTCGAGTTATTAATTCCTGGGTAGCATCCGACAGAGGCGGAGGCACAAGTCTTACCAAAGAGGCGTCCCTGCCTGGGGAGGAGAGAGGTCCAGGCCCGTTGAGCCACGCAGAGAGTTGAAATTCTCTTCCTCTAAACCAGAGGAATCTAAAGACTAATTTTACGCCTAACGACGAGGTGGGACCGAGTCATATCTCGTGTGCTGACTGTCTCCCAGCAGGCTAATGTTGGGGGTGGGGGGTGGGGGAACGAACGCTCGCTACAGATGTCCCAGGAGGTCCCAGTGGACTGGAAGTAGGCAAATGTGACGCCCATCCACAAGAAGGGCCGGAAGGAGGATCCAGGGAGTCCAGGGAGCCTGTCAGCCTGACCTCGGGGCCGGGGAAGGTTATGGAGCAGGTCATCTTGAGCGCCATCGCACGGCACGTACGGGACAAGCAGGTGATCGGGCCCAGTCAGCAGGGGTGTATGAAAGGCAGGTAGGTCCTGCTCGACTAACTTCGTCTCCTTCTGTGACAATCAACCCCAGCAGCTCTTAGCAACCTTTTACTGGTGTTCCTAGGTCAGAAACTTCATTTTAAACATTAAAAGCCTATTTTCTTTCCTCCACGGAAACGTGCCAAAGCACCAATTCCCTATATAATCTCAAAGCTTCTCACTTGCACGTGCTCATATTACCCACGAAATACTCTTCAGAGCACCAGATTGGTCCAGAGATTGCCCTGACTTCTCCTGATTGCAGTTGAACTAGTGACTTCTGCTACACACCAGCTCTGTGCCTGACTGCCTGGGTACTGCTCAAACAGGGGTGCTAACAGGATGCCTTCAGTTGTCCTCTCCCTGCAGAACACCTTGGCGGACGCTCCTCAGGGCTCGCAGCAAAGGGACACCCAGGGCTTGGGGCTGCAGGCAGCCATACGCTTTGATTCCCCTCCGGGTAGAACAAGATCCCCAAGAGCGAGCCACGTGCTGCCTGTGAGCCGCCGGGGGAGGAGGCAGCAGGGGAGCCCAGAGGGCTGGCCAGCAGTGCAGGGCTGTGGGGAGAGCCCGTGGGCCTTTGTCCTGCAGCCTCTAGGGAGGCACGAGGTGTCACTTCTCAAAGGAACCCTCCTGCCACTTAAGCCTGGAGCTGTCAGCCACCGCCAGAGCGACCTGACGGGGCTCCGGGAAGACGTGACCGAGGCCCCAGTGACCGGTGTGAAACACCGATGCCGAGCACAAGACGAGAGATGGGGGATGGAGTGGGCAGTGGTGTTGCAGCAACGCCAGGTACGTGTGCGAGTGCCGCACGTGGGGACGGCCCATTTTCATGTTCCCAAGCGATGGACGCTGACGTCCCCGAGCGATGGGTTTTCATGTCACCCAGGGATGGACCGTGACATGAACGTGAGCCAACAGCGTGCACTTGCAGCGCGGAAAGCCAACCGTATCCCGGGCTGCATCAAAAGATGTGTGGCCAGCAGGCCGAGGGAGGTGATTCTGCCCCTCTGCTCTGCCCTGCCCTGCCCTTCCCTCGTGAGACCCCACCTGGAATAGTGCGTCCAGCTCTGGAGCCCCCAGCACAAGAAAGACATGGAGCTGCTGGAGTGAGTGCAGAGGAGGGCTACCAAGGTGGTCAGAGAGTTGGAACACCTTTCCTACGAGGACAGGCTGAGAGAGTTGGGCTTGTTCAGCCTGGAAAAGAGAAGGCTCCGGGGAGACCTTCTAGCGGCCTTCCAGTACCTGAGGGGGGCCCACAAGAAGGCGGGGCAGGGACTTTTTACAAGGGCCTGCAGTGATCGGATGAGGGGTAATGGTTGGAAGCTGGGAGAGGGCAGGTTTACACTAGATATGAGGAAGAAGGTCTTCACCCTGAGGGTGGTGAGACGCTGGAACAGGTTCCCTAAGGACGCTGGGGATGCTCCATCCCTGGAAGTGCTCCAGGCCAGGTCGGATGGAGCAGTGAGCAACCTGCTCTCGTGGCAGGTGTCCCTGCCATGGCAGGGGGCTTGGAACTAGATCATCTTTGAGGTCCCTTCCAAGCCAAATCGTTCCACGATTCTATGATTCTACGGTCTCCATGCGCTGGACGACGACGTTGCCGGGTGACGCATTGTGACCACGCACCCCTCGCTGCTTATAGGTGGGTGCCGAGTCTCACCCAGCCGGCTCGTGCCTGCACTCCAGCTGAGCGAGTACGTGAGGTTGGAGTGTCGAGCGAGGCTGGTGCTGGTGCTGAGGTCGTGCTCGGGGAGTTCTTCACGGCAACTCTCAGTGCCCGACCCCAGAGCCATCGGAGGATTTTCCCCGGCCCCGTCTGCTTCCCGCAGCCGGGGCACTCCGGAGGCGCGCTCGCAGCAGCAGAGGTGAGCTCCGTGTGGGGAAACCGCACCCCGGGGAGCCGAGAGGGCTGCTTTCTTGAGGGGCCTGGACGTTTCTTCCACCCCTCCCTGGAGCAGCCAAAGACTGTGGCCGCCTTTCCTTTTCTAGCGTGACCCCCGCTGCTGCAGCGCCGGTGAGAGGGAGCAGCTCGACATCCCCAGCTCCCCTCAGCCCACCGCAGCACGTGGAGAGCATGGCCGTGGAGCTGGACAACCGCTGTCCAATATGCCTGGACAGCTGGGAGGAGGCCAGCTTCGTGATGCCCTGCCTCCACCCGTTCTGCTACCCGTGCATCGCGCGGTGGGTTGAGAGCAAGCCCGAGTGCCCCCTCTGCAAGAGGAGGGCGAGCTCCATCGTGCACTCGGTGCGGGCGGACGACGACTTTCAGGAGCGTGACATCCCACCGCCTGCAGCACCATCAGTCGTCGTCCAGCCGACAGGAGGAGCGCCGGGACAGCCAGCTGCAGCCCGGCCACCAGCTGCGGGGCCGCCGCCCATGGCTCCAGTGGGCGGCTTCTACGCGTGCGTCTGGGCGTCCATCTTCCGCACGTACCCCGCTGTCCTCCACCCCCTGCTGCCCTGGCTGCATCAGGAGCTGGGGCAGCTCTTCGAGGATGCCCAGGAAGCAGCGGCAGCGCAGAGCCTCGTCCTATCCACGCTGCGCTACTTTGGCCTGGATGAGGAGGCTCTGATCCAGCTGCTGCGGGACACCCTGGGCAGGCGCACGAGGAGCTTTGTCCACCAGCTCGTCGCCACCGTCGTGCGCCGGTGCAGCGGGAAGGCCCGACGTCGGCTGGGCCTCCAGGACGCCCGTGCGGCCGGGGGGCAGGACGGCAGCCCCCAGGATGCTGCCGGCCCCGCTGCCTCCCAAAGGGGGTCTCCTGCCCACAGCCCAGCCCTCCAGCGAGGTCGCAGGAGCCCCCCCAGCACCCCCATTCCCACCCGTGGGGAGGCAGAAGAGCCACAGCAGGACCCGGAGGAGGCTGTGCCCGGGCCTTCCACTGCCAGCCGGGGCAGTCCACGGTCCCCTGGCGGGACCCGGCGAGCCCCGAAGAGGAGGGCCAGCAGCCCTGAGGACCCCTCCCAGCACCGCAAGAAGCCACCCCACCATCGGTGACGCTGCCAGGGTGCCTCAGGGGCTGGCCAAACCACAGCTGGGCCAGCAGCTGGGGCTCAGGCTGGTCCACAAGAGATCCCGGACGGCCCACTAAATCTAATTATTTTGCAATAAAAGAAAGGCATGAAAACTGCACAAAACGTCCTGGTGTTCCTAACGATACAGGTGGCATCGCTGTCCCCACCCGTGCTGCTTTCTCCCCCTTCTCCTGGTGCTACGCCCACCGTTACCTCACGGGTCCGCTGGGCCCTACTACCTCCTCCACCCAGAGGCCTTGCAAACTCCCTACAGGGCCTGCAGTCTGGTACTAGCAGTGGCAGTGCCTCGGCCCTGGGCTGCGGGACTCAAGGGACACGGTGCACCCACTGTGGGTCCTGTTAACACCGTGGGGCAGAGGAAGGGCGGCGGGAGACGGGACGAGGCTCCCTTCCCGCCCTGTCGCGTAAAAGGGCAACTCGCTTGGTAGGTGGTTGAGGGAGGCCCTCCCGTTGAACTGGTCAGCGGTTCATGTCTGGGAATACAAGGAGTAAGGAGACGCTCCCTTTGAGTCACGAGGCTCACAGTGGTCCCCCTTGCTCTCTAAACTCCTTCTCAGAGAGGTGCCTGGGTATGCCTAGATTCAGCCTTAGCCCCAGGCCTGGTCAACGGTTTATGGTTAAGGATACAGAGAAAGGAGAGGGGTAAGGGAAGCCCTCCTGTGGCGCCACGACCTTCAGAGAGGACCTCCTTACTGTCCAAATGCCTTCCGAGAGGAAGATCCAGTCCTAGTCTCAGACTTGCTCAATGGTTTATGAGTAAGGATTGTACGTGTGTAGCCACTCGTCAGAGTCAACGGTTGCCTGTTTCACAGTCCTGCCTAGGACTTTCAGTAAGGCAGATTCGCAAAGTTGCAAAGATAGGTAATTTATTAAGTCAACAGATAGAACAAGTTTGGAATTGCCCTTGATAAACACACTTACTGCAAAAATCGAGCTCGAGTTATTAATTCCTGGGTAGCATCCGACAGAGGCGGAGGCACAAGTCTTACCAAAGAGGCGTCCCTGCCTGGGGAGGAGAGAGGTCCAGGCCCGTTGAGCCACGCAGAGAGTTGAAATTCTCTTCCTCTAAACCAGAGGAATCTAAAGACTAATTTTACGCCTAACGACGAGGTGGGACCGAGTCATATCTCGTGTGCTGACTGTCTCCCAGCAGGCTAATGTTGGGGGTGGGGGGTGGGGGAACGAACGCTCGCTACAGATGTCCCAGGAGGTCCCAGTGGACTGGAAGTAGGCAAATGTGACGCCCATCCACAAGAAGGGCCGGAAGGAGGATCCAGGGAGTCCAGGGAGCCTGTCAGCCTGACCTCGGGGCCGGGGAAGGTTATGGAGCAGGTCATCTTGAGCGCCATCGCACGGCACGTACGGGACAAGCAGGTGATCGGGCCCAGTCAGCAGGGGTGTATGAAAGGCAGGTAGGTCCTGCTCGACTAACTTCGTCTCCTTCTGTGACAATCAACCCCAGCAGCTCTTAGCAACCTTTTACTGGTGTTCCTAGGTCAGAAACTTCATTTTAAACATTAAAAGCCTATTTTCTTTCCTCCACGGAAACGTGCCAAAGCACCAATTCCCTATATAATCTCAAAGCTTCTCACTTGCACGTGCTCATATTACCCACGAAATACTCTTCAGAGCACCAGATTGGTCCAGAGATTGCCCTGACTTCTCCTGATTGCAGTTGAACTAGTGACTTCTGCTACACACCAGCTCTGTGCCTGACTGCCTGGGTACTGCTCAAACAGGGGTGCTAACAGGATGCCTTCAGTTGTCCTCTCCCTGCAGAACACCTTGGCGGACGCTCCTCAGGGCTCGCAGCAAAGGGACACCCAGGGCTTGGGGCTGCAGGCAGCCATACGCTTTGATTCCCCTCCGGGTAGAACAAGATCCCCAAGAGCGAGCCACGTGCTGCCTGTGAGCCGCCGGGGGAGGAGGCAGCAGGGGAGCCCAGAGGGCTGGCCAGCAGTGCAGGGCTGTGGGGAGAGCCCGTGGGCCTTTGTCCTGCAGCCTCTAGGGAGGCACGAGGTGTCACTTCTCAAAGGAACCCTCCTGCCACTTAAGCCTGGAGCTGTCAGCCACCGCCAGAGCGACCTGACGGGGCTCCGGGAAGACGTGACCGAGGCCCCAGTGACCGGTGTGAAACACCGATGCCGAGCACAAGACGAGAGATGGGGGATGGAGTGGGCAGTGGTGTTGCAGCAACGCCAGGTACGTGTGCGAGTGCCGCACGTGGGGACGGCCCATTTTCATGTTCCCAAGCGATGGACGCTGACGTCCCCGAGCGATGGGTTTTCATGTCACCCAGGGATGGACCGTGACATGAACGTGAGCCAACAGCGTGCACTTGCAGCGCGGAAAGCCAACCGTATCCCGGGCTGCATCAAAAGATGTGTGGCCAGCAGGCCGAGGGAGGTGATTCTGCCCCTCTGCTCTGCCCTGCCCTGCCCTTCCCTCGTGAGACCCCACCTGGAATAGTGCGTCCAGCTCTGGAGCCCCCAGCACAAGAAAGACATGGAGCTGCTGGAGTGAGTGCAGAGGAGGGCTACCAAGGTGGTCAGAGAGTTGGAACACCTTTCCTACGAGGACAGGCTGAGAGAGTTGGGCTTGTTCAGCCTGGAAAAGAGAAGGCTCCGGGGAGACCTTCTAGCGGCCTTCCAGTACCTGAGAGGGGCCCACAAGAAGGCGGGGCAGGGACTTTTTACAAGGGCCTGCAGTGATCGGATGAGGGGTAATGGTTGGAAGCTGGGAGAGGGCAGGTTTACACTAGATATGAGGAAGAAGGTCTTCACCCTGAGGGTGGTGAGACGCTGGAACAGGTTCCCTAAGGACGCTGGGGATGCTCCATCCCTGGAAGTGCTCCAGGCCAGGTCGGATGGAGCAGTGAGCAACCTGCTCTCGTGGCAGGTGTCCCTGCCATGGCAGGGGGCTTGGAACTAGATCATCTTTGAGGTCCCTTCCAAGCCAAATCGTTCCACGATTCTATGATTCTACGGTCTCCATGCGCTGGACGACGACGTTGCCGGGTGACGCATTGTGACCACGCACCCCTCGCTGCTTATAGGTGGGTGCCGAGTCTCACCCAGCCGGCTCGTGCCTGCACTCCAGCTGAGCGAGTACGTGAGGTTGGAGTGTCGAGCGAGGCTGGTGCTGGTGCTGAGGTCGTGCTCGGGGAGTTCTTCACGGCAACTCTCAGTGCCCGACCCCAGAGCCATCGGAGGATTTTCCCCGGCCCCGTCTGCTTCCCGCAGCCGGGGCACTCCGGAGGCGCGCTCGCAGCAGCAGAGGTGAGCTCCGTGTGGGGAAACCGCACCCCGGGGAGCCGAGAGGGCTGCTTTCTTGAGGGGCCTGGACGTTTCTTCCACCCCTCCCTGGAGCAGCCAAAGACTGTGGCCGCCTTTCCTTTTCTAGCGTGACCCCCGCTGCTGCAGCGCCGGTGAGAGGGAGCAGCTCGACATCCCCAGCTCCCCTCAGCCCACCGCAGCACGTGGAGAGCATGGCCGTGGAGCTGGACAACCGCTGTCCAATATGCCTGGACAGCTGGGAGGAGGCCAGCTTCGTGATGCCCTGCCTCCACCCGTTCTGCTACCCGTGCATCGCGCGGTGGGTTGAGAGCAAGCCCGAGTGCCCCCTCTGCAAGAGGAGGGCGAGCTCCATCGTGCACTCGGTGCGGGCGGACGACGACTTTCAGGAGCGTGACATCCCACCGCCTGCAGCACCATCAGTCGTCGTCCAGCCGACAGGAGGAGCGCCGGGACAGCCAGCTGCAGCCCGGCCACCAGCTGCGGGGCCGCCGCCCATGGCTCCAGTGGGCGGCTTCTACGCGTGCGTCTGGGCGTCCATCTTCCGCACGTACCCCGCTGTCCTCCACCCCCTGCTGCCCTGGCTGCATCAGGAGCTGGGGCAGCTCTTCGAGGATGCCCAGGAAGCAGCGGCAGCGCAGAGCCTCGTCCTATCCACGCTGCGCTACTTTGGCCTGGATGAGGAGGCTCTGATCCAGCTGCTGCGGGACACCCTGGGCAGGCGCACGAGGAGCTTTGTCCACCAGCTCGTCGCCACCGTCGTGCGCCGGTGCAGCGGGAAGGCCCGACGTCGGCTGGGCCTCCAGGACGCCCGTGCGGCCGGGGGGCAGGACGGCAGCCCCCAGGATGCTGCCGGCCCCGCTGCCTCCCAAAGGGGGTCTCCTGCCCACAGCCCAGCCCTCCAGCGAGGTCGCAGGAGCCCCCCCAGCACCCCCATTCCCACCCGTGGGGAGGCAGAAGAGCCACAGCAGGACCCGGAGGAGGCTGTGCCCGGGCCTTCCACTGCCAGCCGGGGCAGTCCACGGTCCCCTGGCGGGACCCGGCGAGCCCCGAAGAGGAGGGCCAGCAGCCCTGAGGACCCCTCCCAGCACCGCAAGAAGCCACCCCACCATCGGTGACGCTGCCAGGGTGCCTCAGGGGCTGGCCAAACCACAGCTGGGCCAGCAGCTGGGGCTCAGGCTGGTCCACAAGAGATCCCGGACGGCCCACTAAATCTAATTATTTTGCAATAAAAGAAAGGCATGAAAACTGCACAAAACGTCCTGGTGTTCCTAACGATGCAGGTGGCATCGCTGTCCCCACCCGTGCTGCTTTCTCCTCCTTCTCCTGGTGCCACGCCCACCGTTACCTCACGGGTCCGCTGGGCCCTACTACCTCCTCCACCCAGAGGCCTTGCAAACTCCCTACAGGGCCTGCAGTCTGGTACTAGCAGTGGCAGTGCCACGGCCCTGGGCTGCGGGACTCAAGGGACACGGTGCACCCACTGTGGGTCCTGTTAACACCGTGGGGTACAGGAACGGGGGCTGTGGATGGGAGAAGTCTGAGATGGGATATATTTTGACTGGTTAGAATTAGGCCAATATTATTATTAAAGAAATTTAAGGGTGGGATGTGGTGGGCTCGAAACCAGCGCTCGCTAAAGATGTACATTCTTCCTCTGTTTTTTTTTGGTACAATCTCTTGTAACTGGGTCTTTTCTCTGTTGGGAAAACCTCTGGCACTTTGCCCTAGGCTAGAGCTCTCTTGGTACAACCTGTTGTTATAAAACTTTCACTATTCTCAGTAGTCATAGTATTTTTGCCAGTTCATAAAACGTGCAAATTGCTATGTCGTAAACTTTCAACATCTGTGCTGTGTCTCATCCAAATAAGTAAAGTGATTGTCCTTCCTCTGCTGCTTATTGTCAGGTAAATGATAAGGTCACTAATTAGTCTGCATTCTTATAACATGGCGAGCTAGGTTGTTTTCCCAAAGCCTCCCTCCTGCTCCTGGTGGTTCTTGCAGAGCTGGAGTTAGTCAGCAGCCACCTGCTCTTCCCTAGGTTATCCCCGGAGTGAGGTACTGTCCTCAGACTCACTGCAACCTGCTGTCTTTTAGATGCTGTTTTAGATTCTATGACTACGGCTCAAGGCTTGTGCTAGACACTATGAGGCATTTTTGAACCATCATCAATCACCACCTCCTCTCAGTTGCCCGATGCTCCATGTCTCCTCAGGCACCGGGCGAAGCTCTGGAAGGAGATCTGCATCTCCCCTGTCCTCTTTGAGCCTTCACTCAGACTTCCAAGTGACTTAATCCACGATACCAGCCATGCAGGCCTGTGTGGGCTGAAACCATAATGAATTTGAAGGTTATTTGCAAGTGGGGTAGGAGGGTAGAAATGCTGTCCTGCCATCTGGAAGTTAAGGTAGAGTTGAGAGTTGAGTTGGAGCTCTGTGCCATGAAAAGCATAGACCCTCTTGAAGGAGCAGGACCTGAAGAGGAGGTACATCCAGATGGCCCAAGTACCAGGCTAGCCCCAATCTCCTGGTGTTTTTGTTATGACTTCAGAACTACTTTTAGTCTAAGCTTAGAGGGAATTTGGGCTATATCAGTATGTGCCATAGGTGTCACAAGGACGGAGGGCTTTATCATTATCATTACTGCTACTTTAATATGGCAAAAGCTTTTCCAGGCTTTCTTTAGATAAACATGCCAAGTCAGTGAGAGCGTCAAGTGGCCGTTTGCATTCACCAAGCAAGAATCTCCTTACTACAATCCAGTGTTTGGTTTGTCAGTAAATGGAAATTACAGGAAGAAATAACAGTTCCTGCTGCAGCTTCAGGCTGTTGAAATTCTCACGTTATAGAAAGAATCCCATTTTTAGCATTTCTGAATACCTTCTAAGGCAGAATCTGGCTCCTGCTACACGTGGACATTGGGTTTCATTATGCAGTAGCAAACAAGGTATGTTACCAATATGTTTATTAACACTCACTGCTCTGAATCAGTCTTCCTCCCCTATATGAAACATCACCTGTATGACTTCCACAACTTCAGTATTTCTATTTAATTGTTTTAATTAATTTCTTTTATCATGCACTAGCGTCAAGATTTATAGGAAGAAAGTTCAGTCCTACAGAGATGAACTGAAAGTAGGTGGCACTGTCTCTGTCTTGGCATTCATGAATTGTGTTGATTTACACTTGCAGACATGTGCCATTCATCCTATTTAGCCCTGTACATTCAATATAATTGTTCCTTCACACCCTTGTTCAAGTAAGTGCATCAGTGAGATCAGTGCTTACAGACGAGTGCTCAGAGGCAATCCTATTTACAGCAGCCCTGTACGCTCATAATGTCATGAGAAAATTTAGGGAAACAAATAGATATCCCAGGCCCAACCCTATAGAGTGCTATGGACTTCCAGGAGACCAACAAGTGGTATTTTTTCTGTTGACTGCAGTGGATGTAGGACTTCTGAGTGCATAGAAACTCAACTTTTAACTATTGCAGTTTTACAGTATAATTAAGAAGGGGAGGTTTCTTTTTGTGATTACTCTTATGTGTGAGTCTAGTATTCAGCAGGAATATGTTTTAACAAAGGAAATTCTGGTAAAATAAAACTTTGTTGCAGTATACTCTTTCAGACATCTTGTCACGTGTTCTGCTACAGTGCAGTATTGTAAGTAATGCTTATAACAGAAACAAAATTGCAGTGTTTTGACTGACACATACATAGTTTTACTAAAAACATTATTTTCCAGTTCTTTCCAAATACCATGATTGTATTTTGAAATGGAAGCGGATTTCTTTTTAAGGTGGAATTTGCAACGGGGTGGAAGTTCCCCTTGCTGTATAGTTCCACTTGAGGTGTAACCCACTAAGAGTTTAGCCAAGGAATTTGTAAAAGTGACAAAATATAGCCTTATTTTCGGCCTCGGGAATTTTCAGATGTTCTGGGATTTTGTTCTAGAGAGAGTGGGCTCTCCTGTGAATTACAAAGCTGCTAATTCCAGATTGCACAGCGGACTGTGTTGGGGGCAGCAGCCATCAAAGACCACCCATCCTCCAGAGCAAAGGGAGCACCTCTTGTCCATGGGAAGCAAACTGGGCACCCCTCAAGCCTCCCAAACCGAGCACATGGGCTCCTCTCCCTGCTCCTTCCTTCCTTCCCTTTCTTCCTCCCTCTTTCCCCCTTTTTCTTCTGTCTTCTGCCTCTCTTTCCCATTCTTTCTGTTCCTGTTGACACCCTTTGACATCTAGCGGCATCGTGTTCTCTGAACACCAGAGCAAAACAGACTGCCTTGCCAAAAAACCCTCTTCTCTGATATCACTACATTAACATTTCCCTCATCTTTGATTTCTTCAAGAAAGAAAATGCAGCTCCTCAGTTCCGGGTATCTCGTGGGGTATCAACCCTCTCAACGTACTGGGCGGGGCCAGGAGCAACGGCGGGAGGTCTATACGCGCTGTAACCGAAACCGGCCGCCCGCCGCCGAGGGGAGCAGCGGCGGTGCCGGCGGGAGCGCTCGGGCCCGGGGGCCGCCCCGCCCCGCCCCGGCCGGGGAACCCGCGCGGACCCCAAGACCCGCCGCCCGCCCGCCCGCGGCTCCCGCCGCAGCGGCTCAGGGCACAGGGGCGGGGCCGGGAGCGACGGCGGCCGCGCGCCCCGCCCCGCCCCGCCTCGCGCGCCCGCCCTGGGCAGCGCCGCCAGCGGGGCGGCGCCGGCGGTGGGCGCCGAGCGGGCGCGCGGGCGCTGCCGGCGCCGCCAGGGAGCGATGGCGGCCGCCCGGCGGAAAGCCTCGGCCTCGCCCCGCCCGGCGGAAAGCCTCGGCCTCGCCGCGCCCTGCGGGCCGGGTTCCCTGGCCGGGCTCCGCCGGGCCGGACGCAGCGACTCGGGGGACGGGGGCGGCGGGGAGCCCCTGCCCGGCGGAGCGGGCGCGTCTCCTCTGGGAGGGCCCCGGGTGTCCGGGGCCCGTACGGCAGGGACGGGCCTCTGCGAGGGGAGCCGGGCGGTGGCGAGGACGACGGTCCGTCTCGGCTGGAGGTGCCACGGAGGCGGCGCCGGCCTATGCCCCGCGTCAGACCCGCTTCCGTAGAGAAAAAAAGGCGGGTCACTGCCACGGGAGAGTTACCTTCTGCGAGGAGCAGGAGGCCCGGCGTGCAGACCGGCCCCACCTCTTAGGGAAGCCCGCTGCCTCCCGTGGTCCGGGCTGGAGGGGGGAAGAGAAACCTTCCTACCCTGGTACGGCCCTCGGATTACTACCCATCATTGCGTTGTCAGGTGGGCAGCAATGAAGTTGCAACAAGGAGTCCAAGGGCAATCGAGAGAGACTTCAGGGCCTTGGGACGACTGGTTGAGGGACCAGGAGCACAAGTAGTGCTCTCCTCTGTCCTTCCAGGTGCAGGGAATGATGAGGGAAGAATATCTAGCTGATCAATACTGGGCTCCGAGACTGGTGCCCCCGGCAGAATTTTGGGGTTTTCGAGCATGGGTTGGTCTATGTGACATGAGACCTGCTGGGGACAGATGGGGTACACCTGTCTCAAAGGGGGAAAAGGATCCTTGTGCAAAAGTTAGCAGGGCTTACTGAAAGACCTTTGAACTAGATTGGAAGGGGGAAAAGGATAAAACCAGGCTTGCTAGTGGTAAGACATGGGGTGGCACACCAATGTTTGAGGGATGGTGTGCTAGCAAAGTGCTTCAGTCTGCTCCATGTTGTGCTGGGTATAGTGGAGCACATTTGAAATATCCCTGTACTAATGCACACAGCACCTTAGCCATCTCAGTAGAGGAAATGGATGGAGATCTGCATGGCAGCAAAGATAGAAGGGTTATTGATGCATTAGAAACCATGGAAGCACCTGAGAGCAGCCACACAGGAAGCAGGACTTCTCCCCCCAGAAAGGTGGCAGGATCATTAGTCCAACTGAAGTGCAGCACCACCAACTCACACAACATGGGCAGCAAACAGGAGCTGGAAGCCATTGTGCAGCTGGAAAACTATGGTATAGTTGCCATCACGGAAACATGGTGCGATGGCTCGCACAACTGGACCACTGCAATGGATGGCTATAAACTCTTCAGAAGGGATAGGCAAGGAGATAGAGGTGGTGGGAGAACTCCATAGGTTAGGGAGTGTTTTGACTGCCTAGAGCTTGATGAAGTTGATGAAAGGGTCAAATGTTTTAAGGGTAACAATCAGGGGAAAGGCCAACAAGGCACATATCACGGTGAGAGTCTGTTATAGACCACCCAACCAGGATGAAGAGGCAGATGAAACATTCTATAAGTGGTTGGGAGAAGTCTCACAACTGCTACCTCTTGTGGGGGTACAGTCTTACCACATGTCTGCTGGAAATACAATACTGCAGAGGAGAAACCGTCTCGGATGTTCCCGGAGTGTGCGGAAGATAACTTCCTGACACAGCTGGTGAGTGAGCCAACGAGGGGAGATGCCCCACTGGACCTGTTGTTTGTGAACAGAGGAGGACTTGTGGGTGACATGATGGCTGGAAGCCATCTTGGTCACAGTGATCATGAAATGATGAAGTTTTTGATTCTCAAAGAAATAGGAAGGAGGGTCAGCAGAACCGCCACCTTGGACTTCCAGAGGGCAGACTTCAGCCTGTTTAGGAGAGCGGTTGACAGAGTCCGTTGGGAGGCAGTCCTGAAGGGCAAAGGAGCCTAGAAAGGCTGGACATTCTTCAAGAAGGAAATCTTAAAGGCACAGGAGCATGTGGGCCGAAAGATGAGCTGGTGGGGAAGAAGAGCTGGCCTGGCTGAACAGAGAGCTTTGGCTGGAACTCAGGGAAAGAAAGAGAGTTTATGACCTTTGGAAGAAGGGGCAGGCCACTCAGGAGGACTACAAGGATGTTGTGAGGTTATGTGAAAAGAAAATGAGAAGGGCCAAAGCCCAACTAGAACTTAAGCTGGCTACTGTGGTAAAAGAGAATAAAAAAAAGTTTCTATAAATACATTAACAACACAAGGAGGACTAAGGAGACTCTCCATCCTTTATTGGATGTGGGGGGAAAGAGAGTGACAAAGGATGAGGACAAGGCTGAGGTACCTAATGCCTTCTTTGCCTCAGTCTTTAATAGTCAGACCTGTCGTTCTCAGGGTACTCAGTCTGCTGAGCTGGAAGACAGGGACGGGGAGCAGAATGAAGCCCCCATAATTCAAGGGGAAATGGTTAGTGACCTGCTACACCACCTAGACACACACAAGTCTATGGCACTGGATGGGATCCATCCAACGGTACTGAGGGAGCCGGTGGAAGTGCTCACCAAGCCACTTTCCATCATTTAACAGCAGTCCTGGCTAACCGGGGAGGTCCCAGTTGGCTGGAGGTTAGGAAATGTGATGCGCAGCTACAAGAAGGGCCAGAAGGAGGATCTGGGGAACTACAGGCCTGTCAGCCCCACCTCAGTGCCAGGGAGGGTTATGGAGCAGATCGTCTTGAGTGCCATCACATGTACAGAACAACCAGATGATCAGGCCCAGTCATTGTGGGTTTATGAAAGGCAGGTCCTGCTTGATTAAACTCATCTCCTTCTATGACAAGGTGACCAGCTTAGTGAATGAAGGAAAGGCTGTGGG
The DNA here is from genome assembly GCF_034619465.1 of Leptosomus discolor. Taxonomy (NCBI): domain Eukaryota; kingdom Metazoa; phylum Chordata; class Aves; order Leptosomiformes; family Leptosomidae; genus Leptosomus; species Leptosomus discolor. The sequence continues at coordinate 76,157,576 of NC_141419.1, forward strand.
TGTTTATGTGGCCTTTAGTAAAGCCTTTGACACCATTTCCCACATCATTCTCTGGAGAAACTGCTTATGGCTTGGATGGGTGTACCCTTCGCTGGGTAAACAGCTGGCTGCATGGCCGGGCCCAAAGAGTTGTGGTGAATGGAGTTCAATCCAGCTGGCAGCTGATCACCAGCTCAGCACTGGGGCCAGTTCTGTTTAGTAGCTTTATCAATGATGTGGATGCGGGGATTGAGTGCTCCCTCAGTAAGATTGCAGGTGACACCAAATCGGGTGGGAGTGTTGGTCTGCTTAAAGGTAGGAAGGCTCCACAGAGGGATCTGGGCAGGCTGGATCAGTGGGCTGAGACAGTTGTATGAGACTGAAAAAGGCCAGGTGCAGGGTCCTGCACTTGGGTCATAATAACTCCATGCAGCGCTACAGGCTTGGGGAGGAGTGGCTGGGATGGAAGGTGAGTGTTGGTCTTTTTTCCAAAGAAGCAAGTGATAGGATGAGAGGAAATGGCCTCAAGTTGCACCAGGGGAGGTTTAGATTGGATATTAGGAAAAATTTATTCACCAAGAGTGTTGTCCATTATGGGGACAGGCTCCCTAGAGAAGTGGTTGAGTCACGATCCGTGGAGGTATTTAAAAGATGTTTAGATGTGGTGCTCAGGAACATGGTTTGGTGGTGGACTTGGCAGTGGTAGGTTAACAGTTGGAGTTGATCTTAAACAATTCTATGATTTTATGATTTTATGGTCTATTATATTACTGCACTACAGATATAGTACAGATATACAGATAGATATTACTTGTAGATATACCCTCAGAGAGGGGGGCTTGTTTATATACACTCCACTGGGTGAACATACTGAAATACTACAAAGGATCGTGCAGGCAATGAGTGGTAAGATATCGCCCAAAAATGTAGAGAGTGGCAACTGATGCATGTTAAAAGAAGAGTCTGTAAGTGGCAGAAAGTTGGAACCAGAGCTGTGTATAACAACTATTTTTTTAATCAGCTGAGCAGATAATCCAAGAAGTTGAAAAGCTAGGTTATAAAACTTAGGAAAAAAGAAGAAAAAAGTGCTGAAACCAAACTCTTTCCTCAACCTCATACAGTCCTATACAGATAAATAGAATTGTGAAAGAGAAGTTATTGAGCAAACAACTTTACAGATGCTGCCACTGTATTTGGATTACTTTAAAAACCAGTTTCTGTACTGTATGTTTCACATCCTCTATTAGTTGTGTAAAATACTGTTCACCTTTCAAAGAATAACAAAAGTTTTAAGCCTAACTATTTGAAAATTTCTATTGCTTTGTACGTTATCTAAGTTTAAAATTCAGAATCTAACGTAGGAAAATACTAAAAATAGTCTCTCAGATCTATCACAAAGGTTATGGCAAACCTGGAGACCTGGATGATTAAACTGCGTTTTTGTTCTTACTGCTAAGATGTACTAAGGCAGCTATAAATACAGCCATTGCTTTTTCATATGGGCAGTCGCTGGGTTGGGTTTTTTTACGCAGCAATACCACGCACAAACGAAGAGAAGCTTTATAATCATAAAGAAGAGAGAGAATTGATCCATAGGGTTCACATTTAAAATGGGAAGAGTACAATGAAGGTCATTTAAAATCCCTATCCTACCAATATTTCATCACATTGTTACAGACAGCAGTATCAGTGACCTGAGAAACCACAAGAAAAGAAAATAGAAAGGGTATCATGTGGCTAAGTATCCTTGTTTATGCCAGGAGATACAAGGAAAACAACAGGTAGTATCAGATGTTCAGGATCACTTTTATTTACTTTACACGTGAGCCCCCACAACCTCAGACTGGTTTCAAGTTAAGCTCAAATAGGCACTTGAACTGCTGGGCTGTGTATTCAGCAATTCCAAAGCAGAGGTGATGAGATAAAACTATTTACCAAGGTAGGTATTGATACTGTTATTTACACCAACACAAAGCCATCTAGTGAACATAAGCAAGTATAATGAAATGTAAGACATACAGAATTCACTAATAAAGCACTCATTCTCTCATTCATATATCCTTTTTACAAGGCTCTGATTTCATTAGCAGTACTACTATTTAAAATCTTTACTTTCTGTCTTAAAAAGACCAAAACAGAATGAACAAAACAAATGGGAGATGCAACCTGAGTAACCTGCTCTAGTTGACCCTGCTGTGAGCAGGGGAGTTGGACTTGCTGACCTCCAGAGGTTTCTTCCAACCTCAGCTATTTTGTGATCCTGTAGCAACAATGCAAACAAATGTACCTGTTCACATATGACTATTCCCTGCTAAAAACCCCAAGCTTCTTAATTTTAAGAATACTCATTAAATAATAAACTTTAGAAGACACTTCAACTCATTTGGACTGTTGAAAGTTTCCAGCAATATCAGGCAAAAGGGCTACTCAGAGGCAGTGCAGTTTAAAGTTTCAAAGTCCTCTTCCATCTGTACTTTCAGTTTACAAGTTCAGACCCATCTTCCTTGGACTTTCTACCTCCTCACAAAGATCACCAGACAATTTTATTTTTCCCTTTTGCATCTAGCCTATAGCTGTAAGGGCTTGGAAGTAAGATTTTCTTTCATACTTTTTGCATCTTGCGTAGCACTGAGAATGAGGGATTTTAGGACAAAAATGTCTCTTAGTATGCATGCCAGATCTCTACTGAGACACATGAACTTCAGAAGCAGCTCAAGTACTTAATGCTGCTTACACTTCAGGTTTAGAATCCCTACCGTGGCTGTCTTGTATTTGCCTCTCTGAAAACTTTGTTCTTGTGATTTAAGAAACATTGTCTGATTCAGAGCTGCACTCCCCAGCTGCAGAAATGACATAGGAAGAATGATAAACACTTGGATTTCTTTGGAGTTACTTGGTTAGAACACCTGGTGCAACAATTACTGTAGTGCAAAATTAGTGAGTACTAAAACACGTAGGCAAGACTATTTATTATGTTTCAGATGTGAATGGGCACACTCAAAAGAAGCCTAGGGAATGATCTTACCTTTAATGTAAAGCGTACATGACAGATCGGCTTTGCAGCAGGACAGGCAATTGAAACTCATTCAGTGAATCTGAGAACTACAGGAGAGGAAGTTGGACAAGCGCTCTCAGAATTTTAGGGTTCATCAGGAATACATCAAAATTCCTAAAGGAAACTGCACTTTAATCTGCATATAAAATTCCTTACCTGTCATCTCACGAGGTGCTAATTAAATAAAATTCTTTTGAAGTTCTCTACATATGCACTATAGAGTATTTCTAGGTTCTTGAAAAAACAAGGCTTTTTTAGAGGCTCATCATCACTCAGCAGTCTACAAGTTTTATGGGAAGCCTACCCATAGTTACACAGTTCTTGAATTAATGTTGTCAGAAGTATTTGCAGAACATAACGGTAAAATATTTTTAATACTTGTTTGTACCTGTTTCCATTTTCTGTGTGAAAGAAGAGATTAGGCCTTCATAATCATGCTACTGTAGCATATTCCAAGCCTTGCAAATTAGCCATTTAGCTCAAGTGAATTACAGCATCAAGTCAATTAATATATTAAGCCAGTGCAAAACTTATACAACTGGAAGCTCTAGGCAAGCTTGCTAGGGTCCCAATCCTAGCAAGAACTTCACATCTTTAACGAGGCTTCGCATCTTCATGTTATATGGACACAGCTCAGGACATGGGAGTGCCAAACATCCTGCAGATTGCAAGTCAGTACCTTGCAAGGTAATAACCCAGGTAACTTACTGCATCTCTAACTTGCTTTTCTGTGAAGTACTAGTTACTCTTTGCTGTTTTTCAGCAGTCTAGAGAGCTCTGGTAATGTAGTGCTGAATAAATATCTCTGGGCTCAAAACTCCCTATGGAAGAAGGCCTCTTCCTATTTTCCGTATGCTATTTAAGGCCATCAGGGAGTGTAGGATCTACAGGTCCCTAAAGAGAGCAGCTCCTCTTTGTCCCCTCCAGTCTTAGAAGCTGCAAGAACACTGCTCTAGAAGAAGCAGTTATGAAAGCTGGCTTTCCCCATCATTGTGTTGAGGTATTTATTCATTTTGGTCTGCTTAGAGGTGTGAGCAGCTGTGTGCACACAAAGGTCTCCCCTGAGGGATGCTGAAGAGACAGTACGGATCTGGTGCTCACTGTCCCACTCTGGTGCCTAAATAGGTGGAGAAGGAGGATTATGGTCACCTTTTCCCAACTGATGTATCCAGGCTATATAAATTAATTATACTTGACTTGCACATAAAAGCTTTTCTTCACAGCCAGGAGGATTGTGTTGCTCTTGTTTTTAGGGGGGAAAGCTGAGATTGCAATGTTTGAGTATTACTCTATGAACTAGATCTTTGAGTAGCACCACCTTGAAAGGTGGACACATTTATGCTAGACCAGAGTGGATATTTTGTCCTGTATGTCACAAATCATGTGAAGACAGCATAGATGATGATGGAGTTTTAGATTTTCTCACCATATGTAATGTCCTGGAAATGAGTGCTACATTTTTTCCTAACTAAAAAGACAGCTGATTCCAATTGCATTATTTTCTTTTTCTTTTTTTTTAGAAAAATGATACACAAACACTTAGTGCTCCCACAGTTTCATGGTAAGTGAATAATTGGTTGCATTGGAGAAGGAAAAATATATTTATTCTGGGGAAAAAGCTGATGGCATATTAAATTACAGATATAAGAGAATACAGTTCTGCAATAGCCTATGAAATGTAGTATTGATATAGAGCGCAAATGCTAGATAGCTTTTCTGAGATGCAGATGACATGCAAAAGGAAAGAAAAATGAGTAAGAACTGTTCTTGACACAGAAAAGACCGCCACATAAAAGATCCTAACCAGACAGGAGTTGTGAGTCTGTCAACTTCTGTTTTAGTCAAACAAACGGGATACACATCCTCTATTCTTTTTCCCATCTTTTGACAGCAGAGAAAGATCATCATAATAATTACTGCTCTAAAATCTATGTGGTGAGGCTCAATATTTGAAGTTATCTCTGCTTTAGTTCAAAAACTTTGCACCTGGCAGTAATTATTATGTAACTCCCAGGAATTTTACTTTAAGTTTTGATTATATTTTTATATAGAATTGTAATTCATTCACATACATATGAACACAATTTCAAGATATCTATCACAGCTTTCATGTATTAAAAATGGAGTGGGTTGTTTGATTGAAGAACACCCACAACTGGAATAGACTCTTTGATTTTAGACAACATAACAGGAGAATTTAGCCACATGTCTAAGTATCAGTAAAATTAAAAGCAGAATTACAGTTAAGCTTTACGTTGAAGGAATTTTATATGAAAAGACTAAGGAAATATTTAACATGGAAAAATACTGAGGGATCTGCCAACTTAATACATTCTTTCTACTTAGTGCTTTATGCAGCCTTTGGACTTTAAAACATTGGTCATATTTGTGGTGAGAAGTCCCATTTGGATAGAAATGACAGTATCATACACAGTGTGCTATGGCTTCCTTTTTGAAGAATGTGTAACTCCCAGCGTGATGCAGAGAGAGATCATACTACTGGCGATACGACAGTGAAAAGTAGATTCTGTAGTGAGCATGCTGACTGCATTCTCTGTGATGTTGTCAGAAAAAGGACACCTGCTGTCCAAGAAGACTCTATCTTCCATATACAAATAACACAAGTGCCAAAGAGTAAGATATGGTAGGTCCAAAAACAGTTGAATAAGATAAAGCTGGATGTAAGGGACATGCATCCAGTTTCAAATATGGAATGTATTATTCCATCTCTACTGTATGCAAGTATCAAGAGAATAGAAAACAAGATTCATGGAGCCTGTTTTACAATACCCAGCAGCAGTAATGAAACTCACAAAATGAACAGTAAGATTTTTTTTTCACTATGAAGGATGATTATAGAAAGATAATCAGTCCTGACTTATCCATACAGAGACATACACGCAATTAAAGCAGACAAAAAAATCCCAACGTAAACGCATACAGTACTAATCACCAAGAAAAATAAAGAAATCATGTATTCTTAGTAATTTTCCTTTAAGTGAATGACGCGTTCTTTCGGACTCCTTGCATCAAGCAGTATGCCTCTCCAGTAGCTGCCAATGTATGAATTGTGTGGAGAGGCTATCCTAAAGACAAAAAAGGGACTACTTTGATGACAAGTCTTTATCTGCCTGCTTTATTCATTAGGATAAGTTACAGAGTAAGTATGCTCAAAAAAATCTGAAAAGTAGATGACTATATCAGATAGCTAATGACAGTTTATTAAGACAGAAAATTACTTGGGTATCTGTTCTTCTCAAAACTTGTCAGCAATCCTCTTCAGAGTAAGAAAATTATTCTTACATCTAAAATCTGCATAGAGATTATATTCTTTCCTGAGCTTGTGTCTTAGATTTTTTTAAAAAGATTTTTTTTTGCACTGGTTTTCATATGAAAACACCTTATTGCATTTTAAAATGGAATCTGGATATTAGAGTGAATATAGAGTAAAGGTTTGAAGCGGATAAAAGCAGATGTGGGTAAAAAATGTAAAGGACAAATGTTGTCTTTTTTTGCCTTGACTCTGCCCATAAGATCTTGAATAATACGTCTGTCTTTCAGTTGTCATAATTATGAAATTTCTGTGTCCTTGACTGGAAAAGTATCAAACTAACAAGACTGCAAAATATGTTTTTATGTACTTCTTAATTTATATTTTCATCTGTATTTGTGAAATCTTAAGAATTAGACATAGAAGAGACCAATTAAATCATCTAATCATTCCCCCTACTGACAGCTCTGAATAATTCCTTATATTTTTATGTCCTGAAAATACAGCATTTACATACAGATGACAAAATGCATTTTAATGAGCCAGGTTCTTTTTCCTGTGCAATCTGAGCAGAACTGTTCAGATGAAGGCAGCTCTTTGTGTCACAACAGAAGACTTCTAAGGGAATATGCACTTCAGCTAAGATGAGTGCATCTTACCACATCAAGCAGTGTACTTGAACAGTTTATTATTATGCATTTCAGCACACTATAGGAAAAGGACACACGGTAATTAAGATCAATCAACACACCTGAAGCCTGGTGTGGCAACTGAAAGGTTAAATATTACTTTAGACATGAAGCAAGGTGTCCAAGTGGATAGGATAAAGTAATCTATAGTAAACTCTCTTCCTTGTCATTCAGTTAAAGATCAGTGAGAATCTACCAGTAGTTGAGTACAATTTCACTCTGTCATTAGTGAGCGGCTCAAACTACCACTTGGTTGTAATTGTAACCTGAGAATTTTACCTGTTAATGAGTACTAAGATTCAGATGAGTTTTTCATTCAGAAGATGGCTCACAGTCTGGACTTCTGTCATTGTATTACTCTTAGTGTGAACTTACAATCTGTGCCTTGAAGTTCAGTACAAGCCTCAATTAGATATTACCATCTTTCAAAAAAAAAAAATTGCTGCTCAAAAGCCAGACTACATGGGATAAGATGGAATTTAAAGACTTATTTCACCCCCACCAGTATTAAAAACTGAGTCTTTCACATTATTTTAAGTAAGATTTTATTTTTAGGCATGGCTCTGTATGACAATTCAAATGAGATGCCCAGACTATAAATTCTCTGTTCTCATCTGGTGACATTCTGATGATAAACAGCAAGGGAACCACCATAAACGAACATGTGATATCTTTGAGGAACAAGTTCAGCAGAACTCGTATAGATCAGACACTGTGCGTTGCAGGATGCACTCTAGCTTGTTCTAGACCACTACCTAGGCGAAGGGCTTGACAACAGGGAAGTTCCAGTAACAGCCATGTGAATATTCAGACAGTATTGAAGAGAATTGGAGATTTGACATCAGCTTCATTATGATGAAAGTACTGATGAAAGTACGACTAAAAAAAACTTTTATGGCATTTATCTACCTAAATATACTTTTTTAAAAATAATTTTTACACCTCTTGTAGTGCTATATCAAATTGCTGGTAATAAGATTCCAGCAGTCTTTGCATCTATTTTTCTTCTACAAAGCTGTAACTAATCCTAACATGATTTTACTATGTTTTGATGAGCTAGAGCTTTTTCGTATAATAGAATAGATTTACAAATAAATGGCTTAGCCTCTGAGTCAGCCTAACACATAAGGATAATATATTACAAATAAAGATATGAAGTGTTGCGATCTATTAGCAGTTTTCCCTAAGAAATTACTAGCCAAACCCCCAAGCAGTTCTGACAAGTCACAGACTAAGAAGCAAGGACTTAAATATACCAAGTGTGCGGTTGATCTGTTAGCAAACACTTTCATTTCCAGATACATGTAAAAATTGTTCCAAATTTAATATACTGTCTTCATAAAACATGTTTTTACAAACTGTGATCTAATTAAGGCATTCTAAATTTATAAAATTATTTTCTAACCCCATGTAGTTTTCTCCTGCTATTCATTTATATGGAGGGGAAACGAGCATCTCATCGAAATTATGAAGCAATGGTGTGGCATGAATGGGAGCTTTGTTGGAAAAGATTAATTCCAGGAAACTAACATACGCATCCCCCTTAAAAACTCATCTTCATTTGCTGTGTCATGCTGAATCACATACTTTGCAGTTCTGTGGGGAAGTGGTTGAGTCACCGCCCCTAGAGGCGTTTAAAAGACGTGTAGATGTGACACTTAAGGACATGGTTTAGTGGTGGAATTGGCAGTGTCAGGTTAATGGTTGGACTGGATGATCTTAAAGGTCTTTTCTAACTGGAATGATTCTATGTTTCTGTGATAAATTACCTGAAGCAACAGTTGGCTCTTTTAATGCATTACAGAAAGTCATGAGAGCTGGCAGGATCAAAGCTTCCTCTCCAGTGCAATTTGCTCCCATCTATATGCATAAAGAGGCATTGAGAATTTAAAGGTAGCTTTATACTGCACACCTTCATTCCAAAAATCCGATTTTTGTGTGCAACACAAGAGCACAGAAAGGCAAAAAACAGTAGAGCAAGTGTCAGACAAAATCAATGTCAATCTGGAATACCCCACTAGTTGCCACCTGGGTACATCCCACAGGATCCCCATGGAGCCACAAACACTATGATTAGCTCCGTCACTGTGTTTGTTTTGTGTACTAACATATACTACAAACATGGTAATGCGTATTCTCATCATGTACAATACCACTTCAATGACTCACAACCCTTTTTCCTCATGTAATATGATTCAAAATGTTCCTTAGAAGTCCCTTCAAATTTTCAAGGTCCTTCATGGAGATGGTCCATAACCAAAGCAAACCATGGCCACAATGATGACATCCATTAGCAGCATGAATTCCTTCAGAAGTTTCTCAGCCTGAAGAACTGTTTGTGACAGCAAGAGACACTTTATGCCAAAAATCAAATCAAAGCATTGTAACATATGATTGAAAAAACTAAAAAAGCCCCACTAATCTCACAGCCTATGAACAAAATGAATCTCCTCTTTCTGCCTTTGCTAGTTTACCACAGTAGAAAACAGAACAGATGGACAAATTAAGGCAAAAAAATGAAGGAAGAGGAAGGAGGTGAAAATGACAGTCCTCAAAATCTTTTAACTCAGGTGTAATAGGGAGGGAAAACTCGAATATTTCTAGCATTTGGATATAGTTGGAGGAATTATGACCTTGCCATCGCATTTTTCTATCTGCTGACTGATTTGCTACTTTCAGAGTTGCTTGATTACTACAGGAGCTGTTATTCAAATCAAAACTGAGTTGGCAGGATTCACACGGCTCTACTCCAGCCTATCTGTAGCAGATGGGGGAATCAGCTATTTTTGGCAACCGTACAGTATTGATGTTCTTTCTTTCTTTCTTTCTTTTTTTTTAAGTTGCAAAGCAATGATACAGAATGCATCTTTTATACATGATGCACTGAATATGTGAATAAAGCTTAACTTCATTGCTTCAGAGGTTGAAATACTGTGCAAAACGACTGTATGACACTCCTGTATCTTGACTGTGAAGTAACTTATCTCCTGAGGATTTTGCTAACAGCATCAACTGTGATCAATATCTCTAGTCTTTCTTTTGATACAGAAAAACTAATTCAGTGTGTGTATACTGTGGAGAAATAGAAGGTAAGCATTGCCATGATCCATCAAAAAATGCCTGTCACATAAGCTTGAAAGGAGTTGTCTTTTTTAGTGTACTTTATCTTGTTTTTAACAGGGACTCTAGAATTTAGTGAAAAATATGCAAGTGAAAAACTAGATTCCCAAGGGATTTGCTTGAGTCAGAAATAATTCTACCCATCCAAACTGTAACTAATGAACAAATGATTCAGTGAAATACATTCCTTATTTCCATTCATCACCATCTGTTATTGGCAAGATACTTTGTTTGTTCCCAGCTACAAAGCTCGAGCAAGTGCATAACCACCAAATTAGGGAGAAAAGTGAGTGTTGTGAATGCTGCAAGGAAGAATTATGTCTACTTTTCACAGAAACATGTATTTGCACTTCAATGGCTTACAGAATTTAACATTTACCAGAAACAGGGGAATGAGGCATTGGTACCTAGAAAAAAAGTCCAAGCCAAGCAAAGTTGCTTTTTTGGCAGGAAATCCCCTTTCATTGCAGGGAGCAGCACTCTGGAGCCCCATGACCAAGTCTTTTCCACTTGTTATCCAGACACTCTGTACCTTTTTATTTGGATCCTATTTAATTTCACACAGTAAACAAATGGGAACAATACTCAGCTACAACAAATGGTGGTGGTGTTTCAATAGCTAACATCCTTCCTTAATGGTATTAGTGTGTTAGAGTAATTCCGTTTGGACATGTAGAAAAAAAGGTCTTGACTAGAGTATGGCAACAGACAGCAGGATGTTGTGAACTTAGGAGAAGGGTTGTTTTTTTGTCAGTTTCATACAATTTCAAATCATCCTTTCTATAGGGATATTAAAACTTTTTATACTAGTTAAGCAAAAGTGTGGAAAAAAAGGTAAACTCACAGACTTGCTAAGTTACATGGAAGAAAAGGGAGAGAGAGATGTGATTCACAGTCCTGTGTTCAAATATCTTTAGTTCTACTGTGTAAACAGTGGCTCTGGTTGCCTTAATATTAGTGTCTATAAAGATGCTTTACAAAAATTATTTACTAAAGCAGGTACTAGTGCTTTCCACCTACACAGGAAAACTACATGGTCAAACGCAGACTTCAGCTAGTTCCACCCACTTGGTGAGCTGGTAGGAAGTATCACCACTTCCATCTACAGCTATTAACTTTATATATTTTGTAGCATAGGAGTGGCAGCCTTGACATGTATCCTGCTGTCATGGCAGTGTAAGAGATCAAACAAGTCCAGACAATGATATTTTGCAGTGTAATTCAAGACTTTTTGGAGACTGATATTTCTGGCATTTAATTTGAGACACCAAATAAATACTAGAAAAGTGATATTATTTGAAACAAGACACTTCCTATCAGAAGTCAAGAACTTGAAAGATACAACTTGAACCTATCTCTATTAGGCTCAATAATTTAAAATCAATCTGCCAAAGCCAACGTTACGTTTATGAGCACTTCAAAATACATACACATTAGTACTGGCTACTTAAAACCAGCATTTATTAACTATTGTATGAACTATACCCTTCATGAACTGTACTTACAGACAATTTATTTTAAAAGGGTTTTTTTTTCTTAGTGTGCATGCAGGTTAACAGGCTATCTAATTCATAGTGTCTAATATATTTTAACAGTAAATGCTAGCTATATGTGCAACATCTGGAATTCAGGCAGGAAATGCATCTATACTGATAGGAATTAAATATTTTAAAACTCCATTTGCCTTATGTTTCCTTTACCTGAAGCTCTCCTTTCTTTTCAGTCTTTCATAACAAGCTACAGAATAAGAAATGAGAGTTTAAGAACCTAGTTCAGCAATCTTTTTAAAGATTTCTGTTCTTCCAGAGGAATCAGTTATCTGGACCATAATTTAGATGATCCCTTTAACAGGACACTAGAATCAAGCTCAACATTGCAGTTGTCTTTTCTTCAGTTTAATAAAGAAAAAAATACTGTTTCCATAACTTTTCCATGTTTGCCAACTGAGATTTAACTAGATCTGACTGCATACCCTATAAAAGTATTTAGAATATTTATTATATTCCATTCATTTTGCAATCAGTTCAGTGTTTTATGGCTGATAATCAAACCTGGTGTTCCTTTTTCTATTCACTAACATTTTATACAGCAATGCAAGGTCATGCTGAAGGTCCATGTAGCTCAATATTTCATGTCTGACAGCAGCAAACATTTATGAAAAAGCAAGGAGGACAAGCACAGAGTGAAACTGCCCACAATGTGTCCATGTAAGCTTCAATCTTTTGGTTGTAGACTATCTTCAGGAAAGAAGATCAAGTATAAAAGGCATGTTTTACAAAGCTCATGTACACATTAATATTTTAAAAGCTGAAAAACAAAACCATATGGGAATAAGTTCAATTCTGTGGAAGAAAACTGGGGAATAGTCCAGGGATGCAGCTGTATCACAGTTACAAGCATGGCTAGCTTAGCCTGGGGCTGACAGAGATGTCACTTGCTACTCTGGTCTTCAGGGCAGCAGCCATGGAAAACATGGTTGATTTGGGCTGCTGCTGACACCAACAACTTTCAGGCTGTCCTAAGACAGTGATTATAAAAAAAAATCATATGTCTACTACTCTCTGAAGCCAGCACATGCCTGGAGCCAGAGTAAGGTGTCTGTCTGGGTAGCAAAATGGTAACAGCTCCAGTGACAGTGAGAACACTGGCAACCAGACTTGCTGCAAACTGCTCCTGCTGTGATAAGGAGACAAGTAACTTCTCTTGTAAACAGTCACTGCTCCCAGAAAAACAACCCTATGAGCCAAGCATTCCCTCCACCTTCTACCCCAATTTCACTTCTTAGGAAAGTAAGAGCAGGGAAGAGGGATTTATTCTTACCTCTGCTGCTAAGAAGCCTAGAAACAATTTGCATATATAGTGTTCAGTATTTACAGTGAGAGAGGAGGGGGAAGAGAGATTCCTGTTTCCTCCAATTAATAGTTATATGACAGAATTAGGAGCTGTGTGTTAGCAAGTTGCAGAGGTTGTCCGAGAGTTTTTCAATGAACAGCAAGCAGCATCAATAGAGCAAGAGACCCCTGAAGGTGACTGCTTTCTGAAACAACCTCCATAGGTGCTTCCAAGATTTCCAACAGTAGAATCCAGGCCCTTCTTTTGAGAAAGCCATAGACAGATAGTTTCAGTTCGTTGCAGTCTAATCTGTTGAGTTAACATTTGGAACACATTTTAGCACAGCAGGAAATCTAGCTAATTGTAACTGTCAGAATGACTTGATTCAGGCCTAAGTTGATCTCCTTTATCTTTCTTCTGTGATATATGTCCATCTGTTGGGTAGAAATCTGTAATTATATTAGATAGGAGAAAGAAAAAAAAAAGTCAGAACTTGAGCTTTCACTTAGTATGAGAATGCTATTTGATCCACATTTTGTATTTCAACGTTTCATTTTATGAAAGCCAAAGTACCTAAATAGTGAAACATACAGTTTTAACCCCTGAATTGGTCCACAGATTAGTGTGACACTTGCAATCAGGCATTTAGATAAATCAGCCTTAAAGAGGGTTAGCAATCTTTAATACAGCACAGCATCTTCTAGAGCATGTCATCCAAGGTGGCAGTAATCCACAGCTCTTCTGTATAGGAAACAAGATACAATTCCTAAAAATAGAAGATAACACTACTTAAAAACTTTGGGATGATAGCAGTAGGAGGCAGAAGGGGAATACTACAACAAGAGTTTGCTTTTTTTAAAGAACTTGCAACCTATCCTAAAAAGGCCTCAGCTTTATGGTCTTGCCCCAGATACAGCTAATGGAGTGGAACAGTGCAGGAATTCTTGCACTGTACCTAATAATTTCATTAACACCCTGTAGAGCAGACCAATTAATACTCACAGCTATGGTAGGTACTAAAAAAGTCTTAACTTACCTTGAAAAAGAACAGGAGAAGTAATTTGGGCATAGGAGGAAAAAATTAATCGTTATCAGTAACCCACGTAATGAATTTATACAACTGTCAACAAACTGGAACAGAATGATTAGTCCCTCAGAGCAGATGGGGCAAGAGAAATGAGTGAAAACATGTCCAATTTTAGGTGCCATTATGCCCAGAAATGAAACAGCCAAAGAAAGTTTTCAGAAAACATTTAGTACATGTAACACTTTCGGAGACAGCACTCTGGCTACTTGACAAGGGTGTATGTCAGAGCAGGTTAAATGTAACTTGTAGAGAGAGAAATATAAGGACCTTCCTAGAGAGGCAGAGATGTTGGAAAGCATGTTTAACCAAAAATATAGGGCAAATGGTATCAAGTTTGGATACATGGAGAGTTCAGCCTAATCTTTGAGAAATACAGGTAGAGGTCTAGTTGGGAAAAAAAAGACTTGTCATGCACCATGATCAAATGGAGTTATTGCTCCAGGTCTAAAATGGCATTTAGAGAAACCCCGGGGGTAGATTAAAATACCGTACCATGATAATGGCTACACTTGGTTGTCTTTGTTAGCAATGCCCACTTCCTCTGTGGCTGTATCCACCCTGTTGACTCATGCTTTAAATCACAGAAGTCATATATATTTCAGAGAGCACAAACTTGGGCTAATTTTTTACTCCATGCAGCAGAATGAAGTAGTTGTATCTGCTCTAATGGTTAGACAGCCCTGCACAATGTTTACGTAATTGAGCTTGACCAAACATTACACTGATAGCTATTTGCATGGAAAAAGAACAAATAAAAATAAATATGCTAAGTTTTTCAACAACTGTAGAATGGTAGGGATAACAATAATGAACAGGGAATAAGTTTGGAAACATCAAATCAGGTGATAATGAAATTATTAAATTTAGCAGTATGTGGGTGGCTTATAGGTACAACACTTCACAATTAAGGCACCTCCTGTTGCTAATCTGGACCATTTTTGGCGTTTTTTAAGGTGAAGAGGATTAAACATGAAATATGCCATGTAGCTAGAAGAGTCTGCAAGTAATTTGCAGTGCTGTGAAGTCATCTTAAAAGTGTGTGGTTTCTTGACTGTGACTTACTTTACATTTTCAACAGTCCACTGCACCGCAGCAATAAACCAGCAAACATTTTGCAGGTGACAGGCCCAAATACATGAGGTATTTTAGCAATGGATTCTCATCTGAAAATACATTAAACTGAATTTCGGTGTTATTGATACCTCAGGAGGCTGAAATTGTGTCTCCATAAAATAGTAATGCAACCTTGGTACCAGAGGACAAACTCACTGATGGAAAAGTAAATTCACTTTAACTCACATTCAAGCCTTGATCTGCTGAGTCAAGGAGTGATGCTAAATTTTATATTAAAACTATCCTGATTGAAAGTGTCTGCTTATTTCATTGTTGGCAATTTGTAACTATCCATGTGAACTGAGTTTGAATCAATGACACACAGGGGAAGAGATATATATCACCTTATTTTTTAATTGAACTGCTGTATATGAATGTGAACTTGTCCCTAACTGTGTAAGAAAGTACATAAATAAAGTGCTAAGTTTACATCTATGCTACCCAAAAAGCAGAGAATGACAGCGCACCAGGTAATAAAACTATTGCTCAGGCAGTAAATGTAACACCAAGGCAGGCATTAGTATAGTCATCTATAGTCCATCTGAGGGCTTGATAATAAAAAAATTAATTCAAGGAACAGAAGCCAAAAGTGGAATCCTTTAAAAATCCAACAAAACAATAAACCAACTGTGTTTTAAACAGTACATTAAATATTTAGCCAGAAACATAGAGTAAAACTATGATAGTGAATACATATAAACTGATGTAAGAAGCCATAAGTCTGACAGCTTTCCTCCAGAAAGAAAACCTTATGAGACCACTTCAATGAACAAGGCACAAGTCTGCTGAGGCAACTCCTAGACTATATTTCAGGTTTCATGGCTCATCTCAGTTCCTCCCTTTGCTTGCAATCAAATGAGAAACCAAACGAAACCTAAAATTTTTCTTGCATGATTACTTCTAACATTGCCTAAACCCACCTAAACAGATTTAATACCCGATAGTACCTCCACATTTTTCCATGTGCCCCCTGTATCCAAGTTCTACATGGATGTCTGTGAGATCAAGAAGACAGGGGAGCCTCACAAAGAAACATTACAGTTGCTGCAGTAGTCCCTTCACAACCATACAGGACTTACTGAGATGTGCAAGGAAGCAAATCACACAGATGAGAGAATTTTGCCAAAGTGCCCTTTCTTCCCTGCTTCCCTGCCAAATTTAGTTGTTGTTCTCATTCCACAGCAAAAAGTTTGTGCAAGTATTTTAGGGCATGGATTGTTTGCCAACTGGAAATTGGAACATTGGCTGTTCAGTTATTGATTATTTGATCCAATTAACACCTAGGCTGCATGGTGTTTTTCTATTTAAATGAATTAACGTGATTAACGTAAGAACATATTTCCTTTTTATAACAATGTATTACTTGGAAATATTTGCATCTGCTTACTATCCATGAATAGAACAAAAAACTTAACATATAGTCCACAAAGGCATTCCAGGGCCATTACTTCCACAACTGTTTATTTATACATTGTTGTGGTTTTGTCTTCTGCTAATGGTATATGAACAAAAGTTGATTCCCCAAATACCTGAATGCAACTAACGGAATTGTTACAGCAGTTTAGACCCAACACCCACATGGTTGAGGATCCCACCGCTGACAGGAGTCAGCAGCAAATGCGTGCAGAAAGCAAAGAAAAAATGGCTCTCCTGCCATGCTCTCCGTGTTTCAAATAACTAGTGATTTAAAGATATTCTGAGCTAGAAAGTTGCACAGAGTGTTTAATACTCATGCATGCACAAAAAGAACATTTTAGTAGAGGAGTATTTCCAGTTTTGATCTCCACAAACCTGTGTCTAGGAGCTCCCCATTTTAACCACTGCAGTGTGAAAAATTCTCCCCTTTGTTGATAATTTAGTTTGTCTGTTGCCTAATTATTTAATCGGTTTCCCTTACTCTGTATTTTGCAAAATCCCTAAATGTTTATCCTGTTTTTTCCATATCATTTATGACTTCATGGACCTGTATAATGAAGTCAGTAAATGATCGAAGACAATGCAAAGATGGTGAAGAGGAAGCATGTGGGGAATAAAGAAGTAATGCAGTGTAGCAAAGAATGGGTCATGTGCAGAGGTAGCCAGTCAGTGACTTATGATCCCCACCTTTATGTTCTGGATGAAGTAAAATTAAGGCACTTTAAAATACAAAACACGAATCCAAAAATCCCTTGCAAAGACATGCTTTGAACACCACTGTACTGCAAGTAATAATCTGACCACCATTGAAAACACTGGGACTCAGTTGTATAATAATGTTTATATTCTGGTTCCATACTGCTACAACTCAAAGCTAACGTTTGCTCCTAGATTTTTACAAAGATGAGACAAGATCACATACAGAAATGAAGTTCAGAATTTGCACACTGATTTCTTCCATTTAGGGGCTGTGTTACTGAATACCAATGAGATAAGCAAGGCCACCAGACATTGTGTATTTTTAGAATCACAAAATTCTAGACTGGAAGAGCCTTCTGGAGATAGAATAGAATAGAAAGGCAGAGCTCTATGTTAGATTTGATAGGGCTCTGTTAAGCCAGGTCTTGACTCTCCCAGATTCCATCGCTTCTTTGGTTTGTCTACTCCAAGGTTTAACGTTCTCACAGCGAAAAATATTTTGCTTATATCCAGACACAATTTCCCCTGAAGCAGCTCATGCCTGTTGCCTCTTGTCCTGTCATCATGTACTCTTGTGAAGAGAGTACTTCCATCTTCTCTATCACTAACTTGTAGGTATTAGAAGACTACAATTAGGTTCCACCTCAGTGGCCCTCCACTAGACCCTTTTCAGTGTTCAGTGTTTCTCTTCAGCTGGAGAGGATCAAAGCTGGACACAGTTTTCCAGGTTTGGTCCAAGAAGTGCCAAGTGGAGGGGGATTATCACTTTCCTCCATCTCCTGGCTATGCCCCTGTGCCTACAGCACCAGATGCTAATGGCCCTTGCAGCTGCCAGTCCCAGAGTAGCTCCTGTGCAGCTCCCTGTCCCTCAGGGCCATTTTTGCAGAGCTGCTGCCTAGGCAGGCAGTGCCCAGCCTGGGTGGCTACTCAGGATTATTCCATCCCAGTACATGATGAAATTTACCTTTGTTAAGCCTTGTGCAAGTCCCAAGGTTAAACTCTGTGCCCTTTTTCTTGGTATAAGACTAACTTCACTTCTTTTAGAGGTGGCTAAACCAAATAGCTTGCCACCTAGTTCAGAGAAATAAAAGTTGACATTATAGTAAGAGTGCCTGCCTGCTCCTCAAGGATCACAGAATTTTGTCTTTTGCCCATTCTTCATGACAGGTCAGCCAAGTCTCAGTGGGTTATGTTACATCACTTTCATGCCTCAGGCTGAGCACCTCTGAGGTGCAGCTTATTGAAACATAGGATGTGATAACAGAAAGCATTGCCCTTTTAAAGCATACAGCATGCATATATGGTAGATCTCAAGCTTCTTTCATCCAGAAATAGAAAGCTAAAAAGGATATTCCCCAAGTCCAAGTAAACATATAGATTAACAAAAATAAGAGTTTTTCCTTTGATGTAGTAAGAACAGTATCAGAGATGTCCCCTCCACACAATCCCAAAGTAAACCAGAACCATAGTATAATTCCTCTTTTTTCACTGCTCCTTCCCCTCCCTTGCAGAACAGCTTTCCACATGGGAGATGAAATAAAGCTATAACCATCCCATGTACATGGGAACAGCTCAGCTGCACTTTTTTCTTTTTTTTTCCTGAGTTTGAGATTGATGTGCTCAATTAGAGAAGCTACTGACCTTACCAGTGTATAAATATTTTACTAATTTTCAGGTTTTCCCCTTAAAAGACATAAGAAAGTGGTTTTCACAGAGTGTAGGTAAGTGGTGGAATTCTTTGCAGCAGGACATCATGGATGCTGAAACTGTTTGGAAGAGAAATCTATGAAGTACACAGATACTATCTAAGCCTCTTACTTGAAATACTTTTATTTCAGTGCTGGGAGACAAAATAAATAAAAAAAAAATCCTTGTTCTTTCATTCTGCCCTAGAAATTCACGTTTGGCCACTGTCAGAGATAACATTCTGACCTGAAAGATTGCTTCTCCTGGTTTATTAATGGCCTCCCCTATGTTTTTATGATTTTGTGCTGTTTGTACAAAATTGAAACAGACAAACTGCAGCCTATAAAGGTCTTCATACTTCCTGTAGTTTTATCCCAAAAGGTCAGGGTCAAATAGAGATTTCCCTCAGTATTAATGTCATTTCCAAACCCTACAAATGGAGGCCACATCAAAAGAACAATTTCTCTATGTTTGCTCTTTGAACCTAACAAAGTATTAAAATACAGGTTGAATTCAAATGTGGATATGGGTTTTCTAGGTTAGATCTTGGAAACTATATAGATAGTTACTAGTATCATGCGCTTTTGTTTCACTTACTTTAGAAATTGCTTGTAGTAGGAACATGTCAAAATTATTACAATTAAGTGCATCTCTTTCACTCTGAAATGCCAGTCCTGCAATTTATACAGAATGCCAGAGTTCTATAGCCTTGGAAAACCTGCCGATTTCTCTGGCACAGTACAAGAGAACAGAAGTTCTCCAGCACATTACTAATTTCAGAATCAGGTCCCATGAAAACTGTGACAGTTCAGCAATGAGCTTTTCAGTCTGAATTAAAATTTTGTATTTTCATAAATTATCTAGGTACTTGCTGAGTGTATGAACAGAATCCTAGCGTTTTTATCTCTCATAACAATTTGCTTTATGAATGCACCAATAGACAAATTAAGGCCATATTTTAAGAGGTTCATATTTTGTTTTCTGTTTATGGTAGATGGAGCTCCATAGGGAGATTATTTTATTTTCAATGTGGTATAAGATTAACAAAGGCCTCTCCCTTTCAAGAAAAAATACAATAGAATAGCATTGATTTGAAATTGTGCCTAGTGCAGATGGTGATCATGCTGACATAATTGCTTCAGAGTAGGGGAATAAATTGCCATCTTAGGGTGTAGTGTTTGATCAAAATTAAAAGGATATTCAAATGCTGGATTTCATTGACAGCTGTGGCTCCAAGAATATCAGTTAAAATTCAACCATTATCTTAAAGACTTTTCATAATTGTTTTGAGACTTCTTTTAAGCAAAGTAAAATATTAAAAATATAAAGCAGTCAGAAATTCTTTCCATGGCAGTATATTGAATCATAGAATCATTAAGATTGGAAAAGACCTCTAAGATCACGAAGTCTGACCGTCAACCCAACACCACCATGGCCACTAAACCATGTCCAAAAATGACATATCTACCCAGTTTTTGAACACCTTCAGGGATGGTGGCTTCACCACTTCCTTGGGCAGCCTGTTCCAATGCTTGACCACTCTTTCAGTAAAGAAATTTTTCCTAATATCCAATCTAAACCTCCTCTGGCAAAACTTGGGGCCATCTCCTCTTGTCCTATCACATGTTACTTGGGAGAAGAGACCGACCCCCACCTCGCTACAACCTCCTTTAAGACAGCTGTAGAAGCGACAAGGTCTCCCCTCAGCCTCCTCCTCTCCAGACTAAACAACCCCAGTTCCCTCAGCTGCTCCTCACAAGACCTGTTCTCCAGACCCTTCACCAGCTTCGTTGCCCTTCTCTGGACACACTCCAGCACTTCAATGTCCTTCTTGCAGTGAGGGGCCCAAAACTGCACACAGCATTCGAGGTGCGGCCTCACCAGTGCCGAGTACAGGGGCACGATCACCTCCCTGCTCCTGCTGGCCACGCTGTTTCTGATACAGGCCAGGATGCTGTTGGCCTTCTTGGCCATCTGGGCACACTGCCGGCTCATGTTCAGACGGCTCATGTCAACCAGCACCCCCAGGTCTTTTTCTGCCAGGCAGCTTTCCAGCCACTCCTCCCCAAGCCTGTAGCAGTGCGTGGGGTTGTTGTGACCCAAGCACAGGACCTGGCACTTGACGTGGTTGAACTTCATACAATTACCCTTGGCCAATTGATCCAGCCTGTCCAGGTCCCTCTGCAGGGCCTTCCTGCCCTCCAGCAGATCAACACTCCTGCCCAACTTGCTGTCACCTGCAAACTTACTGAGGGTGCACTCAATCCCCTCATCCAGATCATTGATAATGATGTTAAACAGAACTGGCCCCAGTACTGAGGCCTGGGGAACACTGCTTGTGACCGGTCGCCAACCCAATTGAACTCCATTCACCACCACTCTTTGGGCCCAGCCATCCAGCCAGATTTTTACTCAGTGAAGAGTGCACCCATCCAAGCCATGAGCAGCCAGTTTCTCCAGGAGAATGCTGTGGAAAATGGTGTACTAAAGTGCAGGTAAACAACACCCACAGCCTTTCCCTCATCCACTAAGCTGGTCAGCTTGTCATAGAAGGAGACCAGGGTAGTCAAGCAGGATCTGACTTTCATAAACTCATGCTGGGTGGGCCTGATGACCTGGTTTTCTCGTATGTGCCACATGATGGCACTCAAGATGATCTGCTCCATAATCAGCAAATCCTCATCCATGCAAATTCTCCTGTGACACTACAGAAATGAGGTAACGCTGGAACAATTTTCTCCTGTACAGCTTCCCTTTATTCTACCCTCAGCTCAGCTCATTGTATTTCCCCAGAAACCACGTTTATCTCTGCAAATAAATAAATACTGTTTCATCAGTACAGACCATTTAAAAATGATTGTTTAGCTGCAGAAGGTCCTGCTTAATTCATATAAATTAATATATGTAAGTTTAAGCCTAAATAAAAGCCACGTTTCTATGCTATATTTTTCTCTTTTTTTTTTTTTTTTTTTTTGGTAGGGTAAGTAGGATCAGACATAAAGGATAATAATAAAGTTTTATAGCTAATATATTTTATTCATTGTATAAGGGTTAACATGATCACAGGAATTCTTACTATCTCTTTTTCTTCTGATCTTATTTTCTTATTTGCTTTCCTAGTGCACAACTATGTTTCAGGCAAATAATTTCATGGACTTATGCACAGATCCTTTTCCCTTAAAAGTACAGTTAATTTAGAACCCCTCCAAGGTATGTTTGCAGTTACAATTATCCCTTTTATTGTGCATTAGCTTGCACTGACAATAGTCAGTCTCATCTGTCATTTTACCTCCTAGGCACCTAACTTTGTTACGCTCCTCGAGTTCTTCATAACCTTCTCTTCTCCAATAGTCACAAGTGATTCCATGTCATCTAATCACACAGGCTAAATGCTATCCAAACAGTCTAAGGAGAGAGAGAGAAATGGATTTCTTGTCTGTTGTTTATTTTTTTATAATATAAGGTATGTTAGTATGAAGGAAAACATATTTTTTCCTTTCACATTTCTCAATATCATAGAACAGAATCATAGGATCGCAGAATAGTTTGGGCTGGAAGGGACCCTTCAAGTTCATCTAGTTCAACGCCCCTGCAATGAGCTCTTTAGCTAGATCAGATTGCTCAGAGCCCCGTCCAACCTGACCTTGAAGGTTTCCAGGGATGGGGTTTCTACCAGTTCTCTGGGCAACCTGTCCAGTGTTTCACGACGCTCTAAAGAGTCCCTCCTCACCTTTCCTTTAGGCCCCCTTTAAATACTGGAAAGCCGCTATAACGTCCTCCCGGAGCTTTCTTTTCTCCAGGCTGAACAACTCCAGCTCTCTCAGCCTGTCCTCATAGGGGAGGTGCTCCAGCCCCCTGATCATCTTTGTGGCCCTCCTCTGGACCCACTCAAACAGGTCAGTGTCTTTCTTGTCCTGAGGACTCCAGGGCTGGACACAGCACTCTAGGTGAGGTCTCAGCAGAGCAGAGTAGAGGGGCAGTATCACCTCCCTCGACCTGCTGGCCACGCTTCTTTTGACTCATCCCAGGATATGGTTGGCCTTCTGGTCTGTGAGTGCACATTGCCAGCTCATGTCCAGCTTTTCATCCACCAGTACCCCCAAGTCCTTCTCCTCAGGACTGTTCTCAGTCCCTGCATCTCCCAGTCTGTGTTGATACGAGGGATTGCTCCAACCCAGGTGCAGGACCTTGCACTTGGCCTTGTTAAAGCTCAGGAGGTTCATATGGGCCCACTTCCCAAGCTTGTCTAGGTCTCTCTGGATGGCATCCCATCCCTCAGGCTTGTCAAACGCACCACTCAGCTTGGTGTCATCTGCAAAGTTTCTGAGGATGCACTCAGTCCCAACATCTATGTCATTGATGAAGATGTTAAACAGCACCTGTCTCAGTACAGACCCCTGAGGGATACGACTTGTCCCCAGTCTCCATCTGGACATTGAGCTGTTGACCACTACCCTCTGGCTGTGACCATCCAACCAATATTATTATTATATTATAGAAGTACAGCTGGCTGAACATCTCTTCACAGTCCTGTCCTATTTTCAATATTTTTCCCTAGTTTAGATGTTAAAGCTTCCTGTTCACTTAAGTTTTATCAACCAGCATGGGCAGTGATAAAGTTTACAGGCACCTGGAGTTTGTTCTACTGCCACCACCATCATCCCATGGTACAGAGCACCACATGCTGTCAAGCATGCACCAGCTGCATGCCTGTATACACAGAAAAAATATATAATAAAAAGATAATCAACTGCTTGTTTACTGTGACAGTTGTACTGATTTATAAGTGTACCCTGTCACTTCAGAAACAGGGCAGAGTCACAAACAAGAAGCACCAGACACATAACAGGGTGCACAAGGTTGATGAAGAGAGCTTTGTTAGTAGTGACAACCACAAGAGGAAGCACATGTGATTACTGCTTTTTAATAGTTTGGTCTTTACAGCACAAGATACATGACCTGGTGTTACACTTCTGTAATGAACAGCTTGTCACATACACATTAACTTCTCGTAAGTAATTACTGATTTTATTAAGCTGTGGCTGTGCTGCTCACAAAAGAAGGGTGATTGTTTGGTCAGATTGTCATGAGCTGGTACAGAAAACTGGATGAGTTTATTTTGAAAATAAAAAGACCCAGCAAACTATACAGATTCAAGTAGACAAGAAAGATTAATAGAAAGCTCTCAGAAATGTAAAGTAATTCCTATACCTAGGAAAATTCTTAGATGTTTAATAACATAATCACACTTTTTGTTGCTCTAAAAGCAAAACAAAAGGATCATGTCATGATCATATTGGAAAATAGGAAAATCACAACAAAAATTCATAGCTGTCCAAAATGGTTGCAAGCCTTAATGGACAAAATGCATTAGAAGCCTGCTGAATTATTTAAGTGACTCAAAGTTTTGTTGATGTGGAGCCTCTGATGAATGTCTTTTCAGTCTTTGTTCTTGATCTAATGTGCTTTTGAGGATAATTCTGTGGATGAGGTGAAATAAAAGGAGACTTTATATCAAAATCTTTACTTCTGCTACTTTTATTCCTAATACACAGTTACATTGTCCAGCAAGCCCTGAGTTTGCAAGATGTCTTCAGCTTCCCTTTAAATTTTTAACATTTTATGATATCTCACATTTATCAGTTGTTAACAAGCAACAGGACAGGACGGGGGGCGGGGCAGAAATAAATCTTTCTTGTTTCAGGTTTTGTTCTGCAGGTGCATCAGAATAAGCTTTTAGACAAAACTGTCTTCCTGAAAAGCTAAAAATCCACAGCTTGTCATGCCATTAATAGACTTAGGAGGGCCTTCTCTTGTTCTTAAGAGCTTCGACAATTTTTTTGTTGTGGTTATTTTCTTTTTCTCCTGCTGACCAAGTTCACACATGTTTGGTGCTTTACTTGGCATAAAAGAACAAAAAAGAAAGAACAAGCCATAACAGTGCCTGGAGTACATCCAATATTATAGACCTCTTTCTTCACAGTAAGATGCAGGCAAATAGAAGTCCTCTAGGTTATGCAAAAGCTTCATAATTGCAGTGGAGACTGATACAGGGCAAATAAAGCAAGTTTATCTACATTGATGGCTACATTAGTTTCAGGCTGTGATACCTCAAATATTGGTTGAATGACTCAGTCATGGAAAAGGAGGGTTACTACAGACTCCTGGAAAAGATCAAAGCATTTTTAGACATAAATCACAGCTTACTTAAAAGTTTCTTTGCAATGAAGTTCTGGAAAAAAAAGTCAGTACATAATTACTAACTTGTACAATAACTGATTTACACAATTATAACATTTTTAAAGATTAATTCATTTGTCACAGTGACTTCTGATTTAGTTAAATGTCTTGTGTTTCCAAGACATCTCTCTGCAGTAGAAGAGAGAAGGCTTACAGCTTAAAACTTTGGCGGCTAAAGTTACAAGAGAGAACAAGACTCCATAGCATTCACCAGTGCAGGAAAGCACAGCTAGGGAGCAAGGAAGTGCACTATAAACTCGCAGGTTCTTACCCTAAATGCTGTATAGGCAGTTGCGTATAAACTACCTAACAGATTTTGTAGCTCTCAGTCTTTTTACCTTGAAGTATGGGGTTTTGTCACAAACAGCTGTGTGGTAGAAAGCATGAGGGAGAGAAACAGGAAAAAAATATATCAGAATAGAACTACTTGGTACTTAGTTCTAGTACCATACATATTTAAAGATGTTTACTTTGAAAGTGTTGTACAACAAAAAAATGGGAAAGCCATCTTCTCCATTGTTAAACAGCAGAATCAAAAAGTTACTGGATATTACTTCCAAATTTCAGATGTGTAACGAACATGGTAACACCAATTATGACTATGATTCAAGAAGATGGTGACTAGAGTTGGGAAAAATTTAATTTCCATTGAAATCTTAAATGGAACTATCCAAATAATCAGTTTTTTAAATGAAACGAAAACTAGTGTTTTCTGTAGACTGAGCATGCTCTTTAGACTGAAATTTTACTGGCCTTAACAATACTACAGGGTGAGCTATTTGAGGAATCCAAAAGGTATGTAATCAAACGAGTGCAAACTAACCTACTCCTATGCTCTTAGATCAGAGCAGGTTTAATTTCTAGAGGCCAAAATCCTGTGGTTTTCTACCAAATTGTAGTGCAAGCAGGTGTTCCTGAAAATTGAGTGCAACAATAATTGAATTCAGATGTAAATAGCCAAATTCTCATTCAAAGCAACATGAAACATTTCTCTTCCATGTACCTTTCACTCATCAGAAAAGCATAAAAATAGTTAATCATGAAACAGACTTAGACAGCATTCACTGAAGTCGAAGTGAAAAGAAGAACCAACAAAAGTAGGACAGTTTAGAGTGTACAAAATAGTATCAGTATCAACCTCAAAACATAATCTTGATCAAAGCTCTGCTATATGCCTCTAAAAAGTTATTGATCACTTTCTCAAAAGCCATACTTGTTATAAACTCTGAAGAACCAAAGATTGTCATCTATATTCCCCATAAACTTCATCTGTATCCAGCCTACATAAGGAGATTCAAGACCACTTCATTTGTGTATGTGAGTATGTGAGTGAAGTCTGAAGAGCCCTCTGCAACAGAGAATATGCAATATAGTAGCATACTTAGGCACAGAACTGGCTCTTAACACCTTAATCATCTCCATTATTGGAGGCTACTGTTCAGACTTATGAGAATTAGATACTGCCAGAATAATCATGAAGAAAAACAATTGTATACTTCCACTTAAATAGTTTTCAACACTGTTTCACATGGGATACTCCTGTTTTACTCACTGAAGTCATATATATGAAGTTACGTAACTGAATGTTACCTTCAAACAGCCAGAGAGTTGCAAGCTGATTGTATGATGACTAACATCAAGTAAGAGCAATTTTAATTGCTGGATCAGAAAAAGCTAAAATACCCCATGAAGACATGGTGGTCTGTTCTCAGATAGATTTAAACTGCAGAATAGATGAAGGCAAATTAATTGCATCATCAGAAAGTATTTTCTTTTTGTTAGCAGATTTTTACATCAATATAAAGAGCTCATAAAGAAGCTTAGCATTACTTCAATCATATAAAAGGAACTGTTTTATAAAACCAATCTATTTTCTAACTGAAACAATATCCACTTACAGTCTGATTTGCAGAGACACCAGTTAATCTAGCCCACTTCAGAAAACCTTACTCTCATTTTGTGTTTCCTTAATGAACATTGTTTTTTCCAGGACAAATCTTTTGTTTTCTTCTGAACAGTGAGTTGACATCACAATTCTGACACTGCAAAACTGCTCAGGTTTTGAAAATTAAATTTTCTCAACAACTGACATGGTCCATGTGATCAAGATGTTTACTAGTTACAGGATAACTTTAGTTGCAGAGAGAATGCATGACCTATGCTTGTGGTTCTTATGACACGGGCTCCACAAAAGCTTTCATACCTACAGTATTGAAAAATTAATAATGATGGCATAATCAGGACTCTTTAATCAATGCCATTTTCTTAAAAAAAAAGATCAAAAAATAAACAAGTACTTGTTGCATATCTTTCTTTTGAAATGAAAAGTTTGCACATGATTATTTTACACATGATTTACATGTATCAGCATACCCTGTGCATTTACGTTACCCTTTTTGGCTGGAGAAATGCACTGAAGTAAGTCTATTGCAGTATTCTATTACACAAGAAATTGACATTTTCTCTTTTACCACCTTTATAAAAAGAAAAATAAATGTGCCAAAGAGAAAAGACCATAATATGAATCACTATCTAAAATACACACAAGTTTATCTCTGTGTTTTAGTCAGCAACAGTAAGACCTCATTTGCAATTTTCAGAAGTATAGGCCAACTTTAGAAAACTGGAGAAAAACGGCAACAGTGATCGGGGACTGACACAGAACCTGCAACAAAGATTGATCTCTTCTTTCGGTGAAATATCCCAGGCTGTTCAAAACTTACATGACCCTCTTTTAGCATGTTTTTATGCATCTGAAGAAAGGAAGCAAGGTTCATGGTAGGGCAAAAAGTAATAATGTGCTTAGTTAAAAATATTTTGACTAGATATCAGAAATGTTTCTGTCAAGACAGGACCAGTGGAACAGACTGCCTGAAGAGGCTGTGGAATATCCATAATTTCTTAAATACCTCACAGATACTTCATAGATATTGAGAAAGAATTATAAATTAGTGCTAGTATTGGGTATGGAAGCATTAGACAATTTCTTAGAATCCCTTTCAGTCAATGATTCAGTATTAGTCTGGCATATTTCATACTTTGATGATTTCAGATGATGTTTAAGCGCTAGAATAAATTCTAAAGACTAAATATTAAATCATTAAGACTCCTTTGATTAACACATTTGTCCCCTGTTAATGACTGATTATAGAATAAGACAGCGGAATAAATAATGTCATAAACAACAATGAATAAATAATAATGCTGTCTAATGAGATAAGGCTTTTTTATTGAAAAGAGATTTAGCTATAGAACCTATAGATAATTCCTAGATTTTCTTTTTCCTCTCTAGGATTCCACATTCTATTGACTTAATCAGGAGTCAGTGGAACTGCTGCTTTATGGCGTCATCCCCTTAAATTTTTCTCCTTTGACTGTTGAGTTGTTGATGTTTTACAGCCCAAAACCAATTTCATGTCACTATGTAGAACACACTATTTAAGTGAAGTTATCAGAATTTATGCTTTAATCTGATTTGTATTGTATTATTGAATTTTCTTACCTGTCTACAAACAGACTATTTAAGGTAGTAAAGGTGACTTTTGTGCTCCTCCAGAGTAATTTGTTTTAAAGGACATCTGCCATTTTGTTACTTATTTTCCTCAAATTTGACCCTCACTAGTCAGCTGGTGCTAGTCAGATATGAAGCTTAATGCATTTTAAAAGTTTATAGGGTATTTCTAAAGAAGAAATGCATTGAACTGAGTTGTGAAAGATGCAATATCACCAGAGCCAAGGGATAGCCCTCAATCAAGGGCACCAATCCCAGACCTTGCTGTATTATTTAGGAACACATTTTATTCAGAAAAAGTGTAGAACCACTTTTCTATTAGGTTCTTTGGTGTATGGCTAAGTTTAAGACACAAAATTAACTTGTCCAAAACCTTCTGAACGAGTTTGAAAAGTCAGACAAAACTTCTTCCAAAAATCTTTTAAGGCTGGATTCATTTTATCATTAAGCCTCCATCCAAAAAGCTCCTTCTGGGAAGGCTACTTCCTATAATTGATGAAGATCTTCATGTGACAGAGGCTGAGAACCATGATTAATTATGTGACATTTAATATATTGGAATATATTTGTGTCAACGATTGAATACATAAGAATCTAAGCCATAATAAGCAAATTTCCGCTACAAGGATAGCACTCCTAACAACTACTGAGAAGGCTCTGTCCAGTGTCTAGCATTTTGGATTTACGGTAGATGTCCAGACAAATTCTTTGTTTTCCCTCCCCAGTAATAAAAGAAGCCAAAGAAGCCCCTTGCTTCTTCACAGTTGCACAAGCCATTCGTTACCTTGGCTTCTTCTGGAATACTGGATTTTGATTTACATTCCATTTTTCTTTCATACAACCCTTTTTACTTAAAAGCTTCTGGTTTAGTAATTTGCTGTAGCTCCTCTAATTTAGTGGAAACACTGATAAAAGGATTTGCTCATGTAGAGGGTATGGCTCCTTATTTTATTCCCTTTCTACAGTGTGTATATTCAGGTTTTTTCATGAAGTTTCTCTTTTGTGTTTTAAGCTAGTTCATGCAAGAAGCACTGAGAACATGAAACAAAATCAAGGCCTTACAACAAAGGACACACTCCTTAGAAAAGCTGTGCGACTGCTACCTATTCTGTAGGCATCACTGAAGCCACACCACCAACATCTGTTATCAGGCAGACCCACAGATCTTAGTCCAGGGCAAACCTGCCTCTGGAATAAGCCAAAAGACCTGGCTGCAATACTGAGTGATGCTACAGAAGGTCTGTTATCTTCTGGAAGCACCCAGGAAGGTTTTGACAGAGTAGCCTGGGTTAGGCTGCCCTGGCCAGGACAAGTCCCACCACTTGCACTCACCATCTTCTTGCTTAAGGAGTGGAACAGGGTCTGGGTAACACGGTGATTGTGTGAAGGGTGGATGGGAACAGTGGCAGCCTGTTTTCTGAAGGGACTCCTGGGAAAAGTGCAATCAGGGAAAGACTGTATGAACTGCCCTAACTACCCACAGACAAAACTGAATTAAATCATTGCTAAGAAAGCTGTCATGATCTTGTTCTGCCAGACTAACAGCAGCACACTTTACATGCAAGTTAAAATGATAGCAGTCCTCTATTTTTTTTCCCTGTGTAACAACTGAAGATGTTTGTGCCAGCTGAACTTGCCGTACCCACAAAAAAGTATGATACTGCAGCTGCTCTAAGTCATTGAGTTCTTTTGCCCCTGAAAGTTCTGTGCTGATTTATATCTGCTAAGACTCCCCAAAATAATTTGAATCACAGAGTTGCATAGCTGTAAATAGAGGATTGAGTAGGCGCTGATGATTATGCTTACAGTTATTGTTTTGTTACATGAAACTCTGCAAAAAACACTTCATGAATGAGTCATAGTGAGTTATGTTTAAATTATAGATTGTGACTCATTGATTTTCACATTGTTTTATCCTTCCAGCATTCTTCTACAAGAATCTAAGAAACAAGAAAGACCTCACTTTGCAAGGCCTAGAAAAGAGCTATTCATCTACACCCAACCCATCAGAAGGGCCAAGAGTGAGGAGCAGATCACCCTAACCAAGGAAAGAAAATAGTAAATGTTTTCTTGCATCTTCAGTGTGTCACAACTCAGGGGAGCTACATGCTGGAAAATCTAAACACAGCCTTGTTGAGTAGGTGATAGAACAATCCTATTTATGGCATCACAGCGTTGAAATCTGTATTTTTCTTGGATGGCTGGTCTTGACTGCTTTCATCATTGATACAAACCAAGCTAAATCAATTACCTCTCTGAAGGAAGAAACAGTTTTATATGATTAAAATAAGCTTTTCCTAGCCACAGTTCTCCATTTTTAACACTTTATAAATTCCTGGCCTGACTTTTTTTTTTTAAAAAAGTATATATCCTTCAACATGACACTTTAAGCAATGTAACTCGTGCCAGTACTAACTAGCTAGTCTCCCACTAGCCCCACGTTAGCTTGTCGCACTAAGAACATGCAGAAACTGGACCCACCACAGAAAGCCTAGATTGGAGCTAACACAGGTTTGAGCAGTGACTTCTGCTGCTTCCTGCCCTCTGGTGATAAGTGTAACACATACAGTAGAAGGTGTGTCTCTCCCTTGACAGTGGAGGAGCTTCAGCCCCTTTGCTGCAGCTAGGGTGAAGACCGTGCCACCCTTAAGTGTTTGTGCCCTCTGCCTTAACTGCTCTGTGGCATCCTGGTCTGAGGCAGACTCCGTGGCTGTGACAGGCAAGGTACAACTGCTTCTCAGTTACATTCCCACTGTAGCTGTGGCTTCAGGTGTCATCTTCACTGTGGGGAGTGCAACTGAGGAAGGACCCTTTCTCAGCACGTCTGGCCTGTGCCCTATAACCAGCCCAGTGGACATCAGCTCTCAAGTCAAACAAAGATGCCAGAGACTGTACCTGGCTAACAGTGCTTGAACTGTAATGAAAGAGTTTAATGCAAATGAGCAAATTAATCTCAGTTTTAATTACAAAATCTTACTCTCCAGTGAACAAAGAAAATCTATAGCTGGCCTAGGCATCTCAGAGCAGTAACAGACTGATGAGCCTATCAGAGTCTCTTTATGGCATATGGTTCTGTGTTAACTGAAAATAAGACTATGTCTTATTTTGTTAGGATGAATGTGAAACATTCCTAACTGCAAGATCAGTTTTATGGGGGAGAAATATATGTATTTATACATAACAAATTATCTACATAAGTATTTGTGTATGGATAATATATTTAACTATATAGAGTTAAATATAAACAAAATAGATATATA
This sequence comes from Leptosomus discolor, assembly GCF_034619465.1. NCBI lineage: Eukaryota > Metazoa > Chordata > Aves > Leptosomiformes > Leptosomidae > Leptosomus > Leptosomus discolor. Next base: position 76,189,534 of record NC_141419.1, read on the forward strand.
TCAATATAGAGATGTCTATATATAAAGTAGATATTAGATAAGTAGTAGATATGTATTAGATACATATATAAATGGATATATTTTATATCTGTTTTTCAATATAGCTTTCTATATATGTATATAGCTATATGTAGACATACCTATATAAATCTCATATATATTATATAGCTATAGCTATACATTCATCTATATAAAATATTTAAATATCTAGATTTGAATATATTTAGAAAATATGTATCTATATGTGTAAAATACACAGGTATAATATAAATTTAGGAAAATAACATATATAACAGGGATACATCATATTCCAGTAAAAAAGGCTTCAGTGCAAAGTGGGACATGCTAAAAACCCTACATAGTGAAAAGTCAATGAAGAAAAATGCATCATACTTTAGATTTAATTAGAAAGTTTCCTTTCAGTTGGAAGCTTGTTCCTAATATTTAATAAAATATTAAAGTTTTTAATTTGAAAAAGCCAGTGTGTTCCCAAATACTAGACAATATTTTGTATTTCTTTTCCAAGATTTGACTTCACTGAGTGTTCTGAAATCAAGAGAATTATCTTTGTTTTATGCTGGTATTTTTGACAGATACTCATTTGGTGATCATTATTTCATGTGGCTGAAAAAGATATAATATCCAAGATAACTGGTAAGCCAGAGGAAGCTTTCAGCAATGGATGCCAGACGGATCAGCTATGCAACCACTACTAAATGGCTTGAGGGATACAACACTCCAGTTCAGTACTAGGAACCTGGTGGAACTTCTTAGCCTTACAAGTAATTTGTTATTTCACCCTGGAATCTCAGCCTACTGGTCACTGTGTGACTCACTATGAACGTGCAGAGCTACTAAAAGGCTAGTAGGACACTACAGTATGAGGTAGTCACTGATGGAAGTTGGAACTGCACGAGGAGATAGCTCTGTCAAAAAAAGTAGCAGCAAGAGTGTCGCGGTTGAGACGGACAAAGCAACAAGACAACAAATCTTTTTGAAAGCCTGATAGTCCAAAAGCCTTTATTTGTTCTCTCTTTCCCCTTAGCATTCCCAGATGTGTCTCTTTCTAATTGGTTCAGAATTGTTATACAACCTTATCATTTGTTATTTGCACAGTTCATTATAACTCATCTCTTCTGCCAAAAGGACAGGTATGCCTTGTCTTGTAGTCGACACTTTCTCAGGACTTGCTTATCTTGCAGCTGCAGTTCTTCTTGCTCCTGTCTGTTTTCTCACAGGTAGACTGGTGTCCTAGGTTACAGTGTAAAATGTGCCAAAAGGAAAAAAAGTATTCTATTACCATCTTCAGGAGCTGTTGAGACCAGGTGGGGCGGTGCTTCCTGCCTGCCCCCTCTGGACTATGTCCTGTTAATGGGCACAACAATGCCTTATCGCCTGACCCATTGATAACTCGCTCCTGGACTATCTCCTGTTAATGGCCCATCAAGGAACTGCCTCAGGACTCCCCATCCCATTGTGAGATGCTCCTCCCGGGGGGGGGGGGGGGGGGGGGGGAAGGAGCCAAGCAGTCCATGTTAAATAAAAACTGAGATCTCGAACACCCTAGCAGCCTTCTTCCACTGGATTCCCAGAGGAGCTTTTCCCCCCACTGGAGTTCCAGAGGACAAGAGCTACCTACCTATCACTGGACCTTCGGAGGAAGACCAGACTCTTTTCCCTGATCGCTGCTTCAACAGAACTACATCCATCGCTTCAGGAGGACTGCAGCCACCATCTTATCGGACTGCTACTGCCACCCTGACAGGGTGTCAGGTTGTATTCCTGACTCTGTCAGTGTAAACCAGTGGGTTGTTTTTTTTTTTTCACTGCCTTGTGTTATATATATATATATTAGTAAAGAACTGTTATTCCTATTCCCCATATCTTTGCCTGAAGGCCCGTTAATTTCAAAATTATAATAATTTGGAGGGAAAGGGGTTGCATTTTCCATTTCAAGGGAGGCTCCTGCCTTCCTCCACAGACACCTGTCTTTCAAACCAAGACAACTGGAATCCTCTCAAGGTCAAAGTCATCCTGTCCAGGGGCCTCAGTTCAGCTGAGATCCCCCACACAAGAGAACTTCAAAGAGTTTGCATATACACCCAGTGCTCATGAAGCCAGGTGGCTTTCCAAGAACAACCAACAAGTTTTTTTTACAGGAAACATCAGTCTCTGTTTCCAGATCTGTTTGCTGAGCTCAAAACCCATTACATAGCCCTGGGAGGGAGGACCAGACTCCAGCAACCACAATGAAGAAACAGCATGCTGGGGGAAGTGGTTGTCACCACACAAAGGAAGGTAGCCATGGTCAGTCTCCTGGAAGGACCAGAGGCTTGGCTTACAGAGACTACCCTGCCTGCACAGGGCTAAATTCCTAGTTTTGCAGGATGCCAAATCGGCTTCCTACCTGTTATGCCCTTGCAGGCAGGGCCTCCCTTTCAAGCTTTTTCAACATTAAATCAGTAACCAAGTAGTAACAAACTCTTCTCTGTCCCTTTCAATCCTGGAGGGTTCCTCCTTGTTGCTTCTGAAGCCTGGCTGTTTGCTCCCTGTAGTCTCACATCTCTATGTTGGAATTACCTGCCAACTTGCCTTACTACACAAGTAAACTCAGCTGCTCTCCAGACGGGAACAGGCTCTCCTATGCAACTTTTGGGAAGACTCCAATTTACCCTATGGCTCAACATCCATAAACATCACTTAAGAAAAAGGAAGATAAAGTACTGTTCATCTCAAAGAATAGAAAGGCAAAAAAAAAACCCAAGATGGAATTTACAACATTAACTGCATGACTATGCATATAACTATCCATGAAAAAGATAAGTAGTGAGCAGAGGGATGAAGGTGTTAGGAAGATGTGCAATGCTTTTAGCAATACCTAACCTTATATGGACCTAAGTTCTTAAATACTTTTCACTCCAGCTGAAGCCAACTACAGTCAAATTACCAACTTCTTGAGTCTTTCAAGACTTGAGGTCTTCCTAAAAGGGTTATTGCTGTCAAGGCAGTCACAAGCATAAGGTAGCATCTCACTACATCTTACCAACCACCTACGGTAATGCCCTACCAGCTGATATCCTGTCAGAGATGTTCTGCCAGGATTATCTGCTCATTTCAACATACCATTTAAAAAATGCCACAAAACCAGATCAAAACAAAAGACAAAGAAAATCCTCTTGAGTTTACAAATAAGAAGCATACCAAAAGCCTTAGAACTGCATGAGGCTGACATTTTATAAGCAGAGAAACAGTATGCCAGACTTTCAGAAGCTTCCGCAGTCCATGCCAGACCTCTATTGTGGGCTAGAACCTTAGCCTGAGCATAAATGGAACACATTTTTTCCTAAGAAAAATACAATTTAAATTGTATGAATGTATAAGCATCCTGGCTCTAGTCCCATTCTCTCAGAGACAGTGCTGGCATCTTCAGCAGCTAAGGTTCAGAAAGATGTAAGACTTGCTTCTAAAAGGCTTTAATGTATTCAATAATTGTTCTCTAGAAATTTGTTATTGTCATGATAGGTGTTGTATGTAAATTGACAAATACATAAATAAAAAAATAAGTATTTCACATTACTTCTCTGCAAGAGACTTAATTTGCCCTGGACAGGTCAACACTTGTTCTGTACTTAATATACTGAGTTTCTCAGAAGTATCACAGTTAAATTATCTCTTCTGTATGATGCATTCAAAAGAAGTGAATGGCCATCATTGTAATCAGAGCAAAATAAATAAAGGCACAGAAGCCAAAGGAAATTCAGAAGATAAATACTTTGGAAAATAAAGTTCCTCAGGTCAGATAATAAAAGATGCCTGGAAATGGAGCATCATATTCTGTCACAGACACATTCAGCAAGGAAAGTAATTATACAAAGAAGAAACAAGACACAAACGTTTAATTGCTTATAGCATATGCGTGTTTTGAAAAGACCAGGGTTAGCAAAATAAGAGAACACTACCTTCCTCAGAAAAATAAAAAATGTCTAAAGATACATAATATGCATATTACAAACCAGATGGCATTGGTAATGTCACTGAGAGTCAGGTGTTCTAATTATGCCCATCTGTATAGTTTATACTTGAAGTCTGTGAGTAGAGTTAAGTCACAGCATGATACCCACGCTTCAAATTCTGCATATTAAGCCAGCCTTTCCAGGATCACATTACTTCCACAGGAAACATTTTTTTTACCAGAATGCATACATAAAGTTTGAGTGGACTGGAAGCTGCCACTCAAAGAAGATTTTTGGAATTACCATGCAAGTACCACCTTGGTGCTCAGTCACTTAAACTAAAATCACACAAAAAAAATGCCCTCACTGAATAAGAAAATACTTATGTAGCAATAAATATTTTCATAGCTTTTCAGATGCAATCCTTCCAACACTTTTGCCAAATAAAACAAGAACTAAAAGTGGAAAAGCTTTAGAGAATGGCTTCAAGGATAAAGAACGCCTTCCATACAGAGAGACACCAGGGTTCTTCACTTTGTAAGAAGATACCAAGAAAGGCAAGGATAAAATCCCATATAATTGTGAAGAACTGGGAGGCACCAAAATGGCTAGGAGACCAAAACACCTGGAATGATTCTATTTCACATACGTGTTTTATGTTACGAATCTGACTAATACAGCCTGGTTAGGACAACAGACTCAATCCTACTTCATTGCATTTGCTTGGAAATTTGTTCAACTTTATACTTGTATAATCTACATAGCTGTTTTAATTTCACAGAAATTAACAACTCTGCTTTTTGCAAAACTGGATTATAACACAAATAGCAGCATTATATGATTCTATGTCAAAGAAAACTCTGCTTCATCCTTTGGCGTTTTCTAGCCAAAAATGAGATATACATATGATGGTTTGTGGAAATCTTTCTTTGATACAGTTATTGCCAGCATAAGAAGAGTTCTGTGAATCCAGAGATCTTTACTTTTATATTCTGTTACCTTCAAAACTGATGACATGCACTCTTGCCAAACAGCTAAACAGACATCAGAAAAATACATATAACGTGAAGAATGCTCACACATTAAAGAAAGGCATACAGATTTCTTTTTAAATAAAAGTACAAATAATATTTAAATGCATAGTGAACAAATACATTTCTTGAAACAATGGAAGGCATAAAATCATCCTAATCAACATTAGAAGTGTAATATTTTAGTTCATGCAGCCCCTCCATGGCAATAGTAATAGGGGCTACCTTGAAATAAGACTTCTCTGGCAAATTGTTAAATTGCTAAGAAAGCATTTGCAACTATTTTAAGACAACTATTTGACATGAGGGAGTATTAGATTTATGGACTAATAAATTTCTTGCTTTTTTTCTTCTGTTTGAATAGCCTATTATATACATCTGGAAATCACCAAGTCCATTTTATTAAACTAAACATGCTTGAAATCAAATAAAAATCATAGGCAATAGACAAAACTGAATAATTTCTCAAGCCATGTAACTTGTAGGAACAATTTGGTTTGATCCTAGATGACAAGTGAAAACCAACAATTAGATCAATATAAAGCGTCTTTGTGCAAGGTAGTATGAATGAAGTGTTTCCAGTGACAAGTATTGGAAGTAAAGAATTGTTTAAAACAAGATAAAGAGCAAGGTTACTGGAATTCATAAAAAAAGATACTATTTTTTTTTCCCAAATGGGTTAAAAGGTGAGAATAATGCCACCCATCGTATTATGGATATTCTTCCAGAGGAGTGAGGATTCTCATAACTGGAGTGCTATGTGACAAGTAGTCTGAATTGATTTGGGATGGGGATGTCAAGAGTACTTGCAAAGTTGCAGCCCGAATATTAGAAAAATATAGGAAGAAACATAACATTTAGTGTTTATACACTCAGAAGAGACTATCTTGGTCCTTTTATTATTCACTTAATCTTTCCTTGGGGATCAAAATATTTCTTTTCAGTAGCCTCAAAGCACAATACATGAGTAAACCAGAAGTCTAATGGATGCAAAAAATTTTTTCTTAGTAGGTTGGTTTTCACTTAGTTTTGTCCAAGTTACAATTTAGTCAGCTTTTTTTCATCTAAGTACTGTTTTCTGTATGTATGATAAAATTCTTGCAGTGGTATTAGTTCTTATGATATAAGTATTTTCCTAGAGCATGTGAAGTAAATGAGAAGCGAGAGGTATTAAGAAGCATTAAATACTGGTGGCAGAGTAAAAGAAAGTGTTTTCATCAAGTATTCTCAGGTATTTTCTGTGGCCTCTTGCATTGCAGAGGCTGAAAGAGGACTAGACTCACTGTTAAGGGAATTAACAGACAAAAACTGACCTTCAGAGGACTTAAACTCAAGCCCATATTTGCTAACATCTTTTCTCAAAGGCAAAAAATCCTCAGTGCAATTTCACAATGTTCAGCATATGCAAATGTAAAGCAAGCGTTATTCAGAGATACTCTGAGAAGTGACAGATATGGCCGCAGATCAAGTTTGTAGGTCTCCTCCAGTAAACTGCAGTAGTCTCTGAACCCACTGCAAAATCTGATTTGACTGTGTAAAAATGGAGCAAAGTTCAATTCAGATAATTCTGCTATTTATGTTGTTACAAATGCTTTCCACTACTACAGCAATTAATACAAGAATGAGAAAAACCAACAAGGTGAACATAATGAAAAAATGTTGTATGGAAAAAAATGTCTTCAGTTACTCATCTAGATCTGGGTTTTCCAAATGTAAAGTATGATTTTGATGGACTGTGCAACTAAGTAGAGTGTTAAAGCCAATGTCATGTATATCAAAACATATGTAAGTTAATGTTAATATATTGACGAATGTGAAGTTCAGACCTCACTTTCAATGAAGTCTCCAGTTGCAAATGACATTTAAATTATAGAAGCCAAATTTCAAGAGATTAATTTCCTCCATAAAGTCTAAGTGTATTGAGATTTGTCAGATAGTTGTGGGGAAAAAACTGTGGAAGGTGTTTCAGACAAAAAGCAGTGGCCTATACTGAATTAAAATAATATCACTGACAACTGCTAGAAAGTATATTTTGAATCAGTGACTTAAAGTTTGCTAGTCTAAAACATTAGGTAACATTTTAGAGGTTGTATGAAGCAGGAAATTTCAAGATGATGAAAAGCATCAAGGTGAACATTAGACTGAATAAGAGCTGAACAATTTAAAAATTCAAACTCCTAACTTGGGTTACAAGCGTCTTGGTTAATGAATCTCTAGAAAACAGAGGGTAATACTTTTATTCAAAAGTAAAGTAGTCAATGGGCATGGCCTCAGGAAACACAACAGTATTGATTAGTCAACCATTCCACACAAGCTTTAGATAAGGCAGAGTCTGAGCCTATTATTTTTACAGCAGTGCTAAATCATTCATCTCTTCCTATAATCTAGCTTTTAGCATTTGACTGTATTGAGTCATGTAACTATAGAGACCACATCATAAGCAAAATTCACCAAATGACCAGAGGTTGATTAATTCTGGAGCTGCTTAAATCCAAAGCCCGAAATGTCTTACGATATTTTGCATTTACAGAGCTATGTTATATAACTTATAAAACTAGGAACCAACACATGTTGAAAGTCATTAGTACTCAAGCCCTGTAGACCGGTCAGAACCTCTAAAATTTACCTCAGGAAGATATTGTGGGATAAAATATCTTTTTACTGCTATAAGCTAATAGTGATCCATTATTCGTCTAAGAGATGCATAATCATGATACTTATGCTACGTAATTTCGTTTCTGTGGTTTTAATATCACATCTAAGTTCCCATTTCTGGTGTCACATTCTTAATGAAATTTGTGGAGAAAGTTTGACCTAGCTGGAAGCGTGGATATTCTAAATCATGACAAAGAAAGTCTCTCTGACATGTGGAACATGAAGGATCTCAAACACTAATCAAATAATCTATTTCCAAAAAAAATCTGAGCTACTAGAAAAAAGTATGTTTTCATCCTATAAATAACTGACAGAAATAATTTTAAGATTTTTTTAAAGCATTTATTGTCGGAACGAAAATTACATACTTCATTCTTCATGGAATAATTCTGTTTTGGAGGGTTAATTTTAAACTATTATGTTCAAGATTGGGGAGCAAAAATTTCATAGGCGTCAAATTAAGTTGACTTCACAGCTCTCTTCTGTCCTTTCAGGACTCAGGCTGAATCTGTAAAGCTGATCCAATTGCTTTAACTTCTAACAATCCTATCACATGGTAATGCACTTAAAAGTTCCCCCAACTCACAACCTCCTTCTTTGCAGACGGCGTGGCAGAGTCGGCAGTTCACTGCAAAAATGCCTGCAAGCATCAGGGCACTTCCTCGACTACAGCCCTATGGAAGCTAGCACTGTTTTCTCCCTTCTGAAAATGTTTCAACTTGAAATCCACATAGATTACAGTCTGCTGACTGCTTCTAGTCTACAGCTGATCTCAGAGATCAACTAGAGAGACGTAGTTAACTGGGTATATACCCATCCAGAAACATGCTGTACTGAATTCTCAACATACAAAAACCTAGTAATTTTTAATAAAACAGGAATGGATGAAGATTAGGCATTCTGGGGTCTTGCTTTAGAGCCACCAACCTGGACTGCAGTGGTCTGGCATTTTTAAGACCATTCTGTAATTTTCACAGAAAAGGAACAGAAAACCATACCATGGTGACATCTGTCAGTTTCACTGAATACAGCCAGACTGACCTGGATCTTCAAAGCTTACACATTTCTTTCTATCTGTCATTGCCACCCTCTGGAGCACGTCACTGATGGTCTCAGTGGAGCTCCAGCAAACCCTTCCTTTGCATTTCAGCCACATTTTCCTCCTGATCACATCCAGCATGCCTCATGCCCCAGGTTTTTAGAGTCACAGCCCAGACTGACCTGCTGCCTGCAGAGGCAGCAAGTGTCAAAAGCCTGGACCTTATCAGCAAGTTTGAGATGTTGTCAGACACAGGAGGATATCCAGCATTTCATAGAAAAGGAATTATAGCTGGTAAAAGTTGCTGCTGAAGGAAACACAGCTTTTACTGTCCTTCCTGCTCCCCATCTTTGTGTTCTATATCAGACAAGTAGCAGAAACCGTCTTGTTATACAGTGTGCAGATTCTGAAACACTATCCAACAGCGTTTCTCACCATTTAAAAAGCCATACAGAGTGAGCTACTAATCTACATAGTGTACAGCAATGTTCAAAAGGCTGCAATTCACTTTTTTTTTTTAGAAGTGAATTCTCTCTGACTGCAAACGACAGTCAAATTGGTTACATGCAAATACCCATGGGACATAGGCACTGTGTTTGAACAGGAATTGAGGAGCATTAAGTTTTTAAAGTGATTGAATATGAGATGCCTTTCTCTTACCAGACACTTGCTGTTATGGTAGATGCTTGCAATAATCCAGAGGAAATTTGCAAGACATTCTTCCTCAACTTGGCTGTCCATTCTCACCCTGCTGTTCCTTAACTCTACTTGTTGGGTTCTGCTTCATCTTTAGCAGCTTAACAAGACAGGACTATTACTGTGTTAGGAGTACCAACAAAGAGGGTCCCAGTGGGATTCAGGACTCCTAATCCTTTTAGGACACAAGTTACCAATACCTAAAGCATGTCTATTCAAAAATCAAAGCCAGAATAAGAATGGTTTCTCCTATTTATTAAAATAAATCCCCCAAAAGATCCATCAAATAAAGCTAGTATGACAGCAGTCATACTCTTAATCTCACCCTTTGATCTATCTTTTGGAATTCATTGTTTCTCACAGACTGAGAACCTTGACTACGTCTCCCCATCCACTTCTTTTTGCACAGCAATTCACGTTTTATTCTTCTCAGCTGATTCATGAAGTGCATGACTTGACTTGATTTAAGAATTTATTTCCTGTTAAAACTCTTTCAGGAAAACACCTTCTGTAATAACTGTAGAATATGTCTTTTTTTTTGGGTGGTAGTTGCAGGACTAACCAATACTGATTTGCATTAAAAAAAAAGTTTTCTGGGTAATTTAAAAGACATACTATTAAACAAAACAAAAAACTGTGAATGAACATACATGCAAGCCAACCTAATGCATTCGGGTTATGTCAGACTTGCTACCCAGCCAGGCTGGTTTGTTCATGAGCAACATGTATGGTTAAAAGTTCTTAGACCTTCCTGCATTGAGGTCAGTTTTCCTAACACATAAAACCTGCTAGAGTAATTGGAAACTATGCAAGTGACACACTTAAACAGCTAGGTTGTGAGAGTGGTGATTCAATTTGGACAGCAGCAGAATTTCAGGTTTATTTTCTCAGTGTTTACACTACTGTGGGTAGGAAACTAGATGAAATTCGAGGGTTACATGTTCTAGAAAACAAAGACCAGTGTCTTCTGATAGAGACCCTCAAAGTTCTCATTGTGTGCTGATACTGAGCAACACAAACAACAGGACATTTATGTAAATTCAGTTAAAAGGAAATCATGAGTTCTATCAATAAAAAATATACTTCTGCACTGGAGTTGATAATACTGGCGCATATAGAAGCATTGAAGAGGTAGGGACTGAGTTAAAAAGAGCTCAAAGGTATTTGCCTTGTTGCAGCAGATAGCTGAAGTTTGAGGCACTGCCATAACAGAAGCAGATGTTTCCCTATGCTGATCTAAGGAACCTGAAATTAAAATAGGCTTTACTGTACAAAGGGGATTTAGTCTGAATGTTTTCTTAAGTTCTATCTCTCTCAAGGAGCAGTCACTTTTTATGAATGCATTAAAAACCAACTTACGTATGTTTACATACAGCCATTTTCAATGTTAACAAGCACACTAAAATTCTCCTAAGATAGAAGCAACTCATATTAAGCCACAATTCTTCTCGCAACTGGTCTCCAAACTGTTGTGTTCACTAATGGGAACCAACAGCTCCAGCAGATGTACAGAACCTTCTACTGAGGAAAAACTCTCACTGAACTGGGTCTGGAGAATGCAGATATGCTCTGCAGCAGAGCAGCAAGGACATAACTTGACCATCAGGAATCAGGAAAAAAAATTTCAAGTAATCCCTAAATATTCGAAACACTAAACATTTAGCACTTACAACATCTTCAGACACATTTTATTTCCTGCTAGTTTCAGTCTTCTGAACCAGCTAGGACTAGCTTGATTTCCCTCACCCCATCCCAAATCTTCCATTTAACAATTCTTACCACACGTAAACAAACAAGAGCTTTATCTCCTAAAAAAGCCCCAAAACTACCTTGTGTCTCTCTTAGATGAACTCAGGCAGTGCCCACTCCCCTTAAGCTTTTCTCCAGCCACAAGTCACAGTTCACCCTCTCACAGCCATTTAGTAATCTTGAGTGCAAGGATAAGCTGCAGAAGGTGGTTCATTGCATTTCTGCCCTTTTTTTTCCATATGTGTTTGTGCATTGTATAGTATAGGTACTAAGCATGTCAATACTTTCCAGAAGCATCAGATTCAGTCTTGGTGCACACTACAAATATTGTCTGTGAGTCTGCGGCTGATGAGGACCTCCAGGTGAGCACAAATAAAAGCACTCAGGAACAAATTCATAAACCCCTCAAATTCTGCCCAAATTTCTAAGCAGAGAAAAATGTGTCCAGGGAACCCCAGATGTGGCAATCGTTCACCGAGGAGGCTGTGTGTTACTCTTTGAACAGGCTCAGCAAACTTTTTTTGCAGAATTTTTTTAGGGAAGAGATGAAAAGAAGGAAGTCACAGTATGATCTCTAGTATGCCAGTCACTTTTTTTAAATAACTAATATTACCAGACTGTTATTTTGTCTTTCAAAGACTGCTAAGCACAAGAAAAATATTTTGCATCTGCTCATATGTAGTAATATGCATCAGCTATGCAGGCATTCTCCATTCACTATTTAACATATTTTACATGATAATCTGCAACAGCCATCATTTATTTTTAATAATATTTCAAGTGTCCTACTAACCTAACATAATTAATGGCTGAGTGGAATATATTACAGGTAAAGTAACAATGGTTTAAATTTAACTAAACCATGAAAAGTTTGAAGTGTAAATGTATTTATTGTACTTCAACATACCGGTTGGTGATGCGTTTTTCTTCAAAAAAAGCTTAGTTCACCTTATATATAATAGAAAGCGTAAGCGACAGATATTAGATGTCCTGGTTTCTATCCCAGCTGGGATAGAGTTAATTTTCTTACTAGTAGCTGGTACAGTGCTATGTTTTGAATTTAGGATGAGAATAATGTTGATAACGCACCGATGTTTTAGTTGTGCCTAAGCAGTGCTTACACTAAAGTCAAGGACTGTTCAGCTTCTCATGCTGCCCTGCCAGCAAGGAGGCTGGGGGTGCACAAGGAGCTGGGAGGAGACACAGCCACAAGCCCAACCAATCAGATGACCCAAACCAGCCAAAGGGATATTCCATACTATATGACATCATGCTCAGCATATAAACTAGGGGCAAAGCTGGCAGGGGGACCACTGCTTGGGAACAGTCTGGGCAATGGTCAGTTGGTGGCAAGCAATTGTTTTTTCATTTGTTTATCTTGGGTATTATTTATCTCTCTTTTTTTAATTTTCCTTTTCATTACAATTTATTATTATTTTACTTCAATTATTAAACTGTTCATATCTCAGCCGACAAGTTTTCTTATTTTTACCCTTCCAATTCTCTCCCCATCTCTCCATGAGGGGAGTGAGTGTGCAGCAATGTGCTGCTTGGTTGCCAGCTGGGTTTAAACCATGACATAGGTAAATATAACAGACCACATTGAGCCAAATGTAGTTAATCCTAGTGTACATTGTTTGAAGACTTCATTAACTACATTGACTGAAGTGATTGCAAATGTCACCAATACATTTGAGATTCACTTTCAGATTAGTATGGTTTTGAACTTAAACACTTGTTGCAGCACAAGTCCCTATTGTAGTTTTCATATGTTTGGGCAGACATGGCCTCATTTGTAGACATGTAACTCCTTATTTTGAGGTCACTTTTTCATTCCATACTGCACTAACACATTTAATTCCTCAGAAAATTCTACTGATGAAAAAAAAAGCATAAAATGTACAGAATATAAAAATCTTCAGTCTGTAATTTTGCTCTGATTTTCATCTGTACTTTCTTGTAACTGGAAATGTAAGCTTTAGGCAACTGCTGCATTCTTTTGAAGTTTTCTTTTGTTTAAGCACCATTTGTCCTGAATGACAGCCTTCTTGGACTTTATGAGACCCAGTTTCGTAGGCTATGCACAGATTTCATCTTCTGATTTTAAGACAAGTCTGCTCCATGAAAAGAAGCTGTAATCATAGCCGATCATTACTTTTATAATTGCAGCTGCAGAAGTTAAAGGACTATAGAGCTTTTAGAAAAATGTGGCACCTCATATGTCACATTTAAGTTTTGCAGCAGAGGACCAATTTAAATTCTAATTTATATCTAAATAATTCCGTTGGGTGTTTCAAATATAGGGAAGTTTGGCTCTGTATTGTTAATAGAAATAGTTCATTATAGCTAGTACTTTGTTGAAAAATGTGCTAAAGATAAAGCACCAAAAAACCTAAAAAACAAAGTATAAAACTTTAGATTTCAGCAAGTCTAAATTGCAACTCTTCATTCCATCCAAACAAAACATATAAAAGATAACTACGTAAGTAAAATCAAATTAAGAACTTAAAGTTCAATGTATATATTAATTACATAATGCTTTGTTCTGTCATCATTATGTTTTGTAGGATGCACAGAGCAATGACTATTTTTCTTGCGTGTGATTATATATATTGACCTCACTGAGGTCATCCATCCTCCAAGAGCTGAATATTTTTTTTGCTCCTCACATACAGCATTTACATTGTACTTTCCCCGCAGGTGATTCTCCTCCATACATTCAAACAGTGAATTGCATACACAGCTGTACCCCATACCTCTTTATATTTTCATTACAACTATCAGCTGCTATGAATTTCAGCAAACCAATTCACCAGAGCACACTAAATATAATATCCTTAGCAGCCAGCAACGTGAAATTTTGAGTTGCCTTCATTTCTCTAAATTTCTTTAAACAGCATTCAGAACAGTCACTTTCTTTTAACTTTGGCCTCAATTTTACAGCTAAATCCTTTGCTCAGGAACATGCCATTAGCTTACAGTACACTCTGAGGAGGTTTTTCATCGTATGTTAACTTACTTACATAATACATGGTTTCTATGACTAAAATAAATTTAATATCAACCTCTAATGAAAGCAAAAATTTAAGAAATAACTCTTCTGTATTTTTAGCTGTAGTTATATAATTAGTTTTGATTCCCTGAGACAAAGGAATCTCTACATGGTGTTGCGGATATCCCTTCCAACAAAAACGCCATAAAACTAGTTCTCCTCAAATGTAATTGTGCACCTTTCCCCATTTATCAGTTCTCTGTTTCATTCTGAAGTTCTCTATGGGCATGTGTAAAATGATACAGAACCCTTCAGGATTCTAGCTTATTGTTTAGTCATAACAGGCTCCTGCAAATATTTCAAAACTAATTACAAAGATGTCAGAGCCAACACGTGTCTTTGTAATGCCAGATGAGCTAAAAGGGGGCAACGGTCACAAACTTGCTTGGAAGGCTCAGGGTAGATATCAGAAAAAAAGTTCTTCACTAGGATGGTAACCTAGCAGTTCAAATAAGTCTGCTCAAAGATTTTTGTAATTTCTATCCCATGGAGATTTTCAGATCTCACCTGGGCAAGGCTCTGAGCAACTTGATCCAACTTTGATCGGAGGTCAAAGGCCCTGTTCTGAGAACCAAGGTCCAATAGCCCCAGATGTCCTTTTCAACCCACTTTTCTATTATTTGTGGATCCATATATAAACAAAAATACTGCATCTTCAATTTTCAATAGCAAGTGTCAAACAGGCACACTGGTCTGGTTAATACTTTCAAACAATTCTTTACTAGCTGAAATTGCAAATGCCTCTGAGTACATGGACTAGAAGATTGTAAAAGCTGTGAAGAATATCTTTCCATTACTGTTATCATGCAAAAAACATCCAGATTCGCAATTCAAATATGAAGAGTATGAAGAGCAGGTAGCGTTGCAGCCAGGAGGGCAAACAATCTATTGGGATTTGTATGGGCAGGTACAGTGGGCAGTTTTTTATAGAAATTACCTGTCTTGGTTACATAGCATGACTTTAATGTTTCCTCTTCCTGAAATCCAAATCACCAGAAGTTGCATTGGCTAGATAAGTCGAGGAATAGGATAAATCCCTCTGCTGTTTATACAATGGACCATGAACAGCATTTATCTGCTCACTAGCAAAAGAATGATTTCTCTTGCATGCTACAGGATATGAATGGACTTCCCTGAAACTACTTAAAAAAGCTTCTTGTCATAGTGTGAGAGGGAGAGATATGCAAAAGCTCTGCCAAATTTTAGTACTCATTTTGATGCTGTTGCTCATTGAAAACAGCATCAAAAAGAAGCTGTAGTCAAAAATGTGTTTTGCCAGAAGCTAGGGAAAAGTCAGTGACTTTAAATCAATGAATCCAGACACAAATTTAGCAAGATTATTACTTCCTTCTCCTGCGTGTAGTGTTGTTGATGCTCCTTTAGTAACACACCTGGTAATACTCATCCAGGAGCATCCTTCAAACATAACTCATGTGCTAAAAGAGTGAAAAGGAGATTTTTCTTATTAATTTTTCCATGACATTTAAATCATGGAGCTTCTAAACTCCTACATTACAGCAAGAATTGTCTACATCCACATGTTCACTTTGGAAACAAAGGAAGGTTTTACCTTCCCCCTCCCCTTACTGTTATCCAAAGCTGAACGCTGCATACATTACATGAATAAAACATTCCCTCCCTCATTTCTTATATGCTGCTTTGAAGTTATCTAATACAGGAATCCAATAAGTTGATTTTATTTATATGGTATTTCCATAATAGCTGATTTAAAGAACTTACTCTTACTGTGGAGCAGTTCCTTATCTACTGTTCCTCTCTTTAAAAGCATTTTCTATTTCAAAAATTATGCTGAGAACATTAAACTCTATTAAGAATTTTAGTTTTCTTTCCATGGATTTATGAGTTTATGGTTTAGAGAGAGCTTGTACTTTATACTTGTCAGAAACTTGATGCAGTCATAAAAACAATTTTGAAGCACTTCAGCATTTTGGAAAAAGGAAAAACAACAATAAAGGCTATGCTACCCAGTTCCACAGTAGCTGTGGGACTCCACTGCAGATCATTCAAGAGAGTGTATTAACTAAGCATAGGATTATGTCATAACTACTTATAATGATTTTAACTTAAGTGCTTTTTATTCCCATGCTAACAGGTTTACTTTATAATTTATCTTCTTAGTAGAGATGAACCATTACCGTTCAACATGAGAGCAATAGCTGTCAAACTGTACTGGGGTACTTCCAACAGTGTCACTTATCTCATTCATGTTGCAAGAAGGTCTGTAAATACACTTGAAAAAGCCTTCAGAAATAGCTGGATTTGGAAGGAAGCTTTAATGTGGATTCTGAGTAACCGTCATGCAAACCAGACTCATTTACTACTCATTACTGCTTCAATACAAAAATCCAGAAGACTAACATCATTAACAAGCAGATATGCAAATTCTACTTCATTTGCTCGTTATGTTGGGAAAGCACCTGAACGCCAGTTTACCTCATTACCAAACATCTGCAGGTTTCAAATGAGCACCCCTTATCAAATAAAGGAAAAAAAAATCTCCAAACATATAAATTTTATTTCACTCTGAATGCTTATCCTTATGTTCAAAACCAAATCTTTATCCATTGGAAAGTACATTTAGCTGTAAATTTGAAGTGGGGGCTTCATCCCTCCTCATCTTTGCTGTCTACACAGTAGCAATGTAGTGCAAGCTCACTATCTAGACCCCCCCCACCTACACTCACAGGGAAAGACTCCTACAGAGAACAATTCTACCTGTTTTGGAATGTGAACCATCATAGACTACTGAGAGAGCCTAGACAACTGACAAACCAGAGACCCACTTCACAAGGCTAAAGATAAGTGAAGATAAATTCCATGCAATGAAAAAGAAAAAAGGGAGGTTTTGAGATGATGCTGAAGATCAGAGTCCAGCTTTGCAGGTTCTCTTTTAAGAAAGCAAGCTGTAGCAGAGTTTTCACAGGCACATTGTTTTGTTAAACTATACAGATAGCTGGCAAGTATAACCTCACAAATAACCATGAATACAATCATTGCCATGTACAACATGATAGCCATGAAAAGAATTAGTTTTTCAAGGACAGCCCTTTTAAGATATGTTTGTACAACCTGTTGTAAGTAGAGACAAGCTGACCTCAAACTAGTCATCAAAGGGCAGTTAGTGCAGTGCCAAGCTAGAGAAAATAACTCTGCAGAAGGCGTAAGTTGGAAGGTAAAATAAGCCACGTAGAAGTTAAATTAAGTAGATTTGAACCACAGCCTTACTGATCTACATCCCAACTACAGCAAAGTATAAAGCTCTGAAAAAAAAAAAAAAAAAAACAGAGCTGAAGGGCTGATTCAAGACTGGGCAACACAAGGAGAGCTAACAAACACAGCAACTCCAATTAACATTATGTTTTAGCTGTTGCCTTTGAAGACCAATTTTATGAAAGAAATAGCATTCAAATTTCTGCAAGGTTTCCACAACTAGATGTCTCACAGACAGTTTGGAGAACACTAAACTATCCACTTCCTAGTCCAAAACAACAGTAAACCTTTGAGAAGTAAAAATTAATAGTCATACCTAACATGTACCCATGTTTGTAATAGCATCTATATTTCCCTGGAACGAAATAAAACAAATCAATATATTTCTATACCTCCAACTATCTTTCAGCCCAAGAAAAAATGAACTGAGCTTGAAAGCTTCACTGCATATTCTTCTCTTTCCAAGACAGAAGAAAACCAACAGACACTGCGTGTTCCTGCAATATATGTGTGTCTGAGCATGCTTCTGCTTGCACCCGAGCAGCAGAAAACACTAGAAACTGAAGAGGCTCTCAAGTGCTTTGCTGTTTGTACTCAGGGTCAGTGATACTGCACACTTGTGTAACCAGGCATAACTGCTGTGAGAAACAGCTGTGAGAAACATGAGCTGACCCACCCCAGGCACCCTTTTGCTCAGAAGCTGCATCTAAGGCATCTGCTCTCAGTCCTTGAGTGGGCTGTCCTCTGGTGTGTGTTGGTCTGGACAGAGCCTGATGTGTACATTTGAGTTGGTGACCTGACCTTGGTCCTCCCCCATCACTATGAGCTAGCAATCTAGACTCTGCTGAACCCAGCTGCTGCCACACCTGCCCTGCTCGTTGGGTTTGGGTACTAGGGGACTGGGCCTGGCTTGGTGAGGCTCTGCCAGCTGCAGTGCTGGTTTTGGTTCCCTATACCTTCTGGAACAAGCGGCCTTTGTGCTCCCTGACAGCAGCCTTGGGAGTGATGGGGACTTTGCTTGTCCTCTCAAGAAAAGGACAAAGGGAAAGTTGATTTGAGGAACTGACTGTGCATGACACACATTAGCATTTTATTTCAGATCAGGTATGATGTTGAAGCCATCTGCCAGTCATCCTTGCTGCTGTCTGCATTACAAAGCAGCCTCTGAGAGGAGAAACTGAATCCTTCTCAGGAGATGAGCTCTAAGGGCTAAGCTGTGCAGTCTATGGGACCAGTCCAGAGTGTGCCCACTACATTGCTTGCTATAGGACATGCCTTTTAACATCGCAGGGAATACACACCAAGAAAGCATGAGTAACATAAAACATGTTACATAAACATCAAATTGTTTAATATCCCAGTGATGGATATGTAGTCTGCATTTATAAAGTTAGTTTGGTAGAAGCCCAAAGTTGCAAGCATATTTCTGACATTGTTATTTATCAGTAAAACTACACAAATAATGGTTGTTGCATAATTATACATGTTAGGATTTCAGAAGGAAACTCTGGAAGAAATCTCACTGCAGAAGTCTTCCCAGGTTTTCTGCCATGTTAGAAAATTTAATATTCGACCTCAAGTAAATGACCACAAGTTGTCAGGAGCTTAGCAGTACTCTGTGGCGTATGTAAATGGAGCTGAATGGCACCACTGACATTCTCCATGGACACTCTCACAAATCGTCATTTTCAGTGGCACCAATTTGTGACCTTATTGGCAGCTTCAGAAGACGGGAGATGTTGTGTGCCGGGTAACATTTACTGAAAGGCAAAAGCCTTAACTCAATGTTGGCATACAAAATATGAATAAGTGAATTAATTTCAGCCACAAGGAATTAACTCCATTATTGTCTAGACGTGATCATCCTAGATTTTCTGAATGACATCTTGGCTGTGAGACCTGGATGAGGAGTATTTCAGCATTTGTTTTTATTTTTCTACAAAGATGAAAAGAGAATTCTAGATCTGTTGAACTATATATCCCATTTGCATATCCCTTTTCTACTTCCCATTTGTATATCCCTTTTAGCAATACGTATGTAAAGGATTTTACCTTTTGGAGCCTTTCCAATCTGTTCATTAAATTTTGTTTCAAATC
Organism: Leptosomus discolor; assembly: GCF_034619465.1. Taxonomy (NCBI): domain Eukaryota; kingdom Metazoa; phylum Chordata; class Aves; order Leptosomiformes; family Leptosomidae; genus Leptosomus; species Leptosomus discolor. Next base: position 76,209,037 of record NC_141419.1, read on the forward strand.
CATTAAAGTGAGGTTTTGACTGTGTAATTACTTTTCTAACAAAACAGAAAAGATGTTTTGCAACCCATCACACAGGAATCTCAAGGAAGTAAGTACACAAAATAATAATCTAGTCCATATAGTTATTAATGAGAAGCACATGCAACAAGCTAACAGACACAAGAGTATCAAATTAGCCCAGAAGATCAAACTGTTTGTTCTTTTTTCAAGCATTGGGAAATTATATTGGAGACATAAATAACTTTTCAGGACTTGGTGTAACTTTCTAAATTCACAGAAAAATGAAGATTCTGTTACAAGTCAGTTAAGAAGTAGAAGCCTAATTCAGCTGCTATGAAATAAAATGCAAAGACCTAGTATTAAGAAATTGAATTGTGCTCTCAAGAATTAGTATAGAAACATAATGACATGACTTTGGAAAGTGTCTAGCAGCTGTTTTCAATATCCTTGGTTTTGCTAGGATTTTTTATGCTATTGCAAACAGCTGCTCTTCTAGTACACAGTATGCATGTCATCTGTCTATCAAATGATTTCATTTCAGTATAAACAAGGAACTGTTTGGTCTCAAAAATAGGACACAGGCAGCAATCAATAGGAAAGGATTCACAGAACCTATTTTCTGTAAAGAAGAAGGATTCATTATTCCTGGCTCATCTGCTTGTAGATGTCTGTCTTGAAGAAACTGTTTTGTGTTTGCAATTGGAATGACCTGTTCTCCGTTGCAATTTGCAGTTGCAGATTATTGAGGCTAAGTGTTACATACAGGCTGGGGATTTTGGTTGAGGTGTGAGGGAATCATCTCTCTTTAATCATGACTGACAGACAGTTACTTACTAAGGTATCACAAAAGAGCAGTGCTGATGATTAAATCAAAGGCTTATTGGCTGTATGTGCTCTGTACTGTTTGAGTGCCCTGAGCTTCACTGCCCCATCAATATCCGGGTTAGAGTGACTATCATTTTCCTTGCCAGTCGTATTTTACCGGGGTAAGTTCTAACAGTCTCCCTGTTAGCAGCATGGTAAGATGGTCAGTCTAGTAAATAAGTGTATCACTGCCAGTGACATAGTTTCTAAAAAGTAATGTGAGCCATGGCGATGATTGGGAAGCAATGGTATGACATAGCAGTAAGTTTATGACCTAGCTGCTACCACTCAGTAAAGAAATTTTAGAATGATAAAAGACTTATGAAAAAGTAACTTCTTCATTAATTCCATAAAGATATCTACCTAGTGTGCAGCAGCAGTGAAAAAGCAAATAAAATGTTAGGAATAATTAGCAAAGGAATAGAAAATAGAACAGAGACCATGTTGTGGTACTATATAAATCTGCATAGCACCTGCAAACAGTACGTGTGGTTTGGTTCTTCTGTCTCACGAAGATTACCGTAGAACTAGAAAAAGGAAGCGAGAGAGGCAAAAATGATGATCAAAGACAAGAAATATCTTCCATAAAACGAATAACTAAATGAAATAGGCTTCCATGACCTAGACTAGGAAGGGGAAGGAAATATGTCATGAGAGGTCTATAAAATCATGACTGGCAAAAGAGGAGCTGAATAAATTCACCTTGACTCAGAGGGGACACTGCATGGGCAGTCATCTCATCTGGCAACCATCATCTTAGTGCTTGACTAGAGACTCTGAACAAGAATCCCAATGAGTGGTCACATATCTCTACTATATCTCCAACTACAATTTAATGCATTTCTTAACAGGTGTATGCTACTTGAAACTATTATCTCCACTTTTTAGCATCTCAATATATATCAGTTTCAAACTAAAAATATTCTAATTCTTTCAAAATAATATCATCAAATGCGATGGGAAGACTTTGATTTAAAACTTAAAAGTTAAATATAGTAAATTACTTCAAGTAATTCATGTGCATTTCCCAGTCTTATGACTCATGGTTTCACGTTGTTTCATTTAAACTGTTGTGACAGTCAGCTCTGTAGCTATACTGGAACAGAGGGGAGTATCTAATAAGGGTAAAATTAGTATTTGTATGTCATTACCAGTGCAAGAACAGAATGAAGACAAAATCACTTGCAGCTGTTTCCTTTACTCCAAAAAACCCCACCAAAAACCCAATAATAATAAAAAAAACAGGTAGAAAAGAATTGTCATTTAAATTAATTTATTTTAACTTGTTTCATTAAGGGAGAATGACAGGGACAATTATACTGGAGTATGAGAGGAATATCTAGCCTTATGTTTCAAGGCAGAATAGAAATGGGGAGATGTACTGGTGAAACAGAAATGCCTTGAAAGGTAAAGGGATACTGAAGATCCAAATACCTTCCTCTAGCAAAATAAGAGGATCTATACTTTTAGGAGGTATAAGAACTTAAACCTTACGGTGATTTTACGCGATTAAGAATCCAATTAAGTGACAAAATATGGTACTAAGAGTAAATGAATTAATCCCGTATTTAAATGCATGAATGCCAGCTGCATGTCTATGCTCTAATTTAGAAATACAGAATTAAAAATCAAAACATAGACATTTCACTTAATACCTCAGAACCTAGAATCCAAAATTAAGTCTTATTAAATAGCCCCATTAGGAAACTGACCTCTAAGTCATATTCACAACTTTGAATTTTGCAGTATTTCACCGCTTTACACTTATCTGTGGGTCTTCATAAGGCCCATGTTCAACAACGTCATTCTGCTAGCACAGTGAGGTGCTAGAAATAGACAGAGCTTGCCTTTTCAGAAGATAATGTAGTCCCACAGACTAGCTCATGACTATGGAGGACATGACCATAGGAACTATGGACTGTCACAAACCTCACCATTTCCTGCTCCAACTGCAAAATATGTTCCTGTAATCTGGCTTTATATCAGATGGACTGACATACAGATCAGTCAGGTTGATATATCTATTTGTGCACATCAATAGTACACAAAAATACAGAAGTCACTTTCCAACTGCATGCACTTCCTTCTCAGGGGAAAAAAAAATGAAAGAATAAGCACATAGAGATGGTGATCAATTTGCTTAATGCATTACTTGAAGGCACTCAGGCTTAAGGGATAAGAATAGCAAGAGTGGATGAAGCCTGTATTAGCAGATAATTGCTGGAGATGTTACTGTCCCACTAACGGCTTCTCATAAGGAATATTAATTTCTGTGAAATTACCATTCTAAGTCTGTCTCTTTGTTTTTCCTTAAGTTAATTTTGTTTTTCATGAGTTGTTCCACCAATAGCATTTGCTTGACTCAATGACGTTCTGGACAGCTGTTACATAAATAAGCATTTCTGTCAGTTCTAAGGTTCAGCACTCTAGACCTTACCTTGCTCATTATTGTAGCTTACCATAACAGTTTTTATGATTTGTGTGTGCTTTCATCCTCAAGTTGTGAAATGCTGACTTGTCAGGTGCTATTCCAGCAAGTGTTTCAAGATTTTTTCCCTGTTTATTAATGATCTGATAAGAATGCTGCTGTCATGCACAATACTTTTCAAGCACAGAAGGCAGGCAAGGTTTTCCCTCTGGAAATTCAGATAAGCATGTTCACAAATTATAAAAGTCTGGGTGGTAGACAGGGAGGAGGTCATATTCTGTTGCATTTGATGAATAACTATTCAATTAAAAGAGGCTGTCATTTACATATCTTACATCCAGCTTCTAGTGCAGTGAAAGGTGGCAGAAGGTGAGCATACTTACAGATTCACCCTCCAGTGTTTTCTGGACTGCAGCATGGGCGTGAAAAAATCAGAAAATATTATTTTTTTCTCATTTATTTAACGTTGTACTTCTTATGTTTAGCCTTTTGAATATCAGGCAGAGACCTGCCATGAAAATAATTAGTGCAGGCACTGTGGATGCAATGGTCAGCACAAGCAGAAACAACTTGTTATTTTTTATTAATACTCAAGTTATTTTTATCAAGTTATTATTAAGTAGTCTTGCAGTTCAGTTAGCCTGAAAAACTAAGATCTGTTATCTTACTGTAATAAAGGTACCAAACTGAAGCTGTCTCTGATAGTCTAAATTGTGTCTCTTGATTTGAAACAGGTTTGTAGTTTTCTGGACAAAAAAAAAAAAAAAAAAAAAAAAAAAAAAAAAAAAAAAAAAAGTTTGGCCCAAACAGAACTTTTTTAAACCTAAATAGCCCCAAACCTTAACCCAAATCCACACTGAAAGTTACCAGGCAGTAACTTTCTCAAGCCAAAGGTGGAAATTAAAGGAACATAAGAAAGAAGCACGGTATTTGAAGTAGTGCACGATAGTGAAGTAGTGCACAATAGAAGTAATTTATCACTGTGTCTCAAAGAATCATTTCAATTAAGCTAAATTTGTATGTTTAGTATTCAGGAAGTTGACATCAAAAGCAAAGTGGCATTTTGTTTACCCACAGTTAACAATTGAGGCATTAATCCTGTGCTAAAATAATCAGCTATGTGAGACAGACTTGTTTATGCAATATTGTATGCCATCACTGGGCATTTACTTGATGTTAGGAAATATTTTTGAGCATCTAGCAATTGCATTTCAAGATTACTGAACATCTAAGTTTCAACAGCATAATGAAAATGTTATTCTGTCTGCTTTTGGAAGTGCAAGATCAGAAAATAAGTTCACATTGAATATGGGTATTTCTGTTATTTATAAATCACTACAACTTTTGCTTTCTGCATCTGGATACTCAGTTTCCACTGTGGCAAAATGAACAGCGAGCACACCTTGCTCAACATCTCAGTCATACTCTTGACTTGGAATACCTTCCTATAAAACCCAGCAGAGAGGTAGGTGTTCAAGTAGTTTCCAGCAATTACAAGACCGATCGGTTTCAACGCTTTTACCTGCTTTGATGATCCCAGACTCATTCAGGCATTGAACTCCTAGTGATTTCATTAGAGGTTGAAGTGCATTCAAGGATCTAAGCCAGAGTGCAAAATATCACCGCTAAATTTGTAGGCAGTCTTCATTAACCAAAGGGCAGTAGACATGTAGCCTTTAGTTATTTGCCTTGCTGTTGTTTTTGACAGATAGGAACATTTAATTTGTACTGATACATCGTGGCATAAAGAAGAATCCCCCACCCCACCATCTTCAATTCCAACCAATTACAGTAAACATAAAAACAGTCTTCATTTAATATTATCAAGTTCAAATTGTTTGTTAGTCTTCGGTTTTAAAGTACAACCTCATGTCAATGCTCATAAGCAGGACAATTCCCATCCCTAACCACTGGGAGGTAGCAGATGTATTATGCATTCATTATTCAGAGATCTCTAAAACTGTGCTTGGTACATCACCTAATAGATAACCCTGTAGATCCATGCTGCCTAAGGATGTTTCTGTTCTCTTTAGATTTACTTAGTTTTGTTGAAAATGGTACATGAGATATAGTACAATTAAAAAAGATTCTCAAATATTACATATATGAAAACTTAGATATGGTGGTCAACATTTCTGCAAGAAAGCTTTGAACAGGTACTACTGAAAATATTAGTGAACAAGTTGCTTTTTGAAATTTGTTTGCAACATCTGTTGGAAACATGATTCAGTGATTTGCCCTCCACATATAAGGATATCTTTACAATAGGCTAGCTGTTCTCTTTTCTTGTTCTTGTTTTGTATGAACATCACTTTCCAGATGAGAAAGAATTTCTGGGCACTACGTATCTTGCCATTGTACTTAGTGAAATGTATACGAACATTTAAAAGAAATAATCACTAATTCAAACACTATCCTGACAAAGTATTTTTCTTTGTGTTTTGGTTTTCTAGAGAATAAAAGAACAACACTGCTGTAACATTAAATAATCAGTGATTACTGGGTGACTAAACACCTTAATCAGAGAAATTAGTCTAAACATATCACAAGAAAGGACTACTGTAAACATTTGAACTTCTTTGTTGTTCTGTAAATATAATGATATTAGCTCTTTCCTTCATATTGTTTATTAAAATGTAAAAAAGCCCACTTGCACAATGAATTATGGATAAGAATGCAAAAAAAGTGTCATACTAAAAATGTAGCTGGATTCCACTACATCTTAGCATCTCCACTGACTTAATTTACTTTGTTTAGTAAGGATGTTAAGATGAACAAGAGATGCAACAACTAGACAGAAATTTAGGGTTACATCCTGAGTTGGTAATGCCCCAGACTTGAATTACACACTAAAGTATAGGTGTAAGGGCGAGTTAAATATAAGAATGCTCAATTCTCTTTCAACATGGTAATTCTTACCAAGTTAAAACAGCAACACAGCCTGTTTTTACAATTTCTCCTTTTCCCGAAGAAAACCTGTAATTATTTTCCCTACTCAATGTAATTATTAAATAAATCTAAAATTAATTGCATGGTAAATGTTACTATTCCTAACTTGTCCACAATACGTATTGCCTCCTAAACAAAATAAGGTTGGGCAACAGCCGAGTAAAGTGAAAGTTCACTGTAAAATTTTAGAAGGACATTTCTTCCAGCTCCATTTCAAATATACTGAGTTTAAACAAACTGGGTTTTGCTTCAAAAAAATATTTTGAAGTTCTGTTGTCCTCCTTCTACTAAGATTTTGGTGTGCTTCACATTGCACTTCGAGTTACCACTCATACTGTCAGTAGTTTGTTATCGTTATTATGAAACTGTTTTTATTATATGCAATTTTGACTATCAAAGACATAATGATTTTGAGTTAAAATCTGCCTGTTTATGCTGATATTCAGTAATAAAGACTGCACCAAAAGCAATACCTAGTCTCAATTTTAATCAGACTAGTTTTATTTGATTTCAGATACTACTACTTACAAATCTTGTATTTCATTACTGCTCAAATAGGTGTAAAGTTATTGTTCAACATGAACAAAGCTTTTAGAATAATATTACTTTGCTCAGCTAGATGCTTATCCACAATTTATTTAAATTTATCTAAAATGTTTTGGTGACAAGCTAGAACTAGAATTACAGAATAATTTCAGAGCTTCTTGAGTTCACAAAGAAACAAAACAAAATACGTTCCAAAGTAGTTTATGGGTTGAACTTTGTAATTTCCATTTTCAATTATAGGTGAATCTGGGAAACAAACAACCAAAAAATGTTTAAGAGATTTACCTTAGAGGTTTTATGATTATTTTTTAATCTCATAATTTTAAATGAATCAGATTAAAAATTCAAAGTCTTGCTGTTTTAGTAGACTACAACACTGGAAAATGCTCTGGAAAATCTTTCTTCCTTTGCAGTTTGTATCTCCCTTATCTCTTATTTTCCCTTGATATTCTGCCTTAAAGTGTTGAACCCTAATTAACACCTCAAAGATGTGCTGTATTCTTGATGAAAATCAGTTTTGCTGTGGTATCAGGCAAAACACACAGCTATACAATACAATAAACTCCTTTACTTATTTTAGTAGTCTTTCTCAATATTTATGTATTTATTTGTTATATTTAGGGGTGTGGATATGTCAATAAGAATGTCAGATTCTAAAAATCCAGAAATGTTGAATAGATTTTAAAAGTTCCTTTACTCTTGGATTCTTCTCAAATGAAGAGATTCAACAGACTATGTTCATTCTTGAAAAACAATCAGTTTTCCTCAACCATTTTTTATTCTAAGGATGGCTGGTTAGCAGATATGGCAATACCCACTTTTTCTAATAAAATGAGACCTGATTCATATTATTTTCTCATCACGATGAGGTTTTTAACCTCTTAAACTGTCCTACCTGCCTGGAAAGCAGGATAACAATACATATTTTCCACAAAAAGCATTTAAGATTTATTAAGCCAGAATGAAGGAAGCTGGAGGTCATTCCTGAGGGAGAAATAAAATCTGTGCTTCATTATTATTCACAGAATTAGCCCTTTATTTCATCCACTGACCTTCTAGTATGATACTTCCAAGAAGACCTGGCCAATTTTCCATGGAAGTGGAGTGAAGTGAAGAACGTAAAGGGTGGAAGCTCATGCCTTTCTTTTAATTCATTTAATCTCTGTATCCTCAACTGTTTTATTACTAGTTTGCCTGTGGATTTTTACAACTCAATTAATTTTGTACATAGGAAATCCAAAAATCTTTCTTGACAGTAGTGCAAGATCTGCATAGAAATCACTTCATCATTTAAGATCTCATCACAGGCCGGAGTTGCTTTTCAGCGAGGTAGTTCTGAGGACAAAACCTTAATTAGGGGAATGACAGAGGAAGAGACAAATTTATTTGGGAAAAAGTAAGTCTTACTTTTTTTTGGTGAACAGCTATGATGGCGAATTCAACTGCTTCTGCGGAGGAATTTGTGGTGGAATGCAGATGGCACTGCAATTTTATTATGTTTCAAAAATATGTTTGGTAATAATGCAATCGATATTGCAAAGCTCTTGCCATAAGAAGAGTGCACGTTTTGTTGAAAAATAGTATGTCTATAAATCATTTCTTTCTATACTTAGATTTTAGAAAGGTGCTGACATTCATTTCCTGTGAATTTTGTGATTTGCTTAAGATTTAGAGAGCAGTTGGGCCAAAAAGGCTTTGAAAACAACCATCAGCATTATTTCTTACTGGTATAATCTTCAAATAGGAAATAGTGGCAGGAGAGGACAAACCAAGTAAATCAATAACTACTGTTGCATGGTGGACTTTTCTCAAAGAGTTCTAATGCTGAATTTGGTTTATAATGTATTTTTTGTTTGGATCTATGAGACACCAAAACCACTCACTTTGATCTACTGATTTTTCAAATAATATGTTACATTATTTAGCCTAATATGCTGTGTTTGAGAGAATTTGTCTCTAGGCTGTCTATAGAATGTGACATGCTAATTTGAAACATTCGTAAGCAGTTGATAAAACAGACGAGGAGATTTTAAAGAATACCAGGTAGTGTGTTATTCATTTCAGAAACTCAGTGCCAACTGGCACATCAGCTTCCATTTATCCTCAAGGAAATGCTCTGCAAGATTGGCCCAGGAAAAGCTGAATGATTTATTCAGCCTGTGACAGTATCACGCCACAAAGCCCAGGTCAGTCCCTTTCATTCTCAAGCTAATACCCTCAGCTACATTCAGTTTTATTATTTTGAAGAGAGTTTGTGGAACATAAAAAAGCTATTTTAAGGCTGTGAATTCTGTACTGTAAGTCCTTTACTGTTCCTGTAACAATCATGAATACTCTGCTATCGCTGATGTGAAGACAAGGCACACACTGAGCTGTGATTTGAGATTTACCAAATAGGACGGAGGAAAGATTCTGGGGCATTTCTTCATATTTTGGCATAGTTTTACTCAAGTAGCAGTGAAAGTGATAGTCTTTTTTGTTAGAGCAGGAAATGTCCATGTGGCAGTCCTAAAAGGAAGACCTATCAATGCTACTGCAACAGAACCATGCAGATATTATTATCCATAACTAAAAAAATTCAAAGACATTTAAATTATTTCCTGTAAGACAACCACAATAATAAAAAGCTTTTAATTTTATTAGTAAAGACTGAAACTTAATGACTGCACTATTTCTCTAGCTAAATTTTGGCAGTACTATTCTGCCTAGATTGAATTCAATCTTCATGCAAGACTACTAGCTTCAAGATTTTCATCCTCATAGTTTATGTATAGAATTTAGCATATAGAATTTACTATCCATTTGAATTTGACTCTGTACTTTGTAAAATTTAAGTAAGACACATGCCTCAGAATGAAAATGTGTGTCAAAATTAGCTTCTTCTGCCAATGCTTGCATTGGAATAAGGTCATTAATTCCATTGATTTCAGTACAATAATTTCTAATGCATATTTATATAATATATATAGTGTCTAATATATATATTTAGGAAGGAAAAATCTCTGGATTTGTGGTTGATATATTTAGTGTAATCCTAAAATCTAATTTACAGAACATAATTGTATGCAACTTTCAGATTAGCCAGTGGGGTGTGCCAAGTTAGTTGAGAAAAGTGAAGATTTTAATCTCAACACTGAATTAATGACTTAATTGTTATCAACAGCTTTGTCAGCTTATTAGCTGCCTTAGATAAGTTGCATGAGACAGGTTACGTAAGCTATATAGGTAACCCAGATCAGCAAAGGCAATGTGCAATCCTCTTTTTCAGGTATTTCTGACGGTCCTCTTAAAAAGTGGATGGAATTTTGATTTATATTAAAATTGCAATTTAGCACACTTTGAGGGAAAGTTTGGAAGGAATATGAAAGCAGAAGACTGAACAGATGTCCATAGGATGGGCATCAGGGTATACAAAGATGGTCAGTATGATGAACAGGCAAAGGACTGTATTGATCTGAACTAACACTGAGATTACACTCATCTGTATGGCTGCAATACTAGAGGATTAATATTGGATTTCAGTTCCCCAAGTTATTGAGGTGTATATCAAAACCTAAGCATGTGCATGCTCTCCATGAAATCAACAAGACTACATAAGCTTAATCATTTTGCTGAATCAGAGTAAATTACCATAGGTAAGCAAAGTTAAGTATGTGATAGTGGCCTAAAAATTTCAGGAAACTGCTTACCAGTGCAGATAGATGAGGCTTTAATCATTTATTAGGTTGTAAAATTGTTTTAAAATAACATGACTAAAAAGAGCTTTATTGCTTATTTCTAAAAGTTACAGAAATAATCCTGCAAGCTCTGCAGTGTTACATGTTCCTGCTAGACGCCAGTATAATGTCTTTAAAAGTATGACCACAGACAGTGACCTCCCTCTGAGGTTTGAATTGATTATCTTGTGTAAGATAAATAATCTTGTGCAGTATGAGATTTTTTTAAAATTTTTGTCACAGGACGCTTTGTTTGATTTATGACTGAAAGTGAGGTGACCTGCATGACTGTATTCTCTTTCAGAACTTCACAAAAAAAAAGATCTCTTTATATCTCAATGACCACAGATCAAGGCATCATAGGATAAAAGCTGAAGAAAATTTACAGTCTACAAAGTACTACCAAACAGGTCAGTGGTCAAACAGTTGATTTGATGACCATCGCACACCACAAAGGTGATTTACCTTCTGATATGTTTGTCTTGATGGACACTCTGGGTCGGGAAACCATACAGATTTGCTTAAGAAAGATTAGCACATATGTAGGATTTAGATGTGGTCTATCCTACAGAACTGAAACTAGTGGATTCTCACTTAAAAGACCAGAAATGTATGAATTGCTATCATTACAGAATTCTTAAAGATGATTAAAGGTGTTTCCAGGTTATTTTCCTCCATCAGATGACAGCCAGACCTGCTCTAACTTTTATAGTCAGCCAAAGTCTTTGCCTTGTTTCCAGTGATCATTGGATCGCACAGATAATACAGTGCAATGTCAACACTCAATGCTTACATAAAGTAGCCTGCATGACTTCTACATTAATAACAGTCAGCCTTAAGGCTTAGCAATAGACCATTTATCCATATTTACAAGTTAAAATAATGAATTTCTACTGTTTTCTGCAATACTAGCTGTTCACTCAGCATTTCTATATATGTAGTCTCAAATCAGTATCATATTTCAAAATAAAAGCAGCATAGATGACTCACCATAAGCGCAAGTATCTAAGACTCTTTATGCAAAATGAATGGACCCACATTTTTAAAGACCTGTTTTTTAAAGACAGCGTTACATAAAATCCTTTAGAATGATTAACAGTAGAAGTTCTGACCTGTTAGAGTGCTTCTGTAGATTAAAATTCAAGCTGTGTGATTAAAATTTGAACTCTAAAAGTCAGAAGAGAATTTGAATGCATGTTTTTTCCTTGTGAAAAATTTTTTCCACCGTCCTATGGATATTGCTAGAATTCTACCATTGCTATTTGTATTTTCTCTTACAGTCTCCTTCTAAAAGTGTATGTTCCATCTTTTTCCTCCTTGTGTTTCCCTGTGGTAGGCAAAGATATTCTATGACTCGAACAGCATTAGCAACTGAATAAGCCTTTGAGTGTACCGAGAAAAATGGAGAGATGGTAACAGCCACATTTCATAGCAGTAGAAAAAGTGCTTGTGTAGCATTCCCTGGCATAGCTGAGCATATGTTCTCCACGGTTCCTTAGTCATCTGCTTGGAGTGGGCAGCAATGCTGAGGAAAAGACAATCTGTCTTTCTGTTAATGAAAAAGTATCTCTATAAAGTAGAGTTGATTAGTATAAAGGTAAACTGTTCAGTGACATAGAAACCAAGAAACATGAAAAAAAATGCACGATCAATGTAAAAAAGTATTACATTTTCTGCTTAAGCAGCTCAGATATTTATGGCATATGAAACACAAATACAGTAAAGCTTGTAGTACTTGAATACTTCAAGACAGAATGCAAGATACTTAAAATATTTTTAACTAAATACATCTGGAAAATTTAGCAAGTTGTAACTTCTGTAATATCCTCTCAAGTATAATACACCCTCCCTTTAAAGTACGCATGCAGTTCAGTACAGGGATGCACAAACCCGCTTTAAAAGAGATAGCAGAGGCAACGGAATAGATCTAGAAGTGTTAGCGCACAAGCTAATCAACTCTCACTTCTCCCCTGAATACCTTGACTCACATAGGGCTCTATGCTGCTACTGCTACTAGATTGCTTCAAATAGACAAGATTGACTGTGAAGATAGCTTGATTATCTCTGTGCTTTTCTGTTGGCTGCAGGGCAGGCATATTTCTTATACAGATCTGAAACGGCAGGTGGCTGAGCAAATAAAAGTGAAAGTCCAATTCAGCAGTGTTACCGTGTTCTTTCTTACTTTTTCTTTCACCAGAGAACATGGTGCTGGCATTTTATCAGAAAACAATAGTGACAACATAATCACATTGTAGATGGGACTAATACCTCCTTTTTTAATAAGATTGTCTTCCATTTGAATTGCTCAGAAAAGGGGGCAGAAATGTTGTCAGCTGCACAAACCCACAGATTTTAAATTTTATATTTTTCCTGTGCCAGGAATCTGCTTTAAGCTGGATTTTAGCAGATGGACAAAACAGCTCAGACATTTTTTTAAAAAGGGTTGGACAAAAAAAGGTATGTTTCTCTTATATGCAGTTGTGGTAGCTTTTTTTTAGAATTTCCAGAATATCCAAGATTTTAAGAAAAAATTCACATTTGATGAAGTGTCTTTTGGTCAGGAAATAAACCTGTGTCTTTCTTCCAAATACGTATTCAAATTTTTCCGGTTTGAGTCTAGAGTCAGGAATGGAACCCACTGATCCCACTGTTCTCCTTTTCCCAGCAAATATTTATTAAAACCATGAGCAAAATGTCTCTTCCCCCTATCTAGCACCAAGGCCACAGATGATACCATGTTGGGCAAGAGTGTTGATCTGCTGGAGGGCAGGAAGGCCCTGCAGAGGGACCTGGACAGGCTGGATCAATCGGCCAAGGGTAATTGTATGAAGTTCAACCACGTCAAGTGCCAGGTCCTGCGCTTGGGTCACAACAACCCCACGCAGCACTACAGGCTTGGGGAGGAGTGGCTGGAAAGCTGCCTGGCAGAAAAAGACCTGGGGGTGCTGGTTGACATGAGCCGTCTGAACATGAGCCGGCAGTGTGCCCAGGTGGCCAAGAAGGCCAACAGCATCCTGGCCTGTATCAGAAACAGCGTGGCCAGCAGGAGCAGGGAGGTGATTGTGCCCCTGTACTGGGCACTGGTGAGGCCGCACCTCGAATGCTGTGTGCAGTTTTGGGCCCCTCACTGCAAGAAGGACACTGAGGTGCTGGAGCGTGTCCAGAGAAGGGCAACGAAGCTGGTGAAGGGTCTGGAGAACAGGTCTGGTGAGGAGCGGCTGAGGGAACCGAGGTTATTTAGCTTGGAGAAGAGGAGGCTGAGGGGAGACCTTGTCGCTCTCTACAGCTACCTGAAAGGAGGTTGTAGTGAGGTGGGGGTCGGCCTCTTCTCTCAAGTAACAAGTGATAGGACAAGAGCAAAAGTCTCATGTTGCAGCAGGGGAGGTTTAGGTTGAATATTAGAAAAAATTTCTTCACCAAAAGGGTTGTCAAGTGTTGGAACAGGCTGCCCAGGGAAGTGGTTGAGTCACAATCCCTGAAGGTATTTAAAAGACGTGTAGATGTGCTGCTTAGGGACATGGTTTAGTGGTGGGCTTGGCAGTGCTGGGTTTATGGTTGGCCTCTATGGTCTTAAAAGTCTTTTCCAAACTAAAGTATTTTATGGTGCTATGATTCTAACTATATGTAGAAGTTACCTCCCCTCTCTTAGCTAGAGAGTTTTGGCGATGAACCTTTCAGAATTACAGATGAACATAACTGTAACGCAAATAAAGGAAAAGTGTTTGACTTGAAAAAACTGAAGTAAAGAATAGACACTACTACAAAACAACTGGCATTGTCAATCAAGAATTTTAAAATTGTGGAGTACCTAAAGTAATGTCTTTTTGTTACTGGGATGTTTGACACAGTTTTCAGAGTACAAAGGAGTACAAAGTACTAAGTCCATCATTCCCAAACAGATCTTCACTGATGAATTCTTAGTAGTAAATATATATGGTTTTAAGATACAAGCTCATGTGTACTGTGGGAAAACAATATAGGCAAAATCATAGGCAATTTTTGAAACTTACACATATGAGTAAACTCATGTCTACACTAAATACATCTTTCAGAATGCTACATACAAAGTCTAGACAAAATTCTAATTTTGTTTATAAATGATGGCATAGCATATTTTAAAGAATTATAGATTGCTTACTGTGGTTTTCAGAAGCCATAGTTCTTGCAAACGGTGAGATACTCTACGAAGTTTCTCCCTCATGCAAACAGATAATCCTATCAGTGATACGTGGATTTAAAAAACTCTATTAGGCTTATAATACTTAGAAAAATGAAACTCTGAACATAAAACATAAATTACAACATGATTTTTACTTCAGTGTTTCAATGCATAGAATGGATGCATCAAAAATGTCTAATAATTTTTAGATGGAGGAAAGCAGACATGGATAGCACTTTGGCGACTTTCTTACTCATGTTAAATACAAAATGCTTAAATAGAGCAGTACTAAATAGTAATGAAGAACTAAAAGAATGGTTAGTGAATAGCCAATACGAATGAAGATATAGATTACAAATCTATCCAGGTTGCTGAAAATACAGAATCCAAGAATAAAATCTACCAAGACAATAACTTACAAAACATTCACTGGGAAGTGAATCTTCACAAAAGTGACATTCCAAGAATGTACTACTAGATCACCTACAAAATAATAAAAAGTGCTAGGATTCTCTTCTGATTAGAAATATTCGGCTTCATCAGTTTTGCAATTATACTAGAGTAAAAGCCTCACTTTTTTGTTGGCCCAAAATGAGAATGCTACAGGAAGAGTCTATTATAGTCCCTGCCCAGAAAGGCTATTCTTCTTAAAGACAAGAAAAAGGTGAGTCAGAAAACCAAACCCAAGTTTCAGACATAATAGCTCATCAGCAAAATCATTCATATCCTTTGCAACTTGTCACCTAGTGTATAAAGACAATAATTCAAGCGTTTCAGTAAAAGTAAGTTTTAGATACAGAGCGTTCCAGACCTTTATTCTATTGCTGCCACCACCTAGTTTCAGGTTGTATTACAGTCTTATACTTATCAGATTTGACGTTCCAGCTTGAAGTATTATACTTTGAAATTCCATGTCTTTCTTATAAAAGGAATTGAGATAACGTATCATCTAAGATCAAAATTATCTACCATCTGTAGTGCATTACTGTCAGAGAAGGCTGTTGAGCTTTTGAATTCCATTACAAACAAGCAAGATAGGAGTACTCTTTATTAAAAAAGTTCCAGATACCTGTTGCCTATGTTTATCTGTGATTGCTGCACATAGCATGCATGTTCTCACAAGCTTTAAAAGTCTTTGACGATATTCTTCACCTTCAATTTATGCTCCTTCTATGTCAAGTAGTATCTTGTTGCAACCTCTTTGAAAGATCGCATCTTGTACAGACTGCTATCCTTATTTCTCTGAAGACATTTTCAATTTTTTATCCTTTTTATAATATCTTGTTTCCCCTGATGCTTAACTTTACCTGACAGATCTGCAGAAGTTCTTTATAGTTCCTAAGTAAGATCCACAATTTTTCAGGTAAAGTGTGAAGGCAAATATGCATTATTTCTTATTTCCCCCTTTTCTCTCTGTTGCATCATTGTATTTTCAAATGGAGACAATTTACTTTTGAAGATCTGCTCTTGCCTTTCTCTAAAAAACCAAACCCACCCACCAAAAAATAAAATAAAATCACAATGTCCTCTGAGTTTTGCTAAAATAAATTAAATACTGTAGAAAGATTCCCCTTATAGTGAGTTTTTTTCTGGTTAACCTTTGAGCCAAGTTCTTCTGTCACTCATCAGACTGGTAGGAGCAGGATGGATTGAGGTTGCCCTCCCCTGGTGGCTTCAGTTTAAAGCCCTCTTGGCCAGCTTGGCAAGCCTATGACTGAAGATGCTCTTCCGCTTCTCTGACAGATGGACTTCATCATCCCTCCGTGACTGATAAAAAAACTACCTGCACTCCAGAGTCCCTTGCTGCAGCTCCCAGGGCTCTGTAATCCTTCATAATACTCCCCAGACTGCTGCTGGCTGCATCACCGGTGCCCATGTGAAACAATAGCAGCAGATAATAGTCAGTGGGCTGTACGAGGCTTGGTAGTCTCTCAGCGACATCCCTGACATGAGCCCCCACAGCACACCTCTCTAGAGAGTATGTCAGGTTGGCAGATGGGTGCTTGGAAGAGAGTCACCTACTACTATCACCCATTGCCTGTTCTTAGCTGCACTGGTTGTTATCCGGGGAGCAGATTTGGCTGCCTTGCTCAGCTCTAGCATCTCTCCTGATGTGACTGGTCTTTCCTCTTCAGTCTGCAGAGCGGTTGTTGTGGTTTAAGCCCACCCATCCAGCCACAAAGCAGCCACTCACTCACCCCTACCCTGTCCTCTGAGGGATGGGGAGGAGAAAATATAATCAAAAGGCTCGAGGGTTGAGACAAAGGACAGGGAGGGCTCACTCACCAGTTATGGTTACGAGCAAAAGACAGACTCAAATTGGGGAAAACAACAGCAATTTAATTTAAACAACCACCATCAACGATAATGGAAAATACAACCAGGTCTTAAAAAACACCTTCCCCCCGACTGCTGACCTCCATGGGCTGCAGGGGCTCAGCCGCTACCCCTCCGCGGGCCGCAGGGGAACCTCTGCTCCGGCACAGCTCCCCCTCTCCAGCCTCACTGACCCGGGTGTCTGCGGGTCTGTTGCTCTCACATCCCCCTGCTCTCCTCCACTCACAAGCAAGAACTCACACTTGACCAACATGTTTTTCCTTAAATAGAGTTATTCACAGAGGTGCTGATTGGCCTGGCCTTGGCCAGAGATGGGTCTGGAACTGGAGCCAGGGAAGCTTCTAGAAGCCTCTTACAGGAGCCAACTCTGTAGCCCGCTCCCCCATTGCCAAAACTTCGCCAGACACAAAGCTGACATAGTGGTGAAGTGGTTCTGCGAGGGCACCTCAGGCTTCAGGGGAAGTCTCTTCTTCACGCAGGTCCTTGCCACTGCAAGCTTCCCTTCTGCATTATTGGCCCCCTTCCCTTCTTTGTGTGCCTGTGGGGGAGTTTTTGGCTATTTGGCCATGCGCTGTGGGTCCACTGCAGACTGCGCTTGGAACCAGCTCTAAATCCTTCTCATCCTCCCTGATGCTACGCAGTCTGCTCACTGCCTCCTGCAGCTCAGCCACCTGCTGCGGGAGGTCCTCCGCCTGGGCACCTATTGCAGGCAGGTCTGCTGCCTGTCCCTGCCCTGGGAGAAAGGCCTGGGCACTTCCTGCAGTTCCATGTCTGCACCACAGCCTCTTCCTTCAGCAGCTCCGTCTGGGTGGAGGCATCAGCCACCGCTGGGGTAGATGGTGCAGACCGCCCAGCCGGAGCTGCAGCCTTTGCTCTCAGATGAGTGCCAACCATTCTGCCTTGAGGGTCAGGTAGGATGAGATCCCTTGACCCTTGCAGATAGTCAGAGAATGGTTTCTGGTTGCTGGGTTATGTGTACGTGCCAGTGGAACATCCCTCCTTTGAAGAAGTGCCCTCCCTGCGCGCCCTCCCATGCCATCTGCCATGCAAAGAGCTGCTGCGCCGCGCCCTGGCTGCCTGTCTTGTTTGCAGTGCTCCTGGTCACTGGCATTCCCTAGGGCTCCCTTTTGTGGACAGTTGCCACCACTCATTCAGTGGTACTTTGGTTACCAGTACATTGATAATTACTGCCAGC
The DNA here is from genome assembly GCF_034619465.1 of Leptosomus discolor. NCBI lineage: Eukaryota > Metazoa > Chordata > Aves > Leptosomiformes > Leptosomidae > Leptosomus > Leptosomus discolor. The sequence continues at coordinate 76,227,231 of NC_141419.1, forward strand.
ATTAAACTTTGAATTCCTCTGAGCTGCCTTGGATGTTATAGTGGTTAAGAGCCTCTTTCCACTTCATGTTCCTAATGCTTCCACCACTACAGCCCTGGGGAAGTGACTAACTCACATCACTCAGTTCATAAAGTCTGGGTTTTCTATCCAGTCTGACTTTTCCATAAGACCTGAACTTGCTACAGACACACACAGTCCCTTACAGTGTGGAGTCTTGCACGTAAGGCTTCCATAGGCATGGAATTCACATGCAGTAGTTAATTTACAGAGGACTGCAAAGGTTGCCCATGTTCCCTCTCCACAAGCTTTATTTGCCATACAGCCATCTGTCACCAATCACCATAGTCCCACTATTGTTAAGAAACTATTTCTCAGCAGCTATCCAACCATCTAATTTTAGGGTGTATATCTAAGGCTATATATGTTTTCTCCCAGCAGTGGCCTAGGGAAAGAAAAGAGCAACCACTTTTTATTTTCCATTCTTGCTGCTAATTGATTTAGATTGTTATTTTCTTCATATTTGTCTTTAATAAAAGGACACTAAGCCTGTAACAGGTACAACTCCATTGTGACAGCTTCCATTTCTTCATGTATTGATATCACAACTGTAAAGGGGAAAAATAATCTTAGAGGTGATACTTCTTTGTAATCACAAATTAATCTGCTTTCCAAGTAGGAAAAGTCAAAGAGCATAGGAATCTGCTTTCAAACCTAAACAGCCAGTGTCTGCAGTAGCAGTGCTTAGCCCCAAGTATTTATGGCAATTCAAGATGTTACATTTGTTCAGCTGTGCACATTATACAGTTTGCTTCTGCCAGTTGTGATAGCTTATTCCCCTCCTTTGAAGCAGAGACACCTTTATCTGTAAGAAAGTTGCTGGTGTGAACTGGGGAACAGAAAGTCTGACAGCAGTAACTGGGAAAATCCTTCTGGAGTTGTGTTTTCAATGTCACCATTTAGATTGCCTCTCTGAGACAGTGCAATCAACAGGGAATAGTGCTGTGTGTTCTGATTACACAAGCTAGTAACCGAAATGTGCCTACCAGCAGCACAGCTAGCTATGAGTAATACACAGTACCTCTGAAAAATGATTACATAAACAGGTATCTCAAAGACAGCAAGTGAGATACAGCTCTAGGTTAGTGTTGGGACTGTCTCTGGACTCCTTTGGACTCCTTTTTAGTTGCTAGTAGGACTGAAGATTTAAATCAACATTGAAAACATTTATACATTCATGCTGCTTTCCTCAAAGTACTTATTAAAAATACACTTTTCCACATTTTGAATTAAAAAAAAAATATTCTGGAAAGTTGTAAAAAGCAGTGTAGATTTAAAGAATTGTTTTGAAAGCCTTCAGGTTTTTGTTTTGTTTTGTTTTGTTTTGTTTTTTTCCCCACTGTTGGCTTAATAGCTGAAATTTCTTGATTTTCAATAACTTGAAGACCTACCTACAACTTAGAAACAACTGAAGCAGGCCTTCTCTTTTGTAAGCACTTAGCAACCATCAGCTTTCAAGATTTTAGGTTATTCCTTTAAGAAAGATTCCAAGTATCTCTTCAAAAGCAGTATATTTACCTTAATGAATGTTATGTTGAAGACAGATATTAGTCCTGCAAGACATTGCTCTGTATAAGGAACTGAATACAAGACATAACTTCAGCATATTGCTTTCCACTAGTGTCTACATCCATTAAAATATGACGGTGAAGTGATGGATCTTAAGTACTTAAACTAAGTCAATCAACACACAAGAGTAGCTTGCAGGATCAAACCTGACAACTATTAAAACCATAACTAATGAACTTAAAAGTCAAAAAGATGGAACATTCCAGCTATCTCTAAAAGCACTCTACCAGTTCTGATAACCTGAGCAAAGTTAGGATGAGAAGGTGAACAAGATTGTTGATTTCTGGAAAATCAGGACTATGGAAATAAAATTATTTAAAAGGTATTGTAGTATCTGTCATAATTCATGCATATCGCATCCAAATATTTGACAACATATACCTAGTCATTCAGTTTTATGCTGATATTCACACATTATTGAAATACACAAGTTTAAAAAAGCATTCCTTTATTTGGTCCTGGAACTTCCAGAGTGAAAAGATTTTTAAATCACAAGAATTTATTTTTGTGGAGTGATTATACAACTATGTAGCAGCACTGTGTGCAACAGGAGGAAAAAAGCTGTTGTTAACATGAAGTTGCACTCCAGAGGAATTAAAGGTGTCTGCATTTTTGGAGAAATGGCATATTTTTCTCGTATTACAGAGATGGGATCCAAGAGGCCTGAATATACTTGCTGCTCAGCGTAGTATTTAGCACTCTCTATAGTATCGTGTGACCTTTCACAGCAGTATATACTTTTCGTGGTTTAACCCCAGCTGGCAACTGAGCACTGCCCAGCCACTCACTCACTCCCCTGCAGTGGGATTGGGGACACAATCGGAAGGCTAAGAGTGAAAAAACTCGTGGGTTGAGGTAAAGACAGTTCAACAGGTAAAGCAAAAGCCCCACACACAATCAAAGCAAAACAAGGAATTCTTTCACCACATCCCATGGGCAGGCAGGTGTTCAGCCATCTCCAGGACAGCAGGGCTCCAGCGCACGTAATGGTTACTTGGGCAGACAAACACCATCACTCCGAATGTCTCCCCCTTCCTTCTTCTTCCCCCAGCTTTATATGCTGAGCATGACATCATATGGTCCAGGATATCCCTTTGGTCAGCTGGGGTCAGCTGTCCCAGCTGTGTCCCCTCCCAGCTCCTTGTGCATCCCCAGCCTCCTTGCAGGTGGGGTGGTGTGAGGAGCAGAAAAGGCCTTAGCTCTGTGTAAGCAATAACGAAAACATCCCTGTGGTATCAACACTATTTTCAGCACAAATGCAAAATACAGGCCCATTCTAGCTATGGTGAAGAAAACTGACTCTACCCCAGCAAAACCAGCACAATGCTAATTTTAGAATAATTTTAGACATGTTCACAGGATTAGGCTTTGTAGGTATCATGATTTATATAGAAATTATTCAAAATGTCTACATCTTTGTTATGTCAAATTATAGTTCTTTAAACCAATACAATCATAAGATAAATATTAGTTTAAAGAAAGATAAAAGTTTATATGGAGTCCACTTGCATATGGACTAAACAAAAAAAATATTTTTATCATAGCAAAAATGTAAAATACATTGTCAAAGGCATTTAGCTGGTCAGCTGAACACTTGTCAGAGAAAGTGATTTCTTAATGATTTCTAAAGCACTGCAAGTACCCAACAATGCAGAGAGCAGCAAAGATTAATAATTACCTATATACTCACAACTCAAAAAAACCCACAAATTAGAATTTGTTTTCCGCCTTTTAGTTTCCTTTTGTGGCAGTGTTTTCTCCATAAAGACTGGATAAAGATCTGACAGGTTATTAAACAGATAATAAATGCTAGCATTAAAATATTGTTCTTCAGAAAAGATAAGCAGTTGGAGTACACAAATATTCTACCAAATTTAGAAGTGATTTGCATAAGCAAAAGACACTCCAGAGAGATGGTAAAAACCAGAAAGAATCTTCTGTGCTTTAATTTCACCCTGGGACACAATAAAACCTTCCTGTCCCACCTCATCAGCTGTTCTGACGCACCACGCTCAGCTGCTATGGTAGGGCTTCCAGCACTCAGCACCAGGCCAGCGCTGAACACCAAGATTTCCCAAGAAGTAAAAGACAGCTGTGGCATGTAGTAAATAATAAGCCTGTATTTCTGTAAAGTAGAACTGAGCAGACAACTTAGTAGATCTCACTGTGCTATAATTATTCTTGGCTCCCACAGTTTCACATGACCCAGCAGATTACCAGTAGGCAGACTATGGTTCTGTTCACGCGTACCACAGAGTGTTCCTACCTGTGCACACGAGTGGGACTTGCACCCCAGGTCATGTTGCAGAGCCATTTCCTATTCACACTAGTGCTTACCCTAGTTTTTCTTTCACAGAACATACACCACTGCTTGGGATTTCTTTTAAATCATGCTTTTAAGTCTCTCTCTAAGAGACTTATATCCCACAAAACAGGTTTCTGGAAAACATCAGATCACTGCTTTTGAGAACAGGCAACAGGGAAGCTGCTGCCTTTCACCCTTTGCAGGAAATTTAGGTGTCTATTACCTGGTCACACAAATTTATGACTTGAAACTTCTACAGGTCAAGCACGTCTGCTCCTGTTGATCTTTACTGAAGTCACCAAGATCATACTTACATCAGTGTTCACTGTGTATATTCAAACTGCACAACAGGGTAAAAATCACATAAATACATGGATGGCTACAACCCAACATTCACGCTTGAAGGTGCATTTGCTTTGTGATAGTTTTCTTCAAGGGATGCTAATGATTGCAAAAGTAAGATTCTTCCTTCTTCATAAACACTATGCAATATTAATATAAAATTTATTGTCAAACATTTATTGCCAGTAAGTATGTATGACTGAATGTTCATGGAAAGTAATGTAAGTAGGGTGGGACCAAACCAAAATTATTTTATTGTGAACTTCTAGCGACCAGACACAGAAAACAGCAGATATTTTGAATTTGGATTAGTCCTCAATTCAACTTGCACAGATAGTCCTATAATTGTAAATATTATTTTCCTTCCTAGCTAATCCTGCTTTAGCATTTGACTTGATGGAGGTCTTCTGTTGAGAAATGATCTTAAAAAAATCTCACAGGGCATGAAACTAAAACTTGAGAGACAAGAGCTTTGTTCTGCAGCCGGTCGCATCTTACTGTGCCATCTTATAGAAGTCCTGTTGCTTCTCTGTGCCTCGGTTTCTTCACTGAATGAACTACATTCAATACATAGGCTGTTATTTTTTTTCGTTTCCACGGCTGAGCTTGCTGGATGTGTTCAGGTTGTAATAAAATGAGAAAATATGAGAAAATAAGAGAAGTGGGACTGTATTTACTAGAGTCATAAAAATTTACTGTGTTTGGCAGAAAAGAAGGAAATTAATTTTGAGGTATACATCAGTATTACAGTTACAGAGTCATATGAAGCACTGGAATTAATGCTGTTATAATAGTTTGATGGAGTGCGGTAAGTCATCAAAATAATTCAATACAAACAAATAAAAGAGCCAACTAAATTTTTAGTAGTGATCTATTAACCTAGGACATAGCAAAGAGATATAAAAGAAACAGGGGCTGGGTTTTTTTTCTTTGTTCTGCTGCTAACACTGATTTCTTGGAAATTTCATTTATTAATTTAATTTTTTTCAGTGTCTTTCCTGACATAGTCATAAAATCAAAATCAAACTTGACAGAAAACAAGCTATGCCTTTACCTAAACTGAGTCTGTTGGCCTGGGCCTCAGGAGAGGTCAACTTCCTGGCTGAAAACATAAGTTATTTTGACCTGGGGAAGAATCCATTGTCACACATAAAAACTACAGATTATGAAAATCCTTTCTCATGCTTACAATCTCAGGATTACCATTAAAAATTGCAAGATACTGAGATGTTCAGGACATTTACGTCATGTAAATACTTAAGACAGATAGCACTCAAACACGGACAAGTAAGTATACATTTCTGCTATGCAGAATATAAATTATAAAAATGTAGTATTTGATCACAGGATGCAAAAAATATCAAAATATCAGTTTTACAAAGAGATCTGTACCTGTGTAGTTTATACATATACTGTGTTTGAGAGGCATGCAGTGAATGTATTATACACAAAGCAGGTTATTTTTCTTATTAACAACTTCTCTTAAATCGTATGACATTTTTGTGTAATAAACCACTTTTTCATCTATATAATGCCACCAAAGGAAACAGAATATTTCCAGATTCTTGCTCTGTAGAAAGAGGAGGAAGCTAGGCAGGGGCAGTCATTCTGGTAGGTCTGCAGTCCATGCTAAATAAGGATACATAAACATTGGCAAATGAGAGACTAAATGTGAGCAAAGGCAAAGTTGCTTAAAACAAGAAATTAGATGTTCTTGCTGCGCACAATTTTCATCATCCAGAAATGAAGGACCGCCGCAATTCTCCAATTAAAGGAGTGTACATCAGAATTGGCTTACTGCAGCTGTAAATGCCTCCATTTCGCTGTTCTGATTTACTCCACTCCAAGCCTATTTTCTCCTGTACAGGGCTGGCTGTTTAGCTTGTGCTGGGAGAGACTGCTCAGGTCAAGGGCTGCATGCAATTCCTCTGAAACAAGGAGTGAAGAGGTAGGAAAATTGCTTGATCTCGGAGAGGAAAGTTAAGGTTGCAACGTATACACAATCGAAGCGTGGAAAGTGTCAGTTCCACTAAAGCTGATGTGGTGAATTGTGTGAGTGCGTGGAACAGCACAGTGTGACTCAGTCTTTACAGCCCTTGCCTTTATGGGTTTCTGTCAAATATCATGTGAACTACTTCTTTCATGAGCTGCAAAACAATAATAATTTCTTTACTTTTTAATTATTATTTGGTGACAGACATTGGATGAGGGAAGGAGGCGGACATCATCTGGGGATAAACCAGTAAGAGGGTTTTGTCTATCAGCAGCTGTGCATGAGCCATCAGCAGCTGTGCACACATTCTTCACTGTTTTAGGATAAATCATACAGAAAAGTATCACTCCAGATGGGGGAGGTTTATGTATGTCAGCCCTCAACCAATCACACTGCTAGCATATTGCTTCCCATGCTGGTCACTGCCCAGCCTCCAGCAATCCATCCCGCTGTGTCTACACTTGCCATCTCCTTCCACACAACATCACGTTAATGTTAACATGTTCCACACTTAACACACAACACACTGACATCATCCGAAGCTTGTGTGTTTGAGTGCACTAGGCACAAACATTCTGTTAGGGCTGGAATCGCTAAGAAAAGCCCTCAGATCTAGTTTTCAATCACAGCTCCCCAGCGCACCTGCAGTGTGCAAATTGTGGTGTGCAGATTTACACATCTGTTTCTCCATCAGGTTTGTTTTAAGCATCTGTAAAGGACAAAGTGGATAACAATGGAGTGACAAATACCATTGAATATACTGGAGTCAAGCTTGGGAGGCTTTATTCATTCTTTTTTACTACCTTTTTAATGTGCAAAATGGAAAGTGTGTTGAGAATGTGTGAAAAAGAAACACCTCAAACCAAGTGGAGTCCTAGGACCTATGCACATGTGCTGTAACATATGTCTTTATGCTTTGGCAGGTACACATAACGCTATAGCTCCTGTGATATCACCTGCAGATACTGATTTTCCGTCATTCTGTAACCCAAACAAACTCACCCCCTTTAGGGGTAAATATCATCATCTTTCAGGTTTCAGAGCTGAGACCAAGGTCCTCCTCCTCGCTCACTGCTTGTGAACAGCTGCCTACCATTGGCAGAACTGTTCACTCACATCCTACCTCACCCCACATCTCCCCGAATACTGTACACAAGCTTGGATAATGTGTGTAGAGACACCCAAGGCAACACATACCCTACTTCCTCTGAGTGTACTTACAGTACTGCGAGCCAGAAGCACCTCTGGACCTCAGCGTCAGGCGGAGTGAGCTGAAGGACTCCAGATCCCTGTTTACACACAAACAAAACCAAACCTACCTCTTGGCATAAGTGAAAAGCTTGGCTCCACGCTTGGGTACGCCTGCTGTTTCACGCCTTGCAGAGAGACAGGCAGCTCACAGTGGCAGGGCCCTCCCGGTGGGAATCGTGCCCCGCAGCAGCGGCCCACGCGTCACACGCCCCTACGCTCGCGCGCTCGCCCTGTGTTTTCCGTCAGTGTAAGCTTCAAGAACAGGGAAACTGCCGCTCGGGGGTAGCGAGATGCCACCTAACCGGTGTGAACGGTTTTGTGCATGAAAACGAGTGTCACTCAAAGCCAATCTTCCATCCTCACTCACACCCCCTCCTCCTTCCTCGCTGTCGCACACACACTGCACCAGCAATGAGCAGGTTGTTCTGACTCCATATTTGACAGTGTGAACCCCAAAAGCCTCCGCTGCCTCCAGTGCCGTCACTCAGCTCTGTGACCACGGGCAGCCCTCCGGCTCTTGCCCTCTGTCAGTCTGCTCCCCGAGGAGCACCAGAGCTGCTTCGCAGGAGACAGGAGAGCTTGTGTGACCTCTCCACGACGTCATTCCCAGCGTGAAGGCATGCTACCACCCCACGCCTCGCCCCTCGCTTCGCCCAAGGTGAAATGCAGACCCACTCCTGTTCCCGCATTTCTGTTTGGAAGCCCAGGCAAGGCCGCCAGGGTCCCCCCCTCGGCTCTTCTTCTCTCTGCTCCATGTGGCGGGTAAGCCGCCGGGCCGGGCTGGGCCGGGCCGAGCCGGGCCGGGCCGGGCCGGGCCGGGCCGGGCCAGACCCCCCGCCCCGCCCTGCCAGCCACCGCAGTTGCGCCCACGCGTCGAGCCGCCGCCGGGCCCACGCGCGCCACCTCCCCGAGGGCAGAGCCCGCCTCCCCCGCCCCGCCGTCTCCTCCCCGCCCCGCCCCGCCCCTCCCCTCGGCCCCGGCGCCTCAGCCCCTCAAGGACTCCGGGGCGCTCAATGTCAGGCGGGCGGCGCGGCGCGGCCGCCGGCAGGGGGCGGGCGAGGGGAAGCGGTGCCAGCCCTGCGCGGAGCGCGGCTCAGAGTCGGCGGCGCTGGCCATGCCGGGTGGCGCGGCGGCGCGGAGCTGAGCCCAGCCCAGCTCAGCCCGGGGCGGCCGAGCCCAGCCGCGCCGCTGAAGGGCACCGGCGGCGGCGAGGCTTCCCCGCGCACTCTCGCGGCTGGGGCGCGCCCGCCCCGCAGCATGGAGGCTGGGAAGCGCAGCTCTTCTGCCGGCAGCCGGGACGATGGCAGCGCTAACGCCTTCCCAGCCAAGCCGGCGGCCCCGGCGGAGAAAGCCCAGAGCAGCCCCGGCGGCGGGGGCAGCGGCAGCGTGAAGGAGCATGGCAACTCGGTGTGCTTCAAAGTGGACGGCGGCGGGGGCGAGGAGCCCGTGGTGGGCTTCGAGGATGCCGAGGGGCCCCGGCGGCAGTACGGCTTCATGCAGCGGCAGTTCACCTCCATGCTGCAGCCGGGGGTCAACAAATTCTCCCTCCGCATGTTCGGCAGCCAGAAGGCGGTGGAGAAGGAGCAGGAAAGGGTTAAAACTGCGGGGTTCTGGATCATCCACCCTTACAGCGACTTCAGGTGAGCGCGGGGCTTCCCGCCGCCGCACGGCGGGGTGGCCCCTTCCGTGGGAGGCAGGGCGGCCCCTTCCGCGGGAGGCAGGGCGGCGTTCCCGCCGCCTCGCACCTCGCCCTCCCCAAACTTCGGCGGGCTCCGCTCCGGTCTGGGGCGGGGGGCGGACGCGGCGCCCCGTCGAGGTGAGGGGCTTCCCCCGGGCCTCGCTCCTTCCCTCCCTGTCCGCGGGCAGCACCGTTCGGCGGCTAAAACTTCGCTTCCCGGCTCCGCGTCCCCCGCCCGGGCTTCCCCTCTCTGCTCGTCCCGGCCCGGCGCTCTCCAGCGTGCTGCACCCCGGGCGGACCCGCAGGCCCCGCGTCGGCCGGGCGATCTCCCGGCCGACGCGTGGCCTGCGGGTCCGTCCCGGGCTGTCCGTGCTGCGGGGGCCGCCGCATTGGCCGCCTCCGTCTGGCGGGGAGCGGGCGAGAGGCTCCGCCGGAGCGGGGCACGGCACTGCGCCCCGGGGGTGGGGGAGCTCGGCAGGGCACAGAAGGGGCAACGACATAAATAAAATCCCGGGGTCCCCCCCTGGGTGCACGGTGTCCCCTTCGTGAGCAGCCGGAATAAACACTTGTTCAAAGGGTTGCGTGAAGGAAGCACGTCTCGGTCAGAGTTGCCGCAAAATAACTTTATCCAAGCTGACCCTGTGTGAGAAACTATGTTTTCAGAGGTAGATGGGTAAATGTGATGCTATACCAGCACTGCTGTCACAGTAAGGTGAACGTATGCAGAATTGGAGTATTCCTCTGAAAAGAAGTGCAAACAAATTCCCATGAAGAAATATTTCCCTTTAAAATTGCTGTTTAAGTGAAGGATTATTTCATTGTATTCTCTACGCCAGCTGGCTGTATGCCTTTGTAAATTTAACACTCCCTACGATATTTGCTGAAGAACTATCAGTGTCATTAAGCATATCTAATCAACGGCTTGAATTGAACAGCCTGTGTCTGCACAATAAGTGAATTGCACTGGAGACCACATTTAAAAAAGGAAAATCCAGAGCGTTCAATAGTTGCATGGATCTTCTAAGAAAAAGTAGGTTAAATAGAACATGTTTCCAGTGGGAACAGGAGGAAATACTTCCAAAGACCAAGTTTCTACGGGACTATTCAGAGTGAGGTGTTACGCAGTGAGCTCTGCTAGCACCTTGCAGTCAAGCCCAAGAGCAGTACAGCTAAAAAAGTGGAGGAGCAGGGCGGCATTCAGTTATGACTCGAAATCACACTTCAGATCCCTGCTTTTTTTCCTGGCTCCCTGGAGGCAATAAGTGCACTTGTTCTTTTCCTGGAGTACCTTTTCCCCCTTGCATGCCAGCTCAGCTGCGCTAGCAGGTGCATTAAGGGGGGAGAGAGCCAAGAGTCCACCCACTCCCTTTCTGCCAGCCAGAGAGGGATGCAGCAGGTCACATCTGGTGCTGTGGTAGCATGCATAGGGGTTTAGGGGGGCTCTGTTATCCTCTCACTTACCTGTGTGTGTGCATGAGTGACTTTATTCACGTGAGGCTTCCATTAAAATGAATGACATTATTCTTGTGGGTTAATTCCCTCATTTTGTTGTAAGCTTGGTTTCTGAGCAAGGTGCACAACCCAATGATGTTGTGGGCAATAGGAGCTTATGGATCATATTGTGCAGCATGGAACTTTTTAAGCTGATATGTGAAATAGATGATAAGTATGTTGGCTCTGTTTCATTACAGAAATATCTTCTAATTCTGTCCTAGTTCTTACTGAGGGAAGGTTTACAGAGCGTAGCATATGTTTACTTATTTTTTTCAGTAGGAGTAAACAACATTGCATCCTTTTCAGGCCTGTTGTCCTATTCTTAAATTACCTGTGTTTTCTGGGGGTTTTATTATGTTTTTATTTTATTAGAATGAAGGTGTGTATTTTTTACATAAAGTTCATAGTCTTTCATTAGTCTTGGGATGATGTGGTCTTATCCAGACGCATTTTTTTAGCCAGTAGGACTGTTTCAGTGAGAAATATGAGATGTTTGTGTTTCTCCTGAAATAGTTGCAAATATATAATGGTACTACTCTTTTTGGTTGGCAGTGTTTATAGAAACGGGTGAAGAAGTTGTACTATATAGTATGTTCATCTTCCTGTATGGGAATTACAGTGATGCTAGTAAGTGTCTCTGTGCCAGAATAAATGTGAGGATGGAGTTGTTTTGATTTATTCTTGTATATGTATTTATAACAATGTAATGCTTGTAGGTAGACAAGCCTTAAATCATGCAAAGAGAAGGGTATTCTAATTTCACTATGTTAATACCATCAAGGCAAAGAACTAAATTTTCTACTAAAATAACAAGAAAAAAGTAAAAAATTGAATATTTTGTGGTATCCAAGTGGGAAGATTTAGAGTAAGTTTGTAAATGTAGCTATTATTATGATGTTTGTGGCGCATATGTAAATGGACATCGCAGTAAATTTTAAATATAGGAACACTTAGGAGAATATCAGGTTAACCACGTAAGAGGGTAAAATTCTGGTACAGGCTCCTGTGGACACTCGTTTTTATTTTTATTTTTTTCTAGTTCTGGATGCTTGTAACCCCCATTTGCTGGGTTACTTTAATGCATTTCATTATATTTCTTGACCTCGTTCTCCCGCTTTTTGTAAAACTTCATAGGTTTATCTACACTGAACAGTATTTTGCTGTGTTGTTTGGAGGGGCGAGCAGTGCCCCTCTGCTCTGCTGCCCCTGTTTTTTTTTGGTGTGAACAGAGTGTGGGAGCTGTGTCTGTAAACTCAGTGCCCTATGAATTGGTTACTTGCATCCTTGTGGGGCTTGGTCTCTAATTTTATGGCTCTCCGTCCTGCCTGTGTTTCAGGGAAGAACTGGCTCTTCATCAGGCAGATACACCCTTGGAGAATTAAATTCAATAAGTATTACATAATTTTTCCACAAGGGGACCATTTTGTTCCTGGTTGTCTTTTCCCAGTCTTCTGAGGTTAATGTCTAATTTGGAAGCTGTTATGTAAACCGAGCACCTAATGCACATGAAACCCAGCACAAGACCTCTGTTTATCTCTTTGCAGCTGTGATTACTGCATCTCTAAACTTGGACAACAATTCTCTGTAATTGCATGACTCACAAAAGTGAATTTATCGTCACTGTTTTGGTTAGAGTTTATTGAAGTCCTGTGTGCTTTCTGTGAGATACCGTGTGCCTCCGGCCGTCCCTGCTCACGCGCAGAAAAACGAGCCCATGGGAGAGCATCACTGGTCCAGCCTCGTGGCCCCGCAGCTGCCGGATAAGAACAGCGTGAAACCAGTGGGAGATGGGAGCAAACGCACATGGTTCTGCTGCTGCCATACACGTTTCACTCATTTCACGGCAGAGTTGTGGTGGACATGGGCTTTGTGTGACTTTTATATGTTACGGCCTTCTGGTACTAGTGGAAATGTACATGGCTGATTTTTCAGATGATTAATTACTCAGTGTCCTTTGGCATGTCAGGAGTTTCTTTAATGGTCAGAGGGCTTGCTTGCATGTGCCCAGGCTGTTGGTCTGGCCCTGTAGCATCTCCCTGCCTCCCTGTCTATGGGTACACAGAGAAACGCACTGTCATGGAAATCTTGGTTTTATTACCACATTATCGAGGGTATCTGTAGTCAGCAATCTAAAAGGAAAGGTTACTGCCTTCAGAGTCACACGGGAGAGGCGTCTTTTAACCAGAAACAGCAATGTGTGAGAAAGACTGAGGGGGAATGATATGTGTATGAGTAAATGTAGCCTTCGCACTCCGATGGCTACAGTTCTTGGTTTGGTGTTTGGGAACAGCCTTTGACTGGAAGTGGGGACAAAAATTTTAACTGGCTTTGAGATGGAGTGAAGCAAGACTGTCATGTGGAGTTGTCTGGTGGAGTAGCAGATAAGGAGATGCAGTGCAGGCAGTGTTGAAGGTCTTTTTCCAGTGTAGATGGATACAAAGTATGAACTGATTTGCCACAATAGCAAAAAACTATTGACACTTCATGTCGAGAGATTCTCTCTGGCTAACTCCTCATCTATTCAAGGAGCACAAGGCCTTTTTTTAATGATAACAGAAAAGCAGAAGCAGAGTTAATTCTAAAACTTGAACATAAAATTTCAGAGCATAGTGAACAGTAAATGTATGCCAGCTTTTTTTAACATGCATGGCATTGCAGTTTCAAAACCTTTTTGTATACGTATTTGAGGGTTATCATGTAAACCTATAAGGTTTATCATGTAAGTCTTTATAAACCATAGAAAAGCTCTATCGATGCTCCCTTGTAAGTAACTTTAATGTCAGGTTTCAATGGGTTTTAATCAGGATGAAAGACACAATAATATTTATATGTATACAGCTAGGTACTTACTGAAGAATATTTTTGTGTCTTGCTATTAAAACCCATTCTGTTATTTTGTGTGGTGTTATGCAACCCATCCATGTTGTCATGCACACGTGCAGCTTAATTTTTCAATTAACTATGTGCCAAACTGTAAGTCATAACTGCAATGTATTAGTGTGCCTCGTGCTTTTTGTTATACTTCTCTCCATTTTGAACTTAAATTTGCCTTGTGAATCAATTTTCTTTTTAATTTGTACCTATGTGTTGGACCTGCCTTTGACCACCAGCAGTCATCCTAATGTAGTAGACTGTGCTTGTTATATGTGCAGCTCACATACATATTTCTAAAATTTGCGCATGCATTGATTTAAAACCTGTTCTTCAAGACCAGTCTTCACTCTACGTGTTATACCTGTTATTTATATTTTAAGAAGCTTAGAGTAAGCACTTTGTCCCTCTCTTTTGTCACATGTCTGTAATGTCTCAGTTGAAGCTAATGAGATTTATCTTTTTGTGAGCTGTTACATACTTAGGTAATATATAGAGCAGTAGAGATGGAAGGTAATGTTATATGTGATGAAAAAATGTGTTGAATCATACTTAAATGTAATTGATAGAGATACATGTGTGCACAATTAAGTATAAATCATGTTGGTTTATATTAAATAGATCGGATACAAATTGGTGTGGGTTTTAATGAATACGTTACGTCGCTGGCAGTGTAGGAGTATGAGATGTCTGTAGTGTTGGATTCTCAAGGTAGTCATCTCAGTCTTATTGCTCAGGATTTCTCATGAGGTTCTCTTTCAGTATTGGGACTTCTGAATTATTTGCTAATAAACTCATAATCAGGGATACATTCCTTGCACAAACAGATTTCTTTTTTTAAAATTTATTGTTCTTTTATGACTGAAGCACAGTTTTAGCTAAGTCTATCTTTCATGTATCATTTTGAAATACTATTGTGGCAACTATAATTTTTATTTCTATTAAATAAAAAAATTAATAGAAGTTTAAGTTTAAACCATTCCTGTTACTCGGGCATTCACTCTTTGTACATGACTAAACGTAGAGAATTTAGTTTAGTATTAAAAAGATTAGTAGTGCTTGTCTTTTTATTTGCTGCATTCTAAGAACTTTTGCATTCTACTTCTGTAAATTCCCCAAAGGATAAAATGGCAAAATTGTAGCATTAATCCAAATAATGCATTTATAATGTCTTAAAGTTCTTTCTGACAGTGAGTTATATATTAAACGTTATAATAGTTCCCCAGGTAAAATGCAACTCCCATAAATGTAGGCTGAAGAAAAATATGGTAACAGTCGTCAAATGCATAAATGGATGTTACAAAGAAGAAAGAAATTACATAGAAGTAATAGGGTGAAATTACAGCACAAATATCTAAATTAGTCATTTAGGAAGCTGGACCGAAAATAAGCAATGAAATATTCTATTGGAAATGCTTTGATGTGGAATATGGTCCAGAAATGCTTTAGGTTGTTTTCATCTTCAGTTCCTATTATTTTTTATATTGAATACTGTCTCATCATCGGCTGTCACTGATTCATTTGTTATGAAATCTAGTTGACTAAAGCTAGCTACTGGTTTTTTTTTTGTACCAGTTGTAAGCATGTACGAGTGAAAATGGACATGTAGAGGTGTATGCCGCGCTTTTGGGCTCATGAGTGCCTTTGTCCTATTTGAGATTTTCTTCAAGAAACACAAAAGCAAGCCATTCACCTTCTGGACCTCTGTGGGTCTTTCCTCTGGATGTGGGAAGGATTATGGCTTTGTTTGTTCAAGGAAAGCAATTAATTTTATTGTAAGACATCCTTCTGCCTGTAGATAATGCATAGTTTAAGCTCAGGTATATGTTGGTCATTTCCCAATATTCATTATGTCAATTCTAGTCCTGGAGTAACAGTCCATTCATTTAATTGTCTTTCATGCTTTTGACATGTTATATACTTGAACATA
This sequence comes from Leptosomus discolor, assembly GCF_034619465.1. NCBI lineage: Eukaryota > Metazoa > Chordata > Aves > Leptosomiformes > Leptosomidae > Leptosomus > Leptosomus discolor. The sequence continues at coordinate 76,242,721 of NC_141419.1, forward strand.
GAATAAAGTTTGCAGCAGAGAAGGAGCTCAGTAATCATAACTTGAGTTATTCCTCAGTTCTCTGATGTAGTTTTAATTTAACTTGGAATGTTTTGAAGATCACTGGCAGCACCTATGAAGAAGTACACAAGTACATTTTTTTTCTGCAAGATGTTTAATTTTAGAATATTCACCTTCTTCACAATCTAAATAAAGGCATATATGTTCATCATGACTTCAATATTTTTTAAAAAAACCCCACAACAATATCAAACCAAAATGTTACAGAATTCCTATGAGTAATCTAAAAGGTGATGTTTTGGGGAAGTTATATGCGAGTCTTTAAACTTTCACCAGGAATGCTAAATATCATGAGACTTCCTTTTCAATTTTCTGATTTTTTTTTTTTTTTTACTGTAGTGAGAAAAAAGCACTTGATTAATTTTATCTGTGTATATACTTACAAAAATTTATATCTCGTAAGATCAGCATCTTGCTTGGGCCCATGGGGAAAAAGTACTGATTCTGTTATTCCCATTGATTATTTTAGCAAGCCTACATATTTGAATATGTACTGGCACTTTCTATTAGGCTTCGTGGACTCGAGTATATGGGGGGAATTGTGAATTGGAATACTATGTAAAAGCATGGAATAGTAACAAAAGGTCTGGATTTAGGATTTGCTTTGGGTGTTTTGATGGCTACAAAGCTAAATTAAAAATGCATAATGTTTGGTAAGTTGCTTAGGCTTTTTTATGGTTATATAATCAAGTGAAGATCTGAGTGGCTCAGTTTCTGATTGTTCAGCCTGGGGTAGCAGAAATAGAGATGTATGAAACCAGAGGTCAGTTAAAAAGTATGAATCTTTACCTCTGCATTTCTGCCTACCTATCTAAGATTGGTGACATTGTAATATTCAATTAAACTTTGTCAGCTTTTTTTGAGAGGCTCATTTTGAAGGTACTAGAAGGCAAAATACTATTTTTAGACAGGAGGGTAGAATATGAAATTTACTTCATTGGGTTGTAATAAGAGGTGTCCATTCCCACCTCTGCTTTCACTCAACAGCATGCCTGAGAGCTGTCTTCTGTGTCAACATACAATTTTTGAGAGAGAGGAAACTTTTAGCCTACTTTGCAATGCTTAATTTTTAACCTGACAGTACAGTTCTCGTTAATTGCTTGAAAGTCCTCTAGCTGTCTATTCCCTAATTCTTTCCCAGAGGCATGATTTAATTTTAAAAATCATAGTGTATTCAGCTCTAATTATCGGAGGGCTCATTCTAGACACATAGTAGGTATGCTAATGACCAAAACCTATATCAGCTGGAGTCAATGTCAGTACTACCTCAAGGACACTGTCATTTAGCTTCCATAAAATCTCTGCTAATATCTTTTAATCTGATGATAGTCAGATTCAGGCAAGCTGCATGATATTTTGCAATAATCTTATTGCCTTGGTTTGCAGTGCAACTGGAATAAGTCTGAGTGAGCGTGCATTCAGAAAATGTTCATTTGATTACAAAAGAGATGCAGTCTGTTTCCATTATATATTCAAAAAAACTCAAGACAAACACCAAACCCTTTTTTTAGTTCCTACAACTGGAGATGCATCATGTAGCTAAGAATAGGATTTTGTTCTTATTTTACTAACTTCTATGTTGTTTGTGTGGATATCTTATCCAATGAAGCACATTATTTAACAAATAATTTGATACACTATTGGAATTTAGCATGCTGCTGATACTAATAAATTTTCCATCTCTAAAAATTTAATCTATTAAAAATTCTTATTAAGATATTTTGGTTTTGACTGAAAAAGCATGGGTTGCTTTATGCTCACAGTCAAAGCTATTTTTTTTTTTTTAAATTTTTATTTTGTTCTGTTTGTTTTCTGAAATGATGTAATTTAAAATAGCCAATATACGTAAAATTTGTTTTGACTGCAGGGTGGTTTTTCTTTTTTTTATGTAGTATTACTTATTTTCATCCAATTCTTAGTCTGAAATCTACCACATCTGTGCTAAAGCTCTGGTATATAAAGAGCCCCACGGAATTAAAATGTGCCCTCACGATATCAAATCTTCCAGTTCTATATGTAGTGTACTCTGGCTGCCTCCAGTTTTTTTTCTCTTCTGTCAGTAGAATAAACTATGAAAGTACTGTTGTTTCTTTGTCTGGTTCTGTTTTATCTTACAGTAACTTACCAGATCCTGCAAGAAGCACGTCGCTTTATGGCATGACTGCAGCAATAGGCAGTGTGGTTCTGATATAATCTGACACTAAGGAAATCTGTAGATTGCAGTAAATTTAGGGTAATGTGTCACAGGATCCTGATGATAAATGATTACCTTTCTCTAGGTCAAAGCTATGGAAAATATGGAGAACTTTTATAAGATACACAGTGTAAGACCTATTCAACTCTACCTATGAGGTGGAATAAATGTACGGCTGCAAAACCATAGGGATGCAATCAAGCTGTCATGTGACTACTGACAGGTTTTCCACTAGGGCCTTGAGTGATTTCTGTCCATCTGTTCGTTCCAGGAGGACTTATGATTTCTGTTTGGTAGCAAAATTACTATGAAACCAGTAGTAGGTAATACTACTCTCTAAAACATGTTATTACTGCCTGTCAGTGCACACTTGCAAGCTTCTGGGTTCCCCAAACACATCCTGGGCTACAGGTTCCTTGGGGTGGCTGCATATGGGCTTCTGTTTGCACTTGATTTCTCAGTGAAGATAACAGCCAAGCTTGTCTATCACTCTGGTTCACCTTGTCTTTAGTGCCAGACAAGCTCAGTAGTAACCTAAGTCTGATAAACAGAAACTTGGAAACAAAACATAAGTAGGAAAATAAATCAAGTGTATACCTCAAGCTTCAGTTAATAATTGGATACTTTTCTCATTACCCATCTTACCAAGATCAATCAGAGATGTCCTGTTTTTCAAAACTGTGTGTCCTGTGTTCACAGAAGCTGTTATCTAGGTGACTCCCTAAATACTGAATCCTGCTTTTTCTGACTTTTATTTATAGCTTTTATTATGATCTAATTTTCAGGTAGTGAAATCCTGCTGTAGGCAACTTACAGTTCTAATTTGAAAGTTAGCAAGAGCATGGTGATATAGTCCCTAACAGAATTTATTTTTTAAAACAACTCTATTTCCTCATTGTGTTTTTCCTTCTTCCTGCTACATCTCTTCCTGAAGATGTAGTGAATTCCTTTATATAAATGGAAATGGTGCATTCATTTTTATTTATTTTTTTAAATTTGTTAGCTCTGCTGTGCAGTTTTCCATTCTTACTGAGTCTGTTAGCTAGGAGATACTGAGCTGCTTATTCAAACTAACAGGAAGAAGTTAGCCTAGGTATTCTTCGTAGTGTCTTGGAGTTTGTAAATAAATACCTTGTAACAATAATAAGAAATGTAATTGTATGCACATTTTCTGTTTCCCATGACTTGGCCAGGTTTGCGGCTTTCTGTTGAGGATTGCAACCTGATGCAATTGAACATGCTGTTGCCATAGACCTAGTAACAAGATACTTCACCAAAATTGTCCCATCAGCCCATTTATTGCCAGCTTGGGAATTCTAGTGTTGCATACACCTGTCACATTAAAGATATAATTATAAGAAACACGCTTCTGTAACACAAAGGCAGTGTGGTATCAAGAGTAAGTAATGCCAGATGGTAGGCAATCTAACAGAGCTTTTAAAAAGGGTCAAAATCGAAAATGTCTCAAATCCGATGGCTTATTAAGCAATAGATGTTGCGTGTGTGGGACAAGTGAAAGATAAGTAACCTAATTTAGGTGCCCACGTGACCAAAATTGACTTTTAATTGTGTGCATTCTGTCAGTAAATATCTGAAATACATGCTTTTACTAACTTAAAGGTATTTTTTGAAATTTGAAACAGAGTATAAAATGCAGTGATATACTGCTGGGTGTTGAAAAGCTGGGTAGGGTTTGTACATGTTTGTATTGTGTATTTGTTGAAGTAGTGAATTTATTATGATAGTTTATCTCTCTGAAATGGAAGAAGAAATCTAAAAACAATTTCAAGGTTTTTGATGTTGAAAAGAATTAAATCCAGGACCTAAAAATTGTATTATTTCATATACATATTGACTGAGCTAGATGTGAACTAAATATGACAAATGGTTACTGAATCCAATTAAATGTCTTTGGTTTTAGTTTGCTATTTAAAGGTATTAGGTATGAGTTTAAAATTTCTTGCTTTCCTTTAAATTTTTCTCTGTTCTTGTTTCCTAAAAGTAGATTTTCCTGTAGTCTGCCTGTATGCTGGGCCCTGTCATTCGCATGCAGGCTAATTTTCTTTTGTCGAGAGATGATTCTTGTTAAGACAGGTCTGAGGAATACTCCTTCAGTGTTATGCAACCTGTCAGTGTTATTCAGCAATTTCCACCACCACCCCCTCTTTCCCCAGCACTGTGTGAACATTGCTTGATGTGACCATGGTTGTTTCTATCATTTCTAAGCTGCAGCCAACTTTTATGTTCTCCACAGGCTAGACCAAATTTATCTTTCTGTGGAAGGGATGGGAAAGCTTCCATTCCCACACTTGTTCCTTACAGTGCGACAGAGTTCAGACTTGCTTCAGGGAAGGAGAGCTAGCTTTATAGCCTAGGAACTCGGGTACTGTGAATCTGAGTAAAGTGGTAGCAGATGTTCCTGGTGGGGCTACTGACTTGTAATCCCATGAAGTGTCATTGAATAGCAGCTCATCTTAGTATTGAAGGTACATACTGATTTTATGTCACTGGCAAAATGAGCAAATGGAATATGATATTTAACTTGGTTTCATGTTTCCAGTACAAACTTTCCCATTTCTGGAACGGCTTTGAAAATGTCAGTTTTACCCAGTGCTCTGCACAGAGTGTGCAAATCTATAGGATGTTAGATGAAGATCCGAGAAGGAAATCAGGAGCCTATCTATCTTTGGATTTCAGAATGAGCTAGGGAACCAGATACTTTTAAGCATCTGGAGTCTGTGCCTGAACATCTTTTAGAATTCTAACCATAAGGAGCCATAAATGGTGAAACTGATTTTTAAAAAATGTCACCCATGGGTGCTGTGCATTTGCAGAACTAGTATATCAGAATAATTTGATTATGCTTCATGTTCCATTTCTGTCATGTTATATTTTGATTTGCAGTTTACAGATCAATGTCTTTTCTAGGATTATGATGAAAAGTTCTACTAATCATTTTTTGCCCTCAATTTCTTGCTGTTCTCCATGAACGAATTATTAACATCTATTTATTTGACTGTTCTAATTATTACACATCTCCAGCTTAAACATGTTTGAATAGTTCATACCTCACTGTCCTCCAAAAATGAGGCATAAATATTTGGCTAAATTACCTTTTGTCTCTTTCTGAGGAATATTGGCTTGTGGTTAAAACCTCTTCTGAGATCTCCAAAGTAAAATGTTCTCATTTGCTGAAAGACAGAAACCTATTTATTATATTTAGACAACTTCATTTTGAGTGAATATGGATGGAAGATAAAGATGGACATTTGGTTTTTTATTCACCACGGTAAAGGGAAGCTCTTTTTGTTTTGCTGTATCAAAGCAACAGTCATCTGTCTGTATGGGAGTAAATAGTTTCCTTGCTACTTTTGCTGTTTATAATTCAGTCATAGGTCCCTGACCAAAGTTTCTTCGAGTGCTTATTTTAGAGCCACTTATCAGTGGCTATGATTATAGGCAACTTTACTTGCAGGCAGGCACTTTCCTCTGTCACCCTTAACCTGAACTATGTGGCTGATCTCGAGAGCAGCACAGGGGCTGTGCTGGTGTTGGTGAATATGAATTACTTCATTTGAACACCCATAGATCGGAGAAAGAGAATTTTTGTACCAAGAGACTTCAAAGTCAACTGTGAAAAAAACAAAACACTCTACCAACTATAAAGTGGAGAAATAGATTATTAAATAATTCCCTTTTATATTTCTTCTGATAAATATTTATAGGTGAAGTATATAACAAAGCCTGTGGTTAAGTTTGAATAAATTTTCAGATCTTAATATCTTTGTCAATCTTTTATTTTTCAGGCTGAAAACGGACATGTTTTTCTGAAAGCTAAAGTGACTTCCTGGTTTTTGTTTTTTTTTTTTTTTTAAAAGGCAACTGTGAAGGAAAAAACCTTTATCTAATATATATATTTTGTATAACAACTCTGCTTTAGATGGTTCTGTCTCAGTGAAGATAGCATAGAATTTTAAATTAATGTATATATTGATAACAAATGTCTTCCAGTGGCTCGGTGACCATTTCGTACAATTAAATTAAAACAAAATAGTTAGAGATGTATTTCAAGCCAATAATCTGCCATAATTCAATAAATACTTTTCATACATAGTTTGTAATTTAATACATACCTTTTTTAGAAATAGATTTTGACTGTCTATTCAGTGTTTTATATATCTGTGACAAAATGTAATGGAACCACATCTTTTAATTACAACCAAGCAGTGCTGCTGCTGGCAAAGGTGTCCTGGAAAGAGAAAAGGCTTTATTGCATATAAAGGCAATCTCTTGGAGTGCTTGATATTACAGGTTATCTCCTGTTTTGTGAACGAAAAAAGGTTATTTTGTTGAGTTTTTTTGGAAAGCATTTGGGGTTTTGATTTTTTAAGAATAACCAAAGCCATTTCATTGAAAAAAACTTCTTTGTTTCTTTATACTGAATTAAATTGCAAAAGGGCCATTCAGCGATTACACTCCATTACACTGACCAATGTTCATAAGTGTCAGAGGCAGATTTTACATCCCCGGAAACATGGTTTGTATTCCAGACCTCTACCCCTCGCTGAGCTGCTCATAACAGCAGTACATGAGGTTTTGCTCAGGCCTGCTTTCATGGAGCTTGCTGCAGTGTTAGAGGGTAAATAGCATGAAAAGGCAATGCCAGGAGCAGAGGTAAAACTAACAAGATCATGGTTGCTTAAGGCAATAACTAGAACATCTTTCAACATTATGTATTCTCTTTCTTGCTTGTTTGCTTTTCTTTTTTTTTCCTTTTTGTTTTAAACAAGTGAATATCAGGTCTATCTGATCACTGCTCTGTCTAGCTGCATAATTGGCTGATTTGTTTTGGCAATGCAGATGGAGCGCTATGCTGTCAAAAGGATGGTAAGACTGGAATGTGCAGTATATAAATTGGGAAATTTTAAAGAAAAGTTAAAATGCTTAAATACTGTAGAAAGCAAATGGCTAGCAGAGAGATCTGGATAAAAATTGAATAATGAAAAAAAGGGGCATTTCTTGATATGGCTGGTGGAAGGAGAAACCTGCAAGAGCTGCATTTTGTTTCTGGTAGGGACAGGTAGATGTTTTAGTGTATGAAGTATGAAATTATGTTTTGAAAGATAGTGGTAAAACTAGGAATATTGAACTTACTAGCTGACTAAAAAAGTGAGAATGACTTTCCAGTCTGGTGGTTGTCTTCCCTGAGAAGAAGGTTTTGGTTCATGCTCTAGTTGATATTCGTTTAGGGAAAGAGAACATATCATCAGTGTACATGTCATTGCTTCAGGAGACACAATATGGCTTAGGGGTAATGAATTTTCCTGAAAGGTGGGCCTGGGCTCAGCTGCCCACAGACAGATGAGGAAAGTCGAATGGATTTTCCTAGGTGTTGGTGAGAGCTCTAGGTATTGAGCTGTTTTGCAGAAGGGGGACGTGAGTGAAATGACCCTAATTACTTCTGTTGCTCTGTTGTGAATTTGATTTTTCTTTTTCCTTTGCTTTCCTAAAAAGTGTCTAAAATGTATTTTAATCCCTTTTCATCAAAGTATAAGTAAAAATTAAGAAAATGATAATTTTTATTTGAATTGAAGACCAATCCCTCTGTTTCTCATGTTATTTTCACAACAAACACAAGTTATTAATTTTTTTTTAAATACATAAATATTATACTTAGATTTAATTACCTTTTGAAGGAAATTATTTACTGCAACAGAAGGCTTCTCCCAATTTAAGCCTCTGAATTTTTACTTAGAATGGAGGCATCCTAAATGTCATGTTTCTAAATGACACTCTTAAAATTACTGTCACTATAAAATTCTTAATTAATGCAAGTGTTCCAACATGAGAGATGAGATTATTTTGCAGCTGAAATATTTTTAGATCTGTCTGTTTCAAACTTCTCATGCTTGTAAAGTGGTCATGTCTAATTTGAGAATGTGAATGCATATTTTACAGTGATCCACTACAGAAATTTGCTGACACTTAAAGAATCAGTATGTGGCAATTTGTAGTTGGTTTAAGGGTTGGTAATATGAAAGTGAAACAAATTGATTGGAGTCCCTACACAAAAAGATGCCTGATACCAAGAGGCTATGGTCTAACAGTTTGAACGGGGGGGGGGTGGGGTGGGGTGGGGTGGGGGGTGTGTAAGTTTGACAAAGATATGTAAGATATGTTACTTGTGCTTTGATGCGTGTTGTTGCAGAAATGATCTTGATGATCTGAAATGTATCTGTTTTGATCAGCATACAGTCAGCATAGACAGATTCAGCTTTTTCCAGGAGAAAACTAATTTCTGAGTCCTGACTCTTCATCAGCACTTCTTCCTACCTGGTAGCTCTCTGGACAGGAGCACTACCCTGCTTTTTCACAGAGGAATGGGGCTGAAGAAAGAAGGAACTGTGTAAAGATTGGGGGGTGCAAAATCAGTATCAGAGCTCCACTGACAGTGGTGTGCTGTTATTGCCCAAGGTTAAGTAGCAGTCAGGCTTTAATTCTTTCTGCTGTAGCTTAATAAGTTTCTCTGGAGGAAAAGAAACTGCAAACAGCAGATGTATTCAAGCACTTGTGGTAGGGGATTATTGGCTAAAAACAAACAGACTCATTGTTAAGTAACATTGCCATGTTACATAAATTTCTCTCTGTCCTCTCCTTCCTCAACTCCCATATGCAATGAGGGCAACATTACTCTTCCTTTATAACTCAGAAATCTGAGAATGTTAACACATGTAAAATACTATAAAAACTTTAGACAGAAGCTATTACATTCATACCAAGAATTAAAAATCTATTGATGAAATGTCCACTGCTTAAATATTAGTTGAATTTACTGAAAATATACATGTATATGTATTAGTATAATGTTAAATAGTTAATTTTATAGTCATTTTCCATGGACAGTACTGTGATTTTTCTTTTCCATTGATCAAGCCTTTCAAGCGCTCAAGCTTTAAACCTAACCAAATACTATAACCAAAGGCATTTGAAAGTAGTAAATTGCTGTTCATTGGCTTTGCTGGGCTCTGATCAGATCCGCCGAGAGCTGCACTTATCTAATCATCTGCCTCATGCATAGAATCACAAATGAGCAACAAATTGCAAATCTCCACTGCTAAGTGTGTTTAGCTGTCAGATAAAACTCATGAAATCTGTTTGAAATTGTGAGAGTTTGTAATTTTTAGCTATCTTCTATGGCTGTATATAAAAGAAGACTCAGTATTGCTGGATTTTATTAATGTTTCTTTGAATTCCTTTTCTGCTGCCAGGTATGAAGTGGCATCAGTATTTAAAAAATAGCAGCAAGGTGCACATAAATTTGGTCTCTAAGCCTGATGGCTAACCTTGAAGTAAAAGTCTTCAGCATTAGTCTAAAATCAAATGAAGATTTCTGGTGGTCTGAAAACTTCATTGTTATTTTTTAAATCGCTTTTAGTGTGAATCAGAATGAAACCATTAAGCTGGAAGATTCCCAGGTCCAGCACTGCTCATAATTAGGGCAGGGAAAATGACTTTTCAGAACATCAGCCTCTGCCTCATCCCAGACTGACCAGTCTCAGGCAGGTAGAGAACACCCTTCTGCTGCTTCAGCAGGTTACCTAGCTAGGTCAATGAAAGTTCATTAAGACTGATATGTTTTAAATTAAAAAAGAACAAGAAATACTGACAAAATTTTCACCTGAATAAGTGTCACAGGCTTCTACTTAATATTTCTGCGCTTCAACCTCAGCACATGATGTGTAGGAGATGCTGTTAGTACTCTAGTGTGTGTTTTACAATCGAAAAGTTGAGCCAGGAAAGGCACTGTGTTTCAGCCTTGCAAGATTCCTTATTTGTGTTTACTTAACATAAGGTAAAAGCTGTCAGAGCAGAAATAGAGGAGAATAATGACTATAAATCAACAATTTCAGGAGAATGGTTTATTGTTTGAAAACAAACCAAAAAAACAAAACCAACATTTTGTCTTCCTAAAGCTTTGCAAAATTAAGTACATTCAGATGAGGAAAGTTTTACTCTTACAGAAGGACCACACAGCTGCAGAAGTAACCTGCACAAAACTGGCCAATGTCAAGAAGTGACACTTCACTAGTCATTTTAATGCCTTTATTTTAATGTGATCACACTGATAGGTTACAGTAAATTCTAAGTTTGGAAATTAAAATTAAAAAACTGCTGCTGAGCCAAAATCACGGAAGCATTCCACAGTAGATTTGCAACATTTAAACGGAATTTGTTCCATGGAGGACGTTGACAATATTTCTTTTCCTCTAGGTGTGTGTGTATGTGTAAGAGTGAGATAGGCAGAATGAAGATGGGTAGCTGGGCAGAAGGGGGTATACTCACTTTCAGATTGTGAAAAAAAAAAAAAAAAAAAGGTGGTGATTTTTCATAAAGTTTTCAGGCACAGACACCTGTGCGATCATGAAAAGAATTTGGGTCCACTGAAGAAAACCCTCCCTTCTTCATTATCCTCTCCTTTTGAAAAAACATCCCTGTAGTTGTCTGCAAGTTGCAGATGTTTTCAGGCGTGTGTAGCTTTGCTCTCTCTTACTAAAACAATAATACAGTTGCACAGCAAGAGAAAGATGGCATGTCCTGTGAGAATTGAATTCTGATATGGATAATACCAAGTTTAGTGATTGTTACAGTATGTTGTAATAAAGTTTTAAATTGCTGTTATTTCTACTAAGATTGTTTTGTTCTATGTAGGACATTGATTTCTCTGTTAGGGGAACTGATGATCCATGAAAGCAAAAGAAATAAAGCTGTGTTTGAAGGTGTGATAAAAAAAAGTCAGTGAGCATCTGCTAGTCAAGCAAAATATTTAACTAAAGACGAGGCAAGATTTCCATGGAAAGCTTGTGAAAATTTTTTACAGCTCTTGATTCTCTGAATGTGCAGAGTGAAATCATGTCTCAGATATATGAGGTTTGGTTTGGAAGATATTTTACAAGCAATTTGAATATCCTTTTCAAAGACCTTCCACTTTATAACGTGGCTGATGAGTATTTGTGACTGAAGTTTTACAATTACATTTTGCTCTTTTTTATTAATAATGATATTTTATGATCTTTCTGGAAGCTTGGAAGACTTAGTCTTAAGCAAAGCCCTGACAGCCTCAAGTCACATCACTCAGTACCATAGAAATGCTGTTCGCTCTGCTGTGTGGTTTATGAGATCACTGGCAACTTCTGCTGGGTTAGTCTCTGTGTACAGTAAGGATAATCGTATATTGAACTGCAATGGTTCAAGGACATTGAGATTGCTGCGTCAATGGGCAGCAACCAGGAAATAATAAAGAAAGCAAATCTGAGTGACTCTTTACACAGTTCTATGTACAGCAAATTAACTAACTTAGAGCTGAAATGTCCTTCTTTAAGACTCAATTTTCTGTGGGTTGGATATATAAAGTGGAAAATAAAGTGTTTGTTAGAATTCATAGTGCTTAGTACAAACATTGATTAGTTAATACTAAGTAGTTCTTCATCACTGCTTGGGTAGGCACTCATTTTGAACAAACTATTTGTCCTATCCAGGATAGCCTGTGGCAATAAATAAACGACCAAAGCTTCAGCACCGTGTTATTACAATATAGTAGATAAATTGTGAGTGAAAAGATCACTGAAAGAGGGCTGTGAATCCAGTTTTATTTGAGAATACCAAAGTAATAATTAGCATGGTCAGGTTTTTTATTTCTGTACAAAAGAATCCTTTAAAATTTAGAAAAAATATGTCTTAAAACTGTTTTTTTAATACTTTTTTGATACTTGAAGACATTTTTTGCCTGGAGATATTAAACCTCTAACTCATTTAGAAGCATTTAAAAAGTTTCAGGAATAGTTCAGCGCGGTGCAGTGCTGACCTCTGTACCTTTGATTAATGGCAACTAGTAGTAGCTGTACTGAGTTAGCTTCAGAGGAGCAGTAAGCTCTACAGCTCTTTGCTATGGGGCTAAGGTCAGTTCTTCTCATTGTGAGCTTGAAAGAGCTCATTACCGCCAGGCTCTCACATTTTTCTCCTCATTCTGGAAAATTTTGTGTCATGGGCCTATCTCTTCCTTGCTTTTTGTCAACGTTTCATAATACCTTATATAAATCTGGAACTCTGAGATTGTAAATTTTAAATTTATACCCATTATTGGGGGGGGGGGGGAGGCAGGGAGTAGCAAAAATAAATACATAATGCTAAAGGTAGCTTGAAAGAAGGGGCTTCCTCTGCGTCTCAGCTCCTTGTGCTGTCTCACGAAGCTTTTCGGCTCACTCTTGTTTACGTGAACAGTAGGACGTTCTGAACTGGTAGGCAAGGAACGCATTGTATTACTTTCTCTGCACAGGTCACAGCAGGGCGATACAGGGAGTTGCATCTAGTTTTTCTTGCCTGAAAGAAGACTATCCTATAACATGGCCAACAGAATGGCATTTGGAAACATTTTCCTGAATGAAAATGATGGATTCATTTCTAAATGAAAAATAAATTATAATAAATAGGAGTTTTTCTTACTAACTAATTTGATACTGTGCTGTGGGCTAAAATAAAAATACAAAATGCGTACAATGTCATAGTCCTTAGCATTCAATCTTACTTTATTACTGAAGCCCTAATGCTACCACTTTTGCTGACATTCAACATGAGGAACTCCACTGTGTTTTGCATAATCACAGAACATACGATCCTTTAAACCGCAGATTACTGTAGGATAGAAAACACCTGGTTCTGTATTATATTTTTTGTTGCCTGGGTGGCTGGTTGTTGTGTGGCTTTGGTTAGCCTTTGTTGCATAACTGCTCCCTGTGCTGGTGAAACATAAAGGTCAATCTAAAATCCAGCAATGCTTTGCTTAGGAGTGAGCCACAGATACAAGTATGACTCTTGTGGTTATTTCCTAGTAATTTTCCATTCATTTTCAGGATTCCTTGGAGATGTTTATTCTCCCAGAATAGTTTTGTGAAATATTTTTTTTGATGGCATTGTAAAAGTGCTTGTGGTAATTGAACCTGTAGATCATAGTAACAGTGGTATATGAATTCAGGGGTTCCTTCTGTATGGTAATTCTAGATTATTGAAAAGGAATCTAGCCCAGCAAGAAATCTATTACATGAATTTAAAAAGGTAAGAGAAATTGGGAAGTTTTTGCCCAATATGGTACGGGTATGGTGAATACCATCACATGCAAAGCAAAAATGCATACAGCCTCCATAGAACTAACTATTTATGGCACTTAGTATTCACAATTATTGTAAGATTGAAAATGTGTAAGACATAAATCACATTGTAGTACATAGGATATTACTTGCAAAGTCTATTCTATGCAATTTCTGAGCACCAGTTAAAGGTACTTTGCCATCTACTGTCTCAAATGAGACTAATCTCTGTAGGTTTATCTTGGAATAAAGAATTTTAAAGCTGGGAATTCTCATGCCACTCTCAATCCTATGCTACTCTTCCTTTAGTTTGTTTTGCATTATAGTTAATTATTTATGTTCTCAGATCAGCGATTTGTAAACTCAGAAGTATTTTCATGGATAAACGTGAACCAAAGGGAATTTGTAAACCTGCGTCTTCTGGCAAATACAAGAAGCAGTCTCTGAAATCTAATGTAATCCATATGCCCTGTGCAAATCTATCAAAAACTAAACTCATGGTTCTGAAATGTTTTGTGTTGAGTTAAGCTGTTACTACTGTTGATTGCCATGAACCTTACCAAGATGAGTATGTTCGTTGCATGACAGGAGGCTGGTGCTAGTGTGATGGAAGTGGCCTGGAAGTCAGTGCTGGAGTGGTGCACTGGTGCATGTCTATCACATATCCACTGCGCAGGGTCCCACTGTGACAAAGGGCTGCAGCAGGGAGATAGTCATTGCTGCCTCCAGTCTTTTAGAAAGTGTAACGAGTCCATGGTGAACTGTTGTTGACTCATTTCTGTGCCTCTTCAAATCAATTTTAGTTGAACAGGTCATGTTGTCAAGCAGAACAATAGGTCGTGTGTTGGGTTCAGGCTTTCTCAAGTTCAGTTTCAGGTCTTTTATTGAGCAAGAATATCTTCCTTTGACAATTTAACATTTAGGAGTTATCACAATTTTCTTGAAATCTGTTGGGTACATACTACCATCCCGTGGAAATCTACCATCAGGAAAGATGTATATTCTCTGTAACAGGTGGGTAGGTTTTGACAGGAGTCTGGATAAGTCTACTGAGTGCACACCTTTCAGATATGCCATGGAGTAGTGTGCCATAGTATTGTCTTTATAACGAAATGTATTAATTAGTTTGTCTTCTCTACTGACTGTGAATATATTGAATGAGCTAAAACAATGAGAGTTTTCTTAGCACGAACAAATGTTTAAGCACCTTGAGTTGAAGTTGGTGGCACAATAGACACCATTTTTCTAAGCATGTTTTACCATGTTACATGAACGTTTCTTCCTTTTTTTCTTTTAGGTTTTACTGGGACTTAATCATGCTTATAATGATGGTTGGAAACCTTGTCATTATACCAGTTGGAATCACATTCTTCACAGAACAAACAACAACACCATGGATTATTTTCAATGTGGCATCAGACACTGTTTTTCTATTGGACTTGATCATGAATTTTAGAACTGGAACTGTAAATGAAGACAGCTCTGAAATAATACTGGACCCTAAAATCATTAAGATGAATTACTTAAAAAGCTGGTTTGTGGTTGACTTTATCTCATCAATACCAGTGGATTATATCTTTCTCATTGTAGAAAAAGGAATGGATTCAGAGGTTTACAAGACAGCAAGAGCACTTCGTATTGTGAGATTTACAAAAATCCTCAGCCTGTTACGTTTATTACGCCTTTCAAGACTGATTAGATACATACACCAGTGGGAAGAGGTAAGATTTATACAGTTATAACATCATTCGCTAAGATCTCATTCCTACAAAAAGCTAGTCAGGTCACTCCGAAGAGCTATACAAGAACCAGAATGGAATGAAGAGTTTTTGCTCACCCATTAGTGTAATTACATACAGGTGCTAGTAGAAAAGCCTTTTTGAAAAAAAAAAATGCGCAGAGTAACCATCTTTGGTAACCGTCTCTGCTAACAACAAAGACCACATATATGTTTAGGAACATCAGCACAATAAGCATGGATGGGCTGCTATTGAGAATATTAGAAATTTTAGCAACCACCTAAATCTGCATTTGAGTTTAGTGACTAACACTTAAACTTATGAAAGTTAATACTCTTGTAATCACAGAGAATTTAAAACACATTTTCATATTTTACTATTTCAGGAGAAATAGAAACCATTTGTAATTGAGTAGATTTCCTAGAATGCTCATTGTTTGAAGGCTGTATGTAGGCTAAATATATCAAATACTGACCTTCTCTATAAAAAAAAAGGTAGTTCAAATTTTGAGTCATTGCCTTCTAAACTGTCAACTCCACTATTTCCATACGTGACCTTATGCTACTTGCCAGTTTGGCATGGTGACATTTCCAGGAAATTATGGCATTTCCTAATTTGGCATGCTCATGGCTAGGAAGTGTTTAATGCTTTGGCACATACCACCATGATTCAGTAATTTTATTTCTTGCTTGTCCCCATTTCTGTAGTTCTAAATATCGTAATACATTTTAAAAGGAAGTGCTAAAAACATAGGAAGAATGACCACTGTTTTCTAAACCTTTCTTACAGCAAGTCTAGTGAGAATTATTTTGTAAAGCATTTTCATGGAAGCACTATTAAAATAAATTTGCATAAATTTATTTACCTACTTTGATAAAGATTTGTTTAATTAAATGAATATTGAAGGATGATTTGGTATCATTTCTGATGCTTTTCCCGCTGGTTGTCTCCAATATTGCATTCATTTTCTGGTTTAACAGAAACCTAAATGCAAAGCTATCTCACAAATAAAGTCAGATTATATTTAAAATTGCATGATGCTGGATGATAATAAGTCTCAAAAGTAATAAATTTATAGTTGTTTCTCAAAAAGCTCTCTAAATAGGTAGTTATTTTTATTACAGTATTTTGTAAATTCTACTTCTTTTTGCCTCCCTGTATGCACGGTAACTATGTTTTTGACACAGAAACAGAACACTGCAATTTTTTACTCAATTTAACTAAGGCAAATGATTAAGCATATTTTTCAGTTTTACCATAAAGCTTTGCTTTTGTCTCCTATGTGCTTTACAGAGAGACAACCTTCTGAAATATGTTCAATGACATTATTTTCTGGCAGCTTGAGTTAATAGCTTGCTGCTATAAAGCCCTACTAAGCAGAGAAATTAATATATATTTTTTTTCCCCTTCCATCTGTTGTCAAAGATAAATCAGGTATTCTAACTCAAAAATAGTTGAATCAGCCACTAAGTGGGTCTAGATGTGACCAGATGATGTGGTCCAAACCAGCTATAGCTGGTGTTTGGTCCATTTAATCTTTAGCTAATGGCTGCTTGATTGCAACTTCACCTTTGATTCCAGTAGTAAGACTTGTGAAATATTTCTTGCATGATACTTTATTTGACAAGTATTGAAAAATAAGTAGAGTCCATCTGTTTATGTTTGATAGTACATTATAGTGCTCCCTGGATGTTCTCAGAAAGGTGAAAGAAGGTCTGATTTTGTTTGGTTTTTGTTTTTGTTTTGTTTTTTTTTTAGCCTGCAATAAAGCAGCAAGAAGTTAATTTGCTGCTTTTAGAAAAGATTTCTGATGTGAGAACATGTGGGAACAATGATAAATATGTAGACTGAATCAGGTTCTGATAAATGCCCAAAATAAATGTGTGCAAGAAAAAAAATGTTCTTTTTGTTTGTTTGTTTTGCATTTTACAGATGTCAGAAATGAAGACAGTGATGGGTTTTCGTATTTGTTACGACAGTAGTGGATTATTATTTTGGATGTAGCTTGTGAAATTTCAGCACAGCCATCCATTGCCACTTTGGAGAAATTGTGTGTTACAGCATTGTGATGTTTTAAAACAGAAAAACTGGGTAGAGATGAACTTTACTGAATTAGGAAACAGTAGTTGAATGATCCCATAGGGGTGTCAGTGCGACCTTTGCTGCTGATATTAACCTTTTCAGGTATGGTGTGTGTTTGTTCATGCACAACAGGGAGCGACTATTAAGCAATTTTTATGACACAACTGGAGTGTGTTTGTGTGTGGTTAAAAGGATTTAGTAGTTTTTGCATATGCACTGACATGTTAGTTTTAAACATGGTGCAGATAGATCTGAAGTAGTGTGTATTTGGATCCAGAATAATAAGCATTATGTCAAAAACATTGAGAGGACAGCCAGCAAATTCGTTTTTCATAACATGCCAAGAGGATACTTCATGGAGAACTGATTGGTGAACAAACCAAGTTGTATAACAAGGCTGTTGCCCCACTGAGGTATTTATACATCCTCTAACAGAAAATGCATGTTGAAATTCCTTTTTTAGTATCACATACCTACACTTCAGTTAGTCAGTATTCTGAACTTTATGATGAGTAGGCAAAAATTTAAAAGATTTTGATATGATACTGGTGAAACACTGTTCCTTTTCTTTATTTCCGCATAATTTAAATCAAGTAAAGCAAGATCAAGCTAACAGCCACATAGAGTAATATGGAGGTAAATAACGTATGCATTGCAGAACCTTTCTTCTTGACTATTATGAGGGAACAGAGCTATGTGGTGCAATATATATGAAATCTGATTGATGTATTCATATCAGTCTGATGTAATGGCTTATCCAAATGAATGACTCGGTGGAAATGGGCAGAAACACTTTAACAAAGAGACAGGAAATACATTGGCAGGAATTAATTTCCTGAATTTGCAAATTCACAGTTCTAAAACTGTTTTTTAGCTACAATATCTAATATTCCAGGGTTTTACAACTCAGATGTTGACAAATAGCTCATACACTTAGTTAAACATAATTATATACTATGACATGCAAAAAAAAAAAAAGTTATTTAACTTGGTGATTGCAGAAGTTATACTTTTGCAGTAATTTCTGACAGTGGGTTTGTTTTGGATTATTTTTTTTCTTAGCATAGTTTCCTAAAAATATTGAACAGGATGTACTGGACGTAATACTTATTTACTTTAACTTTTTTATGAGACTGCCTAAGCTGCTGACCCCTGAAAGTTTTACATAGGTTTGCATGCAACAAATAAGTTATCCTTAGTTAAGTATGCTCATAGGTAACTGAACAATTAAAAAAAAAAAAAGAACAATTATGAATAAATACATTGTTACATGGCAGATGATATGCCACTTTGCTTTACATTTGTCTATGATATAAATTTACTGATTCTTTCAAAGAACAATATTTTGTTGTTTATATATATCTTAAAAACCAGACTTAATAGCTTTGCTTATAGCTATTCTGACCACAGGACAAGGCCTAGTAGATGTATGACAGAATAGAAGTGATACTCCTAAAACTGTACCCTAAGTCCTTCTCTTTCTGAGGTGGCTGATTATGTAGAATTAGAAACAATACTAAAGTGACTGAATGTTTATTGCGAGATGTGTAATAAAGGTCATGTTTTGCAAAAAATCCTCTAGAAAAATGTGTGATAATTGTAAATTGCAGCCATGTCTTACTTTGGTTTGACTTGTACGGAAACCTATTTTTTGATTTGCCAATCCTTTTCAAGATTCATGAACCTACGTTAGTGATGATATCCATTCTAGCTGTTGCTAAATCTCAGGTATTTAACAAAACATATTTCTGAGCATATCACACAGGCATGTCTTATTCTACTTTTCACTGTTTTACTTCTAATAATCACAGTAATTCTGATCCAGAAAAGCTCATAAACAGAAGCTTGCTTGAATGCTAAGTCTTACTAAAGTGCTTAAAAATTAAGTAAGTGTGTAAGAGCTTTGCCAAGTCAGGTCCTGCATTAATTTCGTCTGTTGCTTCTATGCTACCAGCTCTAATTATCAGAGACCACCACTAGGTGTCCTCTCCTTGTTGTTCTGCGTGTTGCCAACGTACAAAAGTACGTACTATGGGTGTATGACTTTGAGTCGTTGTTGTTACCTAAATAAAAATATGTAAAAGAACACTTGTGTTATCCAGACGACAGAATACAACTCTTCCTTCAGTAGCCCACTGTTTCTGTGGTAGGTATACAGATGACTTTTGTCCCCTATAGAAAATCAAAACACTTTTTCTTTCTCCTACAGCCCAGTGAGAAGTCAAGGGATTTTGTCTCTTGTTTTGATCACTGGCCGGAGTATTGTGTGACAAGGGAGAGATTACGAGTTAGGTGGTTACTTGGTAGTGTTGGATGAAAACACATATCTTTACTGATTGGATTATTAATTTTATTTTATTTTAACAGGACTATGTCTACAAGACATGTTTTTTTTCTGTCAATGATGGTGTTAGAAGTTTAACATACATTATTAATCAACGGTCTTATGGAAATGGGAAGTGACATAATATTTTTATCTTTCTTTTCAGTTTTAGTTCCTGTCCTCCAAGGAGGTTAAAATATATTTTCTAGGCCCTATAAAACTTGTGTCATTTAATGAAGTACTGCAAATAAGCACACCAGTAGAGGTTGAGGAGCAATTTTGAAATTAATGAGCTTAAAGTGGGACACACTTTTTATTGCCTATTACATATACATCCATCAAATATGAGTTGTCTAAGTCATAGCGGCTGAAGGGAGGAAATTTGTTAAATAACTCTGGGGGAAAGAAGATGTAGGAGTGTCCACCTTCTCTTTGTTCACAAGTCTGTGAATTCTTGAACAAAGCCCCTGTATTTATGTCTTCTGCCTTCCTACTATTATTCCTTCTACAGGAAGGAAACGGAAAAGCAAGTTTTGTGTTCTTTTGGAAAGTCGTGCTTGGAAAATGCCTCATATGTATAAATTAGTGAAATTGTGTCCTCCCACATAAAGTCTATGGCTGCGACTGTTTGGCACTTTATTTTTTAATTTTTATTTTTTTCTCCAAGAAGTATTCCCTAGTAAATATGTGAACCATGGTGAGTTTTTCATGTTCTTGTTTAGTGTGCAGATACTTGCTTGCATATTGTATATTTTAACAGAGCTGACCTCTGTTTTGTGCTGGGCTCTATCTCAGACTCCTGCGAGGTTTGTTTGGGCCTTCCTCTTTCTTCTGCAGCCTTCCCTACCAGATGGAGCTGTTGTCATGTGTGCTTCATATGTGCTGACCAGCTCCACCTCTTGTGTAATCTAGAAGGGAAAAAAATCCGTGTTGTTTCCTTGCAGTTTGAATTACAAAATCCAAAAGTGCTCCTTGCTCAACATAGCTGTGGAAGGTGAGCTCTTTAGCTTCTCATCCCAGTTTCCTGGAGGGAATGTGTTCCCTTTGTGCCTGGGAGTTGTGCTGGCTGTCAGTTTTTTACTGGGTAGGACTCGCAGTGCTGGTATTCCTCCCTAATTCAATTGGGTTGTTAGCTAACGGATAGTCTGTCTCTATGACAGCAGTTGAGAGCAAGGTATTTTATCTGCAGACTGTGATCCTATAAAGCCAGAACCCAGCCTACTAGCCTGTTTTTTTCTCCACTTAAAATTAGAGAGTGTAAAGGCAGTTTCTATGATACTGTTGAGGATGTTGATGTTATGTCTTGATAGTGTAGTTCTAGTTTACTAAATATAATTTGCTTATATGAGTAGAACTGAAATGATAGATAAGATACATAAATAGTACCTAAATTCCAAAATAAAGCATTATACAATATGAAAGAACACATGAATCAAAACATTTTCGTAAGCGCGAAAATCAGTTTCATATAGATATGCAAGCTTCAGTGCTGTTAAATTTTTCTTCTCTGTCATGTAACTTGCAAGCCTGTTGTCTGTATTTTGCTAAACAGAGCACCTAATACAATCTTATTGGTAGTGTTCCAGATGGGAAATTATAATGGATCTTGTTTCATGTAAACCTTTTTGTTTACATGGAACTATCCATATTTTAATATTAGATAGGTAAATCATGCTTAGTTGTGCCAGTGCTTTTTTATTTATTTCAATGAAAACTACTTTGAGAAAACTATGTTTCATTGCAGCTAAAGCATACATCCGTTAAATATGACTGATACAGATGAAGTTTTTATTTTTTGCTGTTTTAAATTCTGGACAACAGTAGAAAAATACACATAACCAATAGAGACAATTAGAACGCATTATGATCCATGGTCTGCTAGTAATAGAATACTAACTGCAGAGAAAGAACATCACATTTATAGAGCAGGCAATTACTGAAGACATAGAGTATTCTGGTTTTTAATTTCCTACTTTATGGTCTATGCATGATCACTTTTATGGAAAGAATAATCCTTCCCCCTACAGAGTAAATAGGAAGTGTTACAAGTGTAAAGTTTCCCACTTCATCTTTTTACCCCCTTTTTAAGACTGTATAAATTGTGCTGCCTTTCTTGTGTGCCTCTGCCAAGAGAGTTATTGTGTGCCGGTGGTGTCTTCCCTGGGAGATAAACCGTGTAGAACATAGTCTGAGATAGATTTCCATGAACTCAAATGTTGAAAGGTAATGATTTCTTCTTTGTGTGAGTTTTATATAGCTTTTGTGGTAATGGGCCAGTTGCTGGGAGTCTTGGCTGTAGACCCAAGAAGGTGGGACCAGCCCTGTAGTAGCATTTCTAGTTAATGCCTTTCACTTAGTTTCGAAAATTATCAGAACTGCATCAGCCTGTCTTTGATATGGACGTGTACGCAGGTTTTTTCAGAACAATTTTTTAAAGTCTGATTTGTTGTTCATTATTTTTAAAGGCATTCTGGAGATAATTCCTTGTTTTGCACTTGCTGGAGCTTGCACACGTTGCTCCTCGCTGCAGATTTGGAAAAAAGCCTCTTGTTCTTCCATCCTAAGCTTTTAACACAAGCAGAAAGCCTGCTTAACTTTCACAGGGTAATGGCCTGACAGATCCACTCCATGTCAGGCAAGAGGGGAGGTCAGGGATGATCAGTCCTCTTGCGAGACAGAACTACTGGCTGCTCACCACATTGTCCCAGTCCCTCCCTGGAGCTGAAGAGCCGTCAGAGAAGGTGATGATGGCCAAAGAGGTGTTTGGGCAGCCCCTGGTCTGAATCGTGGTTCACCACTCGAATACTGTGATACTGCAGAATCCTTCCCATGGTGAGCGCACATGTTACAAGCTCCCTTTGGTTCCTGCAGTGATGAGACAGAAGGGCAACCTGTGAACTGGATTTTTCAATGTATTTTCTTCCCATGTATTTTAACCAGAGTGACAATTTTAGGGTTTGTTCTTTGTAAGCTAAATGCAATCCATTCAGGTATCTCTGCATTTTCAGCTTTGCATTAATAGTGACCAGTTCAGAATGACTGTTTACACTTCTAAATTACTCAGCAACAGTAATTTAACTAAAAGATATTCTCAGCTTGTCACTAATGCCTTGTAAGATCCTTCCCCTCTGTGTTTGTTTGCACAATACCAATAGATATTTGCATGTAAAGAAGCCAGTTGAATAAATACCTTAGATTTGTGCAAAGATTTTATTTTGCTTAATATTGTCTTTATGTAGCTGCTAGGGCAAGTCATCTTTAGAGATTCTTAGGTATACATTATGGCCATTTTATGCTATCTTAAATAAGCTTACTTTTAAAATAAATTTTTAGAAGACAAATTTGAAGGTGGGTTGCTAGTCTACATGGTAAAATATGCCCGGTTGAAATGGGAGATTCTAATCCACTGTAACAATATTTAGTAAATTATTTACTTATTTATTAAAGAAAGCAACAAGATGTCCTTACAGGGCATCATTACTAATTGAAAGCTGAGGAACGAGTTATACTGGAAAAATAAATCAGAAAAATGTATGGGTAGAAGCTGGGTATGAACAATTTAAACTTTTCCTAACATTTAGCGACAAGGGGCATTTCATTTTTAAATTACGTCATCATGTATTAAAGGGTGGAAAGAAAATTCACTAGATTTCAGGTTGATAAATTTCAGGTTGATAGAATTCTATGTTCTGCTTTAAGGAGGAATTGTCAGTTGCTCTGAACAGCTTATTAAATAAAAAAACCCCAGACCTCACCACTGTGTTCTCATTCTTTTATGCAGGGACCACTGTGCTGGTGAATTCTGTGGGATTTTTTGGGATAGAATTGCCTCAATTATCTCAAAAAGGTCTGAGAGGTAGAAAAGGGAGATACCTGGAGAACTCATGCTGGGCTGTGCTGACTCAACCAAGCGTGCACTGTTACCTATATTTATTCTCCCAGTCTGTCATGTTCCTTAGCTCATCTGGGCATTTTATCAAATAAGACCAGGACTGAAATGATACAGAATTCACTGCATGTCGATGGGTTGAGGATCATACTCTGATTTTGATCAAAGTTGACTACTTTCTAATACAATAAAATACCTGGGACACTACTTGTTTAGGTAGGTTTCCGTTGTTATTGCTCCTATTGAGGACAATGGAATAGTGGCTTAATAGTTAATTAGGAACAAGGTTCTGCTTTATAATGGTCTGAATTAACCACTTAGGGAGTAAAGATGCAACTGTATAAACCTATTTAGAGAGGACTGAAAAACTGACATGGCAGTGTAGAAATGACTTTTTCAGCTGCATGTTATATTTAATGAGTTATTTCTAACCTGACTCTCATGGAGTTGTTCCAAATAACCATGACATTATCCCACATGTGTACTGTATGATTTAAATATAGTTGTGACCTGAAAAGAACAGGAAAATAACCTAATTCAGACATTGTCAGAGCCATGTGCCTTGATTCCAAGCAGAAATGAAGGCCGTGATTGACCTGTTTGTTAGGCTTTGCTTCCCATACTGCACTGGGAACATTCTCTATTTCTCATCTTTCTTAACCCAGACATGTGCTTTGCCATAGCCTTTCCATGTGTTTAGGCTCCTCTTTGTTACTCAGTACCTTTTTAAAACAGCTCTTTTTTTTTTTTTTTCCCCAGCCTTTCTGCTCTCAGAACTGTTAGCAACAAGCATAGCTATACATCTGCTTACCTTGGTATGGTGCCTTGTAGTTGCACTGCCTTTCTTTTCAGTAAGTGTTGCAACTTTTTATTGATCTGGGAGGAATTTGCCAAAATGGTATGCAACATTGGACGTCCTGCCTTGCATCCAAGTTGGCGCTTCTAGGTGAGGAGCTGCAACAGTAGAGCCCTGTATAGCACGTGTATATTCTCCCTTTATACGCATGGGAGAAACCATCTGTAAAAAACTGAAAGCATCTGAATGGCTAATTATGATATAACTGCTGTAATCTTTGCCAGAACCATGGGCCTTGTACAATTGGGCTGCCCGTAGAAAACAGGAAAGTTGTTATTGTCAAAAAAAAAAAAAAAAAAAAAAGTGGGAAAAAAAAAAAAGGTAATTCAAACAAATGTATATATGCATGTTTATGTGAATATGTCTCCAAGTACGAAGATTCCTAACAGCATCTCTGTACCTCTGAATAGAAACCAAGGAAAATGGTCCTATCTACAATTTTTATCTCTCCAGATTAAATCTCCATGCATCATATGCTCGGTTTACCGAGCAAATGACTGGCAATATTCAAAGGCTCATAACAAACAATCTTTTATCTCCACTAAAAACTGTAAGTTTCATTGCTGAGTTGGTCCTTCTATTCTTTCTTTTAAGATAGTGGCATACAAGATTTATGGCCAAAACCTGAACCTGGAGATGGAATATTGCTGTGTGTAATTTAAAATGAATGTGTTTTTAAGAGTACCTTCCTGTGGGATTTCCAAAGCTCATTATTGAAAAAGATGTAGTAGTTCTCTTCAGGATGATCAATTCTTCCCTCAACCAAAGACATGAATTAGGTCTTCATCTGTCTCAAAAATACTGGGCATCCCGCAAGAGAATTGTTTACCAGCTGGGGAAATGTAATGTCAGATAAGTTTTAACAAGGAAATGGAAAAAGAATGCAATTGAAATGTAATTTCAACACACAAGAGGTAGCTTCTAGAACTGCTGCATTGTTTTGATCACCAAGAAGTTTTAAGATATTGAACCCAAACAAGTAACTTACATTTTTCTCTCACAGACTTTCCGATGAACTAAGTGAAACACTGGTTTTCCTTCAGCGTCAATCATTTGAACACTCTTTTTTCCCATCATTTATTTGTTTTGTCCATGGCAAAACCAACCTGTACTATAAAAGTGGTTTTCTTTGTCCTTTTTATTATAAGAGTTTTGGTAACTTAATGAGCAGCTTAGCCCTATGTGTATTTTTATTTATATTTCTATTAATGTTTGCATATCACAAATATGTATGTTTATTGATCTTCTAAAAACAGTTTTTAAAATATCAATCTGTTTTTTGAGAACTCTTAATTGGCATAGTAACTGCCAGGCACCGGAAATGAAGATGTCAAAATACTTTGCATTAATAGAATTAATGTCAACATTGTAACTTTTTTTAATCAAAGTAAATCCATGAAGAGGTAGCGTATTTTTAAAATAATTATAAAACAAATTCCAGTAGAAATTTACATGCTTCCTTCCTTTTCATTTAACCTTCCCATTGTAACTCCTATGGAAGCTCGTGAAAATAAAATTAATCAACACCAAGATCTTTTTTGTTTGTTAATATAATTGATTGACTCACTAGTTCTTGTCAACTCTTGTTTAACAGTTAAGTAAGTTTGTGTTTGAGGCAGAAGCCTTTTTTTTTTTTTTTTTTTTTTTAACCTCAGCAGGGTGTTTAGAAATGGTAGCATTTGACAGCAGCTATTCTGGATGCTGTCCTTGTGACACAGCAATTCCCATGCTGTCTGCTTCAGCCAATTGCTAGTGCTCTTTAGGGTGACAAAGTAATTTTGACAACTTTGGATTTTGCCTTTGGGAAGCTCTCCCCCTTTTTATATGTGTATGGATCCTTTGTGTAAAGTTAACATGGTCTGGACACTAGCTGAAGACATGAACTCTTCATCTACATCGTCATTTTAAAGCTACATGTGCCTGTGTTGAGCAACTTAGAGCTAAGAATTGAAAATTGTTGTGACAGTTCACTGGCATAAATTTTGGGCATTATTTGTTACAGAGATATGTGAACATCTTTTTATTTGACCTCTCAGTTATTTTAAGATGCTTCATCTGATGAATCAGTTTCTCATATTTTTGAACAGTTAATGAGAGAAAGTTGGTCAGTTAAATATTTAGTTTATGAATTCAGCACTAAAATGCAAAAGGAAGCATCTAAAATTAAAATTTTCAGTTCTTTGTTAATTATCTGAGCACAGAATTTTGTTTATCCTCTCATTTAAAGAATTTTGAAACTTATAGTCCCACATGAGTCATGACCATGGTCCTATGGATTTCCTTCTACTTTAAAATTTTTTTCTGTGAAGAATATCAAGGTGCTCTGTAGAAGCAGTGATTATCTCATTCAGTATTCAAAAATTAGGCCCAGTAGTGGATTGGCATCTGAGCAGTGCAAAATAATTCACCAGGAATAAAAATACTATAACTTTTTACTAAGTCATGAAAGAGGTATAGTTTGAGATATTTAAAGCTTGAATTTCAGGATTATTACACGTGTTTGAGGATTCTCATTTTCCTTTAGTTTTCCTTTTTTTGATCTTTTGACAGTAAGCTTTCCGGAGCAGGAATGCACCTCTAGCTCTGTGTTCCAGTGCTAAATATACTCAAAAAATATAATGCTATATTAATCTTTATGCATGCTTAACCTAGGGAAGAGGAGAGGAGGGGAAAAAAAGAAAATCTGGCAGAAGGGGCAAGCAACCTCATACCTATAAATGACTTTTCTCTTTATAACTGGTGCTTCTTGTTAGCTGCTGTCGTCTAGAAAACCAGTACCAAAAAGCTCATCTGTGGTGTTTTCCTTGACTACCATTGTTTAGTTTAAGCGACGTGTAAACTTTACAAGCGATGTGGCTGATGGTAGCACACACCTGTTTGAATTGCGTCCACTACCCTGACATGCAGTTTGTGCTGTAAGCTGAAAACTCTTGCCTGACTGTGTTCTTGTCTTTGCAAGTACTCAGCAGAATCAGTTCAATGAAAAGTCTCGTGGCATCTCACAAGAAAATGTCTTGGAAAGAATGGCTGATCAGAGAAATCATGTCTGGTCAGTTTAAGCAGTTTAGGACTCTTAGGGATCTTATACTGGAAATCACAATGTCCGGTATTTTCTCTCAAAAATTCTTGAAGACTTTCTAATCTTCAACTAGCCTTAGTTTAGCTTTTTCTCCATTTTCATTAACAGCCACCATCTTTTAATCTGTGTTTATGTTTTGGGACTCCAATTTTGACTGGCATCTCCAGGTTTGCCATAATATTATTATCATGCAATCATTGAATTAATTAGTAAATTACAAAGGAGTATTATTGCTGGTCATCAAGCCAGGTCAGTTGCCTTGTTCTAAGTCTTAAAGGTCCATGAATCTTTGGTTGTCTGGGCTGCTTAGGGCAGTTTGAGACAGGTGTAGAAGCAGGCTTCTAGATACCTAGAGGACTTCAGAGGGTCAGACACACACAGACCCTGTCAGGGGTAGGTGGCAGCTGAGCTGGACTGTTGTGATCACAATACATGGGACTGAAGTGTCGCAAGTGCAGTATTTGCACCATTTCCCCTCTCTGCATCTATGTAATGTTTTGCATGTGCGGTACTCCAGTTGGTTAGCAGAGTAGGTAGATACTGGTTTTGGTCCTGACATTGTTTTTTTTCTCTGGATAATTTATGCTTGAAAATCTGATTTAGGAATACAGAAATATAAAACTAAAATGTTTTTTAGCATTTTCACATTTCTGATATTTTACATGGATAAAGTTTATCCAACTATAGTTTATTTTTAAATTGAGCTACAAATGTACTCAAGTGACCTCCAGCTGTTTTTTTCACACTGAGAAATATGCCTCCAGACATTTATCCAACAACTTTTCAGTCCCCCACCTCTTCCTTTATCTTGTGTAAGTGTCTTGGGGAGGCAGAAAGCCTGTGCTCTGTGCTCGCAGGCAGTGGCTGTGGAGGGTCAGAGCCTGTTGCTGAATTCATAGCTTTTAGTCCCTCAAGTCTGTTTCCATAGCTGAAGATGCAAAACATGAGAGGTTTTAGTGACAGTTTTTACTTAGACTAATACAAATAAGCATACCAAGAAGACATAAGCTTCACTTTCTTTTCTTACAGTTGGAAACAAAAGAAAGCCAGTTTTCTGAATTTGTCATATTTACTGAGCTAAATAGAATGTTTTTACAAGCCGTCCCAGATGAAATCTAGAGAATGTAGAGTTGTTCCAATCATCACCAGCTTTATTCTCTGTTAAATATTTTCCCCTATAGTAGCAGTGGTTTATTTTAGAAAAGAATGACACAAAGAAGCAAATGCAAGAAAGTCCACTGTATTGTCCACTAATATCTGGAAGAAAGGAAGCAGGAGTCTGGGAATCTTTTGCCTCCATGGACTGCAGGGCTTCAGACAGTGTTGGCGTGGAACAAGGCTTGCACTAGCACACTGCCCTACCTGACCCGACGCAATTCGTTGTGCCGGGCTGAGTGCCTAATGGAGCGCGTGGCTCTGCCTTCATGGTGGGAGCACTCATACTGGCAGAGAGGCAGCGTGGGTACATGTGGGTTTTGTGGAATGACTGTTTCGAGACACAGAAAGGGCAATGCCTCAGCCCTGACATTTCCCATCGACTAGCTGTCAGCAGATCTGTGCTCCCCGTTATGACTCTTAGCAGCACCATCTGAAGTGTCCATCTCTGCAAAAATTGGGCAGGGAGCCCAGACACCCATTAAGCACTGGAGAGCAAACACTTCAAAATAGGAGCCTTCTTAGACTTGGCTGTTAGAGCTACTTCCAAGCTCCTAGCCAGTGACAGCATCGAGAATTTACTTGTGTACAGAAGAAATAAGGTGTATGATCTGGAGAGAATGAAAAGGTGAAGCTCATGTAGTTTCACCTTGTAATATTTTAAATTCAGTAATCCAATCTGTTTGTCTGAACTGAATTCAGTGAGTCTGCAGTGGTCAAAATTGGAGAGTTTTCCATGTTACTGATGGAAACTGGAGTCTCTTCAGACTCACCTTGCTGACGTTTCATTCATTTGCAAGAGGAAAAATAGATATGTCTGCTGAAAAGCTCTTTTAAATGTTGAACAGAAGAGTAAATCTAATCTTTTCAAACTTTTCTTTTTAAGATGCTCTTAAGTTCCATGTAACTGTCATAGTCTGTTCCAGTTCTCAGACTGTACCAGAGCTTTGCAGGGATAATGCTAGCATTTAGGTACCTTAGGTGATGTTCTCAGAATACTTCTAAAGTAGCAGGCAAAGAATGATGAAGTAGGATTCTACCTCTTCACAATGTTTTCCATGGCAGTTCAATTATATGTACCTGGTGTATGCGTTTTG
Source organism: Leptosomus discolor (assembly GCF_034619465.1). Classification (NCBI taxonomy): domain Eukaryota; kingdom Metazoa; phylum Chordata; class Aves; order Leptosomiformes; family Leptosomidae; genus Leptosomus; species Leptosomus discolor. The sequence continues at coordinate 76,272,336 of NC_141419.1, forward strand.
AAAGAATTATCATAGATTTCTTGGATGTGGGGAGAAGAATTGATCAGCTCACTAGTATTAGTTGAACACTACTGTGTAGGTGGAACAAAATAAATTATAATAACTCTTAAATGGATAGAGATGTTTCAAAATCATCAGATGATTTGGCCCATTACTAGACTTTCAATCTTCTACTTACTATGTCTGGTTTAGGAAAAAAATATTTCTGTCAATGAAAAAAGCACATTTTAATAAGCCTTTTATCCTTAAGTGCTTAATGTGAAGTTTTATGATAAGGCATAAAAAGCATGTCTCTGTAGGAGCTTGGTAGCTTTATCTACCTCCTGGTTGAAGGTATGGTAAGGTAAACTATTGGTAACTGAAAAATGATAAAAGACATTGACACAGGTCTGCTGCCCTGATAAGTAATCAGTATAAGAAGAAACAATGAGCCAAATGGCTCAGAAAAACTCAGTATTATATTTAAAAAGCTACTGTAAAAATCTACATACCTTCTGAGCAATGCCTGACATGGCATATCTTTCATTTTATACTGTTCTTCAAAAGAATAATATAATAATAGCTTTGTAGTACTGTCTTTGCTGGCATGTAAAAATATTGTACTTTGCCTTTTAGTCATGCGAAGTCCACCAGCATAAGTAAAGTCTGCTATTCTATCTGTTGTAAGTTCATCTTTACAATTTCTTCCACTGAAATCCAGTTTCAAATGCAGTTTCTATTGCATTGTGATGATGCACTTCCTCTGTGACCTTGGGTGATTTTGCCTGTACCATGCACTGTTAACAACTTCTAAGGTTTTATTTTTCCCCCAAAATGACATCTCTTCAGGTTCCTGATTTGCCATATTGTTCTTTCATTCCTTCAAGGAGTGAGGTATGAGATACCTCAAAGTGGACTTCCAGATCTGAGATTCCTCAAATCAGTAGGCAGCTGAAGATCCTCCTTCCTTCACAATTGCTTGTTTGCTGTAGTGACCTTGGCATATAAAAATGCATCATAAGGTACAAGGTTATGTTGTCCTTTCTCAGCCAATTCCTAGACAGTCAGCACTTTTAAAATTGGGAACCTTTTGGGGTTTGGCATTCTCAGGGTGATGCAGATTGGCTTATAACCTTGACATAGTTGACAGCAATCCAGAATGATATTTAATATATAACAATGCTTACATTTAATTGTTGTCAGTGATTTCCCTGGTGCTATAGCACCATTCTTCAACAAAGTCTTACAAATTCACTTTGTACTATGCCTTTTAGGTATGCCATCAATAAGACGTTTTGAGACTTGGCAATGTCCAAAAAGGATCGCTAAAATGTTCTTTTTCTTTGTAGTGCAGATTAGCTATCACAGATCCTTGATCCATCAGTGTTCACATGTCTGTATCCTTTTATTCTGTTTATTCCTGTAAGATCAATGGAGTTACAGCAATCGCTATAGCTAACAAGGAGTGGATCTTTAAGAACTTGAATAGGCTGTTAGAGATGAGCCCTTTCAATGCTCTTCTGGTCTTGCTGCCTTGTGCCCATGCCAAGCCTAGTGTTAAATGTACCCCGCATCTACTATGGATTTGAGATTGCCGCAGTTCTTAGGCAAGTAGATTTATACTCTGTTGCACTTGAGTGCAGCTGGTAGGGAACTGCTGTATGCCTTGCAGTTCGCTTATTCCTTCCTATTAATGTATCTGTAAGCACTGTCTAATGCTAGCCAATTCAATATTGTTTATTTCTCAAACTACTTAGAACTGATTTCTTTGTTGTTTTTTTTGTTTTTTTGTCGCCCCTGCCCCCCCCCCCCCCCCCCCCCCCCCGCCCCAGAGTAGTCTGTAACATACATTTTCTTGTTTTGATATGGTTTCTTGTTATTTGCTAAAGTCTTTTTAAACTTTCAGTTCTTCTGGGGAGCATTTTTGTTTCCTACAGTCTTCATTTTGGAGCATTTGATAGACATTTAAGTTTCAGGGCTGAAACATGGAATTTATTGAAGACAGCTTGAAGGCTTGCATTTGAATATAGCCAATTGTAAAGGGAAGATAGGCTTCATGTTCTTTTAATAACCTGTATTTCTGAGGAGACATATCACCTGCCATGTGCTATTTCAAAAAGAGCTTTTTCAGAGTTTTCCAACACAAGTACAGTTTTGTTGGCTCTGAGGTTGATTTGTTTTTTTTTAATTCAGAACATCTTAAATTCAGCATCTTGATTCTCTACATTCAAGATACAGTCATGAAGGAATCCCATAAACAAGAGTACAGGGAGGGAGGGGACACTGGGAAACTCCCAGCAGATCCGTCTGCTGTAACACCTCCCACTAGAGTAAGCAAACTCCAGGATTTCCTTGAAGATGCTTCATGATAGAATTTTTCTTTTCAATTCCATGAGTGACATAAAAATAATGAAAAATGCAACTGTGCTGGGTAGCTATAAGGCCAGTGAGTTTCACTTTCTTGGAAAAACGTATTTAAAATTAGTAATACTTTCAGCCCTTGTGAACGGCTTGTGCCATGCATATAACTTGTTTAGGCCTGGATGTTATGTTGACAACCTTTTTATTTTCTTTGGAAGGAAGCAGTAGGGAGGTTACTGTAACCAGCGAAAGGAAAATTCCACAGTTAGACTATTAAATATTTCTTACCCATTAGTAGGGATTTTCTTTTCTTGTTCTGCTATTTTTATGTATTGCAGACAATTCCAGTAACAGCAGTAGCAATGTCTGACCTTGTGTTGTAACACACTCAAGTGGCATGCCAATCTTGCCTTCATTTTGGCGGTGATAAGTTGAGGCTCTAGGATAATTAGAGCTGGCATTTTCTGCAAATGTGAGCTTTCAGCAGAAGATGCCAATTCACGGTTGCCAAAAATAATAATAAAAATTTAAAAAAAGACAGTGCGATGCTACTGATGACAGCTCTTTAGTGAGGAAAAACCTCAGATCTGAATATTTTTCATCAAAGCAGGGAGGGGAGAGAGAGAGAGAGAAGGAGATGCCAAAAAGAGTAATGTTCAGTAAATGGGATAGGTCATCCAGAGTGCAGGAAAATCTCATGAAGTCCCTGCCCAGCTACGCTCCTATACACCCTAGTGAGTGGTCCGAATTATCAGATGACTGTCTACTCCCTTTTTTATCTATTGAAGCAGTTCCATTTTGTTCACTAGGCAACTGCTTAGGAAGTATTTAATCTATTCCTTATCTCAGATAGGTAGTCTGGCCTCCGGGCTGTGCGGTGAGAAATGCCTCCCTATTTGTTTTTTGTTATATTGCAACAATGTCTTGGACCTGTTACACTGCACATAGTAATGTCTATGTTTTGTTTGAAGTTGTAGGGGCTTTTGGGATGAGGAGAACATTTCCTGCTCGTTCCTAAAGATAAGCAGATGTTATGTCTGCATCTTATTTCAAAATTTCAGCATCAAATTAAAACTAGTATGTTTAATAGTTTTTTGACACTGATGTTTCCATCTTATTTCCACTGAAAATTAACTTTTCTTCATTTGCCTTCACGAGCCTTGCCAGTTGTCACATTACTCTAAGGTGTTTATAACAACTGGTGACAGAAAAAGAGGAAACAGTTGCTTTTGAAGAGTCAATTCTGGCAGCTCATGAAAAGATAATATTAATAGTGCTATGAAACAGCTGCTTATTGCTGAGAAAATGGTGATGCCAATGCACTGTAATAATTCTGTTTCTCTCTGTTATTAGTGAACTCTGTAAAATGACCAGGCTTTTTGATATATGTTATAATGGCATGTTGCTTACTAATACCCCTTCATATCTAAGAAAATTGATGTCCAGCTAAATTTAATAGAATCATGGAATGGTTTGGGTTGGAAAGAACCTTAAAGATCTGTTATTTCCAACCCTCCTGCCATTGACAGGGACACCTTGCACCAGACCAGGTTGCTCAAAGCCCCATCCAACCTGGCCTTGAACACTTCCAAGGAGGGGGCAGCCACAGCCTCTCTGGGCAACCTCTTCCAGTGCCTCACCACCCTCACAGGAAAAAATTTCTTCCTAGTATCTAATCTAAATCTACCCTCTCAGTTTTAAACCATTACCCCTTGTCCTATCACTACACTCCCTGATCAGGAGTCCCTCCCCACCTTTCCTGTAGGCCCCCTTTAAGTACTGGGAGGCTGCTATAAGGTCTTCCTGGAGCCTTCTCCAGGCTGAACAACCCCAACTCTCTCAGCCTGACCTCACAGGGGAGGTGCTCCAGCCCCCTAATCATCTTTGTGACTCTCCTCTGGACCCGCCTAAGCAGGTCCATCTCTTTCTTATGCTGGAGACCCCAGAGATGAATGCAGTACTCCAGATGGGGTCTGACAAGAGTGGAGGAGATGGGGACAATCACCTCCCTCGACCAGATGGTTGCACTTCTCTTGATGCAGCCCAGGATGCGATTTGCTTTCTGGGCTGATAGCGCACACTGTTGGCTCATATTCAGTTTTTAATCTACTAGGACTCCCAAATCCTTCTCCGCAGAACTACTCTCAATCCCTTCATCCCCCAATCTGTGTTGCCTTGTTGAAGTTCATATGGTTTGCATAGGCCCACCTCTCCAGCCTGACAAGGTCCCTCTGGATGGCATCCCTTCCCTCCAGTGTGTTGACTGCACCACACAACTTGGTGTTGGCAAACTTGCTGAGGCTGTGCTCATTCTCACTGTCTGTGTCCATCCATCAAATCCATGTCTCTCTGACTTAGAGACAAGGATGTTGTGCGGGACGGTGTCAAATGTTTTGCACAAGTCCAGGTAGATGATGACAGTTGCTCTTCCCTTATCCACCAACACTATAACCCCATTCAGGCACAATTTGCCCTTAGTGAAGCCATGTTGGCTGTCACCAGTCACCTCCTTATTTCCGTGTGCCCTAGCATAGTTTCCATGAGGATCTGCTCTGTGATCTTGCTGGGCACAGAGGTGAGACTGACTGGCCTGTAGTTTCCCGGGTCTTCCTTTTTTCCATTTTTGAAAATGGGGGTGACATTTCCCCTTTTCCAGTCAGTGAGAACTTCACCAGACTGCCATGACTTCTCAAATATGATGGGTAGTGGCTTAGCCAATTCATCTGCTAGTTCCCTCAGGACCTGTGCATGCATCTCATCAGGTCCCATGGACTTGTGCACTTTCAGGTTCCTTAGATGGTCTCAAACCTGATCTTCTCCTACAGTGGGTGGTTCTTCATTTTCCCAGTTCCTGCCTTTGCCTTCTGCAACTTGGGTGGTGCGGCTGGAGCACTTGCCAGTGAAGGCTGAGCCAAAAAAGTTGTTGAGTACCTCAGCCTTCTCCATATCCCCAGTACCCAGGTCTCCCGTTTCCTTCCAGAAAAGGCTCACATTTTCTCTAGTCTTCTTTTTATGACCACGTACCTATAGAAGCTTTTCTTGTATTTTTTCACCGTATTTTCAGAAGTCTTCTCAGTTCCATTGAGCTTGATATTATTTGATTGCTGGTAGAAAAGAAAGTATGAGTGTATTTGTAACTTTGAAAAGTCAGGAAAGTGTCCATCTGCTTTCTTCAGCCTGCAGCTAGAAAAAAGTATCAGGAGACTTGCTTCAACCACTGCTGTTGGAAAATACGTCTTTTGTCATAAAAAATAACAGGACACAGAACCAGCATCCTTACAGCAGCTTTGACTGTTCTGTTTTTGTTTTGCTCCCTGCCCCAACCCCACCACCTTTCCAGCTATTGTTGTTTTTTCGCTTTTTTTTTTTTCCCCCCGATGGATGGCAATGTTATTTTGTTAGCTGAAAGCTCATTTTTGCCATTTATGAGCTCAATGGTAATTTTGTTAGCTTGGAAAAATAAATCAGAATTAATTTATCATCATTTATCTACAGGTAAGAGACAGATATGTATGTTGTGTGTGTATGTTCCTGTAGATCTAGAGTGCAATCTAACCATGAGGAAAGACAATGTAGCAACAATTTATTTATGGATCTTTAATATTGATTGATTTCCCAATGTAGATTAGTGATTATTTATTAGTTCAGTATACTCTGAATGAAATTATTCACTTCCAATTCTCAAAGCCATTGTTGTTTTTTTTTTTTTTTATTTAGAAGATGATGACAATGAAACCTCAGTGAATGTGGGACCACAATTTTGTATGTTCAGCGTGTGCCTTTAAGAGGCAGCATCTAAAGTTGTATAATAACCTCTTACTTAGAAATTCTGTTTCGTGAAGGATTTTATGATTTCAACATCTTTATTTGCTTCAGTAAAAAATGTCTAGTTTACCAACAGGAAAAATCAAGAATAATATTCTTTATGCTAGAAAATTTTAGCTTGAAAAAGTCAAAACATTTGATTTCACCTTTATTTTGCTTTTTATTATTATATATACAGTTGTTGCAATTTCAGTTTTAATTGAGAGATAGGATATTTCAACATTGTCAGCTCCTTAACTTCATCCTCACACCTTCTCCAGAAAATGGGGGAAGGAGTGTTCTTTCGTTTCCAAAGAAATGTCGTTCCCAGTATGAAATATTTTTTTAATTTTTTATCAGATTTACTTCTGAGTTACAGAAGCCCATAACAGATTTTTGTGCGGACTAAGATTGGTGATCATGCATTTGCTGAAATATAATGACTCATTTTCAGGAACAGATAAAACCATTATACTGCCTGGAACACTTTTAATGCTGTCTGGCTTTTACTTTTCAATTTCAGCATACATTATTTAATACTTTTCATATCTTAAGGTCTATATACCTTCTCTGCTTTTTGCAACAGCAAAAAACTAATAGTATGGGAAGCACAAAAATTACCATGGAAATTATAGTTAAGGAGAACTCATGATACCTAATATTTATTCCATTAATTGTCATTTGTTCAGAAAATGCCTCAAAACCATCCTAAAAGCTGTGCTCCAAAATGCATACATTCACCAGGATGCGGTTGGGTAAATAATATAAAACACAGAGACCAGAGTAGTGTAGGATTCTACTATTCAATACAGTCTGTACCGTGGTAGTTCAGGCAGACATCCTGTGGGACAGAGGTAGGTCTTTTAGCCTGAAACAAGGGCCCACTTCTGTCATCATGAAGTAATCAATTTACTAATCTATTATATAAAAGCTATTTTTATTGTTATTAAACCTAGCGTCACTAATACTCCCTTACTAATTCTGTGAGGTGCTGACTCCCGATGGTTTGTATTTGGCTTCTTTAAGAAGACCTTCCAAAGTGGCCTTCAGAAAGTTAGAAGTAGATAGCATTTATTTAAAATACTCAAACTGTTTGAAGTTGAAAGTCAGTATTAAGCTGTATGGGCTGTTGCAAAACCTTACATATCTTGACGTTTTATTAGCACCTTCAAAGATCCTAAGGAAATAGGCAGCAGCTTCAATAGGACTTTATCCATCATAAATTTATACAGCATTCTATCATGTCCATAACCACACTGAATTTTATTTGAAGTGACAACAACCCTGCCACCACACGACTGTGTGGTATTTCTGGAGCAGGCTCTCTGCTCTGTTGTTAGTTTTGGATTGATGGCAGATAACATTGAAAGTGATGTAAAGTTGGAAAACTGAAGTTTGTGTTTAGTTAAGGTTAAATGATGTATTTTTTAACCCATCGTGCTTTAAATTTAGTCAATTTCTACTTTCTCATGTTCTGCTTGACACTAGGTATCATCATCTAGGTATTATTTTAGATTGTCCTTTAAATTGCATTTGAGTAAATTTTATCTGCATAGACCAGAAGGTCGCACTATTGTGTGAGCTACTGTTGGCTTGTCTTTTGGCTACATTTTGCACAAGCTCCAATGTTGTGACATCTCTCTTTGCTATGAGGCCTTGGGTTGTGGGACAGGGTGGAAGCATATGATCTTTGGCTTACAACTCCTATGCCAACAGTGAGAGAGGGTAAGCTTATTTGACTGCGTCTGTAAAGATTTTTTTTGTAAAATGGACTAGTTACTGATTGTAAGATCTTTTTTTAGTAGTTCAATATTAATTTGTTGGGCTCCATTCACTTCTCTATTAAGCTGCTAAACTAATCCTGAAACACAGTCACTAAAGATTGATATTTTGTAATTAATAAAATGGAAGCTGTTCATGAAGATAGCAACATGAAAGCTTTGGGGAAAATACGTTGTCCTGATTTCTCCACAGTAAGCAATTTGGACATTTAATATACAGGGCCAAATTTTGTCACATGTATTACTTGAGTTGTGAACTTCATCATTCATCAGTTTTCCAATAAATGGAATAAAGTCCATGTGTTTTGATCTTGTGGAGGAGCAAGTGAAATGGATATGAATAAACTGAACATAGTCATCAGTATTTTTGTAGAAGTAAATAAAAAAGTTACATTAGCTCGTTAAGAGACACTGGAAAGAATCATAGAATCATATAATAGTTTGGTTTGGAAGGGGCCTTTAAAGGTCAAAAGTCCAACCCCTCTGCAATGAGCATAGACGTCTTCAGGCAGATCAGGTTGCTCAGAGCCGCGTCCAACCTGACCTTGAAGGTTTCCAGGGACGAAACTTCTACTACCTCTCTGCGCAGGCTCATCGTAAAAAATGTCTTCCTTATATCTAGCCTAAATCTACTCTCTTTTAGTTTAAAACCATTACTCCTTGTCCTCTCACAGCAGGCCCTGCTAAAAAGATTGCCCTGATCTTTCTTATAGGCCCCCTTCATTTTTGCAGCCCTCCTCTGGACTCGCTCCAACAGGTCCATGTCTTTCCTGTGCTCTGCGTCCCAGAGCTGGACACAGCACTCCAGGTGGGGTCTCACCAGAGCAGAGTAGAGGGGCAGAATCAACTTCCTGCTGGCCACACTTCTTTTGAGGCAGCCCAGGATACCGTTGACTTTCTGGGCTGCAAGTGCGCATTGCTGGGTCATGTCCAACTTTTCATCCACCAGTACCCCCAAGTCCTTCTTGACAGGGCTGCTCTCAATCCACTCATCCCCCAGCCTGTATTGATACTGGGTGTGGCCTCAACCCAAGTGCAGGATCTTGCACTTGGTCTCGTTGAACCTCATGAGGTTCACATGGGCCCAGTTCTCAAGCTTGTCCGTGTCCCCCTGGATAGCATCCTATCCCTCAGGCCTGCCAACCACATCACTCAGCTTGGCGTCATCTGAAACTTGATCCCACTGTCTCTGACATTGGTGAAGATGTTAAACAGCACTGGTCCCAGTACGGACCCCTGAGTGATATCACTTGTCACTGATCTCCATTTGGACTTTGAGCCATTGACCACTACCCTCTGGATGCGACCATCCAACCGATTCCTCACCAACCAAACAGTCCACCTATCAAATCCATCTCTCTTCAGTTTAGAGAGAAGGATGTTGTGGGAGGTTGTCTCAAAGGCCTTACAGAAGTCCAGATAGATGACATCCATAGCTCTTCCCTTGTCCACTGATGTAGTCACTCCATCATAGAAGGTCACTAGGTTGGTCAGGCAGGGCTTGCCCTTGGTGAAGCCATGCTGGCTGTCCTGAATCACCTCCCTGTCCTCCATGTGGCTTAGCATAGCTTCTAGGAGGATCTATTGCGTGATCTTCCCGGGCACAGAGGGGAGGCTGACAGGTCGGTACATCCCAGGGTCCTTCTGGCAATCATATTATGTAGTTTTAGTATTGCCTGATTCAAATTGTTAAACAAAATCTAAGCCCCCAAATGATGATATTCTAGTCTAACAATGGATTTAAATACAGTATCACAAGACTGCAAGATGAAAAAAAGCTAATATCATAAGCCGTACAGTTAATATGCAAGAGCAACCAACAAAGACTTGCTTCAGTTTTCATATTATAATGGATAATGCAATCTATGCCCTTGTCTCGGCTAAGTAGGACAAAGAACTTCACATCTTATACAATCCATTGACAAGTTCTTAAGACATCTTGCATCAAATGACATTCTATATTTGTTTGTTAATTGCACTATGGTGCTACCTGAAATACTTTATTTGATGTTGGAAGTCACATTGTTTCAGATGCAGCAGGAGTCTGCCCAGGGCTGTTGTCTGCTAGAGAGTCAAGCGGAGGGTATCCTATTGGCCTATGTAGTTCACCGTAAAGGAGTTTTTCTATACATCCAAACTTTTTCCCTCATATACTTATGATATATCTATTTATATACAATATTACAAGCTAGATTGAATGTGTCGGGTCTAATAGAAGTTAGTAATTACAGGCAAAACTAAATAAACCAAGCATAATTATAAAGCAGTACAGAACAATTAACAGAAAACATATCTCAGTGTACCAGCAGCTGAAATACATGCTTCCTGATAATTTTACTTGTAGAGTCAATGGAATGGCACAGATAAGGCTTACTGCCTCTCAGTGGAAATAAAGAAATTATGTACTAATTGTATGCACATTTTTAATAAGGAATAAGAAACAAAAGGTCAGGTTCCGGCAACAACTTTGAAGGAGCAGCGCCAGTAATTTACTTTGTGTCAGTTATTTTTTTTCCACCAATATTCTGCTCCACTACTGTGTCAGAAAAATCTAGCCCTCTGTTTTTCTAGACTAACAACAAAAGAAACATAAGGAATATGACTGCTACTTTCACTTACTTTCAAGCCAGGAACTACTGTGGTTTTCTAAGAAAAGAGAAGAAAATGGAAAAGTAGGTATCATTCTGTAGGCAAAAAGTTTTGTTAGATTAGCTGTCTAACACATGTCTAATTTATGTCACACTAGAATTTACAAAATTAAGCTGCTGTTATTTTTTGGTAACTATTCAAATAGTATAGGTTCCATTTAGAATGCACAAATACATAAATTTTATCTGAATTTTGCTGAATGCTCTCACTTTTTTGTAGTGTATGCACTGAGTTTGCTTTTATTAATTAATATTTCAAATCACATTTGAACTTATACTATTGGTGTTTATTTTGTAGTAGCTACTTGAAAAGTTTTTTAACAACAAATATGTGACTCTAACATGTACATTATTCTGTTCTGAGAAAGGAAACATGTTTTTATGATTTTGAAAGTAGCCGTAGGTAACTTTCTAAACAATACTGAGGTTATCATTAAAATAGATGAGGAATGTGCTTGTAAGTATTGTGGGAAAAAGCTGTGCAGAATGTAGAGAATGCCTTTTGGGGTGTCCATCTGCTTTCTTCTGCCTAAGACAAGCCAAAACTCCTCTTCCAGCCATAGTTATGGCATTCACAGTGCCTTAGTAGCAGCAGCGTATATTTCCAAGTTACAGAGCTGTAAATTGTTTTTCATCCCTGCCATTTTATTGTTATATTGTAGTCTGTTATTACTTCAGATACATTTTATTAGAAACTCTCTTTTCATGTGGAATAATTCATGGGTTCTTTATTGCTTCCTCCAGTAAATGTAGCTGATTCTAGAAATGTTAATTTCCTCATCTATAAATGATTCCAGAAATGCTGGTTTCCTTATTTAATGCCTGACTGTGCTTGGTTACACTACAGTGCAAATTTGGAGTCACCGAGATAGACGACTAGTAGATGAAATGGGACTGTTATCTGAACAGTCTCGTTACAGTGTAAGCATATCTGCTTGCCTAATGATTCTGATACAGAGATTAGTCGATTTTTCTTCTAAATTAATATTAAGCAGTCAAAACTAATTTTACCTGTTCAGTATTTACTTGGCATTTTCAGAAGTTTATTGAGTAGAAACTGTTTGCTGGATTATTTCTGAAAACAAATACTCATCTGCTGGAAAGGAATGTGAAGCTGGTTTTCAAATTTCAGCTGATTGTGACTGAACAAATGGGTCACGTGCTCTTGTGTTCCCTGGCCAGAAAAAAATCAGTCATATTTCTGGTACAAGTATTCCCAGCTATAAATAACAATTCTGTTTTCTAGTTCTCTAGTACAAATTTAAATGCCCTGCTTTGGCAAATTATTCCTGCAATGAAAAGAGATGGTTATGAATAGATGTGAAATGGATTTGATGGAAAAGCAATGTGAATGTTCCCTGAAATTATTTGTCAGTATTCACCTGCTTATAGACATAATGTTCTTCCTGCAGCCATTCATTTGTACTTGTCTTTTTAATCCCTGTGACACCACATTAATGTAGTCATTTCACTAACCTTTTCAGAACCACTTCAGGTTTTGAAATTGTGAATTAAAAAAAAACCTGCTTCAAATATGCCTACTCTGACGCCTCCTTCCCAAGGCGCTCTTTGAGGAGGGTACTTAGAGGGATGCTATCATAATCTGTGCTTCTCTTGCTACAACACCGAACCCTGAAAGCGTACAGGCTGCAGTGCTGAGGAGGTTGTTGCAAGGATGTCATGAGGCAGTTGGGGGAAAACAAAGGCAATCTGTGCGTTGAAAAATACTGGCGCTACTGGGAGGCACCCAGGTTTTCAGGAACAGGATAATTTCCATCTTTTATTCTGTTTTGAGTCCATTTTTCTGACAGGTTTTCTTTTCTTTCTAATTTGTTTATGCAATTGGAAACCTGAGTCTCCACTCTGCTAAACTTCATGCTTCATTGCTGACTCATCATCCTGGCTCACCTTCCATCCTGCAAGTCTACTTTGGCTGTTTATTCTGCCTTATCTACATTTTGGATCCTGAATTCTATGGAGCAGGGACTGTTTTATTTTGCTGTCTGTAAAATACCAGCACAGTTATGTACTGGTGTTCAGCCGGGGTTTGCAGGGACTACCATAATATAATTAATAACTGCTATTAATAACTCGGTCTGCATTCCAATAGCTCACTCACTGAGATATCACTGTAACCTCCAAGGTTAATTGTTGTTACTATTTATTTTCTATTCCTCTTAGTGCCTAGATTCTCAAGCCAAGATCAAAGTTGTATGGCTGTATGGGATAAAATTAATCTGATGGAATGTAGATGTCTACTTCTGGAAAACCTTCAGCCTTCTAAAAAATTATCATAGTAAAATGATTGAAATTTTGCTGTTTGCCCCTTGTCAAAGTCAGTACCAGCTCATCTGCTAGTTTTTTTTTTTTTTTTTTAAGCACGACTTCTGTCTGCTTTTCTTAAGAACATTTGCTTTAATTTAGTTATTTCTGAAAGAAAACTAATGCAGTTGCTATTTGAAATGGAAAATGTGAGTAGTCTAATCACTGAGTGTTTAAGGTAAAGATACTCTCCTTCAAAGCAATTTTTCGTTGAGACTTTCATATTTATTTTTTTTTCCTGTGTTGCTAATAGCAATCCAGCATTTTGTTTAGCAAGTCTGACTCTTCTGATTATGAGTCACAGTGGACAACAGATGTTAGAAAGCAACTCTTGCTGAGTGCTCAGTACTCTATCTCCAATTTAGGCAAAAATATCTATTTGAATTGCAAGAAAGCCACAGGTTATACCACAGCACAGTAAAATTAAGCACACGAGTTAGTTCTGTTCAGCTTCAAGACACTGAAGCAAAAGCTGGGCGTGCATGTTAAGCATTGAGTTACGTAGATGTTGTGTTCAGGCTTGATCCTGCAAAAACTTGCGTTTTGTTGAGATAAGATCGTATAGCACTTTGCAGAAAAGAGCTAAATGTTAAAAGCATAGTGTAAATCATCAGCTTTTTTTCATACCAGTATGCTTTTTTGTGTTTGAAGATGTTAAACATGAAACCTGCAGAAATAATCTGCAGTAGAATTTAGCAAGTGCATGTTGCTTTGCATAAAGAGATCTTCAGTGTTGCTTAATTTTGATCTTATCTGTTCAGTGCACATTTAGATTTGGCCAATAGCAGTTAGAATTAAATCATTGTTTATCTTCTTTCAACATTGCTTCGGGGTTTATGAAGAACATAATACTGTAGTTACATATGCCTTAATGTTTTAGAAGACAAGCCATTAATGGCATACTTATGAAAGTGCATTTTAAACCTCAACCAATATTTTTAGAGGACAAGTAAAGAGATTTGTTTAATCTGCCCTATTTTTAAAGTGATATTGCCATGTGACATAGGGTATTACTGTTAGAGAACTACATAAACACATTAGAGTAATTAACCTTCCTGGAAAGAGGGAGCTTCTGAAACTTAAACATACTGTTCTAAAAAATAGTCACTGTTGAATTACCAACATCTGCTGGATAAAAACTAATGATCTCATTATAATTTCTTTTAAGAATATTGGACTGATTTAATTTCGAGGCAAGTGAATTCAACTAAAATTAAATCAATTGAGTCTCAAACCTTTTAGCAAAAGGAGAGCATTGTGTAGTTGTTTAAGTTGTGATATTGCATGTGTGACATTTCTTCTTTTTTTATTTAATATAATAATATAGCATGCACTGGCTTTTCTGACTCAAGAGTACCTTGACATGGAGTGGTTGACATTTTCAAATGGCTTCCTGGTCAAATTTTTTTTGACATAGAATCACAGAATAATCGAACGTATCATCATGCTGATGAGCAAGCTGAAGTCTTGTTCTAGTATTTTGACATACAATTGCAAAGTATTTAAAATTACTTGCTTGTCTTTACCTCTTAACTCTATCCCTTCATTCATTTCTCTTTCTTCTAAGACTGAAAATACTTAAAACTCTCTTGCTGCTTTTATAATTGTTCCAATGTCACCTTTCCCTAAATCGATTGATTTGAAACAATGTTGTTCTTGATACCCATCAAAAGAATAAATACTGTTCTGCATATGAGTCTATTTTATTTGTAGCATGACACTGTAAAAAGTATTTCAGTAATTAGATTGAAGCAGTTTCCTCTGATTTTTTGAGCCTGCTATATTTTACTGGAGAGGCACCAATCACTAAGAGTTTAAAGTATTCTCTCGCAGCATCCTCTTCAGTTCCTTAGGAAGTTGCTCAGTGGCTGCAAAGATTTTCGATCTTTAGTGTTTCATTAATATACATCTCTGTCAAGGCTAAGTAAACTTCTGATGAAAACTGAACTTGAAACTTGCTAATGTGACCACACTGCTGCTTATCTGTGTGCAAGTGCCACTCTTCTGTTAAAATTGTGCCTGTAAAAACTAGCTGAGTGGGAAGTAACCATCCTGTGAAAAGTGAAAAAAGAGCTCAACATGAAGTTGCGTATGATGGACAGATATGATTTTTCTCAAAATAAAAAATTATATATTAAATTCACGTTTATTAATTCAGTTTTGGAGGGTTGTTTGGTAATTTTCTTAAGATGAAGTATAATACCATGACATTATTTTAAGCTTGAGGAGCTGCTCTAGATTTTTAGAGATGAAATAGAATTTTGTGGACTACTGATAAGCCATAATGACCTTTTTTAAGTTGTCAGCACAGCAAGACAGCTAGGTACTTTTTGAAATGCATTAATATTAATTGCTAAAATTGCTAATACTTAGTGGAGATATCCTGGGGTTTTTTGGTCTTGGAAATGCCTGATAAAATGTGTCATCATGAGCCTGAAAGTTACCCAGAGTATACACAAGCACACTCCTTACCCCAGATTTAGGTGGAAAATAAGGATTCAAGAGGAGTTGATAAATGACAAATGGTAAGTCTTCCTCCCCAAATTCTATGGCTAGCGACTTTGTTCATATTTTATTTTACACATGCAAATAAATTCAAATAGGTGAATGAATATTTCAAACGTCCTTGCTCTGAATCTGTCAATTGAGTGACACCTTCAAATGCAAAATGACTGCAAGAATTGAACTGAAATTATTTCAGTTTTGGCTACATGACTTACAAATACAGTAATAACAAGCATAAGGAAGATGCTAAGCATGAGCTCATACGTTTCTCAGCAATGTGTTAAGGATGTCACAGTTAGACTTAAAGCACATTCTAGGTGGTGATTACAGCTGATTCTTTTTTGGCGATGAATTGATATTAGACTCAGGCTTGATAGGAAAATATTTAAGGATTTTGACCTAACATGTAGTACACTCTGTTCTGTCTACGTTACCATGGAGAAAATAAATGCAAAAAGTAAACATCACTTCAGGCATGTTTGGAAGTAATTTTGCCATCCTTTGCTCAAAAAGTATTTCCAGAACTTTTTATCTGAGTAAAGAGAGGACGTGTCTGGAGTTTTTCGTAAGTATAGGCAAGAACAATACTCTTCTACTTCCAGTTCAAGCTTAGAATTAAGACAAACTTTGTGCCCAGTCCAATTCAAGGTGTCACTGTAAACGTATGGCAAACCATTCCTCTCTGGCTGTCTGGCAGTTTGCCTATGAACATGATCTTGGAGATACACAGAGAGCTCCAGAGGGTCACTTGCCTGCTGGGTCTCCTAACAGCTGGTACATTCTGAATAGTTAACATGCAAGTGTTTTACAACTGTAAAAGTAAAGGATGCCAGGAATAAAGGATGTACTTCCTTGATGTGTTCATTGCAGTAAAGAAACCTGAAAACAATAAACTCTCAGTCATTCTGCTGAGCCTCTTGCTGCTCAAATTTTTCTCCCAACCCATGGCTGAGGACATCAGATGACAGTTATAGCTTCAAGATGATTGTTCTCTACAAAAGGGGTTAATTTAGCACAAATGTTTGCCCTGTTTTACTCTTGGCACTTGCTCCATCAGCTCATAGTAGTAAGTATTTGCTCTCCCAGTTTGTTGATCTTTGCTTCACTTCTCTCAAAAATTATCTTCCTTTTCAGTTACATCTATTCATAAGCTACGGTTTCACCTCTAATATTTTTAGTTTACAATGTTCATACAGTTCTGATCTTTCAACTGCTGAATCTGTTAATTTTGAAATGTGGTGTTCCTTTGTTGACAGAGTCTTTATGCACTGCAAGATATACTTAAACTTGACCCTGAGCTGTTTAATCTTGCCCTTTAGAAGACACAGGTTAGTGCAACAGTATCTAATTTTGCCCTGGTATTGCTAGGAAAAGTCTACATTGGGCACTGCCTACCTGGGAAGCAGCTCTGCAGAAATGGCCCTGAGGGACAGTGAGCTGTTCCTGGGGCTGACAGCAGTGAAAGCCAGCAGCATCCAGTGCTGTAGGAGCAGGGGCACAGCTAGGAGATGGAGAGAAGGAATCTTTCTCCTCTATTTGACACCTGTGAGAGTGAGTCTGCAGTGTTGGGTCCAATTTTGGGCTCTCCAGAATTAAACAGACATTGACATACTGAGAGCAAGAGCATAGGATGGCCATCAAGATGCTTGAGAGTGTGGAGCACAAGATATAAAACAAGCAGCTGAGAGACCTTGGCTTATTTAAGGCTTTTGGGGAACTTATTACTGCCTATAACTGCTTAACTTTAGGTGGTCTTTGGGAAGATGGAACTAGACCTTTCTCAGAGATGCCAAATAAGAGGAGGTTTAGTAGACATGAATTGCAATAACAAACTTTGATAACATATCATAGAATCACTTAGGTTGGAAAAGACCCTTAAGATCATCAAATCCAACCATAAACCATAAACCTTCCTGTAACTGCAAGCCCAATTACAGTGTCTTCCAGGGAGGGAAGGTACAGGACAAATGGTTATGCAAAGCATGATATCCTGGCAGCAAAACGAAGGAAATCTAGGTGCCCTGATCTCCTGTATCTGACTCCCAAGACAATAAAATACTGATATTACACTGTAGAGAGGCTTATAGCAAGAAGATCCACAACAGAATGGAGGTACTTCTCAGAAGCAACATGCTTGATATATCTGTTTTTTTTTTACCGTGAGCCCAGTGAAATACTGCAACAGGGGCCTAGGGAACTCATGGCATCTGTATCCCTGGAGGTATTCAGAGCTTCACTGGATGTGGACCTGAGCGACCTAATGGACGGTGACCTTTCTTTGAGAAATGAGTTGGACCAGGTAGCCTCTAGAGGTACCTTCCAGCTGATGTGATTTTATGAACTTTATTTTTCTAGGTTGTTTTTTATTTGTATGCCATTAGTATATTCCAACAGTTTCACCTATTTACTGTCTTAATATTAATTTAAATTTGTTCAGGCAAGATACTTGCTTATACATCTTTGTCCAATTTACAATTAAAAAATCTTTTGTGCTGTCAGACTGATAGCAATTTGTCTTCACTAATGTGACAGATGACATTACGGCAGATGTAATTTGGATTTCTTGTCCGTGCTTGCAAATTCATAAAGCAGTATTATTTGTTCCCTTTCTTACATCTTTTCATGTAAGATAAGCATAATTTTTTATGCTGCGTTGGTTGCCACAACTGTGTATGCAGTTGTGTGGTTTTGGGTAGATTTCAATTTTGGATTCCAGAGGCCTTTCTCTCTTATTCTTTTGGATTCTTTAAAATGTCTATTTATGCCAGAACACTGCCCACATATCATAAGCCTCCTCTCCCCTACTCCATCAAAAATATGCTGGACTTCTTCAGCTTTTAACCAATGCTAAACTCCTTTATGTTCCCATTCTTTTTACGTTCTCTTCTAAAGAGTGTATTGATCACATTTCATTTTTATGTTCACTACAGTGTATCTCAAATGTCTCCTGTACAGCTTCATATTGGCCGCTTCTTCCTGAGTTAACTTAAAATTATAAAGAGCATTACCATGCTCAGAAATGGATACTGAGAAATATTTTTCTGCATGTCTTACCTTGTGTTGGTGTCTGTTGCAGTTAGTTGTACTTTTAAAGACAAATGTTTACATTATTTTCTGAAGTTGGTGCTGAAGTTGCATACAGATCGAAATGTCTAACTGACCTGCTATCCATCACAGTATGTACTTCTGTGTAGGTCTCTTGAACTGCATGGACTCAGTTGTTTCTTTGTCATCACACAACAGATACAAAAAGGATAACTATACATTTTCTTAATATGTAGAAACAGGAGACAATGAAGAACAGTATATTCAAAGTATATTTAAATAGAACTGTAAAGGAAAGATTATGAAAACTGTTATTTTGATTTGCAATCTTCAACTCAAAACCAATCTTTTGTATACCAATTGAATAATCTGATATTGGGGTGTTAATATTCCAGCCTCACCTAGTCTGTCTAGTTGTACTTTATTTTCAATGTTTGTTGTGTTTTGGGTTTTTTTTCCCTACATTGTGTATAATTTTTCTGTCAGTATAAAATGAAATTATCTTTTCAAATCTCAGCATTTTTCATTAAATGTAATATTCTTGGTCATTGTTTCTGGCCAGACCAGACCTTACTAGTCCATGCTAAACCTCTTATTCAAGAATTAATCACTTTAACACAGCATTTAATAAATTTTCTTCAGACTTCCTGTTTCTGAGAGGATTATACCAGATTTGAGTTCATGTACCAGTTCATGTCTAGTGAATAACGGGGTTTTTTTGCATGTTCTTCCCATTTCTTTTGTTGTAGAAAGGTTGGGTTTAGTAGTCTGAAATAGCTTATACAGTCTAGTTCTGTAACTTTAGTTCTGTTACAGACTAGCATTCCCTGAAAGAAATGGCAGTTACAGCATTGTCAATGCCGTTTCAACGGGCTACAAAAAAACCCACAAAATACAACAAATGTCCATTAGCAAAAAAAAGTCTATATCACCTGAGTACATTTTTTCCAGATTTCAGGGTTTTATTTGAAGGTGTTAATATCACGACAGAAAACAAGATTGAAACTTGGATGAAAGTTACTAATAAGCAGCAGTGTGCATTTAAAGACAATTTTTTTTTTTCCCCTGACTATGATAAAAAAATTTATATGTATCAGATCTATGTTGCAATAAAGGCTGTACAACTATAAATAACTAGTTAGTATCAGATCTATGTTGCAATAAAGGCTGTACAACTATAAATAACTAGTTACTTGAGACCAGAGCATGTGTAGCAAAGAAAAGGGTATATGGTATATGATATGTCACTTTTGCACATTTCCAGTGTTTGGATACCTTCATTATGTTTCATTTTAAGATGTGGCAAAAGATAACTGTTGTAAAGTGGTACCTGTAAGATACCTCCACAACTGAAATTTAGCACTGGTATGCAGAACAATCAGTACACCCCTGAATTTGACTTTTTATACAAATAGGACTTTGTTACTGTGGTGATGCCACAACATTGCTTTTGACTAAAACCAGAACTGATTAGGCTGTGTTACATTACCCGTTCATATTTTACTACCATGGAGCAATGCATTTCTTGAATTTCAGCTACCACAAATCTTGATATTTAATGGGACAAGTTCTTTATTAAGGTTAGCTGCAGAAAAAGAGAAAGAAATCTATATCTTTCTTTGCACTTTAATTTGTGGTCGTTTAGCATATTTTGAACACATGATTTTCTAAATACTTTAATATTGCATCTTTGTTGTTTATTTCTGCTGTTCAAATAGATGTGCGATTGTCACCGTTATTGGCTGTTTGTCTACCCTCTGTCTCTCATTTCCCACCTTGTATTTCTCCACTGCATTACCTTAACCAAGTCATAGCAATTAAGAATTACCTTGTATTCATTGAGTGCATCTAAGTGCCCACCTACTCCACGTCCTTTCTATAGCAAGACCCTGTATATCAGAGAAAGTGACCCTCATTCCATCAGTGCCTCATTCCATCAGTGGCTCAGCATTTCTTAACTATGATGACACAGGGCTTTAAGAAAATAAAGATCAGCTGAATTTAGGTTTTCTACAGCAAAATACAGACCTGTTAAAGCTGTGTCATTAGCTGCTATACTGAGTTTGTTCTTTAAGACCATTTTCAACCACTTTAACTAAACAAGGTACAATTTAATCTTAATTATGATAGCAGCTATGAGGTACTGGTCCAGATGTAGTGAATTGGAGAATATAATAATGGAAAATTATCTGCAATCAAGACATTATTATTTTAATAATTGATTAATATGAATAATATGATTTTTAAAATCATTTTTGAGTGTTATTCCATTGTTATTCTTCACACAATAATATTTTGGGGACAAATAAGCACTAATTGTTTCAGAGACATTAAGTCTACTGCTTTCTCTCTGTTAACGTTCAGCTGTATTCTTTCATGTTTTTCATTGCATTTCACCATTTCAGAGTTTAAGTTTATATATTGCATGCTTTCATAAAAAGAATTCCCATTTTTTTTCAGTTAGAGAGTCACAGAATCACAGAATGGCAGGAGTTGGAAGGAACCTGTGGAGATCATCTAGTCTAAACCCCCTCTAAAGCAGGTTCACCTACAGCAGGTTGTACAGCACTGCATCCAGGCGGGGTTTGAGTATCTCCAGAGAAGGAGACTGCACAACTTCCCTGGACAGCCTGTTTTGGTGCTCTGTCAACCTCAATGTAAAGAAGTTTTCCCTCATGTTCAGGTGGAACTCCTTGTGCTCCAGTTTGTGCCCATTGCCCCTTGTCCTGTCACTGGGCACCACTGAAAAGAGCCTGGCCGCATCCTCTTGACACCCACCCTTTAGATAGTTGTAAGTGTCGATAAAGTTCCCTCTCAGTCTTCTCTTCTTAAGAGCCCCAGGTCTCTCAGCCTTTCCTCATAACAGAGATGCTCCGGTCCCCTCATCATCTTTGTGGCCCTCCGCTGGACTCTCTCCAGTATTTCCTCATCTCTCTTGAACTGGGGAGCACAGAACTGGACCCAGCACTCCAGATGTGGCCTCACCAGGGCAGAGCAGAGGGGGAGGAGAACCTCCCTCACCCTGCTGGCCACACTCTTCTTAATACACCCCAGGATGCCATTGGCCTTCTTGACCACAAGGGCACATTTCTGGCTCATGGCTAACTTGCTGTCCGCCAGGATTGCACCAGGCTCCCTCTGCAGAGCTGCTCTTCAGCAGGTTGACCCCTAACCTGTACTGATGTATTTTAAATGAAACATATTTAGAAATCTGCAATAACACTTCCAGTTGACATTTGAAGGAAATATTTAAATATCAAGGCATTGCAATTTTAAGATGGGGCTGCAATTAGAGAATCAGCTTTTCATGCTTGTAATAAATGCTTGCGTATACTATGATCACTAAAAACTGTTCAGTATTTTCTTCCCTAATAAGAGTGTTTCCAGAGTCTGAAAACTTTATTTCGTAAAAAACACATACATATATAGAAGAACTGTAGTGAGAAATCGAGAATTATGATGGTCTCGGTGCTCATGAAGAAAAGATAATTAAGCTTGGAGAAGGATTTTAGGGCTGCTCTCTGATTTTGATGTTGCTACAAGTAACTGAATCCGATAAAACGTGACCAGAATTTTGTATTTGCTCCTGGAAAGAACACCTGTGTTCTCAACCAGTGAGCTTCAACTGTTGAGTATCAGGATGAGATAGCACTTTTCCTAAAATCCATGATGTTAACATGGGTGCCCAGCCTCACTTAGGTACAGAAATTGTATGATTGGTTGAGAACTAGTACCAAATGAAGTACCAAATAGAAATATCTGCCTTTAGCAGGGTTTCTCAGAACTATGAAATTCCTCTTCCCTCGTCTGCTGTTGTAGGAAAGAAATAGCAGATGAAGTGGCAAGAAATCCACAATGGTTTTCCTTGGCTCCTGTGAGTAGTTGCTTCAGATATTTCTAATTCAGGATACTTTCCACCCAGTTATTTCCCTCTGTCTTTGAGGGCTATTAGAGATAGAGCTTCGTCCATGAAAATCCAGCTGGTACAGCTTAGGAATTTATTTGTGTGAGCTCAAAATGTCCTTTGAATTTTCAGGTATGTTCCCAGGTGGGCTTTTGTAGAGTGTATAACGGCCATGGATCTATATGTCCTTTCAGTTTTTCTTGCTTATTCAGCTTGAATGAACGGTCAATGAATTAGGGGCACATTTTGCCCTTTGCTCCTCTTGTAACTTGCTTTTCACTTTTTCTACACATCACAGACTCTTTTCTTCAGCATAAAACATTGCTTAAGGAAAGGAAGGCTACTGTGTTTGTGATCCAATGCCTGAAGCAGTGGGCTGTATTATCACACCGACATTAGGATGCCAAAGCATAGTTTCACAATCTTAGTAATGCCTGTATATCTTAGTAACATGTGGGAATCAACATTTCAATCTCAAATGCTTATCTTAAAATAGTAATATATGTATTGATACATTTTAAAAAATGTAACTAATTAAAGGTTTGCATTAATACTTATTGCTGATGAACTTTACTAGACTATGTTCTTTACCTGATCTCTCAAAATGAAATAACCAAGATAATTTATTCCATAAAGAAAATAGCCACATACAGTACAGAACATATTAAACATTTTACTTATTTTTCTTATGATCTTATGACGTCTAAATTTGCATTCCAGGTAAAATTGCATGTAAAATGTCTCCTAACTGCAATGCATATTGAAGTTAACAAAAGCTAAACAGTTGATTTTAATGGATCCAGAAGCAAACTGTATTGTTGACTGAAGGTTAATAAGAGCAGAGAACTGTTGGTTAGTCTGATAGTAGAGCTCCTGCTGCTTCCTTTTTACTTAACATTTTCTGTCTATGTCAGATATAGAATAAACAAGTTTGAGAAATTAGAATAATTATGGTATGGAATGATCCCTCCTCCGTATCTGAAACCACAGAGGAGAGATAGGACATGAATCAGGCTAGTGGACTGAATGGCATATTCTGAAGAAAAATGAATGTAAATTAGAAAGCAAGCTATACTTTTATACAGTAACAATTAGCAGATAATTTGTGTCCAAAATCTGAGTACCATAAAAAGCAAGTGCTTGTATTGTGAATGTAAAAAGTTGAAAGAAGTTATATTTTCATTAATATTGTATTTTAACACTGAGTGCTGTTGGCTTGAAATTTCCTAATGAATGTAGCGAAAGGATTTTAGTACTCTCCTAGAATTCAGGATGGAAGTTGTTTCCTTCAAAATAAGGATGGGACTCACTATGTTGTTGTAAATTGAGGCCAGAGTAGACTGTGGTGCCTATACTTTTGAGCAATAGCTTAGTGGTTAGAGATCTCACCTAGAATCAAGAAGATGTAACTTAAGGTCTGCAGAGGTTCATGCTGATGACTATCGCTTCTCCAAACAGTGTTCTCCTGGTCTATTGATGACTGGGGAATGAAGTACAGAGGGCTATCAGTTCTGCTGACTGCTTAATATGATTTCTTTTTTGTTAGGTGGATAGCTTTTTGAATTCAAATCTGAAAATAATGACCATCACAATTTCTGTGCCTGTCACTTTCTGCTTAATAGTATGGGGAAACTGTAGGTTTTATTTACAAAAAAATTATTAAGTTATCTAAGACTACACCTGGATTTTTATATCATCCTTGCTACCAAAATATTTAAAAGC
Organism: Leptosomus discolor; assembly: GCF_034619465.1. Taxonomy (NCBI): domain Eukaryota; kingdom Metazoa; phylum Chordata; class Aves; order Leptosomiformes; family Leptosomidae; genus Leptosomus; species Leptosomus discolor. The sequence continues at coordinate 76,296,407 of NC_141419.1, forward strand.
TGTGTCTTCATATACATAGGTGGGGTTGATTTGAGTTGGTCTTCTTTTTTCTCAAGCATCAATTAATCCTTTCCGCAACTGTTTTTCCTTTAAATAAGATAATTCACGCTATAAGTTTTCATTTTGTGAACACTTATGTCAGGAGTGAGTATATGTCAAAATGCCATGAAATTTCTTCTCCATCCTCTCATGAGTATCACTTTTGCAGTTGGAGCTGATCCAGAATGGCAAAGCACTAAAATTCCATGTTTTCTTGCTGCTTGTACACTGTTTTCTGGCCATGAGTAACAGCAATGTATTGTGCTATTGAAATCCTCAGAGGTGCTGTAAAATTCATCATTTGATTGCTCAGTTCTTTGGTTAGGCAGCATAAGAAGGTATGTATTTAGGATATTAGAGTACTTAAAACCCTCTAGATGCAGTATATGAAGGCTATTTGAAATGAAGGATAAAACTGGTAAGCAAAATGATTCTGAACCGTAGGCAAAGCTATTAGGAAATAATTAGCAAACAGCAGAATAACCGTAGAGTGCCTTTTTATCTCTGCTTTGGTATTTGCACAGGATCTAACATTTTTGCTAATTAGCAGATCAAATATCTTTGTAAAATAGAGGTGTCTCTAGTCAGGATAATACCTTTCACCGGCTTCTGTCCCCATATTGCCACAAAATACCTCAAGCCCATTGGTAATTACTTACTTCTTTCTGATATACAGTATTAATTTAAGCTCTTCTTATAAAAAGCTTTAAAAAGCATCCTCTTTTGAAAATACATCATAAATAAATAAGATGGGATTGAAAGAGTAGCTGATCCTTGCTGATCCGATACAGATGCTGAAATACGTGAAAGTAGAGCTGACTTAAAACACTATTTGTTATAAAACATGAACTAATTTGTCAATTGCATCCTTGCCAGGCTGCCCTCTGTAATCTTTCTCCCACTTTTTGTCTTTTGCTTATCACTCTTAGAGGTTCCTTGGCACAAATATTCACAGGGTCTGCTCAAAATAATACTTTGTCATTGGTATTAATCTTTCTCAGGTTGGTTTGTTGCAATATAGTTGTTTCTCTGCTTCTCAGGCTTCTGAACTGCCACCCTTTTCTCTGTACAGAGGCAGCTTCTCCCCAGGAACCTGTAAGGCCTTGTCCCCAGCAGTCCTTTCTTATGCTGTTCCCTCTGGCTGATGCAATATATGTCCATCATATAAAAGAGCATGCAAATACAGTTTATTTGGTCAGTATTTCAGCCATATGCCAACACCTGGTTCTTTATAGTTTAAATGCTACTTTTTTTTCTGCTAGTAAAGCCTTCTTTTAAATTGGAACATTCTGTAGTTATAGCTTCAATTTTTTTTCAGCTCTCAAAGGTGCCATAAAAAACTTAAAAATTCTGGAACTACAAAATGTCTTCGAGTATCGGGAATCTTTTCTGCCCCCCAGCTTGATGCCTGATTACTGTTTTATAGCAGTCCATTAAAAAAAGCTTAACTTCTGATGTTAGACAGCTTTACATGCTGGGTGATCTTACAGGTTTGACCTCATCAGTTCCAATTTTTAAATGTGTTCAAAATTATTTGTTTTCATATATTAATATTTGCAATGGTGAGAAAAGAACTGTTTTTTAAATATAATGTAATTTCTCAGGTAATTTGACAGACTATGCATATGCACGTGCGTGGCATAGAAGAGGTAACACTTGGAGAGTTTTACCTAATTACTTGCCTGACTGAGAGTTTTGTTTCATTGTTGATCAGGTTTTCTATCTGGATTATAACATGCTGCTTAAAATGGAATGCAATAAATATATTTTGTGTTTAGAAACAAATGTCTTAACAAACCAGGATAATTTTTCCCCCTTCTCCCCTCCTTGTGCAAAACCATTTCAACGTGACAAGAAAGTGTTCTAGGATATTACTTTTTTACCTATACTGCTTATCTAAATGTGGTAGAATTGAGATAAGATTGCAATAGATCGTAACTCCTCTAGACTTGTTCCAGTAAGTTGTTTTTATATACTGCCTTCTGCTAAAGAGTAAACTTGAAGATGAGTGCTATTGCATATACCATTAAAGTTTCAATCACTGGATCTGAAAGAGTGAAAGAGAAGAGGACAGAAGTGATAACTTACTGAGCCCAGAACAGAAATCATTCCTCTCAGGAAGTCCCCACTGGTGCCTCAGTTATAATAGAAAACTTGTTCAAAATCACAAGAATTAAAATATTTAATTATTTGTGTACATTGTACAAAGTATTGTATTGAAACATAGTTCTACCAGACGACTGAGAAGAGTTTGCAGGTGCAATGACACAAAATCCCCTGCATCTTTCAGGTCTTTGAAAAAATTCTACAGTTCTTCAATATTCTTAAAGCAAAACTATTTTTTTTTGGTGGTTTTGGTTTGTTTTTTTTTTTACTATGACAGGATGGGTTCTTGTGTGACTACTTTATAATTCAAAACTCTTTCAATGCCAAAGATGCAAATCTGGAAGACAACTGAGGAAATTTTAACAAGCAGTCTAGCTTTAATGAAATTCAGCTTTGTATGAAAACCCTCATGGAAAAAAATACATCACATCCCCAGCTTGCGTTTAGGCTGACCCTCAAATATATTTGGAAAATGAGACTCCACAACTAGGAGAGATAGTCTGATAGCATATAAGCTACTTGTGTGATAGGATCGTCTCTAAAATAAGAAAGTTGCTTGATACGGTATTTCCACCTGCACTGGGAACTCCACTAGCTATATTCAGCTGCCTTTTGGTATGCTGTTTCCTTCCCTTGTGTTTTCAGTAGTGACTACAAGCGACAAGCTGGACTACTCCTTGATCAGTGTCTGGGCCAGGGGGGAAAGCATATTGACAGAAAAATTACTCAAGGCTGTATTGTAGAAGGTGTTTAACAGTTTCTTTTACATAGGAGAAAAAACAAAAGTAGTTATATAGCTAGTCCCCACAAATCCATACAACTTTCTCCATTGCCATTTATTTTCCAAGACAGCTAATGGCAGTTTAAGTGAACTTGCCACCTGTCCCATGTTTATTAAATACCAGATCATCCTTTATTTCTTTTCTTGTGTTTCTTGCCCCAGAATATCATGTCCCACATGTCTTATTTTAAAAGCAGGCTGGCTTTTGTACCCTGAGTACTTTCCAGGATTTTGAGAATGCACGTTAATTTTCCTTATTCTTTGTGCAGCATACCAGGCGTATATCAATTTTATGAGAACTAAAGAACAAACATTTTTGATTCATTTTTAAATTGTCACTCAGTCTTGCAGACTGTAATTTTATGACACATACAAAGCATATCACTATAATTTGATTAGAAATTGCTACATTTTCTTTTAATTTAAAATATTTATTAGTCTTTGTGTAAATTGCAGTGACTGTTTTACATTTGGGCTCTTTTGTCCAGTGGTTGTGGATATATACATACACATGCATGTAAAGAAAAAATAACATTTTCTAGTAACAACTGTTTATTTGAAACGCATTCTGTTTAAAAATCTCTACTTTATGAAGGCTTCATAGTTGGGTTAATGAATTCTTGAACATTTCTTACCCTGTATTTACAGAATGTAATTAACTACCTAAAGTTCAAGCACTGTGACTCACTTGGCATGCTTATTATTTATTTTTTTTAGTATGAGATAGTTACAGTCTAAACTAAAGAATGATGCCATTTTATTCCTCACTTGACTGCCCATGTTACATTTCCCACCTCAGTTTCAAGTTTGTGTTCCTGTTGTGAAATTTTAGTCCTGCTGGAGTCAGTGGGTATTCTGCTAATGACTTTGATGAAGCCATGATATAACCTCTTTTCTCCTGGACAAATATTCAGCCCCCTTAAGCCCTCAAAGCTATAAAATGACCTAGTATGAATTATTTTTTATGTTCCTTTACACATGCCAACATAAATCCAATTTCTAAACATGCAACTTTATAACTAAGCATTAATTGAAAAACATTTCTCAACTGATATACGCATTTTCATTTTAAGCAATACTTATTGAAGTGACTTGAACAGTCAATGCTTGGATAAAATGCTAGTTTGATGTAAAACACTGTAGTCTCGCAGTTCTATTAATGAGTTTTTACAAAAATGGTATTCACACTCCTTCCTAATGCCAAATATTTGTTTGGATTTATTTTGCGATAGCTGTCAAAATTAGATTAATACAAAGAAGTTTTGATAGGGGAATATTTTGTATAGTTAGGACTGCCAGATTTAAGGTCCTGATCCTGCCAGACTGAGACATGTACAGCTTGAGTATGCATTTGGCTTCTTTTGGGTCCAACTTTTTTATTTATAATAGAGAAAATAAGAGCAGCAGCTTAGTGCTGAAGATGTGAAATTGACCAAAACTCTTCCACAAATGAAACCTATGTTCCCTAGTGGATTTAGTGGAGCTTAATATGTAAGCAAACTTACCATTTAGTACTAGCAACTAAACATGAAGAATAAAATCACAGGTCCATAGATGTTGCTAGTGACTTTGGTAATGATTTCAGTGAGGCCAGAATATAATTCAAGATTAAAAATGCAAATGAAACAAGCACCATTTGACAACATAACTTTTCAGATTAAAACTTGCTCAATCAAGGAAAGTTTATAATCTAAATTTCTCAGAAGCTCAGAGATAAGAAATCAGGATACAAAAGATGCTGAAGTAGCTAAAATATTTTCCCACTGAGAAACACCACTACCACCCTCCATATCTGCCCATTTTATTCCTGCATGAATCATCTATGGTCACTAGCTTTCTTCCCTAGAAGGCAGAAAAGTGAAAGAGGCATCTTGCAAATCGTATCAGAAGAGGGGAAGTGAAAACAGCACTTTCTCCTGCTATGCATTGGAAAAGCAGTGGCGTGGTGTCATGGAGCTTCTTGTCATTCTCCTTCTTTCATTGTTTACTTATCTAAAGATAAATCATGCAAGAATTAGAAATTATGCACTGGAAGAAAGAAGATGGAATAATCCGTGTCAGTTAAACACAAATCCTTATTTTAGGCTCCCTAAAAAGACTACCTTTTGGAGTTGACGGATTTTTTTGACCCAGCTGACCAATTTAAATTAAGTTTAAGTTAGCATTCGAGTTGCTCAAGCTTTAAGGTTGTCATATGTAGAATTTGTTCTGAGTGCAGTAGATAGGTGGCAATAAGATATTGATTTAGTGATTTACAGGAAGATAATTGAGAAGCATTTCCAAAAACTTAATTGATATAGAATTAATAACCTTTAAAGAGGATTTGTAGGAGTCAAGAATTACTAATGTGCCATTTTTATTACTTGAGTATTTTGGTGAGAATAAAATTACTTAATACTTTGATGATAAAAGCTGTTATGCAACAGAATTATATATCATTTCAATTATTGTTGGAATGCACTCCGATACAGATTCAAAATCTATTAGAAATTGCTGTAACTGTGCTGGTGAGATATCATAATAAGTATCTTTTGACTAAGAATTTGGGATTTTTCTTGTTTGTTTGTTTGTCTGTTTGTTTCATCTTTTTAATTTGCATCTTGTTTAATGTATTGATCCCTGACTATTGAATTCTGCTTTTTTGAATGCTGTATTTATCCTACCTCAAACAAACAAATTTCTTAGGGGTCTGAACTTTTTTGTGTTTTTCAAATATGAACACTTTGAGACCAGGAATTTCTTGACCACTTCTTTAGTCCAGACTCAACCACCCTGTTTTCATCTTCAAAAACAATAAAAGGAGCTGTCAGTGTGGCCACTTCTATAAGAAGTTTGAAACATGTAAAGGCTGCCACTTAACCACTTTGTGGTTAATTTGGATAACTTTGAAATGAACCTAGTACTGGTGTAGGACAGAGAAGTTAGCCAAATGAGACTGTCACTGACAGAAGTTGAAAACTGAGGATGAAAGAAATCTGTGCCAAAACTGAACAAAAGAAATTGAAAAGAAGAAAGGGGTGGTAAGGGCAACAGAAGATTGTGTCTCAGGGGTCTGGTCTATGTTAGCAACTCATGTTTCTGAGATTGTGAACATGGGTATCAAAGACAACTTTTTCAGTGTTTTGTATTACTGTTGATGACTTTTGTCATCATAACAGTAGCATGTAGCTGAGCCAGTCCAAGAAATATGCCACTGGTTGACAAATAGTGAGGAAGAATGACTAGGACCATCTGACTTTGCAGTCTGGAAATTAAAAGAGATAGAGGATAGAGACTAAAATGTTTCTGTACACTCAGCAGCAGCTTAAACATTGCTGAAAACGCTACTCAAAAAAGAAAAATGCAGACAACTGTCTGTTAAGTAGATTTTCTGACCTAAAGGATGTTTTGCCTGTCCATGCTACTCCCTGCTGATGTGAGATACTGTAGCCAACTTCTGTAGGAATGGATAAAGCACAAAGAGGAAAAGAATAGCTAAGAAGAAGTGAAGATTATAATTTTAGCCCAACGTATGTACAACAATGAAGAACAGAAGAGATGCAGTTGCTAAAACTGAAAAAAGCCCCAAAAGTTTTTGCTGACACAGGGGCCAAAAATGTGGTTTTATGTCTGGCTAAGCTGTGTGCTGATCTATACATTATACTTAAGCTTTTATAGACTTGGGATTCTAGGTCAGCCCATGTCTCCTGGAGAAAGTGAGCAACACAGAGCGTAAAACCATGGAAGATTAAAGGAAGATGAGAGTTTTAAACTTTAATTTCAGTCCAAAGCATCTGTTCACTGCAAGAGGATCTGACTACTTAAGAAGTCTGAAGTTTCTTTTTTTATGCTATAGAACAGGACAAACAGTTACTTCTGTGTGTGCAGTGCCAGGACAATTATGTAAACATCTCTTTTTCTCCACTTTGTTCACAGAAAGACAGACAGTAAGTCAAGGTCAGTTTAGAAAGAAAGTCACTGTTCCTTCAGTGTGGGATTACATATTTGAAACCACCATTTTTTCTGCACACATTGGTAACAGTTTGTCTGAATGTATTCTCAAAATGCTTGTATTTGTCAGTATATGGAAATACTGATGAATTTGTCAGTATATACTGACGAAAAAAGACTTTCCTCCTAAAATCAGTTAGGACTCTGAAATGGCAAATTAATTGAACTATACTTTATATAGATTGTGTATAAGAGAAATATGTTTGTTTGTAAATACTTGGGACCAAGTCAGCTACTTTAATGATAATGCCAAGGAAGTACATAGATCTATATATATGTGCTTTGTTCTTTCTGCTGACAGTTGTAGGCTGTTAAAATGCAAATCAATAGGAACAATGCTATTAGCATTAAATTCTGGTCTTGAAATGCAAGATTGTACATCAGAGTTATTAACAGAAGCATGTGACAAGATGGATGGTTTCTCCTTCTGCTTCTGGCTGGGTAGCACCATAGCAGTGAAAAAACCCACCTTGAACCTGTGTTCCTTTCATGAATTATTATGGTGTTTGTGGGGTAGAGAGAGTACTAAATGGGAATACAGATTTCCTGCCCTACCCCTAAATGTCTTCTGCCTTGAGGCTGGAGAAGGGAGAAAATGCTGTGGGCAGCATCCCTGTTCTCAAATCTGTCATGAATCCAAATAATCCATCAGGCATTGTGATTTGGAGACTCCTCTTCATGGTGCTGTTTTGAGTGGTCGCTAGGTGTATAGGTCGGGTGTGATACGTAAGACCTGGTTCATTACTCTTACTTGAGCTAGTAGACTTCTGCAGAAATATGAATGAGCTTGATGAGTGAGGGTTCAAGCAAAAAGAGAAGTTCTGTGAACAATTTAAGAGCAGATCCAGAGAGGAAAAGATAACTGGGTCATGACACAATAGACTTCTAGGGAAAATACCTGAAGTGATAGGTTGTCTTCTTGGTCAACTACTGTAATGCCTACAGCTTTAGTATCCATGGAAGACAAATATATTAAGAAGGCTGTGTAATTGTAACTGCAAGTATTTTGTGCACTTTGGAAAAACAGTAGTAAGGGAGTTAGCTGATTTTTTTGCTTGCTTACAAAAATAACAGTGTTCAGTGGAGTTCTTGGTACAAAATATTTAGAAGCTTCCTGATGCTCAGGACACAGCCATATGGAGAAGTAAACTGGAAAAGATCATTTACTGATACAGAATCTTTCATTACTTGTTTTGTGTCAGATATAATAGTCTGTTCATTTGCAGATATGAAATGGAAAATTAAATATTCCTCTTTCATTTCTTTAAGGTGGACATAAAAAGAAAATAAAACTTCATTTTCAAAGTCCTTATTTGTTCATTGTTGCTTCTGCTTAGCACTGTTATACATTCTTCATTGAGGGAAAGTGAGAAATAAAGAAAGCAACACCATATTTGAAAGTGTGCAGCACAGAAGAATGTGAGACAAAAAAGATTGGTAACAGAGTTCTATTTATAAACTGGTGTACAGAAGTAAAAATGCATTGAAAAAATTATTGCAGATAAGCAGGTCCTAAAGGAGACAGAACAGCTGGATACAATCATCCTGATTTTAGAAGCTGCAACAAAATTTTACAGCTGATTACCTTGCTTAAAACTGAGGACATTCGAGGCATTAATAACTGGTCTATATTTCTGTCTTTCTGTCTTCGATACTTGACATCAGGGGCTGAGTTTATAAATCCTTCTATAGTCCATGAAAGTATCTCATGGAAACCAATATGACTGCATGGCTCAACATTCAGAAGTATTGCCAGGAGTTCAAAATTCAGGAATTATATCCCTCAGAGATCATAGTATTTTCCTTGAGAAAAAATGGTTGTGTTTAGATTTTGAGACTCTGAGACTAGTATTTTTCAAGGTTTTCCTAATCTCTATAGAAACTGAGACACTAAAAATGAGACACTTCCAGGATATGGTGTTAGGATACGAGGGCAGGAAACATTAGACTCAAAATGACTTTGTGACTTCTTGCAATGCAAAGGTTCCTCGGGAGAAAGTCTGCAGAATCAGGCCCTTACCAAGCTCAATAAACTTCACTAGTCTTCTCTTGTTTTGAAAAGGAACACCACATACTGAAGAGCAGTAAATGGCTGAAGTAGCATGTTAGCATTAATAACATAATCAAATTTAAACCTTGAATTAAATAGAATTCTAAAAAAAAAAAATCGTTAAAACAAAGCCTATTGTGCTGAAAATCTAGGTTTCATAAAGTCCAGGATACTCTTGTACAATCCATTGCAGCTGTTGAATCTAAGTTGATAGTATTCCTTGAAGTCTCTCATAGGAAACACTAGCCATGCACAGCTGCAGTGTTTCTGTTGTCTGCAAGGTAAAGTAACAGATCTCAGATAGAAGAACAGGAATTGTGACACAGCCAGATATAATAGAGATGTCAGGTTTAATAATTTGACTTTGCAGGCTGAAAACGTGATAGATTTTGCGGGGGTTATTTATAGAATCCAGTCTCACTGATGCAGAGCTGGGAGAGTTTCGGACATATTTTCCTTGGCAAGCAAGTTTTCTTTTGCGTAGGAAGACTGCTAAGACTGTGAGCCTCAGGAGAGACTAATTAAATTGAGGGAGAAATGTCAAAGGGGAATTAAATTCGTAATGAATGTCTTCTTATTTGATTTGGTAATCGCTTTTTCTCTCTTGCAGTCTCTCTTCTAGCAACATCACCTGCTTTATGGTTTTTGCATGCCATCGCTTCAATAGTGTCAAATTTGGGGAAAAGCGTGGGGAAAAGACAAATTTAGCAAGTCTCTGCATTAAATATTGGCTACTTTATGATTTGTTTTCCATTTGAAATCTAAAATACAAACAGCTGTTAGCAAGCTTTTCAGAGTAAGCCTGAAGAGACTTTGTTACAGCTTAAATCTGTAGTGGCCTGTAATCGTCTTTGAGTTACTGAATGGTACCAAAAGAAAATAAAATTGTCAATAATGTACATTATGTCAGAGAATTATGCCATCAGAGCAAAAGAAGTCTCTTTTAGCATCAGACTTAATGTTTCCTCATTCGGAGAATAAAAATAAATGTTAATACTCTTTTAACAAAGAAGAGTTAGGAGGCCTAGTTACACTTTTAAGGAAAGAGGTTTCAGTTACTTGTTCTAACGGAAAATAAACAGTGATTTTTGAAGCCTTGTAGGAAAGACAGGTTTCATTACTACCTGTTCTTGATAGTTGAGGCTACAAAGCATTAAACTTGAACACCCTGACTAAATAAGTTCACCAAAGTCTAGATGTTTATTCTTACAAAGTCAATTGCAATTCCAGTTTGTGTACCAAGGATTATCATCTGTTGAACCGAGTAGGCAGGGTTGAGTTATTTTTCAAAACTGTGGTTGTGATGGCAGTTCATATACTGAGAGGAGCAGCAGCTTGTCTTTGTGATCTTAGTCAAATTTTCACTTGGATTTATCCAATCCACATCATATGGGTTGATGTTGGCTGCATTGAAATTCCACATTCTCTTAAGAGTCCAAACCACTAAAATTTTTTAGTAGAATTTTTGTTCCTGTAAAGCTGCTTTATACTATTCTCATCAAAATACCAAATTAAAAGCTATCAGAAAATAAATATCTTCTCTCTCAATCTTAGCAATAAAAAAGGAAGGCTCCATGCACAGGTGGGTGCTGCAGAGATTCATAATGCAGTAACCTAATAATCCCAAATTCAGCAGCTTGCTCCAAAGTAAATAGAATATATTAATTTGTAATTAGTTAGTGATGTTAATCTCTAATCAACAGATCAGGTTGACCAGAGAGGCAATGGTGTCTTCATCCTTGAAGATATTAAAAACCTGACTGGACACAGCTTTGAGCAACCTTCTGTAGGTGACCCTGCTTTCAGAAAGGGGTTGAACCAGGCAATCTCCAGAAGTGCCATCCCACCTCAGCAATTCTCCGATTAATACATGACCCAACAAAACCTTCTCAGAGTTTCTCAGAAGTCAGAATAACTGTCTAAACCCAGAAAGTCCTGTGTGAAAAAACAGGTCAAACCCAATACTGGACATTGTACTCAACAGTGAATTATGGAAGCTGAAAAACAGTCACTGGGCAGATTGCAGTGATTATAATTTATCTGTATTTTCCATAGGCAAATTAGATTATCAGAAGTTAGGCCTGTATGAGACTAGTCTTCCAAAACACTCTGTCACTATACTAAGCAGGACTGTGCATTTAAGTTAGGCTAAGTCTTAATAAAAAAACAAACAAACAAAAAAACCCCTGTTCAAGGACATCCTCTTGAAGGTCCAGAAATCCGTGAATCCACATGTCTTCAGACCTGAATTGGTCAGAAACCATCCAGGTCAAAAGGAGATATGAAATCAGTGATACATGTATATTTCTAATAAGCATGTAAATGAAAGGAAAATGGAAGGTATTGAAGAAAAATATCAAGTCAGGTACCTGGGAACTGATAAGAAGGCCTAAAGAAACCAGGCCAAATAGAGCTAAACATATTGAATACACACTGAAAATTAAGAAAAAGAAAACAAATATAACTCAGTAAATTAGCAGATTATTAAAAGAATCTGTTCATTGTGCAGTGCTCCTTCATATATTTATCAGCAACTTGAATTAAAATATAAAAATTTTGTTTATAAAACTTGATTTTGAAAGGAAACTGGTCAATCATTTTAATCCATTGGTAAGGGATGTATCGGACCTGGAGACAAAGACCAGAGGCTATACCTCTGCATTAAGGAAGAACTCTGTATCAAAAACTGTAGCTGATGGTGTAGTTCAGAGAATATGCTTTGTTAGAAAAACTAGTTTGAAGTGCCTGTCTTGACCTCTTTTACCTGAATTCACCCCTTTGTTTGCACCAGTGTGGGTGTTTTTCAGGTCACTCTGTAAAGCAGATCAGCGAGATCTAAGCTCAAAACCAAAAAAAACTTTTTATCTTTTTTTTTAACCTAATCATTTCCCCTATGTGTATTTTCCCCATAGAGTCCAGGACAGGAAAGGATTGGAAGATTCCTTGACCTATAGACTCCTAGAGGCGTTGGAAGTCTGGTTAATAGTGTACCTTTGCAATTGTGTATTGCTTTCCTCCAATTTTTACTTAAATAAACCCCATTATATTCAGGGGTAAAAGTATCTATAATATCTCTTTCTGACATATTTTCTTCTGACCCTGGTCAGAAAACAGCCAGGTGAAAAGGAGACATGAAATCAGTGATACATGCATGTTAATGATAAGCATATAAGTAATAGAAAAAAAAAAAAGAGAAGGCATTGAATACAAATGTCAAGTCCGATAGCTGGGAACTGATGAGAAGGTCTAAAGAAATCAGGTTTGATGTGATAGATGAGTATTTTCTTGATATCAGCCTCATTTGTAGATAGTTGCATAATCTGTAATTTTTGTCTTATTCCATTATTTATGAACCAAATTTCTTTCAGGATCCTGGATCAGCCTGTCATTTTATTATTATCTTTTGCCTCCTAAGACTTGGGAGTTTAGAATAATGTGATAATGAGTTTCTTTGTGTATATGTACAATAACACAGAAATTATTTATAAGTAGAACAATCACAAAGGCAGCAATTTGTGAGAGTCGAAAGTGCAAGGGAGCCTCAGAATAGAAACATGATGCCACAGCCCTTTTCTAGAAGTATGTGAAAGAGCTGTCAATTAGGTCTAACGGTAGGGAAGAATGATGAACAGAATTTACACGAGCTATACCTTGTGCACAAAAAGAAAAATACCACCGCCCACCCCCCACCCCACCCCGCCAACAATTGTTAATCCAAATGGATTCACTGTTTTGTCAGAAGCTACTGAAATGCACTTTTTTTTCCAGCACAATACTTAGGTATATATGTTTTGTACTCTTCTGGAAAGATTTCTATATGTTCATGGACACTTAGTTCTGCTTCAGTGCAAGTCAGCAAGCTGTCTCAGCAGTTTGTATTTCAGTCTAGCCTCAAAGTGGAACCAGGCTACAGCTTCCCCAACACTCTTGCTGTTTAAATTTTTTACACTTTAGCTTTTTGTGCTTATGTACAGCATGTTCTGCATCTCAGTGAAACTTTTTTCCCTATAGCGGAGTGAAAGTATCCATGGCACATTTTAACTTAGACAGAATAAGAAATTACAGCATTATAAGGAGCAGTTGGGTCTCAGGTTGCAGAAGCTCCCTTGCGCTTTTTGGAAGTGCCCGTTACGGCATGAATTCAGTGAACAGGAGCAGACTGATTTGCCATCACAGATGCCTGTTTTTCTCCTCCATTCATTCACAATGCGGTTGCACCCAGCTTTTAATTACTTCTTTAATGTGTCCTTGAGGTATAGTACTTTTCTGACTTCTTAATGTAAACCTCCAAATCAGTGTTACAGGGTCACAAGACAACTTTTTTCTGCTGCTACTTCTCTGTCACTGTCACCTAAGTGACATTCATCCCAAAACACCTGCACAAAAGTGCAGCATTGTCCATGCCAGCTGCCAGCCTCACTCCTGAACCCTCTCCTTTTTCTCAGTTTATGAGGATTGTTTATTGGCAAGACATTAAGATTCGGTGAGCTTGTGATAAGGAAAACAAATGTTACTTAAAACTTGCTTCTACATCAAAATACATAACTGTCAAAAAGAGAAGGTACCATAATATTCATGTCCTATGGTCAGGGAGAAAGAAAGTTTTGGTACAAGCATCTCCCTGAAGTGGGGAGAGAGGAGTGATAAACAATACTCCTCAAAGTCCTGAAGAGGAAAGGCATATGCAGAGTGCTGCACTGCCTGTGTTGCTGTGGTTTAGGAGCAGTCCTTTAGAAACTAAAGGGTGTGGCTGGTAATTCCTGTGCTGAGAGAGTTTGTATTTACAAACTAACATGTGAAAGTTCTTGTTGTGAGCTCATTGCTAGCAGCTATTTTCATATCCATCTCACCTATCCCGATGGCAAGCCTATCAAATCACACAGAGTCATGTTGGAAATAGATTTGCTAAGGACAGTGATACAGAGGTACCTGAGCTGGCTTTTTCCCTGGATCCCATCCCCCTCAGCCAAAATCTGTGGTAGTTTTGACTTGGCTTGATGTATTTCACGCCTGGACATGGGGGCTGAGGCTCTTCTGGGGCAGCCCTGGGAGCAGCCTGGCAAAGGTATTATTTGGACTTCTCCACCCCTCTTACCCCCTCACCCTTATCTCTCTGTGCTCCTTTGAGACTGTGCAGCTTTTATCATGTAACCTAACAGGTAAGCCTTATAGGTGTGTATGAGGTTGGGTGCAGCATCACAAAAACCTGTGTTGCTTCCAGATGCAAGCTTCTCTATTTGCCTAACACAACTTAGTGTTGTGTAAATTCACTGGCTTTAGTCAATGCTACTGTGGAGATTATTCTCCCTGTGCATTTCTTAAGCTGTGTAAAAGAGTACCTTTTAAAGAATCAGAAACTTTGCATCAAATATGTAATTTTGAGAGTTTCTAAAGAAAATCTGACATTTTCTGTGAAGTGATAAGGTTGCTCTTATTGCTTCTCTGCCTCTGAAATTGCATGTAAAATACATGTGTGTAGTCTTTTAATTCCTAACAATTTCCATGTTTAAAAATTAATTTTGTGCCTCTTGTTCATGCAACTTATACCTTTTCTTTTCTTGAAACTGTCCAGTCCTGTTGAATATAGGAGCAAATCCCTTCCAGCTCAGCAATGTGCATTTGCAACCTGCTGTCATGAAACAGCTAAAGCTGAAGCATCATGGGGACTTCAGTCTCCCAGTCCCTGTCACTATTCTCTTATTCTGCAGCTACAAAGAACATCTTGTTACATAACTAACATAATTTTTAGTGCCACAGCAGGCAGCTAGCGAAATGGAAACTGAGAACTGGGTTATTTGAGTTAGGAAAGAGAACAAATGTATGAGATTATTCAGATCCACTTTGTTTACAAGCAGAAAAGTTCCGTATTTTGAAGAGCTCTGAAGAGAAGTTGTAGTCGGCAGCAAAACTCTCACCAGCTCCCTTTGGGCAATAGGAAGTGTCACAGCTCAGGGATGTCTGTTTAAACTCCTGCGCTACTGTCAGTTCATTTGCAGATTACAATTTTTATCTAAAAACTCTGTGGTAGAACTTTTGGCTATCACTTTTAAACAGATGCTCAAAGTGGTTCTGGTATATACACATGCCTGCGCCTAAATAGAAATGGCCTGATTTGCAGAGGTGTGATCAATTCTAGGTCCTATTGAAATCAATGGGAACTGATGAGTGCTCAGTTCTTTTGAAAACCAGGCCACTTATATATAGGTGCCTAAATATGGCACCCAATTTTGAAAAGCCTGGCTTTAAGATCATATATTGTCTTCCTCCTTTTGATATCTGGGTCCCTGCTGCAAGAAAGGGTGAGAAGGGTAATGAAGAAACAATTGTAATGAAGAGAAGACTTGCCAGAGCACCCAGGAATATTTCTGTGTAGTTAGTACTCTGTAGCTATAAAAATATTTTTAAAATCACTGAAAGCAAGTTTCCACTGGGGTAAAATTTCCTCTCCTATATTTCCTCTGCTTTGTATTAGGAAGACAAAGCAAAGGGAATGGCTGCTCCTGTGCATCACTGGCTGGTAATTATATTCGTTACAAAATAAAATTTAGATGGGGGATACAGACACACAAACGCTGATGCCAGAACAGTCACTCGGTACAGATTTATTTTTTTCTTCTCATTTCCAACAGAAAAATGGATGCTGAAATGCATTGCTGTACAAACATTCACTCTCTGACTCTCATACTTTCCACAATATCACAAAAGCAACTTTCCTTAAAAAATAGTTCAATTTTCCACCAATTTTTGCAGAATGTATAGCATTTTTTTTCACTTAATATGGTGCAAAACAGAAAAGAATTATTATCTGTTATCACAACAAAAGCTCTGCCAGATAATATGGTTAGAGGCTTTTGTAAAGCTCACAGCATCCTAAGGAATTCAGTTCAGCCCTGCCATTAACGTCTTCCCGAGGAAAGCATTCAGAGCCTTCAGGACAGATTTTACTCGCGATTACACAACTATATGAAACCACGTATAACTGATTCAAGAAACTGAATACAAGCTGAAGCATTAAAAACAATTATTTTTCATGTCGTGATCATAAGATTACAAAAAGAAGCCATTCGGTGTTTATGTCAGGTTTCTGAGCCCACAGGTTCTGCATTTCTAGCTTTTCAGGGCAATCATGAAAGTGAGTGACTTGCATTTTTCAGGTAGTATATTGGGAAATTGTGGTGTTTATTAACCTGTTTTCCTGTGGCTTTGTATCCTTCTACATTTAATGAGGTGTAATCTCTGAACCTCTTTTGGGGTGTGGACTTCTCCTCTGTGGATTTGCTAGTATCTAATAATGTTTGAGCTGACTTTGTGGTGTTCCTCTTGGATGAGGAAGAGAGATGGGAGAGAAAACGTAAACTCTTTTATCTTTCCAGCTAGCTATTTTCCTGAAAGTTGTAGGAAAGGGATGTACTAAAACCTGCCCTTTTGTTCCCTTCTTTTGGACTTAATTTAGAAGTGAAGTGACAAAGAGGCACTACGAGATGCACAGAAAAAAAAGACTTATTTTTTTTTCTTCCCTTAAGGAGCTAAGCTAAAGTGGAATTTGTTTATTATCACACAATTTTAACACAAAAGGTGTTAAAACTGGATGAAGTTTAGGGCAAGGATGGAGAACATTCCTTTCAAAGGCAGAAGTAATTTTTTTTTTTTTTTCCCTGTATGGCAGGAGGCAAATTTTGAGACTAAATTGCAAATCTTTCCTGGGCAGAATCAGTACTCTCTATGTAAAGCTGAGCCTACCTATAGGTCAGGTTAGTGTGGGCTTATAACAGTGATGTTGAATCATTTAATTAATGTCCCTGAAGCGCGCTCAGATTTGAAACAAAATGTTTTCTCAAGCAGCCCTTTGAAGTAGAGTCTAAAAGACGGCAGAGGCTCACCTTAGTTTGACAAATATTTTACTTTTGTCAGCGCTTGTGTCATGTTCAGTAATGTAAATGCATTTTAGCCACGGCATCCCTTTGACTGGTATAAAGTTGTGAACTTCAGTAAGTAAATGAAAATTCTCTAGTTTAAAAGAAGTAAAGACATGGTTTGTCGTCCTTCAGTATGCTTTGGAGCTTGGGTATATTCAGACGCTATTTTAGGTATTTCTAATGGGTTACATGTTTTAATGGGTAAAATATGGAATACTTTCTGGAGAAAGTAAAGCCAAGAGGGATAATTAATGTAAATTATGAATAATGAAACAATTAGGTAATAAATTTCACATAACCTACCTGGACTCTATTCAAAGACCTCAATGTCTCTGAAGACTCTGATGTTCCCAATACCTGAGGGCTGTTCATGGAAGACGGTGGGTTGTTACCTGATAAACCGAGTAGGTATGTAAACTCTTTGCTGGTTTGAGACACATTTTACCCTCCTCCTCCCCAAATCTTCTTTTGAGCAAATGTTCCTTTACTTGTCCAGACCAGTAAGTGACCTTGTCATTTCTGTGATGAGAGGTGCTGATCGCAGTACAGACCCGGTAAGCAGATCTCGGCAGGTGGCAGAACGCTGCCACCTAAGACCCTCTCTGGAGGGAGCAGCTTGGGGGACGCTGCCCCTGGGAGGGTGATGCCAGGCAGCCTAGGAAAGGAAGCAAGTGCCCTTGGCAAGGCCAAGTGGAGCTTAGAAATGCAGCTGATTCAAGAACTGTCAGCCACATCACTTCCACAATACGATCCTTTGGTTGATGATTTTACTTGTCTGTACGGAATTATCTTTTATGACTAAAGTCAAGCAGGAGTTCCACCAGCATAACAATAAATGGAATCAGGATAGAGACATGGGCACTTTTGCACTTTTAATGCTATCTCACTTATTTGCTGCAACCCACATTGGGATGTTAGTCATGTAAAAGCAAAGTTAAAATACTGGCATACCAAATACTTTTTTTTGTGGGGTTAACCGACAGAAAGGGAAGTATCTGCACAGTTGAGAGACTTTGGCAGTGTAGATTAATCTTAGGACTTGTAACCTTTTTTAGATATAGAGATTGTTAATGGGAATTTATTGTCATTCCATAAAATCCTTCCAAACCACAGATACTTGGTTCCTTTGGCTTTCTTGCACAAATCTGTTCTATGTGCTTAGCTCTCCTAAGCCTCTCTGTTGCTGCCATTGTCTTCAGCTGTAATACTGGCCCCCAAACGCAATTGACTTCTGTGTCACATCGACAATTTTACACTTTTATGGTATGTGTTACCTAGAGAAACAGGTTCTCTGCACAGATAATACTGTTATTTTAAGAATTACAAAAATACGTAATGACAGAAACACATGTCTGATAGGTTGTTCACCTTCCCATATGTATCAGCTACTCTGCAAGCCCTGTATTTCTTGTATCATCGTATCTTGTAGCGCAGGTACACCAACAGACGTATTACGCTCTTTTAATTGGCGTAGTGCCTAATGCAATTCTGAGAATCAGTATTTCTGTCGGTGATATTTCTTAGAAGTTGACAAATCTGATAGCCCAAAAAAGTCAATGCTGTTTCAGCTCCATGTACCCAGGTCCAGGCAGTAGGGAGACTGAACATATATTCCCAGTAGGTTACACATGCACACAATACATATTCATATACATAGCCATACAGATCAACCTAGGCAGAAAACGTGGTACTCACACAAGCAGCCCATTCCCATCTCTTGCAAAACATGCATATATATGAATATACACCAGCAGCTGGGGTCAGACACTCAGTATGCCTAGTAGCTGCCTCTTGGCCCTTGGTCTCACTACTTGCTGACACCTGGACATACAAACCCTGGGGCCCACAGAGCTACACACACGCAGACACACATACACAGAGACATGCATGCACACACGCATGGATGTACACAGGATGATTTCCTGTAAGAACTGGACTTCAAAACTCAGTCTGCCCAGTAGCTGCCCCTGAATCTCCGTCTCCCAATTACCGTGCACACAGACACGCAGATACATGCACACGTTTGCCCAGAAGCTGGCCCAGGCATTTGTCCTTACCACTAGCCAAAACACAGACCTCATAGTGTCTCCAGTAGCTGGCCTGGACCCCTGGGACCTCCAGGAGCCAACTCACAGACACTCCGGTCTTTCCAGTATCCAGCCCAGACTAATGGCCCCATCGATACTTGTCTCCCCTGGCTCTGCCTTGCTCACCAGCTGTTCCAGCTTGATGTTTGCTGGCGATTACACACCAACATACACACCCATGTGCTATAGACACATGGTGGATCTCCTGTTGCTGGCACCATGGATACACCTGTGCACCCTGTCCAGTTGCTGGCACTTAGACCTCCATGCATACTTATGCCTCTGGAGCCACTTAGAAAAATTATCATAGAATCACAGAATACCAGGTTGGAAAGGACCTCAAGGATCATCTGGTCCAGCCTTTCGTGGCAAAAGCACTGTCTAGCCAAGATGGCCCAGCACCCAGTCCAGCTGAATCTGAAATGTATCCAATGCTGGGGAATCCACCACTTCCCTGGGGAGATTATTCCAATGGTTGAGTGTTCTCATTGTGAAAAATTTTCCTCTTGTGTTCAATTGCAATCTCCCCAGGGGTAACTTGTACCCATTATCCCTCGTCTTTTCCATGTGACTCCTTGTAAAAAGGGAGTCTCCATCTTCTTTGTAGCCACCCTTTAAGTACTGGAACATGGTGATAAGGTTGCCCCTAAGCCTTCTTTTCTCAAGGCTGAGCCCAGTTCTCTCAGCCTTTCCTCATATAGTAGGCTTCCCAGTCCTTGGATCAGCTTTGTGGCCCTTCTCTGGACCCTCTCCAGCCTGTCCACAACTTTTTTGCATAGCGTGGACCAAAACTGAACACAATATTCCAGATGTGGCCTGACAAGTGCTGAGTAGAGTGGGATAATAACTTCTTTATCTCTGCTGGTGATGCCCTCATTGATGTAACTGTCGGCTTTTTTTGCTGCAGCAGCATGCTGTTCACTCATGTTGAGCTGCTTGTCCACTAGGACCCTGAGGTCCCTTTCCACAGAGCTGCTCTCCAGCCAGGTACATCCCAGTCTTTGCTACACTCCTGGATTATGTTTTCTCAGGTGCAAGACCTTACACTTGTGCTTGTTGAACTTCATAAGGTCCTTGTTAGCCTACTCTTCCAGCCTGTCCAGGTCTTCCTGCGGGGTGGCTTTCCCTTCCAAAGTGTCCACTTCCCCACTCAGTTTTGTATCATTGGCACACTTCATCAGTGTCCACTTGATCCCATCATCCAGATGACTGATGAAGATATTGAAGAGCATTGGGCCCAATATCAATCCCTGGGGAACTCCACTTGTGACAGGTTTCCAGTTTGAAAAGGAGCTATTTACCACCACCCTCTGGGTGCGGCCTGTCAGCCAGTTCCCCATCCACTGCACAGACCACTTGTCTATACCGTAACGCATCAGTTTTCTAGGAGAAGGTTGTGGGAAAGTGCATCAAAAACCTTGGAGAAATCCAGGTAGACAGTTTCCACCACTTGTCCCAGATCAAATGAGCAGGTTACTTTGTTGTAGAAGGTGATGACGTTTGTCAAGCATGATTTGCCCTTGGTGAATCCGTGCTGGCTTTTCCCAATCACCTGCTTCATTTGACTTGTGGTAGCCCCAATGAGGATTCATTCCATAACTTTCCCAGGAACTGAAGTAAGACTGATGGGCCTATAATTTCCTGGGTCCTCCCTTAAGCCCTTCTTGTAGATAGGGGTGACATTAGCCTTCTTCCAATCTTCTGGGACATCCTCCCATCTCCACGACTTCCCAAAGATTATGGAGAGCGGGCCTGCAATGTCAGCCAGCTCTCTTAACACCCTTGGGTGGATAGTGTCTGGGCCCATCAATTTGTAGGGGTCAAGCTCCTGTAATAGTTCACATACCAAGTCTTCCTTCACTGACAGTGGGTCTATGTTTGCATCAACCTGGATATTTGTTCCCAAGGGCTGGCGTCCAACAGTGCTGGTAAAGACAGAGGTGAAGAAAGTGTTGAGTACCTCTGCCTTTTCAGGATTGTTGGTGACAAATTCATCTCTCCTGGTTAACAGTGGGGCAATGGTTTAGTGGTGTTGGTAGAGCTAGGACAAAGGTTGGGCTCAATGATCTTGAAGATCTCTTTCAACTGAAACCGTTCTATGATTCTGTGATTCTAATATTTTCCTTCTGTTTCTGTTTCTTGCTTACGTACCTGAAGAACACTTCTCTTTTGGTTTTGTGTAGACTCAGAAGCTTGCAGTTAAGCCAAGGGTGTCTCTTGCTCTTCCTACTTCCCTTCCCTTTAAAGCATTTGAATGTTTTTGTGCTTCCAGGTGAGCATTCTTGAAAAGCTCCCAGCCCTCACTAGCTCCTTTGTCCTTTGTCCTCCATGGAAGCTTCCCACGGAATTCCTCCCAACTGAGCTCTGAGTGAGCTGAAGTTTCCTCTTCTGAAATCTAAACTCTTTGTCTTAGTACTAACCTTCGACGTGCTCAGCAGGATCCTAAACTCCACAATATTGTGAATATTGCAACCAAGGCTGTCACTAACCGAGGTATTACAAAGCAGGTTTTCCTAGTTTGCAAGTAGCAAGTCCAGCAGTGCCTCATTCCTGCCTGGCACATCCAACATTTGTATGAGGAAGCAGTTCTCTATGCATTCCAGGAACTTGAATGGATGGCATGTGAGATGCTGTATTGTTCTTTCAACAAATGTCTGTGTAGTTGGTCACCTATAAGAACCAGGTTCTTTTGACTCGAAGCTTGCTTAAATGACCCAAATACTGTTTTATTGGCCTTACTGTCTTGGTTTGGATCTTGGCAGCAGATGCTTACTGTAAGATCCCCCTTGGAGATGACCCCTGTGATCTTGAACCAGAGGCATTCAATAGGGTTTCCATAGTCACCATAGTTGACTTTTGTACATTCAAGGTTCTCCTTAACATAGAGCATGACTCCTCCTCCTCTTCTTCTCTGCCTGCCTTTATGAAGCAGCCTATAGCTATCCATTGCAATCCTTGAGTCATGTGAGTTGCCCACCGTGTTTCAGTTATTCCCATGATATCATAACTTTCTCACTGGGCATGGAACTCCAGTGCCTCCTGTTTGTTCCCCAGGCTGCATGCATTGGTATACATACGCTTGAGGCAGATAGTCTTCTGGTTCACGTCTTGGGCGGGAGCTAAGGAACATTTGCTTGGCCTGGCTTATTCCCCAGTTGGATGCAATGGCATGAGCACTGCCAGTTTGAACCCTGCACCCCAGGTCCTTCAGTTTAAAGCCCAGCTCACCAAGCTGGCCAGCCTGCTACCAAAGATTCCTTTGCCTTTTCCAAGGAGGTGGATCCCATCCTCCCTCACAGGCTATAGTCATTGAGGAATGTCCTGTTGTCATAAAAGCCAAAACCCTGACGATGGCACCAGCCACAAAGCCAGAAGTTGATTTGCATTACACATTTGTTTCTGGCTGCACCCTTTCCTCTAACTGGTAAAATGGAAGAAACGGTTAGGTACCAGTACTTTTTGCTTGCACCCCCAGAGCTTTGTAGTCTTCCTTGATTCTGCCCAGGTTCTGGCTTGCGGTGTCATTAATGCTTACGTGAAAGAGGAGCAATGGATAGCAGTCTCTGCTTTTGACAAGTTGTGGCACCCTGTCAGCAGCATCTTGGACCTTCGCTCCCAGAAAGCAGCGTACCTCTTGTGAGTCTCCGTCAGGCTGGCAGATGGGCTCCTCAGTACCTCTCAACGGAGAGTCACCAACTATGAGCACTCATCATTTCTTTTTGCAGTACCCACTGTGTGCTGCTGGTATAGTTTCTTCTTGCAGACCTTGCTCCTGGGTGTCTACAGCTGTTAAAGCTTCATATCTGGTTTTGGTTGTAATGCTGGAGGGTGGGGACTAAAGCAGAGTCCTACTTTTGTGGGTCACCAGGGTCCAAGGTGCCTCATTGTCTGTGGTGTCTGCCACAGGAGCACGGTTCTGAAAACAGTTATCTGTCTCCCTCTCAGCCCCTTTAACACTGTGCAGCCTTTTAACTGTTTCCTGCAACTCAGCCACCTGAAGCAACAGATCATCAACCTGTGCACATCTTTTGCAGGTATTTACCTTTTCTTCAGGGGAAGGTTCTGGGCTCTTGTTGCAACCTACCGTCTGTACTGAAGTCTCCTTCCTTACTATCTCTGTCTGGGTGGAAGTGTCAGAAATCTCAGGGGCTTTCTCTGTAGGAACACTGGCTTTAGCTCTGAGGTGAGTGCTCACCATCCTGGCAGAGACCTCTCGAGCTGGTAGGGTGATTGCTGCGCAAACTGACGTGCCATGCCATGGCTGATGTATCAATTAGACATGTAGTTTCAAGAAATGAGTAGATGGTTAGCTGTAGTGAAAGATTTATTCTTTCATAAAACTGCCACTGCTTTCCCAAAAATTATTTGGAATTCCCAACTGTAATGGGAGAATCTTTACCTGCTTTCTTTGTTGGCCTCTTGGGAAGAGAAGACACTGAGACATTGCAGGACTGAAACAGATTTCTCGGTCCTTTTCACCTACCCCGGTGGTCACTAAACTGTGAGAATGCTGCTTCTTTTCTCTTGCTTTACCCTCACAGTTAAGTTTACCACAAATACACAAATCCAAATGAAATGTGTCTGCATGTGTCCTCATTGTCATGGTGTCCTTATTGTCATGGTGTCCTCTGCAGCTTTCCCAAGGGTGGTAATGAATGGGGTGTCAAGAGGAATCTTCTTCTCCTCTGCTCTAATGACTGAAAAGAGGAAGCAGGAGGTTGTGTAACTGAACTGAAAAATGCCAAATAGCCACAGGAAAAAAAAAACCCAACCCTTAGAATACTCAATTAATAATAATGTAAATATATTCAAAACTGGATTTTAGTAAATAATGCTTAAAATGAATGATTGCAACATTATTCCTATGGTTGTTCCTGAGAAATTGGACTCCATTAGTTAATGCTTTAATGTCAAGCATGAATAAATTACAGTCAAATTTTAGTGAAAAATTCTCTCTCATGCATAGAAAGATGATAGCAATGTAATCATTTTGGAACCTTAACATGAGCTGATTGTGAGTTCAGAATAATGAGACATCAAAAAAAGTATCATTTTCAACTTTTAGAGGGGATTTAGAGGAAGGCAGAACATAAAATATCAGGCAGTGATTGTTCAAGTGAGAGTAATGGTGTACGTGATCTTGAATGCCATGTAAGCATTAGCAAAGTTTAGTATATTTTACTAGTTTTATAAAAACTAAATTCCATTTTCCTGACAGTCTTAATTTTTGTAGATTGGAATGCGTGTTCTCCTATCCTACAAATGAACTCTACCCTGTAACTACAGCTTCTGACACAGGAAACGTAAGAGAGTCTAAAAAGCACAAACAGACATACAGGAATGTCTTATCCTAATCCTGTCTCAAATCGGTTTGCTCTGCTGTGGCAGATGCATATGAACTTGCTTAAAAGCCGTTAGCCGTTAGGCTATTTCATAGCATCACAGCTATGAAAGGTAAGAAATCGATCCAAAGGTCATTTTGTGCATATCTTTGCTTGAAAAGGTGTCTCGCAGTCATAGTACATTGTGAGGGAGGACACAGGCACGCACATACATCCTCCATCACTGCAAGCTCTACTGTGTTTCAGAGTGTGTGCTGGTATAGCTGCACCCTATAGCTGGTTACAAGTTACCTACACAAGTTACTTAACCTTTCATGTAGTTCTGTCTGCTGCCTCCTCCAATTTGCTCTTCTTCTCTCCTTTTGGTTTGTTTGCTCGCAGAAGAGCAGTGGACTTGGCTGGAGATAATTTGAGGGATTCTCTTGCTGTTGCCTGTTTCCTTGCATGATAAGAAAAGTCCTATATTTATTTCTTTTCTCTGCTCTGAAGGCATTATTTTTCCTGTCAAAGGGTAAACCTTCTGGATCAGGAGTTTATTCTGATTAATATGCTGCATTGTGGTTCTGTGATAATACAGATTATAATAGCATCCCATTTCAGTGAAACAGACTGCTGGTGTGTTGTTTTCCATATTACCAGAGGGAAAGTGAGGAGTGAATGAAACATGTGATGAGCAACTTAGTAAGGTAATTTAGAATCTTATTGTGTTCTGAGCAAAATTATATGTTTCCAAGTGCAAACTGAAGGTCTGTTTGAAGCCCTTATCCTGGGGT
Organism: Leptosomus discolor; assembly: GCF_034619465.1. Taxonomy (NCBI): domain Eukaryota; kingdom Metazoa; phylum Chordata; class Aves; order Leptosomiformes; family Leptosomidae; genus Leptosomus; species Leptosomus discolor. Next base: position 76,321,491 of record NC_141419.1, read on the forward strand.
TGCAGTTGAGAAATATCCTTTTCTTTTTAGCTTTGTGTCTTGCAGCTGGATTTTGAATTGCTTGTGGTCTACTAATCGGCTTTACTGGTAGACCTGCTGACAAAGCATTGCGGTTGTCCAGGCAAGGCACAAGGAAGAAATGTATAGATTAGATTTCTGAATAATTTTTGGACACAGGCAGTCTGAATCTGTGAGGAACGTCATAAGCATTGACAGGCCAATTTAACTGTAGCAGTAATGAGCTAAGAACCAAAAGAAGTCAATTATTTTTCCTTTCATATTTATTTTGAGATTTGTAGTTTGTTAATTTTCTTAGACCTGGATAGGAGGACCATTCAGTACTTCTGCCATCTAATATGAGGGGTTGATGTGTGAAATTAGCTGTTTTGTATTTCATGTGAAAATCTGCCAGAATCTTCATTGGACAGGTATATCTCTGCATGTTCACATAGGTGTGTGCAACACTGTACACCCTCAGGTGGTCACCTGTGTCCAGTAAGTCCAAATTCAAGTGTTAAAGCTGTATTAGCTACTTTATTTGAAGCATAATTGGTGCCAAAGCATTTGTGTTGGGTTTGAAAGTGAAGCTGAGAATTGCAGTTTGCTGCATATTTCAGATGCACTAGGAGCTTCTGCACAGGAGTGTGGAGGTGAAGTGCTGGTGTGCCGTCCTGTTACCTCTCCAGCTGGGGATGGGTGAGCTGGTGGTGGGAAGAGGGGAACTGGTTTCTGGTGCCTGGGACTGTGCGAAAGGAAGGGACTCCTTGTAGCTTGCCAAGAGTGTACAAAGTCCTTATTCTGCATTGTGGCTGGCCAGAGGCAGCTTGTATCTCTATATAAAATGTAGACAAGCAATATTTAGGTGATGCTTGGTGCTAGAGCTGTTATTTTGGACAGAGACTCCTAAGACTTACAGCTGGCTTCATGAAATAGCGAAGCAGGCCTTTAGCTGAGTATCAGACATCAAGTATCTTCGCTTCCTCTCCTGTGATGTCTCAGGGTATGAGGTACCTCCAAAGCCATGAATCTAGATCTGGAACATTGGCTGGCACTCAGGTGGGACACCTTGCTCACTAACTCTTCATGTGCTCTGCAGGAAGAATTAAGAAATCCCGTGTTTATTTCTGTCCTTTTCAGGGATGAAATGCCACTGCTTACTACCACCATTCCTTCAAAATCTTATTTGAAGGGGCTTATATTGACCCTCACATGTTTACCCCATCCTGTCTTACTGTATTGATGTGTTTGCTAGGCTCTCCACAGTTATTTAAAGGCATTTGTTATTTAGTCTGTGCTGATTTGCAAGATTCACGTGCTAACTTTTACTTTGACTTCTGTTAGGACTCAGTTTGATCTGAGTGTGGATCTGCTCAAGAGACATGAGTTCATATATAAGAAAGCCCACAAAGCTTATAATGAGGGTGTTTTTTTTTTCTCGTTTTATGCAGAAGAAGAAAGTCCAGTTGGAAAGTCCAGGAGAAAGTGCCATGTGGTCTCAGACTACAGGCACTGAAGAACTAAACACATAAATGCATACAATGTCTCAAACAATCTCTCAATAATAGGGAAGAGGAGGTGGCTAAAAGCACTGCTTCAGAAACCATTACTTAGTGTGCTACATTGCCTGTACAGAGCAGAAGAAGGGGCGAACAGTGTACTAAGCAGATCTGCCACAGAACATGAGATTTAACTGGGACCATTGTATAACTTTTGGGCAGACTGAAAAATTTAACAGGTTGGGAGTGAGGTGGAGATAGACTGGCCTAGATTGTCCCTGACTCGTAAAAATTTGGTTTTGGGTAAATGAAGGCAGTCATTTATAAGGGAAAAAACCCAACAACCTCTAAACACTTTTTTTGTAGGAACAAGAAAGTCAATAAGCAACACATCAAGGAGCGATACTTGTTTGTTTTATATTTTTAGGCATTTCTGGACTCAGAGAGGTCAGCTCAACAAACTCTTAGTTATTGAATTTAATTTCAAATGTAGTTTTCCCTTTATCACTTAGAGTAATTTTAATTGTCTATAACTGTTCTTTTTCCATGCTGAGGAAAAGTAGCCTGAGAGAATACATCAGAGAGGGGTTGTTTCCAAATAGATAATTAAACCATTTCACTAGAAAATCAAAATTAGATTGTAATGAAATGCAGCTATGGAAATGCTATTTGCTGAATTGTATGCAAGGACTCTCATACAAGGATGTAATAGCATTTGCAGGATCTATGTGCAGAAGTACCAGCTTCAGAGAAGAGAAATAATGTAATTGAGGAGACTCTCAGATCTGGTAGATGATCTGAAGCAAAGAGTCCTCCACTAAAATGTAAGAGTGAGCTAAAACCAGAATGGATCTGCATCTTGAGAGGTGACAAGATAACTTTCGAGTGATGCCAACCTAACTATACAAAGTTAAAATGATGGACAGACCCCTGTTTGGTTGGGTTTGTGTTTTTTTCCCGTTGAATCAAGGCAACTGCTTATATGCTTAAAATAAGGTACTTTCTAAGTGCTTTCCTGGATTGGGACCAGGAACCCACCCAGCATTTTACAGGATTGATCTCCCATGTAGTCTGTGAAAAAGCCAATATTACCTGTGACTATCAGTTTACTAGGCTTTTTTTTTTTTTCCTTTTTTCTTTTTAGCACTACTGTGATTAATAGAATTTTATTGCGTTAATGTTGTTGTATCATCTGAATGCTTAATAACAGAATATGAAGACTGCGCAGTCCACATTTGCACTGACATTAGCTCTTTAAAGTAAGACTTAAATCCTCTCTCTTGTTCTTATGTTTCTAGTTCCTTCAGATTTCTAAAAGAAACTTTGAACATCTTCTTTGGAAAAATCCATTATAATACCATGTTTCTGACCAGTGCTTTCTAAATAATCCATACAATTTCGCAGATTCTTCAAACCTCACAGACGTTCTGGTAACATCTTTGAATTACTTGAGCGTGGAGATGAGTGGGTGTGCTCGATAGCGTGGAGGAAGCTGTGAAAAAAAACATGCTATGTGGAACATAGATTGTTAAAGGAGTTGTCTGGTTATCTTGTAGTTTGCACGGAATAGACTCTCCCACTTCTGCACTTAGGTGTTTTTTTGTGGTTTTTTTTTTTAGGTTATATCCAGTCAAACTTAATGATTACTGTGACACTATGATCCAATATGACTGAAAAATCAGGTAGACTGAAAGTGGATGATAAATTAATTAAGGATATTAACCTTTCTTCCTCCTATGGTATTTGTGAAAATGGTATCAGGCTATTTCGTAGGGGTGGTGGCACTGCCCTGTTTGGTGTCTGACAAAAGAGTCAGTGTCAAGAGAGACCAATCACTGCACACTTTCCAGTGATGCCAACTTTCCTATACAAAGTAGAGAATGATGGACAGACCCACGTTGGGCTGGTTGTCTTTCTTCCCAGTGAATCAAGACAATTGCTCATGTGCTTAAAATAAGGTACTTTCTAAGTGCTTTGCTGGGTTAGGCAGAAAAAGTTCGTGCTGCATCACCTGCAAATGCATATTTTGTTATTGAATACGTTGATGTATAAAATTCTGGCTTGGTGAAGTGCTGGGGTACTCCTGTGAGGTGGGTCCATACAATGTTCGCATAAGGTGGTAAGCATTGCCATTGCTAAGGCAGTCTGATTAGAATGTTTTCACGACTGTGGCCAGTTTTTTCATTCTGAGTTTGCCATGCAAAACAATAGCAAGGGTTAGCCCTCTGCCTATATTATATTTCCTGTAGTATTTTCAATACATAATCTGCCTGAAAAATGAAGTAATCACTATCTGTAATCAGTATGGTACATTCAATATTCCTTTTGGTAGCAGTGCACTTTTGATAAATTAACTGTGTCTGATAGTAGTCTGTAATAGATTAATGCACTTTTCTCTGCAGTCTTTCCAGAATAGCACCAATGTATCCCTCATCGGCAAAAACTAACAAGCAAGGGTGAAAACAAAACAAAATAAAACAAAACAACCCAAGAATTAATAACTGAAGTGAGTCACTAGGTGCTGTGACTGACTTCTTCTTTGGCTTCACACCGCTGCTGAGGAATCCTCCCACCTGGCTTATCTTTAGTTGGACTGGAGAAAATTCAGTGCAAACTCAAGCATGGGAAATGGAGTTTCACACATCCGATACAGCCAATTAATGTGATTATTAGTTTTCCACTGTCTTGGTAACGTGGGAGTTTTAAGGCAGAAGAAGGTGGTGTTTTTTTTCCTGATTATATATTTCCTAATATACAGATTATTTATTTTGGATTTTTTCCGAGAAAGTCAGTTACTTTAGAGCTGCTGGGTGAAACAGAGAAAAAAATTAATTTCACAGTGTTTCTAGAATTAGCATATGCCCTACTGTCAGGCTGGCAAAATTAAATTGCATAAACCTACTTTAATACATATTTTTATTCCTAGGAATGCAGTTATGAAGAATAAACCTAATTCAGAATATTTGAGCTGTCAGAAATTCAAATTCATAAGCTTATGAATACCCCTAGGTGGCACTCCATGCTTTTTTTGTTCAATAGTACTTAAATATTTTATATGTAAATAAAAGTAAAACCATAACAGCTTAATACATAAGATGATCTCTAAAATGTCAATTGTATAATAGATTCCGTATTTAATAAAGGTGGCTAACATTTTTTTTTTATAACTCACAGAATAAAACCATTCTTGTGTGAAGATTGCCTGATATTATAATAGAGTTCATTTAGAATTTTGTTGTGAAAAATATGTACAAGGGCTTGAATGCAGATTTTTCTTTAAAAAAGTGTAACTATTTCACTAACATATGTCTGGTTTTTTATTTAGATTTTAACATGTTTTAAAACTTCCCTGGTAAAGCCATGCTAAGAGTGAGAGCAGGAACAAACAGGAGTGGAGTGTGTCTGAGTGGTTGACCTGTTCGATAAGAATACAGGCTCTTACAATAAACTTCACATATAACAGACTGAAAATGTATAAAGAAACAGTGTTTTTTTCTACATCAAGTGACAGCCCTGTGTTACTAATGAGTTAACACATTCAGCAGAACTGGAAGGAATTTAGACTTTTTAAAGGTAGATAGCAGGAATTGTATAGACAAGGGTAGTCACACTATATTAAAATCAATAGGAAATTGACAAACAAACTGTTAATCTAGAATAAAGTATTCAAATTTTGTTTTTCTTTGCTTATGTATTTCTTTATATCCGTATTTAGGCTTTTTAATGGAAGTTAGCCATTGCATGTGAATTAATCCTTTCTGGTGATGAGTTAGGGTTGCACTGTGTTAGTTATTATGTTCTTTTTCATCTGTTGACTACTTCTAGTGAGGAACTATCCTAAAATACAGAATCTGGGCAAGACTGCCCCGTGGGTTTGTATGGAGATACATGACCCCCACAAGCCTGTGTCAGCTTTTCAGGCAGTACAAACGCAGGGCAGTGCAGCACCAGGGTATCGCTGCATGAGTACCCAGGCTGGCTCATCACTCACATCCTTGTTGCATAGGGTCTAGATGTCAAAAGAGTCTGTCAAGGGAGGAGAGGAGCTACATCTGTTATTTCCTACTCTCTCCACCCCCCCACAACCAGGGAGAAATGCCCTCGCAGGTTGGTGCAGTGCTCTTTCAAGTTTCTTATCTGGGGAACAAGGATCTTACTGGCCCTTGGAGAGCAGAGAGCAATAAACCTATTGTCATTATCACCGTGCTTCAGCTGGTAAATTATATACACAGCTGTAGGTCTTTCAGTATTTACATGTAGCCTTTTCAGTGTGATCACAAGTTATCAACTGTATGAATAACCTTCAAAAGGTAAAGCATGACAGCTGAGCTGCTAGTGATACCAAAGAAGAATCTCTGTGATAGTATTTCTTAGCAGTCAGTAGTAGTGGTGACTTCTGGGCCATTGCTGAAGTAGCACTGGGGAAGGTGGCTTCAGTCCTTTTGGCTTGGGCATAACAATTTCTGTGACGTCTGATGCAGAAGAACTGAAGTAATCAAAGCTGGAAAACACAAAAACCGTTTACCTGTGTCCTAAACTTAATATTAGTCATAATGCACGTTTACAATTAATGCAGTGTTTCAAAAAGTGTATGTGGAAATTTTGTCACACCAAATGCACTAATGGAAAAATAATTATGAAAGCTGAAATGATTAGGGGAAAAAAAATTAAAAAAGGCACCCAAAAGCCTAGTGGATTAAGATGAAACAGGCTATGTGTTGGAGAAGAACAAAATGTTCAGACACCCTGGGTGTTCATTTTATGCATTAAGCTGCATGATATTTTTTCTGAATCTTCAATTAGCCAGGCGTAGGTGATGTTGCAAGTTGCTTAGCAGGGCAGGTACTTTTTTTTAAAGTTTGTATAAAATAAGGAATAGTAATAATAGGAATATCAAGGAAACATGGTAATGGGGTTATGTGGGTTCTCTATTTATTCAGTGCTTCATGATTTGGGCTGTAGTTTCTGCTTCTGTACACAAATTTAACAGACAGTGATGTCCCTTTCCTCTCAGTTTCCTGCTAAATAGTGTTTAACTGCACAGCACATATAAAACAGTATCAGTATACTTTCTCTTAGGTCATCAGGTGAACTTACAAGAGTAGCAAACACTCACATGACAGTAGTCTTCAGTTGGTTGGGTAAGATCTGGACACCATGCTAAGCCTACGTAAACTGCAAAAAATGCAAAATCTACTGACTTGTCTCTAGCTTGCTTTTCAGAAAAGAGCACCAGCATGGCCAATTTTAATGCTACAGATAAAATAAATGCAAGAACATGTAATACAGACTGGTATAAAGTTGCAGTTTGTTGATAACAAAGAGAGGTCAGTGTGTTCTCAGTGCCAGGAGTACACACACACAAATAAAGCTTGAACATACATTTGTTTTGATATAGACAATATGTGAGGAGATCCTTCAGGTATTTCAGACATAAAAGCAAAACATGATACATCTGATAAAACAGAGAATAATACTTGAAATTAAATAAAATCCATATGAACCACAGCTCTTACATTTCTACTGTCTTTACCACACAGTTGTCTCTCCCTCTTGTCTATCTCTCTATTTCATGCCTCCCAAATCCTTTCTCCTCTTGTGGTTGGGACATACTAACTGCCATTTAATTTAATTCAGCCACAAGAGGAAATGGAAAATTAGATGAAATGCTGGATCCACTGAAGCAATACCAAACTCCTACTGACTTCTGGGACACAAGGATTTTCCTAGGATACCTGAAGTTATATACATACCCTGAAGGAGTTCTGTACATTCTTAAGTAAAGAGCTGTTTGCAAGTGAAGAAGAAACAAGGCAGGTGGAAATGAATTGTGTGTTCAGTGTGGCATTGGTTGGTGCTCCATTTATACCCAGAAATGTTGCACGTTTGGTAGTCAAACACTGTTGAGGAGAGTGTGACGAAAGTAGAAGGTTGGGTTTTGACTGCTTATGAGCTTCAGTTGCGTATCAAAATCCCTGTGTTACTTCTGCATACAGCACTGTCATATGTCATCTGTATATACTTGTGTGTGGATATATGTACACACACATATACCGTTGATACCACATATATGTTAGTACATTATATCCAGCTTCCATTGTTTTCCCATTTTAACAGTTGTAAGTGAATGGAAAGATCTAACAGTACACTAATGGAATAACGTTCTACTTGTAGTTGACAGGGAAATACTGAGAGAGCAGATAATTTTTGTAATTGTGCTCCTTCAGAAAGGAAAAAACAATAATCACTGAAGTGCAAAGGGAAGACGAATCAATTGAGATGAAAATTAAAAAGTTTGAAACGAAGGTGTTTGAGAGACCTGCCTATGTTTTAAAGAGAATTTAGTCTATGATTACAAAACCTTTTCCATCTTTTGAAAAGAATGATGTACTTCGTTTGTTGTTTTGTTTTGACTTTCAAAGCTAATATTCACTTTATTGTTACCATGATGCAATGAACTCCTCAGTTCTTGGAAAAAAAAAAAAAAAGACTATAATTAATTGTTTGGGCTTTTTTGATAGAAATAAGATTTACCACTGTTTCTTCTCATGTAAAAACACTGAGCACTATTACTCCATAGTCTCAGGGGAGTAAAGGAGATGAATATTAGATATGTGGGAAATATATGACCTCCTTGTGCTGGGTGCACAGAAAAGGGTATAGCAACCCCAGGGGAGGTCCTCTGTCTACTGTGCAGGCACTCTTCATCCAGACAGCTGGTAGGGAGCCAGGGACGAGCCATGGTGTCCACGTCTCCTGCTTCTCAACAGTAAGCTGTTCTGCAGTTAGTGTTGTAAAGATGTGTGAGTGAGCAGAAAAAGTGGAGGTCTTGTGCTGAGCACAGTCTGCATGTTTAACATGAGGCGTATCAAAAAAGTAAGAAAACCTCTTTATTTATTTTTAATGTGTTTATTCCAGAAATAGAAGTCAGATTGGTGCCGGTCAAACTGTAAAGGATTTCTCAGAATTATAGTGATTGTGGATTGGTTTTTTTTTTCTGTCTTCTATTTAGCAGTGGCTATTATGACATTTTAATGTCTAGAAAACATGTGGGTGACCCAGGAATGACTTATTTGTTATGAGTATCAGACAGGTGGAAAAAAACCATATTTGGCAGGTTGATTTATAAAAAATGGCAGTTGTTTATTGCTGCTTCTGGGCCTGAGAATATTAGAGCAAGTTCCAGGCAGATGGACTAGCCAAGTGACAGGGTCGTTTGGGCAGGTGATAAATTGTCCAGAGTAATTTCAAAATTGTACTTCAGGGAATACTGCCTAGTAGAGAATTGAGAAAGTGCTACTCCACATTCAGCAGTCTTTCAGAACACTCCCTGCAGCCTGTTTTCATTGCTTATAGCCTCTCTGCAGGGCAAGGACTGTGTAGGCAAATAGTTTTCAGAGCTCTGCAAAATGACTGCTTCTCCTTCCTTCTCTCCTGCCCTTTTCCCTTCCTCGAGGGAATCCATGCACACTCATACCCCACAGGCACACAACAGTTATGCAGCTGGAAAAATATTCAGAGATAAAACTGTCTGGCACGTGGGATGGGGCTGCTTGGGAGTTCCTCATATTTTATTTTTATTGCCTCATTAGAAATAAGAGGGGCTGATAAATAGGAGGGTCTGTCACCATCCTCACACAAATGCTTCAAGGCACCCCAACTCTATATAAAGGGCTCAGCTTATGTGCCCAATCATCTCACATTGGCAAACCTAGTCAACTGGAAGAAAATTGCAAAAACCAAATGTCCTAGCATTATGACTATATTAGATGACGTCAGAAGAGGTGGATGGGAAAGGGGCAGCCTGCAGCCCTGATGGCAGCAGACTGGTGCTCCTCCCAGCACTCACCACCTTTGCTGCTCAGGAATGTGCTTCAGTGCTGTGTCTTTCCCATCCTTGTTGACCACATGTAACATACTGTCACTCAGTGCTCCTGATGGCGGTACCTGAACAGTGTGCCATCTTACTGAGCCCATTTCCATGCATGCTGAGTTGATTTTTGCATGTGCTGGTTACAATTGCCCTCCTCCATCCCGCCACCTTTGCAGTTTTTATTGTTCTCTTTCTGGGCTATTAGCTCTACCATGTGCAAACTAGGCCTTTTGAAACACTCGAAGCACCTAGTGCTTAGCTGGTGCTGCCAAACTCAACGATAAAAATAACTCTCCATTTCACTGTCACTCTGCAATTGCGTAAATACTGTTCTTGCTATTCAGTCTCCAGCACTGTCCCAGAGATGCAAAACACGGCACCGAGAGTACACAGGAAAACATTTCCAGTATTTAGCCTTCTGGAAACAAAGGATTTCTGTGATTTAGGACTAAGTTAGTAAAAGTAGAATGATTGAAATATCATTGCAAACTCTTCCAGGTTTATCATAGGCCTTATAGTATTGCTTTTCTCTCCATGTCCCTGTTTCTGGAGTGGTGTGATTTTGTAAACATCTCAGATTTATTACTGTTTTCTTTTTTTATAGCTATTTTTAGCCTCCCACCAACTTCAGATGGAAGCTTGATAGGCATGCAAAAATAGATAACCCAAAGCACGTTTTTAAATTAATCTCAAGGTTTATGGTGTCACTTGAATCACAATTATATTGTCTTGGAGTTGGCAATATTGCCACGATGTGGTAGTTGAAATACTAACCTTTTAATGGCAGCCATTGGATACAATCACTCTGAAAAAGGATGGACAGAGTTACTTACTGTGAACTGGAGAAACTTTTCTGGATGTTTGTTGGATATAATGTTCATGGTTTTTTGTGGGAGTGTATGAAAAAAAAGTAAAAACAAAAAAGGATATGGCACAGGGACACAGTATAGAAAAATTAGAATATGTGGTATGGATGGACTGAAATTGTACTGCAGGGATGCTCTGGGGAACAAGAGTAAGACAAAGCACGGAAACCAGAGGAAAATTCTGGTCTACTTACTGAGGTAAATACTTGTTCTCTGGATGTTTAGTAACAGAAGATATTGCCTTGTAGAATACAAGTGATTCAAAATCTCAACAGCAACTTGGAATTGCTTATAATCCGCAAAGAGAAAGTAAGGATACTCTCTTCTTTAAAAAAATTCCATGGTACTGCTTTAGCAATCTTTCTTTTATTTAAAATGTTAGCTATATATAGAAAGCAGAAAAGGAAAATGTCAGAAGGTCAGAACCGTACAAAATAAGGGCTAGACAGAAAAAGACTGATGGAGAAGGAAAGCAGTAGATTGCAGCCTGTATTGTAGAGGAATGCACTCAAACAGCAACAAGAAAAATCTCCCATCGTTTAACAGCAGTGTAAAGGGAATGGAAGATAAAACTATTAAATATCTCAAAGGAAATGTCCCAAAGGTTTCCTTCTGTTCTAGTAAGAATTAAAAAAAGCAGGCATACATGCGATAATTCAAAGAAGAGCATGTTTGCTTCAAGTTCTTAGCCTCAAGTTTTGCTTCACTCTGTGGCTTCTTAATTGGCTGCCTATCATGTGGCTGTCATATATGACTTATGTTGTTGCTCAATAGCTAGTTTGATTCCAGCTGGACTGTGGTGTCAGCTTTGTTGTCAACAGCCAAAGCAGAAACGGGAGAATGGAAAAAGGCTGTGTGCGGACTGGCATATACGAAACCCACTCAGAAGCCAACGAGTAAATGTGGTCTGTTCATAAGAAAATGTGAAACGAGATGTTTTTGCTTTGCACTGTTGACAAATACAAATATTGCTCAGTGTTGCACAGTATTGCAACACAGCGTTGAACCGTAGTCTGTAACTGTAAACCAGAAAAAAGTTCTGTGTAGTGCAGTTCAATTAGCCATACCGTTTCAAAAATCATTAGTCAATATTGTGAAACATTGACTTAGACCGCAAATCATTGATATGTAATTAGCACAATAATTTATTCACAATATATTATTTCTTTGTTTTTTATGTGTGTGTATGATTATGACATATGAGTGACTTTATCATATTTGCTGTTACCAAGATTTTCAAAGGAATAAATGGATTTTCTGTGATTTGGTCTTTGAGCCTCCAGCTGATGAAGAGTTCTGACTTTAACACAGTATTGTGCACTAGTTATCTGCCTTGACTTGTACTGACAGTCTTGGTTCTTTGATAAGGATTGACCTATGAACTCTTCTTTTAGTTTACTATAAAAAGCAACGTTTAGATTCTAATACAGTATGGAATTTTACGTGTTTTATTCACAGCTTATATTTAATCTTAACAGCCCAAATATACAAACACTAAAATACAAGAACTGTGCCTAGCAAAACAACATTTTGGGGCTTTTTACAACAAAGGTATCACATGCTATTAAAAGAAAACATTGTGAATCAATTTGGTCTCAGAAGTTTTATTCCACAGAAAATTTAACATAAGGACTTTCATTTTCAATTCGTTGCCCATTATTTCCATGTTTGGAAGATTACGCTCAACAGCTTCAGTAAGACACCAGCTTATATTCCCCAGGAGAAATATTCCTCATTATTTCAGTTGTTTGCTATTAGATCATTATGTTGCTGTATTATAATTAGGACAATTAGTTTGAAGCTCAGCTATATAGCAGTGTGACTTTGGGGGTAGGCATCATGTAAAAAGAACTGATGAATTAATAATGTTAATGAACCACCCCCTTAAATCTCAAACTGATTCTTTTGGGGGTTTAGGATGATGTAAGACAAAACTTTCCTTCCCTTTTATTCACACACTTCCGTTTGCTTCCCAAGCCTGGTTCTGGCTGAGACAACAGAAGCTCCTTGAAATATTTACAGCCTATCATGACATACAGATCCAGTGAAAAGAAAAAAAACACCAAGAGAATTGTTTTACAGAAACAATAGTTTCAGATACAATTTTTGTAAACATTCAAATTTTCAAATTTCTGTGTACATACAGTCTTCTGGTGCTTCTCCTACTATCAGAAAGAGCTGATTTCATTTCATATTCACAGTTTGGCATACCTTAAAAAAAAAAACAAACCAGAAAGACTTTTAGGAAAATACTACCGTTGAAAGAGGTTGGTTACATGTGTCCTGATTGTACAATGTTGATTGTAAAAATTTGTTGTTCTGGGATATCCCATTTGTTTCTATGTATTTATAAATACTTTCTGCAGTGCATCTGCTTTGTGTTTCTCAGTGGAAAAGGACCTAGCGTGCCTGAGGTAGTGTCATTATCTCTGAAGTTATGCTTTAAAAATGGAAATGGAAAGGGTTCAGGGTTTGTAGACTTCAGTGATCAATAATGTCGTCAAACAATTTTATCAGACATGGCACTTTTTGTGAAGACTTTAGTACTTCCTAAGGTTCTCCCTAAATTGTCTGAGTATTTTTGACACATTTTATGGTAGATTTCTTTATAAATACATGTCTTGTATTTATTGCTGTATTTCACATTCCTTAAGGATGAAAACTGCTTGTGTAGGTATATTAAAACTAGGGAACATAGGCTTCAGAAGTTGATATTAATTCCTAAAAATGGAGTCTGGTATCTGACTTTATGACCTTACATTGGAAATGTTGTAGGCAGTGATATTTTTTAGAATTCACGTTGCTCACTCTGCTGCCCTTTTCAGCCCTGTGGGAGTCCCTGCCTTGGCCTTTCTGTGGGCAGATGAGTGATAGTGAATAACTTACTTCTTTTGTTGCTGCCAGAGTACATCTGCACCTTAATATGAGAAACAGTTCCTCTTGCTCAGGTAGTAAGATAGGTCATAAATAGTATTTCGTGCCATTTAGAGACTGTCTATATCTTCGAGCTGCCTTCTTTGTAAGATATAAATAAATATGAAAGATAATAAATGTTCCTCCTAGCTCAGCTCCGCTCACAGAGGTCTCCAGTTTGAGTTCTGTGATGCTGTCACTTGAGATGCCTGTCCCATCAAGAAGCTTGAGCTGAAAGTTAGGTGATTCTGATGCTTGAAATACTGCTGAAAGGGAAACTGAGCTGTACTTCAAGCTGACAAAACTCTGAATCTCTATGCCCGTGTACAGTTCAAGTATTTTTTGCCATGTGGTCACTCTCAGTTTGGTACTATGACTTAAGAAGAGCTTCAGCTATATTTTGTCACAGAGGCAGGCTATTAGTGTTCCATGTTTGTATCTTTCTGACAGCCATGAACTGTGTTTGTTTGCTTTTACTTTGCTTCAGTTAATGAAGATAAAAGCTTAGTGTAATAAGGTACTTTCTGTCATCAGTGTAAGTGATGAATGAGACCTCCACCTCTGTAAAACCACAGTGAAAGTTAGCACTGTAATTTTAAATTATTTTTTTTTCAGGATCCTGAGGTTTGTCATTCTTGGCTTGTTTTCTTCATCGCAGAGCTAAAGTGACTGCTCCTCTCTATTTAGATGTCAAGACAGGTCACACACATTAATCACAACAGAACAATAAAAACACACGTTTTGGCAGTGAAGTCATGCCCTCTCTGTGAGACATAATATATTAGTATGGCATTGTCCAATTTACAGTAGAAAATATATATTTTGCAATTTATGTATAGTAAATAAATTTTGCTTCCTGATTATATGTGACCTTTCCAAGGCTTGCCTAAATCTTCCTTCAGCAAAGTAGTTTTATTAATGCTTTCAGGTTTACTCTGGATGTAGGGCACTGACACATTTATATGTTGTTGTGCTGTTCTTTTTGCTCCAGAGAAGCTGGCTTCAATTTGCCTATGCCTTGAATTGGAATAAATGGGACTTCTATTATAAAACCTAATGTCAGATTGACTTCATCTAGAAAATAACAATTTTTAAAGGTCATATAAAATAGGCCATTCTCAGCTCTTTTTTGTGGATATATTTGATTAAAAATAGTTTGTTCTGTTTATTAACTGGTATTTTCCCTTCAGGGACAACTAAAGCAGAAGCAGATCTTTGTGTTTGCTGTCAGCTTAAAGTCACAAATACAACTAAATTAAATAGTGCTATGTACCTTTCCCTACTACTGAATTAGCAATGATGAATTGTCATAAAATCAAGCACACACATCAGGAGTCAGTTGAATGTGAAATGTTAGCCTGAGGAAATAGCCAGGCATTTCAATCAATGCACATTTACATATACTTGTGCAGAAATATGCAGTGTAGAGTGTAGTAACCTGCAACGCGCAAAGAAATTGGCTTTGGTAGGAATTGGATCAGACCCATGGTTTCCCAAGTGATACTTATGAAGAATGTCTTTTGGAAACAATTTGTGGAATATGACATGGGTAAACAAAAAGCCATGATTGCCTTTCATTGTTTAAAGTACAGTGGGAGATGGATGCTCAAAAAGAGGCATTGTGCTCTCCTCTTTTTTTATATTATTTCCTGGGGAGCTTTGTTACAACCACTATCTTAAAAGTGAACATTTAGCTCAGGTTGGAAAATTTGGATCCTACAGTTTATAATCTCTGTCTAGCTGGTGCTCTGAGGGATAAACCTAATAATTCTGGTCTGACCCAGATATTGAACCAAAAAGACCTTGTCATTTTTGTAACTGTTATTTTGGCCTGCAGTCTAGCCTGAAGTTCGAGTGTTGCACTTGGTGCTTTCAGCATTCTTTCCAGAGCCTCCATGATGTGTGCAAGGCTTTCTGTCTCCCCACTTTGGCTATTTAATATTCCAGATTCCACACAGCTCACTTAGTATAAATGTCATTTCATATTGCCAGAGGCATGATGCAAATCCTAATTTGAAGATTAAACCCAAGCTAGCTTTGTGATACTGATCATCTTTAGTACTTCTGAGGGGTGGAAGAGAAGAGGTGTCTGGATAAACTCTGATGGGAGATTTGAATAAATTTTCTAGGAAGTCCTAAAATGTACTTTTTTTTTTTTTTTTTTTTTAATCAGAATTAAATTCTGATAATTTTTGTAAATCAATTTTTATATAAACTGAACCTAAAAATCAAACTGAACTCAAAATCACAACTGAAACAGTATTATATGCCAATTATTAGAAGGAAGAAGAGGTAATTATGCATTCCATGATAGAAGTTCAGCAGGTTTTGTGTTCGTTTAATTAAACTATATGTGCTCTGTTAGCTTAATAAGACAGCCCTCAAATACTATTAAGCAAGTA
Source organism: Leptosomus discolor (assembly GCF_034619465.1). Lineage (NCBI taxonomy): Eukaryota > Metazoa > Chordata > Aves > Leptosomiformes > Leptosomidae > Leptosomus > Leptosomus discolor. Next base: position 76,337,041 of record NC_141419.1, read on the forward strand.
GGTTGGTAAGATTGGAATAAGTTTTTCTCTCAGGCTCAGAAATCAGAGTTAGCAGGACCAATTTAGAGTGTATGCTCCATTATAAATGCGAGGAAGACTAGTTTGCTTCCTGCTTTACACGTGGGAATAAAAAAAGTCGTTAACAAAGTATGAGTAAAAACTGAGATAAACATATGAAATGTGACTTCTTCAGCAATTTCATATTCTCGGTAAGCAATATTTGGCCAAAATATTAGATACTGGGTCTGTGGTTATGTTTCAGCCATTATCAGAGGCATATCTTTAGGCAAAATTTAAGGTTTCCAGGTTATTGAGAAAAGGTTATGAAAGTAACATGGGGAGAAATTGTGGGTTCTCAGAAGTGAGTTCATAAACTAAATTTATTATTAAACATGATTTTGAAGAATATGGCAACTGTGAAAGATGGCAATATTATAGCCAACACCCTGCTAAACAAACATGATAATAATAAAAAGTATCATGTGTAATTGAAAGGAAAATGAGTAGTAAGCTAAAAGGAGACATATCTATTAAGTCTTTCCTATTATGTGAAATAAAGATGTAGAAGGAGTTAGTTCTTAAGGGAATTTTTTTTTTTCTCAGTTGCAGTAATTTAATTTCACTGTAGTGATCTTTTTGAAATGTGTGGCCCAAAATTTGCACATCTTGCTGGTTAAGCTGAATATTTAGGTATGAAATTAGGAGTCTAAATAAAGTGGCCAATTTTCAAATATGTTTTACAGCTGCAATTCCAACTTATTTGCATGACATTTTTGGATGGTAAGTGTTTAATGATAACGAGGCTATTTATATTTAACTACTTGAGTAGGTTTAGAATCCTAACTTTGATTGCATGCAAGAGTTTGAATTTTTTTTTTAAATGAATATCATCTTAATAAGACATCCATTCAAACAGAGATATTTGACCACACATTTGTACTGCAAAATCAAGGTAAATCAATTTGAGGTCTTCCTATATTTCTTCCTATCCCACTGGAGGACCAGCTGATAGGCAAGCCACAATCTGCTGAAATGAGTGGCATTAGCTTTCTGTCCTCCAGTTCCTCTCTTAACAAAGTACACTTCACACATCTCCTAGGAGTTTTAATAACGTTTAATTCATTAATACAGGAATAGTACTTTATGATCACAGAAAAGAAAATGCTATAAAAACATGACTTCTCTTATCGTTCTTATTTCAAATGCACCACAGTCAGTTCCTGAATGGAAGAACATAAAATATTAAACATGCCATATATGACTTCTGTCCACAGGATAGGTTGGCTATCAGTTTTAAAAAAAACAACACCGTCCCTTCCAAATGTAAATATGTCAATACAGTACAATAAAAAAATATTGTTGTTCACTTACAATGTATGCTTTGGGTATTTAAATGTTTTTTTTTTCAAACCAAGTACAGGTTTCCATGATGAGTTCCTTTTAGGAGAAAACATTTTAGCTTTTATTTGCTGGAGAGAGAATATGCAGAGATGTTTAAAAGGTTTTTTCAACATTTACTTAAAATTTTTATTATGGATTTATTTTCTTTAATACAGTGTTATCACAGTTATTAGAATAGGCTACACAAATATTAGACTATATAAGCAAAAGATGAATGATAAAAATATAGTATGGTTGAAATGCTGATACAATGTTACTATGCTAAGCTATCCAGATAATATCCAGAATAAGTTTATGCATTTTTAATAATACTGACCCTGAATGCTAAGCTGCACAGGAGCTATTTCTGGAGCAAAAGGTTTCAGAAATGATGGAAGGTTGCAGTGTTGTATCCTGACTGTTGCAGTCATTTCCTTTGCTAGATTTGGTTTCACGTAAAATTTTCAATGTGTTATTGTTCTTGCAGTGCGTGACCATTTCTACAGAGGAACACTACTAATAAAGAGTCTTGAAAGAAAAACAGTAGTTATGCAGTTGTACCACTGTGACAAGATAGAATGGTCCTTGCAGAGCCCAAACCCAACAGCAAACCTTTTTGGTTCAGCAAGGCCCTTTGGTTTGAACTCGCTGCTCCAGCTGTTTGGTTTGAATTTTAGTCTCCCTTTGTAATACCTCTTTCTGTGTCCTGGTTCTACTGGCTCACTTGAGAAGCCTTATGGAGCTGTCGCACAGTCTCCAGGCATAGGCAGGAAGCAGTACATCCATAAGAGCTAGGTAAGATCTCAGAAAAGCTGAAATAAGTACTTTGGCAAATCTATCTACATCTATCTATTTTGCAGTGCACATTACCCAGTTATAAAATTTTAAAATTGAAATGAAAATGTACAGGCACAAAATGCTCTAAAATCATGGAAATTCTATATCAAGATATGATCTTTGCAGACCACCTCTGTAATCTGAATTGATACCCAAAAATGGGATCCATTCAAATGAAAGAGCCATAGAATTATCATTTTTATACAGCTATGATCACAGGATACATGCATAATCTGTCATGGTGCCTAAGTCCGTAGTTGCAGAGGCCAGATAAGGATTCAGGAGCCTTGGGTATATGCAAGTGCTGGCTTTTGGACTCTGGAGAGTTTTGGAGAACCAACTCTTCCCGTGTTAATCACATACACCTAGGTGCAAGTTTTCAGAAAAGTTCTCTTCCTAAGCACAGAAATTAAGATGTTTGTGCTCAGTTTAGCTCTGCTTATCATATTTGTGACCCGTTTTTAGAAAAACACTCTGTATCCAATACAGTGAATTATTCTAAAGATCTGGTCTCTCATAGTAAAGGCTAATGGGAAGCTCGAGGCTGTACAAAAACAATGTGTGTAGGAATTTTGATTTTTGTCCAGCCATAGTGTAGAGATGTGACAACTTGCTTTTCTGGAGCAAGAAGAAAATTCCTGGGGAAGCTGTGTAAAATATGTATTGTTTCTGTCTGATGTTCTGCACTTTTTCAGGTACATATTCTAGGGGAAATCCTGCTTTCTCTGATAAAACTTCTGTGACTTTTCATGTGATCAGGAATTCATCTACACTTTGCGGTTGTAGTATAATAACCACATGGATAAAGTGTAACCTGTGTGTGTTAGTGTTCCAAAACTGTAGTAATCCTTGCTATTTTTTTCCAGTTCCTTAAAATAAAATTATTTCAGTTCACACATCTACTCTCTTGGTTCATATCACGCTACTGAAACTGTAGCTATTGAAATAGCTGTAACATAAATACATTTTTTAACAAGACAAATGTGTAATGGTGACACTTTTCTGTTTATTTCCGTTTACAGTATCTCCTAAGTATCAGTGTCGTCTCCTCGATTTTGACAGGAACTAGATGGTATTTGGATAAGACATGGCATCTTGAATAATGTTACAAGCATCTGTTTCTAATGTCTGTCAAACCAGGATTTGGAATATATTCTTTTAAAATGCCCTAGATTGAAAAAATGTTTTGCACATAAAGTTAACGTCTGAGTATGTTTCTCTTCTGCAGATTTTGCATTTTGGGACTCAAAACATACAGCATCATTTTCGAACAAGAGCAAACTCCCACTAACAGAACATGATGTTGAAAGACACCATAACACACTCTCCATATTTATGCTTGCACTCATTTGCCATGTGGGTACTTAGTCTCTGCTTTTAGTTTAGATATGTAAAAGGCAGGACACAAACATTCCTTCTTCATATGTGAATTCTTTTATTTAAAAATGCAAAATGTCATGTCCCGATATGCCTGTATACCTCTACCAATCTGATATGTTCAGCACTAAAGCCTCTGATTTCTGTGTCTGTCTGTAATTTAAATATTTTCTGATTAAAATTCCACGAAATTTAACTGGACATTCTTCATCTTCTAAATGGGACTCCTGCATAGTGACAATTATGCGTATTAAAATGTAACATATTTACCTTAAGTTGACTGAGTTGTGTAGTAGGTAAAGTGTATGCCTGTATTTGTAGTTTGGAAGTGCTAAATACAGTCTTTTTCTTCATACTATTTTGCAGCTGACTGCTGCTGTTTGTGCTGATTCTGTCCAACAAATTCGCTCATGACAAGCCTGGAAATATCTATGTTGTTTTTAAGAGTATACGTGTAATTTGTAGGTCATTTTTCAGATGCAAACATTTTTTTGTCTAAGAATGGAGAAGTATGTTGAAACCCAAATGATTATATTAGTTTTACATAAATTTAACTACTACAGATGTAGTAGTCACAGAATTCTCAGAATTTTAGGAAAACTGCTAATGAATAAGAGTGATGAACTAAGTTTTTGTCATTTTCTTGGTGAACTGGTAGTGCAAATTGGATTAGTAGTGTAGAAATAGAAAAGTCCAAAAATATGTAAAGTTATTTATATTGGTTCTTCACTCAGATTTTTGTGTTTTTAAGAAGGTAAGAAATACAAAGGTGAACCTTTTCTTAACAGGTCATTGAAATTGTATGTCCCGCAACTTTGTAAGTATTTAGGCACTGTGTTCACAGACAAGGAGTGGTCTCGCTACCTTTCCCAAGCTTTTTTAGTTTGTGAGACTAAAGGAGTAGTAGGCTTTAAGAAAACACTTTAGTTGGTGACTTTGTATCCAAAATAACATCTTTTTCAGCAGCTTATATAGCACTGGTGTGCAGCCAAGAGTCAGGTGTGTCAGCACAACTCTCTGGCCCAATGAATGTGTCCAATTAATGGTCCTTGCTGAGAAATCTCAGCGGTTTTAGAAGTTCAGGATGTTACTTCTTTGCCTTTAACCTGCTCAATGAGAATTAAATGATTTGCATTTCTGATTTGGATCATGTATATCACCTGAAATTTTTGCCCACAGATTTTCCACATGACGTACGATCTGGCCAGTGCTGTGGTGAGAATCTTTAATCTGATTGGAATGATGCTGCTGCTGTGCCACTGGGATGGTTGTTTGCAGTTTTTAGTACCATTACTCCAGGATTTCCCACCAGATTGCTGGGTGTCCCTAAACGGTATGGTTGTAAGTATTGTTCATTTTTCATTGTGCTTTCTAAACATTATTTTTCTAAACAGTTAGCTTCAGAATTAAGTGTAAAAATACATGCCTAGTAATACACTGCCCTGCAATTTATTCAAGGTTACTTTTGGGTTTTGTTGGCTGGCTTGATAATAATGAACTGAAGTTTGTTTTGTACCCCTTATCACCAATAAAATGATATTGACTCGTTGTCAGTAAAAGAAAATACTTTCAATTTTAAGGCTATTTTGATTTATTAATCCTCATTCCCTCAAAAAAGCCGCCAAAAGAAATTTGGAAACACTCAGGTCACCAGTGCTTTCAATTTAGGCTGTAGTTTCAGAATGCTCCTGAAGGTATATTATTGATGTTTATTTCATCTAATATTGTCCTTAGTTTGTTTTATAAATAATTTCTGGGTTGTCTTATGGTCCATTTACCAAGTTGTTCCCAAATTAACAGTCGACATGAGTTTCTTCTAAGTAAAATAAGACAAATAGATTTACTTCTATGATACTTTTGTGTGTGTGAACAGACTGTTGAAGGACAGAATGTGGCCGTGCCTTATTTATAAGGAAGGATAATGATGTTCTGCTTGCTTGACGTGTGCCTTAAAGATCAATGGCTGTGAAAAATTAAGTATTTTTTATCAAGTCAGATGAGGTAATACACAGAACATTTTCACAGGGAATACACTGAAAAAGTTGTTGAAATGTGCTTATACCGAAAAGAAAAAACCTTAAGCAATTCTCTCACTGGCCCTCTAAAATCATGCAGCTCTCGAGCTTTTACAATTTTAGAATCTATAAAACAGCACCTTTAGTGCTCAGTGCCACATATTTCTATTGTAGAAGCATAACAGTATTTGTTCCTTTAGGAACGTGATACTGCACATTACTGTGGGAGCTCGTTGACTAAGACTGTCAGTCATACAGACAAGTATTCGCAGTCATCAAGCAACGTCTTTAATGATAAGCAGCATGTTTGCTGACACTTCATTGTGCAGCTTTCCTAAAAAAATAATGACATATCTTCAGAAATGGGATTGCTACAATAAAAGTAGGTCATCAGGATGCTGACTGGCATGTATTTGCATTCTGCTGCATTCTGGATTCTGCTTTGTAACATCTTCCATTCACATTTACAAAGGGTGCATTTTCTACCAGCTTGTTAAAGATTTGGATGAAAACCATACTAGCAAGTAAAAGGAAGCCTTGGATTACACTTAATTGAAGTATTTAACTTTTAAAGAACATTGAACTGTTAAATTATCTCTCTTCCCTAAAAAGAGCTACATTTAATCTAAGAAGGCTGTGCAAACTGTGCACATGCTCAGGGAGAACCTTCTTTCTGCCTGCCCAGTCAGGTTTTGTTATGGAAACAATGCTTTCCTTACTGGCCCCATACCCTTTGCAAGATCCTTTTTTTTTTTTTTTTTTTCTTCTTTTTTTCCTGGCAATTGAATCTTTTGCTGTTGAATGAACATTGTGGGGAAATCTCAAAATTGAGCAAGATTATGTTCACAGCATAGATAGTCTTTTAGTCCTATGACGTGAGAAAGAGTTGTGGACTGCCAGCCTGGAACGAGGAGCATATCCTAGAATCACAGAATGGCAGGGGTTGGAAGGGACCTGTGGAGATCATCTAGTCCAACCCCCTGCTAAAGCAAGTTCACCTACAGCAGGATGTACAGGAACACATCAAGGCGGGGTTTGAGTATCTCCAGAGAAGGAGACTCCACAACCTCCCTGGGCAGTCTGTTCCAGTGCTCTGCCAGCCTCAGAGTAAAGAAGATTTTCCTCATGTTCAGAAGGAAGCTCCTCTGTTCAAGTTTGTGCCCGTTGCCCCTTGTCCTGTCACAGCACCGCTGAAAAGAGCCTGGCCCTGTCCTCTTGACAGCCACCCTTTAAGTATTTATAAGCGTTGATAAGACTCCACCTCAGTCTTTTCTCTAGGCTAAAAAGCCCCAAGTCCCTCAGTCTTTCCTCATAACAGAGATGCTCCAGCCCCTTAATCATCTTCGTAGACCTTTGCTGTACCCTCTCCAGTAGCTCCCTGTCCTTTTTGAACTGGGGAGCACAGAACTGGACCCAGCACTCCAGATGTGGCCTCACCAGGGCAGAGTAGAGGGGGAGGAGAACTTCTCTTGACCTGCTGGCCACACTCTTCTTAATGCATCCAGGATGCCATTGGCCTTTTTGGCCACAAAGGCACATTGCTGGCTCAAAGTTAACCTGTTATCCACCAGGACTCCCAGGTTTTTTTCCACAGAGCTGCTCTGCAGCAGGTCAGCCCATAACCTGTACTGGTGCATGGGGTTATTGCTCCCCAGGTGCAGGACCCTACACTTGCCCTTGTTGAACCTCATTAGGTTATTCTCCACCCAGCTCTCCAGCCTGTCCAGGTCTCACTGAATGGCGGCACAGCTTCTGGCATGTCAGCCACTCTTCTCAGTTTTGTACCATCTGCAAACTTGCTGGTGATCTAAGGCTATTGTTGGGGGAAACAGCTAGACCTTTATTCTGATCCTATCATAATGTTATGAGATATTTCCTGATTGTTTTGCAGGCTCTGGAAGTGAATTCTTTAGCACTGAATACAGACAGAGAAGCCATCATGGAATATCAGTCCTCTGAAATGATAGAGGGAATAGGAGGAGGAGGGTGATGGTTACATGCTCTGCTGGTGTCTTCAGAGTCTAACTGGCTGCTGACTTTGGAATTTGGAAGGGCTTCATGTTCCTGATACTGCAAGAGCTTTGGGAAGAGGGGTACCTCACTCCCACAGTATACTGTAGCATATAACAATTTAATCTACCCTATTTTTTAAAACTTTTATTGCTGAAATGATCATACCTAATACTGGGTCTTGGACTCAAAAGCTGTTGAGACAGAAAGTCAGATAAGAATCTTATCTTATTATTCCTCCTACCTGTAAGTTCTTCGTCTGTGGACTGGTGATGATTGCCATAGGAAAAGGCTGATATTGTCAGGAATTGGAGGTCTTTCCTTAGGCTCAGCTTATGCACCTTTCCGTCAAAGTATTCCCTTCTACTCAGATTTTAGTCAGAGATTTCAGTAGATTGGTAGGTAAAGATAACTCCTTGCACCTGCACACATTTGGAGTTTTGTTCAAATTTCTGAGTCAAATACTTCTGAAATACGACTGCTCTAAGAAAGGCAAAATTGCCCCTGTTTGAATTTGAATCTTTTTTTTTGTGTAGGGGAGGGTTTGTGTGAGTGTTTCCTGGGTTTCAGACTGTGTCTACAATGTACATTCTTCAAAAAGACATTGTTACTGGGGCTAACTTCAGGCTAATACACCACTTTTACTTTAAAGTATAATTTTAACACTTATTCATGGTGATCATTGGCTTGAAGTCTTACTCAAGCCACTGTGAGCTCAGCCAGAAAAAGTTAGTTTTCCAATATGCAAGTCAGTTGGAAGCCAGCGCTAAAGGAGGTAAGGATGCCATGAGATGACATGCTGTCTCCTCAATTGAGACAGCCCAGTGTGCCCTTCCAGCCCATAGTTCCCTTCTGTCTTGCATATTAGTTCCTTCAGAGTGTAATAACTTCTTAAAACCTTCTCCTGAAAGCTGTTTCTTCTGTACGAGCTGATACATGAAAGTATTTGAATTCCGCAGGCATGCTTGTGGTTTTGCTTCATAAATACTGTTAGGAAAAGTAACATCAGTATGTTACAAAAGAATAGGATAATGTGACCAAGCTGCATTTTGCTTACTGCCTCTGAACAATGCAACCGAATGCAATTAAAGCAAAACAAATCAGTTGGATATTCATCTTTGAAAGGATGATAAAAATGTCATACTGCATCATGAAGAAGCTATGAAATGAAACAGAAAGCCTTCTCTGTAAAAGGGAATAAGATCACCACTGATTAATACTGCACCAACCTACAGTCTGAGTAGTTCAACCAAAATGTCCAGATCACATTGGGATATTATCTTCAATAATAATAACAATGAACCAATATTGCGTCTGTACTCTCAGATTGGCCTTCTGGGCCAGTTTCTAACACTGGCCTTCATGTTGCTATGAAATGAAAGCCAGAGATGGCATCATCCTTTAATTTTTTAAAATGTGATCCCACTTGCCACTTCTGTATCTTTGCTGCCATTTGATTACACTGAGTTTATTAATGCTGAGTTACTATTTACAGGCTTTTCCAGAATATTAATACATTTATCTTTAAAAATAAGAAACCAGTAAATACAATACAATAAATAAATAAGCAGCAGCTGATTTTTTCCATTCACTCTGGGTCATGTTCCAACCAATCCATTACAGAAAAGTAACAGTCAATTACTTCTGCGAGGGTATATGGTTCTCTTGAGGCCATTCCTAGGGTTTTCTTAACACTAGGATTGTGAGTTTCATTCCTAGAAAAGGTCTTCTCTGCACAAGTTTCACAGACTTTCCTAATGATACTGACTATTTTCTCCTTATCTCAGAAAGCCTATTATCCACAGCTCCTTGTGTGATCAGATTTCTGATCTGTGCTACTTCAGACAAGTGTACTTCCGTAATGGCTCATAGACCAAACATTTTTATCGTCCCTCAGAGTTTGAGCCAACAGTTCTTTAGAAAATTAGGAGTAAAACTTGCAGCTGAAACTGGGGGAGGCACAAGAACGGAAAAGCACAGTGATCCTGTCCTATAGTCTGCCTGTGCAAACCAAGATTCTGTGTTTTGCATTCAGTTTCAGCTACAATGAATTACAAAAACATAGTGTGTAAATCCCAACTGTGAACAATTATAGCCAGGTCTTATATGGGACAGAGTTTCTAGGCAAATAGAGATGAGAGATGACGTTTTTGCCACTGATGCCATCTGGCCATCTAAGCATGACTGCCTGCAATAAAGCATCCCTTGCACTAGATGGCTGATTTTTGTTGTGTTGGATGTTTGCTCTGGCTTTTTGTATCACCTATGGCAAAGACTCAAAGGCATGTTAGTCCTTGAAGTAACAGTATGTGAAGATTCCCACCTATATTTTCCTGTTTATATTTGCAATAATTGGTTGTATGATTAGGAAAGCATATAGTCCATTAAACAAGGTATTTAACTGGCATTTCCAGATTTTTCGCATATAATGTTCCCTTAGTGAGATAAAAATCTACCAGAATACAGAGTTTAACTTGAAGGGTGAGTTTTTTAAAAGCCAAAAGGTATTGTAAAGCTTTTGGAAAGGGCTTGCTTTGCTGGCATTTCTCAGGGCAGTCAGCTGATATTTGCTCAGCAAGAACCCTTCAGGTACTCTGGTTTCTTTGTGTCGGCTTTTCCTTACTGTCCTTGCAGTTGGATTGTTTGCAACTCTTGATGGTTTTTAGGTTTTGAATTTGGTGAAGTGGGGATTTAGTATTATATTAACTCCCCTTTATGTCATATCATTTCCTCAAGGGCAAAGGAAATGAGACGTTAGACTGCAGATCTTCATCTCTGACAGTATCAGCATTACTAGGAAAAGAACTTGCGATTTCTGCTGTAGAGTCTGAAAGTCCCTCTCATTATAAAATGAATGACTTAAATGAATACTTGATAGCGGAATTGAAAAATGCAGGAGATCGTGAGGATTTATAATACTTGAAGAACTATGCCAACATATATATAATATGCACAAAAACTATGCTAAGTATATGTAATATGCACAGAACTTTAATTTCAGTTCTCAATATTTCTTAGTAGTGAACACCATTTTCAATTTCAAAATCACATATGTTTTTTGATAAGATCTCTGCTTCACTCCATGGAGCTCAAGGAATGCATTATAGTTACTTGATACGTTTTTCAGCATTGTGTTTTCTCCTTTTTTATAATGCATCGCTCTAGCACCTTCTTCCCTATAGTTGGCCATTAGAGCAGCTAGTTGTCTCATGAGATTTTTCTGCATTTGATCATTATTTGATAATCATAATTTAGAGCTTCACAGATGTTTTTGAGTACCTTTTTATTATATGGCAATATTGCAGTATCACATTTAAAGCGTTAGATTCCTCTGACTTCATTTGGGGTGCTGAGCAATAAATGCTTATATAAGTCAAATCCCACAATCTTAAATTGGTGCTTAGAAAATATGGAGCATATGGGAATTGTTTGATTACTAGAGGATCTCATGACATATACGACTACTCTAATGTATTTTATACTCATATATTTATATTTTGGTATATCTGTTTAGTTATAGCATTATATTTAGTTCTGTAGGAACAAATAAAAGGTTGAAAGTACCTATCAGAGATGGGCTGTAATCAAAATAAGTGGAATTGCCCACCTCAAGTAAGTGCTCTATTTACAACACGATTTGGAAATATGGTAGTACCAATAACAACAATATGTAATTGACATTCTTAAGACTAAGGTACCCATATTTTGGGAATATAATAGTTTGTGAATAATGTGAAAAATTATGTGTGAATTATATATTCATTCCAGTGATATGCAGCTGTTCAGAATTCAGTTATTGCTCCCTCTCGCTCACAGCACTGACCTAGTCACTGAGGTTGGTTCATTTCCCCCCGCATCGAGATGATGAGGTAATGGCCTGTTTGAGTGTGATCAAGTGTTAGGCCTAAAAACATATTAGCTCAGGAGAATATATTAGTTCATGTAACTTGACACTGCAAGAAACTACAGAGGAAAATTCTGTAGACGTGCAGTGCTAAATGACAAGATATGTTTAATGCACGCTGAGGACATGTGGTAACTGCAATACCAAAGTTTTATGCCAAGCCAGTGAGGACCACAGAAATGGGGTAGCTGAGGGCACTATTGATTTAACTTGTGATGTGTCATGATGAATGAAGAGGAAAACAAGTCAAGTTCCCATTTTACAATTGCTGAGGCTTTAGGAAGACTACACAGGTTTTGGCTTATGGTTTTTTCTCTTCTCTGACAGGTTAGCAGGTCATCTGCTTTTGCAGGGCTAGAAAGGAAACTGATAATAACTTTTCCTTCCTACCTTCTTGCCTTTGGTGTAATATTCTATATAATTTTGCTGATGTGTCCTGTACTTTTCGACTGTGTGTTTTTGACAGCAGATTTCTGATGTGCTTAAATAAAAACAGTTATTAGATTTCCTGTGGCTCATATTTATTGAAAATATTTAATTATTTATATATGTTTTTGTGTTTTATTTTGCAAATAATAAGCAAGTTCCTGTGATCAAACCCAGCATCTATACAGTATGCTTTAAAAGTTCCATCATGGCTGCTGTCTCTTGTCCTAAAAATTATATTAATTTATTCCATACTATTTTCTTACTGTTTATTCTATGTTCTCTGGTTGAGATTGTATTATTTGTCTCTTTCAAGCCATGAAACAGTGGTGCAGAGCAGTGTTCTTTCTAAAAATCTGAAATATAGCAGAAACTGTTTTAGATACTGTGAAAGTTAGGCCTCACTACTTCCCTGACCTAAAACAATGGCAAATGCATTAATCTTCCTGACTTACTGCCACTGGTGTGTTCTCAGTTATAATTTTGAGGTCATTGTATTAATGCCATGAGCTAATTGAGAAGCAGAACCTTCAAAGTTGAAAAATAAAGATGCAAAATAATTTACAGGGCGGTTTAGAAGTTCCTAAGAGTTTAACATTAGTAGAAGTGTTCACATTATCCATGAATATTTGGATTACAACTGAGACAAAAGTGAAAACAGTTCTTCAAAGGATGTGTTCCTAGTTGTAACCCCACAACTCCACCAACTTTGGAAATTGTTTAACATTATGAACTCAGCTATTGTCGTAACCCTGCTACCTTATATGACTCTCACTAAGTACTTTAAACTCGATATTGTAGTATTGATACAATTATTTAATGCTGATGGTGGTAGTTATTTCAGTAGATATTGGTGCTCAGTGCTACAGAGAAAGGTTCTATATTAGGACACCAGTGTTTGGAAGTGTTGATTGTAGTACTGTGTTACTGATGTGATAATATGTGCTAAAGAGGATGACTTCTGTAATTAATTATTTGGCTGCCTTGCATGCTTCTGTTTCTTTCACGTAGAAAGCTTGTCTTCCTTATATGGCTAAGAATAATGAAACAGTTAGTTAGAGGAAGCATGCAACAGCAAATTAATATACCTAATAGATACTAACTTATTTCCATGGTTTTTCTTCATTATCGTAAGAGCTAGTAGGAAATTATCAAGATGTGGATGCAAGGAGGGACTTGCCCATTTATCATCAAAATTTAATTTCCATATTTCCCCCTCAAGATCAGCCCAACTCATAATTGCTTATACTGCAGTATATTGTGAAGGGATTTCTAGTAACTGTAAATTATGAAATATTTTATGTAAACCTTAAACTTGAAAGAGTACAAGAAACTATACATAATCTGGTTAAGTCTGATGTTGTGTTTGATAGACATTCCAGGGAAAAATAATAGACAACATAAAGCATGCCTTGTGCCATTTCTTTAATAAAAAAATGTGAACTAAAGCAGAAACATAAGTTGGACGTGTCATATTTTAGAACCATGTGTCCCTCATTTGCCTTAGAATGAATATTCAGGAACAGTAATAAGCACCTCGTGACCAAACGCAGCTTCTCTGTTGTAGAAGAGTGTTCCCTTTGCTCTGGGGAAGCTGGATCAGTCCACTTTGCTCTGATTCTAACAGTAAGTGTTTATCTGCCTGTGGTGGTATTCCAGGTTGAACTGGAATATCAATGTGGAACATTTATTCTGAAGTAGCTCTCCATGGATGGCTTTTTCTCCTGTGACTGGAATATCAAAAAACTGAACTCTTGGAATATTTATGCCAGAGGAGGTTTCCCAGAATAAATCCAAATGTAAATACATCCAGATGAATACCATTCATATATAGCTGTTCTTCAGCAAATCTTTCTCTTTTTCATTGCAAACCTATATTAATATGCACAGTTTAATTATTGGTCTGTATGCTTTAAGACTGTATAATTGACTCTGCACAAGCTGCATACTATTGCCAAGGGATCCTTATCAGCCATATCACAATCAGGTTTTCTCAAGAACACTATTACTATTACTGCTGTTCCACACATGACTCATCCTAATATCTAAAGTATCTAGAGGGAAGTCTCTATTGAGATGCAATTAGACATAAAAATTGGTTACCTGAAATTGTGCATTTAGAAAGCTCACATTTCACATTAGAGAAAATGAAAGCAAGGTACTTTCTTCTGGGTCATGTAATTCTGAACCGAGCCATTTTCATACATCAGACACTGGAGATATTTTTGTTTCCATTGGCCTGTGTCCACAGGTCAATCCTACATCAGTAGTTTATAGGATCTGTAATTTGGATCCCCAAAATCCCAGAGGGAGGCAAGAAGGTATCATAAGAATGTTTTTAAATCTGGTTATTTCTGAACTTCTTCTTCCATGGAAATTTTAGTATTTTGTATTTTTACTTTAATTTAGAATGAAGCTAAAAGCTAAACAAGGAGAATTCCCTGTAGAACTGGAAATCTCGATTTGCATCCAGTGCTGGTTACCAAAACATGAGAAAAGCAGGAAATATATGGCATTATTGTTTTCTTTCCTTTGTTTTAATCATACTGATTTTCCTTAGAGTCTGAACTGTGTTTGCTCGTACTTGTTATACATATAAGCCAGGGATGTATGCAACTCATTTGGTTTTAGGCTGCACGTATTTTGCCTGTTTTAAAAGAGTAGGATAATTTTCTTTAACGTTGCTCCCTTCCCTTTCCTGCTCTTCCTGCATATACACTCCCTTGAGACTCAAACTGAAGTAATTCAAATTGAGGTTTAAAACTTTCAGAAAATGACAGAAAGGATTTTCTATAACAGAAATACAGTAATATTATCTGAATTGTGCAGCATCCTATTTAACATTATTATTCATGAGTAAATTTTGAAGAATATCTTATAGATAGCCTGTGTACAGATATCTACATATTACTTGTATGAGCAAGGGGTGAGCAGTTTCTTGTGCTTTAAATATTAAATGCCTCTTAAATATATTTTGTTTTCTTTCTGCTATCTGGATTTTTATGTCTGTTTCATTTACCATTTAGAAGATACTCTTGATAACATAAGGAAAAGAACAAAGCGCTGTGATGAGACCTTCTCTGGTCCATATACCACTTTTAATAATTTGCAGTGGGTTTTTTTCCCATGTGGTAGGAATAGTAATCTTAGCATTAAAAAATTGCTGAGTATCTACTTAAAAAACCTGCTAGAACTCATTTACTAATCTATTTAATCTAGCTGTAGAAATAAAAACAGTTTGCCCTAAGTTTCCAAAAGACTTTATCGACGTTACCTTAATATTTTTTTTCTCTTTGTTTTGAATGGCTGGGGGGTATTACAAAAGGTTCATGACAATCTCATATGAATAGAATTGCAGCAAAGATACATCTACACTATCAGGTCTGGTTCATTAACACAGTTTTACTTGCATTTTGCACTACTGCTAATACAATTAGAGACATGCTTTGAAACAATTTCTTTGAAAATCACCAATTGTGTTTGAACGAGACAAGAAAATAGTTCCCATATTCTTCATAGAAGATGCTTGTACCTTTTCAGGTTCATCTCACGTATCGTTTTAGTCCATCCAAGATGCCTTAATCTGTAATAAAATAAGATACTGTAATTTCTCTTGGATTTCCATGAAATACTTTTGTGCTTTTCCATATTTTTTAGGCAAAAATATGTTAAGGTGTAGTGACTGTATTTGTTCTTTTATTTTTGGAAAAGTATGAAGTTAGCTTGCATT